>NC_057348.1:154413824-157379657 GCF_016509475.1 Prionailurus bengalensis | reverse complement strand
AGAAGTGTCATGTCCAGGATGTAGAAAATAATTTCAAGTATTTACTGATTTCCTGTAACGCACCTGCCATTGTTCTTTGGGTAGAGGTATCATGATAGGAAATCGGGCTTCATACTATCGCACATAATAAATAGATAAGCATTTGCACACTTATTCAATAACCCTGGATAGTCTTTCTTATATATTTAGATATTTGACTTCCCTGTATGAGTGACACATTAAATCTAGTTTTTTAATAGAGAAGTGCTGGGATTTTTGTTTAATATTAAATCTTTACCAGAAAGTCACTTGTACATACTTACCTCCTTATCTTGGAAAGAGCTACCAGTCAAAAGCAGCCATTAGTACATTGATTGTATTAACATAATGATATATTAAGAATATATTTTACTCGGAATATCCTATTATTTAAACTATCAGTGAGTAAAATTTGAGACTTAATAACAATGTACTTTTGTATGATATTAAATTGTGATAGCAAAAGCTAACAGACAATGAAAATGATGCTAAAATATATTTGGCCAGAACTTACGAAAGCAATTAGGAAATCTGCATGTCTAGAGATGACTGTTGTATAAAGATCCCAATACATCTTCACGCAGAAAAGGCAAACATATCTAGGGTGGCTGAATTTACTGATGGTACTAGAAGCCTTGTTGCTCATCTGAGAACTGCCAAGGAAGGATTTTGGCTCTTCAAGTTGCCTTTAAGAAAAGGCTTTATTAATTTATCATCTCCACAGGGCACCTTCCCAACTGCCATGAGACTCTGTGTGGGATACGAGACAGGTCTCCCCTGTACCAGCATGCTCCCTACAGACACATGAAGAACCGAACCACTGTTATCCTCCTGAGAGGGGAGAGGAATGGCAGTCCCTGTCTATTTCTGTCTTTCAAGAAGCCAGAGAGAGAGTGAAATCTTTAGAAGTTAAGATAAAAAAGTAGTACCTTTCTAGCTAAAAGGATACACACTAATATCAAGTCGTACTCTGGCACCACACGAACATTACAGCTACCCAAATACACGAATGTGTTATAGTTTCATGAATTTTTATGTTGTTCCACGTCCTAAACATTCAGGAGGCCCTTGGGAGATTCAAAGATCCATGCTTGGTTATTCTTTGGTAGTGAAATAGAAACATGACATTAATTTCTACAGCCTTATTTCTTCAGGGTGGTCTAGTTCTCCAACCATCCTGAAGGTAGTAGGAAAATGAACCTGAATTCAAATGTCTTAATCATGACATCATTTTAAATAGCAGCTGCATCCTTGATCATAGATCTAGAGTGTGTGGGCATCTATGCTGGGAATCCATGGTAGCCATGCCCTGCTACTTGTTGATCTGCCTGGAGGGGCTGAGAAAAGTTCATTTTAGAACATTTTTCCTTTCTGATAACATCTGGTCCTGTCCTTCTGGGAAAGAGTTCTGTAAGAGCAGGAGGCCAATTCCTATCCTCTCTACTTTTATGGATGCAGCTAAATATATGTAATCTACCTACCAGTGTAGGCATATACCTATCACAGTATATCCTTCAGGATGTTATCGACAATGCAGTGCCCCAAATCTTTGTGTCAGGTCACAATTTCTATCAGGTCTACAATTTCTGAGTAATACGATATGAGCTGGGAGCAGTGAATCCCTTGGTCATCTGGTGTGAAGCAGGTCTAATGGACTAAGGTGATATTCTGTTGGCAAGCATATCAAAAGTCAGATTTTCTAATAGCCCTCCAATCGAGGTACTGACCAAGATACTACAGCAAGAAAGGGAAATTCATAGTTGTATGTCATCTGCAATCATGATAAATCATTGCTCCATATAGGATAGAAGGAATTAGCGTGCTCATAACGGATTTACTGGTCTCTTTAAGGGGAAGGCACCATATTGAGGGCCCAGCATTGGTCTCTGATGCTGATGGAACATGTAGTCAGCTGAGGAGAGCAGCAGAGTAGAACCTCCTTGGTGTGGGGCAGCCTATGCTGTTGGATTCACGCAACGCCTCCTTCTCTATTGCCATGGCTACTGCATTTGTGTGCTCTCTGTGCATTCACTGGGGTGGCCAAAAACAAAGTTGGCTGACATTCTGATAGAATCATCTTGTACCTGGTTGTTGAATGTTGGGCTTTTAAAAAGCAACAAGTGCACTTCTAATTTATCTACAAACTACCCAGAAGCTATTTTCAAGCCATAATCTGTTAGAACTGCATCCTGGACAGTCTTCGGGAACTGGGTCAACTAATTATTTTCATCATTTTGCTTCATACACAGTATTAGAAAAACAAGGCATTATGTAAATTTAGAGGAAACGTGTGTCTAGCAGCTAAATCCAGTCCCTTGTATTTTATTATTTTTCTTTAGATACTCTGCTTTGCAGATGCAATTTTTCATGGTGTCTTCCTTGGATGTCCCTTTCAGCTCTTTCTGAGCATCCCACTTAGCCTTGCCTTTGAGGTCCAACATTTCAGGCCATTCTGTATTTATGTCACACACAGTCATTTGCTTGTTAGGCATTAATGTGCAATATACAGATTCTCATTCTTCGTGTTCCATTCACCTAATATTCCAACAGTACTCCTTCTGATCTGTGACCCACCAGTCAAACCATTTGCCAATTTCCAGGGGTTTGCACATTCTCACTTCAGGCAACTTCTGTCCCCACAAGGTAGGTGATTAGGTGAATTGCCAGCTATGGAAAATGACAGATTAACCCTTATCTTTAAGGTCCCACACCCACGGTAGATACACTGCACTGAGTGGGAAGAACCATTGGTGATACAAGATACATGAGGATCTGGGCCATTCAGCTTACTTTTGTCTTCTGCACTTGATCTTGTCCTGACTTATACCACATTCTTTTTATGAGGTATGGCTTCTATGGTCACTCAATCTTATGATTAGGTGGGTTGTGTAACATCTCAGTTCAAAATAAGCAATCCTGCATTTATAGCTACTTGATACTCTATGAATAGTCTGCTAAGGTTCAGTAGTACATCAGGAGTCATGTTTTGAAATGTGTATTGTCTTCTGGTATAGAAGGAAAGACCTTGATGCAGAATTCCTGTTGCCTGTCCAATGACTCACCTATTGGGGCTTTCCAGAGACTCCACGACATCTTTATCTATTAGAGATACTTTCCAATCCGTGTTGTCTGCTGATCATACAGACCAAGTGCCAAAGCTATAAAGTATATAGATCCAATAATTTGTATATATTAACACACCTGTGTAAGCCCCATCCAGATCGAGATGTAGAACATCTTCATCACAAGAGAAAAACTCTTTTTTCTTCTTCCCTCACCCCACCACCTGCCCCAAATCACTTCCTTACTCTGTGGAAGGAATTCTGACCTCTATCATAATAGGTTAGCTTTGTTTGTTTCTGAACCTCATTGGAATAATTATTCAGTATGTATGCATGTTTTCATGTCTGTTTCATACATGTTTTCTTCTTTGGTTCAATATAAGGTCCTTGAGATTTATCCATACTTTTGTATCTATGTTGTATACATCATTTTCTGATACTGCATAATATTCAATATGAACATTTCACAATTTATTCTACTTTTGTGGAAGTTTGTGTTATTTCTAGTTTTTGGCTATTGTAACTAAAACTTCTTTGAATGTTCTTATACATGTGTTCAGTGTGTATATATAAAAGATAGAATTGCCCAATCCTTGGACAGGCACATGTTGAATTTTAGTAGATATTGCCAGTTTTCTAATGTGGTTTTATAATTTTAGTTTCCCACCACCACTTGATATTAATTTTATAATGTTACCCATTGTGGTATTTGTGATTTTATTGATGATTAGCTGTACTGAACACATTATCATATGCTAATTGATCTTTTGAATAATCTTTTGTATGAAGTACCTGTTCAAATCTTTTGCCCAGTTTCAATTGAGTTGTTTTTCTCCTGTCATTGATTTGTAGACATTCTTTCCAGAGTCTGGATCCAAGTGTTTTGTTGAACATGTGTACTAAGTCTGTCTTCTTCCAGATGTGGTTTGCCTCTTCACCTTCTTACTGATTCTTTTGATAAACAGAAATGATTCGTTTTAATGGCATTCAGCTGAATTTCTTCTTTTATGATTAGTGCTTTTAGCTTCCAACTTAAGAAAACAACTCATCCAAAGGTCATACTCCAATTTCTCTCCTCGAAGAGTTATTACTTACTTTCATGTTTAGATCTAAGATGTGCCTCAAATTATCTTTGTGTGTGGTACGAAATATGGGTTGAGGTTCTTTTATTTATTTTTTATAAAGAGGTCGACTGCATTTACCCATTGAGTTACACTGGCAACATTGTCAAAAATACTGATGAAATACGTATGGATTTATTATTGTAGTCTCTATTCTCTTTTCTATCGATTTATCCTTAATCTAATATTATCAATGCAACATTATATACTAAGTCTTGCAGTCAAAAATGTAAAGCTTCCAATTTTGTTCTTTCCAAAATTATTTTGATATCTAAGGGTCTTTAAATTTTTATGCAAATCTTTGTGTAAGAATTACGTTTTTAGGGGTGCCTGGGTGGCGCAGTCGGTTAAGCCTCCGACTTCAGCCAGGTCACGATCTCGCGGTCCGTGAGTTCAAGCCCCGCGTCAGGTTCTGGGCTGATGGCTCAGGGCCTGGAGCCTGTTTCCGATTCTGTGTCTCCCTCTCTCTCTGACCCTCCCCCGTTCATGCTCTGTCTCTCTCTGTCCCAAAAATAAATAAACGTTGAAAAGAATTACGTTTTTAATACTTGTTTTCAACTTAAAATTTTTTCATTTTTAGTTAAACTTTTATTTTTATATAATTGTATGTTCATGTGCAGGTGTAAAAAATAATACAAGGGTTATTAGATTACCATTATTAAAATACCATACACTCTTTACTGTTTCCCCACATTGGTAACGTCTTTCAAAACTATGATACAACATCACAATCAGCATATTGACATTGGTTCAGTCGAGGTGAAAACATTTTCATCACCATAGAATCTCTCCCTGTTGCCTTTTTCTAGGCATGTCCTTCCCACCCTCATTGTAACCACAAAAATATTCTCCATTTCTGTAATTTTGATAATTCAAAATTGTTACATAAATGGAATCATACAGTATATAATCTTATGTGATTAACTTTCTTTTTTTTTCACTCAGCGTATAGGGAGGTCCATCCAGGCTGCTGCAGAAATCAGTAATTTCTCCTTTTTATTGCTGAGCTGTATTTTTTTTTTTAAAGAAAGGCAGACTGTCACATGCAGTGCCTCCTTTGGATGTGTCTGGAGTCTTGGAAGCTTGACTAGCCTACATTCTCCTACAAATGGACTATGAGTGCTTGCTTGGAGTTCTAGAACAAAGCACAGCTACCTGTATACCCTTAGCCAAAACGGTCCTTCTCTATCAGGGAAGGTTGTCCTCTTTCTGAGGGACAGAAATGCACGTGGAGCAGTGAGGGAGGAAGGGGACACCCGCTTATCCAGTCCGATCAGCCCAAATTGACCCTGGCGATCAATGAGATCACCCTCACATCTGAGCTGTACTCTATGGTGTGGATGTGGCACCTTTTAACCATTTACCTACTGATGGACGTCTGGATTGTTTCAGTTTTGAGCTATTCTGCCCCAAAATATATAAACATTTGTGTACAGCCCTTGTTTTTGTTTTGGTGTGTGTGTGTATAAGTCCTTTTCCTGAGATTTATGCTTTGGCAGTTTAAAAATTATGAATTAACTTTCCTTAGTAGTTGTAGGATTATGCGAATTATCTCTTCTTATTCGGTGAGCTATAGTAGTTTGTGTTTTTTGGGGAAGTGGACCATTTAATCAAATTACTTGTAATTTCCTTTATCATCCTTTGGCGTCGGCAGCGATATCCCCCATTTCATTCTGGTATTTTTAAGTCATGTGTTTTCAAGTACTATTAGAGGTTTCTAAATTTTATTCACCTTTCAAAAGAACCAACTCTTTGTTTTATTGATTTACCTATTGATTTTTTTTAAGTTCAATGTTTTCTGTTCTTATATTCATTAACTGCCATCCCCTGCTTGGTTTGATTTTATTTTGCTCTTTTTTTTCTAGGCTCTTGAGGTAGGGACATCTATTATTAATTTGAGACTTTCCTTATTTACTTATTTATTCATTTATTAATTTTAATTCCAATATAGTTAACATAGTGTTATATTACTTTCAGGTGTACAATATAGGGATTCAACAATTCCGTACACATCCAGTTCTCATCATAAGTGCCCTCCTTAATCCGCATCACCTACTTCCCCTATCCCTTCACCCACCTCTCCTCTGATAGCCATCATTTTCTTCTCTATAATTAAGAGTCTGTCAGGGTGCCTGGGTGGCTCAGTTGGTTGAGCGTCCAACTTCAGCTCAGGTCATGATCTCACTGTCCATGAGTTTGAGCCCTGTGTCGGGATCTGTGATGACAGCTCAGAGCCTGGAGCCTGCCTCGGATTCTGTGTCTCCCTCTCTCTCTGCCCCTCCCCTGCTCATGCTCTGTCTCTCTGTCAAAAATAAACATTAAAAAGAGTCTGTCTCTTCTTTCCTTTGTGAATTTGTTTCTTAAATTCCACACATGACTAAAATACGATATTTGTCTTTCTCTGACTTATTTTGCTTAGTCTTATACTGTCTGGCTCCAACCACGTCATTACAAATGGCAAAATTCCATTCTTTTTTATGGTTGAATAATATTCCATTGTGTATATGTATATATGTATGTACATACATATATGTAGGTACATATGCATATATGTATGTATATACATATGTACATATACATATGCACATATACATATGTATATACGTATGTACATATACATATGTATATGCATATACACATTCATCATCTAATGGACGCTTGGGTTGCTTCCATAATTTGGCTATTATAGTGCTTCAATGAACATAAGCGTGCATGTATCCTTTTGATTTAGTGTTTTTGTATTTTTTGCAGTTGCTGGATTGTAGAGTAGTTCTATTTTTAACATTTTGAGGAACCTCCATATTGTTTCCACAGTGGGGGCACCCACTGTGGGAATCCAGCTTGCATTCCCACCAACAGTGCAGGAGGGTTGCTTCCTTTTTCTCGATAATCTCACCAGCACTTGTTTCTTGTGTTTCCGATTTTAGCCACTCTGACAGATGTGCAGTGATATCTCATTGCAGTTGTGAGACTCTTCCTCTTTTCTAATTGTATTTATTGTAATATACACATTGATGGAACATTTCCCTCTCAGCGCTGAGGTGTTGTATTTTCATTCTCATTCAGTTCAATGTATTTATTTCTCTTGAGCTGACTTTGACTTATAGATTCAAAAGTAATTTAAAAATTTTTAAATGTTGGGAGAGTTCCCTATTTTTCTTATGTTGATTTCTAGTTTTATTCCATTGTGGTTTGAGGACCCACTCTGTGTGATTATTTCTTTTAAATTTATGGAGATATTTTTTATGGCTTAGACTGTCTATCTTGGTTTATGTTTTTTCAGTCTTTGAAAACACTGTGTATTCTGCTGTTGTTGGAAGGAAGGTTTTATAAATACTGATTAGACTCTTTAGGTTGATGGTGTTCTTGAGTTCTTCCATATTCTTGCTGAATATGGAAGTCGTTCTATCAGTTGTTGAATCAGGGGCACAGAAGTCTCTAACCATTTGCGGACTGTTCTAGATCATCTTCTCAGTTCTTCCAGTTTCTGCATCACATATTTTGAAGCTCTGTTGTTTGGTGAATACACATTTAGGATTGCTTTGTCTTCTTGGTGGATTAAATCTCCTGTCATCATATCACTTTCTAACACTTTGCTCTCTCTGGTATTAATACAGCCATTCTTGCTTTCCATTCATTAATGCTTGCATAGCATATACCTTTTTGTGTCCTTTTATGTCAGTCTACCCATATTGTTGTCTCTGAAGTGAGTTACTTGCAGACAGCAAGCAAGAAATAAAAGAGTCATGTTTTAATATACTTTGACATTCTCTATCTTTATTATTTATTTTAAAGTTTATTTATTTTGAGAGACAGAGTGTGTGTGAGCAAATAAGGGGCAGAGAGAAAGAGAGAGGGAAAGAGAGAATCCCAAGCAGGCTCTGCACTGTGACCACAGAGCCCAACACAGGGCTCGATCCCAAGAACTTCAAGATCATGACCTGAGCCGAAATCAAGAGCCTGACGCTTAACTAAGCCACCCAGGTGCCCTGACATTCTCTGTTTTTAAATTGTTGTATCTAGACATTTATATTTAATCTAATTACTGGTATGATGGGGGTTAAGTCTGACTTTTTTTATTTTCTGTCTCAACTCTCTATTTTTTGTTTCTTTTCAAAGAATTTTGACTTCCTGTGTGTTACTTGACCATTTTTTTAGAGCTCCATTTTGATGTGTCAATAGTGGTTTTGGTGTATCTCTTTGTATAGTTTTTTTGGTTGTTTTTCATAGCCTAGTTGTTCTAGATATTATATATACATCATCACATTCAATTGATGTCATTTTTTACCAGTTTGAGTGAAGTATAGAAACCTTATCTCCTTTCATGTCTTTACTCTCTCCAATTTATAGTACAGTGATCTTTAATATTTCCCCTACATAAATTTAGAATACACCAGATAATGCCATAACTTTTTCTTGAGCCATCAACCATAATTTAGAAAATTTAAGAGGATAAGAAAAGCCTATGGATTTACTCCTAATTTTGCTCATTATGCTATTTCTTTCTTCCTGATATTCCCAGTTTCCTTCTTTTCTAATTTCTATTTAGAGCTATTTCACTACTTTAAGATGATATTCCATTGTATTTTGGCTTCCATGATTTTTGGTAAAGAAGTCAACTAAAATTTTACTGTTCCTTTTAAAGTAATGTTTTTTTTCTTCCCCCGACAAATTGTAAAGTTTTCCTTCTTTCCTCTTTCATTTTTCAGTAGTTTGACTAGTATGTTTCTAGTAAGGTTTTCACTTTTCTTTTTTGGTTGAAATTATTTTTTTAAATTTTTAATTGAGTGTTATTGATAATGTTACATTAGTTTCAGGTGTATAACATAGTGATCCAACTACTTTATATATTATGCTATACTCACCACAAGTGTAGGAACCATCTGTCGCCATACAATGTATTACAATATCATGAACTGTATTTCCAGTGAAGTTTTCTTTATATTTATCCTGCGAGGACTTTTGAACTTCTTGAATCTGTGTATTGATATTGCTTATCAGACTTTATAAGTTCTTGTCATTATGTATTCAAATAATTAATCTGTCCCATTTTTTCTTTTTCTTTCAGGAACTAGGAAATGAAGGTTTGTTAGAACTTTGGAGTATTACCCACAACTTTATTTTGCTATTTTGAGTTATTTCCATTCTTTTTTCTTCCTCTACTTTACTTTTGGTAATACATATTGAACTGTATTTGACTTCACCAATTCTGGCTTCACTTGTATTCTGTCTTCTATAAAATATTTTTTTAAGGGAAGATTTAGAATTTTCATTTGATTTTTTAATAGATTCTTATTTTATGACATTTATTTAATAGTTGTGTGGGTGTGTTTCATTCCATAAATGTACTGTAACTTAGTGCATCTCTTTCTGACAATTAGATTATGGATTATGTCCATTTTATTTGCTATGATGTGTTATGGGGCAATAAATATATGTGCGATCTCTCTCTCTCTCTCTCTCTCTCTCTCTCTCTCTCTTTTACACACACACACACGAGTTTTTTTTTTAATTAACATCTTAGATGTATTCCTAGGAGTGGAATGGATGAGTCAAAGAACATTTATTTTCTTGCTTAGAGACAAATGAAAGCAAGAGAAACAGATATTTCAAAGCTTAACTTGGTCAAGAATCCCTCATTGGGAAAGGGGGCCAACTCTGCAGTTTAGACTTTGCAAAGCTGAGTTCATCCTCCCCTTTAGTTTCCTACCTGATTGTTTCTTCCTCCATGCTTGCTCTTGGGAAGCATCTTCCTTAAACCTCTGACTCAAACGGGGAATAATATCCTCCCTATGGATTATTCTTACCATTACTTAGGAAGTGGAAAATGAGAAAACAGAAAAAGAAAAATAGTCTCCTCAAACTTGAATTCAATCACAGGATGGATATGGAGAGCTATAAATTTAAGGGAAGACTATTTCACTCTAGCTGCCAGTAGACAGCCTCCAGCTACCAGCCCCTTCCAGGTGACTCTGCTGCAGTGATGTCTCATTCTAGTGCATGTGTTTCTGGTGCTACTTAGAACCAACAACAACTGTGGTGGGGATACAAAGGCCCAGCCATCATGGTGCAACTGGTAGGCCATGTGTGTTTCAGACCTGCCTGTGGGATTGAATGAGTCTTTGTTGCACTGGCATGGTAGGTTTCTTGCCTCCATGTCCCTTCTACAAGTGTTGATCCCTAATAAATATCCTGCTGCCAAACTTCATTGTAGAGTCCACTTCTGTAGATCCACTCTGGGATAAGCTGACTAAATGTGTAGACCCTTGATCCTTTCATGATTATCTATCTTTCTATCTATCTATCCATCTATCTTTAAAAGTAATCTCTACACCCAACATGGGGCTTGAACTCACAACCCTGAGATCAAGAGTCTCATGCTTTACTAACCGAGCACCCCCAGGTGTCCCCATAATTATCAGCCTTGAGATCTTGTCTCATCTTACCCTCTGCTTTGACCTAACTGCCCTTGAATCTCAAAGGGTTTGACACATTTCAGACACACCTTGTCTTAGGGTCTTACCTGCTAGGTCTTTGGAGTGTTCCAAATGGCAGCTCCATCATATACACTACCCTTAGTCTTCCTTCATGATACTCACTTGCCACAGCACAACAGATATACCCCAAGTCCTCGATGCCTTATAATGATATACATTTTATACTTACACAAAGGCAGACATAGGCAAGGCAGCCCTTGCTCATTTTGTAGCTGTGCCTTAAGGAACACAAGTTCTCCTAGTAGATCACAGCAGGGAAACGGATGGATGACACATACCTGCTTGCAACGACTGTAGCTTGGAAATGACACACATCACTTCTCACTTTTTTAGGACAGAAACCATCATATGTATTCATTCTAGTTTCAAGGAAGACTAGGAAATATAGGGAATTACATGGATATGTTATAATCTCTGTAACTTTCAAACATGTGATGGAACTGGTTTCTACTGGCTTACTAGCATTGGCTGTACTCATGCCTTTCCTACTTCATGCTCAGTGGTGACGCAATGGTTGCACAGTGGCAGGAGTATTTACACTAGAACACTGGCAAACACTATAAATAAGGCCCTCTCTCCCCCTAAGAAAGCTCGTTGTTAAACACTTACCATTTCTTCATACACAAGAATTTTTCAAGTTTATTTATTTTGAGACAGTGTGTAAACAGGGTAGGGGCAGAGAGAGGGGGTGAGAGAGAATCCCAAGCAGGCTCCAAGCTGTCAGCACAGAGCCCGACATGGGGCTTGAACTCATTAACCGTGAGATCATGACCTGAGCTGAAATCAAGAGTTGGATTCTTAACTAGCTGAACCACCCAAGTGCCCCCACAATATTTTAAAAGCTCTATGCAATGTAGTGATTTTTCTCCCAATTTTAGGGTTTGCTCTAAGAATTACTCTTTTTCCTTATGTAATTGACCTCAAAAGGAAGGCTTCTCAACTGGACCTCATCTGCTATACAGAAGGACAATCAATTTATCATGTATTATGTAGCATAGCGTCACACCATTTAAATACACATGGTAGATGCTCTTTTATTTTGCACAGTTGCAGCAAGTTTTCTACACAAATAGTTCTCAGTACATTGTGAGCTAAATTCACTTGTACTAAAATTATAATTTTTCTTCATGTTTATGATTTTGTTTAAGACCCATGCAATAGCATGATCTGAGTAATGAAAACATATTGGCAATAATTGTATATTCTTCTGTAGATTTAAGATGGAAATATATATATATTTGTAAATGTTTATTTATTTGGGGGAGAAAGAGAGGCAGAGCACGAGTGGGGGCAGAGAGAGAGGGAGACACAGAATCCGAAGCAGGTCCCAGACTCTGAGCTGTCAGTGCAGAACCCGACGTGGGGCTTGAACTCTCAAACTCTGAGATCATGACCTGAGCTGAAGTTGGTGGCCTAACCGGGTCACCAGGTGCTCCAAGATGGAAATATATTGAATGGAGAGTGCTGTGACATCCATCTTAGACACATGCATAGGTACTCACTGTTTACCCACTGAGTGGCTACTGATATATTTGCAGTTCAAAGGGCTATCTTAAAATGCATGAAAGTCCTGTGATATTCTGAGCCTTGAGTTCTTGCTTGATTAAAGAGCTTTCTTTGCTTATACAAAAATAATTACCATAAAGAACAAGACAGGCAGCCAGCTCATCCTTTCTAGGCTTAGTTCCAACAGTCTGGTTAAAGATGGTCCTCACTGCTTCAGTGGATTCAGGCTATTCTAGGCACCACCTTATGAATGCGGAGTCTCTATGAGCTGATGGTAAATGTGCAATCGTGGTCAAAGATATCAACGAAAATAATTATATTGTCACTATAAATGTCTAATTTTTTAAGACATAGTCAAAGATGAAACAGTGAGGATTGTGATACAGAAGCCAATTCACATGCTATGTTTAACATATAAAACGTATGTATTATCATATATATCATTTTGTCCTTCCCAATGATCACCCTGTTCGTTATTATGTAAAAGACACTGAACGTTTTTGTTAAATGAATGAGTGTCAGAGTCAGTGAAAAATACATACATCCAGGGCGAAATAGGAGATCTTTTGTTTTTGCAAAGTTGTGACTTTTGCTTTAAAGAACACGTTTTCTGTTAGATGTTAATGATTTGACAATAACTATTTGAAAAACTGTAACAATTCAACTAATTAGTTATGAACATATTGTTTCCAGACTGTAAATTGGAATTGGTTTCTTAAACTATCACAAACCTATGGAAAAATTATAACAAATGCATTTTGTAGTTTATATCCGTTTTGTGGTTATAGTTTGGAGAAATCTAAAGAAAAAGTTGTATTAATTAAAAGAAAAAGAGCTGGGCATTTGGGTGGCTCAGTCTGTTGAGCGTCCAACTTCGGCTCAGGTCAGGATCTCATGGCTTGTGTGTTCAAGCCTCTCATCGGAGCCTGGAGCCTGCTTCATATTCTGCGTCTCCCTCTCTCTCTGCCCCTCCCCTGCTCATGCTCTGTCTCAAAAATAAATAAAAACATTAAAAAAAAATTTAAAAAATTTTGATACATACTTAAAAATGTCCCTCAAAACTGGGGTGCCTGTGTGGCCCTGTCAGTTGAGCATCCAACCTCGGCTCAGGTCATGATCTCACAGTTTGTGGGTTTGAGCCCCGTGTCGGGGGCTCTGTGCTAATAACTCAGAGCATGGAGCCTGCTTCGCATTCTGTGTCTCCTTCTCTCTCTGCCCCTCCCCCACTTGTGCTCTATCTTTATCAAAAATAAATAAATGTAAAAAAATTTTTTTAAATAAAAAATAAAAGAAAAAGAGCTGCTTAAAGTAACTTTGAAGTTAGTTTCAATGTGTGGCAGACATTTGAAGTTTTTAAACTACAAATCTGAGAGAAGCATCAATTAAGATAGAGTAGGGTCTCCTTATGGGCAACAGCTTACATGATGTCCTTACAGTATTTCTAGAAAATGAAGTGTCATTTCATTTGACATCATATTTATAGAAAATGACACTTCATTCTGCATAACAGTGTACTGAATATGTGATATTAAATTTAGCTGCAAAAATAATTGTCTAGAGTTCAGAATTGGCTAAGAAACATCAGTAGTATATCATTCTTTTTAGACACTAGAAACAATCAGCATGATTAAGATATGTCTAATCTCTAAATTAGAAAGTTAATAATTAAATTTAAAAAAACCTATGTCTACTGATTACCAACACTTGCCTCTTGTATATCACAATCTTACTTCCCAGATTATCTTTCCTTCAACTGTGCTTATTTTTCACTTTGGATTATTAAATCATTTATTTCACATTTTGGTTACATTATGTTGATACTATTTTTTTTTAATTGACCAAAACCAAAAGTCAAGATATCACAGAGCATGAAATCGTTACAGCAATGGAAGAGAGAAAATATGAAAGCATTTGATGGTTGAACAACAGCTCAATTTGTTAATTGACACAATTAAAGTTCATCGGTTCATGAAAATAAAAAACAGTAAAAGCACTTCCTCCCCTGTTGTATGTTTCCACTGAACATACAACATAGGAACCTCTGAAAAATATTTCTTGAACTAAGAAGTTTTCCTATATATCTTTGTCTCTACAATTGTTTGAGAGAATCCAGCAGTATTGGTATTCATCTTATTCTACTCTGGGACCAGAAAAATATTTCCTGAAAGACAGATGCTATCATAGTAGGATATATGTTATCACTTACGAGTAAACTGGGAGAACAAAACTCAACCTAACTCGAAGTCATCCTTTACTATTTCACTGTTTCATTTTGGAAGGCAATAAATTTTTGCTTATAAACGCTATCACTAGGACTTTTGTTTTTAGGCTGATTGCCAGTCACTCAGTGGTAACAAGATTAGTAGCAAATTTTATGTTGAAAATTCTGCTGGTGGAAGGTATCCACAGCTACATTTTTTTATCTTTAGCCTTCCATCTTTGCACATCAATACCTTCATCTATGTGTGTGAAGTTCTTTCAACTTATGGCTGAGTCCAGAGAGCCATAGACTGGACAAGGAGTCTCCTATTCTCTTTGCCTCCTATTCATTTTCATGTAAGTACCTGTTCTGGCCTCCACAGCTAGTCACACTGTTGGAGGTAACGTGGAGAGTGATGTCAAATGACGTCAGGATGTCCACACTCACCTGGGCTCCAGGAAGAGCTCCCCAGGAGAATTTCTTTGCCAGTACAGCTGCCTTGAACACAAACTCTGACTCAAAAAGACAGACATCCAGGATGTGATTTTTGTCTCACCATCATCCGGGTGATTCCTGTTTCCTCGTCCTACTGCAATAATCCATACCCTAAGCCACCTACCAATGCAAATAATGTGGTGGTGTTATCTCTGGCTATTACACTAGGATTTTACTTTAACCTAGAAGCAGTCCCACAGAGGGGAGACCTATTCCCCTTTCCAGCAGTCTCCAAAGTGAGAAATCCCAAGGTTGAAAATATTTACTCCACTTTCTGATGATGTTGGAGAATAATGTAGCTGTTCTCTGCACTTCTAGGAGCAAAGTTTATAATCTATGATCATCAGCTCAATACAATTTTCATGACTCTCTTGAGAACTTTTATTTTCCTGGGGGTGGTGCCCGTACTCATTATACATACATGCATATTTCCTAAGGGGAAAAGTTTTGCCAAACATTTGATGAAGATCATTTTTTTTACATTTTATTTGAGAGAGAGTGAGAGCAAGTGAGTGAGCTTGTGAGCAGGGAAGAAGGGCAGGGGGAGGGAAGAGAGGGAGCTAGAGAGAGAAGAAAGAGAGAATGTGTCTTAAGCAGGCTCCATGCTCAGTGCAGAGACTGAAGCAGGGCTCCATCCATGACCCTAGGATCATGACCTGAGCTGAAATCAGGTCAGTCGCTCAACTGACTGAGACACCCAGGCACCCCTGCTAAAGATTGTTTGTGTTTCATGGTCTCTGGAGGAAAATATATATGGGAAGAGAAAGAGCAGATACATTCTCATAGAAGGCAAATCGATTTCCGAACATCTCAAAGGCTATAACCTGAGGAAAAGACCGCAATTTATGGGACATAACACTTGGATGTATAATAGTTCTCTAATTCAAAGGTAGTTTATAAGATCTGTGTTCCCTGATATCTAATAAATGGGTGCCTAGGAGCCTGTTCTGTCATCTCTAAGGGGAGTAAATCCTTTCAAGAAGATGACTATTTTCATCCACTGAAGAATAAGATTGGGAAGTAAAGTAAGATTATCAAAATGACATTGGTATCAGTTTAGCATTTATTGTCTTTCAGGACCTCAGATATATACATCACACATACTATTTTAACATGTTATCTCCATATTATAGATGTGGATTGTGAACTTAGAGGAATAATTGTCCATTCTGTCAACTACCAGCACCAAGAGTCGTACAGAAACTAAATCCTTTGCTCTCATTCCTGAAGATCTACTCATTTTCAAAAGTTCGTAAGAAATTTTTGAACTGAGTAATTGCTCAGAAAGGCTTCATCTGCTTTCCTCAGTCTTTACCAACTCTTACTGCTTTTGTAATCCTTCCGGAATTCCCACTCATATTTCCTTGGTATGACTCATAACCTCAGAAGAGAGTAACTTCTCTTTCTCTTGCTGTACAATTCTTCAGATTATAGGCTATATGAATCTAATCTCAAAAACACCTTCAAAATGTTTTTATTATTTTATCATTCTAGGATTCTTGCTCCAGTTCTGTTCCATTGGGCAAGTCACATCAGAAGGTGTCAACGTTCTTTTTCATTTATCCCAGCACATTTACATCCACATAAGGTGTAAACATGATTACGCAACAAATGCAAATTACTTCCTTCAAATTGGCTTTATAAGCAGTAAGCAAAACAGGAAAATAGGTGACCTGTTGGTTGAGATAGGTGAATCAGAGACAGAGAATTACTGTGACACGCTAGCACATTATCTTCTTGAAATTATTGGGTAATGATAATCAAAGGAGATAATATATATTTTACAATTCACTGTTAAAATTTTGAGACTTAATACCTTTATTCCTAGTAGGTGCATCTTTGGGGCATCTGGTAGGCAGAATAATGCATGCCCCACCAAGATTTCGACATCCTAGTTCCAGGAATTTAGTTGAAGATCTTGAAATGCAGAGATTATCATGGATCATTCACAGGGGCCACTATAATCACAAGAGTCCTTGTAAGAGGGAGGCAGGAGGTCAGAGAGGAAAGCACATGCTATTCTGAAAATGGAACCAAAGAATGTGGGCAGACTGGAAAATTTAACGAACAAGGAAATAAATTGTCCCCTGAAGCCTCCAGAGAGAAAACAACCCTGCAGACCCATTTTAGAGTTAGGACTTTTAGAATTACAGGATGATAAATTTGTGTTGTTTTAAGCCACTAAGTTTGTGGTAATATGTTCCAGCATGAATAATAAGGTAATATAGGAATGGTCATGCTTTATTTTCAATATGTTATAAAAAATAAATCCATTTCTAACTTCTGTGGCCACCCCAATACAAATTCAAAGAGAAGTTAGTGATTTCTGGTTTTTATTTAATCATATAAACAGCTTGGAAGTCAACAGTCCTGTATTCACACAAGAAAAAAATCTTAACCCATTGAAAATAAAAAAATCTTAATTATCAAAAGAGAAATAAGTTGCATTTCTTTAAAATTAAAAGGTTGTGCTCTGTGAAAGACACTGTTAAAAATATGAAAAACTGGGTGGCTCAGTCGGTTAAGCATCTGACTTTGGCTCAGGTCATGATCTCACAGTTTGTGAGTTTGAGCCCCACATAGGGCTCTGGGCCGATGGCTCGGAGCCTGGAGCCTGCTGCGGATTCTGTGTCTCCCTCTCTCTCTGACCCTCTTCTGCTCATGCTCTGTCTCCCTCTCTCTCATAAATAAACATAAAACATTTTTTCAAAAATATGACAAACCAAGCCAAAGACTGGAGAAAACCTTTGCACATAGAGGAAAAATGACTTGATTCCAAAATACACAAAGAACTCAAAACTCAACAAGAAAATAAACAACCCAATTTAAAAATGGACCAAAACCCTAACAGACAACTCTTCAAAGAAGGTAACAGATAGCAAATAATCACATGAAAAACGGTCTATATGATGTCATCAGGGAAATGCAAATCCCGATTAGAATGACTAAAATCCAGACTATTGAGAACACAAACACAGATTAGGATGTGGAGAAATAGGAACTTTCATTTATTGCTGGAGAGAGTGCAAGACTACACAACCACTTTGGAAGGCAGTTTATTACAAAACAAGACTACAGAACTAGACATTCTTTTACCATGTGATCTACCAAACTGCACTACTTGGTATTTACTCAAAGGATTTGAAAACTTATGTCTATGTGGAATATCCAGACATTGGAATAGTCTTCTGCACTAAAAAGAAATGAATTATCAAAGACGAGACACAAAGGAAATTTCAGTGCCTATTACTAGTGAAAGAAGCCAATATGAAAAAATCTACATACTGTATGTTTTCATCTGTAGGACGCTCTGAAAAGTCAAAACCATGGAAGCTGTTATAAGATCAGTGGTTGCAAAGGGTTAACAGAGAGAGTGGAGCACAGATGATTTTTAGGGCAGTGAAACTTCTCTGTATGATATTATACTGGTGGATATACATAATTATACACTTGTCCAAACACACAGACTCTGTGGTCACTATGACTGAACCCTAATGTAAATGATGCACTTTGTGCGACAATGATGTGCCAACATAGGTTTATCAATGATAACACATGTACCACCGAAGTGGGGGATGTTATGTGTGGAGGCAGAAAGTATGGAGGGTATCTCTATACCTTCCACTCAAGTTTTCTGTGAATATAAAATTGCTCTAAAAATAAAGTTCATTAAATAAAAATGGGCAAGAGATATGAAGAGACACGGCAAGGAAGCACCTGCAAAGATACTCTGTGGCATATGTCATTGGAAAATTTCATATTAAAACAAAAAGGAGATACCACCCACTGCATACCTACTAGAATGACAGTGGTCCAAACCCCTGACAACACCAAATGCTAGCAAGGATGTGGAGCAACAGGAACTTTCATTATTTGCTGGTCGGATTGCAAAATGGTACAGCCCCTTTGGAAGATAGTCTGGTGACTTAATGCAAAACTAAGCATACTCTTGCCATATGATCCAGCAAATCAAGCTCCTTGATATTAACCTAAAGTTAAAACTTATGTCCACAAAAACCCTGCACATACAAGTTTATAGCAACTTTATTCAGAATTATCAAAAATTAGAAGTTCCAAAGATATCCTTCAGTAGGTGGATAAACAAGCTGTGATACACCATAAAACAAAATATTATTCAGCAATAAAAAGAAATGACCCTATGAGGCCATGAAAAAACATGGAGAAACCTCAAATGGGTATTGCTAGTGAAAGAAGCCAATCTGAAAATGCTGCATACCGTAGGATTTCAACTATACCACATTCTGGAAAAGGCAAAATTATGGCGGTATTAAGAATATCAGTAGTTGCAGAAAAAGAAATTGAGGCATCAATCCCATTTATAGTTGCACCAAAAATAGTAAGATACCTATTAATAGACCTAACCAAAGTAGTGAAATACCTGTACTCTGAAAACTATAAAACACTGATGAAAGAAACTGGAAATGACACAAGGAAATCAAAACACATTCCATGCTCATGGATTAGAAGAACAAATATTGTTAAGATGTCTATAATGCCCAAAGCAATCTACACATCTGATGCAATCCCTATCAAAATACCACCAGCATTTTGTCATGGAGCTAGAACAAACAATCCTAAAATTTGTATGGAACCACAAAAGACCCCAAATAGCCAAAGCAACCTTGAAAAAGAAAAGCAAAGGTGGAGGCATCACAATGCTGGACTTCAAGTTATATCACAAAGTAGTAGTAATTAGAAGAGGAGATCTTGGCACAATAAGAGACACATAGACCAATGGAACAGAATAAAAAAGCCAGAAAGGAACCCACAGCTATATGGTCAATTAATCTTTGATGAAGTAGGAAAGAATACTCAATGGTAAACAGTCTCTTCAACAAATGGTGTTGGGCACACTGGACAGTAACATGCAAAAGAATGAAACCGAGCCACTTTCTTACCCCATACACAAAAATAAGGTCAAAGTGGATTAAAGACCTAAATGTGAGACCTGAAACCATAAAAGTCCTAGAGGAAAACACAGACAGTAATCTCTCTGACATTGGCCATAGCAACTTCCTTCTAGATATGTTTCTTGCGGCAAAGGAAACAAAAGAAAAAATAAACTATTGGGACTTCATCAAAATAAGCTTCTGCACAGTGAAGGACATAATCAAAAGACTAAACGGTGATATACTGAATGGGAGATATTTGCAAATAACATATCTGATAAAGGGTTAGTATCCAAAATATAAAAAGAACTTCTAAAACTCAACACCCCAAAAATAAATAATCCAATTCACAAATAGGCAGGATACATACATAGACATTTTTCCAAAGATGACACACAGATGGTCAACGGGCACATGAAAAGATGCTCAACATCACTGATCACCAGGGAAATACAGATAAAAATTACCATGACCTATCACCTCACACCTGTCAGAATGGCTAAAATCAACATAAGGAACAACAGGTGTTGGTGAAGATGTGGAGAAAGGGGAACCCTCTTGCACTGTTGGTGACAACGCGAACTGGAGCAGCCACTCTGGAAAACAGTATGGAGGTTCCTCAAAAAGTGAAAAATAGAACTACCCTATGACCCAGCTATTGCACTACTAGGCATTTACCCAAAGAATACAAAAATACTACTTCAAAGGTATAAACCCTGGTGTTTATAGCAGCATTATCTACAATATACAAATTATGGAAACAGCTCAGGTGTCCATTGACTGATGAATGGATAAAGAAGATGTGATATTTTTATACAATAGAATATTACTCAGCCATAAAAAATAATTAAATCTTGCCATTTGCAACAACATGGATGCAGCTAGAGAGTATTATGCTAAGCGAAATAAGTCAGAGAAAGACAAATACCATAGGATTTCACTCATATGTGGAATTTAAGACACAAAACAAATGAGCAAAGTGGAAAAAAAAGAGAAATAGAGGCAGACTAAGAAACAGACTCTTAACTATAGAGAACTGATAGTTACCAGAGAGGACGTGAGTCAGGGGATGGGTTAAATAGGTAATGGGGACTAAGGAGTGCACTTCTGATGAGCACCAGGTTTATGGAAGTGTTCAATCACTCTACTATACACCTGAAACTAATATTAAACTATATGTTAACTGAAATTCAAACAAAAACCTAAAGATATTTAAAAAATGGTTCAGCATCAGTGGTTTCCAAGGGCTTGGGGAGAGCAAGAGCAGGATGAGTTGGTAGAACATAGTGGATTTGTAGAGCAGTGAAAGTAATCTGTGATGGAGTGCCTGGCTGGCACAGTCAGAGTGTGAGACTCTTGATCTTGGGATTGGGAGTTTGAGCCCCATGTTGAGTGTAGAGATGACTTAAAAATATTTAAGAATATTAAATTAAAAACACTATTCTGTATGAACATGTAATGGTGGATATATATCATTATACATTTGTCAAAACTCATGGAATGTACAAGACAGAGTGAACACTGATGTAAACTATGGGCTTCAGTTAATAATAATATATCAATATTGGCCTATTTATTGTAACAAATGTACCACATGTAATGCAAGACACTATAAACAGGAGAAACAGCATGAGAAGGGATGAGGGAGTATATGGAACTCTCAACTTAGCACTCAATTTTTGTGTAACTTGAAAATGGTACTAACAATAAAGCCCATAATTTTTTTAAAAAAAGGGCATTAATGACTTATCTAATAAACAAGTAAATATCGAGTTAAGTCTGTTATTCAGTTGACAGTCCTTAATAAAGAGAACACTTTCAATAAAGAACTGAGAGTTGATGGAAGGAAGTGGGTGTGCTAGATGGGCTAGACGGGCGATGGGCATTAAGGAGGGCACTTGTGATGGCACTGGGTGTTGTATGTGATGAATCACTAAATTCTACTCCTGAAACCAATATTATAGTATATGTTAACTTGAATTTAAATAAAAATTTGAGAAAAAAGAGAAGAACTCTTATATATTGCTAGTGAGAATCTGCCATCACTGTAGAAAACAGTTTGGCAATTTTTTTATAAACATACACTTGCCATATAGTCCAGAAATCTAATCCCAAATAAAAACATACAGATATAATTAAAAAAAAAAAGAGAACACTTTCAGAACTAAAGGAAATGCTTTCGCTGACAACTACAGAAAAAGACACTTTGTGTAAAAGTGATCTTACAAATATTAGCGTAATGAGTATTGCTCACTCTGGTTTCACAAATCCAGAGGGCTTTTGCCACCATGAAAGGTTAAGTGATGTTGATGATTTCAAACCTATCTCCCATCTCTTGGTTTCACCCCAAACCATTTTAAGATGAATTGATTCAAACACTAAAATTATAGGTAGGAAAATTTATCCAAGAGTCTCTACAGGTGAGCCAATCTTGAAATACTGGCAATTATCATAAGCCAGAAATAAATGTAACACTAAATCAGTGCTCAAAACCTTAGCTTCCAGGACCATTGAAGCATTTTCTAATGGACTTCATTGACTTTATCCTATCATAACCTGAAATGTGTCTTAAAATTGTTTATGTAATTCTAGTTGAGTTAAAGATTTCCACAACTTTAAAATGAGAGAACTAAGTGATACACTAAAAAGAAATAATATACGCATAATTGGTATCCCAGAGGAGGAAGAGAGAGGGAAAGGTGCTGAAGGGGTACTTGAAGAAATAATAGCTGAGAACTTCCCTGAACTGGGGAAGGAAAAAGGCATTGAAATCCAAGAGGCACAGAGAACTCCCTTCAGACGTAACTTGAATCGATCTTCTGCACGACATATCATAGTGAAACTGGCAAAATACAAGGATAAAGAGAAAATTCTGAAAGCAGCAAGGGATAAACGTGCCCTCACATATAAAGGGAGACCTATAAGATTCGTGACTGATCTCTCTTTTGAAACTTGGCAGGCCAGAAAGGATTGGCACGAGATCTTCAGTGTGCTAAACAGAAAAAATATGCAGCCGAGAATCCTTTATCCAGCAAGTCTGTCATTTAGAATAGAAGGAGAGATAAAGGTCTTCCCAAACAAACAAAAACTGAAGGAATTTGTCACCACTAAACTAGCCCTACAAGAGATCCTAAGGGGGACCCTGTGAGACAAAGTCCCAGAGACATCACTACAAGCATAAAACATACAGACATCACAATGACTCTATTATCTTTCTATAATAACACTGAATGTAAATGGATTAAATGCACCAACCAAAAGACATAGGGTATCAGAATGGATAAAAAAACAAGACCCATCTATTTGCTGTCTACAAGAGACTCATTTTAGACCTGGGGACACCTTTAGACTGAGAGTGAGGGGATGGAGAACTATTTATCATGCTACTGGAAGCCAAAAGAAAGCTGGAGTAGCCATACTTATATCAGACAAACTAGACTTTAAATTAAAGGCTGTAACAAGAGATGAAGAAGGGCATGATATAATAATTACAGGGTCTATCCATCAGGAAGAGCTAACAATTATAAATGTCTATGCGCCGAATACCGGAGCCCCCAAATATATAAAACAATTACTCATAAACATAAGCAACCTTATTGATAAGAATGTGGCAATTGCAGGGGACTTTAACACCCCACTTACAGAAATGGATAGATCATCTAGACACACGGTCAATAAAGAAACAAGGGCCCTGAATGATACATTGGATCAGATGGACTTGACAGATATATTTAGAACTCTGCATCCCAAAGCAACAGAATATACTTTCTTCTCGAGTGCACATGGAACATTCTCCAAGATAGATCATATACTGGGTCACAAAACAGCCCTTCATAAGTTTACAAGAATTGAAATTATACCATGCATACTTTCAGACCACAATGCTATGAAGCTTGAAATCAACCACAGGAAAAAGTCTGGAAAACCTCCAAAAGCATGGAGGTTAAAGAACACCCTACTAATGAATGAGTGGGCCAACCAGGCAATTAGAGAAGAAATTAAAAAATATATAGAAACAAACGAAACAAACGAAAATGAAAATACAACAATCCAAATGCTTTGAGACACAGCAAAGGCAGTCCTGAGAGGAAAATACATTGCAATCCAGGCATATCTCAAGAAACAAGAAAAATCCCAAATACAAAATCTAACAGCACACCTAAAGGAAATAGAAGCAGAACAGCAAAGGCAGCCTAAACCCAGCAGAAGAAGAGAAATAACAAAGGTCAGAGCAGAAATAAACAATAAAGAATCTAAAAAAACTGTAGAGCAGATCAACGAAACCAAGAGTTGGTTTTTTGAACAAATAAACAAAATTGACAAACCTCTAGCCAGGCTTCTCAAAAAGAAAAGGGAGATGACCCAAATAGATAAAATCATGAATGAAAATGGAATTATTACAACCAATCCTTCAGGGATACAAAGAATTATCAGGGAATACTATGAAAAATTATATGCCAACAAATTGGACAACCTGGAAGAAATGGACAAATTCCTAAACACCCACACGCTTCCAAAACTCAATCAGGAGGAAATAGAAAGCTTGAACAGACCCATAACCAGTGAAGAAATTGAATCGGTTATCAAAAATCTCCCAACAAATAAGAGTCCAGGACCAGATGGCTTCCCAGGGGAGTTCTACCAGACGTTTAAAGCAGAGATAATACCTATCCTTTCTCAAGCTATTCCAAGAAATAGAAGGGGAAGGAAAACTTCCAGACTCATTCTAGGAAGCCAGTATTACTTTGATTCCTAAACCAGACAGAGACCCAGTAAAAAAGAGAACTACAGGCCAATATCCCTGATGAATATGGATGCAAAAATTCTCAATACGATACTAGCAAATCGAATTCAACGGCATATAAAAAAAATTATTCACCATGACCAAGTGGAATTCATTCCTGGGCTGCAGGGCTGGTTCAACATTCGCAAATCAATCAACGTGATACATCACATTAACAAAAAAAAAAAAAAGAGAAGAACCATATGATCCTGTCAATCGATGCAGAAAAGGCCTTTGACAAAATCCAGCACCCTTTCTTAATAAAAACCCTTGAGAAAGTCGGGATAGAAGGAACATACTTAAAGATCATAAAAGCCATTTATGAAAAGCCCACAGCTAACATCATCCTCAACGGGAAAAAACTGAGAGCTTTTTCCCTGAGATCAGGAACACAACAGGGATGCCCACTCTCACTGCTGTTGTTTAACATAGTGCTGGAAGTGCTAGCATCAGCAATCAGACAACAAAAGGAAATCAAAGGCATCAAAATTGGCAAAGATGAAGTCAGGCTTTCGCTTTTTGCAGATGACATGATATTATACATGGAAAATCCGATAGACTCCACCAAAAGTCTGCTAGAACTGATACATGAATTCAGCAAAGTTACAGGATACAAAATCAATGTACAGAAATCAGTTGCATTCTTATACACTAACAATGAAGCAACAGAAAGACAAATAAAGAAACTGATCCCATTCACAATTGCACCAAGAAGCATAAAATACCTAGGAATAAATCTAACCAAAGATGTAAAAGATCTGTATGCTGAAAACTATAGAAAACTTATGAAGGTAATTGAAGAAGATTTAAAGAAACGGAAAGACATTCCCTGTTCATGGATTGGAAGAATAAATATTGTCAAAATGTCAATACTACCCAAAGCTATCTACACATTCAATGCAATCCCAATGAAAATTCTACCAACATTCTTCTCGAAACTAGAACAAGCAATCCTAAAATTCATATGGAACCACAAAAGGCCCCGAATAGCCAAAGTAATTTTGAAGAAGACCAAAGCAGGAGGCATCACAATCCCAGAATTTAGCCTCTACTACAAAGCTGTAATCATCAAGACAGCATGGTATTGGCACAAAAACAGACACATAGACCAATGGAATAGAATAGAAACCCCAGAACTAGACCCACAAACGTATGGCCAACTCATCTTTGACAAAGCAGGAAAGAACATCCAATGGAAAAAAGACAGCCTCTTTAACAAATGGTGCTGGGAGAACTGGACAGCAACATGCAGAAGGTTGAAACTAGACCACTTTCTCACACCATTCACAAAAATAAACTCAAAATGGATAAAGGACCTGAATGTGAGACAGGAAACCATCAAAACCTTAGAGGAGAAATCAGGAAAAGACCTCTCTGACCTCAGCCATAGCAATCTCTTACTCGACACATCCCCAAAGGCAAGGGAATTAAAAGCAAAAGTGAATTACTGGGACCTTATGAAGATAAAAAGCTTCTGCACAGCAAAGGAAACAACCAACAAAACTAAAAGGCAACCAACGGAATGGGAAAAGATATTTGCAAATGACATATCGGACAAAGGGCTAGTATCCAAAATCTATAAAGAGCTCACCAAACTCCACACCCAAAAAACAAATAACCCAGTGAAGAAATGGGCAGAAAACATGAATAGACACTTCTCTAAAGAAGACATCCAGATGGCCAACAGGCACATGAAAAGATGTTCAACGTTGCTCCTTATCAGGGAAATACAAACCAAAACCACACTCAGATATCACCTCACGCCAGTCAGAGTGGTCAAAATGAACAAATCAGGAGACTATAGATGCTGGAGAGGATGTGGAGAAACGGGAACCCTCTTGCACTGTTGGTGGGAATGCAAATTGGTGCAGCTGCTCTGGAAAGCAGTGTGGAGGTTCCTCAGAAAATTAAAAATAGATCTACCCTATGACCCAGCAATAGCACTGCTAGGAATTTCCCCAAGGGATACAGGAGTGCTGATGCATAGGGGCACTTGTACCCCAATGTTTATAGCAACACTCTCAACAATAGCCAAATTATGGAAAGAGCCTAAATGTCCATCAACTGATGAATGGATAAAGAAATTGTGGTTTATATACACGATGGAATATTACGTGGCAATGAGAAAAAATGAAATATGGCCTTTTGTAGCAACGTGGATGGAACTGGAGAGTGTGATGCTAAGTGAAATAAGCCATACAGAGAAAGACAGATACCATATGGTTTCACTCTTATGTGGATCCTGAGAAACTTGACAGAAACCCATGGGGGAGGGGAAGGAAAAAAAAAAAAGAGGTTAGAGTGGGAGAGAGCCAAAGCATAAGAGACTGTTAAAAACTGAGAACAAACTGAGGGTTGATGTGGGGTGGGAGGGAGGGGAGGGTGGGTGATGGATATTGAGGAGGGCACCTTTTGGGATGAGCACTGGGTGCTGTATGGAAACCAATTTGACAATAAATTTCATATATTAAAAAAAAAAGATTTCCACAACTTTTCATCATTTACTTGGATATGATTTCAAACAGAATTTACAGTTTCTTCATCATTTAATTCACTATCCTCATTATCTTTATTAAAATTATGTTCCTGTGAAGGCAGACCAATCAACTCTCATTATGGTGGTATAATCGATCAAGACTGCTTTTTGTACAGTTATCAACCGAAGCATTTAACATATTGTGGAAAAATATAAAATTTTATTGACTTTAAAACGTATAGCTCAGTGGCCTTATTCACATTGTATGCCATTACCATCACCACCTTCCATCTCCAGAACTCTCTCATCCCAGAGGGAAACTCTGTCCCCATTAAATAATAACTCCCCATTCCTCCCTCCCCTAATCCCTTATAACCACTGTTGTGTTTCTGCTTCCATGACTTTGACTCTTCTACATATCTTCTTGCTATCAGCTTGCCAAGTGCTTGCCAATATTGTTGAATTTTTCAGAAAACCGATTCTGGGTTTCATTGGTATTTTTTTCCTCCTTTTATTGAGGGGTTTTCTATTCTCTAGTTCCTTTGCCTGTGCCCTAATCTTCATTAGTTCCTTCCTTCTGCTGATTTGGGATTTGGTTTTTCTTCTCTTTCTGGTCCTTGGAGGCATAAAGTGGGGGTTGCTGATTTGCGACCTTTATTCTATTTTAATGTAGGAGTTTATGCTGTAAGCCACCCTTTTAGCACTGCTTTTGCAACATTCCATTTGGGGTCTGTTGTGTGTTTTATTTATTTATTTATTTATTTTTCATTTCTCTCCAGCTAGCTTCTAACTTCTGCTCCTGAACTCCTTGGTGAAGTTTTCACTTCAGTTCTCGTATTCTTCAGCTCCAGTTTCCGTCTGGCTCTTTTCCACAGTTTTTATCTCTTGGTGATATTTTCATTTTTCTCATGCATCATTTTCCTTGGTTTGTTGTTTATTTGTGTTCTCTTTGAGACTATTGAGCATCTATCTTTAAAATAATTATATTGAATTCTTTGTCTGCTAATTCACAAATCTGCATTTCTTCAGTGGTAGTTTCGGGAGATGAACTTTGTTCCTTTGGCTCATGTTTTCCCAGTTTCTTGGCATATCTTGTGAATTTGAGTTGAAATGTGGGCTTTTGGAAAAACAGCTACTTCTCCCAGTCTTTACTGGCTTCATGACGGGGAAGATCTTCGGCAATCTGCCCTGTTAGAGATTCTGCGGACCTTTTCAAGCTTTAATGGGGACGTAGTTTCTCTGAACTGGTGCGTGGATTTTCTCAGTTAAGAGGTTTGCCTGCTTCTTCTCTGGAGCCTGTAAACACTTGCTCCCCCTGGTGTTTGTCTGAGATGCTACAATCCCCCTACAGCTCTATAAGTTAGTGTTTGTTTCTCAGGGGCCCCAAGATGGCCCCCAGACCGCCATTCCCAGCAGGGCTCTAAATCACACCAGATGGAAAACATTCCTCGGCCATCTCTGAAAGCCAGAATGTAATACCCATGGTCCACTCCTCTCCTTTCATCCAAGGAGAAAGTGGAGTTAGGAAGGAATCCTCTGATCATGCCACACAGGGCCAGGGATGGGGAGTGACTAGGACAGGAAAAATATCAAAACCTTGCCTGATCACTTTTCTGTAACTCTTCTTGACTTTGTGCTTTTCCAGGTGCTGCAGCCTCTCTACTGGTTTCTCATAATGGCTATTTGATCTATATATTATTGTCTCCTCGGAGGAATGGAGGAAACTCAGGGATTTCTATTCTGCTACCTGGCTAATTTAACTCTTTTGATAATTCTCACCATCAAATCATGAATCTTCTTGGGGAAATTTCTTGAGTTTTAATACACCAGCAATCATATCTCTTGAGAAGACAAATTCCCTGCTGAAAAATTCTACCATTCTTCATATTGCCCTCTTTTTCTGCAATGCTCTGTTAAAAGCAGCCTTCATCTGAGCATTCCTTAGACTGTAGATGAGAGGGTTCAGCAATGGGTTGAAGGGTGGTGAAACAGGGTAAGGATTTTCTGCTGCTCCTCACGTTGACTATTGTCTGGGACCAAGTCAACCATCATGGCTATGCCAAAGTAGACTCCAACCACACAGAAGTGGGAGGAGCAGGTGGAAAAGGCTTTTCTGCGCCCCTCCTTTGTCTGGATCTTCAGGATGGCCCAGAGGATGCGCACGTAGCAGATCAACACTGGGGAGAGGGGCCCAACTAAGATAAACACACCACCAGCAAAGACAAAAACTTCATTGATCCAAGTATCACCACAGGCCACTTTGAGGACAGATAGGATTTCCCACAAGAAGTGGTTCACCTCCTGGGGCCCAGAGAAAGTCAACCTTAGAGAGAGAATTACATGTACTAGGGCTAGGGAAAATCCACATGCCCAGATAGCGATGACCAGGAGCATGCACACTGTCCAGTTCATGATGACAGTGTACTGGGGCGGATGGCAGATTGCCACGAACCTGTCATAGGCCATCACTACCAAAATCAGGCACTCTTCACCAGCACAAGTCACAAACAAAACTATCTGTATAGCGCACGAGACAAAGGAGATAGTTTTTTTGTGCTTCACTAGGTTTTCCAGCATATTGGGCGAACTGCTGGAAGCATAGCATATGTCAATGATAGCCAGATGTGTAAGGAAGAAATACATGGGGGAATGCAGTCTGAGGTCTAGCCAAATGAGTCCCAAGATCACGCCATTTGCCAGCAGGTTGAAGATATATAACAGGGAGAAGACACAGGAGAGGAGCACTTCAGTGTCTTTACTGAGCTGGAATCCCACCAGAATGATTTCTGGTCCATGATTGGTTGCCCCCCCCCATTCCTTGATGAGAGTTTATCAAGGACTGAAGTGTGATAGAAAGGTCAGAGCTGGATATGAATGAAAATTGAAGTTATTTACTCAGAGGAAAGGAAAGTTATGAACTCAGAGGAAGCTTTTATGCCTGTCCCTACTTTACTTTTTCTTGTCCAATGTTTTAGTTTAAAATTTTTATTCAGGTAAGTATCCAAAAATTAAAACAATATGATTATATATAGTTTACCAAATAGTTTTAAAGTTTGCCTCATCAATTATTTTTTTTTCCCTATGTACACATTTTTCCCCCTTGGCCATGTAAGAGTAAAATGTAGGCGTAATGCCAATTTGTCCCTTCATTTTTTTCTAAGACAAGGACATTCATATTCAGGATAAGTAACCAAAATCAGGAGATGTAACATTAGCATGATTCTCTATTCTAGATACAGCATTTTCTGCCCCTCTGGTCCAAGATGCAATCTTGCACACATTGCATCTCCTCTAATATGAAATAATCACTCAGTCTTTCCCTTGAAATTGATATTTTTGAAGGATACACACCAGTTGTTTATGTCTCTCAACTTGGGTTTTCCATTTATTGCCCCTTTTTAGTTCAAAATATAAATTTCTAATAAGATATGAAAAGTGTCCTTAATGGCTTCCATTAATATACAGGTAATGTTAATTTGTCCCAATACTGGTGGTACAACATGGATCTTGGTTAAGGTGGAGTCTTCAAGTTATCTCCAGCATAAAATTATTACTCCACAATTTAAAGCACTTTCTCACTTCTGGCGTCCTAAATTGTTCTAGCCTCAAGTTGTTTATTTCCCACTTCAGCTTGAAATAAGTTATTTCACTAAAAAGATCTAGTTCCTTTTAGTGAAGAATCTTATTTTCCAAAAAAAATCTGATTTTATTGGATCTTTAACAATATTTTTATCATGATTATTGCCAAATTTCTAGTATCCTCGTTTAATTAGTAGAGCATATAATTTGACACGCAAACTGTTAAGGGGATGATAAATTCTTAAACTTACTTGTTTAATCCTAATACATCTTTACAGACTTCCTTTGGAGAGCCAAATCTATTTTACTAAATTAACATTAAGATTAAAGAAAATGATCTTGATATGATACAGTGGTTTATTTTGGGCAAAAGGATACTTTTACTCTTATTTAAAATTTTTTGTTTTTCTTTATATTTAGACAATCATAGATTCTTGGGAATTTTAGATTCACAGATTAGTTTCAACAGCCTGATACAATCTGTGAATGAAGACACACCTCATATGAAATTTTGACCTCAAGTTTTTCAAAGTGTCTTAGGAAAACATGAAATTTAATGAAAGACTAAAGAGATAATACTGGGAAACATGGCCAAAAGTGATCATTGTTAATAATTTTCATAGAGTGTTTCATTACTTACTGTACATAGAATTTCATATATAATTAAAAATTAAACAGTGTTATTTCTTTTAGAATCAGTTCATGTAAAGTCCCCACGACAAAATACTTTTCTGGAGCATACGTTGCCAGCTGCATACTATTTTATCTTTTAACTGATTTAATATATTACCTTCTAACTATATTGCATGCAATAGAAATTATGGCCCATGCTGACTCCATTTCATACATAAATTTTTTGTACCTTTTGTTATTTTCCCATAATAGATTCATAGACACGAAAGTTCTCAGTCAAATCTATCTCTGTCATCATCTTTCTGTCTAAAAAGCAAACAAGCAGGAGAAAAGAAATTCAGACATATTATCATCAGAAGAAATCACTTGGGAGGAAAGAATCTCTAACTGAATCATCATGACTAATCTCAAACTCACCTTTCCTAAGGGCCCCCACATCAGCTTTTCAGCTTCTATTATGCTCTCAAGTTTTTATACAATTTAGTCCAACCTGGTGTAAAATGTACTTCCTCTGGTTCGTTCTTAGGTCACCTTCATATTAAATACCAAGACGGAGTAAGACTAGTTACTAGAAAGTGAGATTTTATGAAGGTTAAGTATAATCTGATGACAATGTATGTAACCTCTGGTGTACTGGGTTAAATCTGTCTTTCTTAGTTGATTACAGCTGAGGGCTGTCTATCCTCCAATTTCAGGGAGCTGATTACAATGGACACCTGTCTCTTACTGCCGAAATAATTCCATGTGGAAGTAATTATCCTAACACCAACTATTCATCATTTCCTTCCTAGACATCTTTTTACATTTTAACACCAAAAGACACACATTTCTTTGTTTCCATCTATTGGTTTTTCTTAATTCTAGTTTGTGGCTCAACAGGTACTCCTGTTTCCTAGATGAATGACAACATGGAATGAGTTACTATTTGAGGCCAATATCATCCATTACACAGAAATGTCTTTACCTTTACAGTCATTCAAGTTAAAAAATATTTAATGTGAGGGTCATTTGGAAGATGGCAGTGTAGGAGGATGCTGGGCTCACCTCATCCTGCTGATCACTTAGATTCCACCCACATCTGCCTAAATAACCCAGAAAACCACCAGAAGACTAGCAGAATGGACTCTCTGGAGCCAAGTGTAGACAAGAGGCCCACAGAAGAGGGTAGGAAGGGCGGAGAGGCAGTGCACACTACACGGACTGGCGGGAGGGAGCCAGGGCGGTGGGGGGGCAGCCAGCCTACCCAGCAAGGCAGAGCCCCCAAGTCTGGCTTGCAAAAGTGGAGGGGCCAGATGGAGGGTGTTCTGACAGCAGTGGGACTTAACATCTAGAATGTTATAAGTCAACAGCTCTGTTCGGACAGCAGGAGGGTGAGAGGACACTGGGAGGGAGAGATGTTGAGCCCTGGAAGACAGAGCTCAGCTCGGTGGGGAACAAAGGCATGGGGAAGCACCATCTCCCTCGCCCATCCCCCAGCCGAAATCCCAAAAGGAACCAGTTCCGGTCACGGAACTTGCTTGCACTGCACAAACACCTAACACTGTGCTTCTCTGGATCCATCCCTCTGACGGGTCTGCCTCCCTCCCGGTGCCACAGAGCCTCTCCCAAAGCCAGACCACTGAAGGCAAAAAGAGCTGAGTCTACCCCTCCTGCCCCCGTGCACCTTGCGGATCCACCCCAGCTAATACGCCAGATCCCATAGAAGCATCACCACAAGCCTGGCAGGGTGCAAGTAGCCCAGATGGGGCCACACCACTCCACAGTGATTCCTGCCCCTGGGAGAGGGGAAGATAAGGTACACACCAGTCTGACTGTGGCCCCAGTGGTGGGCTGGGGGCAGACATGGGGTCTGACTGTGGCCCTGACCACCAACACAAGTTACTCCACACAGCACAAGGGAAAAGCCCTGCAGTTCCATGCCACTCCAGGGACTATCCAAAAAGACAAAATGGAAGAATTCTCCTCAAAAGAAACCCCAGGAAGTAGCAACAACTAACAAATTGATCAAAAACGATTTAAGCAGTGTAATGGAACATGAGTTTAAAATAATAGTCATAAAATTAATCACTGGGCTTGAAAAAAGTATAGAGGACAGCAGACAATCTACTGCTACAGAGATCAAAGGACTAAGAAACAGTCAGGAGGAGGTAAAAATGCTATAAATGAGGTGCAAAATAAAATAGAGGCGACCACAGCTCGGATTGAAGAGGCAGAGGAGAGAATAGGTGAATTAGAAGATAAAATTATGGAAAAGAGGAAGCTGAGAAAAAGAGAGATAAAAAAATCCAGGAGTATGAGGGGAGACTTAGAGAACTAAGTGATGTGATGAAACGCAATAATATCCATAGAATAGGGATTCCAGAGGAGGAAGAGAGAGAGAAAGGGGCTGAAGGTGTACTTGAAGAAATCATAGCTGAGAACTTCCCTGATCTGGGGAAGGAAAAAGGCATTGAAATCCAAGAGGCACAGAGAACTCCCTTCAGACATAACTTGAATCGATCTTCTGCAGGACATATCATAGTGAAACTGGAAAAATACAAGGATAAAGAGAAAATTCTGAAAGCAGCTAGGGATAAACATGCTCTAACATATAAAGAGAGACCCATAAGACTAATGGCAGACCTATCCACTGAAACTTGGCAGGCCAGAAAGGAATGGCAGGAAATCTTCAATGTGATGAACAGAAAAAAATAAGCAGCCAAGAATCCTCTATCCAGCAAGTCTGTCGTTCGGAATAGAAGGAGAGATAAAGGTCTTCCCAAACAAACAAAAACTGAAGGAATTCATCACCACTAAACCAGCCCTACAAGAGATCCTAAGGGGGATACTGTGAAACAAAGTACCAGAGACATCACTACAAGCATGAAACCTACAGACATCACAATGATTCTAAACACATATCTCTATAACAACACTGAATGTAAATGGACTAAATGCGCCAACCGAAAGACATATTGTATCAGAATGGATAAAAAAAAAAACAAGACCAATCTATTTGCTGTCTACAAGAGATTCACTTTAGACCTGAGGACACCTTCAGACTGAAAGTGAGGGGATGGAGAACTATTTATCATGCTACTGAAAGTCAAAAGAGAGCTGAAGTAGCCATACTTATATCAGACAAACTAGACTTTAAATTAAAGGCTGTAACAAGAGATGAAGAAGGGCATGATATAATAGTTACAGGGTCTATCCACCAGGAAGAGCTAATAATTATAAATGTCTAAGCGCTGAATACAGGAGCCCCCAAATATATAAAACAATTACTCACAAACATAAGGAACCTTATTGATAAGAATGTGGTAATTGCAGGGGACTTTAATACTCCATTTACAACAATGGATAGACCATCTAGGTGGTCTAGATGTCAATAAAGAAAAAAGGGTCCTGAATGATACATTGGATCAGATGTACTTGACATATTTAGAACTCTGCATCCCAAAGCAACAGAATATACTTTCTTCACGAGTCCACATGGAACATTCTCCAAGATAGATCACATACTAGGTCACAAAACAGCCCTTCATAAGTATAAAAGAATTGAGATCATACCATGCACACTTTCAGACCACAATGCTATGAAGCTTGAAATCAACCACAGAAAAAAGTCTGGAAAACCTCCAAAAACATGGAGGTTAAAGAACACCCTACTAAAGAATGAATGGGTCAACCAGGCAATTAGAGAAGAAACTAAAAAATATATAGAAACAAACAAAAATGAAAATACAACAATCCAAATACTTTGGGATGCAGCAAAGGCAGTCCTGAGAGGAAAATACTTTGCAGTCCAGGCCTATCTCAAGAAACAAGAAAAATCCCAAATACAAAACCTAACAGCACACCTAAAGGAAATAGAAGCAGAGCAGCAAAGACACCCCAAACCCAGCAGCAGAAGAGAAATAACAAAGGTCAGAGCAGAAATAAACAATATAGACTCTAAAAAAACTGTAGAGCAGATCAATGAAACCAAGAGTTGGTTTTTTGAAAAAATGAACAAAATTGATAAACTTCTAGCCAGGCTTCTCAAAAAGAAAAGGGAGATGACCCAAATAGATAAAATCATGAATGAAAATGGAATTATTACAACCAATCTCTCAGAAATACAAGCAATTATCAGGGAATACTATGAAAAATTATATGCCAACAAATTGGACAACCTGGAAGAAATGGACAAATTCATAAGCACCCACACACTTCCAAAACTCAAACAGGAAGAAATAGAAAACTTGAACAGACCCATAACCAGCGAAGAAATTGAATCAGTTATCAAAAATCTCCCAACAAATAAGAGTCCCAGGCTTCCCAGGGGAATTCTACCAGACATTTAAAGCAGAGATAATACCCATCCTTCTCAAGCTGTTCCAAAAAGTAGAAAGGGAAGGAAAACTTCCAGACTCATTCTAGGAAGCCAGCATTACTTTGATTCCTAAACCAGACAGAGACCCAGTAAAAAAAGAGAACTACAGGCCAATATCCCTGATGAATATGGATGCAAAAATTCTCAATAAGATACTAGCAAATCGAATTCAACGGCATATAAAAAGAATTATTCACCATGACCAAGTGGGATTCATTCCTGGGCTGCAGGGCTGGTTCAACATTTGCAAATCAATCAATGTGATACATCACATTTATAAAAGAAAATATAAGAACCATATGATCCTGTCAATTGATGCAGAAAAAGCATTTGACAAAATTCACCATCCGTTCTTAATAAAAACCCTCGAGAAAGTCGGGGTAGAAGGAACATACTTAAACATCACAAAAGCCATTTATGAAGATCCCACAGCTAATATCATCCTCAATGGGGAAAAACTGAGAGCTTGCCCCCTGAGATCAGGAACACGACAGGGATGTCCACTCTCACCGCTGTTGTTTAACATAGTGCTGGAAGTGCTAGCATCAGCAATCAGACAACAAAAGGAAATCAAAGGCATCAAAATTGGCAAAGATGAAGTCAAGCTTTCGCTTTTTGCAGATGACATCATATTATACCTGGAAAACCCAATAGACTCCACCAAAAGTCTGCTAGAACTGATACATGAATTCAGCAAAGTCGCAGGATACAAAATCAATGTACAGAAATCAGTTGCATTTTTATACACCAATAATGAAGCAAAAGAAAGAGAAATAAGGAAACTGATCCCATTCACAATTGCACCAAGAAGCATAAAATACTTAGGAACAAACCTAACCAAAGATGTAAAAGATCTGTATGCTGAGAACTATAGAGAGCTTATGAAGGAAATTGAAGAAGATACAAAGAAATGGAAAAACCTTCCCTGTTCATGGATTGGAAGAATAAATATTGTCAAAATGTCAATACTACCCAAAGCTATCTACACATTCAATGCAATCCCAATGAAAATTGCACCAACATTCTTCTCGAAGCTAGAACAAGCAATCCTAAAATATTTATGGAACCACAAAAGACCCCAAATAGCCAAAGTAATTTTGAAGAAGACTGAAGTGAGAGGCATCACAATCCTAGACTTTAGCCTCTACTACAAAGCTGTAACCATCAAGACACCATGGTATTGGCAAAAAAAAAAAAAAAAAAAAAAAAAAACCAAAAAACAAACAAAAACAAAACAACAACAAAAAACAGACACATAGACCAATGGAATAGAATAGAAACCCCAGAGTTAGACCCACAAAAGTGTGGCCAACTAATCTTTGACAAAGCAGGAAAGAACATCCAATGAAAAAAAGACAGTCTGTTTAGCAAATGGTGCTGGGAGAACTGGACAGCAACATCCAGAAGGATGAAACTAGACCACTTTCTCACACCATTCACAAAAATAAACTCAAAATGGATAAAGGACCTGAATGTGAGACAGGAAACCATCAAAACCTTAGAGGAGAAATCAGGAAAAGACCTCTCTGACCTCAGCCGTAGCAATCTCTTACTCGACACATCCCCAAAGGCAAGGGAATTAAAAGCAAAAGTGAATTACTGGGACCTTATGAAGATAAAAAGCTTCTGCACAGCAAAGGAAACAACCAACAAAACTAAAAGGCAACCAACGGAATGGGAAAAGATATTTGCAAATGACATATCGGACAAAGGGCTAGTATCCAAAATCTATAAAGAGCTCACCAAACTCCACACCCGAAAAACAAATAACCCAGTGAAGAAATGGGCAGAAAACATGAATAGACACTTCTCTAAAGAAGACATCCGGATGGCCAACAGGCACATGAAAAGATGTTCAACGTTGCTCCTTATCAGGGAAATACAAATCAAAACCACACTCAGATGTCATCTCACACCAGTCAGAATGGCTAAAATGAACAAATCAGTAAACTATAGATGCTGGAGAGGATGTGGAGAAACGGGAACCCTCTTGCACTGTTGGTGGGAATGCAAATTGGTGCAGCCGCTCTGAAAAACAGTGTGGAGGTTCCTCAAAAATTTAAAAATAGATCTACCCTATGACCCAGCAATAGCACTGCTAGGAATTTCCCCAAGGGATACAGGAGTGCTGATGCATAGGGGCACTTGTACCCCAATGTTTATAGCAACACTCTCAACAATAGCCAAATTATGGAAAGAGCCTAAATGTCCATCAACTGATGAATGGATAAAGAAATTGTGGTTTATATACAAAATGGAATACTACGTGGCAATGAGAAAGAATGAATATGCCTTTTTGTAGCAACGTGGATGGAACTGGAGAGTGTTATGCTAAATGAAATAAGCCATACAGAGTAAGACAGATACCATATGGTTTCACTCTTATGTGGATCCTGAGAAACTTAACAGAAACCCATGGGGGAGGGGAAGGAAAAAAAAAGTTAGAGAGGGAGGGAGCCAAAACATAAGACACTCTTAAAAACTGAGAATAAACTGAGGGTTGATGGGGGGTGGGAGGGAGGGGAGGGTGGGTGATGGGTATTGAGGAGGGCACCTGTTGGGATGAGCACTGGGTGTTGTATGGAAACCAGTTTGACAATAAATTTCATATTAAAAATAAATAAAATATGTACTTAAAAATGAAAGAAAAAGAAAAAAATATTTAATGTAATCAACACCACACATCTTTGATGTTGCAAAACTGTGATAAGACTTTTACCATACATGGCCACAGTGTATTTTCTATAAAACATATTTCCAGATAATGGGAGATAAATCTCTTGAGGGATGATGGATAGAGTTTTAATTCCTATTTTTTGACTTTCTTTTATGATTATAGAATTAGTAACAAAAATATTCTGGAAATTATTCTATATATAATTACTATTATATATCTCTGGGGAATGCCTTTTATAATAGCTGGTATCATTCTTGAAACAGACATTCAAATATTTGTTAAATGGAAGAAAGAATTCATATACATGCACACACATCAGGTCGCATATTGACATTACACTGTTCTACATAGATTTGTAAATATCTCAAAGATCATAGACCTCAAAAAGATACCAAAAATTACAGTATCAAAACTCTCAAAATTCTTCTAGTTTTATGAATTCATGCTTTACTAATTTGTCTATCTCTATATAAGACAAAGCATCTTCTGTCTACTGAGCAAGACATGAATTCCACTTTACTAGAAAGTTCAAAATTAGAATTTAATCATTTGAAAACTGCTCTTACAAAAAATGCCATGAATGATCCATGTAATTTTAATGCAGTGTTTCTATAGGGTACATCGGAATAATCTTTGAAGGTGTAGACAATAGTGTATCTGCAGAGACTATGGCAATGCCAAAGTGAGTTAATGTCTTGCACCTATTTGAAGTGATGCTTAGAACCAAGTTTCAGGCAAATAGCTTTATTGAAAGATTTACAGAAAATAAAATAACCTAAGAAAGAAACACAAAGACACATGTGACAGTATTTTGAGCCTTTGAAAAAACATCAGTCTACAGGAGGCCTCAAGTATGAAGATACTTTTAAAAATAGTGAAAATATAGTAAATCTTTTAAGTAATGCAGCAGTGAAATAGAGAAGATTTCAAGATAGCCTAAATGCAATCTCCCCTTCCCAATAGAGAATAAGTTAACAGCAGCTCAGAAAAGGAAGGTCCTGGTGGTCAGTATGAGCAATTCTCCCTCTGCCTGGGTAATCCTGCAACTGAGTTAGGGAACTTTACGCTACTTCTCCAACTTTAGCTGAAGGTATTGGCACTTATTCTATCCCGTTTTGCGGTAGGATAAATACTTGTATCCAGCATAGTAATTTCTGAGCCTAATAATTATTAACATTGAGTGATAGCTTGAGAATATTACAATAAGAAATAACTATGTGGCAAGCTCACCTCTTACACTGTTTTGGTGAGAAGACTTTCTGCAACTGTTACTAGAATTTTGCTTTCCAGATACTCTGTCAATATCTTCTCCAGTATCAGTTAGTAGAAGGTCATTTTATTCTTTTGGCTCCATCAAAGCCTTATCCAGGGGAGATCCCTGCACGTGAAGCCTCTCCTACTTCCAGATCTCTTCCTAAACAATAGAGTTAGCCTAACGTGGAGCCCACCATTCAACCACACTGGGAAGTGAAGAGAAAGCTACTGAGGGACTACACGGCCCCTGTCACAACTCAGCGGGCAGAAGTTCCTGGAGCTGGGTGGGGGTGGAAACTGGTCATCTAGTGCACCTGTCTGCCAGGTAACTTTGAGTTAGGAGGGACTCAGGATATTTCACTGAGGAATATCATTCTTTTCCACATAGCCAGGCTTCCACCTTGTCCCACTTCAACTACCGTCCTAAAAACCATCCCACGGTGCCAATAAATCTCTCCAGTACGCAGATATAAGCACTGGATATTCCTCAGGAATCTTTCACCAAAAGAAGACCCTTCAGAAGTAAGTTACATAAGATGCTGTAGAAGCTGCAGAGGAGAAATCTCAGACTCATGAGACCTTCATTACAATTGCTGATAGCTTTGCAATAGAATATGAAGTTCTAATTAAACCTCTAGGAATAAAGGTTTTATTTAAATCGGCAAAGAACTCAAATTCCCAGAAGGACCATGAGACATCATATGTCTCTAGCTCTCCCTAAAGAGAAGGGGGGACAATTCCCTGAAACTTCTGTCTCTGGAGGAGAGCAAAGATTTTATCTAGTTGACCTTGGAGGAAATTTCTAGAAAGAGGCAGGGCGCCTCCTAGCATCACACTCTTTATGCTCACAGACTTTGAATATCTCACAAGAAAAAAACCTGAGGGAGATATCACAAATTACAATATTTAAGCCTCCAAAAGGACTATAGCTCTATAAACTCAGGCTTCTCTTCAGACCCCATGAAGGCCCATGGGCAGCCGGGATTTTGATTGTTGATAGGTAGTTTCCATGAATTTGTCAGGGCAAACCCGAGAAGGAATTAATTATTGAGCCCTTATTCTGTTTCTGATAATGTGCCAAATGCTTTATATGGCATATATATATTTAATCTAATCATTTTACAGCCAAGGCGACTGAAGTTTAAATAAACTAAGTCAGCAGTTCCCTAATTGTTAGTCCAGGGACCCCGAGACCCCATGAAATTGTTCATGAGATCAAAATAATTTTTATAATAATTTAAGATATTATTCTTTTTCTACTCTCATTCACTCACGAGGGTGGAATGCGGTTTTTCAAAGGCTACATGACATTTTCTACTTTAAGATTGGCTATAGAAGCAAATACAAAAATCTAGCTGTCCTTGACAAACATTAAAGAATTTTACAAAAAAGAAAAAAATAAGTAAAACAATGTCATCTTTTCACTTTTGGTTTGTTTTAAATATAAATTATCATATGATGAAATTATCTTTTAAGTGACTTAAATGCTTTCAAATTGTTTTAACTCCTATTATGACAAATGCCAACAAATACCCATATAAGTAAAATCTCTTTGGGTCCTCAAGGATATTTACAATTGTAAAGGTATCTTGAAAGCAGACAATTAAAAGGACCATCGCAGTAAAGAACTGTTGACCATCAGCCCAGGCCCAGAGCTGCACTCAAATGACTTCTGTTAGATTCCAAAGCATGTGAGTTTTTTTTATTGCTGCCCTAACAAATTACCCCAAGCGTAGCAGCTTAAAACAACTCTATCTCACAGTTTCCCTGAGTTGGAAGTGCTGGTACAGGATTCTCTGCACACGTCTCACGGACTTCATAGATGGGGGTTGCCTTGGTTTGCAATCTTCACGTGAAATCCAACTCCACTGATGGAGAATGGACCCAATAGTAGAAGAGGCTTCATCATGGCTTCTGTCATGGTTTCCTTCCTATTCCTAGATTGTGGAGTTGTTTTCTCTTTTTCTCATCATTAAAGGATATTGAACCTTGTCAAATGAGTTTTCTCCATCACTTAATCATGTGGTTTTTTTTTCCCTTTGTTCTACAAATATGGTGTATTGCATTGATTGATTTTTGTATTGGGAATAAGGCTGCTTACCAGGAATACCCCCTCACCCCCAAACGTACTGTATGATGTTTTTAAGATGCTCCTGGGTCCAGATTATGATTATTGATAATTTTTCCTATTTATATAGAGATGCAGGTTTCTTTTTTTTTTTTTACTGTCTTTGTCTGACTTTTTTAACAGGGTAATAGTGGCCTCATGGAATAAGTTAGAAGTGCTCCCTCCTCTTCAATATTTGGAAGAGCTTATGAAAGATGGTTATTTTTTTGTTTGTTTGTTTAAACGGCGGTAAAATCTACCAATGAAATTATCTGGTCTGGACTTTCACTGGGAGGTTTTTAAATACTGATTCAATCTCCTTACTAGTTATGGATTTACTCAGATTTCCTATTTCTTCAAATCTTCATGGGTTGTATGTTTTTAGGAATTTTTCTATTTCATCAGATTGTACAATTTTCATGATCCTCTCTTATATTCCTTTTTATTTCTATAAAATCAGTAGTAATTTCCCCTTATTCATTTCTTTTACTTTTTTGTTTATTTTTGAGAGAGACAGAGAGACAGAGAGAGCATGAGCAGGGGAGGGACAGAGAGAGAGACACAGCATCTGAAGAAGGCTCCAGGCTCTGAGCTGTCAGCACAGAGCCCAATGCGGGGCTCAAACTTGCAGACCACGAGATCATGACCTGAGCTGAAGTCGGATGCTTAACTGACTGAGCCACCCAGGACCCCTCCCCACACTCATTTATGATTTTAATACTTTCAATTTTTTTCATTAACCTATCCAAAGTTTTATCAATTTTGTTGATCCTTTCAAAGAACTAACTTCTAATTTCATTCATTTTCTCTATTTTTTCCCCTATTTTCTGCTTCCTTCATCATTTTATTCTTTTTTCTTCCTTTATCTTTTTTATTCTTTCTTCTGGCTTTGGCTTTAGTTTGCTCTTTCTTCTCTAGTTCCTCAAGAGATAATATTAGGTTAGAGATATTTTTTCTTTTTTAATATGTTTATGGCTATAAATTTCCTATGTAGCACCACTCACTATGTAGCCCATAAATTTTGATATACTCTGTTTTCGTTTTCAGTAGTTTCAAGGTATATTTTAACTTCTGTTGTGTTTTCTTCTTTCAGCCAATTTGTTGTTAAAGAGTGTGGTCTCTAATTTACACTTATTTATGATTTTTTTTGTTTTTCCTATTATTATTCATTTCTAGTTTTATTCTATTGCAATCAGGAAAGATGCTTTGCATAATATCAATCCTTTAAATTTATTACAACTTGGTTTTGCTCTACAAAAATTTATATATGAATATTCATAAGATGATTATAATAACTTTTTTTCTAGCTTCCAAGGGAAAAAAATTCTATCTTAGCTTGTTAGAGAAGATTGAAACAAGGGCTTATCTTTTTGCTTGACAATACAATCCATGTAACCACACAAATAGTTATCATAGGAACGTCTATAATTAGTTTTTTAAACGTATGATTTAGGGAAACCTGGGTGTCTCCGTTAGTTAGGTGTCCAACTTGGTTGGTTAGGTGTCTCTTGATTTCAGCTCGGGTCATGATTTCACAGTTCATGAGACTGAGCCCCGTCTTGAGCCCCATGTTATGCTCTGTGCTGGGCATGGAGCCTGCTTAAGATTCTTTCTCTCCCTCTCTCTGCCCCTCCCCCACTATCATGCACATATGTGTGCTCTTTCTCAAAATAAATAAATAAACATTAAAAATGTATTATGTAATTTACCTATTCCTCGAAAAATAAAGTTTTGGGGATGCTTATTTGACAAAAATAATCTGGGCTATGTCTCTGTATAAAATCAGTTTCTAAACTTTTTTTTTTTCAACGTTTTTATTTTATTTTTGGGACAGAGAGAGACAGAGCATGAACGGGCGAGGGGCAGAGAGAGAGGGAGACACAGATTCGGAAACAGGCTCCAGGCTCTGAGCCATCTGCCCAGAGCCCAACGCGGGGCTCGAACTCACGGACGGCAAGATCGTGACCTGGCTGAAGTTGGACGCTTAACTGACTGCGCCACCCAGGTGCCCCTAAAATCAGTTTCTAAAAATAAAAAAAAAATGAGAGTCATAAGCACATTCCCCAAATTTTGTGCTCAATACAGATTTAAAAATCTGTGAACATCAGTTTAACATTTTTTAGTTATTATATGAAATGGTATAAATGACAATTTTTTAAATAGTAATGCAATATATTCTGACAACCAAATATTTTAGTGCTAGAATCCCCAGAATCCTACATATAGCTTTTATATTCATAAACATAAAAATCACCATGTCAAGTTTCTATCGATGTTCAAAATTACCTATCATCTGTGAACATCTTTTCCCATTATGAATTAAATAAATCTAAATATTGATTCTACTTAAAATTCATGTATCTTAGTTTAAGTTCCTCCAGAAGCCACTTCCTCCAGAAGTGGTTTTTAGAAGATAATCCTCTACAAGTAGAGGTGGAAGAAAGGGGGAGAACCAAATAAAGCCTGCCTATAAAGAGTAGGTGATCAAGCCGGCTAAAATTGTAGTAATTGGAGCTTGAACCTAATGGAAAAATCTTGGAGCCAGTGTAGCATATGCTTCTCAGTGTTAAGCTATCTGGAGGTCAAGGAAAGTGAAGTTTCATTGAAGCTGAGCTGATCGACTAAGTAGAATCAGCTATTGGTTGACAGTCTTAGGGTGGATGGACCAAGCATTAGGCTCTCTCTCCTGCCCAATGAGCTAGAAAGTGCCTCTTGGGGCCAGGGAAGTGATCAGACAAAGAAATTCACATGCTGGCCTGTGAGGCCAGGCTTGTGTGCTCTGAAATAGAATAAAAACGTGTTACAGACAGGGTACCCCCAGCACCAGCTACAAAATCCATGCAAAAATTGTGTGATCAACATGCACCCCAATGTTTATAGCAGCACTATCAACAATGACCAAAGTAGGGAAAGAGCCCAAATGGCCATCGATGGATGAATGGATAAAGAAGATGTGGTATAGATATACGATGGAGTATTACTCGGCAATCAAAAAGAATGAAATCTTGCCATTTGCAACTATGTGGTGGAACTAGAGAGTATTATGCTAAGTGAAATTAGTCAGAGAAAGACAAATATCATATGACTTAACTCATATGAGGACTTTAAGATACAAAACAGATGAACATAAGGGAAGGGAAACAAAAATAATATTAAAAAAGGGAGGGAGACAAAACAGGAGAGACTTCAATATGGAGAACAAACAGAGGGTTACTGGAGGGGGTGTGGGAGGGGAGATGGGCTAAAAGGAGATGGGCTAAAGGGCATTAAGGAATCTACTCCTGAAATCATTGTTGCACTATATGCTAACTAACTTGGATGTAAATTAAAAAAAATATGTTAAAATTAAAAAAATCATGTGATCAATATTGAGTTCCATAAAGGGTTTCTCTGATTTCAGAGCCTATGAATATCAATTAACATTATTCAGTTTGTCTTTATTATGTGAATAAAATCATATAAATGAGGATTTTAAAAATTATAGTGTATCACATCACCTTTGAAATCTAAAATGTGATTGGACATCAGGCAGGGGAATAGGTATGATTTTCTGGTTCTAAATTGAAGGAGATAATTCCGGAAAAAAAACCCTATATATTTAATGATTTTTAAAAATAAATATAGTAGCATAGATATTTAACCATAGTTAAGTAAAACTACAGTTTAAAATTTTCATTTCAAAAGTTGGTTTTACCACAAAAGACTCTTAAAACTGAGAATAAACTGAGGGTTGATGGGGGGTGGGAGGGAGGGGAAAGTGGGTGATGGGCATTGAGGAGGGCACCTGTTGGGATGAGCACTGGGTGTACATGGAAACCAATTTGACAATAAATTTCATATTTAAAAAAAAAAGAAAAAGCAAAAAAAGAGTTGGTTTTACTTATACCCAACCTACTAACCCCCATTATATATCTCACACCTAAAGAATTTTATAAAACTCTATTGGCAAAAAAATAAATAAATAAAAAATAAAAATAAAAAAATAAAACTCTGTTGATATTACATTTAATTTTGGGGATGGATACTATCTAATTTTAGCTCATGTAATTCACCATAAATGAGAAAAATATTTCTATGTCTTCAGTATAGATTGAGAAGGATGTGGCAAATCTACATAAAAGAATTAAAGTTTCCAGTTCATTTGCCATGTGAAAAGTGTTCAACAGATTGTCAACAATTAGGAAGGCACATTTAGGATAGTGTATAGATTATATATAATATTCATGCAGTTCATTTTCAGGGGACAAGAAGGAAGGAAGACAGTCACCCTTCAAAACCTGAAACTGCAGAAAAGTCTAATTTTTGTAGCATTGCCACTGGGGTAACACAAATACACTGATTTCAGATAAGCGCCCTGAATAAAATATCAAATGGCAAATACAATCTATTACAGGCACTGATTTACAATTAACTTCTTATAGTGACAACCTTCTGTGTTGTATACCAGGGAGGAGAGGTCAGAGGTTTTTCTATTTAATGATAGCTCATGAGTCCCTCAAGCAATATTGAGTCAGCTCACCAGTAAAAATGATTCTAAGGCTTTCATCTAATTTCAGTGCATATCTTTAACATCCAAAGTTTAGGTAATAATGTTACAGTTAATGCCATTAAACCTTTAAACATGATTAATCTCAACCCAACCATTAAAGCCTGCTGCTTTAATTGTTAGTTCTGGTCTGCCCTTGTATCCTGAGTTGGGACTGCTTGGGGCCTTAGCTACTTAGTTTAATGTGGAATCTTTTCTACACAAATTCCTAAATTTACACATAAGCCAAAATTACAGCTTTTTTTCCTTTTACTAATAGTACCCTGACAACATTTGCCTGATTCTTTGGCTTTCAGAGCATACTTAGACTCTGAGATGGCCATCCGTCTTCACTGTCTCTCTCCAATGCTCCCAATGATCTGGTATTAGCTTCTAAATCCAGCTCTCAAAAAAATTCAATCTCTCCAAAATTTATTCTGCATTTCAGGCATGCTGTCATCATAGATTAAAAGAATACATTTATCACAGTGTATATTATATAAGATTTTACTTTACAGGAGATTCAATTAACGTATTTAAATTTCTACATAATTTTAATATATATTTGGAATTTTTATTTGGGGAAAAAATAAATAGCATCAATTATGATACTATAAAACCATCATTGGAGGGCTTTGTCTTTAATATTCCTACAACTTGTCCCACCCTCCCTCGTGTCTACAGAGAAGTAATCATTCCCTGACTTGCCGTAGAAGTGAAACCCTTCGGTTCTAATTCTCACACCACTTTGGTGGACTCTGATAGCTTAAGCTCAGGTAGGTGCTACCTAGAATGGCATTCTAGTAATTTCCTGTTAGCAGATCATCAATTCTCTCCTTCTACATAGAAAAAGTAGGGTTAACATTGATACGAAAACCCTTTGAGCCTAATTAGTAGTGACTTGAATCTCACGTATAAGAATGTTGAAGATACAGATAAAAATAAATTATTTCAGTTTAGAGGAAGGTGTTAGAAATTCTGTGCCTCATCACATTCCAAGCTCTGACAGGACTCTCTTGATTTTCTTTTGAGTTCTCTAAAATTTTTAAAAATACATTTTCATTTGTTATACTATTTTTTTTTAAAGTGGCTTAAAATAAATGCAAAAAGCATAAAAAACAAAAATATTCCCTGAAGACGTTGCCAAGTACAAACACATGTGAAATAGAGAAATTGTTCCCGTAGTAAGGACTTTTTACCATATTTTCCCCAGCTAGAACTTTCCCCCCACGTGTAGTAAGTGATGATGGTAGTCACATTATCTAGGATCTGACAAAGGGTTTCCCTAGGATGAGGACCATCAAATCAAAAAAGAAGCTATTCTGTCCCCTGCACCAGCTTCAGTCCTGCTAAAAGAAATAATTATGGAATCTTTATCTAATAGCTATGGGATTTCTTCCTGCTACTTATTAACATCTCCCTCCTGGGCAGCAAAGAAAAGGACCCTAATGTTCCTCACTTCTCTGGCTGGAGAATATTCCTAGGATACAGTAGGAACACATGGTTCTCAGCAGAGGAAGAAATGAAATATAGTTCAAGGACAAATGACATAACACCTCTGAGTTCACCATCATTTGTGATGTGAGACAAGAGGATTAGATGGTCTTATGCCCTTTTCAGTTGATACCTTGAGCCACAAACAGCTGGTGCCACCAGCCCCTCCCACAAATGGCCAGAGGGGAATGAAGAGACGTCAGACACCTATCATCATGGGTAGCAAATGGATACTGCTCGGAGTCCCCCAAAATAGTGAGGAAAAATGCATCTTCACAAAAGTGGCCTTTTATCCTTCCCAAACCTATCAGGTTTTATCAGTTCCTGCCAGTTGGCTGCTCTGCTCTTCTGTAAACTATTAACCAATGGATAAATGATGACTTAGACAAACAGAAGTACTATTTCCTGCATTTTCTCAAGTGGGGCTTTCATGTACAGGAACATGCACAGAGATGGGAAAAGGTTGGAGCTGTGTCACCCACTCCTTGAAGCAATTTTGGGGAAATGAGGAGTTTCAGATCCTCTTTCTTCCCTGATCACTGGACAGGATTCAGGGTGCTCAGGAGGCTTCTAGATGTGAGGGCTTTATACTCTGATAACTTAGAACCAACCTATTCCCCAGAGATGTATCTATGGAATCCAGAGAACAAATTACAAAGCATCTTCCCAGCATTCTAGGTCTTCCATACAGGTAGAGTAAAAACCTGCCCCTCACCTCTTGGCTCTCCAGCTTTATTCTCCGTGTGTGTGTGTGTGTGTGTGTGTGTGTGTGTGTGTATACCTGCATGCATCCACTTATGCAGAGAAGGACTCAGAAAGAAGGATGGGTATCTGTGCTAAAGAGAATCTTGGTATAAAAATTTAATAGGTAAGTCATACTTTATTATGTCACCTAGTACAATCCCCAAGGATATGAATGTATTGTGTACTTGATCTTGAAATTTCCTGTCTCCATGTTCTACTTTTGGAAAGTTCATGATGAATGTAAATCCCATGGTGCTTATTAAGGCAGCCTCAAAGGACTCTATTTTCTTTAGGGAATGAACAATCTTTGCCTGCTGAAAAGTGTTAATGTGAGATAATTACCAGGAATATCTATTGCAAATATTAATTTTTATGGAGAAACTCAGGGAGATTGAATCCCAGTCCTTCGGTGCTTTCCTGTCTTTTTTTATTTCAAGCTACTGCCCAAACTTGGTCCCATTTCTTCTCTCTTTTTTTAAGTTTATTTACTTATTTAGAGAGTGAAAGAGAGAACATGAATGGGGGTAGGGCGAAGAAGGAGAGAGAGAATCCTAAGCAGGCTCCACGCGGACAGTGCAGAGCCCAATGCAGGGTTCCATCCCATGAACCGTGAGATCATGACCTGAGCTGAAGTCAAGAGTCAGACACCTAACCAACTGAGCCACCCAGGCACCCCATTTTGTCCTATTTCTACAACATTTCTCCCCCAAATATACATCCTACATTAGAGGGGCTATTGTGCCCTAAGCATTTAGACGTAAATTAAGATGATAAATGGCTTCGCTAGCACCCACACAACTAAGGGAAACACATAGCCATAATGACTCAGATCCCCTTAAATTCATGAGCAATCACATCAGTTTGTCCTGGATGCTACCACAGCTCATCCTGTTTCCTGTTTCCCTAATCTCCTCTCCTCACTAGGTGATTTTTTCCCCCATATTTTCTCTCTTTAAGTCTCCCATGACTTCTCCCATCCACAGTCCCAGCTACTGACTGACAGTGACTGAGGACACAGAAGAATCAAACAGGAACTTGCACAACCCTAACTAACACATTGACGGAGTTCCTGGACCTGCACTTATTCCCAACTCCTCGGCTGTTACTGCGAAGTCACTGGGTTGTCCGTCATGAAGGACAGTCCGCCACTTAGGCCAGGAATCCAGCCCTCCCACCTACTCAAGAACTGTTCTCCCACCATTTGTCTCAAATGCCTTTGCTCCTATTCCTTTAAACATATCTAGTCAAATGTGAGACCGTTTTTCTCACCAATTATCTGGACTTTGCTAAACCCAACAACCGGTTCTCTATCCTTATCTGACTTGACCTGCCAGCAGCATTTAACACAGTCCATTGCTCCCTCTTTGAAACACTCCTTTCCCTTGACTATCATGATATTCTGCACCACCACCACCACGAGTGGAAGTCGAGTTGTCTAATTTGTTTTCTGTGACATTACACAGTCCTTGGTTGACCATAACAGGTAAGCAAGCAGTATAGGGACCCTCAAAGGTGGAAAGACTGTTCACAGTTAGAGGGGGTGATATTTTCTATGGCCAGCAACTTCCTGAAACAAGTGGGTCAATGAGGGGCTGTTCTGGTGGTCATAACGGTCGGTCCTCTTGGGGTTGCTGGATGCCATGGCCAGCAGTACATCACTGGTAGAGGGGCTACTCCAGTGTGGAAAATGACATGAACGAAGTTCTCTGGGGAGGATGAGCAGCCGATGGTCTTGCCATTTAAACAGCAAGAAGACCACTGTGGTGAAAGAAATCATGAGAAATGAAACTTGTGCTTCCAGAAGATGAGCTTTGAGTGTCTAGAATCAGAAAATGGATTTGATAGAAGACAACCTGGGATATCATTTACAGGGTTTTGAAAACAGCAGTGAAGAAAGAACAGGAATTTAAAGAAGGTTCTGAGAGCACCTCATTAAGATAAAGGGACCAAGTGGCTTATAAGCGAGTCATGACTAAGCACAGGGATGTTACTTTGAAAATAATTCTGGCCTTGATGATCCATCTGTTCTTTGCGGGAAAGAAAAACACACTCGTATTTAGGCACTGGAGGAAAACACACAATTTCTGAATACCAGAGACCAGTAGAAAAGTCTGCCCAATCTAATTAGTTGTAAATACAAAGCCAACTCTCTGAATGAAGAGCTTTTACAGGTTAAGAAAAATGCTTTAGCATTACATGCTAAAGAGCCCATTTTATAGAAAATTTTCTGTGCCTCTTTGAGTCCACTAATTTAAAAGCAGCTAAATAGGACAAAGTCTTTAGAAAAGAAATCACTTCTTTTACTACTACAGCCATAAGGTTTATTCAGTATGTGGGTCATTGAGTTTCATTTTCTTAAGTCCACAAATAAGCAGAGATTTAAACCAACTACTTCAAATTTCTGTTCTAGTCACCATGTAAAAGGCATAAGTGATCAACATTACCATCAATGCATTCTGTTCCCCTCCACAAGAAATTCAAACAACCACTCTCTTAGTAAAGTTAAAAACCAAAATCCTCATCTTACGTGAAATACCCACCTTCTCTAGAGGGCATCCTCCAAGTGCTGATGACTTTGAGCCCCCAACGACAGTCTCCTAATTACAACAAAGCCATACTTAGGGTGGCCCCTTGAAGAGCATAAGTTCCACCCTATAAAAAAGGAAGATATTGGAGGAGAGTTTCAAGCACTTACCTTCATTCCCTCCCTCACCCCACTGCAGAGTCAGAGCTGGGCTGGAAATGTAGCCAACGTGGGACAGCTGAGGTTTTCTGTCATTACTCAAGAGATCATGATTGAGGCCACTGGTGACTTTGGACACTGGATGTTTCTCAGGGAAGTCTCCTGATCTGTGATGGCGGCTCCTTTTCTCGAAAGCTCTCACACTCCCCAGTCTTGTCTCTCCCTCTGCACACAGCACCCTCATGCAGCTTCCCTGCCCCTAAACTGCCCCTAAACTCACTGCCCTAATCAAAGGAGCTCAGCCCTCACAGAGATGTAGCTGGCTCTTTGATTGAAACAGGGCTGTTTTCCGCCCATAGAGGCCCACTCGAATCACCTGGAGACCTCAGCAGTTCTGAGACCACAACCTCCAGATCCTGATGATGTGGGTCCAAGGCTGGGTCCTGGCCTTGTGATTTGTAAAAGCTCCCCATGAGAGGTTTATGACCACCAGCTGAGGCTGGGCACCCTGATAAAAACAACTCCAACATGTTAATAGATGTTGCAGGTATTGTGTTGGAGAACGAGGTGTGTGTATTTGTAAAATTAAATTTGTTTCCCGAATAACCTGTAACCACGAGAAACTTTGGGAGGAGAGTTTTGGATACATTCCATCTACAGGAATTAAGTGATAGGGAGAAGGGATGCTTATCACAGGCAGACTGCACTCCTTTCCCTCCCCCTGCGTCTATGGAGCAGGGCTGTGGGGAGGTGGGGCAGGGGGGCTGGGTGTTGGGGAACACCAGTGGGAATTTGGGGCCACGCATAGATCTCTCAGTCTCCTCACTCCTTCCCCTGGAGAAAAGTGCTGCAGCTCAAAAACGTCAAGCGTCTCGACCTTTTCCTGAGAGTCATGAAGAACACTCAACCAATCCTTTTCTCCAGTTTAAATGGATCCAATCCAACCCGCACAAAAGCACCAGTTGGTGGAGATTCAGAAGTGGCTTCTCAGGGTGAGAACCTGATTCTCCCAGGGAATTTCCCACTGAAATACTCCAGGAAAAGTCCTCTTTATCCTCCCCAACATCCCTTTAACATTATATACTCAGCATCCTCCCCTCCAATGGGATTGTCTCTCAACTTCATGGGTTGGGATTATCAGTCTGAGTCCACTCCCCCTCCGGCGGAGGGGTGGGGAGAGCTTTAGGGTTTGGAGATGGAAAGAAAAGTTGTGCCTGGGTTGAAGGTCATGCTGAAAAAATTTTCCATTGAGATTGTTTATCTCATGTGTGATTCCTGGATGGCCACCGTCTGCTCCACCGGGTAACTTAGTAGCAATGCAGATTCTCAGATCTCACTGACATTCACAGAATCAGAAACTCCAGGAGTGGCTCCGGGCAATCAGGGTTTTAACAAACCCTCTAGATGATTCTGGTGCAAGATAAGACGTGAGAACCACAGGCTGTCTCAAGTTTTCTCTGGGTTTCTCCGTTCCAAAGGAAGGAGAGGGAAGAGGGGAGACGGGAGACAGGAGGAAAGAGAGGGAAAGTGATTTTGACCTCACCTGGAGGTTCTATTTCAAACAAGCTGCTTAAAGAGAGGTTGCTGAGTAAACCAAACTCAGTGATGCCTCCTGCTGGTAAAAACATTCTGTAGGAAAAAAAAAAGCAGATACAGTATGAAAATGTCTGGTTAAAGATCACAAAATGAATTAAACATGGAGGCAAGTCCCCAAACTGACAGTCAGCTGAGTCGTAACCCCACATTCCCAGAAAGGCTCTGGAAATACCATGAAAGTCAGTTAGAAAACTGTTCAGAGGCTTATCAGGGTCTCTAATGACATTTCAGGAGAGGTTGTGAATTGCATCTTGCAAAAGTGTTCTGTCTCACAACAGATTTGGGACCACTGTTTTCTCAGCTTCTAATCTCATCTCTTCTCACTAATAAACTTTATGCATTAAAGGAGAAAGGTAATAGGAGATATAGTTTTCTATCCTTGGATTCTAATCCTGACCACGATACCAAGCCCATGGTAGATGTGTTTATTCTGTCATTTATCAATCACTTACACAGTTCCTGCTATGTATTATGCCTGCCCCATGCATCTACAAAAACTAACTCAGTCTACGTGATTACTCGGTGAGGTAGGTACAATTATTATCTCCATTTTGCAGATGATAGAACAGAGACGGGTTAAATAACTAGCCCGGGGTCAACAGCTGGTAAGTGGATTTGAACTCAGGAAGGCTGCCTCTAGAGACCGTGTCCGTAAACTGGTCACTAACTGATCTGCTGTCATTCTGCTTGATTCTCCAGCTGTCAGGTGGGGCCTTGTCAGGGGTCAGATGACATAGTTAACTTTCAAGAAGCTTAACTCCGAAGAGCCCCAGTGGGAAGGAATAAACAGTTCAGGTCATCGAAGCTAGGTCATTTCCTTGTACTGTACCGGGTGCTCACTGCCCACGCGGCCACTTGTCCATCGGCAGGGCAGCCGGCAGTCCCTGGCTGAGCCTCTCCACCGGATCGGAGATGGGCGTGAATCTGCGATTCGCCTTGGTTATTCCAGAAGGTGCCAGAGGAAGGGACCCAGAGGCTCCTCTCCTGACACATGAGGGAGGGGCCCCTGGCCACGTCCGTGCGGCCATCAGCTTGTTGGGTCTCTCCATTATTCCCAAGAGAACAAGGGAACAGCACAGCACAGAAGACATTACTGCCCTCATGTGTTAGAGCTCCTGCCGTTTTCTCGAGGCTTTAGAGGGAATCACCGTCTCAGGCAGTACAAGCAGGGAAGGGTCCACGGGGAGGCCGGGGAACCAGAGAGCCCTGGAGGCTAACGGAGAATAGCGAGCAGGTGTGCTGGCGACAAGCGGCGAGTAGGAGGCTGCTGCCGACCGCGCCCTTTCGTCACGTCGAGAGGCCCGGTGGCGGGACCCTGCTGTTCCAGGCAGAGCTCGAGGGGGAAGGGCCTCACGTCGTCGGGGCAGCGGGACACCACAGGGCTCCGCGAACACCGGGCCCGCGGCTGGGACCAGCCCTGAGTCTCCACGCTTGACCGGGAGGGGGCGGCCTCCGGATGCCGCGTCCCTGAGCGTGTCCCTTTCTCAGGGTGTCTCCCGTCGAGCGCTGCGCTGACGCCCGGCCCGCTGGCAGGCCTTGACCTTCTGGGGCTGAAGGACCCTTTCTTGTCACCGGGGGGCCCTGGCTTTCCGGTTCTTGCCCCAGCCGCGCAGGACACAGGGACGCAGGGGAGAAGGCGTTGGTTCCCGTCGCCCTGACTCGAACCTGGCGCCGGTGTCCGCTCTCTTAACCTCTCGCATCTCTGAGTTCTTGACCTCCGGCTGACCCCCGGGGCTATTTATGGCTTTCATCTGGGGCCGGGGCCGTGTCCAGGTGCTTGTGCCTTCCCTCCTCCGCGCCCTTCTTGCAAGAGGAGTCGGGCCATGGGGCCCTGCTCGTCCCCACTGTGACTCTGCAGAAACCTATTCGCTTTCGGAAGACCCTCCTCCGATCACCAGAGGCTGCAGCAGCCGCTCTCATCCTCTGATAGAAGATTCCATAAGCTTTCCTATAAGACGGCTTGCAATACAGGAGTCACACACACACACACACACACCAAAACCTGGGTCTGACACCTCCGAAGTATTACAGGAACAGACAGGACAAACGAAGCTAAGCACCAGGGTAAGAATTAAATTCTACTCTAAGTTATACCCTACAAATAATTTTGAACCAGATAATACTTTAGTGTGGATAATTGTTAGTTTTAAAAAATTTTTTTAATGTTTATTTTTGAGAGAGAGACAGAGAATGCAAGCAGGGGAGGGGCAGAGAGAGAGAGAGGGAGACACAGAATCTGAAGCAGGTTCGAGGCTCTGAGCTGTCAGCACAGAGCCCAATGCAGGCCAAATCCACGGACCCAGGTGCCCCTACTTTCTTTTTTAAATGTTTATTTTTGAGAGAGAGAGAGTATGTGTAAACTGGGAAAGGGCAGAGAGAGAGGGAGACACAGAATCTGAAACAGGCTCCAGGCTTTGAGCTGTCAGCACAGAGCCCAATGCAGGGCTCGAACACACAAACCATGAGATCATGGCCTGAGCCGAAATCGATGCTTAACTGACTGAGCCACCCAGGCACCCCAACCAGATGGTGGTTTAGAAACACAGTTTTTTACTGTCTTAAGAATTTTCAACAACTTTATGTCTGTTTTTCCATTCATTGTGTATAAGAAATAAGACAATGGAGAAATGCTTTAAACTTTTACTTAAAAGTGCATCATGTTTAATATGACAACCATATGACTTCCTATTTGGATTCACTTGAATAACTTGATAGTTTATAAGGCTTGCTAATCATCCTGAATATAATTAAGCTTATTCAAAATAAACAGCCTGCCGTCTTAGAATCTGAGTTATTGACTTGGGGCAATAGTTAAGCCAACTTTTAATTCTTGTTGGAAATACTGCATTAAAATGCTGTAATTTTCTCTAGAACTGTCTTCATTTCATGTTTCAGCAAAGACTTAGTTATTCTTTGAAGAATTTCTAACTCTAAAAATGGTGGCAATTTTTATCCCAAAATAATATAATTATCTTGCTCAGAAAAGGGAAAAAGCATAGAATTGTCTTTATTTTTATGGTTACAATCATGTATTGGCAGCATATATGAAAAATTTAGACATAAAATTATGATAATTATGATGGAAAAAACTGGCAACAAAGAGGAAGTATGTATAATAACCCTTTGCTTAATTGAATTCTATTTATGTATTTATTTATTTAGGCATATTAAACGTCCACAGCAACAATATGGACTTCAACTTTTTGGTTGTCTTTTTCAGTATATTTCTTGCAGTGTTGAATACTATATATTATATGCTTTGAGAACTATATATATATAATTGTTACCATATATTTTTTAAATGTATGCTTAATTTTGTACTTATTCTAGAATCTTATAACTTAAAAAAAATTTTTTTAATGTTTATTTATCTTTGAGAGAGAGAGAGAAACAAAGGGTGAGTGGGGGAGGGGAAGAGAGAGAGGGAGACGCAGAATCTGAAGCACGTTCTGTGCTCTGAGCTGTCAGCACAGAGCCTGATGCCGTGCTCAAACTCATGAGCCCTGAGATCGTGACCTGAACTGAAGTTAGACACTCAGCTAACTGAGCCACCCAGGAACCCCTGGAATTTTATAAATCTTTTTTTTAATGTTTATTTATTTTTTGAGAGGGAGAGACACAAAGTGTGAGCAGGGAAGGGGGAGAGAGAGAGGGAGACACAGAATCCAAAGCAGGCTCCAGGCTCTGAGCTGTCAGCACAGAACCTGACTTGGGCCTCCAATACATGAGCTGTAAGATCATGACCTGAGCTGAAGTCAGATGCTTAGCTGACTGAGCCACCCAGGCACCCCAGAATTTTATAAATCTTGATTTTAATAAATTTTTCATGACTTGCAAAAATTCAAAATACTTAATGTCTTGATATATTTTAAAATAAAACCAATCTTCACAGCAAAGGAAACCATCAGCAAAATGAAAAGACAACCTACTAAGTGGGAAAAAATATTTGGAAATCATATATCTGATACGTGTTAATATCCAAAATATATAAAGAACTCATACAACTCAATGGTAATAAAACAATCAGTTTTAACAATGGGCAGAGGATCTGAATGGACATTTTTCAAAGAAGACATGCACTTGGCCAACAGGTACATGAAAAGGTGCTCAACATCATTCATCATCATCAAAAACACATTGAGATATCACCTCACATCTGTTAGAATGGCTATCATCAAAAAGACAAGGATTACATGTGTTGGTGAGGATGCAGAGAGAAGGGAACACTTGTGCTCTGTTGGTGAGAATGTAAATTGGTGCAGCCACTGTGGAAGACAGTTATGGAAGTTCCTCAAAAAATTCAAAAATAGAACTACCATTTGATTCAGCCATTTTATTCCTGGGTATTCATCCAAAGGAAATGAAATCACTCAAAAAGATATCTGCACCCCCATATTCATTGCAGCACTATTCACAACAGCCAAGACATGGAAACAACCTAAGTGTCCATTGATGGAACAATGGATTTAAAAATGTGGTCAATGAAATACTATTCAGACATAAAAAAGAAGGAAACCTTGCCATTGGTGACAACCTGGATGGATCTTGAGGGCATTATGCTAGTGAAATAAGCCAGATAGGGAAAGACAAATACCATATGATCTCACTTATATGGGGAGCTGGGAAGGGAAGGGAGGGGAAGGGAAGAGGAAGAGGAAGGAAAGGGAAGAGGAAGGGAAGGGAAGTAAGACAAAACTAGCTCATAGATACAGAGAACGACTGGTGATTGCCAAAGGCCAGGGTGTAGGGAATAGGTGAAATGGGTGAAGAGGGTCAAGAGATACAAACTTCCAGTTATAAAATAAAGAAAATGTGGGGATGTATGCAGAGCAAAGTAACTAGAGTTATGAATACTGTATTACATATTTGAAAGTTGCTCTTAAAAGAGTACACCTTAAAAGTTGTCATTACATGAAAAAAAAACTGTACCTATGTATAGTGACCAATTTAACTAGACTTACTGTGGTGATAATTTTGCAATATCTGCAAATATTGAATCATTGAAAAAAAAGCAGCTCTTATTTATTTTATCAACATTAGCATCATGAAGACAGTTGTTCAAATCTTGTAAATCCAGAGAAACTTCTGTCGCTGTGAAAGAAAGATGATGTTAGGTATGTCATAGCTGTCTCCGGATATTTGGTGTGACCCCAAACCATCTTCTGACAAGTTGGTTCAATAATTATGAAAAATATTGGTGGGAACAATTTCAAGAACTTCAACAGGTGATTCAATCTTCTCTTATTAGAAATTGGTTTTAAAAAAGAAATCATTATAACCCAAGAATAAACATAATGTTTGAGCAACACTCAAAACCCTTACTTCTAGAACCATTTACACATTTACTGATGAATTTCCTTTATTGAACCAAATCCGAAGCATTATATATATTTTAGGATTTTTTTTTACATAGTTTCTCGTTGGATAAACTCTTCCCTTAACATTTTCCCCTTTACTCCTAAATTATTCCATCAAGGAATTTAGCATTTCTCTAAACTCTTCCTTCATCAGACTCACAATTGGTGAGGCAGAGTCCTATAACTCCGCAATGTTTTCTGTATTGGAATCTCAGATCTGTGGAAGTTCTTTCTTATGGCATTAATTTTCTGTACTGTGTCCAGCTACCACAAGGTGATAAAAAGTCACATATGTCTAAACACATCAGCCAGAGTCATGCAATGATGTCGGTTTTACATTTAAATTTTTCTCCATACGTGAATATTCCTGGCTTGAAAAGATAAAGAAATTTAATGTTTTTTCAAAGAAAGACTAAATAGTCTGATAATTTAGATGTCCCAAATACTAACACAGTCTCTCAGTTTCAGAAGATACGCTTTTCCATGGAATTTTGCCCTATTTTAGAGCTAGAAGATGGACAGTTACCACGTTTAATTCAAACTTCCAAGTGGGAACCTATCTGAATTTTTGCTTCAGCAAACCGCATAATTTAAAAGGAAACCCCCAAACAACATTCTATCTATATTTCACATGGACCTTTTCTTCAGTGCTCTATACAAAGAAGCCTTTACCTGAGCGTTCCTCAGGCTGTAAATGAGAGGGTTCAGCATTGGGTTAAAAAGACTATGAAAAAGGGATAATATTTTTTCTTGCTCTTCTCGTTGTTTGGAATCTGGGACCATATAAACGACCATGGCTATGCCAAAGAAGAGTCCAACCACACAGAGATGGGACGAACAGGTGGAGAAGGCCTTTCTGCAGCCTTCCCCAGACTGGATTTTAAGGATGGCCCAGAGGATGCACATGTAGGAGATTAGCATTAAACTGAGGGGCCCAACTAAGACAAACATACAGGCAGCAAGGATAACCAATTGGTTGATCCATGTGTCAGCACAGGCCAACTTGAGGACAGATAGGATTTCACAGAAGAGGTGATTCACTTCCCGGGGTCCACAGAAGGGCAACCGTAGAAGGAGAATTGCATGTACCAGAGCCAGAATAAATCCACATGACCAGGAAGTGACAGCCAGGACCAGGCACAGTCTCCAGCTCATGATGACAGTGTACTGGAGGGGGTGGCAGATTGCCACAAACCTATCATAAGACATCGCCACCAAGATCAGGCACTCCGTAGCAGCAAAACCCAAATACAAAAATGTCTGCATTACGCATGGAACAAAGGAGATGGTTCTCTTCTGATTCACAAAGTTTGCCAACATCTTGGGGACATTATTGGATGCATAGGAAATGTCAATGATGGCCAGGTGGGAGAGGAAGAAGTACATGGGGGTGTGTAGTCTCGAGTCCAGACAGATGAGTCCCAAGATCATGCCGTTTGCCAACAGGCTAAAGATGTAGAACAGGGAGAAGATCCAGAAGAGGACCACTTCCATCTCTGCACGGAGCTGGAATCCCACCAAGATGAATTCTGTGACCCATGACTGGTTGCTTCCCATTTCTTAATGACAGTTTGTCAAGGACTGAAGTGTGAGAAAAGGTCATAGGTGGAGAATGGACAAAAATTGGAGTTACTTAGCTCAAAACAAGCTCAGAGAAATCTTGTATCCTTGTTCCTACTTGACAGGGGGAGCAAATTGGGTACCTTTTTTATTTCAACTTTTTTTTAAGGAGGCTCCACACCAACAGGGGGCATGAAATCACAGCCCTGAGATTAAGAGTCTGCTGCTCCACTGACTGAGCCTCCCAGGCACCCCTGATTTGAACTATTAATATGAGAGAAGTTTAAACTCACAGAAAAGGGTCAAGAATTATACAAAGAACTCCCATATTCCTTCACACAGATTCAACAAATTTTAATACCTCTTTCATATCTGCCTTATTCTCTTTTTCTCTACGTTTATGTTTTTTTTTTTTTCTGAGAGTAGGATGAATTCAGCACTTTATAAAACACTGAGAATTATCATCTATGCCTTTAGAGGATACCCGGCTTGGGTGAATGTAAGTTACTGGGCTAGTGTATATTGGGCTGGAAAATGCATATGGGTCATTCAAAAATATTAGCGTGGTTACAAACTATGTGCATCACTACCCTCATTGTGTAATCCTGATGCGATGTTGCCCTGGGGTCATTCTCCTCATTTGAACCATTTTATTGCAGTTTTCACTTGTCACTGCAAAGAGAATGGTGACAGCCTACTTGACCTTCTCTTGGCCCTGTTAAGGAGACTAATTATAAGACAGCTGATAAAAAGGGTCTTTGCTACTCTTGAGAATCAGAGTAGATTCACGTGAGGAGGCTCTTCAGGTACCTATTAACTGTATAGAATTGGTCAATATTAACAGTTAAAAGAGTAATATCCGCACTATGAAGATATGGATAATCCTCAAGATAAAATCCAAATGTCGTGTATTTGAACAGATATTCCCTTTCACCAAATGGTAAATCTTATGGGCCTGTAATATGTCCTGTACATCTTTACATTTCAAATGACTAGGAAATTCTAGATAAAACAGGCACTCAGGAAATGTTAGATGGATGACTGTCATTTTAGTTAAAAAAAAATGGAAATACTGTGTATCTTCTACTTGTCAGTTTCTTTTGACAAAGACATGGTTTCTCCTTCATTAGAGAAGTTCACAGTTAGAAGTTAGAGTATGATCACTGGAAAATGAAACAGAGACAAAATCATAGATTCTTTCACCTCCATGAATATGATTGCATGTGGTAGGATTCTATGCATATGTGCGTGAAGTTTGTGACATTCATTTTGCCACAATTAAAGAATATACCTGTATTATGTAAAGTTGGAGACAACATCAATATTATAAAATCTACAGAGTTGGATATGATGAGCCATGTCTGAAACACATTTAGTCTCTGAACATAAAGGATAAAAATATTGTTGAAGGTAATCTGATCTATCACTATTCAGTAGGAACACTTGTTTATGAACTTTTTAGTCTAGTCACTTTTGTGTGTGATTGTGTATATCTTTTTATTCTTATTTTAATTACCATTATTTCCAGTTTGCTCTTAAAAAATGAACAACATAAAAAAAAATTGAAAGTAGGTTAAAACTCTTTAGCAGTTAGAGTACTGGAATAGAGAAGAAAATGTCCCAATAATGATGCTTGAAATTTCACCTCCCTGATGGAGTAAATGAAACAATAGCAACTCAAGAAAAGCTTTGCATGGTTGTATGAGCAGTGCTCTCTAGGCAGTCCTGTACACCAGTATTTTTTTCTTTATTTTAAAGAGAGAGAGAGAGTACAAGCAGGGGACAGGTAAGAGGGAGAGAGGGAGAGGGAGAGAGGGGGAGGGGGGGAGAGAGAGAGAGAGAGAGAGAGAGAGAGAGAGAATATTAAGCAGCTGCATGTTCATCATGGAATCCAACACATAGCTTGATTCCAGGGCCCTGGCATCATGACCTGAGCCAAAATCAAGAGTAGGAGACTCAACCAACTGAGCCATGCCTAGGTTCCCCTCAGAATGTGTTGTGAGCAAGGGAACTATATTCTATTTCTTCAATCCTCTCCAGGAATGCTGGCACTCATTCTTCCCTCTTTTGTGATAAGAAAGACATGAACATACAATACAATGATTTTTAAGTCTTATAATTGTCACAACAGGGTGATAACCTGGGATAGTTCAAAAAGATATAATGATACGGCAAACTTACATCTTACAGTGTTCGAGCAAAGACTTACTGTTACTAGAATTTTCTTTTCCATTGAGACAGTTTTCTCTGGACATCAATAGCTTCATTTAGGGTAGGTAATATACAAAGTCCTTTCATTAATTTGGCCATTGCAGAGCTTTATTCAGAGACAATACTTCAATATAAGGCTTCTCATTCTCTGAGCCTCCTCACACGGAGACAGTCATGCTAGCTCTGCCCACGAGCACTGAGTTACAGTTCCATTGGTAGGAAATGGTGAGAGGTGGTGGGGAAGTTCAAGGATGCCCTGACCACTACTCAGTAGGCAGAGGTCCCTAATGTCGGGGAAGGAAACATCCAGATGCTGATTGCATCTACCTACAGTGCACAATGGGAGTCAGGAGGCAGGATCACCCAGGAATGTCATTCTTGTCCACATAGCCTGTCCTTTATCAACTACCCGTACTGAAAATCACCTCCCAGCATAAATTCATCCCTTCTGCATAAGAACGTGTTAGCACTGGGTTTTCTCACAAGAATCTACTTTGATCTAGAATAAATTTCACAGAGGTGAGAAATGTACCTCTAACATGGGTGCAGTGTCCTGTTCCCTTAGTAGCTTTCAGAGGATTAAATCCCAGGTACAGAAGGAGTCACTCACTAGACTTGCTGAAGTCTCTTCAAAGAACCCCAAGAGCATAGGTTTTATTTTAGAATCAGATGAACATAAAACATTCTTAAATTTCTACTGAGGATTCAAATTCCCAGAAGGATCATAAGAAAAAAGGTGGGGAGGGAAATCCTCTGGGGTAGAGTTAAGATTGCATGTGATTGGCCTCAAAGGAAAATTCTGGGGTACAAACAGGGCAGATGTGGACATCACACTGTTTCTACACAAACTTTCAAATGTCTCAAGGGTTATAAATGTGAGACAAATATCACAATTACAGTACCCAAACTCTAAAAATTTATTACAGTTTTATGAAGTCATGCTTCTCCACAATCCCTATCGAAGCATATGAGAGAATGGAACTTCTAGATACTTGAGAAGTAGATTCCCAGGGAGCCTGTACCACCCTGAGAGAGAATAGATCCCCCAAGCCAAGATGAATCTCTAGCTGCAGTAAGGGTTGATAAATCCAAATGAGGAAGGCTTCTAACATACATAAGCAACAAGTATTGAGCCTGTCTCTTGTTTCAGAAAATGTGCCAAATGCTCTATATTGATTACATGGTGTAATCTGATCAGCATTACCATTTTATGGGTGTGGAGACTGAAGTTTGAATATACTAAATTATTGATTCTCTAAGTGTGGTCCAGGGACCGGGAGGGGGAAATCTCGGAGAACCTCAAAGGGTCCATATAATCAAAACTGTTACCATAATTATATTTAGACTTTTTTACTTTTTCAACCTCCCTCTCTCAAGAGTGTGCCATGGACTATTCCAGAGGCAGCATGGCGTGTGATACTGCATGAGACAGAGTGTAGAAGAAATATAAAATTCACCTGTCCTTGCTTAAGCCAACATTTAAAATTTTTTCAAAAATGTAAAACATAGCTACTCCTTTTACTGATTATTTTTGCTTTATAAAATATTTATATAAAAATATATTATATTAATACGTAATGGAAATATTTCTAAATGAATCAAAATATTTAATGAATTCTCAGTTTTGATTTCCAATATGATACATATCAAGAAATTTCAGGCCCTGTGTTGACAGCTCAGAGCCTGGAGCCTGCTTCAGAATGTGTGTCTCCCTCTCTCTCTGCCTCCCCCCACCTCACCACTCACACTCTCTCTTTCTCTCCAAAATAAAAATAAACACTAAAAAATTTTTTTAAAAATATTAAAATAACAACCAAAAAGAAATACAACCACATGGAGGAGAGTCAGCACGGTGGAGAAGTAGGGGGACCTGATTGTTCCCTCAAATACAGCAGTACTGAGGCTAGAAGACTTGGAATTCCAGGAATTAGGGCTATAGAGTGACAGAAACCTCTGTCACACAATCGTATGATTGAAAACTGAGAGAGATACAACAGGTGGTGTTTATCCACAGAACAGAGAGACAAAAGGAAGAGAAAGAGGTGTGGAAGTGTAGGATTGTATTTGGACAATAGGAAAACCACAGACCAGGGAATGGAAAAAACAGAGAAAGAACCAATTTCTAACTCCATCCAGGGTTGTGGGGCTTTCTCTGGACTGGGGCTGACCGCTGTGCGCACACACCTGGGGAGGAGGGGAGTCAGCCCTGGGCTCAGTCACCAGCTGAGGTGCAGTTGGAGAAAGCAGTCCCCTTCCTTGAGTGCTGTGGGAAGAAGGCACATAACTGCTCAAAGGACAAAAGACCCTGCAGGTGCACACCAGGTAGAGGCCCTTTGTCAACTGGCTGCCAGAGTGGCAATATCCCAGAACTGAGTGCAAGGAGTGGGATCCTTTAAGAGATCAGGGTTTGGATCCCAGCTGAGCACCTGAAAGGCATGGGAAACTGGAGCAGGACAAACTGGCCCACTCTACCCACGCAGCATTGTGAGGATGGCCTGAACAGAATGGTTTGGGTCACCCGGTCCAGGGAGGAGAGACTGGGGTGTCACTCTTTTTCTGCCCATCACCAACAAGGTGGGGCTTCAGGGAACAGACAAAGGGCCCACAGTGGAGGTGGGACCCGCCTACAACAAACCACCCCTCCATGCCTAGAAACTGTGTAACTAACAGAGCAAGACTGACACTGACAGAACCAGACAGTCCCTCCTCCAGACCACAGCAGCTACTGGTTCCAAGGCACCATCAGATATGGGTCCAGTGGTTTTGCATTTTCTGATTTGATTCTCAGTCGATTCTTATTTTATATATATGTATATTTTTTTTCTTTTTTCTACTTCCTTTTCTTCCTTTTATTTCTTCCCTTCTCTATTCTGGTTATTCTGGTTGTTGGTTTGTGTAAGTAGACATTTTTAATCTACTCTTTTTATACCTCTTCTGTAGCTCCTTATTCTTTATTCCCCACCCCCCTCTCTCTCTGAATTAAGCCATATAGTTTCTCTGATTCTCTTCCTGGTCAATTTTTTTTCTTTTCTTTTCCCCCATCCCTGTCATTTCTCTCTTTGTATGGGATAAGGCTTCTTTCTCCACCACCCCCTTTTTAGAATTTTTTCTAGGGCTACTTCAATGAATAAATCACAGCACACCTGGTGGAAGGTCCGAACCACCACTATGAGTAGGGAGATAAAGCAACGAGAATCACAACAGAAGAGAGCATGCAACACACTCCAAAAACACCTCCTGAAGGGTCAGGCCCTGGACAGTGTATGACCCCTTTTTAATATAGTAGTGCTCACAGGTGCAGGACACATAACAAGCTATTAAAACACATAAAGGACAGAAAACTAGCCTAAATGATGAAATGGAAGAATTCTCTTCAAAAGAAATTCTAGGAAGAAATGACAGCTAGAGAATTGCTCAAAACAGATATAAGCAATATATCTGATCAAGAGTTTAGAATAATAGTCATACAACTAATAGCAGGGCTTGAAAAAAGCATAGAAGACAGCAGAGAATCTATTGCTGCAGAGATCAAGGACCTAAGAAATACTCATGATGAATTAAGAAATGTTGTAAATGAGGTGCAAAATAAACTAGATGCAGTGACAGCAAGGGTGGAAGAAGCAGAGGGGAGAATAAGTGAAACAGAAGATAAAATTATGGGAAATGATGAAGCCAAGAAAAAAAGAGATAAGAAAATACTAGACCAATGAGGGGTGAATTACAGAACTAAGTGACTCAATGAAATGTGATAATATCTGTATCATAGGAGTTCCAGAAGAAGAAGGGGAGTGGGCAGAAGGTTTACTTCAATAAATTATAGCTGAGAAGTTACCTAATCTGGGAAAGGAAGCAGACATCCCAATCCAGGAGGCACAGAGAACTCCCTTCCAATTTAACAAGAATAGGTCTTCACCATGGCATATCATAGTGCAACTGGCAAAATACAAAGATAAAGAGAGAATTCTGAAAGCAGCTAGGGACAAATTGGCCTTAACCTTCAAAGGTAGACATATAAGGGTAGTATCAGACCTGTCCACTGAAACTTGGCAGGCCAGAAGGGATTGGCAGGAAATACTCACTGTGCTGAATAGGAAAAATATGCAGCCAAGAATCCTTTATCCAGCAAGGCTTTCATTTAGAATAGAAGGAGAGATAAAGGTTTCCCAGACAAACAAAAACTGAAGGAGTTCATGACAACTAAACCAGCCCTGTAAGACATCCTAAGGGGAGTTCTGTGAGTGGAATGCTGCAAAGACTACAAAGGACCAGAGACATCACTACAAGAATGAAATGTACAGATTTCTATGGATTTCTATGACACGAAGTCCATATCTTTCAATAGTAACTCTGAACGTAAATGGACTAACTTCCCCAATCAAAAGACATAGGGTATCAGAATGGATTTAAAAAAGAAAAAAAATAAGATCAATCTATATGCTGTTTACAAGAGACTCAATTTAGACCCGAAGATACATTCAGATTGAAAGTGAGGGGATGGAGAACCACATATCATGCTACTGGAAGTCAAAAGAAAGCTGGAGTAGCCATACTTCTATCAGACACATGAGATTTTAAACTAAAGGCTGCAAGAAGAGATGAAGAAGGGCATTATATCATAATTACAAGATCCATCCGTCAAGAAGAGCTAACAATTGTAAATGTTTATGCCCCCAACTTGATATACCCAAATATGTAAATCAATTAATCACAAACATAAGCAATCTTATTGATAAGAATATAGTAATTTCAGGGGGCTTTAATACTTCACTTACAACAATGGAAAGTTCCTTTAAGCAGAAAATCAATAAAGAAACAATGGCCTTGAATGATACACTGGACCAGATGGATTTGACAGATATATTCAGAACTTTCCATCCAAAAGCAGCAGAATACACATTCTTCTTGAGTGCACATGGAAAATTCTCCAAGACAGATCACATACTGGGTCACAAAACAGTGAGACCTCAATAAATATAAAAGAATTGAGATCATACCATGTGTATTTTCAAATCACAATACTATGAAACTTGAAATCAACCACAAGAAAAAATTTGATAATCCTCCAAATTCATGGAAGCTAAATAACAGCCTACTAAAGAATGAATGGGTCAACCAGGCAATTAAAGAAGAAATTAAAAAATATATGGAAGCAAATGAAAATAAAAACATGACAGTCCAAACCCTTTGGGATGTAGCAAAAGCAGTCCTAAGAGGAAAATACATTGCAATCCAGGCCTATCTCAAGAAACAGGAAAAATCACAAATACAAAACCTAACTTCACACCTAAAGGAACTAGAAGAATAGCAAAGAAACCCCAGAGCCAACAGAAGAGAAATAATAAAGATTAGAGCAGAAATAAACAATATAGAATCCAAATAAATAAATAAATAAATAAACAAACAGTAGAACAGATCAATGAATCAAAGAGATGGTATTTTGAAAAAATAAACAAGTGTTCTCAAAAAGAAAAGAGAGAAAACCCAAATTGATAAAATCACAAATAAAAGAGGAGAGATGCCAACAAACATCACAGAAATACAATTATTAGAGAAAATTTGAACACATAACCAGGAAAGAAATGGAATCAGTTATCAAAAATCTGCCAACAAATAAGAGTTCTTTGGCCAGATGGCTTCCCAGGGGAATTCTACCAGACATTTAAAGCAGAGGTAATACCTATCCTTTTCAAGTTGCTCCAAAATATAAAAACAGAAGGAAACCTTCCAGACTCATTCTATGAAGCCAGCATTACCTTGATTCCCAAAACAGACAGAGACCCCACTAAAAAGGAGGATTACAGGCCAATATTCCTGATGAATATGGATGCAAAACTTCTCAACGAGTTACTGACAAATCAAATTCAACAATATATTAAAAGAATTATTCACCATGATCAAGTGGGATTCATTCCTGGGCTACAGGGCTGGTTCAATATTTGCAAGTCAATAAATATGATACATCACATTAATAGAAGAAAGGATAAGAATCGTATGATCTTGTCAATTGATGCAGAAAAAGCATTTGACAAAATTCAGCATCCTTTCTTAATAAAAACCCTCAAGAAAGTCGGGATAGAAGGGACATACCTTAACATCATAAAAGCCATATACGAAAAGCCCACAGCTAATATCATCCTCAACTGTGAAAAACTGAGAACTTTCCTCCTGAGATCAGGAACACAATAGGGACGTCCACTCTCACCACTGTTGTTTAACATAATGCTGGAAGTCCTAGCCTCAGCAATCAGACAATAAAATGAAGTAAAAGGCATACAAATTGAGAAAGAAGTCAAACTTTCACTTTTTGCAGATGACATGATGCTTTACATGGAAAGCCCAAAAGACTACACAAAAAGCTGCTAGAACTGATACATGAATTCAGCAAAGTCACAGGATACAAAATCAGTATACAGAAATCTGTTGCATTTCTACATACCAATAATGGAGCAACAGAAAGAGAAATCAAGAAATTGATCCCATTCATAATTGCACCAAGAACCATAAAATACCTAGGAATAAACCTGACCAAAGATGTAAAAGATCTGTATGCTGAAAACTATAGAAAACTTATGAAGGAAATTGAAGAAGACGCAAAGAAAAACATTCCATGCTCATGGATTGGAAGAAGAAATATTGTTAAAATGTCAATATTACTCAAAGCAATCTACACATTCAGGGTGATCCCAATCAAAATTGCACGGGCATTCTTCTCAGAGCTAGAATAAACAATCCTAAAATTTGTATGGAACCACAAAAGACCCCAAATAGCAAAAGTAATGTTGGAAAAGAAAACCAAAGCGGGAGGCATCACAGTCCCAGACTTTAGCCTCTACTACAAAGCTGTAATCATCAAGACAGTATGGTATTGGCACAAAAATAGACACATAGACCAATGGAATAGGATATAGAACCCAGAATTGGACCCACAAATGTATGGCCAACTAATCTTTGACAAAGCAGGAAAGAGTATCTAATGGAAAAAAGACAGTCTCTTTTGCAAATGGTGCTGGGAGAACTGGACAGCAACATGGAGAAGAATGAAACTGGACCACTTTCTTACACCATACACAAAAATAAACTCGAAATGGATGAAAGACCTAAATGTGAGACAGGAAACTATCAAAACCCTAGAGGAGAAAACAGGAAACAACCTCTTTGACCTCAGCCACAGCAACTGCTTGCTCGACACGTCTCTAAAGGCAAGGGAAATAAAAGCAAAAATGAACTATTGGGACCTCATCAAGGTAAAAAGCTTGTGCACTGCAAAGGAAACAATCAGTAAAACTAAAAGGCAACCGATGGAATGGGAAAAGATATTTGCAAGTGACATGTCAGATAAAGGGTTAGTATCCAAAACCTATAAAGAATTCACCAAACTCAACACCCCAAAAACCAAATAATCCAGTGAAGAATTGGGCAAAAGCCATGAGTAGACACTTTTCCAAAGACATCCCCAGATGGCTGATAGGCACATGAAAAGATGCTCAACATCACTCATCATCAGGAAAATACAAACCAAAACCATAATGAGATACCACCTCACACCAGTCAGAGTGGCTTAAATTCATAACTCAGGAGACAACAGATGTTGGAGAGGTTGTGGAGAAACAGGAACCCTCCTATACTGTTGGTGGGAATGCAAACTGGTGCAGCCACTCTAGAAAACAGTGTGGAGGTTCCTCAAAAAATTAAAGACTGAATTACCCTACGACCCAGCAATAGCACTACTAGGAATTTATCCAAAGGATACAGGAGTGCTGATTCATAGGAGCACATTTACCCCAATGTTTATAGCAGCACTTTCAACAATAGCCAAATTATGGAAAGAGACCAAAGGTCCAACAACTGATGAATAAATAAAGAATATGTGGTTTATATATACAATGGAATACTACTTGGCAGTGAGAAAGAATGAAATCCTGTCATTATGCAACAACATGGATGGAACTGGAGAGTATTATGCTAAGTGAAAGAAGTCAGTCAGAGAAAGACAGACACCATATGTTTTCAGTCACATGTGGAATTTGAGAAACTTAACAGAAGACCATGGGGGAAGGGAAGGGGAAAAATAGTTTCAAACAGAGAGAAGGCAAACCATAAAAGACTCTTAAATACAAAGAACAAACTAAGGGTTGATGGGGAGCGGGCAGGGGATGGGGAAAATGGATGATGAGCATTGAGGAGGGCACTTGTTGGGATGAGCACTGGGTGTTGTATGTAAGCCATGAATCATGGGAATCTATCCCTGAAGTCAAGAGCACACTGTGTACTCTGTTAGCTAACTTGACAATAAATTATGTTTAAATAAAAAGAGATACAACCACATAAAAATGTCTTTCAGTCCTTGGTAATTTTTAAGAGTTCAAAGAGGTCTGGAAACCATATATTAGAGTACCACTAAACTAATTGGTAGATTGCCAATCTAGAAAGGGTCAGAGCTGGAAACAAATGAATCTTACCTGATACCAATGGTTTTATAGTTTTCTCTTGTTGTTGCCACAAATGAACACAAACGTAGCAGCTTAAAACAGCACACATATGGTATGTATGTATATATATATATGTATATATATATATATATACACACACACATACACAATGGAATATTACTCAGCCATTAAAAAAATATTTTCATGTGTACCAACATGGATGGTTGTAGAAGTATAATGCTAAGTGAAATAAATCAGGCAGAGAAAGATAAATACCACCATTTGGTTTCACTCATATGTGAAATTTAAGAAACAAAACAAACGAAGAAAGGAAAAGAGACACACACAAAAAAACAGACTCTGGACTATAGAGAACAAACTGGCAGTTACCAGAAGGGAGGTGGGTGTGGGGATGGGAAAACATGGGAAGGGGATTAAGAATACTCTTATGATGAGCACTGAACAATGTATAGAATTGCTGAATCACTGTTGTACACCTGAGGCTAACATAACACTGTATGTTAATTATATTGGAATTAAAAAAATTAAAAATTATATATATATATATGCACATTCATATACACACACACATACACTCTCTCACACACACACAATGTAAAAAAAAACACCCAGACACATTAACAACAACAACAAAAACCCTAGGCCACAAGTGTTATCTCTCAATTTCTCTGGGTCAGAAGTTCTGGTGTCGGATTCTCCGTTTCTGTCTCACAGGCTAAATTCAAAGATGTGGCTGGGTCTGCAATCCTCCTGCAGTCCTCACCCAGGGCGCCCTCCATCCTCACACTTGAGATCTCCTGACCTCCTCCTCTGCTGTTAGATGCGAAAATACCCTGCTTTTGGAAAGCTCACCAGACCTGATTAGGCCCACCAACATAACCTCCAGAGTTTAAGATCAGTTGGTTTTTCAAATTTTTTTTTCAACGTGTTTTATTTATTTTTGGGACAGAGAGAGACAGAGCATGAACGGGGGAGGGGCAGAGAGAGAGGGAGACACAGAATCGGAAACAGGCTCCAGGCTCCGAGCCATCAGCCCAGAGCCTGACGCGGGGCTCGAACTCACGGACCGCGAGATCGTGACCTGGCTGAAGTTGGACGCTTTAACCGACTGCGCCACCCAGGCGCCCCAGATCAGTTGGTTTTTCAAAACATCTTCACAGCAGAGCCCAGATTAGCCCTTGATTAAAAAAGAGGGGAAGGTTCCTCAGGGGGCCATCTTGAGGATCCCACCACCCACAGTCTCTTCTCTTAATCACAGAGCAGTGCCTTCATTGTCTAGATCCTGTACCTTTCCTCAGACAGGTGCTATCCTGTGACTCTCTTTATTATCTGCCACATGCACCTCCAGGACTCCCTCCCCAGATAATCAAAGTAATTCTGACACTAAACTCACAGGGACACAATTTCCATTTCTGTGTCTCATGCTAAGTGACAAGACCAGCATATTTTAAAGTTCCTTTTAATTCCTAATTTATATGAGTTTAAGAGAGCCCTTTTTTGCACAGTGCACACACCTGGCCCTCGGCCTGGTGCTCTTACAGCACAATGACCATATTTTTCTCAGCATCTACATTTAGAAGAGCACTTAGGTAACAGGTACAGCAATGTTTTACTTAAAATAATAGATGAAGCAATAACATGAATATGGCCCATATTTGGAGGAGCCAGTGGAGACTAGGCACAGACTCAAAGAAACATCTATAGCTTATAAAGCCATGACATACATTTTCAAATTTTTGATACTAATTTGATGACTTGTTCTCCTTGGAGCTATGTTGTTCATACCTTGTAATAACCTTGTGCAGAGCTATTTAGCATAGAAATGAGCTGTGGGTTAGTTAAATCAAGTTCTGCCAAAGACCAGCCATTTTCCATTGATATGACAACTTGTGAAAGATTTAACTGGATCTCCCAATACATTTGGTCATCAATATCAGCATTGTCATATCACTTATTTACATAATGTAGCTGAATTTTAGCAATAATGTCAATGTTATCTCACAGCAGAGCATAGTCATGGTACAATTCAGTTTCATTACAGAACATATCAGAGGTATGTAAGAATTATAGTCGTATTTGCTATGACATTCCAACAGGTTTGGCCCTTGTCCATTTGCCAGATTATCATGACAGGTGTCATTATAATTAGCCAAGATTCACTGATTTCTCAGTTTCAGTCAATTGAAGACAAAACCAGTTACCCTATCTCAGTTTAAAGTCTTGTACTGAAACTAGTTTTTATTGTGTATCATTATATATTGATGAGGACACTCTGTTATTCCAAACAGTTCCTTTTCCTCCCAGCTGATGAATTTGATACATCTTAGAAGTTCGTGAGCTTTGTCGTGCTGTACAGAGGCTGTCAAAAGGGTCTATAGTCTCCACCACCACCCTGCCTGCATGGTGATGCCCTTTCTTTACATGGCAAAGATTTGCCTTTTATAGGAACCCACAAAAGGGTTGTTATACACCCTTTATTGTTCTTATACACCCTTTATTGGTTGTTTTCTGTGGAAATGTACATAAAGGCAGTGATGTAAACCTTCTCTTGCTCCTGACCACCCTGGTGTCTTTCCTACATGTCCCTGGGATCCTGCCTCCTTTTCCAGAACCTGTGAGGACAACAAACTTTTTGCTTTCCTAATATATCTCTGTGTCTCCTCATGTGGTCGTACTTGACTCACCATTTCATTTAAAATGTACAAAACACTTGGTATGTGGCTTGCTTTCTTCACAGGAATATCGAAAATCAGAATGATTCTGAAAAGGTCTAATATTTATCAATTTTGCAAACGTTATGTCTTGTGCTTTTTGCATCATCTCTAATAATCTTTGCCTACCAATGGTCATGAAGACATTCATCTATTTTATTTTCTAAAGTCTACATGGCTTCAGGTTGTATATTTAAGTCTAAAAGATTCTATGTTAATGTGGTATTTTTTAGCACAAGGTGAAAATGCCACCTGCCAGATTTCATTGGGAGCAAAATGCCTTTCCCCATGTTGGTTTTTGGTATCCTTCATACGTGCCTCTGTTTGTACAGCGTTCTCCTCAGGGCGTCCTTGACCTCTGTGTTCCTCAGGCTGTAGATCAGCGGGTTCAGCATAGGGTTGAAAAGGCTGTAAAACAAGGAAAGGATCTTCTGCTGCTCCTCAGGGTGGCGGGATTTGGGGGCCATGTACATGACAATGGCGCTTCCAAAGAAGAGCCCCACCACACAGAGGTGGGAGGAGCAGGTGGAGAAGGCCTTTCTGCGGCCCTCCCCGGACTGGATCCTCAGGATGGCGAACAGGATGCGCGTGTAGGACACCAGCACCAGGCAGAGGGGCCCTAGTAAGATAAACACACAGGCAACAAAGATGACAACTTGGTTGAGCCAGGTGTCAGCGCAGGCCAGCTTGAGGACAGACAGGATCTCACAGAAGAAGTGGTTGATTTCATGAGGCCCACAGAAGGGCAGCCTCAGGATGAGAATTAAATGGACGAGGGCCAGGAGGAAGCTAAACACCCAGGAAGTGATGGCCAGGACTGTGCACACTCTCCAGCTCATGATGACAGTGTAATGTAGGGGATTGCAGATCGCCACAAGCCTATCGTAGGACATCACGACCAAAATCAGGCACTCTGCGTGAGCAAAAGCTAGATACAAAAAAGTCTGCATAATGCAAGGAACAAAGGATATGGTTCTTCTCTGAGTCAAAAGATTTGCCAGCATCTTGGGGACATTGTTGGAAGCATAGGACATATCAACGATGGCCAGATGGGAGAGGAAGAAGTACATGGGGGTGTGCAGTCTAGAGTCTAAGCAGATAAGCCCTAAGATGACCCCATTCCCCAGAAGAGTGAGGCTATAGAAGAGACAGAAAAGTCCAAAGAGAAAAAACTTCAGTGCTGGATAAACCTGGAATCCCAGCAAGGTGATTTCTGTGACCCATGTCTGGTTGCTTCCCATGCTCCTATGGCAGAGACAGACAAATCCATGTTCACAACCCGAAGATCAGAGTTCCAGGACAATCAAGACACAGAATATTACTAAATGTTACAGAATGAGCATTTTGAAATATATTACTCTGGATGGATTTACGGTCATTTACCTTTAGATATGTTAAAAAACAGTGTGCTCATATAAACCAGAAAATTCCCCTTGTATCAATGGAATGGCAGGATATATATGTATATAATTTGTTATAGGTAATATTACAACATGATACATCATATACCGCACCTAAGAGCATACACACACACACACACACACACACACACACACACACATACACACATTCAAACATATGTTGTTTTGGAGGATTCAGGTGTTCTGGCTTCCCTTCAAGGGTGCGAGTCTTGATTATTACTAGAGTTAGAAGTGAGACAACCCAGACGGAACATCTGCACTGGAGATATTTTTGTCTCCTAAGTTTGCTTGTCTTCTTGGTCCAAGATATGAAGTGATTAGGGTCCTTTTCTTTATATATGTTGCTTACTTATCCTTTTACCTTCACACATGCTTTTCTACCCATTTATTTCAGATTTGAAGTGCCTTCTAAGTAAATTCTCAATTTTATGATATCTTTAAAACTTTGTAAGCCCCTCGTGTTCAGCTCATACTCCCTACAAACATCTTCTGGTAGCTCTTTTCCATCTCCGGTGTTTGTGGTTTTATTCTGAGAGTTTTATTTACTACTTTATGGCCATTAGATGCTGAAATTTGGGCACAAGTGAAAGAATTCTTTGGCTGCATGCAATGAACACATGTACATATCCTAAATTCAGGTAAATATGATGACATTTTTGCAGCTTTTTCAAGAATGAAACTCAAAAGGGAAAATGAATTTACATTAACAGTTATCTTGTAATTGTATTTTCTTTGGGTGTTTTCTCCTTTCCCTTCCATAACTTAAGACAGAGACAAATCTCAGAGTTTATTTTCTAGTGTGACAGAATTGTTTGTCATCAGGATGTCTTTGCCGCTTTGGCAATTCCTATGGCCATTAACTCCCCTCAGATCTTCTACACCTGTTACCATGCTGACTGCCCACTGCTGTTTTGATGTGTTCTGGGCAGGTCACAGGGAGTGGGGATAGGTGGAGCATTGGTTGGATATTTCTTTCCAGGGAGCTCCTCCTGGGAGGTGGCTAGGGTTGTCCAGAGGCAGAAATGGTCATGGAACTGCCACGTGGTTATGTTATGCTGAGAAACCATGTGACCTGATGCTGTCCCTTTACACTCTCTTCACATTTTTCCCAGAAACAGCCTGAGACCTATCTTTACTTTCTAATTAGGCAGTAGTTTCAAGTCCAACAGAACTTTCAAAATAATTTCATTGCTCTCTCTGTAAAAATTTAGATCCTCAAATTCATATTTTAAAATCAGGATTATATTGTATAGACTTTTTAAACTACCCTCTTCCCTTAATATAATGAACATTTTTCATGTGTTGAAATAATATTTTACAGATATTATTTAAAACTAATGTATATTCTACTATAATTTATTTAATTTCTTATTGAAAAATTTTTGGTTCTTATTTCTCTTATGTTTATCAGCATTGAGATAAATATTCTTTCAAACTGAAGTTCTGTCTATATTCATGGTTATGTCTTTAGGACATATTATAAAATTCAAATTGCAGATGTTAGAGACATTTGAAAGCTTGTGATACCTATGATCAGCTCACCTGCAGGAAAAACATACCGATTTCTCCCTCTGACTGTGGGAGAATTGTGTTTCTCTCCCACATGGTCAGCAATACTAAGTATTACAAGTTACGAACTTTGAAAATGGAATATGTGAATAGTTTATACAGTTTAAATTTATATTTCAACAATCCATTAACACATACTCCTTGAGTACATCATCTGTTCTGGCCTGTTTCAAGCTCTCGAAGAACAGAGTAGACACATAAGTAGACACATTCTGAAAGAGATACAGGTAGCGAAGATGTCAGGTGGTGTATTTGTAATCTATTCCTCATGTTTCCATTTAGGGGAGAAATCTCCCTCCCCCAGATGGAAACACTGCTCTCTATATGATTTGCAGAACAGGAAACAGGAAGTGAGGATGCCCTTTCTCTGCTCTCATTTTTGGCCATATACATTTCTACTCCTTCAGGTTAAAGCCTGCAGGAATATGTACTGCCCTGTTTAGAGGTGGGAATGAGCTAATGATTGTGATTTTAATTTGGAGAGACATTTTGTTAAAGATATAGATCATGTTTTTCAATAAACATCACTAATAAAATATATTTTATTTTAAATTTTTACCTGATTTCTTGGTTTATTTCTCTATTTCTTCAGGCCAGGAATAAGGAGACACCATGGTTGATTACCACCCCTAAAAACCAAGAGCGAAGAAATAAAATATTTGTTGACAGTGGAAAGTATGATGAAGAAAATAAACAGAGTAATATGATTAAAAGTCACTTGGTTTGAAGGGGGGTGGTGGTTCTTTAAATGGGATTGTCAGTAAAAAATCTCTCCAATAAAAAAACACAAGGGTGGAATGTAAATGATGAAGGGGGGTGCACCCAGTCTAAAGCCAAAGTAGACGTTCCTTGCACAGGGAACCGTAAAGACAAAATCCCTGGGTGGGAAGGATTTAGTGAGGTCTGGGAACAGAAAAAAATCCAATGTACCAGAACCATGGTGACCAAGAAGATGTAAAATATTCATTGTAATCCTGCTTATATTAAAAAAAAGAAGAAGAAGAAGAAGAAGAAAGGAACTCTCATAAAGGTTACAAGTTGGAGGTAGATTAAAATAGCTGGCTACTTTTATAACATAGAATATGATGCAGACATTTAAAAGGTTAATATAGATCTAGGGGTGTTTAGGTGGTTCAGTTTGTTAAGCATCTGACTTGATTTTGGCTCAAGTCATGATCTTATGGTTCAGGAGTTCAAGCCCCACAGTGGGCTCTGAACTGACAGTGAGGAACCTGCTTGGGATTCTCTGTCTCCCTCTCTTTCTGCCCCTCCCCAGCTTGTGTGCTCTCTCTTTCTAAAATAAATTAAAAAAATTTTTTAAAGTTTAATGTAGATCTTTGTACAGTGGGATGAAAAGTTTTCCACATAAAGTAAAAAAAATGTGTATATAGTATGATCCAACTTATATTTTAAAATATAAACATATTTACACACATATTCCTTTTGTGTCTCTCTCTCTCTATATATATATATATATGAAAATTCTGTAAGTTAAACATGAAATTATTTATATTGATTATTTCCAGACAGTAGGATTGTATAGGGATTCATCTGTTATAGAAATTGTTTATTTGTCTGTTTAATAAACTTTATGCATTAATCAGGGGAAAAAAGATATTTTCATTTTGGAAAAATCTATAATGTAATATAAAACTAAATTTGCACATTGTTCCTGCTCATCTTGAGAGTGATCCTCCCCAAATTTTACCAGGAATCTCACATCAGAGCAGATTTTCTGAGAGTTTCAACTGGGAGAAATATATCAGTACATTATAAAAAATAGTAACCTTTGACAGGAATGGGGAAATGGAAAACCTCAAGCTCATTTTTTTTATGCAGATGTTTTTTCCTGAATCATTCTAATAGAGAAAAAGATCAAGATCTTCCTTCAAATAAAAGTAGAAATAGGGGCGTCTGGGTGGCTCAGTCGGTTGAGCTACCGACTTCAGCTCAGGTCATGATCTCACAGTTTGTGAGTTTGAGCCCCACTTCTGGCTCTGTGCTGACAGCTTGGAGCCTGGAGCCTGCTTCAGATTCTGTGTCTCCCTCTCTCTCTGCCCCATCCCCACTCATGCTCTGCTCTGTCTTAAAAATAAATAAAACATTAAAATTTTTTTTAAAAAAAATTGAAATAGATCTGAAATCAGGTTGAAAATTATTGCAACACCTGCCAAAATGTGAACAGGAGCACAGGCAGAGCTGTGGCTTCGTACAGGCCAGAGAAAGGACCTTGTCATTCAGAGATGCACACTGTATTGCCCTTTTAGTTTCCTTATTTGCAATGCAGCTTTTGGGGATTGGAGGTTAAAAACTGAAACACTGAGGACAGCAATAAAACCAGTACCTGTAAGCAGACTCAGAAGTGACAGAGAGTTTAGCAATCATCCAGTCCAGGAATCTTTCCATCAGGATCTTAGAAAAAGTCACTTAGAATCGCCCTGCCTACTGGAGGGGACTTTTTATTCCAAGCCAGTTCATGAAGGCCTCCTCTTCCCCTGGATACTGTTCAAGTGGTACTTTCCTGTTCCCCTCTGTGAGTTCACTTTATTCATATTCTTGTGGTTGACCAGCGTGCTTACTAGTAGACAATGTGCAGAGTGAGCTGAATTGCAAATTTGAGAGACATTCACCCTCTTTCACAGGAACTTACATGTCTACGCCTATGTGGATTTGGTGTTTCTCTTAGAAAAAGGTGGTCATCTTAACTTCCTAGGTTTTGGGTGAACACTTCACTGGAGGTCCCAAGAAATAGCAACAAACTACAATTGGTAAAATATCTTACAAAGTCACTCAAATATTACGGATTTTATTTGGGCTGATAGGTCTACTTTTGACTTGTTTTTAAATTCATGCAAAGAGAGCACAGTTAAAGGATGTATATTGAACTTCCAATTGGCAGATATGGGAAACTGTCCAATTGTTTGGACAATGCATATGTAACGACAGAATGGAATATGGCATTTTGTGGACAGACCAAATATTGTGTTAATGGGTCCCAGTGAATCAAACCAAATAGGGGGGTTCAGAGAGCTCCTAACGCCCAAGTCCTCCAGGAACAGGAACATCTTGTCAACATTTAAGGCTCTTCTTGAATAAGCACATTCTGTCACCAGGGAAAGCAAGGCCAAAGGAATGACAGAAAATTCGATAATGCCTTTAGAAACAAGTCTTATATGCAGGTCTTAGAGCTAATAAAGACACAGGAGGCAGGAAAGACTAAATTTCTTTCCAAAGATTACCTTTGGATGAGTCATAGGAGATGAAATGTGATAAGAGCTTCATATTATCAGGTGGGTAAGAAGGAAGGTAGGCTGAGCACAGAGCCTGTGCCCAGGACAGGCTCTCTGGGCCTGAGATGGAATCCTGAGAGTGGACCAAAGGAAAAGCACAGTGGGCTCATCTGTGATGGGTCCCTCGTGTTCCTACTGCGCCCAGGCCAGTGACCCTGGACAGCCGACATGTGGATGCGTCAGCTATCAGCTACGCCAGTCCTTAGCTTCCCTTTCCCAAATGATTAGAATTGTCTGATTAATCCAAGTGCATAATGAAAGCAATCTGGACTTATGGAGTTTTACATGTAATTTGTTTTCTAACACATCTGGAAGAAACTAGTAGCCTATTTCCAAAATGGCAGGAATGAATAAAGAGGCAAATAGAATTCTTAGCGAAACAATTTGTTTCATCAAATGTGAACTACAGACACACTGTATGTCATGCAGGATGTGAACTGCACCCTTTTACAGTTTTGTAGGAAGGTCGCGAGGAGACCACTCTATAATGACGGTTAACTACACATACTAGTTGCTGGTCAGCTCATCTGTGAGGACAAGGAAAATAGAATGCAATAGAAGGTGAGAGCATTTCTTTCCTTTTAAATGTTGGCATGGTTTTGCATTTTGAATTTCACAGCTGAAGTCAGGTTTGGTTTTCCTCTGAGAAAAAGCCTGTGGCAAATAACAAAGAGAAAAATGTCTACAATGATTTCTTTTAGTGCCACCTTAGCTACATATTAAAGAAAGATCTTCAGTGCACAGAACAAGGGCAAGTTTCATGGATACGTTTCTCTGTTCTTCCACAGCATGAAAATTCACAGGGACTGAAAATAGCAACATCCTGAGCAAGGATGAAAGCACCATGGTTAACTGTGCTGATCAGAGCATCACCCCAATCTCCATTCTGCAAGGTGAGCTTATGAACTAAAGCCACTTAGTCTATGCCTCACTGCTGCTGTTTGTTTGTTTGTTTGTTTGTTGAGCACGCTTCACGCCCAGAACAGAACCCAATGCCGGGCTTGAACTCAGGAGCCAGACAGAGATCAAGACCTGGGCTGAGATCAAGAGTGGGACACTTAACCAACTGAATCACCCCAGTGCCCCTCACCTCATTGTTTTCATCCATAAAAAAGTGACAACAGATGTCTAAAGGGTGGCGGTGAAGAATAACTACATTAAAGTGGCATATAATACAAGTTACAGAAAGGCTAACTGTGGCTAATAGCATTAATGAGACCACAAATGTCGAGAAAGAGTCCAAATCATCAGCATTAGCGATCCAACAAAATCATGACATTGTAAACTCACATTTATCTTGCCTCCGTTTGGTTATTTTGGAGTTGAAATAGAAAACGCACCACTTTTGCTTCAGATTCTGTGTCTCCCTCTCGCTCTCTGCCCCTCCCCCCACTCGCACTCTGTCTCATCAAAAACCAATAAACATTTAAAAAATTAAAAGGAAAAAAAAAGGGGGCACCTGGGTGACTCAGTGGGTTAAGCGTCTGACCTCAGCTCAGGTCATGATCTCATGGTTTTTGAGTTGGAGCCCTGCATGGGACTCTGTGCGGACAGCTGGGAGCCTGGAGCCTGCTTCGGATTCTGTCTGTCTGTCTCTCTCTCTCTCTCTCTCTGCCCTTCCCGCACTCACGCTCTGTCTCTCTACCAAAAATAAACATTAAAAAAAAAAAAGAAAAAAAGAAAACACACCACATTACTTTCATTTCTGTTAATGTTTTTATACACTGATTTAAAAAATTAAGTTTCAGGGGCGCCTGGGTGGCGCAGTCGGTTAAGCGTCCGACTTCAGCCAGGTCACGATCTCGCGGTCTGTGAGTTCGAGCCCCGCGTCGGGCTCTGGGCTGATGGCTCAGAGCCTGGAGCCTGTTTCCGATTCTGTGTCTCCCTCTCTCTCTGCCCCTCCCCCGTTCATGCTCTGTCTCTCTCTGTCCCAAAAATAAATTAAAAGAAAAAATTAAGTTTCAAACAGATTTTAAAGAAAAGGAAAAATCCTTTAAAGGAAACTCACTCCCAGATTCAGGAAGAAAACACAGGTTTTAAAACTCAAAAATCTCTTGAAAGGAAAGGAGGCTGTACTTTGGGTATTTAGCACTGACCCACAGTGAGAGTATGTAATGATCACTCTGAGGGAGAGTCCTGGGGTGTCAAAGATGGGGTTCTGGGGCAATTTGCACACTTACTCAGAAATTACTTAGCATCTTCCAACAGTGACTTCAAGACTTGATCTTACCAAGCAGGAGTGTAACAGACAAACATGGATTCTGAGCTCAACTGCCTGAGTTTCCATTCTGAGGTGGCTGCATACATAGTTTTGCAACCTCTCTGAGCCTCTCCCTGCGTCAGCATCACCAGCTGCGAAAATGGGTTGAACAATAACCCTACCTCATGGGTTAACTTACACAAGACATTTAATAAGTGCTTAATGATCTATTGGGGATTTAGAAGCCACCATGCAGAGTAACTTCTGGATCCAATAAGGAAATATGTTAAGAATCATAATGTTCCTCTGCTGAAACATAGAACAAAAAGAGAATCAGTACATCAACAGACCTGGGTTTCCCTTGTAAGAGAATGCCATCTGTCTCCCGGGCAAGCGATAAGTGGGTCTGTTTGGGCAGAGGATGTTTCCCAGTGTCTGCAGGGGTAGGCATTTAACAGGCAGGGAAGGAAGATCCGTCTCAGGGCAAGGAACCACTTACCTGTGACTTCAGGGTTTTTTTATTTGTAAGGAGAGACACCTGGGCCACGTGACCTCTGAAGTTCTTTGTAGCCCTTTAGTCAGACCGTATCCTACATGCTGATTCCTCTTCTCTCACACAGTCAAGACAAAGCTAAGAGCTGCCACATGAGGACGATGAGGGGAGTGTGCACAGATGGTCCTAGAGGGCCAGAAGCAGACAGGGAGCGGTACCTAGAGATCCTCAACAGGACTCTAGTTCTGAAGGTAGGCTTAGGGCCACATGGAAGGCAGCTAGTCACTAATGCCCAGAGCCAGAAATTTCATTCCTACCCCCTTTCCCCATATCCCACCTGCAAACCCCTTCTAGGGGCTAATGAACCACATTTACTTACAGTGGTATAATCTGTGTTCTTTTCTTCAAACATAGCCTTGGGTTTAAAAGAAACCGCACAGGGAAGGACCGAAATTAACTCTCCTGTGCAAAAGGGGTCTCATCGGGAGGTGAAGCCCATAGACACGGTTCTCTTGGTGGAACCTGATGATAGATCTGCTTCCGCAAGCAAGGGCTTTCTTCTGTCGTAATTTGAACCCAGCTCCCTCCCTGCAGACACAGATAATGATTCCAGGGACAGAACCACATAGCATTCCATCCACTCCCATTCTCCTCAGGGAGATTTAAAGTTTGCTACTTTTCTTTCGGCAGGCGAACCACTAAACAGATTTCCCACGTGTATTCATTTTACTCTCTCGATGTCCCTTGGGAATTTTTATGTGCATTTGTTTGGGATTTGTGTGTGTGTTTTTGTGTTTGCTTGGGATTGGGTGAGGTCAGGATGTCTCTAAACTATGCAAGACCCTGGCACAGAAAATAAAAAAATTCAAGATCATGTCATAAATTAATTTCTCTCAATATGTATTTTACCAGCCTTAAAATTTCCCCACACTGGAATTCTTTCTGTTTGTAGAAGAGAGGCTGTGATCGCTTGATCTTTCATGGTAGGGGTCCCATGGGTCCTGTTAAGACATCATCTCGGAGAAATAGATTTCTCCTAATAGAGGAATGTTATTGCCAGATAATCACTGAACATTTCTGACTTACAAGTATTTTTGACTTGGCAGTTTAGATATATTTCTCCCTTAATTTTCTTTTTGTAAAGACATTTTTAATGTTTATTTTTAATTTTTGAGACAGAGCATGAGCGGGAGAGAGGCAGAGAGAGAGAGAGGGAGGCATAGAATCCACGAAGCAGGCTCCAGGCTCGGAGTTATCAGCTCAGAGCCCAACGCGGAGCTTGAACCCACGAACTGTGAGATCACGACCCGAGTTGAAGTCAGACGCTTAACTGACTGAACCACCCAGGTGCCCCTCTCCCTTAATTTTCTGAAGTTTATCCTCCATTTCAAACTTCTTGAGATTTCTGGACCACATTTTGCTTCTTCATCCTGAGTTAAGACTTACAGTTAAAATGAATTTCTCTCTCTCAATCTCTCTCTCTCACCCTCTCTCGTGCACTAAGTGATGTTTGATGATAAGAAAGTCCTTCCACTTCTAACTTCCAGAGGGTCTATCTAAAGTTTCAGTTCTTAAACTGTGGTAGAAAAGGCACTTCAAAATAAAGGTAATGTATTTAATCTATTGGACAGGGAAAAAAATATATATATATATGGAGGCGAGGCATATTGGAGTTATTTCTTTTCTTAAAATAACCTGGGTCGGATAGAGCCTCCCTCCACATACCTCCTTATTCTTCAACACAGACTCTGAATTTTATTCAAGTACTACTCCCCGACCGCTCCCACCCTTGAAATGCTTATTCCTTGTTCCAAGTCAATTTTATCCTTGTAGTGTCCATTTCACTTCAAACATAATACCAATCCTTCAAAGCATTCAGGGAGCCCTCTTCACCTATCCAAACCCCAACTGGTCTCCCTTCTCTGGAAGACTAACAGCACTTACTATAACATCCTTCAAAATTGTGCTTAAATAATTTTACACCCTTATTATTTTTATTGTTTGCATTTCCTGTATTTTACAAGGAAAACAAGATTGTTACAGAAGAATACGTTTCACTCACCAACACCCAGATAGAACCAAGTTGGTGCATCCTCATTCAAATATGTATAGTTACCACTTTTATTTCTTTTGATTGAACAGTATGATGATATTTAACACAGTGTATTGTGGATACAAAGGAGCTTATAGTTTGTCTCTACTATTTTGTTTCTAATCTTTGAAGTGGAGGAAGCCAAAGCATTCCTTGTGAAAAGTCTTAGACTTCTTTTATTATCAATAATTCTATTGACTAATATTTTATATTTTAGTGAGAATAGGTATTATAAAGTATACTTGGCTCTATCATTAGTGATGGACCTTTATTAAAGAAGGTCAGTATAGGGGCGCCTGGGTGGCTCAGTTGGTTGGTTGAGCATCCGACTTTGCCTCAGGTCATGATCTCATGGTTTTCAAGTTCGAGCCCCGTGTCGGGCTCTGTGCTGACAGCTCAGAGCCTGGAGCTTGCTTCAGATTCTGTGTCTCCCTCTCTCTCTGTCCCATCCCCACTCATGCTCTGTTTCTCTCTGTCTTAAAAATAAATAAAACATTAAAAAAAATTTTTTTAAAGATCAGTATAGAGATAGAAGTTTTTACAGATCACAAATACAATACCTACAGCTGCACCCAAATATCATGTTAATATTTTGCCATCTCTGAGACAGAAAATCCTCCTGCAGAGGGCATGAGTCTGTTCCCTTCCCTTCCCTTCCCTTCCCTTTCCTTTTCATTGTACCTTGCACATAGAATTTCAATGGGGCGTTTGAAGAAGATAAAATAGTACAAATGATGATAAGAAATGAGAAGTGTTGATGACTGTTTTCACCACAACTTCTGTCATGATAAACATCTCTAACTGTATGAAGCTGTTTAAGGATGTGCTCCATCAAAACAAGGGGACTACACTGAGAAAGAGGAAGACATGAGATTAATGAACTAAGGAATCTAACATGGGGTAAAGGCAGATGGTATTGCCAGGCAAGAGCCAGTCCAGATAGAAGGAGAATGGAAATCTCCTGAAGGATGGACATATTATTTGAGGTGGCTGATGGGAATTGAAAGATAGAAAAAACCTTAGGAAGAGGGACTAAGAGTCCAGGTGGGGGGAAAAACACAGCAATTGGTTACTATCACCTTTATTACTTGTATCTATAAGCTGTTAATTGCTATATACTTCCTGCTTAGAAATCAGATGAGGGAAAATATTAGACTAATAAAGAGTTTTCTTTTTTTTTAATTTTTAAAGTTTATTTATTTATTTTTGAGAGGAGAGAGAGAGAGAGAGAGAGAGAGAGCATGCACACAGGAGGGGCAGAGAGAGGGAGAGAGAGAATCCCAAGCAGGCTCAGTGCTAACAGAACTTGAACTGATGCAGGGCTTGAACTCATCAACCATGAGATCATGACCTGAGCTGAAACCAAGAGTTGATGTTTTACTGACTGAGCCACCCAGGTGTCCCAAGAGTTTTCTATACAAACTTGTTCACACTGCTGATGTGCTGTGGATAAATGGACTTCTGTGGGGGTGTTGTTTCTTTCTTCCAGCAGATTTTTCCAGAAATTGTGTCCCCTTGGTTGGGTTGATCAATGCGACAACACTATATTGCACCCTGCTCAGGATTGGAGAGTGGGTGCTGACCACTACTATCTTCCCTAATCAAATGTTTATCATAAACCAGTAATGTGTCAGACACTAAGGGATACAACTGATGGAGACAAAATCTGTATTCCCCTTGCTCACATTCTAGTGGTAAACAGGAGAGCTACACTCATGTTACCCTCTTTCTTAAAAGTCTCCATGCTCCTTTTTTTTTTCAATATTTTGTAAGGTTTATTTATTTTTTTATTTATTTTTAATTTTTTTTCAACGTTTTTATTTATTTTTGGGACAGAGAGAGACAGAGCATGAACGGGGGAGGGGCAGAGAGAGAGGGAGACACAGAATCGGAAACAGGCTCCAGGCTCTGAGCCATCAGCCCAGAGCCTGACGCGGGGCTCGAATTCACGGACCGTGAGATCGTGACCTGGCTGAAGTCGGACGTAACCGACTGTGCCACCCAGGTGCCCCAGGTTTATTTATTTTTGAGAGAAGAGAGAGAGAGAGAGAGCACCAGTGAGAGAGGGGCAGAAAGGGGACAGAGGATCCAAGACAGGCTCTGTGCTGACAGAAGACAGCCTGATGCGGGGCTCAACCCCACCAACTGTGAGATCATGACCTGAGCTGGAGTTGGACGCTTGATCGACTGAGCCACCCAGCTGCCCCAAAGTCTCCATGCTTCTTTACCAACCTCTCTCTCCACCAACTTTTAGGGGGGGAAATGATTTTTTGTTGTTGCAAAATGGAAATGAGCTCCATATGTAAAAAAATAAAGCAATTCTGAAAAGTACAAAGAAAAAAAATCTAAAATTATTCCAGGTCAAAGCACCCTGAAATAACTATTATGGCTAAATAGCTCAAGAAATCCCAGAGATTTCTTCAAGTAAATAAACAAATTCAGGGCTAATAGGACAGATAGATGAATAATTTAACAAAATGTAATCACATGATATTTTAGGAAAGTATTTTCATTCTTTATTTTGTGTAAAAAGAATATTTTCCCCAAATGAAAATAAGCAGTTCAGAAAAATACAACAATATCACCCACACGTTTGGTTAGTAGACTCCCACATATCTCTGTGTACTTGGATAAATGGAGGAAAGGATAAATAGATAACATTTTAATGAAAATTGTTTCATATTCCTCATGCTACTTTTAAGAGTGTGTGTGTGTGTGTGTGTGTATAAAATCTAGCAGAAAGAAAATTAAGTTCCCACTATGTAACTAAAATGATTATTCTAGTTCAGAGTCCTTTTTAATCTTATCAGATTCTTAATACAATCTTTTTTTTTCAACGTTTTTTATTTATTTATTTATTTATTTTTGGGACAGAGAGAGACAGAGCATGAACGGGGGAGGGGCAGAGAGAGAGGGAGACACAGAATCGGAAACAGGCTCCAGGCTCCGAGCCATCAGCCCAGAGCCCGACGCAGGGCTCGAACTCACGGACCGCGAGATCGTGACCTGGCTGAAGTCGGACGCTCAACCGACTGCACCACCCAGGCGCCCCAATACAATCTTTTTGATATAACAATTTTTCATTATATTTAGAGGTTGTAGCCTTTAGGTTTTTAAACATTATGCCTTATTGTGAGAAAGTATCCATTGGATCCCTAATACTAAAGGATAAGAAGATTAGCACACTTCAATTTCCTACTCAAGATTTCAGAAATCTTGCGTCAGAACTTGAACCACTTAGCAGATACTATTGGTTGTCTGCCTTATGGCCATTACCACTTCCTGAGCTAGTACTGATATTCTTGAGGTATTAGATAGTAAACTTATCAGAGAAAGTGGGTCTCACTGATTAAACCATAATGGATCTAAGCCAAGTTCTCAATTTCATCCTCTTTGTCAGTGACTATTTAGAGATCACCATTTGGCTCAATATTGGCCAACGAAATACAAGGAAAAATCTGCTGAGAGGGAGTAATTATATGTCAGAAAACTCTCCCACCCAAAACATCTGAAAATGGCTCATCTACCAGGTGGACAGGAAAGAGAAAAATCTCCATTTTACCCTTATTCCTAAGGTCTGTTTATTTTGTAAAAAGTGATTTGGGTACAAAGATAAACTGGAGTGATATGATAGAAAATCACCTGTTCCAGACACGTGTGACTCTGAAATATGCTGGTCTTTGAGGAGGTAATGTCTGAGACCCAATAAATTAGAAGAACAGGTAGAAGAGGACTCCACATCTTGTCTTTCCACTCTTTTTACACCCTTTATTGATTGATAGACATTCTTAATTTTAATCTAGTCAAATTCATCAATGTTTTCTTTTGTGACTAACAATTTTGTATGTTATTTTAAAAATCCTTCCCCTTCTTATCTTTTAAAAGCTCTATGTATAGTTCATGTTTGACACTTAGGTCTTGAAAACACTAGGAATTGAGGTTTTTTTGCCCTTTGAGTATCTACATGGTTCCTTAAGTGTGCCGGCTCTCTTTACTGCAAAGCCCTTCCTTTCCCCCACTGAACTGCCATGGCACATCTTTAGTATAGCAGGTGTCATTTTATAAAGGGATGAATCTTGCTTCTGTGCTTCATACACTGTTCAGTTTATTTATTGGTCAGTGCCTGGAAGAGCAGCACGTTGTCTTATTTACCGGCGCTTTATGGCACACGGAAAAATTAAATACTCTCACCTCATTCTTTATCTTTTTAAATAGTACTTGGACTAGCCTTGGCCCTTTGCATTTTAGAATCAGCTTGTGAAATTCTGCACATACCCACACCACTGAAATATTGTAGGATATTGATTAGGACTACATTAAATATATTAATCAATTTGAGGAGATTGGATCTTTATAATATTATGTTTCCCAGTCCAAGAAGTTGGCATATTTCATGTTGTTTACCTGTGTATTTACCAGCTGAGCCACCCAGGCACCGCAAGTTACTATTGGAACTCAATAAAGTTTTCTAATTTTGTCTTTATAGTTTTTTGTACATAGTTTGTTAAATTTATTCCTAAGAGTTTTAAAATGAAGTCCTATAGTCTCACTAGCATTTTGCAAAATTTCATTTCAATTATTTGTTGTTATATAAAAAATGTAATTGAGGGGCGCCTAAGTGGCTCAGTCGGTTGAGCGTCTGACTTCGGCTCAGGTCATGATCTCACAGTCTGTGAGTTTGAGCCCCGTGTTGGGCTCTGTGCTGACAGCTCAGAGCCTGGACCCTGCTTCGGATTCTGTGTCTCCCTCTCTCTCTGCCCCTCCCCCACTCATGCTCTGTCTCAGAAATAAACGTTAAAAAAATTTTTTTAATGTAATTGATCATTGTATTGATTTTGTATCAAGCTGCTTTGCTAAAGTTTCTTATAATTTTAATAATATACCAAAAGATTTCTTTGTATTTCCTACATCTATAATCATGCCATTTGTATATAATCACAGTCTGTTTATTCCTTTGCAAGTGTGTGTGTGTGCACATGTATTTCTCCTTTTTGTCTAACTGTGCCAGTTAGGGTCTCTAGTAAAAAGGTTAAAGCACAGAAAGCAAGTGGTGATAGTCTACATCTTTATCTTATTTTTTATCTTACAGGGAAAGGTGCTAGCATTTCAGCAGTAAGAATGATATCTATTATATGTGTTCTTTTGTTTTTTGGTAGATCCTCTTAGGAATACTTACTGTTATACTAGGTTTAAAGACTTTTATCATGAATTGATGTTGAATTTTGTCAAACACTTTCTTGGATCTACTGATATATATCTTTTTAATGCGGTGAATTATTTTCATTGTTTTAATGTTAGGCAATTCTTGCATTTGGAAGATAAAAACTTTATCAAAATGTAATATTATTTTGTGGACTTATTTTACTAATATTTTCTTTAAGATATTTGCATCTCTGTTCATGAATAGGATTAGACAATTTTCTGTTTCATAATGTTTATCTCAGGTTTTGTATTAATGGCTTAAATGGTTAGAGTATTTATATTCTCATTTTATAAGAAATCCAAAGATAAAGACTACTGAGTTTGTTAAATTAAGGGACTCAGAAGGGCATTCAAGGACCCAGAACCATGAGGAAAACTCACAGGCTTGGAATACTCCAAACCTTCTCTCACACTGATGTCTTCTTCCTCAGAAATCTCCTCAGGGCACCCTTCACCTCAGCATTCCTCAGGCTGTAGATCAGTGGGTTTAGCATAGGGTTGAAAAGGCTGTAAAACAATGATAGTATCTTTCTTTGTTCTTGAGAATGGCGGGATTTGGGGGCCACGTACATGACAATGGCACTTCCAAAGAAGAGCCCCACCACGCAGAGGTGGGAGGAGCAGGTGGAGAAGGCCTTTCTTTGGCTCTCCGAGGACTGGATCCTCAGGATGGCGAACAGGATGCACGTGTAGGACACCAGCACCAGGCAGAGGGGCCCGACTAAAACAAACACAGAGCCCACAAAGAGAACAGTTTGGTTGAGTCTAGTGTCAGCACAGGCCAATTTGAATACGGACATGATTTGACAGAAAAAGTGATCAATTGTTTGTGGCCCACAAAAGGGCAACCTCAGGATGAGAGTAATATGGACCAGAGCCAAGAGGAAGCTGAATATCCAGCAAGTGGCAGCCAGGATAGTGCACACTCTCCAGCTCATGATGACAGCGTAATGTAGGGGGTGACAGATGGCCACATACCTATCATAGGACATTACCACCAAACTCGTACACTCTGTGACAGCAAGTGCCAAATACAAAAAAGTCTGAAGTAGGCATGGAGCAAAGGAGATGGTTTTCTTCTGCATTGTAAGATTTGCCAGCATCTTGGGGACAATGCTTGAGGCATAGGACATGTCGACAATGGCCAGGTTTGAGAGGAAGAAGTACATGGGGGTGTGCAGTGTAGAATCCCAGCAGATGAGCCCCAGGACCATCCCATTTCCCATCAGCGTGAGGCTATAGAATAGCAAGAAGAACCCAAAGAGGAAAAGTTCAAGTTTGGGGTCAACCTGGAATCCCAGCAGGATGACTTCTGTGATCCATGTCTGATTGCTTCCCATGTTCTTTTGACACACAGACACAATGCCACACGTAGGATAGGAGTTTTGGAGCTGAGGGGTAGAAAAGGAGAAAGGAATGATCTGTTCATACAGAGTGAGAATTTATGCAGGGGCCACAAATCAGTAATTCATGGATTCAATCCAGTCCAAAGTCTGTGGTGTTGACCTGTCCATTTGGCTTTTGGAGACATTTAACACCGATATTTATTTACCGATATTAAAAATTAGTAGGCTTCACATAAAAATTGGAGTCTCTGGCTACTGTTTAACAAATAGAAGAAATGTCATTTCTTGAAATTCACTGTAAGCAATAATCAGCTACAGCTAATAAGGAGATAGAGTCAGATTCTCTTCCATTTACCTCTACTTCCACTAATTTCTATTTTCTCCCAGAAATACTATTAACAATAATAACTGACACTAACAATGTTATCATTGCATTTACACTATTGGTTGTATATTTAGTTAAGAAGAAAGACCTGTGCTCAAGAGGGGTTCCTCAGCCTTCCTCTACTTCAAACACATGAAGATGAGAAATCAAAATATAAAATACAACCCCCCAAACAGATATCCAGAGTTTAAAATGAGGTCATTCCCACAATACCAGAAATGAATCAGAAACATGTATGCTCCAAGTGTGAAGGCAGAAAGTTACACCCGGAACTCAGCTTTTACAGAGTCAAGGCAAGTTTTGGGAGATGGAATATACTAATATAATCGCTCAATCCTAAGGGCTTGGATATAAAAAGAAGTTTAAAACAGCTATTGGGCTGCTGGATAAGGTGACTACAAAGAAGACAATATGCTTCCTGGGTCTCTCATTAGATCACCAGAGCCTGAGACACTATTATATTATGTATTACATTTTATATATTGTATATGCAGGGCTCATGGAGCTGGGGTGAAGAATAACAAAAATTCAAAATTACAAGACAGAGAGAAAGAAAAGGTGGAAAAAGCAAAAAAGCATGCTAAAAAAAAATCTTTCACTCAGCAGGTGTGCCTAAACACTTATTTTGGGAAAAATAAGTCCTGCTAAATAGGAAAAACAAAGTAAACATTTGGAACTTGGAATTCACTCAAGATTTAATAAAGCTATGGCACAATCTCCCAAAGACTCCAAGAATGGTTAGGATGCTCCAATAAATTAATAAAGGCATAACAATTACTAAAATGCTTGATAAATTAAGAAAAATGAATAAGGTAGCCATAAAAAAGTGTATAAAATGAATCAAGCACACACATTTGAAATAAGACATGATGCCACATCATTTTGTAACCAATAAGGAAGATCATTTCCAGACCTCACATTAAAGAGAGAAATAGTGCATTGGAAGGTCACATTTAAGAACCCTCCCAGATGTTAATACAGACAAACAAAGGGGTACCATTTTGAAGGTGCAGTCTTGAGACATGATTAATCGACTGAGCAGCTAAACTTAGATGTGATAAAGTTTCCAGAGCAAAAGAATGGAGAGAACAGTGAAGATATAATACTTGAAGTGATTTCACGAAATCAACTCAAAATAGAACTCAAAAATTCAAAATAGACCTAAATCCTTAAATGATAAAAAAAAAATGCATTCCACTTAAGGAGTGCAAAAATTAAATGTTCAGTCAAGCAAAATGAGGTGTTTTTCATTACTGAAGAATATGTGAATCTTCAGATAAAAAAATGTATTCTGATAACAGAATAGGATAAATAAAAATTCCCAGTGATTGGAAGTTCTTAACAATTATCTCTCCAACTGTCGTCTTTCCTCCATCGCCTACATTTCACTGTATCTAGACCCTGTGGGTCTTTTATTCAATCGATGTGTAGTCGATCAACTTATGTCCCTTCCAAAATCCTTTCAGATTGTTTTTCTTTTTCTCTTCACCATGTGATAGACTTTTTCATAACTATACCCTAATTGTAGTTTACTCTATGACTGACACCAGGTTAACATTTATCCCATCTACCTAATTTTTTAAAAATTTAAATGACTTTACTTTTCCTTCCTAAGACTTTAAAGGTGATTCTTACCATACACATTGTTCTTGATTCATTATAGTGCTCTTTTTATTTCATTCATAGGTTTCATGATTTTGTCATAGCAGCAATAATTTCATTTGTGTCTTCAGCAACTTTTGTTAGACTGCTTTATCATTTACTTTTTCCAGGATTAAGAGGAAGTACTAAGAGTTACCAAAGGTAGAAACAATGAAATACATAGGAAGGACAATTCAATGGCCGCTGACGGCAGAAAAGGGTCTGAAGACATAAGCTACTGCCTTTAATGTGCCAAAGAGCTAGGCTGATGTTCCAAAATTTTGTATCTTCAAGAACTCTCTTGAATGAATGAGAGCAAAGTGATGCATTATTGGATATACAAATAAGAAGGGTATTGATACCTACAGATCCTTCCTAGTATACTATTAAAGTATATTCCTCAGGAAGAATAAAAGCGAACTAGAGGTAAATCAAAATACACAAACAATATTGACACAGCACTTGAAAAATTATGCTGGTAAATTTTATAGCCTGTGGATTATAAAATAAATATTTTGGTATTTTGAAGAGGTGAGATGAAATCTTTTAAAAATACTAAGTAAACAAGGAAGGGATGTTTGATAAGTGGCAAGTGCTGAGATTCTTGATAAGAATTGAAACCCCAGTGACTTTAAATTTTTTAGAATAATTTATTAAATTTGGATATTACCAATTAATGAAAATCATCAAAAACAGACATAAAATGTACAGTTTCCAAAATTATAAGGCAAATAAAATAGATTAAAAACATTATCAATCCAGCAGCAGGCAGAAGGGAAAAAAAGAGAAAGAAACAAATAAAATTTTGATCGAACACACAAAATAAGCTGGCATTAATCAATGTATATATATATTATCACATTACATGTAAATATAAGTCACTAAAAGACACAGTTAATCATATTAGATGGAAATCAGAAAAACAAGTTACAAAACCCTTCAAGAATCATACCTAAATCACTCAAACATAAATCAAACTCTCTCTGTGTCTCTCTGTCTCTCTCTCACACACAAACATACACAAAGGCTAAAAAATTAAGTGAAAAAAAGGGGAAAAAGAGAAAAAAAGAAATGAGAAAACAAGTTCTTGGCCACATAACCACATAATATCATTCCAAAGCATTTATTGGCACAGAGGAGATACTGTACAATACTAATTGGGGAAAAAAATCCACCAACAAGATAAAATTCAGGACCCATTTCCTAAAAATAGACTTAGCAAACTTCAAATAGAAAAGAACTTTAGGGGAATCTGGGCGGCTCAGTCAGTTAAGCATCTGACTCGATTTCAGCTCAGGTCATAATCTCACAGTTTGTGAGATCAAGGCCCACATGGGGCTCGGTGCTGACAGCACAGAACCTGCTTGGGATTCTCTTTCCCTCTCTCTGCCCCTTCTCCCCCCTTCTCAAAAAATAAGTAATAAAAAGAAAAGGACCTTAATCTGAGAGAGAGTATTTACAAAACCTATAGAAGTATTATACCTAATTAATGAAATAGTAAAAGCTTTTTCTCGGAGTTAGGAAACAAGCTTACTGTGCTCCACTTACACTAATGTCTAGTTAGCACTGACTCTATAACTAGCCAGAAATAAAGCAGAAAAGAAAAAACAAAGGGCATAAGAATTAAAATGGAGAATATAAAATGTCATTATTCACAAAAACACAATTATGTATGTAGAACATTTTAAAAATTTATAGATAAATTATTGAAATCAATGAGTGATTTTGTAAAACTCTGAATTCAAGGTCAATGCACAAAATGAAGGATGTGTGTGTGTGTGTGTGTGTGTGTGTTTATAGATTGGAAAATTTGTAAAGTTCCAAATCTCTCCAAACTGATCTATACTTTCAATGAAATTCAAATCGGAATCCCAGCAGGTTTTTTTTACATGTGGAAATTAATAATCTTATTGTAAATGTTATATGAAAATGCAAAAGGTCAAGGATAGCCATGGGAATCTTGAGAAGGAAGAATGAGGTAAAAGGAGTTAGTCCATCAACTACCAATACTTATCACAAAGTCACAGTGATTAAGTCAATGTGGTATTGGGCAAAACAGATCAATGGAACAACTTGATTGACTCAGAAATTCGGAAACACGCACACACTCATGCATGCACATTCAAGTGCACTCACATGATCTACAGCAAAGGTGGCACTGGTATTTGTGATACATGATGCCAGGTCAGTTAACTATCTATGTGGAACAAAATTAAAACATGGCCCCTAGGGGCACCTGGGTGGCGCAGTCGGTTAAGCGTCCGACTTCAGCCAGGTCACGATCTCGAGGTCCGTGAGTTCCAGCCCCGCGTAGGGCTCTGGGCTGATGGCTCAGAGCCTGGAGCCTGTTTCCAATTCTGTGTCTCCCTCTCTCTCTGCCCCTCCCCCGTTCATGCTATGTCTCTCTCTGTCCCCAAAATAAATAAACGTTGAAAAAAAAATTAAAAAAAAAAAAACATGGCCCCTACTACACCTAATACACAAAATAAACTCCAGGTAGGTTTTAGATCTAAATGTGAAAGGGGAGAACAAACTTGCCAGAATACAAATTAGAGGATTTTAGAGCTGCAGATATTTCTTACACAGAATCCAAAGAAAAGATTTTCTCATTACAATATTAAACACACTGATGTGGATTCTCTTACTTTTTTTTTTCTTTTTGCATTTTTAAAATTTAAGAACAACACATTTTTGCTTTGTTTTTTTTTTTAAACACTTTTTGGGACCCTTGGGTGGCTCAGTTGGTTGAATGTCCGAGTGTTGACTTTGGCTGAGGTCATGATCCCAAGGTATGGGATCCAGCCCTGTGTTGGGCTGCACACTGAGTGTAGAGTCTGCTTAAGATTGTTTCTCTATCTCTCTCCCTCTGCCCTTCTCCCCAGCTCACATGTGCACTCTCACAAAAAATAAAAATAAAAATAAACTTTAAAAATTAAAAAAGAAGCAATTCTCAAAAGTGACTTAATAAAGAGCTCATTTAAATTCTTTAAATTTTATAAAGCAAATGTTGTCACTGAACATGGTGCCAGACATAGAACAGAGGTGAAATCGTTTAGTAGTAGTGGCTTTTACCACATTCCCATCAGCTGTACTTTCCTCTAAACTTTACTAAGTGACAATAGTGGTCACATAATTCCATTCTAGGATCTGACAAAGAGTTTCCCTAGGATGAGGACTCCCATCCCTGAACAGTAAGCCTGGAACACCAAATAAGAATAAGCGAATCAGGCACCTCTCCCAGCTTCACTGATAAAGAAAAAATAATAATGGAACTTTGTCCAATAGGTATAGGATGTGTCCCTGACACTGATCAACACCTCCCTCCTGGGAGGCTTATAAAAGAAGCCCCAGTGTTCTCACTTTCCTGGTTGGAAAATATCTCTAAGCTGTAGTAGGAGCAGGTAGTTCAGTGGGGGAAGAAATGACAGGTCAAGGAAAATTGCAGAAGATCTCTGGCTTCATCTTCTCCAATTATAAAAGGAGGCTAAAGGATTAGATCCTTCTTAGGCTCCTTTCTGTTTGATAACATGAGTCACAGACATCTAATTCCACCAGGTGTGAGTTCCCATAGGTGTGACTGGGGAGGGATTGTGACAGCATGAATGCCAGGTGATACTGTGAGGACACCCCCCACCCCACAACATAGTGGGAGAAAGAGGTCTTCACAGAGGAGACTGTTCCTTCTTTTTAAACCTGACGATTTCTGCCAGCCTTCTGGCTTGCTCTTGTGTTAACCATCAACCAGCTTTATATATAATGATTTGTACAAAGGGGAATGCTATTTCTGGTGTATCTCTTAAACTGGGCTTGAATGTACAGGAAAACTCACAGAGATGGGGGAATGAGTTGCCAAGTCCCTGGAGCGGGTTTGGTGGATGAGGAGACACAGATATCCTTTCTACCTTGACCAAGAGGACAGTACTCAGGAGTGTTCAAGACACATCTGGATATGAGGGCGTTGTACTCTGATCACCTACAACCACCCCAATTCACAGAGGCATACCTGTGCATCCAGGGAACACATTACAAAGCGTCTTCACACATTGTCTTCCCTACAGACTAGTGTAAAACCTGCCCAGAGTTCTCCAGCTTTGTCATCCGTGTGGGTATGTGTGCGTGCACCTATTTATGCAGAAAAGTGAGAACTCAGGGAGAATGGCATGAGTGATCCTACTCAGGAGGACCTTGGCCTGAAATGTAGCAGACACAAGTCATATTTCATGGCTTACGTCACACAGTACAAGCCTCAAGTATTTGGACGTCTTAGGGACTTGATCTTCAAGTGTGCCTGGTTCCATGTCCCCTTTTGGAATGGTTTAAATGTTACGGTGTAAGTGTGCCCCCCACCCCCAGGGGGCTTGTTAAAGAAGCACCTATAGTCAAAGGACTAGATCCTCCCCAGGGAGTGAACAATCTTTGCTGAATAGTGTTACTGTAAAGTGAATTATAAAAAATTCCCATTGCAAATACTTAGTTTTACATGGAAACTCACAGAGATTGAACCTTATTCCCTCCGTGTTTTCTTGTCTTCCTTTGATTACAAGCCACTCTCTAAATATTTCTTCCTTTTTTTAACATTTATTTTTCTATCACAACTTTAGGGAGGTAATTTTAGTGTCTCTGTGCTAAGCCTTTAGGTGTTAGACTGAATTTCAACAATGAATGTCTCTGTCCACCTCCACACATCTGGAGGAAAACACAAAACCCAGACGACTCAGACCCCTTTAAATTCATGAATATTCACATCAATTTGACCCTTGATGCTACCAGAGCGCTTCCTGTTTCCTGTTTCTCTAGTCTCCTCGCCAGGTGATTTTTCCCCCATATTTTCTCTCTTTAAGCCTCCCATGAGTTCTCCCACCCACAGTCCCAGCTACTGACTGACAGTGACTGAGGACACAGAAGAATCAAACAGGAACTTGCACAACCCTAACTAACACATTGACGGAGTTCCTGGACCTGCACTTATTCCCAACTCCTCGTCTGTTACTGCGAAGTCACTGGGTTGTCCGTCATGAAGGACAGTCTGCCACTTATGCCAGGAATCCAGCCCTCCCGCCTACTCAAGAACTGTTCTCCCACCATTTGTCTCAAATGCCTTTGCTCCTATTCCTTTAAACATATCTAGTCAAATGTGAGACCGTTTTTCTCACCAAGCAGTCAACCATCCTGACTTTGCTAAACCCAATGACCGGTTCTCTATCCTTATCTGACTTGACCTGCCAGCAGCATTTAACACAGTCCATTGCTCCCTCTTTGAAACACTCCTTTCTCTTGACTGTCATGATATTCTGCCTCCTCCCACCCCAACCAGTGGTCCTCCTACTTTTCTGGCTCTTCCTTCTCTGTCTCCTTGGCTGGTTTCTCTTCATTTCCCATGTCCATGAACACTGGCATTTTTCAAGGTTTGTTCTTTTTATCTATTTTCTGACCACTTTCTATGGGGCCTCCTTGGTCCCAAGGATTTTACATGCTGATAACACTTAAATTAAAATGTCCTGCCAGGCCTCTTCCCAAATACAGTGTTCTGGACTGGATGTTTGCCTAGTACACATCCGTGTGAATCAGCAGTGCCCACTGACCTCCTATCTCAAGAGAGTAAATCCATCATCATTAGAGGCACTGACAAGACTCCAGTTGTAAGCTTCCCTCTCATGCCTTCTCTCTGTCGTTGAGAGTGCCTGCTTTCTGTAGACACTGTTTCATAGAATACGTTTAAAAATGCACTTCTATATACTTATCCCTTCTGTTCTCTTTCTCTCTTCTCTTCCCTCTCTTTGGTGATCAATATTACTTTATATATATTTTTACATTGCTAATTAAACATGTAAAGTGCTCATTGTATTCTCAGAGGTTGACAAAATTTAGTCTTAATTCTACAATTTGGATTAGAGTTTAAGAGTACAGGATTCATGGTCTGCCTAAATTCTAATCCTAACATTACCATTTATACTTTAACTGCTATTTGCTATCATATTAGGTGTTATGATGTTTTGTTCCTCTGTTCATTCCTTCATTACTGGCCCCTTTTTGTTAAATATTTTGTAGTGCACTGTATATTTTTTGAGTTATTTTCTTAGTGGCTGCCCCTTGGGCTTATGATCAGCATTTTAATTTATAATAATATGGTTTAGGTTAAATCAACTTAATTTCAATGGTTTATAAATAACCTTCCTGTGATCATCATGCTTTCATAAAGTGAAAATTAACCCAAAATTAGTTTTGTAGAATGATACTACAGATTTATTTACTTCTTTGCTCTTATATTGCTTAAACCTTATTCTCCCTCTCCAGAGGCTGCAGAGATGCTGATTTCCACTATGAGTGTAGGGCTGTTGCTTTTCGAGGATTCTGCAGAGCTGGGGAGAAAGTGATGGAAACACAGCAAGTTGAACCATCCCAAAACTCACTGTTATTAACAAGGTCAGCAGTGTTTCTTGCATGAACACTCCCCAGATTGTTGCCTCTTTTTTCCCCCCAGAGTTCTTAAACAGTCAATTTATACCAATTTGTCAGAGTACTTTTTTCTTTATGGAGCAGAAGATTTTTGGAGATCCTTGCTACATTATTTCTGTTGACCAGTGCTTATATTTTTTGAAGGAATATATATAAATAAGTATATATATTAATACTATGTTAACATATATATATATGATCACATATATCCATATTGTCCATAATCGTATTTATTTTCACACAGCTTTAATTAATTTTTAAGATAAATTTTGCTTATATGATTCTCAGAGAGTCTCATAAAAATGCATTGCTTGGGCAAATTTATAAATAATTTTCCTGTGATCATTGTGCTTTCACTAAGTGAAAATTAACCTGAAAATATCTAATATTACTTTCATACAATGATACTATAGATTTATTTTTTCCAAAGACCTCAATAAAAGACTTTTACAATTAAGAAAAAAGATTTTACTTTCCAGACTTGAAATAAACTCTCTATTTGTCATTTTTTCCCCATAGCGGAGAATTTTCCAGTAGCTGCTTAAATGTTATCTTTGGTAACTGACTTGTACTTAACAACATTTGGCCGTCTGCTAATTATATTCATTTGATTCTCTGTTCTACCTCTGAGATAATATATTAGTTTTCTAGGGCTGCCATATTAAACTATCACACACTGGTCTGCATAAACAATAGAAGTTTATTTTCTCACAGTTCTAGAGGGTGAGTAGTCTGAGATTTCAGTGTGGACAGGGTTGATTCCTGCCAAGGTCTCTCTTCTTGGCTTGTAGATGGCAGTCTTCTCCTGTGTCTTCACATGCTTATATCTGTGTCCTAATCTCTTCGTATAAGGACATCAGCTCTGTTGGGATGGGCTTACTTTAAACACCTCACACTGATATAATTACCTCCATAAAACCAGATCTCCAAAACATCCCCCTTTGAGGTATTACAATGCCATGACTTCAACATATTAATTTTGAGTGAACACAACTCAGTCCAAGACAGCTAATTACTTGCTTGTCAGACAATGAAACCTTACCACATGGTATGTATGATTAAGGGCCACAAACCAACTTGCATAGCATTTGCTTCCCAAGTACCTGACTTGATCTTTCAGAATAACCATAACTTTTGGAATATGGTTCAGGATTATACTGCCCAAGTTCTTACCGTGTCCTTATATTTACTAGCCAGACATCTTTTGGTTTTTCTTGTTGGTCGTGGCGTCACAGTTATATTTTTCATTCTCTATCCCATGAAGCCATGGCTCATGCTCTTCCTAACTTAAATTGATTATGCCTTAGAAAGCATTACTATCATGGGAATTTATACAGGAATTGTATTTTAATTGCAGAACTATTTTTGAAAGAGTAGACAACTGCTGGATTTCAAATATTGAAATTACTATATATCAATCTCTGCTAATTGCTGTATCTTAAACATTCTGCCAATACCTTCCTTTATTTTATAAAATGTTGTCTCTGAGTCCTGATGGCAGAAAAATATACAAATTTATTTCCATTCATTCAGAATATTTAATATAATTATATTACAAGTATGTCCACTATTCAGCTGGTCAGAAGTTATTTTCATTTTCTTGTGTAGCATTGACTTGCAATGCCAGAGGGAGGAAAGTAGAATGAGCTTTCTTGGGAGCTAGGAAAGTGTGAAGATGAAAAGGATGCCCTTGAGCATGTTTATGAATCCTGGTAAATATTGGATGAGGTGATTTCTCGGGTCCCTTTAAACTCAGTTATTTTATTATTCTACAGATTTTCATGAAGTTCGCTCTTTTTCAAGCATCCTCTTCAGAGCAGCTTTGACTTCTTTGTTCCTCAGACTATAGATCAGAGGATTGAGCATGGGATTGAAAAGGCTGTGGAACAGGAGGAGATATTTCTTCTGCTCCTTGGGGTTCCCATTACGGGGCCCAACATACATTATAATGGCTGTGCCATAAAAGAGTCCAACCACACAGAGGTGGGATGAACAGGTGGAGAAGGCTTTCTGGCGCCCCTCCCCTGATTGAATCTTTAGGATGGCACATAAAATATAAATGTAAGATATCACAATGGAGGAGAATGGTCCTACCAACACAGATACTGCCCCAGCCAAAACCATAGTCTCATTAATGTGGGTATCTGCACAGGCAAGTTTGAGGACAGCTATAATTTCACAAAAAAAGTGGTTAACTTTCTGGGGTCCACAGAAGGGCAATGGTATGAGTAACACTAGATGTACTAGGGCTAGGAGAACTCCTAAAATCCAGGAAGTCAACGCCAGGGTGATGCAGACTCTCCAGCTCATGATGACAGAATATCGGAGCGGGTGGCAGATGGCCACATACCGATCATAGGACATCACCACCAGGAGAAAACATTCAGTATGAGCAAAACTCAAGAAAAGAAAGGTTTGTGTCATGCAGCCAGCAAAGGAGATGGGCTTGTCTGAATTCATGAGGTTTACCAGCATCTGGGGCACCGTGTTGCAGGCATAGGCTATGTCAACGATGGCCAGGTGGGAGAGGAAGAAGTACATGGGGGTGTGCAGTCTGGAGTCCAGCCAGATGAGTCTCAGGATGAGCCCGTTCCCCAGCAGGGTGAAGGCATAGAACAGGGAGAAGAGCCCAAAGAGAAGCATCTGAATCCTTGAGTTGAGAGGAAATCCCAGTAGGATGAACTCTGTGACAGAGGTCTTATTTCTCCCCATTTCTGTGTGAGACAGTGGGGCTCACCAAGCCTGAATGCCTGAGGGAAGGGTTTAAACATGATGGATCTGTGTTTGTCGTTGTTTATTTCCTAAGAAAATATCTTCAAGGATGCTTTTGTCCTATCAGTTACTTACTAAGTGAAAATTATGCATTCCAAATGAAACAGAAGGAAATTTTTTCACTTCAATAAGCTAAATGCTAATATTCTGTTAAAATATTCAGTAAATCTGGGATGCCTGGGTGGCTCAGTTGGTTAAGTGACCGGCTTCGGCTCAGGTCATGATCTCACAGTTTGTGGGTTCGAGCCCTGTGTCGGGCTCTGTGCTAACAGCTCAGAACCTGTAGCCTGCTTCAGATTCTGCATCTCCCCCTCTCTCCGGCCCTCCCCTGCTCATGCTCTGTGTCTCTCTGTCTCTCAATAACAAATAAATGTTTAAAAAAATTAATAGTATTCAGTAAATCTTATGTTTCTTTCCAAACCAACTTTCATCACGGTTCAAATGTTAATACTTAAGTGGTCTTCATAGGAGCGGGTACTTTCCTCAGTTTGGAATGATTCTATCAGAGGTTTGCCCATGCATATTCTCAGATTGCAGTATGCATATCTCCATACGTGTGAATTTGTACTGATGTCTCTTAGCTAGAACATATCTAGAATATGAGGATGGGAAGAAGGATAAAGTGAATGTCAGAAAAGCTTCCATCAGGTTTTCTCATGAGTTTTTGCCTTCAATATATAAATTATTTGTTAGCCTTGTGATCTTCACTGACAGTATAATCTTGAACAAAGTGAGAGAATGGCAGGCTGTTTGCAACAACTCTGGCCAGGTTTCAAATGGAGACCTTTGTCTTTTGACTCTTGTACCCACAATGTTCTATTCTGATTGTGCTATCTCATCATCAGGATGTTACCCCACCACCCCTCTTATACTCTATGGTATATTTACATTCTGTATCTATCTACCTACCTATCTATTTCCTACACTAATTTAAGGACTCTTGAGTCCTTATTACGTGCAGTGTGTTTTCTATATTATTCTATTCCATTATTTAGTAAGAATTTTGGTTAGGGCATTCCTGGGTGGCTCAGTCAGTTCAGTGTCTGACTCTTAATTTCAGCTCAGGTCATGATCTCACAGTTTCATGACCCCACATCAGGCTCTGAGCACTGACCACATGGAGCCTGCTTGGGATTCTCTCTCTCTCCTTTTCTCTCCGCCCATGCACCACTTGTGTTCTGTCTCTCTCAAAATAGACTTAAAAATTTTTTTTTGAAATGTCAGTTGAATGATTTCATGGTGGATCATAGCCTAGGACTTAAAAAGTACTGTCCCTATCCAAGGCTAGAGCAAAAGCCCTAACTATAGATTCATATTCATAGTATTAGTGACATATTTTAAAGCTTCTTAACTCTATGTGAAAAGATAATTATTATTTATCATGAATCTTTCATTTTTTGTGGCTTAGTAAATTACAAAAAAAAAAATCTTTCACCACACAGTGGGTGCTCTGAAGTTGGAATCATTGTAACTTTTAAGCCATTCCTCCTGTTTTCTTGCCTGTCAGACTCCATATCTTCAGTCCAGAATCCATCTGAATTTCACCAAAATAAGAATCCTAGAAAAACTCGTAATTGAGTTCCTATCAGTTCCCCATCCACTTTTCTGTTAAGTTAGTATTTGAAAGCTTTCATAAACAAAAGTGAGTAAACTTTTGCCCTGCTTTAAAGATAGAATCAGAATTCAGAACAGAAATTATTGAAGGATGATTTTATCTTAGTTCAAAAAATAAGAATCTCCTTGGAAGCTGGTTGCTTTATTAGAGCTGAACTTTAGGTCAGTGAATGTTTGAAATCAGAAATTGATTAACCATCTATTCAAGATGGGATTCCTGTGTTATGTGAGAAGTTGACCCAGAAGAATGCTAACATCCCTTCCAACTATAGGATTCCTTGGCCCTAAATGTGTAGAAAAGTGTTAGCCAGTTCCACTTTGACTTTCTTGTAATATTTGGAGTCAATGGAGATAACAATGCTGTTTCTAAAATTTCATATGATGAAGGCACACAATAAACCAGAGTAGGAGGGCCAATCTTCCTCCTACCTACAAGTAGCTAAAAGACAAAATATAAAATTCACAGATATTTACTAAACATACCATATGTCCTGCTACGTGTCTCAGCTGAGGGTATATAAGACAGTTCCTGTCTGCTGGTGTATATAACCTGATTGGAATGACAGGACTGCTAAAAACATCCACAAAGATGGTAATTCTTATATTTAAATAACTCACCACAAGAAATTTCACCTTCAAAAAGAAGACCTTCAGGACACACTTCTTCTGTAACAAACTCATTTTTTGGTGCTTACTTAAGTTCTTACTTACTTAAGTTCTTACTTACTTAAGTTCTTACTCCTTAAGTTCATGAGGCAATAGAAAGGTTTGCAAGCAAATCTCTCAAACAGCTGTTATGATTTAAACAAGAAACACAGGGTACCTGGGTGGCTCAGTCAGTTAGGCTTTGGACTTCTGATTTCAGCTCAGGTCATGATCTCACAGTTCATGGGTTCTAGCCTCGCATCAGGCTCTGTGTTGATAGCTCAGAGCCTGGAGCCTCCTTCAGATTCTGTGTCTCCTGCTCTCTGTCCCTCCTCTGCTGACGTTCTGTCTCTTTCTGTCTCTCAAAAATAATGAATAAATGTTAAAAAAAATTTTTTAAATAAACAACACTACATGCAGGAGAGGAAATGATACATATTAGGTGTATCTAAATTATCCTATTAGCGAAGGCTATCAATAGCAGAAATTTGGCATTGACAGGCAATAGCAATTGTATTTTGAATTGTGATTGCTCAGTACAGCCTGTTCGAAATTGTGTAGTGAACAAAGACTAGGTAATAAACTTGGCTCAGATTCACAGCTAAAAATGAAATGACAAACTCAATAGAAGTTGGGTGAAGTGAAAGCACCCCAATAAAGTAAATGGCATCTGTTAAGTTAATGCTGAAATTCGTTTCTTTCCATGATCTCTTGCAAGAGAAAAACTTCTCCACAGGGGCAAAGGAATCTCTTTCAGAAGAGAGGATTTAATCTCTGCTCAGCTCACCCACCTCTCAAGATGCTTCTGAGTGTTCGGTGTAGGGAGAGATGAAAACCCGTCCGTCACACCGCTGTCTGCTGCTCCCAGGGAAGGGGGGGTCTCACTGTACTTACCTCTGGTTTCTCTAGAAGGATGTTCTTGACAAAATGCTGCTGTTGCGGATTTCTTCACTCATTGTGGAGCCCGTGATCCTAAATGTGAGACGCATTAGAATGACTTCCAGGCTCCTTCATACATCACAATTACCACAAGCTTGTTTTATTTCCGTTTCAAAAACTCCAACGTCCCCCCCTTCCCCCGCCACATCCCTAAACCGCCAAATAGATTAAGTGGTATTTAGGACAGATGAAACTCATATTTTTCCCATGCCCGCTGGTGTTGGCTGAGTTTTATACCACACCTGACCTGATGGACCATGCATCCTTTTTTGTTTTTCATCAAATCACCACAAGGAATACAATTTATAAAGTGAGACCAGGTAGCAGGACCTATGGAAGCTATGAGGAACATGTTTAGGAGTTAGGAAATAGGATAAGGTATCCCAATGGGACTTGTTAAGTCCTGTTTTGTAGGATTTACCTGGAGTGCAGAAAGGGAAGGAAAACTCTCAACAGGAAACAATCTCTATTTTTTAATTTCCAGAGATTCTGAGCTCAAGGGGACTGGAAAACCAAGGTCCCCCTAGGTCTTCCCTAGGTAGCCACCATTTTCTCTCTTCTTAAAATGGAAATTAACTGACCACATCTTATAATTCTGGGGAATACACGAGTCAATTTAATAGTGACTTTGTAATTTAAATTTATTTTGTTCTTTTATCTGAATCAACTCTTATACACAAATATAAACGGGGTAAAATGTAATTCCTAAGTTAAAGTTATTTTAATGTATGTGCCAACTAAGAAAATTATCAACAGACCGATTATTTTTTAACCCGAGAGCACTGACCTGCCATAGATCTGAAATGGGCTTTTCTCCATCACACCTGTTCAGGGAGAGGCTTACTCGTGACCAGCATCCAGCTTGCACCCTGACATGCTGGAAAGATGCTACCCCTCCTACTGATAACATCCAAGGGCATCTGGTGCCTAGAGAGAAACACTCATCATTACCTGTATTTTGTTCATGGTCCAATTTATTAAACATACAAAATTACTACTTTTCCTCCTTATTTATTTATTTTTTTTTAATTTTTTTTCAACGTTTATTTATTTTTGGGACAGAGAGAGACAGAGCATGAACGGGGGAGGCGCAGAGAGAGAGGGAGACACAGAATCGGAAACAGGCTCCAGGCTCTGAGCCATCAGCCCAGAGCCTGACGCGGGGCTCGAACTCCCAGACCGCGAGATCGTGACCTGGCTGAAGTCGGACGCTTAACCGACTGCGCCACCCAGGCGCCCCATCCCTCCTTTTTTAAATCTACTAGCATAGAAGGGTCCTATTTTTCTCAAAAAAAATGTTTTTGCCTTAAGTTCTTTTTATATGAAAAATATCTTTTGTTTGATACTGAATATACTGTTTGGTTTACTGATTATTTACGATTTTTTGTATTTATTTTACCTTTTGAGATTTATTCAATAAACTACTTTTCTTCTACTATCCTTTCGCAGTTTTGCTGCCAATGTCATATTAGCCTTGTAAAATGAACTGGACACTTGTCCCTCTTTTTCTGTTCTCAAAAAGGTTTTATATGATCTGCAAATTAGCCATTTCTTGAAGAAGAGTAAAATTTACCTTTAAAACCATGTGACTCAATGTTCTCTGATTGTAGGATAATTTTGGTCATCAAGTTTTTTGAATATTTTCTGTCCAGATTTTCTATTTCTACACAAGGAAGTTTTAGTGATACTTCTAATCTTAAATTTTATTGTAATAAATTTTGTTCATAGAATTGTTTTTTTCAATCTCTACTTTTTGGTTATATAACTTATTATTCCCAACATTGTATATATAGACGTTTTCTCTTTTGTTCCTCTCATCAGTCTTATCTGTTTTATCGGTGTTTGTTTGTAAGAGGAATCAGGTTTAGGGGCCCTGGTGGCTCAATCGGTGGGTGGAGCATTCAACTCTTGACTTCAGCTCAGGTCATGACCACACAGGTTTGTGGGGTCGAGCCCTGCCTCAGGCTCCATGCTGACAGCTTGGAGCCTGCTTGGGATTCTCTCTCTCCCTCTTTTTCTGCTCCTCCCAACTCATGCTCTCTCTCTCTCTCTCTCTCAAAATAAATAAATAAACTTAAAAAAAAGAATTAGTTTATATTTTAATGATCTTCATACTTCATTTTTATCAATAAAGTTTGCTGTTATATAAATTACATCCTATCTTTAATTCTTGATCATCTTCCTGGGTTGAATATTTAACTTACTTTTTGTGTCCTATTTTTTTAATAAATGTAATCTGAGGTATAAATTTGCTTTTCTTCTACCATTTGAGCTGTACATCTCGTGTGATATTCAGAACTTTCATCATTATTAACTTCATTTTTAAAACACAAAGGGGGTACTTTGGTGGCTCAATTGGTTGAACGTTAGACTCTTGATTTTGGCTCAGATCATGATGCCAGGGTCTTTGGATCCCAGGGTCTTTGTTTTTCAAAGCCTGTATTTCTAGTTTTTTGGGGGATTATCAATTTGTTTCTGAGAACATTTGCTAAATCCTTTACTAACAAGTTGAATTTAAAAATCTTTTCATTATAATTCTTGGGGGGGTTTCCCCCTAATTCTACACTGTAGCTGTCATCACATACATACATATTTATGATTGTAACACTGTCTTGATAGCTTCTTACCTGTATTTGTATATTGTAACCCTCTGTATGCTAATGAATGCTTTCTGCTTTATATAAACATGAATGCAAATTTATTTTTTTATTTATAGGTAAATAAACTATTTATAAAATTAATCTATATTTAATAAACTATTAAAAATAAATAGTTTTATTAAAAAACTATTATTTGTATTGTTGCTTCCACTTATCACATATTTGTTCAGGGATATGCTCTTCAAGACCCTTATTCCCAGATTTTTTGTGTGTGATTATGTTGTAGTTGCTCTTATAAACAATATATAAGCTATATTTTATAGGTTTAAAAATATCAATGTGAAAATAGGACGTAATCTATTTTCATTCAATGTAATTACTGAGATATTTAGACTGTCTACCATTTGTGTTTTCTCTTTAGCACTCTTCCTCTTGGCTTTCATGTTTCTCTCTTCTTTTGCTTTCTAAAGAGATACTTTAACATTGTCTGACCTGGTGCCCACTCTTTTTACTTCATCATTTTGCCTTCACTTAGTGAACAAAATTCCTAAAAGTCTTGGGCATTTTCATTCAGAGTATAGGTAATACACACATACCTATAATAACTGGATCACCTTGAAACACATCAGGCAATTTTAGAAATATTTTACAGTAATTTTCTGTTCTTCAACTCTCATACCTGCCTAGATATTTGATGTCATCACTCATAGAACTGTCCCAAATTCAGAGTGTTTTATAAACCTCTCTTTGAATCCGATGGGAATCCCATAGGAACAGAAAAATCATATAGATTATTTCAATAGAGAATTTAATGTAATAAAATGGTTACAGCAAAAAGGAGCAGAGAGAATTTAACGTAACAAAATGGTGACAGGAAAAATGGAGCTCTGTGATAAACAGGCAGGAGCTGTGTGGGGCAGCCGCCATCTCTAGGGCAGAGGTCGGTGTAGTTAAAATCTAGAAGGTCAGAGGAATCAGGGTCCAGACTACCGCGGAGGGGAGGTGGCCCCCCAGCTTGCACAGTTGTTCTCCAGAGGGGTGGGGGAAGGAGGAAGACTCACTTTGGGGAAGTCAGAAAACAAAGGCTGCAGTGACAGACATCAGCTGCCACTGGCAAGCTAAAGAGAGATTGAGCCAACCTGACAAGACCGGCAAGCAAACAGGAAGGAGCAAGTCCCTTTCCCCCTGGTCTAGGCTCCCAGTGTCCCTTAGAGCTCCCTACCCACACGGCACAAGCAACTGTAGGCCACTGAAATCAACAATCCAAATGCCCCAATGTGGTTAATCTAAACTGTAAGCTTGGGTACAATATGCTGGGGTTTTCAGATTTATCATTGAAGAACAAGCTTCTACATCATTCCTACTGAGAACTAACTAAGGGAGAGACACAAGAGTTACTGAAGAGACTCAGTGGAGGATGTGACTTGGATGTGGTACCAAATAGATTTGTTAACTCCTTACCCAGAACTGAACCCACCGCCTTGTCATAGGAAACACTATCAAACAACAGGCCTTCCTGACAAGACCCAGCCCTCATGCAACTTAAAGCACAGAGGGGCAGAGAATGTGTTCTTCGTGTTGATGACTGACACTCAGTGGGAGGAGAGAGAAACATGGGCAGCCAGGCACGCAGAGTTGCATCTCACAAACAACAACCTGGAAGACTATTTTAAGTGTAATTTGCTCCATGTGGATTCCTCCAAGGAAAAGGTAGTTACTCCATGCTTACTTCCTTCATACACCATCCCCAACACAAACAACCCAATACTCAAAAAAAGTATTGCATTGTCGTTTCTGGACTAGCGCTTTTTTTTTTTCAGGTCTTGCTAAGTACCTGTTTATTTGCACTCAATACATTTGGGAAAGTCTGCTACATAGCCCGGGTCACTGTGACCACAGAACAACAGATGAAAAAGATAAAGCACTGAACAGCAAGAAAAATTCATCCCACCCTCGTGAGGATTTCAGTGAACCAGTAAGAAATTGAAGATAAATAAAATAAACAGATACAGCCTTCATCTTTTACGAATTACTTCCTCCTCAAAGCTCCCCCATATATACACTTTGGAGTGTTTATATATATTCAGTGCAAGAAACAGTAGCATCAGTACATTTGAAACACCTCTGAATAAAGAATAAAGTGAAAGCAATTCTGCGTACATTTCAGTGTGGTGTAAGAATGATATTACACTATGGTGATGAGGGAGAGGCTCTGATACTACCCATCTGCTTTCCATATAAGAAAAAGAAAACAAATCTAACATCACTTTTTAAAAAATTCTACAAGCTACATGCCAAAAATATATATTTTTTAAACACGACTGCTTATCATATAATTAATACACAAATGTTACATGAACTGGAAATAAAGACTTAAAAAGGTTAGCAGCTAAAAAAAAAAAAATCAGGTAAACTGGTGCAGCCACTCTGGGAAACAGTATGGAGATTTCGCAAAAAGTGAAAAATAGAACTACCCTATGACCCAGCAATTGCACTACTGGGTATTTATCCAAAGGACATAAAAATACTGATTTGAAGGGGCGCAGGCACCCCAATGTTTATAGCAGTGCTATCAACAATAGCCAAATTATGGAAAGAGCCCAAATGTCCATCGACCAATGAATGGATAAAGAAGATGTATATACAATGGAATATGACTCAGACATAAAAAAGAATGAAATTTTGTCATTTGCAATGATGTGGATGGAACTAGAGTGTATTATTCTAAGTGAAATAAGTCAGAGAAAGACAAATACCATATGATCTTACTCATATGTGGAATTTAAGAAACAAAACAGATGAACATAGGGAAGGAAAACTAAAGTAAGATAAAAACAGAGAGGGAGGCAAACCATAAGAGACTTTTAACTATAGAGAACAAACTGAGGGTTGCTAGAGGGGAAGTGGGTGGAGGGTGGGCTATATGGGTGATGGGCATTAAGGAGAGCACTTGTTGGGATGAGCCCTGGTGTTGTATGTAAGTGATGAATCACTAAATTCTACTCCAGAAACCAATGCTACCCTATACATTAACTAACTTTAATTAATTTATTAATTAATTAATTTACATTTTTTAACTAACTTGAATTTAAATAAAATCTTGGAAGAGGGGTGCTTGGGTGGCTCAGTCAATTAAGCCTCTGACTTCTGATTTTGGTTCAGGTCATGATCTCATGCTTTGTGGGAGAGCCCCACATTGAGCTCTGTGCTGACAACACAGAGCCTGCTTATGATTCTTTCTCTCTCTCTCTCTCCCCCTTCCCCACTTATGCTCTCTCTCAAACTAAATAATCTTAAATAAGTAAATAAATAAAGAAAATCTTAGAAGAAAAAAATAAAGTCCTATAACTCAAATACTGAAACAATTAATGGTAATCTCCCATACACTCAGGAATTTTCTGTAATCTGTTAACAAAATATGGTTTTGTTTTTATTTTCTCCTTTTGAGTCAGAGCTACTCTTTAGACCTGCTGGAGGACATCTCTTCATTATTCATGTACACTAGTTATGTAGGGAGAAGCTTGGCCTTTCTCATCTATTTTTTTCTCAAGTATTTTTGAACTCACATAAAAATAAATGCAATCCCCTGAGTTTTCTATGGGTCCTTGTAGAAACATTCTGAATTCATACTTACGGATTATGTTTTGTGTGAGACACATTATCCTGTATTTACCTCTTCCTCTTTCTTCTTTTGGTTTAACCTTAATTTAAGGTATACATATTTTAGTGACTATAGTAATTTTCTAGGTATAGTTAAAACATTATTTTTATAAAAAATATTGCTTGTTTTTCTTCTTTATACCTTTAAAATACGTCATGCAGTAACTCCATAGCGCTTATTGTTACATTTGGAGCCAATATTTTTTTATTCAAATTATTCTTTTTTGGAGGAGAAGGAAGCAAAGCAAGTTTTTTTTGGGGGGGGGGAGCAGAGCAAGCATGAAAGGACAGAACAAGCAATGTCCTGATACTCTGGATATATGGAGACTAAGATAATGGCTAGAGACAAAATGTTTTGCCCAAATGCACTAGCAGATAGAATAGTCAAGGAAGGGAATAGTCAGCAACCAGGCTTTTTGAGAAGCAAGAGGAAAATATTGCATTAGGGGAGAAATGGAAGACATAAAGGTTTCCCTGTGCATCTGAATTTCATGCAAGAAGAAAAAGGGAGACTGATAATGATACACGAGAGGACGTGGAAAAAATAGAAAGATCTACAGAAAGTGGAAATAATGTACAATCACATATATCACACACCTGAATGGCATGTGATATACCAGAGTAGAGAGGAAGAGAATTCAAAAGATGCCACACTGAGCATGTTAAAGAAATCCCTGTTGTCACACTCTGTTGGCCACTTAGGTCCCAAACTTGTGGATACAAGGAAACAAATTGCTCTTCCTTATCATTCTGACCACTTGGGTCCAGAATAAGTAATTAATATCACTTAGAGCATAATATCACTTAGAATTTTGTTGAGGTTCCTACAAATCTTTATCAGACTTTGTCATATTAGTGGTTCTAAATGTGAGTTTACAACATTATGTTAAGCTGCTGGCCTCCCTTGGAAGAAATCCCTCCAAGATTTTGTTGCTTCTGTGACATTTTATGCCATCCTCCTAATGGTCAATTGTTACCTACATCCAGCTTTGTAACCTGAACACTGGACAAGGCAATTCTCCCTAATAACTGAATCTCATATTTATTCTAAACACAAACTCTTAAAGTAAATGGAGCATAATTAAATAAAATGAAACAAAGATCCTGATATTTCTCTGCCTCTCATATACATATAAAAACCCCATAAAATTAAACTTTGCTTTTCACAGGAATAGACTCCTCAGGCTCTGATGCCCATAATTTTTCAGAACTAATGTCATCCTGCTTAGATTTTAAGTTCCAGATGAGGGTGTTGGCTCTACCCACAGTCCACTGTATTTCCTAGGAGGTGACTGCTTAACAAGGTCACTATTTATTCTGTCTTGCTAGAGGTGTACTATTGTACAGAATCGATCATGGCATTATTAGCATATACTTACAGCAATAAAGGAGATGGAAATCTTAGATGAACTTAAGGGGAGATGTCAGAGAAAAAAGCCTCAAAAGAAACTGGATCTTAGGTAGCTCTGGGGATTGGCCATAGGAGTCCATGGCTCTCCACTCCAGTGTTTCATCACTACACAATTCTCGTATGGCCTGTACTTTGTGATTTTCCGCTTACACCTTGTGGTCTGGAAGTACCCCATGCTTAGGGACAGAATCTGATCAATATATAGTTTTAATATTGAAAATCTTATACATGAGATTTTTGTAAGGCATTTGTATTATCATCACCCCAAATGTCATAGAAAACAACTCTTCCACCATCAAGACCATCTCTGGCATCCCTCACATTGATCTCTCCATCCACAGCACTCTCCTCAGGGCGCCCTTGACATCGGTGTTCCTCAGGCTGTAGATCAGCGGGTTCAGCATAGGGTTGAAAAGGCTGTAAAACAAGGAAAGGATCTTCTGCTGCTCCTCAGGGTGGCGGGATTTGGGGGCCATGTACATGACAATGGCGCTTCCAAAGAAGAGCCCCACCACGCAGAGGTGGGAGGAGCAGGTGGAGAAGGCCTTTCTGCGGCCCTCCCCGGACTGGATCCTCAGGATGGCGAACAGGATGCGCGTGTAGGACACCAGCACCAGGCAGAGGGGCCCGACTAAGATAAGCACAGAAGCAGCAAAAATGACAACTTGGTTGAGCCAGGTGTCAGCGCAGGCCAGCTTGAGGACAGACAGGATCTCACAGAAGAAGTGGTTGATTTCATGAGGCCCGCAGAAGGGCAGCCTCAGGATGAGAACCACATGGACCAGGGCCAGCAGGGAGCCGCATGCCCAGGAAATGACAGCCTGAACCGTGCATACTCTCCAGTTCATGACGACAGTGTAACGTAGGGGGTGGCAAATCGCCACATATCGATCATAGGACATCATTACTAAGATCAGACACTCAGTGTGAGCAAAAGCCATGTATAAAAAGGTCTGCATTATGCATGGGACAAAGGAGATCGTTTTTTCCTTGTTCAGAAGGTTCCCCAGCATCTTTGGGACATTATTTGAGGCATAGGCTATGTCAACAACAGCCAGGTGGGAGAGGAAGAAGTACATGGGGGTGTGCAGTCGGGAATCCAGCCAGATGAGCCCCAGGATGGTGCTGTTCCCCAGCAGGGTGAAGGCATAGAACAGGGAGAAGAGCCCGAAGAGGAACACCTGAGTCAGTGGGCTGAGTGGGAATCCCAGGAGAATGAATTCTGTGACCCATGTTTGATTTTCTGTCATTCCCTGACAACAGTATCTGTATCCGTCACTGCTGCTGAGGAACAAACTCTGATCTGGGTTACTTATTTAACAGAAAGAGGGGTTTTAAGGTATTTACTGTCTGTTCGCTCAGCTGGCAATCCTTTCCAGAGCCATTATGTCAACTCCTTTAATCCACTGTAAAGCAGAAAGAAAAATCTATTCAGGTAAGTAGTACAAGTGAGCACAGGATTTCATACACTATTTGGGCTTCTACACAATTTTATTTAACTTTGATCGCAAGATCTATGTTTTTACTATTATGATGGCAGCCACAGAATAATGTGTTTTCCAGCATGACTGTTTCATTTGGGAAGTCCCATAGCCATAGTCTCATATACTTTTACTTTCTAATTTATTTAGATTTCCAATTTTGTTCCCACTTCCTTTTTATCATTTGGTTTGCACTTATTTTATAACTTGTGCAGAGTATATTGCACATAGCAGGTCCTCAATCAATGATAGAGTAAACAGGGGCTCCTGGGTGGCTCAGTTGGTTAAGCATCTGACTCTTGATTTCAGCTCAGATCACGATCTCACAGTGGTGAGGTCAAGTCCCGCCTTCTTGGGATTCTCTTTCTCCTCTCCCTCTGCCCCTCCTCTGCTAGTGTACTTTCTCTCCCTCCCTCTCTCAAAAAATAAAAAATAAAAAATAGAGTAAATAAATGAATGAATTAGGGGATAAGATTTATAAATGCCACTTCAAGGAGGTCTGTTTCCTGCTGTGTTCACTAGTTTTGGGGCTTTAGCAAATGAAGTCGTCCCTAATTTTTTTACTTTCTGAAGCTACACAGGAAAATCTGTTTCCCTTTTGAGCATGAGCAGAGCAACATCACTAATCTGGCAGCATTCATAGAAGTAATTTATCTTATAGGGTCAGGGCAAGTGGTTATCATGTGAAGACTTAACCGTGTAATACCTCTACTGCTGCCCCACCCTACCCTCTTGCAGGACTGCTTCCCTGGTTCTGCATGGATACTACACCCCACTGCATTTGGACAGTTCCTAATACAGCACCCATTTGTTGCATGTATGGATGAATGGATGCATGGTTGGATGGATGGGTGGGTGGTTGGAAGATAGGCATTACACTAGGAATGACATCCAAAGTGCCTATCCTGGAATTTAATCAAGACTTTGTCTCTTTCATTTTCTCTGGCTGCCATTCCGCCAACCATATGGCCACAGGGATGACAGAAAGGGAAATCCTGAAATGTTCCGTATACACCTATTAAATGACAATTCATGATACACGTGATCATTCTCAATAGGCAGCTTATGATTCCAACTCTGAAAATTTCAGCCCTATCTTAAGACCAGAAAGTTGCCTGCCCGTAAGTTGACCTTGTACCTCCTGTTCAAGACATTAATTTCTGGAGCCCTTCCTTCCTCCAGACTCCAGCTTATTTCAACTACCGCACTTTGAAAAAAGCCCTTTACTCACTGTGGCACCAGCCCTTGTCTTATCTCAGAGATAGGATTAGATTTAGAGGAAATTGCACAGAAGTCGGCAGAGATTTTAAAGATCTGAGGACTTACCCCCTCCAACTGTCTCTGAAAGAGGGACTTTCAGGTGCAGGCCTTGTCCCTGTTCCCTTGACACAGGCTGATGCAGGTCCTGGGGGCTTCTCACTGTGAACATCAGCAGTAAAGATTTTATAGCAAGCTCATCTTCACCCCAAACCACCCAGACTGTCCCTGAGTGTCCCTGGGGGAGATGAGACAAGGACACATAAGACACAGATACCATCTCTACCAGGAGAACAAAAGTTGTTTGTCTCTCTGTCTCTATTTCTCTGGGCCCTGGGGATGGATGTTCAGAAGAAAAGGAGCTAGCAAGTGATGAGTTAATACCCAGTTGGATCCATATGCAGGAAACTTGTGTAGTAATAAGAATAAACATACTCCTGGGACTGCATTGTAAATTATACCCCCTAAGTATTTGATGGTGATGGGTTCCTGGATCTCCATCTTGTCTCAGATGGATTTTGTGAAGCTTGTAGGAGGAAGAACATCACCTTTATGAGATAATAGCTTGAAAGTCAACATGAATTTTTTTCTTCCCTCCTTAGATAATTATAAGATGGTTGTTGGTAGATCAGGAAAACTCTATCAACCTTCTCAACTATGCTGAGAAAGATGCTGAATCCTGTCCATATAGTACCTGAGATTTGATACGGGGTGTTGGAAGTAAGGGAAAACAGAAACCAGAGTAAAGCTGCTCTTGAAGAGGTTTCTGATAGAAGCCTCAGAGTTTGGAAGGTATCACATCTTTACTATGATATACTCATGAGTTCCATGAACCTTCTAATATAATAATGCCTTGGGCTGAGATATTGACTTTATATTCACATAATAAAACATAAACAGAGGATGTCTTGAAAATTTTTGATTGTCTCTCTTTTGTGGGTCAGTCCTGTGTGTGTGTGTATTTGCTCAATAGGCAAAGTTTTGGAAAGAAACACCCAAAACTCATTTATCAGTTCACATTTGGTTCTTTACTTGAAAGAGGAGAAGTAGACTGTTAATGTGTGAACAATATGGTTCTCTGTTAACAAGGGAGGGAAGGAAGTATACCTATGGTTTTTGGCTTACATCCTAGTCAAGGATTCAAAGCATATGTATTTCTATGGGCAGAGTAAAAAAACTCAAGTAATAAGTGTCCTGAAATTTTGGAAGAGTGAAAAGTTTATAAGCTATGTCCAGTGGTTACAAAATTAACGGAAGCATTTAAGATAAATTTATTGACTATCTAAAACTGGAGAATTAAATACTTCCATGATAATTTTCAATTTCTATATAATATTCATAATTATCTACATGTAGATTCTTAATTTCAGTCATTCTTTTATTAATTTATAAAATTCATTCAATTTATATTTACTGAGCCTCTGTTATATGTGGGCACAGTCCTAGACACTGGAGAAGCAAACATTAATGAGATACTGCCTTGATCTTCAAAGACCTTACAGTCTCTCTCAGAGTGAGCCATGCAAACAAACAATTTAGGGGCTATGATAGAACTGTGCACAGTACCCCATGGGACCAAAGGAGAATATGTTACATTATTCTGAAAGGGAGTCAGTATAGGCTTGACAACAAATGAGATACTTAAGCACTGTTCAGGAGGACATAAGGTGAATAGAACATACCAGGCTGTCCCCTAGGGTATGAGGAGGGAAAGGAAAAAGAACAATATTGGAAAGGGGCTTCACAAACAAGCTTCTGTATTATGTCAAAGATGTTGGACTTTGTTGAGAATAAAAAGTAGAATTGTATCACTAAATACATGGTTACAAAGATTACTTCTTGTTTAGTGTAGAAGACTATTTAAAAGAAGAAGATTGAAGACTGTGAGGCCAAGCTATCTGAAGAGTAGGTGTTCAAATGAGAGATAGTGAGTATTGCGTTAGGGGTGGTTACCATAGGGGTGGGGAGGAGAGAATGCGTATGAAACACAATTACAGTAAAACCTTGGTTTGTGAAGATAATTCGTTCCTGAAACATGCTTGTAATCCAAAGCACTTGTATATCAAAGCAAATTTCCCCATAAGAAATAATGGAAACTCAGAGGATTCATTCCACAACCCAAAAATATTCCTATAAATGATTACATTATTGTAATATAATGAAAAATAATAAAGAAATACAAAATATAAAGAAAAATAAACAAATTAACCTGCACTTACCTTTGAGAACTTTCATGGCTGATGCGAGGGAGACAAGAGAGAGAGGAGGATTGTTGTGTAGAACGACTTTCACTATCACTAAGGGAATCACTGCTGTCTATTGGCTCAGTGGAATCTTTTTCTGCATGGGGGCCATTGGTTATGCTTGCACGGATGTTGACTACACTAAAGTATTAATAAACTCTTGTCATAAACTGTATTTAATGTAACTGGCAATATGGCGGCAGAGGAAAGAGTCTATATCTGCAGGCAGCCTGACCTAGAATGAAGCAAAGCATTCCTAAGCTTACTCTTGAATGGAAAAGCAAAGGACCATGCATAGGTTCTTTGAAGTGACAAAAAAAAAATACACTAATGCCAGTTGTGGGCACCTTCCAACATTCTGAAAAATCACTGACTTCTGCCAAACACTGTGGCCTGAGATGGAGCATCCAAGCATGAGAGCTGATCACCCACAATCCCAGAGAGAGAGAGAGAGAGACAGAAAAGAGCCATTGGCTCAGTTGTGATCATGTGATAGATGTTTGGTGTCAGGTATGACTTGTATTGCAAGACATCACTCGTTTACCAAGTTAAAATTTATTAGAAATATTTGTTTATCTTGCAAAACACTCGCAGAACAAGTTACCTGCAATCCAAGGTTTTACTGTAACAATATTTAGTGACATTTTGTGTGTGGTGAGGCAAAAAGCAGACCTTGGATGCTTCCCAGGCTGCTGGTTTATGTGGTTGTATATAGAGATGGCTTCATTTACTTATACAAAGAATACTTTGGGGAGAATATTTATGGCAAGGCCTGAAAAAGAGTATAGTTTTAACATGATGTGGTTGATGTGCCTATGAGACATACAGGTGGATATGTCGAAGAAGGAATTAACCAAATTGTTTTGGAGCTCATGAGAGATAACTAGTCCAAAGTCATGGATTTGGGAATCACATGCATTAGGTGATAGTTAAAGCCATGATAATGAAAAAAGTCATTTAAGGAGAGTAGTTTCGTTGACAAGAAGCAAGGACAAGAACAGTGTCTTAAGAATGACCAATATTTAAGAGTTGTACAGAGGAAGATAAACCTCCAAAGAAGAGCAAGAAGAAAGATCAGAGAAATAGGCAGCAGACCAGAAAATAGAAAGGAAGGAAATCAGAGAGTGATGTTACTCCAGGACACAAACTAAGATATTTAATCCTCGGATTAAAACTAAGTATTTAATCCTCGGAGTAATTCTATCTTTTAGATACAAGAATATTCTCCTGCCCAGAACTATACTGAAGTGGATATTTATAGAAAAAATAAAATAAAACCAGGGGCACCTGCGTGGCTCAGTCAGTTGGGTGTACAACTTCAGCTCAGGTCATGATCTCACAGTTTGTGAGTTCAAGCCCCACGTTGGGCTCTGTGCTGACAGCTCAGAGCCTAGAGCTGCTGCAGATTCTGTGTCTCCCTCTCTCTCTGCCCTGTCCCCACTTGTGCTCTGTCTCTCAAAAATAAATAAATGTAAAAAAAACGTTTTTAAGAAAAGAAAAAAGAAAATAAAATCAAAATTACTAAGAGAAATCCATTATTATCCTTCAAGAAAAATACATCACTTTTTTTTGCATCATTTCCCATTTGCATTGACCTGTGCAAGGGTGAACATTATGCAGCAAGTAGAGAAAATTTTAATTTCCAGAGAGCCTACTATTAACATCTCAATCAGAAATATAATACCATTCAGGGGCACCTAGGTGACTCAGTTGGTTGACCATCTGACTTTGGCTCAGGTCATGATCTCGTGGTTTGTGTGTTCAAGCCCCACGTCGGGCTCTATGCTGACAGTTCAGAGCCTGGATCCTACTTCGGATTTCGTGTCTCCCTTTCTCTGCCCCTCTTCTGCTTGCGCTCTGTCTCTCTCTCTCAAAAATAATTAACATTAGAAATATAATACCATACAAATATATGGCGACTTCATTGTGAAAATGAGAAGTAGTTATTACCCTGTGTGAAACAAGGATTCAACTGATAGCGTATGATGCCAAGGATAAAGAGGCAGATGACCAAAGATTTCCAAGGTGAGGATTATAGTTCATCCTGCTAGGCATCCATCACATTCAAAAGAAGCTTCTGTTAGTACCCTGGAGGCACAGCCATCCTCCAGCAACTCATCACATTATTCTTAATTCATCAACACATGCAGAAAGGCTGATGAATAGGAAAATAATGGATTTCACACTTTCTCATTTTTTTTTCTCCAATTAGGGGACAAAAGTCAACTCTATCTCTCGTATCTCCAGAACCACAGTGTAGACTCAAAAGGAAGAAGAAGGAGCAAGGACATTCTCAAACACGGAAGAGTCAGTGTCAGATATTCTATGCATTAATAATATGATTCTGTAGGACAAATTTTACATCTGTTAATTTGTTGGGGTTTTTTTTAATGTTTATTTACTTATTTTGAGGGAAGGAGGGGCAGAGATAGAGGGAGAGAGAGAATCCCGAGCAGGCTCTGTGTTGCCAGTGAAGAGCCTGTCATGGGGTTTGATCTCATAAATCTCATGAACTGTAAGATCGTGACCTGAGCTGAAATCAAGAGGTGGACATTTAACCGAATTAGCCACCCAGGTGCCCCTTTGTTGTTGTTGTTGTTGTTGTTGTTGTTGTTTTAAAGAAAACCACTCCATTCTTTCTTAACCTTTCAACTGTTATGCATTTTTTAGTGTGTTTAGGTGATAGAGAAATGTTTCTCAAAGTACGGTCGCCAGACCACCAGAATGGGAAAAGTACTTCACTCTTTGTAAGGAAGCAAAAAGCACTTTGGAAACTCTAAAACTCAAAGTAAACGTATAGTACTATTTTTTAAAAACTTTTTATGCATGCAGGGGCACCTGGGTGGTGCAGTCGGTTAAGCGTCCGACTTCAGCCAGGTCACGATCTCGCGGTCCGTGAGTTCGAGCCCCGCGTCGGGCTCTGGGCTGATGGCTCAGAGCCTGGAGCCTGTTTCCGATTCTGTGTCTCCCTCTCTCTCTGCCCCTCCCCCGTTCATGCTCTGTCTCTCTCTGTCCCAAAAATAAATAAACGTTGAAAAAAAAAAATTTAAAAAACTTTTTATGCATGCAAAGAACCTTAAAGAACACTGTATCCAAAGGTGTCATTTTAAAGATGAGAATACTGAAGTTGGACAGGTATGACTTCTTCAAAAATAAAGGCATATTTCAGGTAAGAACCCAGGCATCTCAAATCTAGTGTATCTAAAATGTACATTTCATAATATACATTCAGTTTTCTTCTCCTGGCTTCATCTATCACAGAAAGTTGTCTCACTACCCACACCCCCTCGCAAGTTACTCAAGTAAGAAACAGAGTCATTCTGGATTCTTCTTCCTCTACAGAACATATATGAATTCTGTTCATTTCTTTCCAACGTCAGTGCCATTACAGTACCCCACAGAGTAGGGTGGAGTGGTGGGGGGGTGGTTCCTAGGTAAGAAGGGAGGGAGAAAGGTTTGATCCTCATAGTTATAATGAGACTTAAATACATACATTTAGCATTGTTTCCATTATCAATTAGTCAAGTGAAAGTACTTGATCTGTGCCTTTCTTAACCTCTGTGAGGCTTTATTCTAGTCGAAGGTTGACAAAATCCACTAAACCAATGTAAAGTCTCTTAACATGGCTTTCAGCTTCCATTCCATGCCCTCTTGCTTAAAAATCTTCAATGTCCTTTCTTTGAACCATATAAAATCCAATTCCCTTTGAAGGCTATGAAAGTGGTAAATGATCTGGCCCTTCCTGCTTCTTAAACCACATCTCTGGAAATCTTCCTCTTTGATCAGGGTGTTAAAAATGTACAGGACCTGGACAAGTTCTAGATCATAGAAACTCTTGCCAGCCTCGGGGGTTTTGCACTCACTGGTCACTATGCCAGGAGTATGTCCTCAGTTTAATTATCACTTGTTCCCCCCCTCCCCCAACCACACTATTATACACCACAGCAGTAAATGTCACAAACGAAAACTCTTATGCCTTTTCACTGTTGTCTTTGTCTTCTCTACTCAAAGGGAAGTCCTTAAGGGCAGGGACTATGTCTTCTTTCATTATACTGAGAGCCCAGTGGCTTCTTCTAGTAGGTGCTCAATTAATTAGCTACATAAATAAATCAACACTTTTATGATGATCAGGCTTATTTCATAGGCACTAATTGAAAAAGGTTAACGATCTATTAGTCACTTCATGCTTTTTATGAAATACACATTTTTATTGAAGAATATCACATTTTTATAGCCTTAGAAAAGCAGATTTTTCTCATATGTTTGCTCACGGATCACCATTTTCATTACACTGAGCATGATTTGTAAGATATTCAGTTACAGAACTCCCTTTGCCCCACTTCTGTGACTCTTTGGTGTTTTCTGATCTTCTGATCTCCTTTTCATTTCTTTCTTCCTACATCATTTTCTCCTCCCTCGTCTTTCTTCTTCCTCCTTCCCTCCCTCTCTTGCCTTCACACTTCCCTCCCTCCTTGCCCCTTCTCTTCTTAGTGTTCTCTTGGGCCCTTCTCCTCAACACTCTCTCTTCTCTCTTCTGAATGTAAATTATTTTCAGTCATAAAGTGACTCATAATTAAATGAGGAATGTCAAACAGGATTTCAGATAACAAGGTAACAAGTAGCAAAAATCAAAACAAATGAAAGAACAATGAAAAAGCCTCTTGGGGTTCCTGGGTGGCTCAGTCAGCTGAGTGTCTGACATCAGCTCAGGTCATGATCTCACGGTTCGTGAGTTTGAGCCCCATGTTGGGCTCTGTGCTGACAGCCTGGAGCCTGGATCTTGCTTGGAATCCTGTGCTTCCTTCTCTCTCTGCCCATCCCCCACTCTGTCTCTGTCTCTCTCTCTCAAAAATAAACTTAAAAAAATTTTTTTTAAGAAAAAACTTCTTAGCAGCCTCAGATCGTAAAGTTCCTATGCCCACTAGCTCAGAGGGCACATGCCCCATCCTTCCCCTACTTATCTATCCTGAGGAGGTACAAATGTGAATGATGCAAAGACTACCTTAGCTAAGAGTCCCATTGCCTCTCCTCTTCCAGAAGGCTTAATTCTTCACATTAAGAGAATTCTAATTGTAATTTGTCCTTCCCTCTTGACAAACAGCTTATAGATGGATCTTTAGTAACCTAGGTAAAGAATAGGTGTTTTCCAAAAGTTTAACGCTGGACTGCTTGTAATTATATCAATGTTTGTCACTAAATATAGCTGAGCATGAGCTCACATCCATGTGAGGAGGGTCATGCTATCACCCATCGGTTAGTATGGAATAGTGGCCATAACGCTCAAGGTGTTTTTTTTTTTAAGTTGTTTCATGCCAATCCTGGACACACTGTAGTAGTGGAGGTAGCAATATATTTTCCCTCTTCTCAGTGACAACTTGCATGATACATAAAACATCTGTAATACTGGTATATGAATCCAAGACTATTGATTTATCATTGATCAAGAGAATAAAAGGTTTCATGTTTCTATAACTAGAATGGGGATTAGTCAAAAGAAAAGTCAGGAGTGCTTAGGTTGAGATCTAGGTGAAATTCACATGATTTAATGATTACTGATGTGGAATTATCCCACATACAGAATCTCAAATATTCCCAAAGCCTAAGACCATGAAATGTCTCATCTGCATCACTCAGCAGAGGTCAGAGGTTTGAGATTGCTGTATTGATCAATACTCATTATTTGAATAATACCTACAGACGAATGAGAATTGTCCATTATAGTGAATTCCTTGCCAGTAAGTGCCTCTTTGATAAGTTATTTTGAAATAAATAAAAATTGTCTAGTTTAAATTTGTATAGTCTGATTGATTATATTCTCTATCAGGACACACATTTAGTTGCTAACTGTATCTAAAAACCTTAAAGGGCACCTGGGTGGCTCAGTTGGTTGAGCATCTGGCTTCAGCTCAGGTCATGATCTCACGGCTTGTGGGTTCAAGCCTGCGTCGGGCTCTGGGCTGACAGACAGCTCAGAGCCTGGAGCCTGCTTCCGATTCTGTGTCTCCTCTCTCTCTGCCCCTCCCCTGTTCGTGCTCTGTTTCTCTCTCTCTCAAAAATGAATAAACGTTAAAAAATTAAAATAAAATAAAATAAAATAAAATAAAATAAAATAAAATAAAATAAAAACCTTGAATTAGGTTCACATTTATCTCCAGAAATAAAATCCTTCAGCTTCTAAGAGTTCAACTGGTAATGATAATTAACACCTTGGTTCACTTCTTGGTATGTGTCACGAACTGTTCCAGGAACTCTGCATACCTACTCTCAGGAAGCAATCATTCAAAATACACCCAAAACTGAATAACTTCATGTAAATGAGAAAATTGAGACTCCAAGGAGTTCAATGACCTTGAACCCAGGTCTAATTACAAATTGCATAAACTACTTCACCACTGCCCCATTCCTTGTCTGGTATGCTGATTTGGTAAGCTCAGGAGGGATGCGAACATACATTCCATATGCAAGTTGGTCGTGCTGCCTGAGTTAATTTCATAGTTGTATGATGTTCCATTGTATGAGGATATCATCATTTACTTAATCATTTTTTGGGTACTTAGATTTTTTTCCATATGGTAAAAATATTATACTACTTAAAATATTATATTAATATTATGCATGTTATAATATATGCACATACTATGAATAGAGGAATATTCTGTATATACAACTTCTTTATTTGGGATTATATCTTTAATTTTTAGAAACGTACTTACTGAACGAAAGATCAGAAATATCTTCATGACTCAAGTCAGCACAAACTAATGGTCAGACAGATCAATGAGCCTTGCTCTACCACTTATTAGCTGTGTTACTGTAGGCAAGATGTTCAATGTCTAAATTATTTCTTCATCTATAAATTGGGTATAACATCAATATTTCAGAGTTCTTGTCAGATCTCAATGGAACAGTAAAGAGATAACTATTACTTATTATATTATTAAAGTGCTGTTTGCAAAGACTGATCCAATTATTTTTTCCATTGTAAGCATATAAGAATTTCTTAACATCTCCTTGCTTGCTTGTCTCTCTGTGTACATGTATATAATTCCTAGACTTCAGTAATTTGCTAGTTTAAAATTATGTCTATTAAATCTGCATGTGTCTCATCACTACTAACTATGCTGTGCTCTTCTCTGTACATCAGAGGGCACCTAGCATTGATCCATATCACCATCGGCACTATTTTAACCTTGGCCAGCTGATCATATTGGCTTCTGCCAAGTTTCTCCACCATAACTTAATTTTCCCTTTATAATCTATTAGAGTTTTTTAGGAGATGTTCTGACTCTATACCAACATTTTGATCCTGATCAGAATTTTATCCACTAGGTTTAGCCTCAACTGACACCTCCTGCCTAAATCAGTCACCACTATAATGGTCGTCAAATAACAACTTCTTATTTCCATCATTTCCTCTACATTTATGAATTGTCATTCTGCTGAAGAAGAGCTTACACATCTCTATTTATTTTACTGGTTATTTATTTGTTTATATCATTGTCATGAATCTCTATTATAGTAAATAAAATTTAATATTTTATTAATTTATAATCTATTATTTTCATTTTTAATTTTATTTGGCCAATTAGAGTCCCTTCAAGATGACTTCTGTATCCTATTTTTATATCTTCACCTTCCTTTTTTTTAGTATTTTCTTATTTTCTGTTGTAAAAGATGTTACTCTTCTTGTACTTTTTTTTCTTTATCTTTCCCTGGCATTAGCCATTTTTTCAGGAAGCCCCGCTCCCTTTAGTGGTAGAGAGTTATTAAACCAATATCTGGGTTCTCAGTGTGCTCACAGCCAGTATAATGTCAGCGTTTGTAAGAAGACCAGCAAATGGGGGTCAGAAAGAAATGCATTTACATGTTTCCGTATTTACACACACTTACATATACAGATACATCTATAACTATTTCTACATTTATGTACACATTTTTAAATATGACTTCACTAAAACATGGTAACTTGTACTTCATCAAAATTAAAACCTCCGTTCTTTAAAAGGCACCACTAAGAAAACAAAAGGACAAACTACAGAATTGAATAAAATATTCACACTGCATATTTCTTCTGTCAAGCACTTCTGTCAAGAATATATAAAGGCCTCTTAAATTTAATAAGGAGACAACCCAAATAATAAATGAGCAAATGATTTGAACAGATACTCCACTAACAAAGATATACAAAAGATCAATAACACATTTAAAAATGTTCAACATCCTTAGCCATCAGAGAAATACATATTAAAACAAGACGACACCACAATACACCCACTAAAATGGTTAAAAATTAATTTTTTAAGTGTATTCATTTATTTTGAGAGATGGAGGGAGAGAGCAAATCTCAACTAGGCTCTATACTGTCAGCGCAGAGCCCAACATGGGGCTCAATCCCACAAACCGTGAGATCACGACCTGAGCCAATATATAGAGTTGGATGCTTAACTGACTGAGCCACTGAGGAGCCCCTGGTTAAAAATTTAAAACCAAACTGTGGAGAAGATGCTAATCAAGTGTAATTCTCATATATTGCTGGTGGGAATGTAAAATGGAACATCAATTTTTTAGTGCCATATAAACTGAAACATATACTTCTATGTGGTAAATTAAGTAAATACTTTTAGGTATTTTCCAAAGAGAATGAAAGCATATTTTCAAAGACATGTATACAACTGTTCAGAACTACTTCAAAAAAAAACAAAAAACAAAAAACAAAAAGAAAAACAACTCAAATGCCAACCAACAGTTGAATGGATTAAAGAATCATGGCATATCCATATAGTGGAATACCACTCAACAATAAAAATAAATGAACTTCTGATACATGTATTAACATGGATGAGTCACAAAATATGTTAAGTGAAAGAAGCTAGATAGAAAAATATATATTCTGTATGCTTACATTCAAATAAAGTTGTGGAGCAGGCAAAATTAATCTATAGTGACAGAAATCTATTGTGGCATATCACTGGTTGCCTAGGGCAGAGGGTGAGGGGGCATAAATCCACTGTAAAGGGACACCAGGAGAATTTTTTGAGGGATGGAAATGATCTACATCTTGACTGTGTTGATTTGTCACAACTCAATGGACTTGACTCTTAAAAGAGATACACATACTGTGTGTAAACTACTTATCAATAAAGTTGTCTAAAAAACAAAATTATTTCATACTACTTGCTCCTATTCCAATCATACCCCTCTAGGGGCTTCTAGTCTATCACCATTCCATGGTTATGAATACTTTTCTTAGTTGTGAGAAAGTTCTCAAAGTGTTTGCTTATTTGCTCAATCAACTACTTCTTTGTTCAATGCATCCATTTGATGCTATCTCCATACTCTGCATCCTGGAGTGCCTCCAGCACATTTGCTCAGATTTCTGCATGATTACCCCATCCATACTCATGCAACTGACCAGCTCGTAATTTCTTTTTCTAGGAAAAGACGGTGGGAAAGATGGGAATGTCTAATTATTTCATTTCATAGTTTTATTCTCTTCTCTTCATCATTATCTTTGTTTCCACTGATCTCTCCTTTTTTTTTTGTATTTGTCTTTCATTGGAAACTCCAGATGTGTAGTTTTATATAAGGTGATAGGATGGTCCAACTATCCAGTGTGTTGAGATTCCCTCAAATAGGAATGTCTCCTGGACTGTTTGGTTTATCCAATGAGTTCTTCAATCTTGTGTCTACTTGCAAGCAAGAGGGGTAGAATGCATCTGTCTGTGAGAGACTGGGGTGCAAGGAGAGTAACTGGGCACACTCTCATCATTCATTGCCCAGACTTTCATTTAATTCCTCTGTCTTTAGACCCAAGCCTCTCTGACTTCTGCTTCATCTGGGGTCCCAGAATCTAGGACTTCTTATCCTCAATTTCTCCAAAGAATGAGCTTCCAGGCTCCTGCCCAGGTTGAGCTGTTGCCTAGCTGTGGGGGATGGTGCAGAATCAAAAGATCCAAAGTTGTAATAACAGACTTTCATCTTATTCCCCTGTTTTCCCCCTTTGTGTACCCCAGGGTCCACTGTTGCTAGTCTAAGTCTTCAGCTTTCCAGGGGCTAATGTGTCTTACCTCTTATTGGCTTCCCCTTTCTGCATGCTTATTGGTTGGTAGCTTCTTATTTGATAAATTAGTTACCACTCCTCCATGTGCCTTCCATGTTAAAAAAAATGCTTCAGTTCCTCTTATTCACTTATGTCTCCTCTGCCATTCTATATGCTCCTGTACATTATACATTGTGCTTTATTGCCATTTCAGTGGTATCTGGGAAGGGAGAAGAGATGAACATGTATGATAAATCCTTCTCGCTCTAAGAGACCACTTATCACATAAAATTGTCTACTTCTGTCAACTAATTGTTCACTCTAAGAATTCTCTCTAAAATAAATTGAAATTTATCTAAACTTTTACACAAGAAAACTGCCCTAGCATATTCAGGAAAATCTTCTATTAGTAGATTGCTGGCTTATGTTTTTTCAGTAATTATTTAATAAATGGGGGAATTGTTTACCTTTAAATCATGATGTGAAGATTCTTTATTAAATTCCATCAAATGTACCCTGTCAACGTTTCTCCTGCCTGGACTGTCTATAATGAATTGAATCCATTCTGGGTTCTTCTTACATTTACCTTAATCCCAACCCTGCTCCACTGGTATGTTTGATAGATGGTAAATATAAAAACCAATGTGAATTCAAGGTCAAATAACTCAAAATTGGTCACTTCAGCAATAAATATCAGTCTATTCCATTACTTCCCTTCATGGACCCAAACTTACTTCTATAAGGATTTGCATTAAATGTTTTTCATCATGAATGGATTAGTTTAATTGAATGTTCAATCTGGTTTGTGCATGTATAAGAATATACACACATTCTTTGTGTGCTGATTTCCTGGGGATAAGGGAAATGTCTGACATATCCATCATGTTAATTAAAGACCTGAGGTAGCCTGAGTCTGGGGATGAGGTTGGTGAGAGTGTATTTATGTTCCTCACCGAAGACTGGTCAGTGTTCTGGCTCTTTCACTTGCTAGCCAACGAGTCATAGTTGAGAATTCTAAAGGCTGCACTCAAATATGAACCCAAATAGAAGAGCCTCACCTATCAGGGACTTCTTAAAGCCTTCTGGCATGTTCTCCCTTGCTTCCTTCCTCCCTACCTGAGTGACTGTGAAAAAAATCTAGAAAGATTTTAAGTTGAAAGGTGTTTGCTCCTCTGAGGCTGCCCAGGGAAATCACCTTCAGGGTTTCTCAGAAGTTTTCTTGCCCTTGCTCCCAGAGAGCTCCTGCAACTTCAGTTAGTTCACTAAGGAACCTCATGGAGCCATTTAGAGAACTCATTAAAAAGACACAGCTGGAAAGTTTCCCTCAGGTATTTTGGAAAAGATGGAAGAAAACTTTTTAATTGATCTCAAGGGAATAGAAACTATTTCAGGATCTAAAAAGTAAGTGTCAGGAAAAATCTCCTTGTGGAGTTCATTAAACCTTGACTCTATTAATTATAGAGCAGTGCTCCCTGCAGGCAACTGCTCAAGAGACCATGTGTCACATGGCCTTTTGGGAAAATATCCTGGTTGCTTCACTGTGGGATCTCAGAGTTAGGGTTTAAGTGGAGTGTGGATACAGACTCCTTGGAGAATGGAGTTCCAAGCATCTTATCAATGGATTGAGCTCTTTCTCCTATTCACACATTCAAATAAGAGAACAATAAACCAAATAACTGCCAATATATTCCAGGCACAGTGCTAAGACATTTATATGAATTATTGCCAATCATCAAAATAATTTTTATAAGTGAATACTTATTGCCTTCCAACATATAAAAGAAGAAGCAAGTTCAGTCAAGTTAAATAACTCATCCAAAGTCATATAAGATCCCAAATTTAAAACTGATTCCGAAGCCTTCTTCATTTTTCTGCTGAGAGAGTCCAGCATGAACTCAAGCATAGTCTTCCTAGACCTACTTATAGTCCCTAGTTCAGCCACCCAAACAACCACCCTGCCTTTTTTTCCTTGGCAATACAAAGGAAGACAAAACATGGCAGCATTAGCTGAAGACATAATAATAAAGGATATAAGCTAGAATTTCCTCAAAGTAATATTACTCCTATTTTAACATTTCCTGCTTCTAGCATGTCTGTCCCAGTTGCTGTTAATCCCAGATCTAATTCCATCTTCTCCTTGCCACAGTCCATTTGGACATCTTTGCTGGTACACTAATACAATAGAATTTTTCTCAATAAAAACAAATTAATGCTAAGTTATTCAACCCTCTCACTTCTTCCATAAGACTTAACTGAAGTCCAAGGCAGGGGAATGCTTGAAGTTAATAAGTTATAATGTTTATCTGGGTCCCCCGAGGGCTGATACCATGATACGATTAAATGTGCATGGTATATATTGGGGAAAAACAATGAGAAACAATGAGGAGGGATCTAGTGAAGGTTTGGAAAGCCATTTGATTCGGGTCTGATTCCTGTGAAGGAGAAAGAGAAGGAAGGAAAGGAGCATATATGCATGCACCACATAGGGTTTCAGCCAGAAACAGAGGGCTCACTTAAATTTGATAACTTGAAGAAAGTTTAATGAAAGAACTACTTACAATGCTATGTACAGGTTGTGGGGAAACCCAAAGAGAAAGTACAAGATTCCAGAATAATGCAGAACCCTGGGCTGGTAATAAAACTACTTTACAAACTCTAGGCCTAAAGGAGAAGAGGAGATTGCTGTTATTAGAACCTGGAGAGAAAGAGGAATGTGTAGAAGGGTGGCTAATAGAAGCTGGAATCTTAAGTCAGTTGGACCAGTCCATGCCACCCTATGGGGAACTTCCTGTAGGGAATGAATGAATACTAGACCTCACTGTTCTCCCTTTCCTAGTCTCTTGTCTTTGTTTCCAATGAGCCAAACCCAACAAGAAGCCAGAGAGCAGTGAAGCCTCATGGTGTAATACACACAGATGTGTCTTAGCGGGCACAGAGAAAAGTGAAGCATGGATACGGAAGGGGCAAAGGGAAGATAACTACCTACCATATGATTTGTATGTTCATCAGAACTGGCCATGGTCTTATACTCCATCAGATCAGGAATCTCAGGGAAATTCCACACAAATTTTATTTATAAATATTTACTTATAGGAATAAATAATGTCTCAAATAGTAATAAAAAGTGCAGGATTTAATAGTTATACGAAGAGGAAGGGAAAGATCTTTAGGAAAGATTGCCAACTAATAATTGTAAAAAGTAATGAAAGAATTAGAAAATCACTATTATGTAGCCAACTTAATAATTGATTCAAGCAGTCAATGAATGCTACAATAATTGGCTGAAAATATTGTTAGGAGAGAGAATCCTTACATAGTCTCCAAGATTAATTCAATAATTAATTTCAGTGGAGGAAAATGTCCCTTTACAATTGAGAAATCTGGTGGAAATCACCTAACCAAACACCAAACAAACTTAACACATCAGTAATGGGACAGACTGACATCGTGCACCTCCTTTTATAAGACACTGGGAAGAACAAAACATCATCTATGCAGTTTTCTTCCCCAAAGAGGTTTATCTGGATCTAGATATGATGAATCCAAATTTCAGGACATTCTACAAAACAACTACCTGGACTCTTTAGAAATATCAATGACATGAAAGACATAGGGAGAGGGAACATTTTGAGATTAAATGAAGCTAAAGCAATAAGAGACTAACTGCAATGCATGATCTTTGACTGGATCTCAAATTGAAAAAAAAAAACAAGAAAAAACAAGAGCCATTAGTATATATATATATATATATATAATATCATTGTATTAATGTTAAATTTTGTGAGTATGATAATGGTATTGTGTTTAATATTTGGTTTTAGGAGATAAATGCTAAATTATTCTAGAGTAAATGGGTTTGTGTATTTATATTCTACTAAAGTTCACTCATTCTAAAATATGCTTTTAAATGATTCAGCAAAAATATATATTTGCAATCATATATATTTATTTTGTATATATCATATACACTAGAATACAGATTACATTAACAAAAATTATATTTTCCCCTCTTTAACCTCAGCACTATTGAAATTTTATTTATTTATTTATTTTAAGTTTATTCATTTATTTTGAGAGAGCAAGCAAACAGGGAGGGGCAGAGAGAGAGGAGAGAGAGAGAATCCAAAGCAGGCTCAGCACTGTCAGTGCAGAGCCTGACATGAGGCTTGATCTCACGAACCGTGAGATCATGACCTGAACCAGAAACAAGAGTTGATGCTTAACTGACTGAGCATCTGGGCCCCAACAATACTGACATTTTAGTCTGGAAAATAATTCTTTATTGTGGAGAACTGTCTTATATGTTGTAGGATGTTCAGCAACACCTCTGTTTTCTACCTACAAGTCACCTATAGCATTTCCTTTCCTTAAAGATAATAACAAAAAATATGTCCAGACATTGTCACATGTCTGCTGAGGAACAGGCACAAAATCACCACTGGTGTATGTCTAAGTATACCTGTATATCTATATCTAGCTAGCTAGCAACTAATAGAAAGCAATATAGGTAGGTAGGTAGGTAGGTGTGTGGGTTGGTAGGTAGACAGGAAATATTTCAAAATACTAACAATTAGCAGTTAGTAAATATAAGAGGAGATATGTATGTTCATTATGTTATTCTTTCCAAAATTCCATCATTACAAAAATTTCACAATTAAAAAATGTAAGGAAAAATAAATCAAATAACACATCAACTAAATCAGCAAACAAATGTAACACAAAAATGAGAAGACCAAGAAAAACATAACATGTAAAATATTACACGACAGTCTAACTTTGACCCACTTTCCTTCTCTCATTACTTACTTTGGTTCACTTTTGATAGCCAGAAAATCTGTTCATATATATTTTCTTTCTCTTTCAAATGGTCAAACACAGGGGTGCCTGGGTGGCTCAGTTGGTTAAGCATCCAACCTCAGTTCAGATCACGATCTCTTGTGAGTTCGAGCCCCATGTTGGGCTCTGTGCTGACAGCTCAGAGCTTGAAGCCTGACTCAGATTCTGTGTCTCCCGCTCTCTCTGCTCCTCCCCCACTCATACTGTCTCTCTCTCTCTCTTTCTCTTTTTCAAAAATAAATAAACACTAATTTTTTTTAAAAAATTATCTAACACAGACCACTTATTTGGCACAGAGTAGCCATCAAACATCAGCTATTAACAGTGTCTTCTCTAGCCATGTCCTATTTATAAAAAAATAATCAAACTGATATACAAACTAAGAAATCCTACCCTGAAAGGGCAGTCGTTTGAATGAGCACACCCTTCCCAGTCAGCCTGTTCCAGGCCAACCTTCCTTCCTTCTCTTCCCCCATTTGTCAGTGTCTCTTCTTGTTCAGAACTCCTGAGTTTAATAAACGACTCAGGTCATTCAGCTTCAGCTAATTTTAACTCAGTCATTTAAGCTAAAGCTTAATAATTTTGCCAAGCTGGTGTTTTAGAATCAGACCACTATGATGAAAAAAGAAAAAGAAGCAGCACAATGTGGGCCATTAATTGTCTTTATTTCCCCCTTTCTAACCCGAAGCCATCCTTACACAGGAGTAAGGAGTACTCCTTTACAGGAGTAAAGGAAACCTCGTTGGAAATGGAGTGGGGGAGCCTAAAGGGGGCGCTCACACGCTTACCACTCCTTGCAATCTGCACCACCAGCAAGAAGGAAGAGGATTCTTACCTTGACAAGGGAGGACCCTTTTCACGTAAGAATTTTATCTCCTGCCTTTAAGGAAAAGATAGGAAGATCCCTCCCTGCCCCAACAACAACGCACTAACCACCTCCTACAGCCAATGAGAAATCGTCACAACCTCCAACTCTTCTTCAATGAACTTGTGTTCAAAACACACCTCTCCAATTTCCCCCCTAAAGCCTAGTAAAATCTGACCTTCTTTATGTCTTTTGGGACTCGCCTGTGGTTTGTCATAGTTTGCTTGTCTCCAGGGGCAATTCCTCTGCTATTCTTGAATAAATTCATTTTGCTAGTAAAGTAACTGGCTATTTTATTTTTAGGGTTGACACCCTGAGCTTTGTGGCCACTCATAACCTCTGAAACATTAAATCTATTCATCAGCTTTCTGTTCAGTGAAGTCCACTTGTTCTGCTTCTTTGACCTCACAGAACCTATAGTCCTACATTTTCTTCTATTAGTTTTCACTTCTTTTCCCCTGCTTAGCTTTCATGTTCCATCAGCAAAGAATATTTTTAATTTTTTTTAACTTTTACTTAAAAATTTTTTTAAATGTTTTTAGAGAGCGAGCGAGAGCAGGAATGGAGGAAAGGAGTCAAGGTGGGGCAGGGGGTGGTGGGGGAGAGAGAATCTTAAGCAGGCTCCACACTCAGGCTCCCCAAAGTGGGGCCTGATCTCACAACCCTGGGATCATGACATGAGCCAAAATTAAGAGTCTGATGTTCAACCGACTGAGCGACCTGGTGTCCCAATAAAGAACATTTTTAATTAATAAGGTTAATTCTGTCACCATTTGACTGATACTGTCAAGAAAGTACACCATCCCTGGATCAATCACATAGTCTTACTGTCATTCCCATCGCAGTCAGGCTGGACACTGCTGGAAAAAATGACATTGCTAGAGAATTGGTTTCCAGTGAAATCCATAAAATCCAGGCTTATTGGGGCCATTGATCCTGCCCAGTAATCTTCTAATTCTCCACACTAATATTTTAAGCATTTTTTACTCTTTTCAAACCTCACACCCCCTGCCCAACTCACCAACATTCCATGTCACATTTGACAGATGTTTTTATCTCCTTTTCACAAAACAGATGTCATCACATTGAAGCCCTTTAACTTCCCAACACAAAACATTCCAATATCCCTGGATCCACACCTCTGCTTTCCTCTTGCTTTCTAACCAATGGAGAAAGCGTTCCCTTCATATTAAAGCCCATCTTCTAGGGGCGCCTGAGTGGCTCAGTCTGTTAGGCCTCCAACTTCAGCTCAGGTCATGATCTCAGGGTTCATGAGTTTGAACCCCACATCAGGCTGACAGCTCAGAGCCTGGAGCCTGCTTGGGATTCTGTGTATGTCCCTCTCTCTGCCCCTCCCCTGCTTGCTCTCTCCCTGTCTCTCTCTTAAAAATAAGTAAACCCTAAAAATTTTTTTAAAAAATAAAGCCTATTTTCTAGGCAGGTGCTCTTGATCCCTTCCCTTTCTATTCCTCAACAAATGGATATTTCAGTTTTCCATGTTTCCTCCCTATTGGCTCTTGCTGCCATCATTCCCAAAGAGCACAGACAAGCAAACCTGTCTCACCAACTAGTGGTCTGCCCTTTCCTGTGCTGCCAAAATTGTGGAAGAACTTCCTTATACTTGCTCTCTTTCTTTTGATATACCCCCAAACCTAACTTTTCACTAAAATTCACAAAATAAGTTACTAGTGAATTTCACATCTTTTAAAACCCAATGTCACCTTAGATCTTGTTTAATCCCCAAATCTCAGAAGTAAAAGGGAAACTGCCAGTTTTAATACTGAGATTGTAAGAACACTAATCCAGATCATGAAGGCTCCACCTTCACGACCTACCACCTCCCAAAGACCCCACCTCTTAACACCATCACCTTGAGGCTTAGAATCTCAATATATCAATTCTGTAAAAAATCAATTGATATTTATATAATATTGACTCTTCTTTTATACGAGCATGATATATCTCCATTTTTTAAAGTTTTCTTTAAGTTATCTCAAAAATATTTTGTAGTTTTCAGAATGGAGGTCTTGTATATCTTTTGTCAAATTTACCCTCTGCTGTTTCATAACTGTGTTGCTACTGTAAATTGTTTTAGTTTTTCAAGTTCAAATTTCATTGTTTAATATTTATAAATATAATTGATTGGGGCACCTGGGTGGCTCAGTGTGTTCAGCATCCAACTTCAGCTCATGTCACAATCTCACAGTTTGTGGGTTCGAGCCCCGCATCAGGCTCTGTGCTGACAGCTCGGAGTCTGGAGCCTGCTTTGGATTCTGTATCTCCCTCTCTTTCTCTCTCTCTGCCCTTCCCCTGCTCACGTTCTCTTTTTCTCTCTCAAAAATAAATAAACATTAAAAAAATTATAAATATAATTGATTTTGTATATTGACCTGGTGTCCTGTGACCTTGATGAAATAATGTGTTAGTTCCAGTAGTTTTTGTAGTCCCTCCCTCTGTGTACACACACACACACACACACACACACACACACACACACTCTTATGTTATCTGAGGATAATGACATTTTTCTTCTTCATTTCCAATCTGTACACATTTTATTTCTTTTTACTGCCTCATCACATCCTAGAACCTTCAAGTACAATACTGAATAAAAGTGGTGAGAGTAGCCATTTTTACCTTACTCCTGTTTTTCAGCAAAGTCATTTAGTCTTTCACTATTAAGTTAGCTGTAGGTATTTTGTAGTTATCCCCAATCAGGTTGAAAAAGTTCCTATCTATTCCTAGTTTGATGAGACTTTAAAATACAGTAAAACCTTGGTTTGTGAGCATAATGAGTTCTGGAAACATGCTTGTAATCCCAAACACTCATATATCAAAGCGAATTTCCCCATAAGACATAATGGAAACCGAGATGATTTGTTTCACATCCCAAAAATATTCATATAAAAATGATTACAATATTGTAACATAATACAAAATAGTAAAGAAAATACAAAATAGAAAAAAATAAAGAAAATAACCTGCACTTACCTTTGAAAACCTTCGTGGCTGGTGTGAGGGAGACAAGAGAGAGGAGGGTTATTGTGTAGGACGACTTTCACTATCACAAACGGATGTTGACTACAGTACAGTATTAATAAATTCTTATAATAGACTGTATTTAATTTAACTGGCAATAAGATGGCAGAGTAAAGGGTCTATATCTGCAGGCAGCCTGGCCTAGAATGAAGCAAACAAAGCATTTTTAAGCTTTCTCTTGTATGAAAAAGCAAAGGACTGTCCATAAGTAGTTTGAAATGATGAAAAATACACCAGTGCCAGTTATGGGCACCATCTGATATTCTGAAAAATCACTGATTTTTGTTAAACACCGCAGCCTGGCACCAAGCATCTAAGCATGGGAGATGATCACCCACAATCCCGGAGTGAGAGAGAGAGAGAACCATTGGCTCAGTTGTGACCATGTGATACTGGGCATCATGTACTACTCATATTGCAAGACATTGCTCACTCATCAAGTTAAAATTTATTAGAAATGTTGGCTCATCTTTTGAAACACATGTAGAACAAGTTACTCTCAAGTTACTATCCAAGGTTTTACTGTAAGTGATTTTTAAAACTTTCTTCTCCATCTATTAAGATGATCACATGAGTTTCCTTTACTTTTAGATACAACACAAAAGACATGATACATGAAAAAAATAGTTGTTAAGCTGGACTTCACTAAAATTAAAAAATTTCTCCCTGCAAGACAATATCAAAAAAGTTAGAAGAAAAGCCACAGACTGGAAGAAAATAATTTGCAGACAACACATCTGATAAAGAATTGTTAACCAAAAGATACATAGAACTCTTAAAACTCAACAACCATAAAACCAAATTAAAAAAAATAGGCCAAAGATTTCAACAGACACGTCACCAAAGAAGATACGCAAATAAGCTTATGAAAAGAGGCTCCCCAGCCTATGTCATCAGGGAAATGTCAATGAAAACAACAGTAAGATATCACTGCATGCCTATTAGGATAGCCAAAATCTGGAACACTGACACCACCAAATAGAGGTAAGGATGTGAAACAACAGGAACTCTCATTCATTGCTGATGAGAATGCAATACAGACATTTTGGAAGACATTTTTGTGTTTTCTTACAGAACAAACATATTCTTATCATACTACCAAGCAATCATGCTCCCTGGTATTTACTAGAAGTAGTTGAAAACTTACGTCATGCAAAAAACCCTGCATGTGGATATTTATAGCAGCCTTATTCAGAATTGCCAAAATCTGAAAGCAACCAAGATGTCTGTCAGTGTGTGCATGGATAAACAGATTGTGGTATATCTAGCCAGTGGAATATTATTCAGTGCTAAAAAATACAATGAGGGATCAAGCCATGGAAAAACTTTAAATGTGTATTATTAAATAAAAGGAGCCAATCTGAAAATGCCATATATGTTATGTTTCCAGCTATATGGCATCCTGGTAAAGGTTAAGCTATGGAGAGAGTAAAAACACCAGTGGTTGCCGGAGGTTGAACAGGCAAGGATGAATAGGTAGAGAAAGAGGATTTTCAAGGCAGTAAAAATATTCTGCATGACACCATAACGGTGGGTACAAGTCATAGTAAATTTGTCCAGACCCATAGAATGCACAACACCAAGAGTGAACCATAATATAAACTATGGCCTTTGGCTGATTATATTTCTATGTAAGCTCATCATTCATAACAAATTAATAATTTTGGTGAGGAATTTGATAATGGGGGAGGCTACGCATGTGTTGAGGCAGGGAATATATGGGAATCTCTGTAGCTTCTGCTCAATTTTGTCCTGAACCTAAAACTCCTATAAAATATTTTTTAACAGTTTTGAAGCAAGTCAAAAAAATACCAAACGTTTTTCCCACAGGAGCACTAGTTCAGTATTTGTTAATTTAGTGTTCACAGCAACTTTATAAAGCATAACTACCATGAATAATAGGAATCAACTCTATTACTCTGGATCATAAGGAAAATTCCTGCTGAGTTTGGCTCTTCCTTTGCTTGTCTAAGAAAAATCCATCTGCTTCAAAGATAGTCAAAAGGAACCAGAAGAGCATAGCTGATTCTTGTTCCATTCTATAAAGTTACTTTGAGCACTGAATTAACAAATAAAGAACTATTGCTTCTAGTGGAAATACAGAGTTAGATTCTTGCAAACCTTTGGTCACAAGATTTTAATTAACCAAAATGCCATTTGCACTACATGGGGTGCTTTACCAACATCCTTACAAAACAAGCCCATCTCATCAGCATTGAAAACCTGTTCTTTGACATAAAGACCTTTTCCTGTATAATAGCAAATATTTTATTTATTTATTTTTTTAATTTTTTTTTCAACATTTATTTATTTTTGGGACAGAGAGAGACAGAGCATGAACGGGGGAGGGGCAGAGAGAGAGGGAGACACAGAATCGGAAACAGGCTCCAGGCTCTGAGCCATCAGCCCCGAGCCCGACGCGGGCTTGAACTCACGGACCGCGAGATCGTGACCTGGCTGAAGTCGGACGCCTAACCGAATGCGCCACCCAGGCGCCCCGATAGCAAATATTTTAAAAATTCTTCCACAGCCATCTCATCTACAGGATGTCTTGCCTGCCAGTTGGACATTTCCCATGATGTATGTTGCCTTTATGCAAATGTGACCCAGTCAGCCTAGCTGAGAAAGATTTAAGAAGTGTTTAACATTTTCCTGATTTGGAGCAACCAGATCATAAATTTCTCTGGCCTTTAGCCTCACAACAATACTGTCCATTATGCTTTTTAAAAATCAGTTGTCATCTCATGAATGCACAAATTTAGCTACTTTTCCGTCTCTTCCATAGCTTCATTATGCACTATAGTTCATTATACACTTTCTGGAGCGTTCTCATGTACAGATTAGCTCATTTCCTCTTCCTTTTTCTGGCTGTATTATACTGTTGATTCATTAACACTGGAGTCATGGCCAACAGCACTATAAATCATGCCCAAAGAAGGTTACCTAACCTTCATCAACCAAATTTATGGTTATTTTCTCCATAAAGCACATCACATTCTCTTTGTACTTAGAAACACTAGACAGTATTTCAGCATTACATTGCACTAGGGAACAATTTGAAACAGCAAAGTTATCAACAAAAAGCACCAAAATGTGAAAAATGTGGCATCAACTAGACCATGAAAAGGACATTAGTTTACAACATGAGAGCTGAACAAGAAGGCAGAGTATCAGCTTGCAGAGCTGGAAACATGCACACGGGGAGACTTGAAGGTCTTTCCATCCTGCACATGTTCATGCATGACAAGGAAAGCATCCCATGTGTTGATTTGGGGTTACAAACAAATTTTAGCAAGTGGACAAACTTACAAATATAGAATCTGCAAATAATGAGAACTGTATCTTTGAAAATATCCTGCAAGAAAAGGAAAAGAAACTAGAAATTTAATGGCTGATAGAAAACACTCAAAAGAAAATTTCCCATGTAACAGGTGACAGTGGTAACCAAACATTTCTCAATAAATATTTTTAAAAAGTTAATGAAACTCTCTTCTTTATAAAACAAGAAGACTTTGCAGAGACTTAAGACTTTTCAGAGAATCCAGAATTTAGGAACAGTATGTTGACGTAGTGTAAGGAGATAAAGTATGAAAATACAAAGCTTAAAATAGAAATGAAAAACTTCATAAAAATATTCCAAAAATGAGTTTGAGATTAGAAGGGGAGAAAGAGAATAGAGGCACAGCTGGAAACACACCAAGAAAAACTGAGCATATAAATAATAAAAGCAAATATAACCAAATGGAAATATAGAATTAAAATGAATTAGCAGTAAAACGAAAGGAATGGAAAATAGGCATTTGAAACCTCATAAGTTCACTTTCTAGAAAATATAAATAAAAAATACATATTTTAAAGTACAATTCAAAACTATTCTTGAAATTTAAAACAGGCATGAACCTAGAAATTGAAAAGGCAAACTGTGTCCCTGAGAAACTGACACAAATAAGGATATAATCTAGTAACGTTACTGGACTGAAAAGATAAATGATTATGTGGTTAGCTAACTGCCCCCCGCCAAAAAGGCTATTTATAAAGCAAAAAGAATAATTCTGGATTTATACATTTTGTTAAAGTTGTTAATTTATTTATTTAGAGAGGGACAGAGAGCAAGTGGGGGAGGGGCAGAGAGACAGGGGAATAGAGGATCTGAGGCAGGTCCCGTGCTGACAGCAGAGAGCCCAATGTGGGGCTCAAATTCATGAGATCATGACCTGAGCTAAAGTCAGACACTTAACTGACTAAGCCACCCAGGTGCCCCTGGACTTATACATTTCCATAGCAATATTCAATTCTAAAGTTTGTGAAGCAACACGTACACAATTCTCCAGGAAAGAAAGTATCATCCAAATGTTATACCCAACCAAATGGCTGTGCAAATGCAAAGGCACAGATAGTGTAGAAACAGAAGGAATTTAAAGAATATCAGTCCTAGAAAATCCATGGCAGAAGGATGGGCAATGAGCTTTGAACCTTTTTTAATTGCAGGACTATGGTGAATATAAATATGAGGACTATGGTGGTAGGGCAGAATTCAAACCATAAAACATGCCGTGTGGAAACATTGTAAGTAACAAAAGTTGAGAGGGAAAAGGGTAGATTACATAATGTTGACTTCCTCTTCTTTAATATCTGGCAACAAAAACGTTTTACTTAAATCTGAAAAATCAAGTGAAAGAGATATAAGTACATTTCAATGAGGAGAGCAATTATCAAGAAGGATAATAATATGACTAAGTAAAATCAGGTGTTGAGGAGAGAGAAAGAAAGCAGGATGAGGAAATAGACAAATTTCATTATTGTCCATACTAGGTAATTGCTTACCTACGGCAGTAGTTTAAATTCAATTTAAAGAAATAGAAGATTAAGAATGTCATAGAAAATTATAGGTAAGAATAATAACCTCCAGAATGAAACCACAATTCTCATTTTTTAATAGAAAAGTACAAAGGGGCACCTGGGTGGCTCAGTTGATTGAGTGCCCAACTTTGGCTCAGGTCACGATCTCACGGTCTATGAGTTCAAGCCCCATGTCAGGCTCTGTGCTGACAGTTCGGAGCCTGGAGCCTGCTTCAGATTCTGTGTCTCCCTCTCTCTCTGTCCCTCCCTGGCTCACTCTCACTCTGTCTCTCTCAAAAACAAATAAACATTTAAAAAAATTGTTTTAAGGAAAAGTACACAAAAATATTTATATATATACAACAGAGTTCTATAAACTCTGTAGAGTTCTATAAACTCTATATAAAGTTCTATAAACTTATAAATATCTCAAGCTTAACATAAAATCAGATGATAGAATCCAGGCCATTTGACTCATAACAATAAATGTAAATAGACTTAAATTGACATATTAAAAGAACTTAGAGATTGAATTTTTAAAAAGCTCAATTCTATGCTGCTCACAAGACACATAGTTAAAGCAAAGAGATTCAGAATATTTAGGGGAAAAAATATAATGGCAAACAGGACAAACACAGACAAAAGTAAAGCAATATTATTATCAGACAATGTTCCATTCAGACCAAAAAAGCATTAATAAGTGATGTAAGGGCACTAATAACACTTAATAATGTGACTAACACAGAAGATATAATAGTTTTCACTATGTAACTTGAAATGAAATAAGATCAACCTTCATAAAGCAAAACCTAGAGGCTATTCAAGGAGACATAGAAAAAAAAAACACAAGCAGTGGGAGACATTAATTCATCTTTCTCAGTTCATAGCAGATCATCAAAAAATGTAAGGTTTAAAGGACTAAAAATAGCATAATTAATAAAGTAGATCTAATTAATATTTCACAGATTCTGAATCCTGGAAAAATAAACCTTGTTTCAAATGCCAATAGACAGATCCTCCCTGGTGATCTAGTGGTTAGGATTTAGCACTCTAAAATGCCAATAGAGATTCTCAAAAAAGAAAGAAAGGAGGAAAGAAAGAGAGAAAGAAAGAAAGAAAGAAAGAAAGAAAGAAAGAAAGAAAGAAGAAAGAAAGAAGACCAAATATCAGGCTTCAAAGATAATAATTTCAAAAAGTAGAATATAGGCATTATTTTCTAAACAATTCAGGAATAGAAAATACTAACAAAATAGGAAAATTAAAATTCCATAGTATCTTAAAATTTTAACATAATGTGTAAACACTTGGTGAAAGAAACTTCTTTCTGAGGGTGAAAGCCCTTCTCAGTGCAAGAAACCTAATCAAATGGAAGAACTTATGATATTCTTGAATAGGAAGACCAAGTATCAGAAATTCACCAATTCCCCTAAGCAAGCCAATAAATATAGTGAAATCCCCACGTGGCAAAAGGATGTATTTTCTAACTGAATAGAAATGCTAAAATCATATGGAAAAGTAAAAAACATGAATCACCAGACAAATTCTATAAAAGAGTTATGAGAGCCAGTATCACCCCAATACCAAAACCAGATAAAGATGCCACAAAAAAAAGAGAAATACCTCTGATGAACATGGACACAAAGATCCTCAAAATATTAGATCAAATCCAACAATACATCAAAAAAAAATCATTCACCATGATCAAGTGGGATCTATTCCCCAGATGGATGCAAGAGTAGTTCAATATTCATGAAACAACATGATACATCGCATCAATAAGAGAAAGGACAAAAATCACATGATCGTTTCAATAGATGCAGAAAAAGCATTTGACAAAGTACAACAGCCATTCATGATAAAAATCCTCAACAAGGTAGGTTTAGAGAGAACATACCTCAACATAATAAAGGCCACATATGAAAAACCCACAGCCCACATCATACTCAATGGTGAAAACTGAGAGCTTTTTTCCCCTAAGGTCAGGACCAAGACAAGGACGTCCACGCTCACCACTTTTATTCACCAGGTGCTGGAAGCCCTACCCACCACAGTCAGACAACATAAAGAAATTAAAAGCATCCAAATTGGTAAGCAAGAAGTAAAACTTCCACTATTTGCAGCTGACTTGATACTATCTACAGAAAACCCTAATGACTCCACCGAAAAACTTCTAGAACTGGTACAAAATCAACATACAGAAATCTGTTGCATTCCTATGCACTAATAATGAATGAGCAGAAAGTGAAATTAAGACAACCTTATTACAATTGTGCCAAAAATAATAAAATATCTAGGAATAAACCTAACCAAAGAGGGGAAAGACCTGTGCTCTGAAAACTATAAAACACAGATGAAAGAAATTAAAGATGACACATAGAAATGGAAGGACATTCCAGGCTCATGGATTCGAAGAAAAATATTGTTAAAATGTCTATAATACCCAAAGCAATCTATACAATTAATACAATCTGTATTGAAATACCAACAGCATTTTTCACAGAACTAGAACAAACAATCCTGACATTTGATTGGAACCACAAAAGACCTAACTAAAGAAGCCAAAGCAATCTTGAAAAAGAAAAACAAAACTGGAGGCATCATAATTCCAGATTTTAAGTTATATTACAAAGCGATAGCAATTAAAAGTATGGTACTGGTATAAAAACAGACACTCAGATCAATGGAGTAGAACAGAAATCTAGAAATAGACCCACAATTGTATGGTCAATTAATCTTCAACAAAGGAGGAATGAATACACAATGGGAAAAAGACAGTTTTTCAAAAATGGTGTTGGGAAAACTGGATAGCAACATGCAAAAGAATGAAAATGGACCCTTTCTTTTACCATACACAAAAATAAATTCGAAATGGATTAAAGACCTAAGGGCAACTCAATTAAGCATCTGAATTCAGCTCAGGTCATGATCTCACGGTTCATGAGTTCAAGCTCCACATCGGGTGAGCTTGAGCCCCACTTCAGGTAACAACAACAACAACAACAACAAAAACCATGAGCCCTGCTTCTCTCTCTCTCTCTCTCTCTCTCTCTCTGTCTCTCTCTCTCTCTCCCCCCTCTCCCTCTCTCCATCTCTCCCTCTCTCCCTCTCTCTCTCTGCCCATCCCTCACTTGTGCCCTCTCTTTCTAAAAAAAAAAACAAAAAAGGTATTAAAGACCTAAATGTTAGACCTGAAACCATAAAAATCCTTGAAGGGAACACAGGCAGCAATTTCTCTGATATCAGCCATAGCAACATTTTTCTAGATATGTCTCCTGAGCCAAGGGGGAAAAAAAGCAAAAAATATACTACTGGCACTACATCAAAATAAAACCTTCTACACAGCAAAGGAAATAATCAGCAAAACTAAAATGCAACCCATGGAATGGTAAAAGATATTTGCAAATGACATATCTGATAAAGGGTTAGTATGCAAAATATAGAAAGAATTTATCAAACTCAACACTTGAAAAACAAATAATCCAGTTAAATGGAAAGAAGACATGAACAGACATTTTTTTCCAAAGAAGACATACAAATGGCTAACAGACATGTGAAAAGATGCTCAACATCACTCATCATCAGGGAAATGCAAGGCAAAACTACAGTGAGATATCATCTCACCCCTGTCAGAATGGCTAAAATCAACCACACAAGGAACAACAGGTATTGGTGAGAAAAAGAACACTCATGCACTTTTGGTGGGAATGTAAATTGATGCAGCCATTATGGAATATATTACAGAGGTTCCTCAAAAAACTAAAAATAGAACCACCTTACAATATAGGAATTACATTACTAGATATTTGTTTTAAAAATACAAGAACACTAATTCAAAGGGATACTTGCACTCCAATGTTTATTGCAACATTATTTACCATAGCCAAGATATGAAAGCAACACAAATGTCCATCAACTGATGAATGGATAAAGAAGAAGTGATATGGGGGCACCTGGGTGGCTCAGTCAGTTAAGCATCTGACTTCAGTTCAGGTCATGATCTCATGGTTAGTGAGTTCAAGCCCTGGATTGGGCTCTGTGCTGAAAGTTCAGAGCCTGGAGGCTGCTTCGGATTCTGTCTCCTCTCTCTCTGTCCCTCCACTGCTTGTGCTCTCTCTCTCTCTCTCTCTCTCAAAAATAAATATTAAATGTTTTTAAAAGAGAAGTGGTATATATATACACACACACACACACACACACACACACACACAGACATATATACATATGCATACACACACACACACACACTGAAATATTACTCAGCCATAGAAAAGAATGAAATCTTGCCATTTGCGACATGGCAGGAGCCAGACTGTACTAAGCTATGTGAAATAACTAAGTCAGAAAACGACAAATACCATATGATTTCACTTATATGTAGAATTTAAGAAACAAAACAAATGAGCAAAGGGAAAAAAGAGAGAGGGGGGAAAACCAAGACACAGACTTTTTAAAAAAATTTTTTTTAACGTTTATTTATTTTTGAGACAGAGAGAGACAGAGCATGAACAGGGGAGGGGCAGAGAGAGAGGGAGATGCAGAATCCGAAACAGGCTCTGGGCTTTGAGCTGTCAGCACAGAGCCTGATGCGGGGCTTGAACTCATGGACCGTGAGATCATGACCTGAGTCAAAGTCGGCCACTCAACCAACTCAGCCACCCAGGTGCCCCGCATCATGTTTTCTTAAAAACCATCATAAGACAGTCTAATACATAATCAAAGTTGAGAATCATTTGTACAGTGCCTTGAGATATTAACAAATGATAGTAGAAAGCCATTATTAATAGCATCATTATTTTTAAATACTGTTTCATATTTATCATATTCTTTAATATCATATATTAATATTTTATTATCATAATTATTTGTAATTTATTAAAAAAATTTCTTTAACCAATATGGTATAAGATCAAAAAAGAATTGAAGACCAGCACTGTAAATGAAAATACATTGAAATAAAACACAACTTAAAATATAAAAAATTTACTGAAATGCATCAGTAACTTATCAAGGATTTAATGACCTCTATTTTATTTTTTTTTAACGTTTATTTATTTTTGAGACAGAGAGAGGCAGAGCATGAATGAGGGAGGGTCAGAGAGAGAGGGAGACACAGAATCTGAAACAGGCTCCAGGCTCTGAGCTGTCAGCACAGAGCCCGACACAGGGCTTGAACTCACGGAGTGCGAGATCATGCCCTGAGCCGAAGTCGGACGCTCAACCGACTGAGCCACCCAGGCACCCCTTAACTAGAGAAAACAAACATGATTATCAAAGGGGGTTGTGGGCAGATGGGGGAATTAAAAAGCACACTTATCATAGTGAAATAAAATGATACAAAGAGAAAAATTATGAGGATGACTGACATTTTTGTATTTTCAAACTTCACCAAGTTAGAGTAATTAAACCACATGTTATCGGCACATGGGTAGAGAGACACGCGAATGGATCAGAATAAAAGGACTGTAAACAAATAGATATTGGAATGTGTTTCTGATGAAAATGGTATCTCAAATCAGTGATGCAAAAATGGATTACCCAACAAATGGACTGAAACCACTAAATGTATGAGAGCAATAATAAAATTGGATTTGTCTTTCACTCTGTACCATTCTATCTCCCAGAAAGCCAAATCCATTCCCAAGACACAGGGAAGCAAAGGAGATATTTTTTACCATATACTTCTCGATTTTAAGCCAGGGTAAATGCATACATTTTTTTAAAAGACGAAATGCAGAGAGCCTTTCGCTATGTTCGGTTTTGAAATCATGTGTTTTTCTGATGATAAAAGGAACATATGTTGTAGAAATGTGAGGAATACAGAACACATAGGAAATCAAGACAAAATAAAAAGCAATCCCAATAATGAAAAAAGAAGGCAAACCTAGCTTAGTTATCTTTTCCTCTCTTTTAAAGCTTCTATTTAATTGATTCACTTAATTATATTTACTTGAGTCATAAATAATATTCAGTAGTATGGAATGTTTTAGATACAATATTTCTTCAACTCAATTTCATGCATTTTTTTTGAGTATAGTTAACACACAATGTTACATTAGTTTCAGATGTACAACATAGTGAGCCAAGTTTATACATTGTGCTACACTCACTGCAACTGTAGCCACCATCTGTCACCATGCAACACCATCACAGTGCCATTGACTACATTCCCTATGCTGTGCCTTTTATTCCCATGGCTCAGTCAGTCCATAACCGGAAACTGTACCTTCCACTCCCCTTCACCCATTGTGCCCATCCCCCACCTCCTCGGCCTCTGACAAAATCATCAGTTTGTTTTCTGTCTATAGGTCTGATTCTGCTTTTTTTTGTTGTTTATTTATTCATTTGTTTTTACATTCTACACATGAGTGAAGTCATATGCTAGTTGGCTTTCTCAGTCTGGCGCATTTCACTTAGCATGATACCCTCTGGGTCCATCCACGTTGTCATATATTCATGCCCAATTTTATTCCAACTCTGCACCTGTGTCTTTAACATCAGCATCTGTCATCAGGGTCACTTCGTGGATCATCTAACAAATTTGCTAAAACACAACCTGTTTGCCTCCTTTTAGGTTATTTGAAAGGCAACACCTTTGAATCAATGTATTATCCTGTAGTGAATCATATTATAAGCTACAAGTGCTCTTCATATAACATGAGGATATTTGTCTTTTTAGTTTATTCCTTACAGGTAACTTTTGAATCTAATCACTGTTATTTAAAAGAAGTTAAATTCCAAACTCCAAGATGTTGCCTTTGAGTGCATTCACAAGATTGACTAAATTTAGTGGTTCAAGTTACTGATTTTTTGTTGACCTTCTCACACCAAAATGACCTAAAGCACTTCTCTTTCATTTGCATCAGCCTCCACGCACTTAAAGAAGTTAATGCTCTGCTATCACCTCATCTTATTCTTATGGTCAGTGTCCCCTAAGTAGGTCTTTGTCCTATACTTTTCATTGCACTAAATGCTCCTTCCTTGCTCCCCCGGCTGTGCAAATCTTTGCTTACACAGCTTTCCGGATTCAGCTCTTCTAGAAACCTTATTTTTTAATTCACTGTGCTCTTAGCAAATTTTTCTCATTCTTCTAATGGTTATAGAGATTTTCGTCTGTATATTTTACCAAGCAGTTTTCACTCCTACTGAATAATTTAAATATTTTTATTGTCACCTTTTACAAATTCATGTCTTATGTCCCTGTGTTGGTGGTTAATTACGTGAGGTAGGAAGCATATTTTTTTTTAATTTTTTTTTCAACGTTTATTTATTTTTGGGACAGAGAGAGACATAGCATGAACGGGGGAGGGGCAGAGAGAGAGGGAGACACAGAATCGGAAACAGGCTCCAGGCTCCGAGCCATCAGCCCAGAGCCCGACGCGGGGCTCGAACTCACGGACCGCGAGATCGTGACCTGGCTGAAGTCGGACGCTTAACCGACTGCGCCACCCAGGCGCCCCGGAAGCATGTTTTATGATTCGTAGCATCCCAGGTAAGTTCATTTCGTGTAAGAGACGCTCAGCCTTAAGGAGGCTGTGAGAAACTGCTTAAATTTTGAAAATCTGTTTATTATTTGTATAATGAAGACCCAATGATCTTCAAGCCAGTCTCAGTACTAGCTCTCCAAAGCCAATTTGGTTGTTGAGCATTACTCGTATATCCCACTAGATGGTACCAACACCAAATAAACGTTTCTTGAAAACACGGACCATTTTGAAAAGCGAGTTAGAGAAATGAATAATCAGAACAGGTAGCCTATTAGGCACAGCAGATATAATTTGTGAAAGGAATTATAGTAAATCATAGATCTTTTTTCCACTTTAAAAAAAAAGTTTATTAATTTTATTTTGAAAGAGAGGGAGCATGCATGTGCACTTGGGGGAGAAGGGCAGAGAGGGAAGAAGAGAGAGAATCCCAAGCAGGCTCTGGGCTATCAGCTCAGAGCCCAACACAGGGCTCGATCTCAAGAACCGTGCGATCACAACCTGAGCTGAAAGCAAGAGTCAGTCGCTTAACCAAATAAGCCACCCAGGCGCCCTTCCCACTTTTAAAACTGGACAGATATTTAGTAATAAATGGCTTAATGCATAGCCCGGAGGACACATTTGGAGTAATGTTTATGAAATCAACCCCAAATACCTTACTAAGCAAATATTTACTGAGCACTGTGTGAGCGTTGAGACCACACAAAGACAAACCATGTGTGGATGCTTTTAAAAGGATAATGAGACATAAAAAAAATGTAAAAACCATAATACAAGTAAAAAATGAGAACATTCAGAGGGTGCAGATGCAATTTCCAGCTAAAGAAATTGGCAGTGGTCTTCAAGGGAATTGGGGTATTTTAGATTAGTTTTGGGTTATGGGTTCAATTTGTTGTATCATAAAATAAAAAGCATGTTGAAGCAGAGAGTGGAGGTATCGAATTTCAAACTAAGGTCTTTGGACTTCATTCAGCAGATAATGAAACAAAATTGAGGACTTTTCCACAGTTTCGTGATCAGCACTGTGTTTTCAAGTTATGTCTGCGCACAGAAAGATTGCATGATCTCACCTGTATGTGAAATCTAAAATAGACAAACTCATAGAAGCAGAGTAGATAGCGATTGACAGGGGCCAGGAGAAGGGGAAAATGGGGAGTTGACAGTCAAAGGGTGCCCATAGCTAACAATACCGCATTGTATACTTAGTTTTTGAGAGGACAGATCTTATGCTCCACACTCTTACCACAAAAATAACAATAATTCATAGTAATAGCAATAATAAGGGGGGTGGGAGGAAGCTTTGGGAGGTGATGGCCATGTCTATGACCTTGACCGTGGTGATATACTTTCACATGTACACTCATCCCCAAGGTCATTGAGTTGTATACATTAATCACATACAGCTCTTTAGACGTCAATTATTCTTCAATAAAGTGGTTTTTTAAAAATACATCTTGGGTGGTGGGGGGGACTGCTTGATGAGAATAGGAGGATGGGGATAGGGTGAAGGAATATGCTGCCATTTTCACGTGGGGGCTTGAGACAGCTTAAAGATGAATGGAGGCACCAGGGACCAAGCACATCAGGCAGGGAAGGTAGCGAAAGATGGAGTGAAATGGAGGGCAAGACAAATTAGAAGAAAGATAATAACTGGATAACAACTGGAGAAAACTGGAGTCAGTTTTGCTCATGTGGGTTACAAAGGAATGTGAAGCGGATTAATGTGAACCTCTTGAATTTTAAAAGCAGACGCTACAGTTTCTCTCTCCGTAAACCCAGTGTTTCTGGTCAGCAACAGCAGCCCTTCTGTTCTCGTAGCATGCAACGTGTTTACTGAGGATTGAAAAAGCTCCGAGATCTGGTGAATAAGTGTTATGATTGGAGCACCATCTAATGCAAGCAACCCATGGCTCGGTCCCTGTTGAGACTGCTAGTAATAGGTACAAAATGTATAGATCTTTGGGATTCCTGAGGAACCTTTTAAAGACCTTGGGAATCGTTGGGGAGGAAAAGCATGCATGGTCCCAGGAAACTTCTTAGTTCATTTTTCTCGGAAGCACAGACTCTCCCTTACTTCAATTCAGCTGAGATGAACAATGTGGATCAAACGTCCACATCCCAGGTGCAGTGGTAGATGCTGGGGACACAGAGGTGAGTAAGACATGATTCCTGCTCCTCTGAGCTCAGAGAAGAGAATATGGTGCAAATGGTTATGACTCAGGCAGGAAAGGGAGCTACTAGGTGGTAATCTCCCTGAAGGAGATGATGCCTGAGCTGAATTAGAAGAAAGGGAGAAGAAACAACAACAACACTCATCATATAAAGCTGGAGAAAGAAGATGCTGTAAGCCCAGGACATTGCCAGAGTAAAGGTCGGGTGGCTCACACAGCATTTGTATTGTAGAAACTACAAGTTCGAGAATATGAAGTGCCAGGTGGGCGTGCCTGGCAAAAATGCTGGAGAAGCAGGTGCTGAGGCAGGAAGCAGAGGCAGGAGCACATCACAGAGAGTCTCTGACCGAGCTACGTCTCTGACCGACGTTCTTGCAGACAGCAGATGGAAACACTGAAGTGTTTTTAAAAGGAGTATGACAGGGGGGGCTGGGTAGCTCAGTTAGTTAAGCATCCGACTTTAGCTCAGGTCATGATCTCACTGTTAGTGGGTTCGAGCCCCACGTCAGGGTCTCTGCTGACAGCTCAGAGCCCGGAACCTACTTTGGATTCTGTCTCCCTCCGTCTGTGCCCCTCCCCTGCTTGTGTGTGCTCTATCTCTCTTTCTCTCTCTCTCAAAAATAAACTTTAAAAAAAAAAAAGAGGAGTATGACAGAAGCACAGCAGCATTTTAATTCAGGGGGATTATTCTATCCTAGAAACAAGCAATGCAGCATTTTTATGCAGGCAAAAAAAAAAAAAGTAGAAGATATGAGTTAAGTGGAAAAGGAGAGGAGGACCAGGTGAGGAGGAAAAAAGACAAAAACGTGGAATCCCTCCTAGACAAACACTTCTTAAATTCTGTATCTGTACCTCCAGATTTTTTTCTTTAGATTATTATTGACCACACAGTCTCAGTAGACGTGGGATCTTTCCATGTCTTGGGCTAACCATGAATCAAAAGGGAAACGTTCCCCACGTTAAATACGTTTTATGTAGAGTTTTAATAGCTGCTTTAGCTGCTCTTGCTTCTGAGCCCCACCGTTACCATGACAACATTCCTAGCAAAAGGTGAGGTGGATGAAGTTGCTCTGGTCTAGAAGATTTGCACCACTGTTTGAGGCTTCAACATTTTTAACATCAGATAAACCAGAGACAACCTTTGTGTGCACATGGTCATATAGCCTAAGTCTTACGTAACCTAAATTTCATGCTTCGGTGTAACGTTTCCCTCTGTACAGACTTAGGGTCATAACTAGTCCAGTCCATAACTGGCCCAGTCAATAGATGCTTCTGGACCTCAGAAGAATCTGGCAGTGAACAAAAGTAAAGAAGCACGATCATTCTGTATACATTTGCTACTCATTGATCTCGATGTAAGATGACTGCATCACATGAGAAGCAGCACGTTCAAAACGTAACAGCCTCCTCAGTTCTCTCAAATACTGCTGGGCTCTTAAACCTATTGATTTATTTAATCTTCTAATTTGTTTTTAATGTGTGATTTCTGTTTTTGAGTGAGAGAGAGAGAGCATGAGCAGAGGAGGAGCAGAGGGAGGGAGGGGGAGAGGGAGAGGGAGAGGGAGAGGGAGAGAGAGAGAGAGAGAGAGAGAGAGAGAGAGAGAGAGGGAGAGGGAGAGGGAGAGGGAGAGAGAGAGCATCTTAAGCAGGCTCCACACTCAGTGCAGAGCCAGACACGGGGCTCCATCCCACGACCCTGAGATCATGACCTGAGCCAAAATCAAGAGTCGGACAATCAACCAACTGAGCCACCCAGGTGCCCCCATTTGATTAATATTTGACCTATCTACTTTCTCCTCTGCATCCTAAAGCTTATTAATTCTGCCTTCTTTTCTGTCTTTGCATGGAAGTATGCATATGCAATATATGCATGTATTTTTATAGGATCCTCATGCACATCATTTTTGTAATTAGTTATTTGTAAACTATTTTTTTTTTGCTCGACAATATATCATGAGCCAATTTTCCTTGCCATTTTTTTTAGGTACAACATTTTCCATCATAAGGATAAGCCATATTTTACTCCATCTAACTATTTTTTTTAAACGCTCTGGGGTTTTCTTTTTCCAATTCTTCTGTTAGAAACAGCGTTGCACTAAACATCCCATTAATTATTTCCACACAAAGGCATAAATGTCTACATTGGAATCATTAGTTCACAGGTCTGACTTTATGCCAGTTTTATTTGGCCTTCTTTAAAAAAGAAGTTTACTCTTTTTCCAGCTACTCTGGCTCTCACTACAAGCCTCTGCACTCAATATTCCTTCTGCCTATAAAACTTTTGCCCTAAGTCAAAGTAAACTAAGTGCTTTATCGAGAAGTTACTTTGTGCCAAGAACTAATCTGAGGACTTTCCCCATATTGATTTATTTAATCTTCTAAATGAGACAATGAAATAGGTACAATCATTTTGCCCAAGTTTATACAACAGGAACCAGCTTCGAGACAGGTCACTTGGTCCCAGAGTCTGCACTTTTCAGTCACGATGCTCTACTTGTCATGACTGGCTCCCTCTCCAGGTTCGGGCTTTGTGCAGAACACCTCCTCTGTCTAGACCTTCCAAGATGGCTGACTCCAAACTATTCCCCACTCACACACCATCACCACACTGCTCATCCGCCATTTACCCTGCCTGGCCCACTGCCCCAAATCTAGTCTCTGACAAATAGCAGACCTGTGCCAGTATTAACTTAACCTGCTAGCAAGAGAAACAGCAGACAGGGGACAAATGAGGTTATTCCAAAGGCACTGCAGAACAGAAATGCATACTCTATCAGTAAAAGAGTAGCTATGTAATTATTAAGTTAGATAGAACGAGGCCTGGTGAACTTTTTACACATCAGCTTTGGTTTAACTTCCCTAAGGAGGCTGCAAAATTATAACATCCCACCAGTGTCTGCAAGTTGACCTCTAACCCTATGGGGCTCTACACTCCGTAGCTTTGTCTGCTGTAAATTGTTAGCTGTCAAACATATGGCAACATTCTCCAAGAACGTTACATTAGGATCAAGTAGGCTTATTAGAAAAGGGTCTGCATAATATCAAAAAAAAAAATCAAGAAATTGTCATTTTGCTGTTTTCTAATCTGAGATCGTTTTTAATTAACAAACAATCTTTTTTAGTTTATTTCTTTTGAGGGAGAGAGAGAGAACGAGCAGGGGAAGGGCAGAGAGAGAAGGAGAGAGAAAATTCCAAGCAGCCTCCACGTTGTCAGTACAGAGCCCCATGCAGGGCTCAAACTCAAATACCGTGACATCATGACATGAGCTGAAACCAAGAGTCAGACGCTTCACCGACTGAACTACCCAGGCACCCCTGATCTGAAATAGCTTTAAAACAACAACAACAACAAAAGCTGTGTGTGCACATACAGAGAGGACTGCTTCTTACCTCATCATCCTAGACCTTCAACTGGATGAGTTATCCACTGAGAATTGGGCGGGGGCGGATAATGGGGGAGGATTTGTTGTTAAGCACAAACATATTATAAAGTATATCTTGCGGAATGAGGTATATGGGGGTTCTAGGCAACCAAAATGGAGTAGCACATGGGGCATTTGTGGTTTCGAGCAACCAAGTTCAAACTGCTCCCTGCTCCTGGTAACAGTGTCTTATGTCTGGAATGTTTTTTGCCCAAGTAGCCATATGTCTTGCTCCCTAACTTCTTTGCATATTTGCTCCAACTTCACTTTCTCAGTGACGGTTTTGGTAACCATCCTATTTAACATTTCAAATCTCCACCAACACTTACTACTACATTTCCCATATTTCCCTCCACCATGGTGTTTATTCCAGCTGAATTGGTATAAATATTGGTTTCCTAGGGCCCCCATAACAAATTAGAGCAAACCTGGTACCTTAAAACAACAAATGTACTTTCTTAAAATGTTGGAGGCCACAAGTCCAAGACCCAGGGGTCAGCAGACCTGCGCTTCCTTCGAAAGCGCAAGAGACTCTGTCTGTCCTTATCTGCCAGTTTCTGGTGGCTGCAAGAGTCCCTTGGTTTGTGGAAGCTTCCACCCAAGCTACCTCCATGTTCACACGGCCTTCTCCTCTGCCTTTGCCCCTTCTCTGTCTTATAACAAACTTGTCATTGGATGTAGGGCCCATAGGGATAATCCAAGATTTCAATTGGAAATCCTTAACTTATTATATTATTAAGGCCCTTTTTCTGAGTCAGTTTATAATCACAAGATCTGGATCGAGGATGGGACAAATCTTTCTGGGAGCCACCTTCCATCCTGCGACATTATGTATATTACATATGCCTTTTGTATGTACAAATGTATTGTCTGCCATCTGTTCCTATCTATGAGGGTCAAAAGGTTTTATATTTTGTTTCAGAGATATATTTTTTATTGGTTTGATGGACTCCATGATGGGTTTGGATGGTCATAACTGAATCCTGAGGCTTGGTCTCTAGGTAAACTGTTAAAACTGACTACCAGAGTCCACATGCTGGTTGCCTGTCCTCAAGCAGGCTTGCTTGAAATGTCTACCTTGCTTTATGTGGCTCCCTTCACAAATGATGCTCCTCTGTGTGCATTTATCTGTAACACTGCTCTATGTATATGATCTTCCCTCTGTTGAGGCTGATCCTACATTGATCTGATCTGCACCCCCCACTTTGCTTAGCTCATGCGATGACCTTGCAAAGAGGTCATGGCGACGTTACGGATTCCCATCTGCTCTTTGAAACACAATTTAATAGAATTTGTGAAGAAATCCTACTTCCACACCCTCTCTCACTCAGACACTTATGACAAATAATAAAGAAACAAACAGCCCTTATACCTGGAGTCTCCCAGATTGCGGTATGTGCAGCTCAGTCCATACAGGATGGTTTGGGAGGTCTACAAAGACTTCCCAGCTAGTTCCCCCACATAAACTGTAACCAAGTTTTGGCCTGCTTAGATCTTACACTGGCCTAGATCTTGAACAATCAAAGTCTTTTGAATCATGTCAGTTTATCTTCATAACCATTCCAGAAGGGAGGCAAAGCAGGCATTATTATTTGTTTACATATGAAGAATCAGGGTTTCAGAGAGTTTAGGTGGTTTGTCCCAGGTCACATGATAAAAACAAATAATTTGTCAGCAGCCAGTTGGCTGTTTTTATCCTGCATTCACTACTTCTGTTTTTTTTTTTAATGCACGCATTTCATAGCCTGATAAGACTGTGCCATTATGATTGGTTTATTTGAATTATCTCAGAAAATAGTCACTTTTCTTTATGTTTTGTTTTAAAAGGAAATATATTTATAACCCCTTCTGTATTGCATCAAGAAACCAAAATATGTTCCAGGAGAATAGAGTAAATCATTTCCATTATGAGAGTCATTCCTTTTGTATATTTATTCTCTACAGTAAGGCAGGCTTGCATTATGTCTTGGTTTCTTTGCTCTCCTGAGGAATATATTCCACATTTGTCCATTGTTATTTTATTGTTTCTCCAGGTATAGCAATTGATGATGCTAATTATACCCCTACACACTTAGTTTCCACACTCCATCTGCTGAAGAAGCATGTTTTCTCTCTAGAGAGATCCTATGAGCTAAGAACAGACCCAGGTCTTAGTTGGGAGGTCTGGGCTTTTGACCTCTGCTCCTCACTGTCTGTGATTGTATGTTATTAACTTCCTAAGCTTCTGTCCTGTAAGTTTATAAAATGTAGCTAAGAATCTTACCTAATGCCTCTTACTTCAGAAAAAAAGAGAGAGAGAGAGAGAAAGAGAGAGAGAGAGAGAGAGAGAGAGAGAGAGAGAAGACCTTTGAAAACAGTATTTTGTTTTTAGGTGGATGTTGCAAATGGTACAAGTCATTCTATTTTTAACTATTCTAATGGAATGTTTAAATTCCTGCTGACATTAGCATGTTGTATTGACTACAGCTCAAAGTATGGCCGGCTCCTTTGGCCATCGACAAAACTGTGAACCAAGAATGGGCACATCTATACCCTTCTGTGGGTGTGTGGCACGTCTGATCAGAAAGCCTGCTATTACTAGGAAGAGTATCAGATAAACAAGTAGGACAACTGAGAATCACTGTGGCATAGAATGGAAATATGCCAAATCCTAAACTTGGACTAGATGCCTCTATTTGAGATGGCGTGCTGAGAGATGACGGCCAGGCGGAGTGAAAGCAGATTGAAGAGGAAGGAGAACATTGAGCTCAGAAGAATAGATGACTAACGAGGGCAACATTTCCTTCAACAAATAGTATATTTGATGATATTTATTTCTCACTTACTTTGTGCTCATCTACCAGAGGATACAAATAAACACAGACATACTGTAAATCTAGAAGGGAAATGTGAAATTCATTACCAAGCAACAGTATAAGTTATGTCGGAAGACAAATGATAATTGTATTAGGTATAGTTTGTGCGCAGATAACAGAAAGCACTCTAGCTTTTTGAAGCATAAATGTATGAAATACAGGGAACCAGCTACTTACAAAAAGTGTTGGGGAAACTAAAGGAGCAGTCTCTAGTCTCTGCCACCAAGACTGACTCCCCAAACAACATCCAGGATGAGATTGTTGAGGACATTGCTACCTCTGTCTCAGTTGGGAAGCCATCCCAAACCTGTTGGCCCACAACCCTTCATGCTTGCTAGATCCCCAAACAGCTAACGCCTATGCTGCCAACCTGCTCACCCACTTAACACAGTTGGGAATTTAGACACAGTCTCAGAAACCCCATTTTAGGTCTTAGCCAAAAAGGATTCTCTATACAAGGGGTATGATCTTAGACCACAGACCACGTGTGCAGATGCAGACCTCACAACACAGCCAAGCGCCTGGGCTGATGGGGATGTGGTGATGTCATGATGAATGATGACATGAGTAGTATCAGTTCAGGCATTAAAGGAGTAAGAATGGAGCGCTGAACCAAGTAATTTCTTTCTAATAATTTGTAATTGACTAGTCCGACCAGATAGCTTGGCAATAGGCCAGTTTCTTCAGAGCCTCTTTGACCTCTCTGTTCCTTAGGCAATAAATGAAAGGGTTGAGAGCAGGGGTGACAATGGCATAGAAGATGGAAATTACTTTGTTCATGTTGAAGGCATGGATGGCTCGGGGCCTGGCATACATGAAAATAGTGGCTGAATAAAAGATGGTTACCACCACGAGGTGGGAGGCACAGGTAGAGAACGCTTTCTGCTTTCCAGTGGGCATGCGTAGAACGGTAACCAGGATGCATCCATAGGACAGGACGGTGATAGAGAGGGGGATGAGAAAGATGACCAGTGCCAGGACAAAGTCCACCAGCTCAGCTACAGACATGTCTGTGCAGGAGAGGTTAAGAACTGGAGAGATGTCACAGAAGAAGTGATTGATGACATTGGGGCCACAGAAACTGAGGCGGGAGATGAAGTAGATCTTAGCCAAGGAGATGCCAAAGCCAATGGCCCAGGATCCAAGAGCCAAGTGGAAGCAGAGCCTATGGCTCATAATCATGGGGTAGTGGAGTGGACGGCAGATGGCCACATAACGGTCATAGGCCATGGCCGCAAGGAGCACACATTCTGTGCACATGAGTGCAATGAAGAAGTACAGTTGTATCATGCAGTGAGTGAAGGAGATACTATTGCTCACAGACCAAAAACTAAATAGCAACTTAGGTACCGTCACGGAGATGTACCAGGTCTCCAGGAAAGACAGGTTGGCCAGGAAGAAGTACATAGGCTTGTGCAGTGGCTGGTTCTGTTGCACCAACAAGATGATGACCATATTTTCAGCCACTGTCAGAGCATAGGCGATGAGGAACATCAGGAACACTGCTACTCGCATGGCCCAGCTCCCAGGGAATCCCACAAGAATGAACTTGGTGACCTGAGTCTGGTTCTCCACTTCCATATTAGAGACACAAGACTTAGCTCTCCTGGGGGGGGGGGGGGGGGGAGGCGGGGCAGGGAGGGAGATCACTTGGTCAGAGTCCATAGTCCAGATAGAATCATCCATCCTTTGCCTTCTCTGATGAGCAATAGTAACATATCATTTATTCATAATACAGTATAGGCTAAGCCATACACTGGGTACATTATACACTAATGTAATTAAATCTCACATAGCCTCTACACGTTGTTATACCCATTTTACTGACAAAGAAACTGAGTTTTGGAAAGACATTAAGCAACTTCCCAATTTCCCACTGGTAACAAGGCAGGAATCACATTGTCTATGTCTAAAGCCTACGCTCTAATATTCTACACTGCCTTCACAATTCAACAGGATCCAGTCTCCATGTTCCATGTTACCACTGCCAATGCCAAAGGATATGTGTGGCGCTCCTGGCCCATGTCTACACAATACTTTGGACGTTCTTTCTTACAACTCGCTTACCCCTCACATACCATTTCATCCTTTCCCTCCACCATGAAGGGAATGCAGCTGTCACCAGCTGATGATGATCACGTGAGGTACGTGAGTGCTGAGATCAGGAGGTTATGTTTTTGGTGTTAAAGACCTGGCTCTCAAGTACCAGGTCTGGCCTGGTTTGCTATTTGACCTTGACATCTTATCCTCCCTGAAACCCAATTTTCTCTTTTGTAATGTGAGCACTAATATTCATTCAGCTTGTGTCACTGTGGATGAAAACCCAAATGAAACGATGTGAATGAAATATTACATAAACTGTAAATGACAACACATGAGAAGGGACTTTCGCCTTCTATTAGGGCACTAGGAAGGGGGGCCTGGGCTAACGGGAGGGAGGAGAGGAGCAGTTGTGAGCAAGCAGAGTGGAGAGCAAGCATAGGCTTTGCTCTCAGGGAGCTGTAAGTCCTCTCGGGCGGGGCTGGAATCTCCGGGAGGAGAGTTTTTGAAATAAGCAAACATGGAGTGCCTGGGTGGCTCAGTTGGTTAAGCCTCTGACTTCAGCTCAGGTCATGGTCTCACAGTTCATGGGTTTGAGCCCCACATTGGACTCCAGGCTGACAGCTCAGAGCCTGGAGCCTGCTTCAGATTCTGTCTCCCTCTCTCTCTGCCCCTCCCCTGCTCGCACTCTGTCTCTCTCTCTCAGAAAAATGAACATTAAAAAATATTTTAAATATATATAAAATAAAATAAGCAAACCAAAAGAAATGCATAATAAAACTTGAGATATTCTGTATGAAGATGAAAACATACAAAATGATATGAATGTGATCAGAGGATGTTCTCTGTGACCTCTGAAGAGGTGACTCAGGCAGAGAAGGATTCCAGGGACCCAGCCCTTTGAGTTGCTGAGGAGGGACAGCGCTGCCTGAGTGGGGCCACCGCTGTGTACTGTGTGTGCATAAGATAACTCTGTCAGGGCACAAGTCTCTGGAAGCAAGACTGGTGGTGAGCTTGGTTGCAGGCTGTTCAGAGAAGGTTGTGGTAGCCCTGAATACGGTGGTTTTGGAGAGGTGGGCAGATTTCAGATGTGTTTTAGAAAAATCCTTAATGGTAATTGATGGGTTGAGTATGGAAGATAAGGGAAAGAGAGAAATCAAGGAGGAATCTCAACATATGGCTTGTTCCAGGGAAGGGACACCATTTAGTAAGACGGGGAAAACTTGGGATATTTACAGGCATTTTCCTCAGCGTTGAAGAAACAGCGATGTGCAAGAATTTGGTAGGGTGGTGTTTTGATTCATTTTCATATGAAGCTTGAGCAATCAGTCCAGGATATTCTCTGATGATAATTTATTGAGCACGCACTAGGTGCTGAGAAGTTTGCTCAGTACTGAGTGCTTTTCATACAACATCCAATTTAATCCACGAAACAATACTAAGCAGGTATTGCTATTCTAACTTCCCAGAAGACACTGGCTTAGACACATAAAGAAACATTTCCAAGTCAGAGAGGGATGAGATCAGAATTACAGGAAAGCCGAGGCCTGTGAAGACATGGCCTCACCCCCCAGGCTGACTCACACACAGAGGACAACACCAGATTTGAAACACGTCACCATGTTTTCATATTTCAAATGTCTATTCTAGGAAATATTCTCTAATCATACTGAAATTTCTTATAGGCACAGTCAATTAGAGATGAATCCAAATTAAAAAAATATAATATGACATGCATACATATTCAGTCACACACACACACACACACACACACACACACCAGAAATAAACATATAGAAATGTTTGGTAAATGTATCAGAGAAGAGGCAATCATTGGACTGAGTCTTGAAATATAAATAAGTGAGAAAACAAGACATTTTAGGCAGGGGAATCAGCGAACAAAGGCATAGGAGAATGAAACAGCCTGACAGTTTCAGGGAAGCAACTGAGTTAGACTTATTTGCTGTGTGAGTGGGGAAATTATGAGAGAATGAATGAGTAGAAAAGGGATGGAGAGAGAGACAGACAGACAGATGAGACAGAGACAAATGGTGCCAAGGGCCAGATCATAGAGACTTCCATATGAAATATTAAGGCATTTAGAAATTTCCCTGTGGCATAGACAATAAACAGTTACTGAATATTTTCAGCAGCTGATAACATTCTAGTATTTTACCCTGGCTTTTGATGTGGGGAGATGGACAGAGCTGGTGAACCAGAGATCGAGAGACTAGTTGGAAGACATCCTCCTAGCAGACACTTGAAGACACACACCAGAGAGCACTCAACCCAGTTACAGTGTTTGTTAAAGAAATGAAGATAAACATGCAGACATACGTGTTCACAAATTACATGAGTAACTTTGCATTCTTAGGGGAAACTGGAGGGAGGGAGGGAGGGAGGGAGGGAGGGAGGGAGGGAGAGAGAAAGAAAGAAAGAAAGAAAGAAAGAAAGAAAGAAAGAAAGAAAGAAAGAAAGAAAGAAAGAGGAAGGGAGGAAGGGAGGAACAAAGGAATTCCTATTTCAAAAAGAAAGAAATTCATATGTCTCAAAAACTAAAGAGTATATGAACTAATTATTGCATGTTAGTAAGAGGAACTGACCGTATTTATTGTGAACATATGATTTTACCGTATGATCTGTGACTTTTCACTCATGATAGGTTCTACCCCTTTAGAGTGTACTCAAACTTATTACACGTCATAGAAGATTTCTCCCATTGATTTGGAATCAAACATCTTAGCTCCTTTTTCCAGTCTTGTGCCTGCTGTGTATGCACTTTCTCTTCATTTCGTTCGGAGTCTGCACAAATGTAGATTTCGGTAGTTAAAACTTGATGAAAACATAGCCTCTGCCCCTGCCAAGAGTACCTTGTTTTGTAAACCCCATCACAACTGACTTACAGGGAAGAGGCACCAGCCTGCCTCATAGGGCCCCCAGAAGGCATGGTCGGGACCTGTAGGTTGAGATCAGAATCTGGGGTGCCTGTTTCTGATCCTACACTGAGCGATGCTCCCTCAAAAGTAGCAGGGGGAGTGTGTGCTCTGCTCACTGCACACCTGGCTGCACTTACAAGTGTGAAAGACGAGAGTATCAGCCTGACCAATTGATAGGAATGGGGGGTGAGTACTAGAGAGAGGCTCAATAGCATTAAACATCTAGGATTTAGTCACTGCTACACCGTGGGAGTCCGAAAGAGAGCTGCCTGCATAGTCAGAGATGCTCTGAGAGAAGATGCTTACCTTGGCTCAGCAGCCTCTGCTGGGGTGGAACGTGAAAAGAAATTCTTCACTGATTCTAGAACAGGAAGAAGTAGAAAAGAAAGATTCAGGCACCGAATAGATGTGAGGAACCCACTCTCTAAACCTAGAAGTAAATGGGCACAGATTACCCAACTGCTTCCAGGCTGATAGCCAGGACTAAACGAGAGGTGAGCCCCCGGCTGTAGGATCACATCTGTGCCTGATGTGTTACCAGGCCGGCTCCCCCAGCACCCCCGGACCACAGCACCCATTGCCTGCCCCGGTGGACACTGCAGTGGTCTTAGACCCACCACACCCGAAAGAGCTTTGGATTCTGAGGGCTTTAAATGGTATCAAGACTTTCTCTACCTCTCTGCCAAGACCCAAGAGGAAAGCACCTTGATGATGCCAGTTCAGGTCTCTCGTGGGAGCCATGAGGAATTGCCACCTGCCGATTGGGGCAGTCTTATTTGTTTGATAGAACAGTCATTCCATACAGGGAAAAATCCACTTACGGCCCCACGCTTGGAAAAGAACCAGATTTGAATTTCTTCTTTGTTGAAACAACGAAGAAAGAAAAGTTACTACTTTGAAATCCCCCCATTTACAGATTTTCAATTATTATTCAATCTTTAGCTTACTTGAAGCAAGACGATCATATCACTGCTCTAAGGGAGATAGTATTCAAAGTAGACTGATGTTGCTATACTTCAGTAAAGTTTTAAATAAGTTTTTGCTGTAAATGCTTATGCCATAATTGTGTGCCTACTACATTTATTGCGATGTGATCATCATTGCTTTGTCAGCTGCCTTTTTGGGAACCACTTGACCAATATTTCACTTTCTGGAACAAAACGCTATTTTACTATATATTTGTAGCCTGCTGAAATCTTAAGTAGCCCTCACATTAGGAAAAGTTGTCAAATTCACTGCGGCTTCACGAAATGGTAAATGGAAACATTGGCTGTTATAAGCAATTCAGGCTGCAACATGACGTCATGGTGATTATACACTCTGGTTTCTTTAAAGGAAAAGATGAATTTTACCTTAAAATTAAGAACTCTTAAATGACTGTTAAGTACTCTTTAATATAATTTCTCTTATAAGACTCAAGTATAAAACAAAATTATTGTAGCAAATAAAAATAAGGTCCCCCTTTCAAATCACTGGCCTCAATTTATCTCAAAATTCTGGGAGAACTCTGACATCCCCTAAAATGCATAAATTCTCCAACATTGATTTTAAATATACCATGATGTGGTGGTGACTAACAGCAATAGAAATGACAGAGTACCCACCAAATAATAGTTGCGCTAACTGTTCTGGTCACCTGTTGTAGCTGTGCTCTAAGGAAACTGAACAGGGCGGGAGGCATACTTTTCCCTCAAAAACAGGGAATGTGAATCTACTATGAGAGGGTTTTATGAACTGTTGAGGCCACTATCCCTTAAAGAAGAGGTTTGGGATCTGAACTTCATACAAATAATCCCCCGAAGAGTTTGGAGATGTTCAGCTGATACAAACACTATATTCTACAACACACTGGCACTATCTTATCCTAGAATTCAGCTCTCCAGGCTTTGCTTGGAGGGTTGTTGTTGTTGTTTTCCCCCATTTGTACCTGTTAGCAGGTGCAGGTTGGAGAATTATGCAGATCCCGGTCTAGGACATGTTGGAAGCAATAAGGAAACCCGAGGAGCTCACTGTCATGTTGTTCTTCAGGTCCCCAGATCCCTTGGCTATCTGCCTTCTTTTTGTCAGTCTTCTTGCATCTGTTGTGTTAGATCCAGACTTTTTAACAGTAAGGGGCTGTTCGTTTTTGGTTTTGTTGAGGAATATCCCCATATATGGATATTTCCACGGTGTGTTATCTATTCATCTCTTGATGGACTGTTCTGTTTGGGGCACTCTTTCAACCCCTACTCAGGCCATATACAACTCTGCCTTGACCTTCATTCCTTAGTGTATAGAGCCTGATGGTCACCCAGGGGTGAAATCTTAGGGTCTTCCCAGGCTTTTTCTATGCATATGTTCAGCCCTGGGCATGCGTGGAGTCTTCTTGATTCCCCAGTATAGACTTGAGGTGTTAAAAGCCCTTGTTCTCCCATGTACGTCCTTTTCCAACCTCTTCCTTCCCAATATGCCAGCCTGTCTACTGCTCATCTCCACGGTTATCCTAGCCTCAGGCTGCTGTGGCCAATTATTTTGCCTTTAACTACTATTGGCAAATGCCACCTGGGAAGCCATCCCAGCCCTGAGAATACTTCAAGACAGGGAAGCAAAGGTAAGGCTTTATGTCAGTCCTTCAGGTAGCTGCCAGATAGGGCAACACACTCAACCAAAATTCTTTGACAATAATGTCCATAATGCTGGTTATGGCTACGAACCTGCATCGATGGTGTAGGTTGCTATCTTCATGGCTACCACCAGTCGGAGAGGTGGGAGATGATGGGTGGGCAGCTTGAATGCCCCAGCCCCATGTTACCGCCATGTAACAGCATCATTCTTCACTAATCTTTCCCCTGCCATTGCCATTTTTTTTACTAGATCCCAGAGTTCTGCAAAAGGTAATTCTGAAAGTTTTTGAAAGGTTATTAGCTATGTTTATAGAGAAATGGAGTCTTGGGATTCCCTGCTCCCCCATTTTCAGTGATGTTTACTGAAGCACCATTACTTTTAAGTAAATATTTATATCAAGAATAGTGATATATACATACTTCAAATATTACTTTTCAACTTTCAACCTTGCCAAACTCCCTTATTAATTCTAGGGCCTTTTTGTAGATTCTTTGGGAATTTCCGTATCGATGATAACTCTGCCTGAGAATAAAAATGATTCTATTTCTTTATTTCTAATTTGTACCCTTTTATTTCTTTTACTGGCCTTGCCACTTGGACTAGTTTATCCAGTTGAAGGAAAATAATGAGCATAGGCATCTAGTTCTTGCTCTTAATCTTTGAGGGGATATCACCCAGTCTTTCACCATTAAGCAGATGTTAGCTGTAAGTTATTTGTATATACCTTTAAGTTTGTTTGTTTATTTATTTATTTATTTATTTATTTATTTATATATTTGGAGAGTGACAGAGAGAGCATGAGCAAGGGAGGGGAGAGAGAGAAGAAGAGAGGAAGAATCCCAAAAAGGCTCCGCACAGTCAGTGTGCAGAGTCCAATGCAGGCTCGAACTCATGAAACCATGAGATTATGACCTGAGCTGAAACCAAGAGCTGGATGCTCAGCTCACTGAGCCACCCAGGTGCCCCTGTACATACCTTTTATTAGGTGAAGAAGTTCCCATCTATACCTAGTTTTTAGTGACCTTTATAATGATTAATTTTGAATTATATTAACTAGCTTTTTGTGTGTCTATTAAGAAGATTAACTGGTTTTCTCCTTTAGTCTGTTAATATAATGAAAGGCACTGGTTTATTTTTGGATGTTGAACCAATGTATGTTCCTTGCATAAACTCCCCAAGGTCATGATCTATTATAATGCCTTGGTTTGGTCTTGGTGTGAAGGTAACCCCACCTTCATAAAAATATGTGGGTTTTCCTTCTTTTCTACGTTCAGGAACAGTTTGTGTAGAACTAACACTATATGTGTTCCTTATATGTTTCATAAAATGTATTAGTGGACCTGAAGTTTTCCATGTGGGAAGATTTTTAACTGTATATTCAATTTCTTTCATAGATGGTAAGTTTGCATGTTACCTATTTCTTCTTTTTTTTAATTAAAAAATATTTTTAATGTTTATTTATTTTTGAAAGAGACAGAGTGAGAGCAGGGGAGGGGCAGAGAGAAAGGGAGACACAGAATCCGAATCAGGCTCTAGGCTCTGATCTGAGCTGTCAGACACACTGTGAGATCATGACCTGAGCCGAAGTTGGACACTTAACCAACTGAGCCACCCAGGAGCCCCAGGTTACCTATTTCTTCTTACAAGGACTTTGATAGTTTTTATTTTCAAGAAATTTATCTGTTTCATCTAAGAAATAATTCTTCTTGAAATGATTGATATAAATCAGTTAAAAATATTGCCTCAGTATTTTGTCAGTGTCTGATGGGTCTATAGGAATACACCCCCTTTAATTCTTGGTATGGTTATTTGTGTTTTTCCTCTTTGTTTCTTGATCAGTCTGGCTTGAGTCTTTTCAATGTGATTAAACTTTTCAAAGAAACTACTTTTAGTTTCATTGAATTTTTCAGTTGTGTTTTCTGGGGAATTCTTAAATTGTTTTTTGTTTTATTTTCTTCCTTCTGCACTCTATGCACTTAATTTGATCTCTTCTGTCTAGTTTCTCAAAGTGATGGCTTGAGTCATTGACCTGAGACATTTCTAACATAAACATTTAATGATTAAAATTTCCCTCTAAGCTCTTTTTTAGCCGACAGGTAAAAGTTCTTATATACTATATTTTCTTTTTATTCAATTCAAAATATTTTTCTAACTTCTTTTGTGATTTCTTTGACTTACAGGCTATTTAAAAGAATGGGGTTTCATTTTCACATATTTGGGGTTTTTCTAGAGGTCTGTTACTTCTGATTTAATTCCATTATGTTTGAAGAAAATACTCTGCATGATTTCAATTGTTTTACATGTACTGACATTCATAGTCTTCTGTTACCAGGTGGGATGTCCTAAACATGTTAGGTCAGGTTTGTTCAAGTCTGCTATATATTTACTGGTTTTTGTCTACTTGATCTAACAAATATGAGGAGAATGATGTTAACATCTCCAGTAATAGTGGTGGATTTGTCTTTTTATTTCTTATGTATCTATAGCTCTGTTATTAGAATATTAGAATATTAATGTGCTCTTGATTAATCAATATTCTTATTGTATAATGTCCTACTTTTTCCCTGGTAATACTCCTTATTCTGCTGATTAGTTCATTTGATATTAATATGATCACTCCAGTTTTCTGATTTTAGTATTGCATGGTATATACATTTCATCTTTTTACTTTGAATCCATTTATGTCTTTATATTAAAAATAGATTGATTTTAGAAGACATATACTTGGGTCTATTTATCCTACATGATGTCCTCTGTCTTTTAATTACTGTGTTTAGGCCATTTTAATTTAATATTATAAGTAACTTGCATTTAAATCTATCAATTTTCTACTTGCTATTTTTGTCTCATTTTTCTTTGTTTCCCATTTCTGCCTCTCTACCTTTCCATATTAATTACCTTAATTATTTTTACACTTATTGGCTTATTAGTTAAACCTCTTTCAAGTGAGCAATAATTTCTTTTTGGCTAACATACAGTGTATACTGTGTGCTCTTGGTTTGGGGGGTGGGGTAGTTTCCTGTGACTCATTGCTTACATACAACATCCAGTGCTCATCCTACAAAGTGCCTTCCTCAATGTCCATCACCCATTTTCCCCTCTCCCCTGCGCCCCCCTTCAACCTTCAGTTTGTTCTCTGTATTTAAAAGTCTCTTATGGTTTGCCTCCCTCCCTCTCTGTTTGTAACTATTTTCCCCCCTTCCCTTCCCCCACAGTCTTCTATTAAGTTTCTCAAGTTCCACATATGACTGAAAACATATGATATCTTTCTCTTATTTCACTTAGTATAATACCCTCCAGTTCCATCCATGTTGCTGCAAATGGCAGGATTTCATTCTTTCTCATTGTCAAGTGGTAGTCCATTGTATATATAAACCACATCTTCTTTATCCATTCATCAGTTGATGGACATTTAGGCTCTTTCCATAATTTGGCTATTGTTGAAACTTCTGTTACAAACATTGGGGTACATGTACCCCTATGAATCAGCACTCCTGTATCCATTGGATAAATTCTTAGTAGTGCTATTGCTGGGCCATAGGGTAGTCCTATTTTTAATTTTTTGAGGAAACTCCACACTGTTTTCCAGAGTGGCTGTACCAGTTTTCATTCCCACCAACAGTACAGGAGGGTTCCTGTTTCTCCACATCCTCATCAACATGTGTTTAACAATCAACAATTAACAATTGAATTAACAATTCAGGCACTCTGACCAGTGTGAAGTGGTATCTCAGTGTGGTTTTGATTTGTATTTCCCTGATGAGGAGTGAAGTCGAGCATCTGTTGGCCATCTGGATGTCTTCTTTGGCAAATTGTCTATTCATGTCTTCTGCCCATTTCTTCACTGGATTGTTTTTCAGGTGTTGAGTTTGGTAATTTCTTTATGGATTTTGGATACTAACCCTTTATCATATATGTCATTTACAAATATCTTTTCCCACTCTGTCAGTTGCCTTTTAGTTTTGTTGATTGTTTCCTTGGCAGTGCAGAAACTTTTTATCTTGATGAGGTCCCAGTAGTTCATTTTTGCTTTTAATTCCCTTGCCTTTGGAGACATGTCAAGCAAGAAACTGCTGTGGCTGAGGTCAAAGAGGTTGCTGCCTGTTTTCTCCTCTAGGGTTTTGATGGTTTCCTATCTCACATTTAGGTCTTTCATCCATTTTGAGTTTATTTTTGTGTATGGTGTAAGAAAGTGGTCTAGTTTCATTCCTCTGCATGTTGCTGTCTAGTTCTCCCAGTACCATTTGCTAAAGAGACTGTCTTTTTTCCATTGGATACTCTTTCCTGCTTTGCCAAAGATTAGTTGGCCATACATTTGTAGGTTCCATTTTGGGTTCTCTTTTCTATCCCATTGGTCTATGTGTCTGTTTTTGTGCCAATACCATATTGTCTTGATGATTACAGAAGTGAGCAATAATTTTCGAAGAAGTTTCCACAGACTAACTCCTCCCTCCACAAATACCCTGGGCAAGTCAGCACAGTGGAGAGTAGGGGTTATTCTTGAAAGCCACTCCTGAAAGTCAACCAGTTTGAACAGCATTAACTACACTATAAATAGGAGTCACTATGTATGACATTAAAATGTATCACACTGAATTCAAACTAAATATACCTATACTGGTTTGATTACTGTCTGCCCTCCCCTACCCCCACCAAATATATGTGTGGAACCTTGGAATGTGACCTTATTTGGAAATAGGATCTTAGCAGATGTAATTGTTAAAAATCTTGAGATGAGGGGCACCTGCATGACTCAGTCAGTTAAGCATCCAACTTCAGCTTAGTTAATGATCTATGGTTTGTGATTTCAAGCCCTACATTGGGCTCTGTGCTGGCAGCTCAGAGCCTGAAGCCTGTTTCAGATTCTGTGTCTCCCTCTCTCTCTGCCCCACCCCCGCTAGCACTCTGTCTTTCCCTCTCTCTTTCAAAAATAAATAAACATTAAAATTTTTGTTTAATCTTAAAAGATATCATCCTGAGTTTAGAGCCCCAAATCCAATGACTAGTATTTTTATAAGAAAAGAAGACATAAAGAGCCACATGGAGAAGATGCCCTTTTGATGACAGAGGTAAGCAGGGATGAGTTATACTGACACAGCCAGGCAACACTTGGGGCTACCAGAACCTGGAAGAAGGGAGGATTATTTCCTAGAATCTGCAGAGGGAACATGGTTCTACTGACATCTTAATTTTGAACTTCTAGACTCCAGAACGGTAAGAACAAATTTCTGTTGTTTGAAGCCACGAAGTTTTGGTACTTTGTTACAGAAGACTTAGGAAATGACTATAGTACCTCAACTCAATTTTCCCTTAGCTGGATCCCCAAAATTCTTATACCCACTTGAGCACCAGCCAGTAGGGTAGTGTGACAGATGGAAAATCAGAATGGAAAGTGACATCAGCTCAACCAATTGCAGTTAAAATTCTTAATTTTGAAAAATTTTATTAGGCATATTATACAAAAAAAAAAACAACCCACATAGCCCTGTACACATAGCCCATGCAAGTAAGCAGTTCTGAAGTGTAAACTTCTTTAGCTTTATGGTAAATCTACTTCTGGATGTAAGAGAGGAGAGTCAACCACCAATTCAATGTCCTTGTGATGACCTCAGGGTATATGTAAGGAATGATCCTACAAGTGGGATTGGAATCTATGCCAAGAAAGGGGGGAATTAAGACAGAGTGGGGGAGGGGGTTGGTAATGGATGAGGAAAATGTGATAGAGTTAATGTAACAGGGGTCAGAGTGGGGTCAAAAATTTATTGGAGTTATACCAGATGGTGTAAACAGGAAAAAAGAAATAGGGGTGAGTAGTCAGACAGTGGGGTGCTCATGTGGAGGTGTTAGAGGGAGTGTAATTGTTGGTAAAGGGAAAAGACTGGGATTCAAGCACAGAAGAGGGTGGCTGGACATCAGTTAGGGAACCAAAACACTGGGAGGAGATAGGCAGTCAACTGAGAGGCTAGGATGCTGAATGATCCACATAGACGTTGAAATGTTCACGTGCATGATGGAATTAGTGGTAAACCAGGGTAAAATGAGGAGATTGGAGGGTAAGTGAAGACAAAAAAGATGGGGTGATGGTGTTATAGTCTGGTAACACATGCTTCAGAGGAGCTTGAGTCATGTAGGCAAAAGTAAAGAACACTGGTGTGGAAGTGGCAGATCAAGAGAGATACTCTCCACCCTTCTACCCAATACTAGAGAAAAAATGGGAGAAAATGAGTATGTATTTGAGAGAACCGAGGGGAATCAGAGTTCTCAGGGAAGAGTCAGGTTGGAGTTCAAGCAATAAAAAGAAAAAAACATTCAAAAAAGATACTCAGACTGTAGAGTATTTTGCTGATAATGGAGCATGAGTTTCAGGGGACAATTGAGGAAGATTGTGGCATCAGAAGAGGTCAGTATTCTGATCAGACATGTAAGCCAAGTTGGGATAAGCACCCAGGTGATGGATGTCCTGTGAAGCATGGACTTCCTGCACAGCCTCAGATGAACAGGGAGGTGAGGCATGAAGGATGTGCTTGGGACTGTCTCTTCAGGGAAAGTGGTTAATCAGAGTTAATTAAAGCCTCTTTCTAGACACAGAGCTCTACCCAGTCTTCATTCTCCAAGGGGGTAGCAGCTTCATTCTATACTTACCACCCTGGTCTTTAGTTCTTCACTCTCAACACATGGAATTACAGTTTTGGAAACTTAATTTTACACTTAGAAGGTTCTGGCTTGTTGCCTGTTCTATTACAACTTCACCTCCATGTCCCTGGTTTTATTTTTAAGCCATTTTTTGTTACCTGAAGTTGCTTTCATGTTTTTTCATTTTAACTGTTATAGTCTTTTTAAAAATTTTATTTATTTATTTATTTATTTATTTATTTACTTACTTACTTATTTATTTTTGAGAGAGCGCGTGCATGTGCGAGTCTGGGAGAAGCAGAAAGAGAGGGGGAGAGAGAGAATCCCAAACACACTCTCTCTGCCAGCGCAGAGTGCAACGCGGCGTCTGATCTCACAAATCGTGGGATCATGATCCGAACCAAATCAAGAGTCAAACACTGAACCGACTGAGCCACCCAGGCGCCCCACGTTATAGTCTTAATGCAGGAGGAATGGGTAATAATTTTTAGTTCTTGCATTCATAAATATGTATTTGTCACTATTTAAAGATGAATGATGTCAAGAGAATTAGAGACCAAGCCACAAGCTGAGAGAAACTTGCTGCAAAAGACACATCTGATGAAGAACTGTTACCCAAAATGTACAAGGAGCGCTTAAAACTCAACAGTTAGAAAACCAACAACTCAATTAAAAAATGGGCCAAAGACCCTCACAGACACCTCATCAAAGAAAAGACACAGATGGAAAATAAGCTTTGAAGAGATACTTTGCAGCACATGTCATCAGGGAAATGCAAATTGAAACAACAATGAGATGCCACTACAGACCTATTAAGATGGCCAAGATCCAGAATACGGACAACACCAAATGCTGGTGAGGATATGGAACAACAGAAATCCTCATTCACTGCTGGTGCGAATGCAAAATGGTGCAGCCACTTTGGAAACAGTTGGGAGACTTCTTACAAAGGTAAATATTCTTTTCATACAATCTAGTAATCATGCTTCTTGGTATTTACCAAAGGAGGCAAAAACTTATGTCCACACAAAAACCTGCACACAAATGTTTATAGCAGCTTTATTCCTAATTGCCAAAATATGAAAGCAAGCAAGATGTTCTTTAGTAGGCAAATGGATAAATAAACTGGTACATGCAATTATTCAGTTCCAAATTATTATTCAGAATATTTGGAATAGGGGCGCCTGGGTGGCTCAGTCGGTTGAGCATCCGACTTCAGCTCAGGTTATGATCTCACGGTCCGTGAGTTCAAGCCCCGCGTCGGGCTCTGTGCTGACAGCTCAGAGCCTGATCCTGTTTCAGATTCTGTGTCTCCCTCTCTCTCTCCCCCTCCCCTGCTCATGCTCTGTCTCTGTCTCAAAAATAAATAAAACATTAAAAAAAACCCAGAATATTTGGAATATTATTCAGTTCCAAAAAGAAATGAAAAGATATGGAAAAAACATAAATGTGTTGTTACTAAGTGAAAGAAGTCAGTCTGGAAAGGCTACATACTGTATGATTCCAAGTACAGTAAAACCTTGGTTTGCAAGCATAATTTGTTCCGGAAATATGCTTGGAATCCAAAGAGCTTCTATACCAAAGTGAATTTCAAGAACTATTGGCTCAGTGGTTGACATTCAGTGTCACAGACTGCTCCCATTGCAAGACAACGCTCTGTTTATCAAGTTAATATTTATTAGAAATGTTTGCTCGTCTTGTGGAACCCTCGCAGAGTAAGTTGCTCACAAACCAAGGTTTTACTGTATATGACATTTTAGAAAAGACAAAACTATGGAGATGGCAGAAAAATCAATGGTTGTTAGGGATGGGGGGGGGGAGACGGATGAAAAGATGGAGTATGGAGGATTTCTAAATCAGTGAAACTACTCTGTATAATACTTTAAGAGCAGACAAGTCATCATAAATTTGTCCAAATCCATATAATGTACTACGCCAAAGTGGACCCTAAAGGAAACTACGGATTTGGGACAATGATGTGTCAATATAGGTTCATAACAAATGCCCCATTCTGGCGGGTTGTGTTGATAATGAAATTATGTCCGTGAGGGGACAGGGAAGATATGGGGGAATCTCTGTGTCTTCTGCTCAATGTTACCATGAACCTAAAACTGCTCTAAACAATAAATCCTATTTTAAAATAGTGAATAATGCCTCCATTTAGTAGAGAATTTTTCTTTACTAACATTTACTCTCAGGATTCTATAAATAGATATTTTTCCATCAACTTCTGTCATCTAATATTGCAAAGACTAATTCTAGCCAACCAGACTTCTAATCTGGTGCCCAGGATTCCCACCTCTTGGTGCCCTGTAGAGTCCTCTTCCCTTGATTATTAATATGAAGCAATTTCACTCATGTGATAATGGTTCACTACATAGAAAAGAGGATTTTGAAGATGCCCCTACTCAGTTTAATTCTATCTACTCAAAAGAAAGATTTTTCTGGGTGAGCCTGACCTAATCAGGTGCACCTTTTAAAGGTGTCCAGGCTTTCCTGGGAGTCAGAGCTTCAAAGCAGCAGAGATTCTTCTGTAGATCTTTTACGAAGCAAACTGCCATGCTGTGACAGGACCGACATGTGTAGGAAGGCCATCAAGGTGGCCTCCCAGAGCTTATTATAAACGGTTACCACCTAATGACAATCAAGATAATGGGTCCCTCAGTCAGACAGCTGCAAGAAAATGAATTCTTCCAACAACAAGTGAGCTTGGAAAAGGACCCTAAATCTCAGATGAGATCATAGCTCCAGCCGACGCTGTGACCTGAGTCAGATCCTGAACAGACAATGCGTTTATACTGTGCCTGGACTTTCCAACCAACAGAAACTTTGAGATGATAAATTGTGTGGTTTTCAGCTGCTAAATTTGTAGTAATTTGTTACACAGTAATAGAAAATACACTAGCTTAACATTTTCTAAGTGGCCCTTTTGTTTTGTTTACATTCTAGATCTTTATAAACTTTCATTATACTTGAAATTCAGTTATTTCACCAATACATCTATAGGGGGTTTTTTTTCACCTTTCTTTAATTTATAGGTAGGTATATGGTGAGACCCTTTAATCCAGAAAATCGGTGTCTCCTTTATTTAAGTGACGTGTTCATGGATTACAATTAATGATGGGAAAACTAAATAAAGTATCACTTAAAATGCTAAAAACAAAGCAAATAATTTGAGTAGTTAGTGGTATTTCAAGTAAAAGACCCAAGAAAAAAACAGGCCTACCTTTAGAGAAAATGACCTGATATTAATGCACAGACAAAAGGGGTGAGACAAAATGTTAGGCTAATCTTTTCATCAAATGAAATGACCTTCATGTAATAAAGGAAAGAAAAAGCAGCACGAGAAAACGATTCCTTCCTATGATGCACAAAAGAATGAACTAGCTATTTTAAATTAATTGCATTCATCCAGATCCTGAATTTTATGCTAAGGTTCTAGAAAACTAGTATATGCTGTTTCATAGCCCCTTTTCATAATCTGTGAGAATAGGACCCATACCAGGAAGTTAAGGACAAACAAATGTAGAGTATTTCTATTTAAAAATTTCCAAATTATCAGGAGGATGGATTTTAAAACACAGGCATATTAACATGGAAAAATTCTAGGATTAACTATCAAGCATTGTTTGTGAGCTTTTACTAGCCTGTCGTTAGCACTCATTAGGAACAAACTGAAGTTCATTAAGAACAAATAATGTCATGAGAGGCCACCTTCATGGCCTTGCTAACTTTGCTTTCAATATTGGTAGGTTGGTGGGTTGAAATAAAAAGGTGTTGTTGTTGTTTTTGTTTTGTTTTGTTTTTTTACAATGCAATATATAGGTAGTTTTGGTTAGACCAGAGCTGATAGGCTAATAAATCAGAATGTGGGGTTAGCATTTGTTATGGCCTTAACTGTCCCACCAAAATTCATATGTTACAGTCCTAGCCCATAGTACCTCAGAATGTGACTATATTTGGAGATAAGGCCTTTAAAAATGTAATTAAGGTCAATGAGGTCATATATACAGGCCTTAATACAATGTTACTGGTGTCCTTATAAGAGGAGAAGATTAGGGGCGCCTGGGTAGCTCAGTCGGTTCAGCTGGGGTCATGATCTCGTGGTTTGTGAGTTCAAGCCCTGCATCAGGCTCTGTGCTGACAGCTCAGAGTCTGGAACCTGCTTCGGATTCTGTGTCTCCCTCTCTCTCTCTGCCCCTCTCCTGCTTATGCTCTATTTCTGTCTCTCAAAAATATATATTAAAAAATTTTTTAATAAATTAAAAAAAGACAAGAAGATTAGGGGGTGCCTGGGTGGCTCAGTCAGTTAGGCGTCCAGCTTGGGCCCAGGTCATGGTCTCACAGTTTGTGGGTTCAAGCCCCATGTCAGGCTCTGTGCTGACAGCTTGGATCCTGGAGCCTGCTTCAGATTCTATGTCTCCCTCTCTCTCTGCCCCTCCCTCGCTCACGCTCTCTCTCTCTCTCCTTCAAAAATAAATTTAAAAAAAGAGAGAAGATTAGGACACAGACGTGCACATGCAGAGGAAAGACCATGTGAGGGCACAATAAGGAGACAGGCATCTGCAAGCCAAGGAGAGAGGCCACCACAGGAACAATGCTGTCAATGCCTTGATCTTGGATGTCCAGCCTCTAAAACTGCAGGAAAATAAATTTCTGTTGCTTAAGCCACTCTGTCTGTGATGTTTTGTTATGGGAGCCCTAGCAAACTAATACAGCATCTCTTGCTTACTAGATGTCTTCAAGGAAGGCTGGATAGACCACTCTGTGAACATCAAAGAATGTCGGAGGAATGTCTTTGCTGCCATGGGATGTTCAGTGTCACAGAAACAGATACCCAGACTTAGTCTTTGATTTTCCCTTGGAAAACAATTTCACTATAGTTGACTTACTCTGTTCTAATGCCATGTTCAATCATTCCAGGCAATGGTTGACCACTAGCCAGTCTTTTCCCTCCCTCCTTTCCCCTCTCCCTTATTTCATCCTCAAGAAATGTATAGAGCTCTAGCATAAAAGATGGAACTAGATTCACTGGGGATCTCACAGCTGTGCTTTGAAGAACATGCTCTTGAGAAACTGAAGACATTTTGTTACTAAAAGATGAGTCTAGAGGCACAGGCATTGGTTGTGATATGGGAGGTAGGTTTTTGCTTCACCTAACACCCATCCTTGCAGGGGTTCTGGAGGACCTAGGATTTAGCACAATCTAAAGACCTTCAGGTTACATATTAACATGTCTGGGGATGCTCAAGATATGGGCATAGGAAGTACAAGAATAGACCCCACTTTTAGATAATATCAGATGGAGCTCAGAGCATCAAGAATTATTATTATGTAGGGGCCCCTGGGTGGCTCAGTCAGTTAAGCATCCAACTTCAGCTCAGGTCATGATCTCAGTTTGTGAGTTCAAGCCCCACATTGGGCTCTCTGCTGTCAGCAGAGCCTGCTTGGGATTCTCTCTCTCTGTCTCTCTGCCCCTCCCTTGCTCACTCTCTCTTTCTCTCTCTCTCTCTCAAAAATAAACACTTTTAAAAAATAATTGTTATTATGTAAATTTAGCACACTTATATGCAACAGCAGGCAAGGACCAGAATATAACAGTTAAAAAGGTATTTGACAAAGCCTTATTATATCCTTCTAGATAAAATGATTAAAATATGCTTGAATAATTTATTTTAAAGTAGATTTAAAAGCATACACAAAATGTGCTCAATAAAGGTTTTCAATGTGGAAATAGGTTCACAGTGATATCTAGTTAACATGTACCACTTGGTAATTCTTTTTTTTTTTTTTTTTTTTTTTTTTTTTTTTGGGACAGAGAGAGACAGAGCATGAACGGGGGAGGGGCAGAGAGAGAGGGAGACACAGAATTGGAAACAGGCTCCAGGCTCCGAGCCATCAGCCCAGAGCCCGATGCGGGGCTCGAACTCAGGGACCGCGAGATAGTGACCTGGCTGAAGTCGGACGCCCAACCGACTGCGCCACCCAGGCGCCCCGGTAATTCTTTTTATAACTGTTTCTGTTTATAATGTCTATGAAACAGAAAGTAAACTCCTGGAATACCTTTGAGAATCAAGATTCAAAATATTCTTGGTAAGTTGGTGTGACATGTGAAAATCAATAATAACAATTAGCAGAGCTAAATATACATATCTTCATTTTAGTTTTTCAAAAATAAGAGTTCCATGGGTATGGAGATTTTGTAAACAGTTTATAGGAAACAGGTCTTGGGAATTAGTTAAATAAAAAACTACAGCTATGAATAATTTTGGAAATAATAGTGATGTTTGAGAAAGTAATGTCACTGAATTGTACCCTTAAAATGGTTACATTGGTAAATTTTATGTTATATATATATTTTGCTACAATTAGAAACCAAAACTGTAGTGAAGCCACAGATATTTGGCATATTACAGATTTGATTCTTGAAAAGCAGATGAGATTCTTGAAAAGCAGATTTGATTCTTGAAAAGCAGATGAGAGCCAACATACTGGTGTGAACAAATATTGTGTCGTATATTATTTATTTCAGAATTTCATATCACACTCTATATTAAGGCACAAATTAAGTGTTGAAAGTTCTAAAACTGACATCATTTGAGAAAGGGTTAAAGAAACCATTTGTAATTATCCTGGGGCAAATAAGGCTGTTCTACAAATAAATGGAGTCTTGTCATGTAGAAAGAACAGACATCCTCTGTTTTGTTCCACAGGTAAAACAGACCTCATAGGTGGCATTCGTCTCTTTATTCATTCCATGCCAGGTCTGCTGGATGGAGCTGCAGATCATTTCCTTATACATTAATATACTAATAAAATAAAAAATGGGCAGATGAAGTCTAAATACCACTGGATACCTGAGAGAAGACGATCTAAGGAGACGACCTCTCGTGGATCACTGACATGTGAATTATCTGGCATTGGCCTATATAAGGAAATTTATTACTCGGGTAGAAGGATGCTTTCTCCAAATGCAAGGGCATATTAGTCAACTTTAGTTTAAGTATGGGAGTCCTGTCTACCCTCAGCTGATCTCCTTTTTGGTTTTGATGATAGATAACAAGAAGTGCGTATAATCTTTACTCTTTATCTCAGAATTTCTCTAGAACCTTTTGGAGAGCAGCCATAACTTCCTTATTCCTCAAGCTGTAGATCATGGGGTTCAGCATAGGTGCCACCAGAGCATAGAATAGAGCAACCGTCTTCTCCTCTTCCTCTGAGGAGGCTGACCGTGGCCCCAGGTAGGTGAAGATGGTAGCCCCAAAGCACATACAAACCACAGTGAGGTGAGAGGCACACGTCCCAAAGGCTTTGCTACGTCCCTGAGCAGAACGAATATTCAGAATGGCAGCAACTATACGAACATAGGAGAACAGAACCAGGAAACAGGGAAGCATGATCACGAGAAATCCTGAGATGGCCACCATGACCTTGTTGAAGGAGACGTCCACACAGGCTAGCCGTAGCACTGCTAAGGTCTCACAGGCAAAGTGATTAATAACATTGTGACACAGGGGAAGCTGGAAGGTAATGATTGTCTCCATCAGTGAATTGGCGAAACCAACCACCAAGCAGCCAGCAGCCAGCCCCAGACACAGCTGTCCATGCATGATGACTGTGTAGTGTAGTGGGTGGCACACAGCCACATAGCGGTCATAGGCCATGGCTCCCAGCAGGAAGAACTCAGACCCACCCAGGGCCAGGGAGATATAGAGCTGGAGCACACAGCTGTAGAATGGGATGGACTTCCGGGCTGAGAGCAGGTGGGCCAGCATTTGTGGGGCAAAACTGTTTGAATAACAAAGGTCCACAAAGGATAAAATACTAAGGAAGAAGTACATGGGGTTATGAAGCCTGCTGTCCAGTCTGATCAGAAGAAGAATGAGAACATTTCCCACCAGAGTCACCAAGTACATGGTCAGGACCAGGACAAAGAGGAAGACTTGCATCTTCCAGTCACTGGACAACCCGAGTAGAATGAACTCCCTCACCCATGTCTGGGTTTTATTTTCCTGGCCCATGAGTTTCTGAGGACCAAACTCTAAAGATATTGAAAAAACAAATTATGAAAACTCAGGATTGAATAGTGGCTTTTAGACCATATGGAGAGCTTACCAATCTGAACTTAAGTTCTTCTAGAACATCTCAGCCAAATCATCATCCACACTCTGCTTGAACACATCCATATGAGGAGCACAATGGGATCCAGCTGTGCAGCTGGAAATCAAGAAGAAAAGAAGTTACATTCTTAGAATTCAATTTATTGGAATGTAATTTCTCCTCCCAAACATCTGCTCTTAAATGGGGGAAGGAAATTAATGAAGTGTTTAGACTTAAAATCCTATTCCATTTAGTAGGTATTATAGAGAATTCATGTATTTTTGGTGAGAAATTTTTTGGTTCATATGAAAGATATTTTTCTGAATTCTGATTGATGTCCAGTCCCACTTAACTTCCTTTTGTTTATTGGGTTTCCTCTCTAGATATCTCAGACACACCCTACTTACCCCTCCTCGGGGGAATGTATCCATGAAACCCTGGATGTTGTAAATAATATTCTTATATTTTCATTAATAAATTTTTTTGAGCTTATATGCTTGACCTTGCCCTTTTGACATTGCCAAGTGGAAGGTCTCCTCTCCACCTACCTCACACCAGTGACTGTGATGGGTGAGATCAACCCAAGATGGACAACTTTAAAAATTGCCAAGTGGAAGGTCTCCTCTCCACCTACCTCACACCAGTGACTGCGATGGGGGAGATCAACCTAAGATGGACAACTTTAAAAATCAGGTGTTGTTAGGGGCACTTGGGTGACTCAGTCGGTTGAGATTCTGACTTTGGCTCAGGTCATGATCTCGCAGTTTGTGAGTTTTATCCCTGCAATGGGCTCTGGGCTGACAGCTCAGAGCCTGGAACCTGCTTCGGAATCTGTGTCTCCATCTCCCTCTCTGCCCCTCCCCTGCTTGTGCGTGCACTCTCTCTCTCTCTCTTTCAAAAATAAATAAATGTTAAAAATTAAAAAATCAAAAAAGTCAGGTGTTGTTGGGGCACCTGGATGGCTAAGTTGGTTAAGCATCCAACTCTTGATTTCAGCTCAGGTCATGATCTCATGGTTCATGGGTTTAAGCCCCGTATAGGAGTCTGTGCTAACAACATAGAGTCTGCTTGGATGCTCTCTCTTCCCCCACCCCCTCTCATTTCAAAATAAATAAATAATCAGTTGTTTCATGAAAAGAAAGTATATATAGTTGCTAAAATTCATCTCCCATGCCCCTCAAGTGGAATTTAATAACTTGTTTAATGATATGAGGTTGTTATACAACAATGATGTTTTCTCAAGGAAGGAACAGCTCATTCATTTCTCAATACACAATTGATGAGTCCTTACCCATGAAGATAGAAGGATAGAAAATCAGGTGTTAATTATAGAACATGAGGACATAGGCAGTAATTTTTTGACCCAAACCAAAATTTTTGTTTCTTTTCTTTTGCTCACTTACAAAAAGAAAGTAGTGATCCATATCTAAAGTATACAGATGGAAGTCTGAAGTCTTAGAGACCATCCTGTGACAGTACATGAAGGATCCACGTGAAATATTATTACCCCAATGGCTCCTTTGCTGTTCATGCTATAACTATAGATAGCAGACTCCAACTGAATTTATCAAAAACTTCCATTTTTAGCTTAAAAACTTAAAATAATTATTAGAGATCATAACACTTATAACACAGGTGGCTGGGAGACTTAAGATTAAGGTTCATTGCCATGAAGATAGCAACATTCAGACCGTTAGTCATAAAATATACAGGATTTAGTATTGTTCTGAATAAGACCAGAAATGCCAAGGGATTTCTTAAAAACCGAGCTTTCAGAAATAGAGTGTTACACAGAAATCAGAGGAAATGATCAAACAATGTGAGAAATCCATTCAAGGCTTTGCCCTGGAAGCTTCCAGTCACTCACACCAGAATTAACTGGAACAAGATACTTAGCTACAAGACTGGCAAAGAAATTCACAATGTAGGGGTGCCTGGGTGGCTCAGTTGCTTAAACGTCAGACTTCAGCTCAGGTCATGATCTCACAGTTCGTGGGTTCGAGCCCTGTGTCAGGCTCTGGGCCGACAGCTCAGAGCCTGGAGCCTGTTTCAAATTCTGTGTCTCCCTCTCTCTCTGACCCTCCCTTGTTCATGCTCTGTCTCTCTCTGTCTCAAAAATAAATAAAAAGTAAAAAAAAAAAAAAAAAAAAGAAATTCACAATGTAAGTAAAGCTCCTCACTGTGTAACAAAATAAGGGATTAAAAATCTTCATGACAAATAAGTAGGTCATAATCAAGAATGATATTTTTCCAGAATGTTTAAAATTCACAGGTTGTTCAGCCTCATGGCTAAAAACCAATAGCATAGGCTTAATTTTTTTGTGTTCCTTTGTTTGTAATTTCTGTTGCACCACACCTATTTGTACATTAGCTTCTTTTCATTTTGCCATATTTTACATTGAGTTAAAAACTACCATCATTAAACTGGTTAGAAAATGTCCTAGTCATGAAAGCCCTGATCAAAGTACGGACTGGTATGTTTACAATACTTTCCTATCCTTATGTAAATGTATTTTTAGCACTCCAATGCTTTTTAGAGATTCACCAATAGCTAAAGAGAACACACTTCACACAGCTCACTCTCTGACATCTGAAAATCTGCAGTTTTAGAAGAGAATTATACCTCTCTCTCTTTCTACACATCTGTATATATATTTATACATTTCAAGAATTGCAGAAAATGTAAATGTTGAAGAAAGTAATAGTTATTTCATGCTTGCTGCTTTGTGTTAGGATTTCACAAAATAAACCAAACAACTGTATAAATCACAATAAAACCTGAAACATACCAAAGTGTGATGGCTTGTTTCCAAGGTGTATTTCTATTGTAACCTGTCCTTTAAAGCAACACCAGTGACTTGAATCGCATTGTATGTAAGACTGATTCCAGATCACCTTTCTTCAGTCCTGTCTTCCCAGGGCTCAGAGGTAACCCTGACACAGCCACTCTTCTAGGTACATCAGAGGTGTGCACATGCATGCAGGCTGCGTGAACGTGAAGGCTCCGGGTAATGCTAGATTCACGTATGTTGTCTGCACTCCTATAACCAGGACTTGAATGTGTTTTTTTTTTTTAATCAAACAATTACAGGGGCGCCTGGGTGGCTCAGTCGGTTAAGCGTCCGGCTTCAGCTCAGGTCATGATCTCACGTGTTTGTGAGTTTGAGCCCCAGGTCAGGCTCAGTGCTGACAGCTTGGAGCCCGGAGCCTGCTTCAGATTCTGTGTCTCCCTCTCTCTCTGCCCCTCCCCTGCTCATGTTCTGTCTCTCTCTCTGTCAAAAATAAATAAACATTAAAAAACTTTCTTTTTATTTTTTTAAAATCAAACAATTACAAAACTAGTAGCGTTTTCCTGCCTATCTCCAAACACCCCCAAAATGAGGTCATTTGTCGTTAAAGCCATGTTATGCTTGCTCAGTAATGTCGTCAGGCAAGCACATTTCTGAGTGATACATAATTTGTATAAATGATTTTGCTTTTTTTTTAGTAAAATATATTTGACATATTTAAGAAGTGATGTGTTAGGACACCTGAATGGTTCAGTCAGTTGAGTCTCCAACTTTGGCTCAGGTCATGATCTCGCGGTTGGTGGGTTCGATCCCCGTGTTGGTCTCTCTGCCCTCAGCTGCTCTCAGCGCAGGGCCCACTTCAGATCCTCTGTTTCCCTCTCTCCTTGCCCCTCCCCCATTCTCCCTCTCTCTATCAACAATAAACATTTTTTAATTAAAAACTGAAAATAAATAAAAAGCGATATGTAAAAGTAAATCTTATTGTAAAATTATTTCAGATAACTTACCCAAGTCAATTGCCCTGTGAATCATTAAGTTTTACAAAATCTTCTCAATCTTCTCTATTCTTTTGGTGGCAGATGGTGGGAAAAAAACAAGCTCTTGAAACACGCCTGCTCATCTAGAGTGCAAAACTTCACTGGCTGGGAAGACCGTTAAGAGAAGAATTAAAAACCATAACTGCACTTGTGTCTGTATCAAGTTGATCTGAACTATTTATTTATTTCTTACTCTATACCAAATTAGACTAAATGCTCTATATATCTAATAAGTAATATAACACAATACAACATAATGCAATACAATATATAATAATCATCACAATAATACTCTGAACTTTGGCCCATTATTGGCAGGTGGCAAAGGAGGCGAAGTGATTAGCCAGAGGAGGGGTCCGCAGGTAAATGGGATTACCTGATAACTCGGGGTACATCCCTTGTGCTCCTGTGCACAGCATGACCCCATGTGTAGTGCAGTGATAGATCCTGTTGAAAGGCTGTGGATTCACCTAACATAAAAATCAGGAGACATATCAAGAGGACTCAGTTCCTTCTGCCTTTAATCCCACCACCTCAGAGTCATGGCGGAGCTGAGGAGGGGCCTGGCACTTACCCGTGATGTTGCAGTCTGTCCTCCAGGTCACGGCCACAACAAGACAAGGAGGAACAAAGTACATCTCCCTCATTTACAAACTCTCTTGTAGTACGTGATTAGCCAGCCTCTTTCACAAACTCGGAAAGATGATCAAGCTTCTACTTTGTGTCTGATGTGGTGATGAGTGCAAGAGGGGGTCCATGGCAGGGAGTCATTTCTTTCTCCCTTAAGAAAAAATGAAGGTCTATGATTATGGACACTAATGGAAACAAAAACAATCTAATATCAGAAATGGATAAAGGTATGTGCTAACTGTTTAAAGTCAGCTTGCAAACAAAGATTAAACCTAAGTACAGTTTTGTTCAACCAAAAGACTATCCCTAACAAGGAAAAGATGAGTCCCAACAAAGGATCCTGGGCTGCGGGCATGAGTCTGGTCTCAGTGGGGAGATTTGTCCCTTCTGATCTGCCTCCCACGGGGAACTTGGACTCGATTATCTGTAGTGGTGAGTGCTTATGAGTAGTGCCAACACATCCCCCCTCTGCTTGAGTAAATAGTTTCTATCACACTAACATAAAAGGTGGGCTACATTTCCAGGCCACGTGATAATCACATCAAAGGCAGAGGTAAAATCTTGAGTGGCCAGAGGTGTAGTTAAACCCAAATCATTACACGGGCGGAGAAGAGATCCACTTCTCTCCAGTCTGAGGGACACTTTCCAGAGCGCCCCCCCGGGGGTGCCACACACAAACACACTCACTCATGCTCCAGCTATTCACAAAGTTCTTTCATACCTACTTAGTTGTACACTCACAACATAAAACCACAACTCTGGGATGTACTGATACTGAATTGTGCACTATAAAATGGTTAATTTTATGTGATATGAATTATACCCTAATTTAAAAATCTTCATTAAATGTCTTTCTTTAAAAAAAATCAAAACCAGCCCAAACTTAAATGAACAAGTAGTAAATAGATAAGTATTTAACAGCGAAACTTACACAAAGTTAAACAGAAGAGAAGAAGATATTGAGATGTAAGTAAGAATAAATAAATGGGCAAAGTCATCGATAAGCTCTCAATGGAAAAAAGCAAAAAGTCAGAGAGAGAATTAATGGTCGGAAAGGAAAAATGAAACCAGAAAGGGAGACAAAGAAAAAAAAGAGTACGTTGAAGAAGCCAAGGAAATAGAAATGAAACCAAATGAGGAAGAAATGGAAACAATGAAAATGGGAGAAAAGATTTATAGATGCCATTTTCTCGACATTTAATCAATGTACACATTGCTAAAGCTATCCAATATTTTATATACCACAGCTTCTTATATTGTATTTATTTTGGTATTCAATCCCAGAGTGTTACTTTTAGTCCTTTATTATTTATTATTGCAGCCCTTCTTTGCGGTGAAATTTTCTAGAATTTGGCTCTATCATGGTAGAAATCCTGCTCAAAATAGATTTACCTGGGAAATTGATGAATTCCCAGAGAATATTAACAGTGAGATCTTTCAGGACAACCCTCCCACCACACACACACACACACAAATCTTCAGGACGAATTTTTCCCCAGTTACATTACTGAAAAACCCTAAATTTCCCACCAAAAAATAGCAGACTCAAGAATGCTTAGCTAAGGAACATGTATTTGTCATTACTGAAAGCCAAATCACACAGGCTTAATTTCTATTCTTTGGCCACTTTACCATAATCTGTTTTGTAAAGAGAAGCAAATACTTTACCAGAGCCATCTCTGCATTGCCACAGCACACTGGAGATGCTCAGAAACCCAGATCCCTTTCCTCTGGGCTTTAAAAATAGTTGCGAAAGGAGAGGGGTACGGGACAAAGAAAAGAAGGTGAAGTAAAGTCATAGAGAGCAGACCAGGATGAGGGGGGTGGCACAGATCTGAACAGGAGAAGTTAGGACTCCTGGGTTGGGCTGCCTCCTGCACGCCGCCCCCCTCATCCCCTCTCCTCTGCTCAGCTCCGACCTATCTAGCCCTGCTCCACTGTGACATTGCTTTCTCTTCCTTGACCCAGAGTACTTAGAGAATGAGCTTGAAGCTGCAAGGAACAGCTGTATTTATCATTTACCAACAATGGCTCTGCCTCTTTGGAGCATTTTCATGCAGCTTGAACATTTGATTTGAATTTTGAAAGACCCCTTCCGCTGGAATGAAGCTTTATGGAAAAGCATATGTTCCCCTAAGATCCTAGCACAGCAGTTTTCATATCTGTAAAATAAAGAGAACGGCATAAACTGCACCCTTCCTGGGGGGACATACACATAGTTATCTCGCAATAATGAAAATAGTGAAAATGCTTTATTAATAAGCAAATGGAAACACACTTGAAAATGTAAACTTGAAAATGACTGTTTTAACAACAAGCATCAGCTAAGCAGCCTGTTCAGCGCGTGAGTGTGGACAGTGGGTCCCAGCAAAGCTTTGTTAGGTTCCTGACCAGCCCGAGATGGGCAGATACGAGAAGCATTTCAGACAAGGATGTTACCCTAAAGACTTGTTTCCCCAAATAGAAATTCTGTTTGGAGAGGAAACAGCTAACCTGTGAGGGAGTCCTCTTTCTCCTGACATCAGTGAAGAAAAGGACCATCAGCATAGCCAGGCCTCTGGGCCCTGTTTCCAGGAGTCAGCGGGTACAAAGCAGAGATGAACACCAATGCCAGTTTATTAGCAGGCTCAGGCCGCCACAGGTCGGGAACCCTTAAATCGCTTGCAACTCCTGGCTTCCTAATTTGAACAGCCAGAACACATTTTCTTGGGACAAATCTCCAGGAGAGGACAACTATGTCAAGCCACCATGCTGTCAGGCTTGAAGAACACAGGAGGGGGCTGCAGATTACAGGAACTTGCTTTCAGAATTCATGTTGCTAAATAAGTGTTAAAAAGACACTTGCAAACTCACCTTTGGAGAGTGGAGGAGGTCATCGTGTGCCTTGGAAAAATGGCAGGGCTGGGCAAGTTGCAACATTTGAAGCAAGTGCAATTGGAACAGATAACTTTCTCTAACTTTAGTGACGAAATCTCAAGGGGCCAATTATGCTTTGTTCATTAAATTTCCTGTCTTTTCCCTCCCTGTCTGGTCACTTCTGCACCAAACACCCTAACCCGCATTTCAACTTTGCCAATCAGTTTTGTTTCCTTGTCCCAGGTGCATAGAAAGGAGCTCTCCAAACTTTAATTTCTCAAGGGGATGGGATGCATCTGGGTTTTCACTCACACCACCCTTGCATGGTGGAAATTTTTTTACTCTACTTGATAAGCATGAAGAGGTGATTACATCTCAAATTCCTCCTTCCAGTTCACCCATCTCCACATTCCTTTGAGCAATTGCTCCCAACCAGGCAACCCAGGGGTCAATGGGATGCCTTGTACTCCACTGTCTGATCTAAGCATGGGCAGAGAGACTTCTGTATGCCAGGTCCTAGGGAGATGCTAAGGCAGGGCTGCTCCCTAGGTCTGGAATTCTATATCCTGTAACCTTCTGAAAACGTACGCCTTTTCCTTTAAAGAAGATAATCTTTGCTACCCTGGTTTGTACTTGGAGATTTTCAGCGTTCAGAATCCTCAGTAAAAGTCCAGCCATCCTGTGTGGAAAAACTCCAGTGAGGATGTTAAGCTCTTGTGTAGTGAAACCTGTAGAAGCCCTGAGTATTCCCTTCTCTGAGAGTGAGGGAGATCTCTGCTCATGGGCCTTGTGTCTGTGACAGTGACCAGGCTGCTGTCAGCCTCTGCTCGGCTACCTGGCATTGCTCTAGGAACGGGCATGTGATTCATTCTCCCCAACTTACTCTGGGAGCTCTGACAATAGCATCTTCGCCCAGCCAGTGGTCTCAGACCCACTTCCTAAGCACAATAACCTGCCTGCAGGTGCTCTGTGAGTGCTGGAGCTGGAAGGGCAAGTGAGCTCTGGACCTTAAAAAGATAAGAGCAGAGGGGGGAAAAGTTGCTCTCTAGCTTCCAAAATGTTGCTGACGTTTCTCTTAGCAGACTTTTTTTCTTATTTATTGTCCTCTTTACTTTGCGGATTTATTATCTTGTGTCCTAGGCTTTTACCATTATTTAGTATATTTTTAGGAGGAAGCAAATATAAACTCATTTGTAAAATGCACTTAACTTCCTCGCTTTTAGATATTTGGAGTTAATTTTTCATGGCATATAATAGGAAATATGATATTTCTTTGTCCTGACAGTGGAGCCATTTGTCCAAACATCATTTATTTAGTGATACGTATTTTCCTATATTAATTTCACATTATACATTTATGATATGTTAAATTCCTATATGCAAAAGTTTCTTTGGGGATTGTATTTTGATTCATGCCTGTTTCTACACCAATACCACGGTTTTAATTGTACTTTTATAACCTGCTTTGATGGATACTAAGGCAGGTACTCCCTCACTTTATTACACTTCTTTCTCAAAAACTTAATAAAAATGAAATGTCTTCAATCCACAGCAGACATTATACCTAATGGAGAATCTATATATACTTTCCTTTGGGTCAGGAACCAGAAGGATACCTGCTATCATAGCTTCTGTTTAACCCAACATTAGAGGCCCTGGACTATGATATGAGTAAAGAAATAGATTAAGATGTACAAAGATTATAAAGAAAATTTTCACTATTTACAAATGACATTATATACCTAGAAAAAATTTTTTCAACAATGAAATTTAAGAAGATCTACCTACAAGACCACGTTACGGAAATCAATAGCATTTCTGTACTCTAGCAATAACCAATGAGAGAAAAAAGAAAACACCATTTATAATAGCAACATAAGTTATAAAGTATTTAGGAATTTCTCATCAGAGAGTATACATGATTTGTACGGAGCACTTTGCCAAAAGCTTCAGTCCTTATAATATTCGTCATCTACTTTTCCCATTTTATTTTTCTCTATAGCAATTAACACCTATAGTATACTATATATTAATTGTTTCTTATATTTATTATTTATTTTCCTTAAGTAGAATGTAATCTCCACGAAGACAGACCCTTTTGTTTGTTTTCACTGTTGTACCCACCATACTTGGAAGAGTGTCTGCCCTATAATACACATGTAACAAATATCTGTCAAGTGAATGTGGAGAAAATATTAAAACTTTAAATAGGGCATTAACGATTATCAGAATAACTCCAAAGACATTTCATTCTTTGGATGAGACAACTTAATATTATAAAGATGTCAATGCTCCAAAATGAATCTACATATTCAGTGCAAACCTGATCAAAACTTTAAATGAGCTTTTTGGGGAACTTAATAAAATTACTCAAAAAATTATATGAAATACACTACTCTATAAATAGCTATTTGTAGATGGACTATAAATAAATACAAATATAAATATGCCAGCTATTTTGATTATATACTTAATAACTTTGAAAAAAGAAGATGTGTTTGCCCATCTTATTTGATAAGCTACACATGACCAATGAAGACTTATTATAAACCAAGAAGACTTCTAAAAATAGAATAATAGAATTGTATGGTGAGAGTGCAAACAAATGAACAAAGAGAAAAGAATAGAGTTCAAAAACAGATCTGTACATAGTACATTAAAGTTACTGCAGATAGATGAGTAAAGAATACACTGATAAATGGACCACAACATGGAAGAAAACCCACCAGATCCATATTTGACAACGTATGGAGAAGAAAACATCAGATAAACTAAAGAACCATGAATGGTAAAAGTAGACAATTTAATTAAATAGGAAAATAGAATATTTTATGACCCTGTTGCAGGACTTTTTTTTGGAAAAACTTCCTAAGCATAAATCATAGAACAAAAATTGGCTGAATCAGCTTATATCAAAATAAAGGTTTTCTGTTCAACAAAGGACTGCATGAATGAAGTTAACAGAGAGATAACAGCTTGGAGATATGTAATTGCAATGACTATAACAGGAAGGACTGTATTTATAATATACACACCGACAAGGAAATGGCAAAAGACCAAAAGAAAATGAATGCTCAGTGTACAGCAATAGAAACCCAAATGGTGGACAATATTATTCACTCAGAAAATATTTATCATGTGCCCACTAGGAGATAGACACTATTTGAGACACTTGGTACACATAAATGAACAAAACAAAGAATGCTGCCTCAAGGGGCTTATGTTCTGGGAGTCGTGAAGGGGTAGGAGGTAGACATTAAAAATGAGTTAGTTGAGGGGTGTCTGAATGGCTCAGTTGGTAGAGCACCAGACTCTTGATCTCAGGGTCATAAGTTCAAGCCCCACATTGGGTGTAGAGCCTACTACTTTAAAAAAAAATGAGTTAATTGCAAATATGTTGGAAAAAATAAGTAGGTAAGAGGGAGCAGGAGTAGGGGGCACGGAGAAAATTTGCATATTAAATGGGGCAGTGATGATAGTTGAATGAAGAATTAGAGGGGATGAGGAAGAGGCCATGAGGAAAAAGCATTCCAGGTAGAGTATAGTCGAAAACAGGCCTGTGTCCATTGTAAATATTTTAGGAATTCTGAGTAATTATAGGTTGAAAAGAGGAATGGCATCATTTGACTTTTGTTTCAGAGGGATCGCTCTGAGTGCTGGGATATAGGAATAGAAACAGAGAAATATGCTGTAGACTGTTGTAGTAATGCAAGTGGGAGATGATGGTGACTCACGCCAGGATACAGGAGTAGAGATGATAAGTGATTGTATTCTATATACATTTTGAATGTAGAGACAACAGGATATTCTTGCAGATTTGAATCAGATATGAGAAAAAGAGAGTGGTCTAACCACTGCAATGATGGAGTTATCATGAACCTCTCAGGTAGGAAAGGCATGGATAGAACAGAATGGGGTGTAGATGGAAATCAAGAGTCCATATATGAAGACATAGTCATATGGATTACTTATCAGAGTAATGAAAAATAAAATAATTTTAGATCTTTCAGGCTAGAAAAATTCAAAACATGCAGGCTGTGGATAGAGAGGAATCCTCAGGCACTGAAGTAGTAGAGACTTACAAAGCCATTCTGGTGAGCATTATCTATAACCTAGCATGTTGTTTCTTGAGAATATTCCTCAAATAAATTCTCACACAGCTCTTTAAGTGTGCGTTATTACAACGTTTATCAGAGGGCCATATGTGATGGTGGGAGTTGGGTGCCATAACAGAGTGTTAGCTAGAATATGGTTTACTATGGATCACTATGAACCGTTAGAAGTAATAGACTAGCCATATGTATGGATCTTAAAAATACAGTGGTGAGTGAAAACAACTACATCACAACATGAGTAGTTACAAATACAATGCATTCTTAACAATTACATAAATATGCTCTCAAACATAATTACATACATTAAACATATTAGAAGAGTTGTCCACACAAGGAAGAAATAAAAATGAGATAAAAGATAATTTTTAAGTTTTTAATTCAGCAAAGTTATCACACAGCATTATATTAGTTACATGTGTACAATAGAGTGATTCAACAGTTCCATACATCATCACTAGTGCTCATCATGATGAGTGTACCCTTAATCCCATTCACCTATTTCACCCATCTTCCACCCACCTCCCCCCTGGTAACCATCTATTTGTTCTCTATAGTTAAGGGTCTGTTTTTTGGGTTTGTCTCTCTTTTCTTTGTTTGTTTTACTTCTTAAGTTCCACATATGAGTGAAATCATATGTTATTTGTCATTCTCTGACTTATCTCACTTAGCATTATGCCCTCTATATCCATCCATGTTGCTGCAAATGGCAAGATTTCATTATTTTTTTTTTTAATTTTTTTTCAACATTTATTTATTTTTGGGACAGAGAGAGACAGAGCATGAACGGGCGAGGGGCAGAGAGAGAGGGAGACACAGAATCGGAAACAGGCTCCAGGCTCTGAGCCATCAGCCCAGAGCCCGACGCGGGGCTCGAACTCACGGAACGCGAGATCGTGACCTGGCTGAAGTCGGACGCCTAACCGACTGCGCCACCCAGGCGCCCCAAGATTTCATTATTTTTTATGGCTGAGTAATATTCCATTGTGTGTGTGTGTGTGTGTGTGTGTGTGTGTGTATATACACATACATACACCACATCTTCTTGATCCATTCTTCTATCAGTGGCAAGTTGGGCTGATTCCATAATTTGACTATTGTAAATAATGTTGCAATAAACACAGGGTTGCATATATATTTTCTAATTAGTGTTTTCATATTTGTTGGGTAAATACCCAGTAGTAAATTATTGGATCATATAGTAGTTCTATTTTTAATTTTTTTAGGAACTTCCATATTGTTTTCCATAGTGGCTGCCACGAATTAATTAATTTTTAACAATTAATAAAATGCAGATGATAATGATCCATCTATTGAGGAATATGATTAATTATCTCTGGTGCAACAGCCGGACCACGTCAGACCCCACATGTGTGAAGCAGGACTTTATTCGAAACAGGATAAAGATGTGACCACATTTATTTTCTAAGAAAAGGTGCCTTCTGCAGGTCAAATGACCTGGGCCACTCATAAATTGCAGGATAAAGAAAGAGTTGGACATAACTTATAGATTAAAGAGACTTCAAAGACATACCAAGCACATTCTATTTTAACTATGTTAAGAATGTAACTCACATGATATAAATGAAGGTGTTAAGCAAGAAACTGGATACATGTGTTTAAAGCTCATGAGAAAGCTTGAGCTTTTGCCTGCCTCAGAGCTAAAAATTATATAACAGATGAATGGCTGAGATATTGAGAGATCAGAGATTGGGGGAGAGAGAGAGATCTATAGATAGATGCCATGGCTATGGGTAAGATGGTCACCTGGAGCAGACAGAGCACAGGATCTACTACAGCCATACAATAGAAAGAAAGTTCATTTTGAACAACTGTATACGGAGAGAAGGTTGCATAATGCTTAGCGCTACAATTTTGTCCTAAAAACTATTTATAAAAATAGTTGAATATGAAGACTCCTGGGTGGCTCAGTTAAGCGTCCAACTCTTGATTCCAGCTTGGGTCATGATCTCACAGTTCATGAGATCAAGCCCCATGCTGGGCTCCTTGTTAACAACTGACAGTAAGGAGCCTACTGGCATTCTCTCTCTTCTCTCTTTCTGCCCCCGCTTGTGCTTGAGCTCTCTCTCAAAATAAATAAACATTAAAAAATATAGTTGAGGAGCACCTGAGTGGCTCAGTCAGTGAAACGTCCAGCTTTGGCTCAGGTCAAGATCTCACGGTTCGAGAGTTTGAGCCCCGTGCCGGGCTCTGTGCTTACAGCTCAGAGCCTGAAGCCTGCTTCAGATTCTGTGTTTCCCTCTCTCTCTGCCTCTCTCCCACTCTCCCTCCCTCAAAAATAAACATTAATTTTTTTAAATACTTGAATATCTATACCACCACCCTAGCAAGTATTTTACATAGATTATCTATAATCTTCAAAATAATCACACATTGAATGTCATTCCTTCTTTTGATGGTTGAGGAAACTGGAGGTCAGAGATAATAAACATATTTGTTAAAGTCACATTGCTGGTGAGGGGTGGGTCAAGATGTGAAGCGTGGCTGCCCTCATTCTGAGACTTTTCATTGTCCACACTGCATTTCCTAGGGGCATATGTGGGAGAAATAAGAAAGGGGAGGGGAGAATGTGAACTCTGGAAAGACTGCTAACCCAGCAGACCCCAACTTAATAACTGGATGTTTTTGTTTTTTTTCTTTTTTTACTGTATGCATAAGAAGGTGGTAATACATAGTCAAAATGTGGACTAATGTGAAAAGTCAGTCTTCAAAACTGTGCTCACCTTGATCTACCTTATCAGCAAATCTGGAGAAAAGGGCATGGCCATCATTTCCTCTTTGTTTGAAATGTCATTCTTTGGGCTTTTGGAAGGAAGGAGAAATTCTTTGAATCTTCACCTTTTTTCACTTAATTTTCCCAACAGTCTTCTTAGGGCGCTCATTACCTCCTTGTTCCTCAAGCTGTAGATTAAGGGATTTAGCATCGGGGTCACCACAGCGTAGAACAGAGCGACCATCTTCTCTTGCTCTGCTGAGGAGCCAGCAGAGGGTCTCAAGTATGTGAAGATGGCTGTTCCAAAGCACATGGAAACCACAGTGAGGTGGGAAGCACAGGTCTCAAATGCTTTGCAGCGTCCTTGGGCGGAGCGGATATGCAGAATAGCAGCAACTATACGAGCATAGGAGAACAGAACCAGGAAACAGGGAAGCATGATCACCAAAAATCCTGAGATGGCCACCATGACCTTGTTGAAGGAGATGTCCACACAGGTCAGCCTCAGCACAGCCAACATCTCACAGGCAAAGTGATTAATGACATTATGGCACAAAGGTAGCTGGAAGATGATCACTGCCTGCATCAGTGAATTCATGAAGCCAGCCCCCAAGCAGCCAGTAGCCAGCGCCAGGCAAAGCCCCCCATGCATGATGGCTGTGTAGTGCAGCGGGTGGCACACGGCCACATAGCGGTCATAGGCCATGGCTCCCAGCAGGAAAAACTCGGAGCTGCCCATGGCCAGGGAGATAAACAGCTGGAACACACAGCTGTGGAACGGGATGGACTTCTGGGCTGACAGGAAGTGAACAAGCATCTGTGGGACGGTGCTGTTGGTATAACAGATGTCCACAAATGACAGGACACTGAGGAAAAAGTACATAGGTGTGTGTAGCCTGCTGTCCAGTCTGATAAGGAGGATGATGAGGAAGTTCCCCAGCACAGTCACCAGATACATGACCAGGAAAAGGACAAAGAGGGAGACCTGAGTGTTCCAGCATCTGGACAGCCCCAGCAGAATGAACTCACTCATCCAGGTCTGGTTTTCCCTGCCCATGAGCCTCTGAGGACCAAATCCAAGTTATAAACCAATAAATACCAGATAATTAAGGTGGCAGAGGGGCTGATGAGGTCATTCAGACCGAAAGCCATCTAACATTGCATTGCGTGCTTTCCCAGATTATATGTCTCCTTCAGGGTTTGGGACCACAATAGAACCCATTGATATGGCTCAATTCAAGGAAGGATAAAATTCTTCTCCTTCCTTAAATGGGAAAGTTTTTATTAAAATGCTTAGACATTTGAGTTAAAAAGATTAATGAAAACATCCTTTTCTTTCTTAGGGCCAGTTCCTAAACAAGGAGTTTGTTTACTTCTTTGTAGGATACCAGTATCCCCTCCGTAATTACTACCTCAAAATCCATACTGAATGGAGCCTAACAGGCGTTAACTGTTGTTTTTAATTTACCATTTTACTTCCAGAGTATCTATGCAAATGAAAAACTCAATTTTCACCATTTTAAAATCAGAAGTTTTAGGTTGCAAGTTAGAAGGTAGCAAATATAAAACAGATTTTTCAGCAGCAAAAAAAAAAAAAGAAAAGAAAACATTGCATTTCACAGCCAGTGAAATAAAGAGTGAAGGCCTTGGGTGATCAGCCTCTGTTTTGGAAAATCTTCATCTGTCTTATCTTTGTGAGAGGGTAAGAGGAAAGAATCTGCAATGTTCTTTTCCTCCTCCTTTGGAAGAGTAGCTGTTATGCTCAGAATTCGTGATCCCCAAAGACCACTAGAGAGCCGAGTCCGATGCAAAAGCAAAGAGCCTTTATTCGAGCTAGCTCGAGCTCAATCCCCTACCTGCACCGACTCAGCGGTGAGATACCAGGGAAAGAGAGCGAGTTTCAAAAGGAGAAAGGTTTTATTGGGGCCTGGGGGCAGTTGGTGAGGTAATGGCTATGGCCTCAGCCGATTGGCTGGGGAGGGGTCCTGGGGAAGGGTCCGGCAGGTGAGGGAGGGTTTACTCAAGGGGAGGAGGTGTGGTCAAGGTGAAGGACACAGAACAAGATGGAGTCGGCTGGCGTAGGCCCGCCCTTTCATAGCGTAGCACGGGTATGACTGGGAAGAAACAAATCAAAGTCAAAGATGCATTAAGTAGCTTCCCTAAGAAATGACAGGCATTCAAATACTTGCCACATATATTAGCCTATTAACTAAGATATAATGAAAAACTGGCTGCACATTCTGCTGACTCTGTATGTATCCTGGGTAGTGATCCTGGGTTTGGAGCCTGTTCTCTGATGGAACATAATTAACCAGAATTAATTCAATGAAAAGACTGTTAATTATCTTTTCTTTTATCCTCATCTGAGATATTTGACTATTTTTCCTCCTTAGGAAACTGTCTCATCGCACCCTTGTGCTAATGCTCCCTCTACCATAACTTACATGACCAGAAGGTGATACTCTAGTCTGCTCAATAACATCTCCAAACTCTGTAATCCTGCTGACGTATCAGTATTTCAGAAAGTTCAAGGGCTCTAGTATTCAGAAATTCTCTTTAGAACGCATGAATCTTGTTTGCACCTTACTCAAATCACAAGTCATTTCCAAAAACCTCATGAACTACTCTCAATTTCCCACATCCTCTGTCCCCCTAACTACTCTGCCCTTTGGGTAGAGAAAGTCAAACTCATGCACAGCTGTCCCAAGGAGACATTATCTGCTTGCTTGTCTGTGATCAGATAACGCCATTTGTGATGAAAATCACACTTTTTGTGAAGGGTACTTGTGACAGTAAATGCAGCTAACCACAGATAAATAGGGTGCCTGAGATGCTGGGATTAGCCAGCAGAGAAGGGTCTGTGGGCATTTGCATATGAATGCAAATCTTTACCTGTGAATAAACCAAGCCTGATAAACCCTACTCACACTAAGAGATAATTTATGCAAGTTACAACGAGGGGAAACGATATAAGTACAAAGTGTTCTTTAATTCTTTAGAATTTACTCCAGAGCTTCAAGAGGTAAGCAAGTTACTTTGTTATGTTTCTATCAAAGAAGGAGGAAACATATTTCTTTAGCCCTAATGAAAAAGGAAAAATTGGGATACAAAGGTATCAAGGCCAAAGTACTTGGGTACAAAGGAGAGACACAAGCAACCTTAAAGGGGAAAACTTTGTATCTGGGACCATCAATGGAACTGGACCATCTACAGATAGTATTTCATGAGCTAGTCCTGGGAAGGTGAATGGAGGAACTTGACCAGCAGAGGGCTACAAGAAACAACAACAACAACAATAACAAAAACAAAAAAAACCGTGCTGGAGGTATCCGACGATTAATGTATTCTCAGGTACCAAATAAGGAGAATTTGGTTAAAAATCTGATTTAAAAAATCTCTTAGAGGTTTGAGTCTTTCACTTCTCAAAAACTGATAACTACTTAAGGGCTTGATTTTTAAATGTAGTAATGCCTGATTTTTAAAGGTCAGGGCCTTCCTTAAAGGCCCAGGAAGGTGTGGATTACAAATAGAAACATCCATGCTTAGCATGGTTTCTGCTGGCGCAACAGAAAGTTTGAAGCCAGCTATCTAGATGAAATCACATTATGACCATCATCATTTAGGAATGCTGGTTAGCACAAACCTGTCTGCTGGTGAAGATTTCCAGGAGTGGGCAGGTGCCAAGGGGTGCAGTATGTATGGTGCAGGGGATATGACCTGTGGTGGCTAAGCCCAGTGATCCCTTTGGATGCGGCCAAAACCCTATGCTAGATGCTGCATTTCCCAGAGGTATCTAAAAGAACTTTCTCCTCAGTTTGACTACCCAAAATATATATTCTTTATATTATCTATACATATAGATATAGATACATATAGATCTATTATCTATAGATAACATCACACTCTGTGTTAACTATATTGGAATTAAAATGTTAAACAATAATAATAATAAATTTTTTAATAAAATTAAAATTACATATGTTTTCTCTAAACCGATTGCCAAAATGAGACATTTTTGTCTCTGGTAACCAGATTCAATCCAATTGCCACATGAGGCAAGGAAGATGTTGTGTGTGAAGGAAACCCTGGGTTCCCTGACTGCTGGCCCTAAGAACCCAATAGAACACCTCTGCGCATGACTACCTTACCTCCAGGATGGAAGGTCATCATTGCCCCCAGGAAGAGCAGAGATGGGTAAGATGTGGGATTTGGAAGAAGTCACTTTCTCTTTCCTCAGAGAGACAACCTCTATGGGCCAATTATGCTGTGGTGATTAGGCTTCTATTACTTCTTTGAATGGTGACTTCCTCACCTGAGACTCTCACTTATTTTTCAAAAGAATTTACAAATTGGGGCGCCTGGGTGGCGCAGTCGGTTAAGCGTCCAACTTCAACCAGGTCACGATCTCGCGGTCCGGGAGTTCGAGCCCCGCGTCAGGCTCTGGGCTGATGGCTCAGAGCCTGGAGCCTGTTTCCCATTCTGTGTCTCCCTCTCTCTCTGCCCCTCCCCCATTCATGCTCTGTCTCTCTCTGTCCCCCAAAAAATAAATAAATAAATAAACGTTGAAAAAAAAAAAAGAATTTACAAATAAGAATTTAGTTTGTCCTAACCCAGGAACACGAGAAGAGAATCCAAAGCCTCAGTTTCCTCTGGAGACACTCTCCTGTCTTTGCTGCAGTTTCCCGCTGAGAGAGTTACAACTTGCCCATGACTTTCTGGTCCAGGCACCCAGGATTGAGACCATTTGACCCAAAGTGCCCAATTATTTAGGGATCACTGAGGGGCCCTTCAAGCAACATCTCCTATAACGTGATTCTGAAGTTGTACATGAGCTATGGACAGATATTCTCTTCACAACTGATGCAACTATTTGGTGAGACTTCTCCCCTTTTTGTCTCACTATTGGAAGGCTTTTAATTGGACACTATCAAATTATTTGACTATTCTTGTATCTAGATGTCTGCTCTCATATTCTGCAAATATGACACAAATCTACAAGCCAGTTTAAGCATCTCAAATTATATATCCATTCTATTGATAGACATTTAGGTTGTTTCTAGTTTGTGGCTATTGAAAACAATATGGCTAGGAACATCCTCCCCTCCTTCTCTCTCTCTCTCTCTCTCTCTCTCTCTCTCTCTCTCTCTCTCTCTCTCTTACACACACACACACACACACACACGACAATTTTGTCATATATATCCATTTCTGCTACCTAGAAGTGCAATAGCTGCATCATGGATTATGTGCAGGTCTGTCTTCAGCTAATATTGTCAAAACAGTTGTGCCAATTATATTCCCACCAGCTATGTATGTGTGAAGATTTCTTTTGGTCTAAACTTTATCCTTGGAATGTCAGTCTTCTTCATTTTCACCATTCTGGTGGGCATAGAGTAGTATCTCATTGTGATTATATTTTACATTTCTCTGATAACTAATGAGTCTGTGCATATTTTTAAATATTTATTGGCCATTGAAGATTCCATTTTCTGAGGTGTGTGTTCAGTTTCTTGCCTGTTTTTCTATCGGATTATCTCTCTTTTTCTTATTGATTTTAGTTCTTTGGATATTTTTTATATGAGTCTGTTGTTTATATAGATCACAAATGTTTTCTCCCACATGTGCTTTTTTTATTCTCAAATGGTGCCTCTGATGAAGAGATGCTCTTAATTTTAATGTAGTTCTATTTATTAATTGTTTTTCATATAGTTACTGCTTTTTTGTTCTTGAGTGAGAAATCTTTGTCGGCCCAAATCATGAAGGTATTCTTCAATGTAGTCTTTGGGAACTTTAATGTTTTACTTTTCACATTTAAATCAACAGTATATCTGGAATTTATGCCTATGTATTATTTGAGATGGAGACCAAATTTATTGTGTTTCAATGTGGATATCCAATTTTATTGAAAGACCATTCTTTCCTCATATAAATAATGTGTAGGTTGGTTTCTAGACTCTTTTTTCCGACCCATTGGTCTTTTTATCTATTGTTAGAGAAATATTACATTGCCTTCATTACTGATATGACAAAGTCAGTTTTATACAAGAAGGAAAGTTTGGTTTCATTAAGCTCCTTAATAATTAAGCTCATTAGTAATGTTATTGATGTTATTAAGCTCATTAATAATTAAGAGAAGAAAAAATTATATTATCATATTAATATCTATCATATTAATAGATATAGAAAATTATTTTTTTTTAATTTTTTTTCAACGTTTTTTATTTTTTATTTTTGGGACAGAGAGAGACAGAGCATGAACGGGGGAGGGGCAGAGAGAGAGGGAGACACAGAATCGGAAACAGGCTCCAGGCTCCGAGCCATCAGCCCAGAGCCGGACGCGGGGCTCGAACTCCCGGACCGCGAGATCGTGACCTGGCTGAAGTCGGACATTTAACCGACTGCGCCACCCAGGCGCCCCTAGAAAATTATTTTAAACATAAACTCATGATTTTAAAAAAATAGGGAACTTACTTATCTCATAAATGCACATAGGGTAAATATCCTGCTTATTGTGATTATTTTGAAAGAATTCCCTGTAAATTCAGAAACAAAATAATAATGCTACTTATACTCATCTCTGTTTAACATTATACTGGTGGTCCTAGTCAATGCAAGAAGACAGGCTAAAAAATATAACAATATGAGGACTGGAAAGAAGTAACAGCTCTGTTGTTTTATTTGCAGATTATATAATTTTCTATGTAGAGAATTCAAAAGAATCTATAGATAAATTATTACAATCAATACAATAATTAGGCATGGTTTTTAAATTAAATAAATCAATATGAAAAGTCATTGTGAATTTAGTTTCCAGCTATAATGGAATAACAGGGATAGTATTTATTCCCCTACCTTAAACAACTAGAAAACTGAACAAAATATATTAGGCAATGGTTTTCATACACTGGACAATAGGCAGCACAGGACACGGATGACCAAGAAAAGGGAAACAAATGAGGTGAGCCACAAGTGCCCCCTCTCACTGTCTGGAAAGAATATCCAGGCCACAGGATGAGGAGAGGGAACCCAAACAGAATCTCTGATCTTCTAAATTGAAAAGATAGTTCATAGTTTGGGACAGAGTACCAAAGAGGAGGGAGGTGGAAAGAGACAAAATTTGTGTTACCCGAAGATGGGTATCTTTATATCTTTTGCTGATTTGCTAATCTTTGTGTGAATGTGAGGAATCTGTCAAGACCAAGGCAAGAACCACCAGAAAGAAGTAAATGGAATGATCTCTAGAGGTAACACAAGGCTCAGAACATTTCATGTTCTCACCAGCCAAATGGAAAGATGTCTAACACCCAAGACATCAAATAGGGCCTTCAGAAAAATATAATCTCAGTAGTGGTACAAGTTGATCCCACACTTCAGGCTTCTGGATCTAACCTAACAACCCTTAAAAGAAATCCTCAAAAGACCAAACAAATACCAACAACTTAACTGCCTCTCAGGACAAAGTACAGAAATATTTAAAAGAAAGCAAAATGACCCAACACCCCAAAATATAAAAGTCACAATGTTTGTAATTCATAAAAAATAATTCCAGGCATGCAAAGAGGCAGGAGAGTTTCTAGGCTACAGCACAAAGGGAGGAAACCCAAATACACCATAATGAGGAGAAAAATAAGTCAATGGAAATACATACAGAAATGACACAAATGATATACTTAGGATACAAGCACATTGCAGTAGTCATTATAAGCATACTTCACATGAAATATTTCTGTCTTCACAAGAAGACAGAGGAAAACCTAAGCAATGAGGAAAGAAACCAAGGATATAAAAACACTCAATTCAAACTATAAAGTGATGAAACTGACAATATCTAAAATGAAAAATAGACTAGATGCAATCAATAGCAGATTAGACTGCAGAGAAAGAGGTTAGAGGACTTGCAGACATAGCAAAACAACCCATCCACAATGAAAGAGGAAAAAAAAAAGACTGAAAAAATTGAATAATGTTTCAATAAGCTATGAGAAATAACAAACATGAAATCAGGGTCCCAAAAGGAAAAGGGAAAAGATGGGGTATAGGGAAAAACATAACCAATATTTTAAAAATATTAACCCCAAATTTCTAAACCTGATGATGAGAATGAACCTCCATATTTGAGTGGGTCAACAAACCCCAAGTAAAAAAAAAAGAAAAGCAAAGAAAAAAACCCCAAAGTACTACACTATCAAAATTCTACATTATCAAGATTCCAAAAAGCAACAACAAAAATGAAATTATTAAAGCAGTTGTAGAAAAAAATATGTAATATTACTTGCATGCACCCCTATGTTTATAACAGCATTATCTACAATATTCAAATTATACAAACAGCTTAAGTGTCCATCAACTTATGAGTGGACAAAGAAGACATCTACACACACACACACACACAGAGGAATATTATTCAGTGATAAAAAAGAATGAAATATTTGCCATTTGCAATGATGCAGATGAACTAGAGAGTATTATGCTAAGTGAAGTCACAGAAAGACCAAATACCATATGATTTCGCTCATGTGTGGAATTTAAGAAACAAAACAAATGAGCAAAAGGAAAAAAAGAGAGAGTGTTAAACTAAGAGGAGTGTTAAACTCCTTTTTAAATTTATTTAAATTCAAGTTAGTTAACATATAGTGTAGTATTGGTTTCGGCAAGAAACAACCTCTTAACTCTAGAGAACAACCTGAGGGTTACCAAAAGGGAGGTGGGTGGGGGATGGGTTAAATAGATGATGGGGATTTAGGAATGCACTTATCGTGATGACCACCAGCTGATGTAGGGAAGTGTTGAATCACTATATTGTACCCCTGAATCTAATATTACACTGTATATTAATTAACTGGAATTTAAATAAAAACATAAAAAAATAGTATATTATTTCCAAGTTGAGTTTATCACAGAAATGCAAGTTAGTACAACATTTAATTGATCAGTACTCCTTAAAAGTGTCAAGACAGTTGATGGACATTTAGACTCTTTCCATAATTGGGCTATTGTTGAAAATGCTGCTATAAACATTGGGGTACAAGTGCCCCTATGCATCAGCACTCCTGTATCCCTTGGGTAAATTCCTAGCAGTGCTATTGCTGGGTCATAGGGTAGATCTATTTTTAATTTTTTGAGGAACCTCCACACTGTTGATGGGGGGTGGGAGGGAGGGGAGGGTGGGTGATGGGTATTGAGGAGGGCACCTGTTGGGATGAGCACTGGGTGTTGTATGGAAACCAATTTGACAACAAATTTCATAATAAAAAAAGAAAAAAAAATGTGTCAAGACAGAAAGACAAGGAAAGACTGGAACTTTCGCAGAATGATAAAGACTAAAGATAAATTACAAGCAAATACAATGTGAAATCCTGCACAGCATCCAAAATTTTTCAAAAAATAATTATTGGGAAAACTGATGAAATTATTTTAAGCATTATACTTTAGCTAAAAATGAAATTAGTTAATATTAGTTGCGCCAATGTTGACTTTGTGGTTATGTTATTTACTTTTTTATTACTTTTTTTGTTTTGTTATATACTATGTTTTTGCGAAATGTTAACATTAGGGGAAACTTTCTGTTCTGTGTTTGCAAATTTTCTGTAAATCCAAAAACTAGTTCAAAATCAAACTCAATATTCATTAATAATAAAAGCTTATTATTATTCATTAATTATTATCATTCATTAATAATAAAAACTAATCTAGAAATAGAGGTGCATTCCCTCAACCTGAAAAAAAAAACAAAGTTCTAATAATTTACATCATTCTTAATGATGAAAGATTAAATGCTTCCACTCTGAGATCAGAAACAATCAAGGATGTTTACCCTTGGCACTGCCATTCAACATTGTACTGTAGATTCTAGTCATGCAATAAGGAAAGCAAAATAAATAAAAAGAGAATCTATATGGCAAGTATGCAAATGAAAGATAATCAACATCACTAGCCATTAGGAAATTGCAAATAAAATCGTAACGAGATGTCACTACACATCTGTTAGAATGCCTAAAATTGACAGAACTGCTGGGGCACCTGGGTGGCTCAGTCAGTTGGATGTCCAACTCTTGATTTCAGCTCAGGTCATGATCCCAGGGTCATTGGATCGAGTCCTGTGACAAGCCCTGTGTCAGGCCCCGCACTGGCCTCAGTGCTGAACATTGACCATGCTTAAGATTCTCTCTCTGTTCCTCTGTCCCTCTCCCCAGCTCATGCTCTCTCTCTCTCAAATAAAAATTTTTAAATAATAATTAAAAAAATAAAGTGGAACCTGATATCAGTGTATCAAGAAAATGCAATTAAAAAATAAAAATGAAAAAATAAAAGAACTGCCAATACCAAATTCTGATAATGATGTGGAACAAACGGAACTCTTGCGTGCTTCTGGTGGAAATGAAAAATTGTATAGCCACTTAAGAGTTTGGTAGTTTTTTATAATGTTAAGTATACTTACCTTATATTCCAGCAACCCCACCTGTAAGAATTTACCCAAGAAAAATTAAAAGTATGTGTCCACAAAAAGACTTATACCCTAACACATATATTACTTTAGTTCATAATTGCTCAAATCTGGAGATAACCCAAATATCTATCAACTGGTGAATGAATAAGCAGATTGTGGTACATCCACACAATGGAGCACTACTTGGCAATGAAAAGAAATAAACTATAGCTATATACAGCAGTATGCAAGAATTTTGATGGTATTATTGCAAGTGAAAGAAGACAGGCACAAAAGCTACCTTCATTATGATTATATTTATTTAACATACTGGAAAAGCCAAAATTATAGGAACAGAAATGTGATCAGCAATTGCCTGGGGCTGTAGTGAAGAGGGCATTGACCACACACAGGAACAAGGAAACGTTTGGGACTATTCTATATCTTGTTTATGACCTATATAACCTTGTTATGACCTATAAACATTTGTCAAAAATTAGATAACTATACACTTTAAAAGAATGAATTTTGCTATGTGTAAAATATCTGTCAATAAACATAATTTTGAGAAAGGAGAATAATACAGAATAAAATAATAGTAGAATAAAAAAAGGATATACGTACAAATTTGGTAGACATTCAGAGGAAAAAAAGCAAAAATATGAATACATTTACATCAATAAATTTGAAAACTTAAAGGACAAATTTCTGTTAAAATGTAACTTACCAAAAGCTGATGGAATATAAAATATCCTGAAAAAAATCCCAAAGCCTTAGAGAAATAAAATCTACATTTAAAGTATTTCCTCAAAGATAGCTATCTGGGTGTGATCTATCAAACTTCCATGAAACAGAATCATTTCAATCCTACTTCACTCTGGAACTCAATTGTATAACACAGAGAGAGGGGAGAGTAAAAAAATGTAATCAAACCCAAGTTTTGCTCGGCAATGGATATGCCCTGCATGGGACTTCTTATTCTGAAGGGATGCGATTTACTAGTTGGAACATGTTGTCTTACCAAGCTATAAGCCCAATTATTAACCTTCTACTGACTAGAAAGTTGGCTCACATGATATCTACATTTATTTCATGTGTACAACACATAAGTTTATGATAATCAAATTATCATCTTTGAATGAATCGGCTCTTCTTCCTAATTTCTATATCTGTGCCATTCAATCATGCCCTTTTCTTTAAAAAAAAATAAGGAAAATCAAGAAGTGCAAGGGACTTGTTCAGTCACATCCTCTCCTTCCTCTTAAGTGTCTCCTTATGGATCTCTAAGTGCTCACAAATTATCACAAAGTTGACTTTCACTTGACCTCTAGTAATAGTACTTAACACTTAGTGTTTAGTAAGTACACATAGAGAGTTCTTATACAGTACTTATAAAATACCTAAATAATAGTTAGATACCACTTAGTACTTGTGATAGCCCTGAGCAAAATTGCATCTCTGTAAAACTGCTTGTGATGAAATTTTATTTCAAAGAGTTTTTCTTATTTATAAGACCTTTCTTATCCTTAAGAGACCTTTCTTATCTTTTAATAAGCCTCAGCAATTCTACAGAAACTAAAATACCACTCAAATTAAGTTCTTTGTAGCCTTTCCAAATTCTCTTCTGATACTGGTTTTCTCATATTTTGAGTGGGAATAACAATGCCAGTTCTCCCTACCTTAGTGGGTAAAGCATAAAGGAATGGGGTTGTAACAGTCATGGCACTAATCTTTGTTGAATATAAGAATGTTATGGGCTGAACTGGTCCCCTCCAAATTCATATGTCAAAATCTTAACTCTCAGAACCTCAGACTGTGACTATATTGGAGGCAGGGTCTTCAAAGAGGTGATTAAGGTAAGGTGGGCCCTAATCCAATGTGACTGGGGTTCTTCTAAGAAAAAATTAAGAAACACACATGCAGGGGGGTAAGACTATATGAAGACACAGGGAAAAGACACCCACCTACAGAAAAGACAGAAGCCTCCAAGGAAAGTAACCTTGTCAAGACCTTGATCTCAGACTTCTAGAATCTGGAATTGCAAGAAAATCTATTTCTGCTGTTGAAGCCACCCAGTTGGGGGTACTCTGTAACTGCCGTTCTTACAGTGAATTAATGAAACTACAAAATGAGATAATAGTTAACAAACACTTCAAAAATGAAAACTCCCCTAATACAAAGTAATATTGCCCAAATTTACAATAACACAAGTAATGCTGATACCCATACCTATAGGCACTGATTTTTCTTTTAAAAGTTGTTTTCTGTACAAGAGGTTAGAGAGATGGAACACCTTGCCCCAAATCACCCAGGGATTTAGGGATTTAGATCTAGCCTCCTCCAGAATCACCATGCTTTTTTGAATCATAGGTTTTGTAGAACACCTATTTTTTTAATAATATTTTTATTTTGTGTAAATCATTGTTAATAACAAGAGAAACATTATATTTAATTTTTTAATTTTTATTTGTTTTTTTGAGGGAAAGAGAGAGCATGCATGAGCAAGCGGGGGGTGGGGTGGGCGGCAGAGGAAGAGAGAAAGAATCTTAAGCAGGCTCCACACCGAACACAGAGCCCAATATGGGGCTTGATCTCACAACCGTGAGATCAGGACCTGAGCTGAAATCAAGAGTGAGATGCTTAACAGACTGAACCACCCAGGCATCCCAAGCATTATATTTAATATGCCTAACTTTATTAAAAATCACCCAAGTAACAACACAATATCCCCACCCACTGTTACATAAAACTCTCTCTTGTATCACAGTAAAATCAAGTCAAAGTTTTTGTGTTTTTAAAATGTCTTTGTTGTACAGTTATAGCTTCTGATTTTTAAGAAAATCAAAGTCGAAATAGAATTTGTTTTGCAAAAAATAATGGTAAACTCTTTAGTGAGACTTTATCTGATATATACACCTGCAGAAAATAGGAGTCAGAAACTCACAGAGTCACATAGCTTTATGGAAGTGTTTCCCATATATATATATCTGGGAAGTGGTTGGTTTAGGAAGTTCTGGAAGGTAGAGGTTCTCCTGTGAGATGTCCTATCTTCTCACCACTAGAAATAAAACATTGTAGAAGCAGTGTGGGACAATGGGTCAGAGCACAGTTTCTAGAACCAGATTAACCTGAATCCCAATGGAGAAAAGTCAAAGGATCTTGGTAACTATTTTGAGTTCTCAGACATGTTTCCTCATGATATTTGTCACAGTAAGAAAGTGATTGCAGAATCTGAAGTAGGTTTTAAAAACCTAAGAAAAGACTTCTGTTTCTAGCCAAGACAGAGAAAGAGGGATTGGATTTATCCTTGCACCTGAACAACTACAGATGAGAGCAAAACATACAAAACAACAATTTTCACTGGATATCAGGCAATGAAGGACAGGGATCCCTGAGATATGGTGTTTCTTTTGATCTTAGGGACTTTTAAATCCCTAGGGATCTTAGGGACAATTAAGAGAAACCTGGAGTTTCTATGTTACATTACCAGGGATAAGGAAAGGCGTTTCATTATTCTGAATTATAAAGGGTTCAATTAATGGAGAATACAGAACAAGCATAAATATTTGGGTGCTTAACAACAGAGCTTCAGAACACGTAAAGCAAAAACTGACAGAAATGCAAGAAGAAATAGACAAATCCACAGTTAGACATTTTAATACCTGTCTCTTAATAGTTGATAGAACAAGCATAAGTAAGGGAAGAGTAAGGAATCAGTAAGGAAACTGAAAACTTGAACATTATCAACCTTGACCTAATTGACATTTATAGAATATTCCAATCAACAATAACAGAAAATACATTTTTTTCAAGTGTGCATGGAACACTTATCAAAATGAAGTATGTAAAGAGATAAAAACAAGTTTCCATAAGTCACAATGATTCAAGTCAATGAAATATGTTAGAATGATCAAAGTGCCTCATAACTCTAACAGAGAGCTTAGATGAGGGAGGGCCACATGATCTAGCCTAAGCCAATTCAAGCCCATCTCTGAGACTTTTCTGCTGGAGCTGGCAGACAAGTCAGGATTTTGTCTCTCACATCATAATGTATATCTGGGGCCTCCAAGTTTACTTTTTGTACCTCGTGGAGGAAATCTATGAGCCATAGAATAGAATAAGGCCCACAGAGAAAAGCAAGCCTGAAAGGAAAAAACAAAAAGACAGACATACTTCAAAACACTCTGGATTCTAGATTCAACTATTCAGATACCAACTCGGGACTATATTCCACAGTTATAGTATTTCATTTACTTACTTGTCAGTTTTGCTTATATCAATTTTTTTCGACTTTATTACTTTAAACTGTAACTATCCTAACTATAATAGTAACATTATGGCTCTGTGAGATTTTCACATCTTCCAGCTAAATGTTGATCCACACAGCTGATATCCCAAGAGGGGTGTCCTTGTTTAAATTTACAATGCCTTTGGAATCAGACAAGCCACATTTGCACCAAATCCAGGCACTAAGTGTAGATTGCTAGCTGTCTGAACTCATACAAGTTATATATATGTGAAATTCAACCTCTTCCTCTGTACTATGTGAATAATCATTTCCATATTTTGAGGAGAGGTGTCAACACAAACTTACTAGACTTAGGAGGCCTCTAAAATTTATCAGTTGTAAGTTTAGCACAGGTGCCAGCAAAGATTGCTCTGTTCTTTCAGATTTTTGTGAATTTGACTTAAATTCTATTTTATAGACTGATGGGAATTTGAATATCCCCTATAAAACTTCCTAGATATTTGGGTTCACAAAAAGTGAATAAGCACGTGTGAACAGTGCTATCATATAGAACCCCACAAAACATAGCCATTTAGTAAACACACACACACACATACACGCATACACATACAGATACAGATACAGATACAGATACATATATATGTATATATATAGCTGGCCAGGTGTTTGGGCTGCTCAGAGGGGCTTGACGAAGTATCACAGCACTGCCATCAGGCACATGGCCAGGAACATAATAGACTCTCCAGTGACTCAGGTCCCAAGGCAGGATGAACTCATTCAGCAACATTCTATTGTCTACACCCATGAGATTATACAGGCCCAAAACAGGTGTGGGAACCAATTGGGCAGAAGGATTTACTTAGGTAGAGTAGGTCAAAGTAGACAAGGTCCATGAATGGACACCAAAACAGTCAAAAACAGATGAGGCAGGCATCAAGTCCATAGTTAATTAACCTTAGGCCACTTGTCTTCTGTCTTTGTGCTTATGATTCACTTGTGAATAATTGTGTCCAAACAAGAAATAGTTCTCTATAGATAGACCCATGTTTCTTAATCTTTTATTCACTATTTTCCACCTCAGGAAACTTTTCAGGTATCTTTTTTTAACCACCCACACCCCATGAAATTTTAACCACACAGATATATAGTGTATATGTACCATGGCCCTTTAAAGAACCATAACCACTGCAATAATGAAGATATTTACCCCCGCCAAAAGGACCAATTTTTGCCCTCTTGGGGATGATATTCCCCCCACTAACAAGGCACGAGACAAAATTTGTTCTTTGTTGCCAAAAATCAGAGGTATGTTCTTGAAACACTTTGCTGGCAACTACTTTTGTGTCAGACTCCTTACATTGCTCTGGGTGGACTAGGTAACAGTTCTAAAACATTTTTTAGAGAGTCAAGGAGGAAAGAACATGGGGGAATATGGGAAATATGCTCTATCAGAAAAAAAAACGATAGTAGCTGACAGCTACCAAGTATTTTTGTTTGTCAGACATTTTACTAAGTGCTTTACATATAATTTTTCATTCCATCCACTCAGACTTCTCTAGGGGGTTATTATTCTTCATGTTATGGAAAATAAAGCTGAGTCTTATTTAAGTTTTGTAATTTTTTCCAGGATTTCACTTGTTTAATATCCTGTTGCACTTTGATGAGGAAGATAGACAAGGCTCAAAGGAGTCAGGGAGTAATGTGTATATAATTGATAAAAGAAGTGTTCTATCAGATGGGGGGAACTGATATTGAAGATCTGACTTCACCAAGAGCAGCCTAACCCACATCACAATCCCAGACTTTACCCTGTACTACAAAGCTATAATCATCAAGACAGTATAGTACTGGCACAAAAACAGACATATAGACCAATGGAATAGAATAGAGAATGCAGAATTGGACCCAAATGGATGGCCAACTAATCTTTGACAAAGCAGGAAAGAGTATCCAATGGAAAAAAGACAGTCTCTTTTGCAAACAGTGCTGGGAGAACTGAACAGCAACATGCAGAAGAATGAAACTGGACCGCTGTCTTACACCATAAACAAAAATAAACTCAAAATGGATGAAAGACCTAAATGTGAGACAGGAAACCATCAAATTCCTAGAGGAGAAAATAGACAAAACCTCTTTGACCTCAGGTGCAGCAACTTCTTACTTGACATGTCTCCAAAGGCAAGAGAAATAAAAGCAAAAATGAACTATTGGGACCTCATCAAGATAAAAAGTTTCTGCACTGCAAAGGAAACAATGAACAAAACTAAAAGGCAGGCAACAGAATTGGAGAAGATATTTGCAAATGACATATCTGATAAAGGGTTAGTATCCAAAATCTATAAAGAACTTACCAAACTCAACACCCAAAAAACAAATAATCCAGTGAAGAAATGGGAAGAAGACATGAACACTCTTCCAAAGAAGACAACCAAATGGCTAATGTATATATATGTATATATATAACTATATAACTATATATATATATATATATATATATATATATATATATATATATATAGTTACAAACAGAGAGGGAGGCAAACCATAAGAGACTTTTTTTTTTCAACATTTTATTTATTTTTGGGACAGAGAGAGACAGAGCATGAACGGGGGAGGGGCAGAGAGAGAGGGAGACACAGAATCGGAAACAGGCTCCAGGCTCTGAGCCATCAGCCCAGAGACCGACGCAGGGCTCGAACTCACAGACCGCGAGATCGTGACCTGGCTGAAGTCGGACGCTTAACCGACTGCGCCACCCAGGCGCCCCCATAAGAGACTTTTAAACATGGAGAACTGAGGGTGGAAGGGAGAGGGGGAATGGGGGTAGGGGAAAATGGGTGATGGGCATTGAGAAGGACACTTGTTGGGATGAGCACTGGATGTTGTGAGTGATGAAACACAGGAGTCTACTCCTGAAGCCAACAGCATACCATAAACACTGTAGGGTAGCTAACTTGACAATAAATTATATTTGAAAAAAAAAAAAAGAGCAGCCTAACCCAATGATGGAGCTGAAAGGACAACCAAACCATATGGACACTGACTTGGTAATGTGCAACTATATTTAACAGGGGCAGGTTTAGATCTAAAATGCTGCACTTTAATGAAATGAATGGGGAGACACCTGATGGCCCCATGTATCAGGATAAGGGACAGTAGAATGAAAGCTTCAGCTTGAATATAAAAGAATGTGTTCTTACAGACCTGTCACTGTAGTTAAATTCTTCAAGGTCTAAGAAGTAATACAAATCATCCAATTTGTATTCAACAGAAGCCAAAGATGGTGCTCAATACATGATTCATCTCCTCCATTTATCCATTAGTAAGGAGTCCTTAGATCTTAGGTAATTGAACCTAAGTGACTTAGAGAAATCAGATGCTTTATGAAATGGAAACTCAAATGAGAACTACTTCATCTTCTCTCAGAAGCCTTCACCTATACGACCCCCATTCCACATCCAGAAGAAAAAAATATCCCTTCTTTCCTTGAATTTTCAGAGCTCTTTCTGTGCATACCTTGTGTGATAATTTTACCTTTTTATACTATTGCTTCTATAATAGTGTAAAAAACTAGAGCCCAGAGGCCAAATGTGACCCACTGCCTATTTTTGTATAGCCCACAAGAAGATGTGTTTTACATGTTTTAAATGGTTTAAAAGAATATTTTAATAACTTATAAAATTCAAATTTCAGTGTTCATAAACTAAGATTTATTGGTACTAGCCACACTCATTCTTTTATGTGTTGTCTATGGCTGTTTTAGTGCTGCAATGGCAGAGTTGAGTAGCTGTGATGTAGACTGCATGGTCCCCAAAGCCTAAAATATTTACGAACTGGTCAATTACAAAAAGTTTCCCAACCCCTGTCCTACAATACTACTTCCTGAGCAATGGCCATATCCAAACACTACTTTTATACCCTCAATGCCTACTGCAGTGTCTTCAACAAAGTTGATACTCACGGAATGATCATGTGTGACTTTATTTTAGAGAAGGCTAAGAACAAAGATAAAGTTGGTCATATCAGAGGGAAAATTTGACCATTATGACCCTGTAATTTAACTGCATGAAATTCCAGAGAATGGCATCCACAGCTAATGGGGCACGTTCTCCTAGACCCCACATGGGTTTTAACCTTCACCGTTCCCACACCTCTTAGTCCTGCCTTCCCTCTTCTACATTCTCCGCAATGGGCACCTCTTCTTGTTTCACAGAGAAAACAGGTGTCAGTAAAAACCCTTCATCTCCTGATCATTAACTCCCAAATACAAATCAACCAAATATGAATTAAAGACTCAACGGAGAGACAAAGGGACAAAAGGAGGGCACCATTTTGAGGTTCTTGAAGAAAGTCAGAAGATTCACAATTATCATATTATTTCTCCTCTATCTCCCACAAATTCCATTTAATCATTTCTCCCCCTTTTATCTTACTGAGGTTTATTGTCAGAGGTGAGGTACACTCACAGATGATGCTAACTCACTAAATTTACAAAGGTTGAGTAGGGCCTTGTGTTTGTGTGTTTGAGCTGGGGGATATACAAGAAGGCTCTTAATATGGAGACTTGAAAGTAACATCTGCACAGCAGACTGACCTATCCTGATAACCCCAAATCCCCATCAAAGCTGCATTATTTTTCTTATTTTTTATTTTTTTGTAGGGGGGAGTGGGAAGAGGGAGGGAGAGAATCTTTTTTTTTTTTAATGTTTCATTTATTTTTGAGAGAGAGACAGAGCATGAGTGGAGGAGGAGAAGAGAGAGAGGGAGACACAGAATCCAAAGCAGGCTCCAGGCTCTGAATTGTCAGCACAGAGCCCGATGCAGGGCTCGAACCCATGAACTGTGAGATTATGACCTGAGCCGAAGCTGGATACTTAACCGACTGAGCCAGCCAGGCGCCCCAAAGGGAGGGAGAGAATCTTAAGCAGGCTCTGTTCCCAGTGCAGAGCCCATCTTGGGGCTCAATCTCATGACCATGAGATCATGACCTGAGCCAAAATCAAGAGTTGGAGGTTCAACCAACTGAGCCACCCAGGTGTCCCTAAGCTGCATTATCTTTCACTGATTGCCTAAGGAAACTGTTTTTCTTACATGAACTATGTCTTTGATGTTTTATACATTTATCTCATTGCTTATTTGCTTATTTTATTTCTAAAGTTTCAGAGAAAAAGTTCGCTGAATTTTCAGAATTAGAGAATTTTTACCTTTGAATGAATGCTGATGTATACACAATAAATTAGCAGTAACTAGATCTCAGATTTTTCTTAGCCAATAATGTCATTGTCTACAAACAACACTTGGTTATAACCTTATCAGGGTAAAACAAAAATTTTAGTTGATATTTCTCCACTCAATTATTATCTCCACTCAATTATTTCCATTACTCAGATAGTCTTTATATCCAGTAGTAGGTCTAGCACAAAAAATCTTAATCAGCTTTGATAGCAACTTTCTTCTTCGAACAATGACTCAATTACTGAATATGGCTACATATACTTATATTTTAAGTGAGTCTTCAAATTGACAATGATTTTGTTCCCAATGGAAATATGATAATCTTTTACAAAATGTGGATGAATAAAAACCTGTGTTCCAAGGTAAGACTCATGAATAGGTCACTGATCACAATGTGACTAATCAAAACAGTAAATTGCATTGTATTCAGTTACTCTCAGTAATTGTAAATGGTAAATGCTATTGTCTCAATTACTGCATATGAATGAAAACTGAGTAAGGGTGAGAAGTTCACTCCTCTACTCCACTGAACACACTGCTGTGACATAAAAATATACCCATAGCCCACACCCCAACCCAACCACTCAACCTCCTACCTAGCATCACCAGGACATGTATCATCATCTCCTTCCTGGTTGCTAGGACAATGCAGGTGATGCCTGCCATATCTGAGTTAAGTGAAAGAACTCACAGGCAAAGCTCCTTTCTCTAACTAATGCTCAGGATTCATCAAGTTGCCAGTTTTGACGTTAATCCAGATAACTGCCCTAGTAGTTTCTGCCAGGCCCCCTTCACCTCCTTATTCCTTACACTATAAATCATAGGGTTCAACATGGGTGTCAAAACGGCATAGAAGAGAGAGATCAACTTCTCCTGAAGAATAGAGGGGCTGGAGCGGGGCTGGATGTAAGTGAAAATGGCCATGCCATAGCACAAGACAACCACTGCGAGGTGAGACGCACAGGTGTGGAAGGCTTTCTTTCTTCCCTCTCTGGACTGGATCTTCAGGATGGTGGAGATGATCTGGACGTAGGACAAGAGGACCATGCAGAAGGGTGTCATCAGCAGAACGATGCTAGAAACCATGATTATGATCTCATTGGAGGAGGTGTCCACACAGGCCAGTCTGACCACAGCTAAAATTTCACATGATATGTGATCAATATACTTGTTTGTGCACATGGGCAGCTGAAAGGTGATGGCAGTATGAATGAGAGAGTTGAGAGAACCACTGACCCAGGATGTGATGGCCAACCTAGTACAGAGCCCTCCATGCATGATGACCGAGTATCGCAGGGGGTCGCACACAGCCACATAGCGGTCGTAGGCCATCACTGCCAGTAGAACAAACTCAATCCCACCCCAGCCTAGAGAGAAAAATAACTGGGCTGCACAGCTCACAAATGGGATTGCTTTATGTTCTGCAAGAAGATGCACTAACATCTGAGGAATGATGCTTGTGGCATAAGAGACATCAACAAGGGAGAGGTTGGTGAGAAAGAAGTACATGGGAGTGTGGAGTCTGCTGTCCAGGCAGATCAGAGCAACAATAAGGAAGTTTCCCAGCACTGTCACCAAGTACATGACTAAGAACAAAACAAAGAGAAAGACCTGCACATACAAGTCACTGGACAGGCCGAGGAGAATAAATTCTCTCACCCATGTCTGGTTATCTGTTTCCATTAAAAACATGTGAAAATCATTAATCTGCAAAAGGTCAGAGATAAGAGAACCTGTTGAATCAAAGAACCATTTTAGTGAATACATACTGTATGCAATTGGCTAGCCTTTACCAGGTGTTTCAGACTATTCGCAGGCCAAGATGGAAGGTTTTATCCCAACATATCCGCTCTGCATCAGAATCAGGTCAGAACCTTCATAAGGACAGGAAGTGATCTCAGGGAGACCCTGTTAAAGCCTGGAGATAATGTAGTGCAATTCTAGGAGCTCACATTTTACAAACTTACCTCAGATTCCAGAGCAAGTAGAGTTTGGTAGGTGACAATGGTAGGTAAAGTGATAAACAATGAAGAAAATTTGGTTGGAAAGTTTTTTAAAGCTACTTTACATATGTCAACTAATCCCATCATAATGAAAAATGGTACATTTATTACAAAAGGAAATATTGGGAAAAGTCAGATCCTTGTGGAAAGATCTGGAATCAGAGAACCTAGATTTTAAAAATTGACTTTATTTATTATTTATTTACAGCTATGCGATTTGGGCTAGGTGACAAGCTTTTATACATGAAACAGAGGCATATCATCCCACTCACAAGTACATTTAAGCTCAAACATAGGTAACTTATGAGGAAAGTACTTTGAGAACCATTACTAGTAGTAGAGGAAGTAGAGGAAGTATTAGTAGTAACATGACCTTTGCCTTGGAGTAGATAAGGTAGTAAACATTATTTTCTGCACACATCCCCTCTACAAATTCAAACATAAATAAAATTGGAGGCAATCTTCCACAAAACTGAAGGTTCAGGAATGGACGGGAGGGCTTTGAAGACTTTTTGCTTTTTGTTATTGCCCTTAATCCTCTTGGCCTTTGGTCTCTCAGCCCTCAGTGGGATCAGAAAGGGAAAAGTATTGTAATGGTATCTTGTTCTTTTTATTTTTCTCTGTTCAATTTACCGCTACTAATCATTTAACCTTTGTAGGTGGGCTCAAAAGAAAACAAAGAAGACTTGATACAGAGAGGAAAGAAATGCAAATGTTTAAGGATTCTTCTTCATTGTCCAAGGCAGAAAAGAAAGTATGAATTCGCATAGATGTACATTGGAATGGAGTTTCCTCCTATTTCCCCCTGAAGGAAGTGCTTTTTCAGTAGAACTAATTTGTTATTATTATGTCATTTTTGAACATTAAAAAGGGATACATAAGATTTAAAAAATACTTTGAATCACTGCCTGCTCACAACTTCCCTTTTCTTGCAGCCTACAACATAAGGGAAAATAGTAACCAAAGGCAGCAAGAGAGATTGAGGGCAGAAATAGCTGCCCGCCCATCCCAAAACCCACACAGATATCAGATTAGGGTCACTGAGCAGAAAGATGAAGACTATCTATGCTTTAATTCTCTTACCTCTTAAACAACAAAACAGAACAAGTAGTCCCAGGAACACCCTACTCATTCATGATTCAGACACATGCATTTTCATAAATTTCTTTAATTACCTTCTCGAAACTTGATCCATCTTTCAACAGTTCCTTCTTTCCTGCTTATCATAATACTTCCTCAACCACCCTTCACTTTGCTTTTCTTTAATCATGATTAGTCTGAGAAAACATTTACTTGCCTCAAAACCAGTGTTGAACAATTATTACAGTTAAGAGTCCTATTTTGCTCTCCCTCCAGTATAAATTTGTTTGTGTTCTCTTCTCATTATTCGTTACAACTTTGGCTACCTTACCTTTTTGCCAGGTACCTAATGCTCCTTTAATATACAATAAAATCTGAAGGGCAGTCAGCAAGGGAGCAGAATAGGACTTTGTCTCATCCCATGGATGCTCTAAATAAGCACCTACATACAGATCCATTCCAAGAGAAATCCAAAAAGGAGTGGGGCAACTCCTACTCATAGGATGACAGAAAATACCCACATCAAAACAGGTAGACACATTAGTGAGACACATCAGTGGCACAATCTCCATTACTAGTACAGTTCCTTACAACTGGGAGAGAACCCACAACTCCCAGCTTGTTTCTGAGGATTAAAGTAATTGGACCACATATTCAGCACCTTAATTTTTATGGCTGTCACTTGAGGGACTGACTCCTTAGCTATGTGATCCAACAGAACTCAGCATTCAAGAGTCCCTCAGGTCCACAGAAAATAAAGAGACATTTATCTTACACATATACAAAAAAAAAAATCAAAATGTATTAAAGACTAAACTCTAAGGCTTAGAAACTCCTAGAAGAAATTATAGGGAAAACACCCCTGATATTGGTCTAGGCAATGATTTTTTTTAATTGACACCAAAAGCTCAAGCAACAAAAGCAAAAATAAACAAGTAGGATTACATCAAATTAAAAGCTTTTTAACAGCAAAGGAAATGATCAAAAAAATGAAAGGGTAAGCTAGGGATTGGGAGAAAATATTCGCAAACCATATATCTGATAAAGGGTTAATATCCAAACTATATAAAGAATGCATATAACTCAATAGCAAAAGCAACAAATGACCAGATTTTTAAGATTAGCCAAGTCCTGAGCAGACGTTTTTTTCAAGAAGACATACAGATGGCCAACAGGCATATGAAAAGATATCTCAACATCACCAATAATCAGGGAAATACAAACCAAAACCAAAATGAGATACCACCTTACCTATGTTAGGATGGCTATTATCAAATAATAAATAACAAGCGTTGGCAAGATGTGGAGAAAAGGGAATCCTTGTACGTTTGTGGGAATGTGAATTGCTACAGCCAACATGGAAAGTGGTACGGTATTTCCTCAATAAATTGACAATAGAACTACCATGTGATTCGGCAATCCCACTTCTGGTATTTATCCGAAAGAAATGAACTCAATACCTTGAAGAGATATCTGCACTCCCATGTTCATTGCAGCATTATTCACAACAGCCAAGATATGAAAACAGTTAAGTATCTGTTGAATGGATAAAGAAATTGTGATATATATGCATACAATGGAATATTTTTCAGCCTTAAAAAAAAAAGATCCTGCCATTTGCAACAACCATGAAAAGAACCTGGAGGTCATTACACTGAATGAAATGAGCCAAATACAGAAAGAGAAAAACTGCATGATTTCACCTATATGTGGAATCTAAAATGTCAAATACATAGAGAGAGTAGAAAGGTAGTTACCAAGGGAAGAGGAAATGAGGAGATGTCGGTTATAGGGCACAGAGTTGTAGTTTTTTTAGGATGAATTGGTCTTGAGATCTAATGTACATCATAATGACTATAGTCATTATGGAAATTTGCTAAAAGAATTGATTTTAGGTCCTTATCACACATACACATAAAAGGTAACTACATGAGAGAATATGTTAATTACCTCAAGAATAGTAGTCATTTCACTATGCATATGTATATAAAATCTTCATGTTGTACACCTTAAATACAATTTTTATTCTACAAAATAACAGACATACAGACAATAAACCCTAGTTTACATTCTTTGTGTTATTTCGTGCACATGCTCAACAAACCCCAAGCCACATCTCTCTATGTATGTTTTGAGTTTTATTTGTCTACTCAAAAACAAAGAATCCATGCTGCCTACTCAGGGCATCGTATTAAACAATATACCCCCGCGATTCCTCCTTGGACAAGAGCACTAATAAAACACAATATATGATATGATAGATACCATTGAAATAGTCCATGAAAAATTATCTTCTTAAAGCACTGCCACTAATGCCTGAAATCTATTTGTTTTATTTTGATCACTGTCCTTTTAATGAAATGGTTAAAAATGAAATATTTTTTTAAAATAAAATAATATGATATGGGAGTTTTATATGAAGTACCTAACCTTGTTGTAAACTGACCCTTGAAAATGAGTCATGTAAGAGTACAAAACTGTAAGTTTTGGTGTGAATGACACTGAAGTTGTGAGAAAAGTTAGGTCTGGACTACAGAGACAATTTTTTTTTCATTTAAAATATTACCATTGTTGGACTCTAGCTAAAAGTACCTCCATGTATCTTCTCATAATACCCAGTAACTATCAGTTACTGCAGATAACAGGATAGAAATGTTCTTATCTCTATGACAAAGAAATTTTTAAAAAAAAAGGTGTTGAGATTTCTCAAAAAATCCCTTTCTTTTACATGACACAATACACCTAACTTAAAAGTTAAATTTTAGTCAATCATTACAATCTTTCTTTAAGTAAAGCAAATTTGTTCATTGATCTTATGGAAACTGTTATATTTTCTGTATCATAAAAATTGAAATGAACAGGTTAAATGTTATTTTTCAACCTATTCTATCTCCATAAAGTGAACCACAATTATTTTTCCTATTTTTAATCTCCTACAACCTTATAACACCTTCAACTGAAAATATCTGTCACTTGAACAAGATGAAGAGCGAAAAATTCTGACAATGCTTCCTGCTGATGTTAAAACCAGGACTGGTCTTTATCTCCATGGGGTGGATAAAATTTAGCTTTGGTTTATTCCTGCCTCCCTTTATCTGAGTCTGTCTTCTAACATTTCATTTATGAACAAATACTTTCATCCCATCTCTAACTCTACATCAACGTCTGCCCTCCAGTAAAATGGCCCATGTTCTAAACCGCCCCTGCTTCTCCCCATCTTAAAAAGAATATCAACAAAGTCAAGATCTTAAATTAAATATATTTTTAATGGTTAATTCCCAGGCAGTGATTTTTAGTAATATTTGTTGTAAACATCTGGGTATTTTGAGTCTTAAAAATGAAGCATCTCCCAACTATTATAATTTACTTAAATTCTGACCAGTGGACCTCTCAGATGGGAGCCCTTTTCATTCTGACCTCCCTATAGTTCTGCAGTATGCCTGAGAGAAAGGGTATTGCCCTGAGTAGCAATTGTCAACATAAAGTACCCTTTTAGCCTTTCAGCACATCCTTCTCATATTCCTGCTCTAACTGTATTGATATAGTCTTGAGGAATTATGAGGACCTTCTTATCAAGAAAAAGATGCGTAACCTGACCCATACCATAGACAAATAAACCAAGGATGAAAGAACTTTTCATATGTTGGTACACACAGACAGGTTCATCACTTGTGATTCCCTAGAGATGTCTTCAGATGCTGTCCACATTTATTAATCTTTAGTTGCATTTAGTTTCCATTGCTACTTTATGGACCAACACTCCAAAATACTCAATTTTCCTTTGCAAGGAAGGAAGTATCCAGGGCTTGACACATGGGTATATTTGCCTATTCAACATTCAAGGCCACATTTAACATCTTACACCAGTGAGTATGTTATACATTTAAATCTATCTAATAATGTTTTCCATTTCTATTGACTGATGGCTTCATAAATTATCTCTTCCCCTTCCCCCACATTAGGAAGAGAGAACTATTGACTTGAAAAGATTCGAAGGAATGCACACTATAGGATTCTTCAGTATCTCAACTTCCAAGATTATATTTCAAAATAAAACCCCTTTCCACTATTCATGCCAATTCAAAGAGTGCATGGATGGACAAAACCTTGGATCAGCCTCAGAAATCCAACCTGAAATAAAGTTAAGGTTTGTGGGTGATCCCCTTCTTTATATTTTCCCCCACTTATTACAGAGATGATGCTCTGTGGCTAAGAGATAAAATTCCAAATGCTTTTTCTCCCCTGAAAGTTTGCGCATCATCTTTTGGAATACTCCCTTTGAGTTATAATCATATTTGGCCTTCTCATTGGAGTCCTCTATAGTCTTAGCAGAGACAGATTACAAGTCTTGAATTCAGAAGCAGAGCATATGAAGCTAACTCCCACAACGCACAGATATTCTTTCTTTCATGCTGAGCATACTTTTAAACAAGTGGGTTATCAATAGAAATGGCACTTTAATTTAAAGAGAGTCCTCTAAAATGTGGCTGAGTAGTTGGTTGTTGCATCACTGACCATATCCAACACAGGCAGGCATATTTGCATCATCCCACTGTTTGGAAACAGATGATCCCAGGGCCACTTGGGAAGGTGATGTTTCAAAGATAATTTTTAACCCTGAGAAAGCAATCAGTTTTTCTTTTTGGTTCTTGTTATCTACTTAATACCTGGGTTTTGTTACCTGACTCTTCACATACACCGAGTCCAATTATTGAGGACCCAGTTTCTCCAACATGTGCAATCCTGAAATTCATCTTTTGTGATATATTTTATCATAAATTCATTCTGTAAATGCTAAGCTTCTTTATATGTCTCATCCTTTGTAGGAAACATGACTAGTACAGTACAAATCACTCAGTATACTATGTCTCCACAGTATAATTCCTCCAGCCCATTCTAGAGGAACCAACCCTGAGTCAGAAGACCTTATTTCTAGTCCCAGCTCATATTCTTGAGTCTATATCAATTTGAGAAATCCATTTAATCAGCTTTCTATCATTGAAAGGAAAATTCAAATACTTTGTATATATACTGTTAGAGAAATAACTAAGATTTTTTTTTCTGCGTTTGCAGAGTGTAGTAACTTCCTTTGTTTATTTGCCTTTTTTTAAATCAAAATATTTTTTTAGGAATAGAATTTAGCAATTCATCACTTACATATAACATCCAGTGATCATCCCAACCAGTGTCCTCCTTAATGCCTCTCACCTCTTTAGCCCTTACCCCAACCCAATACCCCACCAGCAACCCTCATTTTGTTCTCTGTATTTAGGAGTCTCTTATGGTTTGTATCCCTCTCTGTTTTTATATTATTTTTGCTTCCCTTCCCTTATGTTCATCTGTATTATATCTTAAATTCCACATATGAGTGAAATCATATGCTATTTGTCTTTCTCTGACTTGTTTAGCCTAGCATAATACACTCTAGTTCTATCCATGTTGTTGCAAATGGCAAGATTTCATTCGAGAAAATTTTTAAACAATTGACAATTTATCTTAACTGGAACTATTATATACTCCTACTACATGTTCAAGAATATCAAATCCTAACGAATCACTTCACAGATCTAGGCTTGTTTCCTAAGTGTTTTCCGCCCAAAAGATGCAGAATTCATCCATAGGTACTCCACTTTTTAATTGTTAATCAGTTGCTTCCTTCTATTCCTTGCCATCACTCTTTTTGTCTTTCTCTCTGTCAGTACGTACCTGCAGAATCAAGAACCCTTAGAAGAGAAATGTACCTGAGCCCCCAGCATTAGGAAGGCAGAACCACTTTTCTACACTTCTTATACTATTCAGAATGAGAAGATCACATCCGTGGATCACACCCCTGATCCAAAGTCCCTAACAAGTCAGATCTGTTCTACTTCTGCCCCTCTAGACACCTCTGTGGGCACCCCCTCTCTGCTGGTACCTCCGTTAGCGCTCTCAAGCATTGATTAGTGCCAGACACACAGATGTGTCCGCTTTAATCTAAGTTTATGTTGGTTTCTAAAGAATGCTCCCCTCCAGCAAAGACATGGACCAGAGAGATGAAGAGTCCCAGACTCCTCGGGCTCCTGGCTAAGGTATCACCTGGGACTAGTTTAGACTGTGAGGGAAACAGCTATTAGAAAGTTCACAGGTGCCCTGCAATTGGCTCCAGTGTAAACCTAATGTGATGCAGCAGTGTCTGGACTAGCAACATGAGGCTGACAGACTCCTCTCAGGAGCTTTATGTGTCCATGGTTGATAGCACTCCCAGTCCTTGAGGGCAGGACCTCCATGCTGCCCTTCTTCTCCCCATGAAGCCTGTTCTTCCCCATCCTCATCAATCACAGCAACCCGCTGAAGCCTAGGGTCATTCTTAAAAGCCAGAGATCCTAGATTTCTGAGGCTTTACGATATTCTCCTGTAGCCCCAACCTGACGTTTAGCACTCATGCCCCTATTCTACTGAGCAGTGACTGGGTCTGCAACCAAACCTGATGAGGAAAAAAAGTTACTCCCTTTGGCTCCAGGATACTGTCATCTCTCCTTCTGAACACAGGAGCATTATCTTCATTCCCCTGAAATGTGCAAAGAGCCCACTGGTCCTGCTGTGAGCTTTGCACAGATGGACGCACACCTTGGTACTCTCATGTACTCATGAGTACTATTCTCTCACGGCACTATTCTAGTTTTAAGAATACTAACACCACATACAAAGATTTAAGACTCCAAAAAAGATCCCTGAAAGGGGATGTAGAAAATATTAAGCTTTAGAGGGGGAAAACAAGGAGAGGAAAAAGGTAATGGAGATTCTCAACGCGGAAGTACAGAAGTGTTAGTTTTCTATACCATTCCAAATCTTTAATTTTTATGAACAGACTAAATGTAAAATTCACAGAATGCAGTCCCATTACATCTCTGATATATTCTTCAGGCATCATAAAGCGAAACATTTGTCCCTTCCTCTCCCAGTCAAATACCCAGTCCCTCTCAGCACCACAATGTACACATCCATGCACTTACCCGCTGTCCACCCCCCCCCCCCCCCGCCGATGCTCACTCAGCCATCTGCTTGTCAGCTCAACCACCCACTTAGGCATCCCCTCAGCATCTACATGCCACCTCACCTACTTCCCTAACGTCCAGGAGTTATCTCCCAGGCATCCTCTCTTCTCATCCATGTGGGCGTCATCCTGCTTGTCCACTCATTCTGCCATGTTATCTAACGCCTGACACCACAGCACCCGTGACTTTGACAATGCTGCTGTGATCATCCAAGCAATAGAAAGGGAAAGTAGAGATGCTTCTCTTTCCTCACCTGAGTTTCTGCACTCCCACAGAACTGACAGAATTGGTGGGATACTTTGAGGAAAGCTGGAAACATTCCATGGTTGGGAGAGCTGTAGTCACCGAACCCAGACGTTCACATCACTGCTGTTTTTCTCCACTCATCTGTAGACAACAAAGGAAACTCCCAAATTCCAAGCATTGGTAAGGACCTGACAGCACTCTCAGTCACTCCTGCTCCTAACCTGGGGGACCTTCCTAGTCATTCAACCTCTATCACTCAGCAAGTTATACCAACTTGGACTCCAAACATTTGTGGCATGGATCCTTCCTTTCCATTGTTAATGCTGCTGACTACCATTATTTTAGCCTCTGTAACCAAGTGCTAAGTAATTTCACTTCTTTTTTTTTAAATTTTTTTTTCAACGTTTATTTATTTTTGGGACAGAGAGAGACAGAGCATGAACGGGGGAGGGGCAGAGAGAGAGGGAGACACAGAATCAGAAGCAGGCTCCAGGCTCTGAGCCATCAGCCCAGAGCCCGACGCGGGGCTCGAACTCCCGGACCGCGCGATTGTGACCTGGCTGAAGTCGGACGCTCAACCGACTGCGCCACCCAAGCGCCCCAATTTCACTTCTTTTCAATGCTTGATAGGCATTGAAAACTTACTGAATCAGGTATGTCACAGAGGGGGTTTTAATCACCCTTTCTGGTTTTTCTCATAGAATGCATTTGAGAACGCCTGGAACAACTCATTCTGTAAACCAGTGCCACATTTATCTTTCATTACAACATTTTATTCTACCATTACTTACTTCACAAACATTTGATCTAAAATCTCCAATGACTCTAATGCCATATCTCAACTGGGAGAGAAGAAATTCAGTCAGTCACAATCTCAATTTTCACCACTTGCCTCCCCTGTGAGCCCCCACTCATCCTACAATTCGTACTGTTCCCCAAACAGAAAATGCTCTCTTCTGACTGGGAAGGCCATCTTATCAGTGTTGGCCTAGGAACTGGAATAGTTTCTAAACACAATAATATGTACTATCAACACGTATGTTTTGTTTGCAAAAAGAACATAAATCTCTACCCCAAACATTGCATATAATTTGAATATGCTACTTCCAGGTAAGTGGTTTGTTGACTTAAAATTGCTTGGCCTGAAGAGATTTTTTTGCTATTGTTATACTAGTACTTAGCTGAAAATTAGTGCCTATTTCCCTGCTTTACTTTGTCTGTTAAAACAGTCTTTAAAGAGTAATTTAGCCTCTTCTAGATTCCTTTTAGGTTGTAGGAAGTTTGAATGAACATCACCTCCATCTTAAACAAGAAAAGATCAGATAATCTATAAAATCATAACTATTCTTAAAAATCATCAGAAAGCTGAGGTTACAAGAAAACCAAATAAAATGAAATCTCAGGAATGATGGTTGCATCCAGAAAGGCCTGGGACATGGGCTCTACTTTACCTGGGCCAGTGTATGTGAGGAATGTGGGGCACCATGTAAGCCTGTAAGAACTGATTTATCAAATTGCTAAAGGCTGAATGTGGGAGTAATATGAATATACAATGGCTAGGAGCCAGAGGAAAAAAAGAAGCATTCACAAATATTCTCAATACTTTTTCCACATACTTAGACCAAGCCTCATAAGGATGTTTGAAGAAAGCAGAAAACCAAAGAAAGTCTCCTTCATAGTGCGGGTCTAGGTGAAGGCAGCAACATCTGCCATCGTAAGCTAAGGAACTCTCCAATCACCAAATCATCTCCATTATGCAACAAAATCCTGAAGCCACAGGGGAAGGACAGCAAACCTTGTTTTCCTCAGAGACAGATAAATAAAGACTCATTACTAAGGGAAGGGGGAACAGAAAAAAAAAAACTCTAACTCTGGGGTTTCCATTGAGCAGGAGACCATTCTGGATCAGTACATTAGCCATCTCCTAAGACTGCAGAAGGGGCAGGATCACTAAGAAATTCTGAAACACAGAGACAAAAGATGTTCCTGAGACTGAGAAAGAACCAGGACAAAGGGAATAAAACCTCACCCTCATTACCAGGCCAGCAGGAATTAAGGAACAAGTCAAAGCTGTTATCATGGAGTGGGGGCAGCCAGTGAAGACACACTCTCCAGATGTAGCCTAATAGAAAGAGACTAAAACTCAGGATGGTTGAGACTGGGAAAAGCCCTACAACCACTGAACATCCCACACTAAGCATAAGTCATAATAGAGAAAACTGAATTTGTTGGTGCACTGAGGATCCATAGCAATATAAAACTCAAACTCAACGTAATCCTGGCTGCACTGATTCCCACACCTCATACACCCTACCTCTTAGGGTAAACAGAAGTGTCTTCTGCAAAGCATAATACTACTTATCTCATAGCATGTTATCCTACACACACACACACACACACACACACACACACACACATTAAAGATCAGAGAAAAATCAAGAAAAAATGTGCTCTTACTGGACCAAGCAATTCACAGAACCAGAATTAAGTATCTGCATGTGGGAACTATTACACAGAGCTTTAAAATAACTCTTACTAAAATTTTAAAGGATATAATGGAAAAGATGGACAGTGTCATAAATGCATGAAGAATTTCAGCAGATAATTTAAAAGTATATGGAAGAATCACATGGAAATACTAGGCTGAAGAACACAGTAACAAAGATGAAGATTGATAAAGGGTAAAATCAACAGACCTGAGAAAAAAATCAGTAAGGGTAAAGTTGATATAAATTAATAAAACTGAAGCACAAAGAGGAAAAAATAATGATGATACAAAGAGAAGAGAACATAGGATAATATCAAACACGCGAACATACATGAAATTAAAACATCACGGCAAAGAACTACTAGAGCACAAAGGAATTCAGTAAAGTCACAGGATACAAATCAACCTACAGAAATTTGTTGTATTTTTATACACAAATAGTGAAGCAGCACTATTTGGTAAAATTGAGAGCTAAAAACTCATTTAAAAAACTTTCTAACACACTGTAAGATAACGAATATAAAACATAATAGCAATGTATTCAGTGTTTATACCTTATGTGATATAAAATACATGGCAATAATAGCACACAAATGGGAGGGAGAAAATGGTAGTATACTGTTTGAAGGTTCTTATGCTTCATATGAAGAGCTATTACACTATTTACGATTGATATTTTTAAATGTATAATGTAAACTCTAGAGCAGCCATTAAAAATTTTAATTGGTATAAAACTAGGCTAATGGTGATGATGAAATGCAATAAAAGTATAGAATTGATCCAAAAATCATGTGAGAAAGAGAAAAAATGAAGAAATAATGTACGGAAAAAGCAAAAACTAGGGAGATGATAGATTTTAGTCAAAACACAGCAATAATTACATAAATACAAGTAGTCTATCTCAGTAGATTAAGTAAAAGATTGAGATTATGAGGTTAGATAAAACACCAGACCTAATTTTATTCCATCTAAAGGAAAAGCACTTTAACTATAAATACATAGACATGTTAAAAGTAAAAGGATAAAAGTATATACCATTGAACACTAACCAAAAGAGAGCTGGAGTAGCTATATTAAAATCAGATAAAATAAATGTAAGAACAAAAAATATTAACAGGGATAAAGAGGGACATTGCATGATGGAAAAGGGTCAATTCATCAAATTATAACAATCCTAAATGTATACACACTAACCAGAGGGTTTCAAAACTGATGAAGCAAAAACTGATAAAAATGATAAGGGAAATAAAGGCACAATTTTAGTTGAAGTTTCCAAATAACTCGGTAGTCAATACAGCAAGTATATAGAAAATTGTAAGGATATAGAAGACTTGGCCAACACTACCAAATGACTTGATCGAATTGACATTTATAGAACATTCTACCAAATACCAGCAAAATACACATTCTTTTCAAGTATATTCAAAAAATTCACCAAAACGGACAAAACCCTGAGCCATAAATAACGCTCAAAATACTCTTAAAAATGAAATAATACAAAGTATGTTCTTAGATAAAATGAAACTAAAGGAGAAATCTATAACAGAAGCATGTATGTAAAAATTTTCAAAATTATAAAATTAAGCAACCCAATTCCACATAATCTATACATCACAAAGGAAGTCCCCCGGGAAAATTAAAAATATTTTAATTGCATGAAAGTGAAAAAGGGAAAAAATCTTTGAGACACAACTGAAGTGGTTCTTAGACTTGGAGGATTATATGCTCACATGAGAAACAAGAAGAGTCCCAATTCAGTAATTTGAATTTCCAGCTACAAGAAGAACAAATTGAACCCAGACAAGCACAAAGAAGGACAAAATAAAGATAAAGGGACAAATAAATAAAATTGAAAAGAAGGAAAATATACAAAAATCAATGAAATAGAAATCTGGCTCTTCATAAAGACTGAGTTGATACATTAGACAGACTGACCTCAACAGAAATAGGGAAAAGATACAAATTACCAATAACAGAAAAAAAGGGGACATCTCTATAAATCCTACAGATATTGAAAGAATAACTAAAAGGATATACCAATCCCCAAAATGCTCATAAATGTAACAACTTAGATAAAATGGACAAATTCATTAAAACATATGAAGTAACACAGCTTACTTTAATAGAAATAGATATCTGAACAATTTTATGTATATAAAGAATTAAAAACATTGTTCAAACGTTTTCAACAGAAAAGTTTCAGGTCCAAATGATGTCAATGATAAATTCTATCAAACATTTAAGGTAGAAATGTCAATTTTACACCATTGCTTCCATACACAGAAGAGGACGCAACACCTTTGAACCCATTTTATGACACCTGCATTACTCTGGTGCTAGAATCAGAAAAAATATTACAAGAAAGGAAAAACCATACAGCACTATCCCTCACTAAGATAGACACAAAAAATTCTTAATGAAACTTAGTTACTGAATCAAGGAATATTAGAAATGATAATACCTCATGACCAAGTTTGATTTAGTCTCAGAATGCAAGGCTAATTCGTTATGCAAAAGTTAATCAATGTATTTCACAACATCATCAGTCTGAAGAAGTAAAACAACATGATCCTCTCAATAAAAGTAGAAAGAGTATTTAACAAAATTTGACACACATTCATGATAAAAGCTGTCAGCAAACTAGGAACAGAGAACTTCCTCAATCTCATACATGGCATCAAAGAACCTTTAACTGAATTCATTCTGAATGGTAAAAGATCAAATCCTTTTCCCCTAAGATTGGGAATAAAGCAAAAATGCCCTTTTGCATGACTCTATTAGCACTGAATACTAACAGTCCTTGCCAGTGCCTTTTATCAGGCACAGAAATAAAAGGCATGCATATTGTAAAGGAAGAAATAATGCTGTCTCTACACATACATGACATAATTATCTATGTAGAAAACCCAGCTAATCTACAGGAAAGCTACTATAACTAATGATTTCAACAAGTTCACTAGGCATGATGTCAATATACAAAAATAAATTGTACTTGTTAGCAATAAAAAATGGAAAATGAAATTTAAAAGGCAGTGCTGTTTATAATAGCACATAAAAACATTAAAGAATTAGGTACAAATCTAACAAAATATATGATAGGTCTCTATGCTGAAAATCATAAGGCACTGATGAAAGAAATCTAAGAACACCTCAATGGAGAAACATTTACCATGTTTATGGAGTGAAAGACAATATTTTAAAAATAATTAATTCTCTTCCAAACTGATCTGTAGATACAATGCAAAACCAACCAAAATCCCAGCAGAAATTTTTGTAAGAATTAATCTGATTCTCAAAGTTAGTAGAAAAACACAGAATCTAGAATAAAACAATTTTGAACAAGAGAACAAAATTGGACAACCTAGACCACCAATTTCAAGTAACAGTGTTAGATGAAAGGAACAAAGGAACCGAAGAGTCTAGAAATGGATACATGCATACATGGCCAATTATTTTTGGAAAAGGAAAAATTTTAATGGATAAAAAACCCAGAATTTCAACAAATAATAATGGATAACTAGATATCCATATGCAAAAAAAAAAAAAAAAAGGAACTTGGATCCAGGTCTTCAACTATATATACAAAAATTAACTAAAAATGGATCAGGGACTCAAATACTGACCAAAATCTTTGTGACCGTAGATTAGGCATAGATTTCTTAGAACACCAGAAACATGACCTATAATGAAACCAATGGATAAATTTGACTTGTTTAAAATTAAAACTTCTGCTTCTTGAAAGATACCATTATGAGACTGAAAAGACAAGCCAGAGACCAGGAAAAGATGCTGGCAAAATATGTATCTTACAAAAGAGTTGTTGTAGAATATTTAACAAATTCTCAAAACTAAATAGTAAGAAAATAAACAACCCAGTGAAACTCCAGCAAAAGACACGAGCAGACATCCCACCAAAAACATGCAGATCGCTGAAAAGCACGAAAGATATTCAACATCATTAGTCCTCAAGAAATGCAATTTAAAGCCACAATGAAATATTGCTGCCCATCTACTAGAATTGCTAAAATGAGAGCAGCTGACACTAGCCAACACTGGCAATCATGTGGTATAACTGTGACTCTCATTATTGCTTGTGCAAATGCAAATGCCATCTTTTTAAAAAAGTTTGGTAGCTTCTTATGAGATAAAACTTACTCTTATCATAACAACCTGGCCATAGAACTCCTATGTTGGGTTTCTTTTCACCCAAAGAATTCATTTACGTTCACCCCAAAAATCTTTACTTGAATTTTTACAACAGTTTTTGTTCATAATTCCCCCCAATTAGAAACAATCCAAATGTACTTTAAAAAGTAAATCAGGGCACCTGTGTGGCTCAGTCAGTTAAGGGTCCAACTCTTGATTTCGGCTCAGGTCATGATCTCATGGTTTTGTGAGTTTGAACCCCACATGGGGCTCTGTGCTGACCCTGCAGAGACTGCTTGGGATTCTTTCTCTCCCTCTCTGTCTGCCTGTCCCCTGCTCATGCTCACTCGCTCTCTCTCAAAAATAAATTTTAAAAAATTACAAAAATATAAAAAATAAAATAAAAAGTAAACAAAAAACTATGGTATATCCATACAATTAAACTATTACTCTACAAATAAAAAGAATGTACCACCATAACATGAAAAATATGAATGTATCTCAAATGCTTTATGCTAAGGAAAAGAAGTCAGACTCAAAGACTGTGTCCTGATTCCATTTACATGATATTTTGCAATAGACAAAGAAATCTGATTGGTGGTTGGCCGGAAATGATGTTCAGAAAATAGACTGACTAAAAGGGGCAAATAATATGTTTGAATGATGAAAATTTCTGTCTTGATTGTGGTGGTGCTTACATGATTGTGTAAATTTTTTAAAACTCACAGAACTCTATACAAAAAAGAATGCATTTTACTGTAGGTAAATTATACCTCAATAACAAAATAAGGAATTAGTCTTCGTTATTTATTAATCCTAGCATAGCACTTAGGCACAAAAAAAATCAAATAGTAAGGAATTTGGAGTGTTGGCTCAACATCAGTTTATATGATAAAGACGTGAAGTTTTCAATTATCATATTTCAATACTTGGTATCTACTTAAAAGTTAAAAAGCCAAAGCAATCTTAAACACATTAGGAATAATTACGAAGAAGTCCAAATTACTAGAATTTGATTGGATTGTGAGCTGGTTGAAGGCAAAGATCATTTGTTACTTTTAAGTAGCAGGGTACTAATTAGATGTACACAGGGATTTGTGACCATATTAAAATAAAAACCTCATAATACTATTCAAAGTGGGCTAGATGCTGAAACAGTTCCCAATAACCATGGCATAACACAATAAAATTTATTTCTTATTATACAAATTCTCATGTGGGTGACACTGGTATGGCTAGATCTCATCTGGTCAGTGACTCAGGATCCAGGCCTCCTCTGCCCTCTGAGCCCCCAGAGTCCTGTGCCGGATCCCCTGTATGGGGGTGACTTCAGAGCAAAACAGTGAAGAATAGAGGCTGGCAGTTGGGAGATTTCAACAGGTCAGGCCTGGAAATGGTATATTTTCTTTCTTTGCATCTACATTTCAGAAGTTAGAACTCACCGTGAAGTAGAGGAAATGAGTTTAGGAGCAAATAGCGAGTTTCTGCCACATGCATTGGATTCTGACTTGATTAGACTACATTTGAGATCATGTTTTATTTCAGACCTCTATATTTTAAAAGGGATATTTAGAATATTCAAACCCCATACAAGCCCTTGATAGTAAGAAGTCTGAAATCATGCAAATGACTACACAGTGAGGAGCATTTAGCTTGATTGTTTCCTCCTCTCAGTGTCTCTCAGGTGAAGGACCCCATAGCCAGCCATGTGGTCTTCAGTCTCAACAGACCAGACCAAAGAATCTGACCCAGATTGGAGGTCCAGTCTGCTTCTAAAGCCAGTTTGCTTCTTATCCAAGAAATAAATAGTACAAAGAATATTTTCAGACACAGGTGGAGAACACATTATATTTCATATAAACACTCATTTCACTGGAGCCCATGTAGTGGGATATCAAGTCAATATCCACAATATTATGTCATATAAAGAAAGAACTTCTCTAATCAATGAACTATGTCATCAAGGCCTAATGTCTGGGTATCCAGTCTTGAAGCTTCTATTGTGAGAACACCAGTGCAATCTACTCTTTATCTGTACCTGTTGTTCCTCAAGACTCAGTGTTTTCCATATTTGTCCATTTTGGGCTTACCATAGAAGGCCAATCAGATTAGGGTGTCACAAATGCCAATTTCAAGAGCAGTGCAAGAGAAACTCTCCAGATGGTTTGTCTGCAGTGTAAACAATCTTCTACTTGGTCCTTATGACCCCATGTTTCCACTGATCCTTGAAATATCTATGGCAGATTGAAATGCTGAATACAGACTGTGGGATGGCTTGATTGGAGAATCAAAGTGCTGGTCTATGAGGTTTGGGGAGGAAATGTCTCTTTGTCAAGTTATCTGTTCTTTTTTGTAAAAAAAAAAAAAAAAAAAAAATTTTATTTTTAAGAAATCTCCACACCCAACATGGGGCTCAAACTCATGATCCCAAGACCAAGAGTTGCATGCTCTTCTGACTGAGCCAGTCGAGTGCTTCAAGTTAGCTGTTCTTTTGAGAAACAATTCTTACTTGCTGTTGGGACCTAACAGACCACAGGAATGCCTGGCTATGAGAAACCAGGTCACCATGCACCTGGAGCTGTCCATCAACACTGGCTTTGAGGAACAAATCCTAAAGCAGTATATGTGAGACTAGCCTGAGCAGACCCTGAAGACTCCAACAACCATTATAAACAGCTGACTTATACTCCCATTGTGCCTGTTCCTGTCACTCTGCCACTGAGCCGTCAACCCATAATATGGCCTTTCTACATAATCCCTGTAACTATTTAACTGAGAAGGTGTGGCCCTGAAAGACCAGGGAAAAAAGAGCTCTTCTTAATGGGGAGGATTTTATACGGTACATTTCACCATAAATTTGCATGGCAGGAAGGTAATCAGAAGCCAGGATATGCACTGATTTAAAGGCCATGCATAATCTTCTACCTCAAAATAAAAGACAACATTTGGAGGACCGGGACACAGAGCTTTAAGGAAGAAATAGGAATAAACGTATATGTGTTCCGTAGGATTTCTCATGACAAAGGAAGTTCTCTGTTTCCATGTGGACAAGTGTACAGGCACACCTCAGGAGTCAGTCAGCTTTATTTCCCAAGCACACCAGTGCTCATGGTGACAACAACGATGACTATCTATGGGTTAAACATACTGGATTTTATTTAGCCAAGACTAGTTCAATTACAATCATCACGGACCATCCATCTTGCCTATAGCAGAACCAACCATAAACCTCTGGAAGAACACAGTTCTCAGACTGTGCTCTCTAAATTCCATATCCCATCAAAAGGAGCCAGTGCTTCTTGGAGAAATAATTCCAATTATAATGCAAGAAAGGTAAAAGATGGGCCTGTGAAATTGTATCACACCAGAAATAAGGAAGCTGTTGAAGACACTAGTGTCATGTGGGGAAAAAACTAGGTAGCCAATTTTTATAGATTCTTTGGTAGCCAGAATAATGACCCCTAAAGATGCCCATGTCCTTCTGAACCTGTGAATGTTATTCATTCACATTCATATACAGAACCTGCCCTACATGTTAAAAGGAAACAGTAGATGCATTTATATTAAGGATCCTCAAATGGGGAGATCATCCTGGATAATCTGTGTGATCCCAGACAAGGATCTGTATGGGAGCAAGGAGAAAGGCTCAGAGTCAGGAGAAAGACATGTGAGGACAGAAGTACAATCAGAGTCGGAGAGAGGTTTGAAGGTGCTGTGCCGACCTTCAGGGTGGGAAAAGGGGGCATGAGCCAAGGACTGGAAGCTCCCTTAGGAAGATGGGACAAGCAAGAAGTCAGATTCTTCTCTAGCCCTCCAGAAAGGATACAGTCTCTGGACATCTAGATTTTGGCTTAGTGAAGCCCATTTCAGACTTCTGACCTCCAGGACTCTAAGATAATAATTTTGTGTTGTTTTAAGCTGCAAAACTTGTGATTTGTTACCAAAAGGAAGGACTCCCACTCAATAAATATGGGATTATTTGAACACCAATAGGGATAATAATTGCAACAAATAACAATACAGCAAATAAGTTTACATTGATGAGTTCATCATGATTTTTTAAACATTCTTTTGCTGTATTTTTAAAAAGTGGTAAAGAAAGGAAAAAAATTAAAAATGTGTCCTGCCTTCCTTTCTTCTACCAACTAGATCTCAGGAAGATAAAACAGTAATGAGGAGGAAGTCTCTATCTATAAGTATTACAAATAATAAAGAGAAAGAGATGATAGACTACCACCACCTTGAAACCCCTAATAAATTAATGAAGCTAGGTGAGTAGTTTTCTACTAGGGGTGATTTAGCCATCCCAGGGGACATTTGGTAATATCTGGAGATGTTTCTGTTGTCAAAACTGGAAGTAGGTGGGGAGGGGGCACAATGGCCATTTAGTGGGTAGAGGTCAGGAATTTGAAAAATACCCTACAATGTACAGAATCGTCCCCACAAGAAATAACCATCTAGCCCAAAATGTCAATAGACATTAAGAAACCCTGCTATTGAGAAACCCTGAGCTAGGCAATGTAATAATTGCAGTAAACCCTAGAAAAGAGAAACTGAACACTGCGCCCTTCTTGACAGAAGTACATGCCACCATCTGAGAAATCTAGCCAGAAAACGAAATACATTTAAATCTGATCAAGCCTTCAGATCTAACAGGAGATACAAGGTCAATGGAACAAGCAAAACCACACTTAAAAAAATCCAAACTGCATTGAAATCCACCTGGGAAAAACAACATTGTTTTATTCAACAAATAATTCCAAGGGGAAAAAAGGAAATGTAGGGTGAACCAATAGATTAATCGGGTCTTCAGAGACGTAGTAGAAAATGGCCACGTACGGATCTTATTTGGATTCTTCTTGAACTATAATTTGCATACATATTTAGGGATTTGCTTGTTTTTTACAAAATACCTCAGTGATGTTTTTATGGTTATTAAATAATGAATAAGACTTTAATTCTCAGATATTTTTTAGGATCCAAATTTTTAAAAAAGTTTTATTTAATGGCCTTATTATTTAGAACATCATTTTATTTTGCCTCTGAATCAACAGTACTCTCCTCCCTTATCCTGAGAATGCCATTCACAAACAGCTACTAATGAGGAATGTCTGTTGTCTCAAGGAATTCACTTATATTAATTAATGAGAATTTAAATTTCTGAGAAAAGACAATCTTGAGGGGGAAAAAAGTCTATAAAATGAAAAAGATAAAAGTAAAACTTAACACATGGAATATAAAACTATACTCATCTGTTTCTACATATCTGAGAAGCCCGTTCTTAACATTTCTTCTTCCTGAAAAATGAAGATCTGGAAAACCCTTTAGGTGGGCCCAAACAAGCTAAGTTGCTGGAAGAGAGCAAAGGGCTCTTGGCTCTTCGTGGGGCTTGAACCCACGAACCATGAGGTCATGACTGAGCTGAAATCAACAGTGGGGTTCTTAATCAACTGAGCCACAGAGGCAACCCCCCACCCCTGTCTAATGTTTCCATAGTGATTGTGGAGCGAAACAAGAAGTTCAGTTGATGCTCCTCCACTGAGGTACCTTCATCAGGCAGACGAGATGCTGTGAGCACATGTAGCAGGTCCAGCACAAAGCCATCTTAACAGCCTTGAGAGCATCTCTTCTCAGAACAGTGACTCACAGTTACTGGATGTGGCTTTATACGTCACACATTATTGTTAAGTGAGTCTAAAATATGAAAACGTTTTAGTTCCCAGTAGAAACACAATTACCTTGTACAAAATTTGGATAAATAAGAACCACTGGTCCAAAGTAAGATCCATGATTAGGCCCATGATTACAAACAATATGACAAATCAAAACAGTAAATGTTTTTCTTCTTATTACCCTCAGGCCATATGAATGGAGACTGAGAGAGTGTGGGAAGTTCTATTACAACAGTGCTTAACTCCACTGAACATGCTGCTGTGACATAAAAATATACCCACAACCCACACCCCAACCCAACCTCCAGCCTCCTACCCAGCATCACCAGTACATGTGTCAGCATCTCCTTCCTGGTTGCCAGGGCAATGCAGGTGATGCCTGCCATATCTGAATTAAGTGGGAGAAAACACAAGCAAAGCTCTTTTCTCTAGCTAATGCTCAGGATTCATCAAATTGCCAGTTTTGACGTTAATCCAGATAACTGCCCTAGTAGTTTCTGCCAGGCCCCCTTCACCTCCTTATTCCTTACACTATAAATCATAGGGTTCAACATGGGTGTCAAAACGGCATAGAAGAGAGAGGTCAACTTCTCCTGAAGAATAGAGGGGCTGGAGCGGGGCTGGATGTAAGTGAAAATGGCCATGCCATAGCACAGTACGACCACTGTGAGGTGAGAAGCACAGGTGTGGAAGGCTTTCTTTCTTCCCTCTCTGGACTGGATCTTCAGGATGGTGGAGATGATCTGGACGTAGGACAAGAGGACCAGGCAGAAGGGTGTCATCAATAAGACAATGCTAGAAACCATGATCGCGATCTCATTGGAGGAGGTGTCCACACAGGCCAGTCTGACCACAGCTAGGAGTTCACAGGATATGTGATCAATATACTTGTTTGCGCACATGGGCAGCTGAAAGGTGATGATGGTCTGCATGAGAGAGTTGAGAGAACCACTGACCCAGGATGTGATGGCCAACCTAGTACAGAGCCCTCCATGCATGATGACGGAGTATCGCAGGGGGTCGCACACAGCCACATAGCGGTCATAGGCCATCACTGCCAGTAGAACAAACTCAATCCCACCCAAGCCCAAGGAGAAAAATAACTGGGCTGCACAGCTCACAAATGGGATTGCTTTATGTTCTATTAGAAGATGCACCAACATCTGGGGGACGATGCTTGTGGCATAAGAGACATCAACAAGGGAGAGGTTGGTGAGAAAGAAGTACATGGGAGTGTGGAGTCGGCTGTCCAGTCTGATCAGAAGAACAATGAAAAAGTTCCCCAGCACTGTCACCATATATATGATCAAGAAGAGGACAAAGAGGGAGACCCGTGTGTCCCAGTCACTGGACAGGCCAAGGAGTATGAACTCTCTCACATAAGTCTGGTTACCCATTCCCATTTAAAAATGTGAAGATTGTTAATCTGCAAAGACAGTCAGAAACAAGAGAAGTGGTTGAATCAAAGAATTATAAAAATAACTTTTTATGAGTTCATTTTATATACAATTGGCTAGCCTTAATCAGATGTTTGAGACCATTTGTGGGCCAAGATGATAGGCTTTATTCCAACATATATCTATTCTGTACCAGAGGCAGCCCAGCACCTTAAAAGGACATGAGGCGGTCTCAGGAAGATCCAGTTAAACCCTGGAGATAATGCACTGCAAATTTAGGAGCTCACATCTTTGCCAACTTACCTCAGATTGAGAGTGAGGTGAGTTTGGTAGGTGATAGTAGTAGGTAAAATGATAATGAAAAAAAAATCTGGTTGAAAACTTACAAACACTACCTTAAATATGTCAACTAGGCTCATCATGATAAAATGGATAAATCTATTACAAGAGGCAGGAACTCACTCTTTGGGAAGAAGCAGGGACTGTGGAAAGATCTAGAACTAGAGAAACCAGGTTTGTAATATGGTTTTATTTAGCAGCTTTGTTATTGTGGCTTAGGAACAAAATTTTATGTACAAAAAAGGATAATATTATGCAACCCTCAAGTACTTTCAAGCTGAAATGTCGGTAACTTTGGAGAAAGTGCTTTATGGACTGTACTGATAATAGTAGTTCGGTAGTAGTCTGAATATTAGTAGTAACACAACCTCTGCCTTGGAGTAGATAGAATAGCAAACAGGATTTTCCCATGTATAACTTCCACAAACTCAGATATAAATGAAATTGGAGGCATTCTTTAATAGAACTGAGGGCTTTGGGATGATTGGTCTCCCTGAGGACCTGGGAACACTTTGTTCTTTTTTATAGCCTTGATCTCTTCAGTCTTCAGTGAGATCAGAAAGGAAAGGTAATTGTGATATCTTGTTCTTTTTGTTTTTCTCTTTTTAACTTGATATTCTTAAGATTCTACCTCTGCATATGGGCTCAAAATAAAGGAAATGAGAGTATGGATATTTGGCTTTCTATTTACAAGGCAGAAAGGGAAGCAAATGTTCATCATTGACCAGGGCAGAGTAGAATATATGCACAAATATACATAGATGTATGCTGGAATGGAGTTTCTTTCGTGTTTTCTTTCGTCCCAGAAGGGTTCTTTAAGTAGAACTACATGTTACAATATCAACTTTGAACATTAAACAGAAACTGTTCAAATTTTTTTAAAGTTTCTTATAGGATTGATTCATGCTCATTATGACTCCATGTCTGTCCATTCCCTAACTTTCCTTTCCTTGTGGTATACAAAATAAGAGAAAGTAAAGGATAAGGGCAGTAAGAGGACATGAAGGCAGAAGCAGAACCCATAAGCGTCTTGCCAGGGTCTGTGAGCAGAGAGGAGAAAGGCAAGACTTTCTATGCCTCTACTCTTACCTGATAAAGGACGAAACAAAATAAGCAGTTCTCCAAATGCCCATCTCTTTCATGGTTCAGCCACATACATTTTTATAAACTCTGCTGGCATCTTCCTCTAACCCTGATCTGCCTTTCAACTCCTCTATCATGATCCTTCCACCACCACCCCTCACTTTACTTTCCTTCCATCATGGTCAGACCAAAACAACGTCTACTTACCTCAAAGGTGACTTTCAGATTTAATTCTAAAAACTCAAGAAAAAAATCTGTTCACTAATGTTGAATTTGAACAAACCTGCAACAGAAAGTAGACATTTCTTTTTCCATTCATTTGGCAAACATTTGTGAAGTGCCATTGCTGCTAGATGCTGGGATTTCAAAGTGAATAGTATGTTTCCCTACACTTAGAGCTCATGTGGATGAAAAAGACACAGAACAGATGGTCATCACATCACTGCCCTCCCACCATTGCAATTACAAGCTGCCTGGAGAACAAGCCAGCCCATGACTCACTCTGCTCCTCTCGCCCACCCTGCACATCTCTCTACTACAGTCCTTGTCTCGTGACAAATGAGTGATCTGCTCTGAATCCATTCTCTTTTGCTTCCTGGGACCTGAAGCAAGCCACCCGGATACCCGTGAGCCTCATGGTTCTTCAATGGCACAATATGGATAATATTGGCCAACTAAAAGGAGCTGAAGATCCAATATTCCTATACTAATGACTGAATCAGGGCAGGTATCCATTATTTGGTTTTAATAGTGGATCTAACCTTTAATTTTATACTCTGTATCTCTTTTATCTATCTCTTTCAAAGAAGATCTTATTCCTTCATTTATTCCCTCTCTTTGCCAGCCAGGGGTTTCTCTTGCTCCTCATTGACCACTTTTCCCTCATTAAAAAAACATACAACCTCTCAATATGGGGAGAGAAACCTTTGCTATTTATTCTAATTATTTCCTCTTTCGCATCCAGAGTTCTCAAACGATTGCTATCCACTTGCTGTCACTATTTCCTCATAACATTCATCCTTTAAGCCATCAAAATGTGGTTTTCACCTTTACTAAGCCATAGAAATTATACTCTTAAAAACCACTGGTGGCCAAATACATGGGCTTTCATGTGATTTTCGCTGTTTAACTTGTAACAGCGTCAACTATTTTGCTCCTTCAAACTCTTGACTCTATCCTGTGCTTCCGCCCTGCCCTGACTTGCCTCTGATCTGTTATCTCTCATCTGCATTCTTGGGGGATTTCTCCAAACTTTCCCACTCCACTGCTGTGAGAGTCTGGTCAGTTCTGTGCTCACCAACTGCACTGTTCTGTTTTTTCCCCCTGAAGGGATTGTAATTTCTAACTAAAATAATTGTCATCAACTGTGTGCAGTTCAGCCTCAGTTCTACATTTATCTCCTGGACTCCCCTCTGGAAGGTCCAGATGCTTTCCCCAACGGCATAATGCACATCTTATAAATGTCTCACCAAGGCCTCCACTCATCTCCCCCTACACAGGATCCCTCTTGACGCCCTCATTTCTGTCAGTGCAGCAAAAGTTCTCTGACTCCCCAAACACATTCTTGCTGGACTTTTCCCTCCTCCTCCCCACTCCATGAGAGAAATCCTCTTTCTTTGTTTCCTTTATTACATATCCTCTATCTTCCCAATGTCATTCACACTGACACTTGCCCTCATCACCCATGTCATGGAGTACAGGGCGTCCTTGTGAATTTTCCTGACTCCACCTCTACAGCTCCACCCTCCTACCCACTCCCTCCAAATCCCTCAGGAGATACAAATGTTTCCCCATCACTTCCTTGCACAAACAGATCGTGATGTCTATGTGTCCACAGAATTAAGTTTTTCCTGGACAGGGGAATTTCCACACAATCCTCAATCTGGTCCTATTCTATTTCTTTTATTTTACTATCTCTAGCATTTATCATCATACTCTGTATTTTACAACAAAGTATTTTATTAAAATAAGCTGATTAAAATAATACTGAAATAGTGGCACCTGAGTGGCTCAGTCGACTGAGTGTCCGACTTCACCTCAGGTCATGATCTCGCGGTCCGTGAGTTCGAGCCCCACGTCAGGCTCTGGGCTGACAGCTCAGAGCCTGGAGCTGCTTCATATTCTGTGTCTCCCTCCCTCTCTGCCCCTCCCCTCCTCACACTCTGTCTCTCTCTCTCTCTCTCTCTCTCTCTCTCTCTCTCTCAAAAATAAACATTAAAAGAATTTTAAGTGATACTGAAATAGCTTACTGAAATACTGAAATACTGATAGGTTAGCTGGTTATTTTTAACCCACCAAGGCTGCTATTCATTTCCAAAGACCACGGCCTTATTTCAAAATCATTAATATCCAAATACACCTTTTGTCCACATTCATATAGTCCTTCTGGGGACTCATGGTAAACAAAGAAAACTTAAACAGACCAGCCTTTGGAAAGTCAAATGCAGGAGCAAACAAGTGTTCATCAGATGCTGAATTAACATGACCTGCAGTTACTACCATCACCTTATTATTTTGGGGTCAGTTCCACTTAAATACAGCTGGGTTTCTATCCTGGCCTAGGATAGGAAAATGAACTCAGTGCAGGATGAGGGACTTTGGATCTCATGACTCCTGTCAAGAGGCCGGAGCTTGGTCTTCTCAGATCTAACTAATTTATAGGCTCTGTAGCTCTCCCTAAATGTGTGCTTTTCACTTAAGTCAAAAAACAAAGGGGAAATGTGGGAATATTTGTTCCATTTGTCTGTATAAATAAGTCAACGGAAACCTTTTGGTACAAGGTTAGGCAGGCAGCTGATGTCCAAAAGCAGTATTGAACCAAAATGACCACAGTTAAGAGCCACATCTATTTAGTTCTTCCTCCCGCACAGTGTGTTTTGTGTTCTTTTCTGAGAATCTGTCCTACCTCTGGATACTTTACCTTTTTTCCAGAATATTAACAATATTCTGTCAATAAACAACAGAATCCTATTTTACATATTTTCTCAACAAATCTCAAACCATTCTATGTTTTGAGCTATCATAGTCTATTCACAAATGAGTAATCCATGCTGTCTGCTCAGAAATAGTACTGAGGAATGACATTTCCTTGGACCTGATTCATCCTTGGTTCATCTCCTTGGAATCTAGCACCATGAAGGAAGAACTTCATGCCTCTGTTTTATGAATTATGGTGGATGTAGGGTAACTACTGTGGCCATAAGAAATAGAGCACGCTAGGGGCGCCTGGGTGGCGCAGTCGGTTAAGCGTCCGACTTCAGCCAGGTCACGATCTCGCGGTCCGTGAGTTCGAGCCCCGCGTCAGGCTCTGGGCTGATGGCTCAGAGCCTGGAGCCTGTTTCCGATTCTGTGTCTCCCTCTCTCTCTGCCCCTCCCCTGTTCATGCTCTGTCTCTCTCTGTCCCCAAAATAAATAAACGTTGAAAAAAAAAAATTTTAAAAAAAAATAAAAAAAAAAAAAAAAAAGAAATAGAGCACGCTATGTGACTTAGTATGAAAGATGCCATAGAAATCCTCTATGAAAAATCTCATTACTAATGCCTGAAATCTGTTATTTTTATGTGTAACATCTCCTTTTGATGACATATTTAAATCTGGAAAACATTAAATGGAATGTTTAAAATATAAAGCAACTGATCTTTTTGTGAACTGGTATATGAATGACCCTGACACTGCAGAAAAAATCAGGGTGAAATGTAGACAGCAACCTCAAATTTTCCCAGTTAAAATATTACCTTTATAGACCTCCACTAAAATTAGCTCCAAGTGCCTCCTCCCATTATCCAGTAATTATTAGTTGCACAAATATCAGGACTAAAATGTTCTCTCCATGACAAAGAAATAAAGACACAGAGCAGGTGAACAAATTTCTCACACAACACCTTTTATGTGACACAATACACCTAATTTAAAAGTTAAATTTTAGTCAACCATTATGATCTTTTTAAAAATCAAATCTATTCATTGATTCCATGGAAACGGTTATTTTTTTCTGTTATAAATTTCATGTAAATTCTAACAAGTTAAATGTTATTTTTCAATCCTATTCCACTTCTACCTCCTTAAATTCAACCACAATTCTTTTCTTATCTTTTTCAAAAAAAATTTTAATGATTATTTATTTTTGAGAGAGAGAGAGAGAGAGAGAGAGAGACAGAGTGTGAACAGGGGGAGGGGCAGAGAGACAGGGAGACACAGAATCTGAAGCAGGCTCCAGGCTCTGAGCTGTCAGCACAGAGCTCAACATGGGGCTCCAACCCATGAACCGTGAGATCATGACCTGAGCCAAAGTCAGAAGCTTAACCGACTAAGCCACCTAGGCGCCCCTTTTTCTTATTGTTTCAATCTCCTACTATCTGGTGACATCTTTGGTTGAAAGTATATGTCATCTGAGCAAGAAGATGACCAGTGAACAATTCAGACAGTGATGCTTGCCAGTGTTAAAACCAGGATTGGTCTTTGTCTCCATGGGGCAGATAAAATTTGGCTGCCTCCCTTCATTTACAAGCGAAAAAGTTTCATGCCATCTCTGTAACTCCCTACACCAAGGTCTGCCTTCCAATAAAATGGTCCATGCTCTAAACTGCCCTTTCCTCTCCCCATCTTAAAAAGAATGTCAGCAAAGTCAAGATCTTAAGTCAAGTTAAATACATTTCTAATGGTAAATTCTCAGGAAGTAATTTTTGGTAAAATTTGTAAACACATTTGGGAGTCACGGAAGTGAGGCATCTCCAACTCATCTGTCATAATTTAAAATCTGACCAGACCTCCCAGATGGGAGCTCCTTCCACGTTCACCTCCCTACAGCTCTGCAAGAGGCCTGAGAAGAAGGATATCATGCCTTGTCCCTTGTAACCATGTGTGGCTTCTCAATATAAAGTGCCCCATTGGCCTTTTACTATGTCCTCCCCAGATTCCTGCTCTAATAGAACTGATAAGGCCTTGAAGAACTATGAACAACTACTCATCAAGAAAAATGAGGAGCCTGGCCCACTGAGAAAATCTAACAAGCACTAAGAGAATTTTTACTATGCTGGTGCCACACAGACAGGATTATTTCTTGTGGTTCTCTGGGAGGTCTTCAGTTGCTGCTGCTCACATTTTTTTTTTCACATTTTAAAATCACTTCTAATTGCACTTATTTTCCATTGCCTCTAAAATACTTGATTACATTTTGTAAGGATGGAAATATTCAGAGTTTCACAAATGGGTGAAAGGTTTCACATACCTTTTCTGCTTACAACATTCATCGCCAAATTTACCTTCCTACTGTCATGTGTAAACATTTAAAACTAACAATGTTTTCCAGTTCTTTTGGCTGGCTGCTTCAGTAAATTATCTTCTCCCTCTCCCTGTACATTAGGAAGGGTGAATTATTGATTTGAACAGACTCAGGAGGTATATGTACACTATAGAAGTATTCCTCAGGATCTCACTTCTTTCCAGAATTATATTTCAGAACAATATTTTTTCCCACCATTCATTGCCTATTCAAAGAGTGCATGGATGGACAAAACATTGAATCAGCCTCAAAAAACCAATCTGAAACACAGTGAGGCTTATGGGTAAGCCCAGGTATCCATATTGCACATTCATTACAGCAATAATACCCCACAGAAAAGGGGGGAAAGTCATAAATAAGCTTTATCTCCTCTGGAAGCTTTTTATGCATCATCTTTTTTAACACTCCATTGAGTCTTAATCTTACTTGCCTTTTTATTGGAGTTCTCTACAATTTTGCTGTGACAGATAGAAATCCTGAACACAGAAACAAGCACATAAAGGTAAATCCCACAACCTACAGACATGTTTTGTCTCATGCTGGTCAAAATAAGCCAGAATCATACATTTACATACTTGAATCTTCAATAGAAGTAGCACTTTAATTTAGAGAAAGATTCATCGGACCTAAGCTAGACACTTAGATATTGTGTACATTTAATGCATTCATGATGGGCAGAAATATTTGCAACAACTTAATGTTTGGAACAGAAAACCCAAGGACCACTTGGGAGGGTCCCAAAAAGGTTTTATATCCTCAGAAGGCAACCAGTTTTCTACTTCCCATCTGGATTTAGCACCTGGAATTTCACATAAACAACAATTATTGACCCTCAGTTTCTCCAATATGTGTGATCCTCAAAGCACCTTGATGACATATTTTATCATGATTTCACTCGGTAAATGCTCAGCTTCTTTGTAGGTCTTGTCCCAAGGGGGGAGTCTATGGCAGTACAATTCCCTCAGTCTGCTGTGTCCCCACAGTACAATCCCTCCAGTCCAATCTAGAGGAACTAACCCCAAAAATGAGAGTCAGGAGACCTCAGTTCTAGTCCCAGTTCACATTCAGAGTCTTGTAGGACTTGGAACAATCCACTTAACTATCTTACATTTCCATTTTCTAATACTGAAAGGAAAGTCAAATTACTTGATATACATATACTTCGGGAAGATTGAGGAAAGAGACTTCGTAGTTATTAATAATTTATCTTATTTGGAAATGTAATAAGCTCCTACCACATGTTCATGAATGTAAGACATAACTATCATTTTATAGATCTGGGCTTTTCCCTTAGGTCCTCCCCAGATATGGCGCAGAGCTCATCCTTGGTATCTTCAGTTTCTATATATGAATCATTCTCTTCTGCATCCCCACCATTACACGCTTTCTCTCTCTGTCACTATGTATGTTCAGAACCAAGAACCTTTGGAACGGAAATGTATCTGAGCCCATAGCTTCAGGAAGGCAGAGCCACTTTACTAAATTGTTTAATGTATATTTATTTGTTTTGAGAGACAGAAAGAGAGAGAGAAAAAGAGAGAGTGAGCATGAGCAGGGGAGGGGCAGAGACAGAGCAGGAGAGAGAGAATCCCAAGCAGGCTCCAGGCTGTCAGCAAGGAGCCTGATGTATGGCTCAATCCCAAAAACCATGAGATCATGACCTGAGCAGAAATCAAGAGTCAGACACTTGACCAATTGAGCCACCTAGGCACCCACCCAATTTACTGCATTTGCCATACTATTTACGATGAAAAGATTGGAACATCCGTGGGTCACATCCCTGATCCAAAGACCCTAACAAGTCAGAACTGTTCTACTTCTGCCCCTCTAGACACCTCTGCACACACCCACCCTCTGCTGGTGCCTCCGTTAGCGCTCTCAAGTGTTGATTAGTGCCTAACACACAGGCGTGTCCACTTTCGTCCAAGTTTATGTTGGTTTCTACAGAATGCTTCCCTCCAACAAAGCCATGGGCCAGACCGATGAAGAGTCCCAGACTCCTCGGGCTCCTGGCTAAGGTCTTACCTGGGACTAGTTTCGATTGTGAGGGAAACAGCTACTAGAAATTCACAGGGGTCCCACAATCGGCTTCAATGCAAAGTTAATGAGGTGCAGCAGTGTTTGAACTAGCAACATGGGGTGGACAGACTCCCCTCAGGAGCTTCATTCATTAGAGTGTCCATGGCTGACAGCACTCCCACTTCTCAAGGTCAGGGCCTCCATGCTGCCCTTCTCTCCCCATAAAGCCTGTTCTCCATCCTCTTCAAACTCTAACAATCCCCTAAAGCCAAAGGTCATTCTAAAAAGCCAAAGATGACAGCTTACTGAGGGTTCAGAATATTCTCCTGTAGCCCCAACCTGACATTTAGCACTCATGCCCCCTTTTTACTGGGCAGTGACTAGGTCTGCAACCACACCTGGTGAGGAAAAAATCGGTTATCCCCTTGGGCTCCAAGATACCCTCACTTCTCCTTCTGAACACAGGAGCATTGTCCTCACTCCCCTGACATGTGTGCGAAGAGCCCCCTTGGCCTGCGGCAAGCTTTGCAGGGAGGGACGCACACCCAAGTACATCTCTCATGGTACTATTCAAGTTCCAAAAATAATAGCGCTGTAGAAACAGATTTAATGCTCCAAATAGGATCTACAAACATAGAGTCTTATGGTCTCCAGGAAAAAAAAAGGGTGGGGATCCAAAGTCATTAATAATCAATCTCCCTGTCAGCGAATCCTTTGTCCCTTCCTCTCCCAGTCAAATACCCAGTCCCTCTCAGCACCACCATGTACATATCCACGCACTTACCCGCTGTCCACACCTCCCCCCTCGATGCTCACTCAGCCATCTGCTTGTCAGCCCAGCCACCCACTTAGGCATCCCCTCAGCATCTACATGCCACCTCACCTACTTCCCTAACTCCCAGGCATCCTTTCTTCTCATCAATGTGGGCGTCATCCTGCTTGTCCACTCATTCTGCCATGTTATCTAATGCCTGACACCACAGCACCCGTGACTTTGACAATGCTGCTGTGATCATCCAGGCAATAGAAAGGGAAAGTAGAGATGCTTCTCTTTCCTCACCTGAGTTTCAGCACTCCCACAGAACTGACAGAATTGGTGGGATACTTTGAGGAAAGCTGGAAACATTCCATGGTTGGGAGAGCTGTAGTCACCGAACCCAGACGTTCACATCACTGCTGTTTTTCTCCACTCATCTGTAGACAACAAAGGAAACTCCCAAATTCCAAGCTTTGATAAGGACCCCACAGCACTCAGTAACTTCTGCTCCAAACTTGGAGGGCCTTCTTTGTCATTCAACCTCCATCACTCAGGAAGTTATACCAACTTGGACTCCAAATATGTGTAGCATGGATCCTCCCTTTCCATTGTTAATGCTACTGACTACTACTGTTTTAGTATTTGTACCAAAGTGCCAAGTAATTCAGTGCATTTCAAAGTGATAGCCTTCATTGGACCCAGGCTCACTGAATCAGAAACTACGCAGGAAGGTCAGCAAACTGTGTCTTAATGAGTCCTTCAAGTGTTTCTAATAGAATAAATTTGAGAATGCCTGGAACAATTTATTTGTAAACCACCGACCCATTAATCCTTCATTATAACACTTTATTTTACCATTACCCACTTCACAAGTATTTGGTCTATAGTCTCCAGTGACCTGAATGCCACATCTCAACCAACTGAGAGAGAATAGGTTCAAATTCAACCAGAATTTCAATTTTTCCCACTTCTCTCCCCTGTGAGCCCCCACTCATCCTACAATTCCTGCTTTTCCACAAACAGTAAATACTCTCTTCTGCCCAGGAAGGTCATCTCTAGGGTCTGCCTAGGAATTGAAATAGTTCTTTCAAGAAGCATTTGTGACAGACATAATAATATATACTATCAATGTGTAGGCTTGGTTTGCAAGGTAAACATGAATATAACAAATTATTTGCTCCAAACGCTATGCATATAATTTGGGTAAGCTGCTTTCAGAGAAGCAGTTTATGTGACTTAAATTCCTGGGCTTAAAAATCATAATTTGCCATTTTAAATTTTACTTAACTGTAAATTATCACTCCCATCTCCCATTTATACTTTGTCTTTTAAGACACACCTTTAAAAGTGAAAATATATCACTCTTGTACAGGATGTTTCTAGGGGCAAAGTGAGGAGGGAGACAGGGAATACATGGGAACTCTCTGTACTTCCTGCTCAATTGTGCTATGAATCTAAAACTGCTTCAAAAAACACAGTCTCCTAAGGGTACCTGGGTGGCTCAGTCGGTTAAGCACATGGCTTCAGCTCAGATCATGATCTCACTCTTTGTGAGTTCGAGCCCTGCCTCACACTCCCTGCTTTCAGCACAGAGGCTGCTTTGGATTTGGATCCTGTCTCCTTCTCTCTCTCTCTGCCCTTCCCCCGACCCCTGCTCATGCTCTTTCTCTCTCTCAAAAAAAATTAAAATAAAGAAATTGCTATTATTTTAAAAAACCACAGTCTCCTTTAAAGGAAATAATATAAAGTTTTTCAGGTTGTTCGAACTCAAAAGTTTTGCAGTTCTAGGCTGCAAAAAGCTGGAAAGAACATCGGTTCCATCCTAAAAGAAGAGAGGGTAAACTGCAGAGTCATAACTAGTCCTGAAATCATCAGAAAGCTGAGATGCAGGGCAACCCAACAGCATGAAATCTCAGGAAAGACCAGCAAATGCAGGCAGAGATAGGACGTGAGGTCTCACTCACCTGGGCCAGAGCCTGGGAGGAAGACAAGCCTGGGAGAGTTGCTTTCACAAAGGGCTCACGTTAGGCAGTGGGTTACTAGAAGCACAGAATGGCTGAAGCCACAGCAAAAAGAGGCCCACCAGTTCCTGGGATTTTCTCCACACACTTGGAACGGTCCTGGCGAGGATGTCAAGGAAGAGTAGAAAACCAGAGAAAGCCTCCTCCGTGGTCCAGGTTTGGTGAAGGCACCACAGCCGCGCAGCTGCGGAAGGCAGGCCCTGGGCACAGGCTCCATCTCCGTTTTGGAACAAAAGCCTCAGCCACTGGGGGGAGGGCAGCAAACTCTGTTCCCTCAGAGACGATGAAGACTCATTACTGAGGAAAGAGAACAGAGCAGGGGGAAAAACAACAACAACAACATTCTTTCATTCTTTCTCGAGGGTCCTTGGGGCAGGAGACCACTCTGTTCAGACAGGGAACCATCTCACCAGGCTGCAGGGGTGGAAAGACCACTAAGAAGGCCCCAACATGAGGGACAGCACTAAAGGACGTGCCTGAGACTGAGAAAGACCCAGGAGAAGGGGAAGAAAGCCTCACCCTCCATCACCAGGCCAGCAGGAACTAAGAAACAAGTCACAGCTGTTACCAGGGCATAGGGGAAACCTGCGGACCAACACACTGTCCACATGCAGCCTCACGGCCAGAGCCTAAAACTCAGGGTGGCTCACGACACCAGGGAAAGCCCTCCAACCCCTGAACACCCCACCCTCAGCACAAGAGAGAGAGAACATTAATTTGCTGGTAGATGGGGACAAATACAGAACTCAAACCCAGCTCAACCCATGACTGCACTGATTGCCACACTCTCCTCAGCAAACAAGACTCAGGACAGTCAGAAGAGATGTGCCCATTCCAACACATAATGCTATTTATCTCAGTTTATTATCCTGCATGCAAAATGTTCAGTTGTCAGTCAAAATTAAGAGGAAAAGGCAAGACAAAGTTCAGTGTCATTGAACAAAGAAATTAACAGAACCAGAATCCGATGTACTTGGTTAAAGATGTACTTGGTAAAAGGTTTAAATAACTCTCATACGTTAAGAATCTACTGGAAAAAAATGGACAGTGTCACAAATGCTTGAGGAATGTCAATAAAGAATTGAAAACTACATGGAGGCATTAAATAAAAGGGCTGACACAAAGAACACAGAAACAGAAGTAAAGACCGCTTATGAGCTAACTCAGCTGAGCTGAGGAACCATCAGTGAGTCTGGAAGCAGAAAGGCAGATTCAGAGAGGTCACCTGTGCGCTGCCCTTGAAGGTGGGGGCAGGGACAGCAAAAACATGGAGGCAGGGGGAAGGCACAGGGATCCTGCAGTGGACAGTGAAGAGTCCCGAACATTTCAGCTGGATGCAGAAATGAGGATACAGCATCTCCACATACTTTCCTTCTTTGTGTGTCATGTGTATATTCGTATTTTTGACTAATTTTCTTCTCCTTCAACTCTTTTCCTACTATTTTATATAGGGCTGTCCATGGTGGTAAATTTTACAGTTTATTCCACCATGTACAGAACATTCAGACAGGATTATGACATTTTAAAGAAGATGGTGAGTCCGTATAGGAATTGCCATTTGGGAGATCAAGTGTTACTCTGAAATCTCTTATAGTTTTTTTTTAATTGAAGTATAATTGACATACAATATCCAATTCGTTTCAACCATACATCATAGTGAATCAATATTTTTATATAATATGAAATGATCCATACAATAGATCCAGTTACCATCTGTCATCAGACAAATTTATTATACTATTGTTGATTTTATTCCCTATGCCAAACATTACATCTTTATGAGTTATTTTATGTTGAAAGTTTGTACCTCTTAATCCCCTTCACCTACCCCCACCCCCAACCATTCCCCACTTTGGTAACCATCAGTTTGTTCCCTGTATGAGTCTGTTTCTGTTTTGTTCATATGCTATGGTTTTTAGATTCCAAATGTAAGTGAAATCGTGGCATTTGTCTTTCTCTGACTTATTTCACCTAGCACGATACCCTCTAGTTCCATCCATGTTGTCACAGATGGCAAGATTTCATTCTTTTTTATGGTTGACTAATATCTCATAGAGTATATACACCATATCTTCTTTATCCATTCATCTATCCATGAACATGTAGGTAGCCTCCATATCTTGGCCATTATAAATACTGCTGCAGTGACATACGGGTGCATATATCTCTTCGATTTATTTTTATTTCTTAGGATAAATACCCAGAAGTGGAATTGTTGGGTCATACGATATTTCTATTTTTAATTTTTTTAATAGTCTCCATACTGTCTTTCATAGTGGCCGCACCAATTTATATTCCCACCAACAGTTGTATGAGGGTTCCTTTCTTTCCACATCTTGTCCAGCACTTGTTATTTTTTGTCTTTTTGATAATAGCCAATCTGACCATTGTGAGGTGATATCTTATTGTGGTTTTGATTTGCATTTCCCTGATGATTAGTGACGTTGAACATCTTTTCATGTGCCCATTTAACATCTTTTTATCTTCTTTGAAAAAATGTCCATTCAAATTTTCTGCCCATTTTTTATATGGGTTGTTTGTTTTTTGATATTAAGTTGGATAAATTTATATATTTTGGGTATTAAACCCTTATCAGATGTATGATTGAAAATATTTTTTCCCATTAAGTAGGTTGCCTGTTTGTTTTGTTGATGGGTTCTCTTTCTGTACAAAAGCTTTTTAGTTTGATGTAATCCCATTTTACAAATTTTTTGCTATTATTGCACTTGCCTGAGGAGACTAATCCACAAAAAATATTGTCAAGACTAATATAAAAGAGCTTAATGAGTTTGGAAGCATTCCTCCCACTTCAATGTTTTGCGGATATTTTGAGTAGAATAAGTATTAACTCTTTTTTACATATTTGGTAGAATGCACCTGTGAAGCTGTCTGGTTCTGGACTTTTGTTTGCTGGTTTTTTAATAACACTAATTTTAATTACTTGTAATTGGTCTATTCAGATTGCTTATTTCTTTTTGATTCAGTCTTAGAAGGTTGTGTTTCTAGGAATTATCAGTTTCTTTGTTAGCATATAATTGTTTGTAGTAGTCTTTCAGGATCCTTTGTATTTCTGTGGTGTCAGTTGTAACTAGTCTTTCAATTCTTTTTTTTTTTTTTTTGAAGTTTTAAATTTGGGTTTATTTCCTCTGCTTCCTTGATACCCAGTTTATTAGGCATCTTTTTTTTATTTTTTATTTTTTAAAATTTATATCCAAATTAGTTAGCATATAGTGAAACAATGATTTCAGGAGTAGATTCCTTAATTCCCCTTACCCATTTAGCCCATCCACCCTCCCACAACCCCTCCAGTAACCCTGTTTGTTCTCCATATTTATGAGTCTCTTCTGTTTTGTCCCCCTCCCTGTTTTTATATTCTTTTTGTTTCCCTTCCCTTATGTTCATCTGTTTTGTCTCTTAAAGTCCTCATATGAGTGAAGTCATATGATTTTTGTCTTTCTCTGACTAATTTCACTTAGCATAATACCCTCCAGTTCCATCCACGTAGTTGCAAAGGGCATGATTTCATTCTTTTGATTGCCGAGTAATACTCCATTGTATATATAAACCACATCTTCTTTATCCATTCATCCATAGATGGACATTTGGGCTCTTTCCATACTTTGGCTATTGCTGATAATGTTGCTATAAACATGCGGGTGCGTGTGTCCCTTGGAAACAGCACACCTGCATCCTGTGGATAAATGCCTAGTAGTGAAATTTCTGGGTTGTAGGGTAGTTCTATTTTTAGTTCTTTGAGGAACCTCCATACTATTTTCCAGAGTGGCTGCACCAGTTTGCATTCCCACCAACAATGCAAAAGACATCGTCTTTTGGAGGATAAAGAGCTGTGCAGAAGCTTTTTATTTTGATGAGGTTCCAGTAGTTCATTTTTGCTTTTGTTTCCCTTGCCTCCAGAGACTTGTTGAGTAAGAAGTTGCTGTGGCCAAGATCAAAGAGGGTTTTGCCTGCTTTATCCTCGAGGATTTTGATGGCTTCCTGTCTTACATTTAGGTCTTTCATCCATTTTGAGTTTATTTTTATGTATGGTATAAGAAAGTGGTCCCGGTTCATTCTTCTGCATGTCATTGTCCAGTTTTCCCAGCACCACTTGCTGAAGAGACTGTCTTTATTGCATTGGATATTCTTTCCTGCTTTGTCAAAGATTAGTTGGCCACACGTTTATGAGTCCATTTCTGGGTTCTCTATTCTGTCCCATTGATCTGAGCGTCTGTTCTTGTGCCAGTACCATACTGTCTTGATGACTACAGCTTTGTAGTATAGCTTGAAGTCTGGGATTGTGATGCCTCCTGCTTTGGTTTTCTTTTTCAAGATTGCTTTGGCTATTCGGGGTCTTTTCTGGCTCCATACAAATTTTAGGATTATTTGTTCTAGCTCTGTGAAGAATGCTGGTGTTACTTTGATAGGGATTGCATTGAATATGTAGATTGCTTTGGGTAGTATCGACATTTTAACAATATTTGTTCTTCCTATCCAGGAACATGGAATCTTTTTCCATTGCTTTGTGTCTTCTTCAATTTCTTTCATAAGCTTTCTATAGTTTTCAGTGTATAGATTTTTCACCTCTCTGGTTAGATTTATTCCTAGGTATTTTATGGTTTTTTGTGCAACTGTAAATGGGATCGATTCCTTGATTTCTCTTTCTGTTGCTTCATGGTTGGTGTATAGGAATGCAACTGATTTCTGTGCTTTGATTTTATATCCTGCAGCTTTGCTGAATTCATGAATCACTTCTAGCAGTTTTTTGGTGGAATCTTTTGGGTTTTCCATATAGAGTATCATGTCATCTGCAGAGTGAAAGTTTGACCCCCTCCTGGCTGATTTGGATGCCTTTTATTTCTTTGTGTTGTTTGAATGCAGAGGCTAAGACTTCCAATACTATGTTGAATAACAGGGGAGAGAGTGGACTTCCCTGTCTCGTTCCTGACGTTTGGGGGAAAGCTCTCAGTTTTTCCCCATTGAGGATCATATTAGCGTTGAGTCGTTCATATATGGGTTTTATGATCTCGAGGTATGTTCCTTCTATCCTACTTTCTTGAAGGTTTTTATCAAGAAAGGATGCTGTATTTTGTCAAATGGTTTCTCTGCATCTATTGAGAGGATCATATGGTTCTTGTCCTTTCTTTTATTGATGTGATGAATCACGTTGATTGTTTTGCAGATATTGAACCAGCCTTGCATCCCAGGTGTAAATCCTGCTTGGTCGTGGTGAATAATTTTTTTTAATGTATTGTTGGATCTGGTTGGCTAATATCTTGTTGAGGATTTTTGCATCCATGTTCATCAGGGAAATTGGCCTATAGTTCTCCTTTTTAGTGGGGTCTCTGTCTGGGTTTGGAATCAAGGTAATGCTGGTTTCATAGAAAGAGTTTGGAAGTTTTCCTTCCATTTCTACTTTTTGGAACTGTTTCAAGAGAATAGGTGTTAACTCTTCCTTAAATGTTTGGTAGAATTCCCCTGGAAAGCCATCTGGCCCTGGACTCTTGTTTTTTGGCAGGTTTTTGATTACTAATTCAATTTCCTTACTGGTTATGGGTCTGTTCAAATTTTCTATTTCTTCCTGTTTCAGTTTTGGTGGGAACTTGGAAGTTGTCCATTTCTAGGAAGTTGTCCATTTCCAGATTGCCCATTTTGTTGGCATATAATTGCTCATAATATTCTCTTATTATTGTTTTTATTTCTGCTATGTTGGTTGTGATCTCTCCTCTTTCATTCTTGATTTTATTTATTTGGGTCCTTTCCTTTTTCTTTTTGAGCAAACTGGCTAGTGGTTTATCCATTGTGTTAATTCTTTCAAAGAACCAGCTTCTGGTTTCATTGATCTGTTCTACTGTTTTTCTTGGTTTCGATAGCATTAATTTCTGCTCTGCTCTTTATTATTTCCTGTCTTCTCTTGGTTTTGGGTTTTATTTGCTGTGCTTTTTCTAGCTCCATAAGGTGTAAGGTTAGGTTGTGTATCTGAGATCTTTCTTCCTTCTTTAGGAAGGCCTGGATTGCTATATACTTTCCTCTTATGACCGCCTTTGCTGCATCCCAGAGGTTTTGGGTTGTGGTGTTATCATTTTCATTGACTTCCATATACTTTTAAATTTCCTCTTTAACTGCTTGGTTGGCCCATTCATCCTTTAGTAGGATGTTCTTCCGTCTCCAAGTAGTTGTTACCTTTCCAAATTTTTTCTTGTGGTTGATTTCAAGTTTCATAGCATTGTGGTCTGAAAATATGCACGGAATGATCTTGATCTTTTTGTACTTACTTAGGGCTGACTTGTGTCCCAGTATATGGTCTATTCTGGAGAACATTCCATGTACACTGGAGAAGAATGTATATTCTGCTGCTTTAGGATGAAATGTTCTGAATATATCTGTTAAGTCCATCTGGTCCAGTGTGTCATTCAAAGGCATTGCTTCCTTGTTGACTTTTTGATTAGATGATCTGTCCATTGCTGTGAGTGGGGTGTTGAAGCCTCCTACTATTATGGTATTACTATCGATGAGTTTCTTTATGTTTGTGATTAATTGATTTACATATTTGGGTGCTCTTACATTTGGCGCCTAAATGTTTACAGTTGTTAGGTCTTCTTGGTGGACAGACCCCTTGATTATAATATAACGCCCTTCTGCATCTCTTGGTACAGTCTTTATTTTAAAGTCTAGATTGTCTGATATAAGTATGGCCACTCCAGCTTGCTTTTGTTGACCACTAGCATGATAGATGGTTCTCCATCCCCTTATTTTCAATCTGAAGGTGTCTTTAGGTCTAAAGTGGGTCTCTTGTAAACAGTATATAGATGGATCTTGTTTTCATATCCATTCTGTTACCATATGTCTTTTGATTGGAGCACTGAGTCCATTGATGTTTAGATCTTTCAATTCTGATTTAATTTATTTGAGTCCTCTTTTTTCTTGATGAGTCTGGCTAGAGGTTTATCAATTTTGTTTATCTTTTCAAATAATCAGATTTTGGTTTCATTGATTTTTTAATGCTTATTTATTTTTGAGAGAGAGAGAGCAAGGGAGGGGGAGACAGAGGGGGAATAGAGGATCCAAAGTGGTCTCTGTACTGACAGCACAGAACCCAATATGGGGCTCAAACTCATGAACTGTGAGATCATGACCTGGGCCAAAGTCACACACTTAACTGACTGAGTCATCCAGGTGCCCCTTCGTTGATATTTTTAATTGACTTTTGTTTCTATTTTATTTTTTCTCTTCTGACCTATATTATTTCCTTTCTTCTACTAACTTTGGGCTTTGTTGTTGTTCTTCTTCTTATTTTTCTAGTTCCTTTAGGTGCAAATTTAGATTGGGTGGGGGGGGCGGATTTTTCTTGTTTCTTATGGTAGGCCTGTATTGCTATAAATTTCCCTCTTAGAACAGGTTTTGCTGCATCTCAGTAATTTTAGAAAGTTGTGTTCCCATTTTTATTTTTTGCAAGAAATTTTTTGTTTTCCTCTATGATTTCCTCATTGATCCATTAGTTGTTTACGAGGATGCTGTTTAGTGTCCACATGTTTGTGTTTCTCCAGTTTTCTTATAACTGATATCTAATTTCACATTATAATCAGAAAAAAATGTTTGACATGATTGAATTTAATAAGACTTGTTTTTTAATTAATTTTTAAAATTTTTACTTTTTAAATAGGCTCCATGCCCAGCACAAGCCCAACATGGTCTGAACTCATGACCCTGAGATCAAGACCTGAGCTGAAATCAAGAATTGGATTTCTGACTGAGCCTCCCAGGCCCTCCTATTGAGGCTTGTTATATGACCTAACATGTGACCTATACTGGAGAATGTTCCATGTGTACTTGAGAAGAATGTATATTCTGCTGCTTGTGAGTAGAATATTCTGTATGTATCTATTAAGTTCATCTGGCCTAATATATTGTTTAAGGTCAATGCATCCTTACTGATTTTCTGTCTGGATGACCTATCCATTGATATAAGTGGGCATTAATGTCCCCTACTATTATTATATAAATGTTTTGATTTCTCCTTTTATGTCTATTAATATTTGCTTTATATATTTAAGTGCTGCTATGTTGGGAGCATAAATATTTACAGATGTTATAGTGTCTTCTCGGATCAACATCTTTATTATTATTTAATGCCCTGCTTTGTCTTTTGTTACAGTCTTTGTTTTAAAACCTATTTTTTTAATATGACTATTACTACAGCTTTCTTTTCATTCCATTTGCATGGAATCTCTTTTTCTATCCCATCATCTTCAGTCTTTATGTGCCCTTAGATCTGAGATCAGTCTCTTGTAGACAGTGTATAGATGGATCTTGTTTTTTATCCATTCGGCCTCCCTATGTCCTTTGATTGGAGCATTTAGTCCATTTGCATTTAAAGTAATTATTGACAGATATGTATGTCTTGCCATTTTGTTAATTATTTTCTGGTTGTTTACATAGTTCTTTTCTGCTCTTTTGGTCTTCTGTTTGTCTGTTTCCTTGTGGTTTGATGGTTTTCTTAAGTGATATGTTTGTGTTCCTTTCTCTTTTTGTGTACATGTACCTATTATAGGTTTTGGGTTTGTGGCTACCGTGAGATATATACATCTGTATGTATATACGTACGTATGAGTGTGTATACAATCAGTCTATTTTTAGCTGACAGTCAATTAACTTTGAACACATTTTAAACCAATTTTGAAAATTGTTAAATCATGCGATTTGACTTGACTTTTCTCTTTCCCCACTGCCACTAGTTTAGTTCATATTCTTCTAGTGTCTCTGTAGTACTGTTGGAGAAGACAGCCAGCTGGACTCCTTGCCTCTAATATCCTCTTCCTCTGAATCATTTCCAAGAGTGATAACTCTAAAATGTAAGCTTTATCAAGCTCTAATCCTGTTTAAAAATCTTTACTACATTCATAATGCTATTAAAGTTAAAAGACAGTTTGGTATTCGGTGCCCTCAGTGATGCCTTCTTTCCCTGCCTGCTTCATCCTCACTGCTTCCTCAACTTCTCTGACCTGTAATCCAGCTTAAGGACATTGTTTAATTCTTGTGCTTTCTTCCAGCTCTGCACCTTTCACAGTTGTTACTTTGCTTGAGTTGTTGTCATCTCAATACCTTGTTCTCACTTTCCTGGTACAAGTACCATTTCTGATCCTTTCATACAGGAAGACTTCAGCAATCACCCCAAAGTCTTACTCACTGAGAAACTTATCACATTGCATTTTAATTGCTTCACCATCTATCATCCCTGCTATGTAGTTATATCATGGTCAGGAATGATTCATATTGATTATTGTGTCTCAAAAGCCATTCAAGGTTACAAACACATAGTAGATTCTCCATTAATATTTCTTGAATTAACACCAAGAGATATTTAACCCACTAGTATTGACATCTTTTGACAATCTGCCTATATCACACATTGTAGGACCAAATTGTTTTAGAGTAAATTAAAATATCAAATGGGCTGTGGATTACATGAGACTTCAACCTTCTGAACACTGAGATTGTGTGATAATGTGTTCACAAATGGGAGAACTACAAATTTACTGACTTACAGAAGACACAGCAGGAAGAAAGGACTTTGAGACTTCTTCAAGGGAGTGAGAAGATGAGCTACTATCACATTCTTTCTCCTCTTTCCCCTTCCTTATCCATTGTAGAATATTTCTTCCACCTTCTTTTTCCTTATTTAGGAAATCCAGTCTCATATATTCCACTTTCTAGTTTACAAAGATCAGCTAGGGCCCTGGGAGGAGGTATGGGAGAAGATGTTCAATACGGAGAATAAAGGAAGACACTGCACAGCTGACTCAACTATCCTGATTCCCAAAATACATATTGAAATTGTCTTGCCTTTCACTGGCTTTGGCTCAGCAATCTGTCCTTTCTATGATTAACTGTATCTTTTATATTTTATGCATTAATTAATATTTTATGTACTTATTGTTCCTGAAGTCTCAAAAAAGAGGTTATGGATTTTTCAGAGATTGGACATTTTTAACATTTATGGTACTCCTTATATGTGCAGTAAAATTCCTCTCAAACTGTATGTTATCCAGTAGTAATCTAAACATGGCTTTTCCTTGACTGGTACTAGTCGTGTACAAACACCTTTGGTTACATGCCAGTCACTGTAAAACAAGACCTTCAGTTGATGCTCCTCCACTGAGGTACTTTCATCAGACAGATGAGATGCTGTGAGCACATGTAGCAGCTCCAGCACAAAAACATCTTAACAGCCTTGAGAGCATCTCTCTTCTCAGAACAGCAACTCACACAATACTGGAGAAGGATATACCTGCTGTGTACTGTTTTGAGACTAAAATATAAAAACCGCTTTAGTTCTCAATGGAAACATAAAAACCTTTTATAAAATTTGGATGATTAAGAATTAGGGGCCCAAAATAAGATCCACAATTAGGTCCATGAATACAAATAGCATGACACATCAAAACAGCAAATTGTACTTTTTGTTCAAAGGACAAATTTATGTACTTTGTCCCAGGACAAATTTATGTATATGTCCCAGGACTTATGAAAGGAGATTGAGTAAGGGCGGGAAGTTCCATTACCGCAGTGCTTAACTCCACTGAACATGCTGCTGTGACATAAAAATACACTCACAGCCCACACCCAAACCCACCCTCCAGCCTCCTACCCAGCATCACCAGTACATGTGTCAGCATCTCCTTCCTGGTTGCCAGGGCAATGCAGGTGATGCCTGCCATATCTGAATTAAGTGGGAGAAAACACAGGCAAAGCTCTTTTCTCTAGCTAATGCTCAGGATTCATCAAGTTGCCAGTTTTGATGTTAATCCAGATAACTGTCCTAATAGTTTCTGCCAGGCACCCTTCACCTCCTTATTCCTTATGCTATAAATCATGGGGTTCAGCACGGGCATCAGAATGGCATAGAAGACAGAAATCAACTTCTCCTGAAGGACAGAAGGGCTGGAGTGGGGCTGGATGTAGGTGAAAATGGTCATGCCATAGCACAGTACGACCACTGTGAGGTGAGAAGCACAGGTGTGGAAGGCTTTCTTTCTTCCCTCTGTGGACTGGATCTTCAGGATGGTGGAGATGATCTGAGTGTAAGACAAGAGGACCAGGCAGAAGGGTGTCATCAGCAAGACAATGCTAGAAACCATGATCGCGATCTCATTGGAGGAGGTGTCCACACAGGCCAGTCTGACCACAGCTAGGATTTCACAGGATATGTGATCAATATACTTGTTTGCACACATGGGCAGCTGAAAGGTGATGATGGTCTGCATGAGAGAGTTGAGAGAACCACTGACCCAGGATGTGATGGCCAACCTAGTACAGAGCCCTCCATGCATGATGACTGAGTATCGCAGGGGGTCGCACACAGCCACATAGCGGTCGTAGGCCATCACTGCCAGTAGAACAAACTCAATCCCACCCAAGCCCAAGGAGAAAAATAACTGGGCTGCACAGCTCACAAATGGGATTGCTTTATGTTCTGCAAGAAAATGTGCCAGCATCTGAGGAACAATACTTGTGGCATAAGAGACATCAACAAGGGAGAGGTTGGTGAGAAAGAAGTACATGGGAGTGTGGAGTCGGCTGTCCAGTCTGATCAGAAGAACAATGAGGAAGTTCCCCAGCACTGTCACCAAATACATGATCAAGAAGAGGACAAAGAGTGAGACCTGTGTGTCCCAGTCACTGGACAGACCAAGGAGCATGAACTCTTTCACCCACGTCTGGTTATCTGTGTCCATTAAAAAACATAGGATTATTAATCTGCAGAAGGAGACACAAATAGCAGAAACTACTGAATTCAAGAACCGTAAAAATAACTTCTTAAAAGAATGCATATTGAATACAACCTGTCAGCCTTAACCAGATGTTTCTGATCACATGTGCATCACAATGATAGGTTTGATCCTAATATGCATTCTCCATAAGAGAGACAAGTCATTCCTTCAAAATGAGCAGATAGTCTTAGGGATTTCTTGGAGGCCTAGAGATAATGCAGTACAATTTTAGGGGCTATGTATCTTTTCAACTTACCACAGTTTCCAGGGCAACAGAGGATTATAGGTTACACTGGGGGGATGAAGTGATAGACAACAAAGATCAACATGATTCAAAGTCAAGAACAACCTTACATTATCTACTACAATAAACATGATAAAAGGAATAAACAACAACAAGAGAGACAGAGACAGAGATTCAGAAGTGGCAGATGTATAGTACAAACATGGCTAGTGTCTCATGTACAGATCTGGAATTTGAGAAGCTGGAAATGAATCTTCTCTTATGACATACCAAATATGTGATTCGGGTTAGAGACTTAAGCTTTTACATATGAAATGTGATAACACTGCATAACTCACAAGTAGATTTAAGGCCAAATGTAGATAACTTATGAGGAACTTATAAACTGTTATTGGTAGTTGGACTACAGCAGGATTCAGCACTAGGTATCACAACATGAGCTCTTCCCCAGAAGAGACAGAGGAACAAATGTACTTTCCTTCACATCCCCTCCACCTTACACTCAATGCTAGAATAATCATCCTAAAACACAAATTTAATCACATCACTTCCATGCACATATATATTTGGGATATCTAACTGCCTACAGAATTAAGAACATCACAGATGGGGGAGTATTCAAACACTCATTAAGGAGGACCTGCTCTATTGTTGCTTTTATTAATTTTAGCATTTATTATTATCTGGGTGCTTTAGAGCCAAGTGTTTTACTAAAGTATCCTGAAAATGCTTAAATACTTTGCATGGATATGTCAGCTAACTATTTTTAACCCATCAGAAGTATATTTATTTCTAAAGTCAATTGCCTTGATTTTAAAATAATTTACATTCAAAATAATTGATATCCAGATATGCCTGTTTTCTACAGTCATAAAGTCTCCATTTAGACTCCTGGTAGATTAAGAAACTAGAAATAGCATCTATACTTATTTTTGTTTGTTTGTTTTTAGAGAAAGAGAGAGGCTGTGTGCACATGCGTATGCATGTGGGTGGGGGACAAAGGGAAAGACAGAATGTCAAACAGGCTCCACGTCCAACATGGGGCTCAATCACACGACCCCAAGAATCACAACCTGAGCTGAAATCAGGAATTGGATGCTCAACTGATGGAGCCACCCGGGCACCCCCAAATAGTATCTATATTTTAAAAGTCAAATGAAGGAGGAAATATGGGTTGATCAGGTGATTTTAACACCTGCAATGAAACCATTCCCACATTCCTTTGGATCACCTTTCTGCTAAATAGAGCTGGATTCCTAGTCTGCCCTCAGATGCACAATGAAATAATTGGTAGACAGTGTGCTGCACATCTAAGCATTTTGTGTTAGAAAAATACAGCTTAGTCTTCTCAACTCTAATGGATTTGGGGATTTCATGCTATCCTCAAACTGTGCTATTCATTAACGTCAATAAGTAAGACAGACTTTTGAGATTATTTGTTCCATTTTTCTCAGTAAAAATGAAATGCCCACATCCTTGTCATACAGGACTAGGGACACAGCTCTTACTTAAAGTCAGGTGTGAAAAACGAACACAGTTAGGAACCATTCTGGTTAGCTCCTCCTCCTGTACAAGACCATTTTGTGTTTTCTTCTCACTGTTCACCTCATCTCTAGCTGCTTTTTCTGTAGATACTTACTGTTCCTTTAATAAATAATAATTAATAAATAAATAATAGCAAAATCCTGTTTCACATCCTTTGGGTCATATCTTCCTCATACTCATCAATCCTCCAACCACACCTATGTATGTTTGGAGATTTGTTAACCCAAAACTGAACAATTTATGCTGCCTGCTCAGACATGGCATCAAAAAATGATGTAATAGTGTAGTTCATCTCCTTAGACAGGAGCACTATGCAGGAAACATTTTCGGATTCTTTTCTTCTATGAATTGTGCAGGGTAGGACAATTACTGGGACTATAACAAATAGAACACAAAGCAATATCATAGGAAGGTGCCATTGAAATATTATTTTACAAATTTTCTCCTTGTTGCCCCATCACAAAGCTTTGAAACTCCAAAAATAGCTCATTATCCCTTTTATGATGAAATTGTTCTTTGTCGATTTTGCAGATGTAATTATTCGAAATGGGATTTTTAAAACATGAATGACCTAACCTTATTGTGATCTTGAACTAGATCATATAGAACACCAAAAGCCTTAGAGATGGAGGAGAGATCAGGAATGACACTGAAAATATATGGAAGATGAGATCTGAGGCATGGATACAGACATCACCTCTTCATTGTTAAAATAGAACTTTGACCCCAGTTAAGGTATTCTCCCAATAACCAATTATTTTTAAATTTTTTTTTCAATGTTTATTTATTTTTGGGACAGAGAGAGACAGAGCATGAATGGGGGAGGGGCAGAGAGAGAGGGAGACACAGAATCGGAAACAGGCTCCAGGCTCTGAGCCATCAGCCCAGAGCCTGACGCGGGGCTCAAACTCACGGACCGCGAGATCGTGACCTGGCTGAAGTCGGACGCTTAACCGACTGCGCCACCCAGGCGCCCCATCCAATTATTAATATAAATAGCAAGTAGAACCAAAATTCTTTCTCTACAGGACAGAGATATGCAAAAAAAAAAAAAAAAAAAGACAAAAAAAATTAGTGTTCAGATTCCTAATAAAACACACTTATCTATCTTTTTAAATAATTTTTAATGTTTATTTATTTATTTTGAGAGAGAGAGATGTAGAGCATGAGCAGGTAAAGGGAAGAGAAAGAGGGAGACAGAGGATCCTAAGCAGGCTCCTTGCTGACAGCAGAGAGCCCAATGTGGGGCTTGAACTCACGAACTGTGAGATCATGACCTGAGCTGAAATTAGACACTTAATGAACTGAGCCACCCAGGTGCCCCAATATTATCTATCTAAAACAAGTATTTAGAAAGTTCAGTTTTAGCCAGTCATGTATTTTTTTTAATTTAAATAAAGAAAATCTGTCCATTCCTTGAAACCTATGTGACCTTGTGTGTTGGGGAGCTAAACAATCTTGGGTGGGACTAATGAAAGTCCCAAATGCAAAAGCAGAACACACGAAGGTAAGTCCCACAACCTGCAGATATGTTTCTTTCGTGCTGCTCAAAATCACTCAGGGCCATACCTTCATCAAGTCAAACTGTCCACAGAAATGACACACTCATTTAGAGAGAGATTTCTCTGACTTGTGACCGAAGAGTTGGTTGATGTCAGCACTGAGAGCATCCATCCTGAGCAGGAATATTTGCATCATCCTGACATATGGAAACAGAGAATCCCTGGGTGGCTTGGGTGGCTGGTATCTCCAAGACTGGTTTCGTCTCCTGAAAGAACAGTTACTTTATTCTCTTTGTGGTCCTGTGAACTTCTTCTAGCCTGATTTGGTTAACCTGACTTTTCACTTAATCAGAGTCCAATCCTTGAAACTCAGTTTCTCAAACATATGCAAACCTGACACACACTTGGTGACATATTTTATTATGGTCTCATGTAAATTCTTCTCTTCTTGCTACTTCTTGTTCCCTGTAGCTAAGACTAGTGTTTTCATGACAATATAATTCCCTCCGTCCGGCAAGTCTCCACAGTGCAATCCCCACGGCCAACGCCAGAAAAACCAACCCTGGGATGAATTAGGACACCTGAATCTTGCCTCCAGTTCATTCTCTGAGTGTCAAGGGTCTTTGAATAAGCCCTTAATTGCCTTACATCTTCATCTGTTACTAAAAAAGAAAATCATAATATTGTGAGAATCAAGCTCTCCAGAAATAATTGAGATAGGAGGATATAAGGCAATTGATAATATATCTTTTCTTGTCTGGAAATGTAATATATTAATATTACCACCACCTGCTAGTCACTATCAATACCTAACAAAAGACTCCATACTTGTGAGCTTCTTTCCTAAGTGTCTCTCTCTATGTCAGGACTAAGCTTTGGGATGGAGAAGCCTATTGTACAATTATACCCAAGGCTCATGTTCCTGCAAAGCACAGCTACTTTACCGCATTTGCTACAATACTTGAGAAGATTTCACCAGCCATGTTTCATGTCCCTGATCCAAGTTCCTAACAAGTCACTTCATTTCTGTCTCTGTCTCTGTCTCTGTCTCTGTCTCTGTCTCTGTCCCTGCTAAGGCCACACTCCCACAGGCTGCAGAAGCCTCTCAGATGGTAATCAGTGCTGACAAACGAGATGTGTCTGCTTTCCTCTAGGTTGAAGCTGCTCAAGAGCTCTCCCTCCAGCTAGGGATGGACCATAGTGAAGAGACATCCCAAATTCCTTGGGCCCCAGTACTCCTCAGTCTCCAGGGACCAGTTGCCATTGTGAGGGACACTACTGGGAGGACGTTGACAAGGGCTCAGCAACAGCTCACACACACAGACCTAATGAGCTTTGGCAGCAGCTGCATTGGCAGGGGAGGCTGACCCAACCCCCCAGGAGCTTCCTGCATGACAATGCTAATGGCTGCCACCACTCCCAATGCACAGGCCAGGACCTCCCTGCTGCCCTTCTCCCTGTGGAAGGCTGTCCTCCATCCCTCTGCCTCTCACATCTTCGTTACAGCCTTAGGCCAGAGAAGCCAGCTTGCTGAGCTTGGATGATGTGCTCCTGGAGCCCAAACCAGACCTTAGCCTTCAAGGCCCCAATCTAGGAAGCCGTGACTGGAGCTGCATGTAAATCTGGTGGAAGCACCAATTTTGCTCTTTTGGTTCCAGATGCCCCTACATCTCCTTCTGGAGACAGGGGAGATGTGCTTCACTCCCCTGGTGTACGTGCAGAGTCCAGCGGGCTTCTGTGAGCATTGCCAGTGTGATGGACATTCTAGTACATCCTCGTGGTATTATCTAAGCTCCAAAATTAACAGCCTCACATAAACAGATTTAAAGATCTAAATTTATAGGGGCTCCTGGGTGGCTCAGTAGGTTAAGCATCAGACTTCAGCTCAGGTCATGATCTCACGGTTTGTGAGTTGGAGCCTCGCATCAGGGTCTGTGCTGAAGATCAGAGCCTGGAGCCTGTTTCAGATTCTGTATCTCCGTCTCTCTCTGTCCCCTGCCCCTGTTCATGCTCTGTTTCTCTCTCTCTCAAAAATAAATAATCATTAAAAAAAAAACTAAATGTAGAAAAGTTGATGAAGGAAGTATTAGCAACAGAATGGAAAAGAATTAAGATCATCCAAGATCCTTAACACAAAAAGGTGAACTTTCTACCTTTCTTCAAACTTTTGTTTTAGTTTAATATTGTGCTTATAGAGATTGTGGACTTATATGCTGTTGAATGAAATAATACAAAAGTGACTCTTGTGCCCTTTCTTGAGGTTTCCCCAATGGTAACACCTTACAAAGCTATAGTGCAATATCATAAGATAACATGGTTTTTAATAGGCTATAATTACATAAAGAAATTATCATATGATATACTGTGATACTGTGATATTACAATATCACAAGATACTGGCATTGATATAGTCAAGATACCTAATGTTCTATCACCACAAGAATCCATCATCTTGTCCTTTCATAGCCACGCCCACTTCTATGCAGCCCCTACCCTCTCCTGGCCCTCTGGTAATCACTACCTGTTCTCCATAATTTTGGCGATTGAAGAGTTAGATGTTAATAGAATCGAACAGAATATTGCTTCTGGGACTGGGGCTTTTTCACTCAGTGTAATTCTCTAGAGATTCATGCAGGTTCTTGTATATATCAACAGTTCAATCCCTTTTATTGTTGATGACTATTCTATGGTATGTACATACTACCTTTTGCTTAACCATTCACAGGTTGAAAGACATCCAGATTGTTTCTGGTCTGGAACTATTATCAACAAGGCTGTTATAAACACTCATGTTTAGGTTTTCGGATGAGTGTAGTGTTCATTTGAATAGGAAAAATCCCCAGGAGTACAATGGCAGGGTTCCATGCTAGTTGTAAATTTAGGTGTTTGGGCTTTTTGTTTTATTTTGTTTTTTATGAAACTACCAATCCATTTTCCAAAGTGTCTGCATCATTTTACATTCCTATCATCAACGTATGGATGTCCAATTTGTCCTCATCCTCATCAACATTTGGTATTATCATGAGGAGGAGCCAAGATGGGGGAACAGCATGGAAGTTATTTGTGTGTCTTGCATCCATGAAATACAGCCAGACCAACACTAAACCATCCTACACACCTAGAAGACTGGAGGATTAACACAACAATCTGCACAATGTGAACCACAGAATTCAGCAGGTACGTGGCATGGAGAGGTGAACTTGGGGAGCGAGAAGGTGCAGGAAGGGAGGTGCTTTTGTGAGCAGAGAGAGGATGGACCCTGGGGCGGGGGTTGGGGGGATAATACAGGAAAAGCACCCCTCCCAAAAAGCAGCTGGAGAGAAAGTGGAAAATTGGAAACAGCCACAGGGACTAAACTAAAAAGGGAGAAAGGAGAAAGGAGAGGGTTTAAATTCCATTAAGACTGTAAACAAGGGGAGTGCAAAGGCTGCAACTCCGCAGCTCCATACCTGGTGGTGCTCTGGTGGGAAGGGCGAATCTTTGTCCGGGAGGTTCTCAGGCCACACGGGGGAAAAGCGGTTCCACTGCTGGAAGGACACTTGGTAGAGACTGTTGAAGCCACCCGGTCCCAGCAGACCCCAGAAAATGGCCACATTCGCTGGTGCTGGATCAAGGTCATTAAGGGTGAAGCCTGGTGCCAGAGGTGTGTTGTGATTTTCCATAATCCCTGAAAAGCTGCTGCTACACTATCTTGCGAACTTTTTCTGGAGTGGGCTGGCACCTGGTCACAGTCTCAGGGCACTGGCAGCAACAGGGTCCAGTGGGCGTTCCTGGGTGCAGCCAACATTCAGCCATTGCTCACTCGGCCATTGCTCGTGAGACCCTCCCACAGAGGGGTGGAACGGGTCAAAGCCGCAGTCCTTCGGAAGTTAGGGGCCGGGGAAAACAGCAGCATCTGAGACAAAAATCAGGAGAGAGGTGCTGCCTGGGGCCTGGTCACAGAGAGTGGAAAAGCAGGGAGTGGATGAGAGCTGAAGACAGAGGACCAGTGCGCGATTGCTGATCAGGGAGAACAGACTGGGTAGCTGGGTGGCACCATTTTCACCGCTCCCGCACATGCCCATATGCACCTATAAGTGCCACAACACTTCACCCCAGTAGGCTAGCAGTGCCATCTGGTGGAGAGCGGAGCCATTACACTGAGCCCCGCCCAACTGGGTCAACTTCACTCTTCAAGAATACAAGTCTTACCGCCGGCTTAGTTTATGGACTAAAAAGCACTACATAGACTGACTTCTAGGGGAAAGTGAAATAATTTCAGTCATATTTCAATCTGTTAGCAAGTCCATCTATTCATTTTCTTACTTTTTTTTCTTTTTTACACTTCTTTTCTTTTTCTTGAATACAGAAAGAAAGAATTTCATTTTTATTTTCAATTTTTGTTAAAAACATTTTTCTTTAATCTTTTTTACTATATTTTTTACTTTTGTGTAAATTTTTTCAAATTCTATTTTACTCCCATCATTTTATTTTAGTCTACTTCAGTGTATTCACCTTTTCAAATCTTCAAACGATTTCCTTTTTTTCCTTTTTCTTTTTTTCTCTTTTTCATTTAGTTTCTTTTTCTTGAATGCAGAAAGAGGAAAAATTCATTTTTACTTTCAATTTCCTTTAAAAATATTTTTCTTTGATTTTTTTTCTACTATATTCTTTACTTGTGTGTATATTTTTTCAAATTCTATTTTACTCCCATCATCTCATTTTAGTCTACTTCAGTGTATTCATTTTATCAAATTCTCAAAAGATTTCCTTTTCTTTCTCCCCTTCCCCTTTTTTTCTCTAATCTCAAACCACTTTCAACACCCAGACCAAAACACACCTAGGATCTAGCATCATTTATTCGACTTGTGTGTGTGTGTGTTTAATTTTTTAATTTTAATATTTTTTTAATTTTAATTTTTTAATTTTAATTTTTCTACCTCATTAATTCCTTTTCTCCCTTCCAAATGACAAAACTAAGGAATTCACCCCCAAAAGAAAGAGCACGAAGAAACAACAGCCAGTGACTTAACCAACACAATACAAGTAAGATGTCTGAACCAGAATTTAGAATCACGATAATAAGAATACTAGCTGAAGTTGAAAATAGATTAGAATCCTTTTCTGCAGAGATAAAAGAAGTAAAAAATAGGCTGAATGAAATTAAAAATGCTATAACTGAGCGGCAATCATGGATGGATGCAGCGGCGGCAAGAATGGATGCAGCAGAACAGAGAATCAGTGATATAGAGGACAAACTTATAGAGAATAATGAAGCAGTAAAAAAAGGGGGGAGATTAAGGCAAAAGAGCACAATTTAAGAATTAGAGAAATCAGTGACTCATTAAAAAGGAACAACATCAAAATCATAAGGGTCCCAGAAGAGGAAGAGAGAGAAATAGGGGTAGAAGGGTTATGTGAGCAAATCATAGCAGAAAACTTTCCTAACCTGGAGAAAGACAGAGACATCAAAATCCAGGAAGCACAGAGGACCCCCATTAGATTCAACAAAAACCAACCATCAACAAGGCATATCATAGTCAAATTCACAAAACACTCAGGCAAGGAGAGAATCATGAAAACAGAAAGGGAAAAAAGTCTCTAACCTATAAGGGAAGACAGATCAGGTTTGCAGCAGACCCATCCACAGAAACTTGGCAGGCCAGAAAGGAGTGGCAGGATATATTCAGTGTGCTGAATCAGAAAAATAAGTAGCCAAGAATTCTTTATCCAGGAAGACTGCCATTGAAAATAGAAGGAGAGATTAAAAGTTTCCCAGACAAACAAAAATAAAAGGAGTTTGTGACCACTAAACCAGCCCTGCAAGAAAAATTTTAAGGGGGACTCTCTGAGGGGAGAAAAGATGAATATATACATATAAATATATATATATATATATATATATATATATATATATATGTATACACACACACACACACACACATATATATATATATATATATATATATATATATATATATACCAAAAGCAACAAAGATTAGAAAGGACCAGAGAACACCAGAACCTCCAACTCTACAAGCATCATAATGGCAAAAAATTCACATCTTTCAGGATTCACTCTAAACGTCAGTGGATTCAACGCTCCAATCAAAAGACATAGGGTAGGGGCACCTGGGTGGCTCAGTCGGTTGAGCATCCAACTTCGGCTCAGGTCATGATCTCCCAGTTCATGGGTTCAAGCCCCGCATCAGGCTCTGTGCTGACCACTTTCTGAGAGCTGGAGCCTGCTTCAGATTCTGTGTCTCCTCCTCTCTCTGCCCCTCCCCCACTCATGCTTTGTCTCACTCTGTTTCTCAAAACTAAATAAACGTAAAAAAAAAGACATAGGGTAACAGAATGGATAAGAAAGCAAGATCCATCTATATACTGTTTACAAGAGACCCACTTTAGACCTAAAGACACCTTCAGATTGAAAATAAGGGGATGGAGAACCATCTATCATGCTAGTGGTCAACAAAAGCAAGCTGGAGTGGCCATACTTATATCAGACAATCTAGACTTTAAAATAAAGACTGTACCAAGAGATGCAGAAGGGCGTTATATTATAATCAAGGGGTCTGTCCACCAAGAAGACCTAACAACTGTAAACATTTAGGCGCCAAATGTAAGAGCACCCAAATATATAAATCAATTAATCACAAACATAAAGAAACTCATCGATAGTAATACCATAATAGTAGGAGGCTTCAACACCCCACTCACAGCAATGGACAGATCATCTAATCAAAAAGTCAACAAGGAAGCAATACCTTTGAATGACACACTGGACCAGATGGACTTAACAGATATATTCAGAACATTTCATTCTAAAGCAGCAGAATATACATTCTTCTCCAGTGCACATGAAATGTTCTCCAGAATAGACCATATACTGGGACACAAGTCAGCCCTAAGTAAGTACAAAAAGATCAAGATCATTCCGTGCATATTTTCAGACCACAATGCTATGAAACTCGAAATCAACCACAAGAAAAAATTTGGAAAGGTAACAATTACTTGGAGATGGAAGAACATCCTACTAAAGGATGAATGGGTCAACCAAGCAGTTAAAGAGGAAATTTAAAAGTATATGGAAGTCAATGAAAATGATAACACCACAACCCAAAACCTCTGGGATGCAGCAAAGGCGGTCATAAGAGGAAAGTATATAGCAATCCAGGCCTTCCTAAAGAAGGAAGAAAGATCTCAGATACACAACCTAACCTTACACCTTATGGAGCTAGAAAAAGCACAGCAAATAAAACCCAAAACCAAGAGAAGACAGGAAATAATAAAGAGCAGAGCAGAAATTAATGCTATCGAAACCAAGAAAAACAGTAGAACAGATCAATGAAACCAGAAGCTGGTTCTTTGAAAGAATTAACACAATGGATAAACCACTAGCCAGTTTGCTCAAAAAGAAAAAGGAAAGGACCCAAATAAATAAAATCAAGAATGAAAGAGGAGAGATCACAACCAACATAGCAGAAATAAAAACAATAATAAGAGAATATTATGAGCAATTATATGCCAACAAAATGGGCAATCTGGAAGAAATGGACAACTTCTTAGGAATGGACAACTTCCAAGTTCCCACCAAAACTGAAACAGGAAGAAATAGAAAATTTGAACAGACCCATAACCAGTAAGGAAATTGAATTAGTAATCAAAAACCTGCCAAAAAACAAGAGTCCAGGGCCAGATGGCTTTCCAGGGGAATTCTACCAAACATTTAAGGAAGAGTTAACACCTATTCTCATGAAATGTTCCAAAAAGTAGAAATGGAAGGAAAACTTCCAAACTCTTTCTATGAAACCAGCATTACCTTGATTCCAAACCCAGACAGAGACCCCACTAAAAAAGGAGAACTATAGACCAATTTCCCTGATGAACATGGATGCAAAATCCTCAACAAGATATTAGCCAACCAGATCCAACAATACATTAAAAAAATTATTCACCACAACCAAGTGGAATTTGTACCTGGGATGCAGGGCTGGTTCAATCCACAAAAACAATCAACGTGATTCATCACATCAATAAAAGAAAGGACAAGAACCATATGATCCTCTCAATAGATGTGGAGAACAGATACTCAGATCAATGGGACAGAATAGAGAACCCAGAAATGGACTCACAAACGTGTGGCCAACTAATCTTTGACAAAGCAGGAAAGAATATCCAATGCAATAAAGACAGTCTCTTCAGCAAGTGGTGCTGGGAAAACTGGACAATGACATGCAGAAGAATCAACCTGGACCACTTTCTTACATCATACACAAAAATAAACTCAAAATGGGTGAAAGACCTAAATTTAAGACACGAAGCCATCAAAATCCTCGAGGATAAAGCAGGCAAAACCCTCTTTGATCTTGGCCACAGCAACTTCTTACTCAACACGTCTCCAGAGGCAAGGGAAACAAAAGCAAAAATGAACTACTGGGATCTCATCAAAATAAAAAGCTTCTGCACAGCTTTTTATCCTCCAAAAGAGGATGTCTTTTGCATTGTTGGTGGGAATGCAAGCTGGTGCAGCCACTCTGGAAAACAGTATGGAGGTTCCTGAAAAAAACAAAAATAGAACTACCCTACGACCCAGAAATGGCACTACTAGGCATTTATCCACGGGATGCAGGTGTGCTGTTTTGAAGGGACACATGCACTCCCATGTTTATAGCAGCACTATCAGCAATAGCCAAAGTATGGAAAGAGCCCAAATGTCCATTGATGGATGAATGGATAAAGAAGATGTGGTGTGTGTGTGTGTGTGTGTGTATACATATATATATATACATATGTACATATATGTATATATGTGTATATATACACACACACACACACACACAGTGGAGGATTACTCGGCGATCAAAAAGAGTGAAATATTGCCATTTGCAACTACGTGGATGGAACTGGAGGCTATTATGCTAAGTGAAATTAGTCAGAGAAAGACAAAAATCATATGACTTCACTCATATGAGGACTTTAAGAGACAAAACAGATGAACATAAGGGAAGGGAAACAAAAAGAATATAAAAACAGGGAGGGGGACAAAACAGAAGAGACTCATAAATATGGAGAACAAACACAGGGTTACTGGAGGAGTTGTGGGAGGGGGATGGGCTAAATGGGTAAGGGGAATTAAGGAATCTACTCCTGAAATCATTGTTGCACTATATGGTAATTTGGATGTAAATCTTAAAAAAATAAAACAAACAAACAAAAAGAAAACATTTATCACTATTTTCATTTAGTTTGCATTTTCCTAATGTTTATAAATGTTGAACATCTTTCTATGTGCTTATTTACCATCTGTTTATCTACTTCAATAAAATGGATTTTTATGTCACTGGATTTTTTGTTTTTCTACTGTTAAACTTTGAGAATTCCTTGTGTATTCTAGATACTAGTCCACAGCTGAATATGTGGTTTGCAAATATTTTCTTCAGCCTGTACCTTAACCTTTTATCTTCTCAATAGAGTCTTTCTCAGGGTAGAATTTTATAAGCTTGGTGAAATTCAATTTATCATTTTTCACATTGTAACACAGGCTTATGTCACATCTAAGAAAACTTTTCCAATCCCTAGATCGCGTTATTCTCCTATGTTTTTAAAAAATTTATAGTCTTATATTTTATAGGTCTATAATGCTCTGGGGGGGTAACTGTTTCATAATGTGTGAGAAGAAGCTATTCTTGATATACAGATTTTATACATGTTTTGTTAACTTTGCACAAAGTTATCTTATTTTTGAGTTTTTGCATAAGTGCGTTCATGGAGACACTGACCCAGGATGTGATGGCTAACTTAGTACAGAGCCCTCTATGCATGATGACCAAGTATCACAGGGGGTCACACATAGCCACATAGCAGTCATAGGCCATCACTATCAGTAGAACAAACTCAAACCCACCCAAGCCCAAGGAGAAAAATACCTGGACTGCACAGCTCACAAATGGGATTGCTTTATGTTCTATTAGAAGATGCACCAACATCTGGGGGACGATGCTTGTGGCATAAGAGACATCAACAAGGGAGAGGTTGGTGAGAAAGAAGTACATGGGAGTGTGGAGTCAGCTGTCCAGTTTGATCAGAAGGACAATGAGGAAGTTCCCCAGCACTTCACCATGTACATGATCAAGAAGACAACAAAGAGGGAGAACCATGGGGCGCCTGGGTGGCTCAGTCAGTTGAGTGTCTGGCTTCGGCTCGGGTCATGATCTCAGTTTGTGAGTTCGAGCCCCACATCAGGCTCTGTACTGACAGCTCGGAGCCTGGAACCTGCTTCGAATTCTGTGTCTCCCTCTTTCTCTGCCCCTCCCCTGCTCATTCACGCACACTCTCTCTCTCTCTCCCTCTCTCTCAAAAATAAACATTTTTTAAAAAATTTATAAGAAGAAGACGCATATGTCCCAAGCACTGGACAGGCCAAGGAGAATAAACTCTATCACGTACTTCTGGTTTTCCATTCCATTAAAAATTGTGATAATTATTAATCTGTAGAGAAAGCCAGATATAACAGAAGCTGCTGAATGAAAGAACCATAAAAATAACTTCTTGTGAATACATGTTGTACACCTCTGACTAGGCTTATTCTGAGGTTTCATACCATTCATGATCCAAAATGGCAGGTGTGATCCTAACAGGCACTATATCCACTCTGCATCAGAGTCAGGACAGTACCTTCATTAAGAACATAGGGTGGTCTCAGGGAGACCCAGTGAAAGTCTGAAGATAATGCATTACAATTCCACGAGCTCACATCTTACAAACTTAACCTCAGATTCCAGGGCAAGGAGAGGATGGTAGGTGACAATCATAGGTACAATGATAAACGATGAAGAAAACTTGGTTGGAGAGTTTTTAAAAACTACCTGCATATATCAACTAGACCCATCTGGATAAAATGGGTGAACTTATTACAAAAGGAAACATTGGGAAAAGTCAGGTCCTTGGAGAAAGATCTGGAATCAGAGAACCTAGATTTAAATTTTGATTTTATTAGGGCACTTAAGGGGCTCAGTCAGTTAAGCATCCAACTTCGGCTCAGGTCATGATCTCATGGTTTGTGAGTTTGAGCCCCGCTTCGGGCTTGTGCTGACAGCTTAGAGCCTGAAGCCTGCTTCGGATTCTGTGTCTCCCCCTCTCTCTGCCCCTCCCATGCTCATGCTCCGTCTCTCTGTCTCTCAATAATAAATAAACATTATAAAAAAAATTAAATCTGATTTTATTCAGCAACTCTCTTGTTTGGTTCAGTGACAAATTTTATGTATGAAGCAGATAATATTACATGACTCACAAGCACATTTAAGCTGAAATGTAGGAAATGTATGAGGAATGTCCTTGTGAAATATTAGTGACAGTACTGGTATAATAGTATGGGTATGAGCACTAACATGACCTAATTTAAAGTTAATATTGGTCAACCTTTATAAACTACTTTTTTTTTTTAATTTTTAAAAAAAATTTTTTTTCAACGTTTATTTATTTTTGGGACAGAGAGAGACAGAGCATGAACGGGGGAGGGGCAGAGAGAGAGGGAGACACAGAATCGGAAACAGGCTCCAGGCTCTGAGCCATCAGCCCAGAGCCCGACGCGGGGCTCGAACTCACGGACCGCGAGATCGTGACCTGGCTGAAGTCGGACGCTTAACCGACTGCGCCACCCAGGTGCCCCTCCTCTGCCCATCTTAAAAAGAATCTCAGCAAAGTCAAGATCTTAAGTCAAGTTAAATAGATTTCTAATGATAAATTCTGAGGCAGTAATTTTTGGTAACATTTGTGAACACATGGTATTTTGGAGTCATGGAAATGAGGTGTCTCCAACTCATCTGTCAAAATTTACCTAAACTGGGGTGCCTGGGTGGCGCAGTCGGTTAAGCTTCCGACTTCAGCCAGGTCACGATCTCGCGGTCCGTGAGTTTGAGCCCCATGTCGGGCTCTGTGCTGATGGCTCAGAGCCTGGAGCCTGTTTCTGATTCTGTGTCTCCCTCTCTCTCTGCCCCTCCCCCGTTCATGCTCTGTCTCTCTCTGTCCCAGAAATAAATAAAAACGTTGAAAAAAAATTAAAAAAAAATTTACCTAAACTCTGACCAGTGGACCTCCCAGATGGGAGCTCCTTCCATGAGTTCCCTACAACTTTGCGGGATGCCTGAGAGGAAGGGGATGGCTCCCAAGTAACATGGCTTTGCAATGTGGTAAAGTGCCCTCTTGGCCTTTTGCCACATCCTCCCCATATTCCTGCTCTAATAGAACTAATAAGGTCTCAAAGAACTATGAGCAACTACTCATCAAGTAAGACCAGAAACCTGACCCACAGAAAATCAAACAAGCACTGACAGAATTTTCACTATATTGGTGCCACATAGAGAAGATTATTACTTAATGGTTCTCTGGAAATGTCTTCAGTTGCTGTCTTTCCCATTTTAAAGTCATTTTAAAAAATCTATTTTAAAAATGAGAAAGATGGCGGCTTAGGAGGACGCTGGGCTCACCGCACGTCCTGCTGATCACTTAGATTCCATCTACACCTGCCTAAATAACCCAGAAAACCGCCAGAGGATTAGCAGAACAGAGTCGCCGGAGCCAAACGCAGACGAGAGGCCCACGGAAGAGGGTAGGAAGGGCGGCGAGGCGGTGCGCGCTCCACGGACTGGCGGAGGGAGCCGGGGCGGAGGGGCGGCTCGCCGGCCAAGCAGAGCCCCCGAGTCGGGCTTGCAAAAGCGGAGGGGCCGGGCGGACTGTGTTCCGACAGCAAGCGCGACTTAGCGTCTGGGAGGTCAGAAATTAACAGCTCTGCTCGGAAAGCGGGAAGGCTGGAGGACAAAGGGAGGGAGAGCTGCTGAGCCCCCTGACAACAGAGCTCAGTTTGGTGGGGAACAAAGGCGCTCGCCAGCGCCATTTCCCCCGCCCATCCCCCAGCCGAAATCCCAAAGGGAACCGGTTCCTGCCAGGGAACTTGCTCGCTCCACGCAAACACCCAACTCTGCGCTTCTGCGGAGCCAAACCTCCGGCAGCGGATCTGACTCCCTCCCGCTGCCACAGGGCCCCTCCTGAAGTGGATCACCTAAGGAGAAGCGATCTAAGCCTGCCCCTCCTGCCCCCGAGCACCTTGCCTACCCACCCCAGCTAATACGCCAGATCCCCAGCATCACAAGCCTGGCAGGGTGCAAGTAGCCCAGACGAGCCACACCACCCCACAGTGAATCCCGCCCCTAGGAGAGGGGAAGAGAAGGCACACACCAGTCTGACTGTGGCCCCAGCGGTGGGCTGGGGGCAGACATCAGGTCTGACTGCGGCCCCGCCCACCAACTCCAGTTATACACCACAGCACAGGGGAAGTGCCCTGCAGGTCCTCACCACGCCAGGGACTATCCAAAATGACCAAGCGGAAGAACTCCCCTCAGAAGAATCTCCAGGAAATAACAACAGCTAATGAGCTGATCAAAAAGGATTTAAATAATATAACAGAAAGTGAATTTAGAATAATAGTCATAAAATTAATTGCTGGGCTTGAAAACAGTATACAGGACAGCAGAGAATCTCTTGCTACAGAGATCAAGGGACTAAGGAACAGTCACGAGGAGCTGAAAAACGCTTTAAACGAAATGCATAACAAAATGGAAACCACCACAGCTCGGCTTGAAGAGGCAGAGGAGAGAATAGGTGAACTAGAAGATAAAGTTATGGAAAAAGAGGAAGCTGAGAAAAAGAGAGATAAAAAAATCCAGGAGTATGAGGGGAAAATTAGAGAATTAAGTGATACACTAAAAAGAAATAATATACGCATAATTGGTATCCCAGAGGAGGAAGAGAGAGGGAAAGGTGCTGAAGGGGTACTTGAAGAAATCATAGCTGAGAACTTCCCTGAACTGGGGAAGGAAAAAGGCATTGAAATCCAAGAGGCACAGAGAACTCCCTTCAGACGTAACTTGAATCGATCTTCTGCACGACATATCATAGTGAAACTGGCAAAATACAAGGATAAAGAGAAAATTCTGAAAGCAGCAAGGGATAAACGTGCCCTCACATATAAAGGGAGACCTATTAGACTCGTGACTGATCTCTCTTTTGAAACTTGGCAGGCCAGAAAGAATTGGCACGAGATTTTCAGGGTGCTAGACAGAAAAAATATGCAGCCAAGAATCCTTTATCCAGCAAGTCTGTCATTTAGAATAGAAGGAGAGATAAAGGTCTTCCCAAACAAACAAAAACTGAAGGAATTTGTCACCACTAAACCAGCCCTACAAGAGATCCTAAGGGGGACCCTGTGAGACAAAGTCCCAGAGACATCACTATAAGCATAAAACATACAGACATCACAATGACTCTAAACCCGTATCTTTCTATAATAACACTGAATGTAAATGGATTAAATGCGCCAACCAAAAGACATAGGGTATCAGAATGGATAAAAAAACAAGACCCATCTATTTGCTGTCTACAAGAGACTCATTTTAGACCTGAGGACACCTTTAGATTGAGAGTGAGGGGATGGAGAACTATTTATCATGCGACTGGAAGCCAAAAGAAAGCTGGAGTAGCCATACTTATATCAGACAAACTAGACTTTAAATTAAAGGCTGTAACAAGAGATGAAGAAGGACATTATATAATAGTTACAGGGTCTATCCATCAGGAAGAGCTAACAATTATAAATGTCTATGCGCCAAATACCGGAGCCCCCAAATATATAAAACAATTACTCATAAACACAAGCAACCTTATTGATAAGAATGTGGTAATTGCAGGGGACTTTAATACACCACTTACAGAAATGGATAGATCATCTAGACACACGGTCAATAAAGAAACAAGGGCCCTGAATGAGACATTGGATGAGATGGACTTGACAGATATATTTAGAACTCTGCATCCCAAAGCAACAGAATATACTTTCTTCTCGAGTGCACATGGAACATTCTCCAAGATAGATCATATACTGGGTCACAAAACAGCCCTTCATAAGTTTACAAGAATTGAAATTATACCATGCTTACTTTCAGACCACAATGCCATGAAGCTTGAAATCAACCACAGGAAAAAGTCTGGAAAACCTCCAAAAGCATGGAGGTTAAAGAACACCCTACTAACGAATGAGTGGGTCAACCAGGCAATTAGAGAAGAAATTAAAAAATATATGGAAACAAACGAAAATGAAAATACAACAATCCAAACGCTTTGGGACGCAGCAAAGGCAGTCCTGAGAGGAAAATACATTGCAATCCAGGCCTATCTCAAGAAACAAGAAAAATCCCAAATACAAAATCTAACAGCACACCTAAAGGAACTAGAAGCAGAACAGCAAAGGCAGCCTAAGCCCAGCAGAAGAAGAGAAATCATAAAGATCAGAGCAGAAATAAACAATATAGAAACTAAAAAAACTGTAGAGCAGATCAACGAAACCAAGAGTTGGTTTTTTGAAAAAATAAACAAAATTGACAAACCTCTAGCCAGGCTTCTCAAAAAGAAAAGGGAGATGACCCAAATAGATAAAATCATGAATGAAAATGGAATTATTACAACCAATCCCTCAGAGATACAAACAATTATCAGGGAATACTATGAAAACTTATATGCCAACAAATTGGACAACCTGGAAGAAATGGACGAATTCCTGAACACCCACACGCTTCCAAAACTCAATCAGGAGGAAATAGAAAGCTTGAACAGACCCATAACCAGCGAAGAAATTGAATCGGTTATCAAAAATCTCCCAACAAATAAGAGTCCAGGACCAGATGGCTTCCCAGGGGAGTTCTACCAGACGTTTAAAGCAGAGATAATACCTATCCTTCTCAAGCTATTCCAAGAAATAGAAAGGGAAGGAAAACTTCCAGACTCATTCTATGAAGCCAGTATTACTTTGATTCCTAAACCAGACAGAGACCCAGTAAAAAAAGAGAACTACAGGCCAATATCCCTGATGAATATGGATGCAAAAATTCTCAATAAGATACTAGCAAATCGAATTCAACGGCATATAAAAAGAATTATTCACCATGATCAAGTGGGATTCATTCCTGGGATGCAGGGCTGGTTCAACATTCGCAAATCAATCAACGTGATACATCACATTAACAAAAAAAGAGAGAAGAACCATATGATCCTGTCAATCGATGCAGAAAAGGCCTTCGACAAAATCCAGCACCCTTTCTTAATAAAAACCCTTGAGAAAGTCGGGATAGAAGGAACATACTTAAAGATCATAAAAGCCATTTATGAAAAGCCCACAGCTAACATCATCCTCAACGGGGAAAAACTGAAAGCTTTTTCCCTGAGATCAGGAACACGACAAGGATGCCCACTCTCACCGCTGCTGTTTAACATAGTGCTGGAAGTTCTAGCATCAGCAATCAGACAACAAAAGGAAATCAAAGGCATCAAAATTGGCAAAGATGAAGTCAAGCTTTCGCTTTTTGCAGATGACATGATATTATACATGGAAAATCCGATAGACTCCACCAAAAGTCTGCTAGAACTGATACAGGAATTCAGCAAAGTTGCAGGATACAAAATCAATGTACAGAAATCAGTTGCATTCTTATACACTAACAATGAAGCAACAGAAAGACAAATAAAGAAACTGATCCCATTCACAATTGCACCAAGAAGCATAAAATACCTAGGAATAAATCTAACCAAAGATGTAAAGGATCTGTATGCTGAAAACTATAGAAAGCTTCTGAAGGAAATTGAAGAAGATTTAAAGAAATGGAAAGACATTCCCTGCTCATGGATTGGAAAAATAAATATTGTCAAAATGTCAATACTACCCAAAGCTATCTACACATTCAATGCAATCCCAATCAAAATTGCACCAGCATTCTTCTCGAAACTAGAACAAGCAATCCTAAAATTCATATGGAACCACAAAAGGCCCCGAATAGCCAAAGGAATTTTGAAGAAGAAGACCAAAGCAGGAGGCATCACAATCCCAGACTTTAGCCTCTACTACAAAGCTGTCATCATCAAGACAGCATGGTATTGGCACAAAAACAGACACATAGACCAATGGAATAGAATAGAAACCCCAGAACTAGACCCACAAACGTATGGCCAACTCATCTTTGACAAAGCAGGAAAGAACATCCAATGGAAAAAAGACAGCCTCTTTAACAAATGGTGCTGGGAGAACTGGACAGCAACATGCAGAAGGTTGAAACTAGACCACTTTCTCACACCATTCACAAAAATAAACTCAAAATGGATAAAGGACCTAAATGTGAGACAGGAAACCATCAAAACCTTAGAGGAGAAAGCAGGAAAAGACCTCTCTGACCTCAGCCGTAGCAATCTCTTACTTGACACATCCCCAAAGGCAAGGGAATTAAAAGCAAAAGTGAATTACTGGGACCTTATGAAGATAAAAAGCTTCTGCACAGCAAAGGAAACAACCAACAAAACTAAAAGGCAACCAACGGAATGGGAAAAGATATTCGCAAATGACATATCGGACAAAGGGCTAGTATCCAAAATCTATAAAGAGCTCACCAAACTCCACACCCGAAAAACAAATAACCCAGTGAAGAAATGGGCAGAAAACATGAATAGACACTTCTCTAAAGAAGACATCCGGATGGCCAACAGGCACATGAAAAGATGTTCAGCGTCGCTCCTTATCAGGGAAATACAAATCAAAACCACACTCAGGTATCACCTCACGCCAGTCAGAGTGGCCAAAATGAACAAATCAGGAGACTATAGATGCTGGAGAGGATGTGGAGAAACGGGAACCCTCTTGCACTGTTGGTGGGAATGCAAATTGGTGCAGCCGCTCTGGAAAGCAGTGTGGAGGTTCCTCAGAAAATTAAAAATAGACCTACCCTATGACCCAGCAATAGCACTGCTAGGAATTTATCCAAGGGATACAGGAGCACTGATGCATAGGGCCACTTGTACACCAATGTTCATAGCAGCACTCTCAACAATAGCCAAATTATGGAAAGAGCCTAAATGTCCATCAACTGATGAATGGATAAAGAAATTGTGGTTTATATACACAATGGAATATTACATGGCAATGAGAAAAAATGAAATATGGCCTTTTGTAGCAACGTGGATGGAACTGGAGAGTGTGATGCTAAGTGAAATAAGCCATACAGAGAAAGACAGATACCATATGGTCTCACTCTTATGTGGATCCTGAGAAACTTAACAGGAACCCATGGGGGAGGGGAAGGAAAAAAAAAAAAAAGAGGTTAGAATGGGAGAGAGCCAAAGCATAAGAGACTGTTAAAAACTGAGAACAAACTGAGGGTTGATGGGGGGTGGGAGGGAGGAGAGGGTGGGTGATGGGTATTGAGGAGGGCACCTTTTGGGATGAGCACTGGGTGTTGTATGGAAACCAATTTGTCAATAAATTTCAGAAAAATAAATAAATTAAAAAAAAAAGAAAAAAAAAATCTATTTTAATGCTTATTAATTTATGAGAGACAGACAGAGCATGAGAGGGGAGGGACAGAGAGAGAGAGAGAGAGAGGGAGACACAGAATCCAAAGCAGGCTTCAGGTTCTGAGCTGTCAGCACAGTCAGGCGTGGAGCTCTAACTCACTAACCACAAGATCATGACCTGAGCTGAAGTCAGATGCTTAACCCACTGAGCCAAGGCTCCCCTAGAATCTTTTTTTTAAATTTTTTAAATGTTATTTATTTTTGACAGAGAGACATAGCACAAGTGGGAGAGGAGCAGAGAAAGAGGGAGGCACAGAATCTGAAGCAGGCTCCAGGCTCTGAGTTGTCAGTACAGAGCCCCACATGGGGCTCGAACTCAGGGACCGTGAGATCATGACCTGGGCCAAATCAGACACTCAACCAACTGAGACACTCAGGTGCCCCTAAAATCATTTTTAATTGCTTTTAGTTTCCATTGCTACTCTATGGACAAACACTCCATATTCAAATAAACTTGCAAACATGAGAGTGTTCAGGGCTTAACACAAGGGTACTTTTTCTATTTGCAACATTCATTGCCACATCTTAGTTTCCTACCCCAGTGAGTGCTTTATTCATTTAAAACTATCTTTTTCCACTTCTTTTGGCTGGCTTCTTCAATAAATTGTCTTTTTTATCTCCATTAGGAAGGGAGAATTGTTAGTTCAAACAGACTCAAGAGATATGCACACTATAGAAGTTTTCCCCAGTATCTCACTTTCCAGAATTATATTTCAGAATAATAATTCTTTCCACTTTTCATGTGAATTCAAAGACTGCAGAGATGGACAAAACCTTGGACTGGCCCCCAAAATCCAATGTGAAATATAGTGAACCTTGAGGGTGAGCCCACTACCCATATTTCCCCCTACTCATTATAGAGACGATGCCCTGTACCTAAGGGATAAAAATGCTGAAAGCTTTTTCTCCTCTGAAAGTCTATGCATATCTTTGCAATCGTCCATCAAGTCTCAGTCATATTGGATTCCTATTTGGAGTCCTCTACAGTCTTAGCTCAGACGAATAAAGTCCTGAATACAAGAGCAGAAGACAGGAGGGTGAGTCCTACAACCTACAGATATGTTTTATCTATGACTAGGCCAAATACACAAGAACCATAAATTCACAAACTTGATTATCAATGGAGATGGCACTTTCATTTATAGGAGGATTCACCTGAGCTGTGGCTGAGTATTTAGCTGTTGTATATACTAAATGTACCCATCATGGGCAGGAATACTGGCACCAACCCAACGTTTTCTGTTAATGGTTTTATATCTGCAGAAGTCAACAAGTTATCTACTTCCCATCTGGATTTGGTGCCTGGCATTTCACATAATAAGCAATTATTGACCCTCAGTTTCTCCAATATGTGCGATACTGAAACCACCTTGATGACATATTTTATCATGATTTCACTGGGTAAATGCTCAGCTTCTTTGTAGGTCTTGTCCCCAGGGGGGAGTCTATGGCAGTACAATTTCCTCAGTCTGCTATGTCCCCACAGTGCAATCCCTACAGCCCAATCTAGAGGAACTAACCCCAAAAATGAGAGTCAGGAGACCTCAGTTCTAGTCCCAGTTCACATTCAGAGTGTTGTAGGACTTGGAACAATCCACTTAACTATCTTACATTTCCATTTCTAACACTGAAAGGAAAATAAAATTACTTAGTATACATATACTTTGGGAAGATTGAGAAAAGAGACTTTATATTATTAATAATTTATCTTTTTGGAAATGTAATAAACACCTACTACATTTTCATGAATGTAATACTTACCATTTTACAAATCTGGGCTTTTCCCTTAGGTTCTCCCCAAATATGATGCAGAACTCATCACTAGCCTCTTCAGTTTTAAATATGAATCATTCTCTTCTGCATCCCCACCATTACACTCTTTCTTGTTGTCACTACATCGTGCAGAAGAGAAAACCCTTGGAACAGAAATGTACCTGAGCCCAGCATCGGGAAGGCAGAAACATTTTACTACATTTGCCATCTTATTCATGGAGGGAAGATTGGAGTATCCATGGGTCACATCCCTGATCCAAAGACCCTAACAAGTCAGAACTGTTCTACTTCTGCCCCTCTAGACACCTCTGCACACACCCACCCTCTGCTGGTGCCTCCGTTAGCGCTCTCAAGTGTTGATTAGTGCCTAACACACAGGCGTGTCCACTTTCGTCCAAGTTTATGTTGGTTTCTACAGAATGCTTCCCTCCAACAAAGCCATGGGCCAGACCGATGAAGAGTCCCAGACTCCTCGGGCTCCTGGCTAAGGTCTCACCTGGGACTAGTTTCGATTGTGAGGGAAATAGCTACTAGAAATTCACAGGGGTCCCACAATCGGCTTCAATGCAAAGTTAATGAGGTGCAGCAGTGTTTGAACTAGCAACATGGGGCGGACAGACTCCCCTCAGGAGCTTCATTCATTAGAGTGTCCATGGCTGACAGCACTCCCACTTCTCAAGGTCAGGGCCTCCATGCTGCCCTTCTTGTCCCCATAAAGCCTGTTCTTCTCCATCCTCTTCAAACTCTAACAATCCCCTAAAGCCAAAGGTCATTGTAAAAAGCCAAAGATGACAGCTTACTGAGGGTTCAGAATATTCTCCTGTAGCCCCAACCTGACATTTAGCACTCATGCCACCTTTTTACTGGGCAGTGACTAGGTCTGCAACCACACCTGGTGAGGAAAAAATCGGTTATCCCCTTGGGCTCCAAGATACCCTCACTTCTCCTTCTGAACACAGGAGCATTGTCCTCACTCCCCTGACATGTGTGCGAAGAGCCCCCTTGGCCTGCGGCAAGCTTTGCAGGGAGGGACGCACACCCAAGTACATCTCTCATGGTACTATTCAAGTTCCAAAAATAATAGCGCTGTAGAAACAGATTTAATGCTCCAAATAGGATCTACAAACATTTAAATTTTTTTTAAATTTTTTTTAAATCTTATGGTCTCCAGGAAAAAAAAGGGGGGGGATCCAAAGTCATTAATAATCAATCTCCCTATCAGCAAATCCTGTGTCCCTTCCTCTCCCAGTCAAATACCCAGTCCCTCTCAGCACCACCATTTACATATCCACACACTTACCTGCTGTCCACAACCACCACCCCCCCATGCTCACTCAGCCATCTGCTTGTCAGCTCAGCCACCCACTTAGGCATCCCCTCAGCATCTACATGCCACCTCACCTACTTCCCTAACTTCCAGGAGTTATCTCCCAGGCATCCTTTCTTCTCATCCATGTGGGCGTCATCCTGCTTGTCCACTCATTCTGCCATGTTATCTAATGCCTGACACCACAGCACCCGTGACTTTGACAATGCTGCTGTGATCATCCAGGCAATAGAAAGGGAAAGGAGAGATGCTTCTCTTTCCTCACCTGAGTTTCTGCACTCCCACAGAACTGACAGAATTGGTGGGATACTTTGAGGAAAGCTGGAAACATTCCATGGTTGGGAGAGCTGTAGTCACCGAACCCAGACGTTCCACATCACTGCTGTTTTTCTCCACTCATCTGTAGACAACAAAGGAAACTCCCAAATTCCAAGCATTGGTAAGGACCCAACAGCACTCTCAGTCACTCCTGCTCCTAACCTGGGGGACCTTCCTAGTCATTCAACCTCTATCACTCAGCAAGTTATACCAACTTGGACTCCAAACATTTGTGGCGTGGAGGCACCTAGGTGGCTCAGTTGGTTAAGCATCTATCACTCAGCAAGTTATACCAACTTGGACTCCAAACATTTGTGGCGTGGAGGCACCTAGGTGGCTCAGTTGGTTAAGCATCCAACTCTTGGTTTCAGCTCAAGTGATGATCTCACAGTTTGTGAGTTCAAGACCTGAATTGGGCTCTGCCATGCTGGTGCAGACCCTGCTTGGGATTCTCCCTCTCTCTCTGCCCCTCCCCAGCTCGTACTCTCTCTCTCTCCCTTTCTCTCTCTCTCTCTCAAAATAAATAAAACTTAAAAAAAAAATTGTGGTATGGTGCCTTCCTTTCCATTCTTTTTTTTTAAATTTTTTTTAACGTTTATTTATTTTGAGACAGAGAAAGACAGAGCATGAATAGGGGAGGGGCAGAGAGAGAGGGAGACAGAATCTGAAGCAGGCTCTAGGCTGCTCTGAACTGTCAGCACGGAGCCCGACATGGGGCTCGAACTCACGGACCGCGAAATCATAACCTGAGCCGAAGTTGGACGCTTAACCGACTGAGCCACCCAGGCGCCCCTCTTTCCATTCTTAATGTTGCTGACTGCTATTGTCTTAGTATTTGTACCAAAGCCAAGTAATTCAGTGCATTTCAAAGTGATAGCCTTCATTCGACCCAGGCTCACTGAATCAGAAACTACACAGGAAGGTCAGCAAACTGTGGCTTAATGAGCCTTTCAGGTGTTTCTACTATAATAAGTTTGAAAATGCCTGGAACAATTTATTCTGTAAACCAGTGTCTTGTTAATTCTTCATTATAACACTTTATTTTACCATTACCCACTTCACAAATATTTGGTCTATAATCTCCAGTGACTTGAATGCCACATCTCAACCAACTGAGAGAGAAGAGGTTCAAAGTCAACCAGAATTTCAATTTTCCCCACTTCTCTCCCCTGTGAGCCCCCACTCATACTACAATTCCTGCTGTTCCCCAAACAGGAAATTCTCTCCTCTGCCCAGAAAGGTCATCTCTAGGGTCAGCTTAGGAATTGAAATAGTTCTTTCAAGAAGCATTTGTGACAGACATAATAATATATACTATCAATGTGTAGGCTTGGTTTGCAAGGTAAACATGAATATAACAAAGTATTTGCTCCAAACGCTATGCATATAATTTGGGTAAGCTGCTTTCAGAGGAGCAGTTTATTTGACTTAAATTCCTGGCCTTAAAAATCATTATTTGCCATTGAATATTTTGCTTACCTGTAACTTATTACTCCCATCTCCCACTTATACTTTGTCTTTTAAAACATGCCTTTAAAAGTAAGTGAAAATGACTTCAGCCTCATAACATAGTTTGAAATACAGAATTATGATGCTTCCAGCTTCACTGTTCTTTTTCAGGATTGTGTTAGCAATTCAGGGTTTTTTGTGGTTTCATACAAATTTCAGGATTGTTTGTTCTAGCTCTGTAAAAAAATGCTGGTGGTATTTTGACAGGGATTGCATTAAATGGGTAGGTTGCTTTGCACAGTGTAGACATTTTAACAATATTTATGCTTCTAATCCTTGAAGATGGAATGTTTTTCCATTATGTTGTGTCATCTCCAACTTCTTTCATAAGTGTTACTTTTCAGAATACAGTTCTTTTACCTCTTTGATTAGGTTTACTCCTAGGTATCTTATGATTTTTGACACAGTTGTAAATGGGATCAATTCCCTGATTTTTCTTTCTGCAGCTTCATTATGGTATACAGAAATGCAACAGATTTCTGTACATTGATTTTATATCCTACAACTTTGCTGAATTTGTGTTCCAGCAATTTTCTGGTGGAGTCTTTTGAGTTTTCTACATAGATTATCATGTCGTCTGCGAATAGTGAAAGGTTGACTTCTTCCTTGCCAATTTGGATGCCTTTTCTTTCTTTTTGTTGTCTGATTGCTGAGGCTAGGACTTCCAGTACTATGTTAAATGACAGTGGTAAGAATGGACATCCCTGTCTTATTCCTGACCTTAGAGGAAAGCTCTCAGTTTTTCTCCATTTAAGATGTTATTAGCTGTGGGTCTTTCATATATGACCATTATGATGTTGACATATGTTCCCTCTATCCCTACTTTGTTGAGGGTTTCTATCAAGAATGAATGCTGTATTTTGTCAAATGCTTTTTCTGCATCTATCGATGGGATCATGTGGTTCTTATCCTTTCTGTTATTAATGTGGTATATCATGTTGATTGATTTGTGAATACTGAACCAGCCCTACAGCCTCGGAGTAAATCCCACTGGATCGTGGTGAATAAATCTTTTGATGTACTGTTGGATTTGATTTGCTAGTATCTTTTTTTAATTTTTTATTTTTGTATTTGAGAGAGAGAGCACGAGCAGGGCAGAGGCAGAGAGACGGAGACAGAATCTGAAGCAGGCTCCAGGCTCTGAGCTGTCAGCACAGAGCCCAACGCAGGACTCGAACCCACCAACCCTGACATCATGACCTGAGCCGAAGTCAGACACTTAACTGACTGAGGCACCCAGGCGCCCCTTGATTTGCTAGTGTCTTATTGAGAATTTTTGCATCCATGTTCATCAGGGATAAGGCCTGTAATTCTCTTCTTCAGTGGGGTCTTCATTTGGTTTTTTTGAATTAAGGTAATGCTGACCTCATAGAACAAATTTGGAAGTTTTCCTTCCATTTCTATTTTTTGGAACAGTGTAAGAAGAATAGGTATTAACTCTGTTTTGTGTGTGTGTGTGTGTGTGTGTTTATTTTAGAGACAACAGGGGAGAGGGACAGAGGGAGAGAAAGAGAGAGAATCTCAAGCAGGCTCCACGGTCAGCATAGAGCCTGAGGCAAAGCCTGATCCCACGACCCTGGGATCACTACCTGAGACAAAATCAAGAGTTGGATGCTTACCCAACTCAGCCACCCACGTGACCCAACTATTCTTTAAATGTCTAGTAAAATTCCCCTGGGAAGTCATCTGGACCTGGACTTTTGTTTGTTGGGAGATTTTCGGTTACTGATTCAATTTCTTTACTGGTTATCAGTCTATTCAAATTTTGTATTTCTTCTTGTTTCAGTTTTGGTAGTTTGTATGTTTCTAGGAATATATCCATTTCTTCCAGATTGCCTAGTTCGTTGGCATATAATTTTTCATAACATTTTCTCATAATTGTTTGTATTTCCATGATGTTGGTTATGATCTCTGCTCTTTCATTTTTGATTTTATTTATTTGGGTTCTTTCTCTTTTCTTTTTGATAAGTCCGGCTAGGGAGTTATCAGTCTTATTATTCGTGGGGCACCTGGCTGGCTCAGTCAGTGAAGCATGCAGCTCTTGACCTCAGGGTTGTGATTATGAGCCCACATTGGGTGTGGAGATTACTTAGAAATAAAATATTTTTAGAAAAATTTTATTAATTCATTCAAAGAACCAGCTCTTAGTTTTACTGATGTTTTCTACTGTTTTTTGTTTGTTTGTTTTTTCTATATCATTTATTTCTGTTCTAATCTTTGTAATTTCCCTTCCTCTGCTGGTGTTAGATTTTATTTGATGTTCCTTTTCTAGCTCCTTTAAGTGTAAGGTTAGAGTGGGTATTTAAGACTTTTCTGGCTTCTTGAGTTAGGCTTGTGTTGCTATATACTTCCATCTTCTTACCGCCTTTGCCGCATCCCAAAGGTGTTGGACTGTTGTGTTTTCACTTTCACTTGCTTCCATATATTTTTTAATTTCTTCTTTAATTTCCTGGTTAACCCATTCATTCTTTAGTAGGATGTTCTTTAACCTCCACGTATTTGTGGCCTTTCCAAATTTTTTCTTATGATTGACTTCAAGTTTCATAACACTGTGGTCTGAAAATATGCATGGTATGATCTCAGTCTTTTTATACTTGTTGAGGCCTGATCTATGACCCAGTATGTGATCTATTGTGGAGAATGTTCCATGTGCACTCAAAAAGAATACGTATGCTGCTGCTTTAGGATGAAATGCTCTGAATATATTATATATATTATATTACATATATTTATATATATTTATATAAAGACCACTTATGAGCTGACTCAGCTGGGCTGAGGAACCACCATGAGTCTGGAAGCAGAAAGGCAGATTCAGAGAAGTCACCTGTGTGCTGCCCTTGAAGGTGGGGGCAGGGACAGCAAAGGCATGGAGGCAGGGGGAAGGCGCAGGGATCCTGCGGTGGACAGTGAAGCATCCCGAACATTTCAGCATCTGGATACAGCATCTCCACATACTTTCCTCCTTTGCGTGTCATGTGTATATTCATATTTTTGACTAATTTTCTTCTCCTTCAACTCTTTTCCTACTATTTTATATAGGGCTGCCCATGGTGGTAAATGTTACACTTTACTCCATGGTTTACATAATATTTAGACCAAGATAATGACATTTTAGAGGAGGTATGAGGTCCATGTAGGAATTGCAATCTGGGAGAAGATGTAATGTCTCTCTAAAATCTCTTTTAAATCATGTAACTTGGCTTGACTTTTCTCCTTCGTTCAGATTCCTCTAATGTCTCAATAGTACTGCTAGAGAGGTCAGCCAGCTGGTCCCCTGGCCTCTAAACTCTTCTTCTGCTGAATCATTGCCATGGCAATAATTCTAAAATGTAAATTTTATCAGGTCATATCCCTGCTTAAAAATATTTTCCAGCTCCACATTGCTATTGAGTAAATCTAAAATATAATATGGCATTCAATGCCCTCTGTGATCTGAACCTTCTTCACATGCCTGCTTCATCCTCACCATTTCCTCATCTTCTCTGTCCTGCAAGCACGGCTCCAGGGAATTTTTGAACTCTGTGCTCTTGTCAAGCTCTGTATTTTTCACTGGTTGCCCTCTGTTTGGGTTGTTATCATTTCAGTAACTTGTACTCACTTTCCTCATCTAAACAAGGAACATTTCTTGTCCTTTCATATAGGAAGACTTCTGGACTCACCCAAAGTCTTACTCTCCTTGACTATTCCACCTCATTAGTTTACGAAGACCAACTAGGGGTCCTGCCGTGTGGGGGAGGAGGAATGGGAGAAAGTGTTCAAAACAGAGACTAGAGGAAAACACTGCACAGGTATCCGGATTCAACAAATGCATATAAAGTTCTCTTATCTTTCATTGGCTTTGGCTGAGGAATCTGTCCTTTCTAAGATTGACTACATCTTTTATATTTATACATTATCTCAAATTTTGTGTGCTAATTCTATGGTTAAAGTCTAGGAAGAGAGTTAATACTTATTTCAGAAATGGGATGGTTTTAACATTTAAATGGCACCCTTGTATATGTAGTTAAACTCTTCTCTAACTGTATTAGGTGGTGCCCCAAATGTGGCGTATCCTTGGCCCGTAGTAGCCTCATCTAAACACCTTTAGTTATATTCCTATCACTGCAAAACAAGACCTTCAGTTGATGCTCCTCCACTGAGGTACCTTCATCAGGCAGACGAGATGCTGTGAGTACATGTAGCAGGTCCAGCACAACATCTGAACAGCCTTGAGAGCATCTCTCTCTTCAGAACAACAACTCACACAATTACTGAATGTAGATACAAATGCTGCTCAGTAATTTGAGTCTAAAATGTGAAAATGCTCTTGTTACCAATGAAAACACAATAACTTTATATAAAATTTGAATGAATAAGAACCAATGGTCCAAAGTAAGATTCATGAATAGGTCCACAATTACAAACAGTCTGACACATCAAAACAGCAAACTGTACTTTTTGTTCATTACTGCTAGGACATATGAATGGAGATTGAGTAAGGGTGGGAAGTTCCATTACCACAGTGCTTAACTCCACTGAACATGATGTTGTGACATAAACATACACCCACAGCCCACACCCCAACCCACCCTCCAGCCTCCTGCCCAGCATCACCAGTACATGTGTCAGCATCCCCTTCCTGGTTGCCAGGGCAATGCAGGTGATGCCTGCCATATCTAGTTAAGTGAAAGAATTCACAGGCAAAGCTCTTCTCTAGCTAATGCTCAGGATTCATCAAGTTGCCAGTTTTGACATTAATTCAGATAACTGCCCTAGTAGTTTCTGCCAGGCCCCCTTCACCTCCTTATTCCTTATGCTATAAATCATGGGATTCAGCACGGGCATCAAAATGGCATAGAAGACAGAAATCAACTTCTCCTGAAGGATAGAAGGACTGGAGCGGGGCTGGATGTAGGTGAAAATGGTCATGCCATAGCACAGTACGACCACTGTGAGGTGAGACGCACAGGTGTGGAAAGCTTTCTTTCTTCCCTCTGTGGACTGGATCTTCAGGATGGTGGAGATGATCTGAGTGTAGGACAAGAGGACCAGGCAGAAGGGTGTCATCAGCAAGACAATGCTAGAAACCATGATTGCGATCTCATTGGAGGAGGTGTCCACACAGGCCAGTCTGACCACAGCTAGGAGTTCACAGGATATGTGATCAATATACTTGTTTGCGCACATGGGCAGCTGAAAGGTGATGATGGTCTGCATGAGAGAGTTGAGAGAACCACTGACCCAGGATGTGATGGCCAACCTAGTACAGAGCCCTCCATGCATGATGACTGAGTATCGCAGGGGGTCGCACACAGCCACATAGCGGTCGTAGGCCATCACTGCCAGTAGGACAAACTCAATCCCACCCAAGCCCAAGGAGAAAAATAACTGGGCTGCACAGCTCACAAATGGGATTGCTTTATGTTCTGCAAGAAAATGTGCCAGCATCTGAGGAACAATACTTGTGGCATAAGAGACATCAACAAGGGAGAGGTTGGTGAGAAAGAAGTACATGGGAGTGTGGAGTCGGCTGTCCAGTCTGATCAGAAGGACAATGAGGAAGTTCCCCAGCACTGTCACCAAGTACATGATCAAGAAGAGGACAAAGAGGGAGACCCGTGTGTCCCAGTCACTGGACAGGCCGAGGAGAATAAACTCTCTCACCCATGTCTGGTTATTTGTTTCCATTAAAAAATGTGAAGATTATTAGTCTGCAGAGAATCAGAGAGAACAGAAACTGTTGAATGAAAGAACCATAAGAATAACTTATTCTTAAAAGAATGCAATCCTAATGATATGCCATAGCTAGATATGTTCAATCATATGGGCCAAGTTGATAGACTTGATCCCCTGTATCTACTCTACATAAGAGAGGAAACATAAGGATGTGATGTGGTCTCAGGGAGTCAAGTAAAGTCTGGAGAGAAAGCAGTGCAATTCTGGAAGTTCTATATCTCTCCAGTTTACCCAAGTTTCCAGGGCAGGGGAGAACTGTAGATGACCATGGGAAGTAAAATAAGCAATGATGGTAAGCATGGGTCAACATTCAAGCACAACCCTACATGTATCTGGTGCACAAAACATGATGAAATGTATAAATAAATTACCAAAGAAAAAAGATTTGGAAGAGGCAGATACAGTCTGCAAATAAGGCTGGCATCATGGAAAAATCTGGAATTAAAGAACTTGAATATGAAACCTGTTTTCATGACTTACCAGATATAAGATTGAGTTAGGCATTTAAACTCTTACATACAAATGGGCAATGTTGTGTAACTTACAAGTATGTTTAAGCATAAGTGTGGATAACTATGGGGAAAGTACTTCATAACCTCTCCCTGGGAGTAGTGCAATACTCTGTTTATCAGTATAAGTTGTAGCAGGAGCGCCATGCTGGAGAAACAGAGTAACAAGTGCTGTGCTCGCCTCTTCTGGCCTATCCACGATTTCAGACAAAAGAGGAAGCAACACCTTTAGTAGACTGAAATCTACCAGGTGGGAAAATATGGGTCTTTTGAGAATTTGATGTCTTTGGTCTTTGGAAGGAGAAGAGTGGTCATTGTATCTTATTCTTTACTTTTATTTTGCTACCCTTTGTTTCCCACTTGTTCTGACTTAGTCTTCCTATTTTTCTACAACTCTGGCCCTTGTGTATGGTCTCAGTAAAAAGGACAGTATGGAAATGGTTGCTTTAGCTTTCTAGTATAAAAAGAGGGAGAGAAAACAAATCTGTTAACTTTAGGTGACTCTTTAGCAGATCTGCATAGGAAGTAGACATTTGTTTTTGATTAATTTGGCAAATATCTCTAAGTGCCATCTTGGCCAGATGCTGGGAATTCAAGGGCAGTATTATACTTCCTTGTGCTCCGAATGCTCAAGGGGAAGAAACAGACACAGAACAGATTGTCATTTCCATCACTGTACCCCTGTTGCATGTGCGAGCTGCCTGGACATCAACCCAGCCCATGACTCACTCTGCTCCTCTCACCCACCCCACACAGCTCTCTACTACAGCCCTTGTCTTGTGACAAATGATTGACAGTGCTGGATCCTAGAGAAAGTGGGACCTGTAGAGCCCGGAAATTTTTGCCTTAAATCTGTTCTCTTCTGCTTCCTGAAGGCTAGAACAAGCTACTGACTTCTCTTAGCTTTACATTTCTTAATTTGTAAAATGTGGGGAAATTTTGGCCAACTGAAAGGATCATTGGTGAACTCAAATGTTTGGAAGATCTACGGTCAGTCCAATAGTGACTGGATAGGCAAGGGCCCAGCAGTCAATGAGGACAGTTGGTCGACCTTTCATTTCACATTGATCACATTTGGGCTCTAATTCCCCTTTCTACCAACCAGGGTTTCTCTTATTTCTGGTTAATTCCTTTTCCCTCATTATAAAAACCCAATTTTGGGGGAGCCTTGGTGGCTCAGTTGGGTGGGTGTCCGACTTCGGCTCAGGTCATGATCTCACAGCTCATGAGATCGAGCCCCGTGTCGGGCTCTGTGCTGACAGCTCAGAGCCTGGAGCCTGCTTCAGATTCTGTGTCTCCCTCCCTCTCTCTCTCTACCCTCCTCCACTCATGCTCTGTCTCTCTCTGTCTCAAAAATAAATAAACATTAAACAATTTAAAAAATTTTGGGGGAGAGACTCTGTGCTACATAATTACCATTCTGATTCTTCCTTTCACATCCAGAGTTCTGAAATGATTGGTGTCTAATTGCAGGGTTTATTTCCTCATAACATTCATCCTTTAAGCCATGGAAATCTGGCTTCCATCTTCACTAATCCATAGATATTGCCCTCTTGAAGGGCACTCATAGCTTTCTTTTTTTTTTTTTTTTAAATTTAATTTAGTTAACATGCAATGTAGTCTTGGTTTCAGGACTGGAACTCATGGCTTTCTAATCATCAGATTGATGGAATTTATTCTACGTTACTTCTTTATTGTTTAAATAATTGAACTATTTGTTCCTTCACACTCTCAACTCTGTGATGCTCTTCTGTCCTGATTTTCTCCCCATCTAACATTTTTGTCTGTAGTCTTGGATACCTATTTTAAATTCTCCTGCTGCATTACCGTGAGAATCTTCCAAGATTATGTGCACAGAATGTGTGCTTTTCTTTCTACAGCTCGTCCTTGGAGGACTCGTCTAAAACTATAATCATTGTTTTCAACTCAGGATCTTCCAACTCAAGCCCACGATGATCTCCTAGACATCTCTGCAAAGTCCAGATGCTTCTCCAACAGCTTAATGAATGATTCCTAAATATCCCACCAATGATTCAGCTCATCTCTCCACAAGCTGTACACCATCCAAACTCCTTTATCTCAAGCAATACACTACAATTCTCTCTCTCCCAGGACATCATGTTTAGTTTTTTCTTCTTCCTTACACCCCACAGAACAAATCCTCTTCTTTCATTCTGTATTTATGAATCCCTCACCTCTCCCTTGGACTTCATTCACACTGATAAAATACCACCACTCTGTTATCACCCTCCATCCGGTAAGCACAAAACTTCCTTTTGAATCTCACTGATCCAGCCTGCACCCAGTCCTGCTAATACTTAAATAATTTTCATGGCTACATCAGCTAATGACTTTTAACTCGTCAAACAGCATATATATTTCTCAAGTCTGTTGCCTTTGTTTTTAAGATTTTAAAATTTAATTAATTGATATCCAAATATGTTTGCTTTCTACAATGATAGAGTCCATTTTCAGACAGCTGATAGATTAAGAAAATAGAAATAGCATCTGTATTAATTCCTTTTGTGTGGAAATTATCCTTTTTGTGCCTATTTTGGATGTAATTGCTCTAAATGGAATTTTTAAAACATAAATTACTTGACCTTATTGTGAACTTCAAAATAGGTCACGTAACAAAAAACTGAGACTCCTACAGATGGAGGAAGGATCAGGAATGACACTGAAATTATAGGGAAGATCGTGTCTGAAGCATGGACGCAGATGTCAACTCCTCATTGTTAAAATAGGACTCTGATCTGGTTAAAGTACCTCCAGGTGCCTTCCCCCATTATCCAGTTATTAACATAAGCAGTGAATAGAAGCAAAATATTTTCTCTATATGACAAAGACATGCAAACAAAAAACAAATTTTCAGATTCCCAATACAACACATTTTATCTAACTTAGTATAACAAACTAGAAAGCTCAACTTTAACCACTTATGTAGGTTTTTTAACTTAAGTACAGGAAATTAGTCCATTTCCCTGAAATCTACATGACCTTGTGTGTTGGGGAGCTAAACAATCTTGGGTGGGACTAATGAAAGTCCCAAATGCAAAAGCAGAACACACGAAGGTAAGTCCCACAACCTGCAGATATGTTTCTTTCGTGCTGCTCAAAATCACTCAGGGCCATACCTTCATCAAGTCAAACTGTCCACAGAAATGACACACTCATTTAGAGAGAGATTTCTCTGACTTGTGACCGAAGAGTTGGTTGATGTCAGCACTGAGAGCATCCATCCTGAGCAGGAATATTTGCATCATCCTGACATATGGAAACAGAGAATCCCTGGGTGGCTTGGGTGGCTGGTATCTCCAAGACTGGTTTCGTCTCCTGAAAGAACAGTTACTTTATTCTCTTTGTGGTCCTGTGAACTTCTTCTAGCCTGATTTGGTTAACCTGACTTTTCACTTAATCAGAGTCCAATCCTTGAAACTCAGTTTCTCAAACATATGCAAACCTGACACACACTTGGTGACATATTTTATTATGGTCTCATGTAAATTCTTCTCTTCTTGCTACTTCTTGTTCCCTGTAGCTAAGACTAGTGTTTTCATGACAATATAATTCCCTCCGTCCGGCAAGTCTCCACAGTGCAATCCCCACGGCCAACGCCAGAAAAACCAACCCTGGGATGAATTAGGACACCTGAATCTTGCCTCCAGTTCATTCTCTGAGTGTCAAGGGTCTTTGAATAAGCCCTTAATTGCCTTACATCTTCATCTGTTACTAAAAAAGAAAATCATAATATTGTGAGAATCAAGCTCTCCAGAAATAATTGAGATAGGAGGATATAAGGCAATTGATAATATATCTTTTCTTGTCTGGAAATGTAATATATTAATATTACCACCACCTGCTAGTCACTATCAATACCTAACAAAAGACTCCATACTTGTGAGCTTCTTTCCTAAGTGTCTCTCTCTATGTCAGGACTAAGCTTTGGGATGGAGAAGCCTATTGTACAATTATACCCAAGGCTCATGTTCCTGCAAAGCACAGCTACTTTACCACATTTGCTACAATACTTGAGAAGATTTCACCAGCCATGTTTCATGTCCCTGATCCAAGTTCCTAACAAGTCACTTCATTTCTGTCTCTGTCTCTGTCTCTGTCTCTGTCTCTGTCTCTGTCCCTGCTAAGGCCACACTCCCACAGGCTGCAGAAGCCTCTCAGATGGTAATCAGTGCTGACAAACGAGATGTGTCTGTTTTCCTCTAGGTTGAAGCTGCTCAAGAGCTCTCCCTCCAGCTAGGGATGGACCATAGTGAAGAGACATCCCAAATTCCTCGGGCCCCAGTACTCCTCAGTCACCAGGGACCAGTTGCCATTGCGAGGGACACTACTGGGAGGACGTTGACAAGGGCTCAGCAACAGCTCACACACACAGACCTAATGAGCTTTGGCAGCAGCTGCATTGGCAGGGGAGGCTGACCCAACCCCCCAGGAGCTTCCTGCATGACAATGCTAATGGCTGCCACCACTCCCAATGCACAGGCCAGGACCTCCCTGCTGCCCTTCTCCCTGTGGAAGGCTCTCCTCCATCCCTCTGCCTCTCACATCTTCGTTACAGCCTTAGGCCAGAGAAGCCAGCTTGCTGAGCTTGGATGATGTGCTCCTGGAGCCCAAACCAGACCTTAGCCTTCAAGGCCCCAATCTAGGAAGCCGTGACTGGAGCTGCATGTAAATCTGGTGGAAGCACCAATTCTGCCCTTTTGGTTCCAGATGCCCCTACATCTCCTTCTGGAGACAGGAGAGATGTGCTTCCCTCCCCTGATGTATATGCAGAGTCCAGCGGGCTTCTGTGAGCATTGCCAGTGTGGTGGACATTCTAGCACATCCTCGTGGTATTATCTAAGCTCCAAAATTAACAGCCTCACATAGACAGATTTAAAATCTACATGTACAAACAAACTGATTAAGGAAGTATTAGCAACTACTGAAAAAAATAAAAAAGAATTAAGATCATCCAAGATCTTTAACACAGAAGGGTGAACCTTCTAACCCTCTTCAAACTTTTTTTCAGGTTTATAAACACATAATTGACAAACAAAATTGCAAAATATTTAAAGTGCACAACATGATGATTTCATATGTGTGTACATTGTGGAAGGATTGAAATTTTATTTTTAATTAGACATTGTAGTTTAAGATCATGTGGATATACATGCTGTTGTAACAAATAACACATAAATATCCTTTTGCCCAGTGTCCCCCATGGTAAGTAATACCCTGCAAAGTTATACTGCCTTGCCATCAGATAACATAATATGTAACAGGATGGAATTAAATAAATATTAAATTATAATCATATGATATATGAGGTGATATTATAATATCACAAGATATTGGCATTGATGCAGTCAAGGGACAGAATGTTCCATCAGCACAAGAATCCTCCATGTGGTCCTTTCATAGCCACACCCACTTCTGTGCAGCCCCTACATCTTCTTACCCTCTCCTGGACCTCTGGTAATCACTAGCTGTTCTCCATATCTATAATTTTGGCAGTTCAAGAATTACATATAAACGGAATCATATAGTATATCCTTTCTATGACTGGCTTTTCACTCAGCATAATTCTCTGGAGATTCACCCGGGTTTTATCTGTCAATTATTCATTCCTTTTCGGTGTCGATGGGCATTCTATTGTGTATGCGTACCACCTTTTACTTAATCACCCACATTCTGAAGGACATCCAGAATGTTTCTGGATGGTATTATTATAAATAAAGTTGTAAACACTCACGTGTAGGTTTTCATGTGAGAATGAGCGTTCGTTTCATTAGGATAGATGGCCAACAGTAAAATGACTACTCATAGGATGGTACAGATCAAACTAACATATACACGAATGGAATCCCAGAAGAATAGAAATAAAAGAAGAAAGAATAAATATCTGAAAAGATAATGACAGGAGACCTTTCCATAAGTAATGAAATCCACCAAAGCACAGATGAGTTCAGAGAACAGTAAGGAGGATAACTAGAAAAACAAGCAAACAAATAAAAACAACTAGAGATATCATATTCCAACTGCTTTAAAGAAAAAAGGTGAAAATCTTGGAAGTAATGAGAAAAACAGACGTGTGAAGAAAAACAAAGATATGAATTAAAAAACTTCTCTTTAGGGGCGCCTGGGTGGCGCAGTCGGTTAAGCGTCCGACTTCAGCCAGGTCACGATCTCGCGGTCCGTGAGTTCGAGCCCCGCGTCAGGCTCTGGGCTGATGGCCCGGAGCCTGGAGCCTGTTTCCGATTCTGTGTCTCCCTCTCTCTCTCTGTTCCTCCCCCGTTCATGCTCTGTCTCTCTCTGTCCCAAAAATAAAATAAACGTTGAAAAAAAAAAATTTAAAAAAAAAAAAAAACTTCTCTTTAAAACTATGGAGCCTGGGTGGCTCAGTCAGTTAAGTGTCCGACTTCAGCTCAGGTCATGATCTTGCGGTTCCTGAGTTTGAGCCCAGCATCGGGCTCGCTGCTGTCAGCCCCTATCCCACTTCAGATCCTCAGTCTCCTCCTCTCTCTGCCCCTCTATCCCCTCTCTCTCAAAAATGAATAAACATTTAAAATAAAAAAGAAATAAAGAAAAAAAATTGTTTTAAACGATGCACGCTGGGGGTGCCTGCGTGGTGCCTAGGTGGTGAAGCAAGTGGCTCTTGATGTAGGGGTTGTGAGTTGGAGCCCCCAGTTGGGTGCAGAGGCTACTTAAGATAAAATCTTAAAGGATACAAAAAACAAACAAAAAACAAAAACAAAAACAAAAACGATGCAGCCTGGAAGGCAATGGAGTGACAATTATAAAGTGCTGCTAAAAAAGAGAAATTGTCAAGTCAAATTTCTATGCCCAGAGAAAATATCTTCCAAAGATGAAGGAGAAAGAGGAGTTCACCAGACAAACAAGCAATGAAAAAAAAATAGAATTTATTGCCGGAAAATCCACACTCCAAAAAATGTTCATGGAGGTTTTTCAGGCAAAGGGAACATGACGCCAGGCAGAATCTGGATACACACAAAGATGTGAAAAGTGCTAGAAATGGTAAAATTGAAGATAAACATAAAACTTAATTTTTTAAAGATTTAATAGACTACAAGATAATAGTCTAAAGCATAGGCTACTTTTCGTCATCTCTTAAGAAGGACCCAGCATGTGGTCCAGAGCCTCAACAGACCAGACCACAGAATGTAATCCAGTCAGGGGATTCAATTGCTTCTAATTTGGTTTTCTTTCCATTTGGTTTGCTCTTGGATCCAGGAAATACGAAGTACAAAGAATATTTTTAAAAAATGTTTTAATGTTTTTTATTATTGAGAGAGAGAGACAGAGCATGAGCAGGGAAGGGGCAGAGAGAGGGGGAGACACAGAATCCAAAGCAGGCTCCAGGCTCTGAGCTGTCAGCACAGAGCCCAACGCGGGGCTCAAATTCACAAACCACGAGATCATGACCTGAGCTGAACTCGGATGCTCAACCAACTGAGCCACCCAGGCACCCCCTCCCCTTAAAAAAATTTTTTTTTAATGTTTCAAAGTACAAAGAATATTTTTAAAAATCAGGATGCAATTGAAAGAAAAGTAATAATTGGAACATTTAGCGGATAATTGATGATATTAAGGAATTAGTTTTAAATTGAATTAAATGTAATAGTATTCCGGTTATAAATTTAACAATTTCTATCTCTTAGAAGTGCACAGTGAAATAATCGTTTCAGGATAATTGAGGGAAGGGGAAATGGTGAGGCTATATATAAAACAAGACTGGCCATGATTTGATCATTTGGACGTTGAGCACTGGATGCATGAGATTTCCTCCTCTTCTGTAGGATTTTGTAATTTTATATGAGAAATGTTTTTTAATTCTACCAAAAGCTGATCGTTTTAATGTATAAAATAATGAGGCAGCTCCCTCCATGTTAACCACAACACGGTTTCCATGATATGTTGTACAGGAAAGAAAGCAAGACACAAAGTAGCTTGTCTGGAATAATTACCAGTTAGGTTTAAGGTCTAAACATACACAAATATGTTCTGTGTTTGCCTTTAGAGAAGACTGCACTCGTGTGAAGAGATTTACAGTTTGTAACACATGCTTTGGTACCGTTGGGAAAGTTTTGCCAGGCACAAAAGAAAGTAATATGTTTTAAAAATCAATTTTCAGAGCACCTGGGTGGCTCAGTCGGTTAAGCGTCTGACTCTCGATCTCAGCTCAGGTCTGGATCTCAGGGTTGTGAGTTCAAACCCCTCACTGGGCTCCACACTGGGCATGGAGCCTACTTTCAAAAAACACTAAAATTAAAATTAGAAAAATCAATTTTCAAAATCTTCTCTTTGTCCCCACCAGCACTATGGACTTAAGGATGTTTCTTAACCTCTCTGTGCTTCCAGTGCCTCTGCTATGGAAAGGGACTAATAAAAGTGCTTTCCCCCAAGGGTAACACTGAAAATAAATTAGTTAACTTGTGAAAAGTGCTTCCTGTCTTGCCTTGTAAGAACTCGATCTCACAATTTTACTTGTATTGTTGAGAAAAAGAAGTAAGGAAATGGTCTAATGCTTGAGGACTCACAAGTCTCAACATGTAACATATTACTCAGAATGATCTGTTCAAGAGTCCAGGTGTCTCCCACTGAGAAACAACAGCTTGTGTTTGTCATATATGCTCTAACCCAGGGGCTCTCAACCGAAGGGGAATTTTGTCTTCCAGGGGACGTTTAGTTTTCTAGTGGGTAGAGGCCAAGGATGCTACTGAAAACCCTACATTGGACAGTCTCCTATGACAAAGTACGGACATTGGACAGTCTCCTGTGGCAAAGTATGGACATTGGACAGTCTCCTATGGCAAAGTATAATACATCCCCAAACATCAACAGCATCACGACCAGGAAACTGCTCTAACCTATGACCAGCATCTGGTGCTGTTTCTTCCAGACAGCAGAGCAGTCACATCCAGGTTCCAAAAGGTTAAGTTTGAGAGGAGCTTTTTTCATGGTTGCCTGTCATATCAAAAATCACTTAAGTGCATCATTTTAAGATTAAGAATCTACCAAAATCCTTTATTTGCCTTTATATGCACAAATAGCTAAACCAAGATTTTTTTGATTAAAAGATATATGTGTTCATAGATGTTCTCAGATTACGCACATTAATTTAAGCGCCACTATTCACGGTGACCAATTATCCTAAAGGCCTACAGAGATGAAATGTTGGGGTCCACAAGAGAAACAAGGCAACCTTGGGTAAGCAAATGTTCCCAAAGGGCTTGTTTTACAGACAAACCTTAAGGATGTATTTGTGGTTACTCAATACTGAATCAGATTTTTATTCTCAAATATTTTTCAGTTCCCAACTTTTAAAATGAGTTTCCTCTTAATGGCTTTAGTGTAGCATTTCCTCTTCTGTTGCCCTGCATCTGACAGCTCTTTCCTCTCTCCTGTGGGTCCAGAATGTCCTTCGTAAGCATCTACTAAATTGGAATGCCTGCAGTCTCCAGGTGGCCCACTAGCATTTAATGGATTGGCGCTGGTTGAGAAAATGCCACCCTGAAAAAAATACAGTCTATGCAGTGAAGAGAAAACCGGAAATTTAACAGATAGACTCTGAGATACATCATATTATGTTCTCGCATACCTAAGGCCCACTCTCAACATTTCCGCTTTCTCAGAAGGAAGATTTGGATGACCCTTTGGGTGAAGGACAGAAACAAGTTCTGAAGCTGGCAGAACGGAGGGATCATGGGATGGGAGGTGCACAAAAGTCACACTGGGACCACACACCAGTCACACAAATGGGGCACAGCATCTTCACATATGCCCCTCCTTGCTGTTGCTGAGCGCATTTGTACTTTTCACCAATTTTCTTCTTCCACGTCCTTTCCCTTACCATTGTTTACAGGCTATGTTTATGGGGTCCTATTTTTTCACATTAGTACACAGGTAGCAGACTTTCCACGCAGGACTTTGACATTCTAGAGGAAGAATGGACTAAACATGGGAAGAAGGAAATACGTTGATTTGGGGCTGGGGCTGTCAAAGGTGTGAAACGTAAGCAATTATCTGTCATGATTTTTTTTAAACCAGCGTCTGAACCTTCCTTCTGTGTTTGGGGTATCCACCCTGAAAAGAGGCTAAAATGTTCCCAGCATCCCTTGCAGCAAGAACACCCAGGCTCTGTCACTCAGGTGCTTTCGTGCCAGATTTGGGACAAGGATTTGCAATCAAAAAAGGGAGGAATTGGGGCGCCAGGGTGGCGCAGTCGGTTAAGCGTCCGACTTCAGCCAGGTCACGATCTCGCCGTCCGGGAGTTCGAGCCCCGCGTCGGGCTCTGGGCTGATGGCTCAGAGCCTGGAGCCTGTTTCCGATTCTGTGTCTCCCTCTCTCTCTGCCCCTCGCCCGTTCATGCTCTGTCTCTCTCTGTCCCAAAAATAAATAAACGTTGAAAAAAAATTAAAAAAAAAAAAAAAGGGAGGAACTGCCCAGAATTAAATGTTCTGAGGCCGGCACTTGAGGCAAAGCAAATCCAGTTTCTAGAATCAGCCGTGATTAACAGCGCACTAGGGATATCTCTGTCTGGGTCCAGGAAAGATTGTGGGATGTCTGCAAAGGACCAGTCTGCAGAATGATTTTTTTTCATTTTTCATGATGCGGTCAACTCTCCGCCTGATTTCGGAGATTTGGTGAGCTATTTAGTGCCTGTGTTTTCTGCTTACATTAGCCCGGCTTCTCCTCTGCTGCTTGCAACCAATCACTGTATGATCGTATTCGGAAACTTGGTAAATGATAGGAATAGTACAGTGAGTGGAGTTTTTTCTTCTTTCCACTTTTCTATTTCACTATCACAACAGAAGAAGGGGAAAAAATGGGCTTTCTTTTTTGTCTGTTCATCTGCTTTTTCTTTTGAAAGCTTGGCTCTGACTCTAACTACAGGGAGGAGACCCCCGAAGAATGGTGGCAAACATTAACTCTGGAAACTTCAAGGCACCAACCTCAACTCACTCTCCTATGGCGACCTGTTTGGCACCTAGATGACAGGTTTGCCCTATAAAAGGATGACTCATCACAGAGAATCAGGAAAAGCACTTCAAACTGTCTGTCAGCAATTGCCTCTCTGGACAGCTTTCAAAGCCCGCCATCTGTCCCCACCAGGGTCAATTTTCCTAGCTTAAGCATTTAGAGCTAATTGAAAAGATGTATTTGGTTTGCTTTTCTAGCTACCTTTATTCTCAGGAAAAATCTTTCGTATTTCCTTCTCTCTCAATCCTCTCAGGATTTTTGACCTACCAGAAACCCAGAGGGAAGCCTGTTAGGTTTGTAGAGGCATATGCCCTTCCTCACATCATGAAAGGAGCCTGACTACTTCTGTCCAGTTGTAAAGCCTTTTGGTTTTCTATTTCCTTTTTGAAGAAATGAGATGCAACTCCCTTCCTTTTATCATATGGAGTTTTCTGACTATCCCTGATGTAAAGTTCATGGGCATCTAAGAATACTTCTCAAAACCTTTGGCATTAGTAACCAACAACTTCTTTTTTTAATTTTCTTTTAATCTTTATTTATTTTTGAGAGAGAGACAGAGTGTGAGCAGGGGAGAAGCAGAGAGAGGGAGACACAGAATCCGAAGCAGGCTCCAGGCCCTGAGCTGTCAGCACAGAGCCGACGCGGAGTTCGAACTCACGAACCATGAGATCATGACCTGAGCGGAAGTCAGACGCTCAACTGACTGAGCCACCCAGATGCCCCAGTAACCAACAACTTCTGCAAATTCTTTACGACAGTGCTTCCATGAGTGATCTGTCTAAAAGTCTGAATCCCTCCAAAAGCGAAACATTTTAGCATAACATTCTAATACTATTTAAAAATATTTTTTTAAATTTTATTTTAGAGAGATAGAGACAGAGACAGAGCGCGAGTTGGGGAGGGCAGGGGGGCGGTGGGAGACACAGAATCTAAAGCAGGCTCCAGGCTCTGAGCTGTCAGCACAGAGCCTGAGGTGGGGCTGGAATCCATGACCTGGGAGGTCATGACCTGAGCTGAAGTCAGACGCTTGACCTGCTGGGCCACCCGCGTGCCTCTCAAATACTATTTTTTAATGAGCAGATTCAGTTTTAGCTCCCCAAATCTTCTAAGAACAGAAACTCCCAGAAGTGCATCTATAAACCTTAAGTTGATGATCTAGCACAATTACAGTCAGCAAAATGACCATAATATGCAAAATGCACATACATGGCATGGGCAGCAGGTCAGTTTTTCCTGAAAAATGGACCTGTGAGCTGATAGAGAAAATACAGGCAGCAGTTAATATGATGTATGTGGGGAGGGTGCCCTGGAGAGTGGGGAAGTGAACAAGACCTTGATTTCTGGGAAAGAGAAGCATCTCTGTACAGCTCCGGTGATGGGAGGTATCACAGAGCTGTGTGCTGCCAGAGGAGCCTGGATAGGTGGGTAAAATCAAAACTTAGAGGCCATAAAAAATTTTAGTCTCTCATGACCAAAAGGGAGCTGATTTAGGTGCCTGGCTGCAGTGTGGGGAAAGGGTTGTTGAATACAGGAATAGACATGGGGCCAACCGGGTCAGAGGTGAGGCCGCCCTGGGGAGAACCGACAGCAGGCTGAAGGAGGGCAAGGCAGTGGGAATGGAGACGAGGAAAGGAATCTGAAATCCAGGAGGTGAAACTGACGTTGCTTAACTGTGCATTGACTTGAAGCCTACGGCAAATTCTTTGACTGAGTTCCTGGTTCTTCTCTTGGATGGTTGTCCACACACACTGCCACCCTCATGACTTGACCTCATCTCCCTCTCTCTCTCAGTTCCTGCTATTCCCTGACCATGCTCAGCACTTTTCTACCTCAGATCTTTGTCTGGGCTGCTCTCTGGAGCAAGACCCTCTTCTCCAAATACCCATATGGCTCATTTCACATCTCCTTCAAAGTTCTGCCCAAATACTGTATTCTCACTGGGACAACCGAGACCTTCCTTCCCTCCACACAACTGATCTTCCTATTTTATATTTTCCTATAGACTAATCATCTTCGAACACCCCTAAAATGAATATATCCTTTTCTTATTATTGTGTTTATTATGTATCTTCCCAGTAGGGTATAATCACCACGAGGAAAAAGATTTTAGTCTGTTTCGCTCACTGATCTATCACCAGCTCCTAGAAAATGCATAGGATGCGTAAATGCACACTGAGTAGTTGATGAAGGAATGAATAAATAAAGGAAGAAGGAATATCTTAATTATCACAGTTGTCCTGGTGAGGAGACCCACCAAATACCAAAGAAATCTTTCTTTACCTTCATGTCTCATCTGAACTTTGCTTGGTATGCTTGTTTCCATGTTGCTGATTTTTATACATATCAAAACCAGGTGCCTATGTTTTCTGAATGAAAATAAAATGAACTCAAATTCTGCAGCTTGTCAAATCCACAGCTTGAGAAACGTGGAAATAAAGAACATCCTATAAAGAGAATTAAGGTCAAAATGTAAGTCCATTCATCAGTTAAGTCATCCAAACTATCACTTTAAATATGCATATGCTGGGGCGCCTGGGTGGCTTGGTCGGTTAAGCCTCTGACTTCCACTTCGGCTCAGGTCATGATCTCACGGGCCCGGCCCATGAGTTCGAGCCCCGCGTCAGGCTCTGTGCTGACCGCTCAGAGCCTGCAGCCTGTTTCAGATTCTGTGTCTCCCTCTCTCTCTGCCCCTCCCCTGTTCATGCCTGCCTCTCTCTGTCTCTCGTCTGTCTCTCTCTGTCTCAAAAATAAATAAACGTTGAAAAAAAAATTAAAATAAATAAATAAATAAATATGCATATGCTTAGGTACTACATTGCAATAACTACATCATCTTGGTTTTCATGGTCAAAAAGAAGACACATTTGAAAGTTGCAGCCTCTGGAATCTAGAAGATAAATATTGACCAAACTACTCGTCGTTTGCCTTTAACTGACTGTCTTGAACATTTTAACTGAATATGCTCAGTGACTTGAGAATTAATATTAGCTAAATACTTTCTGTCACTGTATATTATTACTTTTTTGTTTTTTTTTTAAGTTCATTTATTTATTTTGAGAGAGAAAGTGAAAGTGGGGGAGGAGCAGAGCGAGAGAGTGAGTCCCAAGCAGGATCTACACTGTCAGAGCAGAGCCCCACAAGGGGCTCGAACCCACAAACTGTGAGATCATGACCTGAGCCAAAGTCAGACACTTAATGGACTGAGCCACCCAGAACCCCTACCTCACTTTTTTTTAATTGAGACATAACTCTTATACAATAAAATGTATAGAATTGAGTGTTCAGAGCTGTGAGTTTTGACATATATGCCCTATACTCTCCCTCCATTTGGGCCTCGTGCCCCATTGTAGCCAATACACGCCCACAACAACAGCCAATTTCTGATCTTTATCCCCATAGATATTAGTCTTCCTATTCCTGCAATTCATTAAAATGGAATCTTCAGTAACTATTCTTTTGGGTCTCACTTAACTGCACTCATCACCTAACACAGATGTTTATTTTTAAAAGATGTTTCTTTCCTGTCTCTTCTCAATACTGCAGGGACTTGTGTTTGTTCAATGATGTATTCCTGGTACCCAGAGCAGGGACTTGCACATAGAAAGTGTACAGAATTGGGGCACCTGGGTGGCTCAGTCGGTTAGGCGTCCGACTTCAGCTCAGGTCATGATCTCACAGCTCATGAGTTTGAGCCCCGCGTCAGGTTCTGTGCTGACAGCTCGGAGCCTGGGGCCGGCTTCGGATTCTGTGTCTCCCTCTCTCTCTGCCCCTCCCCCACTTGTGCTCTGTCTCTCAAAAACGGATAAATGTAAAAAAAAAATTTTTTTTTAAAGAAAGTGTACAGAATTATAAGGATATGCCGTTCAGTTAGGGTGCATGTGGCTATAAAGGGGTAGCCTCAGGGGGGCTTTGTGGTGGGAGAGCAATTCTGTATCTTGATTGGTGCTTACACAAATCTACACATGTGATACAACAGCATAGAACTACACACACACACACACACACACACACACACACACGAGTACATATAAAACTGATGAAATCTGAGCCAGCTCTGTGGCTTGTCCCAATGTCTGTTTCCTGTCTGTGACATTGCACTATAATTACGCAAGATGTCACCATTATGGAAAACTAGGTAAAGGGTGCACAAGAAACCCCTGTTCATTTTTTTTTTACATCTCCCTGTTAATCTATAACTACTTCAAACTAAATAGTTTTTCAAACTGTTGAATGATTTAATTAATTCATTAAGCACAATATTCAGGTATGTTTTTAAAAATAAGAACTTCAAAAGGAAGATAATATTTAATAGTGTTCAGAGTAGCTTTCTTTGGATCTCGTACTGATGGCAGATTTATTTTTGTCTATCTAGATGTTTAAATTCCTCATGGAAAAAAAATGTAACTTTAGATTTTCACTTTTGTTTTGGTTTGGGTTTCCTTTTGTTTTGTTTTTTGTTTTTTTGTTTGTTTGTTTTTTGGGGGGTTTTTTTGGTCCTTTAGATATTCTTTGAGTCTCTTGCCAAAGAAAGAGGCTTTCAAATAATCCTTGAAATGTAAAGATATCAACCCAGCCCCCTAAGCCGAGCCCCCAGTTTGCCCTAAGGTGAGAACATGTCCCCGGAACCTAGTAAACCACGTGGTTGCCCGGCGAAGCTGCTATGGGCTGTAGATACCAGTGGTCTGTCTCCAGCCAGCCTCTGAAAACTGCTTGATGTCTGCCTCCACTGGAGAGTTGATTTGTCTAGCCTGGCACTGGACAAGCTCATTGGAAAGAACAGATGTGGTTTGTGGGTTTTAGGTAGTTTGCCTAAAGGAAATATTTTCTCCCTCCCCCTCCCACCTGAAACAGAAAGAGAAGTTTCGTGGGCATATAAGGGCATTGTGCTCCTAATGCCATTGGAAAGCCATGCCCGTGACTCATTCTTTCCATTCCTAGAAGGCAGCTCAGCTTTACAAATTGAACCTATTTATTTATTTGGGGGGAGGGGGGGCTCAATTTTCCAGTTTTTTAAAATTTAAATCCAAGTTAGTTAACGTAGAGTGTAATAATAATTTCAGGAATAGAATTTAGTGATTCTTACATATAACCCTCAGACTCTTATTTATTTTAATGCAAAACAACCTCCTTCCTTCTCCTTTCTGCTCCTCTACCCGATAGGCCCTTGGCAATAATTTTCAGAAGGTTTTTGGAACTAGCAGCCTCCAATTGTGCAAAATGTCGCTGATAGCACTCCAGTGAGAAAGCTGTGTCAGAACCAAGAACTAAGAAAGAATTTGATCCTTTAAAAGGAGAAAAAAAGCACATTTATCAAGACTAAAAGATTTTTAAGTGGTTTTGTCATTTCTTTTCACCCAGCTCTGTGAATTGCCAAAGTGTGGGAGCCCCACAAGTTGCCATCTATGAATCTTATTGAATCAGGAACATCTCCACCACAAAGCTCCAGCCCCTCGGGCCTCCAGTGGGGCCCAGAAGGAAGGAAGGAGGCTTCTATGGACAATAATTCTCCTTTCACTCTCTTTTCCTACCTTACAAACTCCAGGATGTTTATCTGTCTCCTTATCACTTCTCTGAGATAACCTCCTTTTAAACGTGTTTTGAGCTGAAATAGTAGCACAGATGAGGGGGTTTTTACCTCTAAGAGTTTCTGGAATATACAAGTTCCAGATGAGAGGGCGGGAGGACCTTTTCTCGGGCAAGGTCGCAAGCAGTGTGAGCGGCTGGAATGGTGGATCTTCATGAACCTGTGAGGCATAGGAAGGTGCATCCAGGAGCTAAAGACTCTCTGTGAGCCCAGAGGGGGACAAAGCTTCCTTGAGGAGCATCTGTTTCCGTTTTACTCCACCTGTGTTAATGTTGTGCCTTCTTTCTCATCTCAAAATTTCACAGTCCTGACGTATTCCTTTTTTTCTTTAGCTATGTGGAAAGGGAACTCTCTTCATTGCCATGACCTGAAAACTGAGGTGCAGAGAAGAACAAGGGTTACTCAGCATCACACAAGGAATCAACCCCAGAGCACAGCCCCCCCCGCCACCCCCCCATCCCCGGTTCTCTACCTTCCATCTGTTCTTTCCGTTGCATGACCCCTGGAGCTGAGCACACTCACACCGGTTCCACATGTTTGGGGCACAGGCAAGGGCGATCCACCAGCCGGCACTCACACGCTCGGCACCCAGACTGGGGTGCAGCCTTGATTCATGATGGCAGAGGCAGACACAGCCCTTCCTCTCCCATCCCCTTTTGCCGTCTCCCTCTCCTGACCCTCCCATCAAAAACAGCTAAGAGAGGGGCGCCTGGGTGGCTCCGTCAGTTAAGCATCTGACTCTCGATTTCGGCTCAGGTCATGATCTCACGGTTCTTGAGTCAGAGCCCCACATCGGGCTGTGTGCTGACAGGGAGGAGCCTGCTTGAGATTCTTTCTCGCCCCTTCCCCTCTCATGCATGAGTGCTCTCTCTCTCTCTCTCTCTCTCTCTCTCTCAAAATAAATAAACATTTAAAAAAAAAAGGTAAGTAAAGCAGATATTTTTAACACTATTATTGTGACTACCACAGTTCTGGAACAATTTAATTTCCAAAATGGAAAATGACCAAATGCAATTTCAGTAAAAGAGTTGGGCTGTTATACAGCCATTAAAAAACTATGTTTAAATGTATGTATGTATGGTAAAACGTTCAAGATGTAAATCATGGGTAAAAGAATACAACATGGAATTGTATACAATATACAAAATAATCCCAATTTTATAAATACCTAAATATATGTACATATATAGACTCTATATAGATAGATACTTTATAGATACAGATGTATAATAATCGATTGGAATGTTAACTAGGGTTATTTCTAATATTGGGATTATATATAGGTGATATTTTTTTCTATTATTTTTGGTATTTCCTCATTTTCTCTTTTTTAATTTACTTATTTTTGAGAGAGAGAGAGAGAGCGAGCACAAGTGGGGGCAAAGAGAGAGGTAGAGAGAGAATCCCAAGCAGGCTCCTCACTGTCAGCACAGAGCCCAAACAGGGGCTCAGACTCATGAACAGTAAGATCATGATCTGAGCCGAAATCAAGAGTCAGGCACTTAACCTACTGAGCCACCCAGGAGCCCCTCCTCATTTTTTTAAATATTTACTTTAGAGAGACAGAACATGTTCGTGAGAGTGGGGGTGAAGGGCAGACAGAGAGAGAGAATCTTAAGCAGGCTCTGTGCTCAGTGCCTTAGCATGGAGCCTGACATGGGGCTTGATCCCACAACCCTGGGATCTTGACCTGAGCTGAGAACAAGAGTTGAACACTCAACTGACCAAGCCGCCCAGGTGCCTCTCTTCACTTTTTATAATAAAAATACAGTACTTTTATCATCATAAAAATGTTATTTTAATATAAATAAGTGAAAATATTGGCAAAAGTCTGTCCATGCCTAGATCTTATAAAGCTAATATAGCTATGGTACAAAACCTGGCAAAGTCAGTATAAGGAAAAAAAAAAAAAAAAAACCCACAGATCAATGTGTCCCAAAGTTGGTATTCTACAGAAGTCTGACCCATATATTTTAATAAATAGAAAAGGTTTCCTTTCATTTTTAAGTAAATATATAGAGTGTTGCATTAAATAAATTTAAGGAGTATTATTTACTACAGGATTGCTCAGAGCCTTCAATATGCTAACATGACTTTGAATTTGCAAAAACATAGGTAAACATGGCATTTCTTAAAGTTATTTAAGTAGTTCACTTACTAATATGTTCCTGACCACTGTTCCACAGAATAAAAATCTAAAACTGCTGATTAGATGAAGTTCATTGAAAAAAAAAATAGATCAAAACTCCTAAAAAAGGAAGGATTAGTAATTTTAACAACTTAATGAAAACATAATTTACCATAATTAAGTGCATATATTCTATGAATGTAAGAAGTTAAACCTGAAAATCTCCTGGATCAATAAAAAAAGGAAGAAATTTAGTAAGATGCTTTGTTCACTCCATATTTTATATATTTTGGCACACTAGAAATAAAAGTATATTTCATTAACATGATTAAGTATTATCTCTCCACTTTAAATCAATAGCTAACATCTTACTTAATAGGTTCTTTAAAACAAAATATCAGTAGCATTCCTTCAGAACAGCAATGGCCAGTTGGAAAATGTAGTGACAAAAAAATGATATTTTAGGTGAACAAAATAAACAGGCTATAAATAGGATTTACATCAGTGTCTAAAGTCAAAACCTCACAGAATCACAGTGGTTACATACCTGGCTTTTCGTTTGACTTCTTCAGCCCCTCTGCACTTGCCATTGAAAGTACATCAGTCCTATTGGGAGCCTGCACCATCTGTGAGGGATCTTTCTCGGCAATCCAATGGGTATCCAACCTAATGGGGATGTGTAGTTTTCTATCCACAGCAAATAAAACAGGGGTGGTGGGTTTTTGTTTCTTTTTGGCAGTAGCCGAGGGTGAGGACAGACCCCACCTATCTACCTTGTAGACAGAGAGAGATTGCTATGAGCATCGCCTGGCCATCGCTAGACCCCCCCCCCCCCCGGGGGCTTCCAGGTCAGATGGAGGTCCTAGTGGGTTAGGGGCAGAACTGGCAGTTAGCTCAAGGGGTGCGGTGGGTTGAGAAAAGGGACTTTCCTCACACCCAAGGGTCAGTTGGAGTCTCTTGCCTTTCAGAACGCATGAACCTTGGTCAGCTTCCAGCCTCTTCCAGGACTTCCAGCCTAGCAGCGAGACCCTGGAAGAAAAAAAAGGCGGGGGGGGGGGGGGGGGTTGGTGATGAGGGCACGACATCTGTCTGGGTCAGGAGGTGTGGGTGGGTTGGGAGGCTTCTACTGCCCCTGGGTCTGTTGGAGCCGCCCCCTAGTGTCTTCAGGAAATAGGAATTTCCTCCATGAATGGCCAACCTAAATCCAACTTGCCCAAGGGTTATACACCTGAAATCCAGGCCCTGGATCTGAGGGACTGGGGCCCTAGGAGGAGGCTAGCTGAAAGAAGCGAGTGGCCTCAGAGGCTCCCTTGCCCCCAGGCTCTGTTAGTGTCGTCGCTGAGGAACATCCGTAAACCAAGAAGTGTCCATGAGTGCCCCCTAAGAGTGTCCAGGGCCGCGTCAGATCTGTAAAGACTTGTTTCTGGATCCTTTCGAGTAGGTTATTTTTCTTCTTTTAGAAGGATGTTAGTGTATTTTGTTTTTCTTTCTCCAAACCACCCTATTTGAATTTCCTACATGGGATTTAAAGAGAGACAGACCGAGAGAGAAAGAGACCACAGATTTAGGGTGGGGAGGCTATCTATTTCAGTGACCAGGAGAAAAAAGGCCAAGGCATTTTTTCAAGTCAATGTAAAAACTGAACATTTGAGAAATCTATAAAGGGAAATAGGTAAAATCCTTCCAGGAACATGCTGGTTAGCCTAAATGCTTCTTCTGTTAGGAGGCAGAAACAGGAAATTCCGTGTAAAGATGGCAGGAGGCTAGGTCACAGAATCCCTTCCATCAATATCTGATGAAATTAAGGTAAAGAAAGGTGTACAAGCATAAAAAAATACATTTCTTAGTATAAAGCAAAGAAGGAATGGGGCACAACATCATTCCATGAAGCCTAAACGTGAATATAATTTAAAAAATGCATGACATTTACTGAGCCCTTCTATGTACGAGGCTCTCTTCAAAGATGTCTTATGTAAGAATGGATATTTGAGGCCAGGATGTTTGGCTCCAAATCCTCTGCAAAAACAAACAAAAAACACGATTCTGGTTCATCTTTGAATGATATTTAAACACTCTCCCCTACTCATTCTGCCAAGAGCTCCCCCAGAGCCTGAGAAATTATACTGAAGGTGAGTTGACAAAATGCTAGGAATTCTTGCTGTTATTGGCCAATCCTGAGATAGTGGACTGGTGAGGCGCGTAGCTCTGGCAAAAGACAGTAAAATCTTTCAAGGTAGAATCATCTCTCTACATCCAACATAGTCTTCACAGAGCCCAAAGAAACCTTTAGCACTCACAGTTTCCTAGGGTTCAAAAGTGCTGCACCCCAAGAAGACATATCCAGTCAAGCGCAGAAAACTTTGGTTCAGAACACTTTGCAGTATTTCAGACATCCTTGCTACAGAGACACATTTAGCTGAGCAATTCTTTGGCTTCTTAGTTGAATTCAAGTTCACTTAAAAGTGACACTGCTAGGTACCAGGGGGGCCCTGGGTGGCTTAGTTGGTTAAGGGTCTGACTCCTGATAATCGGATCAAGTTTGTGAGTTTGAGCCCTGCATCAGGCTCCATGCTGACAGTGCAGAGCCCATTTGGGACTCTCTCTCTCCTCTCTCTGCTCCCTCTATGCTCTCTCTGTCTCTCAAATTAAATAAATTAACAACAACAACAACAACAATGACCACAACAACGTGACACTCCAGCAAATTGTGAGAAAAGTATTTGTTTTCAAGCCATCCAGCTACGAAAGTTTCGTTATAGCAGCCCAAAGCGGCTGGGACTAGTTAAATATCTTTTAAATTAAAAATAGCAGGTGCAGTATAATCCTCTTTTTTCTTTTATTTCCATCTATTGATGAACTGTATTGCTTTCATAAAAATAAGGAATTTGTCATCCTAAAAACAGAAGATAGCACTTAACCATTCTTTAAAAAGAAAAATGGGGGTGCCTGAGTGGCTCCAGTTGGTTAAGCCTCGGACTCCTGATTTTAGCTCAGGTCATGATCTCACGCTTGTGAGATCGAGCCCACGTCAGGCTCTGCTGGGACTCTGCGCCCCCCACCCCCGCCCCGCCCCTCCCCAACTTGTGCTCCCACACACAGGCTCTCTCTCACAAAATAAGAAATAATAATAATAATAATAACAATAATTTTCCCACCAGTCTTCCCTCATTTCTCCCCCATCCTTCCACTGTTCCTAATTTTGATTATATTTATTGCTCAGTGAAGTTCCTAAGACTCTGAGCAAACTTGATTTCTAAATACAAAATGTTCCAAGATAAGCTTTACAAATGTTCTTCTCTGTACTTGTGTTTGTAATAATTCCATTTTACAAATCAATTTCAGTTCCTATTAAAACCCACAGGGAGGGACACAGGAGGAAGTGAGGGAAAAAAATGGGGAGAGAAGGAATCAACCAGAAGGGCCCTCCAGTAGCCAATTTCTCTTCCTGGAGGCCTTTATCACAGACTATACAGTGAAGAGTTACAATCGGTGTAGGTAAGTGTCCCCCTCTCACCCTACAAGACCCTTCGTTATGCAACATAGAGCTCTTAGGGGTATGGAGGAGGAAAAAAGGCTCAGGCAAACACTCAGGGAGTGAGGCCCACCCAGTGTTCACCCTCCATCTCTGTAGATAAAGAAAAGCCCCAGGGAGTTGTCAGTGGTGGCCATAGGCAAAGCCCCAGTGGAGACCGGAAGCAGCTGAAACAGCAGCAAATTCCAAATGAATAACCCTGGGGGGGCAGGGGTGTGGAAAGGGGCCTGCCACAGTCAGCGCTCTCCAGAGGAACAGACCCACCGGGACAGATACACTCGGTGTATCTGTGTGGATAGTACATCACACACGGATTTATATCGAGGAGTTGACTTGGGCGATCGATTGTGGAGGCCAACTCTACAGTCAGCACACTGAGGACTCACCGGTGAAACTCCAGTCCCAAGGCCAACGGGCTCAACATCCAGGGAGAAAGGACAGGAAGAATCCTCTTACTCAGGAGAGATCAGCCTTTCTGTTCACTGGTACAACCACCGTCTCCTGCTCTCTGGAAATCTGCAAGTCGCCTGTCCTCTCTCCTCGCCTCCCTGCCAAAGCCTCGTCTCCCTCAGAACGGCCCCACCAGGCCTGGCCACAGAGTGGAGGGCAGATATGGGGGTTCAGTTCTCAGGGGTTTCTAGAAATGAGCAACCAGCTTCCCAGACACAGAGGGGCCGTCTCTGACTAGAAAGTCCTCTGAGGGTGAAAGCAAAGCCAATGTCTGGGCATGTTTGTGCAGCTGAGAGGGGCGCTTGGGGAGCGGGTTTCTGTGGAGGCAGACAGAGTGTTCCTGAAAGACCTGGGCTTCTTTGGCATTGAGTTTTCTCTGTCTCTCACTCATTCTCTCTGCCAAGGCAGCTGCGTTTCTCTCTTGCCATATTCCTCCTCCCAGACACTGAGAGTCAGCAGGACACATGCCTGCCTGCCCCCACTCTCTCCCCTGACACACTCACAAAACCCACCATTTTCAGTTGTTTTTCCTGAGCATTTGGTCATAGACTTTGAGAGTGAAAACATCTCACCCAACCTCCTTTATGGAAAAAAAGAAATACTGAATGCAGACAGCAGAAAGAGTTAGCATAGGTAGCAAGAAAGCATGACCTTGACATTTCAATACTCACTGAGGCCAGTGCTTTCAGTACAAAATCCCCCTGGCAGAGATCCCTGGGCCAGCCCTCTAGGCTTTGCTCCTGGCTGGGGGGGGGGGGGGGGGGGGGGCGGCTGGCAAGAGACAGGGCAAGTGCAGCCTGCAAATCTCCTCCACCCAAGACAGCACGGACCTCAGCCAGCTAATCCCCTGCCAATGGGGGGCCCCGGCTGTTCCGCTCAGCTCCTCTCCTCCCACAGCAGCCTCCCCACACGCCAGCCCCCTAGGCCCTCCTCCTCTGAAATCACCGATATGCTCTTTGAGGACCCGCACTGGGCCTGGGAAGGAAAGTTCAGCCTGGGATGAGGGTCTGGAGAGGAGGGGAGAGACAGGGAACTAGTACAGACATCCATCAGTTAAGAATCTCATATCTCGAGGGACGCCTGGGTGGCTCAGCGGGTTAAGCCTCAGACTTCAGCTCAGCTCATGATCTCCTGGTTGGTGAGTTCGAGCCCCTCGTGGGGCTCTGTGCTGACAGCTCTATGCTTGACAGCTTGGAGCCTGGAGGCTGCTTGGGATTCTGTGTCTCCCTCTCTCTCTGCCCCTCCCCACCTCTCTCTCAAAAATGAATAAACATTAAAAAAACAAAAACGACGTGTCTCACACGTTATCGTATGTGTTTCAACAACCCTGGAAAGCACCAGCTTTAAGTGGCAGTAAGAGCACACAGCCAAGTGTCCTTTTGATAAGGATACACTTTCTACCTGTCAAGAGGGGAAGTTATCTGGGGGACAGAGGCAAACAAATGCAGGAAGAGAGCAGATGAAAAGAAAGAGAAATACTAGAAGCACAAAAAAGGAGGTGGGATTGAGAATTCACGGTGGACTGCTGGGTCCAGGATGGAAAGGGAACTTAACAGGTCAAACTCGCTCAGAAAGAAGTGAAACAGAAGCAGAGACATATGCAGACACAGGCAGAGATTCAGGCGGTGAGATGGTCGGCTTTGGAGATGGGGCCCAAAAGGCAACGAATTTGGGCAGCCTCCAGGAGCTGAAAAAGGCAAGGAAGTGGAGACTACCCCTAACAGAAAACACACCCCTGTTACACCTGGATCTTAGCCAGTGGGCTCCTGACCTACAGAAGTGTCAGATAATAAATGTACTGTTTCAAGTCCCCAGATTTGTGGTCGTTTCTTACTGAGGCCCCAGAAAGCAAATGCACTCCCCAGCTGGTAAGCTGGTAAGCGGCAGTCGATACAGAGTCTAGGTTTTTAGTAGCCACACCTTTCTTTCTCTCTCTCATGCCCAATATCTGTCACCTATTTGTTGGTTAGTAAAATTGTTGACACCTTCGTGTTTTATGTGACTTATAAAACAAAACATGGGCTACTTTAAAATAATTCAATGGTTATGAAGATATCAATTGCCAACTTCTTCACTCTTATCTCTGCCCTTCATATAAGCGATGCAAGATTTTCTTGTTATCGTATGCTCCATTCTAATGCAACTTGATGCTTTTAATTAAAAAATGTATCTAGGACCCATAGATTAAATTCGTCCTTAGAAATAAGTGTGCACTGTTTACAGAAAAATATATTATAATATGTCAACTGCTCACTTGTTCATGAATACTCTCAGATTTATTTTTCAACAAATTGCCCAGCCGCACTCTACGGGTGCTGGGGTCTCTGCCCCGGATTTGGGGCCGCATCTTCCTGCAGAAACTGATACAAAGCGAGGCCTCTGCGGTCCAGGAGCTGCGGGCCAGGCTCCGCCCCAGCGCTGCGGCCACCAATCAGCTCCCGGGACGCCCCCACTCCCCCCGCATCCCCCCTCCCACCCCGTCTGCCTGCGACTTTCCACGTCCCCAGCGTCGTCGGCCGCCCAGGCCCTTCTCACCTGAGAGGCGCCTTCCCTTAGGGAACTGACGCTGCCCCCTGCGAGCAGGTCTTCTCTGCCCCAACCCGCGCCGCAGGGAAGAGCGGGGCAAACGGTGAGTGGCCCAAAGAGGCCTGCTAGTGACACAGGCCACTGCTTGGAGTGCGGTGGCCCGGGAGGGGAGACCGGGGACAGAGGGATGCCCGGGGAGACTGTGCGTGGTGTGGGGTAGGGAAGGATGGGGACTGGTGTGGGCCTCTGCGGGGCCCCAAGGGGAGGGTGGCAGACGTGTCGAATAGATGACTTCTTGCTGTTTACCTCTCGGATCCTTCTCTGCAGTCTCTGCAGCTCCGTCTCTCTTTTCTTCTTGCCGCATTGTTTTTCACCCTTGCTTGTCAGGAGGCGATGGATGAACTTCCCCTTCCCCATTTTCTTGCGCTTTTGTGTGTGTGCTCTGCAAGGAACTACGGAGATTTGCGCTAAAAGGGAGCCCTGGAGGTGATGTTACCTCATCTCCTGCGGCCTTGCTTTTGAATTATTTGGGCGTTGCTTGCCTTTACAGGAACACTCCCACCCCACCCCCCCCACCCCTCGAAAGGTAATGTCCTCACCTACTCCGTTGTTCCAGGCACCCAAAGGCTCTGAGCGTGTCAGCTCTGTGGGAGGGAGGTGCAGGGTGCTGGAGGGGTGGCGGTGAGAGTAGGTGTGGAGAAGCAGGTTGAACGTTTAGTCTGGAATGCCTTTGGCCTTAGCAGTAAGTGCCGGATTATAAACAGTTCCCCAGGGAAACAGCCCAAGCTGGCCAATGAATGAGTTGGGTCAACCTGCAATGGACTGTGAATGCCTTACCTATAGAAAGGAAAGATTTATGAATCGCATAATCATGAAACTTCTTGGAACACGTGCAAGTCAAATTAGACATAAAGGACCAAATGTATCTGTCTAGCAGACCATCCATCCATCCATCCAACCATCCATCCATCCAACCATCCATCCATCCATCCATCCAATCATCCGTCCATCCATCCGTCCATCCATCCGTCCATCCATCCATCCAATCATCCGTCCAACCATCCGTCCATCCATCCGTCCATCCATCCATCCAACCGTCCATCCATCCGTCCATCCATCCGTCCATCCATCCGTCCATCCATCCATCCGACCATCCATCCATCCGACCATCCATCCATCCTTTCATATTCCAAACTATTTATTTGTCCATTGACTTCATTTCAATGCCTTGCTTTCTTTTTTGCTTTGGTTTGATTTTTTTTAATCATTAAGAGGCATTATAAAACATCTAAGAATGGTCTAGAGAATAATGAATAAAATGCCTGACCACCACCTAGATCGAAAAAATAAGATATTGCAGTACCTTAGAAGCCCCCTTCTCCCTCCCCCGAGAGGTGACATCTCTCCTGAAGTTTGTATTATTTCTTTGCTTTTCTTTATAGCTTTGTGATTTGTGTGTGCATTCCAGAAACATATATGTACATATTTGCTTTCCCTTTTTAAATTTTCATATTAATGGCAGTATACTGTACATACTCAAGTTTTTGAAATTCACCGTTGTTGATGGTTCCTTCGTTTTCACTGTTTATGGTATGAGTATACTATAGTTTATCCTTTCTCCATTTAGGCTGTTGCTAGTTTGGAAAAGGTATTAGCTATCTAGTGCTATGTAACAAATTACCTCAAGACTTGGCTTAACACAAAACAAAACAAAAACCTATTAGCTCAGTTTCTGTGGGTCAGGAATCTATCTGGGAATCTCTGACTCAGTATCTCTCATGGGCTGGGCTCTAAGCAAGGTGTCGAGACTACAATCATCTGAAGGCTGAGGGTAGAGGGGAACCCCTTTCAAACTCCCTCAGGTGACTCTTGGCAGGCCTCTTGGCCTCACTGGCTTGGGTTGGACACATCAGTTCCTTGCCAAATGGGCCTCTATTTAGGAGTTAGTCAAAACATGGAAACTTGCTCCCCCCAGGGTAAAGGCTCCCTGAGAGAAAGAGAGAGGGAAAGACGAAGGCCAGATTCTTTTTGTAACCTAATCTCAAAAGCGACATGTGATCTTCTATTAGAAGTGAGTCACTATTTGCAGCCCATACTCCAGGGAAAGGGCTTACACAAGACCATGAATATCAGGAGGCAGGAATCATTGGGGGCCATTATAAAGGCTGCCTACTACAGGGGATATTAACAAATAATGTTGTTCTCCAACACTCTTGTACATGTCTTCTGGTTCTCATGCACAGGCTCACTCTGGCTCCCTGGATTGTATACCTAGAATTACTGGGCTATAAGATTGGTGTATGTTCAACTTCATTAGGTTATTTCCAACCATTTCCAAAGTATTGAGCCAGTTTTTACTCCCTCCAGCAATGGATGAGCGTTTCTGTTCCTCCACATACTTGTTATAACTTGGTATTATCAAATTTCATTTTTAGCCAGTCTGGTGGGCATGAAATAGTGTTCCATTGTGATTTTAATTAGCATTTCTCTTCTAACTAATGAAGTCTCCATCTTTTCATATATCTGTGAACTCTTGTGCATCCTCTCTGAAATCTTGGTTCCTGTCTTTTCCTCATTTTCATAGTGGGTTGTTTGTCTTTTTCTTATTGACTCATTGGAATGCTTTCCTTATATAATGTGGAGGATAGTCACTCCTTTGTCAGCTGTATATGCCACAAATACTTGCTTTCAGTTTGGTGCTTAGCTTTTCTTTCTCTGTATGTCCATTTCTCTTAAAGAACTAAGTTTTGAATTTTAATTTCAAGTTACCAAGATTTTCTTTTATACTTTGTCTTGTTTGAGAAAATTGTTTTCTCAAGATAATACATTAATTTTACTACATTTACCTCTAAAAGCATTTATAGTTTTGCATTTGGCAATTAGTCTTAATCCACCTGGAAACTGATTGTTATATTGTTTATTGCACAGGGATAATCAATTGTCTCAACACTAGTGATCTGAATAAATTTGGTTTTTCATATATGCATGAATTTGTTATAAGCTCCCTAATCCTATAGTTATCTATTTTCCTCACTACTCTACTTTTAGAATAAGTCTTGAAATATGGTAATAAAGATCCTGCTATTTATTTTATTCTTCTTCAGAAGTGTTTTAACAATTCTTGGATCTTTGACCTTCCATATAAATATTTAAATAAACTTGTCAAGTTCTCCAAAACAAGAAACAAACAAGCAAACAAACATACCCACTAGAATTTTGATTGATATTGCATTAACTTTATATATCAATCTGTGGAGAAAAGGCCTCTTTAAGATTTGTACCTGGGGTGCCTGGGTGGCTCAGCTGGTTAAGCGTCTGACTCGATTTCAGCTCAGGTCATGATCTCACGGTTCGTGAGATTGAGCCCTGCGGGTGAGATCAAGGCCTGTGTGGGCTCTGTGCTGACAGCATGGAGCCTGCTTGGATTCTCTCTGTCTCTCTCTCTGTGTGTGTGTGTCTCCCAAAATAAATAAGCAATAAAAAAAAAAAAGATGTTTCACCTTTTCATCTATGAATTTGGTATATAATGCTATTTATTTAGTTCATCTTTAATGTTTTTCAATATTTTGTAATATTTTTATTGCTTTCCTTTTGCTTACTTTTATTAAATTTATTTCTAAGTACATTATATTTTTACCGCTATTGTAAATGTTTTCTTTTGTAAGTTTATATTGTGTAGCTTATTGCTGCTTCTGTATCATTCATTTGCCTTTTATATATTAACTGTATCAAGCTTGATAAACTCCATTAATAGTTCAAAAATTACCTATAGAGTCTTTCAGATTTGCTACATAGGCAATCATATCACCTGAAAATAATGACGGTTTTGTTTCTTCCTTTCCAATCCTTATACCTTTAATTTCTTTTTCCTGTCTTACTGCATTGCCAGTATAAAGAATAAAAGTAGAGAAGGGCATCTTGTTTTATCCTTAACATAATAAAGAGAAAAGATTTCATTAGGTCAACTTTAAATATTGCATTTGCAATGGTTATTTTGTAATTGCCTTGTCCCATAAGAAAGTTTGACTCTTCTTCTGGTAAGCACTTTTATTATGAGGAGATGTTTTATTGAATGCTTCTTCTGGAGCTATTGATTTTCTCATATTTTTTTTCCATTTAAATATGTTAATATGATGAAGTGTAGTATTCAATCTTTAATATTAATTCAACTTTGCATTCCTGGAACAAATGGCCGATGGTAAATATGCAATAACTTTTATGTAAAGATACAGATATAAAGATAAGCATTAGATATCTGCATTTGTATATGTGAATTGAGATTGACATGTAATTATACCGTTTGGTTCTAACTTTATCTGTTATTGATATCATCTCATAAAATAAGATGAGTAGTATTCTCACTATTTCTATTCTGTAGAAGAATTCTATGGAATTTGGAAGAATTTGGTCTAGGTTGTAATTATCTGGTCCTTGAGTATTTCCTTGAATCACCAGCAAAACCTTTAGGGAGTGAAGTTCACTTTATCAGAATGTATTAAACTTGTTGTTTCAGTTACTTTAAGGATTTTAGGATTATTTAGGTCTTCTTATGGAATCAATTTTCATTAAACTTGTTTTCTAAGATATTTTACCATTACATATGTGTATTATTCAAACAATAGAATAAAATGGTTTTATAATATTCTCTCATCTGTTTAAACAGTTTCATCACCTATTATTCTGACCCATTTTTTCATTATTAATGTGTGTATATATTTTCTCATTTTATTTTGACTAATTTTGTCAGAATTTGGACTACTTTATTAGCTCTTTCACATACTTACACACACACACACTCACACTCACACACACACACACACACACACACACACACACCCCTTAGGGGTTTTTTTCATTATTTTATTAGTACTTCTTGATTCTTTGAATTTTTATTTATTTTCTAAGCTTTTAAAAAATATATTTATTTATTTACTTTTGAGAGAGAGAGAGAGAATATGCATGTGATTGGGGGAGGGGCAGAGAGAGAATCCCAAGCAGGCTCCATGCTGTCAGCACAGAGACCTACACAGGGCGTGATCCCACGAAAAGTGAGATCATGACCAGAGCCAAAATCAAAAGTTGGTCACTTAACCAACTGAGTCATCCAGGCGCCCCTTATTTTCTAAGCTTTTAAGGTATATGCTTAGCTTGTTAAGCTCTTAAAACTATAAAATTTTGTCACTGCTTAGCTGTCTCTCACAAGTTTTGATATGAATATTTTGCTATCATGTAGCTTTAAGTATCTGTAATTTTGATTATGGTTTCTTATTTAAGCCATGCAATTTTTTGGACAGTGTACTTTAATTTTCAGTTATTCACATGAAGATTCTTTATTTTGCAGTAAATGTTGCCTAATTCATAATGTAGTCAGAGAATGTACAATATCAAGTGCTTTTGATTTCTTGAAGCTAGTTTCATAACCTACCACACAGTGAGTTTCATCTGTGTGCTTGAAAATAATGTGTAGTTTCTAATTATATAATGTCCTATATATACCTTTACAACAAGTGCATTAATTATGCAATCCAGATCTTCCATGCCGTTACCAATTTTTATCTGTTTGAATTATCAATTACAAAAATACGTATGTTAAAATCTCTCACTCCGATGGTAGATTTTGAAATTTATCATTATAGATCTGTATATTTTTACTTTATATATTTTGAGGCTATGTTACTAGTGAATTGGAGTAAATTGAAAATTTTATCATAATGTAGGGATTCAATATTGTGGCTACCTATTAATGCTTTTTGTTTTAAATTCTTAATTTGCTCAGGTATCAAATCAAGGTTTCTCTGTGGCACCTGGGTGGCTCAGTTGGTTGAGGTCCGACTTCGGCTCAGGTCACGATCTCACAGTTCGTGAGTTCGAGCCCCACATCGGACTCTGTGCTGACAGCTCAGAGCCTGGAGCCTGCTTCAGATTCTGTGTCTCCCTCTCTCTCTCTGCTCCTCCCCTGCTCACACGCTGTCTTTGTCTCAAAAATAAATAAAGATTTAAATCAATCAATCAAGGTTTCTCTGATTAGTGTTTACCCTGATTGGTGTTTACTTCCAAGGAAGATTTATCTTTCTTTCATCCTGTGGCTTTCAATATTTCTGAATCTATGTTTCAAAGATATATATCATGAACTTATTTGTATTTTTTAAATGCTGGGCTTTAAAATTATTGTTTGACAGGGCGTTTGGGTGGCTCAGTTGGTTGAGCTTCCAGCTTCAACTCAGGTCATGATTTCATGGTTCATGAGTTCAAGCCCTGCATCAGGCCCACTGCTGTCAGCACAGAGCCCGCTTCAGATCCTCTGCCCCCATCTCCCTCTGCTCCTCCCCTGCTCACGTTCTCGCTCTCAAAAATGAATAAACATTTAAAAAAATAAGTAAAATAAAATTATTGTTTGACAATTTATAACTTACCACTGAATAATTTATTCCAGTTATATTTATTGTGATTAGTAGTGCAAATAGATTTATTTCTGTAATTTTATTTGCTTATTATTTTTTATGCTCTGTCTGTCTCTTTTATGCCTCTCCCCTCTTTTACTCCTTTGTGTCCCCATTTTACTGCTCCTCTTATTTGGAAATTACATGTTGTAACATTTTAGTTTGAATGTTTTAGGAATACTCCAAAATTCCTAAATTTTATAACTTAGTTGTAGGATACATTTAATTCATAACATTTATTGAGGTAGAACTGAGAGATAAAATTTGCATGTATAAAAGATATACAATGTGATATGTCTAATTATTAAATGATTACCACACATGCTAATTAATTCACTGATCACCACACATAGTTTACCGTTTTTGTGTGTATGTATGAGAACAACTGAGATCTATTTTTTTAGCAAATTTCAAGTATATATACAATATTATTAACTATAGACACTGTACTATACATTAGATCTCCAGAACTTATTTATCTTACATATCTGAAACTTTGCAACCTTTGACCTATATATCTCCCCATTTCCCCCACCTCCCACATTCTAGTAACCACTATGCTACTTTCTGCTTCTGAGTTCAACTATTTTAGATTCCACATACGAGATCATACAGTATTTGCCTTATTTCAAAACTTAACATAATGCATTCAAGTTTCATCCGTGTTGCCACAAATGGCCAGATTTTCTTCTTTTTTATGGCTAAATAAATTCCACTGTATATTCATACAACAATTTATTTATCCATTCATTCATTTGCTAGACACTTAAGTTTTTTCCATACCTCGGTTACTGCGAATAATGCTGCAGTGAACATGGACGTGCAAATATCACTTCTAGATATTGATTTCATTTCCTTTGAATATATACCTAAAAGCTGGATTCCTGTATAATATGGTAGTTCTATTTTTTTTCATTTTTTTTTTATTTGAGAGAGAGAGAGAGAGAGAGAGAGAGAGAGAGAGGGCAGGGAAGTGGGACAAAGGGAGAGGGAGAGAGAAATAATTTTAAGCAGGCTCTATGCCCAGCTGAGAGCCTGATTGATGCAGGGCTCAATCTCACAACCATGAGATCATGGCCTGTGCCAAAATCAAGAGCTGGACGCTTAACTGACTGAGACATCCAAGCACACAGGTAGTTCTGCTTTTAATTTCAGAAGGAACATCCATGCTATTTCCCATAATGGCTATACCAATATGCATTCACACCAATGGCGCACAAGTCTTTCCTTTTCTCCATGTCCTCACCAACACTTTTTATCTTTTTGGTAGTAGCTCTTCTAACAGGTTATGAGGTGATATGTCATCGTTTAGATTTGTATTTCCCTGATGATTAGTGGACTTGTGTGCCTTTTCATATACCTATTGGCCATTTGTATGTCTTCCTTTGAGAAATGTCCGCTTACGTCCTGTGCTCATTTTTTAATTGGACCATTTACTATTTAGTTGCTTGAATTCCTTACGTATTTTGGATATTAACCCCTTGTTGGGGATGTATGGTTTACAAATATTTTCTCCGATTCCATAAGTTGTCCCTTCACTCTGCTGATTGTTTCCTTTGCCGTGGAGATGCTTTTCAGTTTGAAGTAGTCCCACTTGTTTATTTTTGCTCTTGTTGCCTGTTGCTCTGGATCCCTTTTGGGGTCATATAAACATTTATTGCCCAGATCAATGTCAAGAACCTTCTTCCCTATGTTTACTTCTAGTAGCTTTACAATTTTAAGTCTTTAATGCATTTTGAGTTGATTTTCGTATATGGTATGAGATAATAGCCTAATTTCATTTTTTTACATGTGGGTATACAGTTATTTCAATACCATTTATTGAAGAGTCTATTCTTTCCCCATTGTGTGTTCTTTGTACTTTTGTTGACAATGAGTTGGATACAAATGTATGGGCCTATTTCTGGGCTCTCTACTTTTTTCCATTGGCCTATATGTTTTTATGCAAGTACCACAGTATTTTGATTACTGTAGCTTTGTAGTATAGTTTGAAATCGGGCATTTTATGCCTCAAATTTTATTCTCCTTGCTGAAGATGGCTTTAGAAACTTGAGTTCTTTTATGGTTCATACGAATTTTGGAATTTTTTTCTACTTTTGTGAAAAAATGCCATTGGAATTTTGATAGGGATTATATTAAATTAATAGATAATTTTGGTTGGTATGGACATTTTAACCTTAATTCTTCCAATCTATGAACATGGAATATCATTTCATTTATTTGTGTCTTCAACTTTTTTCTTCAACGTTTTATAGTTATCAGTGTACAGATCTTTTTCCTCCTTGGTTAAATTGGTTAAGTATCTTATTGTTTTTAATGCTATTGTAAATGGGGTTGTTTTCTTACTTTCCTTTACAGATACTTCACTGTTAGTATAGAAAAACATAACTAATTTTTATATGTTGATTATGTTTCCTGAAACCATACTGAATATGCTGAATTCATTTATTAGTTCTAACAGTTTTTTGATGGAGCTTTTATAGTTTTCTATATATGAGTTTTAATTCTATACTGAAATCCTCCAACCTGGCTTCTGTAATTTTTTAACATACTGATCACAGTTATTTTATTTATTTATTTTTTAATATATGAAATTTATTGTCAAATTGGTTTCCATACAACATCCAGTGCTCATCCCAAAATATGCCCTCTTCAATGCCCAATCACCTACCCTCCCCTCCCTCCAACCCCCCATCAACCCTCAGTTTGTTCTCAGTTTTTAAGAGTCTCTTATGCTTTGGCTCTCTCCCACTCTAACCTCTTTTTTTTTTCCTTCCCCTCCCTCATGGGTTTCTGTTAAGTTTCTCAGGATCCACGTAAGAGTGAAAACATATGGTATCTGTCTTTCTCTGTATGGCTTATTTCACTTAGCATCACACTCTCCAGTTCCATCCACGTTGCTACAAAAGGCCATATTTCATTCTTTCTCATTGCCACGTAGTACTCCATTGGATCACAGTTATTTTAAAGTAAGTCCCTAAGAATGCAAATGTCCAAGCCACCTGTGAGTCTATTTCTATTATTTGTTGTTTCTTTTGAGTTCTTGGCCATGTCTTCTGATTTTTAGCCTCCCTCTAAATTTTTGATGGGGCGCAGGACATCATGAATGAAAAATTATAAAGTTATGGTTGATGTTATTGTTTGTCAAAGAGGACTTTTGGGGGGACGGGGAACAGATAAAGTACCAGAAGATTACTTTCATACTATCAAAGTTGAGTTTTAAGCTTTCTTAAAACTGGTACATTTGAAGTTTTTCCTTTACCCACCCTTAATGCTTACTCCTAACGTGTCATTCTTATTGATACGCCATGGATTTTCTCAACTGAAAGCAGAGTGTTGATAAGAATCACTTACTTTTGTGGGACTTGTCCTCTACTGCTTTGTTCCCAGAGCAGTACAATTACTGAATTGATAGCTCAACTATTTAGCATGTTAGCGTCTATTTTCAACAAGTTTTTTTTTGGGGGGAAGGTGGGGGGGTCTATCCCTGTGTGTGCAGAGCTTGAAAGTCAGTCAGCCAGGGACAAATAAAGGGGAACTTGTACATAGATTTTTACATTCACTTCTCAGGGACATCTTCTTGTCTGAAATGTTGCCCTTTGGGTTCAGTTGGTTTGAGAATCCTGAACCAGTAAGATTGACACTTTCAGCTCATGAAATGCATTGTGAACTGGAAACTGTCCTAAACCAAAAAGCCACAGCAGATGTGGAACTCATGTCCTGTGTTTTTCTTCCCTTGGGACTGTAGCTTCTCAAGTTCTCCCTGTGTTGTTTGCTCTTCAAAGTCTTCCATTGTTTCCTATATTTTGTCCAACATCTATTGCTGTGAATTTTCAGTGGAAGTATTATTCCAAATAAGGTATCCTCTCAACACCAGATTTAGAAGTCTCTTAGCATTTTGTCTTACATTTTAGATAATTTACTTAATATTATTTTATTTCTTCTTGAGATACATCCTTTAGAATTTCCTTTAAAGAGCTTTTGAAAATAAATTCTCAGTATTTGCTGGTCATTTTTAAGACACTTATAATAGAAGATAATGCCAGGACAGCACTAGGGGTCAGAAAGCAGGGAGGGTAGCATTTGACTAGGCGCCAGTTTTAGATTATTATGGATGGTGCTGCTTTGAATATTCTAGTGCATGTCTTTTGGTGACGTATATATACATCTTGGGTATATGTATATACCTAAGAGTGGTATTACTGAGTAGTCCTATTTTTTTTCAAAATTATTTTTGTAACATTTAAAAAATACAAAATATCTAAAGAAAAAAATTACTGGCCAACCCGCCCCACTTCTTGAGGTATCCAAATATGTCCTTATTTTTCCTGCTAGATAAACATAAATACACAAAAGGAGCATTACAAGATTTTCACTGAAAGTATATATTGGGAGCATTCAAGGTATAACTTGAGTTCATCCTTTTTAGAACTCCATAATATTTTACAGTATGGATTTTTAACAAGTTGTTTATTCATCCCAATGTAGCCGAGTATTTACAGAACGTAACATCTCCAAATTTATTTCAGTACTTTCAGGATTTCCTGGAAATTTCTGTTACTCGAGGTAGAAACTGGAAAGAAAAACAGAAACGCTAGAGAAAGTATAAATAAGGAAGGATATAGGATTTAAAACCGAGCTAGTAATATGCAGTCTGAAAGAGAGAGAGGCTAGAACTAGCTGAAGTTTTAGCAGATATAGAAAGAAAATGATAGGCTGACCTCACGTTCATGTATCTTGTCCATCCATCCGTCAAGTGGACATTACGAAGTACTGGTTTATGGCCACATGAAGTGGAGAATCTGGAGAAGAAGAAGAAGAAAACATAGGTCTAGACTTATGTTTCCTCTAGTGTGGTGAGTGGTAATGAAACGGTGAAGTAATACAGGATGTAGTAATCTATCCCCTTTACCACCGAGTCCGCATTCCTGTAGAAGGTCCAGCCTGGACACTGCTTTGCAGGAGGGGAGAAAGCTGTTTCATGGTCGCTTCCTGAGAAGTTTGGCCAGGGACACCTTCTCCTTAGGCACGCAGAGAACAGGGGCCAGTGCAGTGAGGGGTGAAGGCTGAGGAAACAGGCGAATGTGCAGAGGCCACACGAATCTTTCAGGTCTTTGGGACCGGCAGCCATAAAAGGGACAGGTGGTTTTCCCCCAGCTTCTCATGTTGAGCTCACCAAGCTAGATGAGCAGACATGGACTCAAGACAGGGCCATATAGTCCAGTCCCCGCTCAAAAGTCACCTGTTATATCCCACTCTTTCTTGACTGAAATGAGACAGGACGAAGAACAAAGTTCAAGAATCCCCCACACAGGGAGAAATCATATTTATAGAGGCGTCGCTACCAGCTACTTGAGCAAGGATCTTTTTATCTATTTTAGTTGATTAAATGTACTGTTTTTTTTTAATCACAAAATGACACATATCACCATTGAAATGTTAAAGAGGGGTGTGAAGTAAAGATACTTAAAAGTAATCCACTCTTAACTGTCTGAACTGATTCTAATATTTTCATGTGTGTTTTCCATATAATTCCTGTGTTTATATAAGCATATATATTTTAAAAGTTTTTCGTACAAAAATGCAAGCTCTCCATTCTTACTACCATGGTTAAATGTTCATTAAAAATATGAATATAGCTACAGCCCAACTCCTGGCACATACATGTAGATTTAACTCATCCTTGTCTTACATACAAATCTATATTTACCAACCCCTCCCTTGTTGGTAAATAGTCTCACGGATTTATTATTATTATTTTTTTAATCGCCCTGCCGCACTCCCGGAGCCCGGCCGGGACACCGTCCAGCATTCGTGCCTGCATCCTCTCCCAGAACCCGACACAAAGCAGGGCCTCTGAGGTCTGGGGGCGGCCGGCCAGGCTCCGCCCCACCCCCCCCACCGCCGCAGCCGCCAATCAGCTCCCGGGATGCACGCCCCCCCCCCTCAGCCCCTCTCCGCACTGCAGCCAGTCTCCCCCCACACGCCTCCCGCCCCCACCTCCACCAATTACCAAATCCGCAGGCTGATTGCCCTGTCTCCTTGTCACGTCTCTGCAGAGGAGTCCCTTCCCCCTCCGAAGTAGCCCGGTGTGCAAACTGCTGGATAACGGGTGAGTCTCTCCAAAGACGTTTCTAGAACCGGGGCAACCCCCCCCCCCTCGGCGCACCGATCAGGCCCACCGATCAAGCCCGCACGGCCCGGGGGGCGGGGGAGGGGGGAGAAGGACGGACCCGCCCGGGGTCCGGGGGAGCGCGGGGAAGGGGGCGCCTGCCGGGCTGCGAAGGTAGTCGGGCTTTGGGCCTGAGACCGCTTGGGCCTAAGGAGGCGGATGGCTTCCAAAGAGGATTCCCTGCGGTCTCTCCATCCCTGTGTCTGGTTCTGCTCCTTTTCTGCCACTCTGGCTCTTACTTCTTTCGTGCTTCATTCTTGTTCTCCAGGAATTTATGCCTTTTAAAAACACTTCTCATAATGAAATGTTCCAAAACTGCAGATGGGTACAGACAATAACGTAACAGAATTATCAGATGCGAACATTTTTTTATTACCTTCGCTTCAGCGCACTTGGTCTCCCCCACTCCGCCGTGTGTGTGTGTGTGTGTGTGTGTGTGTGTGTGTGTGTGTCCCCTCCTTCTAAGAAACAAAACCTGACAGTGAAAATCCTTACCCCACCAAATCTCGTGTCCATCCTCAGATGTTGTTATATTCTGTCCTTCTCACGTATGTTTTTGTACTTTTATTGTATTTATCTTTATGTAAGCAATATGTGCGTTTTTGTTTTGCCCCTTAACATTTTTCGTGAAACTCAGTATTTGGGGGTTGTGCCTTGCGGTGCTTCTAGTCGTGGCATTTCAGACTGGAAAGGGACTTAGCAAGTTTCCAGCCCCCCTCCTTCATCATCTGGGAGCCCTGAGCCCTGTGGGAGGTAAAGGATCTGCCTGCTCACTTTCACACAGGTGGTCCTTCACTGGGCAGGAGCCTGAATTGAGGTTCTCTTGGTTTCTGTTCCCTGCGTTCCATGTTTTATGCCACTGAGCTCACCTACCCACATCTACCCACATCCCCCTGTTGGCTCTTGCTGATATGATTCGGTTTGGGGAAGGATTTAAAGAAGAAAGGAAATTGGAAAGGGGGTTGAAGGGAGGTGCCGAAAGGAAATATGACTTGGATGCATTTTCCTGAAACACGAAGAATTGAATCTTAGCACAACTTGAATATTTATTTTACTTAAGAAGCACTGGTACAGTCTTACTGATCTAAGAACGTTGTAAGTATTCACTCACCTAATTTAAGCCTTGTAAGAGATCTGTAATATAGGTACTAATTTCAGCATCCCCCGTGTACAGGTAAAACTGAAGTGCAGAGTAACTCTGGGGAAGCCACTCAGCCTGTGAAGTGTAGCACCGCGATCTGAATCCAGGGCATCTGGTGACAGCCTTGAGTTTCTAACCGCTGCACCACCCAGCACTTCACATGCTGGAACTAGCTAGCACCTGAGGGAGGTGAAGGCTCCAGACGCAGTGAGGAGCAACAGTCAGCTGGTTACTGGAATCGAGTTCGAGGTAGAAATAGGCACGGAAATGGACCCAGATGCATAAACTCTGGCTGCCTATTGTCTGTCTGCAATATCCTCTCATTTTTCACTTACAGAAGTAACGTATGTAACAATGCATTGCTCTAGGAAAGTTGTCCTCTGCTGTTCCTCAGGGCAGACGGTATTAACAGGTAGAGACGCAGCGGGCCTTCTCCCACCGCAATACGAATACGTAAAGGGCTAGTTTTTACTATAAAAACGAAAGCATTGTCAACAGCTTCCTACAGTTTTTATTTTCCCCTTGGCAGTGCGTCAAGTACATTCCCCCCAACCAAATGGAGATCTAAGCTCCTCCTAAGAACTGATACCCTATCATTTATTCAGCCTTGCCCTGGGTAAACGAGTAGAGTTTATGTCCCTAATCCCGTCCACTCTGCCAGGGTGGGGGCCGTCGCAGCGCCGAGCCCACTGGGCCGGCGACACAAAGAAGCGCTGTCCCCTGCCAAGCGCCGCCCCTCGGGCTGGCGGTCGCGCCCGGGAGGAAGTGGGGAGGAGGAGACTCCTCGGGAACCCCTCCTCCCGGTGCCCGCTCGCCAGCCTGCCCGGCGCCGCCCGCAGGGAAGCCCCTTCCCCGCAGCACCGCGCGTCCCCTCTGCGCCCAGCCCTGCCCCCTCCGGCTGTCCCCGTGGAAGTCGCAGGGCGACCTGGTGAGTGGCCCTCTGCGAAAGCGCAGGAGGGGCGGCCGGCGGTGGCCTCGGCCCGGCTCTGGGGAGGGCGGTGCCGGAGGCCGAGGGGGCGCGATGGGGGCGCGGGCAGACCTGCGGCAGCAGCGCGCCGCGGGGCCGGGGGGCTCCCAGGCCGGGGACGGGCCTCTCGCTGACCGTGTCCGCGCCCCTGCTGGTGATGTTCTCTGGCCTGGGCGCCGCGTCGCCGCTGCCGCAGTGCTGCCCCTCTCCGGGCTCTGACATCTGATGTTTGTGTTTGCGTGCTTTGTGTCGTCGAGACGCGCAGGCCCGAGCGGGAGCACAGCATCTCGTCCGCAGCTGCGTCGGAGGAGAATGCCGCAGCCCAGGGAGGAGGCAGGGCTCGCGCGGGGTCACACAGGTGGCTGGTGACAGAGCATCACTTCTGTCTTACTGCCCTTTGATCTTTGCAAACACCGGCGCGGGGACTGAGCTCCCTTGCCCACTCTCACCGGCCCGCTGGAGGCTGGGGTGTGTGTGTGTGTGTGTGTGTGTGTGTACACGCGCGCGCGGGCGCGTGTAAGTGCAGGAAGGGCCAGTGGTCTGTCTGTGTACCCCTACCTCACCCCAACCGTGCCAGCGGGTCTGGAGCCATTCCCTGCCAGGCAGAGCTTTTCCGCTTCGCTCCCCTCCTCCCCATGCTGTCCTCCCCCGCCCCCCACCCGTGTACCTCCCCCGATCCCAGCCCCTCTCCCTTCCTCCCTTGACGTCACCGCCAAGCTCTTTGCCTACTGGTTCTGAGCCTGCGTAGGATAGTCTGGCTGGGGTGGGAGCCTGGAGGTTAACGGAGAAGATCCCACACCAGAAGAAGGTATCAACAACCCCTCGAGGTTGAGAATGACCTGTCTTGCACGTTGTCCCTTTGATAGAACGCTCTGCTCTCGGAGGCAGGCCGGTCACCCCTCCGGGGCTCCTCCGTGATGCCTTCTCCTGGGAGTTTCCTGGTGAGAGAACTGAGCAAATATGAGTGAGGGAAAGAGAGCCCCAGGGGAACTCAGGAATTAAGGGAATGTAGTGAGATAGGAACAGGAGAACAGAAAACAGCATTTTGAATTGTGCTTTTTAGGGAATGGGGGAGGGATGGGACAGGGCCACCAGGAGGCCTTCAAAAACATTGGTAATGGTCTGTTTTTTAAGTTGGGTAGTAGCTACGTAGGAATGTTTAATTTTTTAACTTGTTTTACCATCTGTGTCCTTCCACACACATTACATATTCCTTACCATTAAAAAAAATTTTTAATGTTTTTTTTTTTGAGAGAGAGTGTGTGGGGGGGAGGGGCAGCGAGAGAGGGAGACACAGAATCTGAAGCAGGCTCCAGGTGTGAGGCTTGAACTCATGAATCATGAGATCATGACCTGAGCCGAAGTCAAATGCTCAGCCTACTGAGCCACTCAGGTGCCCCAATGAAACCATTTTTAAGTGAAAAACAAGTAAGATTGATCTGTAAGTATGTAGGACAGAATGCAAAAGAAGGGGGAACCCACCCCAACTCTAGTTTAGCTGATGGACACTGGAAAGGATATTGGATGTATACAGGGAAAAAGAAACAGGGGCTCGTGGAAGAAAATGGCATGGAGAAGGGAGGACCTACAGGACTGGATGTCTGTGGTATTACTCATTCATCAAAGCCAAGGTAGCTATTTGCTGGAGAAGTGATCCTAGGCCTGCCCTTGATACCCACATCCATCTCCCAGTCACCCATCCATGGAGTACGTCTTCATTCTCCTAGGGAATCCAAAGAATCAAACATATCCACTGATTTCAGACACGTATCCTGCTTTGGGGATTTGAAATCAAACCATAATGCAGGATGTGGCACATTATCCAAGACCAGCCCACTACCCTCCTTCCCTTCCAAATACAGCTCTTACAGGAAAACACCATTTAGGTAGCATGAGGCCTCTTTGTGGTAGGGGGAGGGATTTGTAGAGTTACAAGTTGTGCTTGAGGTACTTTCTGCTTTATGGGTGCCTTGGGTTCCAGCAAGCTCAGAGGCCAGAGTTGGCCCAAAGGAGAGAAAGCAGGAGCCATGGAAGGAGAATGGAGGATGAAGAACTTAGAGAAATAAAAGGGATTCCCCCAGGCCGTGTCCATCTGCGTTCCCCAAGCTAGGAGAGCAAACAGGGATTTGGGCATAAACAGGAAGCATTTCGTTTAACAGTCAAGTGCTGCAGTCCTGGATATAACTGGTTAAAGTGGGAACAGAACCAGCTGCAAAGTTCAAGGAACCCCACAGAGGAGGAAACCAGATTTCTTGGTGGGTAAATGCTCAACCGATTGGGAGATGAACAAAGACATTTTAGAATGAGTGAGAGATGATCGGTTGAGCAGGCCAATGATGTGTATACTCATTCATTTAATGTTTGCTTGAAGTTCTATTATCTGTGTTATTTTTCACTGTGATACACACAGCAGTTCAAAGGATGCAGACTTGTGCGCTTCGTCCCTTCCTGATGCAGTGAATGTTCGCATGCTGAAATGTGGCCTCCGTAGATTTTTTTTTTTATCGTATATAAAATCCTCGTACTTAAGAGGCTTATCTATTTCCGGTATTTACAAGTGTGGACTTCAGTATAAGATTCCCCAGGTTTGAATCCTGGGTCCCACCGCTCACACCTGTGTGACTTGAGCAAGTAACACATTCTCTGACCATCACATTTTTTGTTTTTGCCCACCTATAAAATGGAGATAGTGATAATACATACCTTACAGGTGTATTGTTAGGATCAAGGAACTGATGTAAAGCGCTTCCAGTAACGTCTGGAGCCTGGGAAGCACTTACTACTACTAAAACGATTACTATTTTCATTCATACAAAAACGGGTGTGTGTCCTGTGTACAGTGATTTGAAAGTTTCATTTAAAACACACCTAGGGTGTTCTACGTACATGCAAAATTTAACGCATTCTTTGTAACAGTGATGGGATATTCTACAATATAGATGATCATACTTTATTCAGACATTCTCCCTCTCAAAAGCTGGCTTGCCACACACACAGTGTTGGTATAAAGCTGAGGCTGCACTCAAGTCCCCACTCGTGATGCAGGACGGAGAGGAGGCGAGCTTGAGTGTCCCCACCAAACCACTCACCTCGGGCCACTCACTAGTCCAGCCCAGGAGACAGGCAGAAGGAGGCAACTCCACAGGAAGAGCCCTCTTCATTCTGGTCCCCTCCTTTTCAGGTGTCGAGGCCATCTGCCTGTGTCTTTGTCACTTTTCCACAGATAGTTCTTCTCCCATGAACTAGCTGGAAAGACAGCTAGTGAGAGAAAAATGTGAGCTCCCTGCCCTGAGCATTTTTGGAGGATCCGCACTGGCAGCAACAAGGGCCCCCAGAGGAGGGATCTGACGGGAGGCTCTTTCCAGGTGGGGCGTGTATGGGTGGCTGCCTGGGGGCTGCGCCCTGGGGTCTTATGTTGCCATAATGGGCTGTGGGGTGCCACAGTTTGTGGAAGTGGGGTAGGTGTGCTTTAGGGTAGAGAGCTGCACCCACAGGAGTCACAGATGGTTCCAGAAAACATCCTTCGTCATTTATCTCCTAGGTTTGCATTTGTCCGTCTCCATTCATAGTTTCATATGGCAGCGAGCATCCTTGTACATATATCTGTAATGCTGCTCTTATTTCTGTAAGCAGGGTAATCAGAAGAGGGATTGCTGGTCCCTCTGTAAGCAGGGTAATCAGAAGAGGGACAGGCTCGGCCCTGAAACGGAGCTGCCACTCTGTTGACAAAGCAATCTGTCAGATCGCTCTCAGCTTCTCGGCCCGTCCGGCAAATTGCAGTAGTGTCCGCTTAGCCTTTTGGACATCGGGCATTATTGTCTGCCTTCACCTTCTCCGCCTTCTCCTCCTCCTCCCTCCCTCTCTCCCTCACCATCTCCCTTTTTTGACAATCTTGTGGGCAGCATCATGCATCCTATCGTGAATTGCCTGAAAGTGAGATTGAGCATATTTTCATAGACTAATTGGCCATTTAAATGTCCTCTTCTGTGAATATCTTCTCTTAAAAGGATAGGATTTCAGCAGATAGAAAGATGTGGGAGAGGGAACAGGAAGGAAAGAGAATCTAAAATGACAGCAGGGTATGTCCAGGGATGCCAAGTGTTCTGGAAACTGCAGAGTGGCCGGAGACATGGCTGGAAAATGGAAGGAGCAGCCCACCCCGGAGACCTTAAACCCCAGGATAAAGGTGTCCGATTTAACCCCATAGGAAAAGGCGAAGCTCCAGGCGGGGGTTCTCTTCTGGGAACTAATGTGATCTGTGGCTTTAGGAGAACAGAGGCCAGATCATCAAGACCCTGGTGACTTAGAAACTGGATCACTTCAGTCGAGGAATGAATTACCGAGCACCCGAACTAGGTTACTGGCAGTGTGGTTGGAAACCATGAACGATGACCTTGACAGGCCTGTGACCAGCTGGATACGGGACAGGAGAGAGAAGGGACACAACCGTGCCTGTGTGGTTTGCCGTCCTGGCTATTTGTGGACACCAGGAAGAACGGAGAAGGCACAAGCCCTTGGCAACCAATCACTTGCTGATTCTGTGGTCTCAAAGCTTCTCTGAGGTAGATGTCTCCTTAACAACTAGGGCCACTAAGCTCACATAGTTTGCCTAAGAGGAGCTAGTTTAAAGGGAAAAGAATAAATTTAGTACTTCTTTAGTTTTAGAGGCCTCTGCAAATGGTAGAACGTGCTCCTTCAGGAGGGATCTTGGGTTTATTCATTACCTCAGAACCAGGGCCTTTTTGTCTGTGCCTTGGACCTTTACAAAGGCCCATGGAAATATTTGAGAACTAAATGTAGTCATCGTTAGTTTTAGTGTCAGCATTGGCTCCAAAATGTGAAAACTATAAAATCAGAATCATTAGGGGCACCTGGGTGTCCCAGTTGGTTACGCATCCGACCCTTGGCATCGGCGCACGTCACAATCTCATGGTTCGTGAGACCCAGCCCCGCGTCGGACTCTGTGCTCTGGCAGCATGGAGCCTGCTTGGAATTGTCTCTCTCTCCCTCTGTCTCTGCTCCTCCCCCCATCATCTCTCTCTCAAAATAAATAAACTTAAAAAAAATCATTAAATGCTTAGTCCAGTATTTGTAAATTCTAACATTAGGTTTGCTTGTTGTTCACTTTGTAAGAATTCTCTATTATGCACGTTGGCAAGTTAAATAGCTTACCCTTAACTAAATAATTACAGGCAAACATACATGTGTATGTGTGTATATACACATATAAGTGTATATATGTGTATATATATATATATAGGTATATATGTATATATATAGGTATATATATATATGAGTGTGTATATATACAGGTATTTCATATATATACAGATGAATATATGTATGAAATAAGTAATTGAAAGGCACTTAACCTGTTACTTCCTTTAATCCTTGGGACAACCTGATGTGGTAGATACTCTTATCCCTTCTTAATGAATGAGGAAATGAGGACGGAAATGTGCTGCCCATCTCACAGTCAGTAAGCGAACAGCTGAGATTCAAGCCCTGGTAGCCTACCTCCAAAGTCCGGGCTTGGAGCCACTTTGCCATATTGCCTTCAGAGAGAATATTCTCTGACAAGGGAAACAGAAAGTAAAGAGGTTACAGGCCCAAGACTAAAAACCTGGGACTTTTCAGAAGGGGTAAGAGAAGGCTGGAAAGTAAATGGGTCAGCAGGTTGAAGATGTTGCGCTTGGCCCAGGCAGTAACGTTACTGGTGGTGACAGCCTCGGGGACCGGCCCTGTCCGGTGCCACCGGGTGGGCAGTGAGAACAGCAAGCCCTCGGTGTCCTGATGATGAAAACACATCTGCTCTTGAGGGGATCGCTCCAGTGCCGTGCCCACAGTGGAGGTCAGACTGTAGCGCATCCCGAGCAGGGAGCTCACGGGGAAGCAGCAGAGGATTTATGCGAGGCCACAGCCACAGACATACACACCCGTCTCCACGGTGTCTGGGCACAAGTGAGAATCGGCCATCGTTTCATAACGTGTTGCATACATTCCTCTTCTGGATTCAAGCCACAGAGGACTTCCGCTTTCCTCTTCTCCAGCTGTGACTGTGACCAAGGACACTTCTCAGAGGACGCAGGCTTTCCAGACTGAAACTCTGGGGTCCCCGAGCTGCACTTAGTGAGATCGGTGTGGGAGCTGAGTGGGGTGGGGACAGCATGCTGCACCAGTGTGTGTGTTTCCGGTGGCTGCTGTAAGACATTCCCACGAACTGGGGGACTTCAAACAGCAGAAATCTATTCTCTCCCGGTCCTGGGGGCACAGAAGTTTGAAGTCAAGGTACTGGCACGGTGGTTCGGTCTGCAGGTTCTGAAGGAAAATCTGCTCCTCGCCTCCCTCTCTTGGCTTCTAGTGCTCACCAGCAACCTTTGGCCACCCTTGGTGTAGATATATCACTCCCATCTCTTAGCATTCTCCCCTGTGTGTCTTGTCTGCATCCAGATTTCTTCTTAAAGGACGTGACTCATTGAATTAGGGCCCGCTCAAATCCAGTATGGCCTCATCTTAACTGGATTGTACCTGCAAAGACCCTATTTCCAAAGAAGGTCACATTCACAGGTACCGGGAGTTAGGACTTGAACGTATCTCTTTGGGGACACAATTCTGCCTTCATTTCTGTTTGTTTCCTTCTGCAGTAGAAAAGTGCCGGGCTCTTTTAGTTTAACCACAGGAGTTTAGGAGGACTGGTCAGGGTGTGATGCATTCTCCTGGATTGGATACCTTGACCCCCCTTGGTGAGTCCCTGAGTCATTTCGTAGAGTCAGTCTCATCTGCATAGACAGAAGAATTGCCCCAGCTGGGGGAGCAGTGAACTGTTTGGCTTGTTTATTTATTTGTTTATCTGTCCTTCCCCAAACTGAGTCTTTGATTTTCTCTCTACAGAAGCCGATCCAGCCATGGCGACTCCCTCTGCTGCCTTTGAGGCCCTTATGAATGGAGTGACCAGCTGGGATGTCCCCGAAGATGCCATCCCATGTGAACTGCTTCTCATTGGAGAGGCCTCCTTTCCGGTCATGGTGAATGACATGGGCCAGGTCCTCATTGCTGCCTCCTCCTATGGCCGAGGCCGCCTGGTGGTGGTGTCCCACGAGGACTACTTGGTAGAAGCCCAGCTCACTCCCTTTCTCCTCAATGCAGTGGGTTGGCTTTGTTCTTCCCCTGGGGCTCCCATTGGCATACACCCGTCCCTGGCACCCCTGGCCAAAATCCTTGAGGGTTCTGGGGTAGAGGCGAAGATTGAGCCCGAAGTGAAAGACTCCCTGGGGGTTTACTGCATTGATGCCTACAATGAAACCATGACAGAAAAGTTGGTCAAGTTTATGAAACGTGGAGGGGGCTTGCTCATTGGAGGCCAGGCCTGGGACTGGGCCAACCAGGGCGATGATGAAAGGGTGCTTTTCACGTTCCCTGGCAACCTCGTGACCAGTGTGGCCGGCGTGTACTTCACTGACAACAAAGGGGACACAAGTTTCTTTAAAGTCTCCAAGAAGATGCCCAAGATCCCAGTCTTAGTTAGGTAAGTGCATTTACCCCGGTGGGGATTTGGTTGCAGGTTCAAAAACAGACATGGTTCTTGTCTTTAGGTTGCTCCCAGGCTAACAGAAGAGAACTTGGCACTTAGGCATTGATTCACCCTAAATCAACCAGATTTTAAAAATACCCTGAGGCACAGGAGGGTTCCTGCCTTCTCAGACCAGGCACTCAGACCAGACCATTGCTGTTGCCTCCCAAGACCAGACCACTTGGCTCTTTGAGCAGAGAAACTTCTTAGTGACCATGATGTTCCCTGACGTCTAGCTTGAAATATGTTGTTTGTGCTAAGTCTAAGAGTTAGGGGAGGATTTTATGTCTGCAGGCAAAAGACCTGATGATGGAGAATGAGGGATGCCGATGATGGGTACAGAGACAGGCTACATGGAAGGTTCTTTAAGAGCACTAACCAGCCTGTTCTGTACACACTATGCTCCAGCATCTCATACAGTGCTGGACGTAAGCAGGTTTGTAGATGCTCAGTAAACATGTGTTGGCTGGTGACTGGATGGATAAATGAGGGAGAGTAGAGGCGGTGTAGTTCCAGGAGTAGAAGAAGTGTACCAGGCCACACCCTGTTGTACATTAAAACTCACAGCATCCTTGAAGCAAAGAGCACTGGTATTTCTGACTGGTGGGAGCATGGTAAAGTAGGGTTGGGTGAGGAAGGCACAGCAGGGTTAGAACAGACATACAGATCATGGGCTGTGGCCTCTCCTTGGCATGGAACATTTGAAACAAAACCCCATATGTGCAAGGAGGAAAGACACGGTTATTCTGGGGCGTAGTGATTGATCAAATTGATCAAATTTCAGTTTACCAATGACCTTCATCCTAAGGAATAGGGAGGGAAGGCTTGGCCATAATTCTCTTTCTTAACTACCTAACCCCCCTTACTTGCCTTCAAAGATGTTTTTCTCTATCAAAACCATACTTCTTTTTTCTTTGGCTCTACCTAAATCATTTCTCATCATCAGTGATTCTGAATTGCGGGTGGAGCTCGGTTGTGTGTGTGTGTGCACTCATGTATGTGTATGCACACGTGTAAAATCAACTGGAAGACTGATGCTTGAGGGAAAATCAGAGTTAATAAGGCAAGTATGCAGACTCTGTTGTGGAGATTTTGGGTTTTAGTTTTGGTTGTTAACTAGGTGAGACGGCATCACAATCATTGACTGTCTTTACTTCTACAGGTAGTTATAGCAAAGTGTTGCTCATATGTTATGTGGGTCATTTTAGACGTGTAGATGGATTGAAGATGGCAATACTGATTTTCCTGAGCTGAGTGTGTGCGTGTGTGTGTGTGAGGGAGAGAGAGAGAGGCGTGAAATACTGATTAAATGCATACATTGAGATTAGTATGGGAAAAGAGAAAACAAGAATCCTCTCCTCCTCTCCCCATAGTTTTAATATTCACTCTCTTGTAGCCAAGGCTGAAAAGTAGACGTTGAGGGATATTTCTCCCACCTGATGTTGTTGCAGTTGCTAAACTATATATTTATCCACATTCGTTAATTATAAACCTAAATCTGGGGCCCCTGGGTGGCTCAGTCAGTTGAGCATCCAACTTAGGCTCAGGTCATGATCTCGCAGTTCGTGAGTTCCATCCCCACATCAGGCTCTGTGCTGACAGCTCAGAGCCTGGAGTCTGCTTCAGATTCTGTCTCCCTCTGTCTCTGCCCCTCCCTTGCTCGTTCTCTCCCTCTCTGTCTCTCTCAAAAATAAACATTAAAAATTTTTTTTAATTATAAACCTAAATTGAGTAAATTTTACTTTATGTAAATTAGACCTTAATAAACCTTTAAAACTAGCATTTTTATTTTTATTTATTTTTATTTTTTAATTTAAATTCAAGTTAGTTAATGGGTGCCTGGGTGGCTCAGCCCATTGAACGTTTGACTATTGATTTCAGCTCTGGTCATGATCTCACAGTTTGTGGGTTCAAGCCCTGCACTGGGCTCTGCGCTGACAGTGTGGAGCCTGCTTGTGCTTATCTCTGTCTCTCTCTCTGCCCCCTGCTCCCCCGTTCATGATCTCTCTCTCTTTATCTCTCTCTCTCTCAAAACAAATAAACATTAAAAAATACAATAAAATAAATTTAAGTTAGTTAACATACAGTGTGGTATTGGTTTCAGGAGAAAAAATAGATTTTTTAATAGGACTTTAAAAAAAAAAATCAGAGACAATCAGATTCATGTCCAAGTATATGCAATGCAGCACTATTTGTAATAAGGAAGAGTAGTATAGCTAAATAAATTATAGAATTATTAACCAACCATTAAAACTATTTCCAAGAATATAGTTTTAGGCATGGGGAAAAGGGCATGGTAAAAACCTCTCAGGGGGTACTATGAAATGAAATAAAGTAGGATACTAACCTGTTATTCAGTATGTTCCCACTTCTGTTCAAAAAATATAGCTATGTGTAGAAAATATTATCAAAGGAGAAGGCCATAATATCACTTCACATACAAGAACATTAAAGACAAGAAAAATAATTTAGAAGTCCTGTTAAAGATCTTCCACATCTATCAATGCACCATTCTATGACATAAACAAAAAATATAAAACCAAATTTAGGTCTCTTAGTTCAATTTTTTTGACATCTCTGATATACATATAAATGTGTGTGTGTGTGTATGTGTGTGTGTGTGTGTGTGTGTGTGTATTGCCAATTGCCAATACTTTTGAATTATGTTTCTTCTTCATGGATGGTCTTTTAAACCACTTTTTCAATATTGTGGGATCTGTTATTTTTTTAATTTTCATTTTATTTAAAAAAATTTTTTTTAAGTTTATTTATTTGTTTTGAAAGAGAGACAGCACGTGCATGAGCAAGGGAGGGGAAGAGAGAGAGGGAGACAGAGAATCCCAAGCAAGCTCCCCGCTGTCATTGTGGAGCTCAGTGCAGGGCTTGATCTCACAAACCAGGAGATCATGACCTGAGCCAAAATTAAGAGTTAGATGCTTAACCAACTGAGCCACCCAGGCGCCCCTAATTTTCATTTTAAAAAGTAATGTCATAAACTCACAATACAACTCTTTTCATCTTCATATATTATTTTCCCCATTCATCCATAATTTTACATCATTGTCCTCTTAGTATACATGCTAGTTTGAATTCTACTCACGAATATTTTTCATTCTATATAATCTTTTAAGTTTTATTTGATTCACTTCATGAGAATGCAGTGCATACACCATATTTATTTAATCATTTGCCTGCTGTTGAGCATCTCTGGATCTTTCTCTACTCTTGTTCTTATAGGTAGTACTGCAGAGAATATCTCCCAAACATTTTAGAAGTATTAGACAATACAAGACACCAAGATGATTCTATTAGAATTCAAAGGAGATTATTTCCATCACTGGCTGAGTGAGGTTCAGATGGAAAGCCCCTATGGATTTAGTTACTCTGCCAAAGTATCTTATTTATTTTTAAACCCTCATTTAAACATAAGAGTGTGAATTAAGCTAACCTTAATCTTATTACTTGCATATTTCTTACTAAATTAAATTCTACATAACGATCCTGGGATCCTCTTAGCCTTCTAAAAGAGTAAACTGTCCACAGGTTGTTATCAAGATGAATCACATTTTTAGCAGAGGAAGAGTCTAATTTATGATCAGAAAAATAATATCCCTAAGTAATAAAACCAGATGATCTACTTTTAGCCGGGTGAGAATACCCACAGTTGTCAGGACATGAGCCTCCTAGTCACTGCCCTGGTTTCCTGCCTGGAAAGCAAAGCGTCATCATCTGCATTTAGAACACTAGCCTCCATGGGCCCCCTGGGTGGTTCAGTCGGTTAAGCTTCTGACTTCGGCTCAGGTCACCATCTCATGGTTTGTGAGTTCAAGCCCCACGTCGGGCTCTGTGCTGACAGCTCAGAGCCTGGAGTGTGCTTTGGATTCTGTGTCTCCATTCTGTCTCTGCTCCTCTCCCGTTTGTGTTCTCTCTCTCTCTCTCTCTCTCTCTCTCTCTCTCAGAAATGAATAAACATTAAAAAAAAATTTATTTGAAGGAAAACACTAGCCTCCACGTGCCCTGTAAGACCAAGCCACATGTAGGCTGTTCCCTGAGCGATTTCTACTCTCCTACCAGCTTCATTCAGTGCCTCGATTGCACCTTGGTTCTGAGGCCAGTGGCACTGCACTTTATGTGCAAAAGAAGCCTCACCTTCTATTAAGTATTTCATTTGAAAAACACTGGGTCCATTGTCATAAACTACCTGGTCCCATTGCAGGACTCAGTATTCATATAACCTGGAAAAGGCCCAGATTTTAGAGTAGGCAGACTTCAGTAAGTTCCCAAGCTCTGTCTGGTGCATGTGCTATAACCTCGTGTTGGAGCCACCCTCTCTAAGCCTCATCTTCAAAGTGGGATTAACAATGACTACCTTTCAGGGTGGTTGTGAGGATTAAATGAATGAAGAAAACATGATCAAATACCTAAGGCACTTTAATTATTCTGACATCCAGCCTCCACACTATGGTATGTAAGTTGTAGGATGCCATGAATATCATCCCCAACCACTGATGATTACCTAGCATCCATCATTATGCTGCTTTACCCCAGGTCATGTGTGTTCTCCGAGTTGTGTAAAGTATTGGCCTTTTAGGAAATTATTTATTTATTTTGAGAGAGAGAGAGAGAGAGAGAGAGAGAGAGCATGTGCATATGTTCGCATGCAAGAGGAGAGGGGCAGAGAGAGAGGGAGAGACAGAATCCCAAGCAGGCTCCAGGTGGTCAGCACAGAGCCTGACACGAGGCTCCATCCCACCAACCTTGAGACCGTGACCTGCGCTGAGATCAAGAGTTGGACGCTTAACCGACTGAGCTACCCAGGCACCGCAAATATTGGCATTTTTACTCATGTTTCCACCTACTTCCTCTACCAAACTGAAGCTGCATCATCATGATCAATTGCCATATTTTATCCTCTTTATACATTTAATAAAACAGGTACTAGGGACCGAATTGGCTCCACCAATAAGAGATGTGATGTAAATTAAACGCATCATTAGATGATCAACCTAGGGAGGTTTAGGAGAGGAGGAGGTTAGGGAGACAAACCAGAATAGTTTGTCTGGTCCCTCTTTTAAATTTTTTTTTTCAATGTTTATTTATTTTTGGGACAGAGAGAGACAGAGCATGAACGGGGGAGGGGCAGAGAGAGAGGGAGACACAGAATCAGAAACAGGCTCCAGGCTCCAAGCCATCAGCCCAGAGCCTGACGCGGGGCTCGAACTCACGGACCGCAAGATCGTGACCTGGCTGAAGTCGGACGCTTAACCGACTGCGCCACCCAGGCGCCCCTGGTCCCTCTTTTAGATAAGAAGTCCCTTATCTCACTTTTACCAAAATCTCAGGCTTCTATTACAGAGTTCTATTAAGGAATGTTGTTCGTTCATACATTTATATAGCCAGCAATTTATTGAATACATTCTATATCCCAGGCAGTATTTTGTATGTCAAGACAATGATTTCCAAAGATCTAGTAATTAAAAACACAGAAACCTTCAGTAACAAGACCTGGAAGAATTTACAAAAAACAAATAACTGTGTTAGGAAGAGGGCTGTGATACTGAGTTTCACTGGAACCTGGAAACCTGTGATCTTCCTGCCAGTATATGCAGCAAGACATGCTTGGCATGCAGTTTCACCTCTTCTTCCCTCTAAATGGAAAGTGCTGGAGTAGAAACATCCTTGTCCTCCTTTTAGCTATTACTCCATTGAGACTGGTTTTCTGTCTACGGTGATCCCCATATATATTCAGTCATCAGAGATGCATAGAAAAGAATGTTATACCAACGGTCGTGCTCTCCAATGTCTGCATGCTCCAAATTCCTTGGCCCTGTGAAACCTGAATTGACGAACCTTACGCAGATATTAATTAATAAGCTTACTTATAACAAGGATCCACAAATCGTTGGAGGTCATTGCTTGTTACATGTTAGGAATATTCAGGATGCTAACTATAGAATTTTATGTCAGGATCATGGCAGGGCGTGGTGGGGGTAAATATCCTCACCTAACTCCTACTCTGTCCTCACGGCATGCTTAGTTATGTAGGCTAAAATGGCATAAACTGGCCTTCAAAAAATAAACAAGACATTTCAGAGAGCGAATCCAAGTGGAAAGACAGGCCACGTTAGAAGAGTAATTGCTAGGGGCTCCTGGGGGCTCAGTTGGTTGAGCTTCTGACTTCTGCTCAGGTCATGATCTCGCGGTCCGTGAGTTTGAGCCCTGCGTCGGGCTCTGTGCTGACAGCTCAGAGCCTGGAGCCTGCTTTGCATTCTGTGTCTCCCTCTCTCTGTCCCTCCCCCACTCATACTCTGTCTCTCTCTCAAAACTAAATAAACATTTTAAAAATTTTTAAATAAAAAAAAAGAGGAATTGCTAAATCACAATTTAGATTGCTTTCCCTTTTTTTTTAACGTTTATTTATTTTTGAGACAGAGAGAGACAAAGCATGAATGGGGGAGGGTCAGAGAGAGGGAGACACAGAATCTGAAACAGGCTCCAGGCTCTGAGCTGTCAGCACAGAGCCCAACGCAGGGCTCAAACTCACAAACAGCGAGATCATGACCTGAGCCGAAGTCGGCCGCTCAACCGACTGACCCACCCAGGCACCCCTGCTTTCCCTTTTTATGAACATTTTCTTCCAGTTTCAAAATACATGCTTGCTGGAAAATAACAGAAATAATCCAGAAGTAGGCAAAGTAAAAAGGGAAAGATCTTCATCTCTGCCTGTCCCTCTGCCCCTGCTGATTTGTTCCTCCAGAGTTTGGACTCTTATCTTTTCTGACTTTTCCCCCATTTGTGTGGGAGGACGGTGTGGAAGAGCTGGGGGAACAGAGAGACAGAGACAGAGACAGAGAAACCTGCAACTTGGTTTTCCACTTAATTATTTTGAACATTTTCCACGTGCATCTTTCTGATAATGTGCATCATCCTTCAGAATGGCTGTATAGCGTTTTGCGTTGGATTGTTCCATAAGTCATTTAACTATACGCCTGTTAGCACACAGTAAAGTTACTTTCTAATTCTTCTGTAAATAAAGATATAATGAATATCCTTTCACTGAAACCCACACAGGCTGGATATATACTTATTCATTTTAAGTGCTTGGCAGTTTCCTTTTAGAAATTTCTTATTTTGGAAATCTTCAAACGTATATATTCTTAGAAATAGAAATAAGAGCAGTGAACACGTATCCGTCACCCAGCCAGTGCAATTCTCAACTACCAGCTAACTGTCTCCACTCACCACCTTCCTACCCCTTTCCTCCCTCTTCCAGTTTGTTTTGAGCAAGTCTCTGACATTGCATCATTCTGTCCATAAAATAGTGTATCTCTAAAAGACAAGGACTGATCTTTAAATATAACTACACTACTGTTATCACATATTTTAAATAGCATTACTTTTTCTGACCTAGCAAAATATCAGTAACAATATCGTTTTTTGAGAGCATTCTGTAAGTACTCTCTCTTATGTACATATGTCTAAATTTATCCCTTAGAGAAACTGGATTATTCATATTCTCCATAAATTACTTAATTTTTGCATACTTGTTCTAAAAGAGATCTCTAAGACAACTGTTCCAAACTCCCACTGAGATTTTAAAACTGAACTTGGCTTTTATTTCCCATGTTTTAAAGCTATATTTTGGTATCCTGAAAACTCCTGAGTTTTTTTCATGGTGTGTACATTTTGTCAGAACATACCCTTTCTAGCAACTGGTGTTTTTCACCTTGAATTCTATTTTGTCTAGTATGTAGTTACTATTCCCTATTTTTTTTGTTTTGCTTCTCTTTTTGTTTTGTTACTCTTTCTATGTTTTTTTTCTAAAAGGTTTGTCTCTTAGTGTAAATCTGATTTTTTAACCTAATCATAGTGCCTCTGCAGTTTACAAGGTAAATAATCCATTCATATAATCAAAAAATTGATGTTCTAGATACTATAATCTTGCTCAATATTTTGTTATACTTTCTCATTGCTTCTTTTAAAATTTTCCTTTACAGCCTTTTGCTCCATTGGTTGAGTTTCTTTTTCTCTTGTCACTATTTGGAAATTACACAGGATTTTTCTATTCTTCTTGTAGCTATCCTTGATTTTTTCCCACATCTTTATGTAAAAATTTTTCACACTTATGGGAACATTGCAAGAATAATGTAATGATAACCATACCCTTCACCTAGATACGTCAGTGACTAGATTTTGTCACATATACTGTATAAACACACAGAAACAGATTACTTTGCCTAACCATTCGAGAGAAGCCTACAGACGGAGTAACACATCACATCTAAATACTTCAGTATAGGGGCGCCTGGGTGGCGCAGTCGGTTAGGCGTCCGACTTCAGCCAGGTCACGATCTCGCGGTCCGTGAGTTCGAGCCCCACATCAGGCTCTGGGCTGATGGCTCAGAGCCTGGAGCCTGTTTCCGATTCTGTGTCTCCCTCTCTCTCTGCCCCTCCCCCGTTCATGCTCTGTCTCTCTCTGTCCCAAAAATAAATAAAAAAACGTTGAAAAAAAAATTTTAAATACTTCAGTATATATCTCCTAGAGACAAGGGCATTTTCCAGTATAACCATAATACAATGATCTAAAAAAAAAAAACCAAATGGTGCCATTGATACAACACTATTATTTAATGTCCATGTTCAAATGTCTGCAATTACCCCAACAACTTCTTTTTTAGATTTTTTTTTAATATAGGATCCAACCAAAACATTTGCCAGCTTTTCTTATCTTTCAGGACACTGGTGTTTTTGAAGCATCTAGCCCAGCCATTTTGTGGAATGCGCCTCAGTTTGGATTTGTCTAATTATTTTCTCATGATTATACTCAGTCCAAACATTTTTTGTCAAGAATACTACATAGGTGACATTGGGCTCGTTACAAGGTATCAAATTGGGAGGCATATGATATCAGTTTTATTGTTACTGGTGATGACAGAATTGGCTATTTAGTTAAATTGGAGTTTGCCAGATTTTCCTAGTGTAATAGTGCCTTTCCCCCCTTTTAACCAGTTTAACCTATGGTGTGACAATTTGAGAGTATTAATGTCCTGTTCACCAGCAACCTTCCACCCAGTGGTTTTAGCACTAGTTGATGATCTGTGCCCGGGTCAATATTTACAAAAGTGATTACTTCTACTGAACACGGGTACTTCCTGCCCCTTTCTTAAAGATTCATGTCAAACATCACCTCTTCCAGAAAACCTCTCCCACCCTCTCCCATTCTGACATGGATGTCTCTCTTCTGAGCATCTGTAGCAACCTGACCTTCTAGCTGAGTGTAGGTTTACTTGTAGATTTCTGCCAGAATTGGTTGGGATCCCTCCGCACCCCCACAACATTTGTTGTTGATTTTGTGGTGGTTTTAAAATTTTGCTTGAGTATCACTCTGTACTCATGGACCCTTTTATTTTTTTTTAAGTTTATTTATTTTGAGAGAGAGAGAGAGAGTGCAAGCAGGGGGGGGCAGAGAGAGGGAGAGAGAGAACCCCACGTAGGCTCTGTGCTGACAGTGCAGAGCCGGATGTGGGGCTGGAACTCATGAACCATGAGATCATGACCTCGGCGGAGACCAGAAGTCAGATGCTTAACCGACTGAGCCACCTAGGCGCCCCACACATGGACCCTTTAAAAAAAAATCAAATATAAATCATTTATAGTGCGCGTTTTTGGAAGGTCATACTGTCTCAAATTTGGCAAGTGCAAAGCCCTATTAAGCTGACTCCTAAATCATTTGACACGCCCCATCAGTTTTCTTGTATTTACTCAGTGTCTGGTACAACAAGACGTTGCAGGTTCATGTTGTCCTTTTCTACTCCAAAACCAGATTCAGCCATTTCTTCAAGAATTCTTAGTTCCTTTTGGTGGTGAATGGTATTTAGAAACTATGGTCATCACGGTGTACTCCCTGCTGTTGGACTGTCCTCATTCCTGGGCTCCTCAGAAGACAGCCAGGAAATATTGATCTCATAATCATAAGTTCATACTGATACCCCCAGTTTTAATCCAAAACCACAGGGAAGATTCCCTGTTTGTATCTTCCATCTCCCATAATGTGAATACTGGTTTCCACAACTTCAGTATTTACTCATTAGCTCAGTCCTACAGTGCGCACAAAATAATTTCATGATTACTATTCCCACAGTATAGCCAAGAGCATAAATAGTAAGTTTTAAAGATTTCTTTGTATTTATTTTTATCCTCAGAATATACTTCACTGAGCATAGAATGTCCGAGTACTGTGTTCAGAAGGTACTTGGATTGTTTGTTTTCATTTGGTCCTACTTTTATTTAATGTGGGTTTTTGCCTATATTTGCTTATTTAATTTTATTTTTTGAATGTATTAAGTACTGACATGGTTGTAACAGCAAAGTACACTTTATTTTTTTTTAAGTTTACTTATTTATTTTGAGAGAGAGAGAAAGAGAGCATGCACGAGTGGGGGAGGGGCAGAGAGAGACGACCTTAAGCAGGCTCTATGCCAGGTGTGGAGCCTGACAAATGTAGGGCTTGATTAACCTCCATGAGATCATGTCCTGAGCTGAAATCAAGTGTCGGACTCTTAACAGCCACCGGGAGCCCCTATACATAGTATGTTCTGATCACAGTGGTACTGCACTAGAAATCAGTGGGATAAACATATCTGGAATATCTAAATATTTGTAAGTTAAAAAATACATGAATACCCTACAAGTCAAAAAAGAAATTGCCAAGGAAATTAGGAAATGTTTTGAACTGAATAAAAATGAAAACACAACATGCCAAAATTTGTGTAATGTAGTTAAAGTAGTGCAGAGAAAGAAAGGTATACTTTTAAATGCTTTTATTAGAAAAAATGAAAGGCTTAAATTCAGTGGCCTGAATTTCCACATCAAGAAGCGAAAAGAAAAGAAAAGAAAAGAAAAGAAAAGAAAAGAAAAGAAAAGAAAAGAAAAACCTGACCCAAAATATGTGGAAGGAATAAGAAGATAATAAAGATGAGAGCAGAAATCAATGAAACAGGAAGTAGAAAAACAATAGGGAAAATCAGTAAAAACAGAAGTTGGTTAGTTAGAAAAAAATCAATAAAGTGATAAATCTCTAGATACATTGATCACAAAAACAAGAGAGGAATACAAATGATAAATTCCAGGGATGGAATACAGATGATTAATATAGATCCTACAGACATTAAGATATAAGGGAATATTACAACTGTATGCCAATGCATTTGACAGCTTTCCACAGAGAGACAAACTGCTAGAATTGACACAAGAAGAAACAGAAAATGTATGTTAAAGGAGTTGAATTCTAATTTAAAACATCCCAATACTAAATGCAATCTGGTATCCTGGATTGGATCCTAGAAAATATCAGTGGGAAAAGGTGAAATTTGTGTAAAGTCTGGAGTTAAGAGCATTTTACTAATTTTAACTTACTAGTTTTGGCAAATGTACCATAACTGTGTAACATGTTAACATTTGGAAAACTGAGTGAAGGGTATATTGGAACTTGGTACTATTTGCAACTTTTATGGTTTTTTATTTTAAAATAAACAACAATGCAAAAAAGACCAATAAGGAGATAGCTTCACTGATGAATTTTACCAAACATTCAAAGAACAAAAGATACTAACCCTACATAAACTCTTCAAGAAAGTAGAAGAGGAGGAAACTTTTTGCAACTTATTACACTAGTATTTCTCTGATACCAAAACTGGAGAAAGACATCACAAGAAAACTACAGAACAATGTCCCTCATGCAGATGCAAAGATTCTTAATAAAATATTGTAAAAAGAATAAAAGTAATATATAAAAAGGATACTACATCGTGACCAAGTATGGCTTATCCTGGGAATGCATGGCTGGTTTAACACTCTACCATGGAAGTAGTTCATCATACTTTTTTTTTAATGTTTACTTACTTTTGAAACAGAGAGAGACCAAGCATGAGCAGGGGAAGGGCAGAGAGAGAAAGAGAGAGACACAGAATCCGAAGCAGGCTGAGCTGTCAGCATGGAGCCGGACGTGGGCCTTGAACCCACGAACCGTGAGATCACGACCTGAAGTTGGACACGTAACCGACTGAGCCATCTGAGCACCCCAGTAATTCACCATATGAACAGAATGAATGAGAAAACCATATAATTCAGTACACGTGTGCACACACACACACACACACAAAAGCATTTGACAAAATTCAGTACCAAATCATGATAATATTTTAGCCAACTAGAAATAAAAAGGAACTTCTTCAATATTGTGAGAATCATCTTTGAAAAAGCTATAGCTAAGAATGTGCTTCATAGGGAAATATCCTAAAATTGAAAACAAAGCAAGGAAGGATATCTGCTGTCACTGCTTTTATTCAACACTGCACTAACGATCATAGCCAGTTCAGTAAGGCCGGTAAAAGAAGGCGCAGAGATGAAAAATTAAGAAGTAAATCTATGTTTATTAGCAGAAAACATGAGATCTATGTAAAAAAACACTCTTTAAAACTCTAGGGGCACCTGGGTGGCGCAGTCGGTTAAGCGTCCGACTTCAGCCAGGTCACGATCTCACGGTCCGTGAGTTCGAGCCCCGCGTCAGGGTCTGGGCTGATGGCTCAGAGCCTGAGCCTGTTTCTGATTCTGTGTCTCCCTCTCCCTCTGCCCCTCCCCCGTTCATGCTCTGTCTCTCTCTGTCCCAAAAATAAATAAACGTTGAAAAAAAAATTAAAAAAAAAACTATAAAAAAAGCACTATAATAATTGAAGTTAGTAAGGTTGCAAGATACAAGGTCAATAAAAATCAATTACATTCTTATATACTAGCAGCCAAAAATTGACAATTGAAATTAAAAATAATCCAATAAAGATAGGACCCCAAATCATGAAATACTAATGAATAAAGTTAACGAAATGTTATGAGACCTATATCCTGAAACTATAAAACATCACTGAAATTAAGTAAAGCCTAAAGAAATAGAGAAATACACCAGATTGATGAATCAGAACTCAGTAATTTTAAGATGTCAGTTTTCCCCCAAATGACATAAAGATTCAATGCAATCCCAACCAAAGTTCAAATGGACTCTAAAATTAATGCAAATGAAAGGAACTAATATAACCTAAATTCAAGACTTCCTAGAAAGCTAAAGTAATCAAGATACTGTGGCGCTGGCATAAGGACAGCCATACAGATCAGTGAAATGACTACACGTGGTTCAGAAATAGGCTCACAGATCCATGCTCAATCTTTTCAACATATGGTTCTGGAGTAAATGGATACCCTTATGGAGAAAAGGTGAATCCTGACACTTATCCTGCTCCATACAAAACAAATAACTGAAAAGATCTGGCCCTAAAAGCCGAGGCTAAGATTCAAAACCATCTTTTCTTTTCCTTTTTCTTTCTTTCTTTCTTTCTTTCTTTCTTTCTTTCTTTCTTTCTTTCTTTCTTTCTTTCTTTCTTTCTTTCCTTCCTTCCTTCCTTCCTTCCTTCCTTCCTTTTCCTTTCCTTTCCTTTCCTTTTTTTTTCTTTCTTTCTCTTTCTTTCTTTCGGTCTCTTACTTTCATCCTTCCTTCTTTTTTCTTTTTCCTTTTTTATGTCAAAAACTTCTAAATGAATGCACAGGAGAGTATCTGTAACCCTGGGTTAGGCAAAGATGGACTAGATAGGACACAAAAAGTACATGAGCCATAAGAGGAAATGATTGATAAATTGAGCTTCATAAAATTTTAATAACTTCTGAAGTTCAGTAGATAATATTAAGAAAACAAAAAGGAAAGAGAAAAGAAAGAAAGAAAGAAAGAAAGAAAGAAAGAAAGAAAGAAAGAAAGAAAGAAAGAAAAAGAAAAAAAAGGAGAAAGAAAACAAAAAGGCAGGCTATAGACTAGAAAAATTATTTGCTGTTTTTGTATCTGACAATGGATTTGCATTCAGGATACATAGAGAACTCTTACATCTCAATAAGAAGACAAACGATCCAATAAAAAAATAAAAGGACAAAATATTTCAACATACTTCATGGAAGATAAGCTATGAAAGGCCAATAAGCCCATGAAAAGATTCTCAATATTGTTAGTGATCAGAGAAATGCAAATTAATGTCACAATTAGATACCATACACCCCACTAGAACTGCTCCTAAAAAGACTGACAAGAAGTGTTGGTAATAATGTGGAGCGACTGGAGCTCTCATACATTACTGTTGGGAATGTACAGTTGGAAAACAGTTTGGCAATTTCTTATCAACTTAAACCTACTCTTCCCATACCACTCAGACATCTCATTCCTAAGTATTTATCCAGAAGAACAGAAAACACGTCCACACAAAAATTCTGCACATCATTGTTCATGGCAGCAAGCCCCAAAGTGGAAGCTACCCAAATGTTCATCAACAGATGAACAGATAAACAAAATGTGACATATCCACCCAGGGACATACTACTCAGCAGTTAAAAAAAAAGGGGGGGATAGATTACTGATAGGCTTAATAATATAGGTGGCTCTCAGAAATGTACTCTAAGTGGAAGAAGCCAAATGCAAGAGTATTTACTTTGTGATTCCATTTATATGAAGTTTCAGAAAAGGCAGACCTAATCTACACTGAAAGCCAGCATGTCAGTGGTTGCCCGGGGACTGAAGTGACCAAAATAGGGCAAAAGATAGCTTTATGTGGTGATGGAAATGTTATGTATTTTTATTGTGATTATACCAGTGTATAAATGTAACAAAATCTCATCAAGATGTACACTTTAAATGGATGGATTTTAACACGTCTGTGAGGTTGATTTTTTCAAAGTTGGCATATTCAACACAATATCAAAGGAGAACAAAGTGGGACTCACTATACTTGAGACTCACAGTAATCAAAAGAGAAAAGAGTGTGGTATTCGTGAAAGAACAGACAAACTGAATGGAATAGAGAGCCCAGAAAGAGACCCACATAAATCTGGTCATCTGATCTTTGATAGAGGAACAAAGGCCATACAATGGAGCAAAGAAAGTCTTCAAAAATGATGCTGGAACTGGACATACACAGGCAAAAAAATGAAACCTAGGCACAGACCTTATAGCTTTCATAAAATAACTCAAAATAGATCACAGACCTGAAGGTAAAACACAGAACTGTAAAACTCCTAGTAGATAACATAGGAAATAATCCTAGATGATCTTGACTATGGCTATGACTTTTTAGCTATAATACCAAGGAAACATGAACGTGATCATGGGTAGGCTGGGCTTCATTAAAATTGAAAACTTCTTCTCTGCAAAAGTCAATGTCAAGAGAATGAGAAGACAGGCCACAGACTGGGAACATATATCTGCAAAAGGCACATCATATAAAGCATTATCATCCAAAATATATAATGAACTCTTAAAATAACAATAAGAAAACAATATAATAAAATGGTCCAATGACCTTAATAGACACCTCACAATAAGATGTACAGATGTAAGATAATCCTATAAAGATACTTCATATCACATGTCATCGGGGAAATGCAAAGTAAAACAATGAGCTGTCACTACACTGAAAATCCAAGACATTGACACCACCAAATGCTGATGAGGATGTGGAGCAACAGGAACTCTCGTTCACTGCTGATGGGAATGCAACATGGTACAGCCACCTTCAAAGACAGTTTCACAGTTTCTTACAGACTAAACTACTCTTATCATATGATCTTGCAATCACACTCCTTGCTGTTTACCCAAAGGAGTTATATCCACACGAAAACATGCAGGTGGATATTAGTAGCAGCTGTGTTCATAATTGCCAAACGTAGAAGCAACCAAGATGTTCCTCAGGGGGTGAATGAGTAAGTAAATTGTGGTACATTCAGAAGTGGGGTATTATTCAGTGCTAAAAATAAATGAGCTAATAAGCCATGAACAGACATGGAGGAAATTTAAATGCATGATTAATGTATGATTGCGACTGGATGACATCTGGAAAAGGCAAAACTCTGGAGACAGTAAAAAGATCTGTGGATGCCAGGGGCAAGATGAGAGGATGAATAGGCAGGACACAGAGTATTTTGGGGGCAGTGAAAATACTTGATGATACCATAAATAGGGATACATGTCATTATACCTTTGTCCAAACCCACAGGATGTACAACAAGAGTGAACCCTAATGAGAACCATGGGCTTTGGGTGATAATAATGTACTAATGTAGGTTTGAGTGTAACAGATGTACTACCCTGATGGGGATGTTGGTAACGGGAAGCTATGCATGTGTGTGTGTGTGTGTGTGTGTGTGTGTGTGTGTGTGTGTGTGTGTTGGGGGGGGTAGTATATGGGACTTCTGTGTACTCTCCCCTCAATAGTGCTGTGAGCCTAAAAGTACTCTTAGGGGCCTTTGGCTGGCTCAGTCAGTACAGCTTGAGACTCTTGATGTCAGGGTCATAAGTTCAAGCCCATATTGAGCATGGAGCCTACTTAAAATAAGTAAAGCGTAGTTTTTTTTAATTGTCATGTTAAAGCCTGAAAAAAAAGAAAAAACCTTCTCATTCTCTTTCCCTCTGTTTGTAATCTGTTCTCACCCCTGTATGATAACCAATTTCATTAGTTTCTTGATTATTCCTTCCTGTTTCTTTTTACAACAGTGTGTGTGTGGATACATATTGTGCCCAGTATTTCATAAATTAAAGGAAGCATGCTATGAATACTCTTTTACACCCTGCTTTTTTCAGTTAATATATCTTGATAATTATGCTTTGACAATATTTAGAAATCTCCCTTATTTTTTTTTCCATAGTGGCGTTCTGTTTGTCTCTATGAGTATACCATAGTTGATTCAACCAACCTCTAATGTACAGGCATTTGTGTTGCTTTCATGTTTTTGCTATCATAAAGTTGCAATGGATAACTTTGTTTTAAGTGTTTTCATTTTATTGAAATTGTGCCTTTTGGCTAACTTTCTAGAGATAAAATTGCTAGGTCCAAGGATAAATGTATGTATACTTTTGTTAGAAATTGCCAAGTTCATCTCCATGTTGGGTTGTACCACTTAGCATTCTCACCAGCAGTGGAGAGACGATGCCTGTTTCCCCCACACAATTCTAACAGAATAGTTATCAGACTTCTGAAGCTTTGTTAGCCTGATAGCTGGGAAATGGTATTCCAATATAGTTGTAACTTGTATTCTTTTTTCTGTTTTAAGTTTATTTATTTTTAGAGAGAGGGAGAGAGAGCATGAGCAGGGGAGGGGCAGAGAGATGGAAAGAGAGAGAGAATCCCAAGTAGGCTCTGCACTGTCAGCACAGAGCCCGAAGAGGGGCTTGAACCCAGGGACCATGAGGTCATGATTTGAGCCAAATCTAAGAGTCGGACACTTAACTGACTGAGCCATCCAGGCGCCCCTTCATTCTTTTTTCTAGAAGTAAATCAGTGTGTGTTAAGAGTCATTTAGGTTTTTTTGGTTGCAAACTGTCCTTTTACATGTTTTGCCCATTTTCAGATATGTTTTTCGTGTTCTCATTTTAAGAGTTCTTTACAGACTAGAAATATTCATCTTTTATCTGTGATTACAGCATGTTTGTTTTTTGAATGTACCTAGTATTTCTGCCATTCAAAAATGCATATGTAGCTAATTTTATCAATCTTTTCTCTTAGCACATTTGATTTGGGGTCATAGTTAGGAAGCCTTTCCTCACACCTAGATTAGGAGATTTCACTCTTGGTTTCTTCCAGTACTTGGGTGGTTTCCCTTTTAAAATTTACCGCTCGGATGCATTTGGAATCTTGTCTTGTGTGTTGTGTGACAGAGGGTATCCATTTTATCTTTTCCCAAATGCCTATCCAGTCATCCCAACATTTATGAAATTATATTTATAATTTATAATATGATAATATATTTATTATTTACATTTTATTATATAACTATATATTATATAATATGCATTATATATTATTACATAAATATTTACTATAATAAGTTATTATAATATAATTTATAATATCGGTTATTTGAAATTATATTTATGAAAGTATCTTTTCCCAGTAATACAAGATGCCACCTTTATTATACACTAATAGCCATATTTACTGTGTTGCCCTTATTTAGTAAGCTTTATATTTTTAGATCTGAGTTGCGAATTAACTAGTTTTTATAATCTACATCTCCAAATTAAGAACGCCATTTGTCTCTTTCTCGCACTTTTGCATGCTCACCCTCTACCTCCCAAAACAGCGGCACCTTGGTTCCAGTTTGGTTTTGCCTCAGTTTAGTTTAACGTCATGGTCCTGCTAATTTGGGATTCTTTCTTAGCAACTGCAGCAAGTATCAGAAGACCTTTCTCAGCATTACTTATAAATTACACTGGTATTCGTGGCCGCCACTGTTTCGTGAAGCCAATCTGTTTGTCTGTTGTACTTGTTTTTCTTTTTCTAGACCTACAGGGTAACCTTAGGTACATTTTGGGGAAAACTTTCATGAGTGGTACATTTTCTAAACCCTTGATGTGGTATCAGTATTTCCACGTGCCAACGAAGAGTTTTAGGCAGCTGTGTGTGCCATACAGAGTGCCTTCACTGCCCTCAAATACTTTGTTTTTAGGGAATTTGTTTCACTTCTTTGTAGGTAATTTGTTCTCTTTGGCTTTGTTTTCTTTCTGGCGGCCTTCAAGGCTTTTTCTTCATGTTTGAAGTTCATTAGCTTGTCAGTAACCAGCTAGATCCTGCACTTCTCATTTACGCTGCTTTGCATTCGGGTAGTCCTGTCTTTCTGAGAACTGAAATCGGTTTTTCAGTGCAAGGAAATTGCATGTAATTGTAGGTTTCTTGCTCCTTTTTTTCTCTTTCTTTGCTTTCTTAACTCCCGCTTGCTAGATCTTCTCCTTTGTCCTTCATTCTCTTTTTTCTGCTACTGTTTAGCTTCGTGCCTTTCAGCACTGCCCTCTGGAACGATCACTTGACTCAGTTTCCCTGTTGACTTATTCATAGTGTTCATCCCCATCAAGATTTACTTTCTGCCATGTATTAAAATTGAGATTCTCTGGCAATTATACTTTTATTCTAATGAGTAACTTATTATAGCAGCCTGTTCTTTTTTTTTTTTTTTTTTTGGAGACAAAGTATGTCATCTCAAAACTCCAGTAATCTACAATATTTATGTAGGACTTTCTTCTTCATTTATCACTGTTACTAGAGTGTTGGTTTTCTCTGGTTAGTTTCATGCTTCTCTTTCACGGTGTTACTTTTCATCACATATTCAGTGATTCTTGTTTATTTAAATGTTAAGTGGCATTGAAATTCTAGATTGGTCATTACTGGTTACTGAGGTGTATTTTCTCAGGACAAATGATAATCCCTACTCTTCCTGTTTTCTTGGTCTTTTTCTTTCACATAGATGCAGTTACAGATTCTTCTGTTTTCAAGGGTTTCTGATCAGTCTGATTCCATTTGATTTCCATTTTCTATAAATTTCTCACTGGCCCAGTTTATTGATTGTGCCCTTCTCCAAACCCAGTGCTATCGTGGATTTATTCTGATTTTAAAACTTAATGTTTCATTTCAGAAGAGAATGGGAAAGAGAAGTAAAAATCCAGTTCAGATTTTTTTCAGTTTATGAAAGAAAAATTTTTCTCCCCCTGCATAGAAGTCATGGCTATTAGACATAAAAGACACTCTGAGGGTGCCCCCCAGCTTAGCATGAGCAGGACCTCACCCAGGGTCATCGTCTAGATGAGGTTCTAGTGACTCAGTGTCTGGACCTCAAGTTTGCACATTCAGTATCACCCCCCTTGTCATAATAGTGTATAAACCTTGATGCCAGTGTATTTATCTAAAACACAGGGGTGCCTGGGTGGCTCAGTCAGTTAAACATCTGACTCTTGGGTTTGGCTCAGGTCACGATCTCACAGTTTCTTGGGTTCAAGTCCCGCGTCGGGCTCTGTGCTGGCAATGGAGCCTGCTTGGGATTCTCTGTCTCCCTCTCTCTCTGCCCCTCCCCTACTTGTCTAGTTTTTGTCTTTCTCAAAATAAATAAATAAACTTAAAAAAAATAAAACAATAAATAAAACACAGTGACCTACCTCTTCACTGATTTCACCTGTAAAACAACTGCGTGAAATTTATACACAGAACTGCTTCTTATAAGAATGTAAACACATTTTGCATTTAATTTAATATGCAGGTATAAAGTCATAAAAATTTTTTTAAATTAATATTTTTAATTTTAGAATCACCAAATTAAAGACAGACTGTCCAAGATATTGCTTGAGAAATAGACATGTCACAAAACTAGAACATTCTGCGTGGCCTGGCCTGTTGGGGCAGGTGATCGTCAGAATCAGAAGCAAGATTATAATCACAAGGTGGTTGGGTAAACTGAGAATCAGAGCAGGAACAGCGAGCTGAATAGCTTCGGAGGTTACTACCTGAAGGAGCTGGAGAGTCACTAGGGTGATACCTTGTCTCCAGGAGAGGCTCGTACCCACTGAGAGCACCGCAGTCTCCCCGTCGGTTAACTGGAGTTCTCCCATCCAGAGGACACGACTCAGCTCTGCTGTCCGCCTGGCTCCTGTTTTCCATTGTATCCTGGCAGCTGCCTTCTGCAGTTACCACATCTTTACAAAAGTGGCACAGCCAGTTCTGGGATCTCAAACTTATGGAGGTCACTCCACCTCTTACCCCCTGAGGATCCCACTAGGTGGCCAGGGCTGCATCTCCTGTTTTGGGGTTACAGGTGTCCTGAGGTGATAGGGGTCCGTTACCCAGAGACGGGTACAGATGGTGCTGAGAAAGACCTTATAGTGTGGATGTCACTCCAGCGAGCCGGCAATGAGTGGGTGGAGTGCTGGGTGTCAGCAGTCAATCCTTTTAGGTTCAAGTTACCAGGAGGGTCTCACTAAAGTTGAAGCCACTCAGCTCCCCTGCCCCACCTTTTGAGATAATACTGGTGCCACCAACTCAGCTCTCCATTGACTTTATTTGCAGAAAATTGGCTGCACAGAACTTATAAATAAGGTTCTTTATGAGAATGAAAACATGATTCACCATTCAGTTATTTATATAATGTGCAAAAGGCTGAAATAAACACTTAAATCTGGAATATTTAAGTTATAATATTAGGTAAACACAGCAAGCCTTCCTTTGAGATTTCCTTTGGAGAATTTGGGGTTTTTTTTTTTAATAAATTTGTGTTGTGTTTTTTTAATGTTTATTTATTTTTATTTTTTTTTAACATTTATTCATCTTTGAGAGACAGAGAGAGACAGAACATGAGTGGGGGAGGAGCAGAGAGAGAGGGAGACACAGAACCTGAAGCAAGCCCCAGGCTCTGAGCTGGCAGCACAGAGCCTGATGCGGGACTCGAACTCACTGACTGCGAGATCGTGACCTGAGCCGAAGTTGGACACTTAACTGACTGAGCCACCCAGGAGCCCCTGTTTATTTATTTATTTTGAGAGAGAGAGAGAGAGAGAGAGAGAGAGAGAGAGAGAGAGAGAGACAGCACACACTTGCAAGTGGGGGGGGGGGGAAGTGCAGAGAGAGAGAGGTCAGAGAGAGAATCCCAAGCAAGCTCTGAGCTCTTAGTGCAGAGCCCAACATGGGGCTTGATCCCATCAACCGGGAGATCACGACCGGAGCTGAAATCAAGAGTAGGGCCCTTAACCGACAGAGCCACCCAGGCGCCCCTGCTTTGGAGAGTGTGTCTTCCAAGAATGAGTAGACCAGAATCAACGTCCCCCTGTCTTCCCTCTGACCAGCCTCCGTACCCAGGGAGGTCAGATATGCCCACCTTGTTCTCCCAGCTGCCCTGTGAGAGACAAAAGTGGTCATATTAGGAAAGCTGCTGCCTGCTGTATGCTGGGTGCTGTCCCCGGGGCTTTCTGTGGCTGCTCCTTGAATGGAGAACACTTGTGTGTCTTTGCAGCTGTGAGGATGACCTCTCCGAGGACAGAGACGAGCTCCTGCACGGGATTTCAGAGCTGGACATCAGCAACTCAGACTGCTTCCCATCCCAGCTGCTGGTGCACGGGGCTCTGGCCTTTCCCCTGGGGTTAGACTCCTACCATGGCTGTGTCATAGCGGCTGCCCGCTACGGCCGGGGCCGGGTGGTCGTGACCGGCCACAAGGTATTATTCACCGTTGGCAAACTGGGCCCCTTTCTGCTCAATGCCGTGCGCTGGCTGGACGGGGGCCGCAGAGGCAAGATCGTGGTGCAGACAGAACTGAGGACACTGAGCGGCCTGCTCGCAGTGGGGGGCATAGACACCAGCATCGAGCCCCATCTGACCAGCGACGCGAGTGTCTATTGCTTTGAACCCGTGAGCGATGTGGGGGTCAAAGAGCTGCAGGAGTTCGTAGCAGAGGGCGGGGGACTGTTCGTTGGAGCCCAAGCCTGGTGGTGGGCCTTCAAGAACCCTGGAGTGTCCCCTTTGGCGCGGTTCCCAGGAAACCTCCTCCTCAACCCCTTTGGCATCAGCATCACAAGCCAGAGCCTCAATCCGGGGCCCTTCCGTACTCCTAAAGCAGGGATCAGGACCTATCACTTCCGCTCCACTCTGGCTGAGTTCCAGGTCATAATGGGCCGGAAGAGAGGGAATGTGGAAAAGGGCTGGCTGGCAAAGCTGGGGCCGGACGGGGCTGCTTTCCTCCAGATCCCCGCAGAGGAGATCCCTGCCTATATGTCTGTGCACCGGCTCCTGAGGAAACTGCTGAGTCGCTATCGGCTCCCGGTAGCAACGCGAGAGAACCCTGTTATCAATGATTGCTGCAGGGGTGCTATGCTCTCCCTGGCCACTGGTCTGGCCCACTCGGGAAGCGACCTCTCTCTGTTAGTGCCAGAAATCGAAGACATGTACAGCAGCCCCTATCTGCGCCCCTCAGAATCTCCTATCACCGTTGACGTCAACTGCAACAATCCAGGTAAGAAATGGGGGCAGGGATAAGGAGAACTCAGCATGGGGGCCGTGGGGACGGGGCCTGATGGCCTCAGAAGGCCATCGCCACCCTTGGCCATGCACTTTCCAGGAGATGGGGGTTGGGGATTTAGGTGACATTTAAGCACCTGAATCAGGGTGGCATGAAGGGAGGGAGGCGGGCGGAGCTCCCCAAGGGGCTGTGGATGTGCTGGACAGAGATGGCGTCACGGAGGAGGGATAAAGTCTGCCCTTCTGTGCGTCGGCAGGCACCAGATACTGCTGGATGAGCACCGGGCTCTACATTCCTGGAAGGCAGATCATAGAGGTCTCGCTGCCTGAAGCTGCTGCCTCTGCTGATCTGAAGGTAAGGCCAGGCCCCATCTCCCATGTGACGCAGAAGCCAGAGGTTCTTGCTGTCCGGGTTGCCAGTTAAAAACCCTACTGGCCATGTGAGGCAAGGACTTACCCCATTTTAAGGGTAAGACACCTGAGGGGGGCAGGTGGATTGAAAATATCAATCTAGTACACCTGGAACTAATGTGACACTGTGTGTCAACTATACTTGGGTCGATCAGTAGATCTGATGCATTGCAGAGCCCAGGACTCAAAGCTCACCAACTGCTAGCTCTCAAGTTCTGTGCCTTTCACTCATGTCCTGCAGTGGGGAATAAGAAGGGCAGCAAACAGGAGTGCCTGGCTGGCTCACTCGGTACGCAAGCGACTCTCAATCTCAGAGTCGTGAGTTCAAGCCCCACGTTGGGCACAGAGCCTACTTAAAAATAATAATAATTTAAAAAATAAAATGCTTCCATTAAAGTAAAATAAAATAAGGCACCACATGGAGGGAGGGACCCCGGCATGCAGCAATGTTCAGTCAACCTCAGTTCCCTTTCCATGCCCATCTAACCTCCCACTGGAGCCCAAGGTCTTTCTGCCTCTTCCCTGTGACACCAAAGACTGTTCCTGCTTCCCTGTTCCACCTTCAGCTCTGTCGCTGTCACACACACATATCACAAATTAAGTAGCCATCCTGCTCAGCCCCCTTGAGAGTTGTGACAGGTAGGGTCTGTTCTGTGCCTGTACCTCTCCTGGAACTCTCTAGCATCAGCCTGGGAGAACCATCCCAGGACTCTGCGAAGTACAGGGCCTGCTCCACTGGCCCAGGAGGGGGGCCCTGGAGAACAGGAGGAACTGAGTCCATCCTCCAGGCCATCAGCCGGTCACCCTGCCCTTCACCGGGCCTCCTCTCTAGTCAACAAAACGCAGGAGTCCGCAAGATCCCCTCTGCCCTATTACCAATGCCAGAATGGCCACAGTGAAATAGGCAACCCAGTATCCTGTGGGTTTCAGAGACACCCAGGGGCCCGGGAGTCGGCCCTCCTCAGCATTAGCGTGTGGGTTCCACCCAGTGCCCCTCACTTCAGCGTCCCTGGGAGGACATTACACGTGGTTCAGTCCACGCGGCCCTGAGGAATGATGGAATTGCATGGGTTTGGCACACATGGTTCACAAATGGTGGAAAAACTGGGCTTGCGTGGGGTCATGGCCCAGTGATCCTGACTGCCCCCACCTCCTGGGAGCCTTCCCTTTCCACCTGCACACTCCCCGAAGTGACTCTGGGCGGGGGGGATCTTCTGCTCCAGATACAGATTGGCTGCCACACGGATGACCTGACCAGAGCCAGCAAGCTGTTCCGAGGCCCGCTGGTGATCAACCGGTGCTGCTTGGACAAGCCCACAAAGTCCATCACCTGCCTCTGGGGCGGCCTCCTCTACATCATCGTGCCTCAGAGCAGCAAACTGGGCTCCGTGCCCATCACTGTGAAGGGGGCTGTGCATGCCCCATACTACAAGCTAGGTGAGTGGAAGCCGTGGGGTGCATGCCTGCAGGAATGGGTCATCTGGGGCTATTCGGTGTAGGAAGAGAGACACGTGGGTTGGTAGAGGGAAGGAGAGAAGGACCAAACCACATTCATGGGGAGGGACTTCACAGAAGGAAAGAGAGGGGATGTGGTTGTTCATGACCTTGCTGTTCTCCGCCTGGGCTCAGGTTGTATCTTTTCACGTTAAGGGATTTGGGAAAGTGAGTTTCAAGCCCCACGGCCTCTCTTCCCAGGGGAGACCTCGCAGGAGGAGTGGAAGAGGCGTATCCAAGAGAATCCAGGTCCCTGGGGAGAGCTGGCTACGGACAACATCATCCTGACCGTGCCAACCGCCAATCTGCGTACCCTGGAGAACCCTGAGCCATTGCTTCGCCTCTGGGATGAGGTGATGCAGGCTGTGGCGCGGCTGGGGGCCGAGCCCTTCCCTTTGCGTCTGCCCCAGAGGATCGTCGCCGACGTGCAGATCTCAGTTGGTGGGTGCCCTGGGCGAACCAGCCGTCTGTGCACGCTCCCCTCGGGCCCTCTCCTTTTTTTTTTTCCAACAGCCATCCAGTGGGCGGCCAGCAGGTTAAAAATGTTTTTCTAGTAAGACATATAAGATGTAAGTCTTGCCATCTAGATGAAAAGGGGGAAAATGGATCTAAGAAAAATAGACACAGCCATATCCCCCAACAAAAAATGGGAAACTACCTAAATGTCCAAAAGTATGGAATGGTTAAGTGATATATGGTGTGTACCTTCAATAGTCATTGAGGAAGATATTTAAAGTGATATTTTGATGGCAGAAAGAAATATGATGGGATTATGTGACACAAGAAAAGCAGGCTACAGAACTATATGAGCAGCACATTAAAATATCTAACAGTTGACAGGCGCTTGGGTGGCTCTGTTGGTTAAGCGTCAGACTTCAGCTCAGGTCATGATCTCACAGTTCGTGAGTTCGAGCCCCCATGAGGCTTTTCACTCTCAGCCCGGAGCCCACTTGGGATTCTCTCTCTCTCTCTGCCCCACTCCCACTCTCCCACTCTCTCTCTTCCTCTCTCAAAAATAAAAATAAAGTAAAACATAAAAGTATGTAACAGTCGAAGTCAGCATGTCAAGAGAGGTCTTCAACAGCAGGAACCATTCAGAGAATAGTGCCGGGCTTTCACAGCAGCCCCAGCAGGGAATGTCAAGGAGAAACTAAAAGTGGCAGAGGGTCTGGACCTAGGTCACAGTTGTTGGGAGAAGGAACTTAACAACTTTGAGAAGACACTGAATGAAGAGATCTGTGCCAGGGGGTCAAGAAGCCTAGAAAACCGGGGGGGGGGGGGTGTGTGGACATTAAAGAACGATGGAAATTTCTCTGGACCCCAGTTTTCTTGCCCCTCCGGAGATGATCCCTATAAAGTAGTGTCAATGTGGGCAACTCCACATCTAAATATTGAGAAGGGGAAACCACCGTCAGGAGTTTTTCAGTTTTGAGAGAAGGGTATAATGAGACAGGTTCACATGGACAGGACACTCTCACAAAAATAGAAATTGAAGAGGAACACGAAGGGCTGTCTGTAATGTGCATCAGTCCTGCAGCCACACCCTCTCGGGTGGGAGTGGGGTGGGGGCACCCATCCACCATGAGAGGAGGGGGGAAGCCCAGGTGGGTCTTGTGTGGATCGTCCTTCTGAGCATTACGGTTTCTGGGAGTCCTGGTACAGATGCGTGGGGAGCATCCTAACCCCTCTTCCTCCCTCCTGCGGCCCAGGCTGGATGCACGCAGGGTACCCCATCATGTGCCATCTGGAGTCTGTGCAGGAGCTCATCAATGAGAAGCTCATCAGAACCAAGGGGCTGTGGGGCCCCGTCCACGAGCTCGGCCGTAACCAGCAACGGCAGGAGTGGGAGTTCCCCCCGCACACCACGGAGGCCACCTGCAACCTGTGGTGTGTTTATGTGCACGAGACAGTCCTGGGCATCCCTCGAGGCCGCGCCAATATTGCTCTGTGGCCTCCGGTTCGGGAGAAGAGGGTCCGAATCTACCTGGGCAAGGGTCCCAATGTGAAAAACTGGAATGCGTGGACCGCCCTGGAAACATATCTCCAGGTACTGGGCAGCCGTGGAGGGGGATGGGAACCTCCCACTCAGGGGACCGGCAGCGCAACCTTGTTAGGTGACGTTCTAGTGACCCAGGAGACCTGATGGAGCCCAAGTGTGACAGTGCTAGCTGATGAAGCCTCCCAGTGGACATGACTGCCTCAGCCCCACCCTCACACCATGATTCTGAGGAGGTTCAGTAGAGTGGATAGAAAGCACCACGAAAGCTTAAACTTGGTAGAGGCGAAAAGAGTACTTAAATACAGTTATCATCTCTGGCTTTAAACCCAGACATACCTGAGACTGAAGCCAAGCCGTGCCACAAAATAGCCCTCTAAAACCAAACACCCCCCGGCCCTGCTCCCCACACACAAGATATGGGATGGGACCTGTTGTTTCCTTACAGGAGGCGGATCTTCTCCCTGCCTCAGTTTCTCCCTCTTAGGCAGTCCCAGATTCCTCATTGGCCTGGACACGAGGTTGCCCCTGCCTTTGAACTACTGTTCAACACGCCAGTTCCCTCCCTGTGGTCGCTGGGGCAGCGTCTCACCACCTGGGATTCTGGAACTCAGTCTCCAGCCAGGCACACTCTATTCTGGTTCTTGCTCTGTTCGAATCCGCTGCCCTGAGAACAACAGTGAAAGTGCCTGCAGACCTTAACCTTGTCGTTGGGCCGCTTTCACCCCAGGGACAAAAGGTGCTCACGTGTGAAATCCAGCTGACGCTGTTCCAGAGAATGGCTAATGTCCGTCCCAACTGTAAAGCGCCATAACCCAGCCTCACGTGGGCTGTTGCCAATGGCCTCAGGACAGCTGCCTTTTCCTAAAACTATGTCTTACGTAACTTAATTCTAGCCACCTAGACTGTACATAATCTTGTGTCTATAGGACTCACCTTCTTTTCCCTAAAGGCCATGTTCCTAGCCTTGCAGATTGACATAGGCCTATGGCCGATGCAGGCTAATGTCAGGGTAAGGATGGAGGTTCCCCAACTATTGGGGTTTAACTTTGCAACTGTTGAAGATACAAGGATTTTTTCACGTCAGCCTGTTTTGAATCCTTGTGTGATATCCTGTGGTCGCTTTCACGATCTAGTGAGCTTCATGAATAACGATACTGGTGGTAAATACTGATAATAACCTTTACAGTTATTACCACAGCCATCATTTATTGAGTGTCTGCTCAGGGCTGAGCACCGTGCTAGCTCAGAGGCCCTTCCAAAGATAAGATCAGGATGGCCCATGAGGCCAGCAGCCACAACGGGAGACAGGGTCAGTGACAGAGATGAAACTTGTGTTTCAGAGGTTAAATACATTAATTTACTGTAGTGTCTGCTGGGCCTTCTTTCTGTGGATTAAATGTCTCATCTTGCTGCTGCTTTCTCTTCCCAGCTACAGGAGGCCTTTGGGTGGGAGCCGTTCATCCGTCTCTTCACTGAGTACAGGAACCAGACCAACTTGCCCACAGACAATGTTGACAAAATGAATCTGTGGGTGAAGATGTTCTCCCACCAAGTGCAGAAGAATCTGGCTCCGTTCTTTGAGGCCTGGGCCTGGCCTATCCAGAAGGAAGTGGCTACCAGCCTGGCCTATCTGCCTGAATGGAAGGAAAATATTATGAAATTATACCTCCTCACACAGATGTAAGGAGTGCCCAGCGAGGTGGCAGGTAGAGAGGTTTGGGGAGGTAGGCAGAGATGGGGATTCAGTCCTCGACCTCTGTCTCTTAGGGTCCTAGCCTTGCCCTCTCAGCTCCCTGCCCCTGTACCTGACTGCCTGGCTCCATCCCTAGAAAGTGGGTTAAGAACACAGCAAAAAGGGGAATCCTAATTTCTCAGGAGCAAGGCCTTCTGTTTGTGAGTCTCGTTCCTCTGCTCTCAGCTGTCAGATTCCCTCCTGGCCCTATACTGGCCTGGTTCTGAGAGCTTTGACACCTGCCTTCATGCCAGCCCTTGGCTCACCATTGGGGGCCATGGCCCTTAGGGGGTGGTCCTCATTCTAACATCCTGAGGACTCTCTGGTCTTGTATGTTTTGACCAGCTGCTCCAAAAACCTGACCCTAGAATCTACTGCAGCACAAATTTACCAGGATAACCAGACAGTTCCTTGATATTCTGTGTCAGGTCATTTTCCAAGAGCGTGAGACACAATCTAGTGTACCAGAAAGAGCCCATAGCTGGGGTTAGCTCTTGGGAAAGTCACTGTAGCTCTATGAGTATGAGGTGAGGACAAAAATCCCTGCCTCACAGGGTGGTCGTGAAGACTCAGACCAATAGCTCTGAAGAGGCCTGCGAATACAGTACTTGCACGTCTCAGAGACTGCTCCGCGTTCTGCTGGCCCACGGAGTAGTGAGCTTAGTACATCCTCTTTTCTCGCCACAGCCTGGAGGTTAAGACCATCATCTCTCACAGCAGACTCCTTGCATCCAAAGCCTGGTTCTTCCACCTGTTAGTCATGTGACTCTGGGCAAACTGCTTATAAAATGGGATCTATTTCATAGAATTATTGTGAGGATTAAGTTTTAGCACCTCTAAAAGGAATTGGGACAGTACCAGGCAGTTGGCAGGTACTGAGAAAGTGTCAGTTTCTGTTGTTACTGTCTAATGAATTCGGTATCATTGTAGAGCTAGACTGCCCTTTTAGATGGCATTTACAGATGGCAGTGTGATCTATCCCATCCCATCCTACACTTTATACACCAGCCTCTGAAAGCATTGTGGAATCTTGCTTTAGCATCTACAGGATCCACAGGCTCTAAATCCACAGTGGGGTTTTAATAGCTACTTGGGGTTTGGTCTCTTCATTCAGTTCCACCTTTCAGGTAAAAGCCCTTCCTTGATTAGATCAAGAGTGGAAGTCACTTGAAAAACTGGAACAAATCCATGAGGGTGTTTGTCTAGCAAACAATGGGCACCCAGCTTAGTGATGGTGTCTATATTTCCAGAGTGGCACAGATTCCTATCGCTGCCCAGAGTTCCTTACCAGTTTGGCAGATGAAGTCTACACACACAGAGAAATCTTTACTTCAGAACCAGCTAACTGGATATGACTGACCCAAATTTCATTTAATTACAATGCAAAGACTTTCTTAAGTTTTCTTCTGATCTTATTCACAACTTCCCATTTTCTGTGTAATTTTAACTAGAGTTGAGGCTCTGGGATTAATTCGTACACCCAGCCAGTTTCCTTTAGATCACTTCTATTCATTTAGTTGTTTTAATACACTATTTTATTCGCTTTGTTAGGAACTGGGTGGAGGCATAGGCAACAAGATTGGACCCACAGAGTATTCTTCTGTGGATTCCTTTATTATGTCATTTCTCAGTCCTAGAATTATTTTCCTCTATTTCATGAATGTCTTCCTCTAGATGCTTTAAACGTAGATGTTGGACGTTCATTCAACGTTTGAAAAAATCCTGCCAATTAGAGGGTTTTTGAGTGTGTGCCAAATAACATACTTGTTTTTTGTTTTTAATATAGATTAATTTAATCGTCACAATAATCTGATGAAGTGGAAATGTATCGCTCCCATTTCAGGAATAAGTGAGCTGAATTTTATGGAGATCAAGTAAAGTGCCTGAGGCTACATTGCTAACAGGTGGTAGACCTGGGATTCGAACCAGGGCCCTCTGATTACCGAATGGGTGTTAGTAACGAAAGTGCTTTGAATAAGCAAATCAGTGAGTAAATGAAACCAGCCAGCAAACAAAAGGACCTTTATGTCCTTCTTGCCAGCTTTTTGGCTGCTTGTGCTCACCCCCCATCCAATTTTATCAGAACAGAAAGTCCCTTTGTTTACCCCAAATGCCAGTTCAAAGGAAGAATCTACGGTAGGCTCCTAAAGTGTTTTCCAAAGACAGTATGGGTCTTTCAGGTTCAGTTTATTCAGGTTTCACGCATTATCTCTAGGGCACCATGAACGCATTCTAGTAGCTTACTGGGTTTTGAATGATGGGTTATTTTGGTAAAGTGCCTGACTCCCAGAAGTCTCAGACATTGCATGTTCTCAGTGAGGAAATCAGATTCTTAGTCCTCTAGAATAATATTTGTATGCATTCTGGCCCTCTTTAGTTCATTTTTAGCATTGCGGCCCCGGGGATCTCTTAAATATATAAAGTTATTCATGTCACTCTTGTGTCTAAAAGCTTCCAGTGGGACTTTGAATTTAAGATGATGAACTAAGCATATAAGTTTACTTCCCCTCCCTCCCCAGGCCCCACTGAAATTGAAGTCAAGAAATGCAAAAGAGAATTGACACATCTCAGCAAAGAAAACAGAACAGATTTGATTATAACTGAAGAAGATCTCAACACATTTCTGGAAGAGAGAAGGTGGATGAAGCATAATAATGAATGAAAGAGTGAAGGTGTCTTTCAGACAGAATAGAAGCTGATCTGAACAACCTAATCCCAAAGAAACATGAGCACCTGAAGAGTCTATAGAGTTATACCTTATACCCGTTGTAAATCTGAACCCCGTCCTATCCTACCCCAACCATTGTGCAGAACACAGGCAGTATTGCAATTGGTACCCATTAAAAATCTGTTGTTCTTGTTGTTGTTGTTGTTTGTACAGAAGTTGATTAAGCTGCCTGAGGAGAGGTAGAAGTTGGTGCCCCAGAATAAGATTTCTCTTTTTTGGAAATAAGTGACCTCTCCCAGCCTATCAGCTAATTCTCTGTCAAAATCCCTCTGCAAATGCCCAAGGGCTTCTAGTTCCAGAAGAGGCTTAACTAGAGAAACAGACCCAGCCATACAATGGCAGAGGATACCCACGCCAATTCCTATAGAAGTTAACAGTTATATTGATTCTTAAATGCAAACGGTCAGCCCAGTAGTTTGGGCATTAGGAGGTGGAGGGGGAGGACCAGGGGAGAAGCATGTAAGAAAAATAACCAGTTAGAATTGGGAGACTTGAAAAATACAACCAACTCTAGAGGAAACAAAGTGAACATGGTGAACAAAGTGAACATGAAAACAGAAGGCTACAAAGGAAAGAAAAACTGAATAAAAAGAGCCCTTTGAAAATGAAATAAAACTACCCAAAATATTCAGTAGACAGGCTGGAAAATAAAGTTGAGGGCAACTCCCTAGATACACAACAAAAAGAAGCAGTAGAAAAAAATGAAGGAAAGAGATCTAGTCAATCAGTATCTAAGCATTAGGACTTTTTGGAAAAGAGAACATACAAAATCTAGGTGAAGAAATTTTTTAAAAATTGAAGAACAGAAAGAACTAAGTCTCCAGATGGAGGGACCCTGATATCACCTATATCTAGACACGATCTTGTGAAATTTTGGAATATTAAAGAAAGAGAGAAGATATTACAAGTGCCCAAAGAGAAAATAAAGTCATCATAATTAGCTCAACTAAAAAGGGATGAGAAATAGACTGGCAGCAGATTTTTCATCAGCAACACTGAGTGCTGGAAGCCAATGGAGCAGTTTCTTCCCTTATGGAAAATATTTGGATCCCGGATAACCTAGCAAGCCAAACTGTCAAGAGTGACATCAAAATAAAGACATTTTCTGACAGGCAAGTTTTCAGAAAGTCTACCTACTTTGCACCCTTACTAAGAAAGTACCTTGAGGAAGTTCTCCAAGAAAATGAGGAAGAAGACCAGGAAAGAAGAAGAAATGGAATCCAGGAAACAATGGACCTCACCTAGGATGTCTCACTCTAGAGTGACAGTTGTCCAGCAGGATGTCTCACTCTAGAGTGACAGTCCAGCAAGATGTGTCACTCTAGAGTGACAGCTGTCCCAGCAGGATGCCTCACTCTAGCAGACCCATTTCAGATGAGAGCACACAGTCTCAGGCTCTTTGGGAAGAATATACATTCTGTTCCACAGATCGTATCACTGAGAAGCTGGAATGTTTGAAAATATGGAAGACATACATGCTTCAGTCGGCAAAAAGAAAACGGAAGTATGTCGAGACATTCACGTCCAACTGTGAAACAAAAACTCATGGAATGTACGAAGAGATGCAATTTGACATTGGCGGTAGGTACCTTTCCTTACAAGTGGCATAGGAATCATGAACACTGGGTTTTGAATGGCAAAAAAATGCCCTCGCATCTACTCGGCTCTCAGTAAACACTATTTACCTAGACAAAATAATGTAGATGCTGTCTGTTGGTATTCAGTGTTCTGATCAGCCTAGAGACAAAACATGAGAAGCTTAATTTTTTATTCAGAACTGAAATGGAATATAACGAATCCTGACAAGCTAAGAAACAAGAGAACAGAAAGAGGTTGAGAATTGGTTGGGGGAGGAGGGGTGGAAGGAAGAGATGGGCCACTTCTGCATTCACAGCGAGAATGAGAAGATGAAGTCTGCAGTTAATGGAACAAGAACTAGAGGGCAGTATACTGTCCAAAGTTATAAATGAAATCAACAGAAGTCTTAAAAATGGCATTATCTATCGAAAGCTTGGGAAAGGACAGGCAAAGGAAAGGTGGGGATAGTGTAAGTTAAATCCTTATCTTTTGTAATGGGGAATTATTAAAGATTGTCTAAAGTTAATAAGTCAAGAATTATTGTTCAGACATATTATTTAATGTTAGCAAGTTAGTTAACAGAAGATCTAAAAATAGAAAATGTTAAATGCATTGCCTCTAGGGAACGGGGCTAGGGTTAAAGAGGGTGGGGTGGGAAACCGTGTTTTTCATTTTAAGTCCTTCTGTACTATTTAATTTTTTACCTTGTGCATGTATTACTTTGAAAAAATTTTTAATAAACTCAAATAAAAATTCTCCAGTGACTTCATATTGACTAAGATATGCTCCAAACCAAACCCTTACAATGGCTTATGAGGCCCTCAGATATTTGGATCCACCCAGTGTGTCCAGGTTCACTGTTCTTCCCATTACTCTCTAGGTCCGGCCACACTAAATCTCTTCCAATTATTCACACTTCACCTTCCCTTGTTTCTGCAGGTGTTCCACAAAAAACAAAGCTTGTCCCTGATCTCACCATGTAACTGAGATTAAGCTTACTCTCTAGCAGATTTTTAATATTCATTGAGTGAAGGAACACTCAACAGGTGTTGCATGAAGATTGCCAACCAGTGTTATTTCCCAAGAAGGCATGATATTTGTCCCTATTCTATTCCAGGGAATATTTCAAGATCATAATGGGGCTGTAAGTCTTCCTGCATTCCTATTTATTTGACGATTTGGGTAAGTTTTAGTCTTAGATGAGACCAGGTCATGTCAGAAGATTTCTATCCATCTGTCAGTCTCCTTGTTATGTTCTTTGCCACTTTGCTTGAACATCATAATCTGTTTTCTCCAATTCTCCCTCTGCCTCCCACCCCCGTATTTTGGAGAGGCAGTCAACTATGTAGGAGAAATCTTCAGGCTCCCAAATTTCTTGTGTTTTGCTATTCCTCATCTCTTGGTGGCTCTTCCTTCCCCACTAGTTTACTTTCTTCTGTTGTCCAACTCCCAAGACCAGGTGGAGCTCTCTAAGGAACATTGGCCTTACAGCCATATATATTGGCCTTACACATTAGGCTGCTATATTTAGTCCCTAAACCAATGTCCTCACATTGGTGAATCGCAACCTCACCTAAGGTATATGCTAGCAAGCCACTAGGTAAGTAGATATGGCATTAGATGTTGACTGGTTTTGCTGACAAAAGTAACACATTCTATGCCTTCTTTCAATATGACATCACTTCTAGGTTCTTTATTCCTTCAATGCTTTTGGACCCCTACTTAGCTTCCATTTTGAAAAGGATTTCTTTCTTTGACCCTCATCATTAGAGTCAGAAGTGTGGTAGAGAAGGTGGGAGGGGGGGGCGGTGATCCTCTACTTTTCAAGCATCTTCTAACTACACACACACACACACACACACACTCCACATCTAATTCAAGAGAGCTATAGAAATGCTACTGATTCATTTGGATTCTTACACATTTGAATGCTATAAAGAAGCATTTCTTTGAGAGGAAAGGTTGTGTACATTGTTATTGGCAATGTTCTCATGCTGGGTGCTTAGTTTTATAGGTGTTCATTATATTAGGAAAAAAATAGAATAAATAAGTAAATTAGAAACAAAACAAGCATTGATCAGTGATGACAGTTATCAGGAGCCAAGGACTATGTTAACACAAGTATGTGTACATGAAGGTCATTAAAATGTTACTTCTGTTCATCTGAACTATAAAGGAACTCAAATATACATAATTAAGAAATATGTACGTGTGGGTACTAAAAATTTCTTTGCATGAACTGCCTTAAATTTGGCATAAAATTCACTGTCACAGACTGCCAAAATTATTTAGTATAATTTGAGTTCAGAGATAGTACAGGTGGGTGGGTGGGAGAATGTTGAGGGTGGGAGCCAGGAGGGCAAAATGATCAAATGTAAAACATAAAGACAACCAAATCAAGGAGTCCAGGAGAGGCCCCACAGACCGAGACATCCCCCCCATTCCCCAACACAACCTGTAATTCTGGGCCCAAGTATATATAACTGGCTATACCTATGCCAAGCCCTGTTATCTGTGAAGTGTTTGCTTTAAGTAAGAGCCAAGTACCTGGAAGAGGTCATGAGCTCTCCCTGTAGCCTCCATCAAGGTAATGAGTGGGAGAGGCCTACTCCAATTTTTTGTTTTATTTTTTAACAGTTTCTCCTGTGGTTCTTACTGTCAGAGCAGCTTGGGGGCCACACAAAGGAAGCAATAGTAAGTTGTAATCAAGGTTTCTAATACTTATTCACAAGACATTTGGCACTGTGAGCTGGTCTGTTGGTAACAGTCAAAATCTAGAGCAGACAAATCTCGAATCCTCATAGGAAATGGAGATTAAACTATAAAAAGGCAAACAGTGACTCACATCAGTAGTGTCAGAGTGACCTCTGGATAACACCTACAGAGTCTCTGGTACTGGATGAAGAAGAGAATTTAATGGGATGGATGGGATGGGGAGGGGTGAATATCCTCAGGTCTAACAGATGATGGTATTGACGCCCTCCAGCCAAAGACCACCAGGAGCACCCCTCTAGCTGAACAAGCGGCTAGGGAAAAGCACACACTGCAGGGAACTGGGCATCTCAGTAAAAGGTGTTTAAAAGAAACGACTAAGAATTTGGCTTTGGGCGAATCATTTTGGGGAGGGTCTAAGGAAGCAAGGCTTCGTTCTGGATTGGATGCTGTCAAGACGCAGGGGCAATTCTATGATTGTCTCAGGAAATCTCATCTATTGGTAAAGGGATGCCTAAAGTGGCCATAGAGCCAGAACTGGTCTCTGAAAAAGTAGCAGGTCCTCATTTTAGGTAAGAGAGACGGATATTTGGTATTTTGTGGTTGCCCAGAGATCTTGCTCTTGTTGCCTTATCATGGTCTCAGAGTGATCTTGTTTGATGTGGATGTTCCATGGAATGGTTTATGTACAAAGGGGAAAAACAGCGCCTAGCTGTATCAGACAGGTTCCTGAGGTCAGGAGCTGCTTTTTTTTTTCTTTCTCAGTGCTAGAGGATGAAATGAAGAGCCTCTGTTCCTCTTACACAAGATTAAAATATGCATTTCTCTTCATGTGCCTGTTGGCCATCCGGATGTCTTCTTTAGAGAAGTGTCTATTCATGTTTTCTGCCCATTTCTTCAGGGAAATACAAATCAAAACCACACTCAGATATCACCTCACGCCAGTCAGAGTGGCCAAAATGAACAAATCAGGAGACTATAGGTGCTGGAGAGGATGTGGAGAAACGGGAACCCTCTTGCACTGTTGGTGGGAATGCAAATTGGTGCAGCCACTCTGGAAAGCAGTGTGGAGGTTCCTCAGAAAATTAAAAATAGACCTACCCTATGACCCAGCAATAGCACTGCTAGGAATTTACCCAAGGGATACAGGAGTACTGATGCATAGGGGCACTTGTACCCCAATGTTTATAGCAGCACTCTCAACAATAGCCAAATTATGGAAAGAGCCTAAATGTCCATCAACTGATGAATGGATAAAGAAATTGTGGTTTATATACACAATGGAGTACTAACTGGAAATGAGAAAGAACGAAATATGGCCCTTTGTAGCAACGTGGATGGAATTGGAGAGTGTGATGCTAAGTGAAATAAGCCATACAGAGAAAGACAGATACCATATGGTTTCATTCTTATGTGGATCCTGAGAAACTTAACAGAAACCCATGGGGGAGGGGAAGGAAAAAAAAAAAAGAGGTTAGAGTGGGAGAGAGCCAAAGCATAAGAGACTCTTAAAAACTGAGAACTAAGGGTTGATGGGGGGTGGGAGGGTGGGGAGGGTGGGTGATGGGTATTGAGGAGGGCACCTTTTGGGATGAGCACTGGGTGTTGTATGGAAGCCAATTTGACAATAAATTTCATATATTGAAAAAAAAATATGCATTTCTCTTGACTGAGCATAGGGATGAGTTGGGGGAAAAAATAATATCACAAGGTGCCCAAGAGCAACCCCTGGAAAGGGTGGTTCCCTAATGATTCCCTAGACTTGGAGCAAGTCTTGGTTGTAATTCAAAATGAGGCTGGGACCACAAGTTAATACTAACAGGCCACTTACTTACTCTCCGAAACGTTCCCACTTCTGAAATGTAGGTTCCCTGAGCCATTCCTGAGAAGAATATAAAGTAGGCATTAGGGAAGCAGTTTGCTTTTACCTAACAGGAAGAACATAACAGTAAGATACCATTACAGTCCATCTAAATGCACTTGCTAGTTGAGCCACACAGGAAAAATTGGAATTTAAAACAGAAACTGAAAGGTGCCTTTATGTTAGTTAGATATAGAATGCTTTCGGGGCACCTGGCTGGCTCAGTCAGTTAAGCGTCTGACTCTTGACTTGGGCTCAAGTCATGATCTTATTATGGTTCATGAAATTGAGCCCCTCATCAGGCTCTGTGCTGACAGCACAGAGCCTGCTTGGGATTCTCTCCCTCTCTGCCCCTCCCCTGCTTGCTGTGTACACACTCTCTCTCTCTCTCAAAAATAAGTCAACTTTTAAAGAAATGTATATTTAAAAAAGATCTATAGTGCTTTGATAAAAGGAGTAGCAGGAACCATTTTCTCCAGGGCTCAAACTTCCCTTATGGAGCTCATAGTCTCTGGGAGATAGGAGAGTAAAGCAGTAAAGATCTGTGGCCTCACTGAGATTTTAAATATTTTTTAGCATAAAACTAAATGAAACCACTGGAAAAATGCTTTACCAAGTTAAATTAAAATTCTTCGTGTTTGATCTGCCCTCTTTTAAGAAATGTTCAAAGAGGGTCACCTGGGTGGCTCAGTCGGTTAAGCATCCAACTTCAGCTCAGGTCGTGATCTCACAGTTGGTGAGTCCAAGCCCCTCATCGGGCTCTGTGCTAACAGCTTAGAGCCTGGAGCATGCTTCAGATTCTGTGTCTCCTTCTCTCTCTGCCCCTCCCCCATTTGCACTCTGTCTCTCTCTCTCAAAATAAACAAACATTTAAAAAAGTTTTAAAAAAAGAAATGTTCAAAGAAATGTTCCCTAAACATTCATAAAATCATTATAAAATTTTGGCTTCTGTAAGATGCATGTTCCACATTTGGGCATCTCCTTCCAATCTGGCCATTGGGTCACCTATAAATTCACTCAATAAACATTTATTGAACACCTACTACAATGCTAGTTAGAGGGTCTGGAAAAACACAATAAACATAATAAACCACCTGTCTTCATAGTGCTTATGTTCCAGTTTGAACATTAAAATGAACAAATAAACATATATCGAGTATGTTGAAGTATAAAACAAAGTTAAGACTGAGAAGTGAGTGTTCTGGGGAGGAGGGCACTGGACAAGGGGTGTGTTTGCTGTTTTATGCAGTGAGGTCCAGGAAAGCCTCTCTGATAAAGGGGACATGTGGCAGATTCTTGAAGGAAATGAGGGAGCAAAGCATGCAGATAATTCAAGGCAAAGAGAGGTAAAATTATACTTGGCATACTGAGAGCAGCAAGACAGACAAGAATTTCATCCCCGTAAGAGTCAATAGCTACTTCTTGGATATAAGCTTTAATTTCTGACCTTAGCTTTATGATAGAATCCACTGACTTAATGGAAAGTCACAACTTTTGAGTTATCTCTCCTCAAACTTCAAAGTCAAAGCATGCTTCTCACTCTGAAATATCCCTGTGACTGAGGAGCATGAGGGGCTCAACTTAGTGGCTGCTGTGACCTCTACCAAAGGTACTGAATGAAGACATGCCTTTAACTTTTATAGATTAAGTTCTGGGTCCCTGTTGATGGCCTGATGGATCCAGTAACAAGTGGACTTTGGAACCACATTCACGGGAGAAAACTGATTTGGAAGCAAATGACTAAATTTGCACAGCAGTGCAAGTTTTAGACTTCCATGCTGATGTCCTTCAGGACAAATGTGTCATGGGAAACAGCCTCAGTTATCCTTGGCCTCCTAGTCCATATCCCTCTTCCCCTGCTAAGCTGTAAAATATCCATTTGACCTTGGTTAAAATTAAAAGACACATGGGGGCACCTGGGTGGCTCAGTAGGTTGAGCATCTGACTCTTGGTTTCGGCTCAGGTCACGAGCTCGCGGTTCATGAGATGGAGGTCCACACCAGGCTCTGCACTGACAGCACGGAGCCTGCTTGGGATTCTCTCTCTCCTTCTCTTTCTGATCCTCCCCCACTCTCACACACACACACACACACACACACACACACACACTCTCTCTCTCTCTCTCTCTCTCTCTCTCTCTCTCTAAGTAAATATATAAACAAAAAAATTAAAAGATACTTGGATCATAAGTATCGATATAAAATGAAAAACCTTGAGAAGGAAAACCTTGATATTACAGTAATTCTCAGAATAAATCAATTTGGAAATAATTGTTTATACTTGCAGAAAAATCTAAAAAATAATGTTATTGATCCCATAGGACTGGGAGCTTTGATATTCCTTCTCTACATGGATTTTATTATAGAGATATTGGCCTTCAGTGATTCCCAATTCCCATACAGCAGCCCCTCTGGCATCTTGACATCTGCGACCCTTGTGGGTTTGTGCATGAAGACAGATAAACCACACTGGTGTGGGTACAATTATAGAAACTGGGTCTGTTGTATACCTACCTAATGGGTCTGATATTTCAGAGCCAGAGGAAAAACATCCACACTCAGCCTTGGGCTAAGTCAGCTCCACTGGCTCCGGGACAACTGAAATCTTCAGTACAAAACCAACCGTTATGGAGATGGGACAAGTTTGGAAATGTATGAAGACTCCTCTCTTGTTGCTGATGCGAAGAAGACATCTTTAGAATGGGTATCTGTGGAGTGGTAGTGGTATGTTCCAAGACACCCCCTGTGACTGCAATATTACTGCTCCTGCCACATACATCCCACATCCTAATGATCCAAAAAGAAAATATAGGCCCAGGTTGGGGAACCTGGCTGACTCAGTCGGTAAAGCATGCGACTCCTGATCTCGGGGTTGTGAGTGTGTTGGGTGTAGAGATTACTTAAAATAAATAAATTTTAAAAAATAGGCCTAGGTTAATTTCACAAAGACGCCAAAGGAGAAAATGAAAGCTCTTCTAACTGCGATTAAGTGCTGGCCATCTGTCAAGAGTAGCAGCAAATTCCAGCCTCACTGCTTTAAATAAATAGGCAGGCAGGAACTTGCCCTAGAGATAGACCATGCTATAATCTGAATGAGGGTTATCATACATGTACTAAAGAATGAAAAAATGTAGTCGGTGAGGCTTTCCTACATGCTCTCAAGTTAACGGCTTTGCTCTTTACTCCCACTAAGGCACAATTTTGATAAGTGCACTTGAGCATTTTAACTTTAGGAGATATCCTTGTAACAGTACGTGTGTTAGCCTGGATCATCCAAGCAGTAGAAGCCAAGATGAGGTCAGATGCGCAAGAGATTTATCTCAAGGGAAACATCTGTGAGAGAATATGGAGAGGGACCAGAAGAGGCTGGGAGAGCCATGGGACTGTGAGGGAGGTTTCATCCTCTGAAGGAAGAGAGTAAACGCAGGAAAGGCTTCTGTGGGGCAGGTCTCAGAGAAAGTCCTGTCAAGGCCAACAGGAGTCCTTGAGCCAAAGTCACCCATCAGAAGAGTCCCATGCCCCAGGAATGGGCCTGCCTCAATAGCCTGAGTACACTTAATCACCAGCCAGGAGAATCCATTGCCCAGCACCCAGGATTGCAGGGTGCACCAGCTGTGGCCGCCTGTCACTTACATACCCGCTCCTTGCAGTTGGAGATCGGAGTGGAGCCTTTTCATGGCCCAGTACTTATTCTTCAAACAGCTGCGGACACCTGTTCTGGATCATCTTAAATAGTGACTTAGTAACCCTCCCCAGCGACTCATACCAATAAATGTGCATAGGTGCATTCAACCATCTCTATTCCTAAATTAGACCATGGCTAATCCTTCCCAGATTCTTGAGGCCCTTCAGGGAAAGAATATATGGGACCACATTAAGTTTAACTCAGAGCTAAAAATAATTGAAGAAGGAAGTCAGTGACTATTAATGCTAGCCCATAATTAGAAAGCTTAGGTATTAAGTAACCCCTGCATTTGGCTTTGTGAAAAAATGGAATTACTGCAAGAATTTTCCTCTGTTTGACAAAAACGGGCTGGTGTACCAGTGGTTAACAGTAAAAGTTCTGATCCCTATGCCCCTTGCATGTGCTAGACAATTAAGTATCATATTGCTCGTGTATACTTATTAGGTATAACCCAGAAGGAGTCAGTCATTGTAGCACAAAGGACAGGGGTTGGCATGCTTGGCCTGAGCTAGGACAGACCCACACTTGGACCTGGAAATGGCTCCATTTCCCCCTGAATCTTAAGCGAGAGGGAGAAGGAGATTATCTAACAAAAATGGGATCTGCTGAGAAAGGGCAGTAGAGGTGGGGTAGGGAATAGATGTGGAGGAGGGAGTCTCCATGTTTACGACACAGCATTTCTGAAAAACCTTCCTCCAGACTGCAGACTACAATCCAAACTCCTGGGTTGCCATCCAAATTCACTCCCACAAGCGCGGTTCACAAATTTCGGTCACAATGAACATTTTGTCTTTCTCAGATCAAGCTTTCACAAGGACATCTCCATGCTGTGGACTACGATGTGGCCTCATGTTATAATGCTCTTGACTCTTGTCTGCTCACAAATAACATTTATGTTTTTCAAAGCTAAGTTTTAGTGGCTCCGTCCCTGTAAGTTCATCTCTGATGACTAAAAATAATGGCCTCTTCCTTTCTCTTTCCTGGCACTGATTTTTCAGCTGATTATGACACCTACATAAATCCTTATGGTATTACAGCTCTTTCGTGTCCACTGTCTTCTTAGATTTACTGACTACAGTATCATCTCCATCTCCCAGAGCACCCCACAGAATATGTGCCCGGTGAGAATATGCTGATTTTCATGGAGGAGTCTCTGTTTTCCCCTAGGCTGGAGGAAGGGTCTGGAGGTCTGCACATGAGCAATGACCCTTTAGTCTGACCCGTGTTGGCCACCATCTTTCATTTGCTAGGTTTTAAATGGACCTTTGTGCTGTTTCTTATGTTGTTTTGTTTCCATTCTTCAGCCAACTTCTGTTCCCAAATGGAGGTACCCTAATGACCACAGGTACCATTTGCTCGCTCGTCCTGAAAAATTCACCTTTATTTGAAGCCCTTTCTTCTATCAGATCAACACCAAAAATACTCACAGGTGTCTTACTAGAATCGTGGCACTTGACCATAAAGTGTGACACTGATGTAGGCAGAGACTGGTTAAAACCTTAGAGCGCAAACACAAAAGGGCCCCTAGACTCCGCATTTGACATGGAACTTTCCTGACACACTCCCTCAGTGGCTGGCTCCCACCTTACTTCTCCAAGGTTTGTTTCCTGGTATGAAACCTATGAATTCAACTAACCCCAGCTCACATTGGGCTTCCACCCTGAAGTATTCTCAAATTCCAATAGGTCTTAGCCAAATCGCGTGCCTTGTATAGGTTTCTCCTTGCCTCTTCTATCTGAAACCTGACTGCATTTGGTCCTCTGACAAATTTCTGCTAGTCCTCCAAAGACTCGGTTATTTACTAGTTCAGTACACATTTCTTGAACATTCACTATATGCTTATTCACTTATTCAATCACACACTTTCATGCAATTATTAAGAAACGGAAGCCTGCTACATGACAAATGAAACTCGGCAGTGAGGATGCAATGACGGACACGACGGAGACAGATGGCACACTCAGCAAGAGAGCCTATGGGAGAAACCAACGGTAATCGGTGGTCATACAAGCAAGTGTGGAGTGGCAACCTGGGAAAGAAGAAGAAACAGAGGTGTCTGGTGTGGTCGGGAGCAGGATTTGGTATAATCTGGAGGTTAGGAAATTCTTTTCGAGGCAAGTGACTGCTGCGCTAAGGTAAGAAAAAGCGTCGCTTTCTAAGAGAAGAAAATTTCACTTTCCTAGGAAGGAGTGTTGCACACTGAATACACTTAAAGAAAACCCCTGAAACAAGAATATCTTTGGCACCGGTGTCTCTTCTACTCCCAGACGCAGTACTAGCTTGAGTGTCCTGCACAGCCTGGAAACCCCACGAGCACGGGCTGCGCGGGCGGGTGCTGACCACCAGGAGGCAGCCTTTCAACGCAGGAAACTATTCTCTGGCGCTGCACCCCACCACTGGAGGGGAGGGAGGCGCTTCCACGCCAAAACCCCTAGGCGCTGGGTTACGCTGTGGTCGGGCGTTGCTAGCCCCGAATCTGGTTTACTAGAGACCTGGCGTTTGCTTTCCGGCAAAGCTCCCCTCTCGTACCCCAGAACTCTTGGAGGGCCTGAGAGAGCCGCTTTCCGCCCGAACCCCGCAGATCGAGGAACTCCACCTCCTGGGAGCATGAGTCAGGCACCCTGATGGAGCTCCGCAAACTGCGACACCACCTCAAGCGCAGCGGGCCGGGAGGGGCCTCTCGGAAGCGAGCTGCCCCTCGCCCCGCCCCCTCTCCTGCCTGTCCCGCCCACGAACCGCCCCAACCGCGCCGCGCCCCGCCCACCCCCGGGCCGCCCCGCCCCCGGGCCGCCTCTACCGGGTGGCGCCCCACCACGCCTGCCGCGCCTCGCCGGCTCCGCCCCACAGACCGCCCACTGAGCCGCGTCCCTGAACCACCCCAACCCCGCCCCGCACGCCCGCCCCTGGGTCGCCAGCGGCGCCCCCTCCACAAGGCGCCCAGACCGACCGCCGCGCCCTGCCCCCGGGCCGTCCCCCCAGCACCTCGCCGCATCCTCGCCGCCTCTGGGTCCCATTCCGCGCCCTCTCCACGCGGCCCCGAGACCGCCCACCGCGCCGCGGACCGCCCCAGCCGCGCCCCACCCCGCCTGCCTCCTCCATCGGGCCCCATCCCAGACCGCTTGCTGTGCCACCTCACAAGTTCCCGGTGCCCGGAGCTAGCGCCACGGACCCGGCAACCGATCGTGAGTTTAACCATCCGAGAGCGTTGCGGGTGGGGCGGGGGCCGAGAACCTGGGCTCGCTGGGGCGCCGCTTGGTGCCGGAAGCATGCCCAGGAATGTTCCCTCATTCAGGGTGTTTCTCTCTGTCTGGGTCCCGGGTTTCCTTTCGTGTACCCAGTCTGGTGCTGTTTGCTATTCTTCTGAAAACACTTTTCTCTCGCCTCTCTGAAGCTGTGAATCAAAAATCTTACCAAGATGTATGCATGTACGTGCGCATCTCTGCGCACACGCGCGCACCTACTTCTTGAGAGTTGAGGTCAGGGTTCGGAGGAACTATTACTCATCTCTTGGGTTTTTTGTCTGTTTTTCCTGTTAGGCCCAGGGTACTGAAAGACTTCCCTTTCCAAGGTAGTTAACATGACCTTGATCTCAGGCTGCCTGACTTCTTTTGCTGCTTTTTCCCTAGTCCTAAACCAGAAAGCTGAGATCACTCCCCCTCATGGCCCACGACGCTCGATGTGGGTACCGGTTCTCTTTTGTGAATTCACTTTCCTGGGAGCTACTGAGAAAGAGATGGTTAGATGGGCCGGGAAGTTAGAGGGTGATCAGGAGCTGGACTTCTATAGGAAATACAGGACACGTTCAGGGATGCTAAGCCTGCTAGAGGTTTGCAGAGAATGTATGTAGCAGGGAAAAAAAGTCTGGAACACAAGGGAGAGCCCAGACCATGGAGGTCTTAGAATCCAGGGCAAGGCACTCAGCTTTTACCTTATGGAGAGTGGATGAAATCAGAGGGTTTTTATTACGAAGTGAAGTGGGTAGGATGGTTTGAGAAGATTGTAGATGAGAATCCATCCTGGGACTAAAGCCAGATGGGTTTAGTCTGGATGTGAATACAAGCGGAAAGCACTCACTCATGTTGGAGAGATCAGGTGCGAGAAGAACAAAGTGAGGTAGCCGACTGTCTATGGAAACAGGAGAGAGGAAAGAAGGAGGCAAAGGTAGAGGAAAACTTTGGTGTCTTAGTTTCGATGCTTCCCCAAAGCGAGGCCTGCTACAAGGACTGGAGCCGGGTAGCCTATTTGGGAAGTGAGCCCCGAATGCAGGTGAGGAAGTGGAGAGGGGGAGACCAGGAAGGAGGGAAAGGCAGCGAAGGGCTGAGCTGCTCACCACTGGGGCAGCTGGAGCTGAGCCCCTCAGGTGCTTGCTGAGGGACTCCTGGACACACGTAGGACAGCCACTGTGGCACGTAGTCCGCATGCCCTCCACTTCCCCGGGCTCAGGGCCACTGGAGGGCTGCCCCTGTGTACCTGCGGAAGTGAGGAGGCGTTCGAGTGCCCAGGAAGTTCCTCCATGGCAGTTGCTGAAGTCAGGGGTAGGCCGAGGGGAGCAGACAGGCACCCAGAACATGGCCCTTGTCATTTGGGGAAGTTAGAAAGGTCAGCATAGGGACAGACCCTCATGTTTTCTCAGCACTCACTGTGTACCCAGAACAAGGTGTTTTCATGTGCATTCTCTTAATCTCCAAAAACGATCCTCCAAGGGATGTATTATTCTTTTTATAAGTGGGAAAACTGAGGCTTAAGTAATTTATCCAAGAGAAGCTGCTTTAAGGGAAAAAAATAGCTGAATTTTAGGCACACTGACTTTTTTTAAAAATGTTATTTATATTTGAGAGAGAGAGAGAATGCATAAGCGGGGGGGGGGGGGGGGGAGGGGGAGGGGGAGAGAGAAAGGGAGACACAGAAACTGAAGCAGGCTCCAGGCTCCAAGTTGTCAGCACAGAGTCCAAAAGAGGGCTTGAACCCTTGAACCGCGAGATCATGACCTGAGCCTAAGTCTGACGCTTCAAAGACTGAGCCACCCAGGCTCCCCAGGCACAATGAATTTTAAAAGACCCCTGGACGGGGCGCCTGGGTGGCGCAGTCGGTTAAGCGTCCGACTTCAGCCAGGTCACGATCTCGCGGTCTGTGAGTTCGAGCCCCGCGTCGGGCTCTGGGCTGATGGCTCAGAGCCTGGAGCCTGTTTCCGATTCTGTGTCTCCCTCTCTCTCTGCCCCTCCCCCATTCATGCTCTCTCTCTGTCCCAAAAATAAATAAAAAACGTTGAAAAAAAAATTTTTTTAAAAGACCCCTGGAAAAAGAAAGCTACCCACACAGAGGTAGGGAACTCCTAGTTAGGGCAGCCATGATAAGTTGGGAAGCATTTCAATTCATTTAGTCAAAACTGTCCCCCAAAATGCAGTTTTCTGAAAGGTCACTTGACCGTTTTGTCCATAGAGATGCAGCACGATACTAAGTCAGCTCACGTACATGGCTGTCACCTTGTACCAAGGTGTGCAGGACCCAGCCCCACCCCCCTCAGCCACTCAGGTTGTGTTCTGCCCTGCCCAGGGCTACTTTGGGCTCCTATACATGCCATGTCTCGGCTGAAACGTCAGGTTACAGCTTGAAGGTCACTTCCTCATCTAGGCCTTTCCTGTCACACAATCTCAATGGACTCTCCAGTTACTTGATATCACATCACTTTCTTATTTTCATCCTAATGGTTAGGAATTGCTGTGTTTATGTTTGTCTACCGATTTATTTATTGTCCTTCCCCTGCTAAAATATCAGATTCATGAAAGTGAGGGCCTTGTCCGTGTGTGCCTTGCTGGGCTCCCTAGTGGTTGGCACACAGTGGGGAACCCAGTGAATGGTTTAGTTTGAATGCGTTTAGTTGTGTTTTCACTTGAAGCTTCATCAGTTCTGACCAAGCGCAGCCTTTCATCTCCTCTGCAGCAGCTGGTTGAACCATGGCGACAACTCCTGCCAGTGCTTTCGAGGCCCTCATGGATGGAGTGACAAGCTGGAATGTCCCCAAAGACCCCATCCCTAGTGAACTTCTTCTTATTGGAGAGGCCGCCTTCCCGGTGATGGTGAATGACAAGGGCCAGGTCCTCATTGCTGCCTCCTTCTACGGCCGAGGCCGCCTGGTGGTGGTGTCCCATGAAAGCTACCTGCTGGATGGTGGCTTGGTTCCATTTCTTCTTAATGCAGTGGGTTGGCTCTGTCCCTCACCTGGGGCTCCCACTGGAGTGCACCCATCCCTGGGATCACTAGTAAGTATCCTGCAGGGCTGTGGGGTTCAGGCACAGATTCAGCCGGAACTGGGGGCCCCCTTGGGGGTTTACTGCATCAGTGCCTACCATGATAAGATGACTGCAGAGCTGATCCAGTATGTGAAACGTGGAGGCGGCTTGCTCATCGGAGGCCAAGCCTGGTATTGGGCCAGTCAGCATGGTCGTGACAATGTGCTGTCCAGGTTCCCCGGGAACCAGGTGACAAGTGTGGCTGGAGTGTACTTCACCGACATCTATGGGGACAGAGGACGGTTCAAGGTCTCTAAGAAGGTACCCAAGATCCCACTCCATGTCAGGTGAGTGGTGTTTCCCTACGGGGAGTCGGACGCATGGTAACAATAGATTTGATCTCCCTCTTGGATGAGCTTCCATTTTCACACACGTGATTCTCCACTCTGTTTTGGAAGCACCACAAGGCAAACACAGGGAGGGAGGCTGGGTTCTCACCGCCACCCTGTCCTGTGTCCAGATAGAAGGGTTTGCTTTATTCATCTCTCCGTCTCCCATGTCTAGTGCCCAGGATGGGGAGAGTGCTTATCAAGATCTCTTAAACAAATCAAAGAACACTGGTTTATTTGTGTGAGCTCAGCCCACTGCCAGCCCCATACAGCACACCAAGTCCTACTACCTGCTCATTTATATGCTGGTGGAGAGTTAGGCAATTAAGAAAACAAATAAATATAAACTCTAGCAGGTGTTGATAAGAGCTACAGGGAAAGTAATGCAGGATAAGTGGACAGTGACAGGGAGGGGAGTGGAGGGCACTGAGGGTCATCAGGGAAGGCTTATCGGTCAGGCCCCGTCAGGACTAGTTGGTGTTTGAAACAGAAGGACTTAATATAAGAACTTGACTATGCAGGTGAGGGAGGAACTGGAAAGCCACACAAGAGACAGCACAGTAATGGAGGGCTTAGTGACAGCATGACCAACAGAGGGAGGTGGTCTTGTCACTGGAGCCCAGGTTCTGAGTCACCTGGTAGGAGACTGTGTAGCAGGAGCTGGGACCCCAGATGGAGGGGTGTCTGTGGGACCTGGCATCTCAGAGTAGACACCGTGAGTGCCAGAGACACAGCCTGAAGAGAGAGACACAGACCTCATCTCCTTCTTGTTGCCTGCCTGCCTTCAGTCTTCTTTCTGCCTCTGCCTCCCGTGGGCGTACCCACCAGAAGCCCAAGGGCAAGGAAGCCAGGGAAACACAATTCCCTAAAATGGAGAGCATGACAGAGGAGCGTGGGGAGTGGATCGAGTGCAAACAAGAAAACGGCCACCTTGGAAGGCTTCTCTGGTCTGGTCAGGTGACAGCTAAGAGATCTGAAAGAATTTCAGGAATGAGCCATATGGACATCCGTGAAAAGAGAACTGAGGGGGCGCCTGGGTGGCTCAGTCAGTTGAGTGTCCTACTCTTGATTTTGGCTCAGGTTAAGATCTCATGGTTCGTGGGATCAAGGCCCACATCGGGCTGTGCTGATAGCATGGAGCCTGCTTGGGATTCCCTCTCTCCTTCTCTCTCTGCCCCTCCCCAACCTGCATGTGCTCCCTTTCTCTCTCTCTCTCTCTCTCTCTCTCTCTCTCTCTCTCTCTCTCTCAAAATAAATAAATACACTTTTAAAAAGAAAAGAGAACTCAGGCGGAGGGGGGAGCAAAGGTGAAAGCCCGAAGCAGAAGCCCGCCTGATTTGTTGCAGGAACACTGAGGAAGCTGGTGTGACCGGAGCTGGGTGAATGAGGGCTGGTGTAAAAGGACGTGAGGTAGTCCTTGGCAGCGCTCTGGGTCTTACTGAAGTGAGAGAATTTGGGTCAGAGGACTGACAGGAAGTACCTGCATTTCAAAAGGGGCCTTCTGATTGATGGAAAATAGGCTGTAGGAGGCAGGACTGAAGCAGGACACCAGTCAGGAGGCTCCTGAAACAGGCCACCTAAGAGGTACCGTGGCTCACACCAGGGTGACGGCAGTGGAGCTGGAGGTGAGACTGGAGACCCAACAGGCATGGGTGATGGATGAAAATGGAGTGAGAAGAGAAAAAGCGACAGGAGTTTGGATCTGAATGCCTTAAAGACCAAAGTTGCTATTTATGAAGTGGAGGAAGACTGAGAAGGGAGTTCAGAGGAGACCAGGAAGCTTAATTTTGGATACTTGGGGGTTGGGGTAACAGTTAAATCAGTGACTGTGTTCGGTGACACGTCACAGAAGCCTTACCGCAGTGGATTAACCATGCAGGATTAAGTTTTCTCGTGTAGCACAAAGTTCAGGTAGATAAGCCTGTGGCAGACTCCGTGACGTGCCAGGTTCATTCATTCTCTCTCTGTCTCTGCACCGTCATCTCCACCCCTCCCTTCATGGCGTATCACCTTATTCTTTATGGTCACAAGGCTGCCCCTACTACTTCGGGCACTGTAAGTATACCTAGGATAAGCTAGGATATCCACACCTGCTGAGGAGATCCCTTTCAGTTCAGAAAATATAATATTTTTGGAAGCCGCGACCATTAGACTTGCTGTTCACCTGGCCAGCTCTGCTGCCAGAGGCTCTGAGGGGCTGAGTGTTTTTAAAATTTTTCTTTTTAACGTTGATTTATTTTTGAGACAGAGAGAGACAGAGCATGAACGGGGGATGGGCAGAGAGAGGGAGACACAGAATCTGAAACAGGCTCCAGGCTCTGAGCTGTCAGCACAGAGCCCGACGCGGGGCTCGAACTCACGGACCGCGAAATCATGACCTGAGCCGAAGTCGGCCGCTTAACCGACTGAGCCACTCAGGCGCCCCTGCTGAGTATTTTTAAAGGCGCACTAGCAACTCTGAAGAAATCAAGTTGCTGATGCCAGGAAGAGCATACACTTGTTGGGTGAGCAGCTAGCAGCACCCTGGGCCGTCAGCCCCAAGCCCTGGTGCCCTGGGACCTCCTTCCCTCCGAGAGGGGCGGGAGGGGATGGGTCACTCAGAAACCTCAGAGTGGATCTGATCCACTCCAGCTTGTCTTTGATTCTAATTCTATGGGACAAACAGAAAATCCCATGAGCCCGATTCTACTTAATTGTTCCAGAGGCTCTTGTCCGGCAAACTAAAGCTATTTTTCTTCATCTACACGTACATTTTTTTCATCTCTGTTGCTGAACCCGAGTTATGTTTTGTGTTGGTTTCAACTTTTAATTACGGAAAACTTCAAACATGCAAAAGACCAGTCCCAGGAGCCCCATGCAGCCCTGACCTGACCTTCAGAAGAGCCAACTCATAGTCAGTTTTACCCACAGCCCTACCATTACTTGGAAGTAAATTGCAAACATATCATATTTCTTTTTCTTTTTTTTTTTTTTTTTAAGAGAGAGAGCACAGGCCGGGGAGGTGAATAGAGAGGGGAACAGAGGACCCGAAGCAGGCTCCGCTGTGACAGCAGTGAGCCTGATGTGAGGCTTGAACTCACAAACCATGAGATAATGATCCGAGCCAAAGCCAGCCACTCAACCAACTGAGCCACCCAGGTGCTCCCATCATGTTTCAATATGTATGTCTAAACATATAAACTCTTTCAAAAACAACCACAAGGCACCACTGTCATTCCTTAATGGCATCATTTATTTCCATGATTATCTTTTTTTTTTTCAAAGTTTATTGGAACTGGTATTTATTAAAACCCAAATATTTTGACTGATACGACTTTTATGTCTCCTGTAAGATATGAGTTTCCTTCCCAATTCTTTTTTATCTCTTGCTTTTTTTTTGTTCTGTTTTGTTGTTGTTGTTGTTGTTGAAGAAACTAGGCACTTTGTCCTGCCTGAACAGTTTCCTTCAGTCTGAAGTTTTAGATTGCATTCTTACGGTGTCATGTAATATATTTTTTTGTTCCCTGTATTTTCTGTACACTGGAAGTCAGATGTAGATTCTATGGCAGGGATTAGCAAACCATGGCCTGTTTCTGTAAATAAAGCTTCAGTGCAACACAGTATGCCCCTCTGTGTACATGTGGTCTGTGGCTGCTTTCGAGCTACAATGGCGGAGTTGAGTAGGATCAACAGAGACCATGTGGCCCACAAGCCTAATGTCTATTATCTACCCTGCTGGAAAAGTTTCCCAACCCCCAATTTAGAAGCTTGTTGAGCCTCATGTTTGAATTTTTGGCCTGACCACTTTAAACGTGGTAATGTGTGTATGTCCACAGAATGGAACATAATGTCTGTTTCTCTCACTGTGATATTAAAAGTCATTAATAATCATTGCCTAGTCCTAGATCCATTAATTCATCCGTGACTATAAAATGGTAGATTTAGGGGCGCCTGGGCGGCTCAGCCAGTTAAGTGTCTGACTCTTGATTTTGACTCAGGTCGTGATCTCACCATTCGTGAGTTCAAGCCCCACTTCGGGCTCTGCACTGATACAGCTGAGCCTGCCTGAAATTCTCCTCTTTTATTTATTTTATTTAGCTCTCTCTCTGCCCCTCTCTCACCTGTTGTGTCTCTCTCTCTCTCAAAATAAATAAAAATAAACTTAAAATGGTATATTTAAAATTCTAGCATTCCTTTTATCCAGTATTTAGAATACTTCTATAAAAACATAATTCCCTTCATCTACTATTTGCATACCCTGGCATAGTCTGCTTAGGGAAGGCAGGATAAATGCTGGATTTTCCAAAGCACTGAGTTGGACTCCCTGGAGTTGAAATTATAGACCTGATAATGTTGAGCCCAGGCCCTCAGCTCAGATTCCTGCCTCCTTTACCTGGCGTCCCCTTAGAGGTTTTTAGGGAACTTTCCTGCTGGCAAATCTTGGTCAAAGGCGCCTGGACTGACCCAGCAGGTTCGATGACTTCAAAGTCCTGCTGGAGGCCCTGGAGCGTCTTAAGGGAAATGCTCTGCCAAGGGGAGGGGCATTCTCCAAAAACCAAAACAGAAGATACTCTCAATGTCTTGTCCCCAAGGGCAAGCGCTGACTGTACACCCATACTTATATAACTGAGAGAGACACTGAAGTTATTTTAATATGCAAAGTCAGGGGGTGCCTGGGTGGCTCAGTCTGTTAGGGGTCTGACTCTTGATCTCAGCTCAGGTCATGATCTCATGGTTTATGAGTTGGAGCCCTGCATTGGCTCTCTGCTGTCAGCAGAGAGCCCACTTTGGATTCTCTGTCCCCCTCTGTGCCCCTCCCGCACTCGCTCTCAAAAAAAAAAAAAAGAACAAAGTCAGATCCAAAGGCACTTGCTAGGGAAAACAACTCCCAGAACAGTAACTTGTGACATTTATACGTGGTGTAACCTAGAAGGTCTAGAATATATTAGGAATTGCTCACGTGAAAGTAAACACATGCCAGCAGCTTATGCATCTTCTGAAGGTGTTGTGTTCTCTCATTTGATCCTCACCACGGTCCAAAGAGCTTCCAGGTAAAGACTGTATGCAATGGGGCTAGATCCCAGAACTGCCCTCTCCACCAAATCTGACCAAATGAATGAGCAATGCCAAGTAGAGAGCTGAACGGGAGGCTTCGAGGCTGGCAGGTGACTGATGTGTGGCACGGTATTTCCATCTCCTGACCCCACCCCCAACCCAGACGCAAGAAGAAAGCTACCACCACAAACCCAAGAATTATCATTAATGCCTTCTCATATTCTAGAACGAACACACTGGGGAGTATATAAAAGCACCAGAGCCACTGCAGGACTTGGTGGAGGCAGAAAGGGAAGCCGGAGCTGCCATCTTCCATGCACAGTGGTGGGTGGAACCCCTCAGGCGTGTTCCACACCTGCTCGGGTGGGGTAGGCATAGCCTTAGGTCCCCAAAAGTGCAGGGACTAGTCCCCAGCAAGAACGGCAGTAGGCCCAGGTGATTACTTTGCCGTTTGATTCATGCCACACACCTCAGGCAACAAGAAAGTGGAAAGCAGCCATATCCCAACCTCCGTAGAATCAGGAAGGGGGATAGATGTGGGGGGTGTGTATAGGCAAACGGGTCCCGGAGCATATGAAGGAGAACTGAACCAAACTATTTCAGAACATGCAAGAGATCTGCAGCAGCTAATTGGGGGAACAAATCTGTACAGTAACTCTATAAAAACACCGTAATACATTGGAAAGGGAAATACAGAAAAGACAGAAATTTAGTATGGAAAGACGACAGAATCAATCAGGCGTGGGAGAAAAATGCGACCCAGTGAACAGAAGCAGATTCCCTGAGAATGTTTCAGGCTATTAAAGTTCTATTTAGAACTTTCCAAAAATATATGTTAAACAAGTAACTGAAGTGAAAAGGAGGATGTCAGAGCAAAGAAAACAAATTAAGAACCAAACAACTCAGGAAAAAAGTCAATTAGGCATCATAAGGAATAGGATAGGGAAGGCCAATGTATGGTTAAGGGGACAGTGGCTCACTTCGCACTAAGCCCTCTCTTCATAGTTGTCATTATTGTGAGGTTCTTTAAGCTGCATTCAGAAAACCATTACATGGGATGCCTGGGTGGCTCAGTTGAGCGAGCATCTGACTGTTGACCTCAACTTAGGTCTCGATCTCAGGGTAAGTTCAAGCCCTGCGTTGGGCTCCACACTGAGTGTGAAGTCTACATAAAAAAAATTAAAAAAAAAGCCACTGCACGTATCACCTGTCTGCTTAGGTGTGACCTAGTGTATTACCTGAACACTATCACCTCTTGCTTCCCTTCACTGTCAGCTCCGAAGGAACACACATATTTCATTTTTCATAAACGCAGTATTAGTTGCACCTTCACATCTTTTTAAAGTCTCCTTTGCACAAACTATATGCATTGACTGCCATGTACCCACCTGTGGGCTTAATCCAAAGACTCAAGCAATTGAAGGAGAGTTTTCACTGTGTGGACAACATTGGCTAGAGGCAAACCACCCTGGATTTGCTTCCTGTCCCTGCCAGTTATTAGCTAAGAACCATGGAGAAAACTGCTTAACTTTTAAGCCTCATTTGTGAAGCGAGAGTAATGTATTTCAGTTTTATCATAATGATTAAAAGAGAGAATCCATGTGTGTGGATACCTAGTATATATTAAGCCTCGTTAAGCAATAGCTACGTTCATTATTTTCCAGACTCCAATACCATTGATAGTATGCAAGATTTGAATATTGGTAAATCGATATCTGAGATCATTAATATTGCCCTCATAACACTGTCAAGCATTCTGTTGAGAATTACTTGGTATCCCATCTACGTTTGCTCTTCCTTCCATCTTTCCTTTGTCTTTTGAGAAACATCCCATCTTTTTACAAAACTCTTTCAAAAGGAATTCAAGCTTATTGTCAAGAACATACAGCCCACAGAGAAATACATACAGAATAGTAGATCGTCTTTTATCCCACACTGCCAGGCCCTATGCCCAGAGGACGCCTCTGGACTGAGGTTGCTACTGCTCTTAAAAGCTTGATGCAGATAATCTAATTTGCTCATCTGTGCATGTGCTTGTGTGCTGAAAATTGGTATGTTATTTAATGCATCATGTTTAAGAAAGTCTACTTTCTTCCTTATATTCTTGCCTCAAATTGGTGGAATGCAGCATCCTAGGCTCTCTCCCCATCATCCTCAGCGTCTGGGAGATATTGCACCAGTGTTCTCTGATCAAGCGTGTTTTTTTTTCTGCTCAAATCATCTCTCTCCTCTTTTTTCTTTTTTTTTAATGTAATTGACCCACTGGATGCTGACAGATCCATTACCATCCCAAATGCAATTATGAGTTCATCAAATTTTAATTTGTTTTGTGCCAAGTTTTTGCTCTCAGCATTTTGTTTTTAGGACCCTAAAAATTGATGAAAATTGTATCTTTGGTAAAGTGTAACTTTTACCCATGGAAAATATTCACTTGGTGTATTTTAACTCTTTCCTCTTTGAATTTAGTTGCATCTCATATTAATACCGGCACTTCTGCTTTCTTTCTGTTGTGGTTTTTTCCGATACAGCTTTGTTGATACACAGATTTCCTCATTTTCAGTCCTTCTGTGTCAGTTTTGAGTATGTCTTTTACAAGCAGCTTATACCTAGATATTTTTAACCTGAGCTAAGAGGCTCAGTCATTTCATATAGAAATTTAACCCATTTATATAAAATAATAATTTCAGTGTATCTCTTCCTCTTGCCTTATTTTCTGCTTTTATGCTTTCTTTGTTTCTTTCTGCATTCTTTTTTTTTTGACTAAGTTTTATCTATTCCTTAAAGTCCCGAACACGTTTGTAGATTATACATTTTATTTCTATTTTTCCAGCAGTTACCTTAGCATTTTAAATTTAATTTTTAATTGCCAGAGAAATTACACTCATACATTCTCCCTATTTGAAAACTACCAATGAGGAAAAACCCCTGTGACCATCCCTTTCGGTATCAGCCCTTTCTCTCCATCCCACGATCCAAAAGTTTATTGTGGTTTTATCCTGACTTTTTTGACATATGTATGGACATATATTAACATTGTTTTATTTTTGTCTTAACATAAATTGCATCCCCAAGTTCTGCTATTTTGCAGATTGTTTTGCTCAGCACAATGTTCTGGACATCTGCCCATGTTAATTCACATGGATTTACCTGTTGTTTTTAACTGATAAATAGCAAGCCATGGTATGATTAATGCCATTTTTTTATTTGTTCCTCCTTTACGCTGAAGAGAAATTAAGGAGAAGCTGTGCAAGAGGTACTTTTTTCAATAATGTTTTGCAACTTAAATGGACAAACTATTTTTTAACAACACTTGATTTTTATGATGAGACAATAAAGTTTTGTAAAGATAATTAAAATTGCCTATAATCCCACTAGCCAAGATGGTCACTGAAGATGTTGTGATAAATAGACTTTAGATTCTGCCTCTGGTTTCATGTTTTCTATTTGCTTTTTCATTTTTGGTGGTTTGTTCCAAAAATTTGGCTCATTTAGGGCACAGTATCTTGGAATCTGATTTTTAAATATTTTCCATGAAGCATTTTCTAATATTATCTTATAGTTATTTTAATTATCATATGGTATGCCATCTACAGTTAACCATAACTTATTTAACCAATGTCCCGTTGTTTGACATTCACAAATCTATCTACAAATTGGTTTAAAAAAATCTTGACATACAAAAGTTCTTTTGAATTTATTATGTTTAGACCATTTCTCGATAAAAAGTGACAAATACTCTCATCAGATTTGAGAATTTTTACAGTCTGTGTGTGTGTGTATGAATCTTTAAGTGTAGTATTAAACAATTTACTTGTGTTTCTAGCTCAGAGCTAGCAATCTGATGTTTTTACAGTTTTTCTGGCAGAAAATTAGCTCTGAGAAATACAGTAGGACTACTTTCTCTAGGAATAGACTATTTTTTTACTAACTTATGTATATGTTTAATTACTTAAAAAGATATGAAATTCAAGCCAGAATATTCAACAACCAGTTGACTAACATGGGAAGAATTCCTGGCAGTGTTAATTTGGAGAAGGTGGACTTTAAGATGTACAGATAAGGCCACTACGTCACTCCTCAGTATTTCATCAAATCCACTACAATGTCAGCTATAAGATAAGCACCATATTTGTGTCACGAAGTAAGAGTCAACACTGCCAATTAAACAGCGATATGCCATCAGTTAGTCGTTCAAAGGTGAAAAAATCTGCCTCAGATCTGATAAGGTAAATGGTATTCCATACTTGAACCCTAGCAATTATCAGTCAGAACCAGGAGGCTGGCACGAACTGTCCCCTCTGCACCCACACCCAGAACTCCCTATCTAGGAGCTTGTTTTCGGTGCTTCTGACCCTCTGTCCCCGTGTCACCCTCCAGGTGCGGGGAGGATCTCAGGCAGGATCAGCAGCAGCTCCTGGAAGGGATCTCAGAGCTGGACATCAAGACGGGGGGAGTCCCCTCGCAGCTGCTGGTGCACGGGGCCCTGGCCTTCCCGCTGGGGTTAGACGCCTCACTCGGCTGCTTCCTGGCAGCCGCCCGCTATGGCCGGGGCCGGGTGGTTCTCGCCGCCCACGAGGGCATGCTCTGGGCTCCCAAGATGGGGCCCTTTTTGCTCAATGCTGTGCGCTGGCTGGCCAGAGGCCAGACAGGCAAATGTGGGGTGAACACAGGGCTGAAAAACCTGTGCACCCTCCTGTCGGAGCATGGCCTGGAGTGCAGTCTGCAGCCCCATCTGACGCACGACTTGAGTGTCTACTGCTGCGAGGCCTACGGTGACAAGGAGGCCAAGCAGCTACAGGAGTTCGTGGCCGAGGGTGGGGGCTTGCTGATTGGGGGCCAGGCCTGGTGGTGGGCCTCCCAGAACCCAGGCCGCTCCACTTTGGCCGGTTTCCCTGGTAACGTCATCCTCAACCGCTTTGGCCTCAGCATCCTGGCTCAGACCCTCGATCCGGGCTGCTTCCCTGTCCCCACCCCAAAGATGCGGAGCTACCACATCCGCACGGCGCTGTGCGAATTCCAGGCCACGCTGAACCGTGGGGCTGGGAACCTGGAAAAGCACTGGCTGGCAAAGCTAGGAGCAGACGGTGCGGCCTTCCTACAGATTCCCGCGGAGGGGGTCCCGGCTTACGCGTCCTTGCACCGGCTCCTGAGGAAGATGCTGCATCTGTCAGGCCTCCCAGCCGTGAGCCGGGAGCACCCAGTGGCTGGCGATTCCTGTGAGGCCGCGGTGCTCTGCCTGGCCACGGAGCTGGCACGCTCTGGGACTGACTGCTCCCAGCTGGTGCGGGAGCTTGGGATGGGGACCTGCGGCTCCCTTCCGGCCCCCTCAGATCAGCCCATCACTGTGGAGATCGATGGCAGCAACCCAGGTACAGAGCGAGATGCCCAGAGCAGCAGGCCCCGGGGGCGGGGGGAGGGGGTTCCTCCGTGTCACAGGACATTGCAGGTACTGAGCTCCAGTGGGCCAGCGTCATTCCCTATCACGTACTTCAGGGAAGATAGGGTCAGGGTTCCACTGAGGGTTTGGGGGGCATGCATCCTGGAAGCATGGGTGAGCTGAGGTCTGCAGGGCAGGGGCTGTGCCTCTGGGAGGGGCCGGGAGGCTCCAGGGTGCCCCAGAGTCAGCTGGGTGAAGAACTCAGCCCTTCCTGTGGCTTTTGTCAGGCAACGGGGACTGCTGGGTGAGTACCGGGCTCTACCTCCCGCACGGACAAAGTGCAGAAGTCTCGCTGTCCGAAGCTGCGGCCTGCGCCGGTCTGAAGGTAAGACCAGAGTAGCCACTGCCAATGCCCCAACCCCCAGAGCCGCTTGGCTTTCCTCGGCTCTCGGCAGCGCTCCCAGGAGGCCAGGAGGGACCATTCTGCCCATTTCACAGGTTGCATAGATGAAGCAGATCTATTTCAGGGGGCCTGAAGGAGCAACTGGGATGCGAGAGCTACTGTCACCATGGAACTCACACCTAAGCCCTTGCACTTCCACGTGTGGTGACTTTACGTCCCCACAGGGATGTGAGGGGCCCCAGGAGCCCCATCACATCCTCAGAACCTCACCCACTTCGCCAACAGCACACGGCCTTTCCGTGTTTTACATCATTACCCTGACCCCTGAGGCTGTGCTTCATCTGGTCACTCACACAAGCAGGCCCTACAGGCAGGATTAACACTGTCCTGCCTCAACCTGAGGGTCACTTCCTACCACACTCAGGGGCTCTTCTGTGTCTGCCTTTCGGGAGCTCGCTTACGTTCCACCTAAAAGAAGAAACCCCAGGACTCCAGACAAAACAAACCTCAACCCATGTGACCAGAAAGGGGGGGGGGGGGCCCTGGACAAGGGCGGGGGGGAGTGAGAACTAGCCCTTCCGCCTCGGGCCACATCTCACCGCCTCTGGACGGCTGGCCCCCTCTGTGCACAAAAGGCGGCCCAGGACCCCGTCTGGCTCATCCTGGCGTTGGAATCACCACACGGCGCAGGCCCTGACACGAGAGCCCGGGTCCCACCTGGTACAGAGACGTCGCAGGGCCCTGGTCCGTTATCTGCCTCAGGGCTGTCGTGCCTGGTCTGTCTGGTGACACTCCATCGTTGGGCTGTTTAAACCCCCAGAAGAATGATCCCACATACCGTTCATTCCCTATGACTGCTGAAGGACAACCTCATAGGTTTCACGGGTAGCTCACAGAAGGGGGAAGCTGGTGTTTGTCGGGTACCCGCCATCCAGCCAGCACACACAGGGCCCCCCACACTCACCACAGAGACGTAGCTCCTGCTACACATGATGGACTCACCTCCCCAGATACAGGTTGGCTGCCACACTGATAACCTGACCAAGGCCAGAAAGCTGTCCCGAGCCCCTGTGGTGACTCACCAGTGCTGCATGGACAGGACCACGCGGTCGGTCTCCTGCCTCTGGGGCGGCCTCCTCTATGTCATCGTGCCGAAGGGCAGCAAACTGGGCCCCATATCTGTCACCATCAAGAGGGCCGTGCCCGCCCCATACTACAAGCTGGGTGAGGAGACCATGCCGGGGATGCTACCAGAGTCGCAGGCCGGTTGCTAAGGGGGGCTGGGGCGGGGACTGGCACACAGAAGGGGGAAGAAGTGTTCAAGATGTAAGTAGAGGTGGGGTGGGGCTATGAAACACCCTGTGGCTGTGGAGACTTCCGGGCAGAACTAAGGGGAGGGTCTAGAGGCCCGTCCTTCACTTCATGGCACATAGACCCACATGTCTAGTTCATTGTTTCAGTGACCTCCTCCTGGAGTTCAAGGTAAGCTGGAGAAGTGGGGAGACATGCCCATGATATTTGTTCCCAGGTAAGACATCGGTGCAGGAGTGGAAGAACTGTGTCCAGGAGAGCCTGGCTCCCTGGGGAGAGCTGGCCACAGATAATATCATCCTGACAGTGCCAACGGCAGACCTCCGTACCCTGGAGGACCCCGAGCCTGCACTCCACCTCTGGGACGAGATGATGCAGGCGATAGCCCGGCTGGCAGCCCAGCCTTTCCCTCTCTGCCGTCCCGAGAGGATTGTTGCCGACGTGCAGATCTCAACCGGTGGGTACTCCAGGGCTGTGCTCCTCCTAGTCAGCGCACACCATTTATTCCGTGTGTTGCCTTTTTTCATGTCCAGTATGTGAAAGGTATAATCTCACCAGTAAAGGAAAAAAGACCTTGATGGGGATGCAGAGATGTTCACGTGTGAAAAGGTGAACATCTACACGGTGTGATTTCACAGGATGGCAGGACAATCTCAGAAAAAAAATTGCTCCTGGGGGTTCACAGGTAGTGACGAGCCATCTCTTTGTTATTTCAAGGAGAGGTTAAAATAGAAATATTGCTCCAAACAGAAGTGAGTTGGCAATGGAAAGGAGCAGTTTATGTTCAGTATTGAGTGGTTTACATGAAAGAAAAATGAGGAGATCTGGTTCTGACATATTGACATTTCCTTTGGACCTCGGTTTTCTTCTCTTTAAAAAAGGAGAAGATGAACTCTGCTGACGAGTGTAAGTCTGTGCGACAGTGGTTTACGTGGCAGAAGAAATGACACTGTTCTCCAACCCAGACACAGGACATGGTGTCACAGACTCACAGGATAGGAAAATCACACAAAGTGAAGCACTGAATTGTAGCAAGAATGGCTGTGTAAAGTGTATTCATATCCTTCAGGGCCACAGTGAGATGGAGGGCATAACTCTGGCGTGAGAGGCTGGGCAGGGGGCCAGGGACCGTTCAGTTTCTGACCGGGTAAAGGAAGCCATCTACTTTCCGATCAACATGGAGATTTCGGTGTTGCGGAAGGCAACCCGGATGGTGAGGGAAAGTTACCCGGCAGAGAGGAATGAAGGGAGATGGGTTTGGGTACCCCCTGCCCCTCATCTCTTGCTTCTGCGTTCCCAGGCTGGATGCACTCAGGATACCCCATCATGTGCCACGTGGAGTCAGTGCAGGAGCTCATCAATGAGGCAGGCATGAGGAGTGGGGGTCTGTGGGGACCCATCCATGAGCTGGGTCACAACCAGCAGCGACAAGAGTGGGAGTTCCCCCCACACACCACTGAAGCCACCTGCAACCTCTGGTCAGTCTATGTGCATGAGACGGTCCTGGGCATCCCCAGGGCTCGGGCCCATCCTGCGCTGAGCCCTCCAGAACGAGAGAAGAGAATTAAAACACACGTAAGAAAGGGAGCCCCACTGCACGACTGGAATGTGTGGACAGCTCTGGAAACATACCTACAGGTACGGAGAAGGTCAGGGAGTTGAGAGCCACCAGAACCCTCCACCATGTAGCATCCTGGATCCCCTTCACTGCCCCCTCCAGACTGGGCACAGGTAGGGGGGGACCAGACCACATGGTGGGGCTTCCCAGGTTATATATCTCTAAGATCGAGATGATGACACCTGTCCCACTCGCCTTCTGTACTTTGTGATGTTAAGTAAGAGGAAATGAAAAGTATTATGAAAAACAAAGTAAGTGGACAAAATACAGCCTACTGGTTTACTGGTCATGAGCAGAAGTTCTGAGGCATTCCTGAGACTGGAGCCAAGCACTTCCACTTACTGGTTCTGACCATGGTTGCCTAATGAGTGCTCCAGAAATGGGTGTCATTCTGTTTTTCTTGGTTTTTCCTAACCTTAGTTCTGTGAATTAAGAGAATGTTACATCCCTTCATCCATCCGTTTGTAATAACAGTGGTATGAGTCCGGGACAACTGCATTACGAGAGCTTTCTAGGAGATAACTGTTATCAAGGCTCTCTGACTTCAGTCACACCACTTGAACCTGAAATGTCTTTAGAACGAATAAAGGAATAACCAACCAACCCCACTTCCCAAGAATACCAAAGTCATGAAGCAGGTAGACTTCCTGTGAAATAAGCACAAAGCCCTGTCCCCTCCCCAACCTGCTCTGAATATTAATGTTTCAGAGTTCTCAAGGCTGTTCCCCAGATCAGATCTCTTATGCTGCCTACCACAGCCCTATATGGCAGTGGTATGGCCTGCTTTTCACAGAGGAAAATACCAGATTAAAGAAGTTCAGCAGCCTCTCCCATATCACTCGTTTAAATGATGGACCCGGAACCTAAAATCAGAAGTTAATGACACAACTCAAGCTTTGGCACTGCCTCTCAATCACTTCCCTTCCTCTTATTTTTTAAAAAAATATTTATTTATTTTGGGGAGAGTGCAAGCGGGGGAGGGGCAGAGAGACGGGGACAGAGGATCCGAAGTGGGCTCTGCACTGACAGTCTGACAGCCGTGAGTCTGATGTGAGGCACGAACTCACAAACGCGAGATCATGACTTGAGCTAATGTCGGACACTGACTGAGCTACCCAGGCGCCCCTCTTCCCCTTATTTTCTAAGAGTGAATGGAGACAGCGCCACTCAATGAGATGACTTTGCACTGCCTCAGTTCTGTATTCTTACACGGCCGGTCTGAGGGTCTACATGGATACAGACCTTAAATAGTAGCTTGCCACCGAAGTGGAAGTTAAAGCCATAATTTCACCCTACCCGCCTACCCACTCACCATGGAGCCTTGAAGATCATTTTGCAGAAGTTATGGAAAGACCCATCATCTTGGGGTCTGGGACTCAGTCTCAGGATGGGCAGGCACCTTCTGATTCCTCTACCTGCTCTCCACCCTTCCTCCCACTGTTGCCCTGGTACAGGTGCTCACTGCTCGTCTCTGCTCTGTGACAACAGCCTCCTTGCCTCAACCCCCTACTGTCCCTCATCCACTTTACTTCCAAAATAATACTCCATGATTAAAACTCTTAAAGTAATCTCCTCTACATACAAAGTCAAAGCCGCCTAGCAGGGTGTACAAGACCCTGCCAGCTTCAGATTTTTACCAGCTTCATCACCCAGCTCCCGTGCCCCTCGAGTTACCCTCCAGTACTCCAAACTCCTTCCCACTATGAACACATCTTGCTGCTTCAGCTTCTCGTCCCCCAGTCCCCAGGTTTCCTTCCTTCCTGTGGCTGAAATGTGCTTGAACATCTTATGTACCCATCAAGTCAGGTCCCCTGTCAACATTCAGTTCTATTGCCCTCCTCTCCTGACATTATCTCCTTGATAAGCCTCCCTTTTTTTTTTTTTTTACATTTATTTACACGTCTGTCTCTCCCACTGACCCATGACCTCTGGAAGACAGGAGCTCTTAATCACCATTGTTTAGTGCAATGCCTGGCACGCTATAGGTATTTAATAAATGCTGTATGTGTAATAAGTGTCTGTTGATGCATTAATTAATAGTGATGAGCAGGACTGTCAGAGGCCAGGGCAGTAAGATCAGAGGGAGGTCTGACTTCAGGATGTTATCCGTTTTGGCTTTTATACCCCAGGGTCAGAATTCTCCTCCACAAAAGAGGGGTGGTCTGGGACACCCCAGGATCCCTGCACATTCTATACCTCTGTAGTCTTAGCCAAGACTACATGAGGGAGGCTCATGAATGGTCAAGGGGAAGAAATCGCTGTAACTGAAATATACTTCTGAACATGCATGTTGCCGGTGCTTTCACAACTTGGTACCTGATTCTGCCCCTTCCTTCTCTTCTCAGCTCCAGGAAGCCTTTGGGTGGGAGCCATTCACCCAGTTATTTGCTGAGTACCAGACACTCTCTGGCACCCCCACAGACAAGGCTGGCAAGATGAATCTGTGGGTGAAGAAGTTCTCAGAAAAGGTGCAGAAGAATCTGGCTCCATTCTTTGAGGCCTGGGGCTGGCCTGTCCAGAAGGAAGTGGCCGCCAGCCTGTCCTGTCTGCCTGAGTGGCAAGAAAACCCCATGGGGGTGTACGTGCATCCTCAGGTATAAAGGATGTGCAGCAAGGCAGTGGGGGGGGGGGTGGTGGTGGGGAGGAACGATCACTCGCCAAGGCCACCACCCATGTTTCCAGCTTAGCTTATTGAGCCCCACATCCATCCCTGAGCTGTCTTCAGGAAGGCAGCTAAGGTCATAAGACAAAATGACCCCAACTTTCTCAGGAAAATGCCCTTGTTACTATTTCCCTGGTCAACCGACTTGCTTCATCACCCTCCTTCTCCAGCAGAGGACCTTTCATCTGCACATCTTGAGGTCCCGCAGGCTCGTGAGCTTTCTAATAATGCATTCCAGCCCATCCCAAGTCTTTGGCTAGGTGGAGTTCTAAATGGAGCTACATCTCCAGGATTAATGGGGTGTGGCCATTTTTCTCTGGCTTACTTTTAAACCACATTTTGTGGTTTGATTATCATTCCATGAACTGTCCATGAAAGATTTATAATTTAAACAAAAATCTACCTAGAAAATGGAAGTTCAACAAACTTCTGACTTACTTCATGTTAACTACTGAATTTTTACTAAATATCAAATTTAACCTCCAAAAAGTATTGGTACCTGATTTTCTGGTTGTCTCAGCATGTGACTAGTCAGCTTCCATATAGGTAGAGAAAGGAGGTGAACCCAGGAAATTCAACTCCAGAACTGGTGTTCTTATCCATGACGTTAAGGAAGACTGCATGGATGGATAATACCGGCTTTAAGAGGCTGCCATAGAACACCAACAATGAAGCAACAGAAAGAGAAATCAAGGAATCTATCCCATTTACAATTGCACCAAAACCCATAAAATACCTAGGAATAAATCTAACCAAAGAGGTGGAAAATCTATACACTGAAAACTACAGAAAGCTTATGAAAGAAATTGAAGAAGACACAAAAAAATGGAAAAAGATTCCATGCTCCTGGATAGAAAGAACACATATTGTTAAAATGTTGATACTATCCAAAGCAATCTACATATTCAATGCAATCCCTATCAAAGTAACACCAGCATTCTTCACAGAGCTAGAAGAAATAATCCTAAAATTCGTATGGAACCAGAAAAGACACCGAATAGCCAAAGCAGTCTTAAAAAAGAAAACCAAAGCAGGAGGCATCACAATCCTGGACTTCAACCTATACTACAAAGCTGTAATCATCAAGACAGTATGGTACTGTCACAAGAACAGACACTCAGATCAATGGAACAGAATAGAGAACCCAAAAATGGACCCACAAACATATGGCTAATCTTTGACAAAGCAGGAAAGAATATCCAATGGAACAAAGACAGTCTCTTCAGCAAGTGGTGCTGGGAAAACTGGACAACGACATGCAGAAGAATGAACCTGGGTCACTTTCTTACACCACACACAAAAATAAACTCAAAATGGATGAAAGACCTCAATGTAAGACAGGAAGCCATCAAAATCCTCAAGGAGAAAACAGGCAACAACCTCTTTGACCTCAGCCACAGCAACTTCCTACTCAACATGTCTCCGGGGGCAAGGGAAGCAAAAGCAAAAATGAACTGCTGGGACCTCATCAAAATAAAAAGCAAAGGAAACAACCAGCAAAACTAAAAGGCAACCAACGGAATGGGAGAAGATATTCGCAAATGACGTATCAGATAAAGGGTTAGTATCCAAAATCTATAAAGAACTTACCAACTCAACACCCAAAAAACAAATAATCCAGTAAAGAAATGGGCAAAAGACATGAATACCTTTCCAAAGAAGACATCCAGGTGGCTAACAGACACATGAAAAAATGCTCAACATCCCTCATCATCAGGGAAATACAAACCAAAACCACAATGAGATACCACCTCACACCTGTCAGAATAGCTAACATTAACAACTCAGGCAACAACAGGTGTTGGCAAGGATGTGGAGAAAGAGGATCTCTTTTGCATTGTTGGTGGGAATGCAAGCTGGTGCAGCCACTCTGGAAAACAGTATGGAGGTTCCTAAAAAAACTAAAAATAGAACTACCCTACAACCCAGCAACTGCACTACTAAGTATTTATCCAAGTGATACAGGCATGCTGTTTTGAAGGAGCACATGCACCCCAATGTTTATAGCAGTGCTATCAACAATAGCCAAAGTATGGAAAGAGCCCAAATGTCCATCAATGGATGAATGGATAAAGAACATGTGGTATGTGTGTGTGTGTGTATACACACACACACACACACACACACACACACACACACAATGGAGTATTACTCGGCAATCAAAAGGAATTAAATCTTGCCATTTGCAACAACGTGGATTGAACTGGAGGGTATTATGTCAAGCAAAATTAGTCAGAGAAAGACAAGTATCATATGACTTCATTCATATGTGGAATTTAAGATACAAAACAGATGAACATAAAGGAAGGGAAGCAAAAATAATATAAAAACAGGGAGGGGAACAAAACGTAAGAGACTTAAATACAGAGAACAAACTGAGGGTTGCTGGAGGAGTTCTGGATGGGGGATGAGCTAAATGGGCAAGGGGGAATAAGGAAGACACTTTTGGGGATTAGCACTGGGTGTTATATGTAGGGGATGAATCACTGGATTCTACTTCTGAAATCATCATTGCACTATATGCTAACTAACTTGAATGTGAATTTAAAAAATAAATTAAAAATAAATAAAAATAAATAAAATATGCACATCTCAACCTTACTAGATAAAAACAAGTTGTAGACAACAGCAAGTTAAATTTGGACCACTTTGAATATATGAGGAGATTCCATTGCTCCAGATCCTGTGGACACTTAATATCATTGGCTTTTTTTTCTTCCTTTTGGCCAAAATGATGGGTGCAGAATAGTATATTATTGTGGTTTTAATTTATGCTGTACTGATTACTAATGAGGTTAGGTAGCTTTGCATATATTAACTTGACATTTAGATTTTGTTTTATTCTTGGTGCATTTTTCTGTTGGATTTTCTGTATGTCACGATTATTCTGTTTACATAACCGTGGTTAGCTTCTCCCACTCTGGGTTGCCCTTTCTTTCTCTTTCTTGTATCATTTGAGAAACATTACTTCTCCTGATAAACATTACAAGTCCAAGTTTTTAGTCTTTTCCTTATGGGTAATGCTAACTGCATCTTGATTAAAAATTACTTTGTTTACCCAAATTACAAGAAGATACTTTTCTATACTATCTTCCAGGAGTTTTGCAATTTTCCTTTCAAGTGAAGATCTTTAAATAAGTTTTTTGTGTCATGTGAACTAGGAATACAGTTTCAGTGTCTAAAAATATGGCTTCCCGGTTATCGTAACACTGTTCATTGAAAAGTCTACTCCTTCCCCTCATCTGCAGGGCCAACTGCCCGTATATATGTGTGTCTTTTGGAAGCGCTCTGTTTTTTTCTATTGATTTATTTTTCTATCTCTGTGCCAATGGTTCAATAGTGTAAGATTTTTATATTTGTTTTTCTTTATTTTTCTTCCAGAACACTCAACTGTTCTTGGCTCTTTGTTGCTTATATTTAAATTTTAAAATCAGCTCATTGTGTTCCACCAAAACAAACAAGCGAACAACAATCACCACCACAAGCCCTGCTACAATTTGATTCTAAGTGATTTCTTTTTTAAGTAGAGATCAGTTTATGGGGAATTTGTATCTTTTAAGAAATTAGTTTTTCAGTCTATGATCATATTTTACCTCTGCACCTCTTTAGATACCCCCCAATGATTCTCTGTCCACATTTCTTTTTTTCTTTCTATCATTTATTTATTTTGAGAGAGAGAGGGAGAGGGAGCACAAGCAGGGGAGGGGCAGAGAAACAGGAAGAGAGAGTGAGCAAGAGAGAGAGAGAGAGAGAGAGAGAGAGAGAGAGAGAGAGAATCCCAAGCAGGCTCTGTGTTGTCAGCACACAGCCAGACTTGCGACTCTATCTCACGAATCATGAGATCATAACTTGAGCCAAAATCAGGAATTGGATGCTTAACTGACTGAGCTACCCAGGTGCCCCTGTTTACTTTCCTAGTTTTCCCACAAAGTTGTGGAACAGTTTCTAGGTATGTTACTTCATTCTTGACTCCATATTTTTTAATGCAAGTGGATTTTTCCATTATTCCAAATGAATAAAATATTCATTTCACACCTGGAATATTGCTAGTATATAGGAATGCAATTAATGTTTGTATGTTAACTTTAGCAATATCAAATAATAATATTTGTATGTTAACTCCAGCAATACTGATAAACCCCATAGCTTTCAAACTATGAGAATTAAAAAAATTATGTTTATTCATTTATTTTGAGGGAGGGAAGGGAGGAGAGGGAGTGAGAGCGAGAGCAAGAGCGAGAGAGAGCGAGAGAGAGAGAATCCCAAGCAGGCTCCACACTGTCAGGCAGAGCCCAACATGGGGCTTAATCCCACAAACCTTGGAGACCATGACCTGAGCCGAAATCAAGAGTCAGACACTCAACCGACTGAGCCACCCAGGTGCCCCAAACTTTGGGAATCTTTAAATATTTTCCACCTACACACTCACATCACTTGTAAGTACAAAAGTTTTAAAAATGTATTTCCAGTCCTTCTTAACATTTACTCGTTTCTTTATTATTTGTGTATTTTCACTTTAGCATTCTATGCTGGCAAGGACTTTTAATGTTGAATAAAAATGGTACCAGTGCACATCCTTATCTTATTCTGATCTCAAAGGGAAATGTTTGAATATTTCATCATGTAACTAATGTCTAACAATAGGTTTTATACATATCCATGATCAGTTTGGAAAAGTTCGTTTTTATTCTTTATTTTCTAAGAGATTTGACTAGATAAACTTTGAGTTTCATAAAAAGTATTTCTTCAACTGCTCAAATGGTTGCACACTTTTTCTTTTCTTGCCTGTAAACATAGGTGGGTTCATGAGTTGAATTTCTCATGTTTAAACCAATATGGCGTCCTGGGATCAACATAACTAGTCACGTGCATTATGAGACATATAAGTTATTATTTGTAAGTATAATACTGCTCTTAGGATTCCCACATCTACATTTACAGGTTAGATTGGACTACAATTCTCCTTTTTACACGTGTTTGCCAAGTTTTCATATCAAAGTTACATCCTTCTTCACAAAGTTAGGTATTGAACATTTCCCTCTTTTGCTCTCTTTGGAAAGATTTCATAAGATTAAAATTATTTTTTGAAAGAACTCACTGGACACTGATAAAATTTCCTTGATGGTTACAGAATTATTAATTTCCTTCTCGATTCAGATTTGAAAGTGATGCTTTTCAATAATTTGTGTATCTAATTTTCCAATGTGTTGGCTTCAAGGTTTTTAGAACATCCTTGTGTGATTATTCAATCTCTACACCGTCTGTCCTTTTTTTCCCCTTTTCATTTCTGATGTTATTATTTATGTTTCTCTCACCTCTTTCGTCTTTGACCAGTGTCATAGGAGACTCATCTTTTCAGAGTTTTGAGTTTGGCTATTTACACTTTTTTTCTTTTTAAATAATGTCTACTCTTAGTTTCATTATCTCCTTTTTTCTGCTTCTTGGCGGAGGCATTGTTTTGCTATCACTTTCTAACTTCTTTTTTTTTTTTTTTTCAACGTTTATTTTATTTTGGGACAGAGAGAGACAGAGCATGAACGGGGAGGGGCAGAGAGAGAGGGAGACACAGAATCGGAAACAGGCTCCAGGCTCCGAGCCATCAGCCCAGAGCCTGACGCGGGGCTTGAACTCACGGACCGTGAGATCGTGACCTGGCTGAAGTCGGACGCTTCACCGACTGCGCCACCCAGGCGCCCCTCACTTTCTAACTTCTTAAGTAGATGTTTAGTTCAATTTATTTTCAGTCTTTCTTATACTAACGTTTAAGAATGTGTACTTTTCAATGATCAGTTTTCATTCCATCTTTCCGAAGCAGACAATTCATTCTCTCTGTCCTGTCTCCCTCTGCAACCAGTAGCAAAGTTTTGGCAAAAAGGACACATGAAAATTCTTTCAGACACTGTCATAAACTAAAATAAAAACTAACCAAACCTTAATTAGGCAGATTTCTTCATAATCCATTAAAACCGACCCCCCTCTGGTACAAAGTGCTGAACCCTATACAAATAGCTACAAGGAACAAATAAATTCAGCAAACTCATCACTAGCCACCCTGGATTCCAGTGAAGAATGTACACTTCAAACATTAGCTCTTAGTGAATCAGCTTTCAGCACTCTGCCTCTTTCCAAATCAACGGCACTGAGCCCAGGTATCTTGTGAGGCCTGACAGCAGCAGCTGACCGGCCCTGCATCAGGGTACACTGACTGCCTTGCCTCTCACCAGAGAGAAGCTGCCCAACACAGAATGTCCAGTCTGGCCCCATATGGTCGGTAGTGGTGTTCCAATCTCCTAACCCAAGATCAAAGAGCAAAGATGAAAACTCACACTCTACGGAGGCTCTCTAATGGGACATCCCCGAGTAGTCACTGACCTCTGCTTTTACTCCTTTTGTTTCCCTCAGCCTGTTACCGGTTCCTGTCCTCTTGGGTCATGTTTTTCACTAAAGGTAACAGTTTTGCAGAGACCCCTCTGCTCACCACAGGGAAACACCTCCGTGCAGAGTGTGACAGCGATGAGTGGAGAATACTTGAGGAGACTGGGACAGTCTCAACCTAAATCCTCTCAGTTATAGACTCAGATCCAGAGAGAAGTGACCAGGGGCTTGTTTGCAAGAAGCATCACTTGAGTGTTGCTCAGGTGTTCAGGGAAGTCATCCAGCTAAGCACCACTCTGCCAAAAGGAGGCAGAAAGAAGGATATTGTGAAGGTAATCATACCTTCTTCCTTATATATAGCATCTACAGGCCACCCACTCTCCACTTCTACACAAATGACTCTTCTCCCTCACACTAGACCTGAGCTGTAGGCACAAGATGATCAGGGGAGCTTCTCTGACTGTTTCTGGAATGTGACTGTCCTGGGCATGGAGGAGGGAGGTGTTACTGAGCTTCCTTCCTTGTGTATTGGAACTGGAGTTGTGTGCCTAGGGCTAACGGTAACAATGAGAGGATGTAGCTACTAGGTTCTTGTGCTGATGAAAGACATAAACGTACGTGTTTAAATTGGAGCCTCCAGGCACCCAAAGCACATGAGAGAAGTTTCCTTCCCATTGGTCTGTTTCTGATTTTGTTTGTACCCCGATTCCTTCTTTTGTATACCCTTCAGGGTCAAGGGAGGATGGGAGGATCAAACTCTAAGGAACCTAGAAGGAGACCAATCAGGTTGCAAATAAGCTTGGACAAGGAGATAGAGTCAAATGTTTCTCTGATTAATCTGAGATTACTCAAAATGTTTTAGGTTTCCTGGGATGGTGGGGGGAGATGTACTCTATAAAGAATATTGGACATCACGTCGTCTCTTCCTTCCTATTGCCTTCTTTAGGCATTCGGGACACTGCATCATGTGCCATGTGCAGTCAGTGCCTATGTTCCCAGGTCAGGTGATCATAAGGTCCAAAGGCATTTGGGTTCCTTTCCACAAGCCGGGCCACAACCAGCAGTGAGGCCGTGTGCAACCTCTGGTCAGTCTATGTGCATGAGATGGTCCTGGACATCCCCAGCTCAGGCCCACTCTGCTCTGAGGACTAAGTCAGGAGCTGAGGATCAACATGTGCATGGATAAGGGAGATCCCTGCATGACTGGAACATATGGGAAGCTATGGAAACATGTCTTTAGGTACTGAGCAGAAAAGGGGGGAATGGGGACCACCAGGCCTCCCCTCAAGTTGTATAACATCTTTGTGACCCCAGAAGCCCCATGACTCGTTGCTCCTTCATCATCCACAGCAGCCATGGGCACAACACCTCCCCTGGACGAGGGACACTGAGCTGTATGGTGGTGTCTTTCTGTGGCTCAGATTTTAGGTGTCTAGAATGAATAACGATACACGTCCTCTCCTCTACCTCCAAACTTTGTGGAAACAAATGAAAGTACATGGAGTCATTGTGCAAATATACCATAATAACACAACTCTGTCTGAACAACCTTGAGATAGACACTCAGCTTTGCCAAATACAAGATCAATGGTTTCTCCTGAGTTATCCTTATAGCTCAGAGATGACGACTTCACTTCCTTGTAACAATGCATTACAAGGGCATATTTTGGGGACAGTGACCTGGTAGCAAGTTTCTCAAAATGGTATCTTCTTACTCAAATCCCAAATTCTGGTTTCCCTATAAAATAGCTAATATGTGCACAGTGTTTTACAGCATTTTGAATACCTTCCTTTCCATTTTGCCATGCAATCCTTACCAGGTGAGGAACATTCAATCCTCATTTTGCAGGTGCAGGAACTGAAGGTTAAGCGCATAAGCAGTTTTCCATCAATCTTTGAACTGACCAGGAAGGGTCACACCTACTCAAGTTTAGTGTTCTGACTCCTGATCCCCGTGCTTTTGGCCTGACAGCACAATGTCTCTGGATTTTCACTGCCTTCACAATTTCAAAGAGTCTGAGATTACTTCAGGCAGCAAGGTGACTTCAGACTATACCATCTCCCCTGGCGGTGATGAATCTGTCAGAGCTTCTGCAGGAAAGTCCCAGTCCCAGCCAGAAGCTTGACAGGCAAGTTCAATTCCAAGCCTCTGGGGGCGGACTTGCTGCACTGCCCTCTGCCTAGACTTCCATGGCCCTGGGCTCCACCTCTCTGACTCCTCACCTTGCATTCCCACCACCAAGGTCAAAATTCCAGTCCCCAGCATCTCTCATCCAAACTATTCCATTAACCTCTTCACTGGGCTCCCCACTTCTAGGCATGATTCCAACTGACGCGTCTTCCAAAGCGCTGCCAAACAAACCACACCTTTCAGCTAAAAGGCCCTCAAGGGACTCTCTGTTGTCTTCAGGGAGAATGCCAGACTCTTCATTTTCTGGCTCTACCCTACCCCTTCCCCTTCCTCCAGTTCCAGCTCCCACCCTCTGACTCATTCTCTGGCAAATCCAAATTGCTTCTCATCTTCAGAACACATCTCCGTGGTTCGCATATCTGAGCATTTACATACAGTGCTCCTTCTCCTTGAAATAGTGTTGCCTTCTTTACACACCAGGAAAACTCCTGTTCATCCTTCAGGAGGAGCTCATTTGTCGCCTTCTCCAAGAAGCCTTCCCCGAATGTGCTCCTTTTAGATATTATTTGCTTGTTCCCCCATATTACTTCTGCGTCCTAATGACACCATTTTGTCAGTTACTTTAAGCAGGTGTCTCTCTTATCAGGCAGAACAGAGTCTTCCTTTCCATCTCTGTGACCTGGTGTTTAGCACCGTGCCTGGTGCCCTGTGGACGTTCAATGAATGCCCAGTTATAATTAGGATGAGATATCTCCTAGTGACACAGACTGGGATCACAGCTGAGCGATAATGAAAAATGACAACGATGCTGGTCGAATCATTCTACTTTCACTTGTCATAAGGCTGTCCTTCTCCAAGGTCCCTAAGGACCCTGCTCAACAGTCTAGGGCTCGTAGTGCCTTCAAGTTCCACAGAAACTCCCCTACTGTTCCCTAAACCAATAAATTGCTTCCTTTTGCTTCTACCCATTTGAGTTCCAATCACCTGTCATCAGAAAAGTCCAACTGAAATATTTTCCCTTTCCTCCAGTTTGCTGTTAGAGCAGTGTGACTCTTGTCTTTTCTCCCTGAGGATCCACGCTGGTGTCACATCTCTTCCCTCTACTCACAGTGGATGAACTCGAGCTCAACACAAGCCAGTTTTCCATGATCGCCGAGGACTCCACCTCTAGAAGTCCATGATTCTGAAACCACACATTCTTGATCTTAAAGGTACCCTTGGATAGAGAGATTCTTCGGACAGGCAAAGAATACGGGTTTTTTTTCCAGCTTTGGAAAGACAGAGGAGTCTGGTCAGAAGGGCTGACCAATAGTTCTGTCTCCTCTTGCAGGTCTCAATTTAAAGACCCTTTCTTACAGGAAACTCTACCCCTGGCTGTGTCCTGACTATGCACACTGTTACCTGCGGTCATACCCCATGACTCCTTCCCTGCTTCTCATCATATTTGCAATAATGTTTGGCCGATGTTCTCTTCCCTAACTGGACTATACATGGCACGAAGGTGGGGCTGATGTCTGCATTTCTCAGAGCTTTACCCCCAAAACATAGCACAAGGCCTGGCACACCAAAGGGTATTTGTGCACTAGATAAAGACAAAAAAGACTGAGTTTCCCAACTCCTGCCCCAACTAAATATCCTATAGGGCCTCTGATATTTACTGAAATCCAAAGACATTCTTTCAGAAAGAAGCTGCAATATGACTTTAGTCTTTTCTCCATTTTTTTCTACCTCATTACTGGCTACATAAATTTTGGTCACAATGGTGGCCAGACTGGGCGAGAGGTTAACTTTCCACTGGTTTCCTCCCCCACCCCCTTTTATATATTCAAAATTCAGTACTGATGGGAATGTTTCCAGTAAAAATTTTGTAGGAGATGGTGATGCAAACTTTCAAGGGAGATAAACAGGTTTTTATTTTTTTAAGTTTATTTATTTATTTTGAGAGAGAGCATGAGCGGGGAGGGGCAGAGAGACATGGAGAGAGAGAATCTCAAACAGGCTCCATACTTTCAAACTCATTGAACTGTGAGATCATGCCCTGAGCGGAAATCAAGAGTCACACACTTGACCGAATGAGCCACCCTGGTGCCCTGGAAATAATCAGTTTTTAAGTTTCTTAGGCCTTGACATTTTTACGGTCTCTGTCTTTAATTCTTCCCACACATGTTTCTTTTGTCTCCTCACTTGATCTTCAACCAGCATTAATTTAGGAGAGGCTTTTCTTTTATCTGAATTGTCACCTCCTTCGGTCCTGCTATATGTCATTAAATTCTGGATCAAAGGCATTCTTCTAAATCAGGATGATTCCCAAATCTCTTTACATCATGAACCACAGTAATTCCAGTCCTTTCCTGTCTGTCCTCAAGATGGCACACTAAGCACAGGCTCCAGCCTCTCCAAAACCTACTAGAAACCTAACTTACTAGAAAGACCAGATCTCTTCTATAACTCTAACACAGCATTGGAAAGCTGGAAGCTGGCTCCCCTAAAAGATCCAGGAAGACGGTATTACACGGTAAAAGAAAATCAAGAACCTGCCTGGTGCACAGGGCTTAACAAAACAGGAGTGGCCGTGGGGACTCTCCAAGTCCAGAGGGAGTAGACTGGGGGACAGATAAATCTCAAGAATGCAGGATGGTGCGATTCTAGTATAACTAATGTCTTCACTGACTTCACAGATTATAAGAGAAACATTTCATGACCATAACAGAAAATAGTTTGAAAAATCCAAGCCCAGGCAGGATTAAACATCTGCAGCACAGTAAGGTAGAAAGAAAGAAAGAATATAACGAATAGTATATCTACCAGAAACCTCTGGCAAAACATTATACTCAGAAGTAAAAAGTTAGAAAGATTCACATTAAATTCAAGAACATGAGAAGAGGAGCACCTGGGTGGCTCAGTCAGATGAGCATCTGACTCTTGATTTTGGCTCAGGTCACGATCTCACGGTCATGAGATAGAGCCCTGCACTGGGGCTCTGTACTGAGTGTGGAGCCTGCTTAGGGTTCTCTCTCTCTCCCTTTCTCCCTCCCTCTCTCTCTCTCTCCCCCTCCCCCACTGGCCTTTTCCCCTTCTTGCACTTGCTTACTCTTTCTCTCTCTCAAAAAAAAAAAAAAAAAAAAGTGGGGGTCCTGGGTGGCTCATTCAGTTAAGCATCTGACTTCGGCTCAGGTCATGTTCTCATGGTTCATGGGTTCAAGCCCCGTGTAGGGCTCTGCGCTGACAGCTCAGAGCCTGGAGCCTGATTCAGATTCTGTGTCTCCCTCTCTCTCTGCCCCTCCCCCATTCGCTCATGCTCTCTCACTCTCTCTCTCAAAAAAAAAAAATAATGAGAAGAATGAAAAGGGATATACCTGGGGCGCCTGGGTGGCGCAGTCGGTTAAGCGTCCGACTTCAGCCAGATCACGATCTTGCGGTCCGTGAGTTCAAGCCCCGCGTCGGGCTCTGGGCTGATGGCTCAGAGCCTGGAGCCTGTTTCTGATTCTGTGTCTCCCTCTCTCTCTGCCCCTCCCCCGTTCATGCTCTGTCTCTCTCTGTCCCAAAAATAAATAAATGTTGAAAAAAAAAATTAAAAAAAAAAAAAGAAAGAAAGAAAAGGGATATACCTTCAGCATATCCCTGGAGATCCTAAGTAATGCATGAAGACAAGAAAAATAGACAAAACGGAAAGGAAGAAAAAAAACAGTCACTATTTTCAGAAAATACGACCATCTATATTTTGGGGGTGGATCTAACAGACTTCAATGATGAATAGATGTGATGGTGACAGGTAAAGAAAGAGCAAGTATGATACCTGGGTTCTCAGCTTGAGCCCTCAGTGTTTTTCATACCTTTAGGTGATACAGTGGGAAATGATAGCATGGGATTAAGAGAAAATATCACAACGGCAGTTTGATTGAGGAGTCTAGACTTCAGAGCAGAGATCAGGTCTGAAATAGAAACTCAGAACTCATCAGAATATAGATGATATTCAAAGCTTTAGACCACACCGAATTCCTTAGGAAAACGTGGAGAATGCTGCCAGCAACGCTGTGAGACAAGCAAATGAGATTGGGAAAGACTAGCCTGGTGAGGTAAGAGAAAAGCCCAAACTTCTGATAGTATCACAGAACTACAGGAAAGAAAATATTTTTTTAAAAAGCGGAGGAGAAGGGAGATGTCCACAGTCATAGGTTGTTGACTGCTCATGAAAAAGTCATGTAAAAGGAGGGTGGAGATGTGACTGTAGGATGCGTCCTTGTGGAGGTGATCATGTCAAGGAATATGGCGGCTGAGTCAGAAACCCAACTGTGGTTGGTTGAGGGAATGGAAGATGAGGAACTCAAGACAACCTATAATTCAAAATGCTCCTGATAGATTTTCCTTGGTAAAGAAACAAAAAAGGAGATGACAACTGGAGGGATAAAGGACTAAGGGAAGAGTTGTTTTGTTTTTTAGTATGATGACAGGCAATGTTATATTAGTTTATATGTACAACATAGTAATCCAACTTCTCTACAGGTTAAGTATGGTGTGCTCACCACAAGTGTCCCCATACAATAATATTACAGTATCGTTGCCTACATTCTCTACGCTGTGACTTTTATTCCCGTGACTTACTCATTCCATAACTGGAACCTGTACCTTCCACTCCCCTTCACCCATTTCACTCTTTCATCCGTCTGCCCATTCCCAACCCCTCCCCTCTGGCAACCATCAGCTTGTTCCCTGTATTTACAGATCTGATTCTGCTTTTTGTTTACTTAATCATTTGTTTTGTTTTTTGGATTCCACATATGAGTGAAATCATATGGTATCTGAGTCTGACTTATCTGCTTAGCATGATACCCTCTAGGTCCATCCATGTTGTTGCAAATGGCAAAATCTCATCCTTTCATGGCTGTGTAATACACCATTGTATAAATAATGTATATCACATCTTCCTAATCCATTTGTCTGTCAATGGACACTTAGGTTGCTTCCCCATACCTTGGCTACTGTAAAAAATGCTGCAATAAACACAGGGGTACGTATATCTTTTCAAATTAGTGTTTTGTTTTCTTTGGGTAAAAATCCAGCAGTGGAATTATTGGATCATACAGTATTTCTATTTTTAATTTTTTAAGGAACCTCTACACTATTTTCCACAGTTGCTGTACCAGTTTCCATTCCCACCAATAGTGCATGAAGATTCCTTTCTCTCCACATTCTCACCAACACTTCTTATTTCTTGTCTTTTTTATTTTAGCCATCTTAACAGGTATAAAGTGATATTTCATTGTGGTTCTGATTTGCATTTCCTGATATTTAGTGATGTGAAGCATTTTTTCATGTGTCTAATGAGTTTTTTTTTTTTTAAAAAAAGATAGATACTAGAGAATACTGGCATAAAAATGTGACTAATCCAGTATGGAGTGAGAAATTCTGCCTTTGAGATTATGTGTTTGAAAGGAGTGGGCAAGTAAATTCATTTATATAAAGTAGTTTTCAAACTTTAAGGGAGAGATTAGATAGAATATGAATCCATAGCTCAGCCGAACAAACTTATTTTCTGTCATCTCAATTGGACTTGAAATTTGTTATATGCTTGATGTTTAAGAAACTAATGTGTAAAAGACATTTTTTCTGGGGCATCTGAGTGGCTCAGTCAGTTAAATGTCTAACTCTTGATTTTGGCTCAGGTCATAAGCTCATGCTTCATGAGATTGAGCCCCTGAGCCAGACTCCAAGCGGACAGCGCAGAGCCTGCTTGGGATTCTCACCCTCTCTCTCTCCCCATCTGCCCCTCCCTTGCTTGCTTGAGCACGCACACACGCTTTCTCTCTCAAAATAAATACACTTTAAAAAAAAGGTATTTTGGGGGTGCCTGGGTGGCTCAGTCAGTTAAGCATCTGACTGGATTTCGGCTCAGGTCATGATCTCACGGTTTGAGTTCAAGACCCTGTTTGGTATTCTCTCCCTCCGCTCTCTCTGCCCCTCCCCTGTTCATTCTCATTCTCTCTCTCTCAAAATAAATAAAAAAAACTTTTTCTAAAGATACTTTTTCTTTTAAAGATATGGCTTCGCTCAGAGATTATTTTCATAACAAAAAATATCTGAGGATTTTGCCCCCAGTATGCACGTAGCACCTTATCTCTCAATATATCTTTGGGTATCTAAGATGAACCTATATTGACAAAAGACTTACTAATTCCTTCTCCAGATGAAAAAATGGAAATTTGAACAGCTTCCTGTAGAGTGCCTATTTACTCTCAACTCATTCAATTCTGTTTGATTTTAAACAGACACAGGGGATTTTAGTTGTGTGTTGTTTGGTTTTGTTTTTTTGGGTTTTTGTGTGTGTGTTTGTTTTCACTGCTCGGCAGTGATCCTGATTCTGTTTGGGGTCCCCCTCAAATAGTCTGAGTCTGGGTGGAAGACAGGGTCCTACTTCATAGCACACTAGGTAAAAATGCCACATACATATATTTCCTCCTCTCAACCCTAAAGCTAGAGTAGTCAGCCATGTCCACTGGGACACTGAATACCAAGCAGATGATGCCTGGGGAGCAGAAAAGTATGGAACCAATTCCGTTGGTCGCATCCAGTGGCTGGTGGCCTCCTGAGGTATAAACTGTGCTGCACTTCTGAACATCTAGCTCCCCGGTCTCCATACATGCCATTAATTCGGAGAGCTGTCCAAATTACTTCTAGCAAATTCCTTCCCTCCAAGAGTTAGCCAAGGCTTTCTTTTCTGTTGCTTTCCAACCAACATCCCCAAGTGCCGCACCACATACACTGTGGCATCCCCTAGCCAGCCTGACAGCCTCTTCCTCCAGGGAAGTCATCCAATTCTTGGAAGCTCTGCAGCCCAAACCGTACCTACATCTTCGTCTTTGCATTAGGTCTCATTTGGCTCACAAGGATCTAAATCTTGGCCACTACGGTTGGTCCTAGAGCCAGGCAGAGGACAAAGACTGAAAGAATTAATATGAGGATACTTACATTCCGAGTATACATCTTAAGAAAATAGAATTCATTTTCGTTTCACCTTTGTGTGACACTTTCCTCAATGGCTACCCAGTGCAATGCACATGGCTTTTCAGTATTTGTCAAATAAGTTTATCCAGAAAAATATTAGAAAACGGCGCAGAATCATGAAGAGAGAGCTGAAATAGTGGTCAAGGAAGAAAGCATTCTTTTCCTCTCTCTACAACCTTGAGGTAATCTCTGGCATCAATTTCCTTATTTGTAAAATGGGGCAAAGTAGTAGAGTAACTTTTAGTTCAGAAACTCTTTGATTTGCGAGTAAATATACTTAAGATTGGATACTAGGACTCAGAGCTCTGTGGTGCAAATTTGAAAAAAAAAAAAGCCAACAATTCTTTCTTTGGTGAGAAAAAAAGGGGGTTTTATTTCATTTATTTTTCCCAGCACTCGGCTGAGTAAATGTAGGTGTCATTAATTAGTAAAACTGCACAAGCCAACGCGTTTGCCTTTGCTCACACAGGCACGAGTTCCCACAGGAAGGTGCCCAGTACCTGCTGTACTGTAGGCTCTACTGAAACGCTACCTCCGCGGGGCCCAGCACCCCCGTATCCCCACAGCACTTCCGAAGGCTAGCCTGTCCCTCTTGGGTTAAACTCGCTGATGCAAATTGCCCAGCTGGGTTTTAATTAAAGCTCTGCTCCCGCTTTCCCTTGGGTGTTTCTAGCATATACCTTCACTCCCCTCTTTCTCCCGTAGTCACCTCTCTCTTAACTCCCCCCACACAGGCCCAGGATGAAGAGAGCAGCCGATAATGAGGCCCCAGGAACTGGTTCAAAGCCTGATGTAAAACTTTTTAAATTAAACCCTCGAGATTTTAAGAGTTGTAATTAGAATGCATGATTGGAAGTGAAGGAACTTCTGGCTGGCATAACCCCGTGCCCACGGGTCTGCTGGGCTCTGGGTGCTAAAGCCCTGGCAGAGAGCTACTCCCCACCACTGGCCACCCTTCCCCGAAAGTGGGCAAAGTTCTCCTTGAACCTTTTAGGAAAGGTGCCAAATTCTCCTCTTGTTGAATGGTTAGAATGTGTTTAATCTTCCACTATTAGAATCAGTTGCTTTGATGAATGTCTATGGAGACAAGTCTTTGCATTTGTGAAAAATTCCTCAAAATAGATTCCCAGGGGTGGAATTAGAAAGTGGAGGGCAGAAATATATCAAGGATTCAATACAGATGCCAAACTCCTTTCTTCTCACTCATTCACAGAAGCAAATGTTTATTGAGCATCTGTATGTGCCAGGCACTGCTCCAGGTGCTGGAGGATGGCTGCGGACAAGACAGACGAGTCTCTGATCTTATGGAGTGTCTGCTCTAATGCTTAAGGAAGACAACAAACAAGTAAGAAAAAAATACGTAATACAATTAGAAATGGTAACAAGCCATTAACACACCTAACATGGGATGATGGAGAGTAAGGATGGGGTCTTTCCGATCTTTCACACCCTCACAATTATCTGACCCTCAGCAGATTTGGTCAGCTTTATCTTCTAGACGTAAACAATTCAATTGCTCTCACCACCTTCTTGCTACCTCCTTAACGTGAGTCACCACCACCTTCTGCCTGGACTTTCCCAACACCTTCCCCTTTGGCTCATCCTACCCCTCTGTGTTCTATTCTCCCCACAGCAGTCTTACTGAGTCTTTTATGGTGGAAGTCAGATCTTATAACTTAGCTGCAAAGGCACTTCAAATAGCTTCCCTTTTCTCAGAGTAAAATCCAGTCATTGCCAGGGAGCTCCAGCATGGACACTGGTGCCTCCACTGTATCTACCACTCCCCCCAGTTCCTCTCCTCTCCAGTTCCAAGTGTGGTCCTGCCCCAGGGCTTTTGCACCTGCTCTTTGCTGTGTTTGGAATGCTCTTTCCCCAGCTATTTCTCATTTGTTAGTTCTTTGTTCAAATATTATCTTTTTAAGAAAAACAATCACTGGCCATGCCAAATAAAATAGCAAGGCAGAGGCACCTGGTTGGCTCAGTTGGTAGACCATGCAACTCTTGATCTCAGGGTGGTGAGTTCAAGCCTCACATTAAGTGTAGAGCTTACTTTGGATTTAAGTTTATTTATTTATTTTGAGAGAGAGAGCGAGAGAGAGCGAGAGAGCACACAAGCTGGGGAGGGGCAGAGAGAAGGAGAAACAGTTGGGCTCAGGTCATGATCTCACTGTTCATGGGATCAAGCCCCGCACTGGGCTCTGTGCTGACAGCACAGAGCCTGCTTAGGATTCTCTCTCCCACTCTCTCTCTGTCTCTCCCCTAAGCACATGCTCACTCTCTCTCAAAATAAACACTTTAAAAAAAAGATTTCAAGAGATATATAATGCTTCCAAATAAAATCGCATAGCATCCCTCTTTCTTCTGCAGCTTCCTTTACTTTTTGTCGCCATCACTAGACAGACTTATTTTATTGACTCTTTTTACCCACAAAAGTGGCAATTTCATAGAGAAAGGACTTCATTTGTTCTATCCACTGCTGTATCCACAGTGCCTAAATTGATACCTGGGTTCAGCATTTGCTGAATGAATGGACAAACCATCACACGCAGAGTATGCTCGTTAAGGGCTCTGTTTCAACCCGGCGAGAGATTTTTAGGGATATTCTGTAGGCTGGATTATGCACCTTGTCTTGTTTTTCATTTTTATCAATGACATGGATCAAGAAACAGTATAGGGTTTCACAAAGTGGTGTAAAAAATGACTTGTTACCAGAGTCATCTTCAGCAACGTTTATCAAATTGCACATCACTAACCATTAGTAGGCAGTAAATATAGTTTAGCAGGCTGTGAACAGCTTTTTCTTAACACATGGGAATATAGGCACACCGGAACAGAATGGAATTGGATTGGGGAAAACAATAAAACATATCACATGTAATACAGTTACGTGTTATTTTGTGAAAGTTTAATTACATGTATGTGGGGTTTTGTGCATAAAAAGGGATATGATGTACAATGTATTTATGTTAAGTCATAATTTTTTTTAAAGTTTCAAACATAAAGACCTAGAGTGTGGATTCTTGGAAACTGATCTAGAATTCCCAGGAAATAGTAAAAATAACAGCAAAAAAAACACAATGAAATGGAAAAGCAGTAAAAGAGAGAGAGAGAAAGAATCAATAAACTAAAGAGCTGGTCCTTTTAAAAACATCAATAAGTTAATAACTGAGCAGCTCTACTGGCCATGGTAAGAAGGGAGAATACATAAATTAAAATTTCAGAATGAAGGAGGGGATGCCATTGCAGAGCCTAAAGATATTTATAACCATAAAGATTAAACACACAGGTCCTTTGAAAGACATACGAGCAAAACTCACTGAAGAAAAAATAGACATCTTAAACAATCTTTACATACATATATATATACACACACACACACATACACACACACACACACACACACACACACACACACACACACACACATATATAATTGAATTTGTGGTTAAAACCTTCCAAGAAGAAGAATCTTCAGGCTCAGATGGTTGCACTGGCAAGATTTCTCAAACATTTCAGAAAAATAATACCAATTCTATGCAAAGTTTTCCAGAAAATAAGAGGGAATTACCAAGATCATTTTCTGAGGCTAGCATTACCTTATATTAAAAACAAAGACATTAAAATAAAACTACAGACCAAATATCCCTCATGAGCATAGATACAAAAATCTTTAATAAAACTGTAGTGATCGCAATCCAACAATGTGTAAAAAAGGTAATACACCATGACCAAGTAAGGTTTACCTCGGCATGCAAGACAGTTAAACATTCAAAAGCTGATCAAATCAATTCACCACATCAGTAGACAAAAGTGTAAGTATATACCATACACTTATCCCTAGAGATGCAGAAAATCACTGGACAAAACCCAGCATCTATTCATAATAAAAACTCTCAAGAGGTTAATAATGGAAGGGCACGCCCTCAAGCTGAGGAAAAGCACCTTCAAAAATGGCTGCTAACATCATAGTTCGCGGTGAAAGACTGAATGTTTTACCTCTAAGATCAGAAACCAGGCTAGGAGGGCCACTCCCACTACCCTTATGTGACTTCACACTAGAAGTTCTTTGGTTGCAATAAGAGAAGAAATAGAAATGAAAGACACAGGGGTGCCGGGGTGTCTCAGTCAGTTAAGCTTCCAACTCTTGACTGCAGCTCAGGTCATGATCTCACAGTTCATGGGATCAAGCCCCATGTTGGGCTCTGTGCTGACAGCTTGGAGCCTGCTTGGGATTCACTCTCTCCCTCTCTCTCTGCCCCTCTCCCACTTGCATATGTGTGCTCACTCTCCTTCTCAAAACAAATACATAAACATTAAAAAAAGAAAGAAAGACATAATGACATACTGATTGAAATGGAACAAATAGAAATGTTTCTCTTCACAGATGATGTGACTATATATTTAGAAAATTCCAATCTATGAGAAATTTATTAGAACTAAAAAGTAAGTTTAACAGTGGATGAAAGGCCAATATAAGTTAAGTATACAAAATCAACTGTGTTTCTGTATATATTCTTTACATTACCAATGGAAATTGAAAAGTTTCAAGTAGTATCATCATAATAGCACCAAAAAATAAAAAAATATTTCGGACTATTTTAACACCAAAATTTTAACAAAATCTGTTTATGATTTGTGTACTGAAAACTCTAAAACACTGATAAAAAAAAAAGTCAAAGACCTCAAAAAATTTAAGATATATCATGTTCGTGAGTTTAAAGTCTCAATGTTGTTATGATGTCAACTCTCCTGCAACTGTTCTATACATTCAGTGCAATCTTAATATCATAGCAGGAATTTCTGTAGAAAATGAGAAGCTGATTCCAAACTCTCTAAGGAAAAATAAAAGGAAATGTAAGAGATGAAACAATTTTGAAAAAGACAAACTTAGGGGACTTAAACTACCTCAGTTCAAGACGTACCTTAAAGCTACATTAATCCAGAGAGTACAGTATTGGTGAAAGCACAGACATATAAGTCAATGTAAAAGAGTAGAGTCCAGATACAGATACAGACCCATGGAAAAATATCAACAGATTTTTCACAAACATGTAAAGGGAGAGGTGCCTGGGTGGCTCAGTCGGTTAAGTATCCGACTTCAACTTAGGTCATGATCTCTCAGTTTGTGGGTTCAAGCCCCATGTCAGGCTCTGTGCTAACAGCTCAGAGCCTGGAGCCTGCTTCAGATTCTGTGTCTCCCTCTCTCTCTGCCCCGACCCCATTCATTCATTTTCTCTCTCTCTCTCTCTCTCTCTCTCCCCATTCATTCATATTCTCTCTCTCTCTCTCTCTCTCTCTCTCTCTCTCTCTCTCTCTCTCAAAAATAAACATTAAAGGGGCGCCTGAATGGCTCAATTGGTTAACTGTCTGACTTCATCTCAGGTCATGATCTCGTAGTCCGTGAGTTCGAGTCCCACGTTGGGCTCTGTGCTGACAGCTCAGAGCCTGGAGCCTGCTTTGGATTCTGTGTCTCCCTCTCTCTCTCTCTCTGCCCCTCCCCTGCTCATGCTCTGTCTCTCAATGTCTCAAAAATATATAAAAACATTAAAAAATGTTTTAATAATAAACAAATAAATAAATATTAAAAAGTTAAAAAAACATAAAGAGAATTCAATGGAGAAAGAATACTCTTGCACATGACATTGAGATTTGTGGCTGTTTGTTACACAGCAAGAGCAGACTAGAACACAGACTGGTACAGAGATGTAGGGTAGTGCCATAACACAGCCAACACTTGAAATATGCAGTACTGGCTCTGGGCTGCAAAGGGACTGTTACTGGAAGCTGGAAAAAACTTCCAGCATTATTATATAGAGGCAAAACATTTAGCATAAATGTTGCCTGTGATAATTTGTAAGACAGAAACTGTAGCTAATGAAACTGTAGCACATGGCAAAGAGGTTTTGAAGAAGAATGTTGACAGATGAGCTGACTGTCTCCAGCTATGTTGGTAAGGTATTGCTTAAAAGAGCTGAACTGAGGGAGGAACTCATCAGTTCCTAAGAATTTAGAGGGAATTTAGTGAGTTGTGAATGTGCAGGGTTGAATAATGAAGTGATTTCTCACTATACCAAAGGTATGGCAATTACTACAGTCTCAGACTAACGACCCAATCGAGAGTAAAACTGGGTGAAACATTACCCGAAGCTAACAGAATTGACTGGGAACCCATAGAATCAGATCTGAAATCAACAGGTAGTGTTTAAAGTTGAGAAGGCAAGAAAATCAGGAATTGTTTAACAGATGAAGGGACCTCGTTAGGATACGTGGATGGGATGAATGGATGCAAGTATCTTCAGACTTGTTTTACATCTTCTGAAGATCTGAATCCCAAGGAGAAGAATCCAACTGGCTCAGCGTGGGTCACATGCCCACCCCTTGGGAGTACGAGAGTACAGCATCTGTGGCCACAGTTTCATCTGACTATGGGAGGATTAAATACTAAAACCAAGTATGGCTACTGTCAGGAGGAAAATATACGAAAAGAAAAAAAAAATGCCTTGCAAAAGATGGTAAACAAGTACCTCTCAAGAATCTTCCATTTACCACATGAGTTCACTTCTGCTTCCTCTCAAACCTCACTAAAATGACAAGGAAGGGATTTAAAAGGTATACATCATCATGGATCAAGAAAATAAGAGTAACGAAATTTTAGACTTTGCATGGATGGGTAACCAACTTCACAGAGCAAGGAAACAGAAACCTAAGCCAGAAATACAGTACCCTGAAGCCCAGGTTTATTTTGCAGACTACTAGGAAGTCTCTAGAATTAGGAAGAGCTGGGGTTTGAGGGTTCACTTAAACGTCTGCGCAGAAGCAGTTAGATCCCTACAGTCAGTGAGCTGCCCAACTCTCCCCAAGGGGTAGAAGGAGATAGCAGAGGTTGAACCGGCATCGCTCTGGACTCAAGGACACCATACGGGTCCCAGAACAGGGGTGGTGATCTGCAAACAGGGGCACTGAGTGACACTTCTTTGCCCTCTCACCCTCAGATCACTTTCCGTATCGGATTCCCAGAATGCTGGCGGCCAGGCTTATCCCCTACAGGCTAGAGAGTAGCGAACTCCTTCCTGACACTGACAAGCCCGCAGAACACGCTTACAGATCCTGACATTAGAGGTCCCCCACTGAAGCAACCGAGGCCTCAGTCACTTACTGACTCCCATCAGTCAACAAGCTTTGTCCGTACATATTGTGATTCTAGACAGTTTTTACTGGTATCATAAATATGAACAGAAAGTTAGGAAGCACCAGTCATTTTAAAAGCCTCTACTATTAGAAAAAACATACATACAAAAAGAAATCTCAGGGAAAAAAAAAAAAGATGTTACCCCCCCAAAAAAGATATTACAAAATATACATAAGAGGTATTACAAAATATATATTTCCTCAGAGAAATGAGAAAAGATTGCATCTACCAAATAAAAACAAATAGAATATTACATCACACATAAAAAAAAGAACACCAGAGAATAAAACTGTTCTTTAAAATCATAACTTTGACAGCAGAAATGAAAAATTCAATGAAAGAACTGGAAAACAGTCAAGAAAATCTCCCATAACTAAAGCAAAAAGACAGGGTGAGAAAACTAGAGAAAATATGTATGTAGTTTAAAAAGAGAGAACATGAGAGCAGTCTAGAAGGTACCTGAATTCAATACTTGAATAGGGGTTCCAAAAAGAAAGAACAAAGGAAATGGAACATTATCCAAAACATAATGAATAAATATTTCCCAGAATGAAGACCATGGGCTTCAAGATTGAATGGACCCACCAAAGCACTCATGATTCATTTTAAAAATGCCCAGCACCATGGCACCGTGTCATGATATTTCAGGTTACTCTGGACAAAGAAAAGATACTAAACACTTTCAGAAAGAAAAAGAAAGATAGGTTAGGTGAAAAGGACTGAAAATCAAAATAAGACCATATTTCTCCAAAGCAATACTGGCAGCCAGTAACAATGGAATGATCCTTCCCAAGTCTAAGGGATAAGGTTTTTCAGCAGAAAATTTTATATCCACCCACAGTAGTAATCCATTGTTTAGACAGATAAAGACATTAACAGGCATTTAAGCCTTCAGCAACTTTATTTTCCCACATTCCCTATTTCAAGTTAAGTTTCCAGGGGAGTATTTGCCAACCAGTAGGAGAATAAAGGAGAGAGAGAGAGAGAGAAGGAGGGAGGGAGGGAGGGAGGGAGGGAGGGAAAGATCCAGCATCCAGGCAACAGGGATCCAACAGAAAATGAAGGGAAAGTTCAGGATGGTGCTCAAGAAAGATGCCAAGAAGACAGGTGCACAAGAGCAAAGATGAACCAGTCCACGTTGGAGCAGTGCTGGGATCCAGGAGAGATGTCTCCATGACTGCGGCAAAGTGACACAGAGCTGGTATGTCCAAATGCACTCCGAGATTCATACTCTCGGCTTGACGTTCCAGGGTGAAGTAGTGACAGCTACGTAGAAAGCTAAGTCAACAAAAAGATGAGGTAATTATTGACTCTAGGGGAAACAAAAGTTTTACAAGAAAGGAAATGTAATAATTGGTGATAACTGTATAATCTATGGCTCATCCATGAATATTAACATAATTACAATAATGTACACAGCAAATATCATTCTATGCCAAAATTATGATGTAACCTATTATATAGGGAAAGGAAGTACTTGTGTTTGTCTCTATGTTTGTATTGGAAAGGAGTATAAAAAAGCCAAATTCCCGTCTTCCACAGTGGAAAGTTGAGAAACAGTATGGGAAACTGAAAGAAAAAAAAAATCAATCAACAGATTAAGATTTTTTTAAAGTACATTGCCAGAAGAAATAATTAAAAGAGTTGACATTGAGGACAAGTGAGAGGGAGGCAGGGGATTGGTACTTTTTTCAGTCTTAATTTTTTTTAATTTTTTTAATGTTTATTTTTGAGAGAGAGAAAGAGAGGGAGAGAGAGAATGAGCAGGGGAGGGGCAGAGAGAGACAGAGACACAGAATCGGACGCAGGCCCCAGGCTCCGAGCTGTCAGCAGAGAGCCTGACACAGGGCTCAAACCCACGAACCATGAGATCATGACCTGAGCCAGTCAGATGCTCAACGGACCGAGCCACCAAGGTACCCCTCTTACACAGTTATTTTTAACTGATCAAAATAAAACTTCAACTATAAAGGAAGAATACTTTCCTGCCAGGAGCTTAAGGATGAAGCAGGGTATGTGGTAAGATTCACGGCACAGACCTACAGGGACTCATACTGCCAACAGCTGGGAGAAGTGTCTGGCTTGCCATGCATGGCGAAGCCACCAGAGCCATGCCCCATCCAGCTCTTCCTGGGGAATTTTGCTGCCTTCTGAGAAGGCTTCACAGAGCTGCATAGGGTAGGAGAACCCTCCAGATGAGACTGGAGTCAAAAGTGGGAAGATACTGTCCTGCAGCCAGTAGCTCTAAGACAAAAATCCCTCTCGGCATCTGGGAGTCAGTAACGAGACTAAATTTCAGATTCGAACCTACCTAAAGGCCTTCTAAACTTAGGAGATAGGCCCCTGAGTAAGCACAGGGGGTCGATCTGCAGGGAAAGAATGTGGACCGGGCACTGCTATTGTTCTGTGGTCAATGCATTAGGATGAGTCAGAAAATAATGAAACACGGTATTTAGTGAGGATTTATCTGTGCCATGTGCCGTGCTCACCGTTGTACAGAACCGTCCCTTTGTGCCCTCGCTACAGCGCTCTACACTGGCACAGAGAGAACACTGGTTGGGCCCTCGCCACGTCTCGGGTATCACATTAAATTCCATTCAGTCCTCGTAACAGCTCTCTGGTCGAGGTGGACGTGTTATTTTGCCTACTTTACAGACGGGGAAACTGAGAAACGGAAGCGTTCATCATTTCCCCCATGGCACGCAGCTAGTAAAAGTCCACGCCAGGACTCAAAGGCTGTGGATTCCCAAGACTGTACGTGGGATGGTGTGTGAGCGCTAGTCCACAGCAATGCTGGCCTAGAGCAACAGAACACAAACTGGGGCTCAGAGGATCCAAGAAACAAGCCAAGGGTGCACAGCCACCAAGGAGCGGAGCCAGCGCTCGAATCCAGCCTTCCCTGAGCCCAGAGCCCGCCAGGCATTGCTACATTAATAGCATAACGAGAGCTGCCTCCATAATAGAGAATCCAACAGAATAAGGAAAGCAAGCCACTCTGTCCTCAGGTTCACACTCACGGTGATGGTGAACACACTGACCAACGGTATACGGGGTATGAGGCGTACAGAGAAAGCAAGCATGGAGGTCAGCAGTAAAATCCTCAGCCCCTGGGCGCCTGTGTGGAACAGGTCACCCGCCCTCCAGTGGAACGGGCGGCCTACCCTTTGCCTGACCCTCTCCCTTCTAACACCAGCGGTAAGTGTTCAAGTGGTAAGTACTGTTGCAGGCCTTTCACTCCAGGAGGTCCTTCCGTATGCCCTGCTTGCGACTCTGAGGCTAACCCTTGCTGTTGGTTGGCTGGCAAAGCCAGGCTTGCGTTGGTTTCTGCTCTGCTCTTGGCATTCCAGGCTTCAGGAGTTGGTATCCTTATCCTCCACCCCTGGGCTGCTGACTCGGATTTCTTACCTCATACAGAGTACCCTGTGGTGTGGTCTGCAGGCCTAGATTCCCAGTGAGTCAATCTCTACCAATTGCTATGGGAACCCCTTGCTGCAAAATGCCCACTTTGATGCTACCTGACTTCCTCCACGCTAGCTCATTCCCACACATCTGGGCCTCTGTGTAGACATGAACTTAGTCTTTACTTACTACCCACTTACTCTGGGATTGATCTCTGGGTCTGAGGTTTCTATTTCGGGTTCCTCTCTCCATAGACCTATCACTCATAGTAGCAACTAAAATTGGTAAGACGCTTCACAGTTTATACCGAACAAATATTCTGATTCAACTCCACAAACAATAATCCTTTGAGATAGGCATTGTTGTTGCATATGTACATATATTCAGGCAAGATAGATAATCTGTCCAAAGTTGTAAAGAATTAGTGGCACAGATAGAACTAGAAACTAGGTTTTCTGACTCTAGACGCTATATTCTTTCCAGCATACCGCACTGCCCATAAAGCCTACATAGACTCAAACCCCAGTTATAAAAATTTCCAAGCCTCAGGGCACCTGGGTGGCTTCAGGCAGTTAAGCATACGACTTTGGCTCAGGTCATGATCTCATGGTTCGTGGGTTCAAGCCCCGTGTCAGGCTCTGTGCTGAAAGCTCAGAGCCTGGAGCCTGCTTTGGGTTGTCTCCCCCTCTCTCTGCCCCTCCCCAACTCGTGCTCTTGTCTCTTTCTCAAAAAATGAATAAACATTACAAAAAAATTTTTTTAATTTCCAAGTCTTATTAAAAGGCTTGGAATTATATATCAAAATCACAGCAATCAGCTTAGTGAATTTAGAAGTTAATGACAATGTAGGAGCTCCTGGGTGCCTCAGTCAGTAGAGCGTTCAACTCTTGATTTCGGCTCAGGTCATAATCCCAGGGTTGTGGGATGGAGTCCTGCATCAAGCCCCACAACGGACTTGGGAATCAATCTCTCTCTCTCTCTCTCTCTCTCTCTCTCTCTCTCTCTCTCTCCCTCCCTCTGCCCCTCTCCCCAACTCACTCTCCCTCTCTCAAAAAAAAAAAAAAAGTTAATGACAATGTCAATCAACTGTAAAATCAAGCTCCAGAATATAAAATAAAGTAAGATAAAAGAGAATAGATTAGAATAATGAAATAAGGGGCGCCCGGGTGGCTCAGTCAGTTAAGCAACCGACTTCGGCTCAGGTAATGATCTCTCAGTCCATAAGTTTGAGCCCCACGTGGGGTTCTATGCTGTCATAATCGCTCAGAGCCTGGAGCCTGCTTCGGATTCTGTGTCTCCCTCTCTCTCTCTGTCCCTCCCCAACTTGTGCTCTGTCTCTCTCTCTAAAAATAAACATTAAGAATAAGACATGAAATGAGATGAAATGAAATGAGATGAAATGAAATCCCAAGCCTCCAGGCTGGCCCTGCCCTCTGGCGCCTGAAGTGTTACTCTTGCATCAGCAGCTGTCAGGCATAACTGGCCACGTGCAGCTCAGTATGCTCAGCTCTGACCTCAGCACACCTTCCGAATCACTAGCTCTCTCCATGCACTTGGCTCCATTTCTGTAAAAGCTCTCAGGTATTCTCTATACGCAAAACCTCAGAACCCCACTTGGCCCCCGCCCCCACCCATACCTGCCCATTCAGTTACCTACTGAAACCGAACATTGTCTCTGCAGTCACTCCCCACACGTCAATTTTCCCTTCCTCTCTTACACCTCCTGCTCGGATCCAAGCTCTCATAACTACTACCCCCACCCCTACCCACCCCTGCCCCCTTCAACTACTAGTCTTCTCCTTCTTTACACTGTCTCCTTTCTCATTCCATCTTAAACCTACAAGATGAATCTCAGTAACATATGCCACATTTTCTCTTGCAGAAAACCTTTGTGTGGCTCTTCATATCCTTTAAAAGAAGATCAGTTCTGAGAAGCGGGCAAGATGGCGGCTTAGGAGGACGCTGGGCTCACCACACGTCCTGCTGATCACTTAGATTCCATCTACACCTGCCTAAATAACCCAGAAAACCGCCAGAGGATTAGCAGAACAGAGTCGCCGGAGCCAAACGCAGACGAGAGGCCCACGGAAGAGGGTAGGAAGGGCGGCGAGGCGGTGCGCGCTCCATGGACTGGCGGGAGGGAGCCGGGGCGGAGGGGCGGCTCGCAGGCCAAGCAGAGCCCCCGAGTCTGGCTGGCAAAAGCGGAGGGGCCGGGCGGACTGTGTTCCGACAGCAAGCGCGACTTAGCGTCTGGGAGGTCAGAAATTAACAGCTCTGCTCGGAAAGCGGGAAGGCTGGAGGACAAAGGGAGGGAGAGCTGCTGAGCCCCCTGACAACAGAGCTCAGTTTGGTGGGGAACAAAGGCGCTCGCCAGCGCCATTTCCCCCGCCCATCCCCCAGCCGAAATCCCAAAGGGAACCGGTTCCTGCCAGGGAACTTGCTCGCTCCGCGCAAACACCCAACTCTGCGCTTCTGCGGAGCCAAACCTCCGGCAGCGGATCTGACTCCCTCCCGCTGCCACAGGGCCCCTCCTGAAGTGGATCACCTAAGGAGAAGCGAGCTAAGCCTGCCCCTCCTGCCCCCGAGCACCTTGCCTACCCACCCCAGCTAATACGCCAGATCCCCAGCATCACAAGCCTGGCAGGGTGCAAGTAGCCCAGACGGGCCACACCACCCCACAGTGAATCCTGCCCCTAGGAGAGGGGAAGAGAAGGCACACACCAGTCTGACTGTGGCCCCAGTGGTGGGCTGGGGGCAGACATCAGGTCTGACTGCAGCCCCGCCCACCAACTCCAGGTATACACCACAGCACAGGGGAAGTGCCCTGCAGGTCCTCACCACGCCAGGGACTATCCAAAATGACCAAGCGGAAGAACTCCCCTCAGAAGAATCTCCAGGAAATAACAACAGCTAATGAGCTGATCAAAAAGGATTTAAATAATATAACAGAAAGTGAATTTAGAATAATAGTCATAAAATTAATCGCTGGGCTTGAAAACAGTATACAGGACAGCAGAGAATCTCTTGCTACAGAGATCAAGGGACTAAGGAACAGTCACGAGGAGCTGAAAAACGCTTTAAACGAAATGCATAACAAAATGGAAACCACCACAGCTCGGCTTGAAGAGGCAGAGGAGAGAATAGGTGAACTAGAAGATAAAGTTATGGAAAAAGAGGAAGCTGAGAAAAAGAGAGATAAAAAAATCCAGGAGTATGAGGGGAAAATTAGAGAATTAAGTGATACACTAAAAAGAAATAATATACGCATAATTGGTATCCCAGAGGAGGAAGAGAGAGGGAAAGGTGCTGAAGGGGTACTTGAAGAAATCATAGCTGAGAACTTCCCTGAACTGGGGAAGGAAAAAGGCATTGAAATCCAAGAGGCACAGAGAACTCCCTTCAGACGTAACTTGAATCGATCTTCTGCACGACATATCATAGTGAAACTGGCAAAATACAAGGATAAAGAGAAAATTCTGAAAGCAGCAAGGGGTAAACGTGCCCTCACATATAAAGGGAGACCTATAAGACTCGTGACTGATCTCTCTTTTGAAACTTGGCAGGCCAGAAAGAATTGGCACGAGATTTTCAGGGTGCTAGACAGAAAAAATATGCAGCCAAGAATCCTTTATCCAGCAAGTCTGTCATTTAGAATAGAAGGAGAGATAAAGGTCTTCCCAAACAAACAAAAACTGAAGGAATTTGTCACCACTAAACCAGCCCTACAAGAGATCCTAAGGGGGACCCTGTGAGACAAAGTCCCAGAGACATCACTATAAGCATAAAACATACAGACATCACAATGACTCTAAACCCGTATCTTTCTATAATAACACTGAATGTAAATGGATTAAATGCGCCAACCAAAAGACATAGGGTATCAGAATGGATAAAAAAACAAGACCCATCTATTTGCTGTCTACAAGAGACTCATTTTAGACCTGAGGACACCTTTAGATTGAGAGTGAGGGGATGGAGAACTATTTATCATGCGACTGGAAGCCAAAAGAAAGCTGGAGTAGCCATACTTATATCAGACAAACTAGACTTTAAATTAAAGGCTGTAACAAGAGATGAAGAAGGACATTATATAATAGTTACAGGGTCTATCCATCAGGAAGAGCTAACAATTATCAATGTCTATGCACCGAATACCGGAGCCCCCAAATATATAAAACAATTACTCATAAACATAAGCAACCTTATTGATAAGAATGTGGTAATTGCAGGGGACTTTAATACACCACTTACAGAAATGGATAGATCATCTAGACACACGGTCAATAAAGAAACAAGGGCCCTGAATGAGACATTGGATGAGATGGACTTGACAGATATATTTAGAACTCTGCATCCCAAAGCAACAGAATATACTTTCTTCTCGAGTGCACATGGAACATTCTCCAAGATAGATCATATACTGGGTCACAAAACAGCCCTTCATAAGTTTACAAGAATTGAAATTATACCATGCTTACTTTCAGACCACAATGCCATGAAGCTTGAAATCAACCACAGGAAAAAGTCTGGAAAACCTCCAAAAGCATGGAGGTTAAAGAACACCCTACTAACGAATGAGTGGGTCAACCAGGCAATTAGAGAAGAAATTAAAAAATATATGGAAACAAACGAAAATGAAAATACAACAATCCAAACGCTTTGGGACGCAGCAAAGGCAGTCCTGAGAGGAAAATACATTGCAATCCAGGCCTATCTCAAGAAACAAGAAAAATCCCAAATACAAAATCTAACAGCACACCTAAAGGAACTAGAAGCAGAACAGCAAAGGCAGCCTAAGCCCAGCAGAAGAAGAGAAATAATAAAGATCAGAGCAGAAATAAACAATATAGAAACTAAAAAAACTGTAGAGCAGATCAACGAAACCAAGAGTTGGTTTTTTGAAAAAATAAACAAAATTGACAAACCTCTAGCCAGGCTTCTCAAAAAGAAAAGGGAGATGACCCAAATAGATAAAATCATGAATGAAAATGGAATTATTACAACCAATCCCTCAGAGATACAAACAATTATCAGGGAATACTATGAAAACTTATATGCCAACAAATTGGACAACCTGGAAGAAATGGACGAATTCCTGAACACCCACACGCTTCCAAAACTCAATCAGGAGGAAATAGAAAGCTTGAACAGACCCATAACCAGCGAAGAAATTGAATCGGTTATCAAAAATCTCCCAACAAATAAGAGTCCAGGACCAGATGGCTTCCCAGGGGAGTTCTACCAGACGTTTAAAGCAGAGATAATACCTATCCTTCTCAAGCTATTCCAAGAAATAGAAAGGGAAGGAAAACTTCCAGACTCATTCTATGAAGCCAGTATTACTTTGATTCCTAAACCAGACAGAGACCCAGTAAAAAAAGAGAACTACAGGCCAATATCCCTGATGAATATGGATGCAAAAATTCTCAATAAGATACTAGCAAATCGAATTCAACGGCATATAAAAAGAATTATTCACCATGATCAAGTGGGATTCATTCCTGGGATGCAGGGCTGGTTCAACATTCGCAAATCAATCAACGTGATACATCACATTAACAAAAAAAGAGAGAAGAACCATATGATCCTGTCAATCGATGCAGAAAAGGCCTTCGACAAAATCCAGCACCCTTTCTTAATAAAAACCCTTGAGAAAGTCGGGATAGAAGGAACATACTTAAAGATCATAAAAGCCATTTATGAAAAGCCCACAGCTAACATCATCCTCAACGGGGAAAAACTGAAAGCTTTTTCCCTGAGATCAGGAACACGACAAGGATGCCCACTCTCACCGCTGCTGTTTAACATAGTGCTGGAAGTTCTAGCATCAGCAATCAGACAACAAAAGGAAATCAAAGGCATCAAAATTGGCAAAGATGAAGTCAAGCTTTCGCTTTTTGCAGATGACATGATATTATACATGGAAAATCCGATAGACTCCACCAAAAGTCTGCTAGAACTGATACAGGAATTCAGCAAAGTTGCAGGATACAAAATCAATGTACAGAAATCAGTTGCATTCTTATACACTAACAATGAAGCAACAGAAAGACAAATAAAGAAACTGATCCCATTCACAATTGCACCAAGAAGCATAAAATACCTAGGAATAAATCTAACCAAAGATGTAAAGGATCTGTATGCTGAAAACTATAGAAAGCTTCTGAAGGAAATTGAAGAAGATTTAAAGAAATGGAAAGACATTCCCTGCTCATGGATTGGAAAAATAAATATTGTCAAAATGTCAATACTACCCAAAGCTATCTACACATTCAATGCAATCCCAATCAAAATTGCACCAGCATTCTTCTCGAAACTAGAACAAGCAATCCTAAAATTCATATGGAACCACAAAAGGCCCCGAATAGCCAAAGGAATTTTGAAGAAGAAGACCAAAGCAGGAGGCATCACAATCCCAGACTTTAGCCTCTACTACAAAGCTGTCATCATCAAGACAGCATGGTATTGGCACCAAAACAGACACATAGACCAATGGAATAGAATAGAAACCCCAGAACTAGACCCACAAACGTATGGCCAACTCATCTTTGACAAAGCAGGAAAGAACATCCAATGGAAAAAAGACAGCCTCTTTAACAAATGGTGCTGGGAGAACTGGACAGCAACATGCAGAAGGTTGAAACTAGACCACTTTCTCACACCATTCACAAAAATAAACTCAAAATGGATAAAGGACCTAAATGTGAGACAGGAAACCATCAAAACCTTAGAGGAGAAAGCAGGAAAAGACCTCTCTGACCTCAGCCGTAGCAATCTCTTACTCGACACATCCCCAAAGGCAAGGGAATTAAAAGCAAAAGTGAATTACTGGGACCTTATGAAGATAAAAAGCTTCTGCACAGCAAAGGAAACAACCAACAAAACTAAAAGGCAACCAACGGAATGGGAAAAGATATTCGCAAATGACATATCGGACAAAGGGCTAGTATCCAAAATCTATAAAGAGCTCACCAAACTCCACACCCGAAAAACAAATAACCCAGTGAAGAAATGGGCAGAAAACATGAATAGACACTTCTCTAAAGAAGACATCCGGATGGCCAACAGGCACATGAAAAGATGTTCAGCGTCGCTCCTTATCAGGGAAATACAAATCAAAACCACACTCAGGTATCACCTCACGCCAGTCAGAGTGGCCAAAATGAACAAATCAGGAGACTATAGATGCTGGAGAGGATGTGGAGAAACGGGAACCCTCTTGCACTGTTGGTGGGAATGCAAATTGGTGCAGCCGCTCTGGAAAGCAGTGTGGAGGTTCCTCAGAAAATTAAAAATAGACCTACCCTATGACCCAGCAATAGCACTGCTAGGAATTTATCCAAGGGATACAGGAGCACTGATGCATAGGGCCACTTGTACCCCAATGTTCATAGCAGCACTCTCAACAATAGCCAAATTATGGAAAGAGCCTAAATGTCCATCAACTGATGAATGGATAAAGAAATTGTGGTTTATATACACAATGGAATATTACATGGCAATGAGAAAAAATGAAATATGGCCTTTTGTAGCAACGTGGATGGAACTGGAGAGTGTGATGCTAAGTGAAATAAGCCATACAGAGAAAGACAGATACCATATGGTCTCACTCTTATGTGGATCCTGAGAAACTTAACAGGAACCCATGGGGGAGGGGAAGGAAAAAAAAAAAAAAAAGAGGTTAGAATGGGAGAGAGCCAAAGCATAAGAGACTGTTAAAAACTGAGAACAAACTGAGGGTTGATGGGGGGTGGGAGGGAGGAGAGGGTGGGTGATGGGTATTGAGGAGGGCACCTTTTGGGATGAGCACTGGGTGTTGTATGGAAACCAATTTGTCAATAAATTTCAGAAAAAAAAAATAAAATAAACCACAGATGTTACATATTTAAAAAAAAAAAAAAAAAGAAGAAGATCAGTTCCTTCACCTGTGCTTCTTAAACTGTGTGCTGGGAAACACCAGTGTTCTGTGGACACGAATAGGTCCTTCATTAGAAAAAAAAAAAAAAGAAAGAAAGAAACGGCTGCTATCTATTATCATCTCTTCTCCATTTACATGCACTTTAGCTAAGAGCCCAAATATGTGACCAAGAGACCTGAAACTTTTTGCTTAAAACCAACATCTTTGGGATGCCTGGTTGGCTCAATCAGTGGTGCATGGGACTCTTGATCGGGGATGTAAGTTCAAGTCCCATGTTGGGTGCAGACATTACTTAAAAGTAAAATCTTAAAAACAAAACAAACAAAAAAAAAAACAACTAACATTTTCAAGATGTACTTGACCACTGAACACTTTTTCCAATGAAAACTTATGAACATCTGATGGACACTAATGTTCCACAAAACACAGTTTAAGACATTCACCACCTCACCTCCACATCCCTTTCTGGACTTACCTTCCACCACTACCATGTACAAATCCTTTTTGCCTTGAAACTGGCTCCTGACCAAGTCAGACCAAGCTCCACCTTTGAGTTCAACGCTATCCTTCCCTGACCACCGGAGAAACCTGGTGAACGTTCTCAACTCTGCTCACTGCATTGGGAACCACATATTCCAGATTTTTGACATGGTTCTTGTTTTATGAGATTTACCCTTCTTAATAAAGATGATTCAAGTATAGCATGAAAAGAAATTTGATTTTAAGGGATTCTTACTGTAAATAAATTTACACATCGGAAAAAATCCTTTATTAAATCACCCATCCTGATTTCTGATTTATATAGTTGGTTTGCTATAATTGTTGAGCACACCTATTTTTTGCAATGTTTACTGAATTTACTGTCTGCGGTTCTGTATGGTTAGTTATGTTTGATACCCCTTCAGATCTCTCCTACCAGGTTGGTCCATTTACCTCCAGTATTTATTTATCATCCAGAGTTTTATGCTCAATAACTCAGGTAGATTACGATGATTCTTTTTTTTAATATTTTTATTTTTAACTAATCTCTGCACCCAACATGGAGCTCAAACTCACAACCCCAAGATCAAGAGTCACATGCTCTACCAACTGAGCCAGCCAAGTGTGTCCAGATTTTGATGATTCTGAGGTTGCTATAAGACTAGCCCAGAGACTTTCAAATGGTAAAGTTCTTATTACCCAAAATACACATTTCACCTGTAAGACCAAGACTGCCTAAGAAAGGAATACTCTGCTTTAATTTAAGAAATAAGGCCTAGTCCTTAGTGGGGCATCTTAAAGCCACAAAGATTAAAGGAAACAAGAGGCACCAGGACCAGAGTCGTTATTATATCCATTTGCAGAACCCACCGCTCCTTTTGAAGACTCACCTGGTACTCAACTATCAAAACTAGAGAAGTACATAAATAATGGTACAAAAGCAGAAATGCACCAGTGTATGCAGGTGCTTCGATATAAAACAAGTGAATGCACTAAATTATTTGTGGGTGAAGTAATATACTATTCTGGATTTGCTTTAAAACACTGCAACAAAAACAAACGTCCAAAGAGCATGAGGCAGAGACAGATGAAACAAGATTGGCAAAATGTTGGTAACTGATGAGCTGGGTAACTGATCGTGAAGGCTTGTTACAACATTCTCTGTGATGTTACACGCACATGAAAGTTTCTATAACCAAGAGATATCAAATGTGTGGACGACTGGTGTTGAGTAAAGAGGAAGGATGATGATGGTGCAAGTGCCTTGTTTATCAGGTCTGCACTTCTGTCAGCTTCTCTCCTTCCACTGTCAGTAATCAGACCGACCCGGGTATCACAATCACCCAGCCTGTGGCTTCGTGCTACCATCACCCCTTCTGAAAAGGCCAACCCAGGATTAACTTCCATCAGGAGGAGGCATGCAAATGGAGCCCAGTCTCCTTCTCTGTCCTTTTTTTCCTGCTGTTCATCTGTTCTTCCACCTCCCAGCCTACCTACTTCCCTGTCATCCCACCCAACTGCTACCTGCACACATCCTGCCCGTCCTTCCTCCATCAGGCTTGGAAGCCCTCATAACATCCCGCCTGGAACTGCAGATATCTCAGCTATCGACCGATACCAGGAATATGAACCTTCTGTCTCTCTGTGCCTTTGTATGCCCTCTTGATTTCTTTCTGACAGTGTGAATGCTGACCTTCCTGCTGACCCAGCCCTGACCTTCTTCTGTGCATGCTCTGATTCCAGAACCTGCTCAGGTGGTGCCCTCACATGATGCTCACCATCTGGCATTAAAGAGGCAGGGAGAGGCAGGCGAATGTGCACAGAAAAGTGTGACAAAACTGAGAATGTGTCTTATCATAAACACGAAAGAAGAAAGAATTTCAAGGATATGGTGCTCAAAGGGGCAAAATGCTAGAAAAAATCTATGGAGGATAAGTAGTTAGAAGAGGGTTTTGGTAACTAGGGAATCATTACCAACTGTGACAAGTTCAGAAATGATAGAAGTGAGTTCCAGGAGCATAGAATTCAGGCAGGAAGGAGGCATGGAATAGACTGAAAACTTACCTAAGAATACATACAAGGATGAGAAGGAGAAAAATATATAGAATCTTATACAGAAAAAAGTCCAAACATGGGGGTTTTCAAGATAACTTAGGCAGACATGGGCATGTCTGAAGGAGAAAGTAGCCACTGGAAAGAGAAAGGATGAAGAATCTAGGGTGTCAAGGGGTGCCTGGGTGGCTCAGTCGGTTGGGCGTCCGACTTCAGCTCAGGTCATGATCTCACAGTAGGTGGGTTCTAGAGCCCCACTGACAGTTCAGAGCCTGGAGCCTGCTTCGGATTCTGTGTCTCTTCCTCTCTCTGCCCCTCCCCCGCTCATGCTCTGTCTCACTCTGTCTCTCAATAATAAACGTTAAAAAAAGTTAATAAAAGTTTAAATAAACTTTAAAACCAAAAAAAGAAAAAGAAAATGAGAAGCTTGAGAAAAACAGAAGGTTGGTTGGCAGAGATGCTATGGAGATTTTGTCATGAAATGAGCAAGTTATTATCAAGCATCTGTAGGAACTCACTTCAAGCTCAGCCAGGCACTGGTACCGGGAAGGGTTGGGAGGTGCCTGGGCAGAAAGGAAGCTAGGGGAATGGATGCAACTGGAATAAGTAGGCAGTCATGCTACACAAACAAAGGTTTAGTGGTGCTATCTTACAGGAGGGCTGGTGAAACTTAAAGCATCTCCTTGCTGCTAGTTAAACAAAGGGGTGGAAACGTCAAGGAGGAGAAGTATGGTTAGTGTATTAGTATGGATAGGGAAATCCACAACAGGCTCTGCAGAATCGATTCATGTAAGGAAACATCAGATGACTGCAAGGAAGTTGGAGTACAGCCCTCCTCCCTGCATTGTTCAGTCTTTACTGTGAGAAATCAACAAAGACGGTAAAAGCAGTATCAGAAATGTAACAACAGTGACAAGCATTTCTGATGTGAACTGGTGATACCGCAGACCTTACATGAGAAGACTGGATACTAAGGGAAGCCGCGATCATTATTTCAGCTAGTTAGCTATAGCCAACTGTACTCTTCCATTCCCACTGATTTCAGGAAAGGAAGAATGAAAACTTTAAGTCTCAGGGAGTGAGGCAAAAAACAAACCTGGCTATAATCACTTTGTGGCAAAACAGCATTTGTCAGCCATGCATGGTTCTGCTTCTCATATTCTCACATTTAATAACGATATTAATGTTATACTCAAGTACTCACTTTTGGGTGCTTAATTAACATACCAGGTATCAGGCTACATTTATTTTTTCTATTCACCATTGTATCTTGAGATTTGTTCATGAAGAAATACTTAGTTCTAGCTCTTACTTCTAATCCCCTGTGCAGTATTTCATTTTTTTCAGATAGCACATTTTCTACCCTTTTCTTTACTATTGGACATGCAAGGGATTTCTAACGCTGCCAGTTCACACTATGCTGCAGTGAACTCCTGACAGCTTATGTTTCTGCATCTCTAGAAGAGGGTCTGCGGCGCATATGCTTCTATGCGAAGACGTAGAATATGAACATCGGTGCAGTTCCACCCATGCTATCAAGTTCTACTGCAGTGAGCATGCTCATTTATCTCACCAGTCACAGTCCCCAAGGGCTCCCCCTTCTCCACAACTCCGCCGGTCCTTTATGATTATCTGGCACTTAACTTTTGCCAAACTGATGGCTAGCAATGAGCTTCTCATTTATTCTTGCCTTTTTCCCCCCCATTTAATAGTTTGCTTAGCGTCTAGTGTGAGGTGTGATGCTCAGTATTTTACTCCAACTGGCTGAGGTTGGCGGGTATAGCTTCAAAGTCACATGTGGGATAGATGTTTCTTCACGAACTAAGGTATAACGATACTTCCAAAGGGGTCACGTGTATTTATCATTGAACTTCAGAAAACAAGGGGGGAAAAGTTGAATGAATTATGCCTTCCAACAAATTACAACTAGCTACTATGAAAAGCATTTGTCTCTAAGCAGCATGATAAGAACACAGAATCAATGCAAGATAAATGTGAGCCAACACGTGCTGTCCCCGCATGAGCCCAGCTTTGTTACTTTCCAATGGCTTTTCTTGGGAGTCACACCTAATCCGGTTAACGACTTTTATTTAAATCCCTTGAGAAACAGGACAATTTTGCTTTCATTTCGTGGCAAAAGATAGCTTGATCTTGAACACAAGGCTAAAAAGAAAGCCAAGGATCCACATCATACCGGTGACAACAGAGAAGGAAAAAAGAGAGACTGCGTGGTCATCTACACATTATTATCTCTGACAAAAATGATGCTGACAATCTCTTCAGTGACTTATTATCCATTCAAATTACTCTTTTTATAAACAGCTCAACCACGTCTTCATCTATTTTCCTTGGTTTTTAAAACTCATGGTATTTCCTTACAGAGCTGTAACGTTTTGATATTACTGATGCAGGTATCACTTCCTGGACCATGCTGTCCTTTGTTAACCAAAATATTTATTTTTAATGTAGTCTAATCTGTCAATTTTTTTCCCCAAGGATTGTGTATTTTACACCTTTTTGGTATATCTAGTTGATTTTTCTTCATATCACAAACCCACATCTCTGAAACATTTATTTTAAAATTAAAGCATTTTATGGGGCGACTTGGTGGCTCAGTCGGTTATAGGTCCCACTTCGGCTCAGGTCATCATCTCACAGTTTGTGAGTTTGAGCCCCGCGTCAGGCTCTGTGCTGACAGCTCAGAGCCTGGATCCTGCTTTGGATTCTGTCTCCTTCTCTCTCTGCCCCTCCCCACATGTGCTCTCTCTGTCTCTCAAAAATAAATAAATGAAAAAAATTTTTAATTAAAGCATTTTCCACTGATTTATGATGCATCACCACCATTCACCAAGTTCACATGAAAACAGGCACCTGCATTTGGACTGTCAATCATGTGCTGTCGGTCCATTTATTTTTATACAAATATCAATGCATTTTGCTAATTATTGCTTTGCAGTATACTTTAATATCTAGGAGGGCTACTCATCTTCTCTCCTCTCCACCTTGGTTCGAAATTTCAAATTTTTATTAGCTATTTTGGGGACTTTATTTCCTATATATATTTTAAAATGAATATGTCACTTTGCCTCATGAGTCCTGTTGTAATTGTTATTCAAATACATTTAACATATTCCAAAGTTGGAAAAACTGGCATTTTTAGCAAGTCTTCCTACTCATGAATACTGTATACTTCTATATTTATTTGGATTCTCTTTCTTGTCCTTTATTAGAGTTTAATACTTGTCTTCATAACACTGTTGATTTTCTTACATTAATTCCTATTTATTTGATAGCCTGTGTTGCTATGAGAATGGTATCTTATTTTTTTAAATTATATTTTAAATTGATTATGGATAAAGAAGCCTTATTTACTTTTATATATTGATCTTATATTGGGAAATCTTGCTGAACTTTCTAATTGGTGTGACTAATTTGCCCGTTAATTCTCTTGGATTTTAAATGTAAATTATCATCAGCAAATAATTACAGTATACCCTCTTTTATATCAGTTGCTATTTTCTTTTCTTTTCTATTGGCCAGAATCACCACTACTGTTCTGGTAAGCACAACTTACACAAAGCACATATCTTGTTCCCAACTTTAGAAGAAGCACCTCAGGTTTACCCATTAAATACGACATCTGCTGTAAACTTTTTGTATATTGGCTGGGTTTTATTAGATCATAAGGTTCCTACTTCTAACTTCTAAGAATTTTCACCATTTTTTTTTCATGTGTACTAAGATGACTCTCTTTTCCTTTGGTCAACCATTATGACAGTGAATCATAAATTTTCTGAAGCTGAATCATCTCAGTATTCCTGAGGAAACTGCCACTTGGTAAAAATGCTTTTTAAAAATTTTTCAGTATCCTTAGATAACATTAAAAAAATGTTTTCATCTTAAAAACTAGGGTATACTTTTCTTATAAATGAGAATTATTCTAGTCTAGGTTATGCAAACCTCATAAAATGAGTTGGGCAAGGTTTTTTTCGTTTAATTTTCTGGAAAAACATTAATATATGGGATCATATGACCCTTGAAAGTATGGTAATATCCATCTTTAAAAATTTATTATCTCTTTTTTTTTTAATACTTGTTTATTTTTGAGAAAGAGAGAGAGGGAGACACAGAATCCAAAGCAGGCTCCAGGCTCTGAACTGTCAGCACAGAGCCCGATGAGGGGCTCGAACCCATGAGCGTGAAATCATGACCTGAGCCGAAGTCAGATGCTTAACCAACTGAGCCACCCAGGGGCCCTGAAAATCATTATCTCTTTAATAGTAATTCAATGTCAGTGATTATAAGTCTAGCCAAGTTTTCTTTCTTCTTAAGTTGATTGGGCTTTTATTTTCATACATGTGTCCACTGTATCCATAAATACTTCTCTTATTTTCTTTAATCTCTACCTTACCTATTTTAATTTCTATGTTTTTATTTTTTTTTTAATTCATTTGTATCTTTTCTCATTTTTCATTGGTGAGAATTCCAGAAATGTATCCATCTTCTTAGAATTTTTAGTGTATGTATTGAAGGTTTGGGTTACATTCTATGTTGTTTCTTTTCTAGGCCTTTGATTTCCATATGTATCTTTATAATTTATTTTGTATACTTTAGGTTTACTCTATTGCTCTTTTTCTATCATCAACATTTCTATAAATTTACCAAAAAAAAAAAACAAAAAAAAAAACCACAAAACACAAAGCCCCATGAGAAATTAACTTCTCTTCCTCAGGGTCACAGATATTCATCAAAGTCAATAATTTCACTAACCTCTTCTCCACCAAAGTGACAGTGGAGACTAGAGGCAGGCCTCTCACCAGTTGATCCGCAATCGGATGACAAATGGTTGAGGAATGCGGAGGTGATGTCAGCATTTCCAGTCTCAGTTCAAACACAGTTCCCACATGGTTCCAAGTCTGAGAAAAGTCCCAGCAGCCCTCTGAGAAGAGAAGAGACAGAGGCACCACCACCCTGAGGAATCCATCCCTAGGCCCAAAGAGAGAATTCCCTGTGTTGACACAACTCTTCAAATCAAGCCAAACTCCGGCCAAAGAAAACACTGTGTATAAAACCCCAAACCCCTTTGTCATTGGTAACCTTTGCTTCAGTGCAGAGTTTACACATCCTGAAAATTATGTCCAAGTTCTTCTTGGCAACATTTCCAAAATTCTGAACCATGACCACACTGCTGTTTGCGAATGACATCATCACATCTGCGAGTCCTGATCACCAAGGAAGCCTGTTCAGACGGAGTCCCTTCCCAACTGCCTCTCACCTTACTGGGAAACTATGTGCACAGGAAGAACAGGAAATGGGAAGGCACTCTACATTCTGAAAGCTCAGTGCCACGGAAGGCGGGATAGAATTCTATGCTGGAAAATATGTTGATCACAGCTCTTCAATATAATAATCATTGTCAAGTGACATTTATGGTACACTTTAGAATTTACAAAATGTTTTCATAAGTAAGATCTCATTTAAAATCTCAAAACAGCTTTTCCCATGTCAGCCATACCTCAGCATAAAGCAGTTTTTAAAAAGAGAGATGGGGCGCCTGGGTGGCTCAGTCGGTTAAGCGTCCGACTTCGGCTCAGGTCATGATCTCACAGTCCATGAGTTCGAGCCCTGCATCAGGCTCTGTGCTGACAGCTCAGAGCCTGGAGCCTGCTTCAGATTCTGTGTCTCCCTCTCTCTCTGGCCCTCCCCCGTTCATGCTCTGTCTCTCTCTGTCTCAAAAATAAACATTAAAAAAAAATTTAAAAAGAGAGAATAAGAGGTGCCTGGGTGGCTCAGCTGGTTGAGTGTCTGACTCTTGATTTGGGCTCAGGTCATGATCTCATGGTGGTGAGATTGAGCTCCGTGTTGGGTTCCACGCTAGGCTTAAAGCCTGCTTGAGAGTCTCTCTCTCTTCCTCTGTCCCCCCCCCAATTCGTACTCACCTGTGTGTGCTCACTCTCCCAATAAATAAATAGAGACGGGGGGGGGGGGGGAAGCAAGTACAGACAACTCTTGAAGAATTTTTCTCACTGCATAAAAATAGGACTTAGATGAAAAAATGGGATCAAGAGAGATTTCCTCTAAGATAGGAGAAATACCAGTTTATTTAAATCTACTTACAGGAGGAATCTGAAAAAGTCAAAGGCATAGAAGAGAAATCAATAGTGGTTGCCAGGGGCTGGAGGGGGGGGGGATTGGGGAATTGTCATTCAAAGGGCACTAGGTTTCAGTTATGCAAGATGAGTAAGTTCTAAATATCTACTGTACAACATCGTGCCCACAGATTACAATACAGTACAGTGCATTTCAAATGTTGTTAAGAGGGTGGATCTCATGTTAAGTGTTCTTACCACAAAAAACAAAGGGAAACAGGAAACTCTGGGAAGTGTTGGATATGTCTGTTCCCTTCACTATGGTGATGTATCATGGGTGTTGGCATATGACCAAGCTCACCAAATTTGTATACTTTAAATGTGGGAAGTTCTTTGTATTCCATTATACTTCAGTAAAGCTGTTAAAGATAAAATCTTAAAACAACCTACTAATTAGACACAAACTGTGGTATTATTTTTATGTATCAGTCATGCGAACTAAGGCTTGGACAAAGTAAATTACTTCCTAAAGTATACATGCAAGCAAACAAACAAAAAAGGGTAAACTTGGGGGTGCCTGGGTGGTTCATTCGGTTGGGCATCCAATTCTTGATTTTGGCTCAAATCATGATCTCACAGTCTGTGGGTTCGAGCCCCACATCAGGCTCCACGCTGGCAGTGTAGAGCCTGCTTGGGGTTCTCTCTCCCTTCTCTCTATGCCCTTCCCCTGTACTCTCTCCCTCTCTCAAAATAAACTTCAAAAAAAAATTTAAGGTAAATTTGGGATAAGAACCTGGAATTTTAGAACCCAGAATTTTGTTTCCAGTTCTTTCTTCCATGGTTTGAGTTCCACCCTCACTTCCAGCCTTTGATACAGCTCCTTCCACTTCATGAAGAATGCTTCCCATTCAACTGTCATGAAACCCTCCACAGCACCTTTAACATAACAAGTGTATAGAGATTAAGGTAACTGTTTATTATCCATGGGGGAAATCATTCTACTCGATCACGGAATCACTTTCCACGTAAATCTTCTATATGATGGAGACGTGCACACTGGGAGGTAGGTAGAACACAAGTATATCATTTCCTCAGCTGAAAAATGGAGGCCATCGGACCCCACCTCTCTGCAGACTCCCTTTCTGGCTTCTCATTTTCCTAAACTCCTAACACTGGAGTAGCCCAGAGCTCAATTTGGGGAACCCTTTCTTTTCTCTAACTATACTCATTCCCATACTAATTTCACCCAGTTTCATGATTTCAAATACCACCTGTAGTTAATGACTTCAAATTTATCCATCTAAGTGGGACCTCTCCCATGAACTCCCATGAACTTCACAAATCCATGTGGACATCTAGTGGGTATCTCAAACTTAACATACGCCGCCACTGAACTACTTATCACACCTTCCTCCCCAAACTCGCTCCACTAAGACCTTCCTCATATCAGGTAATGACACCTTGATCCTTCCCGTCGCTCAGGCAGAAAAATAAAGCCATTCTGATCCCTCTCTCTCACACCCCATATCCAATCCATCAGAAAATTCTGCTGGCTCTACATTTAAAATATATTCAGAATCCAACCATATCTCACCACGCTCATCTGATCTAAGTCATATTTTCCCTCACCTGGATCACTGAAATGCTGATGACCCTGCTTCCACCCTGGTCCCCCACGGTCTATTCTCAACAAAGCAGCCAGAGGGATCCTTTTGTAGCATTCCAGTCCTCGAGGCCTCCAGCGGCTCTCCACCTCTCACAGAACAAAAGCCAAATTCCCATCATCACCCATAAGGCACCACCTCCTGACCACCCACTAATTTTCTGACCTCATCTGCCGACTCCTCTGTCCTCACTGACTCCACCCCAGCTACGCTGGCCTCCTCACTGTGCTTCAAACACACCACACCTGCACCCCACTCAGGACCTCCGACTGGCTAATTCTTCCGCTTGGAACATTCTTCTGCCAGATATCCACGGGATTCACTTCTTCACCTCCCTCAGGTTTTGCATCAAAGGTCACCTGCTCACTAGAGCCTTCCTCAAACATCCTATTTAAAATTCATGTCTTCCCTCACATTCCCTATCTTCCTTTATTTTTCTCCATTAGACTTATCACCTGTGAATTTGTTGTATCATTTACTTAATTTGCTTACTGTCTAACTCCTCCCCGGAACATAGCTCCAAGAGGACAGGAATTTTTGTCCCTTTTTTCCTCCCTGATTGATACCCCAGGTACCCGAACCAAAGCCTGGCACACAGTAGGTACCCAATAAACATGTGCTGAACTGCTGAATTAATGAATAAATTAATGAGTAAATGAACAAGAAAAGAGGACCTCTAGAGTCCTGTGATGCCAGTATGCACACAGGCGTGCACATAGGCTATATATGTGCATATAGGTTATATGCACATAGGCGTGCGGATAAGCTAAAAACCAAGAGCAATTCTTCAGCTTCCAAACACAGAGGGACCTGTCAGAGCTGCCTGGTTCATCCTCCAGGGGCAGGGGTCCCCTTGGCGGAAGCTTCCTCGTGCAGTTTCCTGGGTCCTTGCACGTGTGAGAGTTAAGAAAGGAGATTCATTCACGCATCTCAACAGCCAGCTCCCTTGCCCTAGCCATTGGACAAATTAAGACCTCTGAGACCTGCCAGGAACCTGCCACTTCACTACACGATCTGGAGCTGCCACCTGGTCTACCACACAGAGATGGGAATTGCCACGACGAGAGAGGAGCACGGCACGCTCTAGGGAAAGCTCTGGGTACCGACGGGACAGACAGTACTCCGGGCACGTAGGCCACGTGAGACAGGAAGAGTTGTTTCCCTCGGACAGCCGGAGTCATTTTATGTGTGCCAAGCCCCCACTAGGTCTCCAGCCCGGAGGAGGGATTTGTAGTGAGTGGGTTAACAGATTACGGGACGCTCTTGTTCTTGCACTCCCTGTGGAAGGGACTAGAATGCTCCTCTCCTCCGTCGCCCCCACGTCTCCAGGGATATAAAGCCAAGCCCAGGTTCCAGTACCGACCAGACACAGCTAATCAGAAACTACTGTGGAAACCCTTCTGGGTTCCTCTTCCAGCCTCTCCATCTCTTCTCCTCCTTCCAAGTCCTCCTCCTGGCTTCTACAACTGTGCCCTGCAGCTCCAGAGCCTCCTGCTTTTCACGGTACCTGTGATCTCTTTAACCTCCAGTCCCCACGTGCTGTCTCCTCTCCCCTCCGTCTCCAAGTCTCCTGAGCCCAGGTGAGGAGAAGGCTGCCATCTACAAGGTAGGTGGGCAGAAGAAGAGAAGGAAACACCAAGAGTAGAGCGTGGAGGGGTGCTTGGCTGGCTCAGTTGGTGGAGCTTGTGACTCTTGATCTCAGGGTTGTAAGTTCGAGCCCCATGTTGGGTATAGAGATTATGTAAAGATAAAATCTTAAAAAAAAAAAAAAGAGTAGAGCATGGAAATAAAGAAATCAGAACACTTCCCAGCTAAGTTTGCCCAAATGAGAGACTACATGTGAGAGAAGCATTTCTTCCCATACCACCACCCTCCTTAGTCAGCTCCAGTGCCCACATCAGTCAATCATGGGGCACGGGATGTTCCAACCACTCTAACTGTGGATCCCTTCAATCTTGGGTGCACTCAAGTGGGGTCAGGTGTGAGGAACATCAGGCAGCTACAGATGCCAGGACTTTTACAGTCTGCTTCTATTTTTATCACATGATGTTACCCAAATGCATTTCCTTTGCCTCAGCTATCCCATCTAAAAATGGGAGAGTCTTGTCTCCTCAAGTGAACAGAGGTTCTCGGGGCAAGAGGCGTCCAACAGTATGTTGTTTCCATAGAGTAACAGGTAAGAATAAAATTGAGGAAAATAATTTACTTTCTTAGAGGCAGAATAGAGAGCATTGAAGAAGAGAGTATTTGCTAATTATGATTTGGCTCCACAGGACACACAGAAACTCCCTGTCATGGAATTGTCAGCGGCTCTATTTATTTCTCACTTCCTGGCCAGAGCACTAAATCCCCAGGCGTTGGACCACACCAACCACAGGGACCCCTCCTTGAAGAGCCCACCCCTGGCCTGGCCAAATCCTGTGCCTTCCATCCCATTTCATCTAATCTTTGTTGCTATTCTCGGCAACCACTGGAGACTATTCTGGAAACTGGGAGGCAAGCAGTAGGGTAGTGAGGAGAATGTCCCACTGGAAAGAGCTCCTGAAGCCAAAATTATGCGGACAACTCTCAGAGGTGAAGGGTTTTCTGAGGGGCCTACGGCTTTCTGAAGCAGTGTTCTGAAAATATTGACAGGGTTCTCTCCCAGAATGCGGCTGGCCCAGGAGATCAACATTTTTTTCTCTCACCAGTTTATGTTTTCTTATTTTGGGGGTTCTTCTTTTCTTTTCTTTACTTTTTTAATGAATCATGAAACCGCCCTGACAAAACTGAGGTTGCCTTGACCTCCTCATCCAAACAGCTGTCTTGCCCTGTCACTGAGTTCTAGCTCTCCAGCCATGACCAACAAGAACCAATAGCACATTTCACAAGGAGGGTCTTCTGGGTTTTTGAGGGAGTCCTCTTGCTACTTTGTAGCAAAAGATGCAGTTTAGAAATTAGAAGTTATTTTTAAACCTATTAAAACTGAATTCATGGAAAGTGGTAGTTAATTAAAAAAATAACAAATTTTGAAAACAAACTAGTTTCCCTCTAGAACACAGCTGCAATATTTTTTTCCCAAAAGATTAGGTGACTGGTCCTCAGGCCTAGAAGACTTTTCAAATGGTAACGGTACAGTGACGGTGCATTTACGTGTGGTAACGTTGACCTTCACAGTGCCAAAGCTGGGACAGTCTCCTCACCAGGCAATTTTAATGTTGAACATGAAAGTGCTCGTTTCTGAAGCTCAGCCTTCTTCCTCTGGCAGAAGCCTGGGTCAGAGATTGACTTTAAATGGGTGCTTCGTTCAAGCGAGAGTCTCTTTCAAAGCATCAAAGGCAGAGAGCTGGCTCGAAAACCAGTGGGACTCCTATATTTGTATGGTTCAGAGCTCCTCTCCAGATGAAAATGAAAGAAGGCAGGAAGCTGAAATGATATTTTGCTCAAAGCCTTAATCCCACAATTGATTTGGAGGGGGAAAAAAGAACCAACAGTGGCAACTATTCAGGGAACTCTAAACACAGATGCACACGTCGTCGTGACTGAATCCTCAGGCAACTTTGAGGAGAAAATGTTGGCCAAAATGCAAAACCCGAGGTAACACTTGAGTCGGAGCTAGAAAAGTGAAAGACTGTCCATGGAGCCATCATTTTGAGAAGAGCTCCAGAGCAGACACAGAAAATAGCAAAGGCATCTCATTTTTATAACATGGAGAATCACTAATCACATAAGCGGAGAAAGGCAAGAATGTTTGTATAGGGAAAATATGCCCTAGTAAATCTACTTAAATGCTTTTAGGGGATAAAGATGCCGACAAGAAACCAACAGAGGATTTCTTTTATTTAGACTTTCAAAAGCCTCTGACAAGATATCTTACCAAATTTAGTCATCAAGGACTCAGCAGATGCTCTGCCATGGATAAGGAACTGGTCACAAGACACAGGTACTTCTGTGAGAGAGGCTCGTACCCCAGGGGTTGAGGCTGAGATTACAAACAGTTGCAAAAGGAAGCACACAGTGAAATCTCTACATCCGGAGATGATATTTTAGCTCCTCTGAGAAATGAAATTACCAAACCAATGAGGACAATAACACTGAAAGATGTAAGTTTGTGTGACAGAACAAGAAGATGGTAAATGCACTTTAATTCAAGGGATTTTATTCCAGAAAACAAATCTAAACTTAAAATACATAACAGTGGAAGTACATGTAAATGCATGAGTTCCAAGTCAGCTCTCACAAACCAAGGAAAAGGCTGATGCCATAGGAAAAGGACTCGTTACAATAATTATAGCTGTCAGCTGTGCGCAGACAGAGCCCAAAGGCTGACATACTGTAGAAGTTAGTTTGCAATGTGACACAATTAATAACTACCTCTGGCTGTCCACTCTGTGCCTGGCACTGTGTTGTGAGCTTCTTTGGCAGTGTATGCATTTCTCACCAAACCCTATGAGTTAGAACCCTTACCTCCATTTAGATGTAAAAAGACTGAGGATCAGGGAGACTGAGGCAATGTGGCTGGTGAGTGGTTGCAGCAGATTTTAAATCTACAGATGTGTTTTTCCACAGCCCGTACAGTTTTACAAAAACAACTGGAAACCTAACAGGAAAAAAAAGTAGAAAGATGGAGGGTGATGATGATGATGATGATGATGATAGATTGCTATGTAGGTAGACAGACAGACTTATCTACATCGATGTCTACTTATCTCCCCATGAGTTTCCTAAATCCAGAATACTATGTACACCCTGCTTCTTGGACCCCAGAAAGACAGAAAAGGCAAGAAGTTAGAAAGCACCCGAAAGGACACAATCAAGAGGGGAGGAGGGTGCATGGTGGAAAGACGAGTTTCTGGAGGAAAGACGCGCTAAGCTCCTCAATCGTGAAGAAAAGCAGAAAGATGAGAATGCTTTACAATCTTTTTGTGCCCCTGGTTCTGTGCTGGTATCTCAGGGAAGCTTCACCAAGCCCCTCCTTTGTTATCCCTATCTGGCAGTGCGGAGGCAAGGCTTTGGAAGTGTTAAGTAACTTGTCCCCACCCCAAATCAAACTCAGCAAATACCAAAGCAAAAATTTACACTGAGGAGACTCTTTCTACTTCACAGAGGATTTTAAAAAGGAAAAAAAAATCCTTTTTTTTAATTTTTTGAATGTATAGTATGTATTTTTCCTAAAAGGGAAGCACTGGAAGAAAACAGATTCCATAACAATTTGTATAAACTCCTAGACCAGAGGCCCATGACAGATTATTAAATCAAGTTAGGGAAACTCAGGCATATTTATAATCTTCTAAATTTAATTCCCTGGGAGACGATGATCTGATTTTTCTTTTCTTTTAAATGTTAATTTTGAGAGAGAGAGAGAGAACACACAAACAGGAGAGAGGCAGAGAGAGGGAGAAAGAGAATCCCAAGCAGGCTCCACGCTGTGAGTGCAGAGCCCAACACGGACTCAATCCCACAAACCGTGAGATCATGACCTGAGGCAAAACCAAGACTGGGAGGCTTAACCAACTGAGCCCCCCAGGTGCCCCTGACAATGATCTGATTTTTCTGTGACTTCTCATGTGGTGCTTTTGTAAACAATCATACTAAATCAGCACACTCAGGGCTACTCTGGAAAACAATTCTGGCAGAAATAGAGCCATCAAGCAGGAGTTGTGAGACCTGGACTCTGACCCAGCTCTGCTGCCAAGGGATGGCAGTGAGGCCCCTCGCTCGTCATGTGGGCTCTCTGGGCCTCACCTGGTACAACGTGAGGATCTGGACCTTGACCCCTGAGCTCCATTCCAGTTCAAGATGCTATGGAATCCTCACAACCCCGAGGGGCCTGACTGGTCTGCCTCTCAAATCTCTCACTGTACAGCCTCTCTTTAAAAGTGCTTTAACTGGGGGCGCCTGGGTGGCTCAGCCAATTAAGTGCCTGACTTCGGCACAGGTCATGATCTCAGGGTTCATGAGTTTGAGCCCTTCATCAGGCTCTGCAGTAATAGTGTGGAGCCTGCTTGGGATTCTCTCTCTCTCTCTCTCTCTCTCTCTCTCTCTCTCTCTCTCTCTGTCCCCACCCCACTTGTACACTCTCTCTTAAAATAAATAGACTTTTTTAAAAAGTGCTTTAACTACCTACTAACATGACCTTTTTTTGGTAAGTTTATTTATTTTGAGAGAGAGAGTGCAAGTTGGAAAGGGGCAGAAAAAGAGAGGAGAGAGAGAGAGAGAGAGAGAGAATCCCAAGCAGACTCCACACTGCCAGCACAGAACCCAACGTGGGGCTCCAACCCACAAACCGTGAGATCATGACTTGAGCCAAAATCAAGAGTGGGATGCCCAACTGCCTGAGCCACCCAGGCACTCCTAAAATGGCTTTTAAAAACATCATTATTACAGATAATTTTAACTGTCCTGCATAGCAAATATCAAATCTGAGATCTGCAGCCCCAGCCCAGAGAGGCTTCCAGCCACATCCAGATGTCCTGGGCCACCAGCCAGCCATTACTCTGTGGGTGCTCCATGGAGCCTCACACAATTAGGAAAGCAGATCTGCCAGAAGAATAACAATAGCAGCGATGAATGTCAAAGCTAAGGAGAAATTATGTTTAGATTTGCGATCTTAGGTTATCTGTATTCCTGCTCACATCTACATGTCCTCAAGAGAAATGTCAGGAGACATTGCCTAGGAGAGTGTAGGTAATTTCTGAGCAAGGGAAAGGTGGGAGATGTGGGGAAAGGGGTAGGGTGTGTCTTATGAGAGGATTTTCTAGGAGAGGTATAAATAAGGAAGAGCGTGTACTGGATAAGACCATGAACTACCAGAGATCAGGCTGCCTCAGTATAACACCTGCCTTTAAGCTCTAACCAGCTACGTGACATTTAGTTCCTTTAGGTATCTCTCAGTTTCCTCATTTGTTAGATGGGTACACTAAGAGTCCACCTACCTTGTTACGGGTATACTAAGAGTCACTAGGATTAAGTGAGTTAAATGTGTCAAGTCCTTCTGAGCACTGGCCTACCAGTCCCTTAACTGCATTCATTCTTGTTGATGTTATGAACCACCTGGAAGGGAGACTATCCGCCCTTCTGTCCCCCGGGGAGAAAGGTGGCTCAGGCAGGCCTTGCCAACGAGGGTGCAGCTGGATTTTGAATCAAACCGCTGAAGTTTTGAAAGTGTGTCCTCCCCTCCCCCTCCCAGACAGAAGACATTTCGAATACACATTCCTAGAGTTTATGACAAATCGTCCTGAATATGCTAAGCAAAGTAGAATATTCCTCAGTCTACTTTGATTGAATCGACCTACCTGGCTTGCTTTCCACAGCCTTGTGTGTAAAACATAATGTACCTTGAGCTTGTGGTTACTGGTGCCCCCCCGACCAACTATCTTGTCATTTCTGTGCAGTGTGGACATGAAGGAAAGAGCACCGGATTGTTGCTGTCTCTCTGCCCCCCACCCCGTGCTTCTCTAAGAAGATGAAAAGACAGAAGTAGAGAAAGGGCAAGCCGAGGCAGAGGGAAGACGGCCGTCGTCGTGGGTATTTCCGCAGTTTCACGCTGCCTGAGCCTCCAGGACAGCCAAGCTCCTCCCTCCCACACTTACGGCTCCAACACCGGGCAAGGGAGAGGCACTCCTCACAGGTTTGTTAAACTGGCTCAACAGAATGAATACTGGCCAAAACAAACAAACAAACAAACAAACAAACAAACAAACACAAACAACAAATGTGAGGGCTCTAAAAGAGATGGGAAGTGACTCCCCCTCTCTCCAACCCCCCACCCCCACCCCACAGGATCCTCCTCTGTAAGACCCCAATTGCGGTTTGAAGGTGCTCCACTCAGATGATAGGAAATAGCACAGAGTGATAAATATAAACCCTCAGAATTCTTCTTTCTAAAAAGAGCATTAGGTAGCAGAAATCAAGCTCTTCCCACTCCTTCCAGCTCTACCGATGATTTACCTCCTGCCCTTGACCAGGCTTTATTGTTATTGCATTCTATGGTATAACAGCACAAATTCCACTTCCAACATTGGTTATTAATGGTGACTCAGAGGCACTAAGAGGAAATAATAGTTGAGCTTACAATTAGAGTTAATAAAAAAGAGATAAGGAAATAAAAAGAGATGTCATTAATAACTACTGGAAAATCAAACACCCTCCTCCAGTTTGCCTCCAAGTCCCTATCACCTTATGTTCCCCACTGCAGAGGTTTGCAGCAATTGCAGCCAACCTACAGGCTATCGATGTTTTCCAAATGTTGCCTGCAAATGAGTCATGGGTGACTCTGGAAAAGAAATTGTGTTCAGTCGGCAAATTTGGAATGTACTGCTAACTCTGAAAGGCGAGTTAGAACAGATACACATCACTTTTTCTCATGTTGACAGAGTATTAATAAAAATGTTAGGGACGTTTTGTTCCTGATGCACCCAGAGAGGCCTTCCAACCAAACACCCCTGCTGCCTAAACATCTGCCTCAGCACCTGGCACAGACCTGGGTCTCTGTTGAACTCTAAATCAATATGAACTGGCCAACTGATCCCAGTGACCCATATGGGGTCATGGGAAGTTCTGGATTCAGCCTCAGGAATGCAGATTCTCTTCCTAGCTTTCTATGAGTAGTTAAGCCTCCCACACACACACACCCCGCCAGCTTTATTTTCCTTTTTAAAATTATGAGGTTGTAGGAGATGATCACTAAGGTCTTCATCTGCATTTTGTTTTTGTGATTCTGTGACACATCACAGAAAGCAATTCAAAATGGTAGTGCAGGGCAGGGAGGAGGTAACGGAAGCAGGGCATAAAGACACAATTCTTGCCTTGAGGAGCTAAGGCAGAGGACAGCATAACACTCCTGCCTACAGACAGGACCCACCAAACAATACCTAGGGTCTGAAGGCAGGGAATCATTTGTAGGTGGAGGTCAGGGGTGATAGGTTGCAAGCAAAGGGCCTAAAATTAAGGCTTCTTTGGAAAAAGCATGTTGAGAAAGCAGCCTTGGGAATTCTAGTCCAGGAGTCAAAACTACACAAGTTAATAAAACGTCCATCATGGGGAGGTGGGGCTGGAAATGCATCCAGACACTCTACCCCCTCTCTGCAGCCCCTACTCCCTCCCACCTCTAAATTCCATCCAGCCCTTCCTCAAGCGGCAGGGTGGAGGGACTATACTCGCAAGCTCCCCCTTTCCCCGTTTCTTTCCTACAGGTGCCTCTGGGCAGGCCAGTGCATGGACAGCCCCAGCAATGCCACCATGCCCTGTGGCTTTCTCCTTCAGGGCTTCTCTGAGTTCCCGCACCTAAGGCCGGTGCTCTTCTTGTTGCTGCTAGCCGTGCACCTGGCCACCCTGGGCGGGAACCTGCTCATCCTGGTGGCCGTGGCCTCAGTGCCCAGCCCACCACCCATGCTGCTCTTCCTGTGCCAGCTGTCAGCCATCGAGCTCTGTTACACTCTGGTGGTGGTGCCCCGCTCCCTGGCTGACCTGGCCACGCCAGGCCTTGGCGGGGGCAGCCCCATCTCCTTCCTGGGCTGCGCAGTTCAGATGCAGATGTTCGTGGCGCTGGGTGGGGCCGAGTGCTTCCTGCTGGCCACCATGGCCTATGACCGTTACGTGGCCATCTGCCATCCGCTGCGCTACACCGCAGTGGTGACCCCAGGGCTGTGCGCAAGGCTGGCCCTGGCCTGCTGTCTCGGGGGACTGGCAGTGTCCGTGGGGCTCACAGTGGCCATCTTTCACCTGCCTTTCTGCGGCTCCCGCCTACTGGTGCATTTCTTCTGCGACATCACGGCGCTGCTGGACCTGGCTTGCACACGGAGCTACGCCGACGAGCTTCCCCTGCTGGGCACCTGCCTCGTGCTGCTGCTGCTGCCCTCGCTGCTCATCCTGTCCTCCTACGGAGCCATCGCCGCCACCCTGCGTCGCCTGCACTCCCCCAGGGGCCGGTACAAGGCTGCCTCCACCTGCGCCTCGCACCTGGCCGTCACTTTCCTGCACTATGGCTGTGCCACCTTCATGTATGTGCGGCCCAAGGCCAGCTACTCCCCACGGCGGGACCGCACGCTGGCACTCATCTACACCAACATCACACCGCTGCTGTACCCGCTCATCTACAGCCTGCGCAACCGCGAGATCACCACCGCCATCCGCCGGGTGCTGGGGCAGGGGCGGCAGGGACAAGGTCTGTGTGAGCCCTGAAAGCAGGCAGGGACCAGGCCAGAGAGGGCAGCTCCGCTCCCTAAAGCTAACTCTGTCAGGAGGTGTCTGTGTCAGCAACACCACGAGGGGGCCTCGAGGACTGGATTCAGGAAAGGGAACCTGGAAAAGCGTCCACACAAGAAGAATCTCCTTGTGAGGCAGGTGCCCCATTCTCCACCCCTCCTTTGAGCAGTGGCCAAAGACAGCATGGTAGAGATCCCCAGGCCTACAGATAGTGGCCCCATCAGTCTTTGCTAGTTCCCTCCATGCACTGGGGCCTGTGCAAGGTGATGGGCTCACATGATGAAGAAGGCACAACTCATGGCCGCAGGGGCTCACAGATGGAGTGGGAGGAAAATGTGAGCGGTGAAGGGGCGATGGATGGAGTGGCTCCTGAGAAGGAGTTTCTGTGCTAGACTTTTTGAGAGGAGAGGAGAGTCAGGGGAAACTTCCTGGAAGACAAAGATGGCTAAATGGAGAAATATAGGTTGACTAGAGGCCAATCAGGAGAAGAGGAGGGTGAAGAAGGTCCAGCAGCAATGATTCAACAGGGGCTGGGTATTTGGGGAAGGACCTTGTAAAGAGCGGAAGGACTTGAACTCATGGGGTGACATGATGACCTACTGTTCCTGTGTGGTCACTGTGGCCATAGTGTAGAGAAGGATCTAGGAACGTGGAGGTCTGTCTGGGGAGCTGCTGCCCTATTCCAGGAGAAAGGTGAAGGGGTTTGGACCAGAGGACTGACACAGGGTATTAGGGGCATGGAGTCAAGAGACAGGCAGGAGGTGGAAACTATAGAAGCTTGACTGGATATGGAGGCATGAGAAAAAGGGAAGTTAAGGAGCATCTCTAATCTGGGTCACTGGGTGGACGGTGGCTTCATTTGCTGGAAACAAGAAAACAGGAGCAAGCTGGGAGGGTGGTGATGGGCGTTTAATCTGTGCTGGTGCTGAATCTGTGTAGCTGAAATGCTGCCCCGGACCAACCAGTGCAGATGCTGACTGAGGCAAATACGGTTGTCCAGAGTGCAGGGCCAAGAGGAGGGGAGCTCTGGATTTATAGATGGCCACCGAGACCATGGGGTGGGTGCTACCCCTCATTAACAAAAAGCTAACAATTGCTCCCCATGTGATGAGATTAAGGGTGATTTTTATTTCCTGATGGTGTACCTTCCAAATTTCTCCTAATCATTCTCAATGGATGTTACTTTTATACAGAAACAAGCATTACTTAAGAACAAACACTTTGGGGGCCTGCTCAGTGAATCATAAAGACTTGTTACCCCCCACCCCTGAGATGAAAGCCTGAGCCCACTTGCCTCAACACTGTCTCCTCACCAACAGCCCAGGAATGAAGAGGAACTAGAGTGAGCTCTGTGGGGGCCGATCCAGCATATACCTGTGTGGTACGAGGGTAGGAATGCACCAAGGAACTTTAGCCCACCAGAAACTTGGAGGAAATATTGCTGTCAAAGACACAGCAAGGAGACATTGAAAGGAAGAATTACTAATCCACAATGTCATGTAAAGCTGACAGAGAACATAAAATCCCTGGATGTGACTTTCTCGACAATGTTACATTAGTATATCCTGGTGTGTTAAAGGGACAAACTGGCACAAAACCTTAAGTACAGATGCCAGGCTACACTAAGAAAATCCCAGAAGTTATTCGTTCATCTGTATGTGCAATAAACAGCTGTTTATTGAGTGATGGTTCCATGCCCACAGCTAGACAGGATTCAACTGTAATCAAAATGGCACAGTATTTCTAGCACCTCAATCCAAATTATTGAAGGAATGAAGACGAAGCCCATGTGTAATTTGAAATCTACCAGGGCACTCGGGAAAATAAATAGGCATTGCGTTATCATGTGACAGGTACTATGACGGGGAAAATACAGGACACTGAGCTAAGCGATTAGCCTAGACTTGGGATGGTAGGAGCATTAGTAAAAGCTTATGAAGAAGTGATGTGTAGGACCTCAGCGCAAGCAGGAATAGCAGAGCCAGATAAAGACAGCTGGGAAAGGAGCATCCAGGCAGAGGAAACAGCATGTGCAAACGTCCCAAGTCCAAAGAACACGACAGGAACTTGTTGATGGGACTAGATCTAATTGGTGTGGCTAAGGGGTGCATACTTCCAGTATTAAGAGATTATGCTACAGGTACAAACAAACAGGGACCAGAGCACACAAGTGATACAAGCAACATTAAAGAGTTTGGACTTGACCCTAAAGAAGAAAGAGGAGACAAAAGAAGGGTGGGGACAAGGAGAAGGAAAAGAAGGAAAAGCCACTGAAGATGTTCAGGCAGAGGAGTGATAGGATCCAATATAAACACTGACTATGACGTGAAGAAGGAACTAGAGAAGGACATGACAAAAAGGACCTTTACAAGGAAGCTCATGTAGAAATATAGGCTGGAGATAATGCTGGCCCATTTAGGCAAGTGGTAATGGAAATGGAGAGAAGTGGACAGGCTGGAGAACTATTTAGAAGGCAGAGATAATAGAACTTAGTGCAGACTGAACAGGGATAAAAGAGAAAGAGGTATCAGATAGACATGGGCTATCTAGAAAAGATGACGTTCCGGGCTCCCTGAAATGGAGTGCACAGGAAGAGTAACCAGTCTGAGGGCAGGACAAGGTGGAGGTGGTGAGTTCAGTACGGAGGAAGTTGATATGAGGTATGGATCTGTATAGTGGGCAGTTGGGTATAAGTCAGGAGAATCCGGGCTCAAGAAACACATTTAGACATCACCAGTTCATCAGTGGCAACTGACATGGCTGCGAAGCTCAGAGTAAGAGACAGAGGAGGAACAGAGCAGCTCCAAAACAAGATCATGAGGAACAGCAACACTGAAGGATGGGCTGTCTAAGCATGACGTAAAGCACACAATTTGTTAATTGGATGTAAAGCAGCTTTACTCGTGGACACTAGATTAAGCAAAGTGAAAAAAGACAAACTTCCACGTCTAACGTATGGAAGGGGTCCATCTCACTAATACATAATGATTTCGGCTCAGATCACGATCTCACAGTTCACGAGATCAAGGCCCGTGTCGGGCTCTGTGCTGACGGTACAGAGCTTGCTTGGGATTCTCTTTCTCCCTCTCTCTGCCTCTGCTAGTATGTGTGTGCGCACTCTCTCTCTCCTCCCCCTCTCCTTCTCTCTCTCTGCCCCCGCCATGTGTGCTCTCTCTCCCTTTCAAAATAAATAAAAAAAGAAAGAAAGAAGCAGCAGTTTTATCTGACACATATGGAACCATCTCATACATGCTGGTGAGTGAAACAGCAAGGTGCAGGACAGTAGACAGTACAGCCATCCGTGACTCTGGCCTTTTCACTTGTAGTTTCCACTCCCGTGCTCTCCCCACAAATCCTCACAGGCTGGCCCCTCACCACTCAGATGCCGTCTGGACTCATACATTCCCTCCTTGCAGAGGCCTTCACTGACCACCCTATGTAATATTGCCATGCTGCCTGCCATCACATGATCACGCTTTAGTTTCTAATCATCTCTTATTATTTGAAATTATCTTTTTTAATGTTTTATTTACCTGCCCCTCCGAATAGAATATAAACTCTATGAAAATTATCTGCTCACCACAGTGTTTACCCTGTTCCTAAACAGTGTGTGGCATGAGTAGGTGCTCAGTAAATTGCTAAATGGAAGAGTGAATAAGTCAATATTATGGTCTGACAGCATTTATATATTAAAACACATGGAATGTGTGTATGTATGTATCATGTGCCTGTATATATCCTATACATTTCACATACACACACACACACACACACACACACACACACACACACACCCCAACACACATCTGTAACCAAATTAAAAGTCTGAGGAACTGGAGCACAGGGTGGGACAGATCTTTACTTTTCACTGAATACCCTCCTTGCATACATACATGTGTTACTTATTCAGTAAATGCTTTCAAACTAAAAATAAAGGCTAGGCATCTGAAGAGGAATGCACAGAGAATTTTTTTTTTTAAAGAGAGCAATCAGAAAAGTAGAAGAAAATCCAATATAGCAGGGCGCCATGGAAGCCAAGGAAAGAGAATTTCAAGGATGGAGTAGTTAGCAGTGCCAGGTGATACTACTGTTTCTAGAAATAACATGGCATTGGAGCCAGAGATAATTTTAGGGATGTCTAATCCAGCCCAAGGAGCACCAAATTCACCTGTACAAACCTCAGCAAAAGCCTCAGCATGTGCAAAGTCCTGGCAGACAAACAGCAAAGCCTACAACTACAAATGCCATGTGCCCAGAGATCATGCAATGGCTGCCAGGCCCCAGCCAACACTGAAAAACTATAGAGAACCAACTCAAATCATGCGCAGTCACTTGCTAGAGCAGGAAGTAACCTTGGATTTCATATTCTTTTTTTTAAATTTTTTTAATGTTTATGTATTTTTGAGAGAGAGAGAGAGAGAGAGAGAGAGAGAGAGAGAGGGAGAGGGAGAGGGAGGGAATAAGTGGGGGAGGGGCAGACAGAGAGACAGAGAATCCAAAGCAGGCTCCAGACTCTGTCAGCCCAGAGCCTGACACGGGGCTCAAATTCACAAACGGCGAGATCATGACCTGAGCTGAAGTCAGACGCTTAACCAACTGAGCCACCCAGATGCCCCTGGATTTCATTTTATTTTATTTTTTATTTTTAAATAAAAATACTTAGTAATAATTAAATTTATTTAATTTATTAATACTTATTAATGATAATTAAATTTATTTATTTATTTTCTGAGAGAATGAGAGAGACAGAGCACAAGCAGGGGAGAGGCAGAGAGAGAGAGAGAGAGAGAGAGAGAGAGAGAGAGAGAGAGGCACATAATCCAAAGCAGCCTCCAGGCTTTGTGTTGTCAGCCCAGAACCCCAATGCAAGGCTTGAACTCACCAACCATGAGATCATGACCTGAGCTAAAGTCAGACATTTAACCAACTGAACCACCCAGGTACCCCTGGATTTCATTGTAAATGCTGAAATCCTTAACACTTTCAAGATCTGTACCCTGGATTTGTTTTAATCCCATATGGTAAGGTAACAGACACAGAGACAACTGCCCTTGACAAAAGAGCTTCTTAGTTACCACACCGTGAAAGGCCACATGGGGAAGCACTAGGGCAATTGGGAGACAGAAAGAGAGAGGAGAAAGAAACCCTGGCCCTGAGCCTTTATTGTGATTTCTGTGGGAAGGAATGGGCGAGGCAAAGTAGGAAAGCTTGAGTTCGTTTAGGATTGGATCGTTAGACTGATTTTAGGGGGTTCTGGACTATCACAGTGGTCTCTAGCTGTCTGAGTTAGCTGACTTGGCCCTGGGGTGACAGGGTGGGTAGCCTCGTGGTTTGACACATGAAGAGTTAGATGAAGGAGGTGGTTGGGGATATGGGCTTTGGGCTGGTCGATTTGCACAGGAAAGGCACACTCACAAGGAAGCCGGTTTGCTATCTCTAGGAATTAACTATCTCTGGGAAGAGCAGCCTATCCTCAGCCAGCAAGGCCCTAAGACATCAAAACATCATAAAGTACAGAAAATAATAAACATGACTGATACAAGCATGGACTCTACTCTCAACAAATACAAAAAGATTGAGACCATAACGTGCATATTTTCAGACCACAACGCTATGAAACTCCAAATCAACCACAAGAAAAAATTTGGAAAGACAACAAGTACTTGGAGACTAAAGAACATCCTACTAAAGAGTGAATGGGTTAACCAAGAAATTAAAGGGGAAATTAAAAAGTCCACGAAGCCAATGAAAATGATAACACGACAGTCCAAAACCTCTGGGATGCAGCAAAGGCGGTCATAAGAGGGAAGCAGCGGGGCGCCTGGGTGGCGCAGTCGGTTAAGCGTCCGACTTCAGCCAGGTCCCGATCTCGCGGTCTGTGAGTTCGAGCCCCACGTCAGGCTCTGGGCTGATGGCTCAGAGCCTGGAGCCTGTTTCCGATTCTATGTCTCCCTCTCTCTCTGCCCCTCCCCCGTTCATGCTCTGTCTCTCTCTGTCCCCAAAAAATAAATAAACGTTGAAAAAAAAGAAAAAAAAATTAAAAAAAAAAAAAAAAAGAGGGAAGCAGCAATCCAGCCCTTCCTAAAGGAGGAGGAACAGTCTCAGATACACAACCTAACCTTACACCTTAAAGAGCTAGATACAAACATGGGCTCTAAAGATGATTCCCAGGACAGCGTGTGTCACTTCTCAAATATAGACCTGTGAGCACTTGCAAGTGCTGAAGGCGACCCCACAGCTCTTCACATTCGGGCCACTGCGACTTCGTCATCAGAGCCAGACTCGGCCAGAAATTATCCTCTGTCCACAATACCTCCATTTCAGTGGGTCCCTCACTCGGCTGCAAAATGGAATCGCTGGAAGACCTTTAAAAATACTGACGTCTGGACCAAAATTCTAGAGATTCTGACTGAACTGGTCTTGGTGAAGGTGGAGCACTGGAATTTTTAAAAGCCATCCCTTAGGTAATTCTGAGGTGCAACAAAGTTTGAGAACCTCCGCCCTCAGCATCAGATGTTGCCCTCGTCCCACTTAAACGTAATCCTGATTGAGTTTCAGGTCCATTTCACCCACTCCTCAGATAGCTCATACATTTCTTCCTGCTACTCTCTGCCATGGCTTGAACTCGAGCATACAAACATCTTTAAGATAGGCAAGTTCCCATTTCTCTGATAGCACATGGTCTTTTCCTTGAAGAGGCAAGTTTCAAGTGGGGAGGAGGTGGCTAGATTACTGAGGATCACAGTTCCCAGTCAGTGATAATTCCCCAAGCTAGGTAGATATGGGACAAGCAGGTTACAAGGGCAGAGGGGAGGGAACCAGAACATGGTCATCAAGGCCGGATAAAGGTCAACTAAACATGGAAGATGCTTATTTATCTTTGATGAAATTCCTCTGTCCAGGAGACCAGTTCCCACACCCAATCAATCTAAGTCCCACTTACAGAAGTAATATTTGTGTAGCTCTTTGGGGAGTACAAGTCTTCAAGAAATTTGAGATGTAGGTAACAGTTCAGCCTTCCTATTAATGACTTAAATCTTTACCTAGAGCTTCTGATGTTCCAGTCCCACATGCTAGAGAGCTAAGATGTCTATGATCCTCCTGACAATGGGCAAATGTACCTTCTCCACATTATAACGAGAGGAAAAGGACTCCTAACCATATAATCTTCCTTAATCCATCTGGTGTCCACATCCCCTGCAGGGTCTGCTTCCTCCTCTGGCTGCGCCTGGTGTGTTGGTCTTAAGGCCATACCACAAAGGTCCACGTTGTCTCCAAACTTCAGTTGTTCCCTAAAGGAGTCACTGCCCTTGTGGGAAACAACAGAGTGAATTTAATCCATTCTGCCATTATAATTAAAATACATATCCACAAAGAGAGAAGTAAAGTCCTTCAACTGAATGTTCCTGGAGCATGGCAGCTATAGAGCCAAAGTGGGCCTTCTGGGAGAAAAGTGGCAATGCTGTGATCATTACTGGGGTATTGAGCCAGGCTACCTAGGTCTGAATCCTGGCCCCTTGAATTCCTAACTGTGACCTTGGATAAGTTACTCTCCAGACCTGGACCTGTGAGTCTTCACTGGATAATCTGGAGTTGATATTAGTACCTGTCTCACATTATCTGATGTAATAATTAAAGCTAATAGAGTAAATATGCTAGAACACTGTCTGGCATTAAAGCATCGTTAAGGATTTCAAGGGAAAATTAAGGCATTTAGTGTGATTTTTAGGAAGGTTTGCTCTCTGACATGTGAGGTAGCCCTCCCTCCCTCAATCTATTACACTCCACAGTGAAATCAATCACCCGTCAGTGCACTGGGATTTATGGTTCATGTGGAGGATGCAATCCTTAGAGAAGGAAGTCTAAGGAGGTTCAACTACAATGTGGTTATGTTTGCAAAATATGGGCTTATTTCAGCTTTGTCTGATGTCACTACTCAACCTGAAAATCATTCATCATTGATAAAATGTTTTCCTACATGATAAAAGCTTCAGCAGAAGAAATTTACTCTTAAGTTTTTTAAAAACTACTTTATTATAATATTCCTGGAAATTTATATTTTCAGGAGGTATATGCTAGAACTTGTATTTTCCTAAAAGAACATTATGAGCATTACAAGCAGACGCTTTAACCAAAAATTGTCACTATATCAACCCTCTACATGGCCAGAAATGAACCATAAATTAAAAGAACTATAAACTTTTAAAATAAAGTGGTGAAATAATACTTTAAGGTCTTATAAAATGGGGATAAGCAGTCCCTATTTTTTTATTTTTAATTTTTATTTTTTAAAGTTTTTTGGGTTTTTGAAATTTTTTTTAATGTTTATTTAGTTTTGAGAGAGAGAGACAGAAACAGAGCATGATTGGGGGAGGGGCAGAGAGAGGGGGAGACACAGAATCCCAAGCAGGTTCCAGGCTCCAAGCTGTCGGTACAGAGCCTGACGCCGGGCTCAAGCTCACGAAGTGTGAGGTCATGACCTGAGCTGAAGTCAGATGCTCAACTGACTGAGCCACCCAGCTGCCTCTTATTTTTTAATTTTGAGAGAGAGAGAGAGAGAGAGAGAGAGAGAGAGAGAGAGAGAGAGAGGGGGAGGGAGGGAGAGGGAGAGGGAGAGCATGCATGAACGGGGCAAAGAGGCAGAGGGAAAGAGAGAGAAAATCTCAAGCAGGATCCATGCTCAGCTCAGAACCTGAAGCCTGATGGAGGCTCCTGGGATGGATCATAACTGGAGTTGAAATCAGGAGTAGGACACTCAACTGACTGAGCCACTCAGGCATCCCAAACAGTCCCTATTCTGAATGCAAGGCTCGCAACCATAAAAGGTACATATAGAAATAAAAAAAAAAAGACAAGAGCATAACCTTATATGATATCCTTGATTTTTAAAAATAGTATGATAGCGGGGCGCCTGGGTGGCGCAGTCGATTAAGCGTCCGACTTCAGCCAGGTCACGATCTCGCGGTCCGTGAGTTCGAGCCCCGCGTCAGGCTCTGGGCTGATGGCTCAGAGGCTGGAGCCTGTTTCCGATTCTGTGTCTCCCTCTCTCTCTGCCCCTCCCCCGTTCATGCTCTGTCTCTCTCTGTCCCAAAAATAAATAAATGTTGAAAAAAAATTTTTAATAAAAAAAAATAGTATGATAGCTTTAATAAGCATTTTGTTATTTTTTCATAGAACTTTAGAGTCAATACTTAGACAATCTAGTTATCTTAAAATTGCTTTTCAAGGGTGCTTCAAATAGGTATCTTCTTTTTCTCTAAATGAGTATCTCTTTCATAAGCAGAAGCCTTCGAAATCATTCCACTGATCCTACTGCTACCTCAAATTGGTAGTGTAGGATTTTAAATGTGTTTCATGGTGGTGGTGTAAATAATGATTATAGCACTGCTCCCACTAGATTGTTAAAAGAGCCAACCTATATCCATCAATAGATGGATGGATAAAAAAGATGGGCTAGACATAGATATATAGATTTAATGGAACGTTACTCAACCATAAAAAAAGAATGGGAAAAAAAAGGCGATCTTGCCATTTGAGACAACATGGGTGAACCTAGAATTATTATGCTAAGTGAAATAAGTCAGAGAAAGACAAATGCCATGTGATTTCACTTATACGTGGAATCTAACAACAAAAACAACAAGAACAAACAAAAAAGCAGAAACAGACCCATAAATATAGAGAATAAACTGATGATTGCCAGAGGGGCAGAGGTGGGTGAGTGGGCAAAAATGGGTGAAGGGGAGTGGGAGAGATAGCCTTCCAGTTATGGAATGAGGAAGTCATGCGGCTGAAAAGTACAACACGGGGAATGTAGTCAGTGGCACTGTATGGTGACCGATGGTGGCTACACTTGTCACGAGCACAACATAATATACAGAGTTGTGGAATCACACATTGTCTACCTGAAACTATGTAACACTCTGTGTCAACCAAACTTCAGTTTAAAAACAAAAGAATAGGGGTGTCTGGGTGGCTCAGTTGGTTAAGCGCCCAACTCTTGGTTTGGCTCGGGTCAAGATCTTGTGATTCATGGGTCTGAGCCCCAAGTTGGGCTCTGCGCTGGTGGTGCAGAGACTGCTTGGGATTCTCTCTGCCCCTCGCTCTCAAAATAAACAAATAAACTTTAAAAATATATAAATAGCTAAATAAAAAGAAAAAAAATTGACTTTGCCTAGGTGGTTGGATTTAGCCACTAATAAATGTTTTGAAGCAAACAAACAAAGAGCCAATCTAATATAAACTGGAGTCAGACCCCTTGGAGTCAGACCAAGAAATATTTGACATTAGCAAAACTTATCTAGCCCAACTCAGCTTCAGCTTTCTCCTTCCTCAAATGAGATAGTGCTCGTGAAATTCCTGGAAAGTAATTAAAAACACAAATGTAAGGTTTTTCCTTTTTTAGCATAAGAAAAAGCAGAAGCCCCATCTGGCAAGATCAGAGCAGGAAAGTCACAGCACTTTGTTACGGCAGCTGAGCGATTTCTTCGGATTTTTTTCCCCCACTGGACTTGGAGACAGATGGAGAGAGGGAAGAAGTCCCCAAGGCAGCTTCCAGGAAAGCACCCTTCCAGCTGCACCTCTTCTTTATAGGACACCGGCAGTAGGTTCACTGTTCATAGGAGCAGAGGCAAGATGACAAGGGGTTCTTGTTGTCTCTGTGGACAGCTTCTGGACCTGTATTTGCTCATTCCCAGCCCCTATACTCACTGTCCTTCCTGACCTCCCTGCTGGCCTCAGCGTCCCCATGCCCACCTCACCGGCTGGAAGAAGCCTTCTCGAGCTGGCATCTAGCCTCTGGGTCAGCCCCAGCTGCCGTCCACAGCTCCATGGGCCAGGAGCTCTGAAGCTTTCTGCACTTAACGCAGAGCTGGGGGAGCAACTCCAACCACGGAAGCTTCTAAAAAGGTACTTTCGAAACATCTCTCACAAAATCCCAAGGGCGGCATAAAACACTTTGGTTGTGATGCAGAACTGTTGGAACAGCTTGTATTTTGCAAAAGGGAGAATGAGAAAAAATTGAGTTTACAAGGCTCAACAGGATGAAAGTCAATGTGTGACGGGAAAAATTTAGTTGCTATTTGTAGCACTGGTTTGACTAGCACCTTTTTTCTAAAGGTGTTGGCAGTATTCAAACACAAAAAAAACCTTTGGTTTTTTGTTCGTTTGTTTGTTTGTTTGTTTTTGTCTGTGGGTTCACCATAGACTAGGCGCTGTGCTCAGTGCTGTACATGGACCAGCTCATTTAATCCTGAGAGCCTAACAATCATGTGATGTCTGCCAGGTCCCAGCCAACACTGAAAAATGTGAGAACCAACTCAAATCATGTTTAATCACCTGCTGGAGTGGAAAGAACATAGGCTTTCATTTTATCGTTCTCCCCATTTGACACATGAAGAAACTGAGGCAACAGACTTTAACTTGCCCAATGTCATAAATGCACAGGAGGGGAGCCAAGATTCAGACGCAGGCATTCGGAGTTCTGAACCTGCACTCTTAGCCACCAGGCGCTGGTGCCTCAGCTGGGCCATGGTCTGCTAAGTAGATAAAACACCTCTGGCTACACAGAGTCCATCTGGACTGAAACAGGTTTGAAAATCTTGGGAAAAGGTCATGGCCAAGACGAGATTCCAGGCTTCAGATCACCAGATCTCAAGTCTATCATGTTCTGGAAATTAAGAAGAACTGGCTCATTGAACATCCTGAATTCTCAGGATATTAGCTGAAACAAACTTTATTCCTTCTGACCCCCATACTCTCAAACCTGCACTGTGGAGATTCCCCCACCCCTGGACTAAATCTTTAACATGGAGCATAAATGCCCTGGTTCCTCCTGGAAAATACAAAGGTTTCCAGTCACTTCCAGTCCCCAAAACATTATCATTTCAGTATTAAAAGTAACCAGTCCAGGGGCTCCTGGGTGGCTCAGTTGGTTGAGAGTCCGACTCTCGATTTCAGCTCAGGTCATGATCTTGGGGTTTGGGATCGAGCTCTATGTCAGGCTCTGTGCTCACAGCACATTCTCTCCTCTCCCCCCTCTCTCTTTCCCTCTCCTTCTACCCCTCCCCTGTGCTTGAGTGTGCTCTCTCTAAAAAATAAAAATAAAAATAGGGGCGCCTGGATGGCTCAGTCGGTTGAGCGTCTGACTTCGGCTCAGGTCATGGTCTCATGGTTCGTGAGTTCCAGCCCCGTGTCAGGCACTGTGCTGACAGCTCAGAGCCTGAACCTTCTTCGATTCTGTGCCTCCCTCTCTCTCTGCCCCTCCCCTGCTCACGCTCTGTCTCTCTCTGTCAAAGATAAAAATAAACATTAAAAAAATTTTTAATAAAAATAAAAGTATTTTTTTTAAGTAGCCAGTCCAATGTAAAATAAAACTGTGAACCTCATTCCAAGTCAACACTTCTCCCCTTAACTCAGAAGTCTACATTAGGAAGGTGGGCTTCTTCACTCTTCTCTGGCCTTCTTCCTCACCTCTGTCCCCAGCCTGGCCTCCACTAGACCACTCCTGACTTTTCCTGGGTGGGAGCAGGGGATGACACAGGTAGGGGGCAGAAATGTCTTTGCTGACCAGCAATGGTGCCATTTGAGAGCAGATTCCCAAAGCTGGCTGCAACTGAGAAGCACTTCACAGTTTTCTTGGAGATTCTCCAGCCGGGCTCACTGCAGCTCCCTTGATGTAGACAAAGCTTCTGCTCCTCCCAGCAACCAACCCCCTCCCTCTCCCCCACCCCTCCACCGACCAACTGCATACAGTTTCCTCAACCTCTGGGTATCTGCCGTTGAGGTCCCTCAACCTCTGGGTATCTGAGGGTCTACCCCTCTGTTAGGGTCACATTTCCCCTCCAAGTACTCTCTTGGGAAAGAGTCAAACTGACACTGGCCAGCTCACTTCCATGGAGCTCACGTCTGGTCAACAAGAAACACTTGAGAGTCTCTGCTGTACCTTCAGAAGAAATTCCACTTACTGCCCTGTAGCCCTCTTCCCTCTCTCCTCTGCCTTCTCCAGCTTCTCTAGCAGCCTTTCCTCTTGCCAGTCTGTAGCTTCCCAAACTCAAAGGGTACAAACTGACTGGTCAAAGACAATGAATGGCTTCAGGTGGAGGGAACCCCCCCCCCCCCGCCCCATCCCTTACACATGGAGGTGAGGGACGACAAACACTCATTACCAGCTCTCTCCAAAAAAATTCTTTTCTCCGATCTCTTCTCCCTCCTCTTCAATTTCAACCCCTTCATACTGGGCTGGGGGGTGGGACAAGAGCCACCAATTGATTTTAGAAACTCTCTTTGAAAACTCTGCAAAGTAAGCAAGCCCTTCACCTTGGAAGATATGGACGTAAAGCACTGATCTGATTGTTCACACAAAGACAAAACTGAGATGGAGTCCATTTTTCTGGCGTTTTATCCAAGCTGCAGAGCCTTTGGAGAAACAGGCAGGGGTGATTAGGGATGAAGATCCCCTGGTCTTCAAAAGTAGCTATCATGGTGTAAAATGGCCCCGGGACCTGGACCATCAGTAAGTCCTTGGGTGTTGGGTCTTGTGTCCAGAACCAACCCAGCTCAGGGCCAAGGGAGGCAAGAAGCTCAACACAGACAGGCCCACACTCCACACTCACCACATGGGAGGCCCCTCTAAACCGAGCAGGCGAGAGGCATCCCTCGTCATGGAACTCAAAGCTGCCATCAGAATCACCTATTCTGAGGAAAGCTGAGTTTCTCATTTGTACTATCTGTTGGGAGAGTGGATGATCAGAAAATTCTAAAAACAAGAGTCCACAGTCTGAGAGACAGGAATGGAGAGGAAGAAGTTTAGAGGCCAGAAGGCAAGGCAAGGTATGGAGAACAAGGCAGAAACATTATTAATTGTGAATTAATGCCAGGGGAACCTGGGGATGGAGAGGGAGGGAAGAGATTAGAATCTGCCTAAGTTTCCCACTGCTGCTGTAATAAATTACCACAAATTTGCTGGTTTACAGCAACGCAAACTGATTCTCACAATTCTGGATGTCAGAAGCCCAAAATCAATTTTACTGGGCTCAGGTCGAGGTGTTGGGAGGGCTTGTTCCTTCTAGAGGCTTCAGAAGGGAACCCTTCTTCTTGCCTTTTTTAGCTTTTAGTGGCTACCTGCATTCCTTGACTTGTGACTTTCCTCACATCACCGCAAATTCTTGCTTCTATCAACACATCCTTTTCTGCTTCAGAAAGATCTTCCTGCCTCCCCCCTGCTAGTGTCAACGTTGGGCACACCTGGGACCATCCAAGATAATCTCTCCATCTCCCAATTCTTAACTTAATCATATCCACAAAGTCCCTTCTACCATAGAAGGTAAAATTCATATTCTCCAGGGATTAGGATGTGGATATAAGTGGGGGCCATTATTTAGCTTGCCACAGAATCCAAAATGTTAGGGCAAAACTGAGGCAAATGTTTAGGCATGGAAGTGAGCCAGAAGACTCCAGAGGGAAACAAAAAGCAAGTCAGCTTCCTTGTACAAAGGCCAGGAAGCAACTATATCTAAGAGTAGCAGGAAACACGCAGTCAGAACCCTTTTCTCTGTTCTTTTTGATATTAAGAGACATTGTTTCTGCTTAATTGGGAAATGGGAAAGACCCTGAAGCAGAAAGATACTGCTTCCCCTTCTGCTAATCTCTCTGTAGAGAATTTCAGAATGTCAGAGCATCAGGAAACCTCCACATTCTTTCATCTGCAACCACATCATTTCAGAAAGGGAGGAATGGTGGAGGAAGCATGGTCTAGTGAAAAGAGCCTAAGATTTGACATCAGACATATATTGATTTTCATCTCCACTGATTTTTTACCAATTGTCCAGCTCTGGCCAAATCTGTGCCTACCTGAATGTGACATATTAATGTTTCCCTCCCTCATTCCCTAGGACATGGCAATACCCAGGCCCACTTAGGGCCAACCGCACACCAGGCTAGGGGAACTGAGAAGGGCCACTCCAGAAAAATCAAACAGGCTCCTTTAGCAAAGTATCTCACATACCTTAGGTTTAGTGCCCACAATCTGATTGTCACACTGCTGCTTAGTCCTGCAGTCAGACCTGTCGTGGCTAATTCCTCCACCCCCGGGACCCATATGGTCCACAGCCCTACTCAGTTGTATCCATGGAGGAGCAGAATGCAACAGACTGACTGGCAACCCAGGCCAAAGGCCAAGAAGAAGAAACTGAATGCTAGATCAGGGCTGGGATGTATATGGAGCACAGAGACTAAAAGAGCCCACGGTGAGAGAGGCTGGGAGAATTTCCTCAATGGAAACTAATGGAGTTGAAAATAAAGGTCTAACCGGTCCACTGGGGGCAGGTGTGATCAGCTGAACAGAGAAAGGAAGAGATACCTGACTCCCCATGAAAGATGGCACTATGTGAAAAATAGCATAAGAGAATACTTCGGGAGTATTAGACTAATATAGTGTTATCTTTATTAATTCCAAATGACAGATTGTTCACGGTGGCCCAGAAACTCCAAGAAGGTCAAGGGACCGCAGAGCAGCAGTGGAAGAGCCCCTACGATGCAGCATGTATGCTCCACCTTTCTGCGTGCCTGGTGCAGAACCAGACTACCTGCCAAGGGAGGATCAGCTTTTTGGAGAAAAGGGACCACAAAGTAAACTTCCTAAGTCAGGACCCCAAAAGGAACCAGTCAGTTCTTGGAGATGGGGTGTGTGTGTGCGTGTGTGTATGTGTGTGTTTGGGGTGATCACATCAGAAAAGCCTGAAGCAGGAGCATTTCAACAAAAGGACTGCCACTGAGCCCTGACAATGCCAAGGCAACAAGCAGTCCATGAGTCCCTCAGCCACAGACTTCAACAGCGGATGCCACGGGCAAGGTCTAGACTCTCAAAGAAAGGCCACGTACATATGCATAGAGGAGAGTAGCTACCCAACCGCGGAGACCAGCACCAGAACCAGCATGAGACAGGAGTGAGTTTATAGCCTCCACCCCAAGCCCCGCCGTGTCTCCCCTGGTACCAGGTTTCCTCTTATACACAGAGGTCACCTCCAGAAAAGGAGAGAAAGAAAGAAACCATTCTGATCAAAGGGAGAATTCTGAACTAATTAAATATTTACTTGGAAAGATTATTTTATGTCAAAAGAGACTGTTTATGCTGTAGGAAACTAAGATTTTTTTAAAGGTTGCTTTAATGTTTACGTATTTTTGAGAGAAAGGGAGACACAGAATCTGAAGCAGGCTCCATGCTCCGAGCTGCCAGCACAGAGCCCAACGTGGGGCTCAAACTCATGAACCACGAGATCATGACCTGAGCCAAAGTCAGATGCTCAACCACCTGAGCCACCCAGATGCCCCGGAAAGTAAGATATTTTTAATTGGCATGTTATATTGTTTGCTTTCCCCCCACCTTCCATACTACCCACCAGGATGCAGACTTAGGAAGATCATTACTGAAAACAAGGAAGCTACATTCTCACTGAACGAACACCCATGAACAATGTGTTTAAATCTGTTACTCCATCAGACAGGCAAGTTGATCTTGAAGTAAAGATTGTTCTGGACTCCATGTGTGTGCCAGCAATCTATTAGGAGAAGACTTCTTTTCTAAAAAAAGGCTGTACTGTACCTGTCCAATATCAACACATAATAAGGAAATTACACAAATTTTCAAGGAGATAGCTTCTTGTAAAGTGTTTAGTACTCATTAAATATTAGTTGCCAAACCTTTCTTTCTCATCCTCACTACCGCCACCTAATTGGTTTCCCCCGAGTCACATACTTGATTAAGCACAGGAAGAAGACCAAAGCACTGAAATACCACTTAAAAATGTTTCCTAGTGTGTAGAGGTAGGAAGCAGAGCAGTATTCAGACCCTGTCATGGCAGAACTGATTAGTGATAAGCTGTGTCCAAGGCTACTGAACCTGTGGTCAAGTATAGTAGTCATCAGCCTGGACGACCTGCTTCCTGTCAAAGTGCCTCTTGACATTTCACTGGGGAAAGGTGGGGGAAAGCTAATTCTGGTAAAAACAAACACACAAAACAAAATAAAACAAAACAAACCCCTCTGAGTGGAAAAAAATGAATGGGAAATGTGTATAACTGAGAACCAGATATAGTAGTTCAGAGGTGAATAAACTATTCATAGCAACAGGAAAGTCTTATGGCAAGGAGATATGAGGGTAGAGAAGCAGAGGGTAGGGGGGCGGGTGGGGGTGGTACGATTCCAAAAGAGTGAAGAGAAAGATCTGACAAGTAGCAGGTCTGGGGCTGGACAGACAATGCAGGAAGTGAATCATCTCCAAGGGCCAGGGATCTAAACAGTGCATAAAATACTGATTTGGTCAATGAAATTCCTGGTGTGGATCAGGCTCAAAGGAGAGAACTACTCCTAGCTCCTCAAGACCACAGTTTGGAACCCATAATCCTCTGACTCCAGTCTCAGACCTCCGTATCTAGGATGCAAGCAGAATACTGTAATGTCCACACTAGTAAAGAGACTTCCAGAACTGCAGGATCCTTGGAGGTCTAACCCAATCTCTTTTCACAAATCACAAAACTGAAATCCAGGGAATTTAAATGACATGTCCAGAGGTGCCTGGGTGGCTCAGTCAGTTGAGCGTCTGACTCTTGATTTCAGTTCAGGTCTTGAACTCAGGGTCATGAGTTCAAGTCCTGCATCGGGCTCCACACCGGGTACGAAGCCTACTAAAAATAAAAATAAAAAATAAATAAGAGCACCTGGGTGGCTCGGTGGGTTAAGCATCTGACTTCAGCTCAGGTCATGATCTCATGGTTTGTGAGCTCGAGTCCCGCGTCGGGCTCCATGCTAACAGCTCAGAGCCTGGAGCCTGCTTCAGATTCTGAGTCTCCTCTCTCTCTGCCCCTCCCCTGCTCATACTCTGTCTCTGTCTCTCAAAAGTAAATATTAAAAAAATTTTTTAAATAAAATAAACATAAAAAAATAAAAAACAAATGACATGTCCAAAGTCACAGAGCCATTTATACTAAAGCTAGAGCAAAAAAACAACTGTCCTGTCCTAGTCCAGAGCGTCTACCACCATAGGATATTTACAGATCTACCCTTCATGGTCTCAATGACATAAAACCTGTCATTATATCTACTTTCCTGACACAGAATTACAGTAATATCTTCCTTCTACCCTAACACCTACCCCTGTTACTCAAAGGCCATTCAGTAGTGCTAGACCTGAGCCAGTGAGTTGATTTCCCAGCATTCCTATCTCAATAGGCTACATCTAATAATAATTTCCAAATGTCACTGAGATTCTTATTAGAAAAATATGTTTATTTTAGACATTTTTCAAAATATAGATGAACAAAAATAAAAATACCTATAAACCTATTACCAAAACAACCTATTGATATTTTTTAATATCCTTCCAGTTCTTTTTTTAATGTTTATTTATTTTGAGAGAGAAAAAGAGGGGGGGGAGAAGGGGGGGGAGAACAAGTAGGGGAGGGAGACAGAGAGGGAGAGAGAGAATCCCAAGCAGGCTTCACACTCAGCACGGAGCCTGACACAGGGCTCAGTCTCACAAATCATGAGATCATGACCTGAGCCAAAATCAAGAGTCAGACGCTCAATCAACTGAGCCACCCAGGCACCCCCCATCCAGTTTTCTATGTTTCTATATTTATATACATCCAACTGTATGCATGTTATTTTATGCAATGTAGAATCATACCAAACCTACAATTTTCCAATCTAATTTTTTCATCCAGTTACATATCATCTGGGTTCAGAAAAACAGGAAAGATGCATTTCTTTTTCACCAGAAAACAGATATTTTCATTAGATGATCACATACTATGTTGTCTCGAAGGTGGTACCCCTAAGTTCTTTTCCTTTATAGTTGGGTCACCTACGTCAGACCGCACTAAGTCTACCTTTGATATGCATCCCAAAGCCTACCAGTCAGGTGTCACTCTTTCTCTTCTCCATCAGGGTGCCTTTGGACATCTTTCTACCCCCGCCAGCCTCCTCAACTTGAGGCCACAACTCTCACCCAGAGGGTCGGATCAGGTTTTGCTTTCAATGGACCTTGAGGTTAGGATAGCCACAGGTCCTCTGTGTCTTGAGCTGTGCTGTGCCATGGAAGGAGCAGGGATGAACTAAGGGAAGAACACGAAGTAAAACTACTGTCCCCCATTGGCCCATTGTCATTAGAGTGACAAACTCTTCAAGCTACTTAAACCTTTTTCTTATTGATATTATCAACTATTATAGACAAATTCTAATGACTTACTTGCTAATAACATCTCTGTTTTTTCTTCCCATCTTACCAAAGACCTATGTTCTATTACTGTAGAAACAGTTATGTACTGGGAATAAAACCCCATCCTGACCCATTATTTTCTCTGCTCCTTCTAAGAAAGTCCAGTAGGGAGATTAAAACTTTGTGGAAGACTATCCAGAACCAGGAGATCAAGCTTAGTGAAAGCCAGAAAAACTTCTGGTATGAGAATATGCAAAGGAAACCCAACTCAACAGAAATGTGATACTGGAGATCACTAAGGAGTCTACAGAAATATTTTCATGACTGTGAACTTGAGATTTCTCAGTTGCTTCCAGGCCACAGACAGGATGGCTTTACTCTGTATCTTACCATTCCCTGGTCACTAAAACCAGCTGTGTGGGAAGAGGAGAGAAGATGCACCGTCTCCTTCACTTAGAAAGGAGCTCAGACTCTGAAACTACAGTTCCTCTTCTCTTTCCCAATTAATCGCAATCCCTTTCCAACAACTCAAAGTGAATATTCCTATCTCTTGACTCCAGCCAAAAGTCCCCAACAATGCCATATACTTGAAGGGCAGTGAAAGACCCGAAAATCCGAGAAGGGCTCATCAGTGTGGGAACTACAAGGACAATTAAAAGTGGAGATAAAATGTTTTCAGATTGCTTATCCCATCGGGAACTGGGAAGAGTGGGGAGCTGTGGTTGCAGGGAAGTAGCTGGGGACGGAGATGAATAAAGGAACACACCAAAAGCAAGTAATTGCCCTCTGGGGATTCTTAGGTTCTGAAAAGTTAGTAGCTGAGGCTGACAGAGTAAAACCTCCACCCCCCAGAACAGGACGGACAACTGTTTCAAGGACTTCCTGAGAAACGTGTCACTTCGTCACCCAAAAGGAATTCCATGCAGGAGATGAGCACACAGCAGCCTCGGTGAGTCCCCCACAGGGAAGGGTAAGAGAAGGAGAGAACAGAGCCCAAATTCCTGGGAGCAGCCGGGACAGCCCTGGCATCCTCCCCTGTGTTTTTCTCACTATTATAGTTGGAAGCTCTTTCCATGGAGGATTGAGCCAATGGAGGATTCTTCCCATGACCTAGATAATGCAACCATTGCTTTCAAGCCCCTCAATAGAGTCCTCAGTCTTGGTCAGTCACCTAAGCAACAGTATAAACTGAAGTGCTCAGTAGATAGACATACACTGAAAACACTGAAGAGTAGAGGTCAAAAGGGATCAATCTCTTTTCTTGGCCTCAAGACGTTTGCATTATATTGGACATACGAAGGAATGCAGAAGGGCAGAGCTCAATTACTATAAGAACCAAACATACACATAAGCTTATCTTTTCTTTTTTTAAGAGGAAGGTGAATATTCTCAAGCATTAAGAAGCATAATCCTTAGGGGAACTAAGGTAGGCTTGTTAAGGGTCATCCCACTCTAGGAATTACCTGGGCCCGACTGTGGAAAGAAGCCCTGACAACCCAAGTGGTTCTCCCATTTCTGTGTGGCTCCTTCACTATTTCCTTAATTTCTGGTTTTTAAGTCAAGCTGATCTCATTTAGTGGCACCTCCCCAGATAGTTACGTGCAATACGAATGCTTTGATCCCCAAACCCAGTAACTGATCATATCTTAGTGTCCATAGTCTCACAAGCTACTATGCATTTCTTCTTCAAGACTGAAGAATTTCTTTTTCCCTCTTATATTGCTTCAAACTATAGCTTATATTTATTCACTTACTGCAGATCTTTAGAGCTGGAGAAATCTTGGTGTCTACCTAATTTGCTCATTCTGCGGATGAAGAAACTATGGCTCAAAAAGGTAGTGGCTTACAGGGTACCTGGGTGGCTCAGTTGGTTAAGCGTCCGACTTCGGCTCAGGTCATGATCTTGCAGTTTGTGAGTTCGAGGCCTGCGTCAGGCTCTGTGACAGCTCAGAGCCTGGAGCCTGCTTTGGATTCTTTGTCTCCCCCTCTCTCTGCCCCTCCCATGCTCGAGCTCTGTCTTTCTCTGTCTCTCCATAATGAATAAGCATTAAAACAAATTTTTTTTTCTAAAGGTAGTGGTTTATAAGGTTATTTAGATGGTTTATTGATACAGGTTGACACCCAAGAAGTCTCCTTACTATGTGCACCTTAAACTGCATCTACTTTTTCAAGAAGCAAATGCACTGGTTGCTTCTTCGCTTCTACTTTATTATTTCTACATATCTGCCTGGTTACTTAGTCTGACTCTGTCTCCACTTACCTGACTTGGTAGCTTCCTTTGAAAACTCTAGTAAAAGTCATGATAATTCACCCTCTCTATCCTTCTGCCAGGCTGAGTTCTTAGAGAGGGGGACAGGGCTGTATTATATATCCTGTTACCCCAGCACCTGTCACCAGAACAGGCACTACTCAGTGCTCAGTAAATGTTCACTAAGTCAAGCAAAGTGGAATGAAATTCTCTAATCCCAAAAAGCTGAGAACAAGACCATCTATTAATAAAAAAAAAAAGTTTATCACCATCTAAAAATAGAATCAAAGGGGCACCTGGGTGGCTCAGTCAGTTAAGCATCTGACTTCAGCTCAGGTCATGATTTCACAGCTCATGGGTTTGACCCCCACATCAAGGCTCTGTGCTGATGGCTCAGAGCCTGGAGCCTGATTTGGATTCTGTCTCTCCCTCTCTCTCTGCCACTCCCCCGCTTGCACTCCGTCTCTGCCTCTCTCTCTCTCTCTCTCTGTCTCTCAAAAATAAATAAATTTTTAATTTAAATAAATAAACAAATAAAAGCAGCATCAAAATTTTATTGGAAGAAAAAAAGGTATTGAGCTCATCCGGCACATAGAGCATAGTACTACCCACTAGGTATAGACAAACCCTTGACCTTAATTTTTCACTTACTGAAGCAGGGTCTTCAGTAAGTTAAGTAATATTTAGGCAATAGGATTTATTACAATGGGATTTATGTTTATTTATATTCTGTTAACTTTCTGGCCTCTATAGCACATATTCATATTGTTTTTTGTCCTCGTATCTCTTGGGCAGAATTTACTTTGGTGAAACGGACTTGCTGAATGTAATAACAACAGCCAGTTATGTTTATTTAGTCCTTTACAAAGCGCATTCACGTTAATTTCTTCATTTGATCTTACTCAAGATATTGTGAAATAGGCATTATTATTTGTCCCACATTTCAAATGAAGAAACTGAGGCTCAGGGAGGTCAAGTAACTTGCCCAGGGCACACAGCAAGCTAATGGAAGAGGCAAACTAGAACTTGGATCCCTTGATTTCTCATTCAAAGCTTTTCACACTCACTACACAGTATTTCTCTACATGGCAAGAGAGCTGTCCTGGGCCTCCCATCTAAGATTCCTCAGGTGCCTCCCTTCCTAGTCCATTGCCTTCCACAACTTCCTTCCGACCCCTCACTCCCTGGCTCAGGGAGAGCTGAGAATGTGCAGTGTAGACTTAAATCTGGTTCCAGCGTGGTTCCCAGGTAAATCTGATACCTGGACCGACCACCTTACTCCTGTTCCTTGGCTTCCTTGTCCATAAAATGAAATGGATGGAATCCATGATCTCTATGGTTCCTTCACTTCTTACATGCTTCATTTTCTTATATAGTAACAGGGTTCTTCCGAAGGGAATCTGGATCCATGACAGTGACTCTGAAGGGGAGAATTCTGGATGCCTGGCAGCCTACAGATCATATATCAGAGCAGAGTTACCTCCTCTGCTGATACAAGGACCCAGCTTGGTGGGCAGCCACAGGCTCCCTGGGGTGGTGCTCAGAACCCAGCCACCATCCTCTGGCTCTACAACCAGGTCACCAACCCTGAGAATCTAAAGTCAGTTTCTATTTTTAGTTTCGACAGTGATGCCTTCCAGCCACTCTGGGACCAGGGCTGAAGGGAAGGCGAGGGAGGCCTGCTCCACCCTGGTTCCCTGCTCTCTCGCGGGCCACGGTCTCCAGCCAGAGGACATCTCAATTGGATTATGACTTTCAGCTCTATTATATTTGATTCTGTGGCTCCAAGCTGGTTTTCTTAACACTGATGTATTCCTTTTGTCCTCTGTTTAGTTGTCTTGTTTGTCACGGATTTTACCAAGATCCAATTTCAAAGTTTCTTATTTGATTCTGTTTGCACTGCTGATTTTCTAAACACAAATTCCTAACGTTGAAAGGCATTATATGCCGGAAGGTGGTTGAAAACATAGTACTCCATATACTCAATAAGTATTTTTAATAACTGAGTTAATTGATTTCTTAACTATTTTAAGAACAGGAAATACACCTTCAGATTACATTTAAATCTGTTTTTACACGGGGCCAGTCAGCACGTTGGAAGGGAGAAAATCCACCACAATCTTAGCTGAGAAAGGAGAATTCATTCCTCCCAAAAGATTCAGTGGATTTCAGTCAGTCTGTATCAGCAGTAATATGTATCATTGGTTTCCAAAGGCCTTCATTACATTATTTTGTTAATCATTTACTTGAACATCTAAATAAATGTCTGCAACTTACTATGTAAATTGCACATTATTGAGAAGACATAATCAGTGGTAATTTAATTACAGCCACAAATTTAATTTACCAACTAGTAACCTTGTTCTTCTTCAAAGCACTTAGCACAATTATAATTAATTTTTGTAATTATTAATTTAATCTTGGTGTTCCTGATTAAGTTATAAGAACCAAGAAAGCAGGATTCCTGCTTCAGTCTTGCTCACAGACAGGTGTCTGGTGTCCAGCACAGGTCCCTGGCACACACAGAGGCTGTGGCTTAAAACCACATCCTGCTCTCCTCCGTATCTTCCACTTTCTTTCCTCCTTTTCCGATTTCCAAACTTTTCTTCCTTGGTTTTTCTTTTTCTTTTACATTCGTTTTTGTCTTTCCTTCTACCCTTTCTCCACCACTTTTTTTCCTCTATCTTTCCTTCTACAGTGACTGATTTCCTATGTAACTGTAACTGTGCTGGATCCTAGCCACAAAAGGATGATCAGAATAGGGACTTTAACCCTGAGAACCTCACAGTCTAGTTGAGAACCCAGGTGCCCCTTCCTCCGGCTCTTTCACTGCATTCTCCCTAAGCACCTAGGTTAAGGGAACAGGAGGGTAGGTGTCCCTACTGCGGCTCAAGTCCTGGCTCATGGCTTAATCCCTGACTCCTAAAGTCTGACCTTTACTTGCCCTCTCTGACTCTGCTCCTCTCCCAGCAGCCCAGCCCCCCTGCTCCATGAGGAGGGACAACCTGACCTGGGAAAGTGAGTTTGTCCTCCTGGGGCTCTCCAGCGACAGGCAGACCCAGGCTGGACTCTTTGTCCTGTTTGCGGCCGCCTATCTGCTGACCCTGCTGGGCAACGGGCTCATCATCCTCCTGATCGGGCTGGACGCACGGCTGCACCTGCCCATGTACTTCTTCCTCTGCAACCTCTCAGTGGTGGACATCTGCTACACCTCTAGTGGGGTCCCCCAGATGCTGGTGCACTTCCTCCTGGAGAAGAAGACCATCTCCTTCACCCAATGTGGGACTCAGCTCTTCTTCTCACTGGCCCTGGGGGGTACCGAGTTCCTGCTGCTGGCCGCTATGGCCTATGACCGCTACGTGGCTGTCTGTGACCCCCTGCGCTACGTGGCAGTGATGAGCCCGAGGTGCTGCACAGGCCTGGCAGCTGTCTCTTGGCTTGTAGGCCTGGTGAATTCTACAGTGGAGACGGTGGTCACCATGCGTCTGCCTACCTGTGGGCACCATGTGCTGAACCATGTGGCCTGTGAGACGCTGGCACTCGTCCGCCTGGCCTGCGTGGACATCACCCTCAACCAGGTGGTCATACTGGCCTCCAGCGTGGTGGTGCTGCTGGTGCCATGCTGCCTCGTCTCACTGTCCTATACCTACATCGTGGCAGCCATCCTGCGGATCCGCTCCACTGGGGGACGCCGCAAGGCCTTCGGGACCTGTGCCTCCCACCTCACCGTGGTCTCCATGTCTTACGGGATGGCCCTGGTCATCTACATGCAGCCCCACTCCACAGCCTCAGCCGAGCAGGACAAGGTGGTGATGCTCTTTTATGTTGTGATGACCCCCATGTTGAATACGCTCATCTACAGTCTACGGAACAACGAGATGAAAGCTGCTCTGAGTCGAGTTCTGATGAGGAGTTCTGAATCAAAACTTTAGCACGCAGCTTTGTCATAAGAGGCCTCACTCGGAAGCCCGTGGACCTTGGAGTGGGCGCTCTGGCATAGCATATGCGTGTTTATAAGGGAGCAGGTAGGGAGACCCCAATCTGCACCACTATCTTTTGAGGAACTGGGAAATGGACTGTATCCCTGGACTCGATTTTTGGTCCCTGACTTCTTCTAAAAATCTGAATTACAATTTACAAATACACCCACTGGAAAACTAAATGGAAAAAATAAATTAAAAAGATATACCAGCATATATGAATTAGAAAGGAAGATGAAATCAGAAGTCACAACAGTGCACAAAATTTAGGCCAAGAAAGTATATTTCCTTCTAAAATCTACAACTACATGTCTAAGCTTTTCTGCAAAAGGGATGGGAGGAGGGAGCTGTAATCTACAAAATTCACTGTGCCCAAAGGATCAAACGGGCTTTAGGCCAGAGGTGCAAAGGTCACCCCTGTGACTCACACATGCCTGGGCCCAACCCAGCTCAGTAGGGTGGGGAATTCACAAGGGACTTGGGGCCAAAGCCACAGAAACTCTCCCCACAAACCCTGAAAAGCAGGACTAGACGGTGCGTGCGGCACGTGAACACCCCTCGGCATGCCTCCACGCCCTTGGCCTTGCAGTGGTGGCAAATGGCTGGCCCGCAAGTCAAGCATCCGGGACCTCAAACATGTACTTTCTACACACTCAGGTCTAAGGATATACTCTTCCCAAAACAGAGCTGTATTCAGAATTCATGCTGGACTATCATGCCACACCCCATCAGAGGGGAGCGGAGCCAGCCACTCAGCAAGGAAAGAATCTGTTTCTAGTTTTGCCCCACTCTGGTGATACACAATCAGTGACTGAGCTCTCAATATCCTAACCCAGAAAGTGAAACAGTGCTAGGTTTGTCCAGGAAAGTATTTAAAACAACACTTAAAAATTAAAATAAAGCATCTCTTACCTAAATATTACAGGTATCTGGTTGGTCTTACCCACAAACAACAACAAAAACCCATAAACTGAGAACAATGCAAACTTCTAATCAACCTGCTGAGAAAATGCCAAAAAGCTGCAGAGGAGGAGAATGGAGTACCTTTTTAAATTCTTAGTACAACTTTTTTTTAATTGAGATAAAATTCACATAACACAGGATTCATGATTTGTACCATTTTAAAGTATACAATTCAGTGGCATTTAGTATATTCACCACGTTGTTCAACCTTATGTCTATCCAGTTCCGAAACATTTTCATCACCCCAAAAGGGCACCTCAGACCCTTTAACAAGTCCCTCTCCGTTCCTCCCTCCACCCAGGCCCTGGGAACCTCCGATCTGCTTTCTGTCTTTATAGATTTTCCCACTCTAGACACTTTAACAGAAATGGAATCGTAACAATACGTGACCTTTTGTGCCTGCCTTCTTTCACGTAGTGTAATGGTTTTGTAGCACAGAACACAGTGCTTCGTTTCTTTTTATGGCTGGATAATATTCCACCGTATGGAAACAAACACATTTTCTTCCCCCCCCCCCCCCACGCCTCCCCATTCATCAGGTAGTGGGTGTTTGGGTTATTTCTAACTAATAGTTAAAATAGTGCTGCTATATGTCCACATGAGCATTTTTGTTTGAATTTTGCTTTTGATTCTTTGGAGCATATACCTTGGAATGGAACTGCTGGATCATATGGCAATTCTGTGTTTAACTTTTTTTTTAAGTTTGATTGTTTGTTTGTTTGTTTTTGAGAGGGAATGAAGTAGAGACAGAGGGAGAGGATCGCGAGTAGCTCCCGGCTGTCAGCATCAAGCCCCAAGTGGGGCTCGAACTCAAAAGCCGTGAGATCACGACCTGAGCCAAAATCAAGAGTTGGAAGCACAACAGACTGAGCCACCCAGGCGCCCGTATGATTAACGTTTCTGAGGGACTGCCGAAGTGTTGGCCACCACAGCTGATCCATCATATGTTTCCACCAACAATGAAGGGGGGCTCCAACTTCTCCACATCCTCCCAACACTTAGTTTTGTTTCTTTGATTACAGCCGTCCCAGTGGGTAGGAAATGATGTCCCACTCTGCTTTAACTTGGATGTCCCTAGTGACTAATGATGCTGAGCATCTTTCCATGTGCCTGTTGGCCACGTGTAGATCTTCTTTGGAGAAATGTCCAGCAATTTTTTTTTTTTTATTTAAGACCCTCTCTGCTTCCTTCCCCTCCCTCAGCCCCTGCCCACCTCCTTCTCCCCTACCACGACCAGCCGCCTTCATCAGCCTTCCTCCTTCCCTGCTCCCATGCCCATGTGAGATATAAGGCACTCAGCCCCATCTCCAGTCAAAATGTTTTAACTCTCACTTTTAGATCCTCCTGTAACTATTACGTTCTCTCCCCAAATAAACAAATTATCTTTTCCTTTCTCCACTGCCTCCATGGTTAGGTGTTTGCCTGCCCTTTGGCCAGTGCCTACATTCTGCACAGCAAAGAAACCTCAGGAGTTCTTTTTTAAGTGAGAAAGAATAAATCACGAGCACTTGTAATTTAATATATTTTCCTTTATCTTCATCATGTATCTACGGAACATCTACCACTGAGCAGCAAGATATCCTAGCACACTTTCTAACATAGCCAGGCTATAAAATGATCACCAAGATCACTGAATGAGCAAGCTTCGTATATGGAGGTTCTTTTTTATAAAACCAGTTAAAATTTGGAAGGAGTCAACCAAAAGCAATGATGTCCCTTCTTTACAGGTTGAGCTAGAATCCTTTATTAAAGTACAATATAGTAGGGACAATAATCTATTAAGACATCCTCTAATCCTAATAATGAAAACATACCTTCTGTATACAGAATAATACTTGTATTGTTTGTGGCAGGAGGGCAAACATCTAGTTTATCCAAAGAAGACACCAATTCACTAAATTACAAGTTAGAAAAAGAAGGTAGTAGGTCCAAAATATTTTCCTACTTACCTTATTGTTTGACTTTTAGAATTTAAAAAACAAAAATGTGGCCCTTGTCTCTTTATTATTTTTATTTTTTTTAATGTTTATTTTTGAGAGAGCATGAGTGGGCAAGGTGCAGAGAGGGGGGAGGTGCAGGGAAGAGGTGGGGAACAGAAGATCTGAAGTGGAGGAAGATCTCTGCGCTGATAACAGAGAGCCCTACGGGGGGCTCAAACTCACAAACCAAGAGATCATGACCTGAGCCAAAGTCAGACGCTCAACCGACTGAGCCACCCATGTGCCCCTGGCCCTGTCTCTTCCAAGAGAGCCTCAGTGTATTTGAAGGGCACTTACTAATCAGGAGGAAAAACTGGTCCCACAAGAGACCCTTCTGAGTGGAGCTATTCTTGAGATGCTATTACAGAGTGAACTCTCTGAAAACATCAATAGGAAAGTTCTATATTGAGCTCACGGATGAGAGAATGAATTTTAAAACCACTCTTCACTATGATGTTCATTCAGCCAGCTGACCAACTCTATATGCCAGTCTCCATTAGAAATGAGAAAGGGGTGAGGCACCTGGGGGGCCCAGTCGGTTGGGCATCCGACTTTGGCTCAGGTCATGACCTCATAGTTCCTGAGTTCAAGCCCCGCGTCGGGAGCCTGCTTCGGATTCTGTGTCTCCCTCTCTCTCTGCTCCTCCCCCGCTCATGCTCTGTCTCTCTCTCTCTCCTTCAAAAACAAACTTTTAAAAAAAATTAAAAAAAAAAAGAAATGAGAAAGGGGTACGACAAGAAAACACCGTGTCTACCCTTCAAGCAGTTAGTTTGTTAGAAGTCATAAAAGGAAAGTAAAAAGTTCAGGCACAGTGGAGGTGCTCTTCTAATTCTACCTGCTGGCTGCAGAGAAAGTTGAGAGTCCTGGTGTGTGGGCTCCATACTCTGACTAAACTAGGGGGTGAATATTTTCCTCTTGGATGAAATGGAAGGAGGCCAGCTGGCCTAACGAACTGGGCCACCAGCCCGCCTGCCTCTCCAAACTGCTCTTCAGCCAGTTTCCCTACGTTACATCACGTCGTGCCAGCTTGAAGTCCCCAGGGAGCCGCATCCTAAAACATCACACCTTGCCTGACTGCCCTCCCCCATAAATCTCACCTGTCCCACACATCATTTGCAGTGATGCTGCTCCCCACTAGCTGCTGTGATACACTGTGTGCTCCACATGATAACACAATATGATGTAGAGGGAAGAACATGGGAACGTGGTCCTCCGATTCCACATCCAGTTCCAGCCCTGCTCCTGGCTTTGCTCACACAAACCCCTTCTGTTCCTGAGCCTCAGTGTCCTCATTTGTAAAATGACAAGGTTGAAATGATGATCCTGAAAGTTCCTTCCAGTTTTTCTGTCATTTCTGTGTTCTCTCTTGTTTTGCATTTTATTCCCTTCCATGGGGAGAGTTTTAGTTGCTGTTCTGGGCACTCAGGAACCGCATCAGGGGAGTAACATTTGGCTGCTTACTGCACTGACGAAGGAAATAGGTTCTGTGGAAAACTGGGGCTCTATCCCAGGTGCAGGGCTCAGAAAACCAGCAGGGTGCCCTGCCAAAGCCAGTCTCTGTTCTTAGCATTTTCCACAGTGACACCTTCTGGTCACAGAAGGACTGAAAGAACGAAAGGAGTAGGTTCCAACCAGGTAGGAGAGACAGAGGGTGGTGTCCACCTGCGTTGCCCTTTTCACCCCCATCCACCCTTGAGCTCTATCTTCAAGCCTTGTTAGAAAAACTTGGGTTGAATTGTTTTCATTTCCGTTTCATTGCATTCTATGACCCATCTTTCATATCTGTGATACAGATCCTTTTCAGTTAGATAATGCTCTGAAATTTATGAGGGCTTTCCCACACATTATCTCATTGTACTACCTAATATCTCATTGGATATTTACTACTACTTCCCTGGGTCTAAAATATTCTGAAACATCGTTTGGGGACAAGACCTAAGGAAGTAAGACTAAGGGAAGACCCAACACACAAAAAGGCAAGCTATCAAGGATCACGTTTTCACTGATTCAGTGGAATTTGAGGCAAATTATTTATACTCTCTTGGCCTCAACTTTTTCAAAGAATGAGAAGCTCAGCCCAAAAGTTCCTTCCTCCTCAAAAACCCTTCTAGGTTTATCTCAAAACATATTCCTCTCCCCAGAAGAACATGTATTGAGTCTTCAAAAATAAGATTAAAAGGTCCCAACTAAAGCAGTGGTTCTCAAATTTAGCTCCACATTTTGTTCGTTTGAGAAACGTGAAAAGGTACGGACATACTAATATCTGGAGACTGTGATTTAATTGCTTTGGAGTACGGCATGGGCCTTTGGAGTCTTCCGAGTGTGCCAGGTGATCTCGATGTGTGGCCACCGTGAGTCCTGTGGGATTTTCACAGTCAAACCCTAGAGCCTGGAGTTTCCCTTCCTTCTCAAGCTTCCCCAGTGGGCACTCAAATGGGCTTTTCCAGCAGCGGACTCTTCTCCATGTCCCCGTGGTCTCTCCTCACCCCTGTACTACCTAATAGCACTATCTCTTCCTGCCATGTTGCACAGACACGTAATGTAGACATGACAACGGAGCTAGAGGGACTTGCTATTAACAAACAGAGAAATAAAGGCAATAAAATTGCTTAGTACATTTCATTTGTACTAAGGGAAAAAATAGCATCTTTACCCTTTGATAGAAGCTAAAGACCAGCAAAGTAAACAGGGAGGTGTTCCAAGGGCACACCTGTCTCTGCTGTCACAGAAGGATTTACACATAACAAAGTTCAAAGGGCTTCAGAGGCACTCCCTTACTGACTTCATCTGTGGGCACCATCAGGTTCCAAACGCTCTGGTTGCAAGTGAGTGATATATACATTCATCTTTTATAAACCACTTACTTTAACATTCAAATAAATGCCAGCATTTCACCAAGGAAATAGCATCATCTCAAGAAGTTGGGACATAATTACAGTGAGCATAATATTGTACAATGAGGTCCTGATCTTATCAACCTAGGAATAAGCCTGATTAATCAGTACACTGAGAACCAAGTGAGTGATGTTCTCTATCACTGACGCAGCCTGGCTTATGGGAGAAACAGGAAGAACCACGAGCTCCAGCGTGAGGAGTAATGACAAGGAGGAAGTCCAGAGCACACGTCCTACGTCTTAGGATCAGAGAATTATCCTCAAGGCCACTACTTTCAACTTTTTCTTATTTGTGTACTCATACTGTGAAACATTTTTTAGGAATCTTTGCATGAAAAGAAAAATCATAAAAGATCCATGATTTGAAGAAGTTCAGAGTCTAATGGGGAAAATGTACAAGTTCTTGCAGTCCCACAGAAAGCCCTTTGTTGCAAATTCTCATTGATTCTGGCTTCTCTAAGCCACCTCCTCTCCCAGCAGCCTGGCCCCCCTGCTCCATGAGGAGGGACAACCTGACCTGGGAAAGTGAGTTTCTCCTCCTGGGGCTCTCCAGGGACAGGCAGACCCAGGCTGGACTCTTTGTCCTGTTTGCGGCCGCCTATCTGCTGACCCTGCTGAGCAACAGGCTCATCATCCTCCTGATCGGGCTGGACGCGCGGCTGCACCTGCCCATGTACTTCTTCCTCTGCAACCTCTCAGTGGTGGACATCTGCCACACCTCTAGTGGGGTCCCCCAGATGCTGGTGCACTTCCTCCTGGAGAAGAAGACCATCTCCTTCACCCAATGTGGGACTCAGCTCTTCTTCTCACTGGCCCTGGGGGGTACTGAGTTCCTGCTGCTGGCTGCTATGGCCTATGGCCACTACATGGCTGTCTGTGCCCCCCTGTGCTCCATAGCAGTGGTCTCTTGGCTTATAGGCCTAGTGAGTTCCGTGGTGGAGACAGTGGTCATGATGTACCTGCCCACCCGTGGGTACATGTGCTGACCACATGGCCCATGTGGACATCATACATAGCAGGCTGTAAGGGTGGGCTTTAGCACAGTAGTGCTGCTGACGCCCAGAGATGAATTCGGGGTAGGAACTCAGTTGTGTTACAGACAGATACAGACGAACTCAAAAGTGGAAAAGAGAAGGCTGTCTTCTAAGGACAGCAAAGCTTGTACTAAGGGATAAAGCATTTGTGCAACTGTGTGTGTGTGTGTGTGTGTGTGTGTGTGTGTGTGTGTGTGTAAAATGTACTCTTTGTTTTTGAAGGCATATATAAGCAGTGACTTAAGTTCTGAAATCTTTGTAGCTCTGGCTGTTCTCAACAAGATTCAAAAGCAGTTTACACCCATCAGAAATGTTACACATCCACTGACTGTGTGAACATGAGCATATAATGCCCAAGGCCACTTTCACCACTGGCCTAAATGTCAACTTTGCCATCTGCAGTCAATCACCAAACACCACTTTTATTTTTTATTTTTTTTTTAATGTTTATCTTTATTTTTGAGACAGAGACAAGAGCATGAGCAGGGGAGAGGCAGAGAGAGAGGGAGACACAGAATCGGAAGCAGGCTCCAGGCTCTGAGCTGTCAGCACAGAGCCCGACACGGGGCTCAAACTCAAACCGTGAGATCATGACCTGAGCTGAAGTAGTGCGCTCAAGTGACTGAGCCACCCAGGCACCCCACCAAACACCACTTTTAATGAACACCTCCTCCGTGCCCAGCCTGAAGCCCTTCCTCACAACACTTATCATCCCAACCTCCTCCTCTCAAGAGCAGAGAGCATCATGGGCCTGGGACACGATGCAGGTCTCAGAAAGAAATATCAATAGGCGAATAGATTTGTGTGCCATACGCCGTGCCAGGTGCTGCAAGAGACACACGAAGTCAACAGGAGAGCATTCCTCCCAACCGGGAGACTATTTGAAAAGATAAGAGATACGTGCCAAAAAAGAAAAAAAGAAATCACAACGTAATCCAACAATGCAAAAAACACAACTAAGGAGATATTTGCTTAATTACCCAATACAAGATGCAGGTTCAAAAAACCCATGGAATTCATGAAATTACCCCATGAAGGGGGAAAAAATCTGGGTAGTTTGCAAAGGGATTGAAGTGGAAGAAAAAATTAAATGGGGCTTTAGGAAATGGTTGAATTTGGACAGTTGAGGGAGTCGAAAGATAGGTTCATTTTTGGTGAGTGGAGGAACCATAGAAACCAAGTGAAGAGGTAGAAAAAACTGAGGTCTGTCTGGGAAAGAGTGAGCAAACCAGTTTGGTTAGAGCAAAGACTTCATTCTGAGGAGTAATGAGGCGGAAGTGAGGCTGGAAAGAGGGTTTGGTAGGGCTTTGAAAACAAGGCCAAGGAACGTGCTTTAGAGGCTGTGAAAAGATAGCAGAGTTTCTAATATGGGGCATTGACACATGTGATACGTATTCCAGAAGCTGTCCTTTTCCTCTGCACAGGACTGTTAGTCCTGAGACAAAACAAATAGCACAAACTTTGTCTTCTTTTTGTCTGACAAAGTCTCTATTTAGCGCTTAACTAGAGGCAGTAAGTGAAACAATTTTTTGTAATTCAACTTCCTCTCATTCGGGCAGACTTCGCAGACCAGGTAGATAAGGCAGGTTTCAAAGACCAAAGAATTGGGAAGAATATAGACCAGAAGTTGTTTTTTTTTTTTTTTAATTTTTTTTTCAACGTTTATTTATTTTTGGGACAGAGAGAGACAGAGCACGAACGGGGGAGGGGCAGAGAGAGAGGAAGACAGAGAATCGGAAACAGGCTCCAGGCTCTGAGCCATCAGCCCAGAGCCTGACACGGGGCTCGAACTCACGGACTGCGAGATCGTGACCTGGCTGAAGTCGGACGCTTAATTGACTGCACCACCCAGGTGCCCCAGACCAGAAGTTTTTTAAAGCACAAGGGAATGTTAAAAGTGAATACATCTTGAGGTTGAGACTTGAACGAAGGGTATAACTGTAAAGTGCCTTCTGCTTTCCTTTTTTTTTTTTTAATTTTTTCTTAATGTTTATTTATTTTTGACAGAGAGAGAGAGAGAGACAGAGCAGGAGCGGGGGAGGGGCAGAGAGAGAGGGAGACACAGAATCTGAAGCAGGCTCCAGGCTCCGAGCTGTCAGCACAGAGCCCGACACGGGGCTCAAACTCAAGAACCGCAAGATCACGACCTGAGCCGAAGTTGGCCGCTCAACTGACTGAGCCATCCAGGCACCCCCTTTTATTTTTTTTAAAAAAAAAAAGATAACCATGCCATCTGAGTAACACTCTGAAGACTGAGCAAAAATAAACAGACCTTACTTGGTGTTTCTGTAACCGTCACCTCTGATAACAACCCTGCTTTTCTGATTTCAGGCCATGTCTCAAGAGGCAACACTCTGGTTAGACAGGTCCCATCCTGGTTAAGGAGGGATCTGGAGTTTGCTTTTCTAACACTGACTCACAAAACAGGTATGAGCCTCACCAAAGGCACTAGCCTGGCAAAGCCTTGATACTTTATCTTTTTTCATGGAGAACAAATCAATGCATGAAGTCTAAGAGAGCAAAACCCAGTTCCAAGGTGGTAACTCTATTAGTAGAGTATTTCTAGAGTCACTCAGAGTCAAAGGAGGGAGTAAATGGGCATGAGGGAACATTGTTCTGTGGCCATTCTGAGCAGACCTGGGAATTTACATGGTAGAGGATCCCTATGGCAAGACCTCCCTGCTTTGCCAGGACAGCACTAAACTAATCTCTTCCATCCAAAACAAAAACCTTCCCTGTACAAAGAGTACAGCACTCTTTGCTTCACACAATCACACGACCAGGAATACCACAAGAGAGCAGAATCCTTAGCCTGGAACTCACGGACAGGTTTCCGGGTCTACAGGCACCTGGAACTGTGTGTTCAAATGACATCCCATCCACAGTGTTATCACCTCCTGAGGGATTTGTAATGATGTGCTCGTTTATAGGAATAGACACCTGGCCCTTGACTCCCCACAAGATCGTAAACACCATGGGGACAGAAATGACATCTACAAGGCTCACTACTTTATCTTCAGCACAGAGAGCTGCCTACAGGTAGGCACTCCAAAAATATCTGCCAATCAAATACATTCGCAAACAGTCTGCAGCCCCCCAAAAGGTTAACACATCCTGACATATATTTTTTGGCGTTGTGTTTTTAAATTTTACAAAATTTCTTTCATAAAATCTTTAGTAGTGAGCTGTGATATTTGCCACTGGTTGATAAGATGGGTTTTAGCTAAGCTTTGCTAATACCACAGAACAGGATTGTCCTTTAGGAAGCACTACCTACCAGAAGAGGGCTGTGGAAGGCCTAGCACATGGTCCAAGGTCCGGCAACCAATCTGATTTCTCATTGATTCAATCTGGTCTCCAGTACATTTTCTTAGTCTTTTCGTTTCTTTCCTCAATAGAACAGCTCAATATAGCAACATGACAGCACATAATATAGAATAAAGTTTAACGATAACAGCTAATATTTAGTAACTCTTACTATTCCCTTTATGGTTTTCTTCTTTCCCCTTTATGTCTTCAAAGAAAAAACAAAATAGTTTTTTTTTTTTTTTTTTGCCTCCCTTAGCTGATGTCAAAAGCTACTTAAGTACTAAGTGAAATAAGTCAGTCAGAGAGAGACAAATAACATGAATACACTCATATGGGGAATTTAAGAAACAAAACAGTGGGCTTGAGATGGGCTCAGTGTCAGTACCCAGAGGCCGCACGGGCCGCGGACGCCCTGAACGGCAGTCGGCCACCAGGCTGCTTCTGCCCCAGCCACGGCAATGGACCCATCATGCAGGAGGACAGCACCGCTACCAGTTCGCCTGCGACACCTGCCCCTACATGCACATCACCCGCAAGGTAAAAAATCGGAGGAATCCAAAGCTGAAATCAGTGGAGGATATGCGTGTGGAGCAGCTGCCTGGAAGAATGTTGACTCTCCTGCAGAGTCACATCCTAACTGCGAACACCCATGTGCCTATTTCGTGCAGCTTCAGACCCACTCTGCAGACGAGGTGGTGACCACCTTCTACAAATGCTCTGATGCTCGGTGTGGACACTGCCAGAGGAACGAGGGCCAGGCTGGCCCAGCCGTGTCGGTGTCTGCTTACCTTCTCCCTCAGGGTGGATTCCCAGCCAGGAGCGTGAACTGTGTGTCCTGAGAGTCTCTGTCAGTGTGGCAGAAAGCTAACCCAGGATGTCAGCAAATATAGCCCATCTGCCCATCAGCAGATGAGCTCATTTCAATCCAGGGAGATTTGGCGGGGAGGGGGTACCCATAACCAAGTACAGTCTGTAATGTCCTGCTCATTTATCTTTTAAATGTATGGGGTGATGACACTCTCTCACCATCAGCCCTCTTTTTTTTTTTAAGTTTATTTATTTATTTTGAGAGAGAGAAAGTGCACATATATGCATGAGCAGGGGATGGGCAGAGAGAAGAGGAGGGAGGGGGAGAGGGAGAGGGAGAGGGAGGGGAGGAGAGAGAGAGGGAGAGGGAGAGACAGAGGGAGAGGGAGAGACAGAGGGAGAGGGAGAGGGAGAGAGGGAGGGAGAGGGAATCCCAAGCAGGCTCCATACTGTCTGCCAACGCAGAGCCGAGGCAGGGCTCGAACTCACAAACTGTGAGACCATGACCTGAGCTGAAAATAAGAGTCGGATGCTTAACGACCTGAACCACCCAGGCGCCCTCCATCAGCCCTCTTAAACATGTACCCTGTTTGCACAACTAAAAAAAGTAAAATTTTGTAATTAAAAAAAAGAAACAACAAATGAACAAAGGAGTAAAAAGAGAAAGAAACAAACCAACAAACAGACTCTTAATTACAGAAAACAAACTGATGGTTACCAGAGGGGAGGTGGGGGGTAGGGGAGGTGAAGTGGGTGATGGGGACTAAGGAGGGCACTTGTTGCGATGATCACCAGGTGATGTATGGAAGATAGAACGCTATATTGTACACCTGAAGCTAATAATATTACACTGTGTGTTAACTAGCTGGAATTTAAATAAAAACTTAACCAAAAAAAGCTACTTAACTGAACTATTCTCAGAGTCACACCCCCTAGTGAGCCTCTGGTGGCCTCCTTCAGCATCAGAGGCCCTTCTCAGTGATTTCTTAGCCACCACAGACGGTTTTTCTTTAGCTCACTCACACTTACCGTGTTGGCCTAATTTAGCAGTTAAAAAAAAATTTAAAGAATGAGAAAAAAACAAAACAAGAGGAGTCAAAGAAAGAAACAGAAACACTGGTCTTTCCTGGTGGCTAGAAACGTCCTTGCCATACTCAGGTTTCTCTACTCTTTTTGTGCTGATGCAGATACAGAGTATAATTTTTTAAATAATATTAACTATGCAACACTAGAATTACTCTTAACAAGTTACGATCAATACTAATGTGTCGTGCACATATACTGCCTACATCAATCTTCGCAATTACTCTGAGACAGCTGCTATCACCTCGGTGAATATGTCAGGAAACTAAGGCATAAAGGGTTAATTACACCTAAAAGAATTCACATCACGTTGTGTAAGACCTGTATTTTAAAAAATTAAAACACTACTGAAAGTAATCAAAGAAATCTTGAATAGTTTTTTATTTTGTTTTGTTTTGGGGGGGGAGGGAAGAGCATGTGGGGAGGGACACAGCGAGAGGGAGGGAGAGAATCTTAAGTAGGCTCCACACCAAACTCAGAGCCCAATTCGGGGCCCAACACGGAGCTCCATCTCACAATCAGTTGTGAGATCATGACCTGATGTCAGATCAAGAGTCAGACACTTAACTGACTGAATAAATCTTGAATAATCTTGAATAAATGGAAAAGCATACCATATTCTTGAATAGAAGACTCGACATCATGGATATGTATTTCTCCTCATGTTGAATTATACAGTTAATAGTATCCAACATAATTTTCTTAAAAAGGAATTGTTTGGGACTAGACACTACTATAGCCAAGAAAGTTAGAAAAGATTAATGAAGAAAGACTAGTTCACCAGTCATTCAAATATCATAAACCTAAAATAGTCAAAATGCTGTGGTACTGGCACATGATTATACCAAAGTAGCACAGTAGCAAAACGGAACAGAAAGGAAGTACCCCAATATATATAGGAATTTAGTCATGATAAAAGGTAGCATTTTAAATCAGTGGAGATTAGATTGGGATTCTCTCTCGTGCTCTCTCTTTGCCCATCCCCTGCTTGCGCACACATGCTCTCTCTCTCTTAAAAAAAAAAAAAAAATTAAGAGGTTAAATGGTTTTGGGATGCAAACTAAGTGAAACTCTTGAGTCTTTGTTTTTCAGAACTAGAAGTACATGTTTATTCAAATTACATGTGACTTTGTGACTTTTGCTTAAGGAAGAAAAAAAAGTTCCAGAGACAATTTGAAGACAGAGAAAATCACAATGTGTGATTCTTAAGAAGAATAAACATGGAAAATGTCTGGCTGCCACTGAGACTTTAGAGGGGGGAAAACTGAAAGCAGAACAGTGGAAATAATAACAAGAAAAGAGATGGGTTTGTGTAAAGAAACTTTCCAGGAGTCTTCATAAAATTAAAACCAAATTATCCAAGTGTGCTGAAAGAAAAAGAATCCGCACAGAAGGGAGGGCTATGCGACATCACAGCCCAGACCACTGTCGGCCCCAACTACTGTCCTCCAGGGCTCTCATGGTAACCAACACATTATCCTCAAGAGACCTGCTTCTTCCCCATCCACATCCCAGTTCAGCCACAGACACATTTTCTCTTCATCCCCTGGGAGGCTGTTGAGATCACATGTACTGTTAATCAGGACTCTTTAACTGGAAGCTGCCACATAACAGAGGGGACACGAAATAGAGAACAGACAAAATTTTATATTCTGAACTTCTGGACAATACTGGCTCTCTGGGACCTGTGGGTCCCCATTTGACAGTGTCCCAAGGAAGGAATCTCGCTCAGAGAATCCCCAGAGTTGACTCCCCTCCTCTCCTTCCCAACGGAGGAAGCCCAGAGTAGAATCCAGTAGGTACCTGCCTCGGAAGCTATCTCCATGTTAGTGGGCACAGGTTCCGTCACCCTCCCTGAGTCTCTTCCGGGGGTCTGGGTAAGGAGACCGTGCCACCTAGGCCACCCAGAAGCCCCTGGCCAGCAGCAGTAGCTGTCTGCACACCCCTCGAAGCCTGAGGTTGCTGGAGATGAGGAAAAACGGATGGACAGACATGCACAGGTAGATTAAAATCTGCCACGGCCAGTACCAGTCACTCTCTGAGAAGAAACCTGCAGCATCGATGACCAGGGATGCGAGGGACAGAGCACCAGGAATGAGGAAGGAGACGAGCGACTTCAGAGCTCTGGTGTGAGCCTGGGCACTGGGGTCCTGTGGCCTGTGGGCGCTGAGCCGCATCCTCCCGGTGTGTGCCTCCTCAGAGAATTAATCAACAGCGCAACTGAGACCAGAAAAACAGAGCAAGGAACTAACCGGGTGATCAGCTTCAGGGGCAAGAAGTAGTGAACTTCCAGTGTCCTGCTCCACTGTCTGAAGGTCATGTTCCCAGGAAACTTTCTAATTAAGAATCCTTCACACACAGCACAGTTTCCCCAAAAGAAGAGCAGAGTGATGATGAAGGAGATCAGGAGAGGAGCCATGAGGAGCCAGGGCACTGACCCTGGGAACCTCCACTTGAGCCAGAGGAAGGTGGGGTGGGTGAAGTTAGTGATCTTCATGCAGAAGAGGACACTGTGCCAGGAGCTGAACCAGAAGGTGGCTGAGTTCAGGAAGTCCCAATGGAGACCAAAGAACTGCCGTGCAGGACCTCTGCTGTACTCGACCAGTAGAAGCTGTTCACCGTTCCAACCCACTGCAGGCAGAAGCGGGAGGCGCCCAAGCTCAGGATGATCATGCCAGAGGGAGGCAGCCTCCCCCGCCGCAGCCTTTCCCGGCCCAGCACCAGCACAACGAGCCGTTGGCCAGGATTCCCAGAAGGCACGGCAGGACGAAGAGCAGCATGAAGAAGGCTGAGAGCCCTGGCCGCGTTTCGGCCACTCGGGTCACCACCCCTGTGCCTTGCACCTTGGTCCCTGGCCTCCTCCCTACCCCCGCACACAGTCCCTCTTTAGACCTTTCCTGGGGACGTGAGAAGAGTGCTCAGGCTCTGCATCTGAGTCAGAGTTCGCTCACAAGGCGGATACTGGGGCTGCAGGGGAAAGGTGAGCTCAGCTCAGCGAGGATGCAAATTTCCCGTGGGCTCAGTTACCACGAGGCCTACCCGCTGCCCCTGATTTGCCTTGTCTGGTTTTGCCTGCATGCTACCGTCGTTAGCATCAATGTAGAGAGTTTTTCAGTGTCTCTGTAGCTGAGTTCTATCCTTCTTATTTCTCCCTCAGGAGAATATACACACCTCTCCCCATCAGATCATTCTTAAGACATGAAGCGTACAAGCAACAAGTACAGGAGACATTTAATATGGCCAAGATCTGGGCAAAACAGTGATGATAGAGAAGTCTGTCTCCAGCCAAGCTTCCCTGTCACACATCCACCCTCAAATATGAGCAGTCATCCCCTTCAAGGTCAGAATCTTTGGTCCACCTTTTTACCAAACCTCTTCTTAAATCCTTCATGGACCCTGAGATATGAATGACTGATAATGGTTTAAACCAGTTTTATGTTCCAGTGAGAGAATTCATTTCCTTGCGGTTGTGGAACTAAGGGCACCTGCCTCTTGCTGGGTCTCAGTTGAAGGCTCCCTCAGATCCTGGTGGCCACTGGCTGTTTTTGCCAAGTGGGAGGTTTCAACATGGCACCCTACTCCATCAAGCCAGCAAAGAGAGTCTCTAGAGGGAGCTGGCTAGCAGGATGGAGTCTTAAACAGTGTAGTCCAATCACAGGAGGACATCCTATCACTTTTGCCATATTCTGTCGCCTAGAAGCAAGTCACAGTCTGCAGGGACGCTCAAATGGTGTGGGTTACAAAAAGGTACAGATACCAAAGTTGGGGAACCATCTTAGAGCCTATCTGCCACAATGAGACAGCACAGCTTACAAGGCATGTGTGCTGTCCTGTCTTCCAACACCAACATTAAAAAGAGATCCCTATGAGACCACATTAAAAAGCAAAAGTATTTTCTGGGGGGCTCCTGGGTGGCTCAGTCAGTTAGGCATCCAACTCTTGATTTCAGCCCAGGTCATGATCTCATGGTTTGTGAGACTGAGCCCTGCATCGGGCTCTGCACTGACAGTGTGGAGCCTGCTTGGGATCCTCCCTCTCCCTCTCTCTTTGCCCCATCCTCCACTCACACTGTCTCAGCTTGGTCCATAGTCAAATGTTTCCCATTTAGTAGTTCAAATCTGTCCTTTCTCCACATTTGTTTGAAAAACTCAAGAGTATGTTTTTATGTAAGTGTGTCCTTTTGGATTGTGACTTTGTATGAATCAACTAAGAAAAACAGTCATACAAATAATGTGAAAGTTGTCACTACCACAGCATAAATGTATAATTATACTAAAATGAATAATCCACAACAGAGAGAGAGATCTCACTGAAGGTAGGTGAACATGCATTTTTTCTATTCTCAGATCCATGTCACTCATACATTTTTGACTCATTCACTCAACAAATACTTACTGAGCACTTACACACACAGGGCTCCTATTCTTGTCACCGGGAATAGAGAAGTGAACGTAAGAGGTGGGATTCCTGCTTCTGTGGAACTTACAGTCTGATGGAGGGTAACTGACAATAAGCACGTGCACGAACAAGACACTTTCACATTGTAATCAGTGCCCTGATGAAAACAGGAGAGGAAGACTGCTGGAGAATAGCTGGAGAGGGAGAAGCTGCTCCTTCACACCCACGGGATGGGGAAGGCATTCTCAGGGGACACGTGGGCTGAGGGGCCCGAGCGAGTAGAGTCTTTGCCACGTACAGCTGGCTGAACTCATAATATTATCGAATCATCACTTTATTCATTCTCTCCCACCATCTCTTCTAATTTTACCCAGTGAGAGAACCTTCTCCTGCCAGAGAAAAAGAATTCCCGGAGGCCACGTGACTATTCACTCTTATCAACTAAGTTGTCCCGAGATCACTTCAAGTCACAAAACCAACTCAGACCAGAAATGGGGCATTTCTGTCCAATATATAAAAACTACATAACAAGATGGCATTGGCTAATGCAGATGGAGAATGCAAAAGGGGCGGGAAGGGTCTTGCTTGGACTAGAACCAAAGCCTTGTGCCTTCCGGGCCTGGCACGTGTTAAATGCTGATGCTCCTTCCTGGGGAATTTCAGAGCTCTGGAGGCTCCCCACTGGGCTCTCTCCCACAATTCCCTTTGATGGGGAGAAAGCATCTTTATTTTGGGTGATCCCTTGGGACTCCTTCCTCGGCTCCTAGACATTTTCCCCAAAATTATTGCTGCTGGCATTTCCTCACCCCACTAGACAGCCCTATTGGTCAAACCTCAAGACACCTGCACACATATGCTCTCTCCCTTGGGGTCCAAAACTGGTACCCTAGGCCTGCCCCCACACTCCAAATGTGGCCACATTCTCCTGACTCTGCCTCAAAAGTTAGCTAGTCTGTTTGTCTCTCATTATCTTAACTACCCCCAGCAGGAACAAGACCATACTTAGCCCACTATCCCTCCCGACTGAAGCAGTAACACGGCAAGATTTGAGAGTGGCCCCACAGAAGCTCTGGAGCACCACCAGGTTTGAGGTTAAGTCCTCCTCAGTGAAGGATGGAGTGCGTTTCATCACATAGCTTTTCCAAGTATTTATTCCTCACAAAGTCCTCTCTCTTCTACTCTCTAACCTTTTCATTTTATCAAAGGGTTTCAGGAGTTACAGGACAGGTTTATGCCCAGTGCCTGTGAAAACCTGAATAGTGTGAACTAGCAGCTCACTTTGAAATCTCCTATCATTAAATCTTTGCGCTTGGTAGAAATGTCAACCTCTGTTTAAAAGGCAAGATCAAGAAAGTCATGTTGGTCATGGTAAGAACTTGGGATGTTATCCTCACATAATAGAAATCCATTAGAGAGTTTTAAACAAGGGAGTAGCATGACCTAATCTGTTTTTAAACAGATCCTGTGGATCAAGACTTGGAGAATGGAAGTGGGGAGGGGCAAGGGTAGAGAAGAGCAGTCAGAGGCTACTGCATTAGACCGTGCACAAGCAGGCGCTAGCTTCCTCTCAGCTGGGAGCACTGAAAGTGGTGAGCAGGGATGAGATGCTGGCATCTTTTGAAGGCAGATTCAGTAGGATTTTCCTGACGGCGGGAGTGAGAGGAAAAAAAGGAATCAAGGATGGATCCCAAATTTTTACTTCGGTCACTGGAGAATTTACGGAGCTGTCTACAGAGAGGAGTTAGACTGAGAGGGATATGCTTCTAGGAGGAAGTCTGTTCTGGCCATGTGAAGTCTGAGACACCTGTTAGATCTCTAAAATGAGACATGAAGGGGACAATTAAAATATAAGTCTGGATCTCAGAATGGCTGGAGTAACAGGTTTGGGAGCCATCAACACTCGGTATTTAGAGCCATTACATTAGATGAGATCACGTGGGAAAAGAGTGTGAACGGAGACTGGTAAGGGGCTGGAGGCGAACCCTGCACCTTCAGCCTTGAGGGGTTGGAAGTCAAAGGATCCGGCTGAGGAGACTTGGCTGAGACTGATATCCAGGAGGGATTCCATTCTCTGAGCTCATGCTCAGGTACAGGAGGAGGAGGAAGACAACGGGGAGGAGGGCGACACAGAAATGAAAACTGTGCTGAAGAGACTCTGAAGAGACTCGAGCGCTGCAGGGGGATCTGGACCCAGGGCCTGCAAGCCGTGTGCTCTGGGGAGACGCCCTAAGGCAGATACTGTCAGCGGCTCTCACTCTGACAGGCCCTCTGGTCGGGACCCAAGCCCAGCCCAGCAGTGTTGAAACCACGCTTTACCACCTGACAGCCTCAGGAGAGCAGTTCTATTTATTATTCATCCATTCAGCAGGTACCGTCCGTCAGACACTAGGCCAGCCATGTAGGCACAAAGATAAAGATAGTCTTTGAGGGAGAAAAGATAAGTAGACATATGACAATTCCATATAGTAAATGATAAAATAATATTTACTCAGTGCTGCTATGCATCCCCATGCACTTCCAAGTGCTTTACAAATGTTAATTTTTGATACTCATAAAAACTCAATGAGTATCAAAAAAGGCGCTGGAACACTAGATATCTACATACAAAACACTGATACTGGACACCATCCACAAAAATCAACTCAAAGTGGATCCCCGAACCAAACATAAGAGCTAAAAGTACAAAACTCTTAGAGGAAAACACAGGAGTAAATCTTCATGATCTTGGGTTAGACAAAGCCTTCTTAGGACAACAAAAGCATGAGTGACTAGGGGCTCCTGGGTGGCTCGGTCAGTTAAGCATCGACTTCAGCTCAGGTCATGATCTTGAGGTTCATGAGTTCAAGCCCCACATCAGGCTCTGTGCTGACAGCTCAGAGCCTGGAACCTGCTTTGGATTCTCTGTCTCCCTCTCCCTACCCTTCCCCCCGCCCCCCACGCTCTGTCTCTCTCTCTCAAAAATAAATAAACATTAAAAAAAATTTTTTTAACAAAAAAAAAAGCACAAGTGACTAAAGAAACAATTGATATACTGGATTAAATCAAAGATTACAAACTGTTGTGCTTCCAAGGATACCATCAACAAAGTGAAAAAACAACTACAGAATGGGCGAAAATACCTCCAAATCATATACCTGATGAGAAACTTGCACCCAGAATATATAAAGAACACTTATAACTCAGCAATAAAAGGACATAAACCAAGTTAAAATGGGCAAAGGATTTGAACAGACATTTCTCCAAAGATGACAGACAAATGGCCAACAAGCACACAAAAAGATGTTCCACATTATTAGTTACTATAAAAATTCAAACTAGGAGGCACCCGGGTGGCTCAGTCAGTTGAGCATCTGACTTCAGCTCAGGTCATGATCTCATAGTTCATGGATTCAAGCCCCACATCAGACTTGCAGCTGTCAGCACAGAGCCCACTTAGGATCCTCTGTCCCCCTCACTCTCTGCCCCTCCCCCACTCGCACACTCATGCTCTCTCTCAAAAATAAACATTAAAAAAAATTTTAATGGAAATCAGCCATTGCTGATTAGAGAATCTCTAGCCACCTTAATGTGCTCAGAACACTTACATTAGCCTACAGTTGGGCAAAATCATCTAACACAAAGCCTATCTTATAACAAAGTGTTGAATATCTCATGTCATTTACTGACTACGATACTGAAAGTGGAAAGCAGAGCGGTTATGTGGGTAGAGAATGGTTGTCAGTATTCACCGTCATGATCACGTGGCTGACTGGGAGTAGAATGCGAGTGTTCTCACTAAAGAAAGGTAACTATGTGAGGTGTTAATTAATTTGATGGTGGGAAACCCTTTCAAAGTGTATACAAATCAAATCATCACATTGTACACTTTATACATATTACAATTGTTTGTCAGCTATATACCTCAATAAAGCTGAAAACAAGACTGGAGTCAATAGAAAAGTAACCATGAATGTTAACTGAGAAATATAGAACACAATTTGATGTGTGGTAACTATTATATTAGTGTTCAAATAGGTATGTGCATGAGATACAACAACCATATGATTTTTTATTATAAAAGAGAGAGAACCACTAATATTTTTGATGCAAAACAGAAGAGTCATAATAAATATCCCACAAATGTTAGAGAATCAGCAATTATGATCCCTGGATAATATATTATCCCTTAGATAATATAATTGTCTACAGTGGTTATATACAGTAAACGTAGGGGTGCCTGGCTGGCTTAGTCAGAAGAGCAAATGACTTGATCCTGGGGTAGTGAGTTAGAGCCTCGTGTTGGGTGTAGAGGTTACTTAAAAATAAAATCTTTAAAAAATAGTAAATGTAAAGTCAACATTCATGAAAGCATGAATATTATAATACAATTATATATATTATATATTAATATTAATAGTATAATATTATGCAGAATAACACTGGCTGGGCATCCAGAGTAGATATGAGCCATGATTCCCTCTTTGAAGAGAGGAAATAGGATGTCTAAAATGACAGTCATCACAATGCAGACTGTGAAACAACAAGCGAGGATATAAAAACACTGCCTGCAATAAAACCTTCAGAATCTGTGCCTTGTCCTTCTAGGTTCTGGGGAAAGAGCACCACTGTGGTGGAATATGGAACATCACCAAGCTGATTGTGTCATGGTTCCATTTAAAATTACAGTTAAGATTGAATATAAAATCTTGATTATTCAGCAAAATTAATGAATCAAATATTTTTATTCCTAAGATTTATGTTTTTTCATGTTTTATGCCATGCTTTCCACAAAATATTTGCGTATCCTAGAAAAGTGCCATCTGTGAGAACAAATGATGATTCTTCCTGAGAAATTAACAATAATTTTGTTCATTATTGAGCTACTACTGTTCATAAACTTCATAGTCTCTTGGGGGGCCTGGGTAGCTCAGTCAGTTAAGCAACCAACTCCTAGTTTCAGCTCAGGTCATGATCTCACAGTCATGGGATCAAGCCCCACGTCAGGCTCTGTGCTGATAGCGGGGAACCTGCTTGGGATTCTCTCCCTCTCTGCCCCTCCCCCACTCATACTCACACTTCTCTCAAAATAAACAAATTAAAAAAAAAAAACTTCACAGTCTCTTACAATAATTATTAAAAGGCTTCCTTATGTCTGCCATGTCAAAAAGATGAAATAATCATTACACATAAAAATATATATAAATTAAAACATATATATGTATATATAAATTTATTATCCTAACTTTGTTTTTTGTGGGTTTTTTGTAGTGTTTATTTTTGAGAGAGAGACAGAGACAGAGAGACAGAGACAGAGTGAGAGCGGGGGACAGGCAGGGAGAGAAGGAGACACAGAATCGGAAGCAGGCTCCAGGCTCTGAGCTGTCAGCACAGAGCTCAACGTGGGACTTGAACTCACGGACCATGAGATCATGACCTGAGCTGAAGTCAGACACTTAACTGACTGAGTCACCCAGGCACCCCTATCCTAACTTTGTAAAAAGTTATTTAAATATCTGAAATATTGACATTATTTACTTTTACATATACATTTGTATAAATACAATTCTATGTGAGGAAAAATATCTAGAAGGAATGAGTATTAATGATAATTATTCTCCGGATAACGAAAGTATGAGTGATTATTAAACTTCTTTATAATACTCTATAACTTTCAAGTCCCTGCAATAATCAGATATTATCAAAAAAGAACATTTAAAGTTTGAAACTAATAAATCATTTGTGATCAAAGTAAGGAAGGCTAAATAACTCTGCTTCATCTCCAACATTAAGCTCAGCTGTAAAACCCTATGATTTGAGACCAGTAAGAACTGATTGACCTGGCATAGGGCAGGGGGAGGTAGGGCAGAGCAGCAGGGCAGAACTGGTCATGGTGTTCAAGGTTCCACTGTTATACAGAGTTGTATATTGATCTTCCAAGACTTCTCCCTGCTGCTTTCCTGAAAATCTTCTGTATAAACGTTAAGCATTTAGTTAATCGGTCCAACTAACGCTTTCAGTACCTCTGTCCCGCCCCTCCCCTGCAAACATGTACCACCACCATCAACACCAGTGCTACCGTCCAACTGCCACCATCACAAGCCAAAGATCACACCCTCTTCTTTCCTACAGATAAGGAAACTGAGACCCAGGGAAGGTAACTGACTTTCCCAAGGCCACAACACAGATAGAGGCAGAAAAGAACGAATTCTTAAATTCAGATCTTCACTCGAAGACCCTGCACCATGTTCTCCCAGAGCCCTTATGTCATTGAGTTAACTGTCACCATCAGAAGTTTCATGCCTTGGAAGATTCTTAATTTCCATGCTAGAGACCAAAATTGGAATCTTAACACCTTCTACTACCCAAATCTCCATCAGGAAGAGAGTCTGTAGCAGGACACAGGGTGTGGGGCATGAACGCAGTGTTAGTGTTCGGTCCTCACTCGTACCTTGGGAATCAGTGATTAGGTGGACAGTACCCTGTGATTAGGACTCCTGGAAAGCCTATTCCAAATTCCCAGGTTCTGACTCCACCGGATTCCCTAAATTCATGGCAACCATTCACAAATGTCAAGTCAGAGCAAGAGAAAAGAACTTTCTTTGAGGCTTTGGCAAATTCATTTCTCAGGGCTGGGTCACCAGTTGCTGCACCACCAGGTTGGCCAGGAAAGACTCGGATGGAATCCACAGTGGTCCCTAAAGTATGATGCTGCCAAAAGCAAGCACAAGGCTAAAAGAGATCAGTATTGTGAGCCGAAGAGCAAGTCAAAAACAGCAACCGCAGGGCTAGACCAAACTGGATAGAGTAGGCCAGCAGAGTCCTCCATGCAAAATCAATTCACTTTCCAGATGTCTCTACAAGACAGAACCTATGCAGAAGTTGAAGTCCAAGATCTCAATGAAGCAAAGAAGCATGAATAGATAGCACAGGTAAGCAGTGGAAAACATATCAAGGTTTAATTTAGTTTTACCCAAGGAAGTAAGCTATTGATTTTAGGGTAGAGACTGCCTTGAGCTCTGTGCTTTTAAAGCCATTCTTGACGGGAGAGAATTAGAGCTTCTGATGTGCACTCCAGAGGGGAGCATGTTCTAAGCTATGGTTCCACAACATCTGAATATCCATAGCTGAAGAAGGATGTCACATTCTCCATGGCAAAGATCCTTTGCAATGTGTGTGTCTTTCACGGCTCTAGTTAAAAAAAATAATATGCTACAAAGTTTCTGATTCTTTCACACATCAGTACCTGTACTTTGTTTGTTTGTTTGTTTGTCTGTTTTATTTTGAGGGAGGGAGAGAGCAGGGTAGGGGCAGAGACAGAGAGAGAGAGAAACCCAAGAAGAGCCCAATGCAGGGCTCTCTCAGGAACCCTGAGATCATGACTTGTGCCAAAATCAAGAGTCAGACGCTTAACCAACTGAGCCACCCAGGTGCCCCACACCTAAAAATACTTTAATTCGATGTGCCTCAGTGACTCTTCCTCACATTCAGATTCTAAAACACATCTGCTCGGTCTGAAACAGATATTTGCACATCTACGTTCACTGCAGCATTATTCACAAAAGCCAAAATGTGGAAGCAACCCAAGTATCCGTCAACAAACAAATAAATAAGTGAAATAGGTAAATAAAATGTGGCATAGACAGACAATGAAATATTATTTTGCCTTCACAAAGATATCTGCTACAACGTGGATGAATCTTGAAGACATTATGCTAAGTGAAATAAGTCAGACGCAAAAGGGCAAATAATGTGTGATTTCACTTAAGTGAGGTACCCCAAATAGTCCAATTCATAAAGATGAAAAGTAGAATAGTGGTTGCCAGGGGCTGGGGAGGGAGGAGGCGTGGAGAATGGGACATTTTCATGTAAGGGATAGAGTTTCAATTGGAGAGGATGAAGAGTTCTGCTGACAGATGGTGGGGATGACCACACAACAATGTGAATGTACTTAATGCCACAGAAATGTACACTTTACAAAGGCTGAAATGGTAAACTTTGTTATGTGTATTTTCACCACAATAAAGTATTTTCTCAAAGCATATTTTCTGGACACAGTATAAGGGCCTCATCTTTTATATACATGCTTCAATTTCAGACATTGCTCTTGATCTAATAGAAAAGTACGTTGTTCTTTTAAAGAACAAAGACTGTGTCTTCTCCAGCCCCCACATCTCCCACATAGTGGGCATTAAGGAAATATTTGCTGAATGAATGAGCTTGGTTGTTTTCCTTTTTAAAGTCATCTTCATGTGTCACCCTTCTACAAATTGCATTACTGACATATTTCGTTACAGATACTTTCAACTTTTGGGTTATTTCAGGAGACTGAGTTAGCAACACAATATAAATTCTCTGACAACAGAACCAATAATGCTTGTGTCTACCTTGGAAATGCTGAGAAGAAACATGTATGTTGTACATACAAAGGTGTTCTCAGTCTTATTTGCCGGAGCCCTGAAAGTCTGGTCTTACTACTAAGAGTTGGCGATTATTTTCCCAAAAAAAATAACAGATTAGTAACAACTCAGCTGCAATAACACACATAACAAAAGATTTCAAAAACAAGTAACATGACTCAGGTTACTGACTCACATAAATACAGTCATTAGCTTTAATTTGAGAAGTGCAGCTATTGCCAGCTTCCTTATGGATTTCTCTATGACAGGACAAAGGAGATAGAACCTAAATGTTTTCCAATTCTAAGCCTTTGGACCAGCTGTTTTCCTTCTCCATTTGCAACTTTTCAGCAATAAGGACAGCAGTCCCCTTACATCTGACCCCTACAAGATTGAATGGATCCTACTGCTGGTGATGACCCACAGGGCAGTACATCCAAGGAGTTTGTCAGCAGGACAGGAAGCTACCAACTTCAGTCCTAATCTGGTAGGATACAGGAAACTATAGTCCCTCTTGGAGACAGAAATCTATATTGCTCTCAAAACTACTGCACTTTAGGGGCGCCTGGCTGGCTCAGTCAGAAGAGCGAGGGTGTGGCTGTTGATCGCAGGGTCATGAGTTCAAGAAACCCACTGGTATAGTGATTACTTAAATCAATAACCTTTAAAAAGAGATTACTTAGGGGCACCTGGGTGGCTCAGTCAGTAAGTGTCCCACTCTTGATTCTGGCTCAGATGGTGATCTCATGGTCATGAGATTGAGCCCCATGTCGGGCTCCAAGCTGAGTGGAGCCTGTTTGGGATTCTCTCTCTCCCTCTCTTTCTTTTAAAGTAAATAAACTCAAACTTTTTAAAAAAAATTTTTAATGTCTTATTTTTGAGAGAGAGAGAGAGAGAGAGAGAGAGAGAGAGAGAGAGAGAGAGAGAAACAGAGCACAAGCAGAGAAAAGGCAGAGAGAGAGGGAGACAGAATCTGAAGCAGGATCCAGGCTCTGAGGTGTCAGCACAGAGTCTAACGTGGGGCTCAAACTCGAACTGTGAGATCATGACCTGAGCTGAAGTCGGACACTTAATCGACTGAGCCACCCAGATGCCCCAAAATAAATAAACTTAAAAAAAAACTAAAAAGAGATTACTTAAACAAACTTAAAAAAAAAACCCACTGTACTTTAGATCTGATGTAAGTGATATAATCATCTAATGACAAAAGAGTGGTTTCTCATAAAAAAAAAAAAACCATCTTGAGCAATATAGAGAATGGATACTGGATATTGTACCTTAAACAGTTTATTCAATGTCTTCTAAAAAATGTTTTATTTTTACTGGAAGAGAAATAAGAGTCCTTAAAAAACACTGCCACCCCCATAGGTCTTGGCCACCCAAACCTTGGGTTTCCATCACTGTAGTTCAGAATTCGTATTATTTATAGTTAAAAGACATGTCAGCTAAGCTTACTAAAATTCAAAATGCGTTCAGCTGCTGACTGCTAAAGCCCAGTTTCCAAAGCTTTTATCTGTTACCAAGGCCGACCATCCAAACCATTGGAACTGAGATTCATTACAAGCCTGTGCCAGAGGCCAGCTGCGTGAGCAGCCACGTCCTGGCTCACTCCCTGCTACGTGATTCTGACCTGATTTGAAAGGTTCGGTTCCCTCCCAGCTCTCCTCCCACAAGAGCCCTTGTTCTTGTGACTTCTTAAAATCTTGAGATTATTCCTCTTTACCTGAGTGAACCATCAGTACAGACCATAAATCCATAGGAATTCAGAATAAGAGACCATCAATGACACTAAGAAATGTCAAAAACAAACACTGTGATCAAAGATAGATGGAAACTGCCCAACATCTGATGTATTTGAGACACAGAAAATTTGCGGCAAAACATTATACATAGATAATGCTGGACAACGGTGTCTGATTCATTTCCATCTTAGAATTCTTCAGTACCAAGGTCAAATATGAACTAGCAGTACTTGATAATGGTCACTTTAGCTCTTAAGTGTTTCGCATTCTCATAAACAGAGTGTGTATATTACCGGGTAGATTTCCTGAATGCTTAGATTCTACTTCCATACCCCCATTGCTCTTAGCTGGGAGATAAATACTTAGATTTCCATATGTAGATGTTCAATAAGTTCTTGTTCAAATGTCAAAGAATCCTGGCAGCAATCAGCTGTCTCTACTAACAACTGTAGAAAATGTGAAGGCTAGCTGTTGTATTAGAGAGCCAGCAAAAATCACCGAAGTGGACTGAATTGATAAGAAAATGTTCATTGCTGATCCAGTTTCTAACAGCCATAGATATTTCTACAGGCATAAAAGTGATGAATCTTTGCATTCATTAATGTAGTTCATTATAATAAGATAATGCTTTCATGGCTTCAACAAATACTTACTGAGTGACTACCTCTTGCCAGGGGGGAACAAAACAGATACAAATTCCTGTCCTTGTGGAGTTTATATGGTTGTGAGGAAAACACATGATATATATAAGAAAAATAGACAGTGATAATGCTGAGGAGACAAAGCAGGGCAGGGAATGGTAGCACGGAGGACAGCAGTTTACAGTGGAGATGACGATGCCTGAAGCAGTGAGGGAGTGAGCCATGCCAACATCTGGGGTAGAACATTCCAAGCAAAGAGGTCACAAATGCACAGGCTCTGAGGAAGGTTTATGCAGGGCTTATTTAAGGAACACCAGGGACGCCAAAGTGACCAGAGCAGTATGAGAGGGGGGCAGAATAGCAGAGGCGACTATCATACCAAACAAACTCATAAAGGGCATTCTAACTCATTACGAACACTTAGGCTTTTTCTTGAGGTTGAAAAGGAAATGGAGAATTTTGAAAAAAACGTGATGTGACGTGACTTCTATTTTTAAAGGATCCTGCTAGCTGCCATGCTGAATACAGATGAAAGGTAAATTGAGAGTAGAAGTTGTGAAACCAGTTAGGAGGCCGAGGCAGCAATCCAAGCAAGACGTGATCGTGGCTTGCACTAGAGCAGAGGCTGTAGAGGTGGCGATAAATGGTGGAATCACAGATTCATTTCGAAAGCTGTCAACAAGTCTAACCCTGATTTTTTCAAACCCTTGTGTCAGAGGCCAACTTTCAACAGATTGGAGTCAAGGAGGAGCTGCTTTGCTACCTATGAAATCCCAACCCAGAAGCAGTTGATCTAAACATCGATTGAGCACCCGGTCAAATAGTGTGACATCAGGGTTGCTGAGTGATTGTGCGTGAAATGTAAGAAGCTTTGTCCAGAGCAACTGGAAGAATGGAGTTGCCATCCGCTGAAACAGGGCGGGGGGGAAGTGGTGAGAGCAGCATGTTGAAGTAGAAAAATATCAGGAGCTCAGCTTTGGATACTGTAAGTTTGAAATGCCTATTAGACATCCATGTGGATGTCTCAAGAAGGAATATACAATGTGGATCAGAGATACAGTCTGAAGAGCAGACCACTTAGACCAAGCTCTCTGGAAGCAGAGCCTGCAGGGGGTTCTTATGCAAGTGATTTTTCAAGGACTGCTTTCCGGAGAAACCTGTAGGGAATTAAGAAACACAAGATAGGGCAGGAGACAAAACTAGACCAAAAAATACCAAGTGATTTGGGGATTAATCTAGACTTGGTTTGATATTATGGGGAGATCTGGAGTGTAAACTACGAGAAATATAGATCCCTAAATTCTGTCAAACCTTTTTATCAATAGAGGCAACTCTTCCTCCCTTAACTGAGGAAGTCAGTCACCCCTTTCTTGCAGAGGCCACAATGGACTCCCCTCTAGTAGCTTCCTTGCAAGGCAATGCTGATCCTACTAATGATCCCCACCTCCCCTCACTGCTTCCAGACCTATAACCAGACTCAAGGCCCAGCAGGCCCAGCAGGGTAAGACACAAATTGTGACCAGTGAGAAGGTGTGATGCACCCCAAAGTCCTAGGGAGCATCGCTGGATCAAAGGGTGCATGCACTTGTAAATCTGACAGATATTGCCAAATTGCCTGCCATAGAAATTGTACTAATCTATACTACCACCAACAATGTAGACAGAACATATTTCCCCAATAACCTGGTAAAAAAGTGGTTTCAATGTTCAGGAGTTTTCCCAAGTAGAGAGCCAAAAAATGGTTATCTCAGCTGGTTTTGATCTGTATTTCTTATTATGAATGAGACTATCTTTCCTGTGTTTAAGAAACATCTGTGTTTCTCCTTTTCTGTGAATTACATATTCATAGTATTTGCCTGTTCTCTTCTTTTTTTGGGGGGGGGGGGTTGTTGATCTTTTCCCCATCATTTCTAAGAGCTCTTTGTGTTTTAGAGATTAAACTTCCATTATGAATGCAGATATTTTCCCAGCTTGTTGTATTTTTGGTAAATTTCTTATAGACTTTTACCATGGAGAATTTAAAAAATTTTAAATCAATCAGTTTAAAATATTTTCCACACCCCAAGGTTTTAGTATATGTGCTGCCGAAGTGAGCACTGCATACCCACCCCAAGGTTTTAAAAAAAAAAAAAACCCTCATCTTCCCATTTTTTTTCTAGTAGTTGTATTGTTTCATTTTTAACATTAAAACATTTGATCCAGGGGCGCCTGGGTGGCGCAGTCGGTTAAGCGTCCGACTTCAGCCAGGTCACGATCTTGCGGTCCGTGAGTTCGAGCCCCACGTCGGGCTCTGGGCTGATGGCTCAGAGGCTGGAACCTGTTTCCGATTCTGTGTCTCCCTCTCTCTCTGCCCCTCCCCCGTTCATGCTCTGTCTCTCTCTGTCCCAAAAATAAATAAACGTTGAAAAAAAAATTTAAAAAAAAAACAAAAACATTTGATCCATTTGGACTTCATCCTGGTATACGGCTTGAGGTATGGCAACACCTTAATTTTTTTCAGATGGCTAGCCTGTTATCTCAGTATCAGTTACTGAGTAATCCATTTTCTTCTGATCTATTACTTTTATTTGTACTCTAATTCCTATATTGTATGTATTTTTTTTCTAGACTACTTATTCTACTGGGATACAGCCACAAACACTTACATTTCAAGGTTCATGCTGTAGTTCAGTGAATGATAGATAGAGCTTGTCTATCATCATTGTTTTCTTTTTTGGCTTCTTCCAACTTCCATAATAACCTTTGAATATGTTAATCTTATTTTTATAGGTTTAAAAAGAGGCAGTAAGTTGGCATTTTTATAGGTCTAACATCAAATTAAGAAATTAACTTAAGAGTGACATCTTTATGGTGTGGAGTCTTCTTATTTAAGAATATGGTATTATATTCCTTTGATTCATGTCTGCTTCCATGGTTTCCTGAGTGTTTCAAAGCTTCCTTCATGTAGATCTTATACATTTCTTTAAAAGTTATCTCTGGGTGGCTCAGTCAGTTAAGTGTTCAACTCTTCACTTCAACTCCGGTCATGATCTCACAGTTTGCGGAGTTCAGGCCCCATGTCAGGCTCCGTGCTGACAGTACAGAGCCTGCTTGGGATTCTCTCTTCCCCTCTCTCTCTGCGCCCCCTCACCATGCGGATGCTCATGCATGCACTCTTGCTCTCTCTCTCTCTCTCAAAATGAACAAATAAACTTCTGGGGCACCTGGGGGGCTCAGTCAGTTAAGCATCCAGCTTTGGCTCAGGTCATGATATCATGGTTCATGAGTTCGAGCCCCACACTGGGCTCTGTGCTGACAGCTCCGAGCCTGGAGCCTGCTTGGCATTCTGTGTCTCCTCTCTCTCCCTCTTCTCCATTAGAGAGCTCTCTCTCTCTCTCTCTTTCTATCTCTCTCTCAAAACTAAATAAACATTAAAAAAATTAATGAATAAATAAACTTTAAAAAAATGTAAATATAAAACTTATTTCGGGGTGCCTGGGTGGCTCAGTCGGCTGAGCGTCGACTTCAGCTCAGGTCATGATCTCATAGCTTGTGGATTCGAGCCCCACATCAGGCTCTGTGCTGACAGCTCAGAGCCTGGAACCTGTTTCAGATTCTGTGTCTCCCTCTCTCTGCCCCTAACCCACTCGCATTCTGTCTCTGTCTCTCTCAAAAATAAAGAAACATTAAAAAAAAATTTTTTTAACTTATCTCTGGGCATTTTGTCTCTTTGTGATTATTGCAAATAGAATCTTTTCTTTCATTCTGTCCCCTCATTGGTGACTATTTGTGTATATGAGAAAATATTAATATCTATATATTTATTTTGTACCCCACTACCTTACAAATTTTTATTGTTCTATAGTTTTTATATTCATTATTTGGATTTTTAAATTATACACACACAAATTTTTACATCCCATTTCTAATGTCTATAACTAATGTATTTCTCTTGATAGATTATCACCCTTCAAATGTAAACGGTGGTGGTAGTATTCATTCTTTTAATGTTCTTGAGTTTTGTAAGAATGTTACATTCATTAAATATGATGAAGCTTAATTTGTATTTTACCTCTTTTTGTTTGTTTTTTTTGTTTGTTTTCCATTTTTACAGAGAGAGAGAGAGAGAGAGCATGCACAAACAAGTGAGGGGGGGAGGAGGGAGGGAGGGAGGGAGGGAGGGAGGGAGGGAGGGAGGGAGAGAGAGAGAGAGAGAGAGAGAGAGAGAGAGAATATGAATCCCAAGCAGGCTCCACACTCAACGCAGGGCCGACTTTGGGCTCGATCCTATGATCCTGGGATCATGACCTGAGCTGAAATCAAGGGTCGAACACTCAACGGACTGAGCCACCCAGGCACCCCTATATTTTACCTCTTAACATCAAAGACTTATCCTGGTATCCCATTTGATCATATTAGGTATCAATTCCTTTTGTTTGCATTTACTTGACATATTATTCTTCATTCATTTTCAAACTTCCACTTTTTTTATGGATCTTAGAAATATAAGGGTGCCTAAGTGGCTCAGACAGTTGAGCATCCAACTCTTGATTTCAGACCAAGTCATGATCTCCCAGTTTGTGAAATTGGGCCCCGGGTTGGGCTCTTCGCTGACAGCACAGAGCCTGCTTGGGATTCTCTCTTTCTCTTTGCCCCTCCCTCTCCTCTAAAAATAAAGGATAAAACTTAAAAAAAAAAAAAAAAGAAAAAAGTACCAAAGCCTTAAAAAAAAAAAATACAAAGCTGTGTTTTGCTTTTTGAGCTGATCTGAAGGCCATTCTAAGTGTAAAGCCCATTTTTATTTAATTGCATGTCCAACATGTTTCATCTTAATTCTGGCACATTATTTTATTGTTCTGTGTTTTGTTTATAAAAGTTTACAGGGAGGGGATGATTATTATATTTGCATTTGTTGTATATTTCCTCATTTTTGTTTGTGGTTCTATTTTTTTTCCAGAGTTTTATTTATTTTTGAGACAGGGAGAGCGCAAGCAGAGTAGCAGCAGAGAGGGAGGACCCGAAGCAGGCTCTGCGCTATCAGCATTCAGAGCCCAATGTGGGGTTCGTGAGACCGTGACCTGAGCCAAAGTCAGGCACTTAACCAACTGACCTGCCCTGGTGCCCCTGCTGGTTCTATTAATTGTAAGGAAAGTATATATATTTTTTGTTCCAGTACTTACCTTTATAATTTATATGGTTCTCTTAGTCCTCTGTTTCTTTTGACCACATCTATTGGTGACCACTTATGAGTAATAACAAACGAATAATTAACTACATTACAGAAGTCTGTGACTTCTGTCTTTCTGGCCCTCTCTCTTCTGCAGATGCTCTGGTATACCGTCATCTGTTCACTCTGATGAAGTCAGATGCTCTACAGAGAGGGTTACGTGGCAAGGAAGTGAAGGCCTCCAGCCAACAGCTTGGAAGGACCTGATGCTTTGGTCCAACAACCCATGAGAAACCGAATCCTGCAGCAACGACACAGGTTTGCTGGGAAGTAGCTCCTAACCAGATGAGCCTGAAGATGACTGCAGCCTGTGACAGCTGAGACATGCCTGGCTTCCTGGTCCACAAAAGTTATGAGGTTATAATAAAGGGTTTTTTAAGCCATTAAGTGTCAGGATAATTTGTTATGCAGGAACAGATAACTAACACATCCATACTAAGGGTCTTTTGCATTTCAAGGTGTGTCTTTTCTTCAGAAAGTGTATTTTTGCTGGAATATTATTTCTGCCCTTGCTGGGCCCTCTTACTTTCCTTCATGCTTCTTTTCACTTTCTTTCTTGACTCTACCTGATCTCACCTGTGACTGGTAGTGATTTCACACAATTTGAAATCTGTGGATTATCTGTCTTTCATCTTCACTGAAAATGGGAGTTTTCAGAGTCTTCTTTCAATTGTCTTGTTTCTTCTAGGTGGTTTCCAGAGAAAGAAATGGAAAGCCACTGATTTATGCAGCTGTGTTTATATTAGTGGCTTTTGTTGTTTTAATTTGCATTTTCATGATGCAAGTGCTGATAAGCTGCTTTTCACATGTATATGTGACAATCTGTATGATCTATGTCTAATCATTTAACCACAATTCTATCACTTTGCTTTTATTTTTCTTACTGATTTGTAAAAGCTCTTTTGTATATTAGAGATACTGGCTTTTATCTTTTAAGAATGTGTGTAAACATTTTCTGGAAATCTGTCACTTGTCCTTTAAAACTGAAAGCACTTCAGTGATCCCTACATTTACAGAATCTTTTCATAAAAAATTTTAAGTTGTTCTGCAGTCAAATTTACCAACGACTTTCATTACGACTTGATATTTCAAGAGTTACTAACAAGAAGGCCTAAGAAAACAGCTTTTCTGGATTGTGAAAGCTGAAGGTAATGTACATATTCTACAATCCCATCCAAAAAGGTGGGGAAGAAAACAGTCAACATGTCTGCAGATTTTAAAGGCAGTATCTCATGAAATAAAATACAGGAAAAACTGAATTATCAAAAAAATTATCCAACTGTAGTACCAATATACTACAACATGATGAAATGACCGTTTTTTCCCTCATCAATTTAAGATACCTTATCATATATAATTTTCCATGTAACTATTATCTGGACTATGTGTTGATGCATTTATCTATCCCTGCATCAATACCACACCATCTTAAAGGCTATAGCACTGAGGTATTCTGGTTCCATCATTCACTAGCCACAAGACCTCAGTAAACTTCTTTAAACCTCAGTTTCTACTTTGCAGTGTTGTTTTCAGAATTAAATATATAAAGGACAGAAGTAAATAAATCTTCTAGCCCCATGCCTCACATAAAAATAGGCATTCATAACAAAAAACCATAAAATACCTAGGAAAAAACCTAACCAAAGAAGTGAAAACTCTATACACTGAAAACTATAGAAAGCTTATGAAAGAAACTGAAGAAGACACACACAAAAAAGGAAAACTATTCCATGCTCCTGGATTGGAAGAACAAACTTTTTTTTAAGAGTTTATTTTTAAAAAAAACGTTTATTTTTTTTAATGTTTATTTTTATTTTTGAGAGAGAGAGACAGAGTGTAAGGCATTGTTAAAATGCTGATGCTACCCAAAGCAATCTACATATTCAGCGCGATGCCTATCAAAGTAACACCAGCATTCTTCACAGAGCTAGAACAAATCATCCTAAAATTTGTATGGAACCAGAAAAGACCCTGAATAGCCAAAACAATCTTGACAAAGAAAACCAAAGCAAGAGGCATCACAGTCCCGGACTTCAAGCTATACTACAGGGCTATAATCATCAAGACAGTATGGTACTGCCACAAAAACAGACTCAGATCAATGGAACAGAATAGAGAACCCAGAAATGGACCCACAAACGTATGGCCAACTAATCTTTAACAAAGCAGGAAAGAATAACCAATGGAATAAGGACAGTCTCTTCAGCAAATGGTGCTGGGAAAACTGGACAGCGACATGCAGAAGAATGAACCTGGACCACTTTCTTACACCACACACACACACACACACACACACACACACACACACAAAACAACTCAAAATGGATGAAAGACTTAAAGCCATCAAAATCCTGAAGGAGAAAGCAGACAAAAACCTCTTTGACCTCGGCCACAGCAACTTCCTACTCAACATGTCTCTGGAGGCAAGGGAAACAAAGGCAAAAATGAACTACTGGGACCGCATCAAAATAAAAAGCTTCTGTACAGCAGAGGAAACAACCAGCAAAACTAAAAGGCAACCGATGGAATGGGAGATTATATTTGCAAATGACATACCAGATAAATGGTTACTATCCAAAATCTATAAAGAACTTATCAAACTCAACACCCAAAAAACAAATAATCCATAAGAAATGGGCCAAAGACATGAACATTTTCCAAAGAAGACATCCAGATGGATAACAGACACATGAAAAAATGCTCAACATCACTCATCATCAGGGAAATACAAATCAAAACCACGATGAGATACCACCTCACACCTGTCAGGATAGCTAACATCAACAACTCAGGCAACAACAGATGTTGGCGAGGATGCGGAGAAAGAGGATCTCTTTTGCATTGATGGTGGGAATGCAAGCTGGTGCAGCCACTCTGGAAAACAGTATGGAGGTTCCTCAGAAAATTAAAAATAGAACTACCCTAAGACCCAGCAATTGCACTATTAGATATTTATCCAAGGGATACAGGTGTGCTGTTTCAAAGGGGCACATGCACCCCAAGGATTATAGCAGTGCTATTGACCATAGCCAAAGTATGGAAAGAGCCCCAATGTCCCTCGATGGATGAATGGATAAAGAAGATGTGGTATATATACACAATGGAGTATTACTTGGCAATCAAACAGAATGAAATCTTGCCATTTGCACTATGTGGATGGAACTGGAGGGTATTATGCTAAGTGAAATCAGTCAGAGAAAGAAAAATATAATATGATTTCACTCATATGAGGAATTTAAGATATAGAACAGACGAACATAAGGGAAGGGAAGCAAAAATAACATAAAAACAGGGAGGGAGACAAAACATAAGAGACTCTTAAATATAGAGAACAAACAGAAGGTTGCTGGAGGGGTTGTGGGAGGGGGAATGGGCTAAATGGGTAATGGGCAGTAAGGAATCTACTCCAGAAATCATTGTTGCACTATATGCTAACTAACTTGGATGTAAATCAAAAAATAAGTTAATTAATAAAATAAATAGGCATTCATAAATGATTGCTATTAATATCAGCATAATGCAGGATGAAATTAGACTACAGGCAAAAGTTGATGATAATAATAAGATAACTATGCATTTTAAAAATACAACAAACTGCTACTCTTTTAATGTTTCCCTGTGTGTTCAAGCTCCAGGGGAACTAGTCCCCGTGGGGAGATCAGTCAGATTCTGGTAGATGTTCTGTTCTCCTAGCTAACATGTGAAAAGAGGAAGGAACAAAGATTAGCTTATACAAGGCGCTCTGGAAAGAGACACTGGGTCAGTAACAAAGACAAGTGGCACTTCACTGAGATTCCCATAGGAAGGCGCTAAGCTAGTCATTCACAGTTGCTTAGCAACATGTAAATGTACAAGAAAGAAGCAAAGTAAAGGCATCACAAAATCAGGCATATCTTACTCTCACACTTATTCATTTATTATTTCTACACTGTGCATTGGTCAAAGAGAAACAGAATATAAGGCTGACCTCTAAAAATAAGATGGCCAGATAGTGAAGGAAATACAGCTCAAACATCAGTATTAAAATGTAGTAGGTAGCCCAGAGATAAATGTACAGACAAAAATCCATGTGCTTAGGGCTGGGTCCAGGTGCAAGAGAATTATTCCGTTCAGTGTATCAAGTATTTATAAGTGCTTCAAGGAACACATAGAAAAGTGTAAGGCAGCCATGCTTTCAAAAACTTTAAAACATACTGGGGAGACGGGGTGCCCGGGTGGCTCAGTCAGTTAAGTGGCCGATTTCAGCTCAGGTAATGATCTCAAGGTTCATGAATTCGAGCCCTATGTCGGGCTCAGAGCCTGAAGCCTGCTTCAGATTCTGTGTCTCCCTCTCTCTCTCTGCCCCTCCCCAGCTCGCTTGCTTTCTCTCTCAAAACAAAATAAACATTAAAAAGTAATTTTTAATATACTAGGGAGTATAAAATATGAATGCAGATCATACCACCACAGAATAGAATTCATGTCACAACTGAGTAATATGTCCTCAAAGGTCAGAGAGATCAAAACCTGGGAGGTAGTAAACCAGAAAAGCTTCCCGGAAGAGAAGTCATTGGAATTAACCTTTAAAGGTTAAATAGGGGGAAAAAATTAAATAGGATTTTCACAGGTAGATGTGGGGATAAGAGATCACCTTTCAGTACATCAGGGAGGGAACTCCAGGTATGTTGGAAACAATGAAAATCCAGATTTTGCTACAAAACAGAATTCTCATAGAATCGACACAAAGGAAGACAAAATTATTGCCGTATTGTGGAGGTCCGTGAATGCCAGGTTTGGGGACCCTTGCTTCATGTCTAGGCACTGAGAGGCGGTGAGTGTGGGTGGAAATGGTTAATTATGCCTTCAAGAGATGAATCTGGTAATGGTAGTTTTGACTGGGATGGGGGGAAGGGAGAGTGTAATGGACCAAGAGGCGAAGAGGAAATTTTAGCAGCGCAGGTGAGAGAGGAGGACAGTCTAATCAATAATAGAATCCATGGGAATGGGAAGGAAGGGACAGATAATAGAGACTTTGCAGAAGCAGCAACTGAAGATAAGTTGCTGATTAGACTCAAGGGCTCAGCAGAGATGGGGAGTGAAAATTATCTCAGAGGTGGTAAGCCTGGTATACTGGACATAAATAATAGAAAAAATAGATCCAGCTGAGCAGTAGAGGGGGCTGGTGGGGGTGGGGAAGGAAGAAGAAGAGGAGAGAAAGGACATCCACTGTGGACTTGCTAAGTTTGAAATGTTCATGGTACAATCAGGTGGTTAAGGGTCCAATTTCAGCTCATGTCATGATCTCGTGGTTCATGAGTTCAAGCCCTGTGTCAGGTTCTGTGCTGAGCTTGGAACCTGTTTGGGATTCATTCATTCATTCTCTCTCTCTCTCTCTCTCTCTCTCTCTCTCTCTCTCTCTCTCTCAAAATAAATAAACCTTAAAAATCAAATAAAGCCAATAGAGGGAAGGCTAGGGACCTTACTTTGAATGGTTCAAGAGGTAACTGAGCTTAAGGAAGGTTTAAAAAGATCTATGGAAGGCAGAAAAGCAGCCTGCATTCTTCACCAAACCAAAGCCAAGTCTTTTCTTCTTAAATCTTGTCATATAGCTATAGATGAACCTTCCCAAGTCAAAAATTTCAGAAGGTCCCAATATCAGCATAAACAAAAGTCACATCTGGGTTCGTGGACCTTAACATTTATGAAACAGACTAACAGAATAAGCCACTGTGGAGAACATAAGCAATATATAAAGCATGACCCCCTAACTTTCACAGGGATCTCCAAAGGTCGTCTGCAAACATACAAATCCTAGATAACACATACTGCCAAACACAGGCACAACCAGACCCACGCTCTGTGAAGAGAGTTCAGACATGAGAAACTCTTGCACAGAAGGAGGAAGACTTCACTGCAGTAGATGGCTGGAAAACAGTTAAGTGATGAAAGAAAAGAAAGAAAGGAAAAGGGAAAGGGAAAGGAAAAGGAAAAGGAAAAGGAAAAGGAAAAGAAAGGAAAGGAAAGAAAGAAAAGAAAAGAAAAAAGAAAAAAGAAAAGAAAAGAAAAGAAAAGAAAAGAAAAGAAAAGAAAAGAAAAGAAAAGAAAAGAAAAGAAAGAAAAGAGGGAGGGAGGAAGAAAAGGAAAGAAAAAAGACAAGGAAAGAAAAGAAAAGAAAAGAAAAGAAAAGAAAAGAAAAGAAAAGAAAAGAAAAGAAAAGATGGTTTACAGCATGAAGCCAGAGGAAAACTGAGGTTCCAAATATCTTCTCCAGTCTGAGTCAACAGATAAAAATTGAATGATACATCAGGATCCTCACATCCAGTCTCCAGAAGGATAATTTTACCCTCCAAGAGACCGATCACAGGGAAAGTAAAAGTTTCCTGACTCTAGCCACATCAAGCCCCACAGGGAACACAGCTGCCTTGGCCACAGACTTGCTGGGTTGTACATCAGTGACGCTACCCCATTATCTCAGGACCTTCGATCCCACCTTGAAATCCTATTCCGTAGAAGTCATTCTCCTCGTTAAACGTAGCAGAGAGGAAAGGAACATTAAAAGTGGCAAAGGGATTTAAAGAAGCCATGTCCCATTGCACCATGCCCTCTGCCTTAGTGTCTCTGAGGTTTTTCATCAGTCGCAACTCACGATGCCCAGCACCCTGCACAGCAGCCCCTCTCCACCACACCTCTCGGCCGGGGGTTGCTCAAGTGCAGTGATGGGGACTGCTGAGCACAGATAAATCCCTGCCTGCCACACCCAGTAGCTAGGGTCCCAAAATGGAAAAACACCTGCAGCACTGAGCACCGGTGACAGAAAACAGGAGGTGGAGAGGACGGATAAGGACATGAGAACCAGGAGAACCTGGTTGTGCGCCTGGGCACTGGGCTCACAAAAGCCACAATGGACAGGCAGACCTTCTTAGTGTGTCTTTCCAGAGACATGACCAAACCATGCCAAAAAGGAAGACGACGGTAACGACTGTCCAACAAGTTTTAAATAGAAGAAGTAGAATTTCTCATATGGTCTTACGGTATTCTCAATGGCATTCCCAGATTGCAACCTTCTCCTTACAAAGTACTGTTACAAGCTCTGGTTGCCTATGAAAATAAGATGGTGCTCAAGTTGGAGAGCCCTACAGCATCCATGCAACCAACCCAGACACCTTCTATTTTAGCCAGAGGAAGATGGGGAGGGTGAATGTTGCAATTTTCATGCAATGGAAGACACTGAGCTAGGTAGGTGGAGAACCATAAGATGGCCAGTCCCGCCAGAAGGCTAGGAACTGCAGTACAAGGTTGGATGGGAAGGCCTCTGGATACAGGAAAATATAAATGGTCTTCCTCATCACACCCACTGCAGACAGAGGCAAGAGGCCCCCAGGCTGACTAATAATTTATCACAAGGGAACAGTGTTCTCTGTAGCAACCACTCCACGTCCAGAGCTGCAGTGATGAAGCCATTGCTCACTGCTGCCACAAGGCACAAAAATAATAAAACGACAGCCAAGATGATGGCTCTCTTATCAGTCACTGGAGATCCTGGAATCATGTCATCTCCATTCATCTCTCCTGTGCACTAGATGGGTCCCAAGACTTCGGGGTCTATTCCTGTTGGGTGGTTCTGGAAGCTCCTACATCATGTTTACCCTTCTAGCTGCCCCCAAGTGTAGAGGACACAGGTTATCTCCTGAGGGTAAAGAGGTTTCTTCTTCTCAAAACAGATGCAAATATTGCTAGGGCTCAGTGTCAAAAGTCCCCCTGCCTGCCCCTGAACTTGCCTGCCCCTCCTCTACCCACTCCCTGCCCATGTCACCACTGGCATGAACACTATATCAGGCAGGCACTTGCATTTAGCATCCCTTACACAGAAAGTTCTACTTCTCTAAGCTAACACCTAATGACCATCAGAGCTCACATCCATCAACTGGCTGTTCATTCCAGGCATTTTTCTAAATGTTTTCCATCGTGCTAGTTCCCACTGTGACCCTATGAAGTAGGTGCTTTTGGAATACCCTCCCGACAGACCAAAAAATGAGCTAAACCTCTACCAAAAGAGGTCCAAGTCCTAGAACTTGTGGTGAACATCAGCATCAAAAAGAACAAAGGAGACAATTATATACTATCAGGCAGGTGACTTTTTTGTTACGACATTTTATAATGTGACCTTTAAAGTGGCATTTCATGAGAGAACCCCTACCAGGATAGCAATGAAACCAATGAGATGTGGCAGAAAGAATCCTGGATAAGGCACCAAGGCAGGAACTGGTCCAAGCCCCCCCACCCCAACGTGAGTTACTGAGTATGGTGTTAACCCCTCTGAGCCTCAATTTCACCATCTGTAAGATGCAAAAAGTGTCATCTATTCTTTTTTTTGTTTTTTTTTTTAATTTTTTTTAACGTTTATTTATTTTTGAGACAGAGAGAGACAGAGCATGAACAGGGGAGGAGCAGAGAGAGAGGGAGACACCGAATCTGAAACACGCTCCAGGCTCTGAGCTGTCAGCACAGAGCCCGACGCGGGGCTCGAACTCATGGACCGTGAGATCATGACCTGAGCCGAAGTCGGACGCCCAACCGACTGAGCCACCCAGGCGCCCCTTTTTTGTTTTTTTTTAAAGTAAAGCTCTACACCCAACATGGGGCTCAAACACATGACCCCAAGATCAAGAGTTGCACGCTCTTCCAACTGAGCCAGACAGGCGCCCCACGTATCATCTGTTCTTTTTTTTTTTTTATTTTTTAATGTTTTTATTCATTTTTGAGAGACAGAGAAAGACAGAGAATGAGTGGGGGAGGGCAGAGACAGAGGGAGACACAGAATCCAAAGCAGGCTCTATGCTCTGAGCTGTCAGCACAGAGCCTGACACGGGGCTCAAACCCACAAACCGCAAGATCGTGACCTGAGCCAAAGTTGGACACTTAACCGACTGAACCACCCAGGAGCCAGAAGTATCATCTGTTCTAACTCAAGATTGAACAAGAATCTATGACTAGAATCTCAGTTTTTAGAGTGAAAGAAAACATAAAAATAATTTTATACAAGAAAGAAATGAGGCCTCAAAGTATAGATTAAGAGTCTCAGCTAAGGTCATAGTTACATGGAGGAAAGACAGAGACCCAAGCTGATTCTAAGACCAGAGATCTCTGCCACAGTTAGAACACATTCTTGACTCTGGTCTCCTTCATCCCCAGCTGAAGTCAGAGACCAGATTTTGAGTCTTGTCACAATCACTATCTGTGGCTCTTCAGTCTAGTCATTTAACATTTCTGAAGCCCTCTTTCTTCACCTATAAAATATATGGATCACAAATACATGTGGATATATCTCTCTACTATAAATCTGCACCAGCACAAGACAGAATTAGGGTGATGATGACAACTGTTATTACGATAACTACCTGTCATTCCATCCATCCTGTGCAGGGACAAGTAGTCCAAGGAGAGGTCAGGAGAGCATCAGGGATGCAGCAGAGGTCAGAGTACCAAATCTTGGACCATCTACTTTGGCCAGAGGAAGGCAGAATAAGCAAAGATTATATTTTTCATAGGAATGATTTCAAAGAGTAAAAAAATAAAAAAATAAAAACAAACAAACAAACAAAAAACACCCAGCAATTAAGGGAGTAGTTACTTATCCAGGTGAATTTTAGCTGATTAATGTGTCTACAGGGAGACAGGCAAGCAGAAATAGTTTGGGGTCGTATATGGCAGTATGTATTGAAGGCTCAAGGTCAAGTAACATGAGCCTGAGGGAGTATTTTATAGTGCACCCCTCTTCTGGCCAGCACCATGTCCTCCCAGTTCCATGCACAGAACCCTACAAAGGGAGACTAGAATGCAGAAAACACATCTCTTTCCACTTTCCAGTCCACCTGGGACAAAGACACAGGTGGAAATCTCCTTCCAACACAGAGCCCTTGCTATGGTGAATACTAGGTTCCCGGAAAAAGGAGAGATGGGGAACTAAGGTATTTTGTTCACCCTGCCCTTCTGTGAAGATGCAAATGTTCAGGAGATAAAATTCCCACCTGCTCTCTTCGTTAGCCTTATTCCCCTGGCTGACATTTGGCCATTGCCTATTGGACCTTGGACCAATGGGGCAAACTTTGAGTTCACAGCTCCGGAGTCTGGCCAGCCACAAACCTCTCAGTATGGAATCTCATCCTTCCCACCCACCACCTCCATCTTCGATAGCTTATACTATGGGAAGGACGTGTGCTAACCTTCAATTCACTTGACAACAATTCATGAGGCATCTCCTATGTCATAAGGACCCTGTGAAAGGCACTGGAGCCACAACAGTAAACTAGGTACCTGCCCTCAAAGTGTTTTCACGTACCAGTCATCAACCACAACACTAACTGGCCACATCTTATTGCAGATTAAGTTAATCCAAATGGGTAAATAATCGTTTGTATATAAATATGCAAAGTGTTTTATGGTGATTCTTTTGTTGTTTGTGCTTTTTGGTTTCATTCGTTGCAATTTATTTTCCCACATTCAAATTTATCTCCTAAGGTGGAAGCCAAATCTGAGAATTTGCAAGTTTTCACAGCTGGTCTTTATGTGTGTCATCATGGGGGTGGTACGGGCAGGAATCCCGAGTACATTCTCTACGTGGGAAACACGTACCTCAGGACTCTCTCTGACAGGGATGAAAAGGGAGGATTCCCAGGCTGCAGTTGGAAATGTTACACGGCCTCCTATTCCCACCCCAAGAATTTGAAGAGCTCAGCAGCAGCAGCAGCAGAGGTTTCACTGCGGGACAACAAAGACGCCGTCTCGTATGTTGTAAAGGAGATGCGAGTCAGTGAAGGAGGTAGAGCTACCGTTATGTCTCAGGAATAATCTGGTAAGTCTGACTATGGCTAAGGGAATGGTGGCCTACCAGGATGAAAAGGCAGGCCGGGAAGAGTTCACAGAAACCCTCAAAAGTCAGGACGAGCTACTGGGTTGTGTTTTTGGTCAAGATGGGAGCCACCAAGTGTTTGGGGGACTCTTCAGAGCTAAAAGCTAGGAGAGGGAGATTAAGAACATCAACCAATCAAGAAGTCCTGAGATAAGCCCACGAGACCTGGCCTAACTCAAAGGGCTGTGAACATGTTACGGGACATAGGAGTTGCACCACCATTCCCTCCCCACCTAAGACATTCAGTAAAGTTCTGGAGCTCTGCACGGGGAAAGGCAGTCTTCCAGATGCTTCCAGATGAGTAGAAGGGATGGCAGAGACAGACACCCCTGATGCTCTTGCCTTCACTGCCCCTACCCAACCCTTTTCTAGTTTTTTGGTCTCCATACATTTCTAAAGCAAATTCCATCAGCCAAAAAAAACTTTATGAGCATGCATCCAAGCATATGTGTCTTTATTTAATTACTTGCATGTACTACTTTACTAATACATTCTGTATATCATAAAATATACACACACACAAAAACAGGAACTAAAAGGATGAAATAAAAGTAAATGCAAATTAGAGTTGCCCCACTTTTCTCTGCACATTCAGTGGATCATTGTGCACACAACTCAGAGAGGCAAACACCCAATGTGGAGACTACCATGCTAGGCACTGGCATTCAGGACCCACCTCCAGGGTGAAGAGAGAGGAAAGGCAGGATTATCAAAATTAAGAACTACAGCAAATTTATTTTGTTTTCCTTCTCTGTCTTCAGTTGACCAAAACCTAAAAGCATTTCCACATCAGACAATTCCTTTTAATTCAACATTTAGCAAACACACAAAATCATGGGCAGGGCCTAGAATGGCACAAAACTCATATACACCCTCAGCCTTTCATGGGACCACATTGAAAAGGCTGGGTGGAATCAGTCATAAGCAGGGCACAAAAGAAGGGAATGGCCAAGAACGGCAGACAAAGGAAAGAAGGAAGTTCCAGATGGGCCAAATTACTGGGCTGGAGTGGAGAGACCGAGCTGACAGCAGAGCAGTAATAAGGAGGGCAGTGGTGTGTGGGATGGTGTGGGACAATCTATGCCACCATTAAAAAACACTTCAGGTTGACCACAGAGATAACCGACAACCATTACAGGTCTCTGTAAAGAGGTACAGACCAAAATGATGCTTGGAAAAATCTGTTATGGCTGCTCATACAGAAGGTACGAGAGGTCTGTGAGGCAATGAGGCCACCATCCCAGCCCACAGTGGTTTGGGACCCAAACTGGGGACCTGGAGCAGTGCAGGAACAAAACAGGGTACAACAAAAGCTAATGCAGCATGGAAGGAACAGGAAAGTAAGAAGGAAATGAAAAGAGAGAAGGACAGTGCCCAAACTTTGGGGGTTCTAGCCACTTACAGGCTTGTCCACTGGTAGTGGTTATTGATATGGATAACTTGAGCTAAACCTGCCTTTTTCCAGAGCTCTCCAAAGCCTGGTCCTCAGGGCCTTTCTCAGCTTGGGGCTGCTTAGCATCAGGATGCTGGAGTGCAGACAGATACCTGTGTAGGTCACCACTTCCCAGGCCCAGCGCCAGTGACTCTGAAAGGTTGTGATTTTCATAGTAATGACAATCAGGGACAGAAAATACGATGTATAGAAGACAAGGAAGAAGGCAAGTGACTTCAGGGCCATGATCTGAGCCTGGGTGCTGGGATCACATGGACCCAGTCTATGATCCCTCATCTGCCCCAAGTGCCGGTGCAGGGAGCACATGAGCAAAAGCGTGGACACCAAGAACAGAAGGAATGGGATCAACCACATAAGCATTGCATGAGGATGAAAAAAATGCCAATAGCTCTGTAGTCTATCAGCCAGGGTCCTGTTTCCTTGGGAATTCTGGGAGGCAGTCACCTGCATAGGAAATATAGTCCCAATGGTTGATGAGATGACCACCAGACCAGCCATGAGCAGGGAGCCCAACAGCAGCCTGGGCACTGACTGAGAAATCCTCCACCTCAGCCAGGAGAAGACAGGGTGGGAGAAGATGGCGGTCTTCACACAGTAGAAGACAGCAAGCCAGGCGGTGAGCCAGGAAGAGAGAGTGTTGAAGAAGCTCCAGAGGATGCTGAAATAGTCCATTATGGAACGAAAATCAAAAGAAGGTGAAGAGGTTGTTCAGGATGGCCACCCATGCAGGCAGAACCGGGAGGCGGCCAAGGAGGCCACAATCATGCCACTCGCGGGCAGCATCCGGCATCGCACCCACTCCCTGCCCAGCACAGTAACCACGAAGCCATTCTGCAACATTGCAGCCAGTAACTCCAGGAAGAAGATGACCCTGAAGATCAATGCAGGTGAGGGCATCCTCTCCAGGAGGTTCTGATCAAACTGGGACGCATCCACAGGGAAAAACGGCTTCTCTGACCAAGCCACCCTATTGAGACCAGGGATCCAGAGAGCTCTCTCCTTGGATTCATGCAAAAGCCTACCTGCCAGCAAACACCTCCAGTCCCCCAGGATTTGAAAAGAGGATCCCTGTGATCTCTCTTGGCATGCAAATCACTCCCAGCTCAATGACTCCCTGTGTCTATTTGCCTAACCTGTATTTGCCTGTTCCTTACCAGAGTCCAAGGCAGGGAGACATTAACAGAAGAGAGGCTCCAGGGGTGATTGAAAATACTCATACTTTGTACTTTATTTCTTAACCATACTTTTTCTTTCCTAACTTTTCCTTAAAAGATGCTCTAATCCTTGTTTGGCTCCCCCAACCAAAACTTCCTGGACCCTTCATGTCCCTGTTTGGTATTTTATTCAGTAGCCTGTACACATTACATTAAGGCCCAACTCTTGAACGGGTGGAGTAAGAAGTTCTTCATAAGCACAAGCACCAGGAAAAGGCTCATTTTCTCCTCCACCGACTGCTCATGCTGCCTAAAATTTCACTGGAGGCTCTATTTTGAAGTTTGAGGAGTCTCCAGTTAAAATGTGACCTTCCCTGACATGTTAGCATCAAATCTGTTAGCCATTAATGCCTTAGCTTCAATGTGCTCGGCAAACCAAAATTAACTCTTTCCTAAGAAGGCGGTGAGGAAATGAGGAAAGAAGGTAAGTCGTGAGAAGAAGAGAAAGAGAAGGGAAACTGGGAGAGCAGATCCTGAACAGACACAACAGGAGGCAGGGAAGCAAGAGTCCGGATGACAAAAGGAGCTCAGAATGAGCCCACTGGGTGGGGATTTGGTGGGGAGGGGACAATAAGAGAATAACAAGCAACCTGTTAGGAACACCTTGCCATTTACAAGGTGGTTGCACACATTACATTTTGTCTCCACCACCAACCACACAGGGACACTGGTTCAGATCAGGGAGCAATGAAGAAACCAACTAAAGTGGGTTTTAAAGGGGAAAGAATGCTTAGGAACATGAAAAAGAAAAGAGCCAAGGGAGGGAGGGTGCCTGGGTGGCTCAGTTGGTTACGTGTCCGGCTTTGGTTCAGGTCATGATCTCGCGGTGAGTTCGAGCCCCGTGTCGGGCTCTGTGCTGACAGCTCAGAGCCTGGAGCCTGCTTTGGATTCTGTGTCTCTCCCTCTCTCTGCCCCTCCCCTGCTCATGTTCTGTCTCTGTCTCTCAATAATAAATAAACATTAAAAAAAGGTTTTTTTTTTTAAGAAAAAAGAAAAGAGCCAAGGGGAAAGAAGGAAGAGAGAGGAGGGTAGAAGGAAGCAGAGGTGCAAGTAGAGGAAGAGGGAAAGGAGTCTCCCCTTCCAATATCAAAGGTCCTGGAGCCATGGTCCTCCCCAAGGCCACTCACAATTGACATGGTCTCACTTCAAGACTCCACAGTGAGAGGTCTACTGTGAAAGATGAAAGACAGAAACAGCGAAGATAAACATTTACAGAGACCTCAGGGAAAAGAGGTTTGGCTCCGTCTCAAGTATGTCATTTACTTGAAGGGCTGCTTCCATTTTCTCAAAATATCGCCAGAGAACAGATAATCCACTCTGATCAATGGTTGTGCAACACGGCTTCAGCGACCTGATTTAGTTCTTTGTGTGTTTTTCCCCAGGCTTCTCCTTGAAGACGGCAGCCCTGAATGGCTCCTGCACGTTTCACAATATTGTGGCTCTTCTTGGAATCCTCTGGTGAAAGGCCGGCTTCATGATGTCATCAAGAAGCAAGTTGAGGCCATGGCACACACGCCCTGCTGGGATCACGTGTAACCGAGTGTCCCCGGCGCGCTCACAGTCAACCTCAGGACTTCCCCAGTCATCAGAGCAGATCCTTTGCCAGAACTGGTTTTTCTCAGGGCGCTTCCCTTTCTACGGTTGATGGCGCTACAAGGTGACGTTCTCTCGTTTCCACACTCCTCTGCAAGCAGGTGGAGAGGGTGCCCTTCCTTCCACCGGCACCCCTTCATCCACCTCTCAGGGCTCCACAAGATGCATCCTAGAGAGGTCCCGCGTCCCATGCAGAGTCGGCCTCCAAAGGAGGCCACAAGCAAAACAACTCTTTTCATTGTTTTTGAGAGTCTTTCCGATGTGCAACCCCAGTCGAAATACGAGGTGTTTCTCACCAGTTTGGATCACGTTTCTGTTTTCTAAAGGTGTCTCTTGCCTGAAAATAAAACTGATGAATCCTTTTCTGTGGCACAATTGGCAAAAAAAACTTTAGCATGACGCCTGAGTCCCCTGTGAAATTATGCTGGTGTCAACACATAATGGCAGGATGATTTTGAAGAGACCTATTTCCACTTCCTTCATTTTGACTCGACACTAGTAGAGGATTGTTTTGGCTTCTGTTCATTAGGGAGGGTTTTTTTTATTTTTTCTTATTATGTTAAAAAATGCACTGAGTCACCTTACTGACATGTGAAAATACATATTTCATTTAACAGCATTTGTAAATCTTGGTGTCCATTCCCCACTGGACCTTTGAGTGACCTGCGGTATGCAAATACTTCCAGATTCTTCCATGGTTTCGACAGGTAATTCATGGCCCGTGCCAGGGAAAGGTGGAGCAGGAAGGAAATAACAATGTTTTTAAAGGCTAGACTGTGCATAAACACAAAGATAAATCATGCACGAATTTAATCATGATTTCCATGCATAATAAACTCCCAATAGTTTTCTGGCCCCACAGGCCCCTTCTCACTCATTCAGTCAGGTAAATATTCTTCAGTGAAACATTGAATCTAGTGGCAATCCAGTGTAAAGCAGAATCTTAGCTTTCTAAAAGTAAACCTGAGAGCTTACATCTTCAATTATCAAAATGTGAAAAAACAATTAAATACTGCTTAATTTTCAGGTAAATTTATGCACTTTCCTCAGATAACAAAAAAAAATAGCATTTTAAAGCTATTTTTATAAAAAAGTTCACCTTGGGGCACCTGGGTGGCTCAGTCGGTCGAGCGTCCGGCTTCGGCTCAGGTCATGATCTCGCGGTGAGTTCGAGCCCCGCGTCAGGCTCTGTGCTGACAGCTCAGAGCCTGGAGCCTGCTTCGGATTCTGTCTTTTTCTCTCTCTCTCTCTCTCTGCCCCTCCCCCACTCACACTCTGTCTCTCTCTCCTTCAAAAATAAATAAACATTAAAAAAAAAAAAAAAAGCCTGAAAGGAGGTTCAGAGTCCAATTTTATTCAAGTTCAAAAAATCTTAGAATAGTCTTTTTTTCTCTGACATGCACCATTTGAGCAATGAGGAGCAATAAAATTAATCTCTAAAGGGATAAATCAATGCTCCTTCCATAATGCCATAAACTTCACTCAAATGTCCAACATCTGCTAGAGGGATAGATCATGCTCAATTCCTCAATCACAGGTTTACAAACCATGCCTTGCAGGGCGTTCTCATGGTAGAGAAGGGGCAAGATGAGAACTGAGAAGTGCAGCCACAGGGTCTCACCTCCACTTCCAACAGAGCAGCTTTGCCTATTATCTAGTTCATGTATGTACACACACACACACACACACGTTCTGTGTGAGATCTCAGTTAAAGACAGGCCTCCAGGGGTGCCCGGGTGGCTCAGCCAGTTAAGCATCAGACTTCGACTCAGGTCATGATTTTGTGGTTTGCTGCTGTCAGCACAGAACCTGCTTTGGATCCTCTGTGCCCCACCCCTCTCTCTGCCCCTTCCCCACTGGTTCTCTCTTTCTCAAAATAAATAAACTTAAAAAAATAATAAGATGGGACTCCACTACAAAAAGCAAATTTGGAGCTGATGTCCTAGATCAAAAGTCATCAAGAGGAAAAGACTTTAAATCCCTGCATCTTCTTTCACCCCTCCCCAAAACTCTTCTAAATTGACTGTACAGAGATTTTGAGAAACTACTTTTCAAGTCTTCAATCTATATTAACACAATGAGGGGAGGAAAAAAAAAAAACCAACACTGGAAAGTAGATGGAGGAGTAGCCAAAAACGTAGCAGATCTGAGAAAACCAAATCCTATGTAAACAGAAGGAAAAGTCAAGAACTAACCTGACTTTTACTCAGGATTTTCAGTACCAGGTGCCTCTGGAGAAAAACTGCTAAGCACTGGTTGTAAGTCAGTTTAAGATTCAGATTCCCAGATCACTTCTCCCCTTTTGCATAACTGGGCAACCACTCCTCCCCAGCCCTAGGGAAAGACTGGAGGTTATTCTCCAGAAAGGACAAAACAGGATCTTCTGGGTGAACACCAAACACATCTGAGGCAAGGGTGCACTGAAAACAGACACCATCAGCTAAACAAACATTCTTCCCTCCCTTGGCTTCCAGAACACCACCACCCGGGCCTTCCGATTCCAGGCGATTCCAGGCACGAAATGAGTGTAGACTTTTCTAAGAATCCAAGCATTCCAAGAGGAGATCTAAAGACACTGATAATCAGAGATTCCTCAAATAATTAGCCCAGCCACTCACTCTACAGTGAAGCCTGGAGCAAACACGTCCCATTCACAAGTTCACAGTCTCTACTCAGCCCTTCCATTCACTCAGCTTGAGTCTGCAGTATCCGAGAAAAGGTGGGGGATAAGACAAAAATAAAGCCACAGAAAAGCTATTTGTGGGGAAACCATAAATGCATGGAGGAAAAAAACATTTCCTCCCCAAAATCCATATTCTCAGAGAGTTCAGAGACTCCAACACAACCATACAATATAACAAGGTGTTGTTAAAAGGAAATATTAAATATTTTTTTTTAATTTTTAAAATTTCTCTCAAATAAAAAACATGACATCTGAAATTAAAAACTCAATATGAGAGGGGTGCTTGCATGGTTCAGTCAGCTAAGCATCCGACTTCGGCTCAGGTCATGATCTCACGACTCGTTGAGTTTCAAGCCCCAAAACAGGCTCTCTGGTGTTAGTGCAAAGCCCACTTCGGATCCTCTGTCCCCTCTCTCCCTGCCCCTCCCCCACTCTCTCTCTCTCTCTCTCTCTCTCTCAAAAATAAATAAACATTCAAAAAGTTTTTTAAAGAACTCAATATAAGAGATGAAGATAAGGGGCACCTGGGTGGCTCAGTCGGTTAAGCATCTGACTCTTAGTATCGGCTCAGGCCGTGATCTCTCAGTCCAGAGATCGAGCTCTGTGTCCAGCTCAGGACTGAGGACTGAGCACTGAGTGTGAAGCCTGCTTGGGATTCTCTCTCTCTCTCTCTCTCTCTCTCTCTCTCTGCTCCTCCCCCACTCATGCACTCTCTCTCTCTCTCTCTCCAAATCAGTAAACATTAAATTTAAAAAAATGGAAGATAAAATTTATAAAATATCTTAGAAAGCAGAGCCAAAAAAAAAAAAAAAACTGTAGGTGAAAAACAAAGAGAATGCTAATCCAGGATACCCAGTATCCAACTAATAGAGATTCCAAAAGGAGAGAAAGAATAAATGGAAGGGAAAACCCCGTCAACACAATAACCATGAAGAAAAATTCCCGGAACTACAGGACATAAGCTTTCCTATTAAAAGGGCCCTCCAAGTATCTGGGTCACCATAAAGTTTCAGAAGACCGAACATAAAGAGAAGAGCTGGGGCACCTGGGAGGTTCGGTCGGATGAGCGGACGACTCTTGGTTTCGGCTCAGGTCATCATCTCGTGGGTTTGAGAGTTCCAGCTCCAAGGTGGGCTCCACGCTGACCGTGTGGAGTCTGCTTGGGATTCTCCCTCTCTCTCTGTCCCTCTCCCACTCACTCTCTCTAACTAAAAAAAAATACACTTAAAAAATATTTTTAAAAAATAATAAAAACAAAAAAAAGAGAAGATCCTAGAAGCTTCTCGGGAGGGCAAGAAGGAAGGAAGACACCACTTTCAAAATATTAGCAATTCGAGTATTTTTTAGACTTTTAAAAGGTAATTTTGGAAGCTAGAAGGCACTGCAACAATCATCTCTAACCTAAACTTCCTATCTGGACACTCAAGTACAAGGAAAAAATAAGGACTTTTCAGATAAGCAAAGTCTCACACACAGTTTACTTTCTGTGTAATCCTTCCCTGGGAACCACTCCTCCGAAGCTAGAGGGTATCACGATAAAGGAAGGCATGGAGTACAGACGATAAAGGTCCAGGAAGGGAGACAGGCCTAGGGGGTCACCAGGACAACTAACTGGAAGGGCTGACCTCAGGGGGAAGGGAGGTGCACCAAGCATCAGGGCCAATTCCAAACTGGAACAAAACGAGAGGGCCCACTAGAGACGCTCTCAGGCAAATAAAATCTTAGACTACTAAACGTTCCCAAAATTGCTGAGAAGGATTTAGACCACCGATGAAAAGTCTGAAAGCTAAAAGCAAATGTAATGAGGCAATTATTAACTCAACAGAAAACAAAAGTTTGTAGGGAAAGGGGCGCCTGGGTGGCTCAGTTGGCTGAGAGTCCGACTTCGGCTCAGGTCATGATCTCGTAGTCGGTGAGTTCGAGCCCTGCATCAGGCTCTGTGCTGACAGCTCAGGGCCTGGAGCCTGCTTCTGAATCTGTGTCTCCCTCTCTCTCTGCCCCTCCCCTGCTCACGCTCTGTCTCTCCCTCCCTCTCAAAAATAAATAAACGTAAAAATTTAAAAAAAAAGTTTGTAAGGAAAGAAAAAGTAACTGTGGAATCCACAGGTCCACCATGAATAGCATTTACCTCGTCATTTAAAAGAAAACTTGTTTCTCTATGCACAGCAGACACCAAATTCAGACACCAAATTGGGGGTGGAGGTTGGGGGGGTTCTCGTACCACAATTCTCCAATTCTCCAGACATCACCTGGGTGCCTACAATTCAATTCCAACACTAATTACTCCAAGTTCGTGCAGACCCACAGGTTAAGGGCTCAGTCCCAAGACTGCACCCCACTTCAGATGCCAGTCTCAAGCCTCAGGTTGTCACTCATACATCTGACCAACCAGCCCTAAATTGGAGTTTCCCACACATCCTCCTCAGGTTCAATAACTTGATTTAGGATATCACAAAACTCAGAAATACTTTCTTACATTTGCTCGTTTATTACAAATGATTTAGATGAATGGCCAGATGAAAATATATATAGGGTGAGACCCAGAAGAGTTCCAAGTGCAGGAATTTCTCTGTCTCTGTGGAGCTGGAGTTCACTACCTGGCATTTGGATGTGTTCACCAACCAAGGAGCTCTCAGAAACTCCTTGATTAGGGTTTTTATGGTGGTTTAGTTATGTAGGTACAACTGATTAGATCACGGACCACCAGTGATGGACTCAGTCTCCAGAGGTTTGAGGTGGGGCTGCAAGTGCCAACGTTGTAGAGGAGTCTGGGTCTTTCTGGCACCAGCTCCATATTCTGAAGGTAGGGGCTGCCAGCCAACAGTCTTGTCATTTGCATCAAAAGAACATTCCGATCGCTCCTGAGATTCCAAGGGTCTTAGAAGCTCTTGCTCAGGAACTGGGGTCAAAGACTATATGTTGGAACAAAAGATGCTCCTAGCACCCCTACACTCAGGAAATTACAAGGGTTTTAGTAGGTCTGTGTCAGAAACCAGAGGCAGGGACCAAATGTGTATTTCTTATTATGTGACAGTCATAACACTTCAAATACTGAACATCGATTTAGCCAACACTGCAATAAAACTACATTGAAAAGTGAGACGGAAAAGGTCTGCCATGGAAACAGGGTGAAGAAGAACTATGTTTTCATGTTCTATAGTGGAAAGTATGCCCGAGATTGAGAAATCAAAAGTAGCAGTACAAGCATATAATTCACACACACACACACACACACACACACACAGCTAAAGGCAGTGAAAGCAGCTGCTTTGGGAAAGAGGGGTTTGAAAGAGAATGGGAGCAAGAACCACTGTTTTTCTTTTTTTTTTTTTTTTAATTTTTTTTTCAACGTTTTTTATTTATTTTTGGGACACAGAGAGACAGAGCATGAACGGGGGAGGGGCAGAGAGAGAGGGAGACACAGACTCGGAAACAGGCTCCAGGCTCCGAGCCATCAGCCCAGAGCCTGACGCGGGGCTCGAACTCACGGACCGCGAGATCGTGACCTGGCTAAAGTCGGATGCTTAACCGACTGCGCCACCCAGGCGCCCCGTAGAACCACTGTTTTTCAAAACAACTGGCAGAGGGGTGCCTGGGTGGCTCAGTCAGTTAAGTGTCCCACTCTTGATTCGGCTCACGTCATGATCTCACAGTTTGTGAGATGGAACCCTGCGTCAGGTTCCACACTGACAGTGCAGAGCCTGCTTGGGATTCTCTCTCTCTCTCTCTCTCTCTCTCTCTCTCTCCCTGCCCCTCCCATGCACTCTCTCTCTCAAAATAAATAAATAAACTTAAAACAAATGGTGAAAATATCTAGCTCTTTAAACTAGATGTATATACAACTTTGATGAAATCTTAAGAAAAAAAAATGAGAGAAGATAACAAGCAGAGGCCTACGAGCGAATACAGCCCAACTAATCCTCCTTGGTTTTTGTAAACAGCAGTGCTTCCTAGAAGCACAGATTCATTTTCCTCTTGCAATTAAGTATTGGACTGCTGTCCTCCATAAACAGGAATTAGAATGATCTAATATTACTCATAATCTTATTAAAATCTTCCAAGTATGTGTTTTTCATAATCATTTGGAGGAAAAAGGGCAGAAGTCAATATATGAGTCATGTTTCTAAAATGGCTTAATCATTCTTCTAGAAAAAATCATCATCTCAGATTTCCCATTTTTCAAACAGTGATTATTCTTCTAACTTTTCCCTCTTCATATCCCTCCATCTCGTCCCTCCTGAGATCCTCAAACAGCCCCCACCCAGCATTCATCATACACCTTCCAGAGGGCATGAGGGATAAAGGGAGTGTTGGTGGTAGCAGATTATGAAACGCTTCCTAGGAGGAGGCCAAAATGTGCTGACCTATATACCACGATCAGGGGTGCGACAGTCCTGGGAACTGGTGGACAAAATAAAGAGGCAAATGAAGAACATAACACCCACTATGCTCCCACCACAATATGGGATCTCACAGGTTTCTTCTTAAACCCAATAAAGGAAGGGGTGCCTGGATGGCTCAGTCAACTGAGCGTCCGGCTCTTGGTTTCAGCTCAGGTCATGATCTCGCGGTTCACAGGATCAAGCTTCACTTCAGGCTCCACGCTGTCAGCACAGAGCCCGCCTGGGATTCTCTCTCTCCCGTTCTCTTTCTATCTCAAAAAATAAATAAAACTAAAAAACAACAAAAAACAAAACAAAAAAACAAAAACAAAAAAACTCAATAGAAGTGTTTAAAAACACATTCCCAATCATCCAGCAACTCCTGACAATCCCTTCAGAAAGCTCCAATCACTTTGCGTGTGCAGAAGTGAAGGAAATAGAGGGATTGCAGTGGAGAGTTTCCAACTGGGTAGAGCTAGGGAAGCACTGTGGGACGGCTGCAGGAACACTGGGTGAGGGGGTGTGGACCCAGGAGGGGCTGGGTACTGGGCTCCCAGGTAGGTAGCTTAGTAGATTGGTTCATTTTTCCCCATCAGACCATGGTAATAAAAGTCAGAGGAGAGATTTTTTTTTTTTTAATCCACAAGGTATGAAGTAGGGAACTCTAGGAAAGAAATACAATCTCATATTGAACCACATTCATTGAAAACCTATTATGTGGCTGGCATTATGCTAAGCATATTTGCATACATCATTTTCTCATCTCATCTTATTCGAGGATACCATATGTGCTCTAGATTTTGCTCTCTATTATTAGATTCACTGTCTACACCTTTGTGTTTTTCCTCAGAAAAATACAGCGAAGCTGTTGCCACCGAGCCTTTGCCCGGAATTGGAAGATCGGGACGCCACATCACCGCGCCACGTTTCCATCGCCCGGTGGGGCCAAAGGAACAAGCCAAACAAGCCATCTCCTTGCCATTTTTCAGCGACTGAGTCTCAAATTTCTGAATCAAGATTGTTGTGTGGAGTACGGAACAAGTGTCTTCTCATCTTCCTGTTCCTCCTCTTCCCCATAATATTTCTTATTTACCAACAGGGACAATGAGTAAATATACCCATGCAGGCAAACATCAGAGAATCTAAGAAAATATCATGACATTCCAAAGAAAGCTATAAAAACACAATGCTCACCATAACATTCCACAAGTTTAAATTTATTCAGGCCGCGTTTGTTGTAAAGGGCACATAATTTAGATTTGGAAGCCCTGGGCTTGATTTTATTTCTGTCACTTTCTCAACCTGTAACCCACAATTGTCTCCTCCTCTTTTTCCACTTTGGTGTGTACGACCGTAATAATAAATACTTGCAAACGTGTGGAACGTTAGATGAGGCAATATATACAAAAACATTTTTGTCCAATACTAAGCCCTATACATCAGTCATTTAGTAACAGAGGCACAACCCAGGAAAGATAACGCAGACAAAGCAAAAGAAACACAACGCAAACTCCTTGCTGTCGGTCTACTCGTTTCCTTTCCTGAAGGGAAACTCATTCTCACAACACTCCTGCCCCAAAGTCTTTCCTCATTTACAAAAAACTGCCTTTTCTATCCCTTACTTATGAACAAATCCCAAGTCTTTTAACAGCTTCTTGTCACGTTTTGGAACCCTGCTTCTCTTAGAACAGGCAGCCGCACCTGCTGCACCTGAGGCTTTTCAGAGGGGTCTCTCTCATGGAATGGGCATTAAAAATTAGATGACGTGTCCTCAAAGTACCCTGCCAGCCTGAACGTCCACATTTCTGGCCCTCCTCTCTCTTTCCCAGTCACTATCTGGGATCTTCTACCTCCTTTTTTTCCCCATCAGTCTCTCTGGGAACAAGTCCCACTTCACCAGCTCCCTGAGAAACATCTTCAAGCTATTCATAATTTTCAATGTGCACGGTTAAAATGCATTAATTTTAAAAAATCAACCTAATAATAGTTCTTGATATTTTACTCCTGTTCTGAACTTGACATTTGGGCAAGTGGTGGCATCCCCACCAGTAGGATGCCCCACCAGAGGTCACCCCTCACGGCAGAAATTGTGCATAAATTATGGTAGAGGAGACGCACGTACAGAGGAGAGCCTCTTTGGAGGAGGACGGTGGGCTCTTCGAAACCATGAGTGTGCCACCTACCTCGGAGAGACAGGTACCAACGACCTACACCACAGGAAAGCTGCATTCCTGGAGATGGAGAAGAAGCCAGGAACGGGAACCGGCTCTGAGCCATGTCTGGGAGTCACCTGGAAAACAGGAAAGAGGTGAAACTGAAATAGCCATCTTCTAGAGAAGCTGCACTTGATGCCCCTGCTGGCGTGTGAGGGCACCTGGGCTGAAATGACCTGGGGATTCATCTTTCCCTGAAGAACTGGTCTCATGTGCAGAAAAAGACATAGATAAGGATACTCTTCACCGCTTTGTTGACAATAGCAAAAATCTAGAGAAAAAAAAGTCATCAAGAGATCAGTAGCTCTTACTGAGGACACTGTGACCCTCTCTAAAAGATAGTTATGAAACTCGTGTGGGTGTTTTGATTTGTACCGTCTTTGGGCTTACTACTGGCATTTACTGTTGGGGGCCACGATGTATCCCACACAATGAAGAATGTCCCCCGGCCAGTAAGAACTTCGGGGTCCCGCCAGACACTCATGTAGGTGAAAAATATCTGAGCCGAGAATTTAATCGGCTATATACAAACACAGAGTAATTTCTGCACAATTTTTCATATGCGATGACTTTTCTTCTAAGAATGGAACTACCAAATAAACTGACATGTGGGAACTTTGTTAAGTTTGAATCTTTACCACGATTTGTTCGTCATCTCACAAAAATTCTGAAATCGATGGCAACATCACCCAAAGTACTTAAATCAGCAACAAACACACCTAAATCTGTCTGCATTTGGGGCTGTAGCATTCACTTGAGTCTATACGTGGTGCAAGCATCTGTCTACTTTATGATGTCATCGGCAGTGCACACGAGCCATCTACATGTCAACATATCACTTTATTATAAATGGTGGTTATTAATAGCATTATATCACAGTTAGAACATTGTATAGATCTTAAGTCATGTTTTAAGTAAGTCATATTATTTACGAATTTCATTTCAGGATAATAAGGGAATAAAATAAACAACATTTTAAACTAAACTAAACTATTTTATAAAAAGGGGACACTGGTCCAGACAGAGTATCTTTAATTAAATAAAATGATACATTATACTATGGAATACTCTGCAATAGTTGTAAGAATTAGCTGCATCTATACAAGCTGATATGGAGGAATCTCTAGGACAGCTGAGTGAAGAAAGCTGTTTCAGAGAAATTTATACAGCATGTACTGTTGATACCAATTTATATAAATATACATACACGCAAAACCACAAAACCATGTATGATGATATATGATATACACACATAGAGAAAAACGCATGGAAAAAAACATCTGAAAGTTTACAAAATGAGCCTATAACGAGCGGACAGAATCAGGAAAGGTGATCAAGGCAGGTTTCCATTTTATTTGTAATGCTTGAATGTGTACACAGAGAATGAATGCAGGTAGCCATAGAATAGTTAAAAATTGGTAAAGTAGAGAGGCGCCTTTGTGGCTCAGTCGGTTGGACCTCCAACTGCAGCTCAGGTCATTATCTCACAGTCCATGAGTTCGAGCTCCACGTGGGGCTCTGTGCTGACAGCTCAGAGCCTGGAGCCTACTTCAGATTCTGTCTCCCTCGCTCTCTGCCCCTTCCCCCACTCCTGCTCTGTCTCTCTGTCTCTCTCTCTCTCAAAAATAAATACACATTTTAAAAAACGTGGTACAATAAAAATTCTGAAAAGAACTTCCTAAAGAAAACAGTGATGGCCAAGTTGTCCTGGCCGTCACCCGTGTGTTCCTGGCCTGAACCTCAGAGCGCCCCTTGTGAACGATCAGCTGGAGGGACTCACAGTTGACGGGCACTCCCAGTGCTCTGAGCCCAGCCTGTGACGCCCTGACCCCCTGAGCACTGGTCAGCCACGCCTGGATCACTGCATCCTTCTGCACAAGAGACGGGGACAGAAGCTCTGACTTGGGTCCAACCTGGCCCAGGTTGGGCCTTCCAGTCAACAGTGTGCCACTCCGGGGGACGGCACCACATTATCTCCAATAGCCACGAAGGAGGTCCTAAGCTTCCACTCAGTATAGAAAGGTCAATTTTAGGCAGCTGTCGAGGCAGTGCTGAACCAGACTGGGCTCCCTCCTGTTCCAGACCAAGACTGGATTAAGCATTTGGACACCCCAGACACAGAACAAGATGGGGCGGGAGGGTTGGGGGGAACTCTCCCTACGATAAGGTAGAGGGCCTGAGGCACTGTGAAGAAGCGGGGCCGCCTGAGGGGGGTGGTGATGGTCAGCAAAAACAGCCACCCTCCAGAGCTCACAGGCCACTGTCAATAATAAGTACAACAAAAAAATGTTTAACTCACCCTTCGATAAGGCAGCCAGGGCAGTAGAATAGTACATTTACATAGCCCAGTTTAGGAGATGTTCTTAACAGGAAAAATAAAATAAAACACATTTGTATGGAGTAGTAACAGCTATTTCTCCAGGTCGCAAAGGCCTGGGGACAAATGACGCATCTCAATGGCACTGGGCTCTGCATGCCCTGCCAGCCAAGCTGGTCTGTGGATCTCCACACCCGGCCCCCCACGGGCCTCCCCGCCCCCACACAGCTGTGCAGGGTTCAGCTCCCTGCTGTTGCTGTCCATCCTGGCCACTGCTGCGCCCGCCCACGTCCCCACATCACCACCTGTGCCCTGTGGCTCCCAGACTTAGAGGAGGGTCCTATCTCCAAGGAACAGGCTTTTTCCCTCAACTTTAGAACGTCAAGCTTTTAAGTGATGGCCCGGAACCTTCTTTCCTTCTGGAGAAGTGCTTTAGACGGGCAGCTCGGGGCCAGGACACCTGGAGAAGCTTCCCTGATGACAAGACCAGTGTGCCATGACAGCTGCCCTTCCCTCTCTTCCAGGTGTCCAGCTAGTAGCATTCTTTACTGCTCCTTGATTTTTTACACAATGCAAACCGCAGAGTCCCCAGAACCTAACCACCACTAACAAACTCTTCACACAAATAATTTCTGGTGTCTACACAGATACACAGGCTTTAAACAGAGAGCATGAGCTGTGGTGTCAGACTACCTGCATCGGAAGATCACCTTCACCGTGACTAGCCGTATAACCTGAGCGGGTCACTAGGCCTCCTGCAGTTCAGCCTCCTCATCTGCACATGAATGTCTCCCACAAGCTTCTTACAAAGACTATATGGAAATACACGGAAAGTGCTTAGCACAGTTCCGGGTCATATAAGAACTCCAAGAGCCATCGGTGTTCTGCCCGTGGGCCACCTGGAGAGGTGTGCAGAAAACGGCACCTCTCCCACGCAGCAATGTCGAAGAGCTGCATTCTGACTTCTAGATGGTCTCATTTCTTTACTATTGCCTTCTCATCTCAGAATTCTTCCATGAAGAGTGGGACTTCTGACATTATGCTGGATGGACCGTGACTTTGTTTCTGGGACCTAATAAATAGAGTTCATAGAACTGAAGATACAGGAGGGGTGGTGAGGAGATCATGGTAAGGTCCTGCCCCACCTGCTCAAAGCCAAGAGACCTCCAAAGACTTGCCTAGAGTCGACTGGCTAGGAAAGGATGGGGGAATCAAAGGCAGAAGGGAGTCAGGATTACCCAATTAAATGAGGACATTCTGTCACTTCCATTGTGTGTGAACCTCCAAGGTTCTTGGTGTCAAACTCTCGACTCCCTAAGGGTCAGGAGAGTTTCTGGACAATAATTATGCTTGTTCACTGCTGTTCCTACAGGCCAGTTACAATTCGATGCTTCCTCACGACTTAGCGACGAAGGTAACAAAAACCACAGTAATGATGAGGTTAATGCCATTTTTCTGTCAATCTGTTGGTTTTCTCTTTGGTTCTGAGAATTGCAAAATGCCAGCAAGATCTGTATTTCAAGCTGGAAAAGTGATAAAGGAAGAGGGTACCACAACAGATGCTCACCGGGAAATAAAAGACAGGGGAAGAACTGAGTAAACGGGGCACCTCTTCCAGACAAATACCACCTTTAGGCAGGTGGCCAGACCCATAGGGAGGACTTTGAAGATTCTGGCACTCGGGGAGAGAGCTGGATAGCAAAGAAGCGGCAGACAGTGACCTTTATTTTCAACCCAGCTAGACTGTGGGGAGATATAAAGCAAAACCTACGTCACAGAGCAGGAGCACAGAGCAAAACATGGGGCTCAGAAGAGCAGACAGCAAGCAGAAAACACATTAAATAGAGAAAAAGAAAAATAATCAGCATAGTTGAAATTTTCATCCATTTCATTCTCTTACCGAGCATCAGAGCCAACAAAAAGATTGACCTGATCACGGGAACTGTCCATAGCATCCTATGCTTCCAAGAAAACCAAGAATCTGAATCCAAAAGCACCACATAAGGACTTAATTTCTGTGGGGAGCCGAGAGAAGGAGACCACACCCCAAGTCCTCCCTCACTGTTAATCTTCATAAATGTCCCCTTCAAGCATCTGGGCCATTTTTCATCCATGTTCTACTCCGGAAGGCACCTGCCTTGTCTTGACTTCCTCTCTTGTCCTCTCCACACTAGCCTCTGCCTGGCCTCCCTGGTTTCCTACCTCTTACCTACCACCACCAAGTCTTTTTCCCAGTCTTCCCAGCCATACACCCCACTCCACCAAACAAAATCCTAACTAATCATTCGGATTCAAACAATAACTCTGCACCCAACTCTGATGTGTGGGCTTTTCCCCCACACCACCAGGCAAGTCTACCAGAAGATAGTGTCAGATCCCCCAGGTTGTGGACTCAGTCCCACAAGATTGCCCCCCACTCCAGATACCAAAGCAAGGCCAAGTTGTCACCTGTACTCCTGACAGATGGGCTGTAAATCAGAGGTTCTCCTGCCTCCTTGCCAGGGGGCGCCTCATAGAACTCAGGAAAACAGTGTGCTTACTAGATTAGCAGTTTATCATAAAAGGGTATGACTCAAGAAGAGCCAGACGGGAGAGTTGCAGAGGTCAAGGTGTGTGGGAAGGGGCTCGCATGCTGTCTCTGGACACACTTCCCAGCGTCTCCACGCATTCACCAACCTGGAAGCTCACAAAGCTCTTTACTTTGGATTTTATAGTCATGATTGATTAGATCAATCGATTCGACCACCAGGCCCTCTCTCCTCCCAGGAAGTCAGCGTGGGACTGGAAGTCAGACCTCTGGATTGGCTCCCCTGGCAACCAGCCCTTGCAGGTGAACTAGGAGCTTTCCAAATGTCACTCGCTAACATGATAAGAGACAGGGATGCCTGGGTGGCTCAGTTGGGTGTCAGACTTCAGCTCAGGTCATGAGCTCGTGATCTGTGGGTTTGAGCCCCATGTTGGGCTCTGTGCTGACAGATCAGAGCCTGGAGCCTATTATGGATTCTGTGTCTCTCTCCCCCTCCCCTGCTCGTGCTCTGTCTCTCAGAAATGAACAAACATTAAAAAAAATGGGGGGGGGGAGGGCACCTGGGTGGCTCAGTCAGCTAAGTGTCTGACTTCGGCTCAGGTTATGATCTCACAGTTTGTCAGTTCGAGCCCCATGTCGGGCTCTGTGCTGTCAGCTCGGAGCCTGGAGCCTGCTTCGGATTCTGTCTCCTTCTCTCTCTGCCCCTCCCCCACTTGTGCTCAGTCTCTCTCTGTCTCTCAAAAATAAAGGTAATAAAAAATTTTTTTAATTTTTTTAAATAAAAAAAAAATGACAAAATATACCTTTATCACTCCTAGCACAGGAAATTCCAAAGTTTTTAGGAGTTGTGTGCCAGACCAAATATATGTTTCTTATCATATGCAGCAATATCATACTGATTGATCATTTTCTCTAAAGCATTTTCCAGAGGGTGGACATTCCTTCCAGCACACCTACTCCCACAGAGATACAGTTTTCTAAAATCAAAAATATGACTCTTACCACTTTGAGTCTGTATGAAATGGTGAACTTCCCTCACCTCCCCGACTAACTGGCCAACACACTCTGTTATTCTGTGAGTAAAATGTCACTCATATAGCCTTTCCACTCACTGCCCAAGTTTGAGCCCTTATTGTTTCTTACCTGCAGAGGCCACTTTTAGGCAACAGGCTTGAGCAATGGAAACTGGATCAAGACAAAAGGGTCCATAGGGACCACAGAGCTGAATGCAAACAGGCTCATTAAGCAACCCACCTCGAAATACCCATAGGCCCTAACTGACCAATTACAACCAGGTACAGTTCCGAAGATTACCAAAAATGGGGGAAATTCAATACATTCTTTTACCCCATCACTCCACCCTATTACCTGTGGCCCCTCACCACTGCCTCACAGTCTCTCCTTTGCTATCCAGCCCTCAGCTCCCTTGAGATGTATTCAATAACCTTCTCTTTTGTTCTGTGTTGGGTGAATTCTTTCACTGCCCACACCACTGGCTTCCACTCGATCAGTTGTCCCACATTTGGGGGTCCCCATTCGATTGGGAGATATACCACATTATCTGGACCATTACTTCTGATTCCTCCTTCTGCACCTGTAGTCTTTCCTCCATTGTCGACCAGAGCTCAAACCCTGATCTCTCATCACGCAGCTCCCATGCTCAAAACTTACTTTTGCTGCCTCTGGGTTATGCAGAGAATAAAAGTTCAAACTCTAAGCTGATCACCAAGGCCAATTCCAATCTGCCTTAATTGAGCTTATCTCCCATTTCTCCCTCCTCACCCCAGAGGAGCCCATCACACCACACAGCCTCCCATTTCCTAGCCTGCCATCTTCCCACCCTGTACAGTCAAATGGCGGCCACCAGCCTGGCGTGAAACAACCTTTGCTGCTCTGTGACTTTTGCCAGCCCCTGCACTCTGCTTCAAGCCCTCCCATCTCTCTATGGGCCAACACCGACCCTCCTAACTTGTCCCTGCCCTGCCCCCGCCCACACTAGCTGGAGTGGCCCCTTGAAAAGCTCAGTCCGAGTGTGAATCTTCGTTGACTGACCCCCTTCTCAGGGTCTCCATCTCACTCAAAGGAAAAGTCAAAAAGTCTTTAAAATGGTATGAAATGCCCTACATTTGCTGATCCCGTCTAGTCCCTAACCTCACTCTCCCCGCTGCCTGCTCTCATCTGAAACACTGGTCTCCTTGACCTTCACTGAACCTCTCAGCTCGTGCCCACCCAGGGCCTTGGAGCCACAATGGGTTCTTCTTCCCTCTGATCTGAATCTGTATGGCACATTCTCTCCTCTCCTTCAATTCCCTGCACCAAACTCACCTCATCGATACACAGAGACCTCCTCATATCCCCTTCCCTGTTTAGTTCTCCCAATAGCTCTATCTGAAAAACCTATTGATTTGTGTACTGTCTGGTTCCTCCCCCTAAAATGTAAACTCAGTGAGCGCAGGTGGTTTTTTGTTTTCCTTGTTTACAGGTATTTCCCAGCACCTGGAACAGTGCCTACCTCATAGTAAAGGCAGAATAAATTTTTGTTGGATGAATGAATGAACTACGCTATTGAAGTCATTCTACTAGGCCCAACACAAAGACCACCTTTTCCTGTGGCAGGAGGACATTGTTCCTGTCAAAATCAGCCTCCTGTATTTGTGTGGCTGTCTGCTTCTGCCTCCACCTGAGGTTTTATGGGAGCTGCCTTCCACTTGGGCGTACCCTCTCCCGACACATGGAGGTGCTCCCAGAAGGCAAGTGAACCGCTTGCACGAGAGGAAGTCTAAGTCTCAGAGAGGTAAGAAAAATGCCCACAGTCTTGTATCTAGGAGGCAGAAATCTAGAGTTCTACTGCAAGTCAATATGAATTTAAAGGCTCCTAAAATTCCTTTCCGTTAACCTTCAGTGCCTCCCCAAAATAAAGAGGAACTTTCTCACTGCCCAACCAGAAGAATTACTCGGGTATATAATTAACCGGGATCAAACTGAGGCTTTAGCAATGGAGAAACCAACAGACACCGCCTCATATTATCTTCAATTAAATCTGGGCATCTTTGGGCATTTGAAACTTTTTTTTTTTTTTTAAGGCTGTTGAGCATTTTTTGGTAAAAATAAATTCTGGCTTTAAAAAAAACAACTGTCTAAGTAAATGAAACATCCAGTAGTATAAGTACAGGTTTTGTTTTTGGTCTAATAAATGGTTCTTCCTGAGAATTATTGTTTAACAAAAAGGAAGAAGACAGGGAGGGAGGGGAAGGAAGGAGACTAGAAGGGAAAAAAAGGAAGAAAAATGAAAAGAAACAGTTGCCACTCTGATGGCACAAGCAGCTCCAGAGTAAGATAGCCAAATGGAGTGGAGACACATCTCTCTCCAGCTTGCACCTGACAGACACCTTGCAAACAATGATGGTCCTCTCCTCCCAGCCGGCACCTCCTAGGCAACTTGGGTTTCTGCTTTCTCCACACCCCCCCCCCCACCACCACCACCCTGTGTCCAGAACCGAAGCCTGAAAGTAGGACACGCCCTCATCACACCATCACTAGCCCCTCCCTCCCTTCCTTCCCACCTGGACCTTCCCTCCCCTCCGGTCAGAGGCTGTCGCTGCGGGGACGACACGGGCTGTCCATTTTCACAGTCATGAAAATCACTGTCACTTTCATGTCGTGCTGATTATTATTCCTGTGATATTCTAAGATTTCATATGGGATAAATATACCTGTTGATGGCATACTTGAAGATACAGATGCAGTTACCTGCTTCTCCTCACCAGGTGGCGCTCATATTTTATGACCCATGGCCTGAATACCTTCCAAACTGGGGGATCTATTGGGAGAAGGGTACATTCATTTTTTAACACAAGTGGTGGTATCTGTATGTTCAAACATGCACGTTTCTGTGTGTATGCATTCATAACAGTAACTTTCTAACTGGAACTTAGAAAAAAGTATGGATTGCCCTGTTAGAATCCCTTTTATTAAAAAGTTCTTCAAAGCAAAATTTAAAAGGAATCAAATTTTTGCCCAATTAATAGGATCCACACTTATCAAATAATTCTTTTAGGGGCGCCTGGGTGGCGCAGTCGGTTAGGCGTCCGACTTCAGCCAGGTCACGATCTCGCGGTCCCTGAGTTCGAGCCCCGCGTCAGGCTCTGGGCTGATGGCTCAGAGCCTGGAGCCTGTTTCCGATTCTGTGTCTCCCTCTCTCTCTGCCCTTCCCCCGTTCATGCTCTGTCTCTCTCTGTCCCAAAAATAAATAAACGTTGAAAACAAAAATTTAAAAAAAAAGAAAAAAAAATAATTCTTTTATAGGACAACAATGTAACATTAGCTCTGGGCCACAGGACCAGTAGCTTAAAACTGAAAGTGTGGATTTTGCCAGTCTACATCCCAACCCTCTCTAGGGGTTAGTTTCCCAGAACTCCCAGCCTAGACCAGCAAAAAAATTGTAAATTTTGGGGCGCCTGGGTGGCGCAGTCGGTTGAGCGTCCGACTTCAGCCAGGTCATGATCTCGCGGTCCGTGAGTTCGAGCCCCGCGTCGGGCTCTGGGCTGATGGCTCAGAGCCTGGAGCCTGTTTCCGATTCTGTGTCTCCCTCTCTCTCTGACCCTCTCCCGTTCATGCTCTGTCTCTCTCTGTCCCAAAAATAAATAAACATTGAAAAAAAAAATTTAAAAAAAAAAATTGTAAATTTTTCAAATAAACTGTTAGCCTAATCCAGAAGACAAAGCTGACAGTTTGTTTCAGCCCTCTCCTCTCTCATACTAGCTAAACTAAAATGGACTTTGAAACATAGTCTTCCACTCCCTCTCCTCTTCCTGTGGTCTAGGCAATAAACATTTTGACAAGGACCAAGCTCTCACTCTTCTCCTGGGGGGGGGCGGGGGTTCTGGTATTTAACACTTGTCTCAACTTGTTCTTACTAAATTTCTGACCTGTCCCCGTTCACTGAGACACATTTGTTCTCTCCCTCTCCCTCCCTCCCTTCTACCTGCCCAAGCATTAATGGAGCGTATTAATTTCTCAGGTTAGCAATGCTATCTTCTCAGGCGGTCAAGCAAACAAGTTCAGGTGGAAGCACGGGGTTTGTCGTGAGATGCACACAAATATTAGTACAAGGAATTCTGAGTCACAGCCTCTTCACACGACTGACCTGTCCAAGGTTTCCTGTCGCCACTCCAGAAATCAATGAAATAATAGGATAACTGTAAACTGGTTTTATTTTTCCTCTGGAGAGAGAACGGTTAAGAATGGGGGGTGGGGAGGGGGTGGTGAGGAAGGTGTTGAGGTAAAGCTCTACCTAAATATACATTTGGATGGAACGAATGCATAACCCCAACGGAATTCCCACCTCACCCCTCCCCCGCTGCCTCTCCCATCAACACCAGAAGTCACCCCACCTCCTTTGTGGTTGCTACCACCCAGCCTTGAATTCATCCTTGAATTTCCTCTTCGTGGCCCATGCTAGCATGCAGCACAGGCTCATGGATTTTTCACTACCTGCTTGCCTCTAAAACAACCAAAATGCTTGGCAGGATTTTAACATTGCAAAGGGAAATCGAATTTTAGGAAAAACAAGTACAAGCAGAATTGCAGTATGTCCCAAAAGTGTGTCATATTTAGTCCCATAATGCCTCATGATCTAAATGGATCAAGAGTGACTTCTCTTAGCTCTTGCTTTATTCTTCTCTTGCCTCTTTTTGAGATCTGAGCTTCAACCAAACAACCCTTTTAATTCAGGGACTGATGCTACTTAGGTCTGCCCCTTCCTTCAGCAGACTTATTCCCTGATTCTCCAAATCCATCTTGCAAACAGCCCTGTACACAGGACACAAAAAGGAAAAAGATGTACCCTTACATTACACGACAGAGCCAGAGCATATGCTCGCATCCTTTATCGTATTTGTACACGCCTCGTGCACCTCGTGCACCTCGTGCACCTCGTGCATGATGTAGGTGCTGAGGACCAGCATCATTACCACCATTTCCCCCATTTTGTAGATGAGACAGTTGAGGTTCAAGACAGTCAGATGATATGCCCAAGGTCATCACATGATGAATCACATGATTCAGTGACAGAAGTAGGACTTTTTTTTAATAGTTTTATTTATTTTGAGGGAGAGAGAGAGGAAAAAACACATGGGGGAGGGGCAGAGAGGAAGAGAGAGAATGCCAAGCAGGATCCTCGCCATAAGCACAGAGCCCGTTGCAGGACTCAAACTCACAAAACGTGGGATCATGACTTGGGCTGAAATCAAGAGTCAGACACTTCACCGACTGAGCCACCCTGGCGCCCTAATAGTAGGACTTTCCAATAGATATTTTTGGAAATATGGCATCTCAGGGAAAACTTCCACCTGCTTCTGTCTCAAAACAGTCCTACTTCTGATATGAAGAGTTACGGCTACTTAAATAAATCAGGTGCTTTCCTTTTGTCAAACTGACATGGAAGGCGGGAGGGCCATACAAAGGAGTAGGGAAGGGGGACAATCCGGCAGTGTGGCATTGCTCACAGGCTGCCCCTGAATAGATTTAATCAATAAAGGAACCATGGGGCTAGCAAGAACTCCCCTTCAAAAACACAAGTACCTTCTGGGAAGATCAAACATCTCTCAGATACCCAGAGACACCCAGACCTAGATAAACCATGGGAGTGGCCTGGTGTGGCAATTTAAGTGTAGAATGTTTAACCACAAAGTCAAGAAGTCTTTAAAAATAAAGTGTTTTTGCTTTGTTTTGTTTTTTTAATGTTTATCTCTGAGAGAGACAGACAGAGCATGGACGGGGGAAGGGCAGAGAGAGAGAGAGAGACATAGAATCCCAAGCAGACTTCGAGCTGTCAACACAGAGTCCAAACCAATGCAGGGCTTGAACCTATGAACTATGAGACCATGACCTGAGCTGAAGTCAGATGCTTAACCCACTGAGCCACCCAGGTGCCCCAATAAGCTGTTCTTTATACAGGGGAATATCGTACAATGAGGATGAAATAGCACACAACAACAGCACACTCTTACGCACACACATAAGAGTAAATGAAAGAACTCAGACACCAAAGAATGCATATTACATGATTCCATTTTAGAAAGTTTGAAAACAGGCTTTCTTTTAATCCATGCTGTTTCAAGCCAGGGGAGACAGAGGGAAGAAGGTAGGAAAACAAAATTTAAGTGCTGCCTACTTCTTTTGCTTCTGGAATCTCAACTGGAGGCCAAAGGCCCCAGAGTCCAACAGACCTGGGTTCAAATCCTGATTCTGCAACTGAGTGACTTTGAACAAGTAACTTAATTCCCTGTGCCTCAGGTTTTTCCATCTATAAAATAGAACTAATAATACCTTCTTCAAAGGGTTGGTGTGAGAAGTAAATGAAATAATGTACGTGAAGTGCCCTGGCAGCATGCGTAGGTGCGGTAATAAATGGTAACTATGATTATCCCCACCCCTGCTGCCTGATGGTAAACCAGGATCAGAGAGCAGATAGGTAAGAGCACAGAGGAGAAGGGAAGGCAAGGACCAAATTAGCCTTGTGATCAAAGATGTGCGGAATTCACCCGGATGCATTGAGAGAGCTGTTCCTTCGCTTCCCACTGCCCACACAGTCTCCTGGATCGTGCTGCCTGCAAGTGCAGGCCAGCCCGCAGCAGCCAAAACAAAGCTGTTTGGTCCCATCCACACAGGCCCTTGCTCAGGACCTGATATTCATCTGATAAACCAACGTGCACTGATGCTTTCATAGTGTTGCTGGCAGCTTACTGGGTTACCCTGCCGGTTAGGCTGTGTTTTAGCCAGAGTCTTATGGACATACAAGGCCTCAACCTAGGCTGGGTGAAATTTCACCTTATCCCAGATCAGCAAAGAGCCAGGTGGAGCTGGAGAGGAGGAGCAGGGACAGGCGGGGGATGGGACAATATGAACCAGAGAGTGTTAAGGTCCGGGCTGCAGGAGGAAGCCAGAAGCCAGGAAGTCTGAGGCTGCAGGGATAAGCAGGCTTTCCTTTCTATCCTTCTTGACTACAGAATGAGAACTACAGGATCAGAAAACTTGGGTTCTCTCCATCTAAGAGGGAAGACAGGTGTCCCTCTGGGAAGCCTCCTCAGGTAAGGGGCCTGGAGTTCCTGGGGAAGCAGAGCAGAGGGAGACTGTTTGGGTTTGATTTTTGGATTGTTAAATGATGCCCCAGGGCATCCACACAGGGAACAGTGGTCGACAAACCAGAAGGAGCAAACTGCTGATGCCCACAACCTGCACGGACCTCAGGGCATGGTACTGGAAGGAAAAGCCAGACTGGGAAGACTACAGGAAATTCTGGCCCCTGCAGGCGGGGGAGGGATCTTGTCTATATTGACAGGAAGCCTGGAGCCCAGGTGGGATTGACAGCAAAGGGCATGAGGGACCGTTTCTGGGTGATGAAAGTGTTCTGGATCTTGAGTGAGGTGGTGGTTACGAGGGCGGATGCCTTTGTCAGAACCCACTGAACTATGCTCTTGGAATGGGTGCAATTCATTTTATGCAAATTATCCCTCAATAAAGTTGCTTTTAAAAGAAAAAAAAATGTGATGCCTTAGTCACAGAGGCTGTTCTACTCCAGGAGCTCCCTGCAGGAGAAACTCAGTAGGCCACACCCCCAACACTGTCCCAGCACATCAGTGTCTGTATGGTAACTTACTGCTAGCAAGAGCTTTCTCCTCTTCTGATCCTCACACCTGCCCCAACCCCCCTTAGTTTTACAGCTAAGGAAACAGAGACACAGAATAGCTAAATGAGCTGGCCTATGTCTTCTCACTCCGAATCCTGCCATTTTTCCTGGAACTGGCCTCAGAGATCACTCGAATGTAAGGAAACTAAGGTCCAGAGAGTGTAAACAGCCTGACCAAAGCAGCAGTGCTAGTTAAGGGCAGAGGCCGAAATCGAAGGCCTGCCTCAGCCCACACAAACAGAATGAGGAACTGTCAAGCTGGGAGCATCCTGAATGGGGGTAGAAGGTGGGCTTTCATTCCCCTTCTGTGTCACTTCCAGAACCTGGACAGAGAAGCAACCTTAAAACAAAAGCAAGGCTCCTTTCCAGCCCTCTTCACGCCACCTCTCCCCGCACGGAGCAGCCCCCACCCCACCCCCTTCAGTCCCAAGGGTCTTGTAACTTTAACAAACCACAGCAACGAACACATGCATTACCTCACCACAGTCTGGCTTATTTCCTAGCAGCAATTGTCCAAAGCTTGCTCCATTTCCCCCCTTCTGTTGGCTGTGCACCCTTTGCCCATTCCTCCCTGCTGAAATCACAAAGCTCTGACCCCAGTGGGCCTGCAGGAGCCTCCGCCTCCTTCCCAAAGTACTTACCATTAGAAAGAGGCCCCTGGTGCTGAACAGTGTGTATCCACTGGCCCCTCTGTATACATTTTTAAAGCATGCATGTGTGTGTGCTTAGGGGGAAAATCCTGGGAGAATCTCAAGACACAACCGGTGGCCATTAACACTGGGGAGAGGAGTTAGAGGGTGGAAGAAGGGAGGATTCTACTTTCCATTTTGTTTCTTTTATGTTCAACGTGAATTTTCCAACCAAGATCCATGGATATGGATTACATTTATTTATTCATGCCAATGAGGATAGTCTGAGCCAGAAAATTACAAGCCATTTTCTTCTCATTCTTAATCTGTACCACAAACAGAAACCCCGAGAAGTATTAATTTTTCATTAATAAAGTAAGCACCTGCAATGTACCACAGTCACTGAAAATGCAACAACTGAAATAATACAAAGACTACGAATCATTCACCTAAATGAGATGGACCCAGGGAAGGGTAAAGGAAGGAGAGGCCCCAGGAGCGAAGCCCCCACCATCCTAAATAGATGTATTGCTCCCATTTGAGCCACTGTTGCCCCCATTTTGTACCTCAGCTGGGGTCTACTCCTATCTGTCATCTGAGTCAAATGTGTTGGCTTTATGCCCTCCTCCGACTAATAGCTTGTTTAGGGCAAGGACTGTCTTACTCTTCTTTGAGTCTCTCAGAGCTTGATGCATGCAAAGTAGAAAGTGAATAAACATTTATTAAATATAATGTAAGGAGGTCTCCAAGAGGGTGGGAGGGACGTGGGTTGTCTCCAACTAGACAGGACTCAAGCAGGCTGGACCTGCTCCCACTTAACACTTGTGCTCAGAACCCCTCACAGATTCCTCTCTTTTGCTCTGTAAAGCTCATGGTAACATGTTTACTAAGACCTTCCCTGCTCTGGACACACCTGACTCTCTGCCCCACTCCCAAGACAAATCCTGTGCCCCAGCAGTCAAACTGGTCCATTCACCACTCCCAGAGCGCACCTTGGGGCTCCCTGCCTCAGGCCCTTGCTCATGCCTTTCCCAATCTCTGCCACTGAAAACCCAGCTCACACGGCCTACTCCCTAAAGACTCACCTACTGTTGCCCTGAAGGCTGGGCTTCCTTCCTCTTCCAAGTCTCCAGGTGCTTCTCTCAGAGTTGTAGCCACCTTGCATTATGGTCGTCTAAGCCTCCCCTACTGCAGCATAAAACCCTGCCTTCCCCCGTGGCTATTACATTGCTAGGAAATGCTTTCTTTAGAAAGAGAGAGGGAGAAACACAAAGGTGTAGTTCAAGTCAGAGGTAGAATTAGGTTAAAGGTTGAGTTTAGAATTAGAATTAGAATTAGAACTGGGTTAATTCTGGTTAATTCGAACTGGGTTAGTCGATTCCTAATCCCACCCACCAGGCGGCGCCCGCAGTCTCATTCCGGTCCAGACGCCTCCGGTTTTTGAAGTTTATTACCTGTCTAACAAGTTTCCTTCCTGCTCTACTGTGCCTTTAAGAAGGTGATCCAGGTGAGGCCCGGCTCCGCCTCCGGTGCCGGCCCCGCCCCCCGCCCCCGCCCGGCCCTCCCAGCTCGCCCAGTCCTCGCGACCTGACCCAGCCGTCTGGGCCGAGGTCCCAGGTCCCGGCCGGCGCCATGGAGCGGCGCTGGCCCCTGGGGCTCGGGCTGCTGCTGCTGCTCTGCGCCCCGCTGCCCCCCGGGGCGCGCACCAAGGAAGGTACCGACCCCCGCCCCGCTCCCCCCCCCCCCCAGGGGCCCGGCCGGCACCCTTTCCAGGAGCCGGCATTCCTGCGGAGGCCCTCTCCGCGCGCGCCCCTCTCCAGCGCTCTTGTTTTGCCCGGCCGCCAGGCGATCGACTGGCCAGGCCAGTCTTTGGTCTTTGACCCCCAAACAACTGGTGGCCCTGGTCAGTCGCCCTGGTCAACAGTTTGCGCCTGGTGGTGGGGAGAGACCTACTGACCGCTGCGAGGAAGCGGCGTCCAGACCCCCGCCCCCCCCCCCCCCCAGCACTCGTGGGGATCCCTTATTCCCAGGCAGTCTCAGTCTCAGGTGCCCAACCCAAAGATCCGGACCCTATGAAGTCAGGGGTGGGAAGTCCCCTTATGCCATCCTAAGCCTGAGGGGGCGCGGGGTGGGGGTGGGCAGAGGGACCTGCCACTGGGGAATGGATTCGAACTCGGGATTGCAGGAGTTTCCAGATGTAGAGATCAAATCTTAATGGTGAAGGCCTGTACACCCTCTCTGGCCCTACTACCCCCATTTTCCCAGGCTCAAGAGCTATGCCTGGTACCGGCACTACACACCCCCAACCACAGGCAGAGCAGGCCATTTGCCTGTAGGAAGGAGCCTCCCCACTCAGGAACCCCCTGTAAGGTTCCCTGACCACACCCTACCCACTCAGGACCCCCAGGGGCTGAGATCCTCTCTTGCCCACACACTCTTCCAATTTTGCAGCTGCTGAATTTCCCCCAGCCAGCACCAGCCACTGCTGAGTGAGAGGGTGCAGGTCTTAAGTGGGGCTGCGCTTCCCAACACTTCCTGCCTTGACTTTGGTCAAGGATCCAGCCTCCAACCCTTGCCCAACTCTGCCTTCCTCCCTTCACACTCTGGAGGAAGACGGACTAATCCCTGAGCTCTTCACTCCTCCTTCCCCAGCTAAACCTCAGGAAGTCACAGCTGTTAGGAACAGGATGTTGAAGCCTTGGGGCTGGGGGCCCAGAATGAGGAATGTGGGTTGCACGTGTGGGTCCTCCTCCCCCAAAGGTGACCAACCTTTTCCTCACCACTTCAGTCACTCTGATGGACACGAGCACAGCACAGGGAGAGCTGGGCTGGCTGCTGGATCCCCCAGAGGATGGGGTAAGTGTCAAGGGAGGGGAAGGCTCAAAGCTGCAGGCCAGTGGGAAATGGGCGGAGAGGTGGGTGGAGGAACGGAGAAAAGAGCAGGAAAAACTGGAAGTGTCTCCTCAGGGAGGGGGAAGGGAGGTGAGTCAGAGCCTCCTGAATGGGACATTTGGGGGGGGTTCAGGCTTCACCCCAGAAGAACGCTTCAATGCCTGGCTCCTCCCCTCCCTGCCCCAGAGAGAGGACTTGGGAGGTGATGAGACCACAGTCCTCCAGGCAGAGGATGAACGGGACCAGGGATGCAATCATTGAGGGCTAAGAACCAAAACACCAGATGTATCTTCAATGCGAGGTCCATCTATCCCAGTAGAGTTGCACAGACAGACTTCAGAGGGTCAAGGGTCAAGGAACCCCATAAAAGTGGATCCTAAATTGCATAGATGTATGGGGATATTCTTTTCTGGATAGGAAAGCCAAAGTTTTCTGCAAGTTCTTCAAACGGTGTTTGCCTCCCCAAAATTCAAAGCTGCCCTCCCACTAGAGGTCCCTGAGCGCTTGGCACCTTGTCCATTTTCCTCAGCCCAGGCACAGCATGCATTCCAGCTGTCTGAACCTGCTCCAAGTCCCTTCCCTCCACAAATATTCCTAAGACCTAGTGAGCAGAGAGACGTTCTTGTGAGTCCCAAAGCACACCTTTCCATCACTCAGCAGAGCTGGCCACAGAACCCCAGGAGGCTGCCCTCGCTGTCTCGGCTTCCTGGAGTCTGGCCTCAGGGCCTCCTTCCCTCTGGTCCTGGACCCCTTTGGCCTTCCTATTCCTATAGGAACGCAGCCTCTATTTCTGGTATTGGGGTCACCTGCTTTCTTTCCCTCTGGGTCCTAGGGTCCTGGCTCTACTCTTAGTTCTCCCACAGAGTGGCCTATAATTAGAATTAATAGACTAAACCATAATGTATCCTACAGGAGGGGCTGCTTGGAAAATCCTGGATTAGGCCAGCCGTAATAGGCGCCTCATCTCATAAAGCAGCTAATCACTCCACAATGAGGGCTGCAGGTCCATTAGCTGGCTCCCACAGGCCTTCGCTGTGCCCCAGCCACCCCCACCCAAATAACTCTTCCCTAATTGGGCTGGAGTGGAAGCAAGGCCCCTTGTGCAGCTCAGGTCAAACAGCATATGTAATGCATATATGCACATATATATGCATATATATGCATTATATACATATATATTTGCACCGGGAGGGCAAGAAGACGGGAGCAGTTACAGACTCCCAATGTCTGCCGTGTCCCCTCCCCTCATCTCACACACATGCACTCGGATTCAGGCTCACCAGAATGTACCCATGTAGCAGCCAGCAGCCTGAGTGATAAGTGAAAGGATCCTTGTTGCTGATCCTGGGCAGCTGGTTCTCCCCCATCTGTCACCGCTGGAACTGGGAAAGGCAAGTCACAGCTGGGAACATCTGCTCCTCTGAGCTCCAGCTGCAGCCATGACAATCTAGCTAATGAGCTGCACATTAACCGCCTACCACCCTTCCACCTGACCTCCACGCCATGCCTTCCCCTTGGGCTTCCTCATCACAGCTTCCTGCTAAGAACAGGCTCCGGATGCCCTCACTGCTGGACACCCCCTGCCCAATCTTTGAACTGCCTCACACAGTGCAAAATTATGTACCTCATATACTCCTGCCCCTGCCACACCCCACCCAATTCTCAGTTGAGGGTGCTTTCCCCTACTTTTTCCCAGAGCTGAGAGTAGCAATGAAAGCCCTTACAGAAGATGTTCTAAGGGCCTCAGACTCCTCTTTAAGGCTCAGGTCAAGATCTCATGGGTTCGTGAGTTTAAGCCCCTTGTGGGCTGACAGCAGAGAGCCTGCTTGGGATTCTCTCTCTCTCCTCTCTTTCTCTACCCCTCCCCCACTCACATCCCTCTCTCAAAAATAAAGAAGTAAACTTTAAAAAAAAGTAATTTAAGGGGCGCCTGGGTGGCGCAGTCGGTTAAGCGTCCGACTTCAGCTCAGGTCACGATCTCACGGTCCGGGAGTTCCAGCCCCGCGTCGGGCTCTGGGCTGATGGCTCAGAGCCTGGAGCCTGTTTCCGATTCTGTGTCTCCCTCTCTCTCTCTGCCCCTCCCCCGTTCATGCTCTGTCTCTCTCTGTCCCAAAAATAAATAAACGTTGAAAAAAAAAAATTTTTTTTTAAATTAAAAAAAAAAATAATTTAAAAATAACAAGGAAGAAAAAGAATGTGAAGTTACATCTCCATTTCATACTTTACACCAAAAAATAAATTCTAAGGAGATTAAAATCTAAACCTAAAAACGAAATCCACAGAAATATGAGGAGAAAATACACAAGATCCTTGTAAGTTTGGGATGAGAGAGCTTCCCAAGCAAAATACACGACCTAGAATTCATAAAGGGAGAGAAGATAGACGTTACTATGTAAAATTTTTAAATGTAGGCCAACATTAAAGATATCATTAGCAAATTAAGTGGCATGACAGGAAGAAAACATTTGAAACATATTTCAAGCAAACGATTAGCATCTATGATGTAAAAAAAAAAAAAAAAAAGGTTCATCCAAATGAACACTCAAAAGGTAACAGGCAAAGTTTACAAACACATAATTACATAAAAATACAGATAGCCAATGAACAAAATAGAAACGCACAGCCTCCTTCTCAAAAGAAATGTAAATTAAAATGGCAGGAAGCTGTGTTTTGTCCATAAGAGAGGCCAAAAGTAAAGAGATCTTCAATATCCAGTTTCTCAAAAAAAAAAAATGAGCCCTCATGCATTGTTGGTGAAAGTATAAATTGATAAATCCTTTTTGGAGGCCAATTTGACAGTATCTTCTTACAAAGTTTATAATATTTACCTTTTAATACAGCACTTCTACAGAAATCTTATAGAAATCTACACATTTACTTAAAAAAAAACTAGAAGCTACCTAAATGTCCAACAACAGGAGAATAATTAAATAAATTACGGTACATCCATACAATGGAATACTATTTTATGGATTGCTAAAAAGACTTAGGTAGATCTTTTTATACTCTCGTGAACATCTTTCAAAGACTTTTTATTTGTTAAAAACAAAAAGTAGGTTACAAAATAACAGGTTAAAAAATTATGTTAAAAACACAGAAAAACATTCAAACGTTTCTCTAGAGGCACTAAAAATGGTCTGGGGAGCTTCACTCCAAATTGTTAAGAATAACTTCCCATGAAGAGGTAGTCGGGTGGGAGGACTTTCACTTTATATTACATATGTTTATTCTTTGACTTTAAAAAAAAAAAAAAAACTCATTTATTTTGAAAGTGTGTGCATGTGGGGGGGAGGGGGGAAGGGCAGAGAGAAAAGGAGAGAATCCCAAGCAGGCTGGGCACAGTCAGCTCAGGGCCCCTCGTGGGACTTCAATCCGTGAACCTTGAGATCATGACCTGAGCCGAAGTTGGACGCTTAACAGACTGAGCCACCCAGATGCCCCTTCTTTGACTTTAATAATTAGCCCTTAGAAATAAAATGATCAAGAACATAGGAGCACCTGGCTGGCTTAGTGGAGCATGTGACTCTTGACCTCAGGGTCATGAGTTCATGCCCCACACTGGGCAGGGAGCCTACTTAAAAAAAGAGAGAAAGAAAGAAAAAGAGCATAAACTCTGGAGCCTAGAGTGCCTGGGTGCACATCCCAGCTCTGCCTCCTAATGACAATGCACAGGGCAAGTCACTTAACCTCGTTGTGACTCAGTGTCCATCATGGAAAGTGTTTATAACAGTGACTGGTGCATAGTAAGTCCTGTATTAGTGCTAGCCATTGTTATTACTAAGTTTAAAAATAAAATGCTTTTGGGGCTCCTGGGTGGCTCAGTCAGCTAAGCATCCCACTTCAGCTCAGGTCATGATCTCATGGTTTGTGAGTTTGAGTCCCGCATCGGGCTCTGTGCTGATAGCTCAGAGCCTGGAGCCTGTTTCATATTGTCTCCATCTCTCTCTCTGCCCCTCCCCTGCTTGTGCACTATCTCTCTCAGAGATAAATAAACATTTAAAAAAACTTTTAATAAATAAATAAAAATAAAATGCTTTTCGTGTAAAAGCAATTAACGGGGGTGGACTAGATGGTGTCTACGAGTCCAAGCAACCCCATCCATTGTTGATTTTGATAGTGACCATAACTGGAAGGAATACTGGAGAGGGTGAGTTCCTTCCATACAGAAGAGATTTATGCTTGTTCGTGCCCTCCAAAAGCTTAGGGGCCTTAATGTTAAAGGTAGTTATCCTCTTTTCTACACAAATAGGCAGAAAGGTTTTGTGAATGAGTTTCTGCCATAAAAGTCGGCCTTTGGGGCACTTGACAATCCTGACTGATGAGACAGGTAAAAAAGCGGTGCTCATACCTCTGCAGCTGAAGTGGGCTCACTGAAGAGACCGGGGCTGGCTGCAGATCGCATGGGGGTATTGTCTTGCCCATCCTGTATCCAAATAAATCCTGACTCTAAACATTTAGCTTCTTCTCCTGGAGCCCGGGGGGGTGGAAAGAGAGCAGGACAAGCAGGTGAACTGGGGGAGCTCTGACACCAGCTTCCCCATCATCAGCTCTAGAAAACCAGAGTTTAGGGAGCAGGTGATGACTTGGATGGAGCCTAACTCGGAGTTTTCCTTCTCGCAGTGGAGTGAAGTGCAGCAGATACTGAATGGGACACCCCTCTACATGTACCAGGACTGCCCACTGCAAGATGGCGGGGACACTGACCACTGGCTGCGCTCCAACTGGATTTACCGGGGGGAGGAAGCTTCGCGTGTCCATGTGGAGCTGCAATTCACCGTGAGGGACTGTAAGAGCTTCCCTGGGGGAGCCAGGCCTCTGGGCTGCAAGGAGACCTTCAACCTCCTGTACATGGAGAGCGACCAGGACGTGGGCATTCAGCTCCGACGGCCCTTGTTCCAGAAGGTGCTTCTACCCCGCCCCACCTCCCACCCCTGCCACTTTGGTCCTAACACTGGTTCCTGCCCCCGCTCAGCTCAGGAAAAGAGACAGTGGCAGAAGGAAGAGAAAGAGGATCTAGGTGTCCAATAAGGACAAGAATGCGGGACTAGCAATCAGAAGAGGTGGATTTGAGTAGCGTAGAGGCCCCCTGACCTGCGGGACATACCTCCCAGGACCCCCCCCCCCCGCCCCCCACGGGATGCCTGCACAGACAGTACTGAACCCCGATACATACATTCCCGCGGTTAAGCTTTCACGTATAAATCAGGACGGAGCCAGAGACACAACACTGGCTCGTAATAAAATAAAACAATGATAACAGTACACTGTAATATAAGTTATCAGAGTATAGTCTCTTTCCCTCCCCCTCTGTCTCAAAATATTTCACGTGCTGTACTCACCCATTTCCTCGTGGCGCTGCAAGATAACAAAACGCCTCTCCAGGAGAGGGAGAGAGGAACGAAGCACCGCTGAGTCCTGTCGTCAGCCTGTGACGTGACGTGACGTGACGTGGCGTGACGTGACGTGACGTGACGCCGGCGCACCTGGCTACTATTGACCTTCTGACGCAAGGTCAGGAGGAGGAGCCTCTGCTCGCAGGCGTGGTTGACAGCCCTGCCAGCTTTGACAACTGCGAAGCTGAAGCCGCGAAAGCCGGACCGCGGATAAGGAGGAGCTGCTTTGCCTTTTCTGCTCCGTCCGGCCTTTGCGCTCTGCACTTAACCTCTGAGAGGTTTTCTTGTCTTAAAATAGTGGTGATAATAGCCAATTTAGCCAATAGCCGGCCTTATCTGTTTCGGCGGCTTTGCCTCCGTTGAGATAACGGCATTCCCTGGTGGAGGTATTTGGACTTTTGCTATCAGCACCCAGGCTGCTTGCGAGTGACACACCCCCGTGGGTCTACCTAGAGCTGTGTAGGGAGACACTTCTCTGCAGGCTATCTCTCTAATACCATCCCTCTCTTTCCTACTCAAGAAGATGTACCGGAATGCAAAAGCGTAAGAAGCATATTATAGGACGTGCTCGTTTTTTGTTTGTTTTTTTTTTCCCAAAGAGAAGATGTTGTAAAGTTTGTTATTAGTAATAAATGAATGATGACGCACTTCATAACTGATCACCTCATTGGCACAGACGCTGGGAACACCTTCGAATAGTGGAAATTATATGGGCTATAGCGTCTCACTGCCTGGTTACCAGTCCCATCATGTAGCTGTGTGATCTTGTCCAAGGTGTCTAGCCTCTCTTCGCCTTAGTTTCTTCATCTGTTAAGTGGGGATGGTAATCCATCCTACCTCGTAGGTTTATTGCAAGGACTGAACAGCATAACACACATAAGACGCTTAGCCAGTAGCTCACAAGTAATAAGCCCTTGGTTTACAGTTGTGTAAACTATATTTATTTATTTATTTATTTATTTATTTATTTATTGTATATTTTAATGTTCGTTTATTTTGAGAAAGAGACACAGAATATGAGTGGGGGAGGAGCAGAGAGAGAGGGAGACACAGAATCCAAAGAACACTCCAGGCTCTGAGCCGTCAGACCAGAGCCCTACATGGGGCTGGAACCCATAAATCGTGAGATCATGACCTGAGCCAAAGTAAGAGGCTTAAGTGACTGAGCCACCTGGGCACCCCTAAAGTATTTTTTTTTAATGTTTATTTATTTTTGAGAGAGAGAGTACAAACATGGGAGGAGCGGCGGGGTGGACAGAAGGTGCAAAGCAGGCTCTGCACTGACAGCAGACAGCCCGATGTGGGGCTTGAACTCATGAACCATGAGATCACGACCCAAGCTAAAGTCGGATGCTCAACCACTGGGCCACCCAGGCGTCCCTGAACTATAAAGTATAGAGCAAACAACGGTTTTCTGTCCCGTGGGAGTGAAGCATGACTTTACCATCCCCTTCTCGCACACCTCTCCTTCCCAGGTGACCACTGTGGCTGCAGACCAGAGCTTCACCATCCGAGACCTCGCATCTGGCGCCGTGAAGCTGAACGTGGAGCGCTGCTCCTTGGGCCGCCTGACCCGCCGAGGCCTCTACCTCGCTTTCCACAACCCAGGTGCCTGCGTGGCCCTGGTGTCTGTAAGGGTGTTCTACCAGCGCTGTCCTGAGGCCGTGCAGGGCTTGGCCCGATTCCCCGACACCCTGCCCGGACCCGGCGGGTTGGTGGAAGTGGCAGGGACCTGCTTGCCCCATGCCCAGGCCAGCCCTGGTCCAGCGGGTGCACCGCGCATGCACTGCAGTCCGGAGGGTGAGTGGTTGGTGCCCGTGGGCCGATGCCACTGTGAGCCTGGCTACGAGGAAGGCAGCAGCGGTGAAGGATGCCTGGGTAAGGAGGCCGGAGGAGGGGGTGGGCACTTGCAGGGGCCACTCGGGGGAGGGCCTCCAGGTGCCGAGGGAGGGAAGGAGGTCCACGCTCCATCTCCACGAAGTGTTGACTGTGTGGCTGAGCACCCCAGGAGACACATGCAGGGTGCTTCTGGTACAGAGGATTGGAGGCGGTGGCGAATGGGGATGATTCTGCCTGTAAACACATTGGCCAACCATGGCTCTGCTGCTTTCTCCCTCCAGCCTGCCCTAGCGGCTCCTACCGGGCAGACACAGATGCACCACATTGTCTCAAGTGTCCAGAGCACAGCACAGCCGAGCCCAAGGGGGCCACTGTCTGCACCTGTGAGAGCGGCCATTTCCGAGCCCTGGGGGAGGGCCCCCAAGTGGCGTGCACGCGTGAGTCCAAGGGGGAGGGCCTGGCCATCTGTGAGGAAGCTCAGGACTTTTGGTGAGCCCATGTTAAGGTCGAAGTTTTCCGGAACTTTTCAGAAATTGGGCACCATTTAAAGTGCCAGACGTTAGAGCTCCTCCCCCTCCCCCCACTTTCCTGGAAGAATGCAGAGCTGAGCTGGGTCTGAATCCAATCTCCCAGCAAGGCCTTCGGCGGTGGGAGGAGGCAGGGGCCAGCAGGCTAGATGAGAGCAAAGCTGGTTCCTCCTAATGGCCCCTCTTCTCCTTACAGGGCCCCCCTCAGTTCCCCGAAACCTGAGCTTCTCTGTTTTGGGGACTCAGCTCTCCCTGCGTTGGGAACCCCCAGCAGATATGGGGGGGCGCCAGGATGTGAGGTACAGTGTGGGGTGTTCTCAGTGTCGGGGAGCAGCAGTGGACGGGGGACCCTGCCAACCCTGCGGGGGAACTGTGCGCTTTTCCCCGGGAGCCAGCGGGCTCACAGCACCGGCCGTGCGTGTCAACGGCCTTGAACCCTACGCCAACTATACCTTTAACGTTGAGGCCCAGAATGGAGTGTCGGGGTTTGGCCCGTCCACGCATGCCAGCACCTCACTGAGCATCAGCATGGGGCACGCAGGTGAGTGACCTGGGCAGGGGCCAGGACAGGACTGGAGGAAACCAGAAGGGCTCAGGACCACAGAGACAGATTGACGGGCAGAAAGCAATCAAAAAGCGACTTAGGTTCTTTCTTCTTTCTTCCCAAACCCCCTGGAACCCTCTTGACTCACAGAGTCACTGTCAGGCTTGTCCCTGAGGCTGGTAAAGAAGGAGCCACGGCAGCTGGAACTGACCTGGGCAGGGTCCCGGCCCCGCAGTCCAGGGGGGAACTTGAGCTACGAGCTGCATGTGCTGAATCAGGTGAGGATGAGGCAGAGGGACAGTCCCTGGTGTCTGGGTGTCTGTTCTGGGGCACAACTCGCCATTCCTAGCCTGGGTGATGGGACGGAGGGAGAACTGGCCGAAGCGAACGGTGTGGCTTTCTCAGGACAAAGCCTGCAAACAGCCCTGCCCTGACTATTCCCCAAGCCACCCCTGTCCACATGATCCCAAGACTGCCATCGCCTCCACTAGGTCTCTCTCTGCACAGCCCAGTTTCCGTTGGTTCTCATCCACAGGACGAAGAAAGGCACCAGATGGTTCTAGAACCCAGGGTCTTGCTGACCGAACTGCAGCCAGACACCACGTACATTGTCAGAGTTCGAATGCTGACCCCTCTAGGGCCTGGCCCTTTCTCCCCTGACCATGAGTTCCGGACAAGCCCTCCAGGTGGGTGGGTTACCCTGTGTTCTGCCCCAAACACACATGCACCCGTCATCCCACTGAGGCTTCTCAAACACTGCTCCAATCAGTGACCTTTCCTCTTCCGCTATGCATGTGCATATGCACATACATGCATGTACACATAGGAACTGCCTCAGCGGAGAGAGCCCCACATGGACTCCCACAAAGCCCCCTCCCCATAGTAATCTCAGACATTTTCTTGAGAGAGAGAGAGCACAAGCAGGGGAAGGGGCACAGAGAGAGAGAGAGAGAGAGAGAGAGAGAGAGAGAGAGAGAGAAAGAATCTTAAGCAGGCTCCACACTCAGCAAGGACCTGGGTCCTCAGTCCCACAACCCTGGGATCATGACCTGAGCTGAAATCAAGAGTCAGACACCGGGAGCACCTGGGTGGCTCAGGTGGTTAAGCGACTGATTCTTGGTTTCAGCTCAGGTCATGATCTCATGTTTTGTGAGTCTGAGCCCTACAGCGTGGAGTCTGCTTGGGGTTCTCTCTCTCCCCCTCTCTCTCTCTCTCTGCCCCTCCCCCACTCACTCTCTTTGTCTCTCTCAAAAATGAATAATACACTTGAAAAAAAGAGTGGGACACTAAACCAACTGAGCCACCCAGGCGCCCCTCCTCAGAACACCTTCTGCTGCTGGATACTGCCAGCCAGGATCCTGCCAAACCTCCTAGCCCCCCGGTTTCGTGCTTGTCACCAGGCAGCCCAAAGCTAGGGCCCTGGGGTGAGGCCTCTCCGCATGCTCCCCCCCCACACACACTCCCCCATCTCCTCGCACAGGAGACACACCTGAGGCCCACTGAGGGACCTGCCCCTGGGTGTGCCCTTGTAGCCTTCATCGTCCCTGTGGACTCTGAGACCTCCAGCCCTCCTCACCCCCTGTGCCACAGTTTCCAGGGGCCTGACTGGAGGAGAGATTGTGGCCATCATCTTTGGGCTGCTGCTGGGCGTAGCTCTGCTGCTGGGGATGCTCTTCTTCCGCTCAAGGTGCTGTTCCTGCCCCTTGCCGGCTGCCACCCGGGGCCCCAGAAGCCCTGGAATGCAGCCCCAACACCCCTCCCCTCCGCTAGTATGAAAGCTCCCTCCAGCATTCCCCCACCCTGTCCTGTGCCCCCAGCCCCTGTGGTTTGTGGGTAAAACCCAGCCAGAGCTCCCTGGGCCCCTGCGGCAGTCCCGGGACTCTAAAGCAATGCTCCCTCACCCCTGCAGGAAAGCTCAGCGGCGACACCAGCAGAGGCCCCGTGATCGCGTCACTGACGTGAACCGAGGTGAGCCCAGGGCACCTGTGTGTGTGTGTGGGGGGGGGGGGGGGGGGACGTGTAGGCTTGGGAGGAGCCACTGGGATAGAACCAAAGAACCCACATTTGCCAAGCCAACTCTGGGAGCACGAGTCGGGGCCATGGTCTCTGGAGCTTTTCTGTTTTGCTACCTAATTAACTTTGGTTAATTAACTTTGTACTGATAGCCCCCCAGAGGCTCTGTGCAATTACCTGTTAGCTCTTGGTGCCACTGTTCCGACACCCTGGCTGGCCAGGTCTGCTGGCCGAGGCTTGGTGGGAAGGGGGTTGCTGGCAGGCTCCCTGAAGTCCTCCGAGGCATGTGGGCTTCCTACCGGTCACCTCATTAGGTGCCCCCACGAAAGGGGGAGGCAGTGGTCCCTCCGAGTAACAGGGTGAGGGCGAGGCTTGTCTGGGAATGTGAATGAGGTGTGAGTGATTGGAGGAGTATGGCTAGCAGGGGTGAAGAGGAAGGGCAAGAGATTTGAAGTGTGGTCAGCGAGCCATGGAAAGATTGGGTAACTCGAGGCTGTGAACAGCTTTCAGCCCCAGGTTCTGGGACTGCAGCTCTGGGACTCTGGGGGCGAGGACACAGAGCTTTGCGCGTAGACAGAGGAAGAACCTCATTGTTAAGGACGGAGACTTTCTCCCACTTTAGCCAAAACAGGACTCTTATGGGAACAAAAAAACTCCTGAGCCTTGAAGTTCGAGTTCCTGTGGTGAGCCCCCCACCCCCCGTTCTGCCTGCAGAGGACAAGCTGTGGCTTAAGCCGTATGTGGACCTCCAAGCATATGAGGACCCTGCCCAGGGAGCCCTGGACTTCACCCAGGAGCTTGATCCAGGCTGGCTGATTGTGGACACTGTCATAGGGGAAGGTGAGCCCCGCAGGTCCCCTGTGTGTGGCAGCACAGAGCTGCGAGCCGGCTGGCCTGTCAGTTGACCCAAGAGCTCCTACATGAGTTTCCTTTCTGCTCTACCCTGAATCTTCCTCGAATTGCTGTGGTCATGCTGTAACCCCTTTATCAGATGTCCTCAAGCAGCCCCTGCTTCCTACACAGTTTGCTTCGGTGGTTATGGAGTTTCTGATGAACAGCCTTAAACACATCATCTTTGTCAGCAGAGGGGTCATCGTCCCCAGGCTCAGGCTCTTCTCAGATGGTTCCCAAACGTGGGAGAGCTTCAGAGCCTCCCTCGCCCTGCATTCCACCCCACCAGGGGCCCAGTGTCCTTGGGCTGCCCTGATCCCTTGGGTCACTAGAGGAAATGGATCTGAGCAGAGAACAAAGCTCAGCAGTGTCCTTGCTGGCTGTGCAGCCAAGCCAGCTGCGCTGTGACCGGAGGAGCTCGCGCGAGAGGAGGCAATGGTTAGCCTCCCCAGTCACTGGTGCACTGGCCCCGGCCCACCCCGCCCTTTATAAACACAGCCCGGTGCCACTGCACGACACGCACTCACCTGGCATTTACCGAGCACCTACTGTTAGCTGAGAACTCTGCTCACCTGGGACACCGTGCCGAACAGGTTGTGTGGCTGCACCGCTCCTCCAGATTCCTGGCCCCTTGCCTAGGAAGTACGGCCCAAGCCCCTGTCCCACAAAGAGCAAGCCACTTTTCTGATCCAGCGAAGAAAAGAACCAGAGTGCTGGAGGATACTGCTACCTGTCCCCCCAGGGGCATCGGGCCATGGCCTGTCTTCTTTCCACCCAGGAGAGTTTGGAGAAGTGTATCGAGGGACCCTGAGGATCCCCAGCCAGGACTGCAAGACTGTGGCCATTAAGACCTTGAAAGACACATCTCCAGACGGCCAGTGGTGGAACTTCCTTCGAGAGGCCACCATCATGGGCCAGTTCAGCCACCCACACATTTTGCACCTGGAAGGCGTTGTCACCAAGAGTAGGAGCAGTGGTCTCCAGGAGCGTGGGGAGGGAAGGAGGAGGAAGGGAGGGCAAGAGAGCACCGGAAGCATAGGGGAGATCTGCTGCCAAGGGCAGGAAGTCTGGTTCTGGGAGGAGATGGGTAGAGGCTGCCAGGCCGACTTGTGCTTTGTGTCTCAGGAAAGCCCATCATGATCATCACGGAGTTTATGGAGAACGGAGCCCTGGATGCCTTCCTGAGGGTGAGGAGGGTGGACAGCCAGCTGGGGAGGGGAATGCACCATGGATGCCTGGGTTTGGGCTCCTGGTTTGGGAGGAGGAGACCCTGCCCGGTGCCTAACTGGCCCGCTCACCCTGCTGCAGGAGCAGGAAGACCAGCTGGTCCCTGGGCAGCTGGTGGCTATGCTGCAGGGCATCGCGTCAGGCATGAACTACCTCAGCGACCACAGTTATGTCCACCGGGACCTGGCCGCCAGGAACATCTTAGTGAGTCAGAACCTGTGCTGCAAGGTGTCTGACTTTGGCCTCACCCGCCTTCTGGACAACTTTGATGGCACTTACGAAACCCAGGTTAGAGCCCTGCGCTCGCTGCGTCTACGCTCGCATGCAACTGTGTGGCATACATACGGTCACACACGTATGAGTATGGGACGCGTGCTTTTGTGGACACAGTAATGACTCATCCCTTTGCACAGGTGCTTTCTCGCGCCCCTCCTTGCCCTGAAACACATCACCTTTCTGCCCTACATGCCCTGTTAGGGAGGAAAGATCCCCATCCGTTGGACAGCCCCCGAAGCCATTGCCCATCGCACCTTCACCACGGCCAGCGACGTGTGGAGCTTTGGGATTGTGATGTGGGAGGTTCTGAGTTTTGGGGACAAACCGTACGGGGAGATGAGCAATCAGGAGGTAAGCCTGGGGTAGTCCTCCCCATGTCACCCCTGACTGACTTCTCATCTCCCCAAACCTTCCCGTGGCCCCTTCCTGTAGACATCCTATTCTTTCTCCCTGACCCAGTCTTTCTGCACCCTTGCTCCTCTGTCCCCGTCGTCTTACTCCCTGTTCTCTTTCCTACTGGTCAGGGGGTGGGTAGAGGCTCTATCGCAGTGATCTTGTGTGCACAGAGGCTTCTCATGGGGCCCCTCCCTGCTCCCCTGCTGCAGGTAATGAAGAGCATTGAGGATGGGTACCGGCTGCCCCCTCCCGTGGACTGCCCCGCCCCTCTCTATGAACTCATGAAGAACTGCTGGGCCTATGACCGAGCCCGTCGGCCCTCCTTCCACCAGCTGAAGGCACATCTGGAGCAATTGCTTGCCAACCCCCACCCCTTGCGGACCATTGCCAACTTTGATCCCAGGTAACCACATAGGAGAGGGCAAGGGGATTCGGAGGGCAGATCTGGCAGAAGGAAAATAGGCGTTCAGCAACATTCACCGAGGGCTAGGCCTGTGGACCTGTGGACAGAGCACGGCGTCTGCCCTCGGGGAGAAGATGCCATCCCATCCTTGATAGGTCTGGGTTGGTAGGATAGAAAACAAGCACAGAGATGGAAAGCACATATAAACAGTGCCTATGACCCGATAACTACTCCAGAGAGCTTGTTTACTTGGGTGGGGATTGGGGTGGGGGAGATAGAGCAACCAGCAAGTGCTAGACAGTGGGATGTGTGCATGTCATGGCCGAGGGAGGGGCAGCCTCGTGGGGTCTCCCAGAGCACATGGCCAGCCCGGGTTGGGGAGCTTAGGGCAGACCGGTTACAAATAGCGCAGGGTCCCAGCAGAGATGGTGGGGTCAGTGCAAGGGGGACCAGCTCTGCTGAGAAGTTTGGACTCTACCCTGAGTGCAGAGAACCATTGACCAGTTTGTAAGTCGGAGGGACATGGTCAGCATCGTGTTTTACCAGAAACATTGCCGGCATGTGGAGAATGAACTGGTGGCAGGAGTGAGGTGGGGGAGATGGGCACGGCTGGACTCTGAATGCTGGATCGGGTGAACCAGCCCTGGCATGCTGGCCTCCATATCACACCACCATATATAACCTTGTTTCTGGGAGGAAATATGCTCCAAGCTCCAGCTTTTGAAACTATCTTTCGGAGCAACAACTCCCTCGTATACTGGAGACTGCGTGTGCTAATCTTTCTGGAATGTTGAATATTTTTCCCCCAGCAGATTTACTTTGCTAATGGTTTTGGCTCTGGCTGGCTTTAGTACAGCAACACTCATTGTCTTTGAGGGTGTCAGAGTGCAAGAATAACAGCCGAGGTGGAGGGGGCAAGCCGTGGCTGCTCCCAGAACTCAGGGGGCCGCCCCGAAAACGGCAGGACCATGCCTAGCTTCTAAAGCCTCCGCTCTCCTGCCGTCTGCTTCCTCTCAACTGCGGTGGTTGACGCTTGAGTCTTAACCAGCCACCAGTCAGTTACTCAGGACTGGCCACTCCCGTGGGAGATGGGCTGATGGCATGCTTCTGTTGGGGGCTTCCAGGGCTGTCACCTCCCCTGAGTCTATCAGTGTCACAGGACCGTCAGCCTGCCTGTTGCCGTGAGCACACCAGGACTTGGGCCAGGAAATGAGTTCGCAGACAATGGCCAGGCTAATCCACAAAGTCCAGATAATCTCTGTGCTCAGACACCCAACTTGAATGCTGGCTGCAGATGCTCAGAGGCTGAGCCCCGATCTCAGAAAAGCTGGGGCAGGAAGTTGCGGACAGCCCCTGCACGTCCCGTGCAACCGAGGGACCCCTTGTCCCACAGGGTGACGCTCCGCCTTCCCAGCTTGAGTGGCTCCGATGGGATCCCCTATCGAAGCGTCCCTGAGTGGCTGGAATCCATACGAATGAAACGCTACATTCTGCACTTCCGCTCGGCTGGGCTGGACACCATGGAGTGTGTGTTGGAGCTGACGGCCGAGTGAGAACCCCGGGGGGAGGCGGGCCCCAGGCAGGGAGGGCTGCTGGGGGTTGAGCCCAGACTCACAGTCCCCTTTCGTCGCCCACAGGGACCTGGCACAGATGGGAATCACGCTGCCGGGACACCAGAAGCGCATCCTTTGCAGTATTCAGGGATTCAAGGACTGAGCCCCTCCTGCACCTACCCTGGCCTCAAAGAGCAAGGATGGGGCCATGGTCACTCCCCATGGCCCTCCCCTCATCCTACAAGATGTAGGCCTTCGGTGCTGCTCCTGCCCACCCTTGCCTGAGGAACTCACCTCTGGACCCAGGAGCCTTTGTTTTAAAAAGGGAGGTGGGGGTAGAAGTGAAAAGGTAATTGGGGGAGGGACTTGGGGGAGGGTTTAATATATATACATATACATATATATTTTTGTAAATAAACAGGAACGGAGTTTTCACCTTTACCCCGGGCTTTTTTATCCCTGTATCTCCTCCATCCCACCCGTGAGGGCTGTACACACAAGAAAGATTCCTGAGAATTCTGGAAAACAGGTGTTTTTTGTTTTTTGTTTTTTTTTTATCTGTAGCTATAGCCACAACCTGGCAGCATGGGGGTGGGTGGGGGTGTCCAGGCCAGTCAACCCAGCCCAGCCCAGCCTCCCCGAGTCAGGGGGTCTCCAGGCCCTCAGCAAGCAGAATGCACGGCTGCTAGGGGACCAGCCAAGGGCATCGGTGCAGCAGTGAAAGCAGCAGCGCTCAACCTGGTGCCCCCTCAGGTGGGGCACACCTTGGTGGGGGGGGTGGTCCCTGCAGGACGGGGGTGGACTGGAAACCCAGAGCTGGGACGCTGCAGCCCTAGGCCATGTCGGGGCTTTGCACAGGACACCTGGGATACAGGGCAGGGGCTGGTGTGGAAGGAGAGGCTGAACATCAGAAGATAACTGAAGGGGGGCAGGGCAGGTGGAGGGCAGGGTGGTCTCAGTGTGGATGGTCCGCTAATGGGGAAGGAACGGAGTCGCCGGTGCCCACTCAGGTCTGGGCTCTGGCAGTGTGGCACTTCCGGCAGAGCACGTGGCCATCCAGGGGGAAGCAGCCGTTGTCATCCGCCTCAATGGACAGTGGCTTCCCGCAGTCCTGGAAGGAAGGAAGAGTCCGCCGTTGGGAAGGCCCCGGTGCACGCCGCCCCCCCCCCCCCCCCCCGACACCTCCGCCTTTAAATTAGGAAGACCAAATGCTCTATGCCTTGGCTGATGCCCAGCTTCACTGCCTGTGTCCCCAATCACACCTACCCCTAGCCCTATCCTCACTTCTTCTGCCCATTTTCACTCTTGTCCCTAGGCCTCTCCCGCCCAAGGTGAGCAGTGGGAAGAGCTGTTCCCAAGGCCTCCACCCAATAAAAGATGTGGGGCCTCTCCCACCTGCCTCAACTCCCCTCACTTCCTCCTTTAGCCTCACCAAGCACATCCCCCCTCCCCAAAATAGCGAAGCCCCACACCCTTTCCTCCACTGGCCGCCCCCTTTCTTGGTTTATCTGAAATACAGCGGAAGCTCAGTGAAACCCCACAGAAACCCCTCCCTGCGTCATGGGCAGAAACCCCTCCCTGCATCATGGGCAGTGACGGGAGCATCTGGGTGGGGACAGGTATGGGCACCGCGCCCCGTCAAAATTGCAACTGCGACCTCCAGGCTGGCACTGCCCACCAACCACCTGGTAGCGAGCAGTGTCCCACCACCTCCCAGCCCTGGGGGCCGGCCAACCTCACACTTGTAGCACTTCATGTGGAAGTTCTTATCCAGAGCGACCACTCGCACGGTCTCCTCGCGGCCAGGCTCAGGCATGATGGGCCCTTCGCAGACCGAGCACCTGGGGGCGTACTGCCTGGAGGGGCCGAGAGCGGGGCAGGAGTCAGCACGGGGCAAGGGGTACCCAGGGCTGCCCATGAAAGCGCAGGGGAGGGAGACAGCAGTTGCGCGGCAACAGGGCAGACTTAGCCCATTTTGCGCCACACAAAGTCCTGAGACGAGCCACCTTATCTGGCCCTTGTCAAGGGGGTTTCCCACCTTTCCCCTCACCCACTCCAGGAACCTCTGCCACTGGGTCTTGACTCCATCTGTCATCCACACTGCAGTCAGAGGCATCCTTCTCCAGCCCCCATCCCTGGACCCTTGACCCTAGCCTTCGGCCACGCAGGTGTCTCTCTGCCAGACCACTGGGGTGTGTGGAGGGAGGGATGTGAAGTTCTGGACGCCTAAGGTGGAATTTTTAACAACACACACCTCAGACACACCGTCAGAGGTGGGAGTCGGATTCTGCAGCTTCCCTGCACTGCCCTTGAGCTATGGGATTCTGCCACTGGCCTCAGAAAGTAGCCACCTTGTAAACACTGTTTCTAGGGAAAAACCAGAGTTCTAAAAAGCTGATTTCCGAAAGAACTTTTAGAACCCAGCCTGCGTGAAATGAAGTCATTCCAGCACACATTGTTGAACACAAGACCGCACCCACGAGAAGCCTCAGCGAGCCAAAGGCCAGAGGGCACTTGCCAGCAGCCAAGACTTGCTACCAAGGTCTGAGGCCACTGGACAGCTAAATCCAGATGAACTGGTCTCTGCTGTCTACACACAGGATGTGGGGCCAGAAAGGAAGGCCAGGGGTTGGGGGCTGTCTCAGAATCAGGAGGCAACCCAGCTCCCAGACGACCGCGGCTGGCAGCCAGAGAAGAGCCCAGAAGACAGGAGGTGGGTCCTCACTTGTGGTAGTCGGGTACACAGTGGGGCCGGTTGGCCTGATCCACAATGAAGGAGGTGCCCTCCAGCGGGCAGGAGCAGACCACACAGGTGAAGCACTGCGGGTGGTAGGCTTTGCCGGTGGCCCTCAGCATGCGGTCAGTGATGGGCTGCCCGCAGGTGTTGCACTTCTCCAGGGTGTCCTAAGGAGATAGCAGCAGGACATCAGCAAGGAACTGACACCCAAAAGGCAGCTGCCGAGGTGCGTCGGCCCCAAGTCCCCACCCGGCCCTTGACTGAGCCCCACGGCGGCGTGCCCCTCAGCCCAGCCCTGACTCACGGTATAGCAGCCCTCACAGTAGGGCGCCCCCTCCAGGCTGTAGAACTGCTGTCCCTGCAGCTGCTGCTCACACTGGTGGCAGGTAAAGCAGGTGATGTGGAACAACTGCCCCAGAGCCCGAACTGCAGGCTGCGTGCGTGCCAGGGGCTGATGACACCGGCCACAGGACTCTGGAGAGGCCAGAGAAAACAGAAGTCAATAGGAGGAAGGAGCGGGGCAAGGGATCGGAGGCTCTGGCGGCGGGGTGCGGAGCCCAGGAGCCTGCGGGGCAGCGGCGGGAGGCCCTGAGGGAGGCCGTGAGCTCACCGTTGACAGCCACGTTCTGCCTCTGAGGGTGCTCCATGTCCTGCATCAGCTGCTGGGTCAGCTGCTCCAGCTCCTCCACCTCCTTCAGAGTCAGAGGTCCCGGGGCCCCAGGGGAGCGGACCTGAAACCCCAACACTCTCTTCATCCTCTCTCGACAGTCATCTTCCTCCAAGAACTCTCCCCAGCCAGCTTGGCCACTTTCTTCCAATGAGGACTGACTCCCCGCGCATTTCCCAGACGCTCACGTTGGACTCTGAAAGCTCCTCCTTCTCCCTCCCTGACCCCCAGCACCACGCAAATAAGGGGAAGGGGATGAACCTTCCACCCACTTTGCCCACCCCCCACCCCCCGGGCAGTCACGGACAGGCCAGAACAACTGAGCGGACAGAGGCCACACACACAGCAGCTGAGGTCACCGAAGCAGCCAACACACCCGGCCACGCGTCAACTCCACAGAGCATGCGCAGACATGGCCCCCCACGGAAGAGGTCGGCACGTGATGGCGTGTGCACCCGTGTGCACACACACCTACCCGGCCCGCCTGCTCTGAGCAGCCCCTGTCAGCGTGCGGATACAACACAGGCGGGAATCACAGGTTAAACCCCCAGGGCTGTTGTTGGGAGCCCAGCCCACAGCTCCCCAAGCAGCCTCCCCAGCAGGCCTCAGAGAAGGACCATTCCCTCCACCCGCCTCCCCTTTCTATTAAGAGGGTCCTGGGAGAGCTGCGGACTGGGGGTGGGGGGCACTGCCAGGAACCCCAAGCGGTCCCAGGGGAGCTGCCGCAGGGGCTACCAGTGCTTCCACGAGGCTCCCACAGAAACATGGGGCTGGTTTCCCAGGACTGCGGCCCCCGCAGAATGGAATGTCCTACCTGCCGCCTGCCAATAATGCCTCGGTTCCTGTAACACTGGAACCCCAAAGCCTCCGAGCTACCTCCTCCCACAGCCACCTTCCCCTCGGCCCCGGCTCCATCGTGCTCATACCCGTGTGCATCCAGAGCTCCAGGCGTTTTCCACATAGAGCGTCCCCTGTAAGCCCCTTCCCACAATGAGCTCCACCCCTCCCTCTCCCAATCTTCCCTTCCTGGCGTCTTGGGGACAGAGGAAGGGCCCTTGCTCTCTGGTACCACTTAGATGCCTGTCCCGCTCTCTGGAAGTAGGAACCATTCACGGACATCAGCTCCCCACGGGTATGCACAACCCTTCAAGACACACTCAGTCCAGCCACAGTTTCCTCTCTGCCTGCCACAGCTTCAACACCCGTGGCCCTCGGCCCTCTAGCTCTTCAACTTCAGTGGCTCCAAACGTGCTTCCAGCTCAGGTACCTTCCACCACGGAACACTTCGAAATTGCCACTCACTGGTCAAGCTCATCTTACGCCATGATCCTACGCTTGACCTCCCAATGATTACCTTCCGCCCTCCTTCCCCATTCACACCAACCAAATGAGCCGATCAGAAAGGCTTCTCTGCTTCCCAGCCCACCCCCTGCGTCTTACGCATCGAAGCATCGAAACTTTCTGGCTCGCCTCCCCACCCGGTCTGCTCCCTTAACCATTCATTTCTACAAGGCCACCCTCAGCCACCATCTCTTGTTCATCTGGCTCCATCTCAACCCTGGGTCATGCCACTGCCTGCTTCCTACTTCTGACTCCAAGCTGCAGGAAGTAGGTGGAGGGCTCCCTGAACACTGCAGAGTGGGTTCTCCAAACACTGCAGCACCCTCTGCGCCCTCCAGCCTCAGCCCAGCTGTCTGGTATTTGGCTCCTGCGGATTCCCAGTCGCCTTCCCCACAGCAGCTGTTCCAAACCTTTCCATCTCCTCGAGCCCCCAACTGCGTCCTCCCCTCGCTCCCCGCTCGCTCCCCGCTCACCGATGACCTCACCTCCTACATGACCGAGAAGACGGAAGCCAGCCAGCTCCAGCTCCCTCCTCTCCCAGAAAACCCTGTGGCCACACTGCCCTTGCTCTCTGGGAATGCCTGGGGGCGGGGGTGACCCCGTGTTTCCCTCCAGGACTCCATCCTAGCAGCAGCCCCTGCTCTCAGGCATCATAAACCCCTCTTTCATCAGCTTCTTCCCTCTGCTTTTCTCCCTCTCTCTCTCTCTCACGCATACACACACACACACACACACACACACACACACACGCATGCACACCCTCCCCACCACAGGGCACCAACAGGCCACCCCACAGCCATCTAGGACTTCTGAATAGTCAAATCTCTGGGCTCAGTCCTCGCCCGCACCCATGAAGAACTCCTCAGCCATCACACTCTCTTCCAACGAGACCCCACTCTGCCTGGAGCCCCTCTTCCGCCTGCCCCCCTCCCTCGTGGTCAACCTGAGCATCACCCGAGGTTCCTCCCAGGCCCTCAGCTCCTCCTGCTCGGCATCCCCTGGGCCCCTCGGCAGCCCGTGCCACGCCTGGGGCACCACACACTACACCATGTACACCCACACCTCAAGTCTGCCGCCCCCACCTGACACCCAGGCCTCCATTTCTAACTGAATGACAGTCCCAGCTGAGGCCAAGCCCTCCTGGAACCTGTTGCTCAACAGGCTGACAGCTGGACCCCTCCCCTTCCCGTCCGAACCATTTCCCCTTCTGGACTTCTCTATTCGGTCAGCAATACTGTCATTCCCCAACACACCCCTCCTCTTCCAAAGGCTTATCAGCTACCAAGCCTGGAGGCTTTTCCTTTTTAACAGCTCTCCTATCTTGACCTTATTTTTCATAACACTACAGTTGCCCAGGAGTGAACTCTCCCTCACTTTGCTGACCTCCTACCTCCAGCCTGCACCTCTGCCAAAAAACCTTTCCCAAAGCTTCCAAAAGCATGGCTGGGCTGTCGGCTGTCGCCAGCCCTCCAGCCCGGCCATGCAACTCCTCAGAACCCATTCGTGACTCTCCAGGACGGACATGCTCCCTTGGTGTGCTATTTTATTATTTCCTCCTCCCTCCAGCCAGCCCCTCCCTCCCTCGGTACAGCTCTGCAATACTCCCACAGGAACCGACTATACTGTGTGTTCTCCAAATACCCTGGCATGCTTGTGCCCTTGAGTCTTGCTCATGCTCTTCCTGCCCAAATGCCCTTCCTGCTCTTCTCCAACCTCAAGTCCCACCATCCTTCAAGGCACACAGGTGCGATGACGCCTTTCCTAACCCACAGGCCCCCATGTTGACGCCTGTCCGGAGCTCTGAAACACCAGGTTCTGCAAAACTCACTGGCATTTAGTATCTCTTCCTCCACTGTGTCTGCACACAAACACACACACCCATGCCGTCAGTTAACTTGATGGCTGGTAGGACTAGACGACCCTCAGGGGCCCTTCTACTCAGACCTCAATCCCCCCAACCAGAAAGCAGAAATGGTCAGACAGGAATAACTTTTCTATTTTGAGCATTCAAGAGCTAGATACAGACCCCAGCACTTTCTACTTTGAGTGAGCTCACTTAATCTTCACAAAACTGTTGTGTGGGGTGTTATGGTAAAGGTGGGGAAACTGAGGCTGAAAGTTCACCTAACTTGCCTAGGGTCTTGTGAGCCGGGAATTCTATCCCAGGCCCATCTGACTCCCTCAGACTTAACCTCTGAGATCTCTTCCCTCCAGAACACAGAGCACAGAGCACAGAGCACAGAGCCTGGCACCCAGCAGATGCTGGCTCAGCCAGTGTTTACTGCCCCTGTGACTCTTATCACCAGATGGGCCCTGGGGTGGGCCCTGGGGCCGTGAGGGTGGCTCAGAGGAGCAGAGAGATGTACTCAAGAATCTAAGAAGGGGGAAGAAGCAAGGTCAAACTGGTGATGATCTCATCCCTCCCTTTAACATTCTAGGGGGCAGGGTGCAAGGGAGGGTCCACCAAATCCTTCCCTTGATTCACAGCCTACTGTGCTCCCCCAAAGCCCAGTCAGGCCCCACCCAGACCCAGACCCTGCCAGGCCCTACTCAGAAGAGCTTTCTCTTACCACTGACCCGCTTGGCCAACTTCAGAGGCTCAAAACTCCTATCCCACCATGCTGCCCACCTCACTGGGACCACCTTCGCCCTCATTCCCCGGCCCCCTGGTCTCAGCCTGGCCTCCCCCGCCTCCCTCACCTGATTTTGGCTTTGCGCTGGTGGGGCCACTGGATGCTGCTTCTCCTGCACTCGGGGCTTCTCCTTCTGCTGAGCATAGGTGAAGCTGGGGGACTGAGGGGAGCCTGTGCTACTGGAAGAGGGAGCTTCAGGGGACCCCAATTTCTGATTAGGCTGTGACCCAGGTCCACCTGGGGCTCCAGGGCTGAACTTGGAAGCCACAGGAGTAAACTTGGAAGCCACTGGAGAAAACTTTGGGGCCGGAGATGGGGCTGGGGGTCCTCGAGGCTGGGTGTTCGTGAAAGGCACAGGCTGGGGCTGGGCCTGGGGCTGGGGCTGGGGCTGGGGCTGCACGTGAAGCTGGACCTGAGGCTTGACCTGGGGCTGCACGTGGAACTGGGTCTGGCTCAGAGGCTGAGCCTGAGCCTGGGGCAGAGGCTGGGAGCTAGAAGGGGACTTCCAAGGAGGCAGGGGTGCTGTGCCCCCAGTTGCAGGCTTAGTATTGGACTTGGGAATGTATGGAGTAGCGACTGGTGGGGGTACATATCCAGATGACACCTGCACAGGTAGCGGGAGAAGAGAGAAGCTCAGTTAGAGGAGCAGGCCTGCCCTCCTCCTCCCCTCCCCCCACCTTCCCCCTCTCCAGTCCCTTACCCGGGCTTTGAAGGGATCATTCCTGGTCATGTCATCCAGCAGTGAGGACAGAGAGTCGATCTCCAAATCAATACTGCTCACCTTCTCCCTGGGCTGGAGAGTCTGGGGTCTGAGCACCCATCCCAGGTCTTCGTTCCCACCCCACCCCAATCAGGCCAGAGATGCAGGCGAGATCAGAGGTAAGGACCCTCCTCTGCTCCCTTTGGGGGTGTCCCAGTGTAGCCGCCCTTCCCAAGCTTCCATACCTGTGGGGGGGGAGGTATGGCGGCCTCAGGCCCTCCCTCCTCCTCCAGTGGAGGCGGTGGGGAAGGGAATATCTCCTCCTCCAGAGGCGCAGGGGGAAACGGTTCCTCGATAGGGGGAGGGGGAGGTGGGAAGGCACCTCCCAGAGCGCCCTCCGAGTCGTCGCCATCCCCAAGGATGGGAGGGGGTGGCGGGGGAAAGTCTGAGGTAGGAAGACCAGAGAAGACAGGAGACAGGACAGTCAGCGGCGCCCCCTCTACCCCTTCCCCAAGTTACCCTCCTTCCACAGCTCTAACCCCTAACCCACGACCTCTCGCCCCCACCCCCACCCTTCGCCGGAGAGCGTGTGGGAAGCAAAGGAAGACGCAGGTCGCCCTGGGAGCACGGGGTCAGTAAAGGCGGGGGCTCGACCCAGGAGTGATGCAGCTCCCGTTACACTTGGGAAAACGGACCCAGAGGGGAAAATTCGTGCCCCACATTCCCGCCTCCCACCCCCCAGGCGGGGGACTTGGAACGGTCCCAGGAGCCCTGGCTCCCAGCCATGAGCTCCGCGATGAGGTAAGAACATCTGCTCGGGACAGGCTAGCTGCGCCCAGCCCCCTTCGCCGCAACCTTTCCAGACACCCCCAAACTCCCGACACCGCTGTCCCCGGCCCGGCGCCCGCCGGGGTCCAGCCCCCAAGCCCAGCCGCATACCTTCCGCGGGCGGCGGGGGGATCTCGCCCACCCGGCCCATCTGCGCGCGCTGGGCCCCGGCGGCCGGGGGAGGCTCACTATCCCCGGGCCGGAAAGGATTCACTTTGGGCTTTGGGGCCACCACCGGGCCGAACTTCTTCTGCGGGGCGTAAAAAGCCGGAGCGGAGACCGACACGGAGATCGCGGGAGGCGGGCGGGGGGCCGCCATGGCCGGGCCGGGCTGCTGGGGGCGGGTGGCCAGGTTACGCGGCGCGCGACCCGGGCAGACGACCCCTCGCCGGCCCGGCTCCCCCCCACCCCGCCCCCCGCGCGCGGCGCCCGCGCCCCCGCCCTTCCCCGTGCGCGTCCGCCGGGCGGCTCCCCGCGCCTCACCGCGGGCCGGAGCGTGCGCGCCGCGTCTCGGGTGGCCGCCTCGCAGCCGGGTCCGCGGACTCTGCGTCCGGGTCCCGAGCAGCCTCCAGCCTGGCGGGGAGGGACGCAGGGAAGAGGGAGGGAAGGAGGGGGCGGGGAGAGAGCGGCGCTCAGACCATACAAGGAGCGGCCCGGAGAGGGGGCGGGGAGAGGCGGAGAGGGCGGACCCGGCAGGAAACTCCCCCAGGAAGGGGCCCGGCTCTTGCCCTGAGGCCGGAGGCTCAGCCGAAGTCCTCCCGCCCCCGCTCTGCCGCCCCCGCCGCCCCGGCCCGGCTCAGACCTCCCCTCCCCAGGCACAGGCCTCTGATGTCATTTCCTGACTCGCCCCCCCACCCCCACCCCGCTACCCGCCCGACCCGCGGGTGCCCGAGATCTGACTCACTATCCCCACTCCCGGCGGAGCCGGCGGAGGTCCAACGGGTGCCCCAGAGGCGGTGAAGCAGCCCCACTGCGCCTCCGCCGCGGCCCAGCCCCCTCCTCTCCCGGCCTTGCTGCTACCTGCCCCCGCCACCTCCCGGGGCTCCTCCCTCCCCCTCCCCCCCTCCCCCCCGCGCCCAGCCTCGTCCCCGGTCCCCTCCGGCTCAGCCCGGACTGGCAGGACTGGGTGGAAACGGGATCCGGGGTGGACGGGGATGGTGAGTGGGGGTTCTCCCTGCCCACGCCCCCCGGGCCTTTCTGTGACCTGGAGGCGGGGTGTGAGCGCCAACCTCCTGGGTCCTCGGAGGATCCTAACTTTAAATCCTGGGCAGCCGCCTAAGGCTTCTAGGAATTCCCATCACCCGCGCCCCCGCCTGCAGATCAGTTAAGCTTAACGGGAGGGAGAGACCCGGAACGGAGGTGGGGGGCGGGGTGGAGGCGAGGGCGGCCGGCGGACTTGGGGCTGGGGGGTATCCGGAGGACGGACGCGGACCGTACGTCGGCGCCCACCGTGACCCGCCCATCTGAGAATCTTTGCGCGGCGGGGCAGCCCCAAGGCAAACGGAGCCTGCGATCGGTGGAGCCCCCCACTGGTCCGACCGGATTCCTCCGCCCTGGACTCTGTGCCCCTGGCTATGCCAAAGGGAAAGACCTAGGCTCTTTTTACCTTTAATTGAATGTGGAAATTTACCAAATTGCCGCTTGAATTCCACACACTCACTACCTGCAAAGTATGGAGACCTATGACATTTCGGCCTGTAAGGCCACTATATCTACCCGCGGGTGCTTCCTTTTCTCTCTTGCTGTGCTGCCAGCCTTCTCGGCCATCTAAGGCAGTCAGTGCCCTCGGGCACACCATACTCAGTATTGATCTCCAGTTCTTGGCCCTACAAATGAGCTATCCCCTGCTGTCAGCGAGCCTCTGGGCTATGCTCTAGAAACCAGCCAGACGCAGTCCTCACGTTTACCATGAGAAAACAGGCAGGGAGCTTAGGAGATGGGGCCAGGTCAGACCCGGTAAGCTGCAGGGTCTAGACTAGAGCTGGGTATCTTGAGGGCTGTAATGTGAGACTTCATATTCCCCTACACCCTGGTGTCAGATAAAGCAACCCTGGATACAAGAGAGCAGAGTGAGGTCAGGGTTCAGAGACCCAGCCTGAGTGCCCAAAATAAGTGAAAAGTGTCTTCATTCTCTGCTTCATTTTCTATGTAAAAGAGTGGTGATATTTAGTCCACGTCCCTCATTGCATCGTATGGAAAAATAAATAAAACTTTTTATCTGAAAGTACCATATAATGCTTGGTGTTATTATTCAAGTCCCAGTTCTGCCCAGAAGGGAAATTCTGAAGGGTTCATCAAAAAAGGCTGGTTTCCCCTTCAGGGTTGGCAGGCAGACCTCTCAGGGGCCTTGGAATATGCAAAGCCCTGCTCCTTCCTTCAACTTTATTAAGTGACTAATTCTACCTAAGACTACAATTTCATCTTCTCAGACCCCACTGATCTTTTCTCTTCTCTGGCATCTTACTGTCTTTGTCACCGGCATTTCTTACGGCCACAAACATGTGTGGCCGTGTATGATATTAAGCATGCAGTGCAGACCTTTTCTGACAGGTAGGAGCTGGTCCTGGGCCTGTCCCTATGAAGATCAGCTAGAAATTTGATACTGGATTTCCTGTGCATGTTGGAGATTGTGTCTTGGGCTTTACAGACCAAAAGTCTCATTGCCAACCCTTCAAAATAGAGTTGACCCTTCAGCATTGGTTTGAACTATGCAGGTCTATTTATATGCTTTTTTTTTTTTTTTTTTTTAGAAATACAGTACTGTAAATGTATTTTTCTCTTCCTTAAGATTAAGTGAACACTTTCTTTTCTCTGGCTTACTTTGTTGTAAGAATACAGTATATAATACATATGGCATACCAAATATGTGTTAATGAGCTGTGTATGTTACCGGTAAGGCTTCCAGACAACGATAATCTATTAATAAAGTCTGGGGAAGTCAAAAGTTATAGGCAGATTTTTGACTGCACAGGGGTCGGGGCCCCTAACCTCCAGGTTGTTCAAGGGTCAACCATATACCCACTTGGGGAAGAAAGTTAGGAAGATGGTTTCCAGATAGCATCGCAAAAGTAAAAGCCATCTACCCTCTAAATGTCTCCTTGAGGAATGTGCATGTGCAAAATATAGTACGTTTAATTGTTAGGCAGCTGAACCTATTTATATATCAAGAATAGAAGAGTGCGTAGGCAGGCTTAGTTTTACTGACAACTAATAGCATTTGGGATGCAGAACATTAAACCTACGAGTTTTAAGCCAGCTTTTCTAAATACAAGTAGAAACACTTCAGAGCATCCCAGAAGGACACATTCACTAGGCCAGGATGTCTCAAGCGTAACTGCAGGGTCGATGCTATCAAAATGCACACAATGAACAGGAGAAGCCCTAATGACTCTTTTAAATTTTTATTTATTTATTTTGAGAGAGAGCACAGCAGGAAGGGACAGAGAGAGAGGGAGACAGAGAATCTGAACTGCGCTCTGTGCTGACAGCAGAGAGCCAAAGCGGGCTCAAACTCACAAACTGCAAGATCATGACCGGAGCTGAAGCTGGGTGCTTAACCGAGTGAGCCACCCAGGCGCCCCTTAGGGATTTTCTTAAGTAAGCAATTCTAATTGGCTTTTTCAGGTAGTATGTATGTGTAAAGTGTAGCAAGTAAGTAGATGTTCCCACCCGATCATTTCCAACTGCTTGGGGCCAGGCAAGAGAGAGGAGGTGAGAAAATAGACAGGGACCTTTGCTACCTAAAACATCTCTACACACCTCCAAGGATTTATATTCACCAGGTCTCAGAAAATTTGCTTCAAGGGCACACAACATAAACCAAGAAGTTAGAGGCAGTCAAACAAGGGATGCTATCATGAGGTTCTTTCCGGATGCTGGCCGCAGATGGACAGAGGGTCAACAGCGTGCCTGGCGTGGCGCTGGGCACTGTGGCAGCAGCAGGGACACAACCACCATAACAACCACCACCAATAATAATAGCTCACTTGGATAAAAGTATGTGGAGCTAGGCACAAAACTAAGCACTTTAAACATATCACCCCTGGGGCGCCTAGATGGCTCAGTGGGTTAACTGTCCGACTTCGGCTCAGGTCATGATCTCACGGCTTGTGAGTTCAAGCCCCAGTCGGGCTCTGTGCTGACAGCTCAGAGCCTGGAGCCTCTTCACATTCTGTGTCTCCCTCTCTCTCTGCCCCTCCCCTGCTCATGTTCTGTCTCTCTCTGTCTCTCAATAATAAATGTTAAACATATCACCCCATTTTATCCTCACAATAAACCCATGAGGAATGTACATTATTATCCCATTTTTCAGTTAAGGAAGTTGAAGCCAACTGGATGTTGGATTTTGTTGACTTTCAAAACTCAAAAAAAAAGTTGCAATGCAAATACTTTATTATCTGAAGACACTCCTGCCCTCCACTTACACCCTTGCATCTATCATTTCTTCCCTTTCAGAGCCCCAGTCTGGTGCATCAAACACCCTCTGCAGGCCAGCCGCCAACTCCATCCCTCACCTTAAGTACTGGGGCCACTGTTTTCTTTTCCATCACATGGTGCCATCAAATCCTAGCTGTCTGTCCATCTGCATGTGTGTATATACACATGTTTTGTATATGTAACACTCATACACACACACACACACACACACACACACACTACATCTACATTCTTCTGGAGATTATATATGAAATTATATGTATTTCATATGTAAGCATACTTTTGTATAATAGAACATTTCCAGGAGGTTAAGCATCCAGCTCTTTTCTTAAGTGTTTTTTAAAAATATTTTTTAATGTTTATTTTTGAGAAAGACAGAGACAGAACGTGAGCAGGGGAGGGGCAGAGAGAGAGGGAGACACAGAATCTGAAGCAGACTCCAGGCTCTGAGTTGTCAGCACAGAGTCTGACATGGGGCTCGACCTCAGGAGCCGTGAGATCATGGCCTGAGCCAAAGTCGGATGCTTAACCAACCGAGCCACCCAGGCACCCCTATTTATTTATTTTTGAGAGAGAGAGAGAGAGAGATCAAGTAGGGGAGGGGCAGAGAGTGGGAGACAGAATCCCAAGCATGCTCTATCCTTACTGTCAGCACGGAACCTGAGGCAGGGCTCAAACTCACAAACCATGAGATCATGACCTGAGCCAAAGTGAGATGCTTAACCGACTGAGCCACCCTGGCGCCCCTTAAGCCTCATCCTGCCAGGTCCAAAGCAGCAGCGAGCAGAGCCTGCAGAGGGCATCCAGGGAGCAGAGGTCAGAGGAGCAGGAGGAAGGCAGGGCTCCATACATCCCAAGGTCTAAGCCAGATGGGCCCCCAACAGCACAGCGAGCATCAGCAAGGCAGAAATGCGCGGTGGTTGTGGGGGCAGAGTAAGCAGATGGTCAGATGGCGAGGAGTCAGCAGCCGAGAGAACTGGGAAGGGCAGACAGGAAAGGAGACCCAGGGCTCCAACAGCAGCACAGGCGGGTTGCTGGCACCAAGGCAGCTCCTAGTGGAGCGTCTGTTGCCTTCCTTCTCCCTGAACCCAGGAAAGCCAAAATCGGAGACAGTCTGGCCTCAAAGATTGAGCCTTCGTCACTGTACCTTGCAGATTAAGTGACTGTAGGGAGTAAACATTTCAGGGGCCAGGGGGGTGAACTATAGAGAGAGAACCTAGCTGCTCCAGACAAGAAGCACGATGTTTCTCTGGTGGTTCCCACCGCCCCCGCCCCCTTTAACAAGATGGGCCTAATAAGAAAAACCATACCAGGCCACACCGACAAAGGGAGCACGAGCTCTGAGCTCCGGAGCAAAGCCACAGGGCGTGCTGGCGCTTCCTGGGGCGCCTTCTCCCTCTGGGCTTGTCGCTATTTACCTGCCCATCCAGAGCCACGCTGAACACGGCAGATGGACACTCAGTCTCGGAAAGAGGGGATCCACCCAGAACCCTGAGGTCTTCCTGTGGAGACCTCTCCACCTGCTGGAGCTAGCCGAGAGACAAGTCTTCGTACCCAAGTGTGAGATGCTACCAGAGGACTCGCCTAGGCTACAAGCAATCTAGCCAGTTCCAGCAAAGGCATCCGTATGCTCTGTGGCAGCAGGGCGTAGGAGGCCTAGCCAGTGCCTGCCACCAACCCAGGGCGATGAACACACTTACTGACTGCGGCTGAGTTCAGAGCCGTGGAAATCTCATACTAGATCAGAAAGGCCCTGTGTTTAAGGCCTTTTGAATCATGTTGAATCATTCATTCATCCATTTAACAAACATTTATTGAGTAGCTACTATGTGCAGGACTTTGTTAGGTGCTGGGGATATAATACTGAGCAGTAACAGACATGATGCCAGCCCTTATGAAGGGGCCACGTCCTTGGGTACTCTACTAGGGGAGATAAATACCCATCAAATAACCATAAATGCAAAACTGCAGGTAAAGGGAAAGATATGTGATGCCCAAAGGAGATGTGATCTGGTGGGGGAGCTTAAGAAAGGGATGGCCAAACTGAGATCTGAAAGAGAAGTAGGAGTTAATGAGGTGAAGTGGAGGGAGAAGGCATTCCGTGCAGAGGTAGTAGCAAGTGCAAAGCCCTTGATGGCTATTGGTCACGTGAGCAGAGGGAGGGCCGGCGTGGGGGACCACTGAGGGTGAGGCAGAGGCGTGACCTGGGAGAGCTGGAGGTTGGGGGCGGGGTGGTTGGGAAGATTGGGGGGTGAGGGGGTACAGAAATGCAGACCATATTTTGTCCTGAGAGCAGTGGGGAGCCACTGCAGGGTTTCAGGTTGAAAAGAATGCATGAAAAGGTGGGAATGTTGAAAATCTCACTGTAGGGGCAATGTGGAGAATAACACAAGAGCACAGATGTGGACAGACTCATGCACGAGGAAGAGGCTTGTGGAGACGGATGAAAGTGGACAGACTGAGGGCTGTTCGGGCATGAAATCATCCGCAGAACCTAGGGATGGTTTGCATTTGATGGGGGGGAGGGGGGCGGGAGCAGGGCGGGTGTTGAGGAGAAAGAGTCATGGACCCAGCCCAGCTTCTGGCTGGTACCTACCCAGAGTGTGGTGCTCAGGGCTGTGAGGTGCAGGTCTGGGAGTGAGGCTGTGTGCTTTGCTATGGGGTTGCCAAGAATGAGAGGGGGTACGGTGGACAGTGGGCCATCCCGACCGGGAGCAGAGGGCAGAGAACTCTGAGTACCCACATTTACAAGTCGTCTGCCTCCAACTAGTAATCTGAAGCTGTTACTGGCTGAAAAAAATCACCTAGCGAGTAGTTGAGAGGGCCTAGGCTGGGTTTTGATGCATTACAGCACTTGCGGGGCAGGGGGACAGGGAGCCGCGCTTTCCCAGGAAGGAAGCCCCACCCCCCGCCCCTCCGCCCTCCAATAGGAGTGAAGAAAGACCCCCTCCTCCCCTGCGCTTCCTACACTCAGCACCTGGCCTCCATTTGCTCTGGTTGCTTAAGCCCCTTCACCCCCTGTCAGTCACGGCAGGAAGCCCCAGATGCCCAGCTCCCCCCACATTTTGCTCCTCTGCCCACCTCCCGAAACCAGAACTCACAGACCCTGCCAGCAAATGTGCCTGTTCTTCCCGCAACTCTCCCCACCTGCTCTAACCTGGATCCCCTCTGAGGACACACCTCCCTTTGCAGCCCTGTCAGGTGGCCGCAAAATGTGTCCCCCTGGACTTCTTACCAGGAGCCCTGGATGTGGCACAGATATCCCTTTTGATCCCCGTTACTACTTCCACACTATTCTCCTTCCCTCCTCCCTGAAGTCCCAGCTTTGAATATCCTGTCATCAAACTACACCACCTACTGCCCTCTGAGAGGCACAGCCAGCTATTGCCCTGGGCCATTCATCCTCATTTCTCAAACACTGTTCTGTCCTAGCTCACTGGCACTTTCTCCAAAACAACTTTGCCAGTAAGTCTTGGTCATTTCAACATCACAAACATGAACTTCTCTCTTTGCTCTGCCTTAACCACTATTCCCATGGTAATACCTTAAACCAATACTGACCAACAGAAATGTGATGTGAGCCATATATTTAATTTAAAAAGAAACTAGGGGCGCCTGGGTGGCTGGTCGGTTGAGCATCTGACTTCGGCTCAGGTCATGATCTCGCAGTCTGTGAGTTCGAGCCCCGCGTCGGGCTCTGTGCTGACAGCTCAGAGCCTGGAGCCTGCTTCAGATTCTGTGCCTCCCTCTCTCTCTGCCCCTTCCCTGCTCATGCTCTGTCTCTGTCTCAGAAATAAATAAAAACATTAAAAAGAAAAGAAAAGAAAAGAAAAGAAAAGAAAAGAAAAGAAAAGAAAAGAAAAAGAAAAGAGCACCTGTGTGGCTCAGTCAGTTAAGCATCCGACGTCAGCTCCGGTCATGATCTCAAGGTTTCTGAGTTCAAACCCCCCATTGGGCTCTGTCAGCACAGAGCCTGCTTTGGATCCTCTGTCTCCCTCTCCCCTGCTTGTGCTCTTGCTCGTTCACTCTCTCTCAAAAATAAGTAAATATTTTTTTAAAAATTTAAAAAGAAACTGGGGCACCTGGGTGGCTCAGTAGGTTGAGCATCTGATTTTGGCTCAGATGATGATCTCACAGTTTGTGAGTTTGAGCCCCTCGTCAGGCTCTATGCTGACAGCTCAGAGCCTGGAGCCTGCTTCAGATTCTGTGCCTCCCTCTCTCTCTGCCCCTCCCCTGGTTGCACTCTGTCTCTGTCTCTCAAAAATAAATAAATGGTAAAAAACCAAAAAGTATGATGCTCAGGTCTCACCCCAGACACATTCAAGCAGAATCTCTGAGGGTAGAGCCTGGGCAGCAGTATTAAAAAAGAAGGAAGGAAGGAAGGAAGGAAGGAAAGGAGAGAGAAAGAAAAGAAGGAACAGGTGACAGTAATTTCAATAATAGATTTAATGTAGCATATCCAAAGATTATCATTTCAACATGTAATCAATATTTTAAAAATTATTAATAAAATATTTTACACTCTTTTTTATTGTTTTGTTACCAAGTCTTGGGGATTTGGCATGCATTTTACCCTTACAGCACATCTGGACTCAGATGAGGCCCATTTCAGTGCTCAGTGGCCACAGGTCACTAATGACTCCTGACTATGCAGGGGACAACCCAGCTCTAGAAGACCATGTGGCAGCCCTTTGCAATAACTGCTTAAAGCAACCCTCTCTCCCACCAGCTCCTTCTATCTTTCCAGTTTACTCCCTTCTTTTACCTTAACAATCCTTGGACCCACCGGGAACTACAGTTTATATCAGCTTTTCTCTTTACCTCCCCCTGCATCGTGCCCTCCCTACCCAGTTGATTTTTTTTTTAATATGAAATTTATTGTCAAGCTGGCTTCCATGCAACACCCAGTGCTCATCCCAACAGGTACCCTCAATACCCATCACCCACCCACCCCTCCCTCCCACCCCCCATAAACCCTCAGTTTGTTCTCAGTTTTTAGGAGTCTCCTATGTTTTGGCTCCCTCCCTCTCTAACCATTTTTTTTTCCTTCCCCTCCCCCATGGTCTTCTGTTAAGTTTCTCAGGATCCACATAGGAGTGAAAACATATGGAATCTGTCCTTCTCTGTATGACTTATTTCACTTAGCAGCACACTCTCCACTTCCATCCACGTTGCTACAAAAGGCCATATTTCATTCTTTCTCATCGCCATGTAGTACTCCATTGTGTATATAAACCACAATTTCTTTACCCATTCGTCAGTTGATGGACATTTAGGCTCTTTCCATAATTTAGCTACTGTTGAGAGTGCTGCTATAAACAATGGGGTACAAGTGCCTCTATGCATCAGTACTCCTGTATCCCTTGCCTCCCTACCCAGTTTAAAAGCCGTGGGGGGCACCTGGGTGCTTCAGTCAGTTAAGCATCTGACTTCAGCTCAGGTCATGATCTCATGGCTTGTGAGTTTGAGCCCCACATCGGGCTCTGTGCTCACAGCTCAGAGCCTGGGGCCTGCTTCGGATTCTTCGGGCTCTCTCTCTCTCTCTCTCTCTGCCCCTCCTGCTCACGCTCTATCTCTCTCTGTCTCTCAAAAATAAACATTAAAATAAATAAATAAATAAATAAATAAATAAATAAATAAATAAATAAAAGCCTTGGGCAATCATGAGAGCTAGTCCCTTGCACCTGCCCTCAACTCCCTTGTCCCTCCCTCTCACTTTGTGGTACTCACTGGTCAAAACCCAAACATGGCTTCCACCCAGCTCTACCAAACGCACCCCTGCAGCCGGGCAGCTCAGGGGGGCTGGAGGGAAGCACACAGCCCTTCTGACCAATCTCATTTTGAAGTTCATGACAAGCCTTTAGGTGCCACTCAGTAATTCTACTTCCCGGTAAGCATAGCAATTTCTCTTGCCCGTTCACTTCCCACTCTTTTTTTTTTTTTTTTTTTTTTTTTTTTTTGAACGTTTATTTATTTTTGGGACAGAGAGAGACAAAGCATGAATGGGGGAGGGGCAGAGAGAGAGGGAGACACAGAATCGGAAACAGGCTCCAGGCTCTGAGCCATCAGCCCAGAGCCTGACGCTGGGCTCGAACTCACGGACTGCGAGATCGTGACCTGGCTGAAGTCGGACGCTTAACCGACTGCGCCACCCAGGCGCCCCTCACTTCCCACTCTTTTGAAAGACTTCTAGATCTTCCGTCTCTTCAACTTCTTCCCCATCCACACCCATAGCTGATGACCTTGCATCCTTGCTTCCTGTTGTACTGAGAAAACTGAAGAAATTGAAAAGATCTTGCCCAGGCTCCCCTGACATCCACCCTCCCACCTGAGTCTGCTTTGCTGCACTCTGCTTTCCTCCCCCTTACTAAAGTGGACTCCCCACAGTCATTTTTATTTTATTTTTTAACATTAAAGAAAATTTATTTTAGAGAGTGCATATGCATGTGCATGAGAGCTGGGAAGGGGAGGGGCAGAGAGAGAGACAGAGAAAGAGAGAATTAAGCAGGCTCGGTACTCGGTGTGGAGCCCAATCCAGTGTCCCTGGGATCATGATCTTCCCTGAAATCAAGAGTCAGATGCTCAACTGCTCAACAGACTGAGCCACCCAGGCACCCCACCCATAGTCATTTTTAAATGTTTATTTAGGAGCGCCTGGGTGGCTCAGTCAGTTGAGCATCCAACTTTGGCTCAGGTTATGATCTCACAGTTCACCAGTTCGAGCCCCGCATCAGGTCCTGTGCTGACAGCTCAGAGCTTGGGTCTGCTTCCGATTCTATGTCTCCCTCTCTCTCTGCCCCTCCCCTGCTCACACTGTCTCTCTCTCTCTCTTTCTCTCAAGATAAATAAACATTAAAACAAATTTTTTTTAAATTTTTTTTAACTTTTATTTATTTTTGAGACAGAGAGAGACAGAGCATGAACTGGGGAGGAGCAGAGAGAGAGGGAGACACAGAATCTGAAACAGGCTCCAGGCTCTGAGCTGTCAGCACAGAGCCCGACGCAGGGCTCGAACTCACGGACCGTGAGATCATGACCTGAGCCGAAGTTGGACGCCCAACTGACCAAGCCACCCAGGGGCCCCTAAACATTAAAAAATTTAAAAAAAAATAAATGTTTATTTATTTTTGAGAGAGAGAAAGAGAGAGAGAGTGCAGGGGAGGTGCAGAAAGAGAGGGAGACAGAGGATCTGAAGTGGGCTCCATGCTGACAGCTGAGAGCCCAACATGGGCTTGAACTCACTGGATCATGACCTGAATGGAATCTGACACTTAACCCACTGAGGCCCCCAGGCACACCCCCCCCAACAGTCATTTTTCAGCTGCCATCACCACTCTTGCCCTAGATTCTATTCATTCTCACCTACCCTAGGATTGTTGCTCTCACAATTAATGCACTCCCTTGAATTTCAGTTTTTTCCTCTCTACTAGATGATTATCATCAGTATACAGCTAGGCCCCAACTTTAAAATTAACCCCATTTCCCCCTCCAGCTACCACTCCATTTCTCTGCTCATTTCTGCAGCAAAATGTCTTCTCTATACTTGATAGCCCTAATTCCTCTTCTCCCATTTTCTCTTAACTTGCTCCAACCATCTTTGACCCCCACCACTTAACTGACAGTATGTTTGTCAAGATCAGCAATGACCTCCCTATTGCCAAAGTCAATTACTTTTGACACATCAGCTATATTTGATTCAGCTGTTTACTCTCTTCTGCATGAAACATCTGCTGCTTCTCTGCACACCACAATCTCTTTTCCCCCAACCCACTGGTCCATACTTCTCATTCTCCTCTGGCTCCACCTTATCTGCTCAGCCTCTAAGTGCTGGGAAGGAGTCCTTGCATCTCTTATCCTCCACCTACCACTCTTCTGGCTGACCATACCCAGTCTGAAGCCTTTAAATGCCATCCCTATGCTAATGATCCTCAAATTTGTACCTGTATCTCGGATCTTTTCTATGGCCCAACAACACACACATCCAGCCTCTTACTCTTAATTCCCACTTGATCATCTAGTGGACATTTCAAACTAAGTATGTCCAAAGCTTAATTCCTACTCTTTCCCCCCCAAACTTGTTCTACCCACAATCTTCCTCATTCAGCTGATAAAAACTCCATTCTTTGGTTCAGGCCAAAAATTTTGGAGATATCTCTGACATCTCTCTTTCTTTGGCACTCAAAATCCATCGAATCCTGCGCACCCTGGCTTCAAAACATTTCCAGAATCTGCCCACTTCTTGCCATCTCTACCACTACCCTCTTGTTCACAGCCCCCATCATCTCCCCGATTTACTGCAATATCTTGCCTCCCTACACTCTACTCTAAATATAACTGCCACTGTTATCCCTTCATCTGATTTCACATCATGTTACTCTAATCAAAACTCTCCTTTCTCCTTTCACTCGGAATGAAAGCCAGAGTACAAGGCTCTGCCCAAATGAGTCCCACATACTCTCTGAGCTCATGTCCTATGACTCATTCTGCTCCAACCACACTGGCCTCCTTGCTATCCCTCCAAAATGCAAGTCACATTCCCACCTCAGAGCCTTGCACCTGCTGTCCCCCTGCTTGGAAGGCTCTTCCCCAGACATCTGCGTGGATCACTCTATTTTCTCCATATCTTCCTCAAATACCACCTTCTCAGTGAGGCCATCCCTGATCACCCGATTTAAAACCGCATCACCAGAGTACCTGGGGGGCTCAGTCAGTTAAGCGTCCGACCCTTGGTTTCGGCTCAGGTCATGATCTCACAGTTCATGAGTTCCAGCCCCATGTCAGGCTCCTCTCTGTCCTTGGGAGCTTGCTTGGGATTCTCTCTCTCTCTGCCCCTCACCTCTCTCTCTCTGTTGCTCAAAATAAATAAACAGACTTAAAAAAAAAAAACTACATGGGGCGCCTGGGTGGTGCAGTCGGTTAAGCGTCCGACTTCAGCCAGGTCACGATCTCGCGGTCCGTGAGTTCGAGCTCGGCGTCAGGCTCTGGGCTGATGGCTCAGAGCCTGGAGCCTGTTTCCGATTCTGTGTCTCCCTCTCTCTCTGCCCCTCCCCCATTCATGCTCTGTCTCTCTCTGTCCCAAAAATAAATAAACGTTGAAAAAAAAAAAAAACTACATACACCAATGCCCTTTATTCATTATCCTCCTTTCTTCCATTTTTCTTTAAAGCACTTAATGACCTTAAATGTATTATGGGGCGCCTGGGTGGCTCAGTCGGTTAAGCGTCCGACTTCAGCTCAGGTCACGATCTCACGGTCCGTGAGTTCGAGCCCCGCCTCAGGCTCTGTGCTGACAGCTCAGAGCCTGGAGCCTGCTTCCGATTCTGTGTCTCCCTCTCTCTCTGCTCCTCCCCCGTTCATGCTCTGTCTCTCTCTGTCTCAAAAATAAATAAACTTAAAAAAAAAATTTTTTTTTTAAATGTATTATATAGGTAGGTCCTGGGCATCAACACCAAAAGAAATGTATATTACTCATTTCACTTCTCTATTGCTAACTCCTCCTCACTACTTCTCACTAGACAGTAAGCCTCATGAAGGTATGAGTTTTGGCCCCTAGCACCTAGAATAGTACTGACATATAGATGCTCAATAAATACTTGTAATATGGAATGAATGAATGAATGAATGAATGAATGAATGAAATGAATTGGCAAAGAAAGAAGGCAGAGAAGGAGCAGCCAGAAAGGCAGGAGGAAAACCAGGAAAGAATGTTCAGGGACAAGGGAGTGGTCAACTGTGGAATGCTCCCGATATGTCAGGTTAGTATTAGAAATGCACACGATCTGCCGGAGGATATAGGAGCCCGCCGCGTGAGCTGTTTCCGTGAAGACGCCACCCTGGAGTGGGGTGAGGAGTGGGTGGAAGCAGGGAAATGAGGGTGAGTATTAGCAGCTCTTCCGAGCCCTCTGGCTGTGAAGGAAACTGGAGATATGGGGAGTGAAAGACCAAGAGGCAAATTCCAGCTCCCACTTTAGAATGCAGAACTCGGGGCGCCTGGGTGGCGCAGTCGGTTAAGCGTCCGACTTCAGCTCAGGTCACGATCTCGCGGTCCGTGAGTTCGAGCCCCGCGTCGGGCTCTGGGCTGATGGCTCAGAGCCTGGAGCCTGTTTCCGATTCTGTGTCTCCCTCCCTCTCTGCCCCTCCCCCGTTCATGCTCTGTCTCTCTCTGTCCCCAAAATAAATAAATGTTGAAAAAAAAATTTAAAAAAAAAAATAAATAAATAAAAAAAGAATGCAGAACTTGCTCCCGTCTCCTCCCTCAACTCGATTCTCCACTGTCAGTAATAAAGTCCAACCTCCGTTACCACCCGCTGCCACGGCGCATGTATATATATGTATATGTGTATATATATTTATACGTGTGTGTGTATATATATACGTATATACATATATACATATATGTATACATGTATATACATACACGTATATACATATATGTATATACATGTATATATGTATATACGTATATATATACACACACACACACTGGTGCATATATATATATACATATATATACATATATATGTACGTATATATATGTATGTATGCACAAGTCAGTTTGAAAAGAAATGTTGCAAAATGTGCATAGTGTAAATAACAGGTGATGGCTTTGGTTTCTTCTTTCTGCTTGTGTGTATTTAAAAATTTTTTTTCTAGGTGCTCCTGGCTGGCTCAGTCTGTAGAGCGTGCAACCCTTAATCTCAGGGCTCTGAGTTCAAACCCCACGTTGGGTGTGGAGCCTACTTACAATAATAACTTTTTTCTAAAATGAGTACATATTGCTTGAGAAAAACATGTCTGCACCACCCAGAATTCAAAACCTCCCATCTCCTTTGGACTTTCCCGTCCAGGTGGGTCCACTGCCCACTGGCAGGACAATCATGATTGATTCGGTCAGTAAACAGCCCTCACCTTCCCCACCACCCAGGAGAGTGAAGCCTTGTCCCCATCAGCTTATCACCACAAAAAAACCCTAACCACAAACGATGACCTGCACATAGACACAAAGATTACACACCCATTACACACCCAGAAGAAAGCCCTGGAACTCCTAAGTTAGAACAATGTTCTTTTTTTAAATTATTATTATTGTGTTAAGAACACTTAGCATGAAATCTACACTTTCAGAACAATGTTCATTTTACCCAGAAGGAGCTGATCAGTCTACGTGAGCCAAAGGAGTATGCAATCTGAGCATATTTCAGCAGAGTTCAGCGTTACACACATTTTACACAATAAAATCAGAAAAATAATCCAATGTAGGTTTAGGGTAGCATCATGGGATAGGGCAAAGAATGCTAGAAGAGAGATGGAGAACACGAGTTTTGGTTTCAGTTGTCACTTTTTAGCCATAGGACTGTGAAGATCTGAGCAATGAATCCTCCTTGTCTGTGAAACTATAGCAACAGACTTGATGTCTACAGTCTTGTCCAGTTCCAACACTCACAGCCCTGTATTTAATGCCCTGTATATCCACTGCTCTCCCACTGTCAGGAAGACACCTCTGCTGTCTTCTCTGGACCTGGCTGGCTTGCTTATAGAAGAAGACAGCAGACTGGGAAGGGTGGAGTCCTGGAGCTACACTGACCCGTTATGTATTAAACACACACCACTTAAGATCCAGGACCAGTTGCAGGAAAGAAGACAAGATTCCAGGCAGTTAGACATTGCAGCAAAACCAAGAAAGCATCTGCAAGGGGAATTCGTGCTGAGATTGCAGGACATCCCAAGAGCGAGGGAAGGCAAGGGGGTTGGGAACCCAGAATGGGGGTATATTCAGGAATCCGAAAGGGGGGCTGTCAACTGTCAGCTGGCAGGTAGTAATGGAGTGTCAGCCACAAGGCTCGTAATTCAGAGGCAAGACCAGGGGAGTAAGCAGAGGAAAGCATCTCGCCTGGGGGATCTGGGCATTAAGGGGGTGCCAGCAGGGGGCAGGTGAGAGGGCTCCAAAGGCATGATGTGACAGGGCTGCTCCTCTCCCCTGAGTTAGTGCATACTGGCCAGACAGCTATCGACCATGTGATGCTCAGAGCAGAACCTTCCAGTTCCCAATTCTCACTGATTCTCCCGGAGGGAGGGGCACCACATTGGCACGTAGGCTGGAGGAAGTGACTGTCTGGAGTTACCTACCTGATTCTTCCCTTTCTGTCAGTGGCTCTGGGATGTGTGAGTGTTGAGCACTTGCTTGATGTCTGAAGGTCCCGTCTGGTCTGGCTCTCTTACGATTGATAAACTCCATTTTTTTATTGCTTACGCGGCCCCTGACATATGCTTGCCCAAACTCCAGGCCTGCTTCCTTGGTTCTGGCATCCTGCCTGGTCCGCTGCTGGCTGTGACCTGGACATGATGAGAATGATACCCCCGAGGCCCTTAAATATACTTGGGGCCTGACTTGGAAGCTGTAGTAGAGCCCTGACATCGTTCTGGGCCCTCTGGACGAAACCTTCCCTTCTATGAGGGAGGTAGGATCCCACTGGCCTAGAACCTCTGGCCTGGCCTTTCTCATCGGAATGTTTGGTGGGAACCCCCAACTCTGAAGGGATTCTCTTTCAGCCTTTCCCACAGAGCTGCTTCTCAAAGAGAAGATAGGGCAGATGCATGGCCTTGATATCTTAATGTGGTTTGGGTACTCTCTTCTGCCGAATGGATCCACAGGATCCTTAAAATGTGGATTCAGTGATGCTGACCTGCCCATGCAGGAGACTTTGCCCCATACTGGGAGGCTGCACCATGGGTGGGGGGTGGGGGGTGGGGAGGGCGCTAACACTCCCCAGCTACCAAGCTTCCTTGTCTCACTACGTTGGAGTGAGCTCACCTTACATAGAATCGTAAAGTTCTTCGAAGTTTCAAACATCATCTGAGAGTCAAACCAGCAATGACCCATGCTGGTCTAAAAGGGTTTATCTTCCTCAATGTCCAGGAGATCAGAGATTGGTCAAATGGGGCCTTTTGGCCTCCACCACCAACAAGGAAGCCAGAGAAGTTCTGCTGTGGAACGCGTCAGCCTGTATAAGTTGCGGCCCTGACAGGAGCCGCCTCTCTTCTGAGGGCAAACGCACAGAGGAGGCGGCCACCTCCTACTCCATGGAAATACAATCTGCACACTGCCAACACCCCTGCCCATCCGTGACTTAGCTCTGGGTCTGCACCTGTGTGTCAGGAACCTAACCCCCAAGTTCCATTCTTTGTCTTTGTTCCCTGAGGATTAAGTCAATTACTCCCATTAAAAAGAATACCCACCTCCATCACTGCCCTGCCTCAGCGTCTTCTGATTTCCACCCAGATGCCCGTGCTGTTCCCAAGTACACCGTCACCAAATGACCGACCGCAGCACGTTCCCCAAGTTCTCCAGGATCTGCAGGCCTACTTCTGGCGCCTTCAGCGAACACGGCCTCCTGTGAGCCACTAAGGGCTGCCACGAAGCTGACTACACGTGGGGGCGGCCTGAGTCACCTGCTGTCACCCTGAGATAGAGACTTTGATACAAAACACCGGCATTGATACATAGGAACTGAGACTCACCAGTCATCAGTGCCTCAGGACAGCATCAAAGACCCATGGTAGTGGCTGTAAGTGTCCCTGAAGAAAGATCCTTGCCTTTTCATTTCAAAACGTAGGAATGTAGACAGATTTGGCCCTCTCATCAGCTTACGGCCCCACCTTCAAAAAAGAAAGACAAGACTGAAGGAATGTGTATCAGATAAAACCCTGAACCAAGTAACTCTAGTTATTTTAAAAAACAGAGGAGCGAACACATAAATAAAGCTCTCTCCCACCGCATCCAGGATGAATTTTCTATTTGAGGGGCTGAGTTTATGCTCTAGCTTCTTCTCTTTCCAGCTGGGTAATTTTGGGGAAAAGAAAGCTAATAGGCCTCTAAGCCCAGCTTTCTCTCTCTCTCTCTTTAATGTTTATTTACTTCTAACAGAGAGAGTGAACAGGGAAGGGGAAGAGAGAGAGGTTCTGAAGCACAGAGCCTGACACGGGGCTCGAACTCACAAGCGGTGAGATCATGACCTGAGCCGAAGTCGGACGCTTAACCAACCGAGCCACGCAGGCGCCCCATCTAAGCCCAGATTTCTCAACTGCAACACAAATATAATGATTTCCTTCCTGGACTGTTGTAAGAAGACGCTGAAAACGCTTTGTCAACTGCTAAGTGATAGTTGCCTATTACTTATTGTTATCTTATTGTATCTCCCCCTCTTAGTAGATGATCTCACTTCCCACTTCTCAGAGAAAACAGACACCATCAGACTGGAATCCCTCATCTTGCCGACACCAAACGTGCAACCTACTGGCATCTGCTCCATCGTTCCATCTGCTAGAATCGCTGGGCTCCTCCATCTGAGCCCAGTCCCCCTCCCTCAGCCTTGTGGGCATCCCTTGTGGCTGCCTTAGGAAGTCACGTTCAGCATTGATGAGTCTTCCTCTCCTGTACTTTGAACCTCCCCCTCTCAGTTGGATCTTTTCATCTGCCCTTAATGGTGATCTAGTGTCTCCCATTACAACAAAATAAATTCTTTATTAAGCTGTTGTGATTTTAAATTAAAAAAAATTTTTTTTAAGTTTATTTATTTGAGAGAGAGACAAAGCGTGAACAGGGGAGGGGCAGAGAGAGAGAGGGAGACACAGGATCCGAAACAGGCTCCAGGCTCTGAGCTGTCAGCACAGTGGGGCTCAAACCCACGAACCAGGAGATCATGACCTGAGCTACAGTCGGACACTTAACCAACTGAGCCACCCAGGCGCCCAAAGCCGTTGTGTTTTTAGAGTTGCCTCTCCATTTGTTCGGGACAGGCATGAAGCTTAGGATGTGGCTCTTCTCGTCCTGCGGATAAAAGGGACATATCTTTGTTTTGGGGGACCCAGGCTTCAAAATGGGATGTCATCTGCTTTACTTGGTCATTTAAGTTGGTACTATTAACAGGATTATTAAGCTCCTGCAGAATTAGAGAGTTCTCCACTCCACCACCACTACCAAAAATATATTTAGAGGTCAAGGGTTCTTTTTTTATTTAGGATTTTTAAAATTATTTTTAAGTAATCTCTATACCCAACATGGGGCTCGAATTTGTAATCTGGAGATCAAGAGTCACATGCTCTACCGAATGAGCCAGCCAGGTGCCCCGGAGGCCAGGGATTCTTAAACATTTTTCTGCCCTGGATCCCTTGGCAATCTGGGAAATCCACGGCTTCCCTGTCAGAATAATACCAAATGCATCAAATAAAACACAAAGGGAACCACTAATGTAAAAAAAAAAGTTATTATAAAATTGTGATATGGTAATGTATCTGGTTCTTTATAAAAGCATTAAATGGGAAAACGTGCACACAGGTAAATACCACCATAGTTTCAAAGTAGTGATGAACATGAAGGCTGGTGTGAGAAATCTGCAGCAGCTGTTGTATAATGGAAACATCTGTGATTTTTATGGGCGGTGAAGACACAGTACAACAGCTGTAACACCACTGTGCTTTGCTGCCTATATGCATAACTGAAGGACATGGTGAATTTTAGGTACAAGTCAGTGAACATAAAGATTTAGGTCTTGGGGTGCCTGGGTGGCTCAGTTGGTTAAGCATCCAACTTCACTCAGGTCACGATCCCACGGTTTATGCGTTCGAGCTCCACATCGGGCTCTGTGCTGTCAGCTCAGAACATGGAGCCTGCTTCGGATTCTGTATCTCCCCCTCTCTCTTCCCATCCCCCGCTCACAGTCTGTCTCTCTCAAAAATAAATAAACATTAAAAAACATTTTTTTTTAAAATTTAAGACTTAGGTCTTCCCAACCAAGGTTATGGACTCTGGATTATGCCCATGGATTCTGGGACAAGAGCTCCTGTCTTATCTTGTTTTGTTTTAAAGGTGTGTGTGTGTGTGTGTGTGTTTTATCTCTGAGAGAAAGAGAGAGAGCAAGGGAGGGGCAGCAAGAGAGGGAGACAGAATCCCAAGCAGGCTCTGCCCTGTTAGTGCAGAGCCCAAAGTGGGCCTCGAACCAACAAACCCATGAGATCATGACCTGAGCAGAAGTTGGGTGCTTAATCAGCTGAGCCACCCAGGTGCCCCAGGAGTCCCTGTTTTAGGTTGTACTGTTTCTGAATGTGGTTTTGTTCCTTTTGTCCAAGAGCTATCCATAGGAGATTAGGAGCATGAAGTAGCAACAATGGAGAGGGTGGAAACATCACTTCACCATGTCGTACCAATGCCATTCTGGGACATTTGGCCAAACTCCTTTACTTTTAGACTTTGCTAATGGACTGGTTAATATTGTGATATCATTGAGGGCCAAACTTAACTGATGAGTGGGCTTGGACTCCTGTAAGACACAGGCTTTCCACAGGGAATCCCATAAATTACTTGGGATGGAAAATCTGACAAAAGGCAGGAGAATGTGTGTATGCGATTTGTAAGCAAAACTTGAAATACTCTAATTCTTATATTACAGCCTGCTTCTCTATATAATGTCACAATATATTTTGTCACAATAGGTCAACAAATACAATTATAAAATATGATCAATGGCTACATAGTATTCTAAGCATATACCGTAATTTATTTAATTAACCCCCAGGTTTGAGCATGTGAGTTCTTTCATTATTATGTAAATAGCGCCCTGATGGGTGCTGTAGATTAAATCTTTGTCCACGGTCTATTTTTATTTCCTTGGAATATTTCTATAAATGGAATAGCTGTGTCACAATTTAGTAATGTCGCAACAACAGCAATGCATATTTTAAAGATTTTTTGATCAGTGCTGTCAAATCGTCCTCCAGAAAGGTTGTTCCTGTTCGTATCAGAACTGGAATCTTTGACCTTGGCTCAGAAGATGGCAAAGAGACCAGGAGAATGCCTCTAAATAGTGAGCAGAGGATCCTGTAGCAGAAGCCGGAAGAAAGCAGGCCAGTGTCGTGCCTATGATGTTCTGCTTTTCTCTGATGCTAGAAATGCCCTTTAGGCAGAATGTGGACCAGGACTGAGTCTTCAAGGCCTGGGGTCCCTTGTGTTGACTTGATGCAGATCGTTTGGATAAACCCAGCCTCCTCGAACGAGGGGAGTGGTCTGTATCCATGTTTGGACCAGACTAATAGTGAGAATACTGGAATCAGAGAGCACCCCAGAGGCAGAGCAGGTTCGAGGGGGAAGGCATGAGCAGAGCTGGCCACTTTGTCTGTTACTTCCTGACCTGGACATTCCCATCAGCACTGCTTCTCCACCGGAAAATAGGGGTTGACTGGCACCTGCTGTAGTAAAGAAGGCTGTTTCTCTTCCTCCTTCTCTTCCTCCTTCTTCCTCTCCCCCTTCTCCCCCCCCCCCCCCCCGCATTCTTTCCATTTTCTTTCCTTCGCAGCTAGACAGTATATTCCAGGAGGGCAGAAGCCATGTGATGCTTCTTTTGTAAAACCAACAAGAGTAGATATGGGGGAAAATACTTGGGAATTCTTCTGTCAAAATAAGGTATCAGGTCTTGCCACAGTCACACCGGATGATTGAAATCTCAGCAGACTTACTGACCGCTCTCTCTTCTCTCTCATGGTTTTGTAGATGCAGATTTGGTTTATTTCTTCATGCACAGACACCAAAGATCAGTTCTGTCTCCATAATCCCATCTCCCAGATCTGCAATTAGATTATTAGCCTCTTCTCTCCCATCTCTCATCTGGGATTCCACAGAATGTAGTGATTATCACCCCAGAGTTTAGTCTCCATTCAGACTCTAAAGGTTAAAAAGATGCATCTATTAGAGTTGGTCTCTTGCCCTGGGGACACCCACACAGCGGACCCCCGGCCAGGTGCCCTGCTCCTGCCCAACCTCAGGAGGGACATGAAAGCTGGTGAGGAGCAAACAGCCCCTGGATTAGCATTTGCTCTGTCATTGGTGCTGACCTTGTCTGCTGTCTCACACTTCAGGTTTGCGGGTGCTGCTTAGACCCACAAACAAAAAGAGTCTCCTTGCCCTTTCTTGTGTGACTTTCCTAGGCTTCACTTCTTGCCTGCTTTAACTGTGGTGTCCACTTGACCCCTGCCACGTACATCATGCTTTCTCTCAGTTTTTTTTTTTTTAATTTTTTAACGTTTACTTATTTTTGAGAGAGAGAGAGACAGGGCATGAGCATGGGAGGGCAGAGAGAAAGGGAGACACAGAATCCTAAGCAGGCTCCAGGCTCTGAGCTGTCAGCAAAGAGCCTGACGCGGGGCTCGAACTCACGAACCGTGAGATGACCTGGGCCACAACCCAGGCGCCCCATCTCTCTCCATCTCTTACCCACGAGACCCTGGGTACCTACCTGACCCCTTCTGGCTAGCCAGGGGGCAATCCTCTCCTCTCTTGACTGCTTCCTTCCTGACATCCATGCTCTCGTTTGTCAGCGAAGACCAAGGCTCAGAAAGTTAAACGGGATTTAAAACTATGCCTTCTAGTCGGTCTCGAGTCCCGATTTTCACTTCCCTCTAGCTGGTACCGAATCGCCCCGTTCCACTCCCCCAGCCCCCGTCGGGCCCGGAGATGATCTGCACCCACCCCCACAGCCATCCGCGAGTTTCCAGCGAGCGCCCAGGACACCCGCAAACACTTCGCGATCTGTCTGGGTGCACTAAACAGCGCACAGGAAGCGCAGAGCAACCGTGGCCGTATCCTATCGCGCTCGCGCTCGCGTGCCAGCTGCCGCCCCGGGAAGAAAACAAGTGTTTGCGGAATTTGGCGGCCGCGGCCCTCCACCCGGGCTTTATTGCACCGCCCCGCCTTTCTCCCGGGCATCCCCAACCGCGGCCCTCGAAATCCATCCTCCAGGAGCGGGGTTCTCTCCCCGGCTCCCGGAGACCCGAGGCGGGCGTCCCCCGGGTCTCCGGCACCCCCAGGGGCGCGAGCCCGGCCGGGAGCCGGCGAGGAGCCCCCGCGCGCGCGCCGAGGGCAGGGCCGGCGGAGGGGAGCGCCGCGAGGTGCGCAGGGCGCGCGGCGGCGGGGTCGAGGGCAGGGGCGGGGAGGCGCCACGCGCAGCCAATCCCCGGGCCGCCCCCTCCCCGCCGCCGCCAGCCGAGCCGGGGCGGGGGAGCCAGGCGGCGGCGGCGGCGGCGGCGACGGAGGCTGCCGCGGGGAGGGATGGAGAGGGGAGGGGGGAGCGGAGCCGAGCGGAGACAGCCGCGGCGCTGCAGAGCGGCTGGGGCGGCGGCGCGGCTCCCGGTGCTGCCCCCGGCGCCCGCCCCGCGGCGGTGAGCGCCCGGCCACGGAGGCGCCGGAGCCATGGGCTGCATCGGCTCCCGGACCGTGGGTGGGTACCGCGGCGGGGCGGGGGCGGGCGGAGGCGGGCTCGGCCCGCGCCGGTCCCCGGCCCCCCTCCCCCACCGCTCCCGGCGCCCCCCCCGCCCCGCCCGGCCTGGCTCCCGCACTTTCCCTGCGCTCGGCTCTCCTCCGCGCCCGCTCACCCCTCGCGCCTCCGGGGCCGGCCGCCCTCTCCGCTCCTCCGCTCCCTCGTCGCCCTCCGGCCTCCCTGCGCCGCCCTCCCCCAGGCGCGGTCCCTCTCCATCATCTCTCCACCGGCCTCCTCTCCCTCCGCGGCCGCTCTCCCTACTCCCGCGTCCCCTCGTCCGCCACCTCCAGGCCCTCCGCCTCGACTCTGCCCTCCCCGGCGCCTCTCCCCCTCCATTTCTGGGGCAGCCCCTCCCGAGGACCCCCGGCCTCCGCCCCGGCAGGAGTCCTTCTCACGCCCCCCCCCCCCTCCCCACCGCCTCCGTCTGGCTTGGGTGTTTTGCTCCCACCTCTTTGCTTCTCTGTTGCCTTTTTCTGTCGTTCCTGCCTCCCCCGATTCGCATTGTTCACGTGCATTTTCCCTCCGGGGCGGGGGCGGGATGCGCCCGGTGCCTCAGGGAGGGGAACGGGGTCCACGCCCGGAGAAAATGGGGCCGCGCCGGGCCCGGCTGGAGGGAAGGGCTGGGGGGCGCGGGGAGGAGGCGGGGGTTTAGGGGGACGGACCGGGGTCGGGAGCCGGCTCCCAGGAGGGTGGGGCCGGCCCGAGGAGCCGGGACCTGCACCTGTCGGCGGGGGCTGGCGGGGCGGGGCCGTCTCTTTATTTACCTTGGACTGGGGGCGGGCACGGGCGCTTCCTAAGTCTTCTCTCCCCTCAGCCTCTGCCTCGCTTCTACCCCCCTGTCCCCCGGCCCACGCACCCACTCCACGCTCACGGCTCAACGAATGAGTCCAGCCCTCTCCCCAAACCCCCAATTTTCCCCCACTTCTCCCGCCTACACGACCCAGTGACCTCAGGCTGAGAGAATAATTCGTATTATTATTACAAACAAACTCACTCTCCGGAAGCCTGATTTCTCTGAGACCCGGTTTATTTCCATGGATACCCCCCTCCTCTGCTTTCACCTCTTCCCAGGGTTCTCTCTCTCCCCCTCCCTGCCCCCCAGGGCTCTGACTCAGCTCTCCCTCCCCTCTCTCTTGCTCTGCCCTCTTCATCCCTGCTCTCCTCTCTGTCCGCCCCATTCCTGCTCTCTACGCCCAGAGGCTCATTTCCTCTTCCCTTCCGGCCACAGCCCCTGGTCTGACCCATCTCCTCACTCCCCTGTAGCCCTGAGGGAGAGGGGTTCACCTAGGAGGGGTCCTGCCTCCTTCCCACCCATTAACCACAATCCCTCTGCACTAGCGGTGGGGATGCATGCTGAATGCCTCCTCCTGCTCCAGACTCTGTGCCCTTCACTCCTTCCCAAGACTGGGCCCCTAACCCCAAATTCAGAATCACAAAACTCCGCGTGCAGGAAGGACCTATAAGGTCCGGTTCCACAGACATCTGATCCTTGAGCCCCTTTCCAACTGCTCAGGCGGTTCCTCCCCCGCCTGCCTCCCCGGAGAGGCACCAGCCTGCCCTGTTGCCAGCGTCTGCCTTGGCCACATGCTCTCACCTGAACAATTACCATCAGTTTCCCGGTCAGCCCTCAGACCCTGTCCACCCCTCCCATTGTCTTTGCCTTCTCTTTAAGTTGAATGCCTATCCTTTCAGTTCCAGTTTTAAAAAGTTCCCTTGTCTCCTCCTCTGACCCCCTTTGCTCCTCTCCCATCCATCACTTGCCTCCCAACCGAGAGGGAAAACGATCACACCTCACTCTTGGCCTCCTCTCCCGTCACCGTTTCCGGGTGAACACACGCAGTTCCTGCCTCTAGCCCCACCACATCCCCTCCCTGTCAGACAAATTCGCCAACTCCAAGATACAAGCCGTAAAGCCCACTTGGAGGGAAGCTCACCCCTAAAGAAGTTCTGCCCTTAATTGTAGGAACATCATAGCTCTCATGCTCTCCCATCTAGAAACACTCCAGGATTCCTCAGGACAGAATAAAGAACTGTTTTCCTGCTAAAACCCAACCACGGACCCCCTCCGTTTCGACAACAACAAATAAGGCCATATAACACTTTCCTGGGAGGGAATATTTTGGCTCAACCTTACAGTTTGTCCCTACCAAAAATTTGGGGGAGAGGAGGGATGTAAAAGGGCCCGCGCTATCAGAAGGAGCAGTGGCTGGAGGGAAGGGAGGGGTCTGGAGGGGCTGCCCCTGTGGCCTCAGCATTGTGAGACCCAAGAGGGGCCTGTGGGCTGGGACCTAGGGAGGCTGAAGGTCAAGCAAGTAACCCTGTGGCCGCTGCAGGGAATGAGGTGATTGCGGTGGATTGGAAGGGCCTGAAGGATGTCGACCAAATCAACATGGACAGCACCAGCTCGCTGCACGGGAGCAGCCTCCACCGGCCGTCCACCGAGGTGAGGCCCTGTGCCCTGCTGCCCCCCTAACCAAAGGACTTTTAGAAGACCCCAGAGACCATCCTGAACAAAGCCGCCCAGTTGCCCGATCCTTGAATTATCTTCCTAAATTCCAAGAGAACATCCCAGACACTCCTTCAGACTGACACTTTTACAGAACATTTCCTTTCCTCAAAACACAGGCCAAATGTTCTACTCTGAGATCCTAATTCCCTATGTTAAGCTGGGGGGGGGGGGGAGGGTGGGAAAAAAAAAAACCTCTCTACTTCACACACTTCTGGAAGTCCCTGGGGGTGGGGGTGGGGGGGCTGCTTGCATTTCTGGAAGTGCCTGTGATCCCCGCTCCCTTTTCTCTTTCCTCACAGCAAACCCGAACTGATTTCTCCTGGGATGGCATCAATGTGAGTTCACCCCCCCCCCCCCCCGGTTTTCTCTAGCTCCTCTCCCTTATATTCTCCCTTAGACTGCTACAGAACACAGCTGTTCTAGGTTCCCTACCGACCTGCCATGCTTTTCAAGGGCAGTTAGGGGATGAGCTTCCTTGGGACTCCTGGGTGTAATGAATGGTTCCCTTATCACCTGCCCTGGCTCAGGCCCTTCCTTCCTCCTGGAAATCGTGAACTCTCCTCTGCCCCTCCTCCCACATTCTTTATCCCAGCTCTCCATGGAGGACACCACTTCCATTCTGCCGAAGCTTAAGCGAAATTCTAATGCCTACGGCATTGGGGCCCTGGCCAAATCATCATTCTCAGGTGAGACTCCCGACCTGGGGATGTGTCCAGAGAGGAGAATCCCTACAGACTCCTTGTCTCTATCTCCTTGCTCCTTCAGATCTAAAGAAGACCCCCCCCCCCCGACCTATTTGCCCTTTCCTTCATGCCCTCCTGTCCAGGCCGTCCCTCATATGGAGGCCTAAGGGATCCCTTCCCTCATCGGGCAGAGTCCCATGGGACTCGGGTGGGGATACCAGGTGGGTCTTGTATGGGCATCCTGTGATATTCTGGAGGATGTGGGGAATGTCTGGCCCCTCAGGGATTTCTCGCAGCATGAAGGACCATGTGACGAAGCCCACAGCCATGGGGCAAGGCCGGGTGGCCCACATGATTGAGTGGCAGGGCTGGGGGAAGACACCAGCCATTCAGCCGCAACACAGCCATGAGGCGGTGCGCAGGGATACCGATGCCTACTCCGACCTCAGCGATGGCGAGAAGGAGGCACGTTTCCTAGCAGGTACTTGTTCTTGGGACCCTCAAGAGACACGTGTTCAGGATGGCCAGAGACTGACCTTCCAACCTGATCCCCTCTGGCAGGACTTGCTCTATCCATATCGTGACCATAAGACTTAATTTCCCAATCAGCTCTGATTTCAGGCACTTGGACTTAATTGATTCGGATAAGGGTCTTCAAACTTATTTTCATTATCATCTCAGAAGTTAAGAAGAATTACATGGGATTGTGGGTCCACCTGTTCCAGATGCCTTCTGTTCTACATGGGAGGACTGTCAGTACCTGATGGAAAGGCAGGGGCCTCTCACTCGGAAAGGCTCTCCTTCTACCCATGTTCTTTGTTTTTGTTTCTTTTTGAGGGAGAAGGAGGGGGGTGGAGAGCAGATGAGAGCTGGGTAGAGGGGCAGAGGGAGAGAGAGAGAGAATCCCAAGCAGCCCCATGCTCACTGTGGAGTCTGACGCAGGACTCCATCCCACAGCCCTGGGATCATGACCTGAGCCGAAGTCAAGAGTCCGATGCTCAACTGACTGAACCATTTAGGCCCCCCTCTACCCATGATTCTTGAGGAAAAAGAACAGAAGGCTGTAAGGATCCCTTCTAGCCTTTGCTCCTCAGCACCTTGCAGTAGAGGATTCCTTTACTTGGCTCATTACTTGTGACAGCTGCTAGGTCAAGGGGCCTGGGTGAGGAGAGGGTCGTATACAGAAGAGATTTCTTTCCAGGAAAGTGGTATTGCTACACGACAGGCATATAGCATACCTACAACAGTGACCAAGCCCCTCTAACACGTCTCCATAGATACGTAGGAAGAATGAGATCCAGAAGAGAAGAGAGGGCTCTCGGTGGCGGTGTTGGTGGTGTGGATGGTGGAAGAACTCTCCATGAGGAGGGGAGCCAAACATGTAGTGGGTAGGGAATAGTTTAGGGCAGCTGGCTATGTAAACTTCAACTTAGGACTTTGACTGGGATGGGGACTCCCAAGTCTACCCATCCTCCCTAGTCTATTCTCCCTCCCTTCTCCTTCCAATTTCTTGAACTTTCCACTTTTTTTTTTAAATGTTTATTTTATTTTTGTTTTTGAGAGAGAGTGCACACACATGTGTGAGTGGGGGAGGGGGAGAGAGAGAATCCCAAGAGGAATCCATGCTGTCCGTGCAGCCCCCAATGTGGGGCTCGATCCCACAAACGACTTGAGACTAAATCAAGAGTCGGGCATGCAACCGTCTGAGCCACCCAGGTACCCCTCTTGACCTTTCCACTTAATAATACTATGGACCTACAAGCCCATGGTACTCCTTTGGGGATTCTCTGTTGAACCTGAACCCTCTCATTTAGATTCCTCTATCTTTGACTACTAGCTAACATTCTTAAAACCTTCCAAAGATAAACTTCTGGGAATTCCTCATTTCAATCCCTTTGGATATCTTACCAGAAGACCCCTTAACTCTAGGAATTCTTTTTTTTTTTTTTAAGTTTATTTATTTATTTGGGGGGGTGAGGAGGAGGAATGGGGGTGGAGCAGAGAGGGCGAGAAACAGAATATCCTAAGCAGGTTCCATGCTCAGTGCAGAACCTGACGTGGGGCTTGATCTCACAGCTATGAAGTCATGACCTGAGCCAAAATCAAGAGTCAGTTGCTTAACGAACTGAGCCATCCGGGTGCCCCAACTCTAGGAATTCTTAATCTGACCTTCTGGGAAATCTCATGCGGTTTTGCCCTATTTTGGGGCATATGCAAAGTCTGTGTTGTCCAGTAGAGTAGCCACTGGCCACATAGTGGCTACTGAGAACTTGAAATGTGGCCAGTCTGAATGGAGATGCACCGTCAGTATAAAATACCCACTGGATTTCAGAGACTCGTCTAAATAAAATAATGTAAACGATCTCATTAATCATTTTTATGTGGATTAAGTGTTGAAAGAAAATCTAATATATATTGGGTTAAGTAAGATATAACAATTAATTTCATCTGTTTCTTTTAAAGTGTCTTTACTATGGCTACTAGAACATTTTAAATTACCAAAGTGGCTTGCATTATATTTCTGTTGAATGGCGCTGCCTCGCTGTCCCTCTACCCCCTGCATGTGTCTAAGGGTTCCCAGACCCATCTCGTGCCAACCACTGTTCTTCTAGGTGTCATGGAGCAGTTTGCCATCTCCGAGGCTACACTCATGGCCTGGTCTTCCATGGATGGTGAGGACATGAGCGTCAACTCCGCCCAGGAGCCATTGGGCTGCAACTACAGTGACAACTACCAGGAGCTGATGGAGAGTCAAGGTGAGGGATGGTTCCTCTCAGGCCGAGGAGGCCTTGTCTGCTATCTAGGCTGCCTCTGTTCCTCTCTGTTCTTCTGAGACTTTCTGTTCATCTCAGCTTTCCTACTCTCCTCCCCGCGGTCTCCCTCTCATCCTCTGTGCTGTTGTTACTGCTTTTGACGTTCTGTAACCCTGCCGACCTCTGTGATTCTCTTCACAGATGCCCTTGCTCAAGCCCCCATGGATGGATGGCCTCACTCCTATGTGTCCCAGGGCATGTACTGTCTGGGGTCGTCAGATGCCTGGGAAGCCAGTGACCAGTCCCTCATCGCCTCCCCGGCCACAGGATCCTATCTTGGCCCTGCATTCGATGACTCGCAGCCTAGCTTGCATGAAATGGGGCCTTCCCAACCTGCTTCCGGGTACTCTGCTCAGGAGCCTCCACCTTTGCTGGGGGCGGACGCTGACTGGGCTCCGGGGGGCGGTGGGGTGGACCTGGCTAGGGGCCCTGCTGAGGAGGAGAAGAGGCCGTTGGCCCCCGAGGAGGAAGAGGATGCAGGATGCCGGGACCTGGAGTCACTTTCCCCACGAGAAGACCCTGAGATGGCCACTGCCCTCAGCCGGAAGGTGTCTGATGTCACATCCTCAGGTGTGCAGTCCTTTGATGAGGAGGAGGGCGAGGCTAACAACTAGCTTCCACCCACTCCACGCCCAGCCTTCCACTCCCAGCTGAGGGGCCTGGCTGCAACAACACCCTCCCTTCCCCCAGCAGTACAGCTGAGACCCGGGCAGAAGACCACGAGGAACCCAGGAGTTGCCTGTCCTCGCCAGGAAAATGGAGAGCCAGGGTGGGATTTAATCCAGGCATATGCTGTAGAACCACAGGTCTGGGAACTGAGGCCCAGGCAACCAGATGGCCGTGAACTTTGCTTGGCTGCGGGCTTCCGGGTCTGTGATGATGAAGCTCCAGGGCGTCTCCCGAGGTCGGGAGCACAGAGCGGCTTGTAGCCGTCGATGGGATCTCACTTCTTCACTTTCTGATTCGTCTTCCAGGAGCCCTGACTGTGGCTGTGGGAATGCCTCCTTTCTCCATGTCACTCTTGCTTTTCCCGACTCTGTGTTTTCTCTGGCTGTAGCCCCAGCTCATCCCCACCGCGAGGAACAGACCTCAGGGGCTATTGGTTTGGCTCGACAGGCACAGGGGAAGCCACCGAAAGGCACAGGTCCTTAGAGGGTGGAGAATCTGCCCTCGGCGAAAAATGGGCTTCTGAGATCGGGAGTCATGGGGGAGGTGCATGTGGCAGCTGGGATGCACAGGGACTCGAACACGATTCTTTACATCAAGGCCTGCCCACAGCCCAGAAAGTCACCGATGAGACCAAGAACAAACATGGCCGCCTGTTCTGGGACCTTGACTATCCCATGGCTGGAAGGAAGATCCAAGGATCTGGGGCCGGGGCTGGCTGCTCCAGCTCTTGCTTCCTTTTCTGCCTTCTTCTGGCTCCTGCTCTGGGAACCCTGACCCTGAGGGGGTGATGCAGAATGCAGGTGTCCTGGCCAAACGGGGAAGCATGAGGGCTGTGTCTCCCTCCATCCACCCTCTAATTCTCTGGAGCTGTTTACACTTTTCTCTTTGCCTTTTCTACATTTTTATAACTTCTTGGGGACTCAGGGTTGAGTGGGGTGGAGGGAGGAGGCCGGTGCTGTCAGGCCCCAGCCAGGGTGGGCTGTTTGTGAAGGAGCAGTGTGGGCACATGGCTCCTTTGCCCCTTCTTCAGCTGCTCCCAGGACTCCAAAGAGGGCCTCACAGGTGTTCTCCCTCCCTCCCCAGGCCTCCTGTGGAGGAAGAGAGGAGAATCAGAGTATTCTTCCTTCCAGGACAGGTGACAGTGAGGCATACGCCCCTGGAACGGCGTGCCCTCCCCCACCCAGTTCCCACTGTGGTGGGGACCTCTGTGTGGCGCTTCTGTGAGAGATCCTGACAGCAGGGGCCGGGGGTAGAGCGAAGGCCGCCGCAGCTGTGGAGCTGGACGGCACACTGCCCTCCCTGCTGCAGTGACACAGGGACACTGTGGGTAGGAGAGAGAAGCTCAGAGCTTCCTTGTTGCCTCTCCTCGTGCCCGACGAAGGCTGCGGGTCCAAGGCCTTGTGTCCCACCCAAAGTTTGTCAGGGGTCCTACCACTTTCTCCTCTGCCAGGAAGGGAGCACTGTCCCAGACCCTGGGCAGAAGTGCACCCCCCCCCCATGCCCCAGACTTCTATTTCTTTGGAATGAGGAGGCTGAGAGTCGGGGTGTTTCTGTCCATCCATGACCCCACCCCCACAGAGTTCACCCTTTCATCTGTGCTTCTAAAATGCAGCCGAGAACAAGGGCCCGTGTCCTCCAGGGGAGAGGAGAATGGTTTTCCTGGGGTCGGTCTTTGGAGGACCCAGGAGTGGGCACGGTGAGCACACGTAAGCAAAGTCACCTTTTCTACAACTGTCTCAACAGAAGACCCCTCGCGTGTTTGAAAACGTGACCTGCCTCAGGTGGCGGCAGGACCAGTAGCTGCGAGCTCTGGAAGTGGCCTCGCGTGGCCCTCACGCCAGACTCCTGCCGCGGGTCCTCGGGGTTTTGCATGCTGGCGAGTCCCTGTGTCCTCGCCTGTGCCACCTGCCGTCTCAGCGCACCACCTTTCCCTCTTAGCCTCACCCCCTTCGTGCCTATGTTCTGCCCCCGTGCCCGGACCGCAGCGGCCATCCAGTCCAGCGGGTTCGTTCATTACAGTTCCTTTTTGCTCAGGGCCTGTGGAGTCGGGAAAGGTGGACTGAAGCGGCGTTCTCCCCGTCCTCCCTTCCTCCCTCCCTTCCCCCAGGAAGCCAGATGGTCCCTGAAACAGTGGCTGGAACTGGGAGGGAGTCTAGCAGACTTTGCACGAGGAGGGGGCTTGCAGACCAGAGGTCAGGTGGGGGCCTGCATTTCCCACTCTGAAGAGGGAGAAGAACCAAGGACCTGCCCTGGGACCCTCTTAGGACTCTGGTGGAGGGAGGAACTGCTCTCCGGTGCTGGGGGCAGGTGCATGGGGTTTGCTTATAGCCTATTCTAGGGGGAGGGGAGGGGCATGTGCAGGAAGAGGCTGTGGGGGGGCGGGGGGTTGCTTTTTCCTTTGGGGTTAAAGGCTGTGCAGCACGTTTTACGACAGTCCTGGAACAGGGCTGTTTTTATATTCTTGTGAATGAAACTGCTCTTGCTCAATGATTTTCCTTTGGGGGGGAGGGGGGTGCACTTTCATTTTCAAATCACTTTATTAAAGAAAAATCCAAATCTCCCATTCCTCCCCTTCCACTGCCCCACTGCCCCCCACGCCTTCCTTCTTGCCCCTCAGCTGAGGAGGGGCTCTTGGTGAATGAGTGTATGCCCTTCTCTTTGCCCCCACTTCTACGTCCCATTCTGTGTCTTCCAGGTCTGGGAAATAATTCATTTTTATGGCCAGTCTTAGCATGTTTTCTTAATGTGACATTCCCACCCCAGGCCCAAGAGAGATTCTATGACATATATTACAGAGAGAATTATATATAAATATATATATATAAATATTATAGATTATTTACACATGGGCACGGGCTCACATGCCTACTGCCAACCCCCTCCCCAGGCTGTGCCCTCTCTCTCTCTCTCTCTCTCTCTCTCTCTCTCGGCCTGGGGAGGTGGAAGGGACGTGATGTTGGAGAGGGCCACAGGCTGTGTTCAATGGCACTAAACAGAATGTGGTGGCACATCTGACTATGAGTGTCTTATTTGGGGGGTGACGGAGACTGGGCACAGGGGAGGAGAATGTCGGAAAGGGGTAAAACTGCAGAAGCAGACAAGGCATAAAAGGAGGAAGGGAGGAAAGCCTTGGGTGTGGAGGCTCAGAGCACCCGAGACCACTTATAAGAAAGACAGGCTAACAGCAGACACCCTGTTGCCGATTGGGGGAGGATACGGATCTGACTTCCCCAGTGTGGGAAGCATCAAAGACATCTGCCACCTTGACTTTGAACCCTCCTCTCTCCACCTCTAGGAGAGGAACACAAAGAACCAGCCTAAAGGCTGGTGTCTGAGTGACCCAGTGACCTTGCCCTGAGCCCTGGTGCCGGGTAGAAGAAGCCACAGCCACAGCAGCGGGAGGGCACAGCCGACCCTTGGGCAGGACAGATCAGTGATGACACTGGGGAGGGGGATGTATGTTTCTAGGGAGTGAAACTGGAGGGTGAGGAAACTGGTATGGGAGTGATTTCTGCCTGAAGGAGGTAGGAGTGACCCTGCTTCCTCCACAGAGAACTTTTCTCTGTCAGGCTGCCCCTCCTTTATCCACATTGCACTGCTTAAGTCTGAGGCAAAGGAGGAGGTGATGGGACCGGCCTTTCAGTGCCCTAGCGATGACCCTTGCCTCGTGACAGGTAGTGGGGCGCAACTTTCAGGGAGCCGGTGTGAGCCAGTGGGAGAACGGGGTGGGGGGCTCTGAGAGAGGGGTGCGGGCTGTTCTGGGGTATATTCCGGGGCCATCTGTCCACGAGGTCATGAGGGCCTCCCATCTCCTCCACAGGCCACAGTCATGTGGGTCCCCGCCATGGAGACTGGCAGACACATAGGCAGAGCCAGGAAGGTGTTGGGACAAGAACATCAGGGGCTCCTGGAGAATAAGGGGAGGCCTGAAAGTCGCAGGGTATGTCCCACCCCACACACCAGAGAGACTCGGGAAACCCCACGGACTATCAGGCCCTCCGCTGGGGTTAGAAGCCCCTGCCTGTCTGGATGGGGGGACGTGGCCTAAATAACTGATCAAGGCTACTCTCTGCTGCAAGGAACCCTCCTCTAAGACTGTCACTATCCCATTTCACAATTCCCAGGAGGGGGCAGGACATCGGTGTGATCCCTCCAAACTCAGGACGTACCCTCTCCCACACAAAGCCAGCCTGGGGCCGGGGCCTCTGGACAGTCTTGAGGAGGAGGTCCTGGAGGCGTCACAGGATCAGTTCGTCCTCGTCCTCCTCATCAGTGGACCGCAGACTGGGGCCCTGCAGGATATCAGCCAGCTCCTCTTCCGGCCCGGGACTCTCCACCAGCTCTAGCTCCTCCAGCTCGCCCTCCACCTTGGCTGGAGCCACTGAGAGAGGGGGCTCCGGGGAGGGGGAGGGCACGGGGGTCTCTGGGGAGGCGGGAGCCCTGTCCCCCGCCGCGGCCGCCCCGGTTCCGTCCTCAGGCAGGCTCCACGTGTCCGTGGGAGGGGGCGGGCCCCCAGGGTTCTTCCGAGCTGTCGTCGTGTTCCGGAAGCTGGCGAGGGGCGGGCGGAGCTGCACCCCGGACTTCGTGTGCCCTTCGATGGCCTTCTGCAGCTGCGGGGAGAGGGAAAGAGGGTACACGGTTGGGAAGAGGACGAAGATGGGGCAGGTGAGAGACACGGGCGCGAGAGAACAGACTCGCACGATGAGGAGGAACAGGACACGTGGAGAGGCAGGAGACGGGGCCTGGGGAAGAGGCGCACCCGCCGGGCCCGAGTCTCCAGCTCCTCTGGCCGGGCCCCTTCCTGGTGACCCTCAGGCCTCCTTCAGCCACATCCCACCCCATCCCATTTTCCCACAGATCACACACATGGAACTGTGACTCACGCCCTGAACCCTCACCCCAAACCCAAGCAGTCCACGAAGATCCTGGGGGCGGTCCTCTCCACCTGCCCCTTGCGCCACCCACCCCCTTCAGTCTCCGCATGAGAAACAGAGTGGGAAGTCTGGGGGACCCCCCCCCCAGATGTCAAGCCATCCCCTCCCCACCCCCTTATCCTGTGCCCCTTCTTCCTCCTGCTGCTTCAGTGAGACATGTCATTACCTCCTCCAACGCCAGCACGCCCCTGAGCTTCCCCATGCTGGTCACGTAAGCAAGGTGGAGGCCGAGGAGCGAGAAGAGCGTGTGGGTCTGCAGGAAGAGAGCTGCAGGTCAGTGCGCGGCCGCCCCACACCTCCCTTGCCTGCAGCAGCCCGGAGCGGTGGTGGGCGAGGACTCGCCTTGTGCAGAGACGTCTGCTCCACCAGCTGGAAGGGAGACTGGTCAATGCAGCAGTAGTCAAAACACACCGGCTGGCTCAGCTGCTCCTTCTCCCAGGCCTCAATCTGTTGGGCAGAGTAGGGCCGTCGCTCAGTATCACGGGGCCCCCTTCAGCCTCAGATCTACAGCCGGGGCCCCAAACAGCCCTCCTAGCCAGCCCAGACCCTGAAATACGCAATGGAGTGTCACTGACCGCCCCCCCGCCCCCCTCCCCCAGTACTAGCCCTCCTCCCTTCCCACCAGGGGCCAGCACCCTCTCCTCTCCTCCCTCATCAGGCCCCACATCACCTTGTCTCTCAGGCACAAAGAGCACCTCTCTGTCTTCTTGTCCTCTACCCCCTCCCCTCCCCACTCCCCGTGCCCCAACCCAACTGCCCAGTCTTATTTTCCACCACTCCTGTGATACCCATTGCTCAGGGAAACCAGACGTGCCTTCCCAAACCTGCGTTTGCTATTCTCGGCCCTTGGATTCCCCTTACTGCCCCCACCCTGCCTGCACAGGCTCTCCTGACCTCCCAGGAGCAGGTTTTTCGTTTCCTATAGCACATTACTGGGCCCTCCTTTACAGAAATGACATGGATCATGCTCAGTCTTTTACTGGCGTTTGTCTTACTCTGCCTACAGGACAGGGATGAAGAACTCTTTTTTTTTTTTTTTTTTAATGTTTATTTATTTTTGAGAGACAGAGTGCAAGCAGGGGAGAGGCAGAAAGAGAGGCGGAACAGAGAGTATGAAGTGAAGCGCGCTCTGCGCTGACAGCAGCGAGCCCCGTGTGGGGCTAGAACCCAGGAACCACGGTATCATGACCTGAGCTGAAGTTGGCTGCTCAGCTAACTGAGCCCCCCAGGCGCCCTGGACGTAAACTCCTAGGAGTGTTATGTGCATTTGCCCACCGCGTGTTGTGCAGAAACCAGCACATTCGTCTCTTCCAGATTGCAGGGACTGTTGGGCGTGAGGAAGAGCTGTACCGACTCACATGGCACCCGATGTGACTGGCTGGAGTCAAACCGTTTTTGTTTTGTTTTGTCTATCACAGAAGCATTAAGGCACGAAGGCCTTAATTTCCTCTTGATTTAGATACACGCACCCAAATCCCCAAGATTCCAAATGATCCAGGAGAGCTCTGGCTCCAGAGAAGGTCTCTGAAGGCCACGTCCCGGTTCTCGTGCCGGGTGTATGGTCCAGGCTGGTGTGCTCTCCATCTGTCCCTTCCTGGTTGTTCTGGACCGCACCCACACCTCCTCCAGGCCCCCCCCCTTTCCTGACGGGAGGTTCACACAGGGTTTGGCTGGTCCTCACAGCACAGGATGGATGACCACTTAGCAGGTGTGCTGGAGATATGATTTATTTGTAGGGCCCTTGCCAACCCTGGTCTGGTTGATCCTGTCCTCCTGGATCTTTCTACGACCATTTCCTGCCTTCCCTGGTTCCATTCTTGTCTTCCCTTAAGGAACAACAACAGTAACAGAACCATTTCCAGCATACATGCACCAAGCACTCCCTCTGTGCCAAGCATCAGTCGGGTGGCTTTACATGTCTTCACTCACTGAATCCTCTCCAATGACCTATCATTACCTCCATTTTACAGATGAGGAGATAGAGGAAAAGGGTGCATAAGTTGCCTGCCCAAGATGACACAGAGGTAGAGCAGTGCTTCCGACCTTGACTGCTGATCAAGTTCCAGGAACCTCCAGCTTGTGTCCAAGGGGCAGGGGATCTCTGCTTTGGGGTCCCACTACTTGTAAAGGCTCAGTCCTGGTAACAAACTGGGGCTCTAACTGTGTGTACTCCTAACAGAGGAACAGATAAACATGACCTCTGGTGACCTGTTAGTGAATTCTTCCACTCTTTCCGAAGGTGTCACCTTGATATTGCCAAGAGTGCCTTCTTGATCTCATCCGAAAACCATGTTCAGAATATCCTGAATTTTTACTCCTATGGATCTTATCCTCCTAGAATGGCCCAGTGGGTCATGTGGGAGATTACATCTTTAAAGTCTTTTTTGGGAAAGACATAAGCTAAAAATACATGCTTTCTGGTGGCACTTTATTTCCAGTGGTCATTAAATAGCCCCACTGATCAACTAGCTAGCTTTCCCTCTGGGGTACTTTTTAAAAGAGTATTATTATTGGTTTTGAACTCCAGCGAAACCCTCCTCAACCACTGTCATGACCCATCTGACTCCTGCCTGGGGGCAAAAGCTATAGCTGTTCTCTCCTCTGTGCTCATCTATTCCATTTGTCCATAAGGCATTGATCAGAAGGGTGTGTGTTTTGAGGGGTGACAAGGAGAGAAGGGACAGATTTCCCTCCTCTCTTGTCATGTCCCATGCCCTCCCCCATATAGTCTGGACAACAAAGAAGATGTTTATTTTAGGGGTGCCCGAGTGGCTCGTCGATTAAAGCGTTCCAGCTCTTGATTTCGGCTCAGGTCATGATCTTATGGTTCACGAGATTGAACCCTGTGTCAGGCTCTGCACTAACAGCTCAGAGCCCGCTTGGGATTCTCTCTTTGCCCCTTCCCCACCTCAAAATAAATAAATAAACTTTATAAAAAAAAGACGCTTATTTTAAAATAATATCCATTATGGTTGTCATCTACCTACTTTTAAAAAACTCTACCTTTTCAGTTCCATGGTGGGCCTGCATTCTTTTGCTAAATGGAATGGCTGCTAATGGACCCTGTTGTGTCTCTGCAACCCCAGGGTCTGTTCGGTACTGCTCAGCTTTCTCCTCCAGATCATTGCTCCCCGTCTGTCCGCTCCGCACAGCCAGGCTTATTCAGGGCCAGATTTTCTCTCCCACGGACTCAATAACTACCTTTTTTAGGAAATAGGTGTTTGTCCCAGTGGGGCACTGCTGTCAATATCTGCCCTAGGTTTTTGGTTCTTTCCAGTCTTGTTTATTGGCATTTTCTTGTAGTCCATTGTCTCAGGACCCTGACCAATCCAGCATCGTAACCTCCGGCAGGCATGGACCATTTCAGCTTCCATGCTGTTCTGCATCGCTATGTGTAACTGCTGGCTGCCTGCTATTTTACTTCAGGTGAAGCTCATGCTTCCTACACAGTCTCTGCCTGGTCCACAATATCCCGAATGTCTAAATGTTATAAGATCTAAGACTCATCTGAGCACTACGGTCCCATCCATGCCTGGAGGCTCAAAATTTCCCTCTTCTGATCCCTCTGAGAACAGCTACCTCTGAGCAATGTGCCCAGCCCTCCCTCCATAGTCGTATCTCATTCCCAACCTCTCACAATGCTTTCTGGCCTAGACTCGCATCTTATTCTTACAACAACATAATGAAGAAAGGGAACAGTGTCTCCATTTGGCAGAACAGTCCACCCCAGGTTGTTCCTGTTTCTCTTACCTCTTCAGGTGACATGGTGTCCACCAAATCCGTTGACTCCTAGAGAAGAAAGACATAGGTCCAAGTTCTTTCCCTTTTCATGGCAGTTATGGTTCCTTTGGCCATTAGCCATCTCTCACAGGCCAGGGCCACAGATGCTTGCCTTCCTAGTCATGGTTCCTTCCATATGAACCTTCTCCATGGTGGGGCCTTCTCACTTCTGCCTTGCGGACCATGGATGTCTCAGTTCACAGAGGCACACCCCTTTCCCTGTCCACCCTCCACGACACATCTGCTCTCACCTGGCTTGTTTTCTTCTTCGTGGGGCGAGGTCTGCCCAGTAAGCAGCGCAGCAGGGACCGGAAGACAGAGGGTCTCTGACCTGAGGGGAGTGGCAGGTGGATGGAAAGGGAAACAGAGTGGTATCTGTTCTAGGAGGAAACGGCCCGCTGGGGAGGCTCTGCGGGACCCCGGACACTTTGCCAAACAAGGTGTGTACTTCCCGGATGCGTCACCTCCATGGACACCCTCTCTCCTACCCTCCTAAATCAGCTCTTGCCCTTCCCTGGGACGGTAATATGTAGACTCAATGAATAGGAATCCCATCCCCCCGCCTCCCTCCTTATAGTAGCAGCTGTTAGGTTGAGGAGAGCCCAGAGAGAAGCCACAGGCATGAATGCGGGTGCATGCTGGGAGAATCTTCACCTGCGGGCTCTGGGGCTTCTGGCTCCTGTTTGTGGCTGGGCAGGGGCCCATTGGGCTCTTCTGGGGACAATGGAGCGGCAGGAAAGGAGCGAGGAGCGGGGAGAGGAGGCAGCTGTAAGGAACAGTAAAAATTCTCAGTCCTGGGAAAGAGGCTGCCTAGCACTTTCCCCCCCTTATCGGCTGGTGTCCTGGGAAATCTCTCGACCTCTATTCTTTCTCCCCTTTCAGAATTCCTGTGTCTCTTTGGGTTCTCATTGGTACCATCACCTGCAACCTTATCTCCTTCAGCCCCTGGCCCCCAGGGACACTGGTCTCTTTGACCTTCTCAGTGATCAGCATGCCCTCTCTGTCCTCTGCCCCAATCTATCCAGCTCCCCCAGCCCCACCCCTGCCTGGTCACCTCGGGCTTCCCAGAGAGGTCCTCCTCTTCATCCTCATCCACAAAGGCAAAGGACTCCCTCCGGCCCTCGGATGGGACGCCTTGGTGCCCCCTGCCAGCAGGCCGCGCCTTTCCATCATAAGGCAGCTCAGACAGCTTCCTGGCCATGTCCTGGGCTGCCCGCAGCCTCCGCTCAGGGCACAGGTGGCGCTGCAGGAGGGACTGCAGCTCTGACCGCTCCACGGAGCCCAGCAGGATCATTGAATCTGGGGGAGAGCGGAGCACACCCTGAGGGCCCGCTCCTTCCACTCCCCGCTCCGCAGGATCCAGTCCGGGACAGAAGCCCAGCACCCCTGCTTCACTTCCCAGCTTTTACCCTCTCTTTCTGAAAACTCATTTCAAACATCTGCCAGGACTGACCTCACCCAATCCCTTTTATTTCACTCATTCAGCACTTAGAGACCCAGTTGATACTATCCTACTTAGTGCCAATTTGTACTTATTTATTTGAATGCAGCCCTTCCTTATACAGGCTGTTTGTAAATAGGTGAACTTGGCATCAAAATAGCTAATCAACCCTGTCTCAAAAAAAAAACAAAAAACAAAAAACAAAAACCCAAAACACTTTAAAATCCACTTATATAGGCTGAGATGTGAATATACTTTGAAAGAAGTGTACAAGGATATCTGATGCTTAATCACTTAAAGACTCTGGGTCCTTCTAGGATATAAACAAAACGCCTACTTTTCCTGGGAAGGTGTTTCATATACGGAAATTTCTGCTACCATAATGAACCTTTTCATTAAGTTGTAAGCCCATAAAATTGCGGCAGTGTTATTAAGATAAATCTTACCATTAAGCCTTTGTCATTATTATGAAAACCTTGTATCTCATTGGCTGTACCCAGACTCCAATGAAAAGCCACTGCTTTAGAGGCCACTTAAAAAGTATTTGGGATTTGGGGAAAATATTAAAATGAGTCTAACCTGAACAATTTGGATACTCTGATTATCTGAAATCAGGAACTAACAAATTTAATGGCTCCAAGTGGCCGTACATGATTCTTCTTAATTACACTAATTCAAGCACTAGGCGAGTATCGATTTAATATCTAGTAAATACCTACAGGGAGACAGCCTGAAGGGAATAGAAGTTACAGTGTCTGCCCTCAAAGAATTCCCAATCTAGTGAGACATAGATATATAAACTACACAAGAAATAATACACAGCAGGATTAAATGCCGAAGGATGATGAAATAAAGAAGTGTGTGAAATCACTGCTTTAAACCATTCACTCCTCAGAGTGCCTGGGTGGCTCAGTCGGTTAAGCGTCGACTTTTTTTTTTAACGTTTATTTATTTGAGAGAGAGAGAGAGAGAGAGAGCGAGAGAGCGCACAAGCAGAGGAGGGGCAGAGAGAGAGAGAGAGAGAGGGAGGGAGACACAGAATCCGAAGCAGCCTCCAGGGTCTGAGCTGTCAGCAAAGAGCCCGACATGGGGCTTGAACTCATTAACTGTGAGATCACGACCTGAGACAAAGTTGGACGTTTAACCGACTGAGCACCCAGATGCCCCAAGTGTGGACTCTTGATTTTGGCTCAGGTCATGATCTCACGGTTCGTGAAATCGAACCCTGAGCGGGGCTCTGCACTGACTGTGCAGAGAGTACTTGGGATTCTCTCTCCCTGTCTCTCTTTGCCCCCACCCCCCAAAATAAATAAACAAACATTAAAAAGGATAAACCATTCACTCCTTCATACAGAACGGTTTCCTCTGCCCCTCACGTCAGGCACTAAAGAACAGCTACCGTTTAGTGAAGTAGCAAAGAGAACCACGTAAGGGGCTAAGCCTCACTGTTCATGGATTCCTTGATTGCAAATTTGTCTCCTGTCTCAAATACGGGGGCGTATTTGTAACCCCCAGATCAGTGCTCAAGGTGCCCTCGCCGTCATTCACAGACCTGTACAGAGCGGCGAATGACCAGGGGCCTCCCTGTGCACGTGTTCCCAGCTAAGCTGCAAAAGTGATGCTCTGCTTCTTGTTTCAGCTCCCATATTGTAAACAAGCATTCTTTCCATGGTCTGTTTAATGCCACATTTTCACATTTTTGTTGGTTCTGTGTTGGTGATTTTGCTGCTTAAACCCCACCCCACCCCTCCCCATCCCCAAGCAAGAAGGCTGTGATGGGCCTTATGGAGAACATCCGTGTGCTAGGCAAGCTTCGTTCAGGCCTGAGTTATAGCCCTGTCGGCCATGAATTCTAGTTAGTGAATCAACACTATATACATGAAATAAGCTGTCTTTAAAGAGAAACACACATAAAACAAGTTTATGCATTGATTAGTTGAAGAAAATGTGACCAGAGGAACCTAACCCTGTATTTCCTCCAGGGCAATGGTTCAGTATCATATCCCTAATTCAGTGTTCATGGCAACTTTAGAGAACATAACTACAATGACTAATGAGAATCAGCTATAGTTCTCTAATTGGATTTTTAACTATCTTCTTGCGCTTGTGTTAGGACTGTATTTTTCCTTCTCAAAGATGATCGTGTTCCTTAAGGAACACAGGCTGGGTATGCTGTGGCACAAATGGCTGGTCCCTAATGACAAGCCCACACTACAGTGTCTCTTCCACCTCTGTGGAGCCCTTGTTCAGGTCGCTAGCTCAGGAGTTTGTTTCCTTCCTTCCCACTGACCTTTCGAATCAACCAGTGGTAAAGTCTTGACTGTGGTGGTCTGGAGCAGGGTTTGCAATTCCCCATACGTGCAGGCGGCTGAAACAAACTTCACATCACGCACCATGATGTCCTCAACAAAGATTGTAAATTTGCTATGGAGGAAGAAAGCATGGGGGTTAGCCCCACCATACGCTTGTTCCTTTGCCATCCCAGGCATTCCATCACTCATAATATTCATCAAGTACATGGGAACATAAAAGTAAGTAAAAAGCAGTGTTTCCAAATGTTGACCCTAACCTTGGTCTCAACCTCAGAACCTCCCACCCCCACCCCATCAAGTCTGAACTAATTCCAGCTGGTGCCCCTGACCTGAGCTGGTTCCAACCAAGGTCAGGCAAGTAGGGTAGCTTCTTGACCTGGATGATGCTGTCATAGAGGGAGGGCTGCAGGCTCTGAGCCACCATATTGGCCAAGATGACAGCCACCATCATGGGGAGGATGTGGGCAATCTGACCCGTTAACTCGAAGCAAATCACAGCTGTGGAGACCGTATGGGACACTGCGCCAGTCAGCGCTGCTGCCCCTAGAATGACACACAGGAAGCGGTGGGTTAGGGTTGCCATTCCTGGCATGGAGGGCACGTGAGGATGCCATGGGAGTGACGTAGAATGGGGAGACATGACCCCAGTCAGTACCAACACTCCTGACATAATCATCTGTCAAGAGTAGTGGTGAGAATGCTCAAGTATTAGAAAACCATTTTAATCTTACTCGATGTCCTTTGGCAATTTGCAAAATCATTGTGTGTGCCCGGATTTTCACTTATAAAATGAAGACAGTGATGTCCTATCTATTCCTTGCTGTAGAAAGTTTGGATCATTCTGTTTTGTTTTGTTTTGAAGTAGTCTCTACACCCAGTGTGGAGCTTGAACTCACAACCCTGAGATCAAGAGTCACATGCTCTACCGACTGAGCCACCCAGGTGCCCCAGAAGTTTGGACTGTTCTTAACTGAGCATTTTAAAACCCAGTGATAGCATTTTACTTTGGGCCTCAGGTTTTGATGTCAACAATTTATGAATGAAGACGGTCAAACCCAGGACTCAGGCTGTGGACTTGGAACATGACACCTGTGTCAGATCCTGGTTCTACAGTTTCTCAATTGTGCAAACAGAACTTGATGCTTCTGGAATCCCATATTCTTATCTCTGAGGTAAATGAGGTATTAAATAAGTTGTAAGGCCCTTGCAGACCTACAATGTTATGATTCTGTGAACTCTTTGAAAACAGAATCCGTCTTATTTGTTTTTAGTTATGTTTTCCCATCAACAGAAATAGTTGCTAGAAGGTATACATGCAAAGAGAACAAGAAAAATTTACAAAAAAGAAGGGCACAGTCAGTAGAGCGTGCAATTCTTGATCTCGGGGTGGTGAGTTCAAGCCCCATGTTGGGTGTACAGCTTACTTGATGGGGAATAAGAGCAGATGACTCTTACTGATGAAAGAGGCTTTTGTAAAGGACTGTGATCGGGGAGTAAGGTCACCATATGCAATGCAAAGCCGGTTAAGGCTTCTATATTTAAGGGAGGCATGGCCTTAGATGTTATGGGATTTTGGTGAAGAACATAGGAGGGAGGAGGCATACTAATTTTGGGGATTACACTGGCTTCTGTGTTAGACATGGTTTCAGTTGGATGGTTTCAGTTGGATTATCACAGATTATCAGAATGTTAGGACCGTGAGATATCTCAGAAGTCACGTGAGGGCAAAGAAAGTGGGGTGCAGAAAGGTAGCTAACTTGCTCTGTAGTCATGCAGGTGACAAGTGGCAGGGATGAGCACATGTTCTTAGGTCTTAGTCATGTACTCTTAAGTCCCGTCGATATTGGCACATCTGGTAGGTTGGGAGTATCCAAGCAAGTCACCTGCACTGCTGTTTCTCTGATTCTTTGGAAGCAAAGAAAAAACCCTCACCAAACGTTCAGACACAATCCTAGGTGCTTTCCTTCTTATCTTGTTTAATCCCCATAATAATCCCTTTTCTACAGAAAGAAACTAAGGCTCAAAGACATTCAATAAGAGCTAATGAGAGTCAGAGCCAAGGGCTGATTATTTGAACAAAAGATGAATCAAATAGCAAAAAATTAAAACCTCATTGTGAAGCCTGGAATAAAGATGTCATGGGAGAGTTTGAGTGTGGCTATTAGGGGTTCCGGAGGGTAGAATGTGTCTCACCAATTACTGCATAGCCCCCGGGTAGGATCTTGTAGATGATGTCATCGAATAGGATACCGTCAGGGAATAGCATGGCCATGATCTCTCCCACCAGTCTTCCAAATGCAGCTCCTAGAGGAAAGACAAAAGGAACGAAGGTATTGAAAGATCCAAGTTCCAGATCCTCTATATTTTCAGAGCCAATCCCTGCTTGGGCACTAAGACCAAACATAAGCCCCAAGCATCCAGACCTTTCCTTGATTTCCCAGTACCCTAGATTGCAGCTCTCAGTAAGATCCCAGGCTTCCCACCAGAACTTACCTAGCACAAACACAGGCATGAAGCCTCCACAGGGTATGGGCATAGTGGTGGCCACGATGGACATCCAAAACTGGGGTAAAAAGAGGCATCAGGACACCCTCTCAACCCTGCCCAATACACATGCATACACTCCACCCTCTCCCCACTTCCAACCCTCCTTCTTGCTTCGAGAGTCACAGAAACCCTGGGATAGCAAATCCTTTTGGAAGCCATTTTGTCTGCACCCTTCCTCCAGAACCAAAAAAAACGTGGAGTGCTCAGTCTAAGAGACAACCAAAGACAACATTATAAGAAAGTTCCTCCTGATCGTTAACTCAAATTGTTCTGACTTGGAGCGGCTGTGTTTGCCTTTAGGCAATCTAGAAGGAAGAGTGGAGCCCCTGAAGACTCCTGTCCCTGCTCCAGAAGGCTCCTGGCCTATACTGTACCCTCTTAGCCTGAAAAGGTCACCTCAGCTGAACAGCCTAAAAGTCTTGAAGCTGGAGGATATCTTTTCCCAGTCAGATTATGTTTCTGAAAAAGAGCCCATTTCTAAGTGGCAGACACCTTAAAGTGGTAGTGACTTACTACATGACTAATGTAGCTTTGAGGTGGTCATTTACAAAGCTGTTTATATGGTAAACTTCACAAGGGAGTCTGGAGCGAAGCCTGTCTTGCCGGAGCCATTTCCTAACATCAAATCACCTTAAGCAGAGATTCAAAACACATCAGATCTGTCCTGCCATCCTGGAAGGGCACACTGAGAAACCTAGCCAATCTCCAAGGCCAACTCTGTCGGGAAGTATTCCAACAGAAATTGGAACAATTTTAGCAAAAGCAATAGGTACATTCTGTGGCAAGGAATGCAGAAGAATTGAGAAATAAGAGTGGAGAAAAGAGTATTGGTTGAGCTTTTGAAATATCTGTGAAAGAAATAAAAATGTGAGACATAGCATGTGAATTAGGTTTATGTATCACTTCCAAAATAAGTCAGCTAATCTTACAAAAGGATCTCAAACTAATTTGGTGAAAGATGGTAGCAGCTAAGTCCGAACAAATTGACAGGATGAAACATTTACAATTAAAAACCTATGCAAATTTACTGTAAGCTGGTAAGAAATAAATTTCTTAATATTCTAAACCTTAGAAAGAGTCCCTTGAGGAGTGCCTGGGTGACTCGATCGGTTAAGTTTAGGTCGTGATCTCACGGCCTGTGAGTTCGAGCCCTGTGTCTGACAGCACAGAGCCTGCTTGGGATTCTCTATCTCCCTCTCTCTCTGCCCATCCCTCGTTCGTTCTCTGTCTCTCTGTCTCTCTCTCTCTCTCAAAATAAATAAAAATTAAAAAAAAAAAAAAAAGATTCCATTGAGACAGGGCTGGTGTCAAGAGCCATGACAGAAACTCTGGGAAGGTTTCTTTCCAGAAGCTCTGAGTTGATGCAAAATACATACATACTTCTTCAGGTCAGAATATGAGTGGGTAAAACAGTTGAGAACTGCAAAGTCAAGTGAAGAGATATAAACTAAGAACGCCTTGAGTAGAAAGCAACCGCATGCCTCTTCTCTGCCTGCTCTCAGCACTGGCATGGTGCTCATAAATGCAAGTCAGATGTAGGTAGGTCACTGGGGAGGGAGGGAAGGAGGGAGGAAGGAAACAAAGAAGAGAGTTTGCTTGGTCCATGCAAGTGTCCGTGCAAATAGTGTCCATACAAAACAGAAAAGGCTTCTCAGAGATAATATTTGCTACAACACCCAACAGAAATGCTCACTGGTAAACTGGTTGAAACTGCAGATGACCAGACACCATGTCAGTCTGTCTAGACATGGAGTTCTAGACCCTTCTAGTTTAACCTTCATAAGTGATTCTGACATATAACAATTGGAGACCCCTTGAACTATTCTGTGCCATCTTTTTGGAATAAGCACATGAAAGCCATATAGAATTTTGTTGGCTTGGGTTAACCTGAACACTCCAGTAATACAGATAATATGTGGATAATAGGGCTGAATTCAGAGGACAAAGTTTGGATTATCCCCCAAGATATGTGTAAGAACAGATGAGGATCAGAGGACATGGAAGTGATCAACCCCTGTAGCACAAAGAATGACATATGAGGTTAGCAAACTTTCTGAGCTATTAGCGCATGAAAGGAAGGATCCAGAAGCAATGTAAGTAATGTGGAACACAAATAACTCCCAAGAATTTAAACACCCAGTTCTAGAGAATTGGGAAAGTAGACACCTGTTATGACAGATGTCACTTTATTTAGACCCTTCACAAGAAGGGGTGCTATGAAGAATTGTACTGAACCCTGGGCTATGCTGAACAGTGATACCAGGTAATGATGTTGGACTCTTAAAAAGGGAAACTGAGAAGTTGTAATATTCATACGCATTGTGGGAGCTGGTGACTTACCGCATGGTGATACTTTCTATGTCTTAAGACTGAGGAATACAGAAGTTCCTTTCATCAATCGCTGAGAACCTTATCTACCTGTATGGATACTGCCTGTGTATGTATGTATGTATGTATGTGTGTATATATATGTGTGTGTGTATAGGTAACCTACTACCTATACTTAAAAATTTTTTTTTTTAAGACAGAGAGAGACAGAGCATGATTTGGGGATGGGGCAGAGAGAGAGAGTGAGACACAGAATCCGAAGCAGGCTCCAGGCTCTGAGCTGTCAGCACACCCTACGTAAGGCTCGAACTCACGAACTGTGAGATCATGACCTGAGCTGAAGTTGGACACTCAACCAACTGAGCCACTCAGGCACCCTTTTAAAAAAATTTTTTTTTAATTTATTTTTAAGACAGAGAGACCATTACCTACACTTCAGAATAAAGGGATGTGTATGTGTCCAACAGCAGAACAGTGAAAATGCTGGAAGCAATGATAATCAATCAGACAATATCAGATTTATAGCAGTGAGTGGTTTTATGTGTATAAATATTATAGAATAGCACAGGCCTGCTACATACTGTGGGGCTTGAAACATAGCCCAGGAAGTATATGAGTTTCTCCCCCTGACACGCTTATGATATACACATTACCAAGGATGTAATTCAGTGAGAAATTAATAATAGTGACATACAGTTGAGTCCTGCTATATAATCCAATTAGGCTTCTTAGAATAAACTTTAATCTGTGAAGTTGAATCCAGATATATACTTGGGAATCTGGGATGAGGTGAAGTGAGGTGTAGGGGAAATGTTGAAAAATATACAGTATTTTGTTTCTTCAAAACTTTTCAAAAGCTTGACATTTTCTTTTAATTATTTTTTATTATTTATTTATTTATTTATTTTTGCTCCTTCTACTATCTTGGAACCTGTGGAGGCCTGCTGGGAACAGGACTCCTGAAAATGACAAGTATGTCTGGAAGGCTGTGGTCCAAAGCCATTTTTGCTGGCTATAAGCGGGGTCTCCAGAACCAGAGGGAACACACAGCTCTTCTTAAAATTGAAGGTGTTTATGTAGAGATGAAACTGAATTCTATCTAGGCAAGAGATGTGCTTCTGTGTACAAGGCAAAGAACAACACAGTGACTCCTGGTGGCAAACCGAACAAAACCAGAATACTCAGGAAAAGTAACTCATGCTCCAGGAAACAGTGGCATGGTTCGTGCCAAATTCCAAAGCAACCTTCCTACTAAAGCCATTGGCCACAGAATCTGTGTGACGTTGTACCCCTCAAGGATTTAAACTAACTGAAAAGTAAATAAATAAAGATGTAGATTTGTTCTCCTGTAAAAAAAAAAAAGTTGGTTTTTTGTTTGTTTGTTTTTAATTTTAGAGAGAGAGTGCATGCAAGCAAGGGAGAGGGGCAGAGGGAGAGAGAGAATCCTAGACAGGCTCCACAGCTAGCACAGAGCCTGACGTGGGGCTCAATCCCATGACCATGAGCTCATGACCTGAGCTGAAATCAAGAGTCAAATGCTCAGCTGACTGAGTCACCCAGGCGCCCCAAAACCTTGACATTTTAAAAGTATATATGATCCTATCAACAACAGCCAAATTATAGAAACAGCCTAAATGTCCATCGACTGAAGAATGGATAAAAAAGATGTGGTATATATACACAATGGAATAGTACTTGGAGATCAAAAAGAATGAAATCTTGCAATTTGCAGCAACATTGATGGAATTAGAATGAATTATGCTAAGCAAAATAAGTCAGAGAAAGATAAATATCATATGACTTCACTCATACGTGCAATTTAAGAAACAGAACAGATGAACATAGAGGAAGGGAAGGAAAAATAAGATGAAAACAGAGAGGGGTGCCTGGGTGGCTCAGTCGGTTAAGCATCCGAATTCGGCTCAGGTCATGATCTCACAGTTCATGGGTTTGAGCCCCGCGTCGGGCTCTGTGCTGATAGCTTGGGGCCTGGAGCCTGCTTCGGATTCTCGGTCTCCCTCTCTCTCTCTCTCTGCCCCTCCCCCGCTCACGTTCTGTCTCCCTCTCTCTGTCAAAAATGAATAAACATTAAAAAAAATTAAAAAAAAAAAACAACAGAGAGGGAGGCAAACCATAAGAAACTCCTAAGTACAAAAAACAAATTGAGGGTTGATGGGAGGCGGGGCTTGGGTGGGGGAATGCACTAAATGGGTGATGGGTATTAAGGAGGGCCCTTGTTGGGATGAGTACTGGGTGTTATACTAAATTCTACTCCTGGAATCATTATTACATTACTTTAACTAACTTGGATTTGAATAAAATTAAAAAAAAAGTATATATGATCCCAAAGTTACCATACAGCTCAGTCTATATTATTTTCCTTGAACAATAAATTCTGAGATGCTATCAAAACTTGGACTCGGTTACTTACAGGAAGCTGCGATTTATAAGTGAGAGAAGATGAACGCTGTACTGGAAGTCCAAAAGTCAAATCCCTAACAAGACAGCGAGACCACTTTTACGATAAAAATATCAAATCTTGTGAAGGAAGAAACAAAAACGGACCTAATTAATAAAGCAGGTGTGCAAAATATGGAAGCTGTTGACCCACTGAACCCACATGGAGTGGAATGGGAAAGAACATGCACAGATACAGCTTCCAGAAACCCAGAGCAAATCCTGAGAATGTAAGTCACAGACTTGGAACCTGGTGCGTCAAGCACCTGGTATCTTTAATCATGGGATCCTGGGCAAGTACATTAAAGGAGCAGCAAAAAACAAAGACATTTTTTCCAACCATAAGCATATATAACTTAGTGACTCATATCCTGCGAAAATATAGATTCACAAAAATTATCATGGATAAGTTAATAGCAAGGTATTCAAAAGCATGAAGGTTCAGTGTGGACAGTCTTTTTTTACTTGAGAACCCTAATATACAGAGGAAATCTTGGAACATACAGGCAACACACACCGTCAGTAATAAGGCAATCATCAAAAGAGAAAAAAGAAAGGCAAGCAGCAGCCAGAAGAGATGTCACAACTAGGGGTGGAAATAAAAATATCTTTGTATAAGGTGGTGACTGAGAAGCTTAGGAATACATGGTTCTTGATGGGCAGACATGGAAGAGAACGGATGTAAGAGACCAGTTGTGGTTTCCTAACTGAAATTAGGAGAAAAAGGCTTGAGAGTGGTAAAATCCTCACGGCCTCACTACCTAACTAGGGAACAATACCATGTATAAAAATTACATATAGCCACTAATAAAATTGATTTAAATATTTTATCTCTTTTGCAATTCTAGAAAAGAGATTACCCACTAGACAGGGGGAAAATGGATATGCAAATCATCCAAAAATGGATAATCAGACGCATGGAGAATGAAGTATACAATTCTCTAATATGTGGTGGGATTTGGTTAGCTTATCTTAGGTGTTCCCACAGTCATCTATACTGTTCAACCCCGTCTTGTCCTTGTTTACCAGGCTGCTGTGACATCTTAAGCACTTAGCAAGTGGAACTTTTAGCAGGCTTATGGTAATAATGGTAACATCGCTAAGTTGACATGAATAGACACTGGCTCACTCCTATAGATGGGCAACTTACCTGCGCTATGGTTTCCAGCTACTTGTTTTTAGGTCCACATGAAGTTTACCCTTTTCTACCCTACGCAAACCATGGGTTCCAGGTTGAAAACAGACAGAAGCTTAGGGGGTCAGGAGTGCAGGGAGGGGTACCTTCATGATAAAGAAGAGGAGGATGATGATGACGACGTTGACTTGTGGATGGATCCACACAGCCGACTGGCCCAGGCTTGCAGGGTCACCCACATGCTTTACCCACGTGTTGTTGTCAAAGAGGGTACTGATGGCTTCGCGAGGCATCAGCTGTGAGAGGGAGAAGCAAAAGGGGGCAGGTCTCCAAGGATGTTTGGTGTTAGCACTTTGTACAGAACTGATTCTCCTGGGGTTTCCCGGGTAGCTCAGTCGGTTAAGCATCCGACTTCAGCTCAGGTTATGATCTCATGGTTCATGAGTTTGAGCCCTGCATCGGGTTTTCTGCTGTCAGCGTGGAGCCTGCTTGGGATTCTATCTCTCCTTCTCTCTGCCCCTCCCTCTCTCCCAAAAAACAAACAAACAAACAAACATACAAGTGGATTCTCTCGTCTCATTTTTCAAGGGTCTCTCTTGTCTGTTCTTGGGGAGAGATTCTACACTTGGGTAAAAGTACCTGTGCTCAGAAGCTGGAGGGATGTCTGTGCTGTGGCCCTGCCCTGGCTTAGTCCCAGCTCAGTGACCTGACGCCCACCTCCCTCCCCAGACTCTTTGGAGCTGACCTCTCCAGCCATGAATTGACCCATTCCTGGCGGAAAAGTGAATGAAGCGATGACAAAGGTGACGATTCCGGGATACAGCAGGCGACTGAAAAAGACACAGATTTAAGCCCCCCCAAGTTAGCCACAGTGGATGTCACACTGAGCTGGCTAGCTGGGTTCTAGTAGCCCACTGCAGACTTAGCTCTTTATTTTTATTTTATTTTTTTAGGAGAGAGAGAAAGTGAGTGAGGGAGAGAAGTGGGGCAGGGGGAGGGAGAGAGAGAGAGAGGAGAGAGAGAGAGAGGAGAGAGAGCCCACGAACTGTGAGATCATGACCTGAGCTGAAACCAAGAGTCAGATGCTCAGTCCACTGAGCCACCCAGGCATCCCATCCTCAGCTCTTTAAACACAGAATGTTCTTGCCACCAAAAAGCAATCTTTAACGGGCAAACCACACCGTGTTCTCTCTCTATGTGGAATATCAGGTCTTCTATATTTTATCGCAAGTCATGTATTGGCATTTACAGCCTTTGAGAAAGATTAAAAGGGAGGGGCTCGTGGAGAAAGCAGAAAGTAAATGGGTAGGACACAGAAGGGCAGTGACTCACTGCTTCGCCAGAAACCGGCTGAGGGCCTTGTGCCTTCGGACACCAAGCATGACTTGGCGGTGCAGATACACAAATACAGCTCCCAGGAACCCACAGCAAATCCTGAGGGCGCAAGTCATACAGCAATGGAACCCTCATCCCAGACCTGGCTGTGGCAGGGAAACAAATACCAGGCGCCCACCCTCCCCCAGCAACTCACACTCACCCACGCCTGCCCCCAGGCTTTCAGCTTGAGCCCCTCCCAGCCCAAAGCCGCACCCTGCCCTGCTCCCACCCCCAGCTAACCACTCCCAGGGCACTCCACTGACCCGATGATGGCAAAGGCTGGGAGTTCCTGCAGGTCAAAGGGGAAATCCATTCGGAAATTGGTTCTGAAGAGGGCGGTGATGGTGACTACGGGATGGAAAGGCATGGTGGGAGCGCCACAGAGACCCGATGGGAAGCCAGGGTCATCAGCCGAGGGTCAATTCCTTCCTTCCTCCGAGGCCAATGTCACCTCTTCCACTGAATTTCCAGTTTTTATGGCCGAACACTGCCCTTCTACTCCGTGATCCAGGACCTATATCTTTGCTCTATATCCTTGGGCCCACTTCCGAAATAATGCCATCCATTCCTTTTCTAAACCGCCCTAAGGAGCTTCCCTACACGCCCCATTACCAGCCTCCCTCTTTCCCTGTTACCGGCATCCTTGTTCCACACGGCCAGCACGCGGAAAACAAAGGCACTGAACGTGGCCGCAAAGAATCCTCGCCAGTAGTTCCGCACGGCAAAGTAGGTAGAGGTGACCTCGATGCTGAACAGCACTCCTGCAGGGGCGTGGGGGTGGTCAGGGCCAGACAGAGTAAGAGGCTCTCCCCCAGCCCCCACCCTGTGGCCCCGAGGTGCTTTTGCTGAAACCTGAATCACGAGGGGAAGCAGCAGTGGGAAGTAATGGTCTCCTGGAACCTCACTCTCTAAAACATACACCTGCTCACGCTGGCGGTTGTTAGCAGGCCGGGGATGTGGTCCAGTAAGATACAGAAAGGAGCTCGGGGTGGGGGACGGGGAGTGTGGTCTTCAACCCACAGACCGAGGGGGTCAGGTGGTCCCACCCTCTCTCTCCCTTAGAAAGTAGGGTTGGGTGGGATTCACGATTGTCAGATAGCCACAGGGACTTAAGGGTTGTTGCAAAGTTTCTGCAGGGAAGTTATGGGAGAAAACATTTCCAGAGCAGGTGCTCAGCAGAGCTCAGGACCCACGGGAACTCTCCTTCACATTCCCTCCAATCTCTACTCCCTCCTCCCAGGTACCACATACCTTGAGGCAACTTTATAAGGAACAAATAAGAAAAATGAACATGAGAAGCCTTCATGAGAGCTGACAATAATCAATATTCCAAGAAAAGAAGAGGATTCATCAAAGTGTTTAAAAATTAATATTAGGGGCGCCTGGGCGGCTCAGTCGGCTGAGTGTCTGACTCTTGATTTTGGCTCAGGCCATGATCCTGGGTCATGAGATTGAGCCCTGTGCATGCACGTTGAATGCAGAGCCAGCTTAATATTCTCTCTCTCTCTCTCTCTCTCTCTCTCTCTCTCTCTCTCTCCCCCTCTCCCCTGTGCGTGCTCTCTCTCAAATTAAAAAAAAAAAGTTAACATTAAAAACCTGACATAAAATAACAAAAACAAGGGGAAAAACCAAGAGGCTAGGAGTTAAAAACAATTTTGTTTCAGAAAGGTGAGTGGGGCAGAAGGAAAGCTAATTAAAAGGCCTAAATAGCACTGTTTCTGAGCAGATGCTGGAGCGGAAAATGAGGAGGTCGATACACAGACCGATAGCAAGCAGAGGGAGGGACAAAGTGAGGAACGCTAATGAGGGCCTAAAAGCGAGATTCAAGAGACAGCAAGGAAAATAACCTTTGAACGTATTAAGAATACGGGAGTGGACTTTGATTAGATGCAGGATAAAAATTGATGGCAAGAAGAAGTAGTTAGCTAAGCCTCATCTTTATGGAAAATGAGGAAGAGAAACCAGAAAAATGCAGCATGTAACTAGATGAGTGGAGGAGAGGCCTGGGCCCAAGAGCAACCAGGAACCAGATAAGGTGCGTCTCCTCCTTTCCCCCCACGGTGAACGGTTGCTGGCCTGAGACTCCTCAGGTAGCAGCTTCCGTCCGAGCCAATGTTTTTCTCCCTGTTCTACATGCAAAGTCACAACTCTGGACTCCTCCGGGACCGCCCCGCTCTGTTTCACAGGTGACAGTCAATAGTTGAGTAAGTTACTTGCGCCAAGAGGATAGTGGCCTGCCGGTTACTCCCTCACAGAGTAGCTGCAGCATTTTGGCCGAGGGTCCCTAGGGGTCAGCTCAAAAGTCACCTTCTCTGGGAAGGCATTCCAGGTGCCCCTCGTCATGTGGAAACAGCTGACTGTCTCAGAATTTTGGACTGTTTGAGCACTTGTTATGTGTTTCCATCTCTGAGTTCCCCCTAGGATCAAAAGTTCCTTGGAAACCACCACCTAATACAATGCCTGACACATCGTAGGGGCTTTCTGTCTGTTCTATGGGTGAACGGGAGAGGAAGGGGAGGAGAGAGAACAAGAGAGAACAGAACGGGTGAAATTTCAGAGAGCGGAGCAAGGGAAGGGGGAATTTGGGGCAGCTGGAGCTGCCAGCCACCCTTTCTGCCCCTGCTCCTCAAATCACGGCCGGTAAGGCTGCTGTCTCCTCGGGCTGAAAGGAGGATTTGACACAGTGTGGGGAGCAGGTGGAGGAAGTCTCTCTCCTTTTCTTTACCAGTAATAAAACAAAGTCAGCTTTGATTTGTTGGGGTGTAAGCTATCCAACTTATGAATATTTTACGACCATATTTTGAAACCCTGGGCTAGATTTTCTTTCCTATGATGTGGTTCTGGGATGCTTTCCCCAGCAGTCTGTCACTCTATACTCAGGAATGAGAACTGATTTTACTATTAGTCTGAGCCAAGCAGAAAATGTGCCGCTAAGAGCAAACAAAGCATTAAAAACACAAACAGCTTCTGGAAACTCTCTGGTTTCTGTTCCGTGGTACAGCTCTCTTCTGCCGCCCTGGATGTTCCCTGTTCTCCCCCTCTGGCTCCTTTGCCCCTGCCCAAGCCAGGGCCTTGACCTTGGTCTCCTGCTCTTGCTACTCACAGACACACTTTCTCCATTTCATGGCTTCAACTGCCACCGACAGGCTATTTGTTAGCAAAGCCATGTGTTCAGCTCAGTTCCTGGACTTCAGACTCAACAGTCCAGCTGCCTGGTCGGTATCACTCGGCTATGCCACTGGATCTTCAAACTCAATAGATTTAAAGTAAAATGGATCAACTCCTCCAGACCCGTTTCATGTCCCATATTCCTTGTCTTGCTGACCAGCACCACTGTCCACCCAATTTTCCTTGGAATAAACTTTGGGAGTTGGCCCAGATTCCTCTTTCTGTCTCATCCTTTATAGCCTCACATAAAATCAACCTCCAGGTCACATCAATTTTACTTTCTATCATCCGTATGTATCATCCTCTTCTCTCTTCTGCCTCTATCCAGTTCAGTCTCTCATCATCTGGCATCAGGGCTTTGACAATAGCCTTCTTCTTAATCTTAGACTTAATCCTGTTAATCCACAGGCTGGTCCAACTCTGCACGCATCTGCTGGAGGGACTGGATGGATGTGCCGGGCCTGTCATGTGTCACTCCCTTCCTTGTACAGAATTCTTCTATGGCTCCCCTTCCCCCGTGACAGCATTTCCAAAAGCCCGATCTGTGAGGTCTTCTGAGTCTTATGAGAAGTTCCTTGCAGAAGGGATTCTGTGGGAAATGCTGTACTGGAGCCACATTTTGCATATTCACAAAGCATGCCAGCATATCCAACATTCCGATAACTCTTCCAGTTTAAAGAACTAGCTGTTTAACACAGTGTTTTTCCAACTTATTTGACCTTGGAACACTTTTCACATGTTACCTCTATTAATGCCATGGAGAACCATGTTCTGTAAAACACATTTGGACAAACTGTGGCCTAGAGAATAGAATCTACATTCTTGTGCATGGCCTGTGAGGACCTTCACGATTCATGATTTCCTTCCTTCGTGGTTTCCCTGTGCAGACTCACTTCCTGTTCCTGTTTCTCTTAACAATGCTCTCATCTACTGTGATTACAGCCCCCAGATCTTGACTTTGCAATGCTGCCTCTTCTGTCCAAAGTACCCTGTCCTCATTGTCTTCCTTGCACTTTGCCCAAACTGTCATCGAGACACTTCTTTGGATGGGCTATGATGATGGGTTTATCTGCCCATCCACCCCGTCAGCTGTGAGCCCCTGGGAGTATGGGATCCAGCACACCCAGAGGGCACACGGCACAGAGGGCACACGGTAGAAGCAAAAAGATGTTTGTCATTTTAGCAGGTTGTTGAAGCAGATTTCTTTCATCAGTGTAAGGAATTAAGAGTTGGCTATGTAATGAATAAATTATTGTTTTACTAATGTTTTCTTTCAGAATTACTCTATGTTCTTAAAAAAAGAAAAATAATCAAATAAGCCTACCTTCCAGGGTATTTATTAATTTTTAAAAAATTTGAGAAAGAGTGTGTGCATGTGTGCGCAAGTGGGGGAGGGGCAGAGAAAGGGAGAGAGGATCTCAATCAGGTTCCATGCTCAGCACAGAACCTAATGCTGGGCTTGATTCCAAGACCCTGGGATCATGACCTGAGCTGAAATCAAGAGTCGGATGATCAACTGATTGGAGCCACCCAGGCGCCCCCTGAAAATGGCATCTTAATTTTTCAGTACTGAACCTTTTCTCGGGTCAAGAGCCATGTTTTACCTGTCGCTCCCTTACCACCTTCCCTATATTCTACACTGGACCAAGAGAAACCTTCCTCGTTCATCCTAGACATTCCAGTTTTATGCAAAAAATACACATTCTCTTCATTTTAAAATAATCTGGCTGATTAAAAAAATTTTTTTTAAAAAGCCCACCTGTCTGAAAATGCTTTTTAGACCTTCTGGATTTGTAAGGCAAAAAGAGAAAGTAAAGGTGAAAGTGGGTGCAAATGTTAAGTGTGAATGTCTAATGTGTACAGAAATTCAAACGCACTGAAGTGTGTACAGAAATTCAAATACACCCCTCACTCATGGAGACTGGTGACTTTAATGACAAGAGCTGACACCAGAAGTACAGACAGGATGCTAGCTGATCTTACGCTGGGCACAGCATCAGGACAAACGGGTATGACACACTTTCTGCTCCCTCTGAACGCTTACTCGTAAGTCATTCCTGAGCTGAGACGTGGGAGTTACCTGCGCACTCCTCTATGAAGGGACTGATTACATTTTCATAATTGAAAAGCTACCTCTAACGTTTAAGGAGCATATGCTTTTCCGGCAATTTTGTTTCCCCAGTGTCAACTCGGTGCCCTTTTTATCACCAATGAATCCAATGAATGAATGATCCATGTAGTCCATCCTGTGTTAATCTTGTTACAACAGACTCACCACTAAGTAAACACGGCTGCTTTCTCTGTCCGTGCCCACTTGTTAGTGACCCAGGACAAAGAAAACAGTCTGAAAAGCTGCCCTTTGCCTTTCATGTGCGGGGAGAACTAATCTCAGGTTTATGTTGCTGTCAGGGAGCAAAGGTGCTTTAATTCCTGTCCGCAGCCCTCATTAAAGCTGACCATTAGTCTGAATAACCGCACCTAGACCCCCGTGTCCTTGATAACACGCACAATGGAAGCTCTCCCGTGGAGAACACACTACATAAGGTCCCCGGTTAGAGGACGTAATAAGTGGAGGGCAAAGGTGTCCAACAATTTCGACAGGCTTTATTGATTACAAGTAGGGGGACTGGGGGGACTGCCTTGGTTTTCATTCCCCGCTCTACCTCTTGCTAATGGGCTGGCCTTGCTCAAGTCACTTACCCTCTCTGTGATCAGTTTTCTCCTCCCTCTCCTCTGTGCTGTCAGTCTCATACAGTTTTTAGCAGGAGTAAGGTGCTTAGAACATCACCTGCACACGGTAAATGCTCACTAAAAGTTTGCTGTTCTTGTCATACTTTTGTTTTAACTGGCAGTATCGCACTCGGGGAGCAGGGCCAGGCAGTGGACTGATGTAGGAGGGGGTAAATCACTTGCCTCCGAGTGGTGTCCCAAAACAACAGCCAACTCCCACAGCACAGCCCACAGTCAGCATGTCAGTGTAATAGTATGGCTGCTACTAGGGGAGAGAGAGAGACAGACAGAGAGATGGGGGGTGGGGCAGGGAAGAGGAGCAGAGAGGAACGGAGAACAGGCAAGGGTGGGGAATAAGGCAGAAAGAGAGGCTTAAGTCACAGAGACTCACAGTGGTCCCATCTCCCCCAGTGATTCCCAGGTCAAGAGATACTCGGTTTGGCAAACAGGAAGTGACCTCATAGGGCAAGCCAAACTTAGAAATAAAAGGTAAATATATGCAAGGCAGGTAAGCCAATAAATGATCATCAGAGAGGGGCTGGAGATGCGGACAACCCGGGAAAGAAGTTTCGACAGGAAGAGAAGCAGAGAGGACTTCAGACAAACGGTACCAATAAAAGCCTGCATAAAACAGCCGCCAGCCGCGAAAGAACACATAGCCCTCTGGCGGAAAAGCGTGGGTGGCTGGAACCCAGGGGCTGCGATCCGGGGTCACTCCTTGAACGCCCACCCACCAGTCCCTTCAGCGAGCACCCTCTCCACCCCAAAGCTTAGGCAGCCACTCAAACCCCCTTCCAGGTCGTGCTCCGGGGTAGGGAGGAAGTGGGACTTGCCTCCGATAGGGGCTGCAAAGCAGCATCCCACGCCCACCGCACAGGCCGGCACCAGGAGATCAAGCCGCCCAGACACGGTCTGCAACAGAGAAGCACGCAGGACGAGGAGGGTGGAGGGCTAGGGCGGGCAGCAGTGCTTGTGAGAGATGGGGTGGGGAGGACCAGGAAAACAGAGGGACAGGGTGGGTACAGGAGGCAAGGGCGGAGCTTGGATGGGGCGCGGGGGTGGGGGCGTGGGGAGGGTGGGGGGCACTGACGAGGGGCAGCATGGTTGCTGGTGGGCCTGCAGGCCTGGAGGAGCCGGGGAGCAGATGGAGAAGGGCGGCCGGGAAAAGGCTGGGGTACGTGGCCGCGGCGGGGGAGGGGGGGGCTGGGGTGCGGTGTGTGTGTAGAATAAAGGAGCGTGGGTTAGCGCGACGCCCCCTTTCAGCATCATGGCCAGCCCAGAGCAAAGGCAGCCCTCCCGACGCCCTAAGCACACACAGCCCGTCCCTCATTTTCTTTCTCAACCTTACCTCATATACCCCGCAGAACATTGACATGAACTTGCTGAGGACAGCAGCACAGATGCTGGCTATGTGCACAAATGGGCCCTGGGAGAGAGAGGGAGGTGAGGGGTCAGCAGCAGGGGTCCAGACGGGAGGCTGTGCGTCCTTCACTGGACAAGCTTTATGGCTCCAGGCACTGAGCTGGGTGCCAGAAATGCGGCAGTGAGCACGACAGAGGATCTGCCCTCCTGCACTTCATTCCAGAGGGGAAGGGGGTGGGGGGTGGGGGTGGGGAGATGGACCAGCATTTCAGGGAGGCTACAGGTGGGGAAAATGAGAAAGGGTGAGGGGATAGAGAGAGGCAGACAGACTAGGGTGTGATGTGGGTTTAGAGAAGGCACTCGGGGACGGCCACAATTGAGTAGTGTCTCCACTGAAATGAGGCAGTGAGCCACGTGGGTGTCAGGAGGAAGAACGCTCCACGCTGGGTCCTGGGACGGGAACAGCTTGTGTGACTGAGGGACAGGAAGACCCTGTCACCCAAACGCAGTGAACAAGGGCGGCTTGGGAGAGCAGAAGACCAGACAGAAAGAAGCCAGATCAGCACAGGTCTCCTAGGCCCCAGAGAGACGTTTGTACTTGATTTTTAGAAGACTGGAAAGCCATTAGAAGTTCTTAAGCAGAGGTTCTGCCAGTACTGATTCCATTTTGAAAAGACTCTGGCTGCCGTGTGGATTCCCGATTGTGGCCGGGCAAGAATGCACGTGAGTATAACCTTGAAAAAAACACAGCCTCTCTCTGGGGTTCAGCTTCCGTAATATTAAAACAAGGAAACTGGTCTGAATTGCCTCCAAGGCAGTGGTCCTCCACTGGGCCAGATCCCTCTCCCCACCCCCCAGGGAAATTTGCCAATATCTGGAGGCATTCTGATTCTCGAAACGAGGGGGCGCTACCAACATCTAGGAGGTAGAGGCCAGGGATCTGCTAAACCTTCCACAATGCACAGGGCAGTCCCCCAGAACCAAGAATTACCCGACCCAAAATGTCAACAGGGCCCAGTCTGGGAGACTGCTCTAAGGCCCTACCGGCTCAGACTTCTGTTATTCTGCTCCAGGACTAGGACCTTCCCTAGTATTTCCCCTCCCTAACGTACCCTGGCGCTGGCTCTCCCAGCGCCCCCGGTCTCAGGCTCCCAGAGCTCCCTCTGGGCTCAGTGCTGCCCTCTGCCGGAGCACCAGTGGACTTACCTCCTTCCCCACAGGAATGCCACTGCCCAGCCCTGCAGTCAGGGCCACAACCTTGGCCACAAAGGCCTTGAGGGTGAGATATTCCTTCAGGATGACCCCACGGAGTATTGTCTTCATCTCAGGGATCCCGGAGCCTAAAAGGTTCAAAGAGTGATTATGTGCCGCTTCCAGCTAGACGTTAAAAGGGAGACAAACATCCAGACAGGCGGACGTGGTGATGGGCGTGGGTGGGGAGACGATGGCAAGACAGGGGAAAGGGCCGTCAGTTGGGTTGAGGGGCTGAGCGAGGGAGGAAGGGCACTGGAAGGGTCTACAGGCTAAAGAGATAACACTGATGACACGACAGGGGTAGGGTGGTGAGCGGATGGGGGGGTGGGAGGTTCTCACCAACGGCCTGGGGAGAGATGAGGTGGCAAAAGAGGGCGCTGAAGAGGATGAGAGTTAGCGGGAAGGTGACCCAGACCAGGTACTGCAGAGGCAGGCTGGGCTGCATCTGGTAATAGGTCCACTTGTAGGCTGCAGAGACACGTGCCTGAGCTCAGTCCCAGCGTGGCGGGATGTCACCGCACCCCCATGGCGCAGCACATCACAGTGTGCAAGGAGCGTCCTCACGGCCTGGCCATCCCGTCTGACCTCACCACACGGTATTGTTCTCACTGGACACAAGGGAGCCCGAGTTGTGGGCGGTGCCGTGACCTGTCCAAGTTCCCACCACTTGTAGGAGGTAGAGTCCACGAACCCCACTTCTGAGTGCTGGGACTGCAGGCTGCCCCAGTTTGCCCAGAACCTGGGGTGGGGGGAGGGTGCTTGGGACTCAGGGTGGTCAGTGCCCAAACCAGAAAAGCCCTGGGGAAATGGGGATGAGCTGGTCACCCTATTAGAGGGGCACCCACAGGTGGTCTGGCAGCAGCTGAAGGGGCAGAAGTGCATCTGGGGCCGGGTCTGGTCTTCTCCTGGGCCAGACCTCCTCTGTGCCGCGGCCCCCCCTCCCCCAAACACGCCCAGCTTATCCCAGGCAGGAACTCTAGAAACTCTAGGAACCGCTGTGCGAAGAGAGGCTGAGGGTAAAGGACCAGGTTAAACCTACCCTGAAGGCTTTTGGCACTGACATAATCCATGCTCCAGCTAACCAGAGCCATAAGCAGTCCCAGGAGCACCAGAAAGATCCAGTCTTCTCCTAATTTCCGTCTTACCACGTGTCCCAGGCGGCGCATACAGTCTGGGAAGAGGGAAAGACAAAAAGAGCGGCTAACCGGTCACTGCTCTGGGCTGTGACTGAGGACAGGAGCGGAGGAGCTGGGCCCCTGGGGTCTGGTCTATCTCTGCACCTCATTCACTGGGTTTGCCCATGGGATACCTGAGTTCTTTCTAACTCTCCTTTCCTGGGGGTGGCTGGGAGGGAGAGGAGGGAGCCAGGCAGGGTGAGAGGAGGCAGAGAGAGATGCCTTTCCCTACTGCTTGGAGGGGGGCTTGGGTGTGGGTGAGGGGAGGGTGGAGAGTGAGCTACAGGCGGTGGGGATGTCCCAGTTCTCCTAATCCCTGTGCCTCCTTCCATTCCAGATCCCTTTATTCCTCAGTCCCCGTCACCTTGACATTTAGAAGAGTGATCCTCATCCTTGCTGTCCAGGCTGTCACTGGAGCCCGTCTTCGGGGGCATCCCCATGCCCTGCTCCTTGTGCGGGGGCTGCTGTTTGTGATGGCCATAGATCTGGACACAGGGGGAATGGAAAACGTCTGTTTTGTTGGAGTCCGAAGGAATAGACGGAGGGAAGCACCCAGACCCACAGAGGAAACAAACAGCTTTTTAAATTCCTGGGCGTTGAGAGCCTCACGTAGGGTCACTTTGTGGTGGTCCCTGCCCTCAATGCTCCATCTACACACTCCCACTCTGGACGCCTGTACCCCTGTACCCATCCTCACACCACCTCTGTCCTCATCTTGATGGATGGCAAGGAGGCCAGCTTCTACTCTAAAGTGGAGACACAGGAACTCTGCTAAGACGGGGCATCCGTGTCAATCAGGTGTTTTATGTGTGACCCAGCTTACTGTGTGTCAGCCTCTCCCTACTATCCCAGACCCCCCTTCTCTGCCTGGCCTCCCTCCTAGGAATCCTGACGTGGACCAGCAAGGACAGACTAGCAGGGGACTCTTGGTTTCTCTTTGCCTTGGTGTGTCTGGCCTCTCTTGAGGCCCCTCAGATGCTCTCTCAAGTTCAGAGGAAGCCCACCCGCCTCACCTCCCTGTGCTCATGTGCACAATCAGGAAGCAGTCCTGGTAAGGGACTTCCCATGGCAGGATTACTAGACGCTCACACTACGGGGAGAGGACAGAGCGGCGCCCCTCAGATCTGGGAGCCCTCTGCTCTCATCCCCATGGAGAACACGTGTTTGGGGCCGGGGGAGCAAGGGCTCTCACTGCTTTTGGTCTGTCCTCCCCCCCTTCACTAGCTCCGTCCTCTGGGGCCAGGGTCAGGCCAGGTCGTGTTGCCGGTTCTGGGAGAGCCTGGGTGGGAGAGATCTGATTTCACAATATGAGCAGCAGAGTTTACGCCCCAGTTCTGGACAGGAGCACACTCTTTGCCCAGCTCATGGCTGTTCTGTCTTCTGGGATGAGGTGGGTGACTGAGCGAGACAGTGTGTCCCTCCCTGCCCTACCTGGCCCCAGAGAGCAGACACTCCCCCTGTGGCTCAGTGCATGTTCCTCCACCTGCTGTTTCAGCTGTCTGGGGCCCCAGGCTGGTGGAGGCAAGGAAGGGGGTGTGGAGGTGAGGAAGGGGGTGCTGCAGACCAAACCCTGGCTGGGAAACACCTGAGAGAGCCAAATCTGTGCCGGGTGGTTCAGGGCGAGGCACTGCATCAGAGCAGAGCTGGGGGAAGGGAGGGACAGCTCAAGTGTGAGGGGGGTGCTGGGATTCACGGGTGTGTAGGGGTGAGGCTGGGAATGGGAAGGAGAGGTGAAGCAGTGTAGACACAATATCGGTGATTGTTGAAAGCTGGGTAAGGGGCATTTGGGGGTTCATTACATGGGTCTATTTTTTAAGTTTGGAATTTTCCATAATAAAAATGAAACAAAGAAAAACTTAAGTCCAAACCTCTCTTCTTTACTTTCAGGCCAGCTCTACTTCTGAAATTAATTTACCATTCTTCTCCATCACGAAGCTTCCTGCTACTTTGTCGCCGCGCCTAGACGGCATTTCACTCGCCCCACTGAGGCATGTGGTGACCGGTGAGAGGAGCAGGGGCCTGAGGAGGGGCCTTTCTGTCCAATCCCGTCTGGTGTTGCAAGGCCAGGCCAGGCCCCACCTTCTCCGGGAAGCCCCTCTCCCCGCACTCACCATTCCCATCTCTCCTGACTTTGTGTCCCCACCCCCACTGATTCCCCAGGGGTGCCCTTAGTAACCATCTCCATCTCCGGGATGATGCCGACTGCTGCGTGGATCCTCTCGTCCCCCAGTGCTGACATCACCTGCACAGCCACCCCTTGGTTCCCTGCCCTGTCTGCATCCCCTCATCACCCACCCCTCCCCGCCATCTTTAGCTAAAACACGTGCACACACATTTCCTCACGGATCACCTGCTTGTTTACCTGCGGCAACCTCGCAGGCTTTCCTTCATAGTTGTGCCGTCAGCCCGCAGTGAGCTCACTAGGAACGCACACCTCTACCTCCCCGGGGCGGGGCGCCTACAACCTGATGGACTCCTACCTGATCGACCTTCCCACCCGAAAGTTAGGCTGCGGTTCTTCTGCTCATTTTGACCCTGGTGTACCTTTGATCACTGATCTGCAATCCAGTTCGTTTTCTCCACTTAACCCCAGCACCTTTCTTCTGCCTTGTGCAGAAGCGTTTATTTGTGCGCGCACTGCAGAGGGTCAGCAGGGAGAGAGCTGGTGGTGTCTGCGTGGGGGTGAGGGAGTAAGAGGCAGCTTCACACAGAGGTGTGGGCTCCCACGCCAACCACTCTGGGCAGGTTATGTAAGCACGGGCTAGTCAAGCCTGTGTGGCTATGCCTTTCCACCCTAGGATTCGGGTGTCCTGTTAGTCAGGGTTATATAAAAAAAGGGGATGGGATCTCTATAAACGCACGCTTAGCTAAGCTCAGCCCTTTGAAGGATTTTCGTATTTTGAACACATCACCATGTACTTTTTAAAGTTAACACAACACTTCTCCCGCTTTCACCTGATTCCTCATTCACCCACCCCCAGCCGTCACACAACTGTCCCCCGGATTCCACCACCCCCTCCCCCTTGGACTTTACCTGTGTGGGGCGGGTGTTGGGATGGGGGCCTGCGTCCCTCCGGAGCCTGTGCTGAAGGGCCCCATTTTCGGAGGGTAGTCCGTAGCTGGTGCAGTGCTCAAAAGGCATATACTGGTACTGGGGGGCACTACCCCACCAGCTTTGCTCCCCCCCACGCCGCTGGGACTCTGACCGCTCCATGTTCCTTCCCTGGGCCAGGCCTTGGCCTGCTCGCCCCGGGGCCTCCCCCAGTACAGCTCCTTAAGCCCGTCCTCTTGCCTGTCCCCAAGGCGTCTGGGGCAGCATGCCCACCCCCAGCTATTTATAGCCATCTCTCCGTCACATGACCCCCCCCATTGCCACATCTGATCTGCTTGGGGTCGAAGCAGGTGTGAGAGGGGTGCGGGGGAGGGGTTGGGACAAGAACCTGAGGGACAGCCCGCAGGGAATTCCCTCAGTGGGGGCCAGCAGCCCTGTCCCCTCCATAGTCACAAGGAGGCTTCCAGCCCCAAGCCACTGGGCCCCCTATAAACATCGCCCAGACCAGCATGGAGAGGGGCTCTGCACACTCAGACCTGTGTGTTCCCGGGGGCACCGGACCTGCACCCTTAGGGTGTCCTGCCCTCGCTTCCCCGAGGAAAGGTGAGGGGTGGGTGCTGGACGGAGGGATCCGGAAGATAACTCACCTGAGGGAGTAACTGGTGCCTCTCTGCCATCTTTCCCTGTCCAGTTGCTCCCAGCTCAGTATCTTCCCAAGATTGAGTCTTCATTTGTGGGGCCAACTCTCCCATCCCGGCCAGTTTTCAGGTTGCCCCTCCAGCTTTGCTATTTCTATCTGCCAGAGGCCACTAATAATGCTTTGGCGTCATCCCCTTGACGCCACTCTTATTACCCACTGGGTGTGGGAAGCAGGGGTAACAGCCTTGGGTTCTGGCCTTTCTCCCACTTCCCAGACAGATATGTCAGTCACACCAGAAGCCTGGACTCTCGGGGAGGGACGGAGCCTCCATGTAGACTATGGAGCACCTGCCTAGGTCTGTCAGGGCAGGTTAGATAACATGGGAGAAGGAGAAGTGGGTCAGGGGCATGGGGTGGGTGGGTGGGGGGGGGAAGGGAGTGTCTCTCATCATGAGCCCAACAAACAAAAAGGATGACGGGGAAGTTCTCTGCTACTCCTCCTTTTCGGGTCAATAAATAAGTTTTGGCCAAGGCCCAACTACCCTATCTGGTGTCTTTTTTTTTTTAAGCCAAGTTTCCTAGGACATTCCTTCCCCTGTGAACTCCTCACTATAGAAGTTACAAACATGAGCCAACGCATGGTTTAGAATTTGTCACCAAGTGGGGTCCGCCCCAGGGTATTCCAAGTTCAGGGACTGCAGGGTACTGACACCAATCACTTGCTCTGCAATTAAACCTTGACCTTGGCTAAATGGCACTGTCCAAAGCAGAGGAGGTGGATGCCATTAAAAGCACGTTTTCTAACACCAACCCTATGAGCTCGAAGGCTTATAATCCACCGCCAATGATTACAAACGTGTGCTGGTGTGAGGGCCTGAAGGCTGACAGATGCCTTCTCTGCAGGCAGAAGGTAAGGAAAGAGATCTAATGATTTGGTGTAAGATGAAAGAATAGAATGCCAAAGTCAAAATAGGTTCTTTGGGGGAGGGGGGAACTTTAGAAACAGAAAACGTCGTCACGCTTGAGAAGGGCTCTCCTGAATGTAGCCAGTTTCTATAGACACTCAATAATCCTGAGAAACAAGTATCTAACACAATTACTGTTTCTTCATGCTTCCTTAGAAAATCAGGACCTGGTTATAGATTCCAGGATTTGAAGGCAGAGAGATCAGTGGGACTGGGAAAATCCACACTCCACCAAGCCAAGTAGAAACACCAGCTTGTGAAGTAGAAAAACCAGATTCTGAAACTGGGAGAGTCAAGGCAACCTACTGCTGCTAACGCTGAGGGCAGGGATTTGTGAGTAACTTGAGTCTGACATCGGAAATTGTTAATATCTCATGGGTTGCCATCTTTAAGAGAACAAGAAAATAAAATGTCAGGGTGCCTGGATGGCTTGGTTGGGGGAGTGTGCACCTCTTGATTTGGGGTTGTAAGGTCAAGCCCCATGCTGACTGTAGAGAGTACTTAACTAAAGTCTTTAAAATGGAGAAAAGAACATGTAAACTATGACCACCCCCTACCCATAGGTACAATGCTTGGGTTCTTATTTGGAAGATGGGTTTCTGGGGAGTTCTGTGAAAAGCTCCACAATCTGGAAACAAATTTATAAGCATGCACGCATTCTAGAAGGTATGTATACTGTGTAAGGAATGAATTATTCTGGGGTTTTGAATATATTTTTTTAAGCTTATTTTTTTGTTTTTGAGAAAGAGACAGTGAGTGGAGGAGGGGCAGAGAGACGGACAGAGAGAATCCCACACAGGCTCTGCACCATCAGTGTAGAGCCTGATGCAGGGCTCAAACCCACGCACCGGGATATCATGACCCGAGCTGAAGTCGGATGCTTAACCAACTGAGCCACCCAGGTGCCCCTTGAAGAGATTTTCTTGGGGTCTACGATACTAAAAAGTAAAACCTATAGGCTTATGGAATTGCTATTTGAAGGGAGGTTGCCAAAAATGACCATATGGGACACATGTGCAGGGGAAAGTGTGTGTTAGAGTACAGGTGAGTGTGAACCAGCCACTGCCCGCCCCCTCACCCAACAGCTTCCCATCAACTGAAGCATGAACTTTCTCTCTGGGTTATACCCTTGTTTTCAGACCTCTTCAAATCCAGCCCCCCAGCCCACTAGACAATGCACCATTACATTGTCTTTAACGGCCTCCAGACATCACTTTCCCTCTGCACATCTAGTCTAGCATCAAACCCATGACCACATGCTTTTGTTTCACCTAGGCAACTGTTAACTCTGAGTCCCACCCCCCCAAACTGCACACACCTTCTAATTGTACTCCCTGGTAGTAGTAGCTTCTCTACTCCCCACTGGACCCCGCCCCCCCCCCCCCCCCCCCCCCGATCTTTACAAATACTTGGTCCCTTCCAAGGCCTGCATGAGGCCTTCCTGATAGCACTGGAGAGGTCTCTTTCCCTTCTGGTTTCTCAAACATGATACACTTGTTCTCTATTCTCTACCTAAATAGTGCAAAGATGGGATAGTCTCTGGTCTCAGGCTTATTTTCCCAGCCCAGTGGGAAAAATCTATAACCCAAAAAAGTGAAGAGGAAAAAAAAAATCTCATGCTAGGAAGTCACAGAAGTCATACTGTTAGTTAAGAGCATACATTAAAGCTAACATTTTGTTTCACATCCTGACCTCAGTTTCTTTAGAAAGGCAGTAACTTAGAGGGTTATGGTAATAAGACAGTGCATGCAAAAAACTTCTAGTGTTTGCCCTCAGAGCAAGCACTGAATATGAATGCATATTATTGAACTGAAGCTCATTCTGCCAGAGTTCACAATTCTCAAGCATTTGTAATGCATTAATACTGTGTCACCACACATCATACTTAATCCTCATGGGGACCTTTTAAGGGAGAACACTTTTCATTTTCAGCTAAGGGAAACCGAGGTTCCAGGAGGCTAGGTACCTTAGCCAAGGTCTCCAATACCTCAAAAGGCTGAGCCAGCATTCAAAATCTATTTAATTGTAGACTTCATGGCCTTCAAGCTACGTTTCTTCCCTTTTTTGTGTTATTTGAAGTCTGAGCCTCATTTTCCCCCAACTGAGAAAACAAGTGGAAAATGACCAGCTCATGCGCCCGCAGGGAGGGTGGCCTGTGAAGGTGCACGTGTTCCTGTCTCCCTCTTCGGTCCAGGCGCCTGCCCTGCCCTCCCCTAATATCACGACTCTGCTCTCATGGCCCAATTTCCTCTTCCCCCTTAAGAGGAAGCTGGATGGAGGAGAGCTGCAGAGAAGGGCAGCCCCCAGCTCAGGGAGGGGATAATTTTAGCAGAGAATCCCTGGCAGAGGTAAGCAGGGGGGAAGGGAGGGGAGCTGTGAAATTCAACCTGATACTCATTCAAGGGCGGGGCGGGAAGGACATGCAATCCAGGTCAGAAACCTCGCTACTGCGCTGTAATTCCCAAACGTAGCACCCCCACAAAGAAGCTCTCCCCTGCTGAAAATGGGTACTTTGCTTACTCCCACTGTTCCAGTAATTTCCTAGCCTCTCTGAAACTTTGTATCCCTTCCTCTCTTGAGGACGGCCCCTTTTCCCTTGGGGTGCAGCCAACCAGGGTCAGCAGGCTTTTCATGCCCTTCCCTGTTGTTCAGCCAACTCCCTCCCTCCCCCTGGTGAGGTGCTCCAGCTCAACTCTTTTTGCTCTTTCCCCTCCATATCCCTCACCACTTCCCCCCAGGTCCCACTGATGCCTCCCACCACGAGGCTCCTGCAGAATCTCTCATCTCTCACTGGGCCCATATGCACTCGCACACTTGCCTCTCCAGGCACACACTTTAGATACACTGCGCCCCAAGGATTTTCTAACCTACAGAGCCCAGTGCTTAGATCTCCTTCATGCTGCCCTGAATTCTCTTAAAATCCGTGTCCGTGCTACAAAGCCTTAAATCCAACTTGGGACCATGTAAATTCTATAATCGTGACCATCCTCCTATTCCAGTCCAATCTCTTTCTCCAGCTTTCATCCCATAATCTACATAATCCAGAAGCAACAATGCTTGCTAATGACTCTTTGGTCTCATCTGACAATAAGAAATCCCAGTGCCACTACATTTTGGGCAGTTGCCTGTGGCCAAGACAACTCAGATGGGCCCACATCTGCATACATAATAAAGATCATGCAGCAGAGTAACAAAGGTGCTCGGCTCTGTGTCCAGCTTGTAAGGTGGTGAGGAATGCTGTAAGGGGCTAAGGAAATGAGAATACGTGGGCTTTAGAAGATTATCTGTGGAAACAGAGATGTCGGGCATACATCAGTAATAAATATGAGCGTTTATTTGGCACCTGAAGGCATATAAAATCCCGGCAGTGGGAAGTGGAAAGGTTCTATCACCCGAATACTTCCATATTTCGACCCAAGGGTAGAATTCTGCAACAAGTCTCCAAACCACCTGGCTCACCGAACAGGTATTTATTGAGCACCTGAACTACTACAGGCTGGGCACTGTGCCAGGTACCACAGGAGATAGAGGGCATCTGTCTTCAAGAGCCAACAGTATCAGTGAACAAAACACATGGAAAAATCTAGAGTATAAATACTAAACTTGTGTATATTTTAAAGGGAAATTTTGTCCCAAAACATTTATTGAAGACCTATCCTGTGCCAGGCACTGGGTACATACTGGAGAACAAAAGAGACAAGGTTTCCACCCTCAGGGAGCTTATGACCTAGTTGGGGAGACAGAAATGAAGTGAAGCAAGCAAACACGTAATTATAAATTGTGCTAAGTGCAATGAGGGGATTAAACAGGATACAGTAATAAGGAAACATGGAAGATTATTTAGAGATAGAAAGGTCTTGGGCAGGTGGCATTTAGGCCATGACTTGAGAGGACTGGAGCTCAGGAGACCCCAGAAGAGTGTCTGCGATGGTCCAGGGCAGGGAAAGAGCTCAGAATGTTTGAGAAACTGAGGAAGGGGCTGGGTTGTCACTTAGAGGGAAATCAGCATTTTGTGAGGTCCAAGCGGGGCGGGTAGGAGCCCTGCAGGCCAAGGTTAGGAGTTTGGACATTACTTGAGGTGTAACAGAAATTCGAGCAGGAGAGTGACCTGATCAGATTTATAAAGACCCCAAACGAAAATCTGCCATATAGAGATTAGATTGGAGGGGGCAAGAATGGAAGTACAAGAGGCCTTGAAGAACAGGGAAGCTTCATATGGCACACATGATAACGCATGTAACAACAGTCTCTCTAAAATGGAGACATATGGCAAGGGAAACAGGCCATATAAAATCAAAAGGGGATTTGATACTGAAACAGAAAGCAGGAACAAACTAGTACATGACATCCTTGAGCAGCCAAATGATCCAATTAAGTAGTATTTTAGACAGATTTGGTGGCAGCCATGAAAGGAAGAGAGGAGAAAAGGGGAGAAACAGGAAGTAGGGAGATAACAACTAGGACGCTTTTTAAAAGGGACATTTCAGAGGAAGAAAAAGTTGATAAGGGGACAGGTTATGGAGTATGAGGAAGCATACCACTCTTATCTGCCTCTGCTAACATTCTCCGCGAGGCTCATTTCAGTAAAAAAGCTGAGAGAGAATAACCGATTAAAAGATCTTTGGAACCTCCCTGGGCAAAGATCAACGAGTTCTAGGTACACGGCATCCAAGCTGTAGCCTCTGCCAAGAAGCTGGGTTCCTTGAGCCTCAAGGAGCCAACAGTGGAGAACACGGGCCTTCCACTGGGTGGCCCCGTGGTGCCGCAAGGGGCGCACAGGTCACAACCACACACACAGTGGCACAGTGTGCGTTTAGTCCCACCTGCCCTCTTGAGGCTAAATGAAAAATGCCTCTGTTGAATCCAAACTCTCAGGCGGAGAGAAACGGGGTTGGGATATGAAAGAAAGACAAGACAGGAGATGGCCTCTGAAACATCTTAACTAATAAAAACAACTAATAAAAGCAATTACCAAAGTGCTGTCTGTAAAAGCCCTGAGGGCGGGAACCAAACACCAGCAGCGAGGCAACCCACGTGCCCTCTCCCCATCAAGACCCTGTGTTCACAACATCATCCGCCAGGCGCCTCTACAGTAGCCAGACACTCCCGGCAGCCAGGCCAGCCAGAGCCCGCTCTACAGGAAGGGAGATTCAGCGAGACCGCTGGCCTATGGTCCCTGGCGCTAGAAGACAGGGAGGAGCCGATGAGGGGCGTGGTGTGCCACAAGCCTGGGAGATTCCCGATCCCTGAGGGGGAACAGAAACCATGCGTCCGAAGAGAAAAGGCCCGGTGGCCTCCGTGCCGACAAGGATGGCCTCACGACAAGGAGGGCCTCACGTGGGAGGGTGTCCCGGGAACAGGTAGAGGTGCCGGCACAGGGTGCTACAGTACTCAGACATCTCCTTGCACCGGTGGAACTCTGTGCCGGGGGCATAGCCTTCACGCTCCTTGATAAGTGCGTTCACCTGGAAAGACAGGAACCAGTAGTCCAGAGTCTGAGAATCTGGGGTTTGCACAAGAGGAAGGGTAGGGAGGTTATGAAGGATGGCGCAAGGGAGGACGAGGAGGAAGGGGGAACACCGCGCAGAGGCTACTCACCGTAACAAGCATGTCGGCCACGTGCGTGTCACAAGCCCTCTCAGAGAACACTTGAGTGAGGGCCTCAATGTACCAGGAGCCCCGCTTGGTGTTCCGCATGGCAGCGGTGCCTGCAACCGGGATAGTATTAACCACACTGCGGAGGTCACGGGATACCTCACGCAGCTGGGTGTCCCAAAGTAGACTTCCGTGGTACCCTGTACCCTCCCCAGTCAGAGAGCCCAGCACGCGAAAGAGCACGTCTAAGAGGGTGCAGCCTCGGACTGTGGCTGGGGGCTCAGGATACCTCTGAGGCAGGCATAGCCGCAGATCATGTCCGAGCGCGTGGGCAGTCGGGTCTTCAGCATCTCCTTGCTGTCATCGCTCTCCTCGCACTCGGAGGACCCCGCGCGGTTCTTTCCGTCTTGCTGGTCAACCCCACGATCTGTTTCATCTGTACCAACGGCAGACAGGACGGACAAACATGTTATTTCCTCCCATTGCTCTGGGGCCTGCCACAGGCAAGCCAAAGTTCCTTATGGCCTTGACTGGGAAGAGCCACTTCCAGCTGTTGCCTCCGACTTCTGGCTGCTGAAATTAAAAAACAAAACAACAAAACCATTACTCCCATCCCTGCCCCAGCACGCGTCCATTCCTCGGGGGAGCACCCAGAGGCCCGGCACCACGCTCAAGCATCTGCACATGTGCAAGGTACAGGGTCTGAGCTCCATCCGTGCTGTGTAAATCACAGAGTGCTGATCAAATACTCCTTGTAAACAGAACTAAAAATCATATGCCCATGATTTACTTGTTCAATTAGCAATGTACCTGCCAGTCACAGTGCTTTTTATTGCAAAACACAAATATTGATAATGCAGCTTTGTATCAAAAAAACAAGTTAATAAATCAATATGATTACATGTAGGCTATGTAAAAACCACCTCAAATCTATGTTATGAAACTGAACATGCTCAGTTTCCAAGGTATTTTGGTATTTTTAATTTCATAAGCCAAATTATAGCAGATATCCAAGATCTGAGAGAAATTTATAAGAGGAAAAACTTAAAATTGCGGTAATTTGACTATTTTCTTCTAGATAATTGAAAAAGAACACCATTATTCAATTTTAGCAGTTCCTCAACATACCCTGAGTATATCCAACCTCCTGATGCAGGCCTCCTCTGTGCCCAGACATAGTCTTATTTGGATGTTGCACTTTTATTTTGGAGGAGGGTGGGGTGAGGTCAGTAGCAGAGACAGAAACCGAGGACACCCAGCTCAACACACTTAAGCTAAGAGAGTATGCTCCTTTCCAGTACTTTCTGTTCCATGCAACACTCAAGAGCCTAAAAGGCAAGTGAAGCTTGAAGAACTATGGTGAAATGACCAAAATTCACTGATCCTACAGTTATCGAACAACTGCCATGTGCCAGGTACTGCTTTGCATTAAGCCCTAGGGATGTAGAGAAGGAGAGTCTCCTGCCCTTACGGAGCTCACATTCCACTTTGGGAGCCGGTCAACCGGGGAAGGGAGAGTAATTTCACAGACATCAATTACACGAACTAAGTGCAGGAGAAGACAGGTGAGCTCAAATCTTCAAAGGTCATCTCTTGAAGGATTTACTCTGAGAGAGAAGGTTCGGATTACCCTAGGAAAGAGCAATTTCTCCCTATCCAGCTCTGATCCTGTACACAGATCTCCGAATATAGGAGGAGAAAATGATCACGAGTATCTTCATTTCACTTTGCCAATAATACCTCCTAAAGGAAATAGGCCAAGCTAAATGTGTTCCCTCAAGAAAAAAGAAGCTTCTTTCCTCCCTTGGTGTCTCAGATCTATTAATCAATAAGTGTTATTGCTTCTTCCAATAACACAATATCCCATCTGTTTTCTGTATTATTGCTATTTTTTTAAGGAGATTAATTTTCATCCCTTCATTCAATATTTATTAAGTACTACCATATATCAGGCAGTGCTCTGGGGCTGGGCATCTAGCTGAACAGACACTAAGTTCCTGTCCTCACGTACTCTTTCCTCAGTGCAGTTCCCTAGCACGGTAATCGTCCTGGAAAAGAATTCATCACATTATTTAAGCTACCAACAGCTCCACACAATGATCTGCTGAAGTCCAAAATCTGTTTGACTAAAGATTTATCATCAGTGGCCTACCTTATCTTACTACACACCCACATAGATACCCAGTCTCTAAATCAGATCCGGGCAGACTTCCAGCCCAGCACAACATCTGGGGAAGAGTGGGGGCTGTCCTTTTAGTCCTGGTGTGCTTGTGGTCTTGTATTCCTGTTTCGTCTGGAAGCCCCTATTTACTACGCCACACCTATGCAGATTTTATCATTTTGGGTCCAAATTAAGCCTTACTAAATTAAGTCTCTACCAAATGTGTTCAAACTAAGCCAACTTAAAACGATCTATTCCCTACTGCTTACTCCTTCACACATATGGTTTGCATCTCACTAATTTCACCCTTGCTTGAGGCCTCTGAATTATTCTCAAGCTACTTCACGTACATTTGCTTTCTCTTTCTAGTCATCGGTAGGCTATTTAGAGAGACACCACATTTTTTCTTCTTTTTTTTTAAAGAGGAGCAGTTAGAGAGCCCACACATTTTCTTTTGCCTTTGTGACAGTGCCTAGTGTAGTCACGTTGTAGAACCTTAATAAAATTATCTCCTTTGGTGATATTATGACATTATTAACAGTATTAACCATTTACATCTGTTGAATACACAACAGATAAAAAAAATTATTTGTACGTTAGGACAAAGTGACCTTTAAGCCAAACTATAAGCCCCTTGAGGCCACTAACCATGTAATAATGGTCATGGCTGGCATTTTCTGTGGATTTACTATGAGCCAGGTCCTGTGCTAAGTAAGCCCTTCAAGTGTATGATTCTATTCAGTGATCACAACAACCTTACGAAGTAGGTCTGATCATTATCTACATTTTGTACGCAGGAAACTAAGGTGGAGAGACATCAAGTAACTTCTCTAACTTGACAGAACTGGTCAGTGGTAAAGTCAAAATGTGACTCCAAAGTTAGAGTTGCCCTCCAGGATGAAGAGTATGCCCGCATGTCTTTGGAGCCTAGTCCTGGAGTCCTGGCTGCAGGCGAGAAAGAAGAGGAACAGAAGTGTCTCAGGGACAAGTAAGAGACAAAGCCCGACCTGGGGCTTCTGCACTGCAACCCTGCCCGGTACAAGGATGATGAAGAGGCAACGATGGAGCGCAGGTGAAAAGACGAGAGGGGAAGAGGGATGCAGGAAGGAAAAGAGGAAGTGAAAGAGAGACAGAAGAGACAGACAGAAGTGCCTCAACTGCAGTGAGTAACAAAAGAAAGCGCAGCAGAGTTAATAGTGCAGAGGTGACAGAGTTCTCACGAAGGAAGGCAAGGCACTGAGAAAGAGTCTTGAGAAGAGGGTAAGGTGGTGCACAGAGAGCTGACCAACCTGAGAGCCATGGGCTGCCCAAGTCCCAGCACACCCCATGCATCGGGAGACACTTACAGAGCAAGAGAGGCGGTGGCAGCAGTGAACAGAAGGAGGTGCCCAAGGGATCCGATAGCACCTGAGAGGAGCAAACAGGAAAGTGAGAGCTGGTGGGAGGCTGCCCAGGAGCCACCACCCGGGTGCTGGTCTGCCAGGGCACTCACCTCCACGGCAGGCCTGGATGAAGAACATTTTCGGCTTGTTCTGTAGGTTTGGGCAACTAGCGTTGTCAAAGAGCCGAAAAACCTCTTGAAGCTGCCAGAAAGGAAGGAAAGAGAAGGGAGGTTAAGTAGCCCGCAGGGCCTCCTGAGTCCTGTATTGGCCACAGCAGCCATTACAGGAGAGATGGCTAGGCAGGAGGGGAAGTCACCGAGCTCAGACAGCTGTCGGACACGAGATGACACACACCTGAAGCAGTTTGCCATCCACACCGTAGATGCCTCCCTCCACGCCATGAGAGAGGAGCGCCACTATGCAGGAGTCAGTGACACGGTGGGCAGGTAACTGGGCAAAATTCTGAAGTTTCTCTTGCATTTCCTGCAGGAAAAATACCTTTTGGTTAGTGTCGTTCACTGTAGTCTGCGCCAATATCATCTTTCTTTGGTGTCTGAACCCTGAGCTATTAGAAGACCTGATGCGTTCTATATATTATGTGGCCAATGATAACAGATGTCAGAGACCCTATGAGAGGCTAAAAAAAGGCTATGGACTCATCACAAAAATGCATGACTTCAGACACAGAATTCTGAATATAATTTCACAAAATTCAGACTCACTGAGATACGTTAAGAACTCCTGGACTAAAGCAAGTTACTAATGAAGCTAATCATGAGATAGTTAACTTTATCCACTCCCCAGTCATCAACCAAATCTTCTAGCAAATGCCCTTGTATAAAAATGACACAAGGAGGACCACCAGGTGAGTTATGAGTGAATCAAATATTTACCCAGCCATAAGGAAATAAGCTGTTCTCACTAAGGGCTAACAGGATCATGACAATAGAGAATACTAGCACTTTTATGCTATTTTCTGTCTGAGATTTTAAGTTCCCAGAAACAATGATGATATCTGTACAAAATGCTCACTTCAGGGAAGAGTGTGCTGTAAAGATAATTAAGCACAGGGCCATGGGTACATACATGGGCTACAGGATCAGACAGACCTAGCTTTGATCCCTGAGTTCATAAATTAGAATCAATTATTTCGTCCCTCAAAGCTCTAATACTCATTTTGTAAGAGGGTAATTAAGAGTAAATTTTTTCCAAGTTTGTATAAAGATTAAATGAGATACTGCATAGAAAGGATTTAGAATTATGACTGGCACCTACTGCAAAGATCTGCCATTATTATAATGTGCATATCTTACAAAGAGTAGCGATGTCATTTTCTCAAAGAAACCTACTACTGGTCAACCTTGTAGTCCAACTTAAGAACCTTACTTGTCATGCACCAGGTTGCCACATGTGAGTATCACTCTACCTTAAACACTTGGCCCATCCAATGGCAAGCTATACAAAATAGTTTAATAATCCAATTTAAACTATTAAATCCAGGTCTCCCTCTACAACTAGAGAAGTCTGAATGGTCCCTCCTATTTGAGATGAGCAGGGAGAAAGCAAGTTCATTTTGACTATGAATTTTAATATCATGAAAATGAATATGCTATCTAGGCACATTAGTTACCATGTACAGCCCCCAATAAAAAGCACACTTGTATAATACATTTCTTACAAGTTCTGGAAAGTTGTAAGAAAGGCAAAGTCTTGGGTCCTAGCAAACTCCAGGTGATTCTGACATGCTAAAGTTTGAGAACTACTAATCTATTTGTTCAGAATACTTCCGTTTGCAGATAATGGAGACAATTATACAAAAGCCTTGAAAGGCTGCAACTTAAACTGGATATGAAGAACTTGGCTTTATTGAAAAGTATGTTCATTTTCTGGGCAAAGAGAAGCCAATCATAATATTGCAAATCTTACGGTAATAAAAAGATATCCAAAATTCATTTATTTCTAGAATATATAATCTTAAGAGAATACATGAGTATGAATGTTCTTCTTGAGTCGACCATAATAGAATTGTAACATAGAGTAGTTGAAGTTCATTTTACTGGAAGAAGGTTGTAAAAATGTATGTTTGGTACCTACTCAAGAGCATTTTGACCTTAAGTGAGACTATCAGGTCAGTAAATAGTGGACAACAGAGCCCAAAGTAAAAACACACACACTTAGTAATTGAATTTAATAGTACTAAATGGACAAATGGGGGTTATATCATTTGGGTAAAATTTTCTGAAAGCAGCAAAGCTTAAAATAGGATCTCTAGATTTATTCCTGATAAAATTACAGTACTTCTAAAAATAGCAGAGTTCTTAACCAGAGGTTGGGGGACACAAGAGAATAACCTATAAACCCTCTGAAATGATACGCAAAACTTTACGGCTAGCTGCATTTTCCAGGAATGAGCCATAGCATGTCCTTACATTTTCAAAGCAGTCTGTGACCCAAATGTAAGTTAAAAATCAATACCACATGGCGGGAGGGTGGGGGGGGGGGTGCCTGGGTGGCTCAGTCAGTTGAGCGTCTGACTTCGGCTCAGGTCATGATCTCACAGTTCGTGAGTTCGAGCCCCGTGTTGGGCTCTGTGCTGACAGCTCAGAGCCTGGAGTCTGCTTCAGATTCTGTGTCTCCCTCTCTCTCTGCCCCATACCCACTCATGCTCTGTCTCTGTCTTAAAAATAAATAAAACGCTACAAAAAAAATTTTTTTTTTTTAATTTTTTTTTTTTTCCAACATTTATTTATTTTTGGGACAGAGAGAGACACAGCATGAACGGGGGAGGGGCAGAGAGAGAGGGAGACACGGAATCGGAAACAGGCTCCAGGCTCTGAGCCATCAGCCCAGAGCCCGACGCGGGGCTTGAACTCACGGACCGCGAGATCGTGACCTGGCTGAAGTCGGACGCTTAACCGACTGCGCCACCCAGGCGCCCCCAAAAAATTTTTAAAAAATAAATACCACGTGGTAAAAGGAAATCTGCCACTTTAAAATGTATCTCATTTCCTTGGGGTGCCTGGGTGGCTCAGTTGGTTGAGCGACCAACTTTGGCTCAGGTCATGATCTCACAGTTTGTGAGTTCGAGCCCCGCGTCAGACTCTGTGCTGACAGCTCAGAGTCTGGAACCTGCTTCTGATTCTGTGTCTCCCTCTCTCTCTGCCCTTCCCCCATTCATGCTCTGTCTCTCTCTGTCTCAGAAATAAATAAACATCAAAAAAAAATTAAAAAAATAAATAAAAATAAAATGTATCTCATTTCCTAATATACGATAACTGTTAATTCTAGAACAAGTAGCCTCATGGGAGGTGCAGTGACAGAAGACTTTGATGACCAGGAGGAAAACTGAAAACCTCCACGAGCAGTGAGAATACCAGTGTACTGTCCAGCACCGTGTAGTGGAGTGAATTCTCTAAGACTATACTATTTCAAATTTTTAAATGCAATTATTTCTAAAGTCAAAAAGGTATAATAGGGAGAAAAAAAGATCTTAACTTTTTTTGGTTCTCTTTGCTTGCCAAATAATTACATGAGAAAAGAGTTGAGTCTCTTGAGAAGTCCTACCAGGAAGAAAATATTCTGTGCAGATGCCCAAAGAACCAAATTATCACAACCACTGTAACTACCTGGTTTTAACTGTACTGAGAGTTTGATTGATTGGCCACTGTTGGAAACTGACTGTGCAACGTCCTCCTCATGTTTCTGAGTCTCCAGAGCTAAGGACCAGGCTACAGGGAGGGCTATCCCCCAAGGTTTAGTTCTATGCCTTTTGGTCTTCTGACTCTAACCTCCTTCTCAAAGATTTCATATTCTTATCACTTAAAGTATTTCTCCTGCACAGGTAATGCCCAAATGTTTGGTCCTGATTTCTCTGAGACCCTCAAATCCTTACTTAATTTTTCTTTTTCTATATGCAGTCATTTAACCACCGAGCACAAACAGTACAATCATGCCATTACGCTATTTTCCACACACATTCTTTCCCTCTTAGTCTACTATCACATTTCTATCTATAGGCTATTCTCCCTGCCTAGGACCCCTTCCCCACTCCTCTGTGCTTCAGGGGCTTCTATCTTTCAAGGCCAGCTCAAGTCTCACACAATCCATTTATCTTTCTGACCACATCTACTGAGGGGATGGTTTCTTTATCTTAACTACTGTAGAAGACTTGTCTACTCTTGCTTGGTCCTTAAGAATATAAGGGAAGTACTTCTTTTTTTGCTGATGTCAAGACTACCTCATCTGAGGTCCTGTGAACTCAAGAATCACATTAAAAAAAAATTTCTAGTAAATTTATAGAAGCAAACATACTTCCGTCTCAGCCATTGTAAAGTGTTCAAAATTAATTAATATTTATTTATTTTTATTTTTTTAAAAGTCGGCTCCATGGCCAGTGTGGAGCCCACCGTGGGGCTTGAACTCACAACCCTGTGATCTGGACACGAACTGAGATCAAGAGTAGGATGCTTAACCAACTGAGCCACCCACGTGCCTCTGATTAATTTTTAAAGTAAGTTCTATGCCCAACGTGGGGGTTGAACTTACAACACCAAGATCAAGAATCATATGCTTTCCCAACTGAGCCAGCCAGGAGCCCCTAGGACAATGTAACCAGAGAATTAGAATCTAATAGGTACTTGAATCTACATCAATTTTAGCATAAATGGGAATGGTATTTGTGAAGTGGGTTCATGGGTATACCAAATCTGCTGAATGCCTCTGAAAAACAGTAGTATATAGCTGACTTGGTGACTCAGGACTGTTGTTATTTATTTATTAAGTTTATTTTGAGAGACAAAGAACAAGCTGGGGAGGGGCAGAGAGAGGGGGAGACAGAGGATCGGAAGTGGGCTCAGTGCTTACAGCAGAGCCTGACGTGGGGCTCGAACTCACAAACCATGAGATCATGGCCTGAGCCAAAGTCAGATAATTAACTGAGTCACCCAGGCACCCCAGCACTGTATTTTTAATTATCAAGCATATAAAATCCCTTATCAACTGCATACAATTTGGAAAACTATGACATAATAACTTCCTAGTAAAAGGAATGGCTAGAGGGGCACCTGGATGGCTCAGTCGGTTAAGCATCTGACCCTTGATTTTGGCTCAGGTCATGATCTCATGGTTCATGAGTTTGAACACCTCCTTGGGCTCTGTGCTGAACAGCATGGAGCCTGCTTGGGATTCTTTCTCTCCCCTCTGTTCCTCCCCTACATGTGCATGTGCTCTCTCTCAGAATATTTAAAAAAGAAAAAAAAAAGCCTAGACCAAAAGCTCTAGAGAAACATAAATAAACATTCATTTTGTTAAGTGGTCTTCTAAGTGGTCTCTTGGTAGGAATTACGGCTGATGTCCTACCCTCATTCCCTTCACGCTCAGTAGACCTCTTAGGAAAGCATATAACCTACTTGAACAAGAGTCACAGCCTCTACTGACTGAGCCAGCTAGGTGCCCCGAGCATATAACCTACTTGAATATCACTTGATTACTACAGAAGCTGTTCCAGCCATGGCTTTGAAGCATGGATGGGTTTACTTCTCTGCACGGGCTATTATTGCAAAGGTGGTGAAAAGAGCGGTGGTAAATAGGTGGTAAAAAGGTGGTAAATAACAACACTCAGGTATCTACTGTTGAAACTAGCCTTACCAAAAGTACAGCATGTATACAATCATTCTCATAGAAGATAGCTGAGAAACAGAAATGAAGACCACAGACAATGCTGAAGACAAAACAAAGATTTCCTATCTCAACAAGTCAAAGAGAATTTCCTACAAACTCTGATTTTACCACTGATGTTCCCAAAAGCAAATTTGAGAAAGTACTATTATTCTGGAATCAAAATGAAGAATTAGGGGTGGAGAGATGGGTTAAATAGGTGATGGGGATTAAGGAGTGCACTTGTCATGATGAGCACAGGGTGATGTATGAAGTATTGAATTACTATATTTGTATACATGCAACTAACATACCACTGTATGTTAACTAACTGGAATTAAAATAAAAACTTAAAAAGAGCAAAAGGATGGAAATGGGAAAAAAAATGAAGATTAATATCTATTTACCAATAGGCTATCATCAATTCCAGAAGAGAAATACCTAAAGGTAACTAAGTCAGCAGTACGGCTCAGTAATTGGGGTTAACAGGGAAACAGGGAATAGCACACAATGAAAATGCTTGCGATTTGTAGGAATCTAGTCCGGAAGTAATCTACTCTAAGATCTGTCTTGTGGTCACACAACTGGTAAGGGTAAGGAATTTTTCCATGTTAATTCATGGAAACTGCCAAGAACAGCTCTAGCAAACTTTCACTTGCAAGAATTTTATCTGCCAAAGTAATCTTTTCAACAATAACTGGACTTGTAAGCAACAATATCAACCAAGAAATAAGTGTCCTGTGTCATCATGGCTTAGAAGTATCTTTCCTGATTGGCTGGGAGAATCTCAGTGTCTCCTCACATCCTGAGTGACTGTGAACCAAGTTTCTGAACATGGAAGAGTAAGAACCCAAACTGGGACTGGTATTGCTCAGGAGAGCACAGTGACCCTAAGCTTAACACTGGAGCTGCTGGCTGGCCTGAATTCTTTTTTTTTTTTTTTTTTTAACTAGCTTGCAAGGCAAGACACAGAACAGAATGAGTAAAAAGGTACAAAGGAAAATAGAACTCGAGGGGCACCTGGGTGGCTCAGTCAGTTTAGTGTCCGACTTCGGCTCAGGTCACGATCTCACGGCTCGTGAGTTTGAGACCTGCACTGGGTTCTGTGCTGACAGCTCAGAGCCTGGAGCCTGCTTTGGATTCTGCGTCTCCCTCTCTCTCAAAAATAAACATAAAAAAATAAAAATAAAAAAAAACCCAAAAACAACAAAAAACCCACCATAATTTGAGTAACACCTGAGTAACATCTATCCAGCAGGTAGAAGAGCAGTGAATGTTCCTGGCCCCAAAGTGTTGCCCAGCCCTCCAATGCACACATTAGATGTACCTGTGCAGTCTGGTCAAGTAGAACATGGACTTTGTAGCCTAAGAGCTTGAAAAGGGTAACCAGAGTGCTGTGGTCCACATCCCCTCCAGAGCGAAATTCCAGGTCTTTCTCTCCAGTGAAGTGTACATTGCTCAGCACCAACGCCAGGCCACGAGGCCGAGACTGCAACCTATAGGCCTGGGGCAGGATGGGGGTATGGGGGAGGCCAATTAGAGCTTCTTATGGACACAAACGATGTCTCCCCAACTAAAAAATCCGACACATTTCAAGAAAACAAAGCCATCCTATTTTCGTTAACCCCACCAGGTCAATACAGAGAAATGCCCAGAGAAGATAACCAATCAGTAATGCCTTTCTGACTAATAAAGCAGGAAGGAGATATATACACAATCTAAGTTCAGATGCCTAGGAAGGGTCTCCCATTTCCCAACTCTTCCTCTTGCATTCTGCATGACTCACCAGCTGGTAGTGTGTTTGATAAAACTCGGGAGTGCAAGGCTTCACCTGAAGGCAGGGAGGACCATCTCCATTGTCTAGGGAGTGTTCCACGGCATCTGTGGCACAGAGAGCCAAAAACACTAGTATACAATCTGTGTCAATCCTAGTACTTCACTGTAACTTAAGGCACCCCGTTGAACTGGGGTTTTAATAATTAGCGATTCTGCTCACTCCCCAAAACTGTCAAATCCAGGAGGGCAGAGACCCTATGTGCTTTTGCTCACTGCTGGATTACCCTCCCACATACCGTACTGAATGGGGTATCTGATAAAAGCCTTGTTCTAATCAATAGGCTACTCAGTCAGCAGGCTAGTGGCCCAAAATGTAGTCTTTGCTCATTCTAAAGTAGCGGCTTTAAGGAGCCAGGCCACTCGGGTAGGAATTTCCTACCTATACCTGAGCTAAGGGCTAAATACTGTGGAAAAATCATCTGTGATGGAAGGAAGCAGGCCCAACCAATACTCCATCTAAACTTTCCTGCTAGTCCCTAACAAATTCACGGAGGAAACTGTTCCCAGTATGAATATAAATAGGAATCGTGCTAGGGCAAAGTCAGATACCAGTCAAGAAACAAGTCAATCTGTGGGATGTGTTATGCCATCGATTCTCACCTGGAGACAGGCGGAGTTGCTTGTGAGGGGGACAGGACTCACACATCGGGAAGGGGAGACTCCAGTCGTTGTCACAGCTCAACTGTAAGAAACCAGGACCCATCATACCAGGTCTTAAGGAGATGATCCAGTCTGAATAAAACCATCATCTAGTCTCCCCAGCCCCATCTCAAAAATTCCTTTCCCACCAAACGAATCCTTCTCAACACACCACATGTCTAGGGCTCCATACCGGTGGGATTGCATGCTGAAGATCAGAGAGGGTAGTGAGCAACAGATCCTCCAGATGACCCTGCTTGGTCTCCCTCAGGGCCACACAGAAGGCATTAAAAGCCTGGGGACCCCTCTTCGGCAGCAAGTTGAGAAGTTCCACATTTTGGCTGAAACTGCCCACTTTGGCCTAAGATTAAAAAAAACAACAACATGAAATCATATTTACTTATCCAGCTATAATTTTCTCTCTCCAGACGACCTTCTTAGTAATCTCAAGAATCCTTTTACAGGAAAAATACATGTATGGGGGGAAGTCTTTCCTATTATTCTTAAATTATATGTCTTTTCTGTTTAAGGCTTTAGGGTAGAAGGGCATTTTCATTTCCTTAGTAAGGCTCTACATCCTTGCCATACTTTGTCATACTCCCACGACCAATTTATTTATTTGGTGTTTCTCTTTTGCTTCCAAATACCTGAATGTGCTCCCTCATTTCCAAGGTGATGATGTCCTTCTCTAGGAGGTGTTCTAACAGTTCACTCAGCAAAAGTTGTTTGGCCAGTACCACTCGGTTCTTTTTTAGTGCTTCCTGATGGTCAGGATGCATGCCACACACTCCCAGTATCCTACAGATTTAAGGCAGAGGGAAAGGCTGTCAGGTACAAGATTTGGCACAGAAGAGTAGAATGGAACAGCTGTGGGTAGACAGAACACAAAGAATGGGACTGCAATAACCAATATTAAGCATATTTTATTGAATCTGGTTAAAATCAAAGCAGTATTCAGCAGTAACACACTGGTCATAAAGAAATAACGTATAATTTTTTATGGAGTATGTTAAACTGAGACCATCCTCTGAGATGAATTAGTCTGTCTAGGGGAGGAAAATACCTATCTTCAAAAAAATGATACACACAGAAGCACACATGTATTTATGAGAAGAAATATTCCTCTGACACACCAATTTCAATTAAGAGATTATTCCAGGGGGCCTGGGCGGCTCAGTTGGTTAAGTGTCCGACTTTGGTGGCTCAGGTCATGATCTCGCGGTTTGTGGGTTGGAGCCCCGCATCGGGTTCTGGGCTGACAGCTTTGAGCCTGGAGCCTGCTTCCCCACTCTGTGTGTCTGTCTGTCTCTCTCTCTGCCCCTCCCCCACTCATGCTCTGTCCCTCTCTCTCAAAAATAAAGACATTAAAAAAATTAAAAAAAAAAATTTAAAAGATTACTCCAGAAAACCTTTTGCATTATTTATCTAGGCTGCTATAAATGATATGTTTAAAATGATCCCGGGTGAGGAATAAAATAATTTAATACAATGGCAAAAGTTCAAGCCAATCGCTGGCTTTAACACGAAATAAATGAGATAGGTGTACACACACGCACGTACTCTCGATCCCACTTATACCTATGGTTTTTAAAACTTAAGTTCCTGTGACAAAATGATGCTAGAAATAAGAACTGGGTAAGTAGAAAGTATGACAGAAAGTCACAGTAAATACAGAAGACAAACAGAATCAACATAACTTGAGATCACTTTAAAGAGTTAAAACATAAAGGCTAAATTCTTTTGGTAATTTAATAGAGATGGCTATTTCAAGGATTCTTGGTTTTGCTATTGGTTTGGAAAGAGACCAGCTTCTGTTTATGAATTTTAAAATTCCCATTTCCAATATATATCATCTCTGTGCCTAGTTTACATAAACCCAGAGCTCACCAGCCTGCTTAGTTCCCAAGAAGATGACAACAGTAAGGGTCTGACGGCGGGAAAGGGATGAGATAACAGCTTCAGTTTATAACTTTAAAGCCTATTTAAAGATGCATACTGGGGCGCCTGGGTGGCGCAGTCGGTTAAGCGTCCGACTTCAGCCAGGTCACGATCTCGCGGTCCGTGAGTTCGAGCCCCGCGTCAGGCTCTGGGCTGATGGCTCAGAGCCTGGAGCCTGTTTCCGATTCTGTGTCTCCCTCTCTCTCTGCCCCTCCCCCGTTCATGCTCTGTCTCTCTCTGTCCCAAAAATAAATAAACGTTGAAAAAAAAAAAAGATGCATACTGATTTCAAAGATATTAAAATGTGGGGGAGGGGGGATGAGGAATTTGCATCTTAGAATCAGTTAAATACCATGCATTTATAGGATGCACTTGGCTTAAGTCCAGGTTAGAGATATATAGAGGAAGGAAAAGCAGAGTCCTGGAAGAGCTGAGAGACCCAAGAGGAGGATGGCTTGTGGACCTTAAGGCAGAGGAAGTGGTCAGCAAAACATTCCCAAGATTGGAAGCAGCCAACTTCAGTTAAGTTTAGGGTTTGGGACAGTGATGTTTGAAACTCCATTTAAGCTTCGGGTTTCTGTTTATTAGAAATACTCCCATGACCCCAAACCTTCAGTAGAAACCTGCTACAATAGATCTGGAGAAATCAAAAACCTTATTTAAGAAATCACCTTAGGGGCGCCTGGCTGGCTCAGTCGGCAGAGTGAACAACTCTTGATCCCGGGTTTGTGAGTTTGAGCCCCACGCTGGGTGCAGAGATTCGTTTAAAAAAAAAAAAAAAGTGGGGCACCTGGATGGCTCAGTTGGTTAAGTGTCTGACTCTTGATATTGGCCCAGGTCATGATCTCAGAGTCAGCTGTGGAATTGAGCCCCGTGTCCGGCTCAGCCGGCAGTGTGGAGCCTGCTTGGGATTCTCTCGCTGCCTTTCCTGTGCTCTCTCTCTTGAAATAAATAAACTTAAAAAAAATTAAAATAAAAAAATCTTTAGGGTGACTGAGTGACTCAGTTGAGTGTCTGACTCTTGATTTCGGGTTGGGTCATGATCCTAGGGTCATGGGATCAAGCCCTGCATGGGGCTTTGTGCTGAGCGTGGAGCCTGGTTGAGATGCTCTCTCTCCCTCTGCCCCTCTCCCCTGCTTGTGCTTGTTCTCTCTTAAATAATAAATTAATTAATGAGTGAATAAATAGACATCTAAAAAATACATATATAAAAGAATCACCTTAGAAAACACCAAGCCAGTAACAATGATGGCATATATGAAACTCTGGTAAAAATAAATGTTATCAGGCCAACTGCAAGACAACATCACAGCTGGAGATGCTGGGTATTTCCTTAAGATACCTATCATTGGTGAAGCAGGTTTCCTCAAGTTTCTTCCCTTAGTTTACCAGCAGCATTTCAAACTTTCTCCTCCCTTGGTTTCCCTGATACTTTCTCTCCAGTCCCTCTCTCCGCCAACTGTTCCTGTTCCTTCACAAGATCTGTAGCCTGCCCTTGAATGTTGACATTCCATTAAGAACCCCCTCAAAGAGCCTCTCCCTATTCAATTTCACCCATACTCACAATTCACTAACTGACTCACAATTCTTAACTCTTTCAAGTTCTAGACTTAAATTGTCAATTAGGTTTAATTAGAAGCATTATCCATTCTCCACACACCTGCTGCTTTCTGCATTCCACTTTAGGCCAAAGTCTCAATTGTGGACTTTCCCAAAGTAATCATAATCATCTAGAACTCCAGGCCACAGATGGAAGGGGAGGAGGAAAAGGAGAAGAGGACACAAAAGGAATTCCTAAGTCTGGATTCTGTGTTTTTCTGCAGGTTCTGGCTCCAAAGCCCTAAGTTAATCTTCTGGGTCTGGACCACGAGGCATTAAAATGTTATCCAGGGTGATGCCTGCCATGAAATGATATAACTGGGGCAGAGGCGGAGACACACTGGGAGTCTCGGAACCACCTCGTCCTTTCAAAGTACTCAACCCCTAAAGCCCGTGTCGACTGCTTTGAAAACCTGATCACTGTACCCAAAGCAATACGTGTCATGATACAGTCAATCCAAATCAAATGCACATCAGGGAGAACTGCGAGGTCTGCAGATGTCATCCGCTTTTAAGGGGGCAAAGTTCCTCATATAGGAGTAGAGGGAAAAAAAGGATGGAGAATCTTTAAGAGAAGCCGAGATTCGGCAGTACCGGAGAGCTCCTCATGTCCAGAGACCCCTGGGGTTGGTCAAAGCAGGCTGGGGCAGTCGGCTCACGAGGAACAGGGCCGAGAGGAAGCCCGCCGCTCGCGCGCCCCTCGGGGACTCGCCTGGCCTCCCACCCTTGGCTGCACGGGTGGACACTGCTGCTTCCAGGGGCTCCGAGAGGAGGGGGCGCCAGGGCCATGATCCGTATTCCCTTCCCTGGGCCCAACTAAGGACCTGTGCGACCCTCCCTCACTCACCTGCGCCCTCTGTCAGCGGCCATTACCTCCTTTCGGTGCAGACAGGGCCGGGAGGCCGCGCTCGGCGCCGCCATTTACTGCTTTTCCCGGGCTGCGCGCGTACCGCCCACATCCAAACAAACGGAAAACCCTCACGCCCTCAGCATCCCTCTCCCCGCCCGCCGGCGCACATTGCGTCTGCGCGCTGCTTCTTCTAGCTCCACCCCCACGCGAGAGCTGCCCCGCCTCTGCCGTCGCCAGTGCGTGCGCAGGCACAGAGCCCTCGCGCTAGAAGCGCCGTCCAATGGGGTGAGAGAGCGCTCTTGGCGGAAAGGGAAGGGGCGGGGGGAGGCGAGGAAACACCCTGTCCTACGCGGGGGTCCGATTGGTCGTCGGTTCCCGCGGAAATCGCGGATGCCTCTCCGGCGCCTCCCACCCTGTCTCACCCGCCTATTGCAACGTTACTGAGACGGGTTTGGCCGGACTTTATGCTTTATTGAAGTTGAACTGTTGGGGCCAGAATAAGGAAGAGATAGAGGGCACTAGGCATTACACAGATACCACACAGTGGATGAAAGCCTAAGTGGGGAGCGCACTCCTGAGGAAGGTGGGTCAGCGATGGCCGAGCAGCTCCCAGTGGCTAAAACCTACATTACAGCCGAAGCACGATTCCGGAAAATCTAGTGTTCTGTTGGGATCTTAGCGAGCAGGACCCGGGGGGGGGGGGGGGGGTGCGGGGGTAAAACGCTGCGGTCCGAGCGCAGGGGTGAGGCTTAAGCGGTTAGACACCGTGCATGTGGCTCCAGCGCTTCATAGCAGGTGATTCAAGAGTCACCCTTAGGTACTCCGCCACCCCTGGCAAGCCCCTGTCTTATCCTTTCTGACCCTTGTCCACTCGTCTTAAAATCGGAAGTCCCTCCCCCCGGGGCAGTTTACTCCAGTTTCCCAATGGGGTGGGGACCCTGCCCTGGAGACTGCTCTTTAGCCCCAGGGCAGAAATTGCCCCTTACCTGGAGCAGGGGCTATCACGGCTTTGATTAGCTTTGCTCATCTAGGAGAGAGGGCACACTCCTGGTCACAATCAGCCCACACTGCCCGCAGACACAACTGGTCCACCGTTCTGTCCCTAGGAAGGCTCCCACCTGTCTCCAGCAGTTGCTCAAGATAGAGATTGAGAGATTTGTGGATGACCTTGCATTGAAAATACAGTAGGCTTTGGGATCAGAAGAGTAAACATTTTTGTGCTATTTACTAGCAGTGTGCCCCTGTGCAAATTATCAAACTCCTCTGACCCTTGGGATCCTTATTTTTCAAATGAGGGCAGTAATACCTCACAAGGCTGGGAAAGTCTTCTTGTGCTAATAGAGATGAAGCACCCAGAACAGAAGCAACATAGCTGTCACTCAGATGTTTCTTTTCTTCCTTCTCCAGATTCTCTGGGTCACTCCTCTCATACTCGTCTAACTCTGGAAATATCAGATATGGGGTAGGTCACTGAATGTTACTCGAAGACTCCAACAGTGCTATGTACATCTCAGCTGGGAGAGGCTTAGGATAGCCTGACTCCCCTCGGTGTTAAGTTCCCCACGTGGAAACAGAGTTCCTGATACGTGGCAGGCACTGGGAAATGTTGGTCAAATGAATGAATGAGTCTGGCGCAGAGAGGATATATCCTGGCATAGTCTTTTAGGGGGGTGTCCGGTTGTTTTCAAAGAAAACATCATCAGGTTGACCAAAGCTGACATCATAGTCAGGGGGTGGGGTAAGAGGCTCCAGTTTGGGGGGCATCCCCAAGATCTGCAGATCAGGAGCAGTGGACACAGCTCGGGGTCCCCGAAGCCGAAGGCTGATTGGAGCTCTTCCAGGGTTTCCTGAGGTCGTGGATCCCTCTGAGCCCACTCGCCTTTCCAGTCTAGCTCTTTCGGGCCCCTCTGGATGGCCAGGCTGTCCTTCCTCAAGTACTGGAGGGGTTACAACACTGCTGTAGGGGGGTGGTTGACCCAGCTCTTGGGGGCGGCACTGTGATTCCAACACCACAGCCTCTTCATAGGTTGGCACCTCAAAGGCCTCGTTGTCGCTGAGGGAGGAGAAATAAAATCACTGGTGGCCTCCTGTGTGGAGTCCTTTTCCGCTTTACTGTCTTCTATTGGCAAAAGAACCTTCCACTAACCCCACCCCCCACCCCCTCATTGATACTAGTAACAGGGAAGCAGAGCTATATGCCTGAGAGACTAGAGGGACACCAGGAAAAAGGGGCCATCATGTATTCCTAGAATTCTGCCCGACCCTTAACTCACCGTGCATTGCTTGAGGCCCCCGAACTCTCGGTCTGCATGGATCGGAACCCCCTTTCCAGAATACAGGCCAGGAGGCAGGCAAACAAGAAGAAGCCACCCAAGGTGAGAAAGAAATAAGCAACAGGGGCGATGTCTGGCTGTATGCCCAGCAAAGCCAGCCCCAGGAGGAAGGAGGCGCAGCACAGGAAGAGAAGCGGCTTCTCCAGTCTCCCCCAAAACTGTCTTGGCACCATGGCCCCTCCCCAGGCTCCTGCAAAAAGACACACAGGTATTGTGTCTAAACTAGCAACTGGCGTCCCGGCCAGGTCAGATTCCGCAGTAACCATATTGGACACCTTTGGGTCTCAGGTTCTTCAGTCTCAAATCAAATAAATGGCCAAAACATATGACCTTCAGGGTTCCCTTCAGCTTTGTAATTCTCTCTAGGATCAATCAGAGTGCCAGGGTATCAGTGCGTGTGGAGTAGCCAGGAAATAAACCCAGGATCTTCTATGCAACTTACTGTGTAATGGCCCTGCCTTCCTTCCTTCTTCCTTCTTCTTTGCAGTGTCCCTTCCAGCTCTTTCTACACCATCCAAGACCCAGTCCTGGCTGGCCCTGCCTGGGGCTTTGATGCTCACCAGCATCTGTGGAATCCAGGTAATGAGGCAAACCCTGCCTTTTCTCTATAATTGCTCTGCACTGGACCTCCACCCTACCTCCCCGTCTCCCCACTTAGACCCTGTTGGGGAGAGAAGTTGGGAAGGAGCACCATTACCCTGTCTGACTCCATCTTCCCATTTCCTCTACTCAGCCCGTGCTCTGGTTGGATGGAGAAAATGTACATGGACCCGACAAAGCCACAGGGACACAACTATATGAGAGGGCCCCTTACAAAGGCCTCCATCTATTGGAGGCCCAGATGGAGCCCAGATAACTGGAGGCCCAGATAACTCCTGATCTCTCTATACTCCGCACCTGCCAGGGTACCCCATCCTCTATGGGCCTTAACTCCGTAAGCTCAGATTTCAAACTTCCTGCCTGAAGTTACCACAAGGGCTGGGAGGCTGGTGGGGAGAAGCAGCAACACCTGGTTAGCAGGACCCCAAAACCAACCCATCAGGAATTCCCTGAACTCTGCTATCAAGAAGCCTATCAAAGACTCTAGGTAGGGCCCAGACCCCCTTCTTTAACCCTAACTCCAATCCCCCTTCTTGAACCCAACCCCCCCTACCCTTCTCACCGGTCTTAGAAGTTCCTCTCTCACCTGTCTGGAACGACTCCGCAGAAAGTAGGTTGTAGCCGAGCCGGAGGAGGCGGGGGTGGAGCCCACTGGCTCCACCCACTTTTCTGTTCCAATCCCTCAGTTCCTGGCATAGGCTTCCTCCTCTTTCTGCTTCCACTTGACCTGCTGTTGCCCCACCTTGATTTTTTTTTTCTTTTTTGGTTTTTACTCCACCCACCCCGTACCCGTGCCTTAATGAGAGTGCTCCTGTCACCCCCACCCCCACCTCAGTGATCTTTGTACTTAGGACCAGAGTTATATTCAGTTTCCACCTCTGCTCAAAGCACACTGTATTCTGAATAGTTTGTCTTATATTTAGGTAATGTATTTAATGCCTAGGAGCGGAGGCCACAATTTATTTAATCTCTCTAGATCACATAGTGCTTTGCATGGTTTGCTGTGGGCATGGGATGGCGTGTCCTGCTTCAGCTGCTGCCAAAGTACCGTTTCTGTGAACTTGTTTTCTGCAGGCCTGTAAGACATTTTGGTGTATGCTTCTTGGCCCACTTGACTCTTGATTCTTCAAAAGCCACATCCAGGGTGATGCCTACTGTGGAGGCTGTCTCCACAGTGTATCTAGAACATTCCTTCCTACCCCTGTTTAAGCCTTTAGCTGTTTATTTAGTAATTTTCTGTTTACATACCTTTCTTCCACTGTAAGCTTTTCTTTAAAAATTTTTAAGTTTATTTATTTATTTTGAGAGAGGCAGAGACAGCACAAGTAGGGGAGAAGAGAGAGAGGGAGAGAGAGAGAATCCCAAGCAGGCTGAGGAATCCTGAGGAATCCAAGCAGGCTTGAGAGAATCCCAAGGCCAGGCTTGAACTCACGAAACCTCAAGATCATCACCTGAGGCAAAACCAAGGGTCTGCCGCTTAACCAACGAGCCACCCAGGTGCTCCCACTGTCAGCTTTTCAAAGTGAGTGATTAGTTTCAATACTTTCTGAATCCCTGCAACTGACATTGGTTTCTGACACGTTAGGTGCTCACTAAACAAAGTCGAATGCTCTCATTAGAAGGCTACCATTTTGGGGGCGCCTGGGTGGCGCAGTCGGTTAAGCGTCCGACTTCAGCCAGGTCACGATCTCGCGGTCCGTGAGTTCGAGCCCCGCGTCAGGCTCTGGGCTGATGGCTCAGAGCCTGGAGCCTGTTTCCGATTCTGTGTCTCCCTCTCTCTGCCCCTCCCCCGTTCATGCTCTGTCTCTCTCTGTCCCAAAAATAAATAAACGTTGAAAAAAAAAAAAATTAAAAAAAAAAAAAAAAAAAAAGAAGGCTACCATTTTGCCTGGCCTCACCACCCACTGGAGATCCAGGACCCACTCTTTTTTTTTTTTTTGTTAATGCTTATTTATTTTTGAGAGAGACACAGACAGAGCATGAGCAGGGAAAGGGGAGAGAGAGAGAGGGGGACACAGAATCTGAAGCAGGCTCCAGGCTCTGAGCTGTCAGCACAGAGTCCAATGCATGGTTCAAACTCACAAGCCATGAGTGAGATCATGACCTGAGCCAAAGTTGGACACTTAACTGACTGAGCCACCCAGGAGCCCCAAGGACCCAGTCTTTTAAGGGAACCCTGACAATAAGTCAAGGTGAGGCAGGTGTTGGGAGGTGTAGAGAGGATGGAGGCATACTTTTTTCTTGAGAAACAGAGCAGGACAGAGGAGGCTGGGTTCCGGGCCTTTGGACAAACTGAAAGAAGTAGGAGATAGTGGGGCACAAATCTAATCCCACGGACAGTTGTGGGGCATAGCCAGGGCTGCTGCATCAGAGGATGTATGGAGTGTATGTATGTGTGTGTGAGAGTGAGAGAGAGAGGGAGAGAGGAGGGAAGAAGGATGAAGATGAGGATGAGGGGCCTGGAGTGGAGTGCAGGTGTGTACAATGGTGGGCTATCAATGATGACTCTCCCACAGATGGAGGGAGAAGATGCAATGGGAAGGCTGTGCTAGTCTAAATGAGCTGTGTCTCTACAGGGAGTGGGAATGGAGAGTAGGGGGGGAGCTGGTTGTTGTTTTGTTTACACCAGTTTCCATACTGTTGGTCCCATAAAAGGAAAGTGATCAGAAGGATTTGCATCTGCAGTTAATATATTAATAGAAGGAAATTGGCCAAGAGTCATTGGTATGTGTGATAAGTAAGAGGGCTTTGTTAAGGAGTGAGTCCCTGGACAGGGACATGGCAGGGAGCGTAGGCTGAGAGGCAAGAGAGTCAAAGGGGGAGACTGAATGTCTACAGTTCAGGCTTTTACAGGCTTTGCAGTTGGGAGAATGAGATCTTTGTGCATGAGGCTCTTGGTTACCAGAAGGAGCCTACACTAGAGATGTTTGCTAGTTAAAAACCGGGTCCACGTCAGAAAGGCTGGATTGCTGGCTGGCTGGCTGACTGGGCCCTTCAATGTATTCTCTGTTACATTAATCAACATTAAGTAGATTTCCTAGAAATTCTACTTCTTAAATATAAAATCTTGCAAAAATATTTAAAGACTATAAAGAAAAAGCACCCACTATCTCATTATTCTAACATGGCCATTTAAAATTTCTACACATTTCTTCTAGTCTGTCCACACCCTGGTTGAAATTAGAGTATATTCATAATTTTGTATCCTTAAAAAATACTAAACATTATATCATGTATATACTTCACTTTTTGGTACAGTCTTTGTTGTGGTAATTTTTAACAGCCACATAATACTGAATGGATGTACCATAATTTAGCATACCTTTATGTTATGTTACTTGGTAACAATGAGTTTATTTTCTTATTTTTTATTTATTTTTTTTTGGTTGTTGTTGTTGATCATCAACTGCTTTAAGAGACAGAAAGGAGATTAATGATTGCCACGAGCTGAGAGAGAGAGGAATAGGGAGTAACTCCTAATGGATTTCTTCTGAGGGTAATGAAAAGCTTTTAAAATTAGTGTTGCTTGCACAACTCTGCGAATATACTAAAAAAAGACCCACTGAATTTTACACTTCAAAAGGGTGAATTATGCTTCTATAAATCTGTTTTAAAAATGATGCTACAATGGGGCTCCTGGTTGGTTTAGTCAGTTGAGTCAATCTAACTCTTGATTTCGGCTCAATCATGATCTCAGGGTTCGTGAGTTCGAGCCCCACGTTGGGCTCTGCGCTGACAGCTTGAAGCCTGCTTGGGATTCTCTCTTTCTGCCCCTCCTCTACTTGCTTGCATGTGCATGCGTACTCTCTCTCAGAATTAAAAAAAAAATGCTACAACGAACATCTTTTTACGTATAGTTTTGCCTTCTTTTTGGATTATTTACTCCGGTTCAGTCTAAGAAATGTCATCAAGACAATGTGAAAGAAAGCTTTTGTTGCCTTGAATACATATGGCCAAACTTCTTTCCAAAGGTTTTACTTTTCCTCTTTTCCTTCACCAACTTAGTATGAGTGCTAAGGATACTATTAGTCATTTCGTTTTCTACTTGCCTGCCTCTGCAAATCATCTTGTGAGCAGTTGGATTACCGCTCTAGGCTGGCCCACTGTGCCATTTTGGGGGATGATGGTGAAGAGAAGTGGGAGGTGAGGGAAGGAGGGAGAAGCAGAGATAACTGACAGACTTCCTGTGAATGATAATGGATGTCTACCCTCCCTGTGCTTCTCTGTGTCTCCATATACTTGTGATTTGGTGTTTCTGAATGTGGGTCTGTGTTATAGCCAACATGTGTGGAGTGTTTTTTGTGTACTACTCACTATGCTGGATGCTTTATACAAATTAATTTAAAATATAGTGTAATAAAAGGTAGTTATAATTATTATATTCATTTTATAGGTGAGGTCAGAAACTTGAGGAAAATATATAGCTAATCAAGGTTGGGGTCAAGATTTGAACCCATAGTCCCAGTGCGGAAACCTGGCTCTTAACCGCCATGTCATCTGACTATAAACACTGTTTTTTGGCCACCTTAATAATGATAATTTAACAAAACACTTATGATATTCTTTTTTTTTTAAAGTTTATTTATTTATTTTGAGAGAGAGAGAATGTACAAGTGAGCAGGGGAGGGGCAGAGAGAGAGGGAGAGAGAAAATCCCAAGCAAGCTCCATGCTGACATGGAGCCTGACATGGGGCTCAATCCCATGAACTGTGAGATCATGACATGAGCCAAAACCAAGAGTTGGACACTTAACTGACTGAGACACCAGGCGCCCCCATACTTATGACATTCTGAGATCATTACTCTGGGGTTTCCATGGAAGAGTGGTTAGATGCTATTTTTCTCATTGTTTGGCATCTTAAGAAAAGGCTGACCTTCTGACAGCAAAGGCAGCAAAAGAGATTATGAGAAGATTAAGTAAGGTTATCAACATATAAGGCAAGAATGGAAATTAAGATTTCAGGCTCTGTAGCAGTATATGTTTATCTTTTAGGAGCTAATTAAGAGTGACTACAAAAGATAAGGCTCTTACCTGAATAGCTCTAGAAGCCCAATGTGCGGGTGACTTTTTTTTTAAAGGGTGTAGGTGGGAATGTGTATGTGTAGAAACAATTTGGTCTGATCTCATTTGATCCTTAATAACAGTCATGTAGGTAAGTCTGATTATCATTTTCATGTTACAGAGGAGGAAACCAGCTCAGAGAAAGTACATGATTTATTTAGTTAGAATCAAACTCAGAATCTTGACCTTCTCACTCAGCTGAAAGTGTTTTTCTCTGTGTTCGCTGCCTTACCCACCGCTCTTTCAAATGTGTAGGGAAGGGGATAAATGATTTAATGTGAATTGTATCAGCATCATTGATATTTCTTGAATGGAAATGCTTCCGATAAATCATAAATTCTCAAGTATGTAAGGATAAATACACGTTATCACTCAGCAACTAGTTGTAATACCACACAAAGCTCACTGGCAATGTGCTGAGTGAATATGAGGTTTAGGCTGTCCCTCTAGCTCAGATATTCAGCACTAAGCCACAAAAGTGATTCTCAAATTTGAGAAGTTGAGTGTAATTGTTGCCCAGTACAAATAATACATTGTGTTTATAGAAGATGTCTGTAGATAGTGGCAAAAATGTCCCACATGAATATGTCCCTAAATAAGAGAAGACAAGAAGGTATCGTGGTTGCGGTTAAGCACATATTTTTGGAGATGGCCAGACCAGGTTTCAAGTCTCATTTCTACCAATTACTAACTGTGTGACCTTTGATAAGCTATTTAACCTTTTTTCATGCATAAAAGTAACTAGAGTTAAATATTAGTTAACTTGTTTTCTTTTTAAATAAGATTGGTCTACAGTAAAATGCACAAATTTTCAGTGGGCAATTCCATAAGTTTTGATAAAGACTTATACTTGTGTAACCCAAATTCCAATCAAGATACAAAACACTACTATCATCCAAAGTTCCCTGCAAGCCCCCTTCAGTCAACCCCATAGGCAACCACTGTTTTGTTTTTTTTTCCATCTACTATATTCTTAAAAATGGTTTCTGTTTTATGGAACAACAATTTATTGAACCATAAACATTTAGTTATCTGATAACCAGTTAGTTTGTTTCCAGGATTTTGTAATTCATATATTTCTTTTTTTTTTAAATTTTATTTTAAGTAGGCTCCACATGCAATGTGTCTCAAGACCTGAGATCAAGTCACATGCTCTATCAAGACTGAGCCAGCCAGTTGCCCTCATATATTCCTATTCGTGTTTTTATTCATATGTGTGATTCAGAAAAAATCCTGAAAGTGAAGTTTCTAATAGATACCACCATGTGCTCTCAAAAGGAGTTGTAAATATTCACACTCCTACTCACATTGCAGGGTTACCTATTGGCCCACACCCTGATCAACAGTGAGTTATCAAACTTGGGTTCAATAAATTTTTACTGTTCACTTGCTACACAGGACACTCCAAGGCATATTCAGTAGATCTGACAGGAATATCACTCTCAAAGAGCTTACTGTCCCTAAGGGGAAAGGCGTGTACATGACTAACCGTAGGGCAGGATACAAAGAGACAAGGTACAAAGTGCTGCTGAGAGCAGAAACTTGGTGCTGACAAGGGTGGGGATCAGGAATACATCACGGATATAAAGGGGGTTTGTTTACACTCCTTTTTAAAAAAATGTTTATTATCTTGAGAGAGAGAGTGTGTGTGCGCATGCATGCGTGCACTTGTGAGCAGGGGAGAGGCAGAGAGAGAGGGAGAGAGTCCCAAGGAGGCTCCACACTGTCGGAGCAGAGCCCAACTCTGGGATTGATCCTGAGAACTGTGAGATCATGACCTGAGCCTAAATCAAGAGTCTGATGCTTAACCGCTTAGCCACCCAGGTGCCCCTACACTCTCTTTATGTCCATCTCATCATTATGCATGGAGTAGACAATAAATGCTTGTATCATTTGTTGGTAGTAAATATTTACTGATTTAGTGATTCATGATCTTTGGATCCCTTGATCCTCCCTCAATTGTCTCCCCCTCTTTTCCAGTCTTTTTTGGTCTGGCATCAGCTAGCACCAGCCATACCCTTGAACATGGGCTTGGCGGAAGAGGGAATTAGTCTGACCCAAGCCAGGGGTTTCAGTTTTCCCATTTGTGAACACATTGAAGGAACTCTCTGGGATTAAGGTCACGGGATGAGTGAGGAACAGCATCCAGTTGGCCTCCCTGCCGCCAATTCCCTGGATACAAGTGGCTACTTCTTTATGCTTTCACTTCTGCTTATACCTGGGAATCTTAGTCAAATGAAGGACTAGGCTTCCTCTGAGAAGGAGAATGATAAATAATGGGCCCCAAGTCCCTGTCTTCCAGTTGGACTCCTACTTTCTCCGTGCACTTCCCCGGCAGCATCATTTTCTGGAATCCCTGTTCACCTTTTCTACTTCAAGACTTCCCCCATCTCCTCTGTGACCTTGTTATCTCCTTCTTTTGCCACCTCCCATCTCTTTTTCCCTTCTCTCACTTTCTCCTCTTTTCTTTGGTCCATTTGTTTGGTAAGAATTTACTCAGCATGTATTATGTGCTCACAGGAACAGCTGCATACAGTACATAGTTTGTTGGGTCCAGTGCAAACTGAAAATGCAGGGCCGCTTGCTCAAAATTATGAAGGATTACAAGACAGTGCTGGCAGAGCATCAAACCAGTTATGGGGCCCTGTGTGAGTGCACAGGATGCAAGTCCTTGAGGCTGACCTTGTGTGCACAGTACTGTGGGGATATGTGAAAATGTGTAATATCACAGAATTTAAATTTCAGTACATTTTTTAAAGTTTATTTATTTACTTTGAGAGAGAGAGAGAGAGAAAGAGAGACCTTGCAAGCAGGGGAGGGGCAGAGAGAGAGAGAGGGAGAGAGGAAGAATCCCAAGCATGCTGTCCTATGCTGTCAGCATGGAGCCTGATGCGGGGCTCAATCTCATAAACCCTGAGATCATGACCTGAGCCAAAACCAAGAATTGGATACTTAACTGACTGAGCCACCCAGGCACCTCCCCCCCTTTTTTAAAGTAATTTCTACACCCTATGTGGGGCTTGAACTGATGGCCCTGAGATCAAGAGTCATAAGCTCCAATGACTGAGCCAGCCAGGTGCCCCTCAGTACACTTTCAAGACATTATTATGGAAATAATCCCAACACACATAAATGAGGAAAGAATAGTATAATGAACTCTTCATGTACCCATCACTCAGCTCCAACAATCGTCTCATCTATTTTTTCCACCTCCCCCACTTTTTTCATGGGGGGGAGGGGCAAAAGGACAGAGAGAGAGAGAGAGAGAGAGAGAGATGGAGGGAGGGAGAGAGGGAGGGAGGGAGGGTGAATCTTAAGCAGGCTCCACACTTGCACTGAGTCTAACACTGGGGCTTGATCCCACAACCCTGGGATCATGACCTGAGCAGAAATCAAGAGCTGGATGCTCAACCAGCTGAACCACCCAGGCGCCCCACCTCCCCAACTTTTTAAAAGGCAGCATGTCACCTCTACCCTAAATGTTTCAGAATGCAATTCCAATTGATGAGAACTTACTCGTGCATGCCACCCTGCCATTATCACACTTAATTCCTTAGTATCACCTAATATCCAGTCTCTGTTACTTTCCCTCAGTTGTCTTAAAATGTACATTCTTTTAAAATATACTATTAAGAACAATATTGACATTTCATTTTTTTTTTAATTTTTTTTTAATGTTTATTTATTTTTGAGACAGAGAGAGACGGATCATGAACGGGGAGGGTCAGAGAGAGAGGGAGACACAGAATCCGAAACAGGCTCCAGGCTCTGAGCAGTCAGCACAGAGCCCGACGCGGGGCTCGAACTCACGGACCGTGAGATCATGACCTGAGCCGAAGTCGGACGCTCAACCGACTGAGCCACCCAGGCGCCCCAATATTGACATTTCAAAAACAGTCAATCCAGTTAGAAAATGGGCAAAAGGCATGAACAGATATTTCACTGGAGAGGATGTACAGATGACAAAGCATACACAAAAAGATGTTCATGAGCCCTTAGGGAAATGCAGATTAAAATTACAGTGAGCTATCACTACACATCTATCAGAATGGCTAAAATAAAAAAAATAGCAGTAACACCAAATGCTGGTGAGGATGCAGAGAAACTGGATCACTCATGCATTTCTACTGGCATGGCCACTTAGGAAAAGTATAGCAGTTTCTTATAAAACTAAACATGCACTTATTATGACTCTGGGGCATTTACCCCAGAAAAACAAAAATTTGTGTGCACACAAAAACCTGTACAAGAATATTCATACCAGGTCTATTTGTAATAGCCCCAAACTGGAAACAACCTAAGAGTCCTTCAACAGGTTAAACAAATTGGCACATCCATACCCGGACTACTACTCAGCAATAAAAAGAACCAGAGACGTGCAACACCTTGTGTGGATCTGAAGGGAATATGCTGAGTGAAAATAAGCCAATCTGATTCCATTTATATAGCACTCTTGAAGTGACAAAACTATACGAAGAATAGATTGGTCATTGGTAGGGCTTAGAGAAGTGGGGAGGGCAGGTGGCCCTAGCTATAAAAGGGGGAGCATGAGGATCCCTTATGCTCAAAATATTTCATATCTTGTGATGGTGGTCACGTACACAATAAAATAATACAGAACTAAATCTACACAAATGAGTGCACGAAAAACTGATGAAATCTGAATAGGGTTGATGGATCGCGTCAATGTCAATGTTCTGTTTGTGTCACTATACTATAGCTGTGCAAGATGTTACCATTGAGGAAACTGGATGAAGGGTATATTGAATCACTGACTTATGGCTGACATTCATGTGTTAAAAAATACAAACATTTCTGGGTACACACAAAAAAACCAGAGAGTACAAATGGAAATGAAAAAGGGGAGACTCTTCACTTGATAGCTTGCTGGGTTTTTTTTTGTTTTGTTTTACCACATGCATGTGATACTTTTTGTTGTTTGTTAACACTTGTGTTTCGAGTCTGTCAAAAAATACCATTCTAGAAGTTCTACCTAAGTTTGTTTTAGAAGTATAATGTTATTTGGTAAGCCTGGAATTTGAACTCCAGTGCAAGATAGTGGTTCAGTATTCTAAGTATTGACATAACTATGAATTTTATATTACACTACAACTATTGATCAGAAGGGGAGGAGAGGAAGGAACTAAGTATGAAGCTTTTTGGATTAGAAGAGTGTTCCTTTATTTTAAAAATACAGCTGCATTTGGGGGCTTTCCCCTTTCTCATTGTGATGGTTAATTTCATGTGCCAACTTGACTGAGCTAAGGGATGCCCAGAGAGCTGATAAAACAATACTTCTTGGTGTGCCTGTGAGGGTGCTTCTAGAAGAGATTAACATTTGAATTGGTACACTGAGTAAAGGTGGCCCTCACCAGTGTGGGTGGGCATCATCCAGTTTATTGAGGGCCTGAATGGCACAAAAAGCAAAGGGCAAACTTGTTCTTTCTGTTTGAACTGAGACATGCATGTTCTGTTGCCCTCAGACACAGGTGCTGCTGGTTCTCAGGCTTTGGATTCTGGATTGGAACTGCACCACCAGCCAGCTTTCCCAGGCCTCCAGCTTGCAGATGGCAGATCGTGGAACTTCTTAGCCTCCATAGTCATGTAAGCCAACCCCTGATAATAGATCTCTTTTATATACATGGGTAAATACCCTATTGTTTTTTTTTTTGCTTTGTTTTGTTTTTAAAAATTTTATTATTTTTTAAAATTTACATCCAAGTTAGTTAGCATATAATGCAACAATGATTTCAGGGGTAGTACTGTTTCTGTTTCTTTGGAGAACCCTAATACACTTGTTTCAGATTCTATTTGGCAGAAGTTCAGACATTATAATCCAGAGCGTGTTTGTAAGGTTTAGTCTAGAAATTGTCTCATTCCTCCAGAGAAGATTACATTTACTATTGGATTAGGAAAATAGGATGTTAGACTCTTTGAAGGAAGACTGGGCAGACCTGGGAAATGCCTGCGTCTACAGTAAGAGATTAGTTCACATTGGCCTGGGATAAAATTTGGGATTAGGTTAAGCAACTGATAATGTTTCAAAAACAATGGGAAGGATGCACAATTGTAGCCAAATGTGAATCCAGAAGTTCTTGTATTTTTATACATTTTTGTTTGCCAGAAAAGATGATCATTTCAAAAAGTCTACAAATGAAATGGAAACATCTTGGCATATTTTATTCCAGGATTAATAAATTGATTTCCTCTGTAATATTTTTTTATAAGTCAACATGTAATTGAGATCATACCATGTAGTTTAATCTTTTTTTCCAATTAATAATATATCCCAAGAATTTCCAGCATTAAAATTCTTTACAAGTGTAATTTTTGATAGTTATCAAACATTACATCCTGGATGTACCATAACTTATTCAAGCATCTGCCTATTGTTAGATATTTAAGGTACTTGATATCACAAACAATGCTGAGATCAGCACCTTTACTCATAAAACTTTGTCTCCACTACTGTCTTCTCAGCATAGATGAGAACTTCTATATACTTGAATATATAACATAAATACATGAGATGTAACATTTTAATTTGCTCTTAGGTTTCTTACTATTGGACATTTCCCTGTATTTTAAATTAATATTAGATGTACATGTCATGATATCTCTTTTGAAAGACGGAGTGTGTACCTGGAGATGTACTTCTGGTTAGTTAGCAGCTAAGCCTAGTAAGGATAACTTGAAAGTTATCCTTACTAGGATAGAGTATGCTGGAATAATGGAAAAGGGGAGAGGAGGAAGACAGAAAATGATGGGGAATAAAAGGGGCAAATGAGCTTGGAGATTAGAAAGAGCCAGAGGGAGGGAACAAGGCATCCCCTCTTAAAGCCTCTCAACCTTTGAGCCATCAAAAACTCCACACCTGGTTCCCAACAGATGCCTAAGTGTGGTTTCAGCTTTGAATAAAGAGTATTCTCAAAGAAGTCCAAAGATTGTTGAAACACAAGGTATTCTGATTACTGCATAGCTGGCACAAACAGAGCCAGGCCTTTGGATAAATAATTGAGGGAGTGGGAAAGCTACAGGTTTGTATGGGAAGGAACAGGGGTTCCAGGGAGAGAGGCCCTGGGATTTTCTCGAAATCTGCTTTGTGGGTGAGGGAACTCTGTGGGATGAGCACCTTGCCCAGGCCATGGCAACTCCAGCCTGTCTCCCGGTGCTGCCTTGCCGTTGTTCTGCTGGTCAGTGTAGCTGGAGCTGTTCAAATATCTGGGTAGAAGCTCAGCCATGCTCTGGATCCCTCTCAGGCACCATGACTGGTTAGAAGGCAGTAGGTACCAAACTGGTTAGTTAGTTTTCGGTCCCTGAAGAGGGATGGTTTCCTGCTCCTTCCACACAAGCTGGCCTGAGGGGAGCAGCGGGGCTGGCAGTATGGAAAAAGCTGTTTAGAAACACCCAGAGTGGACAGAATATGACAGTAGGAAGAACACACAAACACCAGACAGGACACAGAAATATTCTGCCTGATGATGTTAGGTTTATTCTGAGAGAAAGTAGAGTTTGGGGCTCTTGAAAGGCACTTGTGAGGCACGCAAGTAAAAGCAGTCATGAGACTAAGGTAGATGATGTAACACGCAGTCTCCCTCCCCGGCATCCCCAGGGCCACAGAGGAACCGCTGTCAGACAGGAAAACCAGAGTGCTAGTGTCACACAGTGGAAGAAGCGTAAGCAGATTATCTACTTTTTTATTTCAGTAGTTTTGCTTCCCTTGGGCATCCTTAAATTTTGGCATTTATGGCTGGAGGCACAGGGCCCATCCACTTCTCTCCTGGATGGAGAAAATCACATATGTTAGAGGCTGGCCCCACAAGCCTCAGGGGTTTTCTAAGGAGACCTCTGCTTGGCTTCCTTCTTTTCTGTGGGGGTGAAGGTGGTCTCTCCCCATTCAACCTTGAGGACCCCTGTGTATGAGGCTTCATTGTTGGAAATGCATAGAATATGTTTTGCTCTGCATCTGTCATTCTGGTCAACTGATATAATGGGGTGGGGCTGGGGTCAAGGGCAGCTCACCACGAACCTGTAACTTACCCAGCAGGTGTGCCAGCAACTCCATCCGGTCAGAGCCAAACAGCATGTGGGTTTGGCCATCCAGATGGGCCACGGTGACAGGCAGCCCAAAGGCCTGGAGAAAGCAGTGATGGAGCAGGTGTTTATTAGGCTGGGGTCAAAGGCTAAGAGTCAATACTTGTCTGAGGTCATAGAAGCAAAGTAGCCAAAGATGTGATTGCTAAGAAGTTCCTTGGCTCTAAGGAGTTTTCTGGTTTTAACTCTCAGATGTTGTCTTTCTTCTTGCCATCCAGCTCCCTCCCTTTTTCTCCATGGACTATGGGATGGGAAGGGAGAGGATGAGGGTTGACTGGGGGCTGGGAGGACTCATGCTGGGAGCAACTTCTGGGATAGGTGCATGGGGACCCAGCAGATTCTCATCCTGTCTCCAGCACTGGGGCTGGGGACCCACATCAGGAGTTGCTCACCCCGTATTTGCAGGCTGCGTTGGTGGTATCCCTGAGCTCATTCTTCACCTTTGGTGTTGAGATCTTTTCCAGAAGTCCCTGGGCTTGTTCTGTAGACATGCCAGCTTTCTCTGCAGCCTGAGGGCATGTGGTAGGGAACACAACTGTGTCTGAATTAGTGGGACCAGAAAATTCTGGTCTTTTTATTTTCTGCTCCCATCTTCATGGTAAGGCCTTTGTCCACCCACAAGTGGAGGTCTAGCTTTGCTAAGAGGGGCAAAACCTTGAGACTGGTGGAAAGAACAGGTGGCAGAGTCATAGCTGTAGAAATTTAAAGCCAGGGGGCATCTTAGAAACCAGTGAAGGGACTGTTATCCAGAGGCAGTCCATGACTTGGTTGGCATTAAAGAGCTTGTGAGTGGCAGAGCCAATGCTAGAATCCAGGTCCCCTGACAGTAAGTCTGGGCTCTTGCCTTCTTATTTCTCAGAATTCTTGAATATCTTGTGCTCTTCTGACTCAAGGGCTAGGCTACAAATTCTCATGGAATTTCTGGAGGACTTCTGAGCAGAGCACAGGGATACAGCTTCCTGCATGGCTAACAATAACAAAGGCTTCAGTATGGGGTTTGTTGGTATCGTTTGGGATTAGGGGTTCTTAACTTTGGCTGCACGTTAGAATCTCCCAAGGGAGCTTTTAAAAAATCCCATTCACAAGTCACCCCCTGGAACAATTACATCAGAACTTTTGGTAGGCAGTGTCCAGGTGCTCTAGGGGACTTAAATATACAGTCGAGGATGAGAACCACTGCAGCCTGACCTCCTCAACCTGGAGGAGGAAACACAAAGTTGTGCAGTGTATTCTAATGTGACACTATCTTTCTCGTACTTGTCTACGTAAGAGAATTGCGTCCCAGACTAAATGTTCAACAGGGGAATGGTTAAGTAAACAGAATGCTTCAAAAACAAAAAAACAAAATTGCCCACTGAATGCAATGCTATGTAGAAACTAAGAATGGTACTTTCAAAGAGCTTATGATGGCATGGAAAAGGATTGTTCATAAGTGGAAAGGCAAGCCTGGGCATATACTCTGCAGGAATAAAAACAGTGGAGGAATATATTGGCCATTCTTTGTATGTGTACTTTTGGTGATTTGCCATCTTATGTATTAAATCTGAATATGCTTCGACTATCATTTTGTAAACTGCAGGGGAAATATTATTTTGAGTTTCCCGATTTAATTCCAATGAAAAACTTAAGTTTTTATATACCTCATCGATGGCTGGCACACATTCCAATGTTTTGAGCTATTTCTATTTGTTTTCACTCAGGCTTTTGTGTAATTCTGGCTTGAGCCGGTTATCTCTTTTAGTCTCTTTAAAGTCTGTCTGTAAAGTCTCCTGCTTTCTACTCTGGCTATGTTGGTGTGGTCTGTGTTGGAGTCTCTGGGGCCAAGATTGGCAATGCTTCATCCCTCCCCATGTGGGGATGCCACCATTTAACAGCTCTCTCCCACTGACTCCTTTCATGAGATAAATTCTACCCATGCAGAAGTTTGCACTTCCCCTTTCAACCATGAGAGAATCTTCTGAGTGTCCTCCTAGTTCCAACCTTTCAGTAATTTGGCTTCTCAAACACAGACCTGCTTTCTCCCCTAATAACTATGACCTCTTGCACTGAATATGAAATCTGTGCCCTCTCTGCCCCTAAACACCAACTGTTCTCAGCTTTGCTATGAGAGGAGTGGGGACAAGCCAGGATACTCACAGCCAGGATGCTCTTGGGCTCCGAGATGTCTTCATCCTGAGAAGAAGAGAACACTCAGCAGGAAGGAGGTGGAGAGGGCGGAGATGGGGGACAAGTAGGCCAGTGAACAAGAGGGAAAGGCAGGACCAGGATGCTGGAAATGGTTCTGGGGGAGGGTCAGAACACCACCCAGGGTCTCCCAAGCAGGTTCCCAGAGTTCTGTCCTCACTCGTGACCAGACGCGCATCCATAGTTCTCTGGACACTTTCTCCAGCATCTTTGGGTGCTCCAGGTTCACAGCAGTGAGGAATCGCATGGCTGATAAACTTCCTGCAGGACAGAGGTACTCAGAGGTGGGCTCTCCTGGCTTGTTTCTGATGAAGGACCAGCTCTTTCATGCTTCTGGCATCCCCAGAGCTCAGTTGCCTTCAGCCTCCCACCCAAATTTCTCATAGCCAATTTGACCTGCTCTTTCTCCCCTTCTGTCCCCATAAGCTTCTGCTGACTCAACTCTAACCTGCGTTTCCCCCAGGTTTGTTTCAGTTTCATGTGGTTGCCAGCCCTTACTTCTTGCCACTGGTTTCCAAATGCGCTGCCTTTCACTAGATACCCCTTCTGTATCCCACTGTCTTCACCTTTTTCAAGGATCACAGAGAAGAAATCCTTGGGGAACTGGATGGGAACCTGGATATGCTGTCCCAGGAGCCTGATGTCATTTTGAAGGTATTGGGCTTTGCGGGGAAGCAGAGCTGGCGGCTGGTTTCCTGCAAATGGAAATTTGGGGACATTGGTGAGAGACCACGTGAGGGTCCCAGGCTTGGGGGCCGGCTACCTGGGTTTTGGCCAGAGGGCAGATTATGAGCTACAGGTGCCAATGTAAAGACCCAATTGAAGCCATCCCTCCCTCAAATCGCGGTCCCAAAGGCGACTGCCTTCACACCGCTGTCTTTCATGATCGCTGCAATGAGGCTCGGGCGCAACTGCAGGTTGATGTTCCAGAGCTTCTTATATCGGCACAGGACCTGCAGAGGCAGAGATGGGGAGCCATTGTGTCAGATGGAGAGAGTGAAGATGGCTAAGCGCAGAGTAGGGGTTCTGTGGATACCCTAAATTTCATTGCTAGAAATCGATCCCATGAACTTTGCTCCGTCCCAAGAAATCGATCGCAGGATCTTTCTGTGGACGGCTTCCATACTTCTCACTCTCAGGCCCCCAAAAGTGGTGGCAGTGCCATGGAATTCTCTTTGATACTTTGGAGTTACCCGTCTTCTTCCAAACCGCCGTGGGAAACCACTGCCTTAGAATATAAAGGCTCGACCTGGACCCAGCGACCGTATCCCGTTTAAAAACACAAAGTGACCTTCAGCGCTTCACCTCTCTATCGCGTGTCCTAAACCCCGTCCGGCAGCGCCAGGCCTTTCACGAGACTTCGGTCCCCGCGCCCCGCTCCCGCCCTTCTCTCCGCCCTTGCCCTCCAAGCCCCGGCCGAGGGGGCTCCCGGAGTCACCTCGAAGCCCAACCAGGAGTAGGGGGACAGCACATCGTAGAAGAGCTCCAGAGTGCGCGGCGCGGGCGTCATGCTGGCAGCAGCCGAGATCCTCTCTGGCGCGCCGAGCCCGCGTAGGGATTCCAGGCGTGGTATGGAGGACCCGCCCCGCTCTCCGCTGCGCAGCCGCGCGAGGAAGACAGCCCTGGGCCAAGTCTGGCCGAAGGTCGTGTGGGCGGGGCCGTCTGGCGGGAGCGGGTGGGCACCGCCCCCTGGGGAGCGCGTGGCGCGTGAGGGCGGGGCTGTCACTGGCCTGGTCCTGAGTATACGGCCCAGGCGGGTGTTTCAGATGTGGACTGTGTTTCTCGTTTAGCTGTGCTCCTTTGGCAGGCCACTTGACGTCTCTGAACCTCACTTTCTTCCTCATCCCCTTTTCTTTCTTTCTTTCTTTCTTTCTTTCTTTCTTTCTTTCTTTCTTTCTTTCTTTCTTTTTTTTTGAGAGAGCTCCTGCGAGCGTGGGGGAGGGGCAGAGGGAAAGGGAAAATCTCAAATAAATTCCAGGCCCAGCACAGAGCCTGAAGCCGGGGCTGGATTACACCATCCTGAGATTATGACGCCAGCGGAAATCAAGAGTTCCACGTTTACCCGTCAGTCTAACTGTGGGAGCCACACAGAGGACCCCCTCCTCATCCCTCCCCAAAATGGGGATGCTTGGGGCATCTGGGTGGCTCCGTCAGTCAAGACTTGATTTCGGCTCAGGTAATGATCTCACAATTTGTGAGATAAAGCCCCGCTTTGGGCTCCACGCTGACAGCACGGAGCCTGCTTGAGATTCTCTCTCTCTCTCCCTCTCTCTCTCTCTCTCTCTCTCTCTCTGCCCCTCCCCAGCTTGTGCATGTGCTCTCTCAAATAAATAAAATGAAAAAATTTTTTAAAAAATGGGGATGCGTAATGATAACCCTTACCTCACACAGCCTTGTGAGAAGAAAAGGGCTGATACGTGTTAGTTATTTGTGTTACCTGGAAGTTGCAGGAAGTTCCTGGGACCAGGGCCGAGTAAGAAGTGCCCAAATTATACATTTCTTTTGCATTTCTCAGAGCTTAGCCTGGAACATATTTGACAATCAGTGCATATTCTGAGAGTGAGTGCAGGAGAGAAGGAGGCCTCCCTGCAACAATAATAAGAGGAATAATGGGGAATGGTGTGTCCTATCTGTATTCCTGAATATGTCGTATTGTCTTATATTGGGATTACATTGACTGCAAAGAAACAGTTAAAATATTTTTTTTTTCCTTTTTAATGTTTACTTTTGAGAGAGAGAGAGATAGTACGAGTGGGAAAAGAGCAGAGAGAGAGGGAGACAGGGAATCAGAAGCAGGCTCCAGACTCTGAGCTGTCACAGCACAGAGCCCAACTGAGGCTCAGACTCACCAGCCCAGCGGTGAGATCATGACCTGAGCCAAAGTGGGATGCTCAACAGATTGAGCCACCCAGGCCCCCCAAAGAAACAAATTTTTAAAGTTCCATTTAATTTTATTAAAATTATTCTTAATGTTTCTGATTTTATGAATTGGAAAACACATAACAATAAAGATTCTACTTCTCATGCATATTCAGGAGAAAAAGCAACCCTAAGCCATCAGAATACAAGGGCAGTGTAAACATTTACCTAGAGTAGAAAGTATGAAATGAAATGAGATAGAATGTTATTTTCACCTACTTGAAAATTGAACTAATTGCTTTGCAATCACTGAAACTGAAAAATTACACATTTCTTCAGTTAATATTAATTTAAAAGTTTCCAAGAGCAAATTTAGCTCCATAATAATATCTTATTTTAAATAATATCCCATATTTTAAAAAACCTTAATTTTTAGGAATAATTTTAGGCTTACAGAAGAATTGTAAAGATAGTAGTACAGACGAGTTTCCCTCGTCCAGCTTTCCCTGACGTGGACAACTTACATAACCTTGGTATAATGAGCAAAGCTAAGAAATTAACATTGGTACAGTACTATTAACTAGATAATGGGCTTCATTTGGATTTCACCATGTTTTCCACTAATGTCCTTTTTCTGTTCCAGGATCCGTTCCAGGGTACCACCTAGCATTTAGTTGTCATGTCTCTTTAGTCTCCTCCTATCTATGAAAGTTTCTTGATTTTTTTCTTGTGTTTCTTGACCTTGACACTTTTGGAGACCATTAGTCACATATTTTGTAGAATGTCCCTCAATTTCCGGTTTGATGTTTTTTCACGACTAGGCTGGAATTCTGCATTTTTTGGAAGTATACCACAGAGGTGAAGTGCCCTTTTCCTTGAATTGTGTCAGGGGGTTCCTGATACCAACATGACTTATTATTACCCATGTTAACCTTGACCATTTGGGTAAGGTGGAGAAAACTTGTCAAGTTTCTCTAATGTAAAAATCATTGTTTCTTCCTTTCCCTACTCTATTCTTTAGAAGGGAGTCACTAAGTGCAGCCCAGTCTGGAGGTGGGGTTGGTTGTGAAGGACATCAAAGAATTTGTGGATGTATGTTAAAACCACCATAGTATTTAAGACATGTTTTGGGAGAGATACTTTGAAGGTATGAAATGTCCTATTCTGCCTTAAACGTTCATCTACCAGTTTTATCATTCATCAGTAGATTCTGCCTGCAGCAGTTATTACTGTGGTGTTCTAATGGTGATTTTCTATTTCCCTTGTTTCTTCTGCAATTATTAATTGAAATTCTGAAAAGAGAACTGCTCCATTTATGTATTTGTGTATGTATTTATTCATTCAGTCATTCGTTTATATCATATGGACTGATGGATATTTATTTTACAAATCATAGCATGGTAAAACATAATCTGACTATATCCTGCCTCCATACACTGTTATTATTAATATTATTATTATATTGGGCCCTGTGGATAATACAGAGTGGGAACAACAAAAATATTTATACTTCTTTACACCATTATTTCATATTGTTGAGGGGAGTGTCTAGGCACTGACTAGAGTTATTGGAACAAGAAATAGTGATGTAAGCCAATTATTTAAAGTAGCAAAAATAACTAGTAAAGGAACTAAATATGATGTAATTATCAAACTTTGGAGGGGTGAAGAAGGGCTGGTATATGTAAACCAAATCCTCATCAGTAATATTGTCTACATTCAAAACATCACGAGAGCTTTAATCATGTAATTTGGAGTTAAGTATTTGAAACCACAGATGTTTTAGACAAATTGCCTTTCCAAGTAAGTAAAAGATGGATTGTTTAATAAGTGGTATTGGGACAACTGGGAGGTTTAAGCAAAACGTAGTTTGACCTATACGTCACACCTTACACAAGGAACATCTCTAGCTTGATGGAGTATTTTTTTGTTGTTTTTGTTTTTTTTTAAGGGCTATTTCTTAAATTTTTTTTTTTTTTTAACATTTATTCACTTTTGAGAGACAGAGTGCAAGCCGGGGAGGGGCAGAGAGAGAGAGAGAGAGAGGGAGACCCAGAATCCAAAGCAGGCTCCATGCTTGGAGATGTCAGCACAGAGCCCCACATGGGGCTCCAACCCCTGGACCCCGACATCATGACCTGAGCTGAAGTCGAAGGTTTAACTGACTGAGCTAGGGTTCCTAGCTGAACTGGGTTCCAAGAACCCCTAGAATATTTTAGGTTAAAGAAAGAAACCACTAAAGTACCTGAGGAATTTATGGAACAACCTTAAAAAAAAATCTGGGAGTAGAGACTGCTTTGCTAGCTGTGATACTAAATGCAGAAACCTTAAAAGATTTTAACATTCAATACATAACTTTAAAAATCCGCTTGGCAAACTCCATTACATCAAAAAATAACTGGGAAAAATATCTGGGTTCATTTCATAGTCAAAAAGCTAATTATCTGTGTGTAAAAAGAGCTATGAAATCAATAAGGTGCCAAGAATTCCACATTGTACGATTCCATTTGTATGAAATTTTCAGAGAAAACAGAAGGTGGATCAGTGGTTTCTCCTGAGGCTGGGAGGGGGAGTGACTGAAAATTGGTACAAGAGGACTATTTGAGGTGATGGAATTTCTAGATGTCTTCTGCGGGATCAGAATCCCCTCTGGCTGAGAATCATTGCACTAGTGTTTATTGAAGGCCCCTTATGTCCCACATACTGTTGGGAGTGCCCATCCATACTGTGGGGATGGATACAAGCATTATTCATCCGTTGATGTGGGAATCAAAAGGCATAAAATTGGTCTAACATAAAGTGTATGTGGGGGTGCCTGGGTGGCTCAGTGGGTTGAGCGTCCGACTTTGGCTCAGGTCATGATCTTGCAGTTTCTGGGTTTGAGCCCTGTGTCTCGTTCTGTGCTGTCAGCACAGAGCCTGCTTCAAAACCTCTGTCCCCTTCTCTCCTTGCCCCTCCCCTTCTCTCTCTCTCTCTCAAAAATAAATATTTTTCAACAAATGATATAAAAAAATAAATGTGTGTGTATGTGTGTGTGTGTGTGTGTGTGTGTGTGTGTGTTAGGGTGGGGTGCATTGGGGGCAACGAGGAAGAATCAAAAAACTTCCTAGAAAAAGTGACCTTGCGTGAAGACTTGAAAGGTGGGTAGGGGTTAAGTAGGAGTTAGACCCTTGAGAGGGAGCACAGGTAGATTTGCACCCAGAGCCAGCAACAGGTACAAAAAAAGGCAGTGTGGTCCAGAGTCTTGAGGAACTGAGCAAATTTCTTTTGGGCAAAGAAGGCAGTGTGGCCTGGGAAGGTGGCAGGTAGAGGCCAGGTCATGTGACAAGTTTCAAAGTTTCTACTTGAATGACCTCAAGCTTAGTATAGTTTTTAAAACATATTTTATAGAAGAGCAGTAATTCCATTGCTTAAGTACTCGGATGTTGTGCCTCTTGAGGTATGGGAAAACATATAAGAACTGTCAGGAATTTACTCAGGTGATGAATCACATAGCCACAAATAATTATTTTTATTATTTAGGAAGTACACATTGAACTTATATTACTTACTGCATGTTAGATGCCGTTATAAAGTGCTTTATGAAAATTAACTCATTTAATCATCATGACAACCCTACCAGGTAGTTGCTATTTTTTTTTAGCAGCTTTGTTGAGGTTTAGTTTACATATATAAAATTCACCTGTTACAAGCATACCATTCAGTGATTTTTATTAAATGTATAGAATTGCACAACCATCACCATGACCCTGTCTTGGAATATTAATGCCACTCCCAGCCCTCATCTCAGGAATCCACTGGTCTACTTTCTGTCTTCATAGATTTGCTTTTTTGGAAATTTATATAAATGGAATCACATAATATATAGTTCTTTTCTGGCTTCTTTCACTTTGTATATTTTTGACATCCATCCATGTTGTAGCATATATCAGTAATTTTTCTTTTTTTTTTCATTTTTTAAAGTTTATTTGTTTATTTTTGAGAGGGCAGAGAGAGGAAGAGAATCCCAAGCAGGTTCTTCACCGTCAGCACAGAGCCTGACATGGGGCTTGAACTCATGGATCTCAAGATCATGACCTGAGCCAAAATCAAGAGTTGGATGCTTAACCAACTGAGCCACCCAGGTGGCTTTTTTACTTCCTATTGCTGGATAGTATTTTGTGTATGGATGTACCACATTTTGTTTATCTATTCACCAGTTGATGGGCATTTGGGTTATTTCTAGTTGTGGGCCATTAGGAACAATTCTGCTGTGAATACTTGCAGACAAGTCTTGGTGTGGACATATGTTTTCATTTCTCTTGGGTGGAATTTCTCCGTCTAATGGTCTAACTTTTTAAGAAACTGACAAACTACACTCCCAAGTGTCTGTTCGGTAGGTACTATTACCACGTTGGTCCTCATTCTGCTGATGGGAAAACTGAGGCATGGAGAGATTCAGAAACTTGCACAAAATCATAAAGCCTGTAAGTGGTGGGAATGATAATTGAACTTGTGTGGTCTGGAGTTGCCTCTGTGACCCTGGCACTAAACTGTGACCTTCGTTGGCCACTTTCTGGGTTGGAAATTGTTCTCCGTTTCAAAGAATGAGGTTTGTCTGCTTTCCCTCACCTGATTTTGGCTTCAGAACTGCTGGAGAACATGTTGTTTTCAGCTCTATCCATGGGAATTTTGCCTGAAGGCATGTCTGTGATGTCCTTTTTCTTCTTTCCTTCCAAGGTCATTCCCTAAGCAAATATCAAGCGCTCAAGTATTTTTATTTTTGTGTTTCTTCTGTGAGAAAAATGAACAAACCTAGTGAGTGTTTTGCAATTGGGATTTATAAACTCTCCAGTGAGCTAATCCCCTTTCTTGGGCCAAGAACCACCTTCTTAGGACAAAATACCGTTATAGCTACTGATTCAGTGTGTGTGCCTGGTGGATTTCCTTTAAACACAGCAGCAGTGCCCTGCAGTGCACATGCCAATAATAGCTTGTGGGCTGGTAGCCATGCATGGGCCAGTGGCTCAAAAGACCCTCTGGCTCTGACTGGTAATTACCTCCTGATTTTAAAGGCCAGCCAAGTCAGCACCGGCCTTCTGCTTCCAAGATTCGATGTGATCACTCCCTTTAGCACCCTTCCTTTGCTGAGAATTACAAAAAAGGCAACAGCTTGCTCTACAACCACTGAGGAGATGCTATCTTTAGGCCTTTAGATTAACTTATACATGATTGGCAATATGCACTTTCCAGGATTGTTCTTAAAGAGGTAGGAACTACTTGTGAGAGGCTTAATCATAGCTAAGATTATGCCACGTCCTGCTGGGGTCTTTGAATTCTAGTAGTATATTCTTAGAGCCTGAGTGTTTTCTAATTGTGATTACTCTGGGAATGTAACTTGCCAGTAATCATAAAGAATAGTGAAAGGCAAATTGTGATCCTAACTCAGATCCCAAATCTTAAACTCTAAGTCATCCTGTCCCCCAACATGCCTATCCTCCAGAATCCTTTTGTGAACCTGGAGGCTAACCTGTCTCTCTTCTGGGTTCTTGTGCTGCCCTGTGCATTCTCTTACCATGGCCCCTATCATAGTAGATTGAAATTTTCAGTATCTCCCACTGTTCTGTAAGCTTGTACAGGGAGAAAATGTGTGTGTGTGTGTGTGTGTGTGTGTGTGTGTGTGTGTGTGTGTTTGTGTTAATCTCAGGTGCAGAGAGAGTTGAATTAAATATTCCCTTCAATCCATAGCTCACTATTATCATACACACAAGTTTCCACCCTTGTTTTTTTTTCATTTTATTTTTCTCTTCTACTCTTAATCCCCCTCTCATATTATTATGGGTAATAATAGCAAACAACAACAGTTAGGGAGCATTTACTGACAGGCACTGTTTAAGTACTTTTATTAACTCTGCTAATCCTCACCACACCGTAGAGTCCTTGCTATTATTATCTACCATTTTTCAAGTGAAGAAACTAAACACAGAGGTTAAGAGACTTGCCCAAGGTGACGGAGCCAGTAAGCAGCAGAGCCAGGATTTGAACCCAAGTGGTCTGGTGCTAGAAGCCATGCTCTGAACTACTGTGTGATGTGCTCTCCCAGGTACATATGCTGCTGTGATGGATGATGTCCCTGAACGTGAATATCACTCCTCAGATGTGCAGTGCTGTTTGATGTGTGCTTTTCATATACATAAGTGGGGCTCAGCTATGGGTCTTATTCTGCTTCGTTTTGTTTTGTTTTGTTTTGTTTTCTCTGCTTCTTGTATTTCCTCTTGAAAATATCCAGTGTGCTGTTTGTATTTCTAGTGCACAGCTTCTGACTGCTGTGTGCTAGTTTGCACTGGGCACCCACCACACCTTATGACCCATTCTTGTTTGGGTGCCTTCAGCTCGCTACCTCCACAAGCAATGCTTTAAGGAACACCCTGTCTAGTCCCCTAAAGAGCCTGTGCTAGAGTTTCTCTTGGGGATGTACCCAGGAGTGGATCTCTAAGTCAAAGTGCATGTGAGTATTTTATTTCACCAATGCTGACAGATTGGTCTCTGAAATGGCGGTACAATTTCACATGCCTGCCAGCAGCACCAAGGTTTCCCTTTCTTCACATCCTTGCCAACACTTGGTAATTTTGGGTTATTCTGACTAATGTAAAATAATATCTTATTGTTGTTTTAATTTGCATATTCCTGGTTACAAGTGAGAATGAGCACCTTTTGTTGGACATTTGAGTTTCCTCTACCTATTTGTATTTTATGTGTGTGCGTGTGTGTGTGTGTGTGTGTGTGTGTGTTAGTTTTCCTGTACGGTCTTGTTAGTGGTCTCCTGTCGCTTTTGGATATTGTAAACGCCTTCTCCCTGACTGTCATCACTACCTTTCACTGAATGGAAATGCAATCAATTTTGAGCTTTTGGGATCTTGTTTAATAAGCCATTTTCTAGTCTTTAGTTACAAAATTGTAAATTTTCTTCTGTTAACTTTATAATACTACCTTTCACATTTGGGTCTTTTATCCGTTTAGATTTACCTTTGTGTAAAGTGAGAGGAAGGGATTCAACTTTATTTTTCTCCAAACAGTGAGCATCATTCCCAATACTTTTTATTATTTTTACTTTTTTAAAGATCTTATTTTGTTAAGTAATCTCTACACCCAATGTGGGGCTTGAACCCACAACTCTAAGATCAAGAGTCGCATGCTCCACTGACTGAGCCAGCCAGGTGCCCCCCGCCACGCCCCGTATTTTTTAATAAATATCTATCCTTTGCTCACTCATATATGGTTCACTTTTTATCATATCTTAAGTTCCTATGTATAAATGAGTCTATTTTTATGTTCATTTTCCTATTTTTTTAATGTTTATTCTTGAGGGGTGGGGGTGGCAGAGAGAGAGGGAGACAGAGGATCTGAAAGCAGGCTCTGTGCTGATAGCAGAAAGTCTGGTGCAGGGCTTGAACTGATGAACCATGAGATCATGATCTGAGCCCAAGTCAGATGCTTAACTGAACCACCCAGGCGCCCCTTCATTTTCCTGTTATATTAAGTTAACAATAACTCAGTAGCATGCCTTAATATCTGGAAGAGATTAGTTATTCAAGGACCTTTATTCATCTGTATAAGTTTTAAAATAAGTTGTTTGAGTTGATAAAAAATTAATATTTCTGGAAAGATCTAGATTTACTGATAGGCAAATTCCTTCTATATGATTTTTTTTAGAGCATGATTTTTAATTTTATATTTTTAAATTTACATCCAAATTAGTTAGCATATAGCACAACAATGATTTTAGGAGTAGATTCCTTAGTGTCCCTTACCCATTTAGCCCATCCCCCCTCCCACACCTCCTCCAGTAACCCTCTGTTTGTTCTCCATATTTATGAGTCTCTTCTGTTCTGTCCCCCTCCCTGTTTTTATATTATTTTTGTTTCCCATCGCTTATGTTCATCTGTTTTGTCTCTTAAAGTCCTCATATGAGTGAAGTCATATGATTTTTGTCTTTCTCTGAGTAATTTCACTTAGCATAATACCCTCCAGTTCCATCCACGTAGTTGCAGATGGCAAGATTTCATTCTTTTTGATTGCTGAGTAATACTCCACTGTATATATACACCACATCTTCTTTATCCATTCACCCGTCGATGGACATCTGGGCTCTTTCCATACTTTGGCTCTTGTCGATAGCGCTGCTATAAACATTGGGGTGCATGTGTCCCTTCAAAACAGCACACCTGTATCCCTTGGATAAATGCCTAGTATTGCAATTTCTGGGTCGTAGGGTAGTTCTAGTTTTAGGTTTTTGAGGAACCTCCATACTGTTTTCCAGAGTTCTTCTATGTGATTCTTATTTACCATTATATCCTTACAACCTGGCACAGCAGCTTACATATACAGTGGCTGAATAAATATTTATAGAACTGATCTATTTTTCTACTGATTTGTGTCCCCTTTCAAAGTGACTGGGCAGTAAACAGATGATGTGATAATGGAGGGCACATTTAAAACCATATTGCCTTCCTTTGAGTGAGAGGAGAGAGCTGAGGAAAGCAAAGATCAGGGAACTGACCCCTTCTGTAACAGGGACAGTTGTAGCTTTTGTTTTTATTCCTATAGTTACTAAATAAGATTAGACCCTCTTGGTTGAAAATAACTTCTGCGTCAAGCTTTCGAGGTGGCTGCACACAAGGGTCAATAGCTGGATCCCTAATGGATTTTCAAAGGAAAATATGAAGCTTAAGCCAGGATATGAGAGAGAGGAAAAGTTGTGTCAGTTAATTCATTTGATCCAGTTAGTGTTGAATGTGGAGTTGCAAATACCTTTGTAGAAAGGTCTTGTGCTACAGAAATGAGGAGGATGCCATCTAGTGGCAATAAATCCACACAGCACCATTTGATCTAACGTCCTGGGTAATAACAGGAAATAATATTATGATGCCTACAGGAAGCTAGGCACTGTTGTAAGAATTTTGCACATCACAGAAAAACCCACAAGACAGAGGTATTTATTACCCCTGTCGTAAAGATGAGGAAATTGAGTCTCAGAGGAATTAAGCAACTTGCCCAAGGTCACAGAGCTAGTACTCTGTTGAAATCTAGACTGTGTGGCTACAGAATTGGTGTATGCTCAGTCTTTTTGTTCTTTTGCTTAAGGGGAAGAGGGAGTGGTGTGCTGGAGTTGGCTGCCACCAGATAGAAAGCATGGATGGTGTGCATTTCTTCCCAACTTCCAATTTAGTGACATCATGGTGGGAGTGTTTACACAATGAAAATTCACAATGAGAATACTCCACATATCAAAGCTTTACTCTCTTTCTCTCTCTGTCTCCCTCCTTCTCTTTCTGTCTCTCTTTTTCCCAGAGAACTGGTTTGCCAACATACCCTAGGTGAGGAGGCCTGAAAATTCAGAGACATAGCCCTAGGCTTTCTTTAGGGAAATTGGGCAAGAGATTTGAAAAGTAATTAAAACCCAGTTTTGGGGGGAAAAAAGAGAAAGAGGTTTTTTTTTTTTTTTTGAGAAAGAGGTTTTAAGACCTTTCTTCTTGATTTTCTTGGTATTAAAATAGAAACAGGTAGTTTATGACTAGTGTAGAACTCTTTAAAGTGAAGGTCTATTGGAGAGTAATGTTGAGTTGCTCAACCACTTTATGAGGAAGGAAGGCAGGGTCTCTGTTGCAAATCACACATTAAAAATGGCCAAAGAGGGGCACCTGGCTGGCTCAGTTGGTAGAGCACGTGACTCTTAATATGGGGGTCCTGAGTTTGAGCCCCATGTTGGTCATAGGAATTACTTTAAAAAATGGCCAAAGAAACAGATGAGTCAGGAAGAACCAGCAGAACCATTTTTAGAGGAACTTAAGCTAAATACAGTCAGACTAACTTAAGGACTGTCAAATGGGCAAAGTAGAATTAGAAAGTTCAGAGAACAAACACATGTATGCCAATTTGAAGGGAATCAAATCACAGACAGAATGGCCATGGTATTTAGGAGAAATGACACAAAGTTGCCATAACTTCCCACTTTAGACCCACTTTAGAACAAAACCTTTTAGGCTGAAGCTCCTAGAAGTATTTGAATCATACAATAACCCTACTCAAAAGCCTTCCGTAGACAGTCCTGGCAGAATGTTATTTGTTGAGGCCAAAATACATAAGGGATCACTGTTCTATTTCTCTACTTTTCTGTATGTTTGAAATTTTCCATAATTAAAGAAGAAAAACCCAAACCCAAGCCATCAGACTTTTCAAATGATTGTATTCAGTACAGTGAATAAAATAAAGGATCAAAATCTGTCAGAAGAGGTAGGTCTGAGATGCATGCAGAACGGAGGGCTTTGTAAGCCCATCTGAAAATCTAAAGGTAATGGAAGCCACTGGAGGATTTTAAGCAGGGGTGTGTGTGCCTGGGCATGGGTGTGTATGTGTTCGAAGTTCAAGTCTGTGTATGTCTGTTCATAAAGGATTGGGACTGGAATGAATATCATAGCTGTAGTTGAACGACAATAATGAATAAAATCTGAATATAGTCTCAGTCATTTGGGTGGTGCTCAGGTGACAAACTGTCTTGGTTTGCCCAGGACTGAGGTTTTTCTGAGATTTGGGATTTGGGGTTTTAAACCCCAAAGGTGGTGGCAGAGTGTGACTTCTTTGTTTAAAGGGTGCTTGATGGATAAGGAAATAGGATAAAGACAGGCAGCTGAACAGATAACAGAAGCTGGAATGGAGGGTTTATAATAAGGAGGTAGTCAGCCTTGCCCCAGGCCATGGAGGAGCAGAGAGGAAGGAGACTCAGACCACAGAATCGGATGTTCTAGGATGACCTCTTTAGACCAGGATTTGCCAGACATATTCTTCAGTTACCCAGCCTTTGAAAACCAAAAACCAAAACCAAAACCTCACTTCACAGCACATACAACTAATCAGTACCAAAGATGTAGTCTCACTAGTACTTTTAGATGTTAGAATACAGATTCAGAAATCGATTAGCTACATAACTCATGAAAAGGTAAACTGCAAAGGCAGAGGCATTTTATCATTTAATACTCTGATTCTTTCATAAAAAGATTAAGGCAATCTCACAGTATTTAATTTTTGTAATATATATTTTACTATATTAAAATAAATTTCACAGAAAGCTGAACAAATATTTGTTAAAAATATAAATATAAAACATAAACATGTGGCAAACTTACATACTCCAGAGCAAGTAATTTTAACCCTACTTGCTAATCTTAGTTAGTTGACTGATTGAGTCCACTTGGCATTGGCTATGCTGCACTATGAATGAGGTCCTTGGCCAAGGGTTTTGGGGAATAGAGACAGAGAGAGAGCAAGAGAGAGCATGAGCAGGGGAGGGGCAGGGAGAGAGAGAGAGAGAAGAGAAGAGGAGAGGAGAGGAGAGAGAGAGAATCCCAAACAGGCTCTACGCTGTAAGTGCAAAGCATGACATGGGGCTCAATCTCATGAACCGTGAGATCATGACCTGAGTGAAAACCAAGAGTCGGATGCTTAACTGACTAAGCCACCCAGGCACTAAGGGTTTTGGGGAATAGAAAGCTGAGTTAGGGTCTTTCAATATGATTGTGGACTTTTTTTTTTTTTTTTTTTTTTTGGCAGGAGGCTGTATCTGGCAGTGTGGAGAGATCCCCCAGGCTGTATAGTCTGTGGGGTTTGCAGTTTGAACTTTAGGGTTTATTCACCAAAGTTGTGTAGGCACTGATTCACTGGAGAATTGACCTGTCTTCTCAGACACACCTCAGCTAGAGATCTGGAAAGTCATATGGCCTTTCCTTTTTTTTTTTTTTTTTCTATTTCTTCTCTTTTATTTTTTTATATTGGATATATTTATTTATTGTTTTAATTTTATTTTTCATTTTTTAAAATTTACATCCAAATTAGTTAGCATCTGGTGCAACAATGATTTCAGGAGTAGATTCCTTAGTGCCCCTTCCCCATTTAGCCCATCCCCCCTCCCACAACCTCTCCAGTAACCCTCAGTTTGTTCTCCATATTTATGAGTCTCTTCTGTTTTGTCCCCCTCCCTGTTTTTATATTATTTTTCTTCCCTTCTTTTATGTTCATCTGGTCTGTGTCTTAAAGTCCTCAGATGAGTGAGTCATATGATTTTTGTCTTTCTCTGACTGACTAATTTCACTTAGTATAACACCCTCCAGTTCCATCCACGTAGTTGCAAATGGCAAGATTTCATTATTTTGATTGCCGAGTAATACTCCATTGTATATATATACCACATCTTTATCCATTCATCCATTGATGGACATTTGGGGTCTTTCCATACTTTGGCTATCGTTGATAGTGCTGCTGTAAACATGGGGGTGCATGTGTCCCTTCGAAACAGCACACCTGTATCCCTTGGATAAATACCTAGTAGTGCAATTGCTAGGTTGTACTGTAGTTCTGTTTTTACTTTTTAAGGAACCTCCATACTGTTTTCCCGAGTGGCTGCACCAGCTTGCATTCCCACCAGCAATGCAAAAGAGATCCTCCCTCTCTGCATCCTTGCCAACATCTGTTGTTGCCTGAGTTGTTAATGTTAGCCATTCTGACAGGTGTCAGGTGGTATCTCATTGTGGTTTTGATTTGTACTTCCCTGATGATGAGTGATGTTGAGCATTTTTTCATGTGTCGGTTGCCCATCTGGATGTCCTCTTTGGAGAAGTGTCTTTTGCCCATTTCTTCACTGGATTATTTGTTTTTTGGGTGTTGAGTTTGATAAGTTCTTTATAGATTTGGATAGTAACCGTTTATCTGATGTCATTTGTAAATATCTTCTCCCATTCTGTCGGTTGCCTTTTAGTTTTGCTGATTGTTTCCTTCGCTGTGCAGAAGATTTTTATTTTGATGAGGTCCCAGTAGTTCATTTTTGCTTTTGCTTCCCTTGCCTCTGGAGATGTGTTGAGTAAGAAGTTGCTGTGGCCAAGATCAAAGAGGTTTTTGCCTAGTTTTTCCTCGAGGATTTTGATTTCCTGTCTTATATTTAGGTCTTTCATCCATTTTGAGTTTATTTTTGTGTATGGTGTAAGAAAGTGGTCCAGGTTCATTCTTCTGCATGTCATTGTCCAGTTTTCCCAGCACCACTTGCTGAAGAGACTGTCTTTATTCCATTGGATATTCTTTCCTGCTTTGTCAAAGATTAGTTGACCATACGTTTGTGGGTCCATTTCTGGGTTCTCTATTCTGTTCCATTGATCTGAGTGTCTGTTCTTGTGTCATGACCTTTCCTTCCGTATACTTCAATCATTTTATGTCCAGAGCTTACCTCTGGCTTAATCTACTCCCTTTGTTATCTCCACACACTCCATGAGTGCAGAGAAAATGCATGCTTACCCCAGTCCTAACTCCTGATGCCACTGCCTATCAGGACCTGCTCAGGTGGGGTGGGGAATCTGGTATCCGTCCAGTGTAAGGGCAGGCAATTGGGAGTGGCTGGTGGGTAGAGAGGGGGTGGAGATAGGAGTTAGGCCATGTTTCCTCCTATTTCCAACCTCAGCATAGGATACAAACCCTAGCTTCTCTCATTCTGTCCCCATAGAGTCCTCCAGGCACATCTGCCATTGTTCCTTGGAGAGCAGGTCATGGCCAGGAGGAAATGGAGGGTGGGTGCAGGCCCTGTACAGACACAACCACAACCTCCAAGTGGCTAGACTGACTTGTTCAAGGTATTTTTCTTGGCCTTTGAATCCAAAGGTAAGCAAATTTTGCTCTGTGCATTCATGAATAGAATGCGAATATTAGGTCCTATTCCACTGAGAAGTAAGATGAACAAGAAACCAGATTAGGATCCTCTGAGGTCTCCTGTCTTCAGAGAGTCAGACTGCCACCCTGTCCCGGCTAAGCATTTCTGTCATTCTTGGTCCCAGCTGCACTCAGGGCCACCAGCATCTGGTTTGAATAAATCACAAATCTGTTTTCAGTCTCCAAGAGCTCTTGGCAGGAGATGCAAACAGCAGCTTTCCCTAGGGAAGTCTGGGTGTGATGGGACCCCTTTCTTTTTTGCATCCTCAGGCTGTGATGAGGATTTTGAAGGATAGTCAGTGGAACGTGCTTCTCTGCTGTCCTGAGTTCTCCTTTCTCTGTCACAGAAGGAAATAAAGCACGAAATTTCAGGATTTAATTTTTTTATTTTTTGGAGAGGAATTTTAATTGTGAACATTTGAGGTGTGAGGTACATCCCTGACCCCATAGTACAAAGACCTACACTGAAGTGTTTCCCACCTTGTAATTATACCTCTTGTTCTTTACCAGCCTCTGAGCCCTTGGAGGCTGAAAGTTTAGCTGTGTTAACCTTTGAATTCTGTGTCTCATTTAATGAGCAGTCCTCTCAGTACATGTGTGTTGAATGAATAAATGCACTCACTTTTGTATGGTGATTTCTAGTTTATTATGCACATATATATTATTTCCTTTGAACCTCAAAACAACTCTGTGAAATCGATATTCTGATCATCTCTGTTTTTCCAGATGGGGAAACTGAAGGCAAAACAGGTTTGGTGACTTTCTAAGGATCACCTAGAATGGGCACTCAAATCTAACTGTTTAAAAAAAATTTTTTTCCCTTTATTCTGGAGAGAGAGAGAGAGAATGTGAGCACGAGTGAGCCAGGGGGAGGGGCAGAGAGGGAGAGAGAGAGAATCCCAAGTAGGCTCCACACTCAGCACAGAGCCTGATGCAGGGCTTGATCCCACTACCCTGGGATCATGACCTGAGCCAAATTCAAGAGTTGGATGCCCACATCTAGGCGCCCCTTGAATCTGGACTTTTTGACACCAAAGTCTAGGTTCTTCCCGTGTGCCACACTGACTCTAGATGTTTCCCATCATTGTCTTAGTAAACCAGCTGAAAAGGACACAAAGATATAAACATTGCCCTGATTGGTCAGAACCACACAGGGAACTGCAGCCTACCATCCAGTCCAGTCTCACGGCGGGAGTTTGTAGGAGCATGATCATTTCAGAGCTAGAGACATAGCTTTCAAAACATTCCCGAGGACCCTGTAGGAACCTGTTTAATGATTTTTACTCCTTGTTACTGACTGAATAGATTCACGGTGGTTTTATTTATTTATTTATTTATTTATAATATTTTATCTTCAAATTCCATCCACTTACTATCTTAGTGAAGTCTTGAGTCATTTTTAAAAAAAATGTTTATTGAGAGAGAGAGAGAGAGAGAGAGAGAGCATGAGTAGAGGGGCAGAGAGAAAGGGAGACAGAGAATCCCAGGCAGGCACCTGACTGTCAGCACAGAGCCCGACTGGGGGCTCAAACCCATGAACCGTGAGATCATGATCCAAACTGAAACCAAAACCAACTGAGCCACCCAGGCACCCCTGAAGGTGGTATCTTTTAAAGTTTTATTTTTTTATTTTATTTTTTTTATATATATGAAATTTATTGACCAATTGGTTTCCATACAACACCCAGTGCTCATCCCAAAAGGTGCCCTCCTCAATACCCATCACACACCCTCCCCTCCCTCCCACCCCCCATCAACCCTCAGTTTGTTCTCAGTTTTTAACAGTCTCTTATGCTTTGGCTCTCTCCCACTCTAACCTCTTTTTTTTTTTTTCCTTCCCCTCCCCCATGGATTCCTGTTAAGTTTCTCAGGATCCACATAAGAGTGAAACCATATGGTATCTGTCTTTCTCTGTGTGGCTTATTTCACTTAGCATCACACTCTCCAGTTCCATCCACGTTGCTACAAAAGGCCATATTTCATTTTTTTCTCATTGCCACGTAATATTCCATTGTGTATATAAACCACAATTTCTTTATCCATTCATCAGTTGATGGACATTTAGGCTCTTTCCATAATTTGGCTATTGTTGAGAGTGCTGCTATGAACATTGGGGTACAAGTGCCCCTATGCATCAGTACTCCTGTATCCCTTGGATAAATTCCTAGCAGTGCTATTGCTGGGTCATAGGGTGGGTCTATTTTTAATTTTCTGAGGAACCTCCACACTGCTTTCCAGAGCGGCTGCACCAATTTGCATTCCCACCAACAGTGCAAGAGGGTTCCCGTTTCTCCACATCCTCTCCAGCATCTATAGTCTTCTGATTTGTTCATTTTGGCCATTCTGGCTGGCGTGAGGTGATACCTGAGTGTGGTTTTGATTTGTATTTCCCTGATAAGGAGCGACGCTGAACATCTTTTCATGTGCCTGTTGGCCATCTGGATGTCTTCTTGAGAGAAGTGTCTATTCATGTTTTCTGCCCATTTCTTCACTGGGTTATTTGTTTTTCGGGTGTGGAGTTTGGTGAGCTCTTTATAGATTTTAGATACTAGCCCTTTGTCCGATATGTCATTTGCAAATATCTTTTCCCATTCCGTTGGTTGCCTTTTAGTTTTGTTGGTTGTTTCCTTTGCTGTGCAGAAGCTTTTTATCTTCATAAGGTCCCAGTAATTCACTTTTGCTTTTAATTCCCTTGCCTTTGGGGATGTGTCGAGTAAGAGATTGCTACGGCTGAGGTCAGAGAGGTCTTTTCCTGCTTTCTCCTCTAAGGTTTTGATGGTTTCCTGTCTCACATTTAGGTCCTTTATCCATTTTGAGTTTATTTTTGTGAATGGTGTGAGAAAGTGGTCTAGTTTCAACCTTCTGCATGTTGCTGTCCAGTTCTCCCAGCACCATTTGTTAAAGAGGCTGTCTTTTTTCCATTGGATGTTCTTTCCTGCTTTGTCAAAGATTAGTTGGCCATACGTTTGTGGGTCTAGTTCTGGGGTTTCTATTCTATTCCATTGGTCTATGTGTCTGTTTTTGTGCCATCTTTTAAAGTTTTAGATAACAAACTTATTTGGGGCCCTGTGTCTGTCCTTAACAGTGTGGCAGTGGTAGGAGAGGGACTAGGGTGCTCATTGTTTTTCACAAAGAACTAAAGAGTTGTGATTTAGGGATCACCAAGGGGTAGACCCAAGCTGGACAAACTGAAAGTGGCAGAAATATTCAGAAAGTTGCTGTGTTCAAGACATGGCAAAATTATCATGATACGCGTCTCTGGTTTACAGTAAAGGTAACTGGGGTTTGTGGTGGGTTTTGGTGCCTCCTTGAGTTGGAGAAACTGTGGCTTGGGGGTCAAATATGACCCACCTCCTGGTCTTGTAGAGCCCACAAGCTAAGAATGCTTTTTGCATGCTTAAATGGTTGAAAAAAAATCGAAAGATATTTTATGACATGTGAAAATTATATGAAATTGACATTTCAGTGTCTGTAAAGAAAACTTTATTAGCACAGCCACTCCTATTCATTTACGTGTTGTTTCAGATGGCTCATGTGACAGGGGCTGCATGTGGCCACAAAGCTTAAAATATTTATTGTGTGTGGCCCCTGACAGAGTTTGATGACCCGTGACATAGTGCCCCCCTTCCTTCAAAATTGCCAAGGGTTTAAACCCTGTGTCTTTCTGATGTTGTCAGAAGGGTGTGTGGGAGCCAAATACTTCAGGACTCCTCCCCAACCCCTCACCCCCGCCCCACACATCCACCTACCACTTCAGATGATGAGCTGTTATGGATCGAGCCTGGTTCTGTGGATCAGGCTCACCCCTCTGTGTGTGTCCAGCCCAATCTTGGCCTTTTCATATCTGGCCTGCTCTAAATATCCTCATTCTAATTTTTTTCAATTAAAAAATTTTTTTTTTAATTTTTTGGGAGAGTGGGGGAGGGGCAGAGGGGGAGAGAAGGAGGGAGAGAGAGAGAGAGAGAGAGAGAGAGAGAATCACAGAATCTTAAGAGGCTCCATGCTCAGCGAGGAGCCCAGCCTGAGTCGGGGCTGGAGCTAATGACCATGAGATCATGACCTGAGCCAAAATCAAGAGTCAGATGCCTAAGCAACTGAGCCACCCAGGCGCCCCTGTATATCCTCATTCTAGACTCCTGGCCCCTCAGCCTCACATCCCTTCTCTTAACAATATTAACAGCTAACATTGGTTGAGAGCTTACTCTCAACCAATAATAAGTTGAGATAACCAAAAATAAGTTTTATCTCACTTATTTCTTAGGATGAGATAGGTAATCCCAGGAGGGAGGTATTATTATCATTATTCCCATTTTACAGATACAGAAACTAAGGTTCAGAGAGATGCAATAACATGCTTGTGTCAAAAACCAGTAAGTAGCAGAGCCAGGACCCAGACTGAAGTCGTTTGGACTCCAGGAACTGTGTGGCTGGAGGGGCAAGGCAGCTACCCGACGTGACATTTTCCTGTTAATCTTCCACCTTGGAATTCTCTCCTCGGATTCCCTTCGCTGCTGCCACATCTGAACCAAACCCAACCCAGGGGATTGTTGATTCCTTTTCTTTTTGAACTGTTTTCAGAGCGGCTTTTCTTTGATTTTATCCTGACACAACTGAGGGAGGACAGAACATTTTTAAGACACTTTGCTAAAAAACTAAGGGAAACCAAATGAGAGAAACAAGAAACTTTACCCCCACCCCCCAAGTCCATTTCCTCCCCAGTGAGGCTGGTTGATAGGCTAGCTTTGCAGACACAGGGCACCTGTGCAGTATAGAGTCCCACCCAGAAATAGTCCTCTGGAAAGCTCTTAGAAGATCTTTTGTTGCCCCCAAAGGCCAGGCAGGAGCGGTAAGTAGATTGCTTCCCCAGATGAGCCTGGCCAAGCACTCAGCACCTTCACACCTTCCCTTTCCTGATCCTTCTGCCCTGGCCTCCCACCCCACACCTCTTATGCTTGCTGCTCTTCTCTGTTCTGGCCTCACCTCCTGGGCCACATGCCAGGCTCTAAGAGGCTTCTGTCCTGTTGCCATCAACAACTTTCTAGCCATGTAGCATGTTACCTCCCCCAAAAGGACATGGAAATGAGCATTTCCTTCTGACTTTCACCTCTGCTCTCTGAGGCAACCTGTCTCCAGTGCAGCGAAGGGGTCCAGGGAGCTCCCCCAGCCTTCTAACACTAAGGGCTGGTGCCCCGGCTTGCTTACTCCTCCTTTCTCTCCTGAAAACCAACCTTCCCGAGCATGTAAGGAATTTCCATACCTCTCGCCTCTCCTCTAAGGAGTCCCATTTCTGTCCATCCTGCCATGATTGCTTCAGATTTCTGCCCTTGGTTTCTGTTTTCCCCCTCCAACTCAAGACTCATTGGTTGGTTGAATTTACAGTTCCTTTCCCTTTATTCAATAGATATTTCTGTCCTAGCAGCCCAAAGGAAAGGATGTCTGAGATAATAGTAAAGGAGAATTCCTGCAGAGTCCACTCCCAGAAAAGCAGGAACCATGGTGGCATTTAGCAGATTAAAAGGTGAAGATCGTGTTGGATTGTGGGGCACTCTGGTGCCCACAAATCCCAGCCCTTAGAATGACCCTGGCTTCTACTCTAGTCTTCCTTCTCTAGGACTCAGCTGGGTTTGAGACACCCCGCCTTGTACTGGGCCTTCCACATTGGAGTCCCCGTGGCAACCCAAGTCCCCCTAGCTGCTCCACGTGGTGGGTGAATGTCCGGAGTGACTTTGTGAGTAAAGGAACCCTTCACACCAACTTTCAGACCTCTCTCAGGGTACAGGGGTGTCATGTAGAGTTTGCAAAGCAGATCCTTTAGGACTTCTGATTTCTGTCTAAAGCCAACCAATTGGAAGGTAGGGTGCCCATTATAGAAATCTAGGTGGGTTGTACAGAAAGAAAGAAAATAAGGAAGGAGAGAAGGGGGTAAGGAAGGAGGAAGCAGGGAAGGAAAGAATGAAGGAAGGAGGGAAAGAAGGAAGGAAGGAAGGAAGGAAAGAAGGAGGGGAGGGAGAGAGAACTGGAGGGAACTTTACCTAGTTGAAGGTAAGGCAACACACACTATTAATGTCATCATCCTTGAAGCTCTGGTTAGCTCTCTGCTGCTTTTGGCTTTTACAAACAATGACATGTTATTTCTTCATAATAAGCACAGAGAGGGATTACATAGTTTGTTATCTTGGTGTGGTTCATATTAATCACATGCTGGCTCTAAATCAATTTTCTGTTTTTTATTGGATGGGTGTGCACGTATTATTGGGAAAATGTATATTTCTCTATTCTTTAGGAACTGGAATGAAACTTCAAAATCTAATTTGCCCCACCATAACAACTATACCAACCTCAAATAGTCATAGAAGTAAATATCAATTAGGAAAACAATGAAAAATGTGTGTTTCCATGAATATAGTTTCCCTTCTAATTGAATACATCCCATGCTGTTGGAACTGTAAAGGGGTGTATGTGAGAGTGTGTACATGCCTCTGTGTGTATGTGTGTGTGTGTGTGTGTGTGTGTGTGTGTGTGTGTGTGTGATTTTTTGCTGTTCACGGATATAAAGGGCTCTTTCTAAAAAATGTGCTCGAGAGCCCAGAAGCTCAGCATTTAGTCCTTGCTACCAACCTTACATTTTCATTTGGAAGCTTTGGTGTGATGAGTGGCGTTCTTTTCATACTTTCCTCAGTAATTCTGATTTTGAAAACACCAAATACAAGAAAACCCCAAGTTCCTAACTTTCTAGTTCCAAGATGTCTAGGAGTGGTGTCTTATTTTGTACAAGGCTGTTTGAGGTGGTGCTGATGCCATCATTGTGAAGAGTGGCAGCAAACTGTGACATTTTCTTTCTTGTCAAACAGCCCCTGCCAGGTAACCTGCTCTGGCACCATGGTCACATCAAGGGCACCTAGAACTGCTATCGCCAGAGGCAGATGCCATTTACATTGCCCCCAACACAGGAGCACAGCAAAATAGATGTTCCTTTGCTCTGGACTCTTCCTGTTTTCTTCCTGGGGCTGCACATGCCACTCTTCCCCCCACGCCCCCCTGCCATTTGGAAAAATAAAACATTCAATTGACCATCCACTTATCCATCTGCCGCCCTGTATTTCATGTTTTTCTCCAGACAACCTCCTGAAATTATTGGTCTTTACAAACTCCCTCACTGTTTTCATCACCTACTCTGGAAACTTCTGTAATATGAATGCTACCTGTCACTGCACTAATAGTATACACAGCCTCCATTTTCCTTGAGACCTCTGCAGCACCTGGTAATTCTGGCCGGGCTTTCTCTCCTTAGTCCCTTTTCCCTGTAGGTATGCTAGCCTCCCTTCTGCCTCTTGGACTGCATACAATGCTTGTCACTAGCCCTCCTTTTTCTTAACTGTGGGTTAGTAGGGTGCCTTCAGTAGGGTGACCATGTAAGTTTTCATCCAGACCAAGATATCTTTGAGAATTAAAGGGTGCCCAGTGACCACAGGCACACACTGAGATCATCCCCGGCAAATGGAGAGGTCCAGCCATCCTCTCCTTACTTAAGGCTCAGGGCAGGAGATGAATGAACATAGATCAAGGAGCTTCCACAATCCATTTTAGAGTTGCTTAGCTACTTCAGCTTAGAATCTCAAGTTAGAAACTCAGTTTCCCATTCATGGAACAACCCAGTTACCTGAGAAATAAGATTAAGCAGAAAAGAGGGGTGAGGAGAGAGGTTTAGGTGGGGGAAAGGCAGAGCTGGTTGAACCGGTCCTGTGGCACTCTGGATTCCATCACGGGGTATGCTCTTATAGATGAAGATGAACACGGTGCTGAAACCTCTTCCAGGCTCTTCTCAGCCCAGGGTTGCCCAAGATCAGTAGCACTGAGTGGCCAGCTGGGTAAGCAGCCATGACGATTTTGCACAAAATATTCCAGGAACTGTTGATGTCAAAGATGTTGGACATGGAAATGAATAGAGCAACTGCATTGAAAATATAGAAAATGAGAAAGTAGCTGATAGCTTTGATCGCCCCCATGTGAGCCTCCATGCTGGGGTCCCTGAAGCCAGTGGCATGTGTAGGGTGTATCTCTTGTGTAGGGTGTATCTCTTGAGAGAGATGATCAGCAGAGTGGCTGCAAAGATGAACATGATCAGAGGAATGAAGATCCCCAGGTTATAGAGAAGAACCAGGTTGACCATGTTAGTCTCAGAGAAGTACTTCTTCTCAGTGGTGTTGGAGGAGGGGATAGGAACGGAACTATTTACGTACACATTGAAGATATCTTTAGAGAAGCGAAAGCTGAAGCATAAGGAGATGAACAGTGACAGCCCCAGAAGCCGAGGCATCAGCTCTCTGATTTTCCTCTTCATCATGGGGAACAAACAGTGAGCAAAGTTTGCAATTCGAAGGCAAGAGACGATGTTGAGCCAGGCAGCAAGCCAGAGGTTGGAATAGTTCGGAAACATGGTGGTGACTTTAAAGATTATAAACACTGTGTTTTGGTTATAAGTGACCAGGAAGAATAGACTGTAAATATTCTCCAGCATCATCCAGATCTGCAGCAAAAGCCTGGAGAAGCTCAGCTTCAACAGGATACAGTCACTCACAGGGAGCCTTTTGCCTCTGGCCCACTTGGCCCCCTGGATGGCAGTGATGAAGCCATTCCCAATCATGCCAGTCATGCACTCTACTCCAGAGACCACCATGGTGAGGACGATTTTAAACCTGGACGTGTCTCTATCCATGGCATCTGTGTTCACTGTCGCCATTCTCTTTGGCCCTGACCTCCAGGTTTCCATGCCAAGGCCTGGTACCTGCTATGCAGTCTTCTGATCCTCCCTCAATGTTATTATAATTTTTTTCCCCAGTTAATGGTTATTTCCAATTTTTCTTCATTTGTTTGCCCCATGACTACAGGTCGGAGGCTTGAAAGGCAAATGATGGGAGGATCTTGTTACTGGATGTCTCTGTTTTTCATAAAGACCCATTTGCTTCGGGCTTGCAGGAGCTCACTGGAAAAAATTTGAGATAGGTTCCTATCATGGCATCTTTCTCCCTTATTTACTTTAAGTAAGTAACCCACTCTCATTCTGTCTCTGTCTCTCTCAAAAATAAACATTAAAAAATTTTTTAGGGGCACCTTGGTGACGCAGTCGGTTGAGCGTCCGACTTCAGCCAGGTCACGATCTCGCGGTCCGGGAGTTCGAGCCCCGTGTCAGGCTCTGGGCTGATGGCTCAGAGCCTGGTGCCTGTTTCCGATTCTGTGTCTCCCTCTCTCTCTGCCCCTCCCCCGTTCATGCTCTGTCTCTCTCTGTCCCAAAAATAAATAAACGTTGAAAAAAAAATTTAAAAAAAAATTAAAAAAAAATTAAAAAAAAAAATTTTAAAAGGCAAGAGTCCCACGTTAGGAGTCTTTGTGCTCACGCATTTGTGCTCATTTCATAAGACCTGTTACCTGCCAAATTGTAAAAACACAACAGCTCCTTTGATCTGCCTTCTCCTGCTTCTTTTTGTCTCCCTTATTTGCAGAGACGTTTTTATCCTGTGGTTAGCATGTTCATGAATAAGAAGTTCCCATCAGTTTGTATGCAAACATTTTTACTTAGACCCAAGTTTCCTCCAGAAAGGTCAGCTATTATAATGTCCTCAGACACAGAAGAGCCAAAATTTGATGCCATTTGGGTTAATTAGAGACTAGAAAAACTGCCTTGTGACAGTTTCATTGTTTGTGTGTTTATCACTGATTAGAATTTACACCGCGATGCACATCAGTATTTCAACTCAGAATCGGGTTAGAATTAGCTTGGGCAAGTGGTGGGGTGTTCTGAACACAGTGCTGAAGTTGAGAAATGTGACCAGACACTGTTAACTTGAAATTTAAAGTCATATGGAGATGCTCGGGCCTCATTCCTGATCTAGTTAAGTCAGAATCTGAGCTAGGGCCCAGACATGTTCTATTTAAAAAAAATTTTTTTAATGTTTATTTTTGAGAGAGACAGAGACAGAATGCGAGTGGGTTAGGGGCAGAGAGAGAGGGAGACACAGAATCTGAAGCAGGCTCCAGGCTCTGAGCTGTCAGCACAGAGCCTGACGCAGGGCTTGAACTCACGAGCTGTGAGATCATGACCTGAGCCAAAGTCAGATGCTCAACTGACTGAGCCACCCAAGCGTCCCATAGACATGTATTTTTAAAAAGTTAAAAGTTCATATTGCTCAAAGCCAGACTGAGAACCAAAATCTTAGCTACAGATTAATGAGTCTTGGGGCCAAATCTGGCCTGCCATTGTGTTTTATCCTGCACAGCCTGAGACTGGACGGCATTAGGCCCACCACCAGTGCTTGCTACTTTCTGCTGGTCAACGTGCAAATTTAGGAGGTTGCATATATGCACAAAAAGTCTGTCTGCCCTTGAAAAATTAGAAGATTGGGGAACATTGGGACTGCATGGTGAATTGGTTGAGGAAGAATAGTAGCTGCACATTTATTTTTTATTTTATTTTTTAAACTTTTAAAAAATGTTTATAATTTACTTATTAGTATAACTTATTGTCAAATTGGCTAACTAACATACAGTGTGTAAAGTGTGCTCTTGGTTTTTGGGATAGATTCCCATGGTTCATTGCTTACATACAACACCCAGTGCTCAACCCAACGAGTGCCCTCCTCAATGTGGCTGCACATTTAAAACAAGGTTATGGGGGCGCCTGGGTGGCGCAGTCGGTTAAGCGTCCGACTTCAGCCAGGTCACGATCTCGCGGTCCGTGAGTTCGAGCCCCGCGTCAGGCTCTGGGCTGATGGCTCGGAGCCTGGAGCCTGTTTCCGATTCTGTGTCTCCCTCTCTCTCTGCCCCTCCCCCGTTCATGCTCTGTCTCTCTCTGTCCCAAAAATAAATAAACGTTGAAAAAAAATTTAAAAAAAAAATAAATAAAACAAGGTTATGTATGTACTTTTCAGTTTGTCACAGTATTCACCAACTCCTAACGTCTTCTTGATTCTGAGGCTTCATGCCAGTGTGATGGCCCTGTTGTAATTTTTCTAATAGAAATGGAGAGATGATGAAAATGGATTTCTCCATCTCCAAATTGATTTTATCTCAAATTAAACTCAGAGATTTATTTTTATTATAAAATTGCCTCTTATTATTAAATCATGGTTGCATACACATAGCACCAGAAAAAGCAACATATTGCAAAATTAGGAAAGCATTGTTTAGAGAAATTAAAATTCATGTCAACACAAAGACTTGGACAAGAGTGTTCATAGAAGCTTTACTCATAATAGCCAGAAACAGGAAACAACAAGATTTCTTGACAGGCACCTGGGTGGCTCAGTTGGTTGAGTCTCTGACTCGATTTCGGCTCAGGTCGTGATCCCAGGGTCATGGGATCAAGCCCCTCATTGGGCTCCAGGCTGAGAATGGAGCCTGCTTAAGATTCTCTCTTTCTCCCTCTGCCCCCCCCCCCCCCGCTTGTGTGCTCTCTCTTAAAAAAAAAAAAAAAAAAAGATTCCTTGACAAGTTCTGCATATCTGTTGAGAGTCATTAACTTCTGTTACTTCTGCTAATAGAGAGTAGTATTTATCATCAGCTTTCATGAATTCCAATGCACCAAACTCATCTTTTTGTGTACTTTGTTCCAACTTATATCAGTTTGTGATAAATAATATCTCCCTAATTTTTTTGCACACAATTGTTTTCTACTGTTCTACTACTATCTTCTGTTGGCATTTGTTCACCTTTTTCTCTGATCTTAATAGGAAGAGCAGTGGGGGCTGATGATATGACTGGTGCCATATCAATAGGGATGTGGAGCCAATTCGGTTTTTATTCTGTGACCCTTTCTCATTCAGGAAGCTAGAATGGAGTCTCCTTTGGAGGAGACTATGGAGGAGGTCCATGGGGGAAGCAAAGACCAAAGGTTTCATATTCTTGGCTATTGGGATCAAAAGCTTTGGTGCAGGTGTCAGATAAATCAGATTTGGAAGACTATGTGTTTGGGGGAACCATTTCCAACACTTCTCTCTCAAGCACCACCATGCAGACTAGAAGATGCTTTCCCAGTTGGGGAGGAATGAGAAGTGCAGGGAAGAGTCAGAGGAGGTGAGCATCTCCATGAAAGAGACCTAGCATCCTGCCCGCCTCTCATGGCTGCAGGGGGTGGCAAAGGCAAAGTGGGGCTGCAGGACTGCTCCAGAGTCTCCCCAGGCACACTTGAGAGAGCCACTAAACCTTGTGTTCACACAAAAGGCTTAGAAATTTGCTGCGGGAGTTAGTGGATTCCAAAGAGGTCCGGTGGTCTTATCCAGGAGGCTTTGCAAGCTTGGGTTCAGATGAAGCCAATGCAAAGACAAAGGAATGGCCATGGAAGAGGCTCCCCACTCCCCACCTCCCTCCAAGTCTGTTTGATGCCCACGGAACATGGGTGTCACTTCCCAGAAGACAGGAAGAAGAAATCCTGAGAAAATCTTATAATCATAGTGTTTAAACCTGTGTGACTGAGAAAACACTGAAGTACGATTCATTGATAAAGTGGTGTCAAGTCATTAAGCAGGATAAACGTGACCAAGATTCTTTCCTTTGATCGTAATGCCCAACTCCATGCTTCTGACTCTCCCTTTCCCATCCCATGGTGACATGTTGGGCAGATTTCATCTTTCCTAGTCTTTTTTGGTTGTTAGTATTCGATCCAGTTTAGTTTCATGCTTGGTTTAAACCTTATCATCTCCCCTCCTCCCACCCCCAGCACAGTTTGAGCTGAGACCACATCTGCTTGGATTGGAGAGGGACCAGGTGGGTCTGGGACACCTGTCTCCCTCTTCTTCCAGGGTGCTGCTGTGGGAGAGGGGATGGGTGGTAGCTGTATTTCATTGGCTGCTATGGTAAATTCATCCCCTTATGTTTGCTGCTACTGCCCTGACATCATCTGGCCATCCGTGCTTCTGGGGGTCAGGCATCATGTACCGGCTGTCTCGTGAGGAGCACATGTGAGGTCTGCTTGCTCCACATCTGTCCTTCTCAACCTTGTCTTTGTGCCAGAATTGCCTGAATTAACACTGTGGGTCTTTAAAAGACATCATACCCATGTCCCATCCTCAAAGATTCTGAGTAATCATGGTAGAGAAAAGCTAAGCATTGGCATTTCCAAAGCTCCCCATTGTGGCTCCAGTAGGAGCAAGGGAGGGTTGAGAACCACTACAGGCAAGGGGTACTTACTGGCATGGTTTATGGTGTGGGCATCCTTATGGAAGAGACTGAATGCCTTCCTGGATAAGACTGAGGACATGTTCTTCCATCAGGTGGAGGAGATCAGATCCAGAGGTTGAATTACAGAGAAGAGTTATGTATTTTGGAAAACTGAGTTGTGCTTTGTGAAGGTCACTTCTACTGTATTGTGTTAGAAAAGCGAATATTTCTTACGTCTCTGTGAAAAGGAGGAAGTAGAACATAGACGTAGAGAGTCCTATGTTCCACTTTGTAAACTGAAGGCTACTTCTGTGTGCTTATGTGGCAAAGGATGTAATTTAAGGCAACAGCCTAGGTGGTGTGATGAAACAAACCACTGTAAGAAAAAAGACCAAGGATGTGGAAAAGATGTCTGATCAAATCCTAAGAGCTGCAAAGAGAACTGAAAAGCCAGCAAGGTTTGTTTTCATTTTTAATACAATCAGCAGTTATATATTTTAGTGAAAAATCTGCCTGGGCCATCAAATTCTTCACAGATAGCAAGTTGTAAAGGAGTGTCTATTGAATGGGGTAGAAATTGTATGTCCTGAGAAGATACAGACGTGTGAAAATAGAAGTGTAACCAGAAACACTGTTGCTCAATGTACTAGAAATATGGCTAGGAAACTAAAAGAAAAATTGTGTGAAAAAAGTTTTAAACATTGTGACATTTGCTTCTGCAGCTGATGAGGGGACATATTTAGTAATACTTAGATGTAATAATTAGCTCTATTTATTCACCGTGGGTTTGAGAATTTTTATATGACTGAAAATATTTTAGACAGTGTGCCCATGACAGGCACAACACTAGGAAGTAATTAAGAAATTCATTTCTGTAACAAGAGGAAACTTTCAAACAATTTAATATAGATGATGATCCTGGGATGGATGGTGCTAATATTGGACTTGCGGTAACACTTAAGTTCCATGTGGCAAGTTATGCAAGGACACAGGCTTTACCTCTACTCATTTGCATTACTCAGCAGGAATTGCTTTCTGCTGGAAGTTAAAAATGGAACGCATCACAGACCCAGAGCTCACCACCTGTAAGCTGGGTCTCCCCCTGGGGTTTGGGCCACAGAGCATCGCAGTCACCGTTGAATGAATTGGACACATAACACAGAGGTCTGCTCACTGCACGTAGGTCACCACTGAAGCTAAGGAGATGTATTGAACTGTTGAAATGAACTCATAGGAAAAGAAATCTTTGTTTATGCTAAGCAGCAAAGATTGTTATCACAGAATTGGCCTTTTGGGTTGGCGAACACTTTGAACGCCGTGCAAAGTCATCCATTAGAGTTATGAAACATTATGGAGACAGTGATCTGGCAGAGCGTTATTTGGTCTTCTTTTCTGTGCTAGAATTAGCTCTAGAACTGTAGCTGATGGTCAGAGCCCTGTGATGGAAATTCTGTGATGCTGAAAGCTGACTTTGTCGTTGACTTCAGCACTGTGAAGGTAACGTTCCCCTGCTCAGTGCTCCTTTATCTCTTCATACATACTTGCAGTGTGAAAGGTGATCTGCGGTGCGACACAGGACTGGACATCTAGCACAGTGACACCAGAGCCCCAAACTCCTGCAAATATCTGAACAGTTGTGCAAAGATTGTTAAAACTCTTTGAAAATGCCTACGTTTGTGAACAGTTCTTCTCAATTTTTGAAGTCAAGGCTACCAGTCAAGGCTGAATTCCGTGCTCGCGTGGAACTTGGTACAAGATTTAAACAATGATCTGCTAAAGAAAAAGTCGCAGATTTCTGGTTCCAAAACAAGAGTTAACAAATTGTGAAAGAAAATGTTAAAAGTAAAATATTTCTATTTTATGGTTTTTTTTTTTCCAATTTTGAATTTAAGTTACCATTGTCAATATCAGGTGTATGCATTATGTGGTATGGTTGTAATCCTGGTTCAGAAAAATAAAGTTTGATTATGCTCCTGGCACTTGGTTGGTTTTTCTTACCTCTTCCGTGTTCACCCATAGACCTTTACAACCCTGGAGTTTTCAGTGACCTCTTCAACGAGTGTTTTGTGCGGGCAGTTATCTGATAGTTTAGAGCTTAGCTGACAGTATTCGTTCACTCATGGTAAGGTGGAGCCTGGGAATCCTTCTTGGAAAATCTGGCAATTACTCAAGTTGTCCACTAGTGGGCGGGCATGCTCTTTCTTTCTCAACAGGAGCTTCTGGAAAACCTTAGAAACCTTTTTCTCTGTTAGGCATTTGGCTAAGAGTTTTACCTACCCACTTTTAGGGAGAGTTCTGAATCTTTATACTCATGGTTAGAGTTATGGTCATGGTGAGACAGCTTTCATGAGGAAACTCATATTGTCTCTTAAAGCATCTTTTTTGTTAATAATTATTTTTATTTTTTATTTTTTTACTAATTATTTTTAAAGATAACTTGCAGATAAAAACTATGTCCCTTAAAAAGATTAACTTGTGGGGCGCCTGGGTGGCGCAGTCGGTTAAGCGTCCGACTTCAGCCAGGTCACGATCTCGCGGTCCATGAGTTCGAGCCCCGCGACAGGCTCTGGGCTGATGGCTCAGAGCCTGGAGCCTGTTTCCGATTCTGTGTCTCCCTCTCTCTCTGCCCCTCCCCCGTTCATGCTCTGTCTCTCTCTGTCCCAAAAATAAATAAACGTTGAAAAAAAAAAAAAGATTAACTTGAGTTGACTACAGAGCCTGTTTCTAAAGACTCCAGATTATCAGAATACTAGTACTGCAGGTGACCTGAGAGCTGGTGTTGGGGATGAGAACTGAGGCCTTAAGCAGGCAAGAGAATTGCTTGGGGCCACTCACCTGTTGAGGTCATTACTGGAGTATCAGGTAATGGTCTTGGTGGTCCCTTTAAACTTGCCTTTGGATTTCTATTAACTTCTCTGCAGGCTCTCTCTTTACTAATGGGTAGTTACTTGCCTTATTAGGCTCTTCTTATCCAATCCAGGAAATGTTCATGAAAGCTCACTTCAACACAGGGCTCAACAACTTTTTAACTTAATTTAACTTTATTTTATTTTATTTTTTGCCTTAAATTAAATGAGTTCCTGCACTTAAATGGTATAGATACACACAATGACCTTTGTTTCTAAAGGAAACTGGAATCTCATTTATTCAGTCAACAAATACATAAGTGCCTACTATGTCCCAGGTAGTGGAGATAAATAGTAAACAAACAACTTCCTGTCTTCATGAATCTTACAGTTTAGTTTGGGGGGTGGGGGAGATGGAGGGGAGTGAGAGAGTTTGGGAATTTGGGAAGGGTAGATATTAACAAGTTAACAGATGATATAATTTTAGATGATAGCTTCCATAAAAAAGTAAAGAATTGATTTTCAACAAGGATGCCAAGACTATTTAATGGGGGGAGAATAGTCTTTTAAAAAACTAATACCTACAACTGACTAACTCCATGCAAAAGAATGAAGTTAGGCTTCTACCTCACACCATATACAAAAATTAACTCAAAATGGATCAAAGACTGAAATGTAAGAACTGGAATTATTAAATTCTTAGAAGAAAACAGAGGTGTAGGGGTGCCTGAGTGGCTCAGTCAGTTAAGCATCCAACTTTGGCTCAGTTCATGATCTCATAGTTCATGGGTTCAAGCCCCATGTCGGGCTCTGGGCTGAGAGCTCAGAGCCTGGAGCCTGCTTTGGATTCTGTGTCTCCCTCTCTCTGCCCCTTCCCCACTTGCACTCTGTCTCTCAAAAATGAATAAACATTAAAAAAAGTTAAAATAAAAACAGGTGTAAATCTTTATGCCCTTGGATTATGCACTGGCTCCCTAGATATGACGCTTAAAGCATAAGCAATGAAAAAATAGAGAAATTAGATGTTATCTAAATTAAAAAAATTTTGTGCTTCAATGGTTTCTGTTAAGAAAACAAAAAGACAACTCATATAACTGGGAGAAAATATTTGCATATTCTATATCTGATAAGAGTTTAGTATCTAGAATATATAAAGAACCTTTACAACTCAACAATAAAAAGACAACCCAATTTAAAAAGTGGGCAAAGGATTTGAATAGACATTTTTCCAAATAAGATATACAAATAACTACTAAGCCCATGAAAAAGCACTGAGCACCATTAGTCATTAGGGAAATGCTAAGTGACAGAAGCCAGACATAAAAGGCCACATATCACGTGATTTCACTCATATGAAATGTCCAGGACAGGCCAAATGACACAGATAGAAGATAAGTAGATTTGTGGTTGATATGAACTAGGGAGGGGAGAAATCAGGAATAACTGTGAAATAAATAGCATTTCTTTTTGGGGTGATGAAACTGTTCTACAATCATATAGTGGTGATTGTTGCATACATCTTGTAAATATGCTAAAACCCACTGAATCGTATACTTAAAAGAGTGAATTTTTATGGCATAGGATTACATCATAATAAAAAAAGTACAATGATCGGGCAGAGAAAGTGGGCAAAAGGCAGTGGTAGATTATTTAAACACTGTGATGAGGGAGGCTTTCAACAGGAAAGCAGACCGTTTGAATTAATGAATGAATGGATGAAGCCCACAAACCCCACTGTGCTCTCTGTTCTCTCTTCTTTTGTTTGTATATGTCCTTTCTCTGTTACTTACATTATTAGAGCATGTCTCCACTCCCGTGCCATAAATTTGTGTGAAAGACACATTAAGAAAATGAAAGTCATTATTTGATGAAAATGCTTGCCTACAATGCTTCCTTCCCTGAAGAATTAACAGGGAAATCTCTAAGTCCTAACAATGCCTTGAACATCTTATGGAAGGTGTGTAACAGGACGTTAAATGAGGGTTTTAAAGTTTTGGCTAAGCCGTCTAGGTGGGATACAGTCAGTGATACGTGACCACATAATCTAGAGACAGAATCCTTAATTCATCTTCTGCCTTCAATTTACGTAAGAGAGGATCCTTCAAAGGGAATTTGTATAAGAGGAGATCATGCAGCTTTCCTGTCTGTGTCCCTAGAATGCTGTCCTCCGCTTCCCCCAACAAAGACAAGGGAGGTTGGGAGATGCCAGGGCATCACTGGTAGAATCAAGACCCTTGGCGGAAAGGGAGACCAGCATCTTACTCACCATCTGCCCTTGTTGCTGTCAGAGGAGACAGCAAGAACGTTCTTCAGAGAGGTTCACCTGGACTTCCTGGAGCTGAACTTCTAGACCTCGGTACTATTGACATTCTGGGTGGATAAATCTTTGCCATGAAATGTAGAAATGTTCAGCGGCATCCCTGGCCTCCACCCACTAGATGCTAGTAGCATGTCCCCACCTCCCACAATTGTGACAACCAAAATACATCTCCAGACATGGCTAAACATCCCCTGGGTGGGGGGCAAAGTTACTCCTGGCTAAGAACCATTGCCCAGTTTTAGAGGGCAGTAGCGATCTAGAGATTGATGCTTGACTTTTGCTTGGTGAAATGAGAAGGGAAGAGGCTGCCTACTGTTGCCACTAATGGTGCAGCACAGAGAAAAGGTGGGCGGTGTAGGGGCTGCCTGACTGCCAGTGTTTGGTGGAGCAAAGAAGGGTAATGCTTTCCCTTCACGCACACACTGTAGAAGTGAGTCAGGCTCAAGCTGTTCTGAAAGGACCCTCTTGAAGGTAAGAGAGGTGCTGGCTATTGGACAGAAGAGAGATTGTAAGAGGCCAACAAGTTCATTGCTTGCTTTAGATTAGGGTTTTTAACCTTGACACTACTGACATTTTGGACTTGATACTTCTTTGTTGTAGGAGCCTGTCCTGTGCGTTGTAGGATAGTTGGCGTCTCGGGCCTCCATCTGCTAGATGCTATTGGCATTCCCCCCAGTCGTGATGATCCAAAATATCTCCAGACATGATCAAATCTCCCCTGGGGGGGGAGTGGATATAAAAAATTGACCCTGGTTGAGAAGTACTGCTTTTGGGAAAGATAAATGCCAAGAGTCCCTCTATGGAGGTCTGGAAACCCCACAAAGAGTCCCACAAGTCAGCTACTTCCTATTGCTACTGTAATAGATTACCAGAAAGTTAGTGGTTTAAAACAACACATTTCTGATCTCACAGTTCTGGAAGTCAGAAGTCCAAGCTGGGTCCTACTGGGCTAACATCAGGGTGTTGGCAAGCCCACGCTCCTTCTGGGAGCTCTGGTGGAGAATTCCTTTCCTTGGCAGCTTACGGTGCTGCCTCACTTCCTGGTGCCCTACTCCCGGCCAGTAATGGCCTCACGCTGACCTCCATCCACTTCCATCATCACATCTTCTCTGACTCTGACCCTCCTGCCTCCCTCTGATAAAAGACCGTTGTGATTACATTGGGCCTGTCTGGACAGCCCAGGTTCATCTTCCCATCTGGAGGTTCTAAACTTCATCCTATCTGCCAAGTCCCTTTTAGCGTGGAAGGCTTCACAGATTAGGAGGTGGACATGGTTGGGGAGGACATTCTGTGTACCACACATGGGCTCCCGCTAGCCAGAGGACACTGAGTGGCCAGATGCACCAACACTAGTTAGGTAATACCTCGTGCTTTCTACTTCCTTCTCCCTCTGCCGCCTCCCAGGAACTGGAAGCAGCTGAGCCAAGTGGGAAAAGAGGGTGAGAAAGAGATATCTCACCCTCCCCTCTGCATCGCTGGAACCCAGCGTGGAGGTGTGCTCGGGCCTAGCTGCAGAGAGACCTTGAAATCATTTGGGAGATAATGGTTTTGATTACAATGGGACTGAACTTTTTTTTTTTTTTAGTTTATTTATTTATTTGGGGGGGCAGAGAGAGGAGAGAGGCAGAGAGAGGAGAGAGAGACAGAGAGAGAGAGAGAGAGAGAATCCCAAGCAGGCTCTGCACTGTCAGCACAGAGTCCGATGCAGGGCTCTAGCCCACAAACTGGCGAGATCCTGACCTGAGTGAAATCAAGAGTCAGACACTCAACTGACTGAGCCACTCAGGTGCCCCTGAACTTTTTTTTTTAATGGAAAATTATGCTATTTTGATTCCCCACTTGTCTGGAAAGCGACAGGCTCTACCTGGAAGGATAGCTAGCAAGGAGGCTGTTAAACAGTAAACCTGAAGGCAGTGATGGAGAGAGAAAGTCACTGCTCTTGGTCCCTCATAGAATCCAGTATATTGAATAAACCCGGTGCAAGAAGGTTTTGGTGGAGAGAGGATTTCAGAATTCTATTGTGTCACCCCACAACTGGGAAGACCCTCTCTCCAGAGAGGGAGAGGTGGGAGTGTTGAGCGCATCTGCTTCCGGCTGCAGAGATGTGGGGGCGTCTGGAGGCCCATGATTCTCCTGGGAACGCTGGATGGTCTTGCTCTTGCCTAGAAATTTGGGGAGAGAGGTAGCGGAAGGAGAGAGAAGAATGGGAAAAAGGTAGACAGACCTGGGCTGATAACTACCAACATTCACGTGGGGAAGAGCAAGCAGATAGCGTTTCAAATCTGTGCTGGCAGGAGGAGCTGGGGCATATGGCCCCCCGCACGGGGAGGGATGCAGCTTGCGGCTCCATGGCTCTGAGTCAGACTTGAAAACGCTTCCCAATGTGTCAGTGTATGGCCTGCCTGAACCCTAAAACTATAACTGGAAAACTTTCATGGGTTTCTTGGGGACACCAATTAGATAATCCAAGCCCACGTGTCTTCCGTCCTGGCTGGATGAGCCTGCGTCCTTCCCTTCTGGAACATGGAAACACAGCAGAGCAGGCCACACTCACAAAGATTAAAAATGGTGAGTGGCAATCCATAGGCTAAAACCAAAATTGCCTCTAGTTTTGTATTGTATGTGGTGTATTTATATATAATTTTAATGACCATTTAAAGAATATCAAAATGACAAATATAGTCCTCAACATTTTTTTCCACAAAGAGAGATATAATGATTTGAGGTGAGGAAAACTTTGGGGAGGAGGGTAGCTTTGGAGCACTGAAAATGGATGTGTGTTTTGTGCAGGAAGAGAGTCATTGATGTGTCTGAGTGGAGTGGACTAGTCGAGGTAGAGTGGGGCGGATGATGAAGGTACTTTGTGCTTTCCACACCAGTACAGGATGCGGGGGAGCTACAGAAGAGGACCCAACCCTGAACGGAGCAAAGGGTCCAGAAAGAAGGTGCCAGACTGACCTGAGGAGAGGCAGGGGCAGGGAGGGGCCCTAAACAGGCTTCACCTTTGTCTAGATTCTAAGTAGGAATGAGCTTTTCCAACGCTATTGCAGGTGCACAGCACATATTGGAAGTAGGATGTTGTTTTTGTGCTTACTTCTGTGGCTGCACGCGGTCTTCATGCCCAACGTCTTACCCACGATCGTCCAGCAACAAAATTACCTGGGATTTCTCCTTTTTCCTTAGGTAGGTGGGCAGAAGTATCCAAGTGAAGCTGGGTTCTATCTCTGTGTATTTGTAGCGAGCTACCTGGGGACTGGTGCTTTTTACTTTTCAGTTGAATGCAGTAAAGTCTTATTTTTCTAAATTAAGGAGCTTGTGCCTGGCCACATGTTAAGCTCTCTATAAGTAATTTGTTGAAGGAAGGAGACAGGGAAGGGAGGCGGGAAGGTAGGAGGAAGGCAAATCGGAAGGACGGGAAGGAGGAAGAAGGAGAAAAGGGGAGGAGAGAAAGAAGGAAGGAGGGAGGGATGGGAGGAGGGAGGGAGGGGTGGACAGAAAGACAGAAGGAGGGAGGAAATAAAGACTTGCCTCTCTGTGTGTGTGCTTCCAGAAGTGGCACAGGAGATCATGGAGAAGGTTAGCTCTGTGAGGAGCGCTCCAAGCCTTTGGGTTGTGACAGAAAAAGCAGGGAGGCTACTTCGATGCCAGATCTACAAGGTGTGTTGTGGGAGGGATTGAGCTGTTCTTATTCTGTGAGTGAGTCTGAGAAATGCTGCCGTGACTTGTGAGCTCGTGGACCCTAAGAATGTGGATCTTCCCCCAAAGCTGCCAAATCACCTGTCTCTGGGGGCACAAATACAGTCAAACCCAAGGAGCCTGTGCTTTCTTCATTTACTGCCCTGCCTTAAAGTCACTTTCTTTCATTTTATTTTATTTTACTTTATTTTATTTCATTTTATTTATTTTAGGGGGGGAGGGGCAGAGGGAGAGAGATTCTCAAGCAGGCTCCATGCTCAGCTCGGAGCCTGGCGCGGGGGTCCATCTCATAACGGTGGGAGATTGTGACTTGAGCTGAAATCAGGAGTCAGACACTTAACCAACTGAACCACCCAGGTGCCCCTCTTTTTTTCTCTTTTTGGGCCACTGGAAGCCTGTTTTCTCCCATATGTATGCTGGGCATCATTAGCCTTGTGCTCTACACTGGGTTTTATTTGAGGGGCTGGTTGTCTGTATCGTGTGATCCCCGAAGAGATTGGTCTGCTCTCATTTCCCAGATACCTTTGGTTCTGTACTGTGATTTTCAAATGTGGCTGTTCTAAGGTGGCTGGACTTGGACGGATGTAAATAAGAGATGTCGCAAATATTAAAAGTGAAGAATCTAGGTGTAGAGTGCGTGTTGATCAATATTTGTGGATTTTGAAAACACTCAAATGCTTCTTCTTTACTAATGCCTTTCTTTGTCCTTATGCTGTCATTATTTGTTCTTCAACCAAGACCCCAAGTCTTTGGTCTCTATGATCAAGAGAGACATTTTCTGACTTGACAAGTGTAAGCCACCACGTTTCTGAGGAGGGGTCACATAATCTGGGTGATCCCTAGAGAGTGCAGAGCCACCCTCTCTGCGTGACTGGCAGTCAGGTAGACAGTCTAAGTTGGAGCACTGGGAAACTGATAGGAAGACGTGTACTCTTCTTCCCCCTTTCCTTCTTCTTCACATATTCTGAGAAAGAGAAAGTGTTTTTTTTTTTTTAATTTTTTTTTAACATTTATTTATTTTTGAGACAGAGAGAGAGCATGAACAGGGGAGGGTCAGAGAAAGAGGGAGACACAGAATCTGAAACAGGCTCCAGGCTCTGAGCTGTCAGCACAGAGCCCGATGCGGGGCTCGAACCCACGAACCGCTAGATCATGACCTGAGCTGAAGTCAGATGCTCAACCGACTGAGCCACCCAGGCGCCCCGAGAAAGTGTTTTTAGTTCAGCAGAAAATGAGAAATTGAGGAGATCCTGGAGCTGAGACAGGAACGCTCCACAAATCTGGCAATGTGGTCACTGTGTTGCCTGCCCCCTTACACCCAGGTTGGGCTGTATGGTCAGCTCTGGCCAGTGGGCTGTGACTGGGGGGGATGTGTGACACCCTCCTCACTGCAGACAATTCCACATGCTCCCTTCTCCTGCTGAGGTGACCCCGAGTCCTCATTTCAGATGGTGGTGCATTAGCTCTAAGCAGCCTGGATCCCTGAGACGCTGTGTGGAGAACAGCTACTCTTGGAATGCTTGTTCAAAGCCCATAGAGGGTTTTGAATGAGAAAGGAAGAAACCTGTGTTTTCTTAAGCCACTGAAATTTTCTTTTTTTAATTTTTAGGGAAAATGAATTTAAGTGGATACCTTAAGTAGTATAATTTTTAGTTTAAAAACATTTACCAGCACTTTGTAATTTATAGAGCATATTTTCGTAGATATTATTTCTTTGAAAGCTCACCATGCTCCTAAGGTAATTTTCCTTTCTTTTGACTCCTATTTTGACTTAATTTCAGGCTTCTAGAAAAGTTGCAAGAACAGCACACAGGATTCCTGCACACCCCTCCCCCAGAGTGCCCAAATATTACCATTGCACTGCACTGCTTGATTCTTCTCTCTCTCTCTCTCTCTCTCAATATATATACATACTTATTACTTTTTTTCTGAACTGTTTGAGAGGAAGCTGCAGATAGGATGCCCCTTCATCCCTAAATACTTAGGTGTGTCCCCTAAAAAGGAAGACGTTAGGATCCTGTGTTCTGCCACCTAGCTTAGCTTATTCTAGACCAATACAGACAACCTTTGTGGCACTGCTGAGCATGGAAGGTTTGATACACAAGAAGTGGAAGGCCAAACAGGGGCCAAACAGCCCTTTCGAGGAAACCGGCTTAGAATTGGGGAGATTAGAATCTTAAAGGAAACAGGTTTTTGTTTCTTCAGTCGATATTTTTTGATATGATATGAAATGGTATTTAGGGAGCCAGATAAAGGTTGATGGGAAGGGAATTACCACATTCAGGTGTGTGGAGAGAAGGGCTTTCGGGAAAATCTGTTTCCTAAGCAAGGTAAACCTGGACTCCTGTTTCTGCTTTGCGCCCACGGTGGGTATTGCTATCACACTCTATCGCCGTGTTTTCAGTAAAACCACCTCTGTTTTGCTCCAGGCCTAAAAATGTATCCAGGCCACTGGTAAGGATGACATTGAGAAGCGTGTAGCTAATAAAAGTGTAGGGGCGTCTCTCTGGGCTCGTGGTTGAAAACAACGCTCACGGAGCTGGAGAAAGGAGTGCTGTTCGAGACATCCAGAGTCAGCTGAGGGTCAGATACCTGGGAACGCACGGCCCAGCCTCCTGTCTTGGCAGTGACACCGACTCATCAGCCCCGATTTCCAGAGCTGCGTCCTTCTCACTCCTCCTTCCAAATCCACCTCCACTTGGGCTTTCAATCTGTGCCTGGTTCTGGTTTGAATGAGCCACTGATGTATTTGTAGCCATCCGGGATCTGGAGCGCAGATGCAAATGGCAGTTTTCTCTGGTAAGTGTTGGGGCAATCGGATCCTTTTCTGATTTGCATTCCCAAGTCCTGCAGGTTCTCAGGAAATCACATCTTCCAGGCAGTCTGGTGGGGGTTATTTTTAATCTCAGCTATAAATGCCAGTCCATAATAGTTCTTAAAACCGAAAGAGCCTTCGTTTACAAGGCAGAGGACAGTTAGAGACAGAGTCATTAGTTTAGCAAAAATCTCGGACCAAAAAAGGGGATGAGGAGAAGGGACTCTGGGGATAGAGAAGGCTTGGGGTTCAGGAGTGAGAGGGGGGACAGGCACAAATTTGGAAGACACTAGCTTTTGGGGGACTTAAACCATAAGAATGGAGGGGCTTGTTCAGGGAGAGCATTCAAGGAGAAAGAGAGAAGAGCATGTTAGGTCTACCTGGGCACGTTAAACACACTGCTCTTCTCTCAGAGTCAGTCTTATTAGCATTCATCCCTGTTTCTGACATAAATGGTGATTTCTGAGGGTCTATCTCACCTATTCCCACCACTTCTCAATCTCTTGTCTCTTGCTGGTGCTGGGCCCTACCTGGAGATAATTTTATTCCAAATTCCAGTCCAGGGTTAGAATTCGTTTATGTGCAGATGTATGCTCTGTGAGGATATTTCAAAATCCCAGGTGAGCTCCCACGTAAAGTAGGAATGAATTTTAAAATTTGCAAATCGAGTGTGTGAAGAGCAACTTACATTTTAAAGGTAATTAGTTTAATATCTGCATAGCCCTCCCTTCCCCCAATCCACCTGGTGGGTGAAAACACAATTCTGGGTAAACGCACTCATTTCGTGTTACACTCAGCCCACTCAAGATTTTCTCTCCTGCTTTGAGCCTGGAGCTACTTAAAGGCGGAAGGATGGTGGTTTGGGCTGGTCTCTAAGGCAGATGTCCAGTCACCAGCTGTGTCTTTCCCATCTAGAGAGTCACTGCCCGCAACGCTCTTTCCTCTCACTGTGACAGCTGCATTCAGTGTGGCACCTTCACTTCTCGCTTAGCCTGCCCCTTCTCTCACTCACTCTCCTGGTGCTAGCACTCCATCTTTGTGTTCAGCTCTGTTTGTTTTACAGAATCCCACTACTCGATGGGCAGAATAGCTGTCTCCATGGTGATGCAGGCACTAGTCTTCCCAGGGAATCGGCCGCCATGTCTTTTTATCTACTTGGCAGGCAAGTTAGAGTTGGCTGGGATGGGCTAAATCCTGCCTTTCTCTTCTCTGTGTTTGTTCTTATGCTCTTATGAGAAAATTCTCAAGCTGATGAGGCCATGCACACAGCTGTGTGGATTGCAAGCGGAGAGGCCCCATACAGATGTTTGCCTTTATTTTAGTATCCTGACCACTCAGTTTATTGATGAAAATCTCTCATTTCTAGCCCAGTAATCAGCTTTTACCAATTTCAACTTTCTGGAAATTTTCTATGAAATCAGTGAGAAAGGGGAATTGCTGCTATTGTTTAATCAGTTTGAAGGCTTGATAAACTTTCCAAGAGGTCAGTCACATAATGAAATTAGCAGGTCTGTTAACAGATGAGAAAAACACTAGCATAAAACAAAAATAAGATAAGCCTGTTATTAAGTTAATGCTCTAGTTCAGAAACTTCCTTAGAGATTTCCTGTAGAGGAATGCCTGAGTGGCACAATTGGTTAAACATCCAACTCTTGGTTTTGGCTCAGGTTACCAACTCACACTTCACAGCTTTGAGCCCCGTATCAGGCTCTGAGCTGATGGCATAGAGCCTGCTTGGGATTCTGTTTCTCCTTCTCTCTGCCCCTCCCCTGTGTGTGTGTGTGTGTGTGTGTGTGTGTGCGTGCGCGCTTTCTCTCTCTCAAAATGAATAAATAACTTAAAAAATTGTAAAAAAAAAAAAAAAGAGAGAAATTTTCTGTAGAAAACCAGTTTGGGGGATTTTTATGACCCCAAATTAAGTTTTGGACAATTTGAAATTGTCCATGGTAAAGCACTGTCATGAGCTTGACAATGACTGAGCTGAAACAGGCTTAGAGGTTCTTGTGTAATAAAAAGAAATATTGTGTATAAGGCTTCTGATTTTAAATTTTAGACCAAACAAATGTACTTGACTCCCCCTTCTTCTGAGACTCCACTGAGAAAAACAATCCCATAATAATTAAGAGAGAGGAGTGAGGGCAGACTAGAGATTTCATCCCATCTCTTGGATGTGGACCATCCATGAAAGCGTGTTGTGGATGAAGTGGCACAGAGGATGCTCAGAATATGCACGAGGTGGTCCTCTGGCAGTGTGGTGGCTGCTCAGCTTGCTTGAAAGCCCTGAGGTCCCCTGATGTGTTTCCTAGCTTTGGCTAGTAGGAGTGAGGCAGGGTGTAAAACCAAGTCATTGTTGTAATTCTGTCTGCCATATAACTGCTTCAGTGATTCCTTCCAACCTTTTCTCCATCACTGCACACAGAACCATTGACAACCCTCATATCAACAATGCTTTTGTAGAGAAATTGAACGCATTTCCAAGAAGCAGGGCTTCCAGTGTGATGTTTGCACAGAGATTAAATTCTTTCTTATGACATTTTTGATTTCAAGGCTAATGTCTGATTTTTTACCCACATACCTTAAAAAAAAAGTCATCAGAAGCCAATCCTGATGAACTGGATGGCCCAGTTACAAAACAGAGGTCCCAATCAGCCTTTCCATTCAGAAGAATGTCCTGCTGGGGAATAATTCTTACTTATGCAAAACAGCCTTTCATTTTCCTTCATGAATTAGTAATCAAGGATTATCAGAAATAGGAGCAAAATTCACAGCCTGAAAGAGAAAGACCAAGATAAATATTCAGAATAAATGACCCCTGGAGAAATAAAGATCAAAGAAGAATACTTAAAAAATTTGAACTTGTATCTTCAGAGAAGGCAGAACAGATACTGAATTCATAAATTAAGAAAAAGATGCTATTAAAAAGAAATAGGAAATGAAGAAACTTTGAGATTAAAAATATTTAAAATTACATACTGTTAACACGATTTCAGTAAAATTAAGATGAGTTCAAGATAATATCTCTGAATGCTCAGCATAAATCAATGATGAAAAAGATAAGAGACACAGATATTTAATCTAGGAGGCCTAAAATCTGACCAAAAAGAATTTTAAGGATCAAATTTAGAGAAAATGAAGAGGAAGAAATTATTTTTAAAAAATAAAAGAAACTTTATGAGTGCTGATGAAGGACATGTTTTTTTGTTTTTGTTTTTGTTTTTGAGAGAGAGAGAGAGAGGGAGAACAAGTAGGGGAGAGAGAATCCCAAGAAGGCTCCATGCTCAGTGCAACGCCCTATGCAGGGCTCGATCCCACGACCCTGGGATCATGACTTGAGCCGAAATCAAGAGTCAGATGCCCAACTGACTGAGCCAGTCAGGTGCCCCAAAGACATGGTCTTTGATTGATAAGCCCTCAATTGGTCTTACACAATTTTCACCAAATGGAGCATCTGATACTAGTTGTCTAACCCATGATCATTCTTCCCTCTTCCTCAATATAAGTACCTTAATTTTGTTTAGAGTGGATTAGGGTGGAAGTGTGCACAATTACAAATTAAAAATAATTCTTTCTACAATTTTCCTTGTGAAGGTGTCATGTGACCCAGTTCTGCCTAGAATGTAGAGGTGATACTCTTAATTTCAGCTCAGATCATGATCCTAGGGTCGTGGGATTGAGCCCTGCGTAGGGGCTACTGGGATTCTCTCTCTCCCCTCTCTCCCTCTCCCTCTTCCCCTCCCCAACTCGTTCTCTCTCTCTCTCTCTCTCTCTCTCTCTTTCTCTCTCTGTCTCATGTTGCCTCAGCAACATGATGTGGTAGGAAAGGAAGCTAGAAGGATCCTGAGTCATTAGTGACTTCCTGGAGCATTTTTTCAACCTCTAGAATTCATGTTACATTTAAAAATAGCATTATATGGTCACTTTAATCAGATTTCTGTTATATGCAATTGTAGTGCAGTCTTGGTGAATCATGAAAGATAAAAAGAAGATTTTAAAAATGTCTAAAGAAAGAATACAAAAAACTAGAAAGGAAAAAGACACAGGTTGCTTTCACACTTCTAATTAGTAACAACAAATGTGAAAAGAATGAAATTTCTTCTAAACTTAAGGTAAATTATTTTAGACCTAAAATTGTATATTCAACCAACTATCAACTACTAATCAAGAGTGAGGGCAAAGTAAAAACATTTCCCTTTTCCGAAGGACTTTTCTGAGGAAGTTACTTAAGGATGTGTTCCGGTAAGTAAGGGAGGAAATAAGAAAAGGAAAAGTAAGACATGTGATCTAGAAAATAGGTGATGGATATAACCCGGACATCCAGGTGGATGACAAACATGAGTCAGGCTTAGGAGTCAATTATCCTGAAAGGATATCCAATTATCAAGAAAGGAATGAGAATGAAAGGCATTGATCAAGTTGCTACTGGAAAAAAAAAAAAAGTGGATTACATCCAACTGAGAGTGCCATGATTAAAATACTGAATTCCTTTGAGTAGGTGGTAAGGAATATACTTCTCTCTCTGGGAGGCAGGGCTGGTATAACAACATAAAGGAAGGCAATTGAGCAGGATTATCATAAACCCAAACTAAATTCTTTCATGTTGCTGAGTAAATGATGGAGTGTAAAAAAAAAAATGCATTTGATTTTTATGCTGGAAACAATCTCCTTTTACCTGGGTTTATGGATTGTGTCATTGAACTTAATGAAAAGCACTTTTTGGTCTTGAGTCCAGTAATAATAGTTTTACTAACAATATTAGAAATGCTATTTATTGATCATCTACATTAAAAATTTTTTTTTTCAACGTTTTTTATTTATTTTTGGGACAGAGAGAGACAGAGCATGAACGGGGGAGGGGCAGAGAGAGGGAGACACAGAATCGGAAACAGGCTCCAGGCTCCGAGCCATCAACCCAGAGCCCGACGCGGGGCTCGAACTCATGGACCGCGAGATCGTGACCTGGCTGAAGTCGGACGCTTAACCGACTGCGCCACCCAGGCGCCCCTGATCTTCTACATTTAAAATAAATTCATAGATGAAGCACAGAAGACTGAACGATAGTTACAGAATAGCATATGACAATGTGAAAGGAGCATGTTGCTTTCAGCAGTTAGAATGTGGAAAAGGGGGCCACCTGGGTGGCTCAGTTGGTTAAGTGTTCAACTTTGGCTCAGGTCATGATCTCATAGTTTGAGTTCGAGCCCTGCACCGGGCTCTCTGCTGTCAGCACGGAGCCTGTTCTGGATCCTCTTCCTCCCTCTCTTTCTCTGTCCCTCCCCGCTGTGCTCTCTCTCTCTCTCTCAAAAATAAATAAAAATGTTTTATTTTTATTTTTATTTATTTTTTTTAATTGAGATGTTTTTAGTTTTTTATTTATTTTTTTCAATATATGAAATTCATTGTCAAATTGGTTTCCATACAACACTCAGTGCTCATCCCAAAAGGTGCCCTCCTCAATACCCATCACACACCCTCCCCTCCCTCCCACCCCCCATCAACCCTCGGTTTGTTCTCAGTTTTTAACAGTCTCTTATGCTTTGGCTCTCTCCCACTCTAACCTCTTTTTTTTTTTTTTTCCTTCCCCTCCCCCATGGGTTTCTGTTAAGTTTCTCAAGATCCACATAAGAGTGAAACCATATGGTATCTGTCTTTCTCTGTATGGCTTATTTCACTTAGCATCACACTCTCCAGTTCCATCCACGTTGCTACAAAAGGCCATATTTCATTCTTTCTCATTGCCATGTAGTATTCCATTGTGTATATAAACCACAATTTCTTTATCCATTCATCAGTTGATGGACATTTAGGCTCTTTCCACAATTTGGCTATTGTTGAGAGTGCTGCTATAAACATTGGGATACAAGTGGCCCTATGCATCAGTACTCCTGTATCCCTTGGGTAAATTCCTAGCAGTGCTATTGCTGGGTCATAGGGTAGGTCTATTTTTAATTTTCTGAGGAACCTCCACACTGCTTTCCAGAGCGGCTGCACCAATTTGCATTCCCACCAACAGTGCAAGAGGGTTCCCGTTTCTCCACATCCTCTCCAGCATCTATAGCCTCCTGATTTGTTCATTTTGGCCACTCTGACTGGCGTGAGGTGATATCTGAGTGTGGTTTTGATTTGTATTTCCCTGATAAGGAGCGACGCTGAACATCTTTTCATGTGCCTGTTGGCCATCCGGATGTCTTCTTGAGAGAAGTGTCTATTCATGTTTGCTGCCCATTTCTTCACTGGGTTATTTGTTTTTCGGGTGTGGAGTTTGGTGAGCTCTTTATAGATTTTGGACACTAGCCCTTTGTCCGATATGTCATTTGCAAATATCTTTTCCCATTCCGTTGGTTGCCTTTTAGTTTTGTTGGTTGTTTCCTTTGCTGTGCAGAAGCTTTTTATCTGCATAAGGTCCCAGTAATTCATTTTTGCTTTTAATTCCCTTGCCTTTGGGGATGTGTCGAGTAAGAGATTGCTACGGCTGAGGTCAGAGAGGTCTTTTCCTGCTTTCTCCTCTAGGGTTTTGATGGTTTTCTGTCTCACATTCAGGTCCTTTATCCACTTTGAGTTTATTTTTGTGAATGGTGTGAGAAAGTGGTCTAGTTTCAACCTTCTGCATGTTGCTGTCCAGTTCTCCCAGCATCATTTGTTAAAGAGACTGTCTTTTTTCCATTGGATGTTCTTTCCTGCTTTGTCAAAGATGAGTTGGCCATACGTTTGTGGGTCTAGCTCTGGGGTTTCTATTCTATTCCATTGGTCTATGTGTCTGTTTTTGTGCCAAAAAATATTTTTTAAAAAGCAGGTGGAAAAGGGAGAAGTAGTAAAAAGAAGGATAGGGGCACTAACATACTCTTTTATATAATGTGGAATTGGTAGGCATGGACTATAAATAGTAGAATAAGACACTGCAACTTAAAATGATCATTCAAGGGGCTCCTGGTGGCTCAGTTGGTTGAACGCCTGACTTCGGCTCAGGTCATGATCTCATGATTTCTGAGTTGAGCTCTGCATCGGGCTCTGTGCTGACAGCTCAGAGTGTGGAGCCTGCTTCAGATTCTGTTTCTCCCTCTCTCTCTGCCTGTCCCTCACTCATGCTCTCTCTCTCTCAAAAATAAAGACACATTAAAATGATCATTCAATAATTTAAAAGCAATGAGAATCAGAGCCAGAAGTAGTAATGCAATTACTACAGGGCAGCATTTGATGGCAATGTAAGTGACACTTCAGTCCTCACCATTGACAGTGATGAGTCAATAGGTGTTTACAGATGGATAATACAATGTGCGTGTCTATGTATACCTGTTCGGAGCTATGAAAGTAACCACCACAAAAACTAGAGTCAGAAATAATAGAAATGTTGCTTTGGGGAAGTGAGATTTTGGGTGAGGCAGGAGACTTACTATTCACAAAAGACCTTTTCAGCATTTGTTTACTTATTTGTTGGCCAAAAGCTGATATTACTTTGAATATGATGATGATGACAATCAACTTGAAACAACTCTAATTTCACTTCTGTAATATTTGGGTGGAGATTTAGAAATGAGTAATGGTGTTATGTTTTTGTAAGTATTGACAATCTCATTTAAAAAAAGCTATATGTGAGAATTGGAGGGAAGATGCTTTTAATAGACAGCTTTGTAGCAATCAGGCTATTTCACAAGAAAATAAATCTCACCACATTAACCAGAAAATAGTGAGAAACACTGGTGACATGTGACATGTGATATATACTTCCCCGATGATCTGTTACTTGGTTTTGGGAGTTGCTCGATGAGGAATGTAGCCATTTCCATCAATACTTTGTCATAGGTGATGGCTCTGATGCTCTATTTCCAGCTGCCCATGACTGTGTGTTTTGATAGTCACTCACTTAATGTCTTCAGCCTCTGAGAGTGTTTACAGAGCACATCTATGAATTTTCTTAGCATCCAGTATATTATTCAGAATCCATTTGTTAAGGTACAAGGAAGCATGCTATCATTTTGAATATCAAATACTTTTTTTTTTAAACAACAAAATCCTTGATAGGGATTAAATGGCAAATAGTGATGTATGTCTAACACTCACACCTGAAATAGTTGTGTTCCTTCTCTGAAGACTTTCATGGTGTCAAGTCATATTTACTTTCTGGTAGGTTTTAAGGATGGCACATGTGAGGAGTACTGGCTAGCACAGTTAAATCTTCAGCCCAGTGAGGACTCCCCCCGAGGTGTCCATGTTTACAGATTGTTCTATAGTCTGGTTATGAAATGGGGGAAGGTAGTTCACCCTTTCTTCTCTCAGGATGGTAGCCCTTTCCACTCCAGGACATGAATAACCAGGCAGCCTGAAGTCCAGAACCTATCCTGAATAGATTCAAGTGGTCTTGAATTGCATCTCTCTCTTGGATTGAAAATTTCAAAATTTCAAAGTTGTTCTTACATTTTGCCCTTTTGATTTTATTTATGTTATCTTACAAGCCCATGGACATGGAAGTTCAGAAAATGAGACCTTTAAAGAAGAGTCTGTCTATCTTCTTGAAAAGAAAAAGAAACAATTCCTCTATTTCAGGAGAAATTTAACCTAATTTTTTGCAGATAGGAAGAGAAAGTAGAAGAAGTTTTATGTGGTGAATTTTTCAAATATTAAGTTCTAGAGATTGGTGATTCAACATTAGTTGCTACCCCCAGTGTGGCTCCATTTAATAATGAATATAGCCATTTGGATGTAAAATATTGCAACAAATAATTGGTGCATATGTCAATTTTTATGTACTCAAGTATATCTATAAAATAAATACCCCCAAGTATAATTGTCAAATGAAAGTATGTACTTTCAAATGTGTTACTAAACTGTACTTAAAGAAGCAGCAATTAACATTTCCATAAATTTATGAGATTGCCTTGTCCCCATGATCACACACAGTGTGTTACCAAACTTTTTGATCTTTGCTTATCTAATAGGTAAAAAATTATATCTCAAAGTAGTCTTAATTTTCTTCCTGATATAAGCCAGGCTGAGCATCTTAAAATTTTTTGTTTTAGGTTTTGGAAAACAATCACCTTAAGAAATTAAAAAGAATTATCTAAGTTCCAACACCAAAAATTCTGACTAAATTGATTTAGGATCAGGTTTGGACATTGGTATTTCAAAAATCTCCCCCAGAGATTCTAATGTGTAGAACCGCTGCTTTTACATGGAGCAAGTGGAGCTAAAATAGAAGGCTTAGGGAAAGAATATGTCAAACATCACTAAGACTGTGCCCAAGAAGCAAAAGAGAAATGAAGATTAACCTTCTATATAAAAAACCACATCAGGTGGAAGGATCAGATCAGGTTTGGGGAAGAAAGGAGGTGGGAGGAGAGGGGTCTAGGTAAGGGGGAGGCAGAGCTGGTTGGGCTTGTTTTGTGGTATTCTGCTTCTTTTAGGTGAAGATGAACTTGAGGCTGAAGCTGCTTCCAAGCTCTTCTCAACCCAGGGTTGTCCTGAATCAGCAGAATGGAGTGACCAGTAGGGTAGGCAGCCATGATGAATTTGCACAAAATAATCCAGGAACTGTTGGCATCACAGATATTGGACATATAAAGAAATAGAGCAACTGCATTGGAAATGTAGAGAATGAGAAAGTAGCTGGTAACTTTGATGGTCCCCATGTGAGCCTCCATGCTGGGGTCCCTGGAGCCAGTGGCATTGCTTTCCATGTGTAGGGTGTGTCTTTTGAGAGAGATGATCAGCAGGGTGGCTGCAAAGATGAACATGATCAGAGGAATGAAGATCCCCAGGTTATAGAGAAGAACCAGGTTGACCACATTGTTCTCAGTGAAGTATTTTTTCTTAGAGGAGTTGGGAGAGGGGATAGAAGAATTGTTACAATACATGGTGTTGATGTCATTGGAGAAGAGTACACTGTAGCCTAAGGAAATAAACATTGATAGCCACAGAGCCAGGGCATCTGTCCCGGAAATTCTCCACTTCAGCTTGAGGAAAAGGGGTGGGAGAAATCAGCAATCTTCACGAAGTAGAAGCTGAGCCAGGCAGCAAACCAGAGGCTACAATGATTTAAGAACATGAAAGTTACTTTGAATGTACCATATATAACATCTTCATTATAAAAATGTGGGGATGTTGAGCTGAAGGTAATTTCTATCATCATGAAGCTTTGGAGAGGTATTCTGGATACACTCAAGAAAAACAGGATCCTGCTTATTGGAAACTGCCTTATTTTTAATCCATTCAGCTATATTTATAGCCATGATGAACCCATTTGCAATGATACCAATGATGCATTCAGTGCCTATAATTGTTAAAATTGAGAGGATGTGAAATGGTGAAAATTCATTATCTGCAGGATTGCAGGTTTTTGTCATCCTGAGTTGTTACTCCTGTTTGGTGTGTGGAGGAAAATGCCTCTCTAGTGTTTGATAGGCAGATCCTCAGTAGCTCCCACTATTCATGTTATAGGAGGAAGCCTTTGATGCATCATTTCCAAATTCATTCCATTTGTTTATCTCAGAATTCTTAGCTCTAAATCTGGGGATGCAAATGATGGAAGGATTTGCTTTCTAATCCTCTTCCATGTCCATTTGGACTTGTTGGTTTTAGTTCAATTATGGGGCCCAGGAAGGACTAGAGTCAAGCCCGATGCGGGGCTTGAACCCATGAACCGTGAGATCATGACCTGAGCCGAAGTCAGACGCTCAACTGACTGAGCCACCCAGGTGCCCCAATCTTTTGTATATTTTAAAAAAATTTTTGGGGCGCCTGGGTGGCGCAGTCGGTTAAGCGTCCGACTTCAGCCAGGTCACGATCTCGCGGTCCGTGAGTTTGAGCCCCGCGTCAGGCTCTGGGCTGATGGCTCAGAGCCTGGAGCCTGTTTCTGATTCTGTGTCTCCCTCTCTCTCTGCCCCTCCCCCGTTCATGCTCTGTCTCTCTCTGTCCCAAAAATAAATAAACGTTAAAAAAAAAAATTTTAAAAATTTTTAAATTTTATTTAAATCCAGGCTAGTTAACATATAGTGGAATAATGATGTTAGAAGTAGAATTTAGTGATTCTCATCACTTACATATAACACCCAGTGCTCACCCCAACAAGTGCCCTTCTTAATGCCCATCATCCATTTAGCCCATCCTCCACTCAATATCCTTCCAGCAACTCTTAGTTTGTTCTCTGCATTTAAGAGTCTCTTACAGTTTGTCTCCCTCTCTTTTTTTAATCTTATTTTTCCTTCTCTTTCTCTATGTTCATCTGTTTTGTTTATTAAATTCCACATATGAGTAAAATCATATGACATTTGTCTTTCTCTGGCTGACTTATTTCACTTGAGACATGCTCCTTTATAAACCACTAACGTGGTATTGAGAACCATGGCCTTTACTAATGCCAGTTAAGTAGAACATCTGCCTGCCAAGTCACCATTTAACTTAGTTTCACTTGTGACCTCAGGGAACTGATTGGAAATAATAATAATAAATTCAAAGTCAATATAATATATAAATCAATGTATGCTGTGTATAGCGTGTGTGTGTGTGTGTGTGTGTGTGTGTGTGTGGGCATATGCTAGACACTGTTCAAATACTTTATATATCTCATCAAATTTAAGCCACACAGCAATTCAGTGAAGAATGTATTTTATTATCTACACTTTGCAGATGAGGAAACTAAGGCTAAATAACTTGTCCCAAGTCACACATCTAGAAAGAGACAGTGTTGGGATTCTACCTCAGGTCACCTGGTTCCAGAGTCCATCTTCTTACCACTCTTTATATTTCCTACACCCACGTGTGGATCCTTTTGTGTGCGCCAAAGACAAAAGTCAGGGTTGACTTGACTGTAACATTTTTTTCCTGGTAGTCTTTTATGATGCCTTCACTATTTAAGGGAAGAATAATTGAGTTAAAAAAAAAAGCGTAATCTAGCTTTCTACCTGTGAGACTTTCTTTACTACTCACACCGAACACTTCACTTCTGACACTTCTGGTCATTGAACATGTGTGTGGTTTTGTTTTGTTTTGTTTTGTTTTGTTTTGTTTTGTTTTCCCCACACCAGGCCATTCTGTGATAGTAGCTGGGTATCCTACAATTTACCTCAATTCAGACACTAACTGCCTGTTTATTATTATTTATTAATAACAGTTTATTATAAAAGGATATGCTAAAGGCTACGGATGATTCTTCAGGTGGAAGAGACGCAGAAGGCAGAGTATGTCCACGCCCTCCCCAGGGGCCCCACTCTCCAAACACCTCACATGTTCACCAGCCTAGAAGCTCTCTGAACCCAGTCCTGTGCGATTTTTATGGAGGCTTCATCATGTAGGCGGGATTGAGGAAATCATTAGCCATTAGTGATAGTGTCAACTCTCACCCTCTCACCCGCCCCCGCCCAGCACCCCCCCCCCTCTAGAAATCAGGGGTGGGACTGAAAGTTCCAAACCTCTAATCACATGATTGGCTCTCCTGGCAGCCTGCCCCCAGCTTATGTGTGATCCATTGGAAAGCCACATCATTAACATAACCAAAGACACCTTTATAACACTCATCTCTTCGGAAATTCCAAGGGTTTTAGGAGCTCTGCTAGAGAAACAAGACCAAATGTATTTATTATAATACATGATATGAAATGATATGATATGATATGATACAATATACATAATCATACCATAATATACAATATCACAATGGTAAAACAAGAAGACACTAATTTTCAAGAGATAGAACTTCGTTGCAAAATGAATTACTTAACAGATAATAAACTTCTTTTGTTACATATAAATATTTAAAGGCCTACACAAAATTTACCTTTCATTTAAATAGAACACTATGAAAATGAGGGTTGAAGGTATTAAAAAAAGAAAACTGGAGGCATCTGGGTGGCTCACTCTGTTAAGTGTCCAACTCTTGATCTCTGCTCAGGTCATGATCACACTGTTTGTGAGTTCAAGCCCCACATCGGGCTCTGTGCTGATAGTGTGCAGCCTACTTGAGATTCTCTCCTTCTTTCTGCCCTTCACCTGCTTGTGCTCTCTCTCTCTCTCTCTCAAAATAAATAAATACACTTAAAAAGAAAGAAAACCACAGGCCCAAAATGATGCCACTTAGACCAAGTTCCCAAACCAGGGCTTAATACTCAATCTAATTGCAACTTCAATCTCCCCCAGAAATATTGCCCTAATTGTCTGGAATTTTCTGGCCAGCAATAAAGAAGTAATCTGTCACTGGGACTCTCTCAGTCCCCCCCAAGAGATGAAGTGAACTGCAAGATAAGATCCTCTGCCCTTTTCCCTAAAAAGAAAGTGACCTTGCCTGGAGCCATCCTTTCTTTTCTTTCCCTAGTAACTTCCTTGCCCCTCCTCCATCCTATAAACCTTCCATTTTGTACAACTCTTCGAGGGCTTTGCTACTTGCCAGATGAGGTGCTGCCCGACACATCGCTTGTTGAATAAAGCCAGTTAGATCTTCAAATTTACTTGGTTGAATTTTGTTTTTGTTTTTGTTTTTTTTTAACAAAGGAAAAGTTCCCCGTTCCTTTACAACATAGGCTAACCAACAGTAGGGTACAAACAGCACCAGAATCACTCAATCTATTTTGGAATATTAAAACTAAATGGCCATTGTGTAGCAGGATTCTCACACAGAAAGACGGACTCGAGGCTTTCTTTTCCAGGAAGCGCTTTATTTGTCGTGCCAGCATGGGCTCAGTGGGTTTGTACCCGGAAAAACCGAGCCCTGAGCGCAGCAGGGCTTTTGCGCTTTTGCGCAATTGCGCTTTTGCGCAATTGCTGCTTCTTTGTCTCCCATATATGGTGACACACATAGTCTGATTGAACCCAGTCCAAGTTTCAGAGTTGTGTCAGAGTTATGCATACGTGTATAGGAGCTGATTGGGCCACGTTGCCTTCCTTTGTTCTGAGAAGGCCCCCACCACATTCCTTAGGGAGGGGCTCTACCTCTACCACAATTGGGGTGGTCATTTCTAATTTTAAAATGTATGCACGGGACAAATGATGATAAAATTGACCTCTCAATTCAGAGTAAATAGACTTTCGTGAATGAACATAACTCTAAAGTAATGACAAGTAATTCTAACAAAGAGAAGGTTGGTGAGTGAGATGTCTCTGAAACTCTTCATAATATTTGTTTTCTTCTTACTTAAGGCCTCTTTTTAAAAAAAGCAAAAAGCTTATGAAGGTTTTCTGACTTGATAAACTGACACAAGTTTTTATGGATTTTACCATCTTGTCTTTAAATCCCTGTTTTTGAACTCCAGATATTTCCTTCGAATACAGTGTCGTAAACAACTCTGCTTGTTTCCACACACTTGTGCAAGCAGCTCAGGACCTCTGATTTGGTTTGAAGAGGTTTTTCTTGTCACTGGCTCTTCCCCAGCTCTGCCCACCCAGGTTGCTGACAGTAAGGGGGAAGGGGACAAGCTCTGTTAAGAGTCTGATGATTCTCTCCTCCTTTCTTTGCTAATCACAGTGTCTCACTCTCAGCTCTGTCACCTGTAGTGCCTGACCCCCTGGGAGGCGGTACAGATACTTGCTGGTGAATGAGTGATCTTACCAGTGGCCCAGAGAACTTCTTCCTAATGACTGGCATCCAGAGAAGGCAGTTCAACCACCCCATAAATCTAGAATTTTTGCAGGTTTGATGCCCAAATTGAGTGTGGGAGTGTGAATAACAAGGCTGAGTGAGAGCACAGCAGTTCTCTGTATTAGGGTCTAATACTGTGAGAGGAACACTGGTGGGAGATAGAGAGTACGGGGTGGGGGCGTGGGCGGGAATAAGTTAGAGGAAGGGGCAATGACCTCAGCCTGTGGCTGGGCTTCCTAGTGTTCAGGGGTCGCACAGAGGCGGTGGGCAGGAGCAGGGGCCACAGCCATCATGAGAGGCACCTCAGAAGAAGCTCTGCTTGTCACAGCCAATGGCAGAGTTGCTTCCTACAATGGAAAGAACATTGTTGTTGTTGACAGGAACTCCCAGGGACAGTCTGAAGTGGGGGGAGGTAACTTTTCTAGGTGAAGAGATGATCTTTAAAGTTTATTTATTTATTTTGAGAGAGAGAGAGAGATAGAGATAGAGAGAGAGAGAGAGAGGAGGAGAGAGAGAATCCCAAGCAGACTATGCACTGTTAGCGTGGAGCCAGATGTAGGGCTCGAAATCATGGAGCCAGGAGGTCATGATCTGAGCCAAAACCAAGAGTCGGACACTTACCCAACTGAGCCACCCAGGGGCCCTGAAGAGATGATCTTTTCAAGTAGAACTAGTGGAATTAGTAGAACCTAAATGATAAATCTAGTTTAATATATCCTGGATGTATTCAAGTGTGTGTCTAACCACAGAAATCTCATCAAGAGGACGTTGAACCATTAATGACAGAGAAAATGGCTTCAAGCAGTTCTGTTTATTTGCTATATCTTTAAATTATTATTTTGAAATAGTTTTTGACATAGAGATGTACTGTAAAGATACTACAGAGAATTCCCACTTATACCCCTAGCCCAGCTTCTCCTAATGCTTACATCTGACATAACTGTGGCACAATGACCAAAACTAAGAAGTTAGTACTGTTACAAATACTGTCAGTTACACTGTAGGCTTTGTTTGGATTTTTCAGTTTTCCACGGATGTCTTTTTCCTGTTCCAAGATCCAGTCTAGAATACCACCTTGTGTTTAATCATTGTGTATCTTTATTCTCTTTCAATCTGTAACAGATTCTTGGTCTTTTCTTTTCTTTCATGACCATGACAGCTTTGAAGAAACATACCAGTCAGGTATTTTGTGAAGTAGTGCTTAGCTTGGGTTTGTCTCATGTTTTCTCGTGGTTATAGGGGAGTTACGGGTTTTGAGGAATACCTCAGAGGTGAGGTGCCCTTCTCATTGCAAGGGGTACACCCTGCCAGCATCTTATTACCGGTGATGGGAAACTTGAATACTTGGTTAACATCACATCTACCAGTTTTATCCACCATAAAAAGTTACTTTTTTCTTTATTTTCTTTTCATACTCTATTCATTTGAAGTGAGTCACTAAATCTGGCCCATACTCAGGGGGAGAGGAATTAAGCTTTGCTTCCTGGAAGGAGGAATCTCAAAGAATTTGTGGACATATTTGAAAACCTCCACAGGAATATTCTGGAGGGAATACTTTGAAGCTATGCAAATATCTTGTTTTTCCTTAAACCCTTCTCTGCTAATGTCAGCATTCATTAGCAGATGTTGACTGCAACAATTAAAAAAAATTTTTTTTTAATGTTTATTTATTTTTGAGACAACACGAAAGACAGAGTGCAAGCATCAGAGGGGCAGACAGAGGGAGACACAGAATCTGAAGTGGGCTCCAGGCTCTGAGCTGTCAGCCCAGAGCCCAACGCTGGGCTCAAACTCACGGACAGTGAGATCATGACCTGAGCCGAAGTCAGACGCTCAACCCACTGAGCCACTCAGGTGCCCCAACTGCAACAATTACTACATTGCTGTGCTGTTGTAATTTTTTATTTTCTTCATTCCTTTTACTTGTATTAATTAGATTTCTTCTGTAAGGAAGAGTTTTTTCTTTCCCATCATTTATTTATTTAATCAAACATTAATTTGCATTACTATATATTTATGGACTTTGTATTTATTCTGTTTACGGTCTAATACTATTTTTATTTATAGTGCTGCTCAGATTGGTTAAGCTTTTGGTAACTGGGAACTCTTTCATGTAGGCTCTTATGTCTCTGATCTGACTCCATTTTTGTTTTTGTTTTCTTACTTTCAGGCATTATGGGATGTTCCGGTCATCCTGCTCCAACCCTAGAATTATCCTTGTTGCTCCAATCCAACCCCTAAATCCCTAGCAACCACTAATTTGTTTTCTGTTGAATACTTTTGCTTTCTCCAGATAACATATAAATGGTTTTATACAGTATATAGCCTTTTGGGTCTGGCTTTCACTTTGCAAAATGTCGTTAAGATGTAACCATTTAAATGAATTTATAGTTCAGCCACTTTTATTGTTGAGTAGTATGACATCGTATGGATAGATCAGTTTGTTATCCATTCTCTTGTTGAAGGACATTTCCAGTTTTTGGCAATGGTGAGTAACATCATGTGTATAAGTTTTCTTTTTGCTTGGGCAAATCCCTGAAAGTAGGATTTCTGAGTTATACAGTAAATTCTTAACTTTTAAAGAAACTGCTGAACTCTTTACCAGAGTAGTTGTACTGTTTTTCATTTTTACTAGCAATGTGTGAGAGTTCAAGTTGCCCTGCATCTTACCTAGTACCTAGTATTGTCAGTGTTATGTGTGTGGGGGCGGGAGGGGGTGGTGGGTAGGGAGGGTGGGAGGTTGGGGGGTTTGTTTTTGTTTGTTTTGTTTTAGTCATTTTAGATGTATAGTGGTACTTCACTGCGATTTTGATTTGCACTTACCTAATGACTAGTGGTGTTGAACATCTGTTTATAGGCTAATTGGGCATAAATTTATCTTCTTTGATAAAATGTTCTCAGATTTTTGCCGAGTTTGAAAAAATCAAGTTGTTTGCTTATTGTTGAACTTTTGAAATTCTTTTTTTTTTTTTTAAAGGTTATTTATTTATTTTGAGAGGGAGAGAGAGTGCACATGCATGTGAATTGGGGAGGGGCAGAGAGAGAGGGAAAGAGAATCCCTGTCAGGGCAGAGCCTGACATGTTGTGCAATCCCAGAACTCTGGGAGTTGCTCAACTGACTGAGCCATCCAAGCACCCCAAATTTTTAAAATCCTTTATCATAGTTATGAGTCCTTTATCACCTGTATGCTTTGCAAATACAGTATAACCTTGGTTTGTGAGCATAATTAATTCTGGAAACATGCTTGTCATCCAAAGCGCTTGTATATCAAAGCTAATTTCCCCATAAGAAATAATGGAAATTCAGATGATTAGTTCCACAACCCAAAAATATTCATATAAAAATGATCATAACACTGTAATAAAATAATAATATAAATATAATAATATTTAAATATAATGTTAAATATTATTATATTTATATTATAAATATATATATTAGTTAATTATTAATATAATAATATAATATATAATACATATTATATATAATATAATATATTATATTTATAATATAATTATAATATAAATATATTATAATTAATTATTAATTATATATTATATTAATTATATATTATATATATTATATAATTATATATTATATAATTATATATATTATATATATCATATAATTATATATATAATTATATATAGTACATATATATACTATATATATAGTACAGTATATATATATATATAGTACAGTAGTAATAAGCCTAGTCATATACTGTTTTTAATGTAACTGGCAATAAGGCGGCAGAGAAAAGGGTCTATATCTGCAGGCAGCCCGACCTAGAATGAAGCAAAGCATTCCTAAGCTTACTCTTGTATGGAAAAGCAAAGGACTGCCCATATGTGTCAAGTGACAAAATACACTAGTGCCAGTTGTGGGAAACTTCCAACATTCTGAAAAATCACTGATTTCTGCCAAACACCATGGCCTGAGACCGAGCATCCCAGCATGGGAGCTGATCACCCACAATCTCACAACAAGAGATGAGAGAGAGAGAGAAAAGAACCATTGGCTCAGTTGTGATCATGTGATACTCTGCATCATGTACTACTCATATTGCAAGACATCGCTCTTTTACCAAGTTAAAATTTATTAGAAATGGTTGCTTGTCTTACAGAACACTTGCAGAACAAGTTACTTGCAATCCAAGGTTTTACTGTATTTTCTCTTAGCCCATGGCTTGTCTTTTATTCTGTTAACAATGTCTTCTACAGAATGAAAGTTTGATACTTTTATAAGTTTCAATTTATCAATTTTTCTTGAATGGACTGTGCTTTTGCTGTTATATTGAACAACTCTTTGCCAGATCCAAGGTCACAAAAACTTTCTCTTGTTTTCTTTGAGAAGTTGTATAATTTGATCTTTTATATTTAGGTCCATGACCCATTCCAATTTAACTTTTGTATGAACTGTGAGGAATGTGTCAAGGTATTAGGTATTTTGTTTTGTTTTGTTTTGTTTTGCATGTGGATAACCAGTTGTTCCAGAACCATTTATTGATAGAAGTATCCTTTCTTCATTGGCTTGCCTTGGTGACCTTGTAAAAAATCAGTTGTCTATATTTATGTGGGTCTACTTTTCAACTGTCTCTTCTGTTCCATTGATCTATGTGTCTTTTTGTGAATAACACCACCAATTTTTTTTTTTCATTTAAAAAATTTATTTAATTCAAGTTAGTTAATATATAGTGTAGTAATGGTTTCAGGAGTAGATTTAGTGATTCATCACTTACATATAACACTCAGTGCTCATCCCAACAGGTGCCCTCCTTAGTACCCATCACCCAGTTAGCCCATTACCCACCACCCCCCCCAGCAACCCTTAGTTTCTTCTCTGTATTTAAGAGTCTCTTATGGTTTGCCTTTCTGTCTGTTTTTATCTTATTTTCTTTCCTTTTCCTTATGCTGATCTGTTTTGTTTCTTAAATTCCATACGTGAGTGAAATCATATGACATTTTTCTTTCTCTGTCTTATTTCGCTTAGTACAACACATTCTAGTTCCATCCATGTTGTTGCAAATGGCAAGATTTCATTCTTTTTGATCACTGAGTAATAGTCCATTGTATATATATACCACATCTTCTTTATCCATTCATCAGTTGATGGACATTTGGGCTCTTTCCATATTTTGGGTATTGTTGATAGTGTTGCTATAAACATTGGGGTGCATGTCCCCCTTTGCAACAGCTTTTTTGTATCCTGTGGGTATATACCTAATAGTGCAATTGCTGGATCGTAGGATAGTTCTGTTTTTAATTTTTTGAGGAACCTCCACACTGTTTTCCAGAGTGGCTTCCCCAGTTTGCATTCCCACCAACGGTGCAAGAGGGTTCCCCTTTCTCTGCATCCTCGCCAACATCTGTTGTTTCCTGAGTTGTTAATATTAACTATTCTGCCAGGTGTGAGGTAGTATCTCATTGTGACTTTGATTTATATTTCCCTGATGATGAGTGATGTTGAGCATCTTTTCATGTGTCTGTTGGCCATCTGGATGTCTTCTTTGGTAAAGTGTCTGTTCATGTGTTTTGCCCATTTCTTCACCGGATTATTTGTTTGTGGGTGTTGAGTTTGATAGTTCTTTATAGATTTTGGATACTAACCCTTTATCTGATATGTCATTTGCAAATATCTTCTCCCATTCCATAGGCTGTCTTTTAGTTTTGTTGATTGTTTCCTACTACCAATTATTGTAACTGTGTAATAGATTTTGAAATTGAATCTTCTGAATTTGTTCGTGCTTTTCAGAGTTGTTTTGCTATGAGTAGAGCCTTTCAGGGGGGAACCCAAAAACTTTGAGCAGATTCTTTTCGGCAGTAACTATCATAGCATTTCACAGGAACATTTTCTTCCTTTGGTTTCTGTTTCCTACCACAGAAACTGCCACATCTTTCACTAGTCTCTTGAATTGAAGTAAAAAGTAGAGGGGCATTCCCTTCTTTCTTTTTATCTTTTATCTTTTTTTAAAAAATATTTGTTTGTTTTGTTTATTTATTTATTTTGTGTGTGTGTGTGTGTGTGTGTGTGTGTGTGTGTGTGTGAGAGAGAGAGAGAGAGAGAGAGAGAGAGAGAGGGAGAGAGAGAGAGAGAATGAAAGAGAGAGAGAGAGAGAATCCCAAGATCCCAAGCAGGCTCCATGCTGCCAGTATAGAGCCCAATGTGGGGCTCAATCTCATGAACTGTGAAATCATGATCTGAGCTGAAATCAAGAGTCAGACACTCAGCTCACTGAACCACCCAGGTGCACCTCTTTTTTTTTTTTTTAAATGTTTACTAATTTTTGAGAAAGAAAGAGCATGCACTGAGGGGAGGGGCAGAGAGAGAAGGAGACAGAATCCAAAGCAGAGTCTGCACTGACAGCAGATAGCCCCATAAGGGGCTAAAACCTACAAATTGCAAGATCCTGACCTGAGCTGAAATTGGATGCTTAATCAACTGAGCCACCCAGGTGTCTCTCCCTTCTTCATTAAAAAAAAAAAATCTTTATTAGGGGCACCCAGCTGGCTCAGTCGGTGGACCTTGTGACTCTTGATCTCAGGATTGTGGGTTTGAGTACCATGGTGTAGAGATTACTTTTTTTTAAATGTTTATTTATTTTGAAAGAGAGAGAAAGAGTGTGAGTGGGAGGAGGTGCAAAGAGAGATGGAGACAGACAAATCTGAAGCAGATTCTGCACTGTCAGCACAGAGCCCAATGTGGGGCTAAACTCACAAACCATGAGATCATGACGTGAGCCAAAATGAAAGGTTGGTCACTCAACAGACTGAGTCACCCAGGCACTCCCGGGTGTAGAGATTACTTAAAAATAAAATCTTAAAAAAAAAATCTTTATCATACTAAATCCAGAGGCAAATGATAATCTATACAGAGTATTATAAGATCACAAGATTTACATTTCATACTTGTTATACTCTAGAGATCCCTATAGTTGATTTTGTTAAGATAGCTTTGTTTTGTTCATGGCACAATTACCTTTCATCATGTAGTAAGCTCTGTGCTTCTTTTCTCCCCCGTGCGCATGCTTATGACTCTCCTTACTTACAGAGATTCTATGAAAATATTTTGTGTAGTTAATTATAGTTTTGATATTAATAATTATTTTTCATTTGAAAAATGTAGAATATTTTAAAAAACTATAGAAAAGACTAAAGTTTGCATCTCAGCAATGACTATTGTATTTGATATTTTGCAATTATCTAATTTCTACATATTTTATTTTAAAAATATTAAAAGCAATGATATAATAATAAACATTTTGCCTCAAATAAAAGACCTGTAGTTGTCTCATAAACAGAGGACAAACTGGTGATTGCCAGAAAGAGGGGGTAGGGGGAGAGATGAAGTAGGTGGAGGGGATTAAAAGATACAAACTTTTAGTCACAAAATAAGTAAGTCACAGGAAAGTACAGCATAGGAAATCTAGTCATTAATAGTGTAATAACATTGTATGGTGACAGACGGTGGCTACACTTATCATGGAGAGCATTAAGTAATGTATAGACTTGTCAGATCACAATGTTGTATACCTGAAACTAACATAACATTGTATATTAACTATACGTCAAAAGACAACAAACCCTTTGTTGTATTTTACACTCAGCTCAGATTGCTGTTAAAACATATCTTCTTTTTGACATTTTATAGTTCCACTTCCTAAAAAATGTTGATTTATTTATTTTTAGAGACAGGGAGAAAAAGAGAGAGAGCATGTGCATGGTGGAGGAGGGGCAGAGAGAGAGAGGGAGACAGAATCCCAAGCAGGCTAGGCGCTGTCAGCACAGAGCCCGAAGTGGGGCTCCAACTCCTGAAATCATGAGATCATGACCTGAGCGGAAATCAAGAGGCCGGCGCTTAACCCACTGAGCTACCCAGTTGCCCTTTGACATTTTATGGTTTTAATCTTAAAAGCAATTCACAAAGAATAAATAAAAATAAAAAACAAAATTATTGATATATGAAAAAAACTCTAAAAATGTACTAGCCTCTTGGCATATACTCTCTATATAAACTTTTACCACAACAATATTGTGACCATTTTTCTACATTGTTAGGTGTTCTTTTATTTAATTAATTAATTAATTTTTTATTTTATTTTTTATTTTTTTAAATTTACATCCAAATTAGTTAGCATATAGTGCAACAATGATTTCAGGAGTAGATTCCTTAGTGCCCCTTACCCATTTAGCCCATCCCCCCTTCCACAACCCCTCCAGTAACCCTCAGTTTGTGCTCCATATTTTTGGGTCTCTTCTGTTTTGTCCCCCTCCCTGTTTTTATATTCTTTTTGTTTCCTTTTCTTATGTTCATCTGTTTTGTCTCTTAAAGTCCTCAGATGAGTGAAGTCGTATGATTTTTGTCTTTCTCTGACTGACTAATTTCACTTAGCATATTGCTCTCCAGTTCCATCCACATAGTTGCAAAATGGCAAGGTTTCATTCTTTTTGATTGCTGAGTAATACTCCGTTGTAATTAAGTATTCTTTTATAGTATCATTTTATTTTTTAAAATTTTTTTATTAAAAAAATTTTTTTTAACGTTTATTTATTATTTAAAGACAGAGAGACACAGAGCGTGAGCAGGGGAGGGTTAAAGAGAGGGGGAGACACAGAATCTGAAGCAGGCTCCAGGCTCCGAGCTGTCAGCACAGAGCCCGATGTGGGGCTGTAATTCACAAAGTGTGATATCATGACCTGAGCCCAAGTCGGACGCTTAAGCGACTGAGCCACCCAGGTGCCCCTTATAGTATCATTTTAATGAATAAACATGGTATCACAAAAGAAAGCAATTCATCTAAAGTCATTTTTCACATAGTAACAACAATAACAATAGCAAGCAGCGCTTAAACAATGTAGGAGAGGGAAGTAGTGTGGAGGAGGGGGAAAAGAAGACCATGGGAGACAGGGAAATGACCCTCAAGTAAGACTCCCGTAAACCGCAAAGAAGCAGCTCTTCTTGCATACCTTTGGCTGATGTTAGTCAGAGAGCAGCATTTATTCTCAGAAGAGGCTTGGAAATGCAATCTGTTTGGAGGTAATAGTGTCTGATCCAAAGTACAATTACATTGGATACAGAGGATTTTTTTTTTTCTTGTGAAGCAGCAGGGTGGACATTTGATTACAAATTCAATTTTTCAAATAGTTACCTGGTTAGTTTGTCAGTTTTGCGGGGGAGTGATTTTAATTATTTATATTTTTTCTAGAAAAATGTGTTTCATGTGGGTTTTCAACCTTCTTTAGCATAAAATTACACCTATGAGTTTGGAGTAAACCTCCACTATTTATTCTATAGTTATTGCCTCTTTTTTTTTCTTTTTCTAGTATGGTCTGTATCTTTTCTCATTGTTTTCTAATTAGAAGTTTTCTTGTTTTGCTAGATATCCCATCTCCTACCCTGAAGATTCAGTTCTCGGTTTTGTTTATCTTTCATTGTTTCTTTCATTTCTGTTGCATAATCTCTTCATGTATCATTAATATAATTTTACATCTTCCTTCAGTTTCATTTTGTCACTTTTTTAAGGTTTTTTTTTAGTTGAATGCCTAGACAACTGGTTTTCAATTTTTCTTATTTTTCTTAATGGTTATTTGTTTTTGAGGGGAGGAGAGAGAGAGAGAGAGAAAGAGCAAGCAAGTGAGCACGAGCGGGGAAAGGGCAGAGAGAAACACAGAATCTGAAGCAGGCTCCAGGCTCTGAGCCGTCAGCACAGAGCCCGATGTGGGGCTTGAACCCACGAACTGTGAGATCATGACCCGAGCCAAAGTCGGACGCTTAACCGACTGAGCCACCCAGGCGCCCTGCTTATTTTTTTTTTTAAATAAATAGGTATATACATTTACTGCTAAGTACTATGTTATAGTAGCCCTGTGAAATTTGGTGTGTAGGACTTCTATTGTCATATGTTTCTATGTTTGCAACCTCCCTTATGATTTCTTTTTAAAGAATTTCTTTGAATGGGTAAAACTTGTACATACTAATAAATTTTTTGAGCACATATTGTATACCAGGCACTTGGGATACAGAAGTTAAACACAGGGATCCTATCTCAAGAAACTCTAAAGATTAGTGCCTATGGGTATTACAATAGTTTTTTTTTTTTTTTAAGGTTTTTTTTATTTTAAGTTTACTTATTTATTTTGAAAGAGAGAGAGAGAGAAAGCATGAGCAAGGAGGGGCAGAGAGAGAGAATTCTAAGCAGGTTCTGTGCTGTCAGTTCAGAGCCTGATCCGATGCAGGACTTGATCCCACAAACCCATGACCTGAACCATAATCAAGAGTTGGACGCTTAACTGACTGAGCCACCCAAGTGCCCCATAGGTATTACAGTTGTAAAAGGTATTTTCTCTCAATGACTTAGTATGTTGGATGGTAAGTAGGTCTCTGAGGCAGGCTGGATGGTGAATAATCAAGTTGACTGCAATGGTTAAGTAAAGGGCTCAGATGAATGAGGCCAAGATTAATGTTCAGTACAGGTGCCCATAAATCAGCCTCTTTTTGTTCCTGGTACAGCTAATCTCAGTTACTGATCTTGTAAACAGTTACCCTGACACAGGAAAAAGTAATGCAACTAGGTCAAACATTTTTATTCACTGTGTGCATAAAGAGTTGTATTCCTATATAACTTTTTATTATATTTATTAGAGAAATAACCCTGCTTACTTTTCCCTCCCCATCTCATTTCCCCTCTTCAGAGGAAATTATTTTCAATTCGTTTATCCATTTCATTTGATATTTTTCTCCATGTCTCTAAATAACATACCTATTGTGCTACCTCTTGATTTTTTTTTTTTTTTCTAGTTTTGGTCATTTTCTTTTGACTTCCCACTTTGCAAGATGAGGGTTTAGCTCTATTTCACTCTCCACATAGCAGCTTGGTACACCCACACTCACACATTCTTCTGGTCCCTCATGCCTCCCATACATTTATATTATAATAAGTGGTTAATACAATGTCTGATATTTACATCACTATGACAATGCAAATAAAGTTTGTAGTTGAGCCTCAGGTGATACCTTGTGATTACTTTTTGTTTTATATGCAGATTTTTGTTCTCCCTAGAGCAATTGAAAGAGAATTTGTTGCTTAGTTTTTTACTAAGCAAGATGTCATCAACTCATTCCAACGTTGATCCTGATTTTCTAAATGTTTTTCAATATGCTCAGCCATATCAGATATTCTATGTCTTGTAGACATAACTAGTTGATCCTTTCTATCTACTCCAAACTGGATAGGTTTGGAGATCTCTGAAGGCCTGCTGCCCTCTTGCTATTTTAGACTCTCCCTTCTCTATTATCCTGGTGAGTCTCTTTACTTTTGTCTTATGGTGAATTCCCCGTTGTCTGGTTTTCTTGGTTTACTCCCTTAATTTGGTGGAGCACTTCTTTAAATTTGCATGTCAAAAGATATCTTTATTCTAACTTCCCAACCAATGAATGTTATGGCTGTGAATTGAATTCCTCAGCCATTGCCATTGAAGAGTCTAATCACAATTTTGTTCTTTTACATGTAACTTAACGTCTCTTTCTCTGGAGTCACAAAATACCTTCTCTTTGTCTGCACTATCCTGAATTTTCATAATGATATCTTTTTTTTTTAAAAATTTTTTTTTTTCAACGTTTATTTATTTTTGGGACAGAGAGAGACAGAGCATGAACGGGGGAGGGGCAGAGAGAGAGGGAGACACAGAATCGGAAACAGGCTCCAGGCTCTGAGCCATCAGCCCAGAGCCCGACGCGGGGCTCGAACTCCCGGACCGCGAGATCGTGACCTGGCTGAAGTCGGACGCTTAACCGACTGCGCCACCCAGGCGCCCCCATAATGATATCTTTTGCTGGATGTTTATTTTACTAACTGGACTGGGATTTCAATCTGGAAAATCACATCTTCCAATTTGGGCAGTATGTCAATTATCAATTTATTGATTCCTTTTACTTTTTTTTCTCCCTTCTTTCTTTTCTGAATTCCTAATATTTGTGGTTGGACTTTAACCTTTTTTTCATCTCTTTAGCATTTTATTCTTGTTATGCCCAGAATTCGTGATCCCCAAAGACCACCAGGGAGCTGAGTCCCATGCAAAAGCAAAGAGCCTTTATTCTAGCTAGCTCCAGCTCAATCCCCTACCTGCACCGACACAGCGGTGAGATACTGGGGAGAGACAGTGAGTTTCAAAAGGACAAAGGTTTTATTGGGGCCTAGGGGCAGTTGGTGAGGTAATGGCTGTGGCCTCAGCCGATTGGCTGGGGAAGGGTCGGAGTCCTGTTACGCATGTCGAGGGGCGTGTTTTGATAGGGAATTTTGAACGGGTGAGCGGGAGGTTACTCAAGGGGAGGAGGCGTGGTCAAGGTGAAGGACACAGAACAAGATGGAGTCCGCCGGCATAGGCCCGCCCTTTGAATTCTAATTTCTGAGAGATTTCCTTGACTTTTTCTTCCAACCATTCCATTGAATGTTTTCATTTCTACTATTGTTTTTAAACTACCATATGTCTCTTTCTCCCCTCTAATATTCCTTTTTTTTTAAATTAAAAAAAAATTTTTTTTTAATGTTTATTTATTATTGAGAGACAGAGAGACACAGAGCGTGAGCAGGGGAGGGGTATAGAGAGGAGGAGACACAGAATCCGAAACAGGCTCCAGGCTCTGAGCTGTCAGCACAGAGTGAGACGCGGGGCTCAAACTCACAAACTGTGAGATCATGACCTGAGCTGAAATCAGTCACCCAACCAACTGAGCCACCCAGGCACCCCTCTAATATTCCTTTTTAATAATGCCCTGTTCTTGCTATATGTATGAAGGTGTTTTTAATTGTCTTTTGAAGTTTTCATCTTCTGACATACTGTCTATTTCCTCTAAGTTAATCCTTCTCTTTGATTTGATCTTGTGTTTCTTGGTAAAGACTTTCAGCAACTCTCTATTAATCTTTGGATGACTCTTTCTCTATGAGTGAGGTTCTCTTAGTTTTTGGATGTCTGAATATATTTTTATTTTGCTCTTATTTTAATAAGAATTTGACTAGGTAAAAAATTCTAGTTTGACAGTGATTTTCTCTCAGCACTTTGAATATTTGGATTTGTTAGTTTCTTATTTCTGGTATTTATTGTTGTTGATGAGAAATATACTGTTATACTTTAATATTATCATTTTTGTTGTGTCTTTGAGAGTTTTAAGATTATCTCTTTTTAGGGGCACCTGAGTGGCTCAGTTGTTAAGCATCTGACTCTTGATTTTGACTCAGGCATGACCTCACAGTTGTGAGATGGAGCCTCCATAGGGCTCTGTGCTGGGCATAGAGCCTACCTGGGATTCTTGCTCTCTCTTTCTCTCTGTCCTCCCCTGCTTGCACTTTCTTGCGTGCTCTCTTTCACTCTTGCAAAAATAAAAAAGACTATATTTTTAAATTTTCTGTGTTTTTCTACTATGTGGCTAAACTTGACTTTTATTATTATTATTACAAAAAATTTTTTAATGTTTATTTATTTTTGGGAAAGAGAGAGAGACAGAGTGCAAGCAGGGGAGAGGCAGAGAGAGAGAAGGAGATCCAGAATTTGAAGCAGGCTCCAGGCTCTGAGCTGTCAACCCAGAGCCTGATGTGGGGCCCAAACCCACAAATGGTGAGATCATGACCTGAGCTGAAGTCCGATGCTTAACCTACTGAGCCAACCATGTGCCCCTATTATTACTTTTAAATATGTCTTGCTTGGGGGCCCCTGGGTGGCGCAGTCGGTTAAGCGTCTGACTTCAGCCAGGTCACGATCTTGCGGCCGTGAGTTCGAGCCCCGCGTCGGGCTCTGGGCTGATGGCTCAGAGCCTGGAGCCTGTTTCCGGTTCTGTGTCTCCCTCTCTCTCTGCCCCTCCCCCGTTCATGCTCTGTCTCTCTCTGTCCCAAAAATAAATAAAAAACGTTGAAAAAAATTAAAAAAAAATGTCTTGCTTGGCATTCAGAAAGGGTCCTAAATATGACATTTTATACATTTTTAAAAACTGGTAAATTTTAGCAATATCTTTAAATATTTAAAAATGTCTTTCAGACTTTTCTTTCATTCTCCTCATCTGGAATTCCTTTTTTTTTTTTTTTTTTAAATTAATTTGTATTTATTTTTGAAAGAGAGATAGAGCGAGTGGGGGAGGGACAGAGAGACAGAAACACAAAATCTGAAGCAGGCTCCAGACTCTGAGCTGTCAGCACAGAGCCCAACGCTGGGCTCGAACTCATGAACCAGGAGATCATGACCTGAGCTGACATCAGAGGCTTAGCCAACTGAGCCACCCAGGCTCCCCTGGAATTCATATTAAACCTGGTTTTTCTTTATAATTATTGCAAGTTTTTAGTATTTCTGTCTCCTTATTCTGCATTCCATTTAGGGTAACCATGTAATTTATCATGCAAATGAAACAGTTTTGGGAACGAAAAAGGGCACTACAGTGATTATACAGTTAGTAAATCTGAATTTATTGGCTGAAAATTTTTATTATTTGTTGGTAGACTGGTAAAATAGATCTATTCAAAAAATATTTTTTAAATGTGGTGGGGTGCCTGGGTGGCTCAGTTGGTTAAGTGTCTGACTCTTGATTTCAGCTCATGCCATGATCCTACATTTGGTGAAATCAACACTTGCGTCAGGCTCTCTGCTGACAGTATGGAGTCTGCTTGGAATTCTCTCTCTCCCTTTCTCTCTGCCTCTCCACTGCTCTCTCTCTCTCTCAAAATGAATAAGTAAGTATTAAGAAAATAATAAAAATACGGTGCACTGTTGGTGGAAATGTAAATTGGTGTAGCCATTATGGAAAATAGTATGGAGGTTCCTCAAAAAATCAAAACTAGAAATACCATAAGATCCAGTAATTCCACTGTTGGGTATTTACCAAAGAAAATGAAAACACTAATTTGAAAAGATGTATGTTTCCCTATGTTTATTGCAGTATTATTTATAGTAGCCAAGATATCTATCAATGGATGGGTATATATATTGTATATACATACATATATATATACACACACACATATATATACATATACAGTATATATACATGTATATATGTGTATATATATAAGTATATGTGTGTGTGTGTGTGTGTGTGTGTATATATATATATAATGCAGCCATATAAAATAGAATGAAATCTTGCCATTTGTGTCAATATGGATGGACCTAGAAGATATTATGTTAAGTGAAATAAGCCAGACCGAGAAAGACAAATATCATATGATTTCACTTCCAGAAACAGACTCATAAATACAGAGAACAAACTGGTGGTTGTCAGATGGGAAGGGGGTAGAAGGACTGGTAAAATAGATGAAGGGGTTTAAAAGGTACAAGCTTCCAGTTATAAAATAAATTAGTCCAGAGGATGAAAAACACAGCATAAAGAATATAGTCAATAACATTGTAATAATTTTATATGGTGACAGATGGTAACTATACTTTTCATGGTGAGCATTGCACAACATGTAGAATTGTCGAATCACCTTGTTGTAAACCTGTAACTTATATGACACTGCATGTCAACTATACTTCAAAGTCTTTCTAAAAACCATATATCCTTGATCTCTAGAGCAAAATTAAAGCTTTCTTGTACTGACTAACTAGACATTTAAAGAAATGCAAATAGACAACTTTTCTGTTATAAATTCATGTACTTTAATAAACTTTTTAGTCACATTTATTTCCAATACCATATCACTGATAGTGTTCTGAATAACGTGTTTTTCAATACCTCTTATTATCTCTCTTATCTTCATAAAATTACCTGCAGTGTTATTCATAGTTGCATTTTATGGCTAATGCATTTGAAATTGTTGACTCTTCAATGGACTCTTCTTTATTAAGAAAATAGTCTTCACAGGTGTTGATATAATTAGTACATGCTGAGAAAATTTTGTTAGACGATATTCTCAATACTAACTTTTTTAGTTAGAACTTTGTAAATATTTTAGCTTCCATTCAAAAAATCTTTCTTCAAAATATTTTACAAGATGAAACTCAAATACATTTTCCATGTCCATTATTCTTCTGAATATTTTACCAATTTTAAATCCTGCATAATTCTCAATTTTATTTCATTGTAACATTGTAATACCGAATGTACATTTACCCAATTAAAAATAATAACTATCAAAATATTTGTTCTAGAAGTTGAGGTATTTATTTATTTATTTGTTTGTTTATTTATTTATTTATTTATAGATGTTTATTTATTTTCCAGAGAGAGAGAGAGAATGAGCACATGAGTGGAGGAGGGGCAGAGAGAGAGAGGGAGACAGGGAATTCTAGGCAGGCTCTGAGCTGTCAGTGCAGAGCCCAGTGGGGATGGGGTGGGGCTTAGGGCTTGAGCTTAGGAACTGTGAGATCACGACCTGAGCTGAAGTCGGATGCTTAACCAACTGAGCCATCCAGGCACCTTGAAACTGAGGTATTTTAAAGCACAATTTTTAAATTTTAAAATTAAATTTTCTGTACCATTGAGCACTCATAGTTTATTTTGTTTAGTTTCTTTTTCTTTCTGTCCTTTCTTGTGTAGGGATAAATATCAATGTTTTCCTATTTATGAGTTGTTTTCCAATCATTGTAACTTACTAAAAGTTTTAAAAACTGAAATGTTTTCTGCTCCCTATGTTTAAAGCTTGGATTATTGGGGCACCTAAGTGACTCGGCTGAGTGCCTGACTCTTGATATCCAACCAGGTCATGGTCCCAGGGTCATGGGATCGAGCCCCGCATTGAGTTCCACACTGAGTGTTGGAGCCTGCTTGAGATTCTCTCCCTCTCTCTCTCTCTCTCTCCCTCCCCCTCTGCCCCTCTTGCCAACTTGCCCTCTCTCTCTCTAAAATAAAAACAACAAAACCAAAACCAAAACAAACAAACAAAAAACAACCCAAGAAACAAACTTGGATCACATAATTCCCTCTGATTCAACACAAAATGTAGAGTAGTCCCCCCTTATCAGTGGGGTATATGTATCGAGATCCCCAGTGGATGCCTGAAACTGCAGACAGTACCGAATCCTGCATATGCTATGATTTTCTTATACATCTATACCTATGATAAAGTCTAATTTATAAGTTAAGCACAGCAAGAGAATACCAATAATAACTAATAAAATAGAACAATTATAACAATGTACTGTAATAAAAGTTATGTGAATCTGGTCTTTTTTCTCAGAATATCTTCTTGTACTGTACTCCTCCTTTTCCTTCTTGTGGTGATGTCACATGATAAAATGTCTACACGGTGAGATGAAGGGAGGTGAATGACATAGTGTGACGTATCTTTAAGCTACTATTGACTTTCTGACAACATGTCAGAAGGACTTTAGTTGCCTGTGGATAAATGAAACCACAGAAAGTGAAACCAAGGATAAGGGGAGGCTACTGTAATCAGAACTGACAGGAACTGTTTACCAAAACATTCAATGTAATTGTGGGAAACTTAGTTAGGTTCATCTATAAAACAGTTTTTCAAAGGTTTGAACATACCTGAAGTATGACTAATGAGAAGAAGCGATGGGAGAAAGTGTGTAGTGCCATGCTGAAGTAATTTTTGGTATCCAATAGGAGACACATCATGCAAATTTTGTAGGTCAGTTATTCTGCTTGTATAAGAAAATATTTGCAAAGCTAGTCAGCTACAGCTTCTATTTTGATTGGTAAAGTAGGTCCGCTTCTTTGAATGCTATTTAAATTATGCTTGTACCACAAACAATTCCAATTATCTTTCTGATTCACAGATTTCTTTTTTTATTTAAAATGTTTTAATGCTTATTTTTGAGAGAGAGAGAGAGAGAGCGCGCAAGTACAGGTGGGAGAGGAGCCGAGAGAGAGGGGGAACAGAGGATCTGAAGTGGGCATTGACAGCCTGATGTGGGGCTCAAATTCACGACCCAACCATGAGATCATGACCTGAGCAGAAGTCGGAGGCTTAACTGATAGCCACCCAGGCATCCTGAGAATATTTTTTTTTAATGTGACACTGTCCTCTACTAAAATTTGTGTTCATATTGTGAACTACCAAACAAATAATTTTTATTTTCAATGTTTACCTTTTTAAATGAGTTTGTAGCACACACCAACATGTCAGCTATTTCATCTTCAAACAGAAAGAACTTCCAAAAGCTTCACTTTTTTAATTCATGAATTGGGTGAACACAATCTATTGTTTGAATTAACCGATATCTCTATTTGAAAGACTGATAAAACTGTTGTAAAACTAAGGTCGTATTACTGGGAATTTTCTTCTGTTAATGGACTCAGCATGAATGGCTTTCAATTCCTTTTTGGTATATGCACAAAAAACATGAAAATGTAGATGTTGGCAGTTTACTTCTTCCTTTTTGATTTGGATACCTTTTATTTCTTGCCTGATTGCTGTGGCTAGGGCTTCCAGTCCTATGTTCGATAGAAGTTGTGAGAGTTGAAAATCTTTGTATTGTTCCTGATCTTAGAGGAAAAACTTGGTTTTTTACTGTTGAGTATGATGTTAGCTGTGGGCTTGTCATGTATGGCTTTTGTTATGTTGAGATACATTCCTTCTGTACCCAATTTGTTGAGTGTTTTTATGATGAAAAATTGTTGAACTTGATCAAATGCTTTTTCTGCATCTACTGAGATGATCATATAATTTTTATCCTTCATTCTGTTAATGTGGTGTACCACAGTGATTGATTTGCCTATGTTGAATTATCTTTGCGTCCCAAGGATAAGTCCATTTGCTTATAGTGTATGATTCTTTTAATAAGTTACTGAATTTGGTTGGCTAGTGTTCTGTTGACGATTTTTGTATCTATGTTCATCAGAGATATTGGCTTATAGTTTTGTTATAGTGTCTTTGGCTTTATTAGACTAATGCTAGCCTCACAAAATGAGTTTGAAAGTGTTCCCTCGTCTTCAGTTTTTTTGAAGAGTTTGACAAGGATTGGCATTAATTCTTCTTTATATCATAGAAGCCACCAGTGAAGCCATCTGGTCCTGGGCTTTTATTTGTTTTGATTACTTATTCAATCTCCTTACTTGTTATTGATCCCATTCTGGGATCCCATTCCCAAGGCTGAATTTATGATTCAGCCTTGATAGATTATATGGTTCTAGGAATTTATCCATTTTCTTCTAGTTTATTCAGGTTGTTGGCATATACTTGTTCATGATAGTTTCTTATGATTCTTTGTATTTCTGTGGTAACAGCTGTAATATCTCCTCATTCATTTCTGATTTTATTTGGTCTCTTTTTCTTAATCTAGCTAAAGGCATTTGACCAAAATGAAAGGTCGTGCTCTACTGAGAGATATGAATGAAATGCACCTTCTACAGAAGTACATTAATGTCATCTTTAGGTCTAGTCTTTTAAAAGTAACAACTAACTTTTTTTTTTTTAATTTTTTTTCAACGTTTTTTATTTATTTTTGGGACAGAGAGAGACAGAGCATGAACGGGGGAGGGGCAGAAAGAGAGGGAGACACAGAATCGGAAACAGGTTCCAGGCTCCGAGCCATCAGCCCAGAGCCTGACGTGGGGCTCGAACTCACGGACTGTGAGATCGTGATCTGGCTGAAGTCGGACGCTTAACCGACTGCGCCACCCAGGCGCCCCTACAACTAACTTTTTAAAAAAAATATTTATTTATTTTTGAGAAAGAAAGAGACAGAGGGTGAGTGGGGGAGGGACAGAAAGAGAGGGAGACACAGAATCCAAAGCAGGATCCAGGCTCCGAGGTGTCAGCACAGAGCCCGACGCGGGGCTCGAACTCACAGCTGTGAGATCATGACCCGAGCCGAAGTCAGATGTTCAACTGACTGAGCCACCCAGGCGACCCGTTCTTTAGTTTTGTTTTGTTTTTTTTAATGTTTATTTATTTTTGAGAGAAAGAGACAGCATGAGGAGGGGAGGGGCAGAGAGAGAGGGAGACACAGAATCCGAAGCAGGATCCAGGCTCCAAGCTGTCAGTAGGAAGTCTGACACCGGGCTGGAACCCACAAACCGTGAGATCATGACCCGAGCTGAAGTCAGAGGCTTAACCGACTGAGTCATCCAGGGGCCCAGTAACAACTAACTTTTGAAGTAGACTTAGGTCTAGGGTTTTCATGTGGTCACCAATATTATTGTAGTCTGCACAATAGATGGTAAATGACAACAAGCATATTCATCATCAACTTTCTTGAGAAATAAAAATTGAGTACTTAATTTTTTATTATCATGCATTTTTTTTCTGAGTCCACTTAGGCCAACAGGTTTATCACTAAAAGGTCAAATTATAAAGCAAATAAGTAGTTGTAGATTTATACCACACACAAACAAATGCAAAGTGCTGTATCAGGAACATTCATTCAGACCACTTTCTACATGCTCTATGATAGGACTGGTCAGTCTCTATTTCTTAAACACTTTTCACCTAAGCTATAACTTCTTGCATTCCTCATTGTTCTCACCAACTGGTGACCCACAGGCTTCATGCAAATCTCAAATTTTGCCCTGCTTGTGGGTGGAGCTGGCAAGAATGGCATCTTTTTTGCCTTTTTAGTACCTTCTGAGGCTGGAAGGAGACAGGGGGCCCAAGCCACTCACTAATGAGGGCACTTTGTTTTTGCAGTAAGTTCCCTGGACACTGTCCTTCGAAAGACCCTTCGAAAGGGTCTAAGTATTAGACCCACTGTTTCTGAAATGTGTGGGGAAAAGCCAGCTGGGTTTTTAGTGGAGCATCTCATATACTATTAGAGAAGACCTGGGCAGAAGTTGGAGTACTAAGTGAAAGTATCAAACCCATCCTGGCATGTTTTAATGCAACTAATTAAAAATTTTAAATATGGGACAAATGATATATTGCACAGGGCTCTGGAGCAAAAGGCACGAACTAATATGTTCATAGAGCTCTTCTCTAACTTGAGATGAATTCTTCAACACTATCTTCTAATTTACAAATATTTTATTTATTGGGTCCATTTCAGTTTATTAATTTTTCTTTGCACCTTAAAAAGCTTCAGTGATGGCACAAAAACAGACACATAGACCAATGGAATAGAATAGAAACCCCAGAACTAGACCCACAAACGTATGGCCAACTCATCTTTGACAAAGCAGGAAAGAACATCCAATGGAAAAAAGACAGCCTCTTTAACAAATGGTGCTGGGAGAACTGGACAGCAACATGCAGAAGGTTGAAACTAGACCACTTTCTCACACCATTCACAAAAATAAACTCAAAATGGATAAAGGACCTAAATGTGAGACAGGAAACCATCAAAACCTTAGAGGAGAAAGCAGGGAAAGACCTCTCTGACCTCAGCCGTAGCAATCTCTTACTCGACACATCCCCAAAGGCAAGGGAATTAAAAGCAAAAGTGAATTACTGGGACCTTATGCAGATAAAAAGCTTCTGCACAGCAAAGGAAACAACCAACAAAACTAAAAGGCAACCAACGGAATGGGAAAAGATATTCACAAATGACACATCGGACAAAGGGCTAGTATCCAAAATCTATAAAGAGCTCACCAAACTCCACACCCGAAAAACAAATAACCCAGTGAAGAAATGGGCAGAAAACATGAATAGACACTTCTCTAAAGAAGACATCCGGATGGCCAACAGGCACATGAAAAGATGTTCAGCGTCGCTCCTTATCAGGGAAATACAAATCAAAACCACACTCAGGTATCACCTCACGCCAGTCAGAGTGGCCAAAATGAACAAATCAGGAGACTATAGATGCTGGAGAGGATGTGGAGAAACGGGAACCCTCTTGCACTGTTGGTGGGAATGCAAATTGGTGCAGCCGCTCTGGAAAGCAGTGTGGAGGTTCCTCAGAAAATTAAAAATAGACCTGCCCTATGACCCAGCAATAGCACTGCTAGGAATTTATCCAAGGGATACAGGAGTACTGATGCACAGGGGCACTTGTACCCCAATGTTCATAGCAGCACTCTCAACAATAGCCAAATTATGGAAAGAGCCTAAATGTCCATCAACTGATGAATGGATAAAGAAATTGTGGTTTATATACACAATGGAATTCTACGTGGCAATGAGAAAAAATGAAATATGGCCTATTGTAGCAACGTGGATGGAACTGGAGAGTGTGATGATAAGTGAAATAGGCCATACAGAGAAAGACAGATACCATATGGTTTCACTCTTATGTGGATCTTGAGAAACTTAACAGGAACCCATGGGGGAGGGGAAGGAAAAAAAAAAAGAGGTTAGAATGGGAGAGAGCCAAAGCATAAGAGACTTAAAAACTGAGAACAAACTGAGGGTTGATGGGGGGTGGGAGGGAGGAGAGGGTGGGTGATGGGTATTGAGGAGGGCACCTTTTGGGATGAGCACTGAGTGTTGTATGGAAACCAATTTGTCAATAAATTTCATAAAAAAAAAAAGAATAAAGTGAAATATGTTAGTACTGTAAAAAAAAAAAAGCTTCAGTGAGTATATTTTTCCTTTGCAAGGTTTCTAATTGGTTACTTCTATTTATTTCTCATTGTTTCATTTCTGCCTCTAAATTTTTTGCCTCCTTTAAGACTGTTCTATTAGTTTAATAGTAGATTGTCATTAGATTTCTTTTTAAAAAAATTTTATTTTCTTGTAGCAAGAATACTTAACATGAGATCAACCTTTTAACAAATTTTTAAATGTACAGTACAGTATTGTTGATTATAGGTACAATCCAGAACTCTTGAACTTACTCATCTTGCTTAACTGAAACTCTAAGCCTGATGATTAGTTTCTTTATGTGTTTGCAGTTTGGCTTTGAAGTTTCATCTTGAACCAGGGGAATCTCTACTCTTTCCATGATCCCCCACTCCCCATCTAGCATGTGGTGTTTAAGTCACCTTTTCCTGGTCCTCTGATTTCCCAATCCAGAACTACAATTGTTGCCTGGTGTTGATATTGTTGGTATTACAGGTGCTTTGGTTCTGTGATTTGTGGCCGTTTCTAATGTGTATATTTTGGGTAACCATTTGGCTGCTGGTTGCATGTAGTTTTTCCTTCAAGATGATATCTCCTTTTTAACCCTCACCCCATTTTGGACCCTAACACTTGACAAAAAGTTTAATGTTTTATTTCGATTTTGTTGTTAGGTCCCATTAAAATATGACCTTAGCTGAAGTGGCTATACCAAAAGAGATATATCAAAATGTTTTAGAACTATTTTATGCCATTGTTATCTGGTATGATATAACAGTGTTCTTTTTCTTCCCTTCCTTTCTGTGGGAGTTGCTGTTGGTGCTACAGATGTATTTCCTCAGCAATCACTATTTTTTTTTAATTTGAGAGAGAGAGAGAGAGAGAGAGAGGCAGAGTAAGAAAGAGAGAATCTTTTTTTTAAATCTTTTTAAATTTTTATTTATTTTTGAGAGAGAGAGGGAGAGACAGAGCACAAGTGGGGGAGGGGCAGAGAGAGAGGGAGACACAGAATCCGAAGCAGGAGAGAGAGAGAGAGAGAATCTTATGCAGGCCCCAAGCTCAGTGCAGAGCCCAATGCGGGGCTTGATCCCACGACTCTGGGAACATGAGCCAATTTGACAATAAATTATATTTAAAAAAATGAAATTAATAAAAGAAAAAAAAAGACACTCAACTGACTGAGCCACCCAGGTGCCCCAGCAATCACTATTCTTAAACACCCTGAAAAATTCATCTCAGTTTGTGTTCCCTCAGGGGCAGACTTTGAGACAAAGATTTTAATGGAAGTGTTTTTTGGTTTTTTTGAAAATTTAGGAAACATGCGCAGGAGAGTATGTGTATTGATATGCTCAGGGGAACATAGTAAATAAAGGGTACATTATTAAGCCAAGTTGTCAGAGTGGAAGACAAGCTTAATCCTGAGGGAGATCTCTGGCAGATGGTTAAAACACATGCCTCATAAGTATTACACTCCAGAGACGTAAGAACTTGGGTATATCCATGCCAATTTCCATGTCATGGGTTGAGGGTTGCTCCTCAGGGTTTTTGGTGCTCCCATCCCCACCTGCCTTTCCAACCTGCCATGTGTGTGGACAGTGGTCTTCCATATTTCTGAAAGAAGACCACCAGCAAAGAGATACAGATCACAATATTGTGATTTATAAGAAACATATATTTGGCCATTTGGATGACCAAAATGTATTTCTAATATATATTTGGTCTTTGTCCATCCACTATTTCTGGCTCACAGCTCCTCAAACCTTTGGAATTTCTTGTGATGAGAGTGATAAAGGTCTTTTATTAGGTTAATGGGTGATGTTTGGAAAGCCTCTAAGGATGGGGGGCTGGTAGCCAGGAGAACTGAAACCTTGTGATTGGGAGGTTGGAACTTTTAGCTTCCCTCTTTCCTCCCGTCTCTAGTGGGGGAGAGAGGCCCTTAATCACTAATGGCCAATGATTTAATGAACCATGATTATGTAGTGAAGCTTCCATAAAAACCCACAAGGACAGGGTTTGGAGATCTTCCAGGCTGGTGAACATGTAGAGGTTCTGGGAGAGAGGCACTCCGGAAAGGGCATGGAAGTTCTGTGCCCCTTCTCGCATACCTTGCCTTCCACACCTCTAACATCTGGACGTTCATCTCTAACGTATGCTCTTATAATAAATGGTAAAGTATAAGTAAAGTGTTTTCCTGAGTTCTATGAGCTGCTCTAGCAAATTAATTGAACCTTAGAAAGGGGCCGATGGTGGGGGGACGGGGGAGAGGGGAACATGGGTGATGGGCATTGAGGAGGGCACTTGTTGGCATGAGCACTGAGTGTTGTATGTAAGCCATGAACCACGGGAATCTACCCCTAAAACCAAGAGCACACTTTACACACTGTATGTTAGCCAATTTGACAATAAATTAGTTAAAAAAAACAAACAAGAAAATCAGCTGTACTGAGAATCAGGCTCGCGATTTCACTGTAATGGTGGCAGGTTTAAAAAGGACTGATTTACAACACTACCAAGATTCCTATGATAAACTCAGGACCCTCATAAGGAATAAACAGATTCTGAGACTTGGGATAGAGAGTTTATGTAGATACAAATGAAAACATTGATCTCAAGATAAGTCTGAACCTCTGAACTTTGTTAGAAAAGAGCAAAATGTTTTTACCTAGAGACCATGCACCTAACATGGATGTTTTATCTTGAAATCTGCCCCACCTCCATTTGCATGATAAATGCTTTTTCATCCCTTCATTTTCAATGTGCCTGTGTCTTTAGATCTGAAATGAGTCTCTCGTAGGCAGCATATACAAGGGTGTTGCTTTTTTATTCATTGCATGTCCCTGTGTTTTTTGATTATAGTGTTTAGTCCGTTTATATTCAAGGTGGTTATTGAAAGGTATGTACTAATTGCCATTTTGTTAGTTGTTTTATGGTTGTTTTTGTAGTTCTTCTCTATTCTCTTCTATTGCTGTCTTCTCTCATGGTTTGCTGGCTTTCTTTAGTTATATACGTGGATTCCTTTCTCTTTATTTTTTGCATATCTATTACCAAGTTTTGATTTGTGGTTACCATTAGGTTTATATATAACATTATGCACATAGCAGTCTATATAAAGTTTATGGTTGTTTAAGTGTAAAACCATTCTAAAAACACTAAATTGTCATTCCTTACATTTTAGGTGTATGGTGGCATATTTTACATCCTTTTATTTTGTGATTCCCTTGACTGATGTTTATAATATACTTAATTTTACTGCCTTTTTTCTTTCTATTTTCCTCATTCTTGCTTATGGTCTTTCCTTTCCACTTAAAAAGTCCCCTTTAACATTTCTCGTAGGTTTAATGGTCATGAATTCCTTTAACTTTTGTTTGTCTAGGAACTCTTTAGCCCTCTTCCTATTCTGAATGATAGCCTTGCTGGATAGAGTATTCTTGGCTACAGGTTTTTTCCTTTTAGCACTTCGAATATATCATGCCACTCCCTTCTTGCCTGAGGAGTGCTGAAAGCTCAGCTGGTTGCCTGATGGGGTTTATCTTGTACGTAACTGTTTTTCTTTTTTCTTACTGCTTTTAAACTTCTCTGTTTATCACTACTTTGGTCATTTTAATTACTATGTGTCTTTGTGTGGACCTTATCGGGGTGATTTTGTTGGGGGCTCTTCATGCCTCCTGGATCTGAAGACATACCCTTTGGTAAAACAGGAAGGAATGTGCTATTGGGAGGGTGGGACCCTGGAATCGTCTAACAGACAAACAAAAAATTCCTTTATGGCTGCTTTGTCAGATGTGGTATCTTTACAAGAATAGATGAGCATAGTCTCTGACACTTGCTCTGTGGCTATTGATATGATAAATGCCCCCCCCCCCTTTTTTTTTTCCATCAGTAAAAATCAATGAGAAAGAAAAGATTAAGAGCAGTTTATGTTTGTCTGGCTGGGCAGGCATTCATACACATTCACATTTTTACCCTGGTACTATGTTAACCAGCTGTGCCTAATGGCCCCATTGACCCTCATTTCCCACGAACATTTGGCATTCCCTGGCTTTCTGAGTTTTTCCCTACAGTAAGGAAGCACAGGGTATGGGTTCAGGGAAGGGGCATCATATTTGGGAGCCCAGGGAATTTCAGATTCTGTGACCCGTCTCTATTTCTTCATCTCTCCCTCTTCATACCAATGGACAATGAGAAACCATAAACTCTCTTCAGTAAGAGTTCTTTGAAAGAACAAAGTTCCAGATATTCTGGGTGCTCCGAGGCTCCTCTGGGACAGATTTGGAAGGGAAAACACAGAACACAGAGAAGCTTATGAGAAGTTTATTTTACAGACCACAACAGATACTCCCGCCCACTCTCTGTAGAGGAACCATCCTCGGGGGCAGACAAGGGCTTCCACCAAGATCAGCCTACGGTTATGGTCCCAATGGTATATATATATTGTGGTTCCAAGGGCATCACTGCCTCATTGTTGGGGCAGATATCTAGTTGTTCAGTAACGTGGGCCACTGCTACTATTTTTGCAGTTTCTGAAAGAGACAAGGACAAAGATCTTTTCTGATAACACTGTAACCCCGAGTTTTCTGGCTTTTTTTTACTAGTTTCAGGAACCTCTCTACTGGGACCCAGTTTCCCCCCAGTCATCTGCAAATATATCTCCCTTGTTAGCTTTTCTCATACAACCCCTCACCTTTCAGACCTGGGCATAGTCCCCATCCACTCTCCCTTTTCCTTCCCTCCTTTCCCTCCACCCTTCTGCCCTGACATTCTGTTTCATATCTGGAGTAACATTTCTCTTTATGGTTTCCCTACCCTAGTAGATAGTTCTTCACTTGGATGACCCCTATGCTTACTATTTTTAAAAAATTTTTAATGTTTATTTATTTTTGAGAGAGAGACAGAGCATGAGTAGGGGAGGAACAGAGAGAGAGGGAGACACAGAATCCAAAGCAGGGTCCAGGCTCTGAGCTGTCAGCACAGAGCCCGATGCGGGGCTTGAACCCACAAACAGTGAGATCGTGACCTGAGCCCGAGTCGGACACTCAACCGACTGAGCCACCCAGGTGCCCCACCCTATACTTACCATTGATGTGAAAGTCCCAGTAGAAATTTCTTGGAGCATTCTCACAAAGGCAGGCAGTGAAACGATAGCTAAAAGGACCTTCGATTGTAATGTTGCTTCTGAGGTAAGATGTAATCTGGGGAGGAAGAAGTGGGCAGAGAGGACCCAGTGTTAGTCTGGGGAGTGGGAAAGGGAAAGAAAGACAAGAGAGCATGAAAGAGGAGAAGGAGGAGGCAGAAGAGGAGGAGGAGGAGGAGGAGGAGAACATCTTTCATGCACAAAGAGCAGGGACAGATGTAGACCAGAAGCACTGGGGAGTCCTCTTTTGTTTATCATTTTCAGGAGCTAAAGCCTAGGTCAGAAGGTTTTCTGGCAACATGTCCTGCTTTAGTGCTATGGGTCTGGGCTCCGAAGGGAAGAGGTAAGTGAATTGACAGGGCAAGGAGAACTCATTCTGAGGCAGCCTTCATCTGAGGAGCAGGCTTGCTGTGGTTTCCTGGCTAAGGCTTTCAGGAATGGCCTGCTACCACAGCTTGGATCTTGGGTGTGGAGGCCAAAACCGGACCTTGCTCCTGGAACTATGCTCCTCCCAACTCTGTGATCTTTGATGATTGGAGTGACATCTCTCAGTCTCTCTTTCCTCAGTTGTGAGAGGAAAACAGTCACCTACCAGACTTGGCTGTTAGATAAACAGATGAAATCTTGAAGGTAAATTTCCTTTTTCCTTTTTTAACTTGAGAGGGCTTTGCAACTTGATATGTAAGTTTCAGCAGCGTCAGGAAGCTTTTGTTTGGTTAGTGTTCAGCAAGGGGTGTTACCCTGGAGTCCATGGACCCAGGGGGGTCTGTGGATAGAATTCACTGAGTCTGTGAACTCAGATGGAAAGAAATTGTATCTTTATTTTATTAACCTCTCACTGAAATTGAACATTTCCCTCCCACTATGTCATCAATGATCCTCAGTGGCATTTGCAGTGTGTGTGATTTTATCACGAAGGGAAACAGATGTGTTCATACCATTTTACAGGTTTATATATCTCAAACTATTATCTGAATGCATCACTACCTTGAACACAGGGACATTATATCACGGGGTTGCATGGTCATGGCTGGGGCCATCTGCCCATCTCCTGAAGCTTGCCCAGGTAACTGGAAACTGTGCACTAAATAGCTTGTCAGCTCTAAATGGTGAGCTCAAGATTTCTCCCCATTGGAATTTTACTCAGAATATTTTGGAGATCCTGGCATTTCTTTCAAGAAACAAACTCTTGCTGGGGGTTTATCTCTTATGACATTTACAACAGTTTATCCCAATGAGTCAGAATTTTCAACACTTGAACATTCAAAACAAAAAGTCAGAGGCCACTGGAATTCACTTGTCAAAACCAATGTACAGTTGGAGCCACTTATTCAGGCTGAGCAACAAGAACCGTTATGTAGATCATCTTTATAAGATAAATTTTAACTTGTCTATATTTTAAATGTATTGCCTTTTTAGCTAATATGTCAATAAAGTAATGTAAACAGTACCGTATCAAAAGTTTATTTTTAATAATCATTATCATTTGTTTTTCAATATGGTAGTTTTCCTGTGTAGTCCAATGCATTTTATTTACACATTTATTTATTTATTATTTTTTTTGAGAGAGAGAGAGAGAGAGAGAGAGAGAGAGAAAGAGAGCAAGCGCACCAGCCAGGGAGAGGGGCAAGAGGAGAGAGAGAAATAATCCCAAGCAGGCTCCACACTCAGCATGGAGCCCCATGCAGGGCTCAATTCCACGACCCCAGGACTGCAACCTGAGCTAATGTCTAGAATCAGATGCTTGGGGCGCCTGGGTGGCGCAGTCGGTTAAGCGTCCGACTTCAGCCAGGTCACGATCTCGCTGTCTGTGAGTTCGAGCCCCGCGTCGGGCTCTGGGCTGATGGCTCAGAGCCTGGAGCCTGTTTCTGATTCTGTGTCTCCCTCTCTCTCTGCCCCTCCCCCGTTCATGCTCTGTCTCTCTCTGTCCCAAAAATAAATAAACGTTGAAAAAAAAAAATAGAATCAGATGCTCAACTGACTGAGCCAAACCAAGTGCCCCTATTCACACATTTAAAAGTAATTTCCTCATAAACATTCCCTAGACTTCAAGAGATCAACAAAATGGTCCATACCACAAATGTTTAATTTTTTTTATGTTTATTCAGTTTTTGAGAGAGAGAAAGACAGAGAGAGAGAGACAGAGAGAGAGAGAGACACAGAGAGAGAGAGACAGAGAGAGAGAGACAGAGAGAGAGAGCGAGGCAGTGTGAGTGGGGAGGGGCAGAGAGGGAGACAGAATCCGAAGCAGACTCCAGGCTCTGAGCTGTCAGCACAGAGCTCCACGTGAGGCTCAAACCCATGAACCATGAGATCATGACCTGAGCTGAAGTCCGATGCTTAACTGACTGAGCCACCCAGGCACTTCCATACCACAAATGTTTAAGCAAAGCACTGTGGTTTGCTACAAGTTCTCTTCAACCTTAAAAGATTATACAATCTTTATATTCATGATTGAGGGTATAATCTATTTTAATTTTAAATTTGTGATCCTAATACCTCACTTGATCAAAAATTTACTTGCAAAACATGATAATTGTTAGAAAATGAAGATTAGGTATTAGAATCTTCACACATAAAAATTATATTTTCCTAAATTAAAAAAAATCTGAAGATGTTTCTGTAGCCAGACATTTTTTTATATTGGAAGCTACAAATAAAAATTGGTTGACCAGAACTAACAAAATTCTTTCTAATTTGCAATGTATTCTATGAGATTCCTTGTACTTGGGTAGGTTTTAAAAAGATTGCCTGGGCGCCTAGGTGGCTCAGTTGGTTGAGCATCCGACTTTGGCTCAGGTCATGATCTCTTGGTTCCTGAGTTCGAGCCCTGTGTCAGGCTCTGTGGTGACAGCCCAGAGCCTGGAGCCTGCTTTGGATTCTGGGTCTCCCTCTCTCTCTGTCCTTCCCCTACTTGCACTCTCTCTCTGTCTGAAAAATGAATAAACATTAAAAAATTATTTTAAAAAATTGTTCTTTTCTTCTTTTACTTATTATTTTTTTAATATGAAATTTATTGTCAAATTGGTTTCCATCCAACACCCAATGCTCATCCCAACAGGTGCCCTCCTCAATGCCCATCACCCACTTTCCCCTCCCCCCACCCCTCAGTTTATTCTCAGTTTTTAAGAGTCTCTTAATGTTTGTCTCCTTCCCTCTCTGTAACGTTTTTCCCCCTTCCCCTCCCCCATGGTCTTCTGTTAAGTTTCTCAGGATCCACATAAGAGTGAAAACATATGGTATCTGTCTTTCTCTGTATGTATTAGCATTGTTCTTAAAACATAGTCCTATGAATCACAGTAGCACAAAATTATTTCACGTGTGATTTTGTTGATTAAGCACATTTTTTTACACCTATCACTTTTTCAGGGGTGGAAACAGACTTTCATTATCTATCATTACCAGGAACTACCATTATCACAAGACCTTTATGCACACATTCTCATTCTTTTTGTCGTCAGTCGTTATGATAAATAAAACACAGAATTGAGAAATTATGATGTGGCCTCCCTCCCACCCCCAGCTAACATGCAGTATTCACATTCTTGGACTGTGAACAGACAAATTTGACAAAGCAGCCATGTTGTTCTTTGCTCAGTGATCAGAAATCTTTCTCTTACAGATATGGGGCCATTTCTAGAATATATTTTAAGGAATAACAATTCTCATGCTTCCAATTCTGTTTTCTTTTTAATCATTGTACTTAAATCTAATTTGAGTTAGGAAACTCATGCATGTGCTGCCTGAGAGAGTGTACTTCTAGAAGGAGGCAGGGGAGAAACTCCTGGGTTTTGGCCATAGAACAGAGGTAGCTAACAAGGGGCAGATTGCGTGTGGGGGACAACACGAGAGGAGACTGCTGGCAGGGAAGAGAAGGACACACTCTTCCCTGGGGAAAAGCCCGAAACCTGCACGGGTCCCTTCTCCTTGTGGCCCAGAGCAGCTGGTGATAAGGCACAGGTGAGACTTATGCTCATTTCCATTTGAAAACCTCTGATGTAATAAAGGGATTGGACCTCCCTCCCACAACTGCGAATTGGAGAAAGGGGAGAAGACAGCGTGGGCTCCTTGTTGGGGAGAGGAGGCTGGAACAGGAGTGAACTTCTGACGATAGAGCAAAAGGGCAGAGGGAGGGGGGGTCAACGCAGCCTTTGCTCAGAGTTCACTGCCAAGTTGCAAATCTTATCCCTTGTGTTCTGTGCAACATATCTCTTCTGCCCACCTGCCTCAATGCACTGGATGGGGTTGCAGTTTTCCTTGTGAGAACCCCCTATCCCCACCTCTCCTCCCAAACAATCATCTTCCGGACCTTGGAGGAACTCTTACCACTTCTCTCCCAGCTCATAAGCTTTTCCTCTCTTCTCCCTCTTAGCTGTGTTTTTCTTCACTACCCATTCCTTCTTTCCTTCTCTTCCTTCCTACACCTCAGGATCGGATTCCTTTATCTGTAAAATGAGAATAGTAATCTGCCCCGAGGTCTGATGATTGTTCTGAGGATCAAGTATATATGAGAATTGGGAGCATGAGGATTGCAGTTCATCATATTATTAAGTATAATGCATGATATTAAAGTGAGAGATTAATCTAATTGTATTCATAACTAAGGAGTCAGATTTGTCTTGAGTTCACCCCCTACCCCAGGCCTCTACTTACCACCATACATTCTCGCAATTCTGTTTTAACATTCAGCTTCACAGTGATTTCTTCACTTGCGTTTACTCTGCGGGGCATCTGTACCTCCATTTTCATCACTTTTCGACCGCTTTGGGGAACAGGGAAGGAGGGTAGAGATCAGAGATCTGTCCCGTGCACGAGAGGAGCACACAATGAGCAGAGCGTAAGCAACAGGGAAGGTGTAAAGCAAAGGGGATAATGAGAGCTGAATCAATTGCTGAGCATCAGAACCCCTGGACTTTTTTTAATTTTTATTTTTTAATTTACATCCAAGTTACTTAGCATATAGTGCAATAATGAAGAACCCCTGGAAATTTTTGATCCTTGTTTGCTTTGGTTGTTTTCTACAAGACTTTGTTTTGTTTAATATAGCAGCTTTGATGCTTTATTTAAAATTGAGCATTGTAGGGGCGCCTGGGTGGCGCAGTCGGTTAAGCGTCCGACTTCAGCCAGGTCACGATCTCTTGGTCTGTGAGTTCGAGCCCCGCGTCAGGCTCTGGGCTGATGGCTCAGAGCCTGGAGCCTGTTTCCGATTCTGTGTCTCCCTCTCTCTCTGCCCCTCCCCCGTTCATGCTCTGTCTCTCTCTGTCCCCCCCAAAAAATAAAAAAAATAAAACGTTAAAATTGAGCATTGTCTTTCTTTCCACTGACAAAAAAATGAATTTAAAAAAAAGGAATAAAAGTATAATATTACATGTCATTTCTTAATAAAATCCTTCAGGTTCTGTTGACTGTCCACTAATGTGGGGTGGGGGAGGCTCTAGTCATCATTACTAGAAAATTCCATGTCAACAGAATCGTGTTAAACCAAAAACATCTCAATGCACTGGAGGAATTTTTAGAGTCATCCTTGAGATCATCCTTCTTTGATTCCTGGTGGGGCCTAGGTATTTGTATTTCTTTAGCACTGCAGAGAATTTGGACATATGGCCATGTTTGAGGCCTTTAGATGCCACCCTACTTTTAAGCCACATATCACAATCTGATGGGAAAAGAAATGGTAGCAGAGAGAAGTCAAGGATTTCTTCATCAGGGAGACCTGGGTTCAAGACTAGGAGAGTTACTTTCTTTCTCCCAGAAACTCCTGGCTGAACTCCTTGGTATTGGTGGGACAGGAGGGAATTTACGGTTTTGGCTACAATGCTTCACAGTCCCATTTTCCTAGGGTAAAGCATCTCAGATTTTGGAGATATTGCATTTCTTGTGCCAGTTGCTCTAGTGCTCAGTGTACAGGAATTCCAAAATTCCTCCAAAATTCCTCTCATTTGTAAATGAATTTAGGAGTGGTAAGATGACCAGCTTAGCTAGAGTGAGTGATCAGATCAGCTTGCCCAGGAGTGAGGAGCTTCCTGGGATGACAGCTTTTTAGTGCTAACACTGAGAAATTTCTGGGCAGATGGGGATTCTGATCACCCTAATTAGTACAGCTTATTTCACCAACTTGCTGCCCCCTAAGGGCTACATGGGGTGATATCTGTGTCTGAACCTGTCCCCATTCAAAATTTCTTAGGACATTGGGCTCCATTCTACCAACTTGTCAAAACTCTGAATGTTTTACTCCAGGACAGGACATCTGGTTGTGCCACAGAGGATACCATCAGAATCACAATCCCAAAACCCAGCATTCAAAACCCTGTTCTTGATGAGAAAACCCCCTAGATTTGCTGAGTGTCCCTGCTTCTCCCAGACCCTGGCTCCATTTCCTACTTCATTTCCCCCAATTTTCCTGCTTCCTTCAAATATGTACCCTCAATGATTTGGCTTCTGAGCCTGTGTTCCCAGGTCCTAGTGTAGGTGGTGGGTGAGTGTGTACTTGCTTTTGTCTTTGAGCTTCAGAATAGGAAGAATGTCTAAGCTGCTTGGCTGGCTCAACCTTGGACCATGGGGTCAAGGATCAGTGATCAGAGCCTCTGATCCTTTAGTGAGTCCTACCAAAATTGCTTAAAGCTATCGCTAGAACTCACAGACTTGCTGAACCTGCTGTTCTAGGAGGTGTGAGAATGTAAAGTTTACTGACCAGAAATCTGACAAAGGTGTAGACTATGGACAGGATGTGGATCAGAGCCATAGAGCAAGACTGATTGTTACTTATAGCCTATATGCACACTGGGAGACTTATTTCCATGGACAACCTAGAAGAACCTAGTGGAAATATGAGTATAGTTTATGAGACTTCCTAAGAGGAGAGAAGTGGAACTTGAAATGGGGTTTAGGAGAGTCTCTGGGAGCAGAGTTCTGGAAAGTTGAAAAGTTTTCAGGAAAGGATATAGAGATTTTCAGGCTAAGATAAGATCCTTCCCTGAAAGGATTTTTGTGAGGAAGAGAAAGGCTTGGCTCTCGTGTTTTCCTGAGCTTTGTTGGTCCCCAGCTGCAGACAGAGAACCAGGAGCAGGGCAGCAGAGCTGGCTCTGAACAGGAGCTGGAGAAAGTGCATGGTGGAGGAGACAGAATGTGACGTCTTAGAGAACACAGTCCCAGGTGCCCAGCATACTCCTTATATGCAGATCAAGCAAGTGAGAGAGCTGCCAAGCGGATCCCTGTGGTCAACTACCCAAATACCCTTCCCACTCATGATCTTTCCTTGTTGAGCTGAAGTTTGTTTTCCTATGGAAAAAGTCAACATTCGTCTATAGTGTTAGTGTCTGAGAAAAGAGATTATCCTTCCTCGTTTACTTGGTATGTCAGAATTTCACAGAGTGTCCAGGACCTCAAAAGACCTCAAAAGCTCTTCCCTCTTATGCAAATGTTTTCTTTTCCCTCATAATCATATGCCTGCTGTATGTAGCTTTAGCTACAGTCTGCTCCCCTAGTCTCTAGAGGCAGAGAGCCCAGCTGTGGGTAGCAGGTTTCAGATCACAGCTGTAGGAAACTTTTGCTATCCCCTTATGGTAAGTTCAAGAGGAGATGTTCTTCAAAAAATTTTGTAGGGCTGCTAGGGTGATTAGGATTCTCCTAGGGGGTTACCACCAATCATAAGAGAGGAGAAAACTAGAGGTGGGTGCTCTGGATGATGGGGAATTAAGGCCATATAACTGGGTGACATGAAGATGTGTGTGATTGTTGAGTCCTTAATTTCAGAGACTCTAACACACACACACACGCGCACACACACACACACACACACACACACACACACACACTCTATTGGTTCTATTTGAGAATCCTAATACAGCTGGCGTTTGGGAAAGGACAATAAATGTTGAAAGGGTTGGAACCCATATTGGTTGCAAGTGTATTTGAAACTTTGGGGTGAAATCAGGTTCTAAACCCACAATATAGCAGGCATTTCAGATGGGAAGGACAAATGTGGAGTAGAGAAGATATGGCATCTAGGCAAGTTGTACTGAATCCTTTTTTTTTTTTGTTTTGTTTTTTTGTTTGTTTGTTTTTGTACTGAATTCTTAATGTCATTTTTGCTGGGCTTCAACATTCTTTGCTGTCACTTCACTAGGTGGTAAAATCCCGGGGTATAAGACAGATTATTGCCTATTGAACATAATTTGGAGAGGCACTTCATGATGATATTTAAGTATATATTAGTTTAAAAATCATTATTTTTTAAAGTGATGGTCACATGTTGGTCAAGGATATCATGGAAAATGATATCCACAGAATAATGGAACATGGTGAAGCTGCCTTAAGGGTTAGTAGGAATGACCACATTTTATCTTTCACTCCATCATGTATGTCCAAAATTATAGGACTCCAGGGTATTTTAGCTTGATGTAAATGTATGCAGATATTGGTTAAGTAATTTTGACTAAATCAGCAATAGATATTTATTCTAGAAACTGATATGATTTGGGGGCCAATAAGCCAATAAATTGCTGTAACATAGTTTCTTCAATGGCTACCCACATTGCATCAAAGATCTGGATGGAGATGAACAGTATCAGGCAAACCTTGGTTTTAACTTGGTTTTAGGAATGAAGCAAGTCCACCAGCAAAAATCCATGTGTCTCCCCAGTTGACAAAGAGGTGTCAGTATTCATGGGGTTTAATATATCTGGAAAGACCAAGTTTTCTGAGGGAAGACAGAATGTAAGTAATTGTTGCAGTTCTATAGATGGTATGCAGGGAAGTGTTTAGAATGTTATTTATGATAAAAGCTTGAGAATAATATCATCTTCTTCTCCATGCTGTTGTTCAGGAAACTGATCTAGCAGACGGCTCCCAGTGGGAGAAAAATGAAGCTGAAATTGTCGTGTCCTCTAAGTAATGAACAGGTCCAGTAGGTTTCAAAAAACAAATAGAGATTGATAAAATCAGATTGTAAACAATTCAAGAAGCTCATAAAAGAGATTGTATGGGAGCAAGGGGAAGGGATTAAGGATTAAAGAGAAACTTGCCACAGGCTAAATTTGTGAAGAGAAAGGTGATCCTAGGTCTGACAGGGCTCACACAAGAGGAAGATAAGGAATGACCACAAAAGGGAGTTAAAGAAGCCAATACATAGTGAACGCGTACTATGTGCCTGACACTGTGCTAAACATTTCACATGTATTAACTCAATTTTCAAAACAATGCTATGAAGTTAATGCCAGCTTATTCCATTTTACAAATGGAGAAATGGAGGCACATAGCAAATAAATATATCGAGCCCAAGTCACAGAGCCAGTAAGTGGTGGAGCCAAAGTTGGATCCACGTTTTGTAGAATCTGAAAGTTTCGTTTTACAATATTGGGAGCCTGTTTCAGAAATAGAATGCAAATTCTCAAATATGAAATACATACACAGGGCTTTGGAAGAGGTTGTAAGTAAGGGGCCCTAAGACTTCACATCACTAACTTTATGGTACATGTGGACAAACCAGAATTTGAATGCAGGCAGTCTGGCTCTAGAACCTGAGCTTTTAACTACTCCATTGCCTACCAGCGAGGACAAGGCCACAGTGAGGCATGCCTAAATACTAATAAAGAGCCCCAAAGTAGGTAAGTACAAGGCCTACTCTAAGTACACATTTATCTTCTATGGCTGACCATTCTAGGGTGTTTTCCCATAAACTTGATGTAACAATCTTAGCATTCATCCTTTCTTTTATGAATTCATCTCTCTACCCATCATCTACCTTGTTCCTTCAGTTGATGTATTCTACAAATATTGATTAAGCACCTACCTTTACAGAGAGGCTTAAGGTGATGGGCATACAGAAATGAATGAGACAGAATATAATGGGGGAGGCAGTCAAAATAACAAATTTAATAGGCTGTGATCAGAATTCTAATATTAGTTTCTATTTATTGAGGACTACTAAGTATGTTATAGGGTTAACCTAAATGGAGCAGGCAGTCATGAGACCTATTTCTGTCTTCCCATAGATTTTAAAAAGCATCCAGAGCACCTGGGTGGCTCAGTCAATTAAGCGTCTGACTCTTGATTTCGGCTCAAGTCATGATCTCATGGTTTGTGACTTCAAGCTCTGCATCAGGCTCTGTGCTGTCAGCACAGAGCCTGCTTGGGATTCTCTTTTTCCTTCTCTACCTGCCCCTTCCCTGCTCTCTCTCTCTCTCTCTCTCTCTCTCTCTCTCTCTAAAAAATAAATAAACATTAAAAAAAAAAGCATCCAAGCAAACACACCTAAAAATGAAAAAATACAAATTTGATTCAGAAGTTTTGAATAATATAAAAGTTCTTTACTATCGGGGCGCCTGGGTGGCGCAGTCGGTTAAGCGTCCGACTTCAGCCAGGTCACGATCTCACGGTCCAGGAGTTCGAGCCCCGCATCAGGCTCTGGGCTGATGGCTCAGAGCCTGGAGCCTGTTTCGGATTCTGTGCCTCCCTCTCTCTCTGCCCCTCCCCCGTTCATGCTTTGTCTCTCTCTGTCCCAAAAATAAATTTAAAAACGTTGAAAAAAAAATTAAAAAAAAAAAAGTTCTTTACTATAATTATACTTTGGGGGTATGGAGAAGTTTTACACATTATAGTCCACAGACACATTTCTTAGTGTCTTCCTTGATCCCCACATTTTCCTCTTAAAGGTAGCTGCTAGAGATTTCTCCTGTCTCTCTTGTCAGTGTACTGTATTCAACACCATGGTGTTTCCCCATTCTCAACACTTTTTGTACACTGAGTACTTTTGACATGCGACCCTCCCTTCTGCTATACAAGATGCAGAAGTAGAGCTCTGCTCCTTTTGTCTCCTACTGCCTTGAGAATCACATACCCTAGGATTATTGTATACAGCTTCTTCAAATAGCAAAAACAACAATGAGAGCAAATATTTATACAGTGCTTACTATAAGTCAGACTCTCTGCTAAGTGGTTAACATATTAATTCATCTATTGCTTAAAAAGATCATATAACTTAAGTATTATCCTCATTTTATGGATGAAGAATTTGAGGCCTAGAGAGAGAAAGTAAATTTCTCAAGGTTGCAAAGTTAGTAACTGGCAGAGTTGGGGTTAAAAATCAAGTAGTCTGGGAACACCTGGGTGGCTCAGTCGGTTAAGCGAACAACTTCAGCTCAGGTCACGATCTCACGATCTCACGATCTTATGATTTGTGAGTTCGAGCCCCACATCCGGCTCTGTGCTGACAGCTCAGAGCCTGGAGCCTGCTTTAGATTCTGTGTTTCCCTCTCTCTCTTTGCCCCTCCCCTGCTCACACTCTGTCTGTCTCTCTTAAAAATAAATAAACATTAAAAAAAAATTAAAAAATAAATATGCCTTATTTTCCAAATATAAGATTTTTCTAACTGCTCTAGTGAGGTGTTTCATCTATAAAAAAACTTCACATATTTAAAACACACAATTTGATGAGTTTTGGATATATGCATATACCTGTGATATACTATCACAGTAATCAAGATAAAAATATAGGATTTTTAAAATTATTGATTTTAGCTTATTTATATTAAGTTTGGAGGATATATTCTGACTAGTAGGCAGAATAATGGCACCTCAGATAGTCTGTGTTCTAATCCCTGGAGCCTCTATGTTACTTTATATGGCAAAAAGGACTCTCTAGATATCTTTAAATTAAGGGTCTTGAGATGGGGAGATTATCCTGGGTTACTTGGGGTTGGCCCATTGTAATTATAAAAATTCTTATAAGAGAAAGAGAGAGTTGGGAGAGTTAGAGTGAGAAGAGATATGATGACAGAAGCAGAAGTCAGAGAGATACAAGGAAGAGGCTGCAAGCCAAGGGATATAGGTGGCTTCTAAAATCTGGAAAAGGAAACAGATTCTTTGCTAGGGCTTCCAGAAGGAACAGAGACCTGCTGACACCTTGATTTAGGACTTATGAGCTCTGGACCTGTAAAATAATCCATTTGTGTTGTTTTAAGCCACTAAATTTATGATAATTTGTTATAGCAGCAATTGGAAGCTAATGTATGCTGCATAATTCCCATCATTTTATCCATGTGGAAATGGGGGTTTTTTTCCCCCCTAGCTTCTATGAAGTTATGTGTGTGCTTGAAAAGAACATATATTTTTTGAATATCATGTTTTTTTATATATCTAATAGGTCAAGTTAAAAAATTGTGTTTAAAATAGTCTATATTTTTACTAAATTTATATTGATGTTTTCTATACATTATTATTTTTTACATCACAACACTATAAATTATTGAAGGGTGTGTTGAAATATTTTTACAATTGAAGATTTATAATTTCTCTTATTTCTTCTTATTCTGTAAAAGTTTATGTATTTTGAGCCTATGTTATTAGGTGTATATAAATTCAAGATTTTCATATTTTCCTGATGAAATGAACTTTTGTCACTAAAATAAAAATCTGTCTCTTTACTCTAGTAATTTTCTTGGGGTTAAAGTCTATTTTACTAATATTAATATAATGAAATCAGCTACTTTTGATTATTTTCTGGTAAATCCTCTAGCATGCTTTTATTTTCAGTTTTTCATACTCTTAAGTTTGAGATGCATCTTTAGTAAGTAGCATATAATTGAATTTTGGAATTTTTATACAGTCTGAAAATATTAGTCTTTTAATCTAGGCATTTATCCAATTATCATTGGCATAATAATTGATATATTTGGGTTTTAATTACTGTCAAAGTATATAATTTATATTTTTCCTGCTTCTTTTGTTCTTTTTATATTCTTTCTTGCCTTCTTTAGAATCAGTAATTTTTTTACTATTCAATTTTTCTTCTATTTATTAGCCTTTGTATTATACTGTCTACTACTATTTTTTTGTGGTGAGGCTAGAAACTTTAATATTTATATGTAACATGACAAAATCTAATATTAATTACATCAACTCTGAATAATACAAAACCTTAGATCATTTAATTCTTTTGTCCTTATCCCCAACTTTTTATGCCATTGTTGCTGTGTATTTTAATTCTCTTTACATATTTTAAATAAATTTTAAAAAATTTAATGTTTATTTATTTTTGAGAGAGAGACAGAGACAGAGTGTGAGTGGGAGAGGGCCAAGGGGCAGGGGGAGACACAGAATCTGAAGCAGGCTCCAGGCTCTGAGCTGTCAGCACAGAGGTTGACATGGGGCTCTAACTCAGAAACAGTGAGATCATGACCTGAGCCGAAGTGGGACACTCAACCGACTGAGACACCCAGGTGCCTCTAAATAAAAATTTTTTTGTAAAAAATTTTATTGAGGCAAAACATACATAAAATGCCTAGATTTTAAGTAAACCTCAATGAATTTTTACAAAGAAATACCCCTCTGAAACCATCACCCAAATTAAGATACAGATTATTTCTTGTACACCAGAAATCTCCTTCGTGCCCTGTCAAGTCAATACCACCAATGTTAAACCAAAATTTCTATTTCTTTAAAAAATTTTTTTAAACGTTTATTTATTTTTGAGACAGAGAGAGACAGAGCATGAATGGGGGAGGGTCAGAGAGAGGGAGACACAGAATCTGAAACAGGCTCCAGGCTCTGAGCTGTCAGCACAGAGCCCGATGCAGGGCTCAAACTCACGGACCATGAGATCATGACCTGAGCTGAAGTTGGCCGCTTAACCGACTGAGCCACCCAGGCACCCCCAAAATTTCTATTTCTATCACCAAAGACTATTTTTTCATTTTCCTGAACTTCATATAAATAAAATCATATATATTTATATGCATAATACATACATACATACATACATACATACATACATACATACATACATATACTAGTTGGGTTCTGACTGCCTTCTCAACATAATTTCTGTGGTATTTATCTAGTTTGTTGCACTTAGCAGTAATTAAATCTTTTCCATTGTTTTTAAATATTATATTATCTAAATATGCCATTTTTTAGGAATACTATATGGGTTTTGTGTGTGTGTGTGTGTGTGTGTGTGTGTGTGTATGCTTTTAGTACAAATGTCCACTCATTTATTTTGAGTATTTACAGTCAGTTCTGTCATAATATAACATACGTGTTCTTATAAATCACTGCTCTAAGGAAAATGTCACAATAAAACCCATAACACTTATGAGAAAAATGGGAGTAAGGACATAATACTAAAAAATATTGTCAGTGATACAAAAAATAAAAAGAAGGACCTAATGTTTAAAAAATAGTGTAATATTACATGTCAGATAATTACACAAACACTAATGAATATGATACTTTACCTTGAAGAAGACATGCCATTTCATTGTGGAAGGTAGTAGCTTGTGGGTTATTGTGAAATGGTGGGCAGAGGATTATCTGAAATCAGGTGAAAGGTTGTAACACCAGATATGAGTAGGTGTGACTTTCCTTGCTTTGATATTGGCCTCTGATCTTCCACAACCTTTAAATACTTGGGCATGTTTTGTTTTGTTTCATTTTTGCCTTCGGATTGTGGGTCTTTCAAGGTTTTCATCAAAATTGCAATTGTTATTTCAGTGTGTTGCTTTCCTCCTCAATTAACTTTAGGATCATGGCTGGAAACTTTTTTGTGGCTTTCTCATCTGCACTTGTGGTTTCCCCCAAGGGCTGAAGGCTTTGGAAATTATAGTGATGTTTGAAATCACTAAACCAGCAACTAAGAGCACTAAAAGGAGCCACTTCTACAGGATTTGGTGATTTCTTTTAAGGTCCTCACATATAAATAGTATTGTTTTTTTTTGTTTGTAGTCCTTGGCATTTTGAACCAGGACACTTAGATATATTTGGGATGTTGAGTGTGTGTTTGTTTATATAGAAAAGGTTGTAGTTACAAACGGAAAATAAAATACAACTTTGTAGGATAACACACCCAGTGGACTGAGGTACCTGGTGGATGTTTGAGTGTATTTTGGGTATTACTTCATGGATTGTTTCAGCTGGGTACAGGTTCTATTATTCCATCTTGTGTTTCTTTTTTTATGTTTATTTACTTATTTTGAGAGAGAGAGAGAGAGAGAGAGAGAGAGAGCGAGCGAGCAGGGGAGGGGCAGAGAGAGAGGGAGAGAGAGAATCCCAAGCAGGCTCTGTGCTGTTAGTGCAGATCCCCACACTGAGCTCAATCCCATTAACTGTGAGATCATGACCTGAGCCAAAATCAAGAGTCGGACACCCAACCGGCTGAGCCACCAGTTGGGGAACAATGTGCAAATTGTTCCCTAATAAATCAATCAAACTGAAACACATTCAAATTTTCAAAATGAGTGTTATTGCAGAATTGACTGCAAGTGGGAATGGAACTGACTGGTCATGAGGCATCCAGTGTTTATAGGGTACCAGTTGTTCATCTTTAGCTAGTGCCAAAAAAATCTTCCGATATTCATCCCGCCAGCGGTATGTATGAAGTCCAGTCACTCCGCATCCTCACCCACAACTCTATTTTGTCTGTTTTTGTTGTTGCTGTTGTTGTTGTTAGTTATTCTGGAATGTGTGTAACTGAATCTCATTGTAGTTTTTATTTGTATTTACCTAAGGACTAACGATAATGAGGCCATTTTCACAAGCTTATTTCCTGTTTATATACACCCAATGTGAAATACTTATGTAAGTATTTTCCATGTAATTATAAATTATTCCTCATTTGGAAGTAGGCAAAGTAGCAGAGTAGTCGCAAACACAGGTCTTAACATCAGGTAGACTTGAGTGTAAAGCCTAGCTGTGCCTCTAGCAAGCAGTGTGATTCTGTACTAATTTCTTTGCCTTTCATGTTAAGTGCTCTAAAATGGCGTTTATTACTATTTTCAACTGAAGCATGTACTTTCATCACATGGATGTAGCTTAATTTTCATGAAGAAAATATACTGGGGGAATTTATCTGAAGTTGGAACCAGAATAGTTACTATAGTGAATGGTTTTTTGGAGCCTTTCTCAAATTTGGATGTTTGGCCAAATCTTTATTTCTTTAAGTTTATTTTTTTATTTTGAGAGAGAGCACATGAATAGAATGGGGGGCAGGGAGAGAGAGAGAGGGAGACAGAGAATCCCAAGCAGGCTCTGCACTGTCAGTGTGGGGCCCGACTCGGGGCTTGATCTCACAGACCGTGAAATCATGACCTGAATGGAAATCAAGAGTCAGATGCTTAACCAACTGAGTCACCTAGGTGCCCCTGGCCAAATATTTAGTAGTGGCTGCTGTTACAGGATCCGAAGTGGGAAGGAGTTTGTAGGCCTGAATAATGAGGAGATGTCCCTTGGTAATGAAATCAGGAGTATCTGCTTATTTGTCAGTAGAAATTTGTGCTTCTATGAATATTTTACTAGACTCAGCAAGATTTCTTCTTGCAGATTTTTTAAAAGAGTGTAAGCTGTTGTTCTCAATGCACCTGACTCACACAGACTAAAACATTCCACCCGGCTATTGACTAAGTCAAGGCACTGGTTTTCTTCAAGGATTTACATTTTCCTGAGTGTGGCAATGACCTTTCAGGATTCTATGTCTGGTACTGTGTGAGAATAGGGTACTTTCCCACTCCACAGACTATGTTACACCTGTTCACTCTTCAATTATTAAGAAGGAATTTAAACTGCCGCGTGTTATATTTTGGTTCAGGATGATTTTAAATCTTCTTGACCTTCCCTTGGAGTAACAACAGCTCCCATTCATGTGCTATTGCTGTTGGGTTAGTGATGCAAGAGTCAGAAGGGTTTAACATAAGTCCTGTGCTGCTCCTTGCCCAGGATGCCATATTTTTTGACTGGCTAACATTTCCTCCTCTCTGGGCCATTATACTTACACATATCTTTTGGCAGTGTTCAAATTCCTCTCAAATTATTATTTTTTTCATCACCTCCATGACATATGGTACTCCAATGTTGATGTTACAAAGATGTTCTTATATAGCCACATTTTTAATCAGCCAGTTAGCAGAGATTTTAGTGCCCAAGGTTGAGAAAACTATTCCTCACATTGAGTTATACAAAGGTATCTGTTCATGAATGAATGAAAACCTCAGACCTACATTATCCATGGGGATGGGAACCTAGAGAGTACCTAGGTGGGGGAGCCTGGAGCAGAGGTTTAAGGTATAACTAGGTCACAGCAGGAAGGAAGAAGTCTGAATGGCTCAGGCCCAGAAGAACCTAAGTCTGGCAGAGACTTTGTAGACCAAAGGAGAAGCTGGTGACCTTTGTGTAGGCCAGTGTAGGCCAGTAGGCCAGTGTTAGACGGGCTGTATCCAAATCTCTGGTGTAGCTATAAAAATAAAACAGATTGCTGGACTTTGGACCCAACAGTTTTGATTTAGGAGTTTCATAAAATGACATAGGAATGTGGTATTTTTATAAAGCCCTGTAGGAAATTCTGAGATGCCATCAATGGTATAGAGATCATAAAATACATTGGTTAAAGGCTAAATTCTTGGGGATCAACAGTTTGAGTGAAACCTGAAGGCTAAGGAGATATCCAGGAAGATGGTTGAAAACAAGCCTAAAGATATGGTAACCCTGCACTGAAGTGGGTTTTCAAGGGTTTTTTAAAAATAATTTTATTTTTTAAATTTACATCCAAATTAGTTAGCATATAGTGCAACAATGATTTCAGGAGTAGATTCCTTAATGCCCCTTACCCATTTAGCCCATTCCCCCTCCACAACCCCTCCAGTAACTCTCTGTTTGTTCTTCATATTTAAGAGTCTCTTATGTTTTGTCCCCCTCCCTGTTTTTATATTATTTTTGCTTCCCTTCCCTTATGTTCGTCTGGTCTGTGTCTTAAAGTCCTTATATGAGTGAAGCTGTATTGTATTTGTCTTTCTCTGACTAATTAGCTTAGCATAAGACCCTCTAGTTTCATCCATTTAGTTGCAAATGCCAAGATTTCATTCTTTTTGATTGCTGAGTAATACTCCATTGTATATATATACCACATCTTCTTTATCCATTCATCCATCGAAGGACATCTGGGCTCTTTCCATACTTTAGCTATTGTTGATAGTGCTGCTATAAACATTGGGGTGCATGTGTCCCCTTGAAACAGCATACCTATATCCCTTGGATAAAAACCTAGTAGTGCAATTGCTGGGTCATAGGGTAGTTCTATTTTTAGTTTTTTGAGGAACCTCCATACTGTTTTCCAGAGTGGCTGTACCAGCTTGCATCCCCCCCAGCAATGCAAAAGAGATCCTCTTTCTCCGCATCCTTGCCAACATCTGTTGTTGCCTGAGTTGTTAATGTTAACCATTCTGACAGGTGTGAGGTGGTATCTCATTGTGGTTTTGATTTGTATTTCCCTAATGATGAGTGATGTTGAGCATTTTTTCATGTGTCGGTTGGCCATCTGGATGTCTTCTTTGGAGAAGTGTCTATTCATGTCTTTTGCCCATTTCTTCACTGGATGATTTGTTTTTTGGGTGTTGAGTTTGATAAGTTCTTTATAGATTTTGGATACTAACCCTTTATCTGATGTTTCATTTGCAAAAATCTTGTCCCATTCTGTCGGTTGCCTTTTAGCTTTGCTGATTGTTTCCTTCGCTGTGCAGACGCTTTTTATTTTGATGAGGTCCAAATAGTTCATTTTTGCTTTTGTTTCCCTTGCCTCTGGAGATGTGTTGAGTAAGAAGTTGCTGCGGGCAAGATCAAAGAGGTGTTTGCCTGCTTTCTCCTCAAGGATTTTGATGACTTCCTGTCTTACATTGAGGTCTTTCATCCATTTTGAGTTTATTTTTGTGTATGGTGTAAGAAAGTGGTCCAGGTTCATTCTTCTGCATGTCACTGTCCAGTTTTCCCAGCACCACTTGCTGAAGAGACTGTCTTTATTCCATTGGGTATTCTTTCCTGCTTTGTCAAAGATTAGTTGGCCATACGTTTGTGGGTCCATTTCTGGGTTCTCTATTCTGTTCCATTGATCTGAGTGTCTGTTTTTGTGCCAGTACCATAGTGTCTTAATGATTACAGCTTTGTAGCATAACTTAAAGTCCGGGATTGTGATGCTCCTGCTTTGGTTTTCTTTCTCAAGATTGCTTTGGCTATTTGGCGTCTTTTCTGGCTCCATACAATTTTTAGGATTATTTGTTCTAGCTGTGTGAAGAATGCTGGTGTTATTTTGATAGGGATCACATTGAATATGTAGATTGCTTTGGGTAGTATCAACATTTTAACAATATTTGTTCTTCCTATCCAGGAGCATGGAATCTTTTTCCATTTCTTTGTGTCTTCTTCAATTTCTTTCATAATCTTTCTATAGTTTTCAGTGTATAAATTTTTCACCTCTCTGGTTAGATTTATTCCTAGGTATTTTATAGTTTTTGGTGCAGTTTTAAATGGGGTCGATTCCTTGATTTCTCTTTCTGTTGCTTCATTGTTGGTGTATAGGAATGCAGCCGATTTATGTGCATTGATTTTATATCCTGTGACTGCTGAATTCATGAATCAGTTCTAGTGGGTTTTTTTGGTGGAATCTTTTGGGTTTTCCATATAGAGTATCATGTCATCTGTGAAGAGTGAAAATTTGACCTCCTCCTGGCTTATTTGGATGCCTTTTGTTTCTTTGTGTTGTCTGGTTGCAGAGGCTAAGACTTCTAATACTATGTTGAATAACAGTGGCGAGAGTGGACATCCTTGTCTTGTTCCTGACCTTAGGGGGAAAGCTCTCAGTTTTTCCCCATGGAGGATGATATTAGCATTGTGTCTTTCGTATCTGGCTTTTATGATCTTGAGGTATGCTCCTTCTACCCTACTTTCTTGAGGGTTTTTATCAAGAAAGGGTGCTTTATTTTGTCAAATGCTTTCTCTGCATCTATTGAGAAGATCATATGGTTCTTGTCCTTTCTTTTATTGATGTGATGAATCACATTGGTTGTTTTGTGGATATTGATCCAGCCCTGCATCCCAGGTGTAAATCCCACTTGGTTGTGGTGAATAAATTTTTTTATAATTTTTTTTAATGTTTATTTATTTATTTATTTATTTATTTTTTCAACGTTTTTATTTATTTTTGGGACAGAGAGAGACAGAGCATGAACGGGGGAGGGGCAGAGAGGGAGGGAGACACAGAATTGGAAACAGGCTCCAGGCTCCGAGCCATTAGCCCAGAGCCCGACGCGGGGCTCGAACTCACGGACCGCGAGATCGTGACCTGGCTGAAGTCGGATGCTTAACCGACTGCACCACCCAGGCGCCCCTAATGTTTATTTATTTTTGAGGGAAGAGAGAGACAGAGAATGAGTAGGGTAGAAGCAGAGAGAGAGGGAGACACCAAACCTGAAGCAGACTCCAGGCTCTGAGTTGTCAGCACAGATCCTGATGTGGGGCTCAAAGCTACAAACTGTGAGATCATGACCTGTGCTGAAGTCGGACATTCAACTGATTTGTGAATAATTTTTTAAATATATTGCTGGATCTAGTTGGATAATATCTTGTTGAGGATTTTTGCATCCATGTTCATCAGGGAAAGTGGTCTATAGTTCTCCTTTTTAGTGGGGTCTCTGTCTAGTTTTGGAATCAAGGTAATGTTGGCTTCATAGACAGAGTTTGGAAGTTTTCCTTTCCTTTCTTTTTTTTGAAACAGCTTTAAGAGAAGAGGTATTAACTCTTCCTTAAATATTTGGTAGAATTCCCCTGGAAGGCCATCTGGCCATGGACTCTTGTTTTTTGGGAGATTTTTGATTACTAATTTGATTTCTTTATTGGTTATGGGTCTGTTCAAATTTTCCATTTCTTCCTGTTTCAGTTTTGGTAGTGTATATGTTTCTAGGAATTTGTCCGTTTCTTCCAGGTTGCCCATTTTATTGGCATATAATTGCTCATAATACTCTCTTATTATTGTTTTTATTTCTGCTGTGTTGGTTGTGATCTCTTCTCTTTCATTCTTGATTTTATTTATTTGGGTCCTTTCCTTTTTCTTTTTGATAAAACTGGCTAGTGGTTTATCAATTTTGTTGATTCTTTCAAAGAACCAGCTTCTGGTTTCATTGATCTGTTCTACTGGTTTTTTGTTTTTGTTTTTGTTTTTTTGGTTTTGATAGTATTAATTTCTGTTCTAATGTTTATTATTTCCTGTCTTCTTCTGGTTTTGGGTTTTATTTGCTGTTCTTTTTCCAGCTTTTCAAGGTGTAAGGTTAGGTTGGGTATCTGAGATCTTTCTTCCTTCTTTAGGAAGGCCTGGATTGCTATATACTTTCCTCTTGTGACCGCCTTTGCTGCGTCCCAGAGGTTTTGGGTTGTGGTGTTATCATTTTCATTGGCTTTCATGAACTTTTTAGTTTCCTCTTTAACTTCTTGGTTAGCCCATTCATTCTTTGGTAGGATGTTCTTTAGTCTCCAAGTGTTTATTACCTTTCCAAATTTTTTCTTGAGGTTGATTTTGAGTTTCATAGCGTTGTGGTCTGAAAATATACATGGTATGATCTCCATCATTTTGTACTTGTTGAGGGCTGATTTGTTTCACAGTATGTGGTCTGTTCTGGAGAACGTTCCTTGTGCACTGGAGAAGAATGTATATTCTGCTGCTTTAGGATGAAATGTTCTAATATATCTGTTAAGTCCATCTGGTCCAGTGTGTCATTCAAAGCCATTGTTTCCTTGTTGATTTTTTGATTAGATGATCTGTCCATTGCTGTGAGTGGGGTGTTGAGGTCCCCTACTATTATGGTATTACTATCAATGAGTTTCTTTATGTTTGTGATTAACTGATTTATATATTTGGGTGTTATCACATTTGGTGCATAAATATTTACAATTGTTAGGTCTTCTTGGTGGATACACACTTTGATTATGATATAATGCCCTTCTGCATCTCTTGATACAGTCTTTATTTTAAAGTCTAGATTGTCTGATATAAGTATGGCTACTCCAGCTTTCTTTTGTTGACCATTAGCATGATAGATGGTTCTCCATCCCTTACTTTCTTTTTTTTAAAAATTTTTTGTTAAGTTTATTTATTTTTGAGACAGAGAGAGACAGAGCATGAACGGGGGAGGGGCAGAGAGAGAGGGAGACACAGAATCAGAAGCAGGCTCCAGGCTCTGAGCCATCAGCCTAGAGCCTGATGCGGGGCTTGAACTCACGGACCACGAGATCGTGACCTGAGCCGAAGTCATACGCTTAACCGACTGAGCCACCCAGGTGCCCTTCCATCCCCTTACTTTCAATATGAAGGTGTCTTTAGGTCTAAAGTGGGTCTCTTGTAAACAGCATATAGATGGATCTTGTTTTCTTATCCATTCTGTTACCCTATGTCTTTTGATTGGAGCATTTAGTCCATTGACGTTTACAGTGAATACTGAAAGATATGAATTTATTGCCATTATGTTGCTTGTAGAGTTGGAGTTTCTAGTGGTGTTCTCTGGTCCTTTCTTGTCTTTGCTGCTTTTGGTATTTATTTATTTATTTATTTATTTATTTATTTAATCTTTTCTCCCCTCAGAGAGTCCCCCTTAAAATTTCTTGCAGGGCTGGTTTAGTGGTCATAAATTCCTTTAATTTTTGTTTGTCTGGGAAACTTATTATCTCTCCTTCTATTTTGAATGGCAGCTTTGCTGGATAAAAAAATTCTTGGCTGCATATTTTTCTGATTCAGCACATTGAATATATCTTGCCACTCCTTTCTGGCCTGCTAAGTTTCTGTGGATAGGTCTCTTGCAAACCTGATCTGTCTTCCCTTGTAGGTGATGGACTTTTTTTCCCTTGCTGCTTTCATGATTCTCTCCTCACCTGAGTATTTTGTGAATTTGACTATTATATGTCTTGTTGATGGTCAGTTTTTGTTGAATCTAATGGGAGTCCTCTATGACTTCTGAATTTTGAGGTCTGTATCTTTGCCCAGGTTAGGAAAGTTTTCTGCTATGATTTGCTTACATAACCCTTCTACCCCTATTTCTCTCTCTTCCTTTTCTGGGACCCCTATGATTCTCATGTTGTTCCTTTTTAATGAGTCGTTGATTTCTCTAATTCTAAAATCATGCTCTTTTGCCTTAATCTCCATCTTTTTTTCTGCTTCATTATTCTTCTTAAGTTTGTCCTCTATATTGCTGATTCTCTGTTCTGCCTCATCCATCCTTGCTGCCATGGCATCCATTCGAAATTGCAGCTCAGTTATAACATTTTTTATTTCATTCTGACTAGCTTTTACTTCTTTTATCTCTGCAGAAAGGGATTCTAATCTATTTTTGACTCCAGCTAGTATTCTTGTTATTGGGATTCTAAATTCTGGTTCAGACCTCTTGCTTGTATCTGTGTTGGTTAAGTCCCTGACTGTCGTTTCTTCCTACTCTTTCTTTTGGGGTGAATTCCTTTGTTTTGTCATTTTGAAGGGAGAAAAGGAATTAAGGAGGTAAACAAAATTAAAATTAAAAACATTAAAATTAAAAAATTAACAACACACACACACGCAAAAAATCGAATAAATGATGCTAGACCCTAGGTGTGTTTTGGTCTGGGTGTTGAAAGGGTCTTGATAGATTCTAGTCAAGATGGCGGCGTAGGAGGATGCTGGGCTCACCGGGCGTCCTGCTGATCACTTAGATTCCACCTACACCTGCCTAAATAACCCAGAAAAACGCCAGAGGATTAGCAGAATGGAGTCGCCAGAGCCAAGCGCAGATGAGAGGCCCACGGAAGAGGGTAGGAAGGGCGGCGAGGTGGTGTGCGCTCCACGGACTGGCGGGAGGGAGCCGGGGCAGAGGGGCGGCTCGCCAGCCAAGCAGAGCCCCTCAGTCTGGCTTGCAAAAGTGGAGGGGCCGGGCGGACTGTGTTCCGACAGCAAGTGCGACTTAGCGTCTGGGAGGACATAAGTTAGCAGCTCTGCTCGGAAACGGAAGGCTGGAGGACAAAGGGAGGGAGAGCTGCTGAGCCCCCGGACGACAGAGCTCAGTTTGGCGGGGAACAAAGGCGCTCGCCAGTGCCATCTCCCCCGCCCATCCCCCAGCCAAAATCCCAAAGGGAACCAGTTCCTGCCAGGGAACTTGCTCGCTCCACGCAAACACCCAACTCTGTGCTTCTGCGGAGCCAAACCTCCGGCAGCAGATCTGACTCCCTCCCGCTGCCACAGGGCCCCTCCTGAAGTGGATCACCTAAGGAGAAGCGAGCTAAGCCTGCCCCTCCTGCCCCCGTGCACCTTGCCTACCCACCCAGCTAATACCCAGATCCCCAGCATCACAAGCCTGGCAGTGTGCAAGTAGCCCAGACAGGCCACGCCACCCCACAGTGAATCCCGCCCCTAGGAGAGGGGAAGAGAAGGCACACACCAATCTGACTGTGGCCCCAGCAGTGGGCTGGGGGCAGACATCAGGTCTGACTGCGGCCCCGCCCACCAACTCCAGTTATACACCACAGCACAGGGGAAGTGCCCTGCAGGTCCTCACCACGCCAGGGACTATCCAAAATGACCAAGTGGAAGAATTCCCCTCAGAAGAATCTCCAGGAAATAACAACAGCTAATGAGCTGATCAAAAAGGATTTAAATAATATAACAGAAAGTGAATTTAGAATAATAGTCATAAAATTAATCGCTGGGCTTGAAAACAGTGTAGAGGGCAGCAGAGAATCTCTTGCTACAGAGATCAAGGGACTAAGGAACAGTCACGAGGAGCTGAAAAACGCTTTAAATGAAATGCAAAACAAAATGGAAACCACCACGGCTCGTTTTGAAGAGGCAGAGGAGAGAATAGGTGAACTAGAAGATAAAGTTATGGAAAAAGAGGAAGCTGAGAAAAAGAGAGATAAAAAAATCCAGGAGTATGAGGGGAAAATTAGAGAACTAAGTGATACACTAAAAAGAAATAATATATGCATAATTGGTATCCCAGAGGAGGAAGAGAGAGGGAAAGGTGCTGAAGGGGTACTTGAAGAAATAATAGCTGAGAACTTCCCTGAACTGGGGAAGGAAAAAGGCATTGAAATCCAAGAGGCACAGAGAACTCCCTTCAGACGTAACTTGAATCGATCTTCTGCACGACATATCATAGTGAAACTGGCAAAATACAAGGATAAAGAGAAAATTCTGAAAGCAGCAAGGGGTAAACGTGCCCTCACATATAAAGGGAGACCTATAAGACTCGTGACTGATGTCTCTTTTGAAACTTGGCAGGCCAGAAAGAATTGGCACGAGATTTTCAGGGTGCTAGACAGAAAAAATATGCAGCCAAGAATCCTTTATCCAGCAAGTCTGTCATTTAGAATAGAAGGAGAGATAAAGGTCTTCCCAAACAAACAAAAACTGAAGGAATTTGTCACCACTAAACCAGCCCTACAAGAGATCCTAAGGGGGACCCTGTGAGACAAAGTACCAGAGGCATCACTACAAGCATAAAACATACAGACATCACAAGGACTCTAAACCCGTATCTTTCTATAATAACACTGAATGTAAATGGATTAAATGCGCCAACCAAAAGACATAGGGTATCAGAATGGATAAAAAAACAAGACCCATCTATTTGCTGTCTACAAGAGACTCATTTTAGACCTGAGGACACCTTTAGATTGAGAGTGAGGGGATGGAGAACTATTTATCATGCGACTGGAAGCCAAAAGAAAGCTGGAGTAGCCATACTTATATCAGACAAACTAGACTTTAAATTAAAGGCTGTAACAAGAGATGAAGAAGGACATTATATAATAGTTACAGGGTCTATCCATCAGGAAGAGCTAACAATTATAAATGTCTATGCGCCGAATACCGGAGCCCCCAAATATATAAAACAATTACTCATAAACATAAACAACCTTATTGAGAAGAATGTGGTAATTGCAGGGGACTTTAACACCCCACTTACAGAAATGGATAGATCATCTAGACACACGGTTAATAGAGAAACAAGGGCCCTGAATGAGACATTGGATCAGATGGACTTGACAGATATATTTAGAACTCTGCATCCCAAAGCAACAGAATATACTTTCTTCTCGAGTGCACATGGAACATTCTCCAAGATAGATCATATACTGGGTCACAAAACAGCCCTTCATAAGTTTACAAGAATTGAAATTATACCATGCATACTTTCAGACCACAATGCTATGAAGCTTGAAATCAACCACAGAAAAAAGTCTGGAAAACCTCCAAAAGCATGGAGGTTAAAGAACACCCTACTAACGAATGAGTGGGTCAACCAGGCAATTAGAGAAGAAATTAAAAAATATATGGAAACAAATGAAAATGAAAATACAACAATCCAAACGCTTTGGGACGCAGTGAAGACAGTCCTGAGAGGAAAATACATTGCAATCCAGGCCTATCTCAAGAAACAAGAAAAATCCCAAATACAAAATCTAACAGCACACCTAAAGGAAATAGAAGCAGAACAGCAAAGGCAGCCTAAACCCAGCAGAAGAAGAGAAATAATAAAGATCAGAGCAGAAATAAACAATATAGAATCTAAAAAAACTGTAGAGCAGATCAACGAAACCAAGAGTTGGTTTTTTGAAAAAATAAACAAAATTGACAAACCTCTAGCCAGGCTTCTCAAGAAGAAAAGGGAGATGACCTAAATAGATAAAATCATGAATGAAAATGGAATTATTACAACCAATCCCTCAGAGATACAAACAATTATCAGGGAATACTATGAAAAATTATATGCCAACAAATTGGACAACCTGGAAGAAATGGACAAATTCCTGAACACCACACACTTCCAAAACTCAATCAGGAGGAAATAGAAAGCTTGAACAGACCCATAACCAGCGAAGAAATTGGATCGGTTATCAAAAATCTCCCAACAAATAAGAGTCCAGGACCAGATGGCTTCCCAGGGGAGTTCTACCAAACGTTTAAAGCAGAGATAATACCTATCCTTCTCAAGCTATTCCAAGAAATAGAAAGGGAAGAAAAACTTCCAGACTCATTCTATGAAGCCAGTATTACTTTGATTCCTAAACCAGACAGAGATCCAGTAAAAAAAGAGAACTACAGGCCAATATCCCTGATGAATATGGATGCAAAAATTCTCAATAAGATACTAGCAAATCGAATTCAATGGCATATAAAAAGAATTATTCACCATGATCAAGTGGGATTCATTCCTGGGATGCAGGGCTGGTTCAACATTCGCAAATCAATCAACGTGATACATCACATTAACAAAAAAAAGAGAAGAACCATATGATCCTGTCAATCGATGCAGAAAAGGCCTTTGACAAAATCCATCACCCTTTCTTTAAATTTTTTTTTTCAACGTTTATTTATTTTTGGGACAGAGAGAGACAGAGCATGAACGGGGGAGGGGCAGAGAGAGAGGGAGACACAGAATCAGAAACAGGCTCCAGGCTCTGAGCCATCAGCCCAGAGCCCGACGCGGGGCTCGAACTCACAGACTGCGAGATCGTGACCTGGCTGAAGTCGGACGCTTAACCGACTGTGCCATCCAGGCGCCCCAGCCAGCACCCTTTCTTAATAAAAACCCTTGAGAAAGTCGGGATAGAAGGAACATACTTAAAGATCATAAAAGCCATTTATGAAAAGCCCACAGCTAACATCATCCTCAACGGGGAAAAACTGAGAGCTTTTTCCCTGAGATCAGGAACACGACAGGGATGCCCACTCTCACCGCTGTTGTTTAACATAGTGCTGGAAGTTCTAGCATCAGCAATTAGACAACAAAAGAAAATCAAAGGCATCAAAATTGGCAAAGATGAAGTCAAGCTTTCGCTTTTTGCAGATGACGTGATATTATACATGGAAAATCCGATAGACTCCACCAAAAGTCTGCTAGAACTGATACATGAATTCAGCAAAGTTGCAGGATACAAAATCAATGTACAGAAATCAGTTGTATTCTTATACACTAACAATGAAGCAACAGAAAGACAAATAAAGAAACTGATCCCATTCACAATTGCACCAAGAAGCATAAAATACCTAGGAATAAATCTAACCAAAGATGTAAAGGATCTGTATGCTGAAAACTATAGAAAGCTTATGAAGGTAATTGAAGAAGATTTAAAGAAATGGAAAGACATTCCCTGCTCATGGATTGGAAAAATAAATGTTGTCAAAATGTCAATACTACCCAAAGCTATCTACACATTCAATGCAATCCCAATCAAAATTGCACCAGCATTCTTCTCAAAACTAGAACAAGCAATCCTAAAATTCATATGGAACCACAAAAGGCCCTGAATAGCCAAAGGAATTTTGAAGAAGAAGACCAAAGCAGGAGGCATCACAATCCCAGACTTTAGCCTCTACTACAAAGCTGTCATCATCAAGACAGCATGGTATTGGCACAAAAACAGACACATAGACCAATGGAATAGAATAGAAACCCCAGACCTAGACCCACAAACGTATGGCCAACTAATCTTTGACAAAGCAGGAAAGAGCATCCAATGGAAAAAAGACAGCCTCTTTAACAAATGGTGCTGGGAGAACTGGACAGCAACATGCAGAAGGTTGAAACTAGACCACTTTCTCACACCATTCACAAAAATAAACTCAAAATGGATAAAGGACCTAAATGTGAGACAGGAAACCATCAAAACCTTAGAGGAGGAAGCAGGAAAAGACCTCTCTGACCTCAGCCGTAGCAATCTCTTACTCGACACATCCCCAAAGGCAAGGGAATTAAAAGCAAAAGTGAATTACTGGGACCTTATGAAGATAAAAAGCTTCTGCACAGCAAAGGAAACAACCAACAAAACTAAAAGGCAACCAACGGAATGGGAAAAGATATTCACAAATGACATATCGGACAAAGGGCTAGTATCCAAAATCTATAAAGAGCTCACCAAACTCCACACCCGAAAAACAAATAACCCAGTGAAGAAATGGGCAGAAAACATGAATAGACACTTCTCTCAAGAAGACATCCGATGGCCAACAGGCACATGAAAAGATGTTCAGCGTCGCTCCTTATCAGGGAAATACAAATCAAAACCACACTCAGGTATCACCTCACGCCAGTCAGAGTGGCCAAAATGAACAAATCAGGAGACTATAGATGCTGGAGAGGATGTGGAGAAATGGGAACCCTCTTGCACTGTTGGTGGGAATGTCAATTGGTGCAGCCGCTCTGGAAAGCAGTGTGGAGGTTCCTCAGAAAATTAAAAATAGACCTACCCTATGACCCAGCAATAGCACTGCTAGGAATTTATCCAAGGGATACAGGAGTACTGATGCATAGGGGCACTTGTACCCCAATGTTCATAGCAGCACTCTCAACAATAGCCAAATTATGGAAAGAGCCTAAATGTCCATCAACTGATGAATGGATAAAGAAATTGTGGTTTATATACACAATGGAATTCTACGTGGCAATGAGAAAAAATGAAATATGGCCTTTTGTAGCAACGTGGATGGAACTGGAGAGTGTGATGCTAAGTGAAATAGGCCATACAGAGAAAGACAGATACCATATGGTTTCACTCTTATGTGGATCCTGAGAAACTTAACAGGAACCCATGGGGGAGGGGAAGGAAAAAAAAAAAAGAGGTTAGAGTGGGAGAGAGCCAAAGCATAAGAGACTGTTAAAAACTGAGAACAAACTGAGGGTTGATGGGGGGTGGGAGGGAGGAGAGGGTGGGTGATGGGTATTGAGGAGGGCACCTTTTGGGATGAGCACTGGGTGTTGTATGGAAACCAATTTGTCAATAAATTTTATATTAAAAAAAAAGAAAGGGGCTTGATAGATTAGAGAAAAAAGGGGAAAGAAAAAAAAGGAAATCGTTTGAAAATTTGAAAAAATGAATACACTGAAATGATGGAGGTAATATAGAATTTGAAAATTTTACACAAAAGTAAAAAATAGTAGAAAAAATGTTAAAGAAAAATATTTTTAATAAAAATGAATTTTTCTCTCTCTGTAGTCAAGAAAAAGAAACAAAAAAGAGAAAAAAGAAAAAGAAGGAAAGAAAGCAAATTGAATAGAAGGACCAGCGAACAGACTGAAATATGACTGAAATAACTGAAATAACTTTGTTTTCCCCTAGAAGTCAAAGTATGAAGGGCTTTATAGTCCATAAACTCAGCAGGCGGAGAGACTTGTGTTCCTGAAGAGGGAGGTTGGCCCAGTTGGGGGAGGCTTAGTGTAATGGCTCCATTCTCCACTAGATGGTGCTAATACTTGCTGGGGTGGATTGTTGTGGTGCTTGTAGGTGCGTGTGTGTATGCCCAGCAGCGGTGAAAATGGCGTCTCCCAGCAACCCAGTCTCTAGTATCAGAACTCTATTCTCCCCAATCAGCAATCGCGCACCCATCCTTTGTCTTTGGCTTCTGTCCACTCCCCACTTCTATACAGTCCGTGACCAAGTCCCAAGCAGCACCTCTCTCCTGAGTTTTGTCTCCGATGTGGCTGTTTTTCCCGGCCCCTTACTTCTGAGGGACTGCAGCTTTGACCCATTCCGCCCCCCCTGTGGAGGGTCTCAGTGAGCTATGGCCGGGTGCTAGCCACACCCAGGAATGTTTGCAGGTCTGTGCTACTGCTGATGACCAGAGACTGCGGCTGGGTGCCAGCCTGCCCCAGAAAAAGTTTATGAGATAGTGTAGCAGCAGTGCCTTAGGGATTATGGAAAAATCACAGCACACACCTGGCACCAGGCTTCACCCTTAATGACCTTGTTCCAGCACCCACGAATGTGGTTGTTCTCCCGAGTCCACTAGGGTCTTGTCTTTGGGGGACCACACAGCCTCTACCAGGTGTCCTCCCAGCAGGGGAACTACCTCTCCCTGTGTGGCCTGAAGAACCCGGACTCCACTCTGCTCCTGGGGATTCGCCCTTCTCACCAGAGCACCATGAGGTATTGAGCTGTGGAGTTTTAGACTCTGTGCTCCCCCTGTTTATAGTCCTAGTGGAATTTAAACCCTCTCCTTTCTCTTTTCTCCTTTCTGACTTTTAGTTCAGCCCCTGTGGCTGTTTCCACTTTTCCACTTTCTCTCTAGCTGCTTTGGTGGAGGTGCTTTTCCCGTATTCTGTAGCCCCCATCTCTCTGCATTCAAAAGCAGCTTCCTGCCCTCTGCAGCTTCTCTCCCCCAGTTCTCCTCTCTGTATCACGTACCTGCTGAATTCTGTGGTTCAGATTGTGCAGATTGTTGTGTTAATCCTCAGATCAGTTTTCTAGGTGTGCATGATGGTTTAGTGTTGGTCTGGCTGTATTTCATGGACGTGAGACACAAAAAACTTCCATGGTGTTTTGCCTTCTTGGGTCCTCCTCCTCAAGAATTTTTAGTAATGAATTTCAGCTGAAGCCCTAATGAGCTTGGAGCTTTAGAATTTAGTAGACCATGGTTTCTCACATCCCCATGTAAATAAGAATGGCTTGAACAGGTAAAAAACAAAAACAAAAACAATGGGTCCATCTTAGAAATCCCAAATCAAAATCTCTGGGTATGCAGGGCTTTGGCATTTTAAAATTTAAATGATTTTACTCATATTTCAAATAAGTATACTGTTTGTTAAGGAGATAGTTGAACATTAGTATTGCATTATTTTGATGATCTTGGAGGAAACAGTATTGAAACAAGACGCTGAGAGATGTAGGGAGGGTAACGAGGGAAGCATTTAAAAAAAATTTTTTTTAACATTTATTTATTTTTGAGACAGAGAGAGACAGAGAATGAACGGGGGAGGGGCAGAGAGAGAGGGAGACACAGAATCAGAAGCAGGCTCCAGGCTCTGAGCCATCAGCCCAGAGCCTGACGCGGGGCTCGAACTCGCAGACCGCGAGATCGTGACCTGAGCTGAAGTCGGACGCTTAACTGACTGAGCCACCCAGGCGCCCCACGAGGGAAGCATTTTTACGCACTTTCCTCCACTATCCCACACATAGACCTCATCCTCAGACAACTACCTGGGAAGTGAGGAGTAGGCTGTGCATGTGCCATATACAGAATGGCAAATTTTTGTAATGTTCTGAACACATCCCTGTGACCTGCTGCATCTGTGAATGTTTGCCTGCCCAGGATTCTACACCCACCCCCATTTCCACCGACAGGGCTCTGATGCACAGATATCATCTTCTCCAGAGAATCTTTCCTGATGGTCTTAGCCAAAGTGATCCTTCTTCCTTCTGGGGTCTCGCTGTACTTGAAATTCATTGCAAAATTATAAATGCTTATTGTAGAAAAAAATGTAGCCAAACAAAAGAAAACAAAAATCATCATAATTTGACCACTGTTCTCATTCTAGTTCAGCTTTCAACTCTATTTTTCTTTCTTATTCTTTATTGACCAAAATATAATTATAAATTTATAATCCTGTAAATTTTATAAATTTATGATTTTCATATATATACATATACATATGCATGTATATCTATATACATATATATGTGAGGGAAAATTTTTTTTTAATCTCTCTAAATCAAATATATCTGGAAATACATCCTAGCTACTAGACTTTTCTTCCTAGCTAATCTTCCTTTTTGGTGATAAACTTAGATTCCTATTATGTAGCTCCCCCAGTATACCAGCCTCCTTTGGGTCTATACACTCACTCTTATGCCCTGATCTGTCGAATCCCTAAAAGATAACATAATTTGTGGACCTCAGACTCAGCACACCAACATATATAAGAATGGGGAGGGAATAATATCTTGTAGTTCTTCCTATAGCAGCAAAAGCAACAATAAAAACTCACAAACCAGTATTTCAGTGAATTGTCTTGGCACATGTGTGCTCATGTGCATGTGCCCATATACACATGACATATGATTTATAAATGAATCCATACTGTATATCTTGTTCATATTACCACTGTTTGCTGTTCAGTAGTTTAGAAATATTTGCCACTATAATTGGATTTCTTCTGCATTAATTAATTAATTAATTGTATTTATTTATTTTTAATTTTTTTAAACATTTATTTATTATTGAGACACAGAGAGACACAGAGCGTGAGCAGGGTAGGGGTAGAGAAAGGGGGAGACACAGAATCCGAAGCAGGCTCCAGGCTCCGAGCTGTCAGCACAGAGCCTGACGCAGGGCTCAAACTCACAATCTATGAGATCATGACCTGAGCTGAAGTCAGTCGCTCAACCAACTGAGCCACCCAGGCGCCCTTTTATTTATTTTAAAGTTTGTTTATTTTTATTTTGAGAGAAAGAGAGAGCACTAGTGGGGGAGGGACAGAGAGAAGGAGAGACAGAATCCCAAGCAGGCTCTGCACTGTCAGTGCAGAGCTCGATGTGGGGCTCAAACTCACAAACCATGAGATCATGACCTGAGTCAAGATCAAGAGTCAGATGCCTAAGCGACTGAGTCACCCAGGTGGCCCATCTTCTTCATATTTTTAAAGGCTACCTAACATATAAGAACAGAAATTATTTATTTAACCAATCCCTTATTTAAACATTTTAAAAAGTTTTTAAGTTTATTTATTTTGTGTGTGTGTGTGTGAGAGAGAGAGGGCACGAGTTGGGTAGGGGTAGAGAGAGAGACCGAAAATCCCAAGCAGACTTCACACTGTCAGCGCAGAGCCTAATGTGGGGCTTGAACTAATGAACTGGGAGATCATGACCTGAGCTGAAGCCGTACCCTTAGCCATCTGAACCAGCCAGGCACCCCACCCCTTATTTAAATATTTAGTTATCTTCAATTGTAACTCTTTCAAGGAATACTGTAATAATTCCCTGACTTGAATATAAGAACCATGAGGGTGGATATAGGTTGTGTGTGTGTGTGTGTGTGTGTGTGTGTGTGTGTGTATTTATTTCACTGCCGTATTCTCAGTGTCTAGAGCAGTGCTCAGAGTGAAAAAGGTCTCAATAAATTGTAGATGAGAAAAGAATAAGTAAATCATTATTCCTGGATGTGGAATTACTAGGTTAAGAAGTTCCAGTTCCAAAGTACTTTTTCCAAAATGACACCTCCTAGAACAATGTATTGCATTGCCAGTTACCCTACATTCTTACCCACATTGAGAGTGATTAATTCAAACAACAAACACCATCTTTTCCCCATTACATTACATTATGCCATGAATTGTGTTCTGACTTTTATTCTTTGCTTGAGTATGATAATTGCATCTCCTTTGCAGGTCCTCCTCGTCCTTAAGCTTTCAATCTTGGATGACCCTCACTTGCTAAGATCATCTATCCTAATGGTTTTTATGTGGTAATGACTCCCAAATTGTATCTCCAGCCCTGACCTTTCCCCCTGAATTCCAGACATGTTCATTTAATAGCCTGCATAACAGTTCACTGGATGTCATAAAGCATCACAGATTTCACACATCCGGGTCAAAACTTTTGATTCTCTGCATTCCCAAAACACTCCTCCCACAGCCTTCCACACATTTTAGCAAATGGCGTCTCCAAGTACCCAGATGCTTAGGTCAAAACTTTGGAGTCATCAATGATAATGTTCTTTCTCTTGCAACCCACATCCAATCTCCCAGCAAATCCTGTGGTTTTACCATAAAAAGTATTTATAATGCTATCTCATTTCCCATCCCTAATTCCAATCCCTTAGTCAGATCCCAAGCACCTGTCACCTGGACCACTGCCACATTTCCTAACTGTTCTCCTTGTTTCCACCTGTACCCTTATATAACCTATGCTACAGATAGCAGGCAGCATGCGATCCTTTAAAAACAAAGCAGATTTTATACTCCCGCCTCCAAAAACAAAACAAAACCCTTCCTGATGGCTTTCCATTATCTGTGGAATAAATTTCATTGCCCCTCCCCACTCATGGTCTAGGGAACCCTAAGAGATCTGGTTATGACAAAATTTTCTGATTTCCGTTTCTATCATTGTTTTTCTCCCTATTCTGCTTCATTTGCCTTGGCCTTCTTCTCGTCTTTGAAAACACCAGAGCAAACTCCTGCCTCGGGAGTTGTACTTGCGGTTCCTGCTTGGTAACCTCTACTGTAATGTACTTGAATGGTAGCCTCCTCTGTTCAGATGTTTCCTTTCCAGGGAGCTCTTCCATCATCACCTTGTTCCAATGATTACCCTCAGACTGTTTTTATCCCTTCGGCTTGCTCCATTGTTCAGCATGGCACTTATAATCCAGCATTTTACTATATATTTCTTTATGATTTGCTTGTCTCTCCAAGAGGATGTAAGTCTCAAGGGGCAAAGAATTCCTATCTCCCATTTTCTGCTTTATCCAGAAGGCATAGAACAGTAACTCTCAAATAGGTGATCAATAAATATTTGTCAAAAGAACAAATTAGTGAATAAATTCCTTTCAGAATTTCAATTTCTTGAAAACTTGGAAGCAATTTTCTCAGTTTGGGAGAAAGAATGTGTAAATCTTAAAATTTCCATGTAACCTGGCAGCTTTTTAGCATGTCCCGGTGGTGTTTGCTGAAAACTCTGTACACTCTGCAGCTCAGCTCTTGGCTGGGAGACAGTCTTCCCTTCATCTATTCACACCAAAGGAGGACAGCAGTGACAAGGAACTGAAGTCTAAGAGAGGTGGTCCTGTACAAATGTGGAAGAATCAGGAAAGCCTGAAGTTTCCTGCCTTTCCAGCCAGTCCAGCCCAGGAGAATAGAACCTTCCATTAATCTTGTTCAAGTGACTGGGCTTGCCACCTTTGGTGGTCATGAAATGACCACCTCTTCATCCCTCTTCCTGTCTAGATTCTGGCTCTTTTTAGGTATCTTGGGTCAGTAACTTGGGAACAAAGGTTTAACACTCTAGAAACCCATAAAGCAGATAGTTCTGTATCATGTCTTATCCATTTCCCTTTGCTCAGCAACAAAGAGCCCAGAGGACCAGGAGAAGTAAGAGGAAATGGAAAAATAAAGTTATCTAATTCTAGGGACTCCTGGGTGGCTCAGTCGGTTAAGCGTCCGACTTCAGCTCAGGTCATGTTCTCGCGGTCCATGAGTTCGAGCCCCGGGTCGGGCTCTGTCCTGACAGCTCAGAACCTGGAGCCTGTTTCAGATTCTGTGTCTCCCTCTCTCTCTGACTCTCCCCCGTTCATGCCGTGTCTCTCTCTGTCCCAAAAATAAACATTAAAAAAATTTTGTTTAAAAAGTTCTCTAATTCTAGACTCCTCCTTTTTGGAAGGCCTCAGAGTTCCTTCCCTTTCATAGATTTATGCTGGAAGCTTATATTTTTAAAGAATTCTTCAAACATTTCCAGACACATGCTAGTCCTCTACTGTGGGCATCTTTCTTTGGGGTCTTTCATGGTCCCTGATGAGCTCATTGTGTATGGAGCAAAGTGAAGATAGGGGACAGAGGTGAGGATTGAGACACAGCTGGGAGCAGTTGGAGGAAACACGGTGGTTTGTTTTTGTCACAGGAACTATCTCTGGGATTAGGGGAGGGGATCATTTCTGACTCAGTTACCCAATCCTGGTAGAGAGAGGGTTTTGGAGCAGAATATCTCAGAGGTAGAGATAGCTTAATGTCCCTCCAAAATTAGAAAGAAATAAGTTCCAGGGCCCTTTTTACAATGATATGGAAGCCACTGGTGTGTTTTTGAGCTGGAAGTCTGTGAAAAAATGGAGAAGTCAAAACTTTCTGGCTTTGGAATGAGAGCTACAGCATGCAGTTAAAGTATAGCTCCAGAGGAAGGATGAGAAAGAAGAGAGGACTTCTACCCGCCGGTTACGATTCTAAGCCAGAGGGTCACATGAACACACACACACACACACACACACACACACACACACAGCACCACACATAGTCATACACACAGTCACATACACAGTCACACAGCCACACATATACACAATCACACATGCATTCATACACATGCACACATACACACACAGGGAGCTGGGTCACTCTGTGCGGGAAGGAGGGAGGTTCCCTTTCTCATGTATTGGCATGTGTTGGCATTTTCATATGGTTATGTCTCTGTCTCACAAAACCCCTTATGTAATACCTACTATTAAACCAATGTTACAAGTTAATTTGACAGAGGTAGTAAGTGGCCAGACTAAATCAATGTCTAGGTGTCTTGACTTGCAAAAGCCATCCCCTTCTCATTGTACTGTGCTGCCCCTCACAATTTAAAATTATGGTTTAATCTTTGTGGCCAACGTCTGCTCCAGGAATTCCGGACTAATATCTAACCTGGTAGCTCAGTTAAGTACAGGAGAATGAGTAAGCATTGCCTGCTGGGTTTTCTGAAGGGATGGAAAGGAGGAAGAGTGGTTTGTGAGTCTCTTAAGGCCACTTGACAGGGCTTCTTAGCACATCCTCTTAACCTTTCCAGGTACCCTTTGTGACAGAGTCTGCTTCTATAGGAAAAGTCAACAGGATCTGCCCAATGGCACATGTCATGACTACATTCCCAGGACAGGAGGTGGGCTGTTCTTCCTGGTTTGATAGCCTAAATAATGTCCTTGTATCAGAGGTCAATTTAATCGACCTGTCTTCACTTGCTTGCCATATCAACAACTTCACTCACATGAAACAATGGTTGCTGACTTCTCTTTTGCCAGCCTGGCACTGTCCTTATCCAAGTCCTGCCCTCTCACTCTTAATCCTCTCTTCTGCTTTGTGGTATCTGCAAAGATTGGACTCCAGATACTTTCCCTGGTTAAGTCTTGGAGCTCTGGTTCTATTGGCAAATGGTTGCTGATACCGTCCTCCTCCCTCTGCATCCCGCACTGCCCCCCCCCCCCCCCAACAAACTAGGAGCTTCGTCCATCTGGCTTGTACTCACTTTACCTATAAATTTCTGCTACCCAGCCCTGGACACATTTTCAGAGAACTTAAGGAAATAATCAAGATGAGACCTATGGCATTTCTGCCCACTTTCTTCATCCCACCACTTTGGGTGAGACCAACTTACCCTGGTTTGCCTAGAACTTTCCATTTTAGCACTGAAAGTCTTTTAAGCTAGGAAACCTCTCAGTTCTTGACAAGTCAGGATGGTGACTACCCATATTCCTCTTCTTCCATATCATCAGCTTCTGGATTAGCATGTCCTTCAGGTCTTGGGATAATTTAAGGGGACTCTATTACACTGGGAACAGGGCCAAGCAAGTACTAAAGTAATCCATTCCAGAGTGCTCTCTTTCTTTGAGATACTGTGCTTTAAATCTCCATTAGAATCTTTGCTATTGGAGACTTTCAGCTCAAGATGGCAAAATTGACCCACTTGTTTGCTTTCTTCTCTCTGTGAAATAAATCAGTGAAACAAAAACAAAAACAACAAATACACCATAGCAAAAAGAGAGGGATCGCTTTGTTATAAGACGCTTCTCCTCTTTTTTTTTCTTCAAATTTTTGTTTAAATTCTAGTTAGTTAACATATAGTGTAATATTGTTTCAGGAGTAGAATTTAGTGATTCATCACTTAACATACAACTCACAGTGTTCAACACAAGTCCCCTCCTTAATACCCATCGCCCATTTAGCCCATTCCCCACCCACCTCACTCCACTTATTAGAATACGAGCTCAGAGATGCACATTACATTATACTTTGAGATCCTGGAGGTCAAGTTCTGTGCTATATTCTCCTTTCTATCTCCAGTTTCTGGCACAGAGTAGAACTCAAAATTCTTTATGAAATAGATGACTATGATTGGAAAATCTGAGAGAACAAAAGGAGCTCTAACATTGAAAACTTTGAGACCTGAATCATCACAATTTGAGACCTGAATCATAATTTCTTACACTCAGCACTGGTCGGGCCACCTGTGAAGAGTCGTGCTGAATTCTGAGAACTGATTCTCTCCACTCCAGCCTGGACCTCAGGTAAACTGTAGGCCACCAGTTGTAGAAGGTGGAAAGTAGGAGACACAGAGTGGGTCCTAACTTCAGGCAGCCTGTCCCGAACTACACAATTCACCCAGGCTCTGGAGAAAAAGAGAGGTTATCTTAGGATATTGTCCAAGTCCAATTCCTGGAATTACTTTGGCTGTGTCCCAGCTCTAGCCTGCAGGCATAGACATGTGACTGATGCCTGCTCAGGTAAACTTCCTTGATCTCTGGGAGACCTTGGAGAGGGGTGAAAGGAGAGGATAGGGCAGCTTGCCTGTAAGTACTGTAGCAGTCGCCAGTTCTCGGAAGCAGTGGGTTGGATGAAATGACCTTTGGCAAACAGAGCAATATGAGGAGAAGGGTGAAAGGGAGAAAGGTGTGTTGAACTAGTGTTCTCAGCCCTCCGTGGTGACCGCTGTTTCTGTAGTGGCAGGGATGAGAATTTGAGAAAAAAACTCTCGTCATCAGAATGTCTAAGCCTTGCTTCCTGCCTTCACTGTGTGGGTTTACATTTGGGCTCCCCCTCTTCCACTAGGTACGGAGAAGAGCAGTGAGATTGGCTAGCTCATCTCCTTAAGGAAGTACACTTCCTTTTCCACTGGCAAAGGCATCATATCCCTGGAGGTATAGGGTGATATCTAAGGAGACGAGAAAGGAGGGGAAGTAGGTAGTTTTAGCTGCTCGCCATATTCTCTTTGGATGTAAATATCTGCAGGTATTGATAATGAGTCATAGGTATCAGAAGGGGAATTATGTGCAAGTTACATGTGCGTGTGACCTCACATGTTAGCCAAGCGCTGGTGACCACGGTCTGTCTGGAATTACTTTGCACATGTGTCTCTGTGTTGGTATTTCCAATATAAGTCAGTGTCTTTCTGTGGGTCTGTGAGCTCCAGTATATGGGTGCCAAACACGTACATTCCCAGAACTGTGTGTACACTGCTTTGCCTTATTTTCCTATTATAACCTTGGAAGTCCAAGCCCGGGGTAAATATCTAACTGCTGGCATAGGCCAGAAAGCCTTGGGCTACATCACTTATGACATTGGGCTCATTCTGCAGTGTTGTTTTTGGATGATTCAGGAGACATGAATCTTTGGGATGGAAAATTAACCTTGTGACTGCTGGTCAAGGAATAGGCCAGGCAGGACTGAGTCACTGCACCAGCTATTGAAGAAGGAACTGTTTTTCTAAACTCCTGAGGGATGTACCCCAAGAAACATACCCTTATAGTATATTCCAAACAGGCAGATGATTTAGATGGAGAAATGACTACCTGTATCTGTGTTTTTTTTTTAACTACCTGTATCTTTAATGTTATGACCATTTTAGGGGCTGGGACAAAGCGAGATAGGAGATGTCCCCTCACTGAACATTGGAGGAACTGACTCTGAACAAAAAAAAGGGGAATACACTTGGAAGTGCGGTGTTGTAAAAGAAGGGTACTATTTGTTAAAGTCAGCTGCATCAGGATCACTGCATACACGATATACCAGTGTCACCACCCGTTCATAGAATCCAGGGATTCCAGTGAGAATGTAGCTTATTATACACCGTCTTACTTTCCCCATGAGCTCATTCCCTGTTATGTATATTCTCATTCTGGAATTCTGCAATTCTGAAGGGAGAGATATAGGTATGTGGGAATAAGCTACTTCCTTCCTTTGAGCCAATACTGTCTGTTTTTGGCAATATAGGCCTAAAATATGGAGGATTAGCTGAGTGTTGTCAGAGAGCATCTGTGCAAGTAGCTGATGCTGATGACAAAAGCTGGAAGGATGCCATCAGTCATAGGCTCAGGAAGCCACTCATCAATTCTCCCAACAGTGCACTAAGAGCAAGTCTTCATGGTTTTTTGTTTGTTTGTTTTTTGTAGTTTTATGGTTTTATTAACACAAATGTGATGCGCACATAAGCTGTCTGTCTATTCATTTTCTTTGCTGTGCAGCCTGGCATTGGGATTCATGACTCTGATAGCCAGCTGAGCTTCTCGTTCCACTATGGCTTTACGGTTCTTGGAGGAGACATTGTAAGCAATCTCTTCACAGTAAGATTCGTTGCACATCAGCAGCACCTCAAGCTCCTTGACTTGTGGACTAGAAACTTCTGAGAGCCACTGGGCAGCGTGTGTTTTGTTTTCTTGTTGCTCCCATAACCCATGTTGGGCATCAGGATCTGGCCCTTGAATCTTCTGCGCATCCTATCATCAATGCCTCTGTGTTTCTGCCAGTTGCACTTAATTTTGACATACTGGTCTGACTGGTGCCAGATGAACTACTTTGTCCTCTTTTTAATGATCTTGGGCTTCACCAGAGGTCTGAGGGCAGCCATTATGCCTTCAAGAAAGAAGCAGAGATGGTGTCATTGAGTCCTAGAAGGAAGCTTTCCTGCTCAGGCCTTGAACATTGTTGCAGACTGTCTTCCAATCTCCAGCTGCTGAGCAAACTGGGAGTAGAATGGGTACCTCTGCAAGGCTCACTTTCTCTCCCATTTCCGAGGATGGCAGAATATTAACCACTCCCCAGACACGATCCTGGGAGAAGTCTTCATGGTTTTTGATGTGTGTGCACAATAAAATCACCTGGGAAGCCTCACCCAATCAATTATATTGGAATTTCTGGGGATGGGTTCTTGGCATCAGAATTTTAAAATATGTCTTAGAAGTGGTTGTAATATGCAGCCAAGGTTGCAGAATACCTAAATTCTGGAACCCCTCAGTTCAGAAACATGAAACCAGAATATTCAACCAGGCACCTGACATTGAAAGAGGAATCACAAGGGAGACTGTTTCCTTTGTCCATGTGAGATGCGGGGTTAACTGCACACCATGTGACACTTTTACAATGTTCAGTAGACATGTCTAAAAACTAATCAGCTAGGCTGATTAGATATTCTGTCTCAGGGACTTGAAGGGGGACACAAAAGCTGTGGTGGATGCCTGACCTGAAAGTTCAGGGTACGTTGGGGCGTGGGATCATTATGGTCACAGATTTGTCAGGTAGGGCAGACTTGGAGGAAGTTGGTCAGAAGAGGGAAGAGAATGAAAGACCAGCTGGAGAAACAGAAGGATGACACAGGGGACACAAGCAGGGGAGGATGGCCAGTCCCCACGGATACCTTGACTCCTTAGCTTGCTGAGACAGTTGCAGTGCAATCTGAGAGAACCGTAAGTAGAACTCTGATTTAGAATTTTAAATGAGAAGGATGCGGTTTCCTCTCAAGTCTTCAAGCCTGGTGTATACCTGTCTTGAATGCACTTGCTTTTTCTCTGTCACTCAAACACCTAATCCTTTCTCAAGAAGAGTTTGGATGTCATTCCTACTTGGCCTCCCAGAACACGCTACAATGCATACTCTGCCCCTTAAATGAGATTTTGCTCATATCTTTATTTATTCCTTTCCATGCTGAATTATCATTTTCTACTTCCTTGTCTCCTCTACTAGATTTTGAGCTCTTTGAGGCTAGAGGTTGTATGTGACTTACATTTTTCATCAGTGTCTAATGCAGTTTTTGGCACGTAACAGTTGTGAATAGAAGCTTGAATTAATTGAATACACTCTTAAAGATCAGATGGGCCTGAGTTTGTGGAACTTTCTGCTTCCTCATACACTCAGAAAAGGGTTAGTATACATAAAAATCTTTCTAGAATTCTAGATTGTAAACTTCCAAGGAATTTGTCCAGTAAATTCTTATGTAAAATATCTAATAAATAAAATAAAATAAAATAAAATAAAATAAAATAAAATATCTACTAAAAACCCTTGGCAGGAAATTCTCCCCTTCGGTCTTTAAACATCAAGCCTTCACAGAAAATTTAAGAGAACTAAGACATAAGAATAAGATTAGTTTGTAAACTGAACCTATTTTGTTATTTAATGGTACTATGCATGTACAAATGAATTATCCGAATAATTACAATGAGCCATTTAGCTTAGCTGCCCCCAAGATAGGATTTTGAAATGCAAACTTAACTGCTGTTATAGTGACGCCTTGATTTGAATTTCATCTGCTGTTGTGTAAATACTTAACACCTGCAATCAAAAGGGAACCATATTTTGCCTACCTTCCTGAACCAATTACATGAGGCCTGTGGCTACATATGGAGCTCCATGGACATCCTATAAACCTCATATTATAGAAGGATTTTTTGTGTGCGACCCCTGATCTATGACTTTGGATGCATTCAATAAGGAGTAATGGACTCTGTGCTACAATCCATCACTGGCTGATCAGACAAATGTGAACCGAGAGCATTAAAAAAAAATTTAAGCTTTTTCTGCTATTAGCAAAATATGTCCTTTATTCCCATTGCTCACTCCCATTCTCCTCACATTCCCTACCAGCAAGCAGTCCCTCTGATTTCCTCAGTGTCTATTTTCTGCATGTGTTCTTGGAAAACACATAATGATGATTTGTATGCAGATGCTTTTATTTTTTCTTAAAAAAATTTTTATTTTGAGATAGCAGTAGATTTACGTGAATTTGTATAAAATAGTGCAGAAAGATTCCATGTACCCTTAACCCAGTTTCCTCCAATAGTAACATCTTAAAGAAACTAGTATATATCACAACCAGAATATTGACATTCATAGTTAGGATAGGGAACATTTCCATTAGCAGTTGTGTAATCACATGGCACCTGAAGTCAAGATGGAACTATATTTTGCATATCTACCTAGCCAATTATGGGTTTCTTACGACTCTATCTGGAATTCCATGGGCATTGTATGAAATTCAAATCGATGTTCACATTAAAGTTCAACCAGGATATTGACTTAGACAGTTAAGATACAGAACATTCCTATCCCCACAAGCATCCCTCATGCTGCTTTTGCTTAGTCATACCTACTTCCATCCTCTCCACCCCTTCCTTAAACCCCTGGCAAACCCTAATCTGTTCTCCATTTCTGTAGTTTTTTATCATTTCAAAAACGTTATAAAAGTGGAAGAATCATGTAGCATATAACCTTTGGGGATTTGGGGATTAGCTTTTTTTTTTTTTTTTTTTTTTTTTTTGCATTCGACATAATTCTCTGGAGATTCATGCATGTTGTGTGTATTGGTAGATTTTTTTTTTTTAATTGAGGAGTAGTCTTCCACAGTGTTGATAGATTACCATTTGTTTAACAGTTTACTCTGAAAGACATCTGGGTTTCCAATTTTTAGCTACTTTAAATACAGTTACTGTAAACATTTGTGTACAGGCCTTTGTGTGAACATCTCTTCATTTCGCTAGGATAATACCTAGGAGTGTAACTGCTGAGCCCCATAGTAGTTGCATGTTTCCTTTTTAAAGAAACTGCTAAACTGTTTTCCAAGTGGCTTCATCATTTTACCTTCCCACCAGCAATGTATGAGTGATGCATCTTCTCCACATCCTCACCGGTATTTAGTGTTGTTACTATTTTAACTTTAGACATTCTGATAGGTAAATCTATGAGATTTTATATCCCATTGTGGTTCTATTTTTCCAATAGCTAATTTTGTTGAAAATCTTTTCATGTGCTTTTTTTTTTGCCATGTTTATATCCTTTTTTGATTGAATACCTCTTTATGCCTTTTGCCTATTTTCTAACAGGACTGTTTATGGTTTTAATGTTGAGATTTGCTAGTACTTTATATATTCTGGAGAATAGCTTTTTCAGATATGTAGTTTGCAAATATTTTCTCTTTGTCCCTGTCTTGACTTTTCATCCTCTTAATAGAGTCTTACAAAGTAAAAATTTTACGTTTTGGTCAAATCCAACTTATCAGCTTATCAACTTTTCTTTTTATGGATTTTGATTTAGTGTCAAGTTTAAGGGCTCTTTTTGCCTAGCCCTAGCTCTTAAAGATTATCTCCTCTGCTTTTTAAAAATATATTTTATGGTTTCATGTTTTACATTTAAGTCTATGATACATTTTGAATGAATTTTTGTATAAGGTGTGAGACTTAAGTCATGGTTACTTGTGTTTGTTTGTTTGTGGCTGTCCAATTGCTTGCTCCAACACCAGATACTTGAAAAAGCTCTCTTTTCTTCATGAAATCACTTTGTATCTTTGTAAAACATCAGGTGGGCATATTTGCATGGATTTATTTCTGGCTTCTGGGTTCTGTTTTACTGATCTGTGTGTCTACCACAATGCCAATATCACATAGGCTTTTTTTTAATACTACATAGTGTTGAAATAAGTCTTGAAATTGGGTAGATCCATTGTTTGAGCTGAAATTGGGTAGATCCACCCAAAATTGTTTGAGCTATTCTAATTCCTTTGCTTTCCCATGTAAATTTTAGAATAATATTGTTGATATCTATAAAAAGAGAAAAGAGTTGCTGGAAATTTGACAGGATTTGTGTTAAATCTGTATATCAATTTAGAAAGAATTGACATCTTTGCTGTGTTGAGACTTTCCACCATGACTACGGCATGTCTTTCTGTTTTTTTAGATCTGATTATTTTCATCAGTGTTGTGTAGTTTTCAGCATACAAGTCCTGTAAATATCTTATCTTGTTAGGTTTACACCTATATATTTTACTTTTTAAAGAAATTATACATGCACAATTTCATTGATTCCTTCCTGATATACATGACTTTTATTGCCTTTTTATATTGGTTTATAACTTCTAATGTTGAATAAGTGATGATGAGAGCAGACATCCTTGCCTTGTTCCCAACCTTAGGGACAAAGCATTCAGACTTTCGCCAGTAAATATAATGTTAGCTGTAGGATTTTTCTGTGGCTTCTCTTTATCAAGTTGGGGTAGTTTTATTCTATTTCTATTTTTCTGACAGTTTTTTTAAAAATTATAAATGAATGTTGAATTGGTCAGATGTTTTTTTCTACACTGTTTGGTATGACAATGTGATTTTTCATCTTTTGCTTGTGATGGGCTACATTGATTTTTGAATACTGAATCTCCTTGGTATCACTGGAATAATCCTCACTTGGTTATGGTGATAATTCTTTTTACATATTGCTGAATTGTTTGTTAATATTTATTAAGGATTTCTGTGTGTATATTCAAAGACATATTAGTGTGTAGTTTCCTTTTTTGCATTATCTTTATCTGGTTGTGGTATTAGGGTAATATTAGCTTCATAGAATGCATTAAGACAAATTCCCTTTCCAGATAGAAAGGAAGAGGTTATGTAGAACTGACATTAATTCTTCTCTAAATATTTGGTAGAATTATCCAGTTAAAGTATCTTGGCCTGAAGATTTCTTTTTAGAGAGTTTTAAAATTATGATTTTACCTTTCTTGATAGTAATGGGGTATTCAAAATACCTTTTTGTATGGGATGGCTTGTGCTAGTTTGTGTCTTTTGAGGAAGTGGTTTCTTTTTTATAAGCTGTAAAATTTATGCGTGCAGAGTTGTTCCTAGTACTTTCTTATTATCCTTTTATGTTTTCAGTGTCTATAGTAATATCTCTTCTTTCATTCCTAATGTTGGTAGTTTATATCTTCTCTTTTTCTCTCTCTTATCTGTATTGTTAGAAGTCTGCCAGTTTTACTGATGTTTTTCAAAGAACTAGACCTTTGTTTCATTGGGTTTTTTTCCGTGTTGTTTTTCTGCTTTCAATTTTATCAATTTCTGTTCTTAGGTTATTATTTTCTTCCTTCTTTTGCTTTCAGTTTATTTTACTTTTTTTCTTTTCTGTGTTATTGAATTGGGAGCTTAGATTTTCGATTTAAGACTTTTCCTCTTACCTAACATATTCATTTTTAATGTTATAAAAATTTTCCTCTCAACACTGCCTTAGCTGTGTGTCTCATATCTGGTTTTTTTTTCTGTTTCTATTAGCATCTCTGGAGGGTTTGAAAAAATAAGAGTATATTTAGAGATACAGTTAACACCATGTCCATCTACAGCAGATGCTTCTGATAGCTGTCCTCTGGTATTTGTCCTGAAGTAGTAACACAGAATTATCTGCTTAGAAAGGTATATCTTCTTTATGAGAAGGCTAAGTATGAAGATACGTGAGATATATAATCTAGGTGATGCTGTAATAACAAACATCATAAAAATGCAAGTGGGAAAACATACCAAAAGTTTCTCACCTGTGTAAAGTTCACTGTAAGCCCAGGGCAGCTATCTTCTCTCTGGCCGTGGCTCAACATTTTAGGCACCTTTAATGTGCATCTCCATCCAGTTACATGCCTCTGTAGTCAATGTGGGGAAGAGCAGACATGGAGTCTTTCAAATGCTTCTGCTACAATTGACTCATGACGTTTCTATTCATATGTGACTGGCCAAAGCTAGTCATATTATCATGCCCAAATTCAAGGGTGGGAGAAGAGTGTGTGCATGTGTATGTATGTGAGAGAGAAAGAAGGTGTGTGTGTGAGATAGAGAGACAGAGAATTCTAATATGAATCTTGTTAGGCAATTGTATACATATTACAGTGCATATCACTTTTTTAATGTTTATTTTATTTTGAGAAAGAGAGAGAGAAAGCATGCAGGTGAGAGGCAGAGACAGAGGGAGAGAGAGAATCCCATGGGATTCGACACGGGGCTTGAACCAATGAACTGTGAGATAATGACCTAAGCTGAAACCAAGAGTCAGATGCTTAACTGACTGAGCCATCCAGGCACCCCAGTGCATATTACTTTTAACTTATACAACTTCTTTGTGAATATTTATTGCCTTCAATTGTACAAAATAAGGAGTACAATTTCAAAGTAATAAATGTTAAAGTCAGAATTTGAACTCGCTTAAGGCTATCTGACTTCAACATTCATGCTTTCTTTTTAACATATACAGTGATAAGCAGCCTATAATGCTAAATCCAACATCTCTATTAATTCTGCTTTGTTTGAACATTTGGAATAGTCTAGGATGATGAGAAAACAATACAAATAAATCACCCTGGATGGAGGCAGTTGAATATTACAGAAGAGTTCAGTTTAACAAATTTATAGTTGGCCCCTTCTGTGCCATCAGGCACCAGGAAAGCTCATAGTCTAAAAGACATGTAAACTAATAGATACACTTAGTATGTGATACGATAGAAATTTGCAGAGTGCCACAGAAATACTCCAGTATTCATCTAATAGCAATTGATGGGAGAAGAGTCCAGGTAGGCTTTTTGGAAAAGATGATGTCTGAATGAAGTCTTTTAGACCTCAGTTATCTCTGCTATTTTGGGGCTGATATCACTGATTATCTCCTGCTCTACTACTCCTTTTCCCTGTAACCGATCGCTCTCCTGAAAAGTCCCCTTCACTCATTGAAGACTTTGGCGTCCAGCTGAGAATTATCTCTTTCACCCTCGCTTATGTCGTCCGTCATTCCAGGTAACTTCTATGTCTGCGTCAATAATCCATTAAACATCTTGGCCTCTCTTGATCGCAACTCTGTTTACTTCTACCTAAACTCCCCTCCAATGACTTGCTTCCTCTGTTGTCATTAAGTATTCAGAAAGGTGGATATTCAACTTATAGATTCAAGTCTATAGAATTTACCATTCTAATCCTGCTGCCAGTTAGCTGGCCATTCGGATCCTGTCCTCTTCTACCTTTTTTTTTGAACCCCAATTTATTATTCTAAACAGGTACCTGTGGGGCAGAAGGACAGAGGGGTTTATGAGGAAGGCTGAAGCTTGAGGGTGTGGCCCCTACAGAAGCATACATTTATTTAGAGACTGCAAGCAAGAAAGATGAGGGAGTTGATGAGGAATTTAATCTGTGAACTGTAGGGGCTGTGGTAGTTTCGATTTCAGTTCTTTTTTTTTAACGTTTATTTATTTTGGGGCGGGGGGAGGAGAAGAAAGAGGGAGACAGAGGATCTGAAGCAGGTTCCGTGCTGTGAGCACAGAGCCCAATGTGGGGCTCAAACTCATGAACCATGAGATCATGACCTGAGCTGAAATAAAGAGTTGACAGCTTAACTGACTGAGCTATCCAGGCGCCCCTCAGTTTCACTTCTTTACACTATAATCTTCTGAGTTGCTTACCTAGTCCAACCTTAAATGGTTTTTGCTCTGGCTAGTTAAAATGGCAAAGGAATGTATAATAAATTATCAAAGAATGAGCAATAATAAACAAGCAGCACAAATTGTGTTTTTAAAATTTAGACCACACCTCCCTAGAGAAGAATGGGGTGAAGTTCCCCATACTGTCTCAGCTGCTAAGTGAACCTAGAACTGAACTGAAAGCATATTCTATTTAAAAGTTTTTTTTAATGGTTATTTATTTTTGAGAGACAGAGAGACAGAGCATGAGTTGGGGAGGAGCAGAAAGAGAGGGAAACACAGAATCTGAAGCAGGCACCACGCTCTGAGTTGTCAGTGCAGAGCCTGATGCGGGGCTTGAACTCACAAACCGTGAGATCATGACCTGAACTGAAGTTGGATGCTTAACTGACTGAGCCACCCAGGCACCCCTATTTTTAATATGACATTTGTAATTAAACAAAACTGAAGAATAATCATTGAATCTAGGAAAAAAGTTTTCCATGTTGAAAGCTGATGCTTTGAAAAGAGTAGATAATGAGGGCAGAGATGGGAAATTTCCTGGTTCTCTGCAGGCATCTTCTGCACATGTCCAAGGGGCTAGGGGATAAGTCCTCAGGTTCTTTGTCATTTCTAATTGGAATCAACACCTGGGGCACCTGGGTGTCTCAGTCGATTAAACATCGAACTTTGGCTCAGGTCATGATCTCACAGTCTGTGGGTTCAAGCCCCTTGTCGGGATCTGTGCTGACATCTCAGAGCCTGGAGCCTGCTTCAGATTCTGTGTCTCCCTCTCTCTAACCCTTCCCTGCTCATGCTGTGTGTGTCTCTCTCTCTCTGTCTCAAAAATAAATAAACATTAAAAAAAATTTTTTTTTAAAACCAATGATTTTCCAAAACGGTAACTGTCATTTTCTTTGGGAAGATGTATAACATCATATTTACTTCTATCTTCTGGTATCAGAAAAAGCACAAGTTATTTCTAAAAGAAATTTTCTTTTTCTTGTTAACATGTTAACTACCATCAGTCGTAGACATCTTGGTCTTGACTTTGGTGGTTTTAGACAAATAGAAAGGGGATAGAGAAGAGAAGTGCTATCAGAACTCAGAAGCTTGGGGTAAAAGACTCACATGTGAGTGTGACAAAAAATGCCTAAATTCTATAAGTGGTGAGAGAGGAGGTAGGGAGGTGGGAGGCAATGGTTCACACATAGCTCCTCTGTGCAAGGAGAAAATAGGTGGCTGGAAAGGTAACTGTCAGATAATTTTTTATTTCCACTCCTACATGAGGAGGGTGGATGTGTTAGGGAGGTAGAGTATCAACAGGCCCTTTATATTTATAAGACATTTGTGAATTTTGCTCACAATCATGGTCTTCTTATTCATAGCTTGTACTTTTATGGTTTGAACCTAAATATCCTGAACTAAAGCTGCTATTGCCTTCAATTCCTGAACTTCCCATTTATTTCTAAGTGTATTTCCTACATAATGTTCAAATATTTGCTAGGAAGCTACAGCCAGACACAGAGAATTTTGCTGTGATAAGTGTTTAGCACCCTTTTGGGAAAGGGTGCTACAGCAATTTTGCTGCAAGGCTGTAATATATGGTGATAATGATGCTTCACTCCTTTAGAAATGGTACCAGGGGCCGATCCCTGAGAGCAGAGTGCAGAGCTGCTGAGGCCTGCCTCTTTAGGAGGTTCTATGGATTGCTTGGGATGAGTAAATGTTTAATGAGCACTTTATTCTCATTACAGGGTAATGTTGGAGATCTAAGAACAACAGCATACCAACTCCTTTGTTAATTCTCATCGATTTATAATTTCCTTCTAATTGCATTTTCTTCTTTCTTCCCAGTCTATATTAAAGTGAGTTTGACTTGGCCAGCTGGGTGACTCAGTCAATTAAGCATCCAACTCTTGACTTTGGCTCAGGTCATGACCTCACAGTTCATGGGATTGAGCCCTGTGTTGGGCTCTATGCTGAGAGAGTGGCGCCTGCTTGGGATTCTCTCTCTCTTCCTTTTCTCTCTGCCCCTCCCCTGCTCGCACATGCTCTCTGTATCTCTCTTTCTCAAAATAAATAAATTAAATAAACAAACAAAAAAAGAACTCCTGTGGTTTGCCTCCATCTCTGTTTTTATTTTATTTTTCCTTCCTTTCCCCTATGTTCATGTGTTGTGTTTCTCAAATTCCACATGAGTGAAATCATATGATATCTGTCTTTCTCTGAGTTATTTCACTTAGCATAATACACTCTAGTTCCATCCATGTTGTTGCAAATGGCAAGATTTTATTCTTTTTCATACCGAGTAGTATTCCATCATATAAATATACCACATCTTCTTTATCCATTCATCAGCCAATGGACATTTGGGCTCTTTCCATCATTTGGCTATTGTTGATAGTGCTGCTATAAACATTGGGGTGCATGTGCTCCTTTGAATCAGCATTTTTGTATCCTTCGGATAAATACCTAATAGTACAAAGTTCCATATTTCAGACCATTTTAGCCCTCAGAGTTCATAATCAGTACTTGGTTTGTACAGATCCTAAGTTGCCTAACTTTTGTATTCATGGAGACTTTGAGAGTGGTCTGTATTCCTATCAAGAATTATATCAGGCAAGAATGATGTGTAGGCCTCAGCAAAGATAATATTTCAAATGGTGGGAGAGAAACAGAGGAAAGAAAAGGAAAATTTGTATGTAGATCACTTTGGATGATTAAGCTTTTTATCTTCAAAACACATCAAGTTCTTTACAATGAAAGGGAATTAGAAGTCTTGCCTATTTGCCTTCATAATTTGATTCTATTTTAACATCAAACTTCAATAGTCCTAATGTCTTAACAATAATTGTTACATCAGTTGAGAATTACTGTCATGGAAGCTAATGGAAAAAGGAAATCCAAGTGGATGATAAAACAAACTGTTATTGGATCACATTGTGCAATCAAGATAATCTAATAAATAGTTTCTGAAACACTGAAAAAAAAATGAACTCCTTAAAAAAAAATAAAGTGGGCTTGATTCCTGTGGAATCTAAGTCCTAAATGCTAAATGGAAGATCAAAATGAAATGATATTAGCAGTTAGGATTTTATGATAATGGAGAGAGACTGGTGAGTTGTTTTATGTGTGGTCGGATGTGAGGTGTGGGAAGACGGGGTGCAGCATTCCTGGGGGGAGCAAATGACTAAGTAGCAGGTCCAAGGAGAGAGAGGCTGTCAGGATACAAAGGGTAACTAATTTTCTTGAATAACAAGAAAGATTCTGCTGGTGTGTGGAATGGGAGCATGGGTGAGGGATGTTATTGAATCAGGGGGTGTTAAAGAGGCAGGTATAACAGAGCTTCTGCCACTGTGAGGTTTGTGAATTTGATCAGGGGCTAATATGGAACCTAAATCAGTTTTGAGATGGTAATGCTTCTGTGTTACTTGGGGTCAAACCAACCATTGTAGGTGAAAGATTTAGGGTCCAAAGGGGAAGTTAGTATCGTGTGTGTGTGAGTGTGTGTGTGTGTGTGTGTGTGTACACACACACAGATGCACAGATGGAAGAGTGGTCATTGGGCGAGACTATTATTTCAGAAGGGGGGAATATAAAAAGGTATGTTCCATCTCAGAGAAGATCATTACTTCCAGTTACTTCTTTAGGCTCTAAATCCTCCAGAATGTAGAGTAATTAGCACCATGAGAATCAGAGCATAAAAACTGCACCCATTCATGCGCCTATCTCCACCATCCCCGGCTCTCTGAAATTCCTGAGGTAGCATTACCATGACGTTCACCTGACTACCAAGTATTCCCCTCAAAGGAGGCCAGAGATTGACCAAACCATACCCAAATAGCCCTAAATCCAAGATTCTCTTCCAGGCAAATTTTTCACCCTATTGGCTTGGGATATTTTCTATTGCCTATACAATAGAAAGGGGAAAGACATCAGAAGGGCGATTTTCTTTTCCTAAAACAATGTCCTGCAATTCTCCATTTCTCTTCTCTACAGGTTATCCAACCATCTACCAACCCCCAGGAAGTGCAACAAACTCAAAATCTGCTCACAGGGAAAACAGCAGAAGGAAAATATAGGAAGAGTTTACATACAGGTGGGATAAATTACAGGTGCCTCCTGTTTACTAAGTACAAGCTTGCAGAGGTAGACAGTCCCTGGTGGACTCTCCCGATTTCATTCTCCCTTTAGCAGCTCTGGGGTCATTCATTTTTCTGGTTAGGACATCTCACCCTCACACTCAGAAGAGTTGCTTTACCTGTTCATGTATTCTCTCTATTGCTTTCACTCTTTGCCCAGCCGTCACCTCCTCCGAAATTAATGAGAAAAAAAGTGTTTCCCGCCAGAGCTGCAAATACATCCATGAGCTCTGCCCTGAGATGTTTCCTCAGACTTTTGAGCAGTGTCTCATCAGATTCTGGGCACTCTGAGCAGTTATATATGTTCTGTTTTCCAAGTACCCTATCTGAGTCACCACCACCAGAATCTCTCTGGTGGGTTTTCTCCATTTCTTCTACCATTCCGGGTTTGGTGTTTTTCTTACAGGATGATTAGCACAGTACATCCACTTCACTCAGTTCTTTCGGTGTTCTTTGTGATGACTTTCTAAATCCAGTTCCTTTAAACACAGTCTCCAAACCCCCAGTGTCTCCACCTTACCTCAATCTGTCTCTACCACTATTCCCTTGGTCTCAGAAGGGTCACTGACAGCTTCTAAATACAAATATGTTATAAAACTGCTTATAAGTGATTTGGAAATTCAAAACCCTTCTCCATTTTTGCTACACTTTATCATTTGAACATTAAAGTTTTGTTGGTGGTGCCTGTCACCATATTTAACATGAACTTAACCAGGTATTTGCAACTCCATCACAGAATAAACTTACTTTCCCCACAGATTGGGGAAAAGGATGAGAAGTCTAGAAAAAGAGAGCAACAGATATCTCACAGAAACATGACTGTCATACCTCCTTTATTTTTTAAAAATTATTTGTTTAAGTAATCTCTACCCCCAAAGTGGGCCCCCAATTCACAACCCCCAAGATCAAGAGTCTCATGCTCCTCTGACTGAGCCAGTCAGGCACCCTTGTCATATTTCCTTTAAATTCTACCTTCATATCCTTTCTTTCAGAGCTTAGAGACTTGTACATGGGACTTTATCCTGGGATCAGTCTTTGAGATAGATGTACTGTATATTTTTTCCCAAAAAATTCTTGTGTAAATTCACTATGCAAATAGAAGTTCACCAAGCTTGGGATATTTGCCTTACAGATAAATGGGGAACATATTCTGTAAAACAGATCTTTGGATGGGAAGATCTATATCAGGTGATGGGGAGTTAAAAGAGCAAAAAGGATGAAGAGGGGACCGAGAGAAGAGAAACAAAATAGAAAAAGGAAAAGAGGATGGAGAATGAAGAAGAAAAGGCAAGGAGCATGGGAAGCCTGGCAGGGAATTCTGATTATCAACAGTACACCCCAATGTAGGATTCCTAGTGAAAAATCAGTGAGTGTATTATTACCTGCAATCCAAAGCCATGTCATTGTATGTGTATAGAATGTGATATCTAGGTGCAACCGTTCTGTATCTTCTGGATATATGTAAAACTTAATAATGGAAAAATTGGAAGTTCCTCTTTGATTCTGCCAAGAAAGTCCAAAGAGATCTGGAATAAGAGAACTGTATCAACGAGGAAGAATTTGAGGAAAGTTGGAGAAAGAGAAAATGTTAAGTCTCTAGTAGCTGTTAAATACCAGGATTGAAAAGCTACACTGGAGAACACCTGACTGGCTTAGTGGGTAGGGTATGTGCCTCTTGTTCTCAGGGTCATCAGTTCAGGCTTCATGTTGGGTGTAGAGTTTACTTAAAAAAAAAGAAAGAAAGAAAAAGAAAACCTACTCTGTTCTTCTGATGAAATGGAGGAGGACATCCATAAATGACTTCTCAGTGGTTATCCCCAATTCTTAGGGTGGGGTTGAGGGTGGTCTACAGTCTGGTTGGGGTGTAGCAAGCATAGAGAAGCCTTCCCATGGGCATATATCATGATCTTGCCTTCGCTTCCTGCACTGTATGTCCTCTTAACATCATGGCCTTAACAGCATCATGTCTACACATTTCCTTCTTAAAAATGTTATTAGAGGGGTGCCTGGGTGGCTCAGTCGGTTAAGTGTCCGACTTTGGCCTAGGTCATGATCTCGTGGTTCACGAGTTCGAGCCCCGTGTCGGGCTCTGTGCTGACAGCTTGGAGCCTGCTTCCGATTCTGTGTCTCCCTCTCTCTGACCCTACCCCCATTCACACTGTCTCTCTCTGTCTCAAAAATAAATAAACGTTAAAAAAAATTAAAAAAATGTTATTAGATTCCCCTTTTGTTGCGTGGGTTTGGGGAAGTGTACTCTCCTGCTTCTCCTTAGTTATGCTCCTGATTTCTAACCCCTGGAAAGGTAAGAAGTATGTGGGACATTCTTTTCAAAAGCTGCAACCTGGGCCACAGTGTTTCTTATTGTTGGGCTCCATCTGCATAGCAGTTAATTCAAATAATAGAAGTTAATAAACTGCTCTGATGACAGAAGAACTTTAGCTGAATATGAAGAGATCTGGGGACAAAGAGTAAGCTTAGCTTAGCCATTGAATCCAATTAGACTTGCCTCAGAATTCAGTGGTTAAAGCTTTTGTGATTCCAACCACTCTCATCTGCCATCTTCCCAAGACTGACACTATCCCTCATTCAGCTCTCTGTTGAGTTTTCTTCTCCCTGACAACCTACATCACTCTTTCCCCTTATTTGGTTTTATTTTCTTTTCACCTCTTATCATTACTTTAAATTTGTTATATATTTGGTTACTTATTACCTGTGACCTTCATTATATTGTTAGCTCCATGCAGGGAAGAATTTGTCTTGTTCACTGCTCTGTGTTCGGTACCTAAAATAGCACCTGGTACATGGTTGACGTTTGATAACTCTTTATTAAAGGAAGAAAAGCACCTGGCTACTCTTTACCAAGGTTCTAGGAGATCCTTTTTTTACTTAATGTGTCCTTTGATTCCAGATTTAAAAACATATACACATACAGTATGATTTTATTTTATTTATTTTTTTAGAGCATGCGCACGAGAGGGTGGGAGTGGAGAGGGGCAGAGGGAGAGAAAGACTCTTAAGCAGCCTCCAAACTCAGTGCAGAGCTCCACACAGGGCCTGATCCCACAATCCTGGGATCATGACCTGAACCTAAATCAAGAGTCAGATGCTTAACTGACTGAGGCACCCAGGCATACCCCTCCCGCCCCCCACAGTATATATCTCCAATAAAACTCACAGTTTTGGCTTTTCCTGTGTTCATCTCAGCACATCTTTAGTGTGATGTCTTTCTCCCTTTCTACCTCTATTGATGAATCCACCCAAAAGATACTCTCTGCTCTCAAGCTATTTCTAGCTGATTTATCCCTGTTCAGGTAATGCATCCCAAGATTTCAAAAATATTATTTAATTTTGTTCTTTTCTCTTATTTGAGCATACAATCAACCAACTTAGGTTCAGTGAACTGTGGATTGAAGCTAAAAGATGCCCCATTCTTACCATGCCTAATGATAACCAACTTTGTTTTGTTTGATTACATTTATGAGACTTACACTTTTTTTCTTAAGTTTATTTATTTTCAGAGAGAAAGAGAGTGTGAATATGAGTGGGGAGGGGCAGAAAGAGAGGGAGAGAAAGAGAATACAAGCAGGCTCCATGCTACCAGCGTGGAATCTGATGTAGGGCTTTATCCCATGAACAGTGAGATCATGACCTGAGCTGAAATCAAGAGTCAGACACTCAACTGACGGAGACACCCAGGTGCCCCTGAGACTTATACTTAAAAAAAAACACAGGCATCATTACTTTTCATTTTCAATTTTCACTTTTTATTATTTTTCATTAAGATACTTAAATAATAGCACAGACAAAACTGAATATTTAGGTGGCAGGGGATGCCATATGTGATACTTGAAGTGTTCATAGATGAGCAAATATATGAATTCAGCAGTGTGAAAGGTGAATTAGGTATGCCAGCATAGAATGTGCATAAGGTCATGTACTACAAAAGTCTAAAGTAAACAAATCAAAGATCATCTGTTCTTTGCAGTTTGGGGTTCAAACCCAGGTACCACGAAGTAGGTGTGTGTCCTAGAGTAAGGGCTTCCTCTGTACCATCAGCAGAGAAATGAAAACCTCAGAAACAGCTATTCACAGGGTTGTTTAAAGAATCAAATGAGACAATGCCTGTGGGAAGCACGTGGTAAAGGTGTTATTGCTATGAGAGAGGCAAGGGACAAGGAAGAAGGACTATGTAATTTCCTGAGTCCTTAGGCACTGGAGGTGATGCATGTCCTTGACTGAGTGGAAAAGCCAGGGAAGCTGGTCTTGCTGATAAAGAGATATAAAATACCTTTGGCTTTGGTATTGACGACAATGGAATCATAACTCTATTAGTGTTTCTTTGCCATAGTTTTTCATTTCTTCATAAATTTATGTAATATACAAAATTATAAAAACTATGTGTGCGTGCATATGTATAATTACTATTTCATAACTGTAAACAGGTCCTCAGTGTTTCATTTTGGTTTCAGTTAATATCTTTCTGTAGTGACCATGGCCATGATTCCTTCATCAGTGGGTCCCCCTCCCGCTCAGGAATGTACATTTAGATTTTGAGTCCCCTGTTATATGTGGGCAAACTGAGGCCCTGAGAGAAGATGCTCTGAAGATTATTCTTAAGCAGGAGAGTGAACCCCACTCAATATCTTGATGCTCGGGTCCTGGTGATTCCTATTTTTTAAAAGAAATGTTTTTACTACTTCAGCATTTCTCTGTTTTGGACCCTGTTTTTCCCTCCAGGGTGACCAGAGACAGGGAGATCTCTTAGCCCACTGTTTTTGCTCCTCTACTGCCTGTGTCTAAAACATCTGGTGCCCAGCTCCTTGTCCTCACTCTCTCTTCTCCTCACCCCCCCCCCCCACAACAGAGCCCAGATCCTAGGACTATTGGGGCACACTGAGCTCTATGCCCACAGGAGATAGGAGAGAGTGAGAGAATAGTCAGGGTTCCCCAGGAGACCCCTGTGGACTCACAGTAGCCTGCCTTTTCCCTCGAGCTCACGTTTCCCAAACTGAGTATGATGCTGGGATGTGCCCAAGTGTCCAGCGGAGACAGCTGCTCCTTGGGAACCACTATCTTGCTCCTATTCAACCCTGCAGGAGCACACCATCAGTGTGTGTGAGAAGAGCTGGAGGCTTCCACCTTTCCCAGTGCCTTTTGGTTTCAGATCTAACACCAGTAGTGCCTAAAGAGCAGGAGGAAGGGGATATGGAGAAAGGGTCCCAGGTAAGGTGGAGCGTTTCCGTCCTGGTGTTGTGTTATCTTCATTTACTTCAGACTGCCCCAGAGATCCTAGGTTTGGAAACTGTGCCTACAGAGAGTTTGCGGGGGACCTCTTGGCTCCATTCAACCCATTTCACTTGCCTTGTTGTCCCCTGTGTGCCACCCAACACTGCCGAATTTTGCGTCTGGACCTGGGTGGCAGGATGAGACCTACCACTGGTAAGTCCCCTACCTTTCCCTCAGCCTCTTTCATGCTCCTTTCATTGCCATCACAGCATTTGTCACGGGTTGTCATTTAAAACTTATTTATTGTCTGTTTTTTTCAACTTGACTGTAAGGCCTGGAACTATTTTGTTCACCACCATATCCCTTGAACACCAACAGTATCTGACACTGTCAATCATATTTTTCTGAGTGAATGAGTGCATGAATGAATGATTTGAGTTTCCTGTGTCCTCTTGCACACTGGGCTATTGCTGATTTCAGTGCAGCAATGAATCCCATGACAGGACCCCACTCCCTGCCTTGGCCTCATTCTGTTCTCCCTCTTGGGGAAGACCTAGGGGTCTTCTTCCAACCCCACTCCTTCTGCCCCACCCTAAGAGATCCGGGTTCAAGGGAAGCTCTGTCTAGGTTCCTTCTTGATGCATCTCTGTCTTCTTTTTGAGCCTTTAGTTCTTGCTGCCAGCCGGTCTGGCCCCAGTGTGCTGTTTACTCTGTGCCCTCCCTCTGTCACCTGCCCTTGCAAAAGCCTGTGAACCATAGGCGATATTCAGTGACTTTCTCTGCTTGCCCCTCTGTCCCATTCCTCACCCCTGCGCTTTCATTCCCTCCAGAAGCTCGGCATGTCCCATGACACTGGTGACCAAAACCACTGGTACAAACAATCATGGTGATGGTATGCTAATCCCTCTGAATTCCAAGTTGTTAAAGAAAGAGTTATTTCCAGGGTGGGAAAATTGTTTCAAAAGTCAAAAAGCATGGGGCACCTGGGTGGCTCAGTCGATTAAGCATCCCACTCTTGATTTCAGCTCAGGTCATAATCTCATGGTTCATGAGTTCAAGCCCCATGTCAGTCTCTGTGCTGACAGTGTGGCACTTGCTTGGGATTCCCTTGTCTCCCTCTCTCCCTGCCTCTCTCTCACCCTTCCTCAAAAACAAACAAACAAACAAATATTTAAAAAGTCAAATAGCATAGGAATAATTCAGTCAGAAGAACTGAGAGGGTTGATTTGGAGAGACAGTAAGATGCATAACAAGGCAGGGGGGATTTCAAACAGGTTTCATGTCTCTGGGGGATTATTATACAGAGACAGGTGAGCTCTCTACTAGGTGACACTGTAACAGAAATCTGAACAGCAAAACCTACAGCACGACGAATTTGGATATTTGGATAGGGATGAACAGGATCTCTTACCAGAGAGAATCTTTACCATAAATGTGTGAGGGAAACTGAGAACATACCAGAGAGTCCAGACGATTGAGTACAGGTAATGTGTGGCCCAGTCCAAAGCATGTGCTGCATAGCCAACCAAAGCCTTGGCCAGCCAACTTTGTGAAGGTTAAAGCTGCCATTGGCCTGTTTTGATGGGACACTGCATTGTCTTCTGATTGGAGAAACCAGGAGGATGTGAGACCCCTAGGCCTGAGAAAAGATGTATTCTGTAGCAAGGGCGGGAGCGGGATGCTCCAAGGGGTATCGCAGAGGCTGCACTGAGGAAAATCTGCTCTGCAGCAGACCCTGATGCAGAGGAAAGCTAGTTCTATGTTCAAGTTGAACCTTACCTATGTCAGTTTTGCCTGTGTTAAACAATCAGTTTTGACAAATAAGAACTTGAGATGTAATATTATTCAATAAGTACATCAGGTCCTAAAACATACTCCGGAGGGCCTGTCCTGAGCTGTGGGCCAGATGGCTGAGTTGGACTTGGGGAGGAATGGTGGCTCAGAGTCTGGAAGCAACATGAGGGAGATGGTAGTCTATCATGGACAAAGGGGAGGGTACCAAGTTATCCAAGCTGAGCGGGGAGGCAAGATCTTGAACAAGAAGGGAAAAGTCTGAGGTGAGATGTCCAGTAGGCTGGAGAGGGGTTGGTAGGAGGAAGGCAAGAGGGGTTTGGAGGAAGTTGTAGTAATGGGGGCTGTGCTGGAGGCCTGTTTGTGAAGGACACTGCACTGAATGGAGTGTTCCTGACTTCAGAGTCACCTCTGAATCAACGTTTTCATCCCTGATTGCAGGACTTCAAATGTTTTAGACTGTGGAACTGCAGGATGCTATGTCACAGACACCTGTCAGGTAAGGAATATGTTGCCCTTCAGGTGGCAGTGATGGTGAATAAACCATAATAGGCCCATGGGTTGAATTTCTCATTCTTGCTCAGGCATTTATAACACCCGCAGAGTATGAGCCATGTCAATATGGGAGTGCATAGGGAGAGATCACAATCAGGAAGGTTGTCGTGGAGGAGAAACCCCCCTGTCTTTCAATGAGAGACATTGAAGCCCAACCCCCCTGTCTCTCAATGAGAGATGGAGTATTGAGGGCTGAACCTCTGACTGGTCCTGTGGTAGCGTTAGAGATCACGTTCGATCCTTTCTGCGGGGAAAGGACACCCTCCCTGTCTCCTACTCATCACTGCTAGTCAACAGCTGATCATGGGAACTTACTCTTTAATATATTGCTTAATTTACCACTTACTAAATACTTTCTCCATTTGCAAATGTAAGTAATAGGCTTTGGATTCTGTGTCCAGAAATTGATAGGGCACTGTGTTCAGAAATTTTGTAGATTCCATGGATTTGACATTGTGGTTAAATAAATAGGTACTTGAGTCAGAAAACCCTGGGTTCAAATCCCAGATGTACGTTTATTAACTTGGGACTTGGGACTGAGATCCTTAAACATCCTGAGCCTCAGTTTTTATCACCTGTGATGTGGAGATAGCCACCGTCTCACAGCCTGGTTGCAGCACAGAAACCAGTGCATGGTGGCACTCAGTGAGTGGGGTCTCCCCACTCACCACTCCATGTCCACAATTCTGTGTCAAAATGCTTTGACAACTGAAAGTTCTTTCTAATCTTGTGTATATGCTTGCCTTAGAAGATAAGAGAAGGAGTAGATGTTGTTGTTGGTGTTTAAAAGAGTTTTTCCCGATCACTGATCTGAACTTACCAGTGTGAGGCTCTTTGTAGCCTCTATCTGTTCTGTTAGGTGTGAATATTTATGTATTTTGCTGGAGAAATAGTATTGTGCAGTATTTGGTCACAGGGTGCTGCCTAGACCCTCTGGGAGTGGATTCTGAAACACACCTGGTCACATCTTCCTTTTTCTGATAAGAAATTGGCAGGTCATGATTGCCTCATTGCTGTCTGTTAAAGCCCACAATGCACACGCACGAGTAATCATTAAAGAACATGCATTTCCATTTGTCAAACTTTTCTTCTCAGGACTTGGAATGAAAACTCGATAGAGGTACTCATTGATTTGTTTAGCTAAGATGTACTAAGAACGTATATTGTGTAAGACATGTTGCTGGGTATTGGGAGGACTATGAAGATCACAAGAGAGCCCTGCCACTGAGAAACAGGTGTTTGGAAGAAGGCCGGCACAAGAATAACTATAATGCAAGGGAGACAGGCTAACTTCCACAGGTGGGAATTCCAGGAAGAGTGAGTTCACATCTGAATGGGGATGAAATTTCATAAAGGAGGGATATTTGAGACAGTCCCTGAAGGGGACTTCATTCTTTAACTCAAGGGAGTTGGTAAGAATTTGTCAGGCAATGATGGCAGGACAGGGTATTCCAAGCATAGAGAACAATAAGGAAGAATTTGTGAAAGCAGGGTGGAATTAACATTTGGAGAATAGCCAGTGGTCCAGTCTGGTGGTAGTGTGAAGTGGGTGGCAAGAAAGAGGTAAGGGTGAGGTTGGAGGGGTAGGTGGGTAGAGCTGTGTAAGGCTAGGATAGCCAGGAGGAGTATGTGCCTGACTTAGCAGATAAGAGAAGGAATAGATGTTGTTGTTGGTTTTAAAAAGGTTTCTTCTGATCACTGAAATAATATGCATCTAAAGGAAAAGAATTTGGAAAACAAACAAGATGAAGATTGGTATAGATATAGATACACATTGAACTGTCTATAATCCACACCCAAGATTGCCCGTTAGTGATTTAAAATACATCCTTCTAGCCTTTTACTGTATGGATACAAGGTAGATGGCTAACTAGTTTGATTAATTGATCTTGAGAGTAATGTATAAGTGAAATAACATTGCCTTAGATTTTTACAAAAAGAGCCTGTGGACATAATACCTTAGAAACATAAATATAACAGTAGTATGTGGGTAGGTCAGATACAGAGAAATCTATAAATGAGAAAGCCATGGGGCGCCTGGGTGGCTCACGTCAGTTAAGTGTCTGACTCTTGATTTTGACTCTGGTCATGATCTCACAGTTCGTGAGAGTAAGCCCTGTGTTTGTCTCTGTGCTGACAGTGCAAAGCCTGCTTGGGATTCTTTCCCTCTCTGTCCGTCCCCCACTTGTGCATGCGGTCTCTCTTTCTCACAATACATAAATAAACATTAAAAAAAGGGGAAGCCATTAAGAATGCTGTTGCAGTGATTAAGAGGAAACAAGTTCTTGAACTTGGGGGCTTCAGGAAAAAGAAAGGGGGAGTGCAGATTAAAAAAATGTTTCTAAGGATGGCAGTTCAAGTGGTTTAGAAGAAGGTAGGGAAAACCAGAGATCCCTTCCAGATGACAAGCCTGGATGACTGGGGGATTGCAGAATGATGAACATGATCTGGGCTTTGGGGAAGGGGAGGATTATGTGTGTATTTTTATACATAGTATGTTGTGGTGGTTAGCAGACAATCAGAGATGTGGGTTGAGAATAAGAATGCAGATTTGAGATTCATTTATATTTTCAAGATTGTTCTAGTTAAGGAAGAAGAGAGATTTCTGAAGGAGGAAATAGATGACAGAAGAACACAAAAAGCAATGGTGTAATGTCTACATTTAGAAAGACCAGGAACCAGACAAGAAAAAGTCAAAATTGTTAGAGAACTTGGAGTGGGCAGTCCTTGTAGTCAAGGGTGGAAGTAGTTTCAAAAATGGGTTATTCATAGCCTGAAATGTCACAGAGACCACAAGGAAGATGAGATTGAGCACAAAAGATGAAAAGAAGTCAAATATAAGGTTCCTAGCACAGTTCCAAGCACATGGAAAGAACTCCACTCATAACAAGTATTATTACAAAGAAATGACCATTAAATATGGTAGTTTTTTTACATTGATAAATAATTTTATTTTATTTTTTATTTTTTGTTTTTTGGGTTTCTTTTATATGAAATTTATTGTCAAACTGGTTTCTATACAACACCCAGTGCTCATCCCAACAGGTGCCCCCCTCAATGCCCATCACCCACTTTCCCCTCCCTCCCACCTCTCCATCAACCCTCAGGTTATTCTCAGTTTTTAAGAGTCTCTTATGGTTTGCCTCCTTCCCTCTCTGTAACTTTTTTCCCCGTTCCCCTCCCCCATGGTCTTCTGTTAAGTTTCTCAAGATCCACATAAGAGTGAAAACATATGGTATCTGTCTTTCTCTGTATGACTTATTTCACTTAGCATAACACTCTCCAGTTCCATCCACATTTCTACAAAAAGCCATATTTCATTCTTTCTCATTGCCAAGTAGTATTCCATTGTATATATAAACCACAACTTCTTTATCCATTCATCAGTTCATAGACATTTAGGCTCTTTCCATAATTTGGCTATTGTTGAAAGTGCTGCCATAAACATTGGGGTACAAGTGCCCCTATGCATCAGCACTCCTGTATCCCTTGGGTAAATTCCTAGCAGTGCTATTGGCTGGGTCATAGGGTAGATCTATTGTTAATTTTTTGAGGAACCTCCACACTGTTTTCCAGAGCAACTGCACCAGTTTGCATTCCCACCAGCAGTGCAAGAGGGTTCCCATTTCTCCACATCCTCTCTAGCATCTATATTCTCCTGATTTGTTCATTTTGACCACTCTGACTGGTGTGAGGTGATATCTCAGTGTGGTTTTGATTTGTATTTCCCTGATGAGGAGTGATGTTGAGCATCTTTTCATGTGCCTGTTGGCCATCTGGATGTCTTCTTTAGAGAAGTGTCTATTCATGTCTTCTGCCCATTTCTTCACTGGATTATTTGTTTTTTGGGTGTGGAGTTTGGTGAGTTCTTTATAGATTTTGGATATTGGCCCTTTGTCTGATATGTCATTTGCAAATATCTTTTCCCATTCCATTGGTTGCCTTTTAGTTTTGTTGATTGTTTCCTTTGCAGTGCAGAAGCTTTTTATCTTCATGAGGTCCCAATAGTTCATTTTAGCTTTTAATTCCCTTGCCTTTGGAGATGTGTCAAGTGAGGAATTGCTGCGGATGAGGTCAGAGAGGTTTTTTTTCCTGCTTTCTCCTCCAGGGTTTTGATGGTTTCCTGTCTCACATTCAGGTCTTTCATCCATTTTGAGTTTATTTTTGTGTATGGTGTAAGAAAGTGGTCTAGTTTCATTCCTCTGCATGTTGCTGTTAAATATGGTAGTTAGGGAGTGTTTACAAGACCCACCAAAAGTCTTACACAGAGTTGGAGTTTAACAAATGTGTTGAATGGAATGATGACTGATGGAATACAATAGAGGGAGAGTGTAGGAGTTTGATAACACCTGTCCAACTTCTACTTAATAGAACTTGTTAAGAATACTACTTAATTAGAACTTGTTAGTTCTCGCCCTTTGGGAATATATCTTCTGGACTCTGAGATTAACCATGCATGCTGGTTAGTATGCTTGAGGGGCCAGGTCAGCCATCAGGGAGCATAGTCAAGACAGGCATTGATGGCGACTTCCCACTAAGATTTCCTGGCTTCTCATAGGTAGTACAGAGAACTGGCATCAAGTGCGATGAGTAACTTCAGTGTGGTTAGGGGGTTTGTACTGCTGGGATTGTCACACCTCCATTAGTTCCAGGTCCTACTGTTTGCATTCATCCTTTTGATATGTGTGCTGACAGTGCTGGAGAACCTGGCCATTATTACCCTCACATGCCTTGACTCCTGCCTCCACTCACCCATGTACTTCTTCCTCTGTAACTTCTCACTCATGGAGATGCTGGTCACCTCCACTGTGGTTCCTAGGATGCTGGCAGACCTGCTGTCCCTCAGAAGACCATTTCCCTGGCTGAGTGCCTGATCCAGTCTCTCTTTTACTTCTCCTTGGGTTCTACCAACTTTGTGATTCTCACAGTCACGGCCTTTGATCACTATATGGCCATCTGCTGCCCTCCGTACCACCCAACCATCATGAATGGTCCAGTGTGTACGAAGCTGGTGGCAGTCTGCTGGGTGGTTGGCTTTGTCTCTACCATCTCCCTGATCCTGCAGAAAACACGGCTCTGGTTCTGTGGCCCTAATGTCATCGACCACCACTTTTATGGCTCTGCCCCACTTCTCAAGCTTTCCTGCTCTGACGCCTGCCATGTTGAGTGCATGGATTTCTTCCTGTCCTTGCTCTTTGTGCTGGCCACCATGCTGCTGATCATAGTGTCCTATATCCTCATTGTGGCTGCAGTGCTACACATCCCCTCTTTCTCTGGGCACCAGAAAGCCTTCTCCACCTGTGTCTCCCACCTCACTGTGGTGGTTCTGGGCTATGGTAGTGACATCTTCATCTATGTGAGGCCAGGCAAGGGCCACTTCACACACTTCAACAAAGTGGTGGCCCTGATGACTGTAGTGGTGACCCCTTTCCTGAATCCCTTCATCTTCACCTTCCGGAATGAGAAGGTCAAGGAGGTCATTGGAGATATGACCAAAAGTCTCCTCCTCAGAGACCCAGCAGCCCGTGGATGAGAAGGCCAGAGAACACCTGTCAAGTCACAGGAGTAAGGACCCTCCACTGCAGGTGGGCACCTGGGCACCCATGCTGGAGCTCCTCAGTCTCCTTCTTAGTCTCTCCTGCTCCCTTTATCCCCCACTCACTCACTACAGAGAACTAATGAGCTTACATCATCTGAATGATTCCAAGGCAAGTATATGTGAGCCTGAGATAAACAAGGAGGACATGATTTTGAGGAAGCTGTGGAGTGAAAACAGTATGATAATATCAACTGAAAGAGAGTATCCAAATAAAACCCTCAGTCCTGGGTCTGGTACATAGTAAAAACTCTGTAGACATGGCTATTATTATAAAAATGTGCTATTAAAATCTCTCCTTCCCAGTCTGGCTGTATGGTTTTGTTTACATTCCTTTACATTTCTTTGTCTGCAAATTCTTTGAGGGTGTATTTATTTCTCATGAACTGGCTTCAGAGTGTAGGATAGGGTTCTGAAAACCGGAGTTTCTCTGAGAAGAGCAGAGTGGCCTGGCATCCCCCAAAGAGAAGAAACTCCATGCCTCTCGTTAGGACCATTTCTTTGGGGATTACTCCTGAAGCAGAAGCACTACTTATACCCAGGAGGCCCACTTCTGTCCAGCCCCTCAAAATCCCTTGTTTTTAAACAGAAATGACTCTCTAGGGGCCACTTTCTCAGCACCTTCCACAGAGAGGTCCTGAGGGCTCCAGTCTAGACTTTATCCTTTTTATGCACTCAAGAAAGAAAGGGAAGCTGGACCATTGCTCCCATGCTGGCTGCTTTCTCCTTCACATGCATTAGCAACTGTCTTCTCCCACAGAATCTTAGGTCCATGTCCCAGAGCAAGGGTCCTCTGTGTTTGGCTTTCCCGGAAGCAGCCCGGACAGGAGGTCACCAGGGCCCTGGTGGTAAAGCAAAGGTAGTGCAAGCCAGTTGAGAGGGAAGAAATGGGGTGGTATTGGGGTTATGAATAACAGGGGGGTAGGGCAAGGGGGGGGAAGGCTTTCCCTGGCAGTTTGGGAATGGTTTAGGAAGTCGGGGGAGATGTGGGAGTGGGAGTAGCTCTAGTGTCTGATTTCTCGTACCAGGGTGAATTTGGACTTGGGCTGGGATTTGCAGAACAGGACAAAGAGTAGATGGAAACTTCTTCCTACTTCTGAAGCTAGTTCTGCCCTATGAGGGAACATAATGCAGGCTGCAGGCAAAGTACAAGCTAGAGTGTGCGTATGCGTGCGGGCACGTGCACACACGCGCGCGCGCGCGCGTACACACACACACACACACACCAGGTGTAGGTGGGATATGTGTGATATTCCTCAGGCACTCCTGGCTGCCTAAGAGCAAAAGAAAGGAAAGAAAACATATGGTTAACTGGTAGAGATCACAGTCATACAGGACATGGGTCTCCATCTGTTTACAAATATCTTATTAAATGACAAGAAAAAGGCAATCTTATCAATAGCCTAATCTGCAGAAACCTGTGGACTCAGTTTCCTGGAGCCCCAACGTCACTCCTCCATAGTGATATGGGGAACAAAGGCAAGAAGGAAAAAGTAGATTTTCTTATAACCTACAGCCCATTGACAAATACTTGAGGCAGGCAGAGGAAAACATTCTTCCAGGAACTCCCACTGTCTTAATGTTAATGCTTTGCTAGAGGGGAAAACAATTTTAGCTTGACCATAGCTTGGCCTCCAGCATCCTGTGAGTCTTCTTTAACATATGCAAATCTCCTTGGAAACTTCCCATTTGCCTTTACCTCCCCAAATCCATAGTATGTAACCAGTCACTCTTCACGACCCCAGTGCAGCTCTTTCTGCCCACGGGTCCTGTCTCCATGCTTTAATAAAATAACCTTTTTGCACCAAAGACATCTCAAGAATTCTTTCTTGGCCATCAACTCCGAACCCCACCACCACCCCAAAACCTCATCATGCCCACAGGATACCTATAGGAGAGGTCGTTGTCCTAATGTGTAGCATGGATAGGCCCACAGAGAGGCCATCCTATAGAGCCACAGCTGTGGAGAAAGGGGTGGTGGAGAGGAACACGTCTGGGGGCCCCACCCAGAGGCATGAGTTTCTGGTTATTACTGGGGAGCTTGACATCCAATTAAGCTCTTTTTTTTTAACTACCATAGGACAAATTACTGTGTGTGGGTCTCTCCAAAAGGGGGCAGATACTTTTGATTCTGTGGTAAAGGACAGCAGGGAAAAGTTTTTCATCTTTAGAACTTTCTCTCCTCCACCTCTCAAGGGACTAATTGCTTACTCTCCTTGCAAACTTCGTGAAAAAACTTAAGAACTAAATGGGAAGCAATTATCTCCTTCTGATATGCAAACACTTTCCTTCAGCTTTTCCTCCTAAAGTAATCAGCACACAAATCCGCTCAGATTTGCCTCCTGAGAGATTCCTTCCTGCTGCTACTCTCTCATTTCTGCACATTCCCTTAAAAAATTAAAAATAATCAACAGTCTACAGCCATCTATTGCCTCTTTTTCATGGTGTGATCTTAGCAGTGAGATATCTGGTCAGATTGGGAGGGTATATCTTGCCTTGGGGCTCCACAGTAATCACCCCCTCATACAGCATCACACAGTCATGATGATGAGGGAGCTTGGGGCAAGCTGAGGGCAAAATACAGGCTGGTACCCTGCCCTCCACCCCCTCAGGTAGAATATTTGTGATATTCCTCAGACACTCCTGGCTACCCAAGAACAAAGGAACAAAGGAAAGGGGTTTAAATGGTTGCTGTGGTAATGCGGGAAACTAAGACAAATGAAAAATTAAATTCCCTTACTGCCTATAGCCCATTGACAAGTCCTTGAAACCAGCAGAGTGACCTCCCTGTAGGAGCTCAGCTGCCTCAAGGATGACAGTTTGCTGGGGGGAAAAGGGAACCTTAGCTTAACATTATCCCAACATCGAGGATCCTGTAAGTCAGTTTCCTTTATCTCAACTGTCCCAAGATATATGCTGGCAATCACACTCCAAGCTTATGGCCCCCTGATATATATCTGAAGGGTCTCATGACCGAGGTTGTATTAAATGGTAATAAATGGCATTTCCCTAGCAACAGCTAGCCTCTCAAGGTCCTGGAGACCTTGCTTCCAAAATTCCTTAGAGACATACTCTATCCCTGACCCCCTCCCAACCTGAGGGTATATAATGAGTTACCCATCATGACCCCAGTGCAGCTCTTCCTGCCCATGGGTCCTGTCCCCATGCTTTAATAAAATCACCTTTTTGCACCAAAGATGTCTCCAAGAATTCTTTCTTGGCCTTTGACTCCGGACCCTACGAAACCCCATCACCCCAAAACTTCATCAATGACATTCCCAACAAAATTACCTGTGTGATGCTTGGAACAGCACTGTCCTCTCCCTTAATACAGAATGCTGAACCTCGGGCCCCACCCTAGACCTGCTGAAACAGAATCTGCATTTTTTAAAAGTTTATTTATTTATTTATTTTGAGGGGGGGGGAGGGGTAGAGAGAGGGAGAGAGAATCTCAAGCAGGTTCTGCACTGTCAGCACAGAGCCTGATGTGGAGCTTAAACTCACGAGTTGTAAGATCATGACCTGAGCTGAGAGTCAGACCTGACCAAGAGTCAGATGCTCAACTGACTGAGCCACCCAGACACCCCGCAGATCTGCATTTTAACAGACCCCCTGGATGATTTATATGCACCCTAATATTTGAGGAGCACTGATCTAGACAATCTGCTGGTGGAAGTTTCAATCAGGAAATTGTGTACGAAAGTCCTTGTCTTGGTGGCAATACTGTGAAAGGCACTGGAAGGGGGCATGTGCTTGCGATTACCGGAGCCACCCTCCCTTCAGGACTTTTATCCCAGGGCCTATTTCTGGAGTTGGTAACCAGGATTTAAGCCCTGAGACTTTTATTCTGGTCTGACTTTAAACTACTTCTCCTTTTCTTCTTCCTCTTCGTCCTCCTCCTCTACTTCGTCCTCCTCTTTCTCCTTCTTTGAAAGAGCTCGAGCTTGAACTCATGTGATTGAGGGAGGGGCAGAAGGAGAGGGAGAGAGAGAATCCCAAGCAGGCCCCGTGCTGTCAGTGCAGGGCCTGAGGCATGGCTCAATGTCATGAACTGAACTGTGTGATCATGACCTGAGCGGAAATCAAGAGAAGGATGCTTAACCAACTGAGCCACCTAAGTGCCCCATGACTTTAAATTTCTTGAGAGACTTAGGCCAAAGGTCCAGCCTGTGATTTGCTGTTAGAATTCTGTGTGGCTTTGACCTAGAGATTTGTCATACATTTGATCCATACATTTGTCTTAATGTGACAGGGACTCTCAGTGTGCACAATATCAGATAAGACATAAGCCTGGTTAGACTTAAGCCAAGAAATACTGATAACAGACTTTTCCATCTTGCTGGAAGGAATCTAAGGACACCAGTTCTAAGGCAAAGTGGGTGTATGCAAGTCTCCCCAGGTTTAGAGTCACGATGTGACTAAATCATTGCCTCTTGGAATTGCAAGGCAGTGTGTGGGCCGTCCAGGCACACCTCCTCTCACTGCAGGCCTCCCCGCTGTAGGACACTTCTCAGGTCAGCAAGGAGACCTGCTGGAGCCAAGTCTAGGCATGGCGCACTCCCAGCTGCGAGGCAGCCCCTGTCTTTGCTATAGCGGTCTCAGTTTTAAGATGAGACCTTATGTCCAGCCATTGAACTATTTCTAGACCTCTCACCCGCTGTCCACATTGCTTCTTCTGGTCCCTGTTGTTAAGTGGGTCTTGGAACTGGTTGTGGCACTAGGATAGACAACTAACTGGATAGAGTGCAGTGGGATAAGTTCTTCTTATGCGTTGTTTACTTCTTTTTTTTAATTATTATACAAAATTTATTGTCAAATTAGTTTCCATACAACACCCAGTGCTCATCCCAAAAGATGCCCTCTTCAATGCCCATCACCTACCCTCCTCTGCCTCCCACCCCACATTAACCCTCAGTTTTTCTCAGTTTTTAAGAGTCTCTTATGCTTTGGCTCTCTCCCACTCTAATCTCTTTTTTTTCCCTTCCCCTTCCCAATGGGTTTCTGTTAAGTTTCTCAGGATCCACATAAGAGTGAAAACATATGGTATCTGTCTTTCTTTGTATGGCTTATTTCACTTAGCATAACACTCTCCAGTTCCATCCACGTTGCTACAAAGGGCCATATTTCATTCTTTCTCATATGCATTGTTTACTTCTATTACTGTCATTGAGGATGGGTTTTTGTGTTTTAGGTTACAGTGTCTACTCATATTCCAAATTCATCTGCAAACCTTGTTCCTAAAGACAGCTAGCATTTATTGAACATCTGTGTCCTAGGCATAGGAGATACAAACGCATGTAAGAAATGGTACCTAACTTGAGGAGCTCAGAATTTTGTGTGGGAAAACAAAACTATGTAGTTAGTTACTAAGATATGCAAAGGACCCCGGAAATACAGGGAGGGGGTGCCTGATTTTCCTTGGTTAAATTGAAAGTATTCTCAAACATGGTATTATCTGAGTTGAGCTTTGAAGTATGAAGAGCCACTTCACAGTCTGAGGAGGGGAAATGTGAATTACAGAGAGAAGCAGCCGATATGTAAAATAATGTAGACATAAAAATGGCATGTTACATGGGCAATGAAAGCACAGGGAGATGGAATTAATGAATGACTCTGGAGAATGGTCCTGGATATTTTCACAAAACAGATCCAGGTCTCTCAGGGGGAATTTGTAAGTGTCCTCTGAAGGATAATGCACTCACTGAACTCACAGGACACAACTGTTTTACAACGAACTTGGGAGTGGGTACAGAGGGCATTGATGTGGAAACCTTTGCACGCTTGGGCAATTATACTGTATTCACAAAAGGCACTGTTTCTCTTCAGTGCTGGAATTTTATTGTTTGCAGTTTTGAACATGACCCAAGGAAGTTCAGAAAGAGCTTAGGAATAGTTCTGTGAAAGGACAGTTCCTTGAAGTTTGCTTCCATAGGACTTGGCATGTATCTGACTCAAGGGAAGGAGAATGACAAAGATTCTGGGTCGAATGGGGAACAGGATCCAAGAGAAAACCCAGAGGCAGAATGCTACAGTGATGCTCTGGAGCCCTTTCGAGAACTGACTGTTAAGTTTTCAGGAAAGTAACAGAACATTATTAAAAATTAAATAGTAGAATCTTACAATCAAACAGATTATGTGAAAAACAAAGGTAACAAGAATTCAAAACTCATAATTACTTCACTACGTTTTACTTTTATCTATGCTACTGAAGGTGTTGGCCTCATGTTAGTAGTTTGAAACTGGACTGGATGGGGGTGAAACTGACACCAGGGAAATTGGCAAATACTGGAGGTCAGAAAATGCTACAATTAGAGAGAGGGTGGTTAAACATTTACCAGCAGACCACTGGACCACTGCCACCTTTCTTCAGTATCTGTGAGGCATTGTTGGAAGGACCATATTTATATTCAGAAAGTGAGAGCATAAATAAGTGGTGAACTGGACTGATGTCAACATGGTCCCTATAGACAACACTGAAATTTCCCAACTTGGCCTTAGAGGGTTTTACACCTTACCAAACTTCCAAAATCCTGTGTATGCAGGGACTTCTTGCTACCTGCTGGCCACTGCAGGACCCAAGCCTGACTTGTATTTGAAACATGATTCAATTCCTTTATCTTCCTTCATCAAAATTCCCATACTCTTTCTTGCTCCCTTGTCCTGCCAACCAGACGAAATAATTTTGCTTTTTGGCTTCCTATTGGGATTTACATGTGTGACAATTGCTTTTTTTTTAAGTTTATTTATTTTGAAAAGAGAAAGGCAGAGAGAGGGCAGGGGGAGAGAGAATCCCAAGCAGGCTCTGCACTGACAGTGCTGACTCGGGGCTTGATCCCACCAACCGTGAGATCATAACCTGAGCTGAAATCAAGAGTTGGCTGCTTGACCGACTGGGCCACCCAGGCGCCCCAACAATTGCTTCTTATGTTAGCCATTCAGAGTCCTGTATTTCTTCTGGTTGCTTACTGGAACATGGTGTCTCTGCAACTGGGATGCCAGGCAGATGGAGGTACCTTGGGGTAGGGGAGGCATTGTAGAGTCCTGAAATCTTGCCTTGATTCTACCTATAATTAAATCAGTTCTGGGTGTTACAGTCCTGTCCTCCTACCACCCTGCAATTATGTTCCATTGAAACCACTTCTGTGGAGTGGGAAGGCTGTTGCCTTCTGTCAAATGCTCTTATAGCAAATGATCTTATGAGACTAACAATGAACTCCGTTGTTCCCATCTCCTGAGAAACATGGTATTACAGATATTCCCTGCTTTTTGAAAGCTTTTGTTGCACTGCTTCACTTTTCCAAAAGACCTACATTAGTACCTGTTTTCACTAATCTTAAGAAATTGGGGCACACCTGGGTGGCTCAGTTGGTTAAGCATCTGACTCTTGATTTCAGCTGGGGTCATGATCTTACAGTTAGTGAGGTCAAGCCCTGCTTTGGGATTTGAGGATTTGCACTGGATGCAAAGCCTGCATGGGATTATCTCTCTCTCTCACTCTCCCTCCGCCTCTCCCCTGCTTGTGCTCTCTCTCTAAATAAATAAATAAACATTTTTAAAAAAGAAATTGGAAGAGGATTTTTGCTTTTACAAGAAAAGGAGAAAAGCAGAAATAGCGCTGGGCATTTGTTCTGCACAAGCTGTTGCAGAGGTAGTGTACACCCCAAGCAGTGAGTGTGGTGCCACTGAACTTCTTTCCCAGGAACCACACTCAGCGTGTCAGCATCCAGCTGCCAGAGCTGTGACCTGAGTGAGCATCCACGCTTTCTCTCGATTTACTTTGTGCGTCTGTTAGCAAGATGTGTCCTAAGACACCAGAAAAGCCTATGAGATTATTTTTTGTGTTTCTGGGAATGCTCAAAAAATGTTCATACAAATTAATGGTAATTTCTTCTTTGCTTTATGCCATTTCAGTTTAGGAGAGGTTTCATAAGAATGCTGTATTTTTTGATGGTGGGTGGGGCAGGGGGAACCTGTGTAGCAAAGGAAGTGGGAATCTACCTGGCAATGAACGTAATGTCTGGGCTGAATAAAACTATTTCTAGTTTTATTTCTATTTCTATTTCTATTTCTATTTCTATACTATTTCTAGTATCTATTTCTAGGGATAAAACAAGTGTTATCTGTTATCTTTCAAATGTTTGTGGATACTATTACAATAAATGGAATACAAATATTTAAAAGTGACTGATTCTATAATTGCTTTCTGACAGTATGTTTCTTTCAAGTGATGGGTATGGAACATCCAACTATTGTTATGAAGGAGTTGCTAGAATTACTGCAATTGCAATTGTATACACCTGATGGGAACCAGAGGGATATACCATGAATTAGAGCCTGGAGGAGTCTACATGGAGTGGCTTCAGATCCTGGAGATTCCAACATTTAATTAACCCAACTCTGAAGAATTTCTGAGGATGAAGAGGTGGAAAAGAAGTTTGAAGAAACAGATTCTACTGTTAGCTCTGCCATCACTTCGACCAGTTCTTTTTTTTCTCAACTATATTTTTCCTTCTCTTGAGTGTGTCAAAGTACTGCCTAGCTGCAGCCCAAGAATTGGCATTTCCCTTCTGGGCTGTCTTTATGGCACTCATTTTAAGTGGGAGAACCCCTTCTCAAAACGTGTTAGAATTCATTATAGCTTTTCCAGTCTCTCGCAGGTAGAGAAAACTTTTGAGGTTAGAATCCACATTTCTTTGATCTCTAGTGACCAGTGCTAAGCAGAGTGCTTTGCTCATGGTGAGTGACCAGTGATTCTTTATTTAACTGAATTTTACTATGAGGATAAAACCAAATGGAAAACATGTATAAAGTGGTTTATAAAGTGTGAATATATATGTGTATATACACACATATAAAAAAAACTAAGGCATTATCGGTAAAGTTAATCTTACTTTCTTATCCTTCTTCCACTTATTCTATAAATATTTACTCTCTGAGGTGGTGAGCAGAGGATAATTAGAGAAAATAAATCTGTTTGGGCAACAGCAAACATCAGTCATTGCTCTGATGTGTCATTGAGGAGATGCAAAACTTTCAACCAGAAACTGAAACCAGGAACCTAAAGACACCCTCTGATTTGGGTGAGGGCCAGCTCAGCAAGCAAGAAATGAGTGTTTTGGAAAGTCAGACAAAGGGACACTTCTGTTAGGAGGGGCTTAGCCTGAGGTGGCACTGGAAGTGTATAATGAGAACCAAAGGACCACCAAGTGAGCCACATCTCCAAAGCTAGACGCTATGTGTCCACCAAGAGAGCGTACAATTCCCTGCCTTGTTTATTTTCACATAGTAGACTTGTAAAACTCAGGAGATTTGTGGTAAATTAGTAGTATTTGTTGTCTTAAAATAAGTGGGGCTAGGAGTACTCTCTTGATGAGTGAAGTCATCATCATTTACTGAGAAATGCAGTTTGGTAAATTAAAATGTATTTGTAGAAACAGGCAGAATATTTTAAATTGGGGCTGTTTTACAAAACCCAGGATAGTTAAAAGCTAAGAGAAAACCATGAGTCTGAGGTCAAAGTAGTTGGAGACTTTTTAAAATTTCAGATTATAGTTGGGAGGGAAAGAGAGTGGAGCTGATGTTTCATCCCAAATCTTTCAGGAATTTCACACACACACACACACACACACACACACTCACACTCACAGTGGATAATATTTCTTGATCGGAGAATACTTCTTGGCTGCTGTCCTTGAATGGAAAGCCCATGTACTTCCTTGTATTGAAAGTCTTACCTCTGGCTCCCCAGGCTTTGAGCTACTTTCAGAGTTCTTGTAGCTACTAGCGGGTATGGGGAGCGCTTCCATGGTGGCCTGTGAGAGTCAGACAGGGTAGCACTGGGGACTCACTGTAGTTACCACACAGAAGCACAGAGGAAAAACCCTAAAGAAATTCAGGTAGTAGTCTTCTCACCCAGTCTGGTACTCTGCCTCCTCACAGACCTACTTGACTGAAGCTGGCCAGGTTCCTCAGGCTCATCATAGAGCCTTGTGGAGGCCTTTAAGCCTCTGCATCTGCCCCCGTAGCACTTCCTTGACTGTCTCATTGCAGAGGGTAAGGATAAAGATATTGAGAAAGGGGGTGAGGACTGATGTCACCAAGGCTACAGTCTTGTTGACTTCCATAGAATGTTCTTTGCCAGACCTGACATGAAGGAAGATGGTGCCAGACCTGTAGCCAATGAAGACCAAGGTGAGGTGGGATCCACAGGTTGAGAAAGCCTTCTGATGGCCACTAGCAGAGGGGATCCTCAGCACAGTGGTCACAATATAGCCATAGGAGATGAGGGTCACCAGGAAGGAACTGAGGACAAAGGCTAAGGCCATCACAAATTCCCGGAATTCCTGCAGGCTGGTGTCTGAGCAGGACAGTTGCAGCAGAGGTGCATTGTCACAGAAGAAGTGGTTAATGATGTTGTCATGGCAATAACTGAGATAAGCCTGGGAGAAGACAGTGGGCACCATGGCTAAGAAAGGAGCTGCCCAGGAAGCCCCTGCCAACTGGATACACACATCCCAGCTCATCAAAGTTCCACAGCGCAGTGGATGGCAGATGGCCACAAAGCGGTCAAGAGCCATGTCTGACAGGATGAGGAAGGAGGTGGAACCCAGGGAAAAGTAGAAGTAGAACTGGGCCATGCAGCCATTGAAGGAAATGACTTTGCAGGGTACCAGCAGGTCTGAAAGCATCCTAGGCACTGTAGTTATGGTCACCAAGGTCTCCAGCAGTGAAAAGTTACCCGGGAAGAAGTACATGGGAGTATGTAGGTTGGTGTTGGCTATGACTGTGACTATGATGACAGTGTTTCCCAGGAAGGCAAGAAGATAAAGCATGAGGAAAGGCCCACACAGCAGAACTTGCAGCTCACCAAAAGAGGAGAAACCCAAGAGCACAAATTCAGAAGGGTGGCTCAGATTTGTCATGATCCAGGAGCTGGGTGCCTGTATGGGAAGGAAATGAGAGAGAGAGAGAGAGAGAGAGAGAGAGAGAGAGAGAGAGAGAATCACTGATCATGAAACAAAATGAACAGGGAGAGCAAGACAAGTAGATGGTCAGTGATAAACAGAGAGGTAACAGAAAGTGATAAACAGAGAGAGAAACAGAAAGAAGGAGATAAACAAAATGAGAGTATGAGAGCATCATAGATTTAGGGAGTCTTAGAATTAAGAGCATTGAAAGCCATTGATATGGAGAGAGAAAAACAGAGAGGAGTGGATTAAGGAAGACAACACAGCAACAGACATCAACATTTCTGGAGAAGGAAAGAAGAAAACAAAATGGGAACACAATTAAGAAAGGAAGACCAAATGTATGAGAGGGAGAAACAGAAAAAGATAGGGAGGGGAGGAAACATGGAAAGAAAGATAGAATTAGTATAAGTCACCCCCAAGTCCTTAAGTATGGGTTGGTACTGGGGGAGGGGGTCTGTGTCATGACTCAGAGACTGTGCACCAAGATTCCTTTTAAAGGGTCCATTCAAGTCTTTCTGGGCTATGTCTCTATTGAGGACTCTCACTCATTCACATTTCTCTAGCTATGATCATGAAATTAACGGGAAGTCAGAGTTTTGTGTTCATAAATTAGGTTCCTTGGTGGTGGTGGTGGTGCTGGGCTCTAGTATATGCATTCAAGATGGAAAGCAGAAAAGACATACAGGGTCATGGAGATAAACCTCAGAACCAGGTGGCTGCCCTGTCAGTGATGAGAAGATCATTAGCATCCTACCTCCTGGTGCTGTTTTGCTGCTGCAGTGTGTCCCTTCCCCTCCTGACTCCTCTCATTCTTGCATGGTGGTTTGGGGCACAAGCTATGAACCTGTGTTTGAATTCTGATCTGAAACTTGTTTGTGGAACATAAATCTTCTCTTTATAACATGCTCTCTGAACCTCAGTTTACTCAGCTATAAAATGAAGATAATGATAGTACTGGGTTTCTAGGACTTCTAGGGCTATTGTGAAGATTAAATGAGTGAACTACTTAGTATAGTGACAGGCACACACCAAGTGCTCCACAAACTGTGGTCATTGCTATCATTATCCTATGGCTGCCAATCATCTGCCAAAATTTTCTGTCCAAATCATCTCTCCACACTTCCTGAAGGCCAACAGATGGTGTGTGTGTGTGTGTGTGTGTGTGTGTGTGTGTGAGTATTTTTACAACTTTATGCTGCCTTAGAATTTAAGTTCACTGAAAGGATACCTTTAAATTTTTCCAATTGTCAAAGGAAATAAACACTATAATACAAACTATCAGAAGTGGAAAGAGCAAAGCTGTGAATATACTCTGGCCCACTCTCTGGCCCCATTAAAAGCTTCATCTGAGGCTGTGACCTGGCCACTAGCAATGGCCTTCCAATTTAAAGAAGAGGCTTTGTCCCTCCATTAGCTTCTATCCATCCTACTAATAAACCCTAACAGTAGGTCTAAAATCTACACCAAGAACTGATCAATTGAAACCCAATTTTGATGTCTGTGCTGCACAGGAGCTCAACCCATATGCAAACCTAAGCCACTTACTTTAGCCTCTGAGTGTTTTCTTGAGCTGCTCACATTAAGAAATTCATGTCTGCCTAATGGGTTCACTCTGTAACATGAGTGACATGAGATATGTGGTCCACTACCCTTGGTTAGTGTGTTACAGCTGGCAGGAGTAGTAAGGGGCTTCTGTACTGCTAGGTGAGTGGGTCCACAAGCTATAATATCTCCAGTCTTCTACTGATTTCCTAATTAAAGACTTACCCCTTGTCACCACAAAGCCCTGGGCAGCAACTTTGATGAGACCAGAGGAGAAATGTGCTGTCTTTGCCCCTTTCCTCCCAACGATAAGTGTTCTTGATTCTCTCTATGCACCATGTCTCCAAGTCCCTGGTTTCTTGAAGTGGTTTAGAGCTAAGCATACATTGGATGGGAGATAGACTCCAGCAGTGTTATTCAGGGGAATGATAGGAAAACAAGGAATACTCTGGGGATTAAGAGGCACTATTGTTTTTCTTTAGAATAATGGGAACGCCTGTGTTCTGAGTAAGTAACATTTGAGAAAAAGATGTGAATTAAGAAAGGGATAGAGACCTAGATACACCTAAGCAGCTGATGGCTTAGGTTGGTCCCATGGCAGTGCTTGCTTTCTGACCCTTCCTGGATTAAAATTATGGCAGACTGGATAGATAGTGAGGGTTAGATACAGTTTTCATTTGGAGATTTTGTCTCCCTCCCAGATCCAGGATTTTGAGATCAGGAGAAGTAGGGAATGTAGGTATTGGACCACATCATGCTCTTGTCTGAACTCTCCAGTGTCATCTGTAGAAGTTGGGGAATTGAAACAGTAAGCTTAAGAAGAGATATCCTCCTCTTGGAGCCATGGCCCCTGATAGAAACATCTTGGGAGCCGAGCAACCTGAAGGGCCTGTCTCTGACTTTTGTTAGAAGATGTACACCTTAGGGAGGGATGAAGGTGAAGGCAACATAGCATAGATAAAGGATCAAGCTCCCCAGTTAACTCTGAGTAACATCCTTCACCTCAGAGAAGTTCAGACTTTATGGATGCCACCCAACTTAGCCCCACCCACAGACAAATAATAACAAAGGGATATGAAGCAAAAGCTTTCCTGTGAAGACAGTACAAGTGGATCCCAAGTTTAAGACCCACAAAGGCTGGACAGATGGCCTGGCAATCTTTCTGTAGGACCTGAGTCTAGAACTGAGTTTTTAGGGCAAAGCTTTGATTGCAAGGAAGATTTTATGTCTGGACAGAAATGGGGGATAATGTAGAAAGGAGCATATTGCTACTCACTCAACACTTAGTATATACTATTAAAATAAATTGAAAATACATGTCTGAGTCTGTGTCTGAATTCTCTGTACTATTTCATTGGTGTATATGTCTACTGATCTACATGATATTATGTCAATAACATACTGTCTCAATTATTGTAGCTTTGTAAGAAGTCTTTAAGTAAGATTTGTGAGTCTCCCAGCTTTGTGCTTTTTAAAAATTATTTGGCTACTCTAGATCCTTTACATTTACATATAAATCTTAGAGTCACCTTCTCAATGTTAAAGCCAAAATAACAGTTCTGGGATTTGAAAAAAAATTTATTTGAGAGAGAGAGAGAGAGAGAGAGAGAGAGAGAACCCATATAAGCAGGAGAGAGGGGCAGAGGGAGAAAGAGAATCTTAAGCAAGCTCCATGCTCAGCACTCAGTGCAGAGCCCGAAGTGGCGCTTGATCTCACAACACTGGGGTCATGACCCGAGCTGAAATCAAGAGTCAGACGCTCAATGGACTGAGCCACCCAGGTGCCCCACGGCTCTGGGATTTTGGTTGAATTTGTGTTGAACCTTTAGACTAGATTAGAAAGAATTGGCTTTATAATAAAATCGAGTCTTCTGATTTGGAATATTTCTTCATCTATTTAGGTCTTTAATTTCTTTCAGTGATGTTTTATGACTTTATTTCTTGCACATAGTTTGTTAAATATATCCTTTAGTCTCTCATATTTTTGGATACTATTGTATATTATAGATTTTATTTCCACTTCTAATGTTTATTGCTGGTGTATAGAAATACAACAGATTTTTATATACTTAGCTTTTGTCCTGTTACCTTAATAACAACTTGTTAGTTCTAGTATTTTTTTGTGGACGTTTTAGGATTTTTTACATATAAGATTATGTCATATGTAAATAGTTTTATTATTTTTATTTTCTAATTCTATGCTTTTTATTTCATTATCTTGCTTTATTGCATTAGCTAAGACTTCCAATACAATGTTGAATAGAAGTAGTGAGAATGGATATCATTGCCTTCCTTCCCATCTTTCCTAAAGGGAAAGCATTCAGTCTCCCCACAGCCTCCCCACAGGCAAAGGTCCCAGTAGACCACCAATTATAGCCATGTTTGCTGGTGTTGGAACAAGGATGCTAGGGTGCCATGAATCCTGATGCCAGATGTGTGTTTACCATAATCCCTGAACCACTGCTGATACATGATTGCATGAAATGTTTCTGGGGTGGACTGGCAACGGGATGCAGTCTCTGGACTTCTGTAGTGGCACAGTTGTGTGAGTGTTCCTGGGGGCAGGCTGGCACCCCACGATTCCTTGCCGAGACCCTCCTCTAGAGGATCGGAGCAGGTTCAAACTGAAGGGCCCTAGAAGTGAGAGGTTTAGAAACACAGCCCTATATGAGATAAAATTTGGGAGAGAAGTGCTTCTTGGCAGGCTGAAGGCTTGGTCATGGACAGTGTAGAAGTGGGGAGTGGATGGAAGCCAGAGAAAAAGGAGGGGTGCTTGATTGCTGGTTGGCGATAGCACAGAAAATGGCTGACGCCATTTTCATCTCTCCTGTGCATGTGCATACAAGCATACATACGCCAAACTGATCCACCCAAGTAAGCTAAACAGAGCCACCTAGTGGAGAACCGAGCCATTACACCAAACCCTGACCAACTGTGCCAACCAAGCCCTAGAGGACCATCACAAGTCTCTCCACTTGCTTAGTTTACAGACTATAAAGTGCTAAATAGTTTGACTTCTGGGGAAACTGGAAGTAATTTTACTCAGATTTCATTCTGTTTGCTGGTCTATCCATTTTTTTTCTTTTCTTATTCTTGGATAGAGAAAGAGAAAAAAATTATTTTTATTTTCCATTTTTGTAAAAAACATTGTTCTTCATTTTTTCCTACTATATTTTTTATTTGTGTGTGTTGTGAAGTTTTTAGTCTATTTTAATTTCTTCATTTAATTTTACTCTATTTTATTGTATACAATTACAAAAAATTTTTAAATGTTTTCTTACTGTTTTTCACCTTTATTTCTTTTCTTTTTTTTGCCTTTTTCCTCCTCTATTCTACCAAGCTTCTTTCAACAACCAGACCAAAACACATCTAAGATCTAGCTTCCTTTACTTGATTTTTTGTGTTGTTTTTAATTTTTTTAATTTACTTATTTATCTTATTCTTTTTCTTCCTCCAAAATGATGAAATGAAGGATTTCACCCCAAAAGAAAGAACAGGAAGAAAGTCCTGACAGCCAGGGACTTAATCAACACAGATATAAGCAAGATGTCTAAACCAGAATTTAGAATCATGATCATAAGAATACTAGCTGGGGTCAAAAAAAACATAGAATCCCTTTCTGCTAAGATAAAAGAAGTAATATCTAGTCAAAACGAAATTAAAAATGCTATAACTGAGATGCAATCTTAAATGGATGCCATGGAGGCAAGGATAGATGAAGCAGAGCAATGATCAGTGATATAGAAGACAAACAAGGAGAATAATGAAGCAGAAAAAAAGGAGGGGAAACTAAGGCAAAAGAGCACAATATAAGAATTAGAGAACTCAGTGACTCATTAAAAAGTAATAACATCTGAATCATAGGGGTCGCAGAAGAAGAGAGAGAAAAAGGGGTGGAAGGTTTATGTGAGCAAATCATAGTAGAAAGTGTTCCCAACCTGGGGAAAGACACAGACATCAAAATCTGAGAGGCACAGAGAACCCCCATTAGATTCAACAAAAACCGACCATCAACAAGGCATATCATAGTCAAATTCACAAAATACACAGATAAGTAAAGGATTATAAAACAGCAAGAAAAAAGAAAGTCCTTAACCTATAAGGGAAGGCAGATCAGGTTCACAACAAACCTATTCACAGAAATCTGGCAGGCCAGAAAAGAGTGGCAGGATATTTTCAACATGCTGAATCATAAAAAAAATATGTAGCCAAGAATTCTTTATCCAGCAAGGTTATCATTCAAAATAGGAGAGACAAAGAGTTTCCCAGACAAACAAAAACTAAAGGAATTCATGAGCACTAAACCAGCCCTGCAAGAAATTTTAAAAGGGGGACTCTCTGAGGGGAGAAAAGATGAAACAAAACAAAAAAGGTTTAAAGTAACAAAGACTAGAAAGGACCAGAGAACACCACCAGAAACTCCAACTCTACAGACAACACAATGGCAATAAGTTCATATGTTTCAGTACTCACTCTAAATGTCAATGGACTAAACTGTTCAATCAAAAGACATAGAGTAACAGAATTGATAAGAAAACAAGATCCATCTATATATGCTGCTTACAAGAGACCAATTTTAGACCTAAAGATACCTTCAGATTGAAAGTAAGGGGATGGAGAACCATGTATCATGCTAATGGTCACCAAAAGAAAGCCAGAGTAGCCATACTTATATCAGACAATCTAGATTTTAAAATAAATCCTGTAATAAGAGATACAGAAGGGCATTATATCATATTTCAGACACTTTAGATTTTAAAATAAATCCTGTAACAAAAGACAAAGAAGGGCATTATATCATAATCAAAGGGTCTACCCACCAAGATCTAACAATTATAAACATTTATGCCCCCAGTGTGAAGAAACATAACTATATAAATAAATTAATCATAAACATAAAGAAACTCATTGATAATAATACCATAATAGTAGGGGACTTCAACACCCCAGTTTCATCAACGGACAGATCATCTAAGCAGAAAACCAACAAGGAAACAAAGGCTTTGAATGACACACTGGACCAGAGGGACTTAACAATTATATTCAGAACATTTCATCCTAAAGCAGAGGAATACACATTCTTCTCGAGTGCACATGGAACATTCTCCAGAATAGACCACATACTGGGACACAAATCAGCCTTTAACAAGTACAAAAAAATCGAGATCATACCGTGCATATTTTCAGACAACAACACTATGAAACTCGAAATCAACCACAAAAAATTTGGAAAAGTAACAAATACTTGGAGACTAAAGAACATCTTATTAAAGAATGAATGCATTAAGCAAGAAGTTAAAGAGGAAATTAAAAAGTGCATGGAAGCCAATGAAAATGATAACACCACAGCCCAAAAACTCTGGGATGCAGCAAAGGCAGTCATAAGAGGGAAGTATATAGAAATCCAGGCCTTCCTAAAGAAGGGAGAAAGTTCTAAGATACACAACCTAACTTTACATCTTAAAGAGCGAGAAAAAGAACAGCAAATAAAACCCAAAGCCAGCAGAAGACAGGAAATAATAAAGATTAGAGTGGAAGACAATGCTATAGAAATATGAAAAAAACAACAACACTAGAACAGATCAATGAAACCAGGAGCTGGTTCTTTGAAAGAATTAACAAAATTGATAAACCCCTACCCAGTTTGAAAAAAAAGAAAAAGGAAAGGACCCAAATAAATAAAATCAGGAATGAAAGAGGAGAGATCATAACCAAATACTGCAGAAATACAAGCAATAATAAGAGAATATTATGAGCAATTATATGCCAATAAATTTGGCAATCTGGAAGAAATGGACAAATTCCTAGAAACATATAAACTATCAAAACCAAAACAGGAAGAAATACAAAACTTGAACAGACCAATAACCAGTAAGAAATTGAATTTGTAATCAACAAACTCCCAAGACTTAGGACCAGATGGTTTTCCAGGGGAATTCTACCAAATATTTAAAGAAGAGTTAACACCTATTCTTTTGAAGCTGTTCTAAAAAATAGAAGTGAAAGGAAAATTTCCAAACTCATTCTATGGGGCCAGCATTACGTTGATTACAAAACCAGACAAAGACCCACTGAAAAGGAGAACTAAAGACCAATTTCCCTGATAAACATGGATGCAAAAATTCTCAACAAGATACTGGCCAACTGGATCCAATAATAAATTAAAAGAATTATTCACCACAATCAAGTGGGATTTATACCTGGGATACAGGGCTTGTTCAATATCTGTAAATCAATCAATGTGATACATCACATTAATAAAAGAAAGGACAGGAACAACATGATCCTCTCAGTAGATGCAGAGAAAGCATTTGACAAAATATAGCATCCTTTCTTGACAAAATCCCTCAAGAAAGTAGGGATAGAAGGATCATACCTCAAGATCATAAAAGCCATATATGAGAGACCCACTGCTAATATCAGTCTTAATGGGGAAAAACTGAGAGCTTTCCCCCTAAGGTCAGGAATATGACAGGGATGTCCACTCTCACCAGTTATTCAACATAGTTTGGAAGTCCTAGCCTCAGCAATCAGACAACACAAAGGAATAAAAGACATCCAAATCAGCCAGGAGGAGGTCACACTTTCACTCTTCAGATGACATGATACTCTATATGGAAAACCCAAAAGATTCCACCAAAAAACTGCTAGAACTGATTTATGAATTCAGCAAAGTCACAGGATATAAAATCAAGTACAGAAATTGGTTGCATTTCTATACACCAATAATGAAGCAACAGAAAGAGAAATCAAGGAATCAACCCCATTTACAACAGCACCAAGACCCATAAAAAACTAGGAATAAACCTAACCAAAGAGATGGAAAATGTATACACTGAAAACTATAGAAATATTATGAAAAAAACTGCAGACACACACACACACACAAATGGAAAAATATTCCATGCTCATAGACTGGAAGATCAAATATGTTAAAATGTCAATACTACACAAAGCAATCTACGTATTTAATGCAATCCCTATCAAAATAACACCAGCATTCTTCACAGAGCTAGAACAAACAATCCTAAAATTTGTATGGAACCATAAAGGACCCTGAATAGCCAAACCAATCCTGAAAAAGAAAACCAAAATTGGAGGCATCATAATTCTGGACTTCAAGATATATTACAAAGCTGTAATCATTAAGACAGTATGGTACTGGCATCAAAACAGACACTTAGATAAATAGAACAGAATAGAGAACCCAGAAATGAACCCACAAGTCTATGGCCAAGTAATCTTTGACAAAGCAAGAAGGAATATCCAGTGGAATAAAGACAGTCTCTTCAGCAAATGGTGCCGGGTAAACGGAACAGCAGCATGCAGAAAAATGAACCTGGATCGCTTTCTTACACCATACACAAAAATAAACTCAGAATGGATGAAGGACCTAAATGTAATACAGGAAGCCATCAAAATCCTTGAGGAGAAAGCAGGAAAAAACCTCTTTGACCTCAGCCGCAGCAACTTCTTACTCAACACGTGTCTGGAGGCAAGGGAAACAAAAGCAAAAAGGAACTATTGGGACCTCATCAAAATAAAAAGCTTCTGCACAGCGAAGGAAACAATCAGCAAAACTAAAAGGCAGCTGACAGAATGGGAAAAGATATTTGCAAATGACATATCAGATAAAGGTTTAGTATCCAAAATCTATAAAGAGCTTATCAAACTCAACACCTGGAAAACAAATAATCTAGTGAAGAAATGAACAGAAGATATGAAGAGACACTTTTCCAAAGTGGACATCCAGATGGCTAACAGGCACATGAAAAAATGTTCAACATCACTCATCATCAGGGAAATACAAATCAAAACCACAATGAGATACCACCTCACACCAGTCAGAATGGCGAATATTAACAACTCAGGCAACGGCAGATGTTGGTGAGGATGCAGAGAGAGAGGATCTCTTTTGCACTTCTGGTGGGAATGCAAACTGGTGCAGCCACTCTGGAAAACAGTATGGAGGTTCCTCAAAAAATTAAAAATAGAACTACCATACAACCCAGCAATTGCACTACTAGGTATCTATCCAAAGGATACAGGTGTGCTGTTTTGAAGGAACACATGCACCTCAATGTTTATAGCAGCGCTACCAACAATAGTCAAAGTATGGAGAGAGCCCAAATGTCCATTGACAGATGAATGGATTAAGGAGATGTGGTATATATACATATACAATGGAGTATTTCTTGGCAATCAAAAAATGAAATCTTGCCATTTGTAACAACATGGATGGAACTAGAGTGTATTATGCTGAGTGAGATAAGTCAGTCAGAGAAATTCAAATATCATATGTGGAATCTACAATACAAAACAGATGAACATAAGGCAAGAGAAGCAAAAATAATTTAAAAAAACAGGGAGGGGGACAAAACATAGAAGACTCTTAAATGTAGAGAACAACCTGAGGGTCGCTGGAGGGGTTGTGGGTGGGGGGATAATTAATGGATAAAGGACTAAATGGGCTAAATGGTAAAAACGTAAACAACAGGCAAAATTGATCAAGAGTCTAGCTAATAAAGAATGGGGCATTCATATGGAGTACTATGCAAAAAAATTTTTTTAAAAGAAAGCCAAAATGTGTTGATAGGAGGAATTATCTTCTTAAATTTTGGGTTAAATTGTATATTTTTGTTTTATTTTATTGAGGTATAATTGACACACAATGTTATATTAGTTTTAGGGATACAACATAGTGATTTCAACTCTATACATTATGCTATGTTCACCACAATTGTAGCTACCGTCTATCATCATACAACACTATTACACACCATTACAGTACCATTGACTATATTCTCTATGCTGTACCATTCATCCTAACAACTTAGTTCATAACTGAAAGCCTGTATCACACACTCCCCTTTACCCATTTTGCCCAATCTCTGTCTGCATCTCCTCTGGCAGGCACTATTTGTTCTCTGTAGTTATGCATCTGTTTCTACTTTTGTTTGTTTGTTCTATTTGTTTTTGTTTTTGATCCCACATAGTGAAATGATACAGTATTTGTCTTTCTCTGTCCGATTTATTTCACTTAGCATAAAATCCTCTAAGTCCATCTATGTTGTCACAACAACAAAGCAAGATCTCATTTTTTTTTACGGCTGAGTAATATTCTGTGTGTGTGCGTGCTTGTGTGTGTGTGTGTGTGTGTGTGTGTGAACCACATTGTATTTATCTATTCGTCTACTGATGGACACTTAGGTAGCTTCCATATCTTGGCAATTGAAGAATTGCTGCAATAAACATAGGGGAGCATATGTGTTGTTTTTAATGAGTGTTTTTGGTTTCTTTGGGTGAATACCTAGTGGTGGGGTTACTGGATCATATCATATTTCTATTTTTAAACTTCTGAGGAACTTCCATACTGTTTTCCACAGTGGTTATACCAATTTACATTCTTACCAGTAGTACAGCAGGGTTGTATTTTCTCCATAGGCTTGCCAGAACTTGTTATTTCTTGTTGTTTTGTTTTGTTTTGTTGTTTGTTTCCAGTCACTCTGATAGGTGTGGGATAATATCTCATTGTGGGTTTAAAAAATTTTTTTTAATATTTATTTATTTTTGAGAGAGAGAGAGAGAGAGTGAGCAAGTATGAGTGAGGGAGGGGGCAGAGAGAGAGGGAGACACAGAATCCCAAGTGGGCTCCAGGCTCTGAGCTGTCAGCACAGAGCCCGATGCGGGGCTCGAATCCACGAACTGTGAAATCATGACCTGAGCCAAAGTCGGACACCCAACCCACTGAGTGACCCAGGCGCCCCTCATTGGGTTTTGATTTGCATTTCCCTGGCGACTAGTGATGCTGACCATCTTTTCATATGTCTGTTGGCCATTTTTATGTCTTCTTTGAAAAATGTCTGTTCAGGTCCTCTGCCTATTTTGAAATTGGATTATTTGGGGGCTTTTGGTGTTGAATCGTATAAGTTTTTAAAATATATTTTGATATTAGGGGCGCCTGGGTGGCGCAGTCGGTTAAGCGTCCGACTTCAGCCAGGTCACGATCTCGCGGTCCGGGAGTTCGAGCCCCGCGTCAGGCTCTGGGCTGATGGCTCCGGGCCTGGAGCCTGTTTCCGATTCTGTGTCTCCCTCTCTCTCTGCCCCTCCCCCGTTCATGCTCTGTCTCTCTCTGTCCCAAAAATAAATAAAAAACGTTGAAAAAAAATTTTAAAAAATATGTATTTTGATATTAACCCTTTATCAGATATATCATTTGCAGATATGTTCTTCCATTCAGTAGGATACCTTTTCATTTGGTTGATGGTTTCCTTTGCTGTGCAAAAGCTTTTTATTTTGGTGTGGTACCAATAATTTATTTTTGCTTTTGTTTCCCTTGCCTGAGGAGATATATCTGGAAAAATGTAGCTAAGGCTGAAGTCAGAGATTACTGCCTATGTTTTCTTCTAAGGGTTGTATGGTTTCAGGTCTCACATTTTGTGTTTAATCCATTTTGAACTTATTTTTGTGTGTGGTGTAAGAAAGAAGTCCACTTCACTCTTTCACATGAGTTGTCCACTTTTCCCAGCACCAGTTATTGAAGAAACTTTCTTTCCACATTGCATATTCTTGCCTCCTTTCTCATAGATTGACTGTATACCCATGGATTATTTTGAGAAGTGAGAGAGAAAATGCCATAACAGATATCCATAGCATTTTCTGTTAAAAAATATGCAGATACATGCTTAGGAAATTTTTCCAAGATTATGTGGCAATCTTGTTGGGCTAGGGCAATGTCAGGCATGGTTAGGATGATTGTCCCCAATTTATACCCTTTTTCACCTGGTGATATTCTCAGATTTAGCAGGTATTCTTCAAATGAAATCTCAAATCTAAATAAATGTTTTGTAGCTGCCACTTTTTCTGTCTCACTCTAGTATAAAGCAGATTTACAATTTACATTTGTCAGTTGTTTCAGGTTGTAAATATAACTGTCTACATTGGCTGTCCTTATGCTGTCCCGACTTTGAAGTGCCCAGCTGGCAAACATGGACACACCATAGAAATAAATGTAAGAATCTTGCTTGAATGCATACAGATGCATGTGTGTTCAGAAGAGTGGAAACCTGAGACAGTAGCAGAGAGTGAAGTACAATTTGGGGGCAGAAACTCTCCCCAGTTTTCTGGAAGGTCCTCAGAGTTAGGAGCAGGAGCCTCTCTATGAAATGAGTGAAGGGGAAAACAGACTTTGTAGGGGATTTCTGGTGAAGTTAGGACTGTCTGAGACCAACATGCATGCTTTAAGATATTGGTGCACATTTTAGATGTCAATTGTAATGTGTCATACTGGGGACTGGGGGATGCTTGTTTTCTCTGAATAGCTAAAAGAATCAGGGAAGAGTCTAGGATATAGGGGCAGAAGGGGTGATCTGCTTAGAGTCCGAGATGTCTTCTTGAAACCTAGACTTGGGGCCTTTGAGGAGGCAGTCTTGGTATTGAAAACCTGTGATTGGTGAGATTTCAGGTGTCCTCATTAAGCAAAAAGTTTCGAAAGTTCTGACACTTAATTGGTCAAAAATGGGAATAACTAAAAGTTTGTTCTGCTTTCTGCAGTCTGATTGCTTAGGGACGCCTTGAACCTGGCGTCCTAATTAAGAACAGGTACCTCAGTGACTAAGTCCCCTTGGGAAGGAGGGTAGTGAGGGTGAAGAAGAGAGAGAGAAACCCTCAGTTCCCTGAATGCTGTTATTTCTGGACTTTTTCCTAAGCTCCTCCCAAGAAAGTTGCTCTGGCTCCTGAGCAGTAACTAGATAGGAGTTAGCCTTAGCTGAGCCCTGGAGAGCCTGAGAAGTGGTGGAGAGACCCCTCCATGAAGGTGAGTGTCTTCTCACGGTTGCTTTCTGCCAAGGAATCAGTAGGAGAAGATCAAGTATGGAGTTCTGGGCTTGGCTGCCTGCAAGAAGGAGGCCTAGCTTCTGAGGGGTAGAATAGTGGAGCAGCAGAATTGAGAGGCTCATCTCCAAATCCCCTCTACACAGCAGAGAGCAGATTCAATTCTTCTCTGTCCCAGTACTAAGAACAGTCACTGCTAACATTCTTCTGTATTTTTTTCAGCTAGTGTTCATTATGTAGACATTATATAAATGTAGATCACTGAGAGCTATCCCAACAGTTCTGTCCTTGACCTGTTTTCCCATCATTCCAGCCCACAGAAGCTTAGAGGAGGTGACATGAATAAGGAAAGTGAGGAAGGGAAAATGGTAATGTGAGCCATGAAAGCAAATCAAGAAGAGTAGGCTCCACGGGATATGGCCCGACTACTTTAATGAGCATCAAGTACTATTTAACCATATAGCACACATCCAAGCAACCATCATGTAGGGAAATTTATCAGCATGACTTTATAGCTCAACAATAATATAGATATACATGTCCATGCCTTCATAGAGTTTATATTATAGTATCATAGATGAACAAAGAATACATGAAATTGGTTTCCTGTCCTTCTTCCTTGCCTTGTATTTATTCCAGCATGATGAATAGACTAGCATCATAATTGTACTTACTTGTCTTGTATATAATCTGGCATCCACCATCCCCTTGAACGTAAGCTCCACAGGGCAGGAATTTTTGTTTGTTCTATCCACTGCTGAATTTGCTTAATGTTCAGTGAAGGAATGAAATTAGTATACATATCATATCAGGTAATAAAAAGTGCTACAAAGAATGGTAAAGTCCAAAAATGAACAAGTTATTCCTAATTGGTGTAGGGTTACTGGATAGAATCCTCTGAAGAGATGACATTTGAGTAATGGGATGAATAAAGTGAGAGGTCGAGATCCAGACATCCACAGGGGCTACTGGCCTCAGATCTATCCTTGTTAGGGACAGGTGCCACCTTTCCTCTCTCCCAACATTTTGCAAAGCACATGGGTTTAGGGAAGAATGACTCTGCCCTGGGAAATTATCTCCAGAGAGCTCCAGAGCTCTCATTTGTAGATGTGTCTGCTCTGTACCATGGAAGTTTACACTCTGGGGAGAGCAGGGGTGTTGGTCTTAGTCCGCTGCTGCTTTTCTACTACCCCAAGTTGGGTCTAGACAATACCAGTAAGGATGACGTGTAGGGTTCAATGTTCCATGATCTGACCATCACCTAGAACACTCTTATGTCATCTGCTACAGTTAACATAAGAAGAATGACACGGTCCCCGGACTGGTGTGGCTGATCAACACAGCTTCATAAGTGGTCAGTTTAAACACTCTTATCCTCTGTCCCTGGAGAGAAGGCCTATCCTGTGGTGTAAAAAGACAGAGAACGTTTCCTTATCCTCAGTAGAGATTCAGGAGTCTTCCCCTATTCCAGACAGGCAGACTTGAAGGTGATCACATTTATGTCTGACCTTGTGCAGAGCATTGCAGTCGGGGCATGTCACCAGGTTCTCAGGTTGAGAATATTTTCTCATCCTAACCTGTCTTCCTTCTCTTTGGAGAACAGGACTATGTGGCGCCATGTTACCAGTCTTTGATGTCTAGATTTTACAAGGAGCAGAAAAAAGGAGTAAATGATGAACAATCTCTCTAGTGCCACTGAATTCTGCCTTCTAGGCTTTCCTGGGTCCCAAGAACTACACCACATTCTTTTTGCCATATTCTTTTTCTTCTACTCAGTGACATTAATGGGAAACACAGTCATCATTGTGATCATCTGTGTGGATAAACGTCTGCAGTCCCCTATGTATTTCTTCCTTGGTCATTTGTCTGCCTTGGAGATCCTGATCACAACTATTACTGTGCCCATGCTGCTTTGGGGATTGATGCTCCCTGGGATGCAGACAATATCTCTGGTTGCATGTGTAACCCAACTCTTCCTGTACCTTGCTGTAGGGACCACAGAGTTTGTGTTACTGGGAGCGATGGCTGTGGATCGTTACGTGGCTGTCTGTAACCCTTTGAGGTACAACATCATTATGAACAGCCACACCTGCATCTGGGTGGTCATTGTGTCATGGGTGTTTGGGTTCCTCTCTGAAATATGGCCAGTCTATGCCACATTTCAGTTCACCTTCTGCAAGTCAAATCTGGTAGACCACTTTTTTTGTGAACGTGGGCAACTGCTCAAACTATCCTGTGGTGACACTCTTTTCACAGAGTTTGTTCTCTTCTTAATGGCTGTTGTCATTATCATTGGTTCGCTGACCCCAACAATAGTCTCCTACACCTACATCATCTCTACCATCCTCAAGATCCCCACAGCCTCGGGCCGGAGGAAAGCCTTCTCTACGTGTGCTTCTCACTTCACCTTTGTTGTGATTGGCTATGGCAGTTGCTTGTTCCTCTATGTGAAACCTAAGCAAACACAGGCTGCTGAGTACAACAAGATAGTTTCCCTGTTTATTTCTGTGGTAACCCCTTTCCTGAACCCTTTCATCTTCACCCTGAGGAATGACAAAGTCAAAGAGGCCCTTCGGGATGGTATGAAACGCTGCTGTCGACTGGTAAAGGATTAAATCGCTCTACATCAGTTTTGGGTGGCAATGTCTTCACTATAAATTATTCACTAACCTAGAAAACCCTAGCTCCTCTCTTATAATTATCATCTTTTCAAAGATCAGTTTTGTACAACCTCCAATCTGTGCTGTTGGAGAAGACAAGACAGATAAAAATGAAACCTATTCTCTGCACACTAGAATCTCTTTCCTCAGTTTGTGATGGTTCCCCTCTTGAACCATGGAGGCATATCTTTGGGAAGTGGGATGATTAACGAAAGGTAATACACACATGTTTATAGCTCTGTATCCTTCAATTCATTCTCCTACAATGCATTTTTGAGGATGTATTTCCTAGGGAAGGAAGAATGTGGGAAGAAGGGGTGGGGAGGCATCTGGCATAATCAGTCCCAAGGGGCAGATGCTCACTTTGTTTCTTTATCAACTGTTGTAGAGATTTTCCTGTATTTTGTGCAATTTCTTGACGCAATGGCTGTATGCACTTTAAATATTCTATGGTTCTCCTTTCTCTGCTGGTTTTTCTCTGCTGGCCCCATTGCTAGTGCAAAGTACATACAATGTTACATACTCTTTGCCACAGAACCAATCTAGAGTGGAGATATGGGGATTGGAATATTTTCCTTTTAGTAAGTATTAGCAATGTAAAGATATGAAATATTTTGGGACATATTGGTATTGGGACGTATGGGGATTGAGACAAGTAAGAATTAAATGACTAATTCTAGAGAAAGCATCCTGTGTTGTACAACTGCTTAAATCTACTATGTTTGCTGAGACTACTTCCAGACTCAGACTTTAGGCTTCATGATGCTTGTGGTTCTTTGTCTCTGAAATCCAAGTGTCTCAGTACCCTGTCATAGATTTTCCCTATGGGGAGCACCACAGAAATAAGAAGCTACCCTCTCAACTTGCAGCTCTTCAGGAATATAAGTCATGGTTTTATGACAATGCAAGTGTAGGAAGCTCATCATGTTGGAGCAAGGTATTTGAAGGAAGGAGGAATTTAAAAGTATTTTCATTATTTTTTATTTAAAAAAAGTTTATATATTTATTTTGAAAGAGAGAATGTATGTGAGTGGGTGGAGGGGGAAAGAGAGAGAGAGAGAGAGAGAGAGAGAGAGAAGAAGAAGAAGAAGAAGAAGAAGAAGAAGAAGAAGAAGAAGAAAGGAGAGGAGAGGAGAGGAGAGGAGAGGAGATAGAGAATCCCAAAGCAGGCTCCATGCTATTAGTGACACAGGGCTGGATCTCACTACCCTGAGATTTTGACCTGGGCAAAATTTAAGAGTCAGACTCTTAACTGACTGAGCCACCTGAGCCATACCAGGAAGGTATTGATTAAATGGTAACACTCAGCACCTCCAGCCAGCCCTGAACTGGGTGGAGATATTGAGCCACCCAGCAGTAGATGATGGGACGATTTGCTTTTAGTTGGAAGAAATTTCTTTGGTATTTCTTGTATGAAGACTCTGTTAACAACAAATTTTCTGTTTGAGTTTTTCTGGGAGGTTTTTTTTTATGTTTATTTTTAAGAGAAAGAGAGAGAATTGTGGAGGGACAGAGAGAGGGAGACACAGAATCTGAAGCAGGCTCCAGGGACTGAGCTGTCAGCACAGAGCCCAGTGTAGGGCTCCAACTCAAAAACCATGAGATCATGACCTGAGCCAAAGTCAGATGCTTAACCAACTGAGCCACCCTGGTGACCTGAGTTTTTCTGGGAGTTATGTGTCTTTCCTTTGCTTTCAGTTTTGAAAGGTAGTTTTGGTGGATATAAGATTCTTGATTGACCATGTTTTTTCTTTAAGCACTTAAATATGTCATCCCATTACCTTCTAATCTTAACTGTTTCCAGGAGAAGTCACCTGTTAACATTAATGGAGTCTCCTTGTATGTGAGGAATCATTTTTTTCTTGTTGCTTTAAAGATTTGTCCTTTGTCTTTTAGTAATTTTAGTATTATGTATTTGTGTGCAGATCTCTTTGAATTCATTTCACTTGGAGTTCATTGATTTTCTTGGGTGTGTAAATTAATGTTTCTCATAAAATTTGGAAAGTTTTCAATCATCATTTCTTTGAAGATTTCTTACTCTCCTTTGTCTCTCCTATTCTAGTGTCACCACAGCCTGTATTTAGTGCACTTAATAGACACCCTTATTTCTCTGCAACTATGTTCATTTTTCTTCACTCCTTTTTTAGTTACTTGGATTATGAACATAGACTTTTCTGAGGAAAACACAGACCCCAGGATACTAAAAGACTTAAAGTTAACCACATAAGAATAAAATATTTAACTATACAAATATAAATAAATGAATGAATGAATAAATAGAATGTTACTAAAATTTTTTTAAGTGTTTAATTTGAGAGAGGGAGTGCATGTGAGCAGAGGAGGGACAGAGAGAGAGTGAGAAGGAGAGAATCCCAAGCAGGCTCCATCAGCACAGATGCTGAAACAAGGCTCAGTCTCATAAACCCATGAGATCATGACCTGTGTTGAAATCAAGACTCAGAGGCTTAACTGACTAGGCCATCCAGTCATTTAAATATATATATATATATATATATATATATATATATATATATATATATTTAAAACTGTGGATCATTCAGGAAAGAAATTGTCAGGTTGTCTTAAGTCTGGGAGTGATCTTTGAGACAATTCCTGTAAAGGTATGGGGGAGAATTTGTTTGGGCAGAGGGGAAGCTGACTGGTGATGAAGTTGCCACAGAGGCTTCAACCCCAGGAGGAACCAATCCCACCAGGAGCCCTGGAGCTAGGATGGCTCTTTAGAATTGTGCTGACTTGTGTCCTTACCTCAAACACAGGAGCTGGACATTTGCACTCCTGCATCTACAGGTCATTGGGTACAGGCTACCTTAGAGGAAAGGCTATAATCTTGGTGGAGGCACTTCTGCTTAACTGAGGGCAATTTCTAAGGATAACCTCAGCTATGGGGTGGGGTGAGTACCTTGGTCCTGAGGGAGGTCTGGGGAAGGCACATAGCATCTACTACAAGGGTATTTGGAGAACACCTGACAGGGAACCTGAATATGTCTGTGGAGGTTAGGGAAAGCCCCTATAAGAAAGGATCATAGGGTGCTCAGTGGCTCAGTGGCTCAGTTGGCTAAGCATCCAACTTCAGCTCAGGTCATGATATCACAGTTTGTGGGTTTGAGTCTGGCATTGGGCTCTGTGCTGATAGCTCAGAGCCTCCTTTGGGTTCTGTGTCTCCCTGTCTCTTGGCCCCTTCCCCGTTTGTGCTCTCTTCTCTCAAAGAGATTATTTATAATAACTCTCAAAGAATTATTGAATAAATAAACATTTTTTAAAAAGTTAAAAAAATAAAGTGATCATTAACTGATGTGTGGCATGAACAAGGCAAAGCTGGGTGGGAATGGAGCGAGCACATTAAGAGTGCATTAAGAGCATGCACTAAAGCCCTTGAAAGAACTAAAAGAATGTCAGTGCTGCCGGACAGCATGGGGTGAAGGAAGGGAAACACAGACGACATGAGAGAAAAGCATTTCTAGAAATCATATAGATCCTCACAGCACTCGGGACAGTGACCAATGAGCAGTGAGAAGGTTTTAATCAGGGGAGAGACCTGATGCAATCTGTGTCTTAAAAGATCACTCAAGCAGTTATGGGGAGAACAGAGTAGAAAGAGGGAAGTGATGGCAGACGTGAAGGTCAGTTAGCAGACTTTTGAGGCAGGCAAGTAAGGATAATTTTCTCTCATCCCTTCTTTTGTGGGCAGGCATTCAGCACTTGGGGTAATAACCCTATCTGTCCTCCTAGATCATCAAGGTGGCTCTTTCTTTCTCTGGTCCATGTTGACTTCTCCTCTTGCCTGTGTCTCCAGTGTGCTTATGTGGAATATGGAAAAAATATAGACATGGAATGGCCTTCAGGTTTGGCCAACTTTGAGTTTGGGCAGTCACCAGCTTTACTCACATAAACAATCCAGTAATCAAGGGTAACTTTAGGTACCGAGTCTGGTGTGGTCTATGAGTGCCCATGATGTTATCTGGAAAGAGCTGATTCTGACAAAAAGTTTAGCTTTGCAGAGGAGTTCCATGACCAAAGGTAATGAGTGGAGAGCCTCAGCAGGAGGCTGAGAGGCTCAGTGCATCATTACAAGGCTCAAGGACTAGCTCAGTTTCTGCTCCTTGCCCCTTCACTTTGGGCAAGGTAGAGATTCTGAAAGAGAGGTCAGACATCCTGTACCTCACTGCCCTGATATTTCAGAAGAGAAAACCAAAGCCAGAGAGTTGAACACTCACACACCGAATTGAATATAACATAGCTAGTGGGTATGAAAAGGAATTAGCATTCAGGTTCCTGATTCTAATCTCAATAGTTTATCCACGATTGTTCACTATCTTGAGATCCTTTAACTTTCACCAAAGACGAACATTTTAAAATTGTGCTCTCATGTTATAAGCTTTACTGGTGGTTTATATCTGTCATCCATTTTACAAACTAAAGTTTGTTTGTAAACTTAAGAGGTGCTTGCCGAAAGTTACTCAAAAAGGTGATAGAACGTGGTCAAAGAGAACATCTGTTTGGAGAATGGTCTGGAAATTACTTGTTACATTCTGACATCCATTAGGGTTAGTTAAGCCTGGTCTTCACCTTGTGTTCTTTTAACTTTCCCCATCCTCACACCTAATCCACAACCATATTCGACATACCTTACTTTGTCTACCTATTCTGTTTAGCCCTCAGTTATATAGTTTATACTTAATATAACTTTATACTTCACTTAACCTTACCTCATTTTCTACCCATCAATCCCCTAATGATGAGCCCTCTCCTGTTATAGTTTGGATTTATTTTAAAAATATTTTCAACATTTTTAATGCTAATTTTCATACAATAATGTAGCCATTTGATGTGTAAATTTCAGTGAGTTTTAACGAATCTATACATACATGTAGCTATCACAGCCAAATAATAAAATATGTTCATCACCCTAAAGGTTTCTTTGTGCTCCTTTTGAATAAATCTCCTTTTTCATTCCTAACCTCAGGCTGTTTTCTGTTATTATAGATCAGATTTTTTGTTTCTTGAGCTTATTAATGAAATAATAATATTTATGTCAGGATTCTTTTGCTTACTGTAGCCCTGTACAGAATTATCCATGATGGTGCATCTATCAATAGATTTTTATTTCTGAGTAGTGTTCCACTGTATGAATGTACCATTTATTTATCCATTCACTTATTAATCATCACTTGGGTTTTTCGAGTTTATTGTGAATAAAATTGCATTCATGAAGACGTCTTTTGTGGATGTGTGTTTTCTTATAGCTTGGGAAAATATCTAAGAGTGAAGTTGAATTATGGCTTTGTAGGGTAAGTGTATGTTTACTTGTTGTTGTTTATATCACCAGCAGTGTATGAAAGATCCAGTTTCTCCACACCTTCACCAACACTTCATGTGGTCAAAATCAATTAAAGATATATGTTGGCATTTGTGTCTGAATTCTCTATTCTATTTTATTGGTTTATGTCTGTTGATCTAATCATAGTATGTAAGTAAGATAGTGTTTTGATTACTGTAACTTAAATTAAGTTGTAAATAAGGTATTGTGAGCCTCCCACCTTTTTTGTTCTCTTTCAAAATTCTTTTGGCTCTTCTTAGTTTTTCATAGTTGCATAGAAATCTTAGACTCAGCTTTTCAATATTAAAATAAAAACTTTCTGGGATTTTGAGTGACACTTTATTGAATCAGAGACAAATTAAAAAAAGGCATTTTAACAAAATCCAAGTTTCTGATTCATGAAAACACAATGTTAATTTATTTAGGTATTTCTCAGTTTGTATCAGCAATGTTTTATAGTTTCAAGTGTATAGTCATGTACAGTTCGTTAGTTATCTTTTAGTATTTCATTTTTTGCATCTTATTATAAATTATAATTTTTATTTTCATCTCTAGTTTCTTGCTAGTATGTAACAATACAATAGATTTTTATATATTGAGGCCTTTGTCCTGTGGGCCTGGTAATCACTCATTATTTCTGGGAAGTTTTTGTTTTTGGTTTTGTTTTTGTTTTGTGGATCTCTTAGGATTTTCTGCATAATGGATTATGTAATCTGCAAATAAATATTTTTTCTTTATTTACTAACTGTATGCTTTTAATTTCATTTTCTTGCCTTAATGCATTAGCTAGGATGTCCAGTTTAATGTTGAATAGAAGTGGTGAGAACAGATATTGTTGCCTTCCTCCCTATCTTGGAGGAAGAAATTAGGTCTTTCATCATTAGGTTTCATGTTAGAATTAGATTTTTGGTGGGTTCTATTTATGAGTTTAAAGAAGATTCCATTTGTTCCTAGTTTGATCAGAGTTTTTCATCAGTGGATGTTGATTTTAGTGAAATGCCTTCTCTGCTCTTGTTTAAGTGACCATGTGGTTTTTCTCTTTATTTCTGTTCATATGGTGAATTATATTAATTAATCTCCCAATGTTAACCCAACCTTGCATATCTGGAATAAAACCATCCTTTTGTTATGGCACATTATTCTCTTTAAGTATTGCTGGATTTTATTTTCTCATATTTTACTAATGATTTTTCCTTTCATATTCACAAGGGATATTGGTTCTTAGTTTTCTTTTCTTTCAGTGGCCTTGGTATCAAGATTTAATTCTGACCTCATAAAATTAATGAGCAGTGTTCCCTTGCGCTCAATTTTCTGGAAAATTCTATGTAGAATTGGAAATATTTCTTCCTTAAAAATTTGACAGAATATACCAGTAAAGCCACTTGAAACTATAGTTTTCTGTGTGGGAGCATTTTAAATTATGAATTCAATTATTTTCCATATTAGGAATACTTAGGAAACATGTTTAATTTCTTTTTGAATCAGTTTTGGTAATTTTTAACTTTCAAAACATTTTCTACTTCAGCAGGTTTTCCAATTGATTTCTCATTTAAGGTATTTTAATATTGTTGTCTTTAATTTAAATGAATTATGATCATATCTTTGGTTAGTAGCAGATCAGGAAATCAAGAGTGCTCTTATCACACAGTCTTAGTGTCAGTGTGAATCAGTCCAAAATCTTTGGAATATAATTGGTGTTAATAGAAACCAATACCTTTAACATATCTACCTTGTAAGTGCCCAGTCTAGGGATTTATCAGAAATATCAATGTGTATGGAGTTATGATGTATAAAGATATTTATAGCATCATTTTTCACAATAAAATGAACACAATAAGCAATGATCAGCAGAGGGATAACTAATAAAGAATGGGCATCCCTATAACGGAACACTATGCAGAAATAAAAGTGGGCAACATGTATAGATATGCTTTATATATCTATTAAAAAAATTTTTTTTCATTTAGTTTTCCTGTTACAGGAGCTTCTATTTTTTCTTTAATTTACATCCAAATGAGTTAGCATCTGGTGTAACAATGATTTCCGGAGTAGATTTCTTAATGTCCCTTACCCATTTAGCCCCCCCCCCCCCACACACAATCCTTCCAGTAACCCTCTGTTTGTTCTCAATATTTAAGAGTCTCTTGTGTTTTGTCCCCCTCGCTTTTTTAAATATCATTTTTGCTTCCCTTCCCTTATGTTCATCTGTTCTGTGTCTTAAAGTCCTCATATGAGTGAAGTCATATGATAGTTGTCTTTCTCTGACTGACTAATTTCGCTTAGCCTAATACCCTCCAGTTCCATCAACATAGTTGCAAATGGCAAGATTTCGTTCTGTCTGATTGCCGAGTAATACTCCATTGTATATATACACCACATTGTCTTTATCCATTCATCCATCGATGGACATTTGGGCTCTTTCCATCCTTTGACTATTGTTAGTAGTGCTGCTATAAACATTGGGGTGCATGTGTCCCTTCGAAACAGCATACCTGTTTCTCTTGTATAAATACCTAGTAGTGCAATTGCTGGGCCATAGGGTAGTTCTATTTTTAATGTTTTGAGGAACCTCCAAACTGTTTTCCAGAGTGGCTACACCAGCTTGCATTCCCATATATATCTATTTTTATCTATTTTTATATATTGTTAAATGAGAGAGAAAAGGTTTTAAAATAGATTTTCACAAGATTTTCTATAAAGAATATGCAGATACATACTTATAAATTTTTTCTAATATTATATGGCAATCTAGTTGGGCTTGGCAACATCAGAAATGGGAAGGAAGATTATTCCCAAATTATACCCTTCTGCATCTATTGACACTCTCAGACTTAACAGGTATACTTCAAATGAAATCCCAAATCCAGATAAATGGTTGTAGCTGCCATTTTTTCTGTCTCGCTCTAGCATAAAGCAGACTTACAATTTACATTTGTCAGTTGGTTCAGGTTGTAAATATAACTGCCTACATTGGCTGTCCTTATGCTGTCCCGACTTTGAAGTGCCCAGCTGGCAAACATGGACACACCATAGAAATAAATGTAAGAATCTTGCTTGAATGCATACAGATGCATGTGTGTTCAGAAGAGTGGAAACCTGAGACAGTAGCAGAGAGTGAAGTACAATTTGGGGGCAGAAACTCTCCCCAGTTTTCTGGAAGGTCCTCAGAGTTAGGAGCAGGAGTCTCTCTATGAAATGAGTGAAGGAGGAAACAGGCTTTGTAGGGGATTTCTGGTGAAGTTAAGGCTTTGACTGAGACCAATATGCATGCTTTTAGGATATTGGTGCACATTTTAGATGTCAATTGTAATGTGTCCTATTGGGGGTTAGGGGATGATTTTTTCTCTGAATAGCTAAGAGAATCGGAGAAGAGTCTAGGATATAGGGCAGAAGGGGTAATCTGCTTAGAGTCTGAGATGTCTCTTGAATCCTAGACTTGGGGCCTTTGAGGAGGCAGTTTTGGTATTGAAAGCCTGTGATTGGTGAGATTTCAGGTTTCTTCATTAAGCAAAAAGTTTCAAAAGTTCTGACACTTAATTGGTCAAAAAAGGGAATAACTAAAAGTTTGTTCTGCTTTCCACAGTCTGATTGCTTAGGGACGCCCTGAACCTGGGCTAATTAAGAACAGGTACCTCAGTGACTAAGTCCCCTTGGGAAGGGGGTAGTGGGAGGGAAGGAGAGAGAAAGAGACCCTCAGTTCCCACAATGCTGTCATTTCTGGAGTTTCTGCTCAGCTCCTGTTGAGTAAGTTGCTGTGGCCCCTGTATATGCATCAGCAGTAGCCAGACAAGTTATCCAAGTCCTGGAGAGTCTGAGAAGGGTGGAGAGGCCCCTCCATGGGGGTGAGTATTTTCTCAGGGTTTTCCTCTAGGAAGGAAAGAGTAGGAGAAGATCAGATTGGAGTTCTGGGCTTGGCTACCTGTTAGAACAAAGGAGGCCCAGAGCTTAAAGAGTGGTTGAGGACATCACCGAATCCCCTCTACACAGCAGAGAGCAGATTTATTTCTCCTCTGTTCCAATGTTAAAAACAGTCACTGCTAAGATTCTTCTACATTTTTTCACCCAGTGCCCAATACACAGACATTTTAGCAATGCAGATCACTGAGCCATCCCCACAATACTGTTCTTAACCTGTTTGCCCATCATTCCAACCTTCAGAGGCTTGGAGGAGGTGGCATGAGTAAGGGAAGTGAAGAAGGGGAAATGGTAATGTGAGCCATGAAAGCAAATCAAGAAGAGTGGGCTCCACGGGGTATGGCCCGACTGCTTTAATGAGCATCAAGTACTATTTAACCATATAGCACACATCCAAGCAACCATCATGTAGGGAAATTTATCAGCATGACTTTATAGCTCAACAATAATATAGATGTAAATATAGATACAGATACAGACACAGATATAGATAGATAGATAGATACACACATGTCCCTGCCTTCATAGAGTTTATATTCTAGTATCATAGATGAACTGTGAATACATGAAATTAGATTTCCTGTCCTTCTTCCTTGCCTTATATTTATTCCAGCATGATGAATAGACTAGCATCATAATTGTACTTACTTGTCTTGTATATAATCTGGCATCCACCCTCCCCTTGAATGTGAGCTCCATAGGGCAGGAATTTTTGTTTGTTCTATCCACTGCTGAATTTGCTTAATGTTCAGTGAAGGAATGAAATTAGTATACATATCATATCAGGTAATAAAAAGTGCTACAAAGAATGGTAAAGTCCAAAAATGAACAAGTTATTCCTAATTGGTGTAGGGTTACTGGATAGAATCCTCTGAAGAGATGACATTTGAGTAATGGGATGAATAAAGTGAGAGGTCGAGATCCAGACATCCACAGGGGCTACTGGCCTCAGATCTATCCTTGTTAGGGACAGGTGCCACCTTTCCTCTCTCCCAACATTTTGCAAAGCACATGGGTTTAGGGAAGAATGACTCTGCCCTGGGAAATTATCTCCAGAGAGCTCCAGAGCTCTCATTTGTAGATGTTTCTGCTCTGTACCATGGAAGTTTACACTCTGGGGAGAGCAGGGGTGTTGGTCTTAGTCCGCTGCTGCTTTTCTACTACCCCAAGTTGGGTCTAGACAATACCAGTAAGGATGACGTGTAGGGTTCAATGTTCCATGATCTGACCATCACCTAGAACACTCTTATGTCATCTGCTACAGTTAACATAAGAAGAATGACACGGTCCCCGGACTGGTGTGGCTGATCAACACAGCTTCATAAGTGGTCAGTTTAAACACTCTTATCCTCTGTCCCTGGAGAGAAGGCCTATCCTGTGGTGTAAAAAGACAGAGAACGTTTTCTTATCCTCAGTAGAGATTCAGGAGTCTTCCCCTATTCCAGACAGGCAGACTTGAAGGTGATCACATTTATGTCTGACCTTGTGCAGAGCATTGCAGTCGGGGCATGTCACCACGTTCTCAGGTTGAAAATATTTTCTCATCCTAACCTGTCTTCCTTCTCTTTGGAGAACAGGACTATGTGGCACCATGTTACCAGTCTTTGATGTCTAGATTTTACAAGGAGCAGAAAAAAGGAGTAAATGATGAACAATCTCTCTAGTGCCACTGAGTTCTGCCTTCTAGGCTTTCCTGGGTCCCAAGAACTACACCACATTCTTTTTGCCATATTCTTTTTCTTCTACTCAGTGACATTAATGGGAAACACAGTCATCATTGTGATTGTCTGTGTGGATAAACGTCTGCAGTCCCCTATGTATTTCTTCCTTGGTCATTTGTCTGCCTTAGAGATCCTGATCACATCCATCATCATGCCCATGCTGCTTTGGGGATTGCTGCTTCCTGGGATGCACACAATATCTCTGGCTGCATGTGTCACCCAACTCTTCCTGTACCTTGCTGTGGGGACCACAGAGTTTGTCTTAGTGGGAGCGATGGCTGTGGATCGTTACGTGGCTGTCTGTAACCCTTTGAGGTACAACATCATTATGAACAGCCACACCTGCATCTGGGTGGTCATTGTGTCATGGGTGTTTGGGTTCCTCTCTGAAATATGGCCAGTCTATGCCACATTTCAGTTTGCCTTCTGCAAGTCAAATCTGGTAGACCACTTTTTTTGTGAACGTGGGCAACTGCTCAAACTATCCTGTGGTGACACTCTTTTCACAGAGTTTGTTCTCTTCTTAATGGCTGTTGTCATTATCATTGGTTCGCTGACCCCAACAATAGTCTCCTACACCTACATCATCTCTACCATCCTCAAGATCCCCACAGCCTCAGGCCGGAGGAAAGCCTTCTCTACGTGTGCTTCTCACTTCACCTTTGTTGTGATCGGCTATGGCAGTTGCTTGTTCCTCTATGTGAAACCTAAGCAAACACAGGCTGCTGAGTACAATAAGATAGTTTCCCTGTTTATTTCTGTGGTAACCCCTTTCCTGAACCCTTTCATCTTCACCCTGAGGAATGACAAAGTCAAAGAGGCCCTTCAGGATGGTATGAAACGCTGCTGTCGACTGGTAAAGGATTAAATCGCTCTACATCAGTTTTGTAACAATGTCCTCAGTATACATTTTTCAGTAACCTAGAAAACCCCAGCTTTTCTATTATCATTATTTTCCCTTCAAAAATAAGTAGTGTACAACTTATAATCAGGGCCATTGAGGAAGACATGGCAGGTAAAAAAGAAACCCATTTTCTGCCTATTAGATTCTCATTCCTCAGTTTCTGATGGTTCCCGACTTGAACCATTGAAGCCTATCCTTGGGAAGTGGGAGGATTAGGTAAAGGTAATACATACATGTTTGTATTTTTCCATAGCTCAATTAATTCGCCTACAATGCATTTTTGAAGATATATTTCTTAGTGGAGGAAGGAAGTGGGAAGAAGGGGAGGGGAGGCATCTGCCATAATAAGTACCAAGGGAGAGATGCTCACTTTGTTTCTTTATCAACTGTTGTAGAGATTTTCCTATATTTTTGTGCAATTTCTTGATGTGATGGCAATATGCACTTTAAATATTCTATGGTTCTCCTTTTCTCTGCTGGTTCTTCATGTTATCCAGGCCCCATTGCTAGTGCAAAGTACATACAATGTTATATACTCTTTGCCACAGAACCAATCTAGAGTGGAGATACGGGGATTGGAATACTTTTAGTAAGTCTTTGCGATATAAAGATATGAAATATTTTGGGACATATGGGGATTGAGACAAGTAAGAATTAAATGACTAATTATAGAGAAAGAATCCTGTGTTGTACAACTGCTTAAATCTACTATGTCTGTTGAGACTACTCCCAGACCCAGACTTTCGGCCTCATGATGCCTTTAGTTCTCTGTCTCTGAAATCCAAGTGTCTCGGGGCGCCTGGGTGGCGCAGTCGGTTAAGCGTCCGATTTCAGCCAGGTCACGATCTCGCGGTCCGTGAGTTCGAGCCCCGCGTCGGGCTCTGGGCTGATGGCTCAGAGCCTGGAGCCTGTTTCCGATTCTGTGTCTCCCTCTCTCTCTGCCCCTCCCCCGTTCATGCTCTGTCTCTCTCTGTCCCAAAAATAAATAAACGTTGAAAAAAAAAAACTAGCTTTGAAATCCAAGTGTCTCAGTACCCTGTCATAGATTTTCTTTATGGGGAGCATCAAAGAAATGAGAAGCTACCCTCTTAACTTGCAGCTCTTCAAGAATACAAGGCATGGTTTTATGACAATGCAAGTGTAGGAAGCTCATCATGTTGGAGGAAGGGGTTTGAAGGAAGGTGGGTTTTTAAAATTATTCTTATTTTTTATTTAAAAAAAGTTTATTTATTTTGAAAGGAGAAATTGTGTGAGTGGAAGCAGGTGCAGAAGAGAGAGGAGAGAGAGAATCCCAAGGAGTCTGTGTGCCATCAGTGACACAGTGTTGGACCTCACTACCCTGAGATTATGACCTGAGCCAAAATCAAGAATGAGACTCTTAATTAAGTCAGCCAGGTGCCCCAGGAAGGTGTTGGTTAAATGGTAATTCTCAGCACTTCCTGGCAGCCCTGAACTGGTGGCAGATATTCAGCCACCCAGCCGTGGATGATGGTGTTCCATAGAGTTGCAGAGTACTGTGTGAGGGTGCCTTCCCATTTGGTGAAGAAAGAGAAGTCTACCAACCATGATATAGTTGATTCCACCTCATATGGGCAACATATGAGGTGTTGGGTGGGGTCTTAATCCAGCCCATGCTCTGGTAGCTAACCCATAGGTTGTAATGGGACTGCATTGACTGGAGAAAGGGTTGAAGACATACACAAAGATGTCTTCCCACCCCCAGGCTCATATCCTGAGGTCTGCCCTCGCCAGAAAAATACTATTTTTCTCCTTCAGTAATCCAGAAAGGATGCCTTTATTAATTTACACAAAGGTTTTGCACAACCTACGTTGTCTCTGGGCTTGTAGAGGCAATTTAGGAGGACAGAAAAGAGAGCCTCACTGTCCTCATCGGTTTCTTTGGTTTCTGAACCTTCATCACCGATGCCTACTGCACCCTGTCCTGATCATCCTTAGTTCATCCACCACCTGTCTTCTTCCTCTTTCCCCTTGTCCTTGAGCTCTCCTATTCCTCTCTTTCTCCTTTCCCTTTCTCTCTTTTCCCTTTCTGTTTGAATCAGGCTCTGACCACCCACTGCTAATGCATTTCCTATTCTTCCCCTTGTCTTCCATCAACAATTCCATTCCTTTCCTGTATCTCAGGGATGCAGTGCTCTAAACTGCTTCTCTGAATGCCCCTGACCATGAGGAAGGAAGGAAAGTTCCAGGTCTAGTGATTTGTGATGGGGCATGAAACATCTTTTGTACCAAAGGAAGGCTCTTCTGTTTGGTCTTTGATTCTGAATGAAGGAAAGTTACTGTTTATGTTAGTCTGCCTGGGCTGTCATATCAAAACACTACACATTTGGTGGTTTAAATAAGAAAAAGTTATTTCTCATAGTTCTGGAGACTTAGAAGTCTGAGTTCAAGGTTCAGACTAATTTAGTTTTGGTGAGAACTATTCTTATGTGATGAGGCCCCCACCCATTGACCTCCTTTTAGCTTAATTACTTAAGAGTCCCCATCTCCCAAATCAGCTGCACTGGGTGTCAGCATTTCAACATATGGATTTTAAGGGAACATAAACCTTCAGTCCATTACACTGTCACTGTGCCCCTGCCCTGCAAGCCATCTTATTCTCAACCAGAATGCCTACTCCATGTTCACACTGGGAGCTGGGAGACAGATATGTCTGCCCACTGAGGCTTAATTTCTCAACCAGCAGTTGTCTCCTACCCCCAAATGAAGTGAGATTCCTCACACCATTTCCTCACTACTATATACACTATCAAGTCTCAATAACATTTGTTCTATTTATTTTTTGTCTTTACTTTTCACAACTAAGTACACAGATAATCAATACAGATATCTAAATATAAATACGAGTAATATTCCATTCTATATACACATCACATTTTCTTTATCCGTTCATCAGTTGAACAGTTGGGCTGTTTCCATCTTTTGGCTGGGGTAGATCATGCTGCTATAAACATCGGGGTGCTTATAGCCCTTTGATTTAGTATTTTTGTATTCTTTGGGTACATACTTAGTAGTGCACTTGCTGGATTATAGGGTAGTTCTATTTTTAACTTTTTGAGGAACCTTCATACTGTTTTCCATAGTGGCTGCACCAGTTTGCATTCCCACCAATAGTACAAGAGGGTCCCTCTCTCTTCACATCTTCACCAACACCTGTTGTTTCTAACCTGTTTCTAACACCTGTTGATTTTAACCATTCTGACGGGTGTGATGTGATGTCTCATTGTAGTTTTGATTTGGATTTTTCTGATGATCAGTGGTGTTGAGCATCTTTTCAGCCATAAAAGAAAATGAAATCTTGCCATTTGCTATAACACGGATGAAGTATTATGCTAAGCAAAATAAGTCAGAGAAAAACAAATACTATATGATTCCACTCATATGTGGAATTTAAGAAATAAAACAAATGAGCAAAGGGGAAAAAAGGTGAATGAGAGGCAAACCAAGAAACAGACTCTTAACTCTAGAGAACAAACTGATGGTTACCAGAGGGGAGGTGGGTGGGGGGATTAAATAGGTGATGGGGATTAAAGGGCACGCTTGTGATGAGTACCAGATGTTTGTATGGAAATGTGAGTCACTAAATTGTACACCTAAAACCAATATTACACTATTTGTTACCTAATTGGAACTTAAGTAAAAAATTTAAAAAAAGGAATTAAAAAATACTCGTTATCCTAATTCACATGTAATTATCATATTCAAATCTTAGGTATAATTTGATGTATCTCAGACATGATGTGTTGCAACTTTGTAACTTATTTTAAATATGTGCCTCTTAACATACTTTGTATTCTTAGTTATATGGTCAAAGTTAAAACAAAAACAAAACTGGAGAGAAGACTACTTTTACCAGGAAGTTTTTAGTAGTTTCTGTTCAGGAAAAGTTCCTTGGTGAAAGAAAATGCTAATCCTAGATAGTGTCTGTTATATACATCTGAGAAGACATTCACTTTTTTCCTGTTTTATTTCCTACAGGTATTTCATTATATTCCTACTAAAAGTTGCATAAATATTGTTGTATAGGATACAAAGTAAAATAAGTTTTTTTCTTTAAAAAATTAAAAAAAAGTTTACTTATTTATTGTGACACACACATGCGCAAACACACCCACGTGCGCGCGCACACACACACACACACACACACACAGCATGGGAGGGGCAGAGGAAGAGAGAGAGAGAATCCCAAGTAGGCTCTGCTCTGTCAGCACAGAGCTCAACTGGGGGCTGTAATTCACAAATTGTGAGATTATGACCTGAGCCCAGATCAAGAGTTGGACACTTAACCAGCTGAATCATCCAGGAGTCCCTACATTTTTGTTATTTTTAAATTTTTTTTAGAGAGAGAGCAGGGGAGGGGTGCAGAGGAAGAGAGGAGAATCCCAAGCAGGTTCCACGCTCAGCACTGGAATCTGACAAGGTCTGGGTGGCATAACCCTGGGACATGACCTGAGCCCAAATCAAGAGTCCAACACTTAATGACTGAGCCACCCAGATGCCCCAAAATATGAACTATTCTAGTATAAACTAATGTTCCTTATTAGGAGATAAGGAGAAAAAAGGAGTGGTGTGTAATTAAAACTTCTATTTCTTTTGCATAGCCACTGCAAATATTTATTTTCTTTGTTCCTAATGGAAATACCTCCAATGTTTTATTAATATTGATGATAAATTTTTAAAACTGAATAGGTTTGTGTGATTCCAAATTTTGCTCTTAAACGTCTTTGTTATTTTGTCCTATGAACATGAGGAAGTTTTTTCAGTAAAGATGCTGAATATAACTTTTATATAATTTGATTGATTTTTATACATTGAATATCTACTGCAGAAGAAACTTTGCTGAATGCTTTGGAATCATATAGATGGAAGGAAGGTAGTATTGATTGTATACTAAGTACCTTGTAATTTCTGTATATTGTCATTCAATCCTGGCAATAAGCTGTTAGGTGAGTAGTATTGTGTTCACTTAGCAGATTAGTATATAGCAACTAAATAAGACTTTAACAGGAGCACCTGAGTAGCTCAGTCAGTTAAATGTCTGACTTTGGCTCCAGTCATGCTCTTAAGGTTCGTGAGTTCGAGGCCTGCATCGGGCTCTGTGCTGACAGCCTGGAGGCTGCTTCAGATTCTGTGTCTCCCTCTCTCTGCCCTCCCCTGCTTGTGCTCTCTCTCTCTCTCCCTCTCTTTCTCTTTCTCTCTCTCTCTCAGAATAAACATTAAAAACTTTAAATAAGACATTAAACAACTTGCCAAAATATACTCAGCCATGAGCCATATCATTTCTATCTGATTGGAGAAAAGTAAAATTCTAAGAATCCTAGTGTTCGTGTGAATTCTGATGAATAGAGCTTTTATTCATTTATTAAAAAAACTTTTTTTAACGTTTTTTAATTTATTTTTGAGACAGGGAGAGACAGAGCATGAACGGGGGAGGGGCAGAGAGAGCGGGAGACACAGAATCTGAAACAGGCTCCAGGCTCTGAGCTGTCAGCACAGAGCCCGACGCGGGGCTCGAACTCACAGACCGCGAGATCATGCCCTGAGCCGAAGTCGGACGCTTAACCGACTGAGTCACCCAGGCGCCCCGATTCATTTATGGTGGGAATATAAAATATTATGGCCCTGGTAATTCATAACAAACTTAGTAAGCATATGCTGTGCTTGTACACTGTGGCCTATTCTCATATGTTAATGCTTTCTTCATCTGCTTTAAGTGTCCTGATGATCTTATGAAAAAATTCTTTTTTTATATAAATAAATGTTCATTCATTTTTGAGAGAGAGACACACACAGAGAAAGAGACAGAGAGAGACAGAGAAAGGGACAGAGGATCTAAAGGGGGCCCTGCACTGATAGCAGTGAGGAAGGGAGAGGCAGGGGGGTGGAGAGGAAATCTCAAGCTCAATGCTGTCAGTGCAGAACCCAACACAGTGCTTGATCTCATGAACCCATGAGATCATGACCTGAGTTGAAATCAAGACTTGGACGCTGAACCGATTGAGCCACCCAGGTGCCCCAATTTTTAATATTTTGAAACAAAGGTTTATTTTATTTGTGCATAAAGTTCTCTTCTAAATTGGTAAGTTCAATAAAGAAAAATATAAATGGTTTTTGAAACTATGAAAGAGTCCAACTTGATTGAAAATTAAGAACAGAAAATTCAGCAAGAACATTTTTTGAATAACAGTTATCTTTCAGACAATGTGCTGAAAATATAGCAGGAAACATAGTGGACATGGTCTCTTCCCTGATAGAGCATATTTGGTGAAGAGATATACCATACAGAGTGAAATCACACACACACACACACACACACACACACACACATAAGATATATAATTAAAACTGTGGATCATTCAGGAAAGAAATTGTCAGGTTGTCTTAAGTCTGGGAGTGATCTTTGAGACAATTCCTGTAAAGGTATGGGGGAGAATTTGTTTGGGCAGAGGGGAAGCTGACTGGTGATGAAGTTGCCACAGAGGCTTCAACCCCAGGAGGAACCAATCCCACCAGGAGCCCTGGAGCTAGGATGGCTCTTTAGAATTGTGCTGACTTGTGTCCTTACCTCAAACACAGGAGCTGGACATTTGCACTCCTGCATCTACAGGTCATTGGGTACAGGCTACCTTAGAGGAAAGGCTATAATCTTGGTGGAGGCACTTCTGCTTAACTGAGGGCAATTTCTAAGGATAACCTCAGCTATGGGGTGGGGTGAGTACCTTGGTCCTGAGGGAGGTCTGGGGAAGGCACATAGCATCTACTACAAGGGTATTTGGAGAACACCTGACAGGGAACCTGAATATGTCTGTGGAGGTTAGGGAAAGCCCCTATAAGAAAGGATCATAGGGTGCTCAGTGGCTCAGTGGCTCAGTTGGCTAAGCATCCAACTTCAGCTCAGGTCATGATATCACAGTTTGTGGGTTTGAGTCTGGCATTGGGCTCTGTGCTGATAGCTCAGAGCCTCCTTTGGATTCTGTGTCTCCCTGTCTCTTGGCCCCTTCCCCGTTTGTGCTCTCTTCTCTCAAAGAGATTATTTATAATAACTCTCAAAGAATTATTGAATAAATAAACATTTTTTAAAAAGTTAAAAAAATAAAGTGATCATTAACTGATGTGTGGCATGAACAAGGCAAAGCTGGGTGGGAATGGAGCGAGCACATTAAGAGTGCATTAAGAGCATGCACTAAAGCCCTTGAAAGAACTAAAAGAATGTCAGTGCTGCCGGACAGCATGGGGTGAAGGAAGGGAAACACAGACGACATGAGAGAAAAGCATTTCTAGAAATCATATAGATCCTCACAGCACTCGGGACAGTGACCAATGAGCAGTGAGAAGGTTTTAATCAGGGGAGAGACCTGATGCAATCTGTGTCTTAAAAGATCACTCAAGCAGTTATGGGGAGAACAGAGTAGAAAGAGGGAAGTGATGGCAGACGTGAAGGTCAGTTAGCAGACTTTTGAGGCAGGCAAGTAAGGATAATTTTCTCTCATCCCTTCTTTTGTGGGCAGGCATTCAGCACTTGGGGTAATAACCCTATCTGTCCTCCTAGATCATCAAGGTGGCTCTTTCTTTCTCTGGTCCATGTTGACTTCTCCTCTTGCCTGTGTCTCCAGTGTGCTTATGTGGAATATGGAAAAAATATAGACATGGAATGGCCTTCAGGTTTGGCCAACTTTGAGTTTGGGCAGTCACCAGCTTTACTCACATAAACAATCCAGTAATCAAGGGTAACTTTAGGTACCGAGTCTGGTGTGGTCTATGAGTGCCCATGATGTTATCTGGAAAGAGCTGATTCTGACAAAAAGTTTAGCTTTGCAGAGGAGTTCCATGACCAAAGGTAATGAGTGGAGAGCCTCAGCAGGAGGCTGAGAGGCTCAGTGCATCATTACAAGGCTCAAGGACTAGCTCAGTTTCTGCTCCTTGCCCCTTCACTTTGGGCAAGGTAGAGATTCTGAAAGAGAGGTCAGACATCCTGTACCTCACTGCCCTGATATTGCAGAAGAGAAAACCAAAGCCAGAGAGTTGAACACTCACATACCGAATTGAATATAACATAGCTAGTGGGTATGAAAAGGAATTAGCATTCAGGTTCCTGATTCTAATCTCAATAGTTTATCCACGATTGTTCACTATCTTGAGATCCTTTAACTTTCACCAAAGACAAATATTTTAAAATTGTGCTCTCATGTTATAAGCTTTACTGGTGGTTTATATCTGTCATCCATTTTACAAACTAAAGTTTGTTTGTAAACTTAAGAGGTGCTTGCCGAAAGTTACTCAAAAAGGTGATAGAACGTGGTCAAAGAGAACATCTGTTTGGAGAATGGTCTGGAAATTACTTGTTACATTCTGACATCCATTAGGGTTAGTTAAGCCTGGTCTTCACCTTGTGTTCTTTTAACTTTCCCCATCCTCACACCTAATCCACAACCATATTCGACATACCTTACTTTGTCTACCTATTCTGTTTAGCCTTCAGTTATATAGTTTATACTTAATATAACTTTATACTTCACTTAACCTTACCTCATTTCTCTACCCATCAATCCCCTAATGATGAGCCCTCTCCTGTTATAGTTTGGATTTATTTTAAAAATATTTTCAACATTTTTAATGCTAATTTTCATACAATAATGTAGCCATTTGATGTGTAAATTTCAGTGAGTTTTAACGAATCTATACATACATGTAGCTATCACAACCAAATAATAAAATATGTTCATCACCCTAAAGGTTTCTTTGTGTTCCTTTTGAATAAATCTCCATTTTCATTCCTAACCTCAGGCTGTTTTCTGTTATTATAGATAAGATTTTTTGTTTCTTGAGCTTATTAATGAAATAATAATATTTATGTCAGGATTCTTTTGCTTACTGTAGCCCTGTACAGAATTATCCATGATGGTGCATCTATCAATAGATTTTTATTTCTGAGTAGTGTTCCACTGTATGAATGTACCATTTATTTATCCATTCGCTTATTAATCATCACTTGGGTTTTTCGAGTTTATTGTGAATAAAATTGCATTCATGAAGATGTCTTTTGTGGATGTGTTTTCTTATAGCTTGGGAAAATATCTAAGAGTGAAGTTGAATTATGGCTTTGTAGGGTAAGTGTATGTTTACTTGTTGTTGTTTATATCACCAGCAGTGTATGAAAGATCCAGTTTCTCCACACCTTCACCAACACTTCATGTGGTCAAAATCAATTAAAGATATATGTTGGCATTTGTGTCTGAATTCTCTATTCTATTTTATTGGTTTATATGTCTGTTGATCTAATCATAGTATGTAAGTAAGATAGTGTTTTGATTACTGTAACTTAAATTAAGTTGTAAATAAGGTATTGTGAGCCTCCCACCTTTTTTGTTCTTTTTCAAAATTCTTTTGGCTCTTCTTAGTTCTTCATATTTGCATAGAAATCTTAGACTCAGCTTTTCAATATTAAAATAAAAACTTCCTGGGATTTTGAGCGACACTTTATTGAACCTAGAGACAAATTAAAAAAAGGCATTTAAACAAAATTCAAGCTTCTGATTTGTGAAAATACAATGTTAATTTATTTAGGTATTTATCAATTTATATCAGCAATGTTTTATAGTTTCACGTGTATAGTCATGTACAATTTGTTGAATTAATCTCTTAGTTTTTCATGGTTTTGCATCTTATAGTTTAAAATTTTTATTTTCATTTCTAGTTTCTTGCTAGTATGTAGCAATATAATAGATTTTTGTATATTGAGGCCTTTATCCTGTGGCCTTGGTAATCACCTTTTATTTCTAGAAGGTGTTCCTTTTTTTTTTTTTTTTTTTTTTTGCAGATCTCTTAGGATTTTCTGCATATTGGATTATGTACTCTATAAGTAAGTATTTTTTTCTTTATTTGCTAACTGTATGCTTTTAATTTCATTTTCTTGCCTTATTGCATTAGCTAGGATGTCCAGTTTAATGTTGAATAGAAGTGGTGAGAACAGATATCGTTGCCTTCCTCCCTATCTTGGAGGAAGAAATTAGGTCTTTCATCATTAGGTTTCATGTTACCATTATGTTTTTGGTGGACTCTATTTATGAATTTAAAGAAGGGCCCACTTGGGGCACCTGGGTGGCTCAGTCGGTTAAGCATCCAACTTCAGCTCAGGTCATAATCTCATGGTTTGTGGGTTCGAGCCCTGTGTTGGACTCTGTGCTGATAGCTCAGGCCCTGGAGCCCACTTCGGATTCTGTGTCTCCCTCTCTCTCTGCCCCTCCCGTGCTCACTCTGTGTCTGTCTCTCTCTCTCAAAAATAAATAAACATTAAAATATTTAAAAAAATAAAAAATAAAGAAGATCTCATTTGTTCCTAGTTTGATCAGAGTTTTTCATCAGTGGATGTTGATTTTATTTTTTTTTTTAAATTTTTTTTTTTTTAACGTTTATTTATTTTTGGGACAGAGAGAGACAGAGCACGAACGGGGGAGGGGCAGAGAGAGAGGGAGACACAGAATCGGAAACAGGCTCCAGGCTCCGAGCCACCAGCCCAGAGCCTGACGCGGGGCTCGAACTCCCGGACAGCGAGATCGTGACCTGGCTGAAGTCGGACGCTTAACCGACTGCGCCACCCAGGCGCCCCAGGATGTTGATTTTAGTGAAATGCCTTCTCTGCTCCCATTTAAGTGACCATGTGGTTTTTCTCTTTATTTCTGTTCATATGATGAATTATATTGATTAATCTTCTAATGTTAACCCAATCTTGCATATCTGGAGTAAAATCATCCCTTTGTTATGGCACATTATTCTCTTTAAGTATTTCTGGATTTTATTTTCTCATATTTTACTAAGGATTTTTTCTTTCATATTCAAAAGGGATCTTAGTTTCCTTTTCTTTCAGTGTCCTTGGTCCTTGGTATCAAGATTTAATTCTGACTTCATAAGATTAATGAGCAGTGTTCCCTTGCACTCAATTTTCTGGAAATTCTGTGTAGAATTGGAGATAATTCTTCCTTAAAAAATTGATAGAATATACCAGTAAAGCCATTTGAAGCTATAGTTTTCTGTATGGGAGAATTTATATAATGAATTCAATTATTTTCCATATTTAAGAATACTTAGGAAATGTGTTTAATTTCTTTTGAGTCAGTTATGGTAATTTTTATCTTGCAAACATTTCAATAGGTTTTCCAATTGATTTCCCATGTGAGGTATCTTAATATTGTTCTCTTCAATTTTAAATGAATTTTCATTAGATCATTGTTAGTAGTAGATCAGGAAATCAAGAGTGCTCTTATCACACAGTCTTAGTGTCAGTGTGAATCAATCCAAAATCTTTGGTGTATAATTTGGTGTTAATAGAAACCAATACCTTCAGTGTATCTCCCTTTTAACCTAAAAGTGTCCAGTGTAGGGGTTTATTTCAGAAATATCAACATGTATAGACTTATAAATGTATAGGGATGTTTATACAATCATTTTTCACAATAAATGTAAACAAGAGCAAACAATGATCAACAGAGGGCTAACTAATAAAGAATGGGTCATCCATATAATGGAGCACTATGCAGAAAGAAAAAAGTGGTCAGCATGTGTAGATTTGGAGGACTATCTTTTATATATTGTTAACTGAGAGAGAAAAGGTTTCAAAATAGATTTTCACAGGATTTTCTATAAAGAATATGCAGATACATACTTATAAATTTTTTCTAATATTATATGGCAATCTAGTTGGGCTTGGCAACATCAGAAATGGGAAGGAAGATTATTCCCAAATTATACCCTTCTGCATCTATTGACACTCTCAGACTTAACAGGTATACTTCAAATGAAATCCCAAATCCAGATAAATGGTTGTAGCTGCCATTTTTTCTGTCTCGCTCTAGCATAAAGCAGACTTACAATTTACATTTGTCAGTTGGTTCAGGTTGTAAATATAACTGCCTACATTGGCTGTCCTTATGCTGTCCCGACTTTGAAGTGCCCAGCTGGCAAACATGGACACACCATAGAAATAAATGTAAGAATCTTGCTTGAATGCATACAGATGCATGTGTGTTCAGAAGAGTGGAAACCTGAGACAGTAGCAGAGAGTGAAGTACAATTTGGGGGCAGAAACTCTCCCCAGTTTTCTGGAAGGTCCTCAGAGTTAGGAGCAGGAGTCTCTCTATGAAATGAGTGAAGGAGGAAACAGGCTTTGTAGGGGATTTCTGGTGAAGTTAAGGCTTTGACTGAGACCAATATGCATGCTTTTAGGATATTGGTGCACATTTTAGATGTCAATTGTAATGTGTCCTATTGGGGGTTAGGGGATGATTTTTTCTCTGAATAGCTAAGAGAATCGGAGAAGAGTCTAGGATATAGGGCAGAAGGGGTAATCTGCTTAGAGTCTGAGATGTCTCTTGAATCCTAGACTTGGGGCCTTTGAGGAGGCAGTTTTGGTATTGAAAGCCTGTGATTGGTGAGATTTCAGGTTTCTTCATTAAGCAAAAAGTTTCAAAAGTTCTGACACTTAATTGGTCAAAAAAGGGAATAACTAAAAGTTTGTTCTGCTTTCCACAGTCTGATTGCTTAGGGACGCCCTGAACCTGGGCTAATTAAGAACAGGTACCTCAGTGACTAAGTCCCCTTGGGAAGGGGGTAGTGGGAGGGAAGGAGAGAGAAAGAGACCCTCAGTTCCCACAATGCTGTCATTTCTGGAGTTTCTGCTCAGCTCCTGTTGAGTAAGTTGCTGTGGCCCCTGTATATGCATCAGCAGTAGCCAGACAAGTTATCCAAGTCCTGGAGAGTCTGAGAAGGGTGGAGAGGCCCCTCCATGGGGGTGAGTATTTTCTCAGGGTTTTCCTCTAGGAAGGAAAGAGTAGGAGAAGATCAGATTGGAGTTCTGGGCTTGGCTACCTGTTAGAACAAAGGAGGCCCAGAGCTTAAAGAGTGGTTGAGGACATCACCGAATCCCCTCTACACAGCAGAGAGCAGATTTATTTCTCCTCTGTTCCAATGTTAAAAACAGTCACTGCTAAGATTCTTCTACATTTTTTCACCCAGTGCCCAATACACAGATATTTTAGCAATGCAGATCACTGAGCCATCCCCACAATACTGTTCTTAACCTGTTTGCCCATCATTCCAACCTTCAGAGGCTTGGAGGAGGTGGCATGAGTAAGGGAAGTGAAGAAGGGGAAATGGTAATGTGAGCCATGAAAGCAAATCAAGAAGAGTGGGCTCCACGGGGTATGGCCCGACTGCTTTAATGAGCATCAAGTACTATTTAACCATATAGCACACATCCAAGCAACCATCATGTAGGGAAATTTATCAGCATGACTTTATAGCTCAACAATAATATAGATGTAAATATAGATACAGATACAGACACAGATATAGATAGATAGATACACACATGTCCCTGCCTTCATAGAGTTTATATTCTAGTATCATAGATGAACTGTGAATACATGAAATTAGATTTCCTGTCCTTCTTCCTTGCCTTATATTTATTCCAGCATGATGAATAGACTAGCATCATAATTGTACTTACTTGTCTTGTATATAATCTGGCATCCACCCTCCCCTTGAATGTGAGCTCCATAGGGCAGGAAGTTTTGTTTGTTCTATCCACTGCTGAATTTGCTTAATGTTCAGTGAAGGAATGAAATTAGTATACGTATCATATCAGGTAATAAAAAGTGCTACAAAGAATGGTAAAGTCTAAAAATGAACAAGTTATTCCTAATTGGTGTAGGGTTACTGGATAGAATCCTCTGAAGAGATGACATTTGAGTAATGGGATGAATAAAGTGAGAGGTCGAGATCCAGACATCCACAGGGACTACTGGCCTCAGATCTATCCTTGTTAGGGACAGGTGCCACCTTTCCTCTCTCCCAACATTTTTCAAAGCACATGGGTTGAGAGAAGAATGATTCTTCCCTGGGAAATTATCTCAAGTTCTATAGTTCTCATTTATAGATGTTTCTGCTCTGTACCATGGAAATTTACACTCTGGGGAAAGCAGGAGTGTTGGTCTTAGTCCTCTGCTGCTTTTCTACTGCCCCACAATAAGTCTAGACAGCACTAGTAAGGATGAGGCACAGGGTTCAATATTCCATATTTTGAACATCACCTAGAACACCTTTCTATCATCTGCTACAATTAACATAAGAGGAAATGGCACAATCCCTGGCCTGGTGTGGCTGATCAACACAGCTTCACAAGTGGCCAGTTTAACACTCTTATCCTCTGTCCCCTGAGAGAAGGCATATCCAGTGGTGTAAAAAAACAAGAAAGGGTTCTTATCCTCTATAGAGATGAAGGAGTCTTCATCTTCAAGACAGGTGATCTTGAGGTAGATTGGAGGTCACCACATTGAGGTGTGGCCTTGTGCAGAGCATTGCAGTCAGGGCTTTTCACCTGGTCTTCAGGTTGAAGATAGTTTCTCATCCTAACCTGTCTTCCTTCTCTTTGGAGAACAGGACCATGTGGAGCCATGTTACCAGTCTTCAAGCTCTAGGTTTCACAAAAACAGAAACAAGGAGTAAATGATGAACAATCTCTCTGGTGCCACTGAGTTCTGCCTTCTAGGCTTTCCTGGGTCCCAAGAACTACACCACATTCTTTTTGCCATATTCTTTTTCTTCTACTCAGCAACATTAATGGGAAACACAGTCATCATCGTGATTGTCTGTGTGGATAAACGTCTGCGGTCCCCTATGTATTTCTTCCTTGGTCATCTCTCTGCCTTGGAGATGTTAGTTACAACTATTATCATGCCTGTGATGCTTTGGGGATTGCTGCTCCCTGGGATGCAGACAATATCTCTGGTTGCATGTGTCACCCAGCTATTCCTGTACCTTGCTGTGGGGACCACAGAGTTCGCATTACTGGGAGCGATGGCTGTGGATCGTTACGTGGCTGTCTGTAACCCTTTGAGGTACAACATCATTATGAACAGCCACACCTGCATCTGGGTGGTCATTGTGTCATGGGTGTTTGGGTTCCTCTCTGAAATATGGCCAGTCTATGCCACATTTCAGTTTACCTTCTGCAAGTCAAATCTGGTAGACCATTTTTTCTGTGACCGAGGGCAACTGCTCAAACTATCCTGTGGTGACACTCTTTTCACAGAGTTTGTTCTCTTCTTAATGGCTGTTGTCATTATCATTGGTTCGCTGACCCCAACAATAGTCTCCTACACCTACATCATCTCTACCATCCTCAAGATCCCCACAGCCTCAGGCCGGAGGAAAGCCTTCTCTACGTGTGCCTCTCACTTCATCTTTGTTGTGATTGGCTATGGAAGCTGCTTGTTCCTGTTTGTAAAACCTAAGCAAACACAGGCTGCTGAGTACAACAAGATAGTTTCCCTGTTTATTTCTGTGGTAACCCCTTTCCTGAACCCTTTCATCTTCACCCTGAGGAATGACAAAGTCAAAGAGGCCCTTCGGGATGGTATGAAACGCTGCTGTCGACTGGTCAAGGATTGATTCTTCTATGTCAATTTTGTTTGGAAACACAGTAATCATTGGGGATTATTAAGTAACCTAGAAAACCCTAATTCCTCTCTTATCATTATCATCCTTTCAGAAGCAAATGGTATGTACAGTTTCCAGTCAGGCCATGGAAGAAGACAAAGAAGATGAAAATGAAACCCATCTGTGCTCACTAGAATCTCATTCATCAGTTCCTGCTGCTTCCACTATTGAACTATGGAAGCATATCTTTGGGAAGTGGGAGGAAGTAGAGAAAAGAAACACATATATTTTTGTAGCAATCTATAGCTCAGTTAATTCGCTTATAATCCCTTTCTCAAAATGTGTATCCTGATGGAGGAAGGATATGGGAGAAGGCTAAGGGTGCAGGTCTGGAATAATTAGAGTACCAAGGAAGAGAAGCTCACTTTTGTTGTTGTTGTCACTATTGTTAAATGTTGTAGACTTTTTCTATATTTTGTCCAATTTCTTGACAAGATCGCCACATGTATTTTAAATATTGTGTTTCTCTCTTACTCTTGTCGTTTATCGTGCGGTTTATTCTGGTCCCATTCTGCTGCAAAGTAAATAAAATGTTATATACATTTTTTTTTGCCACAGAAGCAACCTAGATTGGTGAGATGGGGATTGGAATACTTTTTTTTTTCAGTAAATCTTTGTGAAGTAAATATATGAAATATTTTGGGATGTTTGGGAATTGAGACAAATAAGAATTAAATGACTAATTCTACAGAGAATTAGCATTTTACAGCTGCTTAAATCAACTATTTTAGTGAGACTGCTCCCAGACCCAGACTTCAGGCTTCATGATGCCTTTATTTCTTTGTCTCCCAAATCCATGTGTATTAGTACCTTCCCATAGATCTTCTCTGTGGGGAGCATCAAAGGAATGAGAAGCTACCCTCTTAACTCACAGTCCTTCAGGAATTCCAGGGCATGGCTATTTAGCAATGCAGTTGTAGGATATTCATAATGTTTGAGGAAGGGATTTGATGGAAGGTGTTGATTAAATGATAACACTCAGCACCTGAACTGAGTGGATATATTGAGACACCCAGCAGTGGATGATGGTGTTCCATAGGTTTGCAAAGAGTGCTGTGTGGGGATGCCTTCCATTTGATGAGGACAAGGAAGACCACCACATATGACCTAGTTGATTTCATCTCATATGGGCACTAGATGAGGTATTGAGTGGGGCCTTAATCCAAGCCATGTTCTGCTAGCCAACCAGTGGGTTGTAATGGGACTTCATTGGCTAGAGAAAGGGCTGAAGGTTGTCACAAAGGTATTCACCCACATCCACATTCATTTTCTGAGGTCTGTCAGTTTTTTCTCCTTCAGTAATGCAGAAAGGATGCCTTTTCTAATTTGTACAAAGGCTTTTCATAGCACAAGAATAGGAAATTTTATATATTTTTGGTGGGAATATAAAATATTTTGGTCCAAGTAATTAGACAGTAGGAAACTTAGTAAACATATGCTGTACATATATAATATTGCCTATTCTCAAATCTGTTGATTCTTTTTTCAGCTTTATTGAGTCTACTGATGAGCTTATGAAAGGAGTTCTTTTCCCCTCATGCAGTATTTTTTAGTTTATAATATCTTCCTTTGATTCTTTCTTACAGTTTTTATTTCTCTACTGAAAACCCTTCTTGTTTACGCATGTTGGTCACCTTTTCCACTACATCATTTTACATATTAATCCTAGTTACATTACTTTTACAGAAGTCAATATTTACTAGTATAATATTTTATTTATTTATTTATTTGGATTATAGTACTCTTTATTTTTAAATTGAAGTGCAATTAACATACATTACACTAGTTACAGATGTATGGTGTATTGTTTCAACTATTCTATACATTACTCAGTGTTTACCACAATAAGTGTAGTCAGCATACAACATTGCTACAATATGATTGACTATTCCCTATGATGTGCTTTTCATCTTGGTGCTTACTTCATAACTGAAAGTCTGTACTTTTTAATCCTGTTTATCTATTACACCCATCTCCCAACCCTCCTCCCTCTGGCAAATACCAATTAGTTCTGTACTGAGTTTTTTTGGCTTGTTTGTTTTGTTTTGTTCGTTTGTTATGTTTTTTAAGACTCCACATATAAGTAAAATCATATGGTATTTGTCCTTCAATGTCTGACTTACTTCACTTAGTATATATTACTTTCTAGGTCCGTCAATACTGTCTCAAATGGCAAGAGCTTATTTTTTAACGAATGAGTACCATTCCATTTTACACACACACACACACACACACACACACACACACCCATATATACATTTATCCATTCAATTATTAGTAGACACTTAGGTTGCTTTCATATCTTGGCTATTGTAAATAATGATGTAATAAACATAAGAGTGCATGTATCTTTTCTAATTAGTGTTTTCATTTTCTTTGGGTAAATATCCAGTAGTAGAATTACTGTATCATATGGTATTTCTATTTTTATTTTTTTTGAGAAAACTCCATACTGTTTTCTACAAGGGGTGCACCAATTTACATTCCCACCGATTGTGCACAAGGATTTCTTTTTCTTCACATCTTTGCCAACACTTGTTATTTCTTGTATTTTTTAACTTTGACCATTTTGACAGGCATGAGGTGATATCTCATTGTAGGTTTGATTTGCATTTCCCTGATGATGAATGCTATGGAGCATCATTTCATGTGTCTATTTGCTGTCTGTAAGTCTTCTTTGGAAAAATGTCTATTCAGGACCTTTCCCTATTTTTAAACTGGATTATTTGTGGGTTTTTTTTTTTGCTCTTCAATTGTATTGTTTTTAAATAATAATTTAATAATAATTTTAATTTTAAATCATAACTCTTATCAATATATCATTTGCAACTATCTTCTCTCATTCAGTGGGTTGCCTTTACATTTTCTTGGTGGTTTTCTTCACTGTGCAAAAGCTTTCTTATTTATTTATTTATTTATTTATTTATTTATATTTTTAATTAATTTTTTTATTTTAAAAAATTATTTATTTTTTAATTTACACCCAAGTTAGTTAGCATATAGTGTAACAATGATTTCAGGAGTAGATTCCTTAATGCCTCTTACCCATTTAGCCCATCCCCCCTCCCTCAACCCCTCCAGCAACTCTCTGTTTGTTCTCTATATTTAAGAGTCTTTTATGTTTTGTATCCCTCCCTGTTTTTATATTATTTTTGCTTCCCTTCCCTTATGTTCATCTGTTTTGTATCTTAAAGTCCTCATATGAGTGAAGTCATATGATATTTGTCTTTAAAGACTTTTTATTTTGATATCTTTGATTATTTTCATTTTAAAGTTTAAAACTTCTAAAAGTTCATTTTTTTTGATGATGCTCTATGACTTGCCATGTACATCTTAATTTAGAATTCACTTCAGATGTATACTAACAATGCCAGTTAGCTAGGGAAACATTACTCCTATGTAGCTCTCTCCCCTCCTTTTCTTACTGTTCTTACAGTGTCTATATAGTTGCAAGCTTAGCAATACATTGTTACAATTATTACTTTATATTTTTTAATTTAAAACCTTTTTTACTTTATATATATTTTAAAGAACATGGAAGAAGAAAGAAGAGCAAGTATATATTTATAGCATTTGTTGTATTGTCCTCATTTACCTTTTCTGGTACTCTTAACTTTTTCCTCAGATTCAAGGTGCCATTTGGTGTCATTTTCTTTCTCCAGAACAGCTCTGCCTCTATCCACCTCCTTTGTGCTATTATTGGCAAATGTATTACATTTGTTTATGTTATCTATTCAACAATACAACTATTTACTTATTTTTTAATACAATTGCTTTTTAAATTAGTTAATAGTCAGAGAAAGACAGATATCACATTTTTCACTCATATGTGGAACTTGAGAAACTTAATAGAAGACCATGGGAGAAGGGAAGGGGGAAAATAGTTACAAACAGAGACAGAGGGAGGCAAACCATAAGAGACTCTTAAAGACAGAGAACAAACTGAGGGTTGATGGGGGGGGGCGGTAGGGGAAGATGGATGGTGGGCATTGAGGAGGGCACTTGTTGGGATGAGCACTGGGTGTTGTATGTAAGTGATGAATCACGGGAACCCACCTCCAAAACCAACAGCACACTCTATATACTGTATGTTAGCCAACTTGACAATAAATTATATTAAAATAAATCAGTTAATAGAAGGCAGGGGAAGAAATATACATTTATACTGTCTTACATCATTACAGAATTACCCTTACCAATGCTGTTTCTTTGCATGTATATGGATTCTAATTACTTCCTGGGGTCATTTGCTTTTAGTTGGAAGAGATTTCTTCAGTATTTCTTATAAGAGGGGTCTGTTTTAGTTTATCTGGCAATGTCTCTTTTTGACTTTCATTTTTGAAAGATAGTTTTTCTGGATAGAAGATTCTTGGTTGACTATTTATTTATTTATTTATTTATTTTTATTTAAATATGGCTTGCACACAATGTTATATTAATTTCAGGTGTACGACATAGTTATTGACCATACTTTCTTCTTTCAGCACTCTGACTGTATCATCCCATTGCCTTCTGGTCTTAAATGTTTCAGTGAGAAGTCAAGCATTTAACCTTATTGGGGTCCTCTTTTCCCTGAGATGTCTTTCTTTTACTGGCTTGAATTTTTTTCTATGCCTTTTAGAAAATGCACTATTGTGTTTTAGTTTGTGGATTTCATTGAATTTAATTTACTTGGGTTTCATTGAACCTTTGTGGATGTGTATATTAACGGTATTAAAATTTAGAAAATAACTATCATTTCCTTAAATATTTTTTACTATCCTTTGTGTCTCTTCTATGCTTCTAGTGCTCCCATTGCATATATGTTGGTGACCTTAATGGAGTCCCATATTTCTCTGAGGTTCTGTTCCTTTTTTCTTCATTATTTTTTTCTTTCTGTTCTTTTTGTTGCATAATTCCTATTTATTTGTCTTCAATTTATTAATTTATTTTTCTATCAGTTAAAAATCTACTATTGAGCTCTTCTACTGAATTTTGAGAGAGAGAGAGAGATAAAGAGAGTGAGAGCACAGGGGAGGGCAGAGAGAGACAGAGAGGGAGAGGGAGAATCTTAAGCAGGCTCCACACTGTCAGCACAGAGCCTGACGTGGGGCTTGTTCTCACAAACCATGAAATTGTGACCTGACACTTAACCAGCTGAGCCACTTAAGTGCCCCATCTTCTCTTCTCTTCCACTGAATTTTTAATTTCACTTATGCTTTTCAAGTCTTGAATTTCCACTTGATTTTCTTTTTTAATTTTGATCTCTTTGTATATATTCTCTATGTGGAGAAGCTTTAGCAACATATCTTCCTTTTCTTCCTTAAGCATTTTTTTCCCTTTGGTTGTTTGAACATATTTTTATGGCTACTTTCGTATTTATAATGGCTACTTTGAAGTCTTTTGACTATAAAATGTGATATCTGGGCCCTCAACAAGCAGCTTCTGTTGTGTGCCTTTTGTATTGTGTATATGTCGTACTTTGTTTCTTTGCATGTCTTGTAATTTTTCATTGAAAACTAGACATTTTAGATATTGTACGAAAACACTCTGGATGCTGGTATCCCACCTCAGGGGCTTGTTGATACACTTTACTTGTTGGTTTGTTTAGTATCCTGGCTGGACTACTTTAGTCCATTTCTCTGGCACTGTGTACACTCTGGGGTCACTCCTTAGAGGCCACAGTCTTCACCATATGCACAATCTCCCTAATGTAACAGTGGTTTTAACAGGACTCTCTTTGACTCTCTCTTTCCCTTATCACACCTAGTTGTTAGGCTGTACTGATTGCTGGCTAATTCTTCTACTGTTTTTGACAATGTTCTGAGGCATAAATTGCTCCATAGTTGGATTCAACTAACTTAAGATTCCTTTACAGAGGTAATTTTTGAGGTCAGAGTTTGACATTTATTCTGACCCCAGGGAGGTATTTCTTAGCTGTCTCTTTCTCCATTTCTGTTAAACTAGCTGCTCTATACTTTTCTTTGTATCCCTTTATGAAGTTACCACACTCCTCCTTTGCTCACCACCAAAACCTTTATTGTTTTTGAAAGTACTCTAAAGCTTGAACTTCCCCACACTGTTTCACATAGTTCCTTCAGAGCTAGCTGTCCCCTGGGAAAAATATCTGGGACATGACTCTGTAGCTGGGATTGAGGACAGTGGTGCAGTTTTTTTCCAAGTGATACCCCTGCTTCAGTTTCAGGGTGATGGGGCAGTAGCAATTATTTTTGAACTTCTTGGCTTTCCTTTCTGCAAGGGAGGGTGATTGAGGCCCTCATATTCTCAATGTGCTGTTCCTGAGGTAGAACCTCTGCTCTATGAATGAAGACTGAGCAGGAGCAGGAAGTCCCAAACCTGTTGTCTGCATTCTCCTGGCAATTAGCTTTTGCAACATGTAGTTGTAAGGGAGGAAGAGGAAGAAATGCAGACCCCTGCCCCTTTTGGGAAGATACTGTAGCCCTTGGCTTGGAGCTGGGGCTAAGGGAGCCCACTGTTCTTGGCTATATCTGCCTAAAGTGGACTTTCCTTCCCATACTGAATTGGGAAGGGGGAGGAAGGTGTTGGGTCATGTTTAAAGTGCCACAGACTCTTGCTGTTCTTGGCATATTCTCTTGAATTAATGTTTCTTCATTTGCTATATGCCTTTAGTACAATTTCCAGAGACTTCAAATATTTTTAAATAGTTGTTTTAAAGTCTCTCACTGATAGTTCCAATATCTGGATCTGCTCTGAGTTTAGTTACATTACTTTTTCTACTAAAACTGGGTTATTTTTCATGTGTGTGTATGTGTGTGTGTGTATGTCTCATATGTTTTAAAATTAAATTCTTGGGGCGCCTAGGTGGCTCAGTTGGTTAAGCGTCCAACTTCGGCTCAGGTCATGATCTTGCGGTTGGTGAGCTCAAGCCCTGCATCAGTCTCTGTGCTGACTGCTTCAGATTCTGTGTCTTCCTGTCTCTCATCCCCTCCCCTGCTTGTGCTCTTTCTCTTTCTCTCTCTTTCAAAAATAAGTAAAGATTTTTTTTAAAGTTAAAAAAAATTAAATTCTGTACACTATCTGTAGGACAGTTGAGTCTGAGGTAAATAGTATTTGTGCCTCGAAATAGGCAGACCTCTTCTTGGGTTCAGTTGCAAGTCTGAGAAGTTCAGTTAATATGATGAGGAAGTCGAGCTGGATTGGGGGTATTTTGTTGCCTTTAGTGAACCAGATGCTTCAAATTCCTTTAGTGATAGGCTGCTGTGCCTTGGTCTTAAAGTATCTAGACCGGGTATATGCATTATTGGATTTAACAGAAAACAATAATCACCTTGATACTTTATAGTTGTGAAATGTTTTTAAATCTTCATAGTGCTATTACAACTGTTTTGACACTGTCGACCTTTCCTTGCTCTACCCATAGATATGTTTGTATGAGGGATAATCCCCTATCTTGTGGCCATTGTTCTCAGTATGCTCAGATAGTCTACTATTGGTGAAACATTTTTTTCACTGCCCTTTCTCCCAAACTTATTTTCTATTAATCTCAAGGCCACAAATGTGCATGGCTTAAGATACAGTTTTAACCAAATCACTCATGTATACAAATGATCTATTTCCCTAGACTTCCAGCATTTCTTCCATAGGGTTAGCACTAAGCACCATTCTTTGAAAATTGACCAGGTTTTAAATCTATTTTCTCTTCTTCACCACTAAATAAGGACTTTTCTAGAATTATCTTTTTTTTTTAACTTTTAGTTTTACCTTCTATTCATTTTTTGAGAATAGGATGTTAACAACTGTACTGAAGACAACAAAAACTGTTCTAATTTTATAAAGAGTAATCCAGGTTCTAACATTACACACACAAACATTACATAATTTATCTATAACTCCCTTGAAATTCGCTTGTCTTTGGAATTTTCTGTAGTTACTTGAGACAATTCCATTCTTATATGAGATCTGTCTCTCACTAGATCAAAAAAAGTATGTCTTTTCTGAGGTGATTTTTTGGAAGTTGTGGAAATGGGATTGTTGGCATCCCCTACTCAGCATGTCCTCTACCAACTCACTGCACCAATCCCCCAGCTACTGTGAGGGTTGGCTTCAGCCAACGGCTCCTTCTTCAGACAACTGCCCTTGACTGGACAGGAGCCCCCTGATGCAGAACGTTTATACCTACCCTTCTCCAGAGAAAGACTGACTGACTGAGAGACAGAAAACCATTCCATTTGTCTCAACATGCGACCAACTCTATGGAACAATTCTTTTGTCAAAAGTCCTATGGGACCAGGCTAAACTAGTCCTCAGTTGAGACCACATCTTTGAGTAGCTTTCTTTCCTTGTCCTATTCTGCTTCCCTCACTCTTCCTTTCCAGAGAGCACTCCCACCATAAATCACTTCCTCAGAAATCCTTGTCTTAGGCCATTTCTAAGGAACCCAATCTAAAACAGTTGGTATTAGAAGTGGTCTTAAAAGCAGACACAGATGAGGAGACTCTGGAGGTGGATCACTTGTTGGTCAGATGTCAATCACTGACAGCTTGGATAGACCCTAGAATGATTATAAGGATATATCAAATGCAATTGTTAAGATTTTTTACTCTGGTAGACTAGTATCTGAGAGGTTCAAGGAAAATAGTAACTGTAAGGAAAATGGAATTTGGTAGATATTGTGAAGTGCCATTATTGAGGAAAGAAAATGGCAGGCTCTGCTCTATTTAAAGCTAAGTGTGAGACTTCCAGGGCCCTCTTTGGCAACATTAAAGACACTCATTCTGTATAGTCAGAGGACTGACAGAGTGAAAAACAGACATAGAATTTAATTATAAAAGTAATGTAATTTCAAAGAAGGCTCATTCAACCTTGCCAATTCTCCTTGTTCCAAAGACAGGGCCCTGATAGGAAATGAGTGGGACTCTCAGTGTCAGTATGATGATTTCTGGGTAGATACAAATGAGAGCTTTGAACCCCCAGATTCCTCTAAACTCTCTTGATCTGCAGTAATGACGCATTCCCCTTTTGGAAGACATGCCCCCTCCTTTCCTTTAGGACTAAAATAAGTCAGATAAGGCACAGGCCTTATAAGACAATGCCAACTTCCTCAGGATCTTCATCCATCTCTTCTCCTTCTACAAGATTCATAAATTAAGTTTGATCTCCACATAAACTAGGGAAGAACTAAATCTGCCAGCAGAAGAGACATACACATCAACGTTTCTGCAAGAACTGACTAACATGCACTAGCAGGCACTGGAAGAGCCTGCCCAGGAGTGAGTTTAGAGGGTGGGGGATCAAAGGATGGTTGGAACTTAAAACTGAATAAGAGAGAGTCTGTTGATATGGAGCCACTCCCCCATCATGCAGGATTAAAACCTTGGCAAGGGTCCTGGGGATAAGGTCTAATGTATGCAATTTTCTGACTCATAGAATTTTGAAAAAGGTGAGAGCTTTCATTAAATTAAGTAAAAATGCCAAAAATTGCCTTGGAAGACTTGGAAGGAAGGAATAAAAAGGCTTAGAAAAGTAGAAATGTATAATGGGGCTATTATATAAGACTGAGAAACCCTTCAGTTTGCCATGTTGCTTGGGAGGGAGGACCAAGAAGGTGATAAAAATGTATGGTTAGGGAGGACATCAGCTGAGGCTGTTGTTAGGAGATATTGTTACAGAACTGGGCTTCCTAATGGCAAGAGCATACAGGTGACCAGAATAACAGAGGCCACATGGCAACACTTAACTGTCAGATGCAAAGTGCACATACTTTCTCTATTAGACAGCAAGGTCAAAATGGCAAACAGGAGGGGCCAGAACTGCATCTTTGGATATAGAAAATAGAACATGGTGTTCATGGGGCAAGATATATGGGCAACCAACAAGAGTATTGCTTAGTGTACACAATGAAAGAAAGTAAGAATGAATGAGAAGGCTCAGATCAGCTACTCCAATGGAGTCATGATCCCTTTGTGCAATCTCTAGATTTGAACCATCTATCAGCTCAAGTATCATCAAATAGAAGAGTGTGAAGCACCAGAAGTAGGACCCTATAATACCAGAATAAGTATATTCAATGTGATTTCCCCAGCCTTGCCCCTAAAGCCCACAACCATTTACTTGGATAACCATCACTAGAGAAAGGGGGAATACTCAGATATTTTAAGAGCTGTGGGATATAGTAGGAATTGAAGCTTATATTCAGGGATATGAGGCAACAGCAATGCTCCCTTACTAGAGAAACATGTGGGAGCCAGGTAATTAATGGAGTTTGGATCCAAATATCTCATAGTAGTTTCACTGGATTCATCTATTTTTAACTCTTTTTCTCCCTGTTTTCTTCTCCATTTTCCCTCTTTCTCTCTTCTCCTTTCCTTTCCTCTTCTACCCCTCTAAATTCCAATCTCTCTCTGTCCCTCCATCCCCCCTCACTCTCCCTCCTTTATAAACACAAACTGCAAATATTCATTCTGCATCAGGCCCTATGCTAAGTACTGAGAATTCAAAGATGAGATCCAGACTCTTCCATCAAAGAGCTCACAGTGCAAGGAGGGAGAGTCGCAAGTCAGAGAACAGCACATTGTGATAGGATCCCTCTCAGAGTCATGCATAGGAGCGTGTGTCAGCATAGAGGGGGAGCCTCTAACTCAGCTAGGAAGGAGTAAAGTAAGGAAATTATTCTCAAAATCAATCATGTTTCACTTCATGTTTGAAAGAAAAGTGAGCATTATCAGGCAGAAAATGGGAAATCCCCTGCGTTCTTATGCTCATTTTCAACTGGACCTGACTTCCTTCAAGGTTAATCTCTTGGCATGTATTCCTAGTCATGTTAAATAGACGTTTCAGAGAAGACACAGGTGGTGTTCAGTCAACCATAAGAACATTCAGAAAGCCATCTTGTAAGCAGGCACTTCCCCCTCAGGAGTTTGGATTCTAGAAAAAAACTGGCTTTTGCCAGATTATATTATTTCTCTCTCACAGATGAGCTACCTTCCCGGAGCAACCTGGAATACTCCAAGATGTAAGTAGAAAACTGTTCCAGTTAGAGAAGCTATACATGCAGAGGAGAAGCTTCCCCAGGAGCCCAGATTCTTTCTCTTAACTCTCTCTTGCCTTTGGAAGATGATTAATAGAGAAACATGAAATTTACAACCAGGCTTAGGCTCAAGGCTCTGCTCTACTGTTTCTGAGTTGTGTGACCCCAGGCCAGATATCCAACCTCCCTGAGAATTACAGGGTCAACCTCTAAGTAAGTTGCAGAGAATTAAAAATATAATATTTAAAGGAGCAGGTCCTCAACCAATGCCAAAGGTGGAACAGCTGTCTGAAATTATCTACACTTTTCTTTTTACATAAATCATTGTCTAAATTCACATAATCAGTGCCCATGCTAGAAATTAAACTTGGATCTGCTAAATTAAAAGGAAGATGGTGGACTTAAGAGCCAAAGGTCCAAGAGAGAGTATGTACTGAATGGGCAGGTTCATGGTAACAAACACTGCAAATTGCTTAGGTCACTTAGGAATCAGTGGAAATCAGGAAAGATTCACGGTCGAATCCTAGAAAGAATTTGCCAGGGAGCAGAAATGTAGATAAAATATGAAAGAAAAAATAAACGGCTGAATGTTGGTAGATTAAGGGGTCTGTAAATTAATCTATAGGCAGGACTCCACACTCAAAGTAGGCTAAGACCTCTCTCAGAGTGCAGACCAGATGTGATGGGCTCAGGAGGCTGGGGAGGCTGGAGTCCACAGCACAGTGATGACGTCTACCTGACAAGCCTAGTGATGGTCGTTCTGTTCTTTTTAAGTGAGAGATCTGTTTCTTTATAAGAGGAACACCTTGAGGGCCAAGCCACATTAAGGAAAAAGGGGACTAGACCAAAATGTTATGTGGTGATCTGGGGCATCTTAAGAGAGGGAGGTGCTGATGAAGCGATGACTCTAGAATATTGTATGTGACAGAGGAAGGAGAGGGTAAGCTGTCTGGTAGACCTCGCTGAACTAGGAGGTGAATTATCCAAGTAGGTGTGTTGAAAGAAGTCTGTGTGCACAAGCAAGGTGTTAGAAATTTCGGGAGATTAAAAAACAAAAAAGAATTAGGAAAAGGTTGATCACATTTAGTGATATGATAAATTGGCCAATCTCTTACTTACATGTGGGTTATAATGGTGATTCTTTCCCCTTGCGTTAAAAGTATAATGCATTGATGTAATTTTGAATAGGAAATTGGAGAGATGAAGGAGGAGACTATATGGTAAATAGATATCAAAATAAGGGCATAAACATGTAAAAGGAAAGACACAGGTAGCAGGGGACTTGACTGGATACAGAGGAAAGTACTCATTGTTTGAAAGGATGACTCCATGTAGAAGCCAAGAGAAGATACATGGAGGCAGAGGTTGGGCCGGTGCAGTGGGGGAGGCAAAATCCTGGGAAAACTAGATCAGTTGGCTGACAATTGGATAGAAAACCTGGGGTCCAATAGGAAAGGATAAAGATTGTCTCTAAATATCAGAGATACAGCAAAACTGCTTAAGAGTGAAATTAACTTTTAACAACAATTACCCCCATTGCTGGGAACACACCTACAGACCTCATGTTGATGACCCTGTATACATTATTCGGAATCCTCACAATGACCTTGCCAAGAAAAGGTTATTATCTCCACTTTACAGATGAGGAATAGGAGACCCACAGAGGTTAAGAAACAAAGCTTGAAAGTGACAGAAATTGTGGGGCACCTGGGTGGCTCAGTTGGTTAAGCATCCAACTTTGGCTCAAGTCATGATCTCACGGTTCATGAGTTCGAGCCTCACATTGGGCTCACTGCTGTCAACACAGAGCCTGCTTCAGATCCTCTCTCCCTCTCTATCTGCCCCTCTCCCCCCTCTCAAAAATAAATAAACATTTACAAATTAAAAAAAAAGAAAGTGACAGAAGTTGTATTTTTTTTTTAAATTTTTTTTTCAACGCTTATTTATTTTTGGGACAGAGAGAGACAGAGCATGAACCGGGGAGGGGCAGAGAGAGAGGGAGACACAGAATCGGAAACAGGCTCCAGGCTCTGAGCCATCAGCCCAGAGCCTGACGCGGGGCTCGAACTCACAGACCGCGAGATCGTGACCTGGCTGAAGTCAGACGCTTAACCGACTGTGCCACCCAGGCGCCCCCAGAAGTTGTATTTGAACTCGAGTCTAGCTGATGCCAAAGCACCACCCTGGTGCTTCCTTCCCAACCAGGGTTATTGCAAGGTACTTGCAAATACGTGTGCACACCAAGCATTGCCAATACACTGAATAAATAATAGGGCCAGTGTAAATGTGGTAGCTGCTGCTCTGATAAATGAAATGTCCATCTGTTAAAAAACATTGCTGATTTTGCAGTTTTGTGTGAATTTTCTCAACTAAGGAATATTAAAACTATCCATTTTATAACCGTAGTGTCAAGGGGAGGGGTTTCATAATTTGTTACCACTTAAAAGAGAGTCCTGCAACTGAAAGGCTCCATGCTGTCTCACCCAAGCTGGCCCCATCCTGCATCAAGTTGGCCCAGGTTGTATGTGTCCTGCAGGCCAATAACACGCACAAAGTATGTACCCTGAAGTTCTTCACGGTGTGCAAAAAGGCACTGTGTACTTTATACAGATGTGTGAATATGAAGTGCATAGAGAGACACGTTATGAAATGAATGAGAAGGAAAGGTAAATGCCTTGAGTCTAAGACACTTAAGTAGAATTTGAATGCTGTTAATTAGACACCAGAGGTGATAGGAGAAGCCTTTTGCTTAAGATGGTTTCTGCTTGATTATACGTATCTTCATTATATTTATCTCATTTTTTTCAAGTTAATTAACGTTCTTAAACAACTACTGTTACCCCCTACCCTTCAAAATCGAGAGCCAGAACCTTGGGAGATCACAATTCCCAAGTCTCACAGGTGTGCACCTTCTCAGAAATGTGTCTACACCTCCACCTAGTGGCGGCTCTGAAGAATTCAGCTGTGATACCTGGGAGCTGTCAGGCAACAAACTGCGTATTCCAGGGATGATGTCATAAGGAAAAGTGAGAACCAGAGCATATGCTCATTTTTCCTGAGTGAGGAAGGAAGAAAAGAAAGAAAGAAAGAAAGAAAGAAAGAAGAAAAGAAATAAGGATGAGGGAGGAAGAAAGGAAGAAAGAAACATAGAGAAAAGAAGGGAGGAGGGAAGGAAGGGAGGGAGGGAGGGAGGGAGGGAGGGAGGAGAAATAGAAATGAGAAAAATGAAAAGAAAAAGTTAGGGAACTTTTTTTTAAAACTTGAAAGTAGTAGACATTTCTTTTTTTAGATGTTCATTTATTTATTTTGAGAGAGAGAGAGAGAGAGAGAGAGAGAGAGAGAGAGAGAGAATGGGTGGAGGAGGATCAGAAAGAGAATCCAAAGCAGGTTCCACGCCCAGCACAGAGCCCGTGAGATCATGACCTGAGCCAAAATAGTCAGATGCCTAACTGACTGAGCCCCCCCCCAAGTACCCCCCAAATAGTAGACATTTCTGAAACAAATTAGATTTTCAGAGATTGAGGGAGATCCATGAACAGAGAGACGCTCACTACCTGAGAATAATTAACAGAGTTCATTTCCAAGGATAGGAAAACAGAATTGAACTGATTGTTAAGAGCTGGATTGAACAATGGCCTGAAGAAAGTAGCATAGTGAAGGGGATTCAATATTATGTTGATTCCCTCCAAGACAGCTGAGGACCTGGGGACAAATGTTGGGGCCACAGTTTGAGCTATAAAACCCAGAATGCTATGTCTGAGAAGATCAAGTTCTCAGACACATATTTAACTGGGTTTACTGTCTCTGGGGATTATGGGTGGTACACATGAACGTTTTTATGACGATATTGAGTGCTATTAATAATGTAGCCACCGTCTGTGAAGCCCACACCATGTCACAGGTCTGTCATGGGGATTTTGCTGCCTCATCTTCACCATCACCATGTAAAAGAAGTGTTCTGCCCCAGGTTAAGGATGAGGAAAACGGAGATACAGAGATGCTGAATAACTTGCCCATACTGTCCTAAGAACTCACAGGTTAAGATGGGATTCAAATTCAGGACTATAATTCCAGGTCCTGTTCTTTCCACTACATCATATTACTTTTCTTAGAAGTACATGCATTAAATTTTTAATTTTAATGTTTACTTTAAATTGTATTTATTTGTTGAATTATTAATAAGTTTGTGTGGTATAAAGTTCAAAAAGCACAAAATTTTAAGAGCAAGTGAAAATCAAATGAAAACAAAACGAGCAAGTGAAAAGCAATCTTCTTCCCACCCTAGCCATCCAGTCCCCCTCCTGAAGGCATCCCTCTCTTGCCAGAATCTTCTATATCTTTCCAGAGTATATTATCCACATGCATGATGACCACATGTTAGCAACAATTTATTGAGCCTCCAACATAATAGGAAATTTTATTTGTATGGCGAATGCAGAAAATCACAAGAGGTAAATTAATTTAAATATCATAATCAAAATTACCTTGCTTGCTCCAATAGAATTTTCAGTTCAGTCAAGAGTTAAGTATAGAAGATTTTCAAAATAAAATATGTGTTAATTCATCATTCAATCATTTGAATAATTTTGAGTGACTACTAATGGAAGGCTTTAAAACGATTTCTTAAATTTTCTCCAGAGCTTGCATGGATTCCCAAAACCCTCTTGAGAAGCTTCCAAATTATCCAGAGGTTTTCCCCCTTCTTTTTATTTTATTAAAAAAAGTGTTGTTCTTATTCCCAGATCCTTTTCTTGGTTATTAGAGCGATCCTTAGTCAATCAAGTTAATGTTGGCTGGAGACACCCTCATCAAAAGAGTCTGAGCCAAAAATGCCAGTCTGGATTTTATTTCTGGATATATTATGGGCAAGCTAGCTGGTCATTTCTCCAACCAAATGCCTTGAAGTTTTGAAAATGCTCTAAAACTCTTTTCCCACATGTTGTTTTGTCAGTATGAGTTCAGTTTTCACATGCAAAGTGAATCAGATTCACTGCACTCAGTTTTACAGTACATTTTTGCAAGAGATCCCATTTTTAGCCAAGTCACAGCTGAGCTTTACTTTCAGCTAATTAGTACTTGTTCTCAAATTGGGCAGTTCTAACCCAAGCTAGGAGATGAGATGCAATTTACTTCCTCTCTACTCTCCTAAAATTAACTAAGCTATAAAATGTGAGTGTTCCCTTGTTTTCCCCTTTGTCTGTCCCAGGATTTGGTTCCATCATAAGGAATTCAACAGAACTCAGAATGTTTCAACAAATCTTGCCATTCTGATTTGAACAGTAATGGAGTACTTCCTTTCAAAATCTCAGCTCTTTGGTTGCCAAGCAACCATTAATTTACTGTACCTAGCTAATATTTAAAACTATACTTGGTAATTAAACAGAACAGTATGCATTTCATATTCCTGAATATACACAACTTTGGCCAGATCACAGTGAATATGGCTGGTTTGGGAGCATCAAAAACAAATCACAAGGAATGCTTCTTGAGATTAAAAGGACAGGGAATCTGCCTGTTCCTATGTACGAGCCCTGTAAGTGGTCTTAGAAACTACAGTGATCTGTGAGGGTCACACAATTAAACTGTCCACGAAATTGGAGGAAGCCCAGGTACTAGAAGATCCTTGTCCCTAAAGAAGAATTCTATGACTTAGGGATAAGATATAGGGATCCCTTGAAAGGCCCCAACTACGCTTCAATTAACTTGGTTAAGCTGATCCTTTTAATCCATGATTTTTTGTATAAGGACATTTCCAAGTGTGTGTAACTAACTTATTAAATGAGCTTAATGGGATAGAAATAAGTGGCTTTGTTTTCCTTTGAACCTTTGCTTTCTACGTGCTCCATCAGATATCCCTTCCCTCCCTCTGTGTGACATTTAGGGTATATCCCACAATTTTCCAGTCACTTTTCTTACAAAAACAGCCTCATATTGTTCACGAAGACCTGTTATCAGGTCCTAAACCATGCATGCTAGTCTATATTAGAACTTCAATGTTTCATCTCACTTAAAGGTTTTCTTTTCCCCTGGTCATGTCCAAACTGCATCTTGGAGACCTGAAGATAGAAAGCAGGAATGGTTTGCTCTTTCTTTCATCCTTGTTGATCTATTCCAATTCTTCATCTCTGCCCTGAGTCTTCTTGGGTACTGACAAAGAAGAAGACGTTAGGGGAAAGGGACTGAAGTCCTTATACTTGCCTGGAGCCATTCATCCTTTCCTTTCCAGCTGATGCTCTTTGTGGGACAGGGGTTCTCATTGGACACATTTGTGCATTTTTTAGATATCCTGAAAGAACATGCGCGTTTCAAATTGCTTAGTGACTCCTCCTCCAACTTAGAGCCTCTCAGTGCCAGGGTCTCCTCCCATACAAGGAGGTAGCCCTCTTGGATCAGGAACCTTCAGATGGCTCTTACCTTCTCTGTTATCTACTTGGCTCCTTTTGCCTTATCAGTAATAGGAGGGCAGTCTTGCTATAATCCTCACCTGTGATGAGGCAAAGCTCTCCCAGCCTTCTCAAACTCTGAGGATGGGTATTTATTTCTTCCTAGAACTTTGTCACCATGCTGCTTCTTTAGTGGCACCAGAGTGGGTCTGTAGGGTTTTGCATCCAACCAAGCAGTGGGATAAGTAGCAGACTACTCCTGCACTTCTAAACTCTTTGGCAATTTCATTTTGGAGACTGCCTTTACCTGCCTACAGTGTGTGGGGGCAGTTGGAGCAGGGACTACAGAACTCTACTCCTTTGAACTTCTTCCCACTAGTAACTGTTGTCTTTTGTTTTTATAGCCTGGCTGGGTGATGGAATGAAGGTCACTCCATTTTTAGTAAGTCTTGCAGAGTTGTGCCTGGTACTTCTCCTTTAGAATTTGTGGTACTTGATACCTATTTTCTGAACTTTGGCCTTTGAAATTCTATGATGATGAAAAGGGACATTTCAATATGTCAGTATATAGGCAATCAGAAAATGACCAACATTTCCTCAATAGAAGCAGAGCCATAGGAGGGTGTGATGCTGCCCATCTTGGAGTCCACCAAGTTTACTTAGATGACTTTGGTTTACTTAGGTTGAAAGCTAGATGGGAAGTTCAGAGTTGGAACAAGGTGAGGGATCCCACAGGGAGAATGAAGGCATTGAGAGTAAAGCTTGATAAGATAGCAGGACATGTGGCTGGCAGGCAGACAAATACTAGAAAGTCTGGAAAGGAATCTGCAGGAAAGAAGATAGGAAATCAAGTATTCTTCTGTTTCTGCTCTTATCCTTCAAACCCACTCAAGGTTATTCCACTCTGTGTTAGACTCGGTTCTTCAAGAAGTAGACACCAAGCAGGATCAGAAGTCCAAGAAATTTCTTAGGGAAAATGCCCATGAAGAAGAAGGGAGGAATCCTGGAGTTGGGAAGTCAGGGAGATCCATCAGATTGTCATTCAGGTATAAGCATTGTGAAGGAGAGAGGACAGGTTATAAGGTTGGGTGACAGAGCCTGACACTGTAGCACAGTCATAATACAGTTCAACAAGGCTATCAAGTTGTTCTTGAGCCTAAGTCACCCATCTGAACTGTCCTGATTGTCGTTCCAGGAACAGACCTGCTTTGGTGCCCCCGCCACCCACAATCATCAGCGGGGGGTAGCCATGGGAGGCATGGCAGACAGGGAAGCATTTCAAAGCACAGCATCTGGAGCTGCCTGTCAGTTACAGTCCTGCCATTAGAGATACTAGAGGTACCTTTGCATGGTCGCTTCACACCCTAGACAATGAATGAATGAGCAAATAAATAAATGAATGAATATCCTTTTCTTCTTTCTTAGCCATTGAGTTACCATTCAATCTTACCTTTCTCGCCAAATTTCCTGAAATAGAACTATACACCCACTGTTACTATTTCCACATTGTCCATTCATTTCTTCACCCACAGCAAGGTGGGTTCTCCTCCCCATTGCCCAGTGAAACTGCTCCAACCAAGATGACCATGGACTTCCCAATTACCCTATTTGAAGGACTGAGTGAGTTTGGAGTTCAGAAATAGTTAACGAGGGATAATACTTGTGGATACAGGGATGTGGAAACACCCACAAATCTGAGGGAGGAAAAGAGGAGCTAAAAATTTGGAAGTTTTATAAAAGAGATGGAAGAAATGAAAGATGCAGGGAAATTAAAGAAAAGTATAGGATTTTAAACTAGCTTTTGGGATATTGAAAAATCTCTTCAGACAGAGAGTCTAGGAAAACCCTTAGGAAAAATAATCAAAACTGCCATCTTCTGACTGATTTCATACTTGCCAGAAGAGGTCAGCAAAGGCATTAGTATCAGTCTGCCTCCCTAGAGGAAAGGTGGTTGGTTAGGAAGGGATTTTTGCTTTGGGCTGGGCCAGATTTATACAGGGCTTCTTCCATCCAGATTTTCCTTTTTCTCAGACCTTCTTCCTAGAGGTTAGCCTTCTCTGTGTTCCTGGTGAAGGGATGGATTGGGTTATGTGTTTCATGAAATGACAGATCTTCAGTTTAAATGTATATACTTCCCCTCTAAGTCTGAATAAATGAATTAAAACTTCTGGCATGTTAGCCAATGCAATTAGACAAGAGAAAAAATACAGGGGTAAAATATTAGAAAAGAGGAGAAGACAAAATTAACCTTAATTTCAACTAAATTGATTGTATATCTGGAAGACTCAAGAAAATATTCAACTAAAATACAGTAAGGCAACTTGGTAATGTGGCTGGGTATAAAATATATACTCAGAAATCAGAATCTTCACACATACAAAAACATCCGATTAAAAAAAGTAATGGAGGAAAAGGACCCCATTTACAGAAGCTACAACAGAGAAATATAAGATATTACTAGGAATAAACCCAAGAAGTTCATGATTTACATAAAGAAAACTTCAAAATACTCCTGAGAAACACAAAAGAAAAGTGAACAAACGCAAAGGTGGACTCAAAGGTACAAGGATATCAATTCTCTCCTGTTTATCCATAAAAATTATATACAATTCCAATGAAAGATACCAACCTTTCTTTTGCTAGAAAGCTGATTAAAATTTGTATATGGAAAATAAGCAAGAAAAGATAGCCAAAGACATTCTGAAACAGAAGAGTAAGGAGAAACTATCTCTGTAAAACAAATTATATAGCTATAGTTAAAATGCTCAAGTATTATCATTTGGGAAAGGTGGATTATTCAACACGTAGGGAGACAACGAGGTGACCATCTAGGGAAAAAATTAAGTTGAGTCCATTCCTGCATGTTTCACACCAGGATAAATTTTAAGTGGGCCAAAAGTTTAATTGTAAAAATTAAACCATAAATTTAAAAAGAAAATAAAAGAATGTATATAGGAATAGACAAGACCTTTTTAAATATGACATAAACACAAAGTCAAAAAAGAAAAGATTGACAAGTTTGATTTTATTAAGAATTAAAAAAAACCCGTGTGGTTGATATCACCTGAAACAAAGTAAATAGACAATGCCGAACTGACAAACATATCTGGGACACATATCATGAAAGATTGATTTGCCTAGTGTATATAGAACTTCTACAAATCAATAAAAAAGTATAATAACCCAATAGAAAAGATGGGTAAAAGATAAGAACATATGAGAATATCATCATCTTCACTCATAAGGAGATCAATGCAAATTAAAACAACATTAGGATACCATTTCCACTTATTAAATTGACAAATATCAAGAAGCTTTATAACACACTGTGAGAAAACAGGTAGCATAAAATGAAATAACCTGCATAAAGGGCAGTGTCATAATATCTATCAAAGATACAAGTGCTTATATCCTTTGTCTTAGCAATTCCTCTTCTAGGAATTATCATTTAGATATTTTGGCACAGGGATATGATGTATGTGTTTAGTTATTAAAATGCATCATTGGTTGTAAAAGCAACAGATTGAAAACAACTTAAATATTGATCAGTGGGGAAACAGTAAAATAAACAATGGGACATCCATATGGTAGAATAATCTGGAGCCACTCAAAAAGGAAAAGCAAAAAGAGTGATCCCTTATGTATGGATTTATAATGATCTGCAAGATATTTTACCCGGTGTAGGACATGTGTTTAATACACTGCCATTTGCCCAAAAAAAGAAAAATGTATTTGTGTGAATTTGCATACACATGGTTAAAATACCTCTATAAACTTACACTAGAACATTGATAACATTGGTTGTCTTCGGGGAGGGGTAGTCAGGTGGCTGAGGAACAGATGGGAAGAAAAATGTTTTAAAGTATTTGAAAAATTTTGAACCATGTGTGTATATTATGTTTTCATGCTTTAATATTTGAGTATGGTTATATCTTCCTTTGATAGTCTGGCATTTAAAAAACAAGTCTGTGTTTGGGATACTTTATAATCCTAACTCTCTAGGTATGCTAATTAATATATACAGTAAGATCTTGTTCATCCAAAATTCAACTATAGAATCTTTTCATCTATCCAGAATCTGACTAGGATCAGGAAATAGCAAAATAAGCCATCAAGCAGGCAAAAGAGATGTCCCAAAGTCCATGTACAAAATAAAGCCTAGGCATTTTTCTCACCGGAAATCCATCAGACTTCCTTTAATCTAATTATTTAATTTATTTATTGGAGGCAATTATATTAAGCTTGATAAAGTGGTTAACTCATAGAAAGTATACGGGGCAGGACAAGGCCGACTGAAAGCACTGAGCAGTGTTGGTTCACAACCTGAGAAGCATGTTGGAGAAAAGAAGCACATGAAGACCATCCAAGACCTGAAGACAGCAAGATCTGAGTTCATTAGTGCAGGCACAAACCTTCTCAAAGATTATTCCCTATGGCCACGACATCGTAACAGTGCTCTTGAGGAACCAAAATCACATTCAGGTATGCTCAGTAGGATATGTTGAGACTAATTTTTATCCCTGATGTTTAAATGAAATAGAAAAACTTTTCATGATAAAGAGTCGTAGGCTTTCTGGAAAATAAAATTATATATTTCAGATAGGTGGTGTTTTAGAGTATATTTTTAAAAACACTTAACTGGAGACATCATCAAAAATGGCAGAATAACTGGTCAATGATTCCTTTGTCTAATGAGCACAGTAAAATTCCTGCACAAAGCCTCAACAAATGAAAACATCAGTATCTAACACTGACAGTAGATATGGAAAACATGAGGCAAGAAAAATATTCTAGCACAAGAAAAGAATCTCATAAGAGCCCAGAAGAAATTTCTAATTTCTTTGTAATAGAATGACTTCAAAAATCATTATTCAAATTTAAAGGATGGAAAATATTTATTAGCAAAGAAATGAGAGGAATCGTAGCAGTTATTAATCTAGGACGGGTTGGAATGAAAGAGACAGTAACTTAATGATTAACCAATAGAGTAATTAAGAATGTTGCTGGCATACTCTTTGACCCAGCTATCCATTTCTAGGAATCGTTCTCTAGATATACCCACACCAGGATACAGAGATATATATGCAAGAACATGTATACCCCTGTGGGAGACGTATATATCAAATAAGAAAGCTAGAAGCAACTAGAAATAACAAAGCCAGAAGCAACTTAAAGCAACTTAAATGCCCACTAAAAAGGGAATGATTAAGCCAAGTATGTATATCCACAAGATGGAATATTATGTACTCATTAAATAGGAGGGAATACTATATATACTGATGTAAAAAGTTGAGTACTTTGAAATAAATAAAAAAGCAAATCGCAAAACATCATTATATATTTTGCTTCAAGGAATTTCTGTGTGTTGTGGGGGCACACATGCATGTGTGTATGTGTTAGGATATGGATGGAGAAAGGGTTAGAAAGACAAACATGAGCTGTTGTATCAGTTGACCATGAATTTGGGGGAATGGGCTTAGGCCAGAAATTCACAATTTACTTGACCCTACCTATTTTATTTGATGTGTTAAGAATTATTTTTTTGGCACAAAAACAGACACATAGACCAATGGAATAGAATAGAAACCCCAGAACTAGACCCACAAACGTATGGCCAACTCATCTTTGACAAAGCAGGAAAGAACATCCAATAGAAAAAAGACAGCCTCTTTAACAAATGGTGCTGGGAGAACTGGACAGCAACATGCAGAAGGTTGAAACTAGACCACTTTCTCACACCATTCACAAAAATAAACTCAAAATGGATAAAGGACCTAAATGTGAGACAGGAAACCATCAAAACCTTAGAGGAGAAAGCAGGGAAAGACCTCTCTGACCTCAGCCGTAGCAATCTCTTACTCGACACATCCCCAAAGGCAAGGGAATTAAAAGCAAAAGTGAATTACTGGGACCTTATGAAGATAAAAAGCTTCTGCACAGCAAAGGAAACAACCAACAAAACGAAAAGGCAACCAACGGAATGGGAAAAGATATTCGCAAATGACATATCGGACAAAGGGCTAGTATCCAAAATCTATAAAGAGCTCACCAAACTCCACACCCGAAAAACAAATAACCCAGTGAAGAAATGGGCAGAAAACATGAATAGACACTTCTCTAAAGAAGACATCCGGATGGCCAACAGGCACATGAAAAGATGTTCAGCGTCGCTCCTTATCAGGGAAATACAAATCAAAACCACACTCAGGTATCACCTCACGCCAGTCAGAGTGGCCAAAATGAACAAATCAGGAGACTATAGATGCTGGAGAGGATGTGGAGAAACGGGAACCCTCTTGCACTGTTGGTGGGAATGCAAATTGGTGCAGCCGCTCTGGAAAGCAGTGTGGAGGTTCCTCAGAAAATTAAAAATAGACCTACCCTATGACCCAGCAATAGCACTGCTAGGAATTTACCCAAGGGATACAGGAGTACTGATGCATAGGGGCACTTGTACCCCAATGTTCATAGCAGCACTCTCAACAATAGCCAAATTATGGAAAGAGCCTAAATGTCCATCAACTGATGAATGGATAAAGAAATTGTGGTTTATATACACAATGGAATATTACGTGGCAATGAGAAAAAATGAAATATGGCCTTTTGTAGCAACGTGGATGGAACTGGAGAGTGTGATGCTAAGTGAAATAAGCCATACAGAGAAAGACAGATACCATATGGTTTCACTCTTATGTGGATCCTGAGAAACTTAACAGGAACCCACGGGGGAGGGGAAGGAAAAAAAAAAAAAGAGGTTAGAATGGGAGACAGCCAAAGCATAAGAGACTGTTAAAAACTGAGAACAAACTGAGGGTTGATGGGGGGTGGGAGGGAGGAGAGGGTGGGTGATGGGTATTGAGGAGGGCACCTTTTGGGATGAGCACTGAGTGTTGTATGGAAACCAATTTGTCAATAAATTTCATAAAAAAATAAAAAAAAATAAAATAAAATTTAAAAAAAAGAATTATTTTTTAATGTTTAAAAAGAAGACTATTGTTAACCCTGAAAAACCCAGTTGATAGGATACACTAGGAAATGAAACCCTGTATAGTCAAACTAGAATTGGACTAAAATAAAGTAACAAAAATGACTGAACTTGAGAATGGTGTACAATAATCTGCCTTGGGTTTAATTCCTTTATAGGAATTCCTACAGAGAATATAGGTGGTTTCAAATCAGCAAAAGTTACTGTAATGAATAGGCATTGTTTTGTTTGCCTAAAATTCCTCCCTCCCTTCTCTGCAGCAGCACCCTCTCCTCTTGGGAAATGCTTCTTTCCCTTTTGCAAACATTTGGCTTAAAGAATATTAAGCTCAGAACTTGTCTTCTATTATATTTACTATCATTTATACTTCTATAATTTAGTAATATCTTAGTTCTTATTCTACTTTTAAACTATAAGTTGGTTTTCCTTTTAAATATAGAATGAGACCTTTTTTTCAACTCTTTCAACTCTATGCTCTTGACCACAAATAATAGGCTTAAATGCGATTACCTACCCCACCCACCTGAGCTAATCACTTAAAGACCACCACCTCACCCCAGTTGTAACTGATGATATAGGTATCTCCCTGACCCAGGCAAGACCAATCACAGCCCTTTCTTGGCATTTTTCACACTGGACTTTGAGGAGAAGGAGAGTCATTCCTTCTTCAGTGGTGAGAATTAAGGAACATGCATCCCCAGAGTTGTCACCACCCATGTGGAGGAAGCTAGTTTGCTGGAGATCATGGAGTCAATATTAGAAGCTGTCATGAGAGATGGAGAGGAAATTACCACAGTTGTACTCCTGCCCTGCTTCCCTTCTTGGGGCTACATGGAGAAACAAGTCTCCTTTTCTGACCAAGTTCAGGTTGGGCTTCTGTCCTGTACAATCCAAAACACACGGGCTAATAACAGAAAAAAGGGATGAGCAAGCTAACACATTTATTTGCTTCCACCTTCATTTCAGTGGCAGTGCAATGATGATACATGAACCTAAAAAGGAACCAATAATATTGAAAAGATTACAGATTAGGATGGCTACAACTTTTAGAAGCTAAATAATAAAATCCTGGAAGAGGGAAGTATTTATAAGTTCTTAAAGAATATCTATTCTCCCAAAACCATTTTTTTCTGGTTGAGTGACCAATCATTTTTGGGGAAAAAAAGTAGAATGATATTTTACAAGTTCAAAGTCCATAGAGAGATTTTTTTTTGACCCCACATCTCATCTCTATCATTTAAAAGTCATTTTTGGCAGCTTACTGTGTGGGAAGATGATGCTGAAAAGATTTAATTGAAAATTCATGATCCTCATGATCAATATAATGCTGGATTCAAAACCATATATGAAATCAAGGAAGAGAATGAACAAAACACATACTCAGACATGAACAATTTGTGCAAAACTTAATGTCAGAGAAAGGAGTCCAAAGTTTCTATTCTCGATGTTCAATGTAAATAGAGATAAGAATGTTAGTTAACCTTGTAGAATTGAGTTCAATAAAGCTATCTTCAACCCATTTTAGAAAAATAGTATGGGGCGCCTGGGTGGCTTGGTCGGTTAAGCGTCCGACTTCAGCTCAGGTCATGATCTCACCGTCCATGAGTTTGAGCCCCACGTTGGGCTCTGTGCTGACCGCTCAGAGCCTGGAGCCTGTTTCAGATTCTGTGTCTCCCTCTCTCTCGGCCCCTCCCCTGTTCATGCTCTGTCTCTCTCTGTCTCAAAAATAAATAAACGTTAAAAAAAAATAGAAAAAAAAAAAGAAAAATAGTACATGTAAGTGCAGTCTGCATATAAAAAGGCATAGTTGTCAAAGAAAAACAGAATAACAAGTACAGGAGGGAGAAAATTCACTAGAGTCGATTTCAGAGATTCTCAAAAAGACAAAATTCACCTCCCCCAAAAAAAAGGTCTCATTCTATATTTAAAAGCAAAAACCAACTTATAGTTTAAACATGAGCTAAGATACTACTAAATTATAGAGGAAGTATAAATGATAGTAAATATAATAGAAGACAATGTGTAAGTTATTAATTATAATAGACACTACATAAGATAATGATAGGGCACAATGAGAAAGACCATTTTATTTATTATTTTTTAATGTAATTTATTGTCAAATTAGCTAACATACAGTGTGTAAAATGTGCTCTTGGTTTTTGGGGTAGATTCCCATGGTTCATTGCTTACATACAACACCCAGGCTCAACCCAACAAGTGCCCTCCTCAATGCCCATCACCCATTTTCCCCTCTCTCCCACCCCCCCATCAATCCTCAGTTTGTTCTTTGTATTTAAGAGTCTCTTATGGTTTGTCTCCCTCTCTCTCTGTTTGTAACTAATTTTTTTTCTCCCTTCCCTTCCTTCTCCCATGGTCTTCTGTAAAGTTTCTCAAGATCCACATATGACTGAAAACATAATGATATCTGTCTTTCTCTGGCTGACATATTTCACTTAGCATAATACCTTCCAGTTCTATCCATGTTGCTGCAAATCGCATGATTTCATTCTTTCTCATTGCCAAGTAGTATTCCATTGCATATGTAAACCACATCTTCTTTATCCATTCATCAGTTGATGGGACATTTAGGCTCTTTCCATAACTTGGCTATTGTTGAAAGCACTGCTATAAACATTGGGGTACATGTGCCCCTATGAATCAGCACTCCTGTATCCCTTGGATAAATTCCTAGCAGTGCTATTGCTCGGTCATAGGGTGGTTCTATTTTTAATTTTTTGAGGAACCTCCACACTGTTTTCCAGAGAAGCCGCACCAGTTTGCAATCCCACCAACAGTGCATAAGGGTTCCCTTTTCTTCACATCCTCGCCAGCATCTGTTGTTTCCTGAGTGTTAATTTAAGCCACTCTGACCTGTGTGAGGTGATATCTCACTGTGGTTTTGATTTGTATTTCCCTGGTGATGAGTGACATTGAGCATCTTTTCGTGTGGAAAAAGACCTATTTAACAATTTTACATTCAATCAAACAATGTGGCACTTGTATATATTAATGAAAAGTTATTTGTAATGAAGGAGAATATGGCAGCCAGCAGAACTCTACCCAGTACATTGAGAGAAGCTCCAGCTACTGGGCTGTGGGATCCATCATTGTGGGAGGCTCTGGCACCCATGGGTAGCTCCCATGAGCACACTCATTCCTGGAGATAAGGAATTCCTCTCACTGAAACTTCAGCTTAGGGACTCCTCGATGATTTTCCAAGCATCCTGAGACCATGCAGCAGTCTAAAATGCTTCTGCCCACCTTCTCTCCCCCTTTCTTCCGCAGAGGATCAGACTTGCATTGTACCTGATGACTCTCCCAGCCTTCTCGGTTCCTTTCCCATATTATCTCTCTAGCATTTTCTTTTATTTTCCTTTCCTTTCCTTTCCTTTCCTTTCCTTTCCTTTCCTTTCCTTTCCTTTCCTTTTTTGTCTTTCTTTCTCTTCTTCTTCTTCTTCTTGGTGTTTATTTGTTTTGAGAGAAAGGTGGGGGGGGAAGAGGGAGAGAGAGAGGCACGACAGGCTCTATTTAGTGTGGAGCCTTATGCAGGGCTTGATCTCACAAACCATGAGATCATGACCTGAGATGAGATCAAGAGTTAGACGCTTAACCGACTGAGCCACCCAGGTGCCCCATATTACATCTTTTTTTATCCATTCATCTATCAATGGACACTTGAGCTGTTTCCATAATTTGGCTATTGTAAATAATGCTGCAGTGAACATAAGGATGCGTATGTCTTTTCAAATTAATGTTCTTGTATTCTTTGGGTAAATACTCAGTAGTGCAATTACTGAATCATATGGTAGTTCCTGTTTCTTCATATCCTCACCAACACTTGTTTCTTGTGTTTTTGATTTTATCCATTTTGATAGGTGTGAGGTGATATCTCATTGTAATTTTGATTTACATTTCCCTGTTGATGAGTGATGTTGAGCATCTTGTTCATGTGTCCATTGGCCATCTGTAGGTCTTCTTTGGAGAAATGTCTCTTCATATATTCTGCCTATTTTGTGTGTGTGTGTGTGTGTGTGTTGGGTTGTAGAAGTTCCTTAAAAATAACTCCTTATTGGGACGCCTGGGTGGCTCAGTCGGTTAAGTGTCCGACTTCAGCTCAGGTCATGATCTCACGGTTCATGAATTTGAGCCCTGAGTTGGGGTCTGTGCTGACAGCTCAGAGCCTGGAGCCTGTTTTTGGATTCTGTCTCCCCCTTTCTGCCCCCACCCTACTCACACTCTCTCTCTCTCTCTGTCACAAAAAATAAACATTAAAAAAATTTTTTTTTTAAATAACCCCTTATCAGACACGTCATTTGCAAATATCTTTTCCCATTCAGTAGCTTGTCTTTTAGGTTTGTTTGATAGTTTCCTTTGCTGTTGCAGAGGAATTTATTTTTATGTAATCCTAATAGTTTATTTTTACTTTTGTTTCCCTTGCCTCAGGAGACATATCTAGAAAAATGTTGTGGTCAGAGAGTCAAGATGGCAGAGAAGTAGGGGAACCAGAATTTCCCTCATCCCTCAAACACAGCAGTTTTGAGATCAAAGCACTTGGATTTCCAGGTGTCCAGGCTACAGAGTGACAGAAACATCTCCATGGGTGTACGGAGACAGCTTGGTGGGACTGAGGTGTGTGTTTGTGAATTAGGAGAGATAAAATGGGTGATGTAGGCACAGAGGGGAGAGGATCCCTTCAGTGGGGAGACAAATGGAAGAAAAAGAGGCTGTGGAAGTGTGGGATTGTATTTAGACAAGAGAAAAATCTCTCCAGACCATGGTCTGGGGAATGAAAAATACAGACAGAACCAGTTTCTGCCTTGCAAACAACCTTAGGAGTGAAGATGAGAGTTTTCAGGGTTGCATGACTTTCTCTGGACTGGAGCAGGCAGTGTGTGTGTGCCTTGGGAGAGGGGAGCCAGCTCCAAGACTTGGTAGTGATCTTGGGGGCACACTGGGAGTTCCCTCCCTTCAGTTCCCTCCTTTCAGTACTGTGGGAAGAGGGTATATTGCCTGTACAAGGACAAAAGGCCCTGCAGGTGCCAGCCAGAGGCCCTTTGGGCCAAGTGGCACTATTCCAGAACCAGGTCTGTGGGGAGTAGGATCCTTTAAGACACTGGGTTTTGAATCCCAGCCCAGCGCCTGGGAGGTGTGGGAGACTATGAGCAGGAAAAGCCAGCCTGCCATGCCTGCTCTATGAGGTCTGCCTGAACAGCATGGCTTGAGACACCTGGTCCAAGGAGAAGATATTGGGATGTCACCATTTTTATCCCTATCAAGCACACAGTGGGACTTCAGGGAACAGGACAGCAGCCCCCAGTGGAGGCAAGACCTGCTTATACCAAACCCTGCCCATTTGCTTATCCCCACCCTAGTAACTGTTTATCTACCAGAGTGAGATTGACACTGACCGAATCAGATGGCCTCTCCTCCAGACCAGCACAGTCACTGGTCCCAGGCACCAACAGACAACTGCCCTGTGGTTTTGCATTTTCTGATTTGAGTTTTGGTTAATTCATATATGAATTATATATGGCTTTATATTATAAAGCCATACTTATATCAGACTTTCTTTCTTTCTTTCTCTGGTTGTTTGTTTAATCAGGCATTTTTACTCTATTCTTTTTACACCTTTTCTGTATCTCCCTTTGCTTTATTTTCCTCCCACTCTCTCTAGATTAAGCCTTAAAGTTTCTTTGATTCTCTGCCTAGTCTTTTTTTTCCTGCCCCAGTCATTTCTCTGTTTGTATGAGATAAGGCTTCTTCCACCTCCCCCTTTTTCACTTTTTCCAGTGTTACTTCAATGAACACATCACAGCACACCTGGTCGAAGGTCCAAACCACCACTATGAGTAGGGAGATAAAGCAACCAGAGACACAACAACAGAGTGCATGCAACACACTCCAAAAACATTTCCTGAGGTGCCAGGCCCTGGGCAATGTATGATCCCTTGTTAATATAGTAATAGTTGCAGGTACAGGACCCATAACAAGCTATTAAAGTACGTAAAATACAGAAAGCTAGCCAAAATGACAAAATGGAAGAATTCTCCTCAAAAGAAATTTCAGGAAGAAATGACAGCCAGAGAATTGCTCAAAAGAGACATAAACAATATATATGAACATGAATTTAGAATAATAGTCATAAGACTAGTAGCTGGGCTTGAAAAAAGCATAGAAGACAGCAGAGAATATATTGCTGCAGAGATCAAGGACCTAAGAAATACTTACAATGAATTAAGAAATGCTGTAAATGAGGTGCACTTGGGTGGCTCAGTCACTTAAGCATCCGACTTTGGCTCAGGTCATGATCTCATGGTCCATGAGTTTGAGCCCCACATCAGGCTCTGTGCTGATAGCTCAGAGCCTGGAGCCTGTTTTGGATTCTTCCCCACCCCCCCCACCCCCACTCATGCTCTGTCTCCCTCTCTCTCAAAAATAAATAAACATTTAAAAAATTAAAAAAAATAAGTGTTGTAAATGAGGGGTGCCTGGGTGGCTTCGTGGTTAAGCGTTTGACTTCAGCTCAGGTCATGATCTGATGTTTGGTAAGTTCAAGGCCTGCATCAGTCTTTGTGCTGACAGCTCAGAGCTTGGAGCCAGCTTTGGGTTCTGTGTCTCCCTCTCTCTCTGCCCCTCCCATTCTCCTGCTGTCTTTCTCTCTCTCTCTCAAAAATAAATAATCATTTAAAAAATCTTTAAAAAAAGATATGTTGTAATGAGATGCAGAATAAACTAGGTGCAGTGGCAGCAAGGATGGAAGAAGCAGAGGGGAGAACAGGTGAAATCGAAGATAAATGTATGGAAAATGATGAAGCTGAGAAAAAGAGAGATAGGAAATTACTAGATCATGAGGGGAGAATTAGAGACCTAAGTGATTCAATGAAACATAATAATATCCATATCATAAAAGTTCCAGAAGAAGAAGAGAGGGAGAAAGGGACAGAAGGTTTATTTGAACAAATTATAGCTGAGAACTTCCCTAATCTGGGGAAGGAAGAAGGCATCCAACTCCAGAAGGCACAGAGAACTTCCTTCAAAATCAACAAAAACAGATCAACACCACAAAATATCATAGTGAAACTGGCAAAATACAAAAGGGAGAATTCTGAAAGCAGCTGGGACAATTGGGCCTTAACCTACAAGGGTAGACACATAAGGGTAGTAGCAGACCTGTCCACTGAAACTTGGCAGGCCAGCAGGGAGTGGCAGGACATATTCAATGTGCTGAATAGGAAAAATATGCAGCCAAGAATCCTTTATCCAGCAAAGCTGGATAGGAGAGATAAAGGCTTTCCCAGACAAACAAAAGCTAAAGGAGTTCATGACCACTAAACCAGCCCTACAGGAGATCCTAAGGGGATTCCGTGAGTGAAAAGCAGCAAAGACTACAAAGGACCAGAGACATCACCACAAGCATGAAACCTACAGGTAACACAATGACACTAAATCCATATCGTTCAATAATCACTCTGAATGTAAATGGACTAAATGCCCCAATCAAAAGACATGGGGTATCAGAATAGATAGAAAACAAGATCCATCTATATGCTGCCTACAAGAGACTCATTTTAGACCTGAGGACACCTTCAGATTGAAAGTGAGGGAATGGAGAACCATCTATCATGCTACTGGATGTCAAAATAAAGCTGGAGTAGCCATACTTATATCAGACAAATTAAATTTTAAACCAAAGACTGTAAGAAGACATGAAAAAGGGCATTATATCATAATTAAGGGTTCTATCCATCAAGAACAGCTAACAATTGTAAATGCTTATGCCCCCAACATGAGAGCACCCAAATATATGAATCAATTAATCACAAACTTATTGATAATAATACTGTAATTATAGATGACTTAATACTCCACTTATATCATTGCACAGATCATCTAGACAGAAAATCAATAAGGAAGCAATGGCCTTGAATGATAAACTGGACCAGATGGACTTAACAGATATATTCAGAACTTTTCATCCAAAAGCTGCAGAACACACATTTTTGAGTGCACATGGAATATTCTCTAAAATAGATCACATACTGGGTCACAAAACAGCTTTCAACAAATATAAAAGGATTGAGATCATACCATGCATATGTCCAGATCACAATGCTATCAAACTTTAAATCAGCCACAAGAAAAAAACTGGAAAGCCTCTAAATACATGGAAGTTAAAGAACATCCTACTAAAGAATGAATGGGTAGGGGCGCCTGGGTGGCTCAGTCGGTTAAGCATCCGACTTCAGCTCAGGTCATGATCTCACAGTCCGTGAGTTTGAGCCCCGTGTCAGGCTCTGTGCTGACAGAGCCTGGAGCCTGCTTTGGATTCTGTGTCTCCCTCTCTCTCTGCCCCTCCCCTGCTCATGCTCTGTCTCTCTCTGTCTCAAAAATAAAAAAAACATTAAAAAAAAAAAGAATGAATGGGCCAACCAGGTAATTAAATAAGAAATTAAAAAATATATGGAAACAAATGAAAATGAAAATATGAGAGTCCAAACCCTTTGGGATACAGCAAAGGCGTCCTAAGAGGAAAATAGATTGCAACCCAGGCTTATCTCAAGAAGCAAGAAAGATCCCAAATACAGAACCTAACCTCATGCCTAGAGGAACTAGAAAGAGAGCAGCAAAGAAAGCCCAAAGTCAGCAGAAGAAGAGAAATAATAAAGATGAGAGTGAAAATAAACAATATAGAATCCAAAAACAGTAGTTCAGATCAATGAATCTAAGAGCTGGTTTTTGAAGGAATAAACAAAATTGATAACCCCCTAGCCATATTTCTCAAAAAGAAGAGAGAGAGGACCCAAACAGATAAAATCATGAATGAAAGAGGAGAGATAACAACCAACAACACAGAAATAGAAACAATTATTAGAGAATACTATGAAAAATTATATGCCAACAAACTGGACAATCTAGAAGAAATGGACAAATTCCTAGACACCCACACACTATAAAAACTCAAATGAGAAGAAATAGAAAGTTTGAACAGACCCATAACCAGCTAAGAAATTGAATCAGTTATCCAAAATCTCCCAACAAATAGGAGTCTTTGGCCAGATGGATTCCCAGGGGAATTCTACCAGACATTTAAAGCAGAGTTAATACCTACTTTTCTCAAGCTGTTCCAAAAAATAGAAATGGAAGGAGAGCTTCCAGACTCATTCTGTGAAGCCAGAATTACCATGATTCCCAAACCAAAGACTCCACTAAAAAGGAGAATTACAGGCCAATATCCCTGATGAACATGAATGCAAAAATTCTCAACAATATACTGGCAAACAGAATTAAACAACATATTAAAAGGATTATTCACCATGATCAAGTGGGATTCATTCCTGGGCCGCAGGGCTGGTTCAATATCCACAAATCAATCAGTGTGATACATCATATTAATTGAAGAAAGGATAATAATCATATGATCCTGTCAATAGATGCAGAAAATGCGTTTGACAAAATACAGCATTGTTTCTTAATAAAAACCCTCAAGAAAGTTGGGGAAGAAGGAATATACCATAAAAGCCATATATGAAAGATCCACAGCTAATATCATCCTCAATGGGGAAAAGCTGAGAGTTTTCCCACTGAGATCAGGAACACTACAGGGATGTCCACTCTCACCACTATTGTTTAACAGAATGTTGGAAGTCCTAGCTTCAGCAGACAACAAAATGTAATAAAAAACATCCAAATTGTCAAAGAAGAAGTCAAACTTTCACTTTTCACAGATGACATGATACTCTACATGGAAAACCTAAATACTCCGCCAAAAAACTGCTATAACTGATACATGAATTCAGCAAAGTCACTGGATACAAAATCAATGTACAGGAATCAGTTGCATTTCTATACACCAATAATGAAGCAACAGAAAGAGATATCAAGGAATCAATCCCATTTACAATTGCACCAAGAACCATAAAATACCTAGGAATAAACCTAACCAAAGAGGTAAAAGGTATGTATGCTGAAAACTATAGAAAAGTATGAAAGTAATTAAAGAAGACACAAAGAAATGGAAAAACATTCCATGCTCCTGGATAGGAAGAACAAATATCATTAAAATGTCGATACTACCCAAAGCAATATACACATTCAATGCAATCCCAATCAAAATAGCACCAGCATTCTTCTCAGAGCTAGAACAAAGAATCCTAAAATTTGTATGGAATCACAAGAGACCCTGAATAGCCAAAGTAATGTCGAAAAAGAAAAGCAAAGCTGGAGGCATCACAATCCTGGACTTTAGCCTGTACTACAAAGCTGTAATCATCAAGACAGTATGGTATTGGCACAAAAACAGACACATAGACCAATGGAGTAGAACAGAGAACTCATAAATGGACACACAAATGTATGGCCAACTAATCTTCAACAAAGCAGGAAAGAGTATCCAAATGGAAAAAAGACAGTCTCTTTAGCAAATGGTGCTGGGAGAAGTGGACAGCGACATGCAGAAGAATGAAACTGGACCACTTTCTTACACCATACACAAAAATAAATTCAAAATGGAAGAAAGACCTAAATGTGAGACAGGAAACCATAAATTTTAGAGGAGGAAACAGGCAACAACCTCTTTGACTTCGGCTGCAGCAACTTATTTGACATGTCTCTGGAGGCAAGGGGAATAAAAGGAAAAATGAACTGTTGGGTCCTCATCAAGATAAAAAGCTTCTGTACAGCAAAGGAAACAATCAACAAAACTAAAAGTCAACTAAAAGACTAAAAGTCTGATGAAGAGCTAGTATCCAAAATCTATAAAGAATTTACCAAACTCAACACCTGGAAAACAAATAATCTAGTGAAGAAATGGGCAGAAGACATGAATATACACTTCTCCAAAAAAGACATCCAGTTGGCTAACAGACACACGAAAAATGCTCAACATTACTCATTATCAGGGAAATACAAATCAAAACCACATTGAAATACAACTTCACACTGGTCAGAGTGGTTAAAATTAACAGCTCAGGCAACAACAGAGGTTAGCAAGGATGTGGAGAAAGGGGTCCCCTCTTACACTGTTGGTGGGAATGAAAGCTGGTGCAGCCACTCGAAAACAGTGTGGAGTTTTCTCAAAAAATTAAAAATAGAACTACCCTATGACCGAGCAATAACACTACTAGGAATTTACCCAAAGGATACAGGAGTGCTGATTCATAGGGTCACGTGTACCCCAATGTTTATAGCAGTGCTGTTAGTGATAGCCAAATTATGGAAAGAGACCAAATGTCCATCAACTGATGAATGGATAAAGAAGACGTGGCAGATAGATAGATAAATAGATACAGGTATAGATATAGATATAGATAGATAGATTATAGATATATAGATAGATAGATATAGATATAGATATAGATATAGATATAGATATAGATAGATATAGGTATGTACACTCACACACACAATGGAATACTACTCAGCAATGAAAAATAATGCACTCTTGCCTTTTGGAACAATATGGGTGGAACTGGAGGGTATTATGCTAAGTGAAATTAGACAGTCTGAAAAAGACAGATATCATGTTTTCACTCATATGTGGAATTTGAGAAACTTAACAGAAGACCATAAGGGAAGGGAAGGAAAAATAAGTTATCAACAAGAGGGAGGCAAACTATAAAAGACTCCTAAATACAGAGAACAAACTGAGGGTTGATAGGGTTGGGGTTTGGGAGGGGGACGAGGAAAATAGGAGATAGGCATTGAGGGGGGCACTTGTTGGGATGAGCACTGGATGTTGTTTGTAAGTGATGAGTCATGGGAATCTACTCCCAAAGCCAAGACTACACTGTATACACTGTATGTTAGCTAATGTGGCAATAAATTAATTTTTAAAAAAGAATTAAAAGAAAATGTTGTTATGGCCCATATTACAGAAATTATTGCCTGTTTTCTAGGATTATTATGGTTTCCCATCTCACATTTAAGTCTTACCTTTTGAGGTTTTTTTTTTCCTGTGTGTGGTATAAGAGAGTGGCCCAGTGTCATTCTTTTGCATGTAGCTGTCCAGTTTTCCCAACACCATTTGTTGAAGAGACTGTCTTTTTCCCATTGCATATTCTTGCTTCCTTTGTTGAAGATTAATTAACCATATAGTCATGAGTTTATTTCTGGGCTTTCTAAGAATTTCCACTGATCTATGCATCTATTTTTTTTATTATTGTTTGGGTTACTACAGCTTTGTAATATAACTTGATATCTGGAACTGTGATACCTCTAGTTTTTTTTTTTAATGTTTATTTATTTTTGAGACAGAGAGAGACAGAGCATGAACGGGGGAGGGTCAGAGAGAGGGAGACACAGAATCGGAAGCAGGCTCCAGGCTCCGAGCTGTCAGCACAGAGCCCGACGCGGGGCTCGAACTCACGGACCGCGAGATCATGACCTGAGCCGAAGTCGGCCGCCCATCCGACTGAGCCACCCAGGCGCCCCTAGCTTTGTTTTTCTTTATGAATATTTCTTTGGCTATTGGGGGTCTTTGTGGTTCCATACAAATTTTAGAATTGTTTGTTCTCGTTCTGTGAAAACTGCTGTTGGTATTTTGATAGAGATTGCATTAATATGTAGATTGCTTTGGGTAGTATGGACATTTTAACAATATTTGTTCTCTCAATCCATGAGCATGGAGTATCCTTCCATTTATTTTTGTTGTCTTCAATTTCTTTCATCAATGCTTTATAATTTTCAGAGTATAGGTCTTTCACCTCCTTGGTTAAGTTTATTGGTAGGTGTTTTATTCTTTTTGGTGCAATTGAAAATGGGATTGTTTTCTTAATTTCTCTTTCTACTGCTTCATTTTTAGTGTATAGAGACACAACAATTTTCTGTACATTGATTTTGTATCCTGAAACTTTACTGAATTCATTTATCAGTTCTAGTAGTTTTTTGGTGGAATCTTCAGGGTTTTCTACATATAGTATCATATTATCTGCAAATAGTGAAAGTTAGACTTCTTCCTTGCCAATTTGGATGCCTTTTATCCCATTTTCTTCTCTGATTGCTGTGGCTAGAACTTGTAGAACTATGTTGAATAAAACTAATTAAGAATTGACATCCTTGTCTTGTTCCTGATCACAGGAGAAAAGTTCTTAGTTTTTCACCATAGAGTATGATTTTATCTGTGGATTTTTCATATATGGCCTTTATTATGTTGAGGTGTCTTCCCTCCATACCTACTTTGTTGAGGGTTTTTATCATGAATAGTTATGTTGTATTTTGTCAAATGCTTTTTCTGCATCTATTGAAACGATCATATAGTTTTTATTCTTTCTGTTATTGATGTGATGTATCACATTGACTGATTTGTGAAAATTGAACCACTCTTGCATCCTGGGAATAAATTGCACTTGATTGTGGTGGATGATTTTTTTAATGTATTGTTGGATTAAGTTTGCTGATTTTTTTTTTTTGAGGATTTTTGCATCTATGTTCGCTAGAGATATTGGCCTGTATCTCTCTCTCTCTCTCTCTCTCTCTCTCTCTCTCTCTCCTATCTCTCTCCCTCCCTCCCTCTCCCTCTCTCATCTTTATCTGGTTTGAGTATCAGGGTAATGCTGGCCTCATAGAATGAATTTGGAAGTTTTACATCCTCTTCTACTTTTCAGAATAGTTTGAAAGGAACAGGTATTAACTTTTCTTTAAGTGATAGAATTCACCTGTGAAGCCATATGGTCCTGGACTTTTGTTTCTTGGGAGTTTTTGATTTCTCATTCAATTTCATTGCTGTTAATTTGTTCAAATTTTCTATTTCTTCCTGATTCAGTTTTGGGAAATTATAAGACCCTAGGTATTTATCCATTTCCTCTCAGTTGTCCAGTTTGTTGGCATATAATTTTTCATAATATTCTCTTACAATCCCTTGTATTTTTATGGTGTTGATTGTCATTTCTCCTCTTTCATTTCTCATTTTGTTTATTTGAATCCTCTCTCCCCCTCTCTCTCTTTCTCTCTCTCTCTCTTTTGGTAAATCTGGATAAAAATTTATCAATTTTGTTGGTCTTTTTAAAGAACCAGCTCTTGATTTCATTGATATGTTCTATTGTGTTTTTTTTTTCTTGCTTTGCTTTGTTATTTTGTTTTGTTTTGCTTTTGTTTTTTAAGTTTCTATTTCATTTATTTCTGCTCCAGTCTTTATTATTTCCTTCCTTTTACTGTTTTTGGGTTTTGTATGTCCTTTTTCTAACTCCTTTAGGTGTAAGGCTAAGTTGTTTATTTGAGATTTTTCTTTCTTTTGAGGTAGACTTGTATTGCTAGTAACTTCCCTCTTAGAACAGCGTTTACAGCATCCCAAAGATTTTTGAACTATTGTGTTTTCATTTTTGTTTGTCTCCGTGTATTTTTTGATTTCCTCTTTGTTTTCTTGGTTGACCCTTTCATTGTTTGGTAGCATTTTATTAACTTCCATGTGTTTGTGGTCTTTCCAGATTTTTTTTCCTTTTGTGTTTGATTTCTAGTTTCATAGCATTGGGTTGGAAAAGATGCATGGTGTGACTTGGTATTTTTAAATTTGTTGAGACTTGTTTTGTGGTCTAATAAGTGATCTGTTTGGGAGAATGTTTCATATGCACTTGAGAAGAATGTGTATTCTGCTGTTTTAGGATGGAATGTTCTGAATATATCTGTTAGATCCATCTGGTCCAATATCATTCAAAGCCATTCTTTTCTTGTCAATTTTCTGTTTGGATGATCAATCCACTGATGTAAGTGGGGTGTTAAGGTTCCTTACTATTATTGTATTACTATTGATCACATCCTGTATGTTTGTTAATAGCTGCTTTATGTATTTGGGTGCTCCCATATTAGAAGCATAAATATTTACAATTTATATCTTCTTATTGGGTTGTTCTGTTTATGATTATATAGTGTCCTTCTTTGTCTCTCTTCACAGTCTTTGTTTCAATGTCTATTTTGTCTGATATAAGTATTGCTACCCTGACTTTATTTTCACTTCCATTTGTATGATAAATGCTTCTCCACCCCTTCACTTTCAGGTTTTTTTTTTTTTTTTTTTTTTTTGCATGTGTCTTTATGTCTGAAGTGAGTCTCTGGCATGCAGTTCTTATTATTTATCCATTCTCTCACCCTATAACTTTTTTATTGGAGCATATAGTCCATTTACATTCAAAGTAATTATTAATAGGTACGTACTTATTGCCATTTGGTTACTTGTTTTATGATCATTTTTGTAGTTCATCTCTGTTCCTTTCTATCTTTGCTCTCTTCTCTCAAGATTAGTTGGCTTTCTTTAGTGATATACTTTAATACCTTTCTCCTTATTTTTTGTGTATTTATTACTGGCTTTTGATTTGTGGTTACCATTAGGTAACCATTAGGTTTGTATATAGCATCTTCTACATAAAGCAGTCTGTATTAAGTTCATGGTTGCTTAAGTTTGAACCCATTCTTTACTTCTCTCCTCTCCAGTGTTTTAGGTATATAATGTCATACTTTATATCCATTTATTTTCTAAGCCCCTTGACTGAGTTTTACAAATACATTTATTTTTACAGCTTCTGTGCTTCCTGCTTTTCTTACTTTAGATTTTGGTCTTTCCTTTCCATTCAAAGAGTCCCCTTTAACATTTCATGGGGCACTTGGGTGGCTCAGTCAGTTGAGTGTCTGACTTCAGCTCAGGTCATGATCTCACTGTCTGTGAGTTCAAGCCCCATGTCGGGCTCTGTGCTGACAGTTCGGAGCCTGGAGTCTGCTTCTGATTCTGTGTCTCCCTGTCTCTCTGCCCCTAACCACTTGCATTCTGTCTCTGTCTCTCTCAAAAATAAATAAACATTAAAAAACATTTAAAAACCCATTTCTTGTAGGGCTGGTTTAGTTGTCATGAATTCCTTTAACTTTTGTTTGTCTGGGAAACTTTACCTCTGCTTCTATCCTGAATGATAGTCTTACTGGATAGAGTACTCTTGGCTGTAGTTTTTTTCCTTTTAGCACTTTGAATATATCATGCCGCTCCCTTTGGGCCTGCAAAGTTTCTGCTGAAAAAATCAGCTGATAGCCTCATGGGGCTTCCCTTGTGTATAACTGTTTTACTTCAGTCCAGTCATCTGCAAGTGGCTCTCTTTTCCTCTTGTGGGCAGTGTTTGGTCCTTGTGGTGTTCGTTGGTCAGTCTAGGGCTGTCTTGGGCTTTATTCGACAATTTTAACAAATTATTGGGAACTTTAATGAGAGAATTTTAAGAACATTCCTGTGTATAGCTGTCACCAAAAAAAAAAAAAAAATCATAAATAGGCCATAAAAGTATTTTAAAAATACCAACCACCAACCTAATAGAAAGAATTCTGCCCAGCACAGCCTCTAATCATAACACATTTAAATTTTTTTTTTAACGTTTATTTATTTTTGAGACAGAGAGAGACAGAGCATGAATGGGGGAGGGGCAGAGAGAGGGAGACACAGAATCTGAAACAGGCTCCAGGTTCTGGGCCATCATCAGCCCAGAGCCCGACGCGGGGCTCGAACTCACGGACAGTGAGATCGTGACCTGAGCTGAAGTCGGACGCTTAACCGACTGAGCCACCCAGGCGCCCCATAATCATAACACATTTAAAGAAGAAATAAATAATGAAAATATTAACAAATTGCTTAATTTCTTGTGATATTAAAAAACACTTTTTAAAAGTAAAAATTAGCTTAGGAAAAATTAATAATTCAATAAAAAATCTATTTTAAAGTAATAACAAACACAAGTCTGTATAGCAAAATGTGTTGAAATGTGGCCAAAACAGTGTTTAGAAGAAAATGTACTCATTTAAAAGTCTTTAATAAGAAGAAATTTAAAAAGGATATTAATGAAAAAACTATTATACTGTAAATTTCTAAAATAGAGCAAAGTATTAATCTAAAGCAAAATAGGAAAATAATATAAAAGCATAAATCAATAACATGGAAAATAACTGGTATAAATCAAACATAAAATTAAGAGCTGGTTATTTGAAGAGAAGAAAACTGATAAATCTCTGTTAAATATAATTTAAAAGACACAGAATACTTCCAGTGCATAAAGAGATCTGAATGGATACCCACGCATCTATATATCTCTTGGATATCTGCAACATCTATTAGTGAAATAACATCAACACACACACACACACACACACACACACACACACACACAATCCTAACATTCCCCAAATTAATCTTTTTTTCTGGCTTCTTCTCTTTCTGACCATCAAATGTTAGAATGGCCTATGTTCCAATCTCTTAGACTCATCCGTACATGATCTCTTCTGGTCCCTTGGCTTTGAAGATATCTACTTAAATTCAAATGTCCAATTTATTATATCTATTCTCGACCTTTCTGTTGATCTCTAGATGTTTATATTTAATTACCTACACAGCATTTCTCCTTCGGTGTCTAAAAAGTATCCTTTGATTTAAATACCTAAACAGAACTCTCTATGCACATCCACTCATCCTCTCTCAATTTTCTTTCCCTTAGGAAATGGCTAAAATCTAGGCATTATGCTTGCTTGCTATATCTCTCTCATCTCATCTCATCTTATCTCATATGAAACCCATCAACTAGTGTCTTACTGGCACTGTCTTTGAATAAATCTAGAATTCAGCTGCTTCTTACCACCTCCATTGCTATTGCTTTAATTCATATGTTCATCTCTTACCTGGATTTTGCAATGATTCCGACAGCCTCCTAACCAGCCTTTCTGCTTTTCAAAAACACCTTCCCAGGAGGCTGGCTGATCCTTTAAAAACTGCCCCATGAATTCCCATCACACATAAAGGAAAGTTCAAAGTCTTCCCTCAGTTCACTTGGTTGACTCCATCACTCCTTTGGCACAAATGACAGATCACATTATCAAAAATGGTGCTACATTACCACTATTCTTCATCTCTCTCTACCCCTGTTTCTGCTTTATTTTTTCTCACTACCTAAAATTGTAGTATTTATTTGTATATAATTGTTTTGTTTGCTTATCTCTCCCCCTGAATGCCGGAATACTTCATATAGATTTGCTCTGCTCCACCTCTATTACTTCCTTTTTTTTTTTTTTAAGATCTATTCAGAATCAGCAATTCCCAAAAATATCTAAGCAAGAAGGTGTATGGGAGGCTTGGAGAAGGTAGTACATTCTCTGAGGCTGTGGAAGCTCCCATGTGTCACGGTCAGAGGCAACTACAATGAACACAGTAGTTTCAATGCATGCTAGGAATTAGAGTTTTCACACAAAATGGAGAGGCTATGACCTCAGTAGAGACTAGCTGTATTGATTCATGCCTGCTAGAAATGTAGACAAGGCCTGAAAGTACTACCTGGCATCAATAAATAGGAGAATGGGGATTCTGGGGTGGAACCAGAATGGATTCTTTATTTTTTAAGTGAGTCTCAAGATATAAACAAACCACGCTAGCTTTCATCCACCTCTCAGAAGAATCTTAAATCAAAGAAAGGATTAAAGAGTTATATTATTGCTTCTCACTACTCCAAGTACAGTGAGTATGGAAGTGCTGTGAGAAAAGTTGGGGGCGGGAGGGTCTCTTGACAGTCTGTGAGCCCTCAAGGAAATGTGTTGCCCCCAGGTTCAGTCAGTGGAGGAACAGCACTTGCACGTGGGTTTCAGTAAGCTCAGGAGTAGTAGCTCAGACAGGTGTGTGTGTCTTGTAGTTGCAGACATTCACAGTCAGCCAGCGTCTGCAACACCTCTTTTTTGGAGAACCACAAAGTGTGGTTCTGACCCTTCTCAAGAGTGATTAGGCATTTCAGGCTCAAATGACCCACCAGTCTTTTAAATATAGATAGTACAATTCCCATAACATCCTTACGTTTCATACACAGCATTGGCATCAAAACTCGAACTGCTATACTAAAATCAAGTGGCATCCTCCAGCTCTATATTTATGGACCACAGGCTTTAGAAAATGTACAAGACAATCTGGAAGGCATAGTAAGAAAATTTCAATTCGAAATAGGGTTTGCTTGGGAAACTCCAGGCCCCGAAAGAGAATTGTCCTGGAGGCCCCTTACCAAGACAACCACACAAAGAGATCTAGAGCTGGGATAGAGGCAAAATACACATTTTCCTAAATCTGGCAATCTCATCTTGTTCAATTAAGAAGAGAAAAAAGCCGAGGACTAGACTTAGAAGAATCTGATTTTAGGAACCAAATGAGGGGATGAGGATATGGTTTCTCCCTCTCTATTGTTAACTCCAACTCTTGAATATAAGCTCTACTTCGCACAGGTTTCCAGCAACTCTGGGGCTAGAGCTTCTTCCTTTATGCTAGTCTGACCTGAATTGGGGTGGTGGTGGGAGATTCTCTTCTCCTAACAGGTAGGAGCCTTGGATGTTTTTAAATAGGACTGACATAGGTCATGTGCCCACGCTTGAACCAATCACTGTGGCCGGTAGGATGCCAGGCACTGATTGATTATAACTGAGCTATTTGCATTGGTGAGGCAGTGGGTGTGTGTGTGAAATGACTCTGATTGCTTTAGGTCAAATGGGACCCATCCCCAAGTATGGTGGTGGAGTCAACCCACCTAAACTGCATTTCCAGTGGCATATGAATGGAATGACTGTTGGAGAGATCATTGGAGTTATTACCAGGTCCTGGATTTCAAATGATTTTTGTTTTCTTTTTTGTGTTGGTTTTTTCTTTGGGGGGGGGAGGTTGGGGGGGTTGATTTTCAAATTTGCTATAAGGAACATGTATTTTGTAATAAAAAAAGAGAATGCAATACAAAATAAAATAAGATTAGAAACAGAAAGAATATATAACAATGGAGAAAATGTTAAAACTAATTTTAAAATGTTAGGCACAGTAAAATCAAAAAGACAAGTGAAATGTATGAATTTTTCAAAAAAATTTTTTAATGTTTATTTATTTTGAGAAAGAGAGATAGAGAGCAAGCAGGGGAGGGGCAGAGAGAGAGGGAGACAGAGTCTTGAGCAGGCTCCGCGCTATCAGCGCAGAGCCCTATGTGGGGTTCGAACTCAGGAACCGTGAGATCATGACCTGAGCCAAAACCAAGAGTCGGACGCTTAACCAACTGAGCCATCCAGGTGCCCCAAATGTATGACTTTTTAATAAAATACAATATATCATCATTGGACTAAAAAATAGAAACTCACAAGAACTGAAGGGGAAAATGGGTAAGTTATCAAAGAGGCATACTTCCTCTATCTACCGTATTCATCAGAATTTGAAATGTTTCTTTAAATTTTCAAAAAGTAAATCATCTCTTGATTGCAAAACATGTTATTATACTTATGGTGGACATTTGTCATGTTTGTGACTGACAAGTGTCTTTTGGAAACCTTTCTAGAACTGGGGAACTTCCCATTTTATAAATCCCACTTCTCCAAGATAGAAGCCAGGCCGTGCTCTCTCAGACTCTCTTGTAGTCAGGCAGAGGCAATGATCTAGGTTTTACCAACCAGAGACACCTGAACTGGACATCATTTGCAAAGTGAAAAATAGGAGAAAGAGTACATGATGTGGGTCATCCTGGGGCAAATGTGGTGCCAGAGATTCTGCTGTCTGTTCACTCATGGGAACCACAGGGCCTGGGCAGCAGCGGCCTGCAGGAGAGGTATATGGACAGAGCATGGTGTGATTCTGGGTTTTGGTTTTTTTGTTTTGTTTTGTTTTGTTTTTTGCTGCATAGCCTTCGATTCTGTCTCTCTGCCCAACCTATTGGAATTTGTGAAATTCCAAATATCATTGAATAGATTCTCTTACTGACTAAATTATCCAGAATAGATTCTGTTACTTGCAATAAAGAATCAGATTGAGGAGCGCCTGGGTGGCTCAGTTGGTTGAGCGTCCGACTTCGGCTCAGTCATGATCTCACAGTTTGTGGGTTCGAGCCTCGCATCATCTTGCTCAGAGCCTGGAACCTGCTTCAGATTCTGCGTCTCCTTCTCTCTCTGCCCCTCACCCACTCATGCTTTGTCTCACTCTGTTTCTCAAAAATAAATAAATGTAAAAAAATTTTTTAAATGTTTAACAATAAAAAAAGAATCAGACTGATACATTGTCCAATTAATTCTATGGGACAATTATAGAACCTATCTTGCAACTTAACTATCATTAAAAAAATTTTTTTTTGAGATACTTGAAGATTCACAGGCAGTTGTAAGGAATGACATGAGAGACCCATGTACCCTTTACCCAGTTTCCCCCAATGGTAAAATCTTGCAAAACTGTAGTACAATTTCACAACCAGACATTGATAGAATATTGATATGACATTGATAGAATCAAGAATATTTCCTTCACCACCAAGGATACTTCGTGTTCCCTTTTTATAGCCATGCCTAGTTCTATCCCATCTCTACCTTTTCCTGACCACTGGCAACCACTAATTTGTTCTCCATTACTATAATTTTGGCATGTAAACTTTGTTATATAAATAGAATCGGTAAGTATGTAATTTTGAGGGATTGACTTTTTTTTCACTCAGGGTTTGATTCATCCAGGTATTGTTACTTTGTTCCTTTTTATTGCTGAGTAGTATTCCAGGGTATGGGTTACCATGGTTTGTTTAACTGTCTACCCACTGAAAGACATCTGAGTTGTTTCAAGTTTACTATGAATAAATCTGCTACAGACATTTGTGTACAGGTTTTATGTGAACATGACTTTTCTTTGGGACTCACGCTCGGAGTATAGTTAATGTGTAAAATAGTAGCAGCTTATTTAGTTTTTAAGAAACTTTCAACTTGTTTTCCAGAATGGCTGTACCATTTTACATCCCCATGAACACTGGATGAGTGATCCGGTTTCTCTGTGTATGCCCTAGCACTTGGTTGCCAATATTTATTTTACCCATTCTGATGCATACTAGTGATATCTCATTAAAATTTTAATTTGCGTTTCTCTAATGGCTAATGATGTTGAACATCTTTCAAGGTGCTTATTTGCTGTCTTTATATCCATTTTGGAGAAATACCTCTTAATGTCTGCTGCCCACATTCTAAGTGGATTGTTTGTCTTTTAAATGTGGAGTTTTGAGAGGTTTTTAAAAATGTATGTTCCAGGGGCGCCTGGGTGGCGCAGTCGGTTAAGCGTCCGACTTCAGCCAGGTCACGATCTCGCGGTCCGTGAGTTCGAGCCCCGCGTCAGGCTCTGGGCTGATGGCTCAGAGCCTGGAGCCTGTTTCCAATTCTGTGTCTCCCTCTCTCTCTGCCCCTCCCCCGTTCATGCTCTGTCTCTCTCTGTCCCAAAAATAAATAAATGTTGAAAAAAAATTTAAAAAAAATGTATGTTCCAGATACTAGTCTTTTGTTGGATATGTAGTTTGCAAGTATTGTTTCCCAGTCTTAGTCTGTCTTTTAATCCTCTTAACATGATTTTTCGAACAGCAAACATTTACAAAAATTCTTTTAATGTTTATTTTTGAGAGAGAGAGACAGAGACAGAGAGCAAATGGGGGAGGGGCAGAGAGCGAAGGAGACCCAGAATCTGAAGCATGCTCCAGGCTCTGAGCTGTCAGCACAGAGCCCAAAGTGGGGCTCGAATTCACAAACCCTGAGATCATGACCTGAGCCGAAGTCGGATGCCCAACTGACTGAGCCACCCAGATGCCCTGCACAGCAAAAACTATTAATTTTGATGAAGTCCAACTTGTTATTTCTTCCTTTTACAGACTGTGATTTTGGTCCAAAGACCTGTGAAGCAGGAACACCAGTGTCCAAGGGCAGGATATCCCAGATATCCCAGATCAAGCAAAAGCAGAAAATTTGTCCTTCCTCTACCTTTTTGTTCTATTTGGGCATGTGGCACATTTGATGGTGTTTACCCACCATGGTAAGGATGACCATTCTTGGTAAGGATGCTCTTGGGATATAATTGACATACAGCATTGTGTAAGTTTAAGGTGATGATTTACTACACATATAAAGAGAAGAGAAGGTGGCATGAAAGAATACTAAAAAATTAAGGACAAGGATCTTCCTTTTGAGACATTGTTGACATGTACACATTTCAAACTTCAGTCTTCGGGGCATTACTTTCAAGTTTTTGCCATGTTCACCACCAATCCATATTTTTTATTAATTTGCTGATTTTTAAAAAAGTTTTTATTTATTTTTCTTTCGAGAGAGAGAGCACACATGCATGCATACACTTATAGATGAGGGAGGAACAGAGAGAAGGAGAAAGGGAGAGAGAGAGAATCCCAAGCAGGCTCTGCACTGTCAGCACAGAGCCCGATGTGGGACTCAAAGTCCCGAACTGAGAGATCATGACCTGAGCCAAAGTTGGAGGCTTAACCGACTGAGCCACCTAGGTGCCCCCATTAATTTGCTAATTTAATTAAACAGGCCTTATGTATTCTAGTCTTGTATCTATAAAAGAAAAAGTATATATGGAAATTGAAATATTAAAAGCATTCCATCTAGACTTGTCACTTAAAGTGTTTCAAAAACATAAGTTTTTCTTCCCAGAGGTAATCTGCAACTTTCAATATGGCTTCCTTTGAAAAAGCAATTAGAATGCCCCCAACCCTGACCCAGTGATCTGGTTTTTCCTCCTCTGGTCAGTCTCCTCAGCATTGTCTATGACATCGAAGCTTACTCTGGGTCATCCAGGATGGGATTTATTGCTTCTTAGGAAGAAGCTTCTTCGTTGTTATCACTGAAATCAAGTGATCTGAGAGGTAAACTGTCACTGACATACATCCCTGAGAGTGTAGATAAACGTCCCATCCTTAATTTTGATGCTTTAAGCACTGTCCATGTTGGCTGGTTATGGACAACAATAAAGACATGATCTTCAAAACGTGAAATGGATGTTTGAGAGTCTGGGGAGTAACAGCCCCCAAGGCAGTCATAACAAGATCATAGTAAAGGGTAGTTGAAAGGGTTTAGACAAAAGATTCTGCCAAGGAAGAGACTTCGAAAAATAGAAACTTAATGACTGAGGGTCTCAGTAGTCTGAGAAACTTAATGACTGAGGGTCTCAGAAGGCTTTCCTTCAGTTCTCAGCTCTGATGATTGCTGACTTTATAACTTGGGGCAAGTGTACTGCATTTCGTGCATCTGTCTTCTCATCTGTAGAATGGGGAGAACAGTTCTCATCGCCCTCATAGAATTGAAGACTGAATGGAAAATATGTACATAAGCAAAGCATTTTTATTGGAGTCCCGGCACATAGGAAGTGCTCAGTAAAAATTAAGATACTATTGCTACTGTTATTACTAGTTAATATTATTCTGGTATCAAACAAAAGATCCTGGAATTCAAGTAGACCGGATGGAACAGTGAAAGAGACCAGGAGGCAGTGTCTGGCTGCCGTGCGAGCCTGTGGTTGCTAGCTGGGGCTCTCTCGGTGCTTACGGCTAATGATGATGGCTGCACTGGTGTGTGGGGCTCTGGGCCGGCGGTGGTGGCGGTGGTAATGACTCACTGCACAGTGGGACGAGGGAGATAAAGGGGTTGTGCTTCTGAGGCAGCTCCCAGAACAGAGGCGGCAGGGCGGGCAGGGCGGACAGCACCCATGTTGCCGCAAGTCCATGACTGACTCAGCTTCTCCAGGACAGAGAGACACTAAGTCCAGGCCTCGGTGGATGTTCGCAGTCACTGATGTAACACAGCACACCTGTGCCTTAACCAGCTCTTATCTAACCTGAATTGCCCCCATTACCATTTTCCTAGAGAAACATCATCCCAGAGGGCTCCACTGGTACAAAAGGAGTGGGGAGGGAGCTAGAAGTTCAAGGCTGAGTATCTGGGGGAAGGGGAGGTAACAGACAAGGCACAGTTGATTTGTATGCAAACAGACCGAAAACCTCTAAAATCCCGAATCATCATTTTGGTGTCAAGGTGATTCCTACAGCCACCCTTAACCAAGGTCCCACTTTCTGCCACCGCCATCACCGTGCTCCTTGTCATCCAGAAATAAACTATGCAGCTCATCTGTGACTGTTACTTACACTCGCTGTCTCCTCCCTGACTCTATCAGTGTCCATGACTTTATTTCCTCCCATAAGATTTTTCCTTCCAAGTATTTACATCCCTTCTGCCATCACCCTGGACCAAGCCTTCCCTCTGTGTCTCTTGTCTTTCATCTAAGCAATCCAGATCCAGTACCACACCAGCTTTTCACAGCTACTAGGTTCATCATGTGAAACTCCTCCTCAGAAGACTTCAGTTCCTCCTTTTGAAAAGCCCTGACTTTTCTTCATGCTTTCATGATACCCCATAGTATGGCCTCCATAGGCATGTGACCTTTGTTCTTCTTCACCAACCATGGACCCGTCCTTGCCTCCATCCCGACAAAGCCACCATAGCAGTGTCAGGAAATACTGCCGAGGGGTCTTGAGTGTGACTGTCTTATTTTACCTGGGACAGGAAGACAAGGGACAGACATGAAATGCCTTCTCTCAGAAACGTGCTCACTGGGACCCCAGGTGAGACCTCAGTGTGGTGTGGGAAAGAGAATTTCTGGCTTGGAACGCAAGTCATTCCTACAAATATTTATAAAGCATCTCAAGTGGACATGAAAGAAAAAGGGACACTGTCCCGGCCACTAAAGATTTGCCATCACTAGGGAGGTGAAGAAGAACCTCCTGTGGAAGAGAGTGCTGAATGAAAGGCATGGTAATGCCTCCTTCTTTTGTAGAAGGTATCAGACCCCAGGGCAGGGGCAAGGCAAACATTAGACTCATTTTCTAGATGATGAAACTTTCTTACCTGCCTGAGAGTTTAAATGGCTTATTTATTATCACAGGGCTAATAATTAGCTCATCTGGGTCTCCTGGTTTGTTGGATTTTCTTTGCACTGCTCTGCTCTGCCTGCAAACAGCAGGGTTATGACACCCTGAGAGCCATCGAGCATTCCCAGGAGCAGGGGGAATGGACTCCGAGCTGTGAGAGTTCCTGGGGGAAGGTGGCATTTACCTGAGAATCGAAGGGTCTGGAAGATTTAAATCAGAGAAGAAAGAAGGGAAGAAAGAATATTCCAGAAATAAAGAAACTCCATGAGCAAAGGCACAAAGCAGGACAAGAAGAGCCACCCAAGGGCAAAATTACTTGAGAAGTGAAGACTCCCTCCCTTTGCCTCCCCTGAGAGTCTGAGATAAAGGAGGAGGAGAGGTCTGGGTGTCTCTGGACTGATAAACAGACTCCACCCAGAGGCCAATAGCATGGGTATATGGGGACAGGAGGGTCAAGTGGCAGAAGTTCCCCTTCTCCAGTACAGAGGAACTGGGGGGGGGGGGTGGTAGGAGGGAGGCCATTTCCTGAACCCCACTTCTCAGATTCAGCACCTAGAGCAGAACCAGGAAGGATTCTGGGAGCCAGAGAGGACTGACCAACGGCAAGTCCCCTAGAGAAAACTGTTCCCCTCTGGGGTCAGGTGCCTAGGGTGGGGGTGGATGGCCACTGTGCGTGAGTGCCCTGCCCCATGGGAGAGGAGGAAATGTGAGGCTTGGAGAGCAGAAACGGGAAAGGAAAGGGAGGTGTCAGGAGAGGGAGAAAAGTCGGGGTGCATCCAGGGGAGGGGCCGTTCTGAAGCCGGTCTAGGAACACTGCCCTGGGATGATAGCGGGCGCGTGAAGGGAAGCGTCAAAACCACCTGATAGACCTGATATAACTCTCTTTAATGCACCCCCTTCCTGACCCAGCTTCTCTCCCTTCTCTCCTCCTCAGTTCAAGAGGGTGGAGACCAGAGTGGGGAAGAACCCGGCCGGGGGGAATGAGCCGGGCATGGGGAAGGGGGCCTTTCTTAAGGCAGGAGGTAAGTGCAGTCCCTGACCTTTGCGGGGCAGACGTGTGACCTCCCTTCCAGCTCTAACATCCCACAGACTCTCACCCCTCACAGTCTGCCTGGTCCTTAGCATGTTTGTGCATCTCCCAGGGGTCCAAAACGGGTTGGGTTTAGGGAGAATGAGGAGAATCATCTCTCTACGAGGGGGCCCTGGCACTAACTTTCTCTTTCTTTCCCCTCTCTCCCTCTCTCCCCCACCCCTCTCTGCCAACCCCCTCTCTCTTGTGGCTTTCCACTTCCTAGTTCCCTGCACAGCGATCTCCAGTATCTCAAGTAGAGTGGCCACAGGAACGCCACATAACGGCGGGGTTCATGGTCCGGCGGGTGCTAGCGGCTGGCCTGCTTTTCAGTCTGCTCCTTGGTTCTTCTGTGCTTTTGGTCTACATCTTCCGGAGCTGTGGCCCTAGTGAGCACGATCCTGGAATCTCCCAACCGAGCCAGCCCTCCTCATCAGGGCCTCTGTGGCTTTGTGCCCACTGACTCGTTCACCTCCCCTCCTGCCTCACCCTCTCGCCCTCTCCCTCCCAATCTGGCCCCGCTGGGCTCAGTCAGGCCCTGTCCTTCTCCTGTGGGGCCCTTCCCTTTTCCCCACCAGGCTGTCCTTTGCCCAGCATCTCGGGGGACCCCTGGCCCTTTCTCTCTCCCTCTCCCAGCTCTGAGCTCCCCCCGCCCCCACCACCTGGCAGGGCCCTGCAGGACGCCCGAGTGTCATGATCTTCAGGCTCGTTACCTGGCCTCTGGGAACACCAGTGTGGCCCCCTGCACCGACTTCTTCAGCTTTGCCTGTGGAGACGCCCAAGGCACCAAGAGCTCTTTTCAGGCTCTTGCAGAGGAGAACAAGAGGAGACTTCGGAAAATACTGGGTGAGGCTCGCTGGGTGGAAGCGTCTCTGCAAGTGGGTGGCTCTGAGCCTAGAACTATCTTGCTGTCCCAAACCTGTGTGGTTTGTGGCACAGCTGCTGGTTTGCTGCTCCGTCTCAGTACCTCCTCCCTTCTCCTCTCTGTCCCTGTCTTCATCTTTCCTTTGCCACTTGCCCATGACTACTGTTCTGTCTTCAAGCCCCCCACATTTCACAGATCTGCCCCTTCTCTGTTGCTGCACCTAAATCTTCCATTTCTCTCCCGCGCCTGGGACCTCCCATGCCAATGGCGCTCAGCACCTGCCGCACTAAAGTCCAGGTGTGTCGGTTGCCCCCAGCCCCGCCTGCCTGTTATCGCTGGGGTCACTGTTAGCCTCTCCCTGCAGTCACTTCCCCACCCCCTCCCTCAGACGCTGGTGTGCAAGCTCTAGGGGAAGAAGTGGGGTGCTGGGGCTGGCTGGGAGGATGTGGCCACGCGGTGAGAAGGGGAGGCATCTGGCTGTGTGCCAGGGAATGGATCCAGCCACAGAGGGCTTGCCGGAAGAGGAGAGGGCCAACCTAAAGCCCCGGGGGTGCAGAAGTCGCCTGTAGGCAGTGACTGTGGAGAAGACCGAAGAATTGAGTTCATCTCTGAGGGAGCATCGAGGCCATCTGGGAGGTTGGAAGCGAGCCCCAGGAAGTTGGAGGATGGTGTGAGGGTGTGAGGAAAGGGAACAAGAACAGGTATGATAGGCACACATTTCCAGTGTAAGGGAGCCCAGGACATGTGATGGGATTCACTGGAATTTGGGAGGAGTGAATGTGTCCCTCTGCCCTCTTTTTGATGGACAAAAGAACTGCAGGCAGGCATTCTCTGGAGGGGCCATGCTTCCAGTTAAGGCCAAGATATGAAAAGAAAATGTATGTTTAGGATAAAAACTGTTGCTCACTACAGAGTGAAAGGTATGGTGACTGAGTGGGTGGGAGGTGCCACAGGGTAGGTGATTGCAATGCACAGGCATGAGGGTTACTGCCGTGTGTGTGTGTGTGTGTGTGTGTGTGTGTGTGTGTTTCCTGGGTCACCAGCCAGGGTCTGGACCTTGTTTCTTCTTGCTAAACCTGTCTGGATGAGTTTTCCTGTCTCCGGTCCCCCAAAGTTCTCTGGTTTGCCAAATGTTTCTAATTTCTTTACTCATCTCCATCCTGCCTTCCATTTGGACCCATAGGTGTTGCTAGGTGCTCCCATCTCTTCCTTTTCTCCTGTGTCTTTTCCTCCCCGTTTCTCTTTCATGTCTCCTTTGTTTCCCTCTGTCTTCCTCCCTGCCCTCACTCTCCCATCGAGCTGACCCAGCCCTCCCACCTTCTGACCTGTCCTCAACCCCGTATTTCCCCCCTTCTTTCCATTTCCCTGGGAGTCTTCCCCTTCTGTCCCACCTTCCTTGCTTGGCTTTTCTCCTCTAATTCTCCTATGCTTACTTTCTAGAAAAGCCAGGTTCCTGGCACCTGGGCACTGGGGAGGACAAAGCTTTCCAGTTCTACAGCTCCTGTGTGGACACAGGTGCCATCGAAGCCGAAGGGGCTGCCCCCCTCAGACAAGTCATTGAGGAGGTGAGACCCAGGGCAGTAAGGTTTCTAGATACATAACACATGGGACCCATGCATCCTCAGGGCTGCCCTCCCCCCCGTTTTTTTTTAGAAAGGGAGGGGGATGTCTCTTTCCTAGGCATCTCCAAGTTCCAGGAGGGAGATAGAAATGGCAGTACCCTCTGGAAGCATGAGGACCCTGGGTGAGGGCAGAGAAAGAAGGATAGAGATGGAGCCAGCCCTGGACGGCTCCAAGCACCCAGAGTAGCAGTCAGGAAGTAGCAGCTGGCTCAGGAAGGGGAGGGGTGGGCGGGACAGGTCTCCCAGGCCATCCCCCACTGCTGAGCCCTGTCTCTCTGCTTCCCAGCTTGGAGGCTGGCGAATCTCCGGTAATTGGACTTCCTTAGACTTTAACCGAACCCTGAGCCTTCTGATGAGTCAGTATGGTTATTTCCCATTCTTCAGAGCCTACCTGCAACCTCATCCTACCCTTCCACACACGCCAGTCATTCAGGTGAGGGGCGCACCAGCACACAGCAGGACCGGGCCTGCCTCGACTTCTAGCCTAGCATCTCCTAGAGGAAGGTTGTGGGCTGGACAGATAGGACAAATGGGCAACATAGATAAGATATTTATCTTGAGGGAAAATTATCAATGTGACAGTCAGGGATACTAGGTGAGATCAGAGAAGGGAGCAGGAGAGCCAGTCCTGTGAAGATTGAACTAGTTCCTATCTTCCTGACTGCTTATCTGGATCACCCCCCCAACAGCCTTTTAATTAGCCCCCTCATCTCCAGTATTGTCCTCCTCTTATCTACTCTTGAGTTTTGCTGGAGGGACCTTTCTAAACCAAGAGCTAATTATGCTATTGTCTCTGTCTAAATGCCTCCAGTGGCTTCTCCAGGTCCAGGTCGTCAGGATCTAGCTCTTAACCCCCCAGTCTCCAGTTTTATCTCCTGCCACATCCCTTGTCCCCCTTAAACCTCAAGCCATGCTCTGTCACTTCTAGCTTCAAGAATATTCCTCAGTGCTTTTCATCTACGTTTCTCTTTGCTTGCAACACTACTCCCCAACGCTATTCCCACACTCAGCCTGGAAAACTCTTACATGTTTTTCAAATTTGGGGTTTGATTATTATTTCTTCCAGGAATTCTTCACTGACACCCTAGCTATGTGTTAGGTAGACCCCTCTATCCTCCCAGCTTCCCAAGCTCTCATCACTGAAGACCGTGTTAAAGACTGTGAGCCCCTTAAGAACAGGACCATACCTTACTCACCTCTGTTCCTCAGGACCTAGCACAGGGCCAGGCATCTAGAGGCCCATGGAAGATGTTTGTTGAGCAAGTTAATAAATAAAAATGTTTAAGGCATCGGTATTGTTGTAGATAATGCAATGCCATCTATTTGGCCCCTGCCCTCAAAAATTCCACAAAATTATATGGGGATGAATATATAAGAAAAGCTGTTAATCAGTATGAGACACTCTAAAATTCAGCTCTAAAGGGTATGTTCAGGAGCTTCTGATGTGGTCTTTAGGGAGTACCTAAGATCTGAAATAGTTAAGGAATGGCTCAGAGAGGGGAGAACGTGAGCTGAGCCTTGAAACATGGTGAATCACGCAGGTGAAGGTGAAGTTAAGGGCATGAAAAGGACTTCGGGAAAGTCCTGAGCTAAGGCTGGAATGGTATGACTCTTCTGTGGGGTCAATGAGAAGGCTGGTTTATTGAACAGAGGATTTGGGGTAGGGGTGAGGTGCAGTGGGAGATAAGAGAAGAGTAAGGCTGAAGACATGAGGTTGGGCCTGATTATTCCTGGCCTAAGAAGTCAGATGGAGGTGATTGCTTCTGACTTCGGGGGAAAAAATATGGCTATGCATTGAGTGTAAGCAGAGGGAGCGATTTTGTAGGTCAACCTGGAGTGGTTGAGGAATCTAGGTGAGCAATTTGGAGCAGTTTAAGATGATTGTGGTAGAACTTGAAAGGAAAGGCCAGGAATGAAGATTTAGGCAGCTTCATCTCAGTGGTAATGGTCCGTGGTGCTTCTAAAGGACTTGGCAACTGGTTGAATGTAAATGCAGAAAATGGAAAAGTTGGAAAATTAGTTTTCCACAGTTTTGATGTGGTGTGAGTAGGAAGAGGGCAGTTACCATCAACTGGAGACTGGATGGACTCTGAGGATGGACTTCAGAGGGAGTACCCCACCAAGGGGCCTGGGGGCAGGGAGGGGGTATGAGACCAGCATGGCTGTGCCACAGAGGACAGGGGAGGAGTGATTCAGCAGGGAAGGATCATCATGGATTCCAGAGATTTCTGATCTCAGAAAATAAACGATAATACCATTGAGAACCTTCTAGAAGAAAGTTTTGAAAACAGTTTTGGAAATGGACAGATTGTACAGAGTTTAAGAGGAAGGCAAGAAAGTTGGAGCAAGAAAGGGTCATGGATGACTTTATTTCTTCAAAGTGTGGACATAAAATGTGACAAAGGAGCCAAGCGAAAGATTTTTCAAGATGGGGAAAGTATACAGTCCGAGGAGCGGGCGGGATATTGAAGTTGGAGTAGAAAAAGGCATAGTTTGGGAGCAAAGATCAGAACAGAATCAAGGACATGCCAGGACTAAGGTGGGGCAGGCAGATGAGGTAAGTGAGCCACACACCTATGTACAAAATCAAAGAGGCTACCAAAAACAGTAACCAAAATAAATATTTTTAAAAATAAAAAAAAAAGGTTAGAGAGGGAGGGAGCCAAAACATAAGAGACTCCTAAAAACTGAGAACAAACTGAGGGTTTATGGGGGGTGGGAGGGAGGGGTGGGTGGGTGATGGGTATTGAGGAGGGCACCTGTTGGGATGAGCACTGGGTGTTGTATGGAAACCAATTTGACAATAAATTTCATAATAAAAAAAATTTTTTTAAGCCAATGCAAAAACCTGTGATGATCAAAAAATATCAAATTTTTGTTAATTGTGGATTTTTTGGGAAAGAGGTCCTTTCCCCCTAAAATGGACCAAAATTTTATTGCAGACTTAAAAAAAATCTATAATTTTTCTTCAAAATGGATAAAAGATACAGTCTAGATTTTCAGAAAAAAAAATCTGTGATGAACAAAGTTTTGCTATTATAGTCAGCATGGATTTTAGCTTTGATTTTTATTTGAAAAATATCGGTTAAGACATTGATCTTCATTACTGTTTTCAGTACCTCTTAAATTTTGCACCTGAGATGGCTCCCCCCTCCCTTAACCCTGGACTTGGACCCATCACAGGGGCTGGCCCCCTTCAGGACACGGATTAGTGGGCTTCTCCCTTGACAAGCACCCCAAAACTGGTTGAAGCACCCGCCCTGTCCTCACATTTTCCATGTCTGTATAATATAAAGAGTATCCTTTCCCCCCTTGCCCCCGACCCCAATCCCTCCCTCTCTTGCTGTCTTCTCTCACACCTTCTCTGTGTCCTGAAGCTGTCTCCTGTAGCACCTTCCCCATCCTCCCACACCTGTCCTCTCCTCCCTCCACGCTCCCTACTTCTCTCCAGTATCTCTTGTGTCCAGATAGACCAGCCAGAGTTTGATCTTCCCCTCAAGCAAGAGCAGGAACAGAAGATCTATGCTCAGGTAAGATGCCTCCATGGACAAAGGTCAGGCCCTGACCTCTGATGCTCGGAGAAAGGCTGGGGCCTCTGGTGGCTGTGACTGATGTTGCCCCTCCCCCAGATTGTGCGGGAATACCTGGCTTATCTGAGTCGGCTGGGAGCCTTGCTAGGAGGAGACCCAGACAAGGTGCAACAACATGCCTTCCTGTCCATCTCCATTACCTCACAGCTGTTTCAGTTTCTGAGGCCCCTGGAGCAGCAGCAGGCACAGAAGAAGCTCTTTCAGCTGGTCACTATTGACCAGCTGCAGGTGCCTTGAACCGGGGACTGGAGGAGGATGGGCAGGAGGGTTTCTCTCCTAAACTTTCTGGATCTCCTGAAATCCTTTCTCCTCATTCCTTAATTCCTTTCCATCCCTAACTCTCCCAGGCCCATCCCTTTCCCCAACCATCCCCTTCCCCACCCCCTCTCAAACCCTGAGGGAGAGGACCCCCCTCTCCTGCCTCCTCTCCTCCTTTTCTGTCCCCCTCAGCCTTGTGTCCCTCCTCTAAGGAAATGGCCCCTGCCATCGACTGGTTGTCCTGCTTGCAAGCGACATTCACGCCAATGTCCCTGAGACCCTCCCAGCTCCTCGTAGTCCATGACCTGGAGTATTTGAAAAACATGTCTCAGCTGGTGGAAGAGCAGCTGTTGAAATACAGGTTTGCCTCAGGTGGGACTGGGGGAATATGAGGGCGATGAAGAGTCCGAGGACCTGGAGGCCTCAGGGACAAAGGAGATTGTGGAAACTGCATGCTGGTAAGGTCTTCCCAGGAAGATGGAAGGGATCCACGGGTATGTGAGGGCAGAGAAGTGTTGGGGTGAATGGCCCAAGAGAAAATGGAGGCAACAGGAAGCATGGGAGGCTTGAGGGGCACAGGGAAGGGAAAACACACATGAAGTGAGGCATTCATGTGCCCAGCACCTGGGTTTGCTGGGAGTAGAACCCAGTCTTTGAAGAGCCTCTAAGCTATAGGAGATGCTGGAAGGCCAGTCACTAGGGACAGCTCAGGCATGCATGTCTTGTCAGCAGCTAGGAGGTAGGGGTAGGAGGTGGAGGCCCATGGGGCCAGTGGATGGAGGAGGTGAAGGCTGGGGGTTCTCTTGGGGGAGGGCTGGGGGAGAGGCCATTTCTCAGCTGTGAGAGGATCCAGAGGCCCTTGCATGTGAGACTCTGTTGGGCTGTCTGCCATTCCCAGTAACTACATGGCCACTGCCTGAAGACAGGGGCTTCCTTCCAGGGACTTGGGCTCAGGGCCCTTCTTCATAGTACCTCAGTGGCAGCAGCATCTAGAGATTCTTTTTAAGGAAGTGAAGGACCATTCTTGTGGGTGTGAGCAGGTTTATGTAAAGCTATAAATCAGACCTGGTGAGAGTTGACAGCAGGGCAGAGGAAGGTCTCAGGTCCCAGCTTTGCTGTGCTTAGAAGATACATCTTAAGGTGAGCTGAGATTTCTTGGTTGGGGAAGTAGATGAATCTGTTTTGTTACATTTTTAAGTCTAGTCTTCATCTAGCCCAGACGCTTCACTCCCTGCAATTTGAGAAGTCACTTCTGCATCTAGTTCCTTCTATGACCATTTTCCAACTCACACCAAGAAAAGCTCTTCTTGACTTGTTCAAAGGTCAAGCCACTATTTTCTATAGATACAGAAGAGAAGGGGCTTCCTTCAGGAATATCCAGGTGACTACACAAGGGCAGGCTGTTCTTGAGGCACCTCGAGAGCCCTGAGTGTATGTGTGACTTTCCCTCCACAGAGACTTTCTGCAGAGCCACATGATCTTGGGGCTGGTGGGGACCCTCTCTCCAGCCCTGGACAGTAAGTTCCAGGAGGCACGCAGATCACTGATCCAGAAACTGCGGGAGCTGACCCAACGACCACCCATGGTGAGGAGAGAAGGGAGGAATTTTCCCAGATTGGGGGCTAATGGAGCATCTGTCATTTTGAGGGATAATTGTTGGTGTATCTCTCCCATGGAGAGGGCATGGGGGCAGATGCCATTCAATGTCTGGATTTTCCATAGAAGCAGACAGGCTGTGCATACAGTGGTTATGTTGAGAACTGAGATGCCAGGTACCAGAACTTTTGGCACACATCTGGCTACTTTTACAGCCTTTTGCTGAATATTAAGTTTAAATATAAAACTTTAAAATTATCAGCAATTGCTTTTCCTTTCAATGACCTTTAAACTATTTGCCTAGTTAGTTATCCAGAACTCTGTGATTTAAGGACGTGGACTTAAAGCTTGGGATTTGTTGGGATGCAAGACATGACCAGCAAGTGGCCTCTCCTCTGTTTAGGTGCTTCCAGTGTTTGATGTTCAAGGGTGCTTCCCAAAGAGTTCATCTCTGGCATCCAGTGGGATCTGTGGGGTCATAGCATGGGCTTCACAGTGCAGAGCCTGATATATCTGAGGTGGTAGTTCTGTGCCAAACACACTAACCAAAGTCTCCTGTGTTGCATAAGATGTGGAGACACTCCTTTACCAAGAACTTTGAAATCCTAGGTCGGACACATCCAGATGCAAGTGAAGGTATCTAGAACGTTAGATATGCTCCAACCTGAGTACAGGCCTCAGTGTAGTCTTGAAAAGCACATTTTTTTTCCCTTCATAATTTGTGGACCATTTCTGTGTCTTGGAGAAACTCACTGCTTTGACAACTTGAAATACCCGTGGAATTCAAAGAGGGTAAATGGGTGCACAGGGACTGGCATGTAGTTATTGAGTATCGGGAGTGAGACATTTTTCTTTTTTTTAATAGGTTCCTTTTCAAATTAAATTAAATCAAATTTTTTAATGATTTAGAAAATTTATTTATTTATTTATTTATTTTGAGAGAGATAAAGAGAGAGCATGAGGAGGGGAAGGGCAGAGAGGGAGGGAGGGAGGAAGGGAGAGAGAAACCCAAGCAAGCTCTGCACTGCCAGCATAGAGCCTGACACAGGGCTTGAACTCATGAACTGTGAGATCATGACCTGAGCCAAAACCAAAAATGGGAAAATTAACTGACCCAGGCACCCCAAAGTTCTTTTTTTAATGTTTATTTATTGGGGGGGAGGGGCAAAGAGAGAGGGAGAGCAAGAATTCCAAGCAGGCTCCTTGCTGTCAGTGAAGAGCCTGACATGGGGCTTGAACTCACTGGGGCTCGAACTCACGACCCATGAGATCATGACCAGAGACAAAATCCAGAGTCAGATGCTTAACCGACTAAGCCATCCAGACGCTCCAGGAGTGAGACATTTTTCTAAACCCTTTAGATAGATATGAACTGAATTAATCCTCAGAAGAATCCTGTGAGGCAGGAACATCATTTTATTCCTGTTTTATGACAGGGAAATTGAGGCACAAAAGCTAAGGAACTTGCTCAAGGTATTACACCTAGTAAGTTGGTAGATCTAGGATTTGAATTCTGGCAGTCTGGCTCCAGGGTCTGCGTGCTTAATCCTTTGGCTAAGAAACAAACAAACAAACAAACAAAACAACAGTAAAACACTCCTTTTTGGGACTTTTCTCAGGTTGGTAAGTGCCCAAGAAGCTTCTGCTCAGCCTTTCTCTTGACACGGATGAGGCTGACAGGGCTCCAGCTCCTCTTAGTTAACATTGCTACAAAATCCCTGTCAACCAATAGCTTCCTGTCAATCCTAGAACCATGGTCTGATGGCACTTCTTGAAGGACGTAAATGGGCCAATATTGAAATCACATTTAAAGGACAGGAAAGTCTTATAAATTGCTGAAGCCGCCATCTTTTGTATACTTCTGTACGTCTGTTATATCTATTATGTCCATCCTCATTATACCCATTAGGATTTATAGTTGTCCTTGGGCTTGAAAATTGAGTCAAGTTCTACCAACAAATAGAATAACAGTTGATATGAGGGTTACTGTGTATCAGGCACTGCATGGAACACTTAACGTGGATGATTTTATTTAATTCTCCAGAAACACTCCGAGGTCCTCAGAAAGGGCAAGTGACTTTCCCCAGACCACACAGCTCATAAGTGAAGGAACAGGTTTCAAAACAGATCAGTCCTGCTCATGAGGACATGTTGTTAATCACATACTATGTAGGATTGAGGAATGAGTGGGTAGGAAAACAGAAAATGAGTTTGAGAATTCTTTCTACAAAGGTCAAGATAGTAAATACTTTTGGTTTTGTGGCCCATTACAGTCTGTGTTGCAACCACCCAGCCCTGTCCTTGTAGCACAACAGCAGCTGCACGTGGAGTGAATGAATGGGTGTAGCTGCGTTCCCCAAAGACTCTGGCTCACACAACAAATGCTCAGAGTTCCCAAGAGGGACACATGAGGGAGGGTTTGAATGGCAGTGGTGGATCTCCATGCCGGAGGTGGGACAGAGGCAGTTGCCTAGAGAGTTTAAAGGGTTTTCTGGTGGGGTGCCTGGGTGGCTCAGTCAGTTGAGTGTCTGACTTTGGCCCAGGTCTTGATCTTGTGGTTCGTGGGTTTGAGCCCTGAGTTGGGTTCTGAGCTATCAGCTCAGACCACCACATGAACAAAAGACAGAGGTCCCTGCCCTCAGACACTTATGCACTGATGAAGGAAGAAAGACAATAAACTAAGTGAATAAAATATATTAGGGCGTGATTAGTGTTATGGAGAAACACTCCAGAGACATGGCGTGCTAGGTGGAGAGTGCGTACGAGTGGGTCAGGCAAGCTCATGCGGACTTGGGGTCATTAATCACTAATGTTTCTTTATGGTTCAGCCAGTTATGAAGCCACACAAATTACACTATCTTCCAACACGGAGTTCTCCATCTAATTCACAAGGACTCAATTTGCGGTTTTACTAAAAGCCTCCATGAAACCAGTGCTAACACAGTGAGGGAGTACATTAAGATTTACAGAATGATTTTGATGTGTTGCTTCACCTGATCTCCTGAGCGGTGCTGCCAGGAAGGTAGAACAGGTAGTACTCTCATGGTGACAGTTCGAGTAGCTGAAGTGCAGGGGTTTAAGTTAATAACCCACATTTGGTAAATGCTGAATTCTCTGTTCAGAGGTAGTATTTGGTAGCTCCTTGAGGATGAATCTGGCCAATACATGTGTTTTCTTGGCCTTAAAGCTTTTTACAAACTTTTAGTTAATCACCAGAAGTCAAAAATTAGGAGATGGTGTGTTGATAGTCACATTTCCAGCATTTGTGTGTGTGTGTGTGTGTGTGTGTGTGTGTGTGTGTGTGTGGTACATGGGAAGCTTGAGCAGCACCAGACTAGGCTTCTCCAGGGGTCACGAGTGACTGGGGCTGAGTGGTGCAGCTCTCTTCAGCCCGGCTGTGCTGTACCTGTTGCCCTGGCCCCACCATGCCCCATGGGCCTGATGCTGGCTGCTTCTCAGTTACATCACCACATGGCCCCTACCTGAGTTCATGACTCCAGCTCTCTTAGGTTATCCTGGTTTGATGAAGCTTTGAACCAGAAAAATTGTTATTATTTTGGCATTATTTGTCCTCAGTGATCCCCAGAAATCCCTTAGTAGTTACATACTATTTTCCAAGTATTCAAAAATGATCAGTCCAATGACTCATTCTAGAATTTCCTTTAGAAATTAGCATTAAGGATTCCTGGCTGGCCTGTAATCTCCAAAATCTCTTTCCCTCTATGGCAACTTAAGAAAATTTTTGTTTCCTCCAGACTCCTGGAATTTTTTCTGATTTCTGTTATTTCTTAAAGTGTTATTACTTATGGTTCTAAGCTTATATCTGCAACTTTTCTTTTGTTCCCTAAAATTAATCTACTGGGTGTCAATATCTTGGATCTGAAGTATTTCTTTCATTTTTTTTATATTATGGCAATGATTATTCCCTATATTTCTCTTTGTCTCATATATTTGTAATACATATGGGATGCTGTGTCATTCCATGTCTTGAGAGACAGCGTGGATACTCATAACCCCCAGTAGATGAATATTTAACCTGTCAACCTCCATCCCTGAGACCGACATTTATTTAAAGATTCTGGAAGTCATTTTCCTGCTCATGGGAGATGTGACCCAGCACAACAGTGATGAAAAGAATCTCAGAGTTTCACAGGAGTTAGCAATGGGTAGTCTGAGGTGGCATCTGTGTTCTCCAGGAACCAGGTCAGAGTCTGCTGTGGCCCAAGCTATGAGCACAGGCATGGAAGAGGCAAAATCTTTTGGAGAAATGGGTGGGCATTAGCAGAAGGGATCAGGAAACAGCTCAAGAACCAGGAGGTGTGAAAAGGGCAGGCAGATCACACTACCAAGCTGAAGGTTGATGCGTTTGCTGCTGCTCCAGCGGTAGAGCCTACCTCCCACACCAACAGCCTGATGAAAGGCAGTCTCCAATCCAAGCCCTTTGTCAGGAGGGCTGTGAGAGATGGACAGACACTGAAGGTGGCCCGCAGATCCTGCCCTTGACCCAGTCATGGCCATCAGATCTATGTTTCCTTTCACTTCATCTTTGCTTTTCACAGTTGTGTTTTAGAGCTGCCACTAATACACAATAGAAGCATCTGACTCCTTATCCTCACAAGAGGAGAAGTCCTTAACAGACCTCACAGTGAGGGGACAAGAACAAAAAATGTGGGCAACCAGGTCTGGAGCAGCCTCCAAAATGGTAAATGTCCTAACAGGCAGAGGCCCAGGAGCTCCTTCTTCCGTGACAACAATACTGGTCTTCCATTTCTGTTTCCTCTCTTGTGGGAAGCCCCACAAACTCTCTCTCTAATTTTGGCACCAGAAAGCATGGTAGCAGCCTAACCATCTTCCCTGTGAGGAGATCTGTGAAGAGTCAATAAGTTACAGGAATGGAGTCTTGTGACTTCATCCCACTTAACCCAAACTGGCATGTTAGCTGTGTTTTCAAAGTCCCAGCTCAGCTCTCCCCCAGGCTGGTGCTCTCACCCTAAGCCCCTTGGGCATGTTTCTCTGTTTGTCTTGTGTCATCTCTGGGCCCCCTTTATGGTCAGCTCCTCAAAGCTATCCAAGCCCACCACAAACATCCCCCCCCCACCCTCCACCGAGCATCTCTCTCTTATGTTGCTTATTTTTTCTGTCCCTGTGCTAAAAACACCCTAGTTGCCCAAGACTCTACTGAGTTTTTGTCTAACCATCTTTCTGCCTTTGAAGTTGATAATGTCCCTCATCTCATACTATTTTCCCTGATTTCATCCAAAGTTTCTTAGCTCTCTGAATTCATGTTTAGTCTTTTTGTCCCCTTCTCCCACCAAACAGTATGGGGTCTAAAACCCATTTTCACTCTGACCGTTTTCTTCTTTATAAGACAAGATCCTATCATATGATCCACGGTAACCATTTGGAGAGGCAGGGAGAGGGGCAGAAAAGAAGAGAAGAATTACCTTCTCCAGTTTCCATTTTAGATAAAGAAACATGGAAGGGTGGCTGCCTTGGCTGGGCTACCAGTGTGGTGCATGTGGCGGGTGGGGATGGAGTTGCCAACAGACCTTCTATGGTAAGAGGTTTGGTATGTAGTCCTCTCCTATCCAGGAGCCTTTCTGTTCTCCAGAAGAATACCTCAGAGAGGACTTGCTTTCAATGCAATAGTCAATAAATAAGGATGATTTGCCCAATCCAGGCTCACGAGACTGATTCTGGAAGACATAAACCCCTTTTTACCAAGCAGCAATAGCCCATGTGTATCACCAAAAGGGAAAATGAAGTAAAGTGGGACAAACCCAGAAAGACCAGGAAAGAGAGTATCCTCTGGGGGTCAAGATCTAGACAAGATTGACCTGGAGAGATGGATGAGAAAGAACCCTTGACAGGAGCCATTCATTCGAGTTTTGTCTCTGCAGCCCACCAGCCCTCGATGGATGAAGTGCGTAGAGGAGACAGGAGCCTTCTTTGAGCCTACCCTGGCAGCCTTGTTTATTCATGAGGCCTTCAGTCCGAAAACCCAAAGTGCTGTATGTGAGGGCTCTTCCCCAGCCCATGTCTCTCTACCCCTTCCCACCCAACCATTCTCTCCTAATTCTATTCACTGTGCCCTTCTTGATGGTCTGCATGGGTGGGGGTGGCGGAGGGTGGGGGTGTCAGCCAGTCACAGAGAGAAAGAGTGAACTATGCGAGGGATGCCAAAGGAGGCTAGGCCATGCTGTGTCCCTAGGGTTTGCCTAGTTTTTCTATGAGACACAAGTGTATACAACATGCACGAATTTGGGTAAGTTTCCCAACTTCCCTGCTCTTATGCTTCTTCAACCATAAAATGAGAAAATTGAACTCCGTGGCCTCTATGGCTACTCCCTGTTTATCTATGATTTTTTAACAACACAGGAAATGGTATGAGAATGGAATGATATCATCTTAAGAAGTGCAAGTAAATGAGTACTGAGTAGTCTTTGCGTGCCTACTATGTGGCTAACACTCTTGTTAGCACTTGGCATGAACTACTTTAATTGCTAGTATTATCCTAACGTTAGAGAAGAGAGAACTGAAGCGCAGAGAGGTTAGATAACTTGTCCACAGTCACACAACTACCAAAAAGTAGAGTCAGGATTTGAATTCAGGCTTCAAATATTGTCATCCATTTTCCTCTATCAAGAAAGGATAAAAACAAGATGGTAGACGGCTGGGAAAGCAGTAACTACACAGTCAGTTGTGAAGCTGGGAAAACTTCAGCTTGTTGGAAAGCTGAAGAGCCCAGAAAGATGGAGAGAGGAAATGCATGCCTTAATAAAAAGAGTGTGAGGACAAGGGCTCTCAAGAACAGAGAAGGGAATGATGGTCCTCTTCCTTTGTTTTCTGAGTGGATTGTTGGCCAAGGGTAAGGACAGCATCTCCCTCCCCTGGCAGGCTGAGATCTTCCCACGGAAAGGAACTGTCTCCCCTATCAACCCTCAGGACTGACCAGCTCCCACCTTCCCTTTATGTTCTTGGTACCTCCTTTCTGTCTCCACAGATCTCTGTGCCCTGGGTTTCCAGTCACCTAGTAAATATTACTTTCTGCTTTCTCTTTGGAGTTCTTCCCCCTTCTCTGGTAGCTCCCAGGGGCCAAGGCCCTTCCTAGAGGCCCAGGGGGCAGAAACCCAGACCAAGGCTGACCCTGATCCTGTGTCTCTATCCGGGCCCCTACACAGGCCATGGAACTATTCACTGCAATCAAGGACACCCTCATCGCTCGCCTCAGGAGGGTTCCCTGGATGGATGAGAAGACCCGGAAAGAGGCCCAGGATAGGGTAAGTCCAGGAGTGAGAGACAGAAGTAAGGGTGGAATTGAGTTTTGGGCCCAGAGATCACAGTGACAGAAAGACAATGCAAAGGCACAAGAACACATGGCAATGTAAACACCAGTATGCCATACACACATCCTGGTGACAATATAAAAGGTGGGACCGGGGCAGTGAACACAAGAAATTCCCTCTGATAGACTTGGGGTAGCTGGGTTTCTTCTACCTTTTGTGTCTCTCCCCAGGTCACCCAACTGCAGGTGAAGATGGGGGGCCCTGAATGGGCCCTGAAGCCATCACTGGCCAGGGAGGAATACAACGATGTGGGTCCCTGCCCTTGCCAGCTCCTCATTAGTCCTCAGCTTCTCCTCACCTTCTGACTCGCCCAAATGGCAGGCAATCTGTTTGCCCTGGGCTATCCTAACTGACCCCTTCCTTGCCCTGGTATTGGCTGGGTTTTATGGGTGAATATCCACACTGTGGGTCTTGCCAGCAGAAGAAAGGAACCTTTTCAGGTCACAATAAGTGTGTGTGCACACGTGCATGCATACATTCTTGGGACTTGCCCGAGTGTGTTTATCTGTGCGCTGATTCATGTGAAGCCTGTCTGCGTCGATGTGGTGTCATTGTGCTGCTTTCTACTGTACTGTGGATGTCTGTATGTCGGGGCTTACCGTCTGTGTTCAGATGTACCCATCGGCGTATATCAGTGTGCATCCGTATTTGTCTCTGTGTATCCGAGTCACCTCCTGCCTCCTCCCAGATACAGCTTGGACCCAGCTACCTGCAGTCCTTCCTGAGCTGTGTCCGATCTCTCCGAGCTAGAATTGTCCAGAACTTCTTGCAGTCTTTCCCCCAGCACAGGTATAGGAGCAAGGGAGACATAGACACTGCATCCCAGAAATGCCTATTCAAGATTAGCAGGAAAGAAAGCTGGGGGCCTGAGGGAACAGGAATGGTGACAGTAGTTGGGAGGGTGGGGCCTCCCATATGTCTGGTGGGCAGGGCCATACGTGACGGAGCTGGTGTTCATACGTGCTCTTCCCATAGGTGGCAGGTGTCCACCTGGGGGGTCAGTGCTTACTATTCAATATCTGACCATGTGGTGGTCTTCCCAGCCGGACTCCTCCAACCTCCATTCTTCCACCCTGGCTACCCCAGGTAGGGGCCGTTCTATGAGGGTGGGCAGGGGATTTCCCAAGGGCGATGGACAGACATTATGATGTATAGGATTCATGGTTGGTGAACTGGGGTCAAAAACTTTGAAGGACTCTTGGAGTAAGATAAACCTTTGTCTTCCCAGAGCCGTGAACTTTGGCGCTGCTGGCAGCATTATGGCCCGTGAGCTGCTGCGCATCTTCTCCCAGCTGTGTGGGTAACAGTGGGCCATTGGGAGGTGGGACCATTGGGAATCCAGGTGAAGGCCCTAAACGAGGCCAAAGGAAGAGAAAGGGAGGGCTCCAGGTGGCACAGTTAAGAATCTTTAGCAATGCTTTGGGGGGCTAGCCCAGTCTGTGGTACCCCCTGGTCCTCATCCTTATTCCATATCTCACCATTTCTTTCCCTTGCCCCATTTTCAACAGTACTCCCTGAGGGCTGCCCAGCCTGTGACACCCATGCCCTACAGGGGGCGCTTCTGTGCCTGAAACGCCACTACCAATCCATTCCGTTACCCAGCGGACTCTCCTTCAATGGCTCTTGGACACTACTGGAGAATGCCGCCGACATCAGGGGGCTGGCCATTGCACTGCAGGTAACTCCAATCCCAAGGGCCAGGATCTATCTTCACAGGTTTTTCCTTCTGCCATCCCTTGTGCAAACATAGTTGTAAAGCCTCCTGCCCTTCACACCCTCACTGAGCAGATGGCAGTTTGGGAATCCCCCTCTGACCCCACAGATCCCTCTTTTCTAGGTTATCTATAGATCTCACAAGTACATTTTTTTCCTGGCTCAGACCAGTGTGTCTGTGGAACTTGGGCAAAAGGTCCGTGAACTGGTTTTCAGCATTGTGGGTGGGGCATCAGACTTCTAAGTGGCCATGGGTCTAGAGTCTAAGGGTTACTTGCCATCCCACCCCCATATCCAGGCGTACAGCAGGAGGCTGTTAGGGTACTACGGAGAGACCATCCTGCCCAACCTGGACCTCAGCCCTCTACAGCTCTTCTTCCGAAGCTATGCCCAGGTAGGCAGCGGCCACCTCCCTCCACAGCTCGCTCCATGTCAGATAAGTACCTTATTGGCAATGCTTGAAGAGGGGTGCCTCCCTGAAACACCTTCCCCCAAACAGCCCCAACCCTCTGCCACAGATGTCCCCGCTGTCATCTTTTCATACGTGCTCCTTGGGACCATCTTTTCATATTTCTATAAATTCTTCTACCAAACTCATCACCCTCTTCAAAAACAGAAAAAAATTCTACTGCCAAATCCCTCTCTGAGATGAGCCCAACTTTTTCTTCTTTCATTTCTCCTAAAAAACGAACCTTCAACAGACTGTCTATAGACCATATTCCTTGTTGGAGACCTCACCCCCCCCAGGTCCCCACATGAGTACCACATGCTCCCTCAACAGACACTGTCCCCAGTTCCTCAGTATACTTAAAGACCCCTCAGGGCGCTTGGGTGGTTCAGTCAGTTGAGTATCTGACTCTTGATTTTAGCTCTGGTCATGATCCCAGGGTCATGAGATTGAGATCCAGCGCAGAGCCTGCTTAAGATTCTCTCTCTCTCTCTCTCTCTCTCTTTCCCCCTCATCCTCTCTAAAAAATAAAAATAAAAAAGACTCCCTCACGGAGTTTTTATAATAAACCCCACCTCCCCACCTTTCAGTCACTTACGAATGATCTGATTACACAGCCCATGCCCTCCCTCACACACATCCTGCCAGATAAATGACCTACAGGGGCATCTAGGTGCCTCAGTTGGTTAAGCATCAGACTTCAGCTTAGGTCATGATCTTGCAGTTTGTGAGTTCGAGCCCCACATCGGGTTCTGCACTAGACGGTGTGGAGCCTGCTTGGGATTCTCTCTCTCCATCTCTCTCTCTGCCCCTGTCACGTTCTTTCTCTCTCTCTCTCTCAAAATAAATAAACAAACTTATAAAACAATAAATTACATGCAAATGTGTGGCCCTATCTCTGCTCTCATCTCTGTCTGCTGTCCCTAGTCACTACATTGGCACCAGGTCTGCCTCGTCCTCCTGACCCTGATGGACCCTACTATTCTGCTCTTCTGCTTACCCTGTGTGGACCTCTCTTTCTCCACAGGTGATGTGTAGGGAGCCCAGCACCTGGGAACCCCAGGATCCTCACAGCCCTCCCATGCTTCGAGTACATGGGCCCCTCAGCAACACGCAAGCCTTTGCCAGACACTTCCACTGTCCGCGTGGTGCCCTCATGAACCCCTCCAAACGCTGCCAGCTCTGGTAACCTGGCTACCACAGAGACTCCAACTTAGATGTAACAACACCTCCCTGCCCCATCCATGGAATCAGACGCTATCTCCTTTCCCTTTCCCTTCCAAAAATAAAAGCTGGCACTTGGCTTCTGACTCTCCATTAATGACTCTTTCCTAATATGTTCTATGCCTAGAAGTCAGAGAAGATAAGAGGAGAAAATGCCAAGAGAATTCTGTAGACACAAGAAAAGTGAAGAAACCAAAGGGTCTAAAGGTCAGTGGGCCAAAGGTTGGGCGATTAAACAGACCAGTTAGAGACAAAAGGGCTTTGGTTAAGTCTCAGAAAGCTGTCCCCAAATGTTTTCAGGACTTTACTGCTATTACTTTTATTGTTGCTGCCTCTTTCCCCTAATGTGCTGTCCAGAGCAGAGCCGGGAAAGGTGTGGGAAAGAAAAGGCCATGGGTCTGGTGTCTCCGGCCCTGGGAGAAGGTGCTCAGAGCATGGTGAGGCAGTCAGGCTGGGGCAATGGACAGTTGAAAGGCCAGCACCAGGATCTCTCAGATGCTGCATCCTGAGGTGACGAGCCACTGGCGAGAGGCAGGAAACTGTGTGTATGCCTCCCCTTGGGAGTAGTGACCTGGAGCCCGGTGGGGAAGAGGGGGTCAGTAAGCTATCATGAAATGGAAGTAGATAGCAAGGTCCTCATCCAGGAGCCAGGCTACCACCTCAGCCTCAATGTCCCTCATAAAAAAACCATGATGCTGGCCAGATTGAAGCAGAAGGCTAGGTTAAATAGGTGGTCACGAAGGGCTGCTGTGTCTGATGTCCCGTCATCCTCTTGCTGGGCCATGTCCACAACCTGCCACATCTCCCCCACGGAGGAGGCCACAAAGTGCTCTTCAAAGTTCTCTTGATCCTGGTCTGCAACCGTGGAGAGGGGGAGGCACTGAAAGGGCCGATCCTAACCTGCCCCCGCCCCGATCCTGGCCTATACCAGAAAGGTGATGAAGTTAGAGAGTCTGAGAAGAAGTTAGGGCCTGGGGCTTTTGGCCCAATTGTGCATCCCCTTATCCTTGGCCAGGGAGGTGGTGCTCCATCTGGAGGTCTCCTCTGGTCTGTATTCAATCACAGCCCCAACTCAGGTGCGCACATACCCCATTTCTACCTCAAACGGCCTCCTCCAAAGCATTACAACACTTGGGGTTGGAGGGACCACCCCAGGGAAGGGATAGAAACTACAACCTCTTCCAAGATAAATGCACCCCTGCCCATACACACGAAAGCCACCTGTGTGGTGCTCTAGCCAGCCCGTGGTATGTCTCTGAATACGTCCCCTGCTAAGACCTGCTCTAAACCCTTTACCTGACTCTCTCACGCTACAATAATAAGGGACTGGGCTTCTCTCCCCACAACCCGACCTATCTCAGGTTTCACTCCAGCCTGATAGGAACTGGGGGGCTGACTCCAAAGAGGTCTGATCCCTAGCTCCAGACACTGTTGTCCTACCTGTGGAGGGTGTTTTCTCGTTCTGACTCCTCTCGTTGGGATCCAGGCTGCCTTTCTGAAGCTTCGCTCCCTTGACCCGCAGCAGCAGCAAGATGGCGGCCAGGAATGCTGCCCTGCAGAGCTGGGAGCCCAGGGAAGTCATGGGCCTGCCCATCCACCACCTTTGGTCTTCCCTACTCCCCTATGCCCAGTCGGCTCCCCCCACCTCCCTCCCCTGTCCCTGTCCCAGCCCTTACCACTTCCCTGCACCATTTTCTTCCCTTCCCTTCCATAGGACCTCTGACTTCATGAGCTTTGTGACATCATAGCCATGGGCCTGCCCCTCATTCAGGTCACTAGAGAGTTCCCTTGCCAGGCAAGAGAGTGGTGAGTAGCCAGCAGAGGCTTCTAGGATGATCCTACTGCATCATCCTGTGGAGGGCAACAAAATGACTTCAGAGTTTGTGAAGTACTTTCACATCCATTACATCATGAGATCGATATAGCAACTGGGACTCAAAGTAGTAGTGTCATCATACCCATCATATAGATGAGGAAACTGAGGTTCACAAAAGAAATGACTCTTCTGCTTAACATCACACAGACAATAAAGGGCGGAGCAGGACTCTAGACCACCTCTTTTTGTTTTAGTGTTTATTTATTTATTTTGAGAGAGAGGGAGGGAGAGAGAATCCCGAGTAGACTCCATGCTGTCAGTGCAGAGTGTAACACAGGGCTCAAACCTCAAGAACATAACCTGAGCCAAAATTAAGAGTCAGGCACTTAACCGACTGAACCACCCAGGTGCCCCTTGACCACCTCTTTTGATTCCAAACATCACAGCTTCCTCTCTTCCATGCAGCCATTCTCTAAGGTAAGTGGCTTGTATAGAATGTGGCCCAGAGCAGATGTGGAAATATCGGATCCTCAAGTCCTGGGCTGTACCTGAAACTCAGGTCCACCAAAACAGAGGAAGGTAGAGAGGCATAGGTGTTGGGGGAGAAAAGAGTACACGGTGTGTGTGCATGTACATGCACACACACACACACACACACACATGCATGTGTACATAGAGAGAGAGAGACAGAGAATGGGGTACCCTGTGCCCAAGCAGAAATCATTCCCTCATTCTTCACCCTCCCCTAGACTTTCCTCTCCCTAAGCCTTTGGCCTCTTGAACTGGTAGACAAACCCCTCTTCTCTCATTTTACAGCCCCTCATACGCTCAGACACAAAGAAAAAGTTGTTAGAGGCTCATCCTCCAAACTCCTTGCTTGATGGAAGCAGAGTCTTTTTTTTTAAGTTTTATTTATTTATTTTGAGAGAGAGAGAGAGCATGCATATGAGCTGGGGAGGGGCAGAGAGAGACACAGAAAGAGAATGGGCAGAGAGAGAGAGAGAGAGAGAGAGAGAGAATCCCAAGCAGGCCTTGCGCTGTCAGCACAGAGCCCAACGCGGGCTCTTGAACTCACGAGCTGTGAGATCATGACCTGAATGGAATCAAGAGTTGGACACTCAACTGACTGAGCCACCTAGGTGCCCTGTAGTTAGAGTCTTTAAAGAAGCAGCAGCATGGCAGTGAGGCCAGGATCCCAAATAACAGATTTCCAGAAACTTGCCTCAAAGCCCCAATGCGTGCCAGGCCCGTGAAGCTGGTGAGCACAGACCTGCTGGCAGTAATGGGCGGTGGCTAATTATCTGCTTCCCAGAGCAGAGATGGCTGGGGATGGGGCAGGTGGGATTGGGGAGGTAGGATGGAGTCCTGCCCTGGTAAACCAGAAAGCAATGCAGGCCAGGAGCTACAGGGCAGGTGCTGGGGCAGGTGGGAGGAGATTGTGGGCACACTTGAGCTATCACAACCCTCTCACACCACTCGTGGAGCCCATGCATCCCACGCCTGAGTGAACCACCAAGTGCATGTGCAGGAACGTGTACCCTTTCTGGAAGATGGAATTGTAGACGTGGAGTACAGCTGGACCTCTGCTAGCAGAGTGCTCACCAGGAGGCCCCCCTGGGACAGCTGCAACCTCTTGTATACTTCCCGCCCACCCAGGCCAGGTGACTGGGGAGTGGTACATGAGGTCACTGGACGTTGGGGGAAGAAAGATTCAAGTAAGCAGGTGACCCTGTCCACCCCTACCGTGCACTCATTGACCTTTATGTCCAGGAAACAATGCTTGGGTGGAAAAAAGTCACTAATCTGGTTACTTTGGGGGAGGAGCTTCTTGGTTCCAGGCAAAAAGAGAAGCCAACCCAGGCTCAGTGCGTGTGGATGGGGAGGGCCGCTGGGGGTGGGACAGGCAGGCGTGAAAAGAACTGGGTTGTACTGACCACCGTTCCTTGCGTTTCCTCACCACCTGCTGCTGGTTCCCTGTGTTGGGAGAGACAATTCGAGCAGGAATTTAATTTGTTTTAGTACAAAAGCAATTTAAGAAGTCTGGAAAACAAAAAGGGTCAGTAATTCCACTATTCAGTGCTAATCACTTTAATGTTTTAAAGTGTATTCAAATCCTTTCCTTACATGGCTGTGGGTATGTGGGGTGGGAGTGTATTTCCTAAAAAGATAAAATCCAGGCATGATACATTTCCCTCTCCCTACATCACATCCAAATAAGAGTTGTGACTGCTTTGACACCAAGAGGCTCTGGGACCTGAAAGTGTAGTGAGGGGCTCCTGGTCCCCTAGGGGCCATCAGGGACTCTCCTGACACCGAGGGAAGCTGCTACCTGGGGGGAGAGGGGTCCTAGGTGTTCTTGTCCACAGAAGTCTGAGGGAGCATGAGAAGGGACGAGGGAGAAATAAGGTGGTGGAGGGGGGTATGACAAAGGAGAAGGAGTGAGGGGAGAAAGCCAGCGGAGAGCAGGCAACTCCTTAAAGATCAGGGGTACGGCTGACCCTGGAACAACACGAGGTTAGGGGCACTAACCCCCCAAGCAGTCAAAAGTCCAAGTATATACTTTTGATTCCCCCAAACCTAACTACTAATGGTCTACTGTTGACTACAAGCCTTACCGATAGCAAACTATCGACTGGCACATATTTTGTATGCTATATGTATTATATATTGTATTTTTATAACAAAGTACGCTAGAGGAAATACACTGTTAAGAAAATCATATGGAAGAGAAAATATGTTTACAGTACTGTGCTGTATTTATCAAAAACTATCCTCATAGAGGTGCACATGTGAATGGGGCACCTGGGTGGCTCAGTTGATTGGGTGTCCGACTTCAGCTCAGGTCACGATCTCACGGTTCATGAGTTCGAGCATTGGGCTCTGTGCTGACGGCTTAGAGCCTAGAGCCTGCTTCAAATTCTGTGTCTCCCTCTCTTCCCGCTCCTCCCCCGCTCATGCTCTGTCTCTCTCTCCTTCAAAGATAAATAAAAACATTAAAAAAAAAAATTTAGAATTGGACCTGTGCAGCCAGCCTGGGCCAGTGAGAGGGTGAAGACCCAGATGGGGGCACCTGTTCCTGAGCCCCCCTCTCTCCCCAACCCCAGCCCCAAGGACGGGGCCCTTGGTGGCGAGCCCCCCTGTACCTGCTCTGTGCGGCTCTGACTGGGCCGGCCCCTCCCCGCCCCCACTGCCTCCAGGATTAGCTTTATGGGTTGAGTATTTCTTAGGCGGGCCTCCTTCCACTGCCAGTCCCTGCTTATCAGAGCATCTACAACCCCCACCTCAACCTTATCACTCAGTCCATCTCCTTAGACTGGAAGTCCCAAGGCTTCAGAGGCCATTACCATCCCACACAGCCCCAACCCCCAGCAAAGCAGAAAGTTGCCCTACAAGGTGACCCCCCTCCCCTTTCCCAGCTGGCATCTCCCTACCACCTGGGTGAGAGCATGGTTCCTCCTGGTCTCTGGCATCCCCTCTCCCTTTCCTTATTTGTTTTCCTTTCAATTCCCCTTCTATAAAGGTCACTTTGTCCATCCTTCAATCTTGTAGTAAAAGAAGAGGGGAGTCCCCTGCTCCTGAAGACCCCCCAAGGTCCTGTGTCCCCCCAAGTCTCTCACATCTGTACAGGCCGAAGATTCAGAAGAAAAAGCAAGTTATGGCGGGGGCGCCTGGGTGTCGCAGTCGGTTAAGCGTCCGACTTCAGCCAGGTCACGATCTCGCGGTCCGTGAGTTCGAGCCCCGCGTCGGGCTCCGGGCTGATGGCTCGGAGCCTGGAGCCTGTTTCCGATCCTGTGTCTCCCTCTCTCTCTCTGCCCCTCCCCCGTTCATGCTCTGTCTCTCTCTGTCCCAAAAATAAATAAAAAACGTTGAAAAAAATTAAAAAAAAAAAAAAAAAAAGCAAGTTATGGCGGATGATTTGGAGCTAATTTTCCAACTTTAAAGCCAGTCTAGTTTTGTTACTAGCCGTGGGCCATCACCCTCCCTCTCTGTGCTCTGTCCTTCTCTTTAGAAAATTAGGAGAGCCCTCAGCCTATTCCCAGGTACCGCATCTGTCTCCCGGGTGACTCGAATTTAGTAACAAGCATTTCCAATCAGAAGAGAAATAGAAACCACCCTATTAGAAAATAACACAAAAGGTCATGTGTCCTCAGTCCTGCCTCATCATTCCTGAAGAGAGTCCCCAGATTTCTCTGTCCACCACCTCGGCTCAGCTCCTGCTGTTCCAGTTCTGGGGTCTCCCCTGACTGGGGCTCCACAAAGCTGGGAAGGAAGAGAAGTTTCACTGAGGACGTGGCCTGGAAGCCTCCGGGAGGCTGGCTGCAAGGTTGAGAACAGAGACAACCACAAAGACCGCAATGCAGACAAGCAGCGCTCAGGGCTTGGAGCCCATCTGCGGAAGGAGAACCAATAGTCACTGAACTCTTACGCTCAGGCTTTACAGACACATGAGACAGTACAATTATTGGCCCCGTTCTACAGATTGGAAGACTGAGGCCTGGGAAGCTCACTTAACTGATCTGTAAGGGGCCAAGAGCCAGAGTTCAAACCAGAACCTGCCTGATTGTCAAGCTGGAGGGCTTTTACTTTTCTACTTTCCTGTATCCCAGTAAGTGCTCACCTTGCATGTGGGGCCCACATTCTGGGCTTCATCCTTGCTCCCCCTCTACATCCCACAGCCTCCTAGCCTTCCCCTGTCTCCCCTGCAGCCCCAGCCCACTGCTGGGAAGGAAGTTCCCTCCTCCACCTCCCCTCCCAGCAGCTCTAGAGCAGGTTCTGTGCCCGGGGGCTCTCTAGAGAGAGCTCCTCCCGTCCAGGTAAAGCCACATTCTCCTGGCAGGGCCCCCAGTCACCTCACTGCATACACACACACTCCACCCACAAACTGCACGCTGTATACACAAGTCACACTGGAGGTATACTCACTCTCAGTCCCAACCCCAAACAGACCCCGCCTCCTCCTCTGTGGACTCCTAGACCGGCTCCTTTTACCACATTCCCTAACCTGCCAGTGCCTGAAAGAAGACGATATGGGGTCGCCTCCACCTAAGGCAGAGGGGCCCAGGGTCCAACTCCAGAAACTTCTGGCCTCCTGGCTGCTCAGAGAGCAGGACTGGGATCAGCATCTGGACGAGGCCCACATGCTGCAACAGAAGAGGTAGGCTGCCCCAGTCGTACCAGGTCCCACCTCCCCCTGATCCCCCAACCCTCTGACCCACTCCGCTGCTGTATCTCTGCTTGCAGCGGCCCAGCATTCAGTGTCAGGTGGTCGGGTGCACCCAGCCCACTCCTTCCGAACCCCAGCTGTCTCTGTCAGTGGGCAGGAGGAGACTCGGTGTAGATTCGAAGCCAGGGACAAAGTGACACTACAGCTCCAACCTGCCTGGCTGGTGGAAGAGGGGGCTGGGGGACAGAAAGGGACAGGAACAGAAGAAGGATAGAAGAAAGCAGATTGGGGGAGGGGGAGGACAGGCAGGTAGGTGAAGGCTGGTGGGGAGCAAATTACCGGGGAAGGCACGAGATCCTGCAGGTTTTGGAAGACTTGTTGCCTGGAGAAAGAGCGAAGCATTCCCATTAGCGTGAAGGAAAATTGCTTGTGTGAAAAAGAGGAGGAGAGCTGTGTTCTGTAGAACTTCTGGAGCTGACCAGCTGATGAGGGAAACTCAGCTTATCTACCTTTTATTGAGTGTCTACTTTGTGCAGCGGAATGCTGGGTCGGGAGGATCATGGGTAGACTGAATGAGGCCTGTGCCTGCCCGGGGGATGCCTGCAGGTCAGGTGGGGCTGATGTGTTTCACGGAAAAGCAGCGGCCAGGGCGGGGACCTATATCCTGCAGGTGTGCCTCTGCCTCAGAGCATCTGGGGAACCTGTCACCCATCTGAGAGCTGCCTGGGGATGGGGTGAGCAGACAGTAGCAGACCTGCGGTCCAGCCAGGGCTGGCCTCGTGGGCAGGTGGCCTCTACAGTGGCACAGGATCCCGTGTTGCAGAAAACCCCTGCACTTGGTTTAATGAGCTGCTGTGGTCAACTTGAAATTCTTAATTTTCCAACAGGGAGTCCTACGTTTTTCTTTCGCGCTGGGCCTCACAAACGGTACAGCTGGCTGTGGCTGCAGTCGGAGCCCTCATTTGGGAAAGGCTCTCTGCTTGCTCACCAACCCCCACCCCAGGCCCTGTGAGGGAACCTTTGGCCTCCCCACCTCCCTCGAAACTTCAGGGTGAGGCCAGGGCAGTCTTGGAGAGAGAGCTGGGTTCTGGACCTGCCCTCCGCAGAGGGCGGTGCGCTAGAGGCCTGGGTGCTGAGGCTGTGTGCGGTGCATCCAGCACAGGGGGTGAAACCAGGTTAGCCCTGGTTACCCTGAGCTGAGACTATTCACCCTGAGGGTCTAGGTGAGGTGGGGAGGGCGCTGGCCCTTACTCTGCTGGTCCCTCCTGAGAGTACTTTTCTAATGGGCAGACCTGAGCTCCACCTCAAGATAAAAAACTTATTTAAATAAAAATGTTCTTCCCCCTGGCTCACAGGGCAACTGGAAGAGAGGATGGGGGACCTGGGGACACCAGGGGAAGCACTGTCAGTCTGTTTGCCTCTCATTTCTCCCCTCGTGACCCTCCCCTGCCTTGTATTCACCCTGGGATCTGATTTGTGCCTGCAGCTTTAGCTTTTTGGTTCATCCAGGCAGGGAAGAAACAAAGATGAACTGACAAGAAGTGCCTTAGGACGGATACCTCCACAGGGCTTCTGCTCCTAGCTGTTAGGTTCCCAGAGGAGCCCAAGGCTATGATCCTCCTCAGTTATGAATGGGGTAAAACACGGAAGGAATCCGTCCTCCGCCCCCCCCCCCCCCCTCCACACACACAGCGTGGATCTGACTCTGAGCAGCCCTGAGGGGTATTTGGAATTTTGGCAGCTTGTAAATCGCCTAAGTCCCAACAGCTGGTCCCTCTCTGCCTCTCTGCCCCTCTGGTCTCTCTAACTCCCTTAGCCTAAGGAGAGCTAGCTCAGCAGGCCTGGGAGCAGGGGTGAAAACATTTACTCAGCTTAGGTGGATTCAGCTAGGCCCGATGGCCTCCTGTCAGGGTCATCAGGGCCACCAGCTCTGCAGCATGGGCCCCTTCTGCCCCCATAAGTCTTCTGCCCACTGGAGCCTTGAGGCCTCCCCCACCCCCCCGCCAACTACCCCCCACCAGACTTGGGCAGAGCTGGCAATGACACAACCATGGGGGAAACTCTCACCCCAGTCTAACCCTCAGCTAGAGTCCAGTTAACGACTCTTTGCAATGTGTCATTGCACACTTTGTGTGACTCGTATCTGTTCCACATAGAGAAGGTCTCTGATCCTCTCTCTGCCTTTGGCCTCTCAGTGATTCTGTCTCTACTGGACTCACGTTCATCTTCTCCCAGGATCCGAGAGTCTCCACTGCTTCAGGCAGCCAAGGAAAACGACCTGTGTGCCCTCAAGAAACTTCTGCTGGACCGAAGCTGTGATTTCCGACAGAGAGGTGGGTTGGGTGTGATGGAGCCAGGCCACCTGCCCTGCCTCGCCCCAGGACGCTGAGGATTTCTGCGAAGAAGCAGGGAGAGAGCCTTGAGCCAGAGCCCCTTCCTCAAGATGCTCTTGGAGGTGTTTGACACTCCTATCTTACTCCCCTCCAGGAGCCTTGGGGGAGACCGCGCTGCATATAGCGGCCCTCTATGACAATCTCGAGGCCGCCGTGGTGCTGATAGAGGCTGCCCCGGAGCTGGTCAAGGAGCCCACCTTGTGTGAGCCATTTGTAGGTGAGGAGCCCACACAGTAGTTCAAGGTGGAGACAGGTGTGGGAGAGTCTGATGTCACCTCTTAAAACGGGTCTCCGAAGGGTGGCCTGGGAAGAGGTGCTAGAGGGTTCAGGAAGGTTGCCCTTGAGTTGGAAGGCATGCATACGCCCCAGTCTTGGCCTTTAGCATCCGTGACTTTCTTTCTTTCTTTTTTTTTTTTTTGAGATTCTTCTCTTCATAGAGGGCTCCAAACGCAGCTGCCCTTTATTGATTGATTGATTGATAATTTAAATCCAAGTTAGTTAACATATAGTGTAATAATGACTTCAGGAATGGAATTTAGTGATTCATCACTTACACATAACACCCAATGCTCATTTCAACAATTGCCCTCCTTCATGCCCATCATCCATTTAGCCCATCCCCCCACCCAACTCCCCACCAGCAACCCTCAGTGTGTTCTCTGTATTTAAGACTTTCTTATGGTTTGTCTCCATCTCTGTTTTTTATGTTATTTTTGCTTCCCATCCCTTATGTTTTGTATCTTAAATTCCACATATGAGTGAAGTCACATATTTGTTTTTCTCTTATTTCTCTTAGCATAATACCCTCTAAGTTCCAACCACGTTGTTACAAATGGCAAGATTTCTTTCTTTTTGATCACTGAATAATATTCCATTGTAAAAATATATACCACATCTTCTTTTAAAAAAATTTTTTTAACGTTTATTTTATTTTTAAGACAGAGAGAGACAGAGCATGAACGGGGGAGGGTCAGAGAGAGGGAGACACAGAATCTGAAACAGGCTCCAGGCTCCGAGCTGTCAGCACAGAGCCCGACGCGGGGCTCGAACTCATGGACCGTGAGATCATGACCTGAGCCGAAGTCGGCCGCTTAACCGACTAGGCCACCCAGGCGCCCCGGTACCACATCTTCTTTATCCATTCATCAGTCGATGGACATTTGGGTCCTTTCCATACTTTGGTTATTGTTGATAGTGCTGCTATAAACATTGGGGTACATGTGCCTCTTTGAATCAGTGCTCCTGTATCCTTTGGATAAATACCTAGTAGTGCAATTGCTGGGTCATAAGGTAGTTCTATTTTTAATTTTTTGAAGAACCTTCACACTGTTTTCCAGAGTGGCTGCACCAGTCTGCAATCCCACCAGCAGTGCAAAATGATTCCTATTTGGGGCACGTGGGTGGTTCAGTTGATTAAGTGTCCAACTTCAGCTCAGGTCATGATCTCGCGGCTGGTGAGTCTGAGTCCCACATCGGGGTCTGTGCTTACAGCTCAGAGCCAAGAGCCTGCTTCAAATTCTGTGTCTCCCTCTGTCTCTGCCCCTCCACCTCTAGTGCTCTGTCTCTCAGAAATGAATAAACATTTTAAAAAAAAGGTTTCTCTTTCTCCCCATCCTTGCCAACATCTATTGTTGCCTAACTAAATTGTTAATGTTAGCCATTCTGACTGGTGTGAGGTGGTATCTCATTGTGGTTTTGATTTGTATTTCCCTGATGATGAGTGATGTTGAGCATTTTTTCATGTGTCGGTTGGCCATCTGGATGTCTTCTTTGAAAAAGTGTCTATTCATGTCTTTTGCCCCTTTCTTCACTGGATTATTTGTTTTTTGGGTATTGATTTTGATAAGTTCTTTATAGATTTTGGATACTAACCCTTTATCTGAGATGTCATTTGCAAATATCTTCTCCCATTCTGTTGGTTACCTTTTAGTTTTGCTGATTGTTTCCTTCACTGTGCAGAAGGTTTTTATCTTGGTGAGGTCCCAATAGTTCATGTTTGCTTTTGTTTCCCTTGATTCCCAAGACATGTCGAGTAAGAAGTTGCTGCAGCTGAGGTCAAAGAGGTTGTTGCCTGTTTTCGCCACTAGGATTTTGATGGCTTCCTGTCTTATCTTTAGGTCTTTCATCTGTTTTGAGTTTATTTTTGTGTATGGTGTAAGAAAGTGGTCAAGGTTCATTCTTCTGCATGTTGCTGTCCAGTTTTCCCAGCACCATTTGCTGAAGACACTGTCTTTTTACCATTGGATATTCTTTCCTGCTTTGTCAAAGATTAGTTGGCCATACATTTGTGGGTTCATTTCCGGGTTCTCTATTCTGTTCCATTGATCTATGTGTCTGTTCATGTACCAGTACCATACTGTCTTAATGATTATAACTTTGTAATACAGCTTGAAGTCTGGGATTGCAAGCATATGTGACTTTATTTAGCCATTCACTGTTTCCTTTCCTTTCAACTCCTCTCATGTTCCCTGTAGGACAAAACTCTGTTTCTTTCTCTTATAGCAACATTACAGTGATTCCATGTACACCCTACCCACAACAGTCAAGAGGTGGGGACAGTGAGGTGGACAGCCTGTGAGACAAATTGCCCTGAGTCTCAGGCCACTGTGCTAAGCCAAGGGCAGAAATCTATGCCAGGACCTGTCAGGGACCTCCTGCCTGCCAGTGAGATGTTGTGTCCTTGGAAGAATTGGGGACAGCCCCATCACTGAGACGTCTCTCTCTCTCTGGGCCAGGTCAGACCGCCCTGCACATAGCCATCGTGAACCAGAACGTGAACTTGGTGAGAGCCCTGCTTGCCCACGGGGCCAGCGTGTCTGCGAGAGCCACAGGCACGGCGTTCCGCCACAGCCCCCGCAACCTCATCTACTTTGGTGAGAGCGGGGCCGGGGCTGGGAGGAAAGGACATGGGGAGGTGGGCAAGAGCAAAGGGAGGGCGGGCGAGGAGGGCCGGAAGCAGCTGGGCCTTCCAGGGTTTCAAGCCAGAGCCAAGCCTCCCTGCGCCGCGTGCTCCATCCCTGCCTCTGCTTCTGCTGACGAGCGTCCCTGACCCAGAGCTGCCACGCGAGGGCAAGGAGGCAGTCACTTGGGGACGCTGCCCATCCCCCAGCCCATCGGGCCCTCACGGCAGTGAGCCTTCTGTGTCCACAGGGGAGCACCCCTTGTCCTTTGCTGCCTGCGTGGGCAGTGAGGAGATGGTGAGGCTGCTCATTGAGCATGGAGCTGACATCCGGGCCCAGGACTCCCTGGGTAAGAGCTGGGGGCCGGGAGGGCAGGGGCCACCCCAGGTCGGGCAGGGCATCAGCGGGGACTTCAGCGCAACGGCCACGTGACGCCCGCGTCCTCCCCCAGGAAACACCGTGTTGCACATCCTCGTCCTGCAGCCCAACAAGACCTTTGCCTGCCAGATGTACAACCTGCTGCTGTCCTATGATGGGCGCAGGGACCACCTGCAGTCCCTGGACCTCGTGCCCAATCACCAGGGTCTCACCCCCTTCAAGCTGGCCGGAGTGGAGGGCAACACCGTGGTGAGGGACACTCCCCTGGCCCCATGGCGGCCTTTCAAAGACCCTTGGTGCCCAACTGCCCGGAGGGTGGGGCCCCTTCCTCCATACTCCGTCGCTAAATGCTCAGCCTCAGGGATCCCTGGGCGGGAGGCTTTGAGAATGTCGCTTTAGGACATCTGCTCTGGGAGCCCGGTGTTCTGTTGCCTTTGCCCGTCCTCCTCTTTCAGATCCTTATAGGGTGTGTGGGAAAGAAAGACAACCAGAAAAAAAGGAGGCTCACGCAACTAACTGTCCATCAGTCGCAAGGAGCGGGCCGTAGCCGTCGTCAGCGGTGGAGACCCCCCGGCCCCGCTTCTCACACTGACCCTCCGACTCACCACCGTGTCTTCTCAGATGTTCCAGCACCTGATGCAGAAGCGGAAGCACATCCAGTGGACCTACGGGCCGCTGACCTCCACTCTCTACGACCTCACCGAGATCGACTCCTGGGGGGAGGACATGTCCTTTCTAGAGCTGGTGATTTCCTCCAAGAAGCGAGAGGTATGGGTGCCACAGATGACCAGGGGCTGTCACATGTCTGAGCAAAGCCTGTCCGTTTGCTTACATCCTGGGCTCCAGACACTTCCCTGATTTATAATAAATGGAGATGAGAACCAAACCATGGAGCCTTTGGGAGAAAAGTCCAGTCTAACTGCGTTCTCCCTCTGCCCAGCTCCAGCCCTTTCTGCTTACCTTTCTCATACTAACCTTTTAGCTGAGGGACTCTCCAAATGGAAGCTGCTTCGTAGCATTCATTCATTCATTCATTCATTCATTCATTCATTCATTTAGCACACTGAGGACCTTCTGAGTCCCAGCTGCTGTGTAAGGAACTGGGAGTACAGAAATAAATCAATCATAGTTCCTGTCTGCTTCCTCACACCCCACTCCCTGTCCTCAGTAAGTGCAATGGAGTACAATGTATGCCACCATAGGAGTCTGCACCATGCACAGTGGCAGCAACACTGAGGTCAAGTGACTTGTCCTGGATGGGCCAGGAAAGATGTCACAGAGGAAGGGTTTGAGCTGGGTCTTCTAGGGGAGCTGGAATTCACCAGGAAGAGGAGGGGAAAGAGAGCTCCCCAGAGAGCGGGAAACACATGCGCCATTCTGATAGTACTGAATTGAGTGAACTGTAGGAAGGGAAAATTTGTCGAAGACTCTAGGAGCAAGGAGCAAATGCTTCGGGTCCTCGGAAACTTCCAAAATAGTGGCAAGATAGAATTTCTGTTGTTTATCTGCAACCTGACAATTTCCTAAGAACCTTTCTGCCATAAAATGCAGGCAATCGTTAGTAAGAGAGAACTTGAAAGGTCACTTTGTGTGATCTTACTCAGAGAATATTCCTGGAAACAGATAAACTTCTATCAGGATTTCTTAGGAATTAGAACGCCAATCCCTCTGTGTGAATTGTGCCTACATAAATCCTTGATGTCCGGTTTCAGTGAGCTCTCGGTGTTCTCCTCCAGGTTTTATTCTTGTCTTAGTCAGCTACTTTTCCTTTCCTTCAAAATTCCTAGCCCCTTTTACATCTCTCATAGCCTTCCCCCCTTAGTTCCCTCGAAGCCCAGACTCCTACATTATGGCAAAAATTGAGGCTCTCTGCAAAAATCGGGCTCCTCCTACTTCCTGCCTTGAGCTGCCAAATATATCAGAAACTGCCCACCATCTCTCCTTCCCTCTGGGATCAGCAGAAAAGGTATTCTGTTGGCTAATGGTTCATTCCTACAGCTATGGTTTGACTTTTGCCTTTTCTTACTTTCTCAGATGCCTCATCCCCTCCACCCCCCACTCTCATTTGTGCTTAACCCCTTGCTGTGTACTTCTGTCAGACTCCAGCCCGCTGCGGAGGCTTAGATGGTTGCCTCATCCAACTTTCCGTGCCTCTACTGCTCCCCTCCAGTGCCTAAGACTTGCAGAGAAAATAGGACCACTTCCTTGCTTGAACCCCCTGTGCTCCCTATTGCATTCGGAAAGATAATTCAAACTCCCCACTGTGCTCCCAATACCTGATGGTCTGCCTCTTATTTACGTCACCCCTTACAACTCCTGCCCGCCACTCCCCACGGGTCTTCTCACGTCCCCAGATGCACCTTGTTTGCAGATGACCACCTCTCTCGCCTGGCTGCCTTGGCGACTGCTGCTGCTCATGGACTGATCTCTAACTCCCCCTTCTTTCTACTAACTACTGCTCATCCCTCAAAGCCTCATTGGGGTTCTGGCGTCTCGTGCTTACTTCTTTAACAGAATGAATGGTGATGATGCTGTTGTTGCGCTGCCCTCTGGGACCTGGCGGGAAATCCAGCACTCCTCACCGTGCCAGTCACCTCCTGCCCCCCAACCTATGCACTGCTTCCATGGTAGGCTCGCCAGATCCTGGACCAGACTCCAGTGAAAGAGCTGGTGAGCCTCAAGTGGAAGAGATACGGACAGCGGTACTTTCACATTCTGGGTGCCTTGTACATGCTCTATATGATCTGTTTCACCGCCTGCTGCATCTACCGCCCCCTCAAGTTCCGCTTGGGCAACCGCACAGATCCCCGGGACAACACAGTCCTCCAGCAGAAACTGCTGCAGGTGACTCTTCCTGGAAGGGGATAAGGGAGTGGGAGCGTGGGGTACTGGTGCTGGGCGCCTGAAGGATACCTACCCAGGAAAGGCACTACTCACTGGGCTCCAGCGGCTACAGGCTCCTGGTCACGCAGACAGAAATTCGGCATGAGATAGCCGACCAAAAAGGGAGCTTAATGAGTAAAAAACACACTTACCCAGGGACCTGTGGTTTTTCTCACTAACCCTGAAAGAATACTTGCTGTTACGAACACCATACATTTGTGAACTTCCTTATAATTCGCAAGCCCTATTGTTCAAAAGGGAGGAAAATCATACTCCAAGTACATTTCTGAGTCCATTTCTGGTCTGTTAGGGCAACACAGACGTCCCTCCTGGCCTTCCCTCTCTTCTGTGTACTGTCAACATGAGGGCATTGGCAATCCTGTGTCAGCTGTCAGACCACCTGTCAGGTCCCCTGCACAAGGTCCCTGGATTAAGTAGCAGGTTGAAGTAAATAATTTCTGAGGCTCCTTTTATGCCTGTGGGCTTGCCATTCTGTAGTGTTGTTCAGAGACCCAGGGTGGTAAGGATGGCTGGGCAGAGGTGTAGAGTAGCCATAAGAGTCTGCTGTTGATGGGAGCAAACTCTCCCTCTTGGGTGACGGCATTAGTAGGCTCTAATGGGAGCCCCTGAGCATCTACAGTCAACGAGTGTGGCTACTTTGGGTTGGTTTACAGTTCGTGGCTAACCACAGTTTTTGTCCCGGGGACCTGAAATAGCCAAAGGTGGGTGCAGGTATGTGGGCAGAAGGCAAAAGACAGGGGAAGAAGGATTTTGCCAGGTGAGTAAGAGCTAGGTGACTGGAGATTTATGTTCCATGGAGGATGGGCCAGCCACAGGTATGGCGCAGCCTCGGCTAGGAAGAGGGGTAGTTCGGGTCAGAAAGAGAACATAAGTTGCTTGCTTCGTCTAGGAACAAAAACCCTGAGTCAAGTTAGGCCAGAGAGAGTGGGATACACAGAGAAACAACAGGGCAGAGCCTCATTAAACCGCAGAGTTGGTCACAACACTCCACCTCACTTGCTCCTGTAACTGCCTCTCAGTATACATTCAGCGTGCTCGTGTATCCAGAGCCTGTCTCTGACAAAGGAGGGTTTGCTGCCCAGAGAGGATGATCCTGAGCGTGGAGTGGCTGCCCTGTTACGGTGGGCACCAGTGTGCCGGGGGGAGGTTGTATTCCATGCATCTCAAATTGGGCACAAAGGCTGGCCCTGGTGTGGAACCCACACAGGGGGAAGTAAGGACATTGAGAAGATGGCCAAGTGAGATGGGTGAGAAACTAGAAATGGGGAAAATGCACACCCATGAATGAGCTGAGGGTGACTGGGCTTTTCCAACATTCTAGGCCCTATTTCCCAGATGTGTTGTTCTCCCAGTCCCCCTTTGTCTCAAGCTTACCTAGGGATTTTCTGGATTTAGATTGTAGATAACGTTCTGGCCTGAGAATTGGGTGATAACTGAGCAATTGAGTACTCTAAGTCTCCTCCCTATGTGCCCCTTTCTCTTTAGGACAGGACTAACATGTTTTTTGACCCAGATAGTCAATATTAGGAAGATCCCTTCCCCTTGTCTCAGGACTAGGTGAAGCATAGTTTTAATTAAGACAACCTCCCCATCCTTCTCTTTTCTTTCCTCTTTCCTTCCGTTCTTCCCTGGTACCACTTTTACCCTTTTGTCTTTCACTTAGATAATAGCTACTTTAACCCAAATAGAATACTATTGACTTTCAAATATTCTTTTCTTGGTCAGGGGAGAGAGGCTAAGGGTTACAAATGGTCTTATAAGAGGATCGGGTAGCAAAGACCACCAATGGAATGTCCCTGTTGTTTGGTGTTACCCCTTGAGCCTTGTCCTGAATTTATGGAATATCTGGGTCCTCTTATTCAGTAAATAAATCAATCTGGATAATATCAGGGGCTTCTCAGCTGATCACCATGATCTGAAAGATCCTGATTTCATGATGTACTGGGCTTATTAAATAATAGGAAATTCTCTTTTTTTCCTACTTTATATTACTTGAGAGTCTTAGAGCAATGAAAATGCACCAAGTGTGCCTTGGTTTGATTTTTTAAAGTTTATTTATTTGTTTTGAGAGAGAAAGAGCATGGGAGCATGAGTAGGGGAGGGGCAGGGAGAGAAAGGGAGAGAGAGAATCCCAAGCAAGATTAAAAAAAAAAGTTTATTTATTTATTTTGAAAGGGAGAGAGAGAGAGAGAGAGAGAATGTGAGCTGGGGGAGGGGCAGAGAGAGAGGAGACAGAAAATCCCAAGCAGGCTCCACACTGTCAGCGCAGAGCCTGATGTGGGGCTCAAACTCACAAATCATGAGATCATGACCTGAGCCAAGGTTGTGCTTAACTGACTGAGCTACCCAGACACCCCTTAACTTGATTCATGCAGTTGTTGACATGTTAGTTGGCCCATGGGGATTTATCTTAGACAAATGAATACTTTAATATCCAATTATACTAATAAATTGGATGCACAGGGCTCTCAGTCACAGAAGAATTTTCTCTGTGGATCTCATGGGATCCAGAGAAGTCACTGTGCTCCATGAGAGCCGCCCAGCCTTACCTTCTCAGGACAGTTGAAATGAATGGAAAAACTCATCTTATTTATATGCAACAAAACAAACTACACAAAAGCAGACATCCACGAGGATGGAGTTAGTGTGTCTCTGTCCAGTTTTGGGGCTATCTTAAGAGGTTACTTCACTCTAAGATGCCTCATTGTTCAGCCATTAAAGCTGTGCTTTTCCAGAGTTTCCTAAGCACGCTATTAATTAACTGGATTGATCTCCTACCTCCATTCAACGTCTAGTTGGTTTAGGCAGAATGACATGCATTGCAGTCCTAGTTCTCTTGGGTTTCCAGGGGAGCAGAAAGTTCAAAGTGTGGGAGTCAGGTGGCTTGGGTTTTAGTCCTGACTTTGAAACCAAATAGTTATTTGACCCTGCACAGATCCTACCTCTTACTAGATCAGTGACTTTTCACCAAGAAGGGAAGCTGGTGAAAACACTGGTTCCTAAGCTACACCACACCTAATAAATCAGAATGTCCATTGATGGTATTTTTAAGAACTCTCTGAGTGATCATAATATTCAGCCAGGGCTGAGAACTACTGGCTTCCATTTCGGGTATCTATTCGTCTCTAACTTTCCAGTCTTAAGTCAATCACTCTGGTCCTTTAGATTCCTGATGTGCTGTTTAGCAAAAGGACATTGCTCTCTCATCAAATTTCCTTTTTGTCTCCTGAAGATTTCCTCCATCTCTCCTCTGCCTACCGAACCTAGACATTGTTATAGGTGTTAGAAATTCAACATGGTCTGAGCAAAATACACACTATCTCTCTGCCCTTTTGCAGTCTACAGACTGGTGTACATTAATTAAAGGAATAGATATTTCATTACAATCCATCATTGTTACAATTCACAATATTTTTTCCTCTGGTAAGGAAAAGGACAGGATGCTAAGAGAGCTTACAGCAGGCGCCTGGGCATGCTGAAAAGCCAGAGAAGGTTTCCCTGAGGAAGACACCTAAGCTGAGAGAGCTGGATACCAGTTAGAGGTGAAAAGTTAGTTCTAGGCAGAAAGAATGGACACACAAAAGCCCTGAGGCAGGAAGAACTTTGCCAACATCTGAGGACTGAAAGAAGAGCTAGAACACAGGAGCCGCGGTGAGGGCCTCCGGATGAGATTGTCCATGTGGATCCTTCTCAAATCGTGAAGTGCCTTGTAGGCCACATTGAAGATTTTACTCTCTATCTCAAAGGTAATGGGAAGCTGAGAAGGATTTAAAAAATTTTGTTGGTGTTTATTTATTTTTGATAGAGAGAACACAAGGCAGGGGAAGGAGAAGAGAGAGGAAGACACAGAACCCGAAGCAGGCTCCAGGCTCTGAGCTGTCAGCACAGAGCCTGATGTAGGGCTCAAACTCACAAACTGTGAGATCATGACCGAGCTGCAGTTACCCAACCAACTGAGCCACCTAGGTGCCCCTCAGAAGGACTTTAACTAGGGGAGGGACTTGACAGGACTTCTCGTTTAGAAAAATGTCTGCGTAGGATGGAGAACATATTTGAAGGGGCCCGGTGGATGTGGGGAGACTAGTAAAGAGGCTGTTCTAGTTTGGCAAGTGAGAGATAATGGTGGGTTGGCCTGGGGATGTGCTGGGGGTTGGTATCACTACTGTACAATGGATTTGGTGCAGGGAAGAAAGGAGAAGACTGTGGCAGGAACGACTCATAGGTTTCCATTCATTTAAAAGCATGAAATCTTGCCATTTGCAATGATGTGGATGGAGCTTGAGAGTATCATGCCAAGAGAAATAAGCCAGTCAGAGAAAGACAAATACCTTGTGATGTCACCCAAAGGTGGAATTTAAGAAACAAAACAAAAGAAAAAAAGAGATAAACCAAAAAGAAAAGAAAAAAACCCACTCTAAACTACAGAAGACAAACAGATAGTTAGCAGATGGGATGGGTAAAATGGAGGAATAATAGTTCATCTATCTTGATGAGCCCTGGGTGATGTATAGAATTGTTGAATCACCATATTGTACTCCTGCAACTGATTTAACACTATATATTAACTAAACTAGAATTAAAATGTTTTAAAAGAAGAATAGAAAGTAACCCTGCTGTAAGAAAGAATAACTAAGAAGACAGCAAACAAATTGAATAATTCAGAAATAATTTATTAAATATTTGCTTTGTGCAAAAAAAAAAGAAATTGTCCTCTACCTGTCATGGTCAGTGGGATTGGTCTTTTCACATCGTTACTCCTCACAAGCTCTGAAAAACCCAAAGCACCACAGCCATTTGAAAAACCCAACTGACCTCCAGCTCTACACAACTTTGTTCAGCGTTCCTAACCAACTTACTGTGAGACAAGCACAGCAAATTAAAGAAGAAAAGAGGTGAGGAGAAGTAGGGAGCCTGGTAGGTGAAAATAGCATCTAACTGAGCATCAAACTTAGTGCTTGCTTTGTGCACTTTACATGCATTTATCAGTGCTTGGGGGAGCTGGTTAAAATGCAGATTCTAGGAGGTTCCTGGGCTGCTTAGTCAGTTGAGTGTCCAACTCTTGATATGGCTCAGATCATTATTCCAGGGTCGTGGGATGGAGCCCCGTGTCGGGCTCCATGCTGAGCATGGAGCCTGCTTAAGATGCTCTCTCATGTCTCCCTCTGCCCCTCTCCCCTACTTGCACTCTCTCTCTCGCCCTCTGCCCCTCTCTTCTGCTTGTGTGAGTGCTCCCTTTCTCTCTAAAATAGAAAATAAAGGGGCACCTGGGTGGCTCAGTCAGTTATGCACCTGACTCTTGATTTCACCTCATGTCGTGATCTCACAGATTGTGAGTTTGAGCTCTTTCTTGGGATCTGTGCTGACAGCACGGAGCCTGCTTGTGATTCTCTGTCTCCTCTCTCTTCCCCTCCCTGCTCTGTCTCTGTCTCTCTGTCTCTCTCTCTCTCTCTCTCTCAAAAGTAAATAAATAAATGTTAAAATAAGTAAAATAAAAAATAGATTTATTTTTTATAAATAAATTTTATTTCCGAAGATTCTGACAATAAAGCTCCAGTGAGACCTGAGATTCCTAACTAGCTTTGGGGGAATGCTGATGTTGTAATTCTATGAACCACATTTTGGATGACAAAGCATTAGATCATTTAATCCATATAGATATCCTAATAATTAAAGAAAATCATCACCACTTTAAAGACAGTGAATCTGAAGCCAGAGAGCTTAAGTACTTTGGCAAAGACACTCAGCTAGTAAGAGCATCACTGGAATTGGGATTTTGGTCAGCTTTATCTCAGAACTTTACCTTTAAATACCAACTGAGGTCATTTCTCTGTCCAGAGTGATGTGCCGAACACCAGTGTTCTTTCTTAGTGGACCCACTGCGTGAGAAACTCGTGTCCCCAGGCTTTGAGGGCCACCCACACTCACCTGTGTCCAGCTACAATTGATCTGTCCCTGCAAGACAAGGGACATGGAGTGTGAGGGGCAGCCTGGTTAGAAATCCCTGAAACTCCTCATTATAGCCAGCAGGACTCTTTCTGGGCACTTCATTCCTTTGCAAGCTGGGGTCTTGGGGAGGTAGAGAAGGTCTAGGACTGGAATTTGACCACTGTTTCTGCTGTCTTCCCACCTCCTCTGGGCGGCCCATGCTCCCTGCCTGTCTCTGAGTGGTTCAGGTGACTTTGACTCTGCTATGCCCACCCGCTCTGGGCATTTCCTTCAAGGCAATGAGCTCAGTCAGCTGGTAAATGAGAGCAAGGCCATTAGGCTCACAATGAAGTATGAATGATCAGCCTCCTCAGGGGATTTGGCTGTTGACAACTCTGAAAATTCCAAGCCATATGATGATGTAAAGAATTCCAGTCATTATTGAAAGACATTTATTTTTAGAGTGGGGTGGAGTATTTTCTCAGTGCATTATTAGCCAGGCTTGCTTAGGTGACCTTGAGCTACGAATATGGAAATCCTGAAAAGGCCTAATTCATTGTGACCTTTTCCCCATATGCCTCCAGAGAGGTTTCCCAGTCCCACTTCCCGATTCTGTCTTTATCTCCCCTTTACAACTTTCTGATCATGGTCAGCTTGCACCTGCCTTCTTATCCCCTCTTTTCCTTCCTTCTTTCTTTCCAATCAATGGAACATCCACTACATGGTGCATTGTGGGTAAAAAGGAGTAGTACGTCCCTGCTCTCGGGGGACTCTGAGATTACCGGCAAGGCATTTGTGGTCTTTATGGAAAGATTGCAGTGTGCTGGGTGAGGTATGTAAGCAGAGTGGTGCCATGTGCCTATGGGAGAGCCCCTGAGCGGGGTGTGGAAGGGCAGGAAAGGAGGCCCAGGAGGAATGCTGTGACCTGAGTCTTAAGGCTTAAGCAGATGTGAGCCAGTAAACTCATGGAGGAAGACATTCTAATAAAAGGGCACAGTCCATGCAAAGGCCTGACTTAACAACCGAGAACCCCAATAGTTCAATGTGCCCGGAGCATCACATAGAATATGGGGACACAGAGGAGAAGCCAGACCAGCAAGGCTTCTGTACGTCATGTTTGCTAGTCTGGGTCTTATTGTTCTTTATTCTCATCTAATCAAAAGAATTAGAAGAACACATGCACATGACTTGAAAATCACATGGTAGGTATAATGAAGAGCAGCAGTGTGGGGGCCTCTCCTGACCCAATGTCTTATTTCCTGGAGGTAACCCAGGTTTTACCTCTTCAAGTTTTCATTCCTGTTGCTGTCTCCACACTACTGAATAATATGCTTCCATCTTTATTCATTAATTAAATCTATACATTATTGGAATATAATGGGATTATTGTTGGAATATTTGGAATTTCTGCTATGGTAAAGATCTAGAGAGTGCCCTCCAATCTTATCTCCCCTTCATTTCTATTCTGAAGACTTCAGGAAACTAGGAATGGTAGTGAGCAGCTCAGCCATGTGATGCTATTTGCATTTTAGAAGGACCAGTCCAGAAGCATGGTGGATGGTGGGTTGAACGAGGGGAAATGGTTTCATGGTAAACCAGATGACAGATGCTGTAGGTTTGCATTAAGGGCGTAGTGCTGTGACTTGAGAATGGACAGGGGAAGCCTTTGAGAGAGAATTGAGAGACTGAATGTATAGGACCTTGAGAATGAGTGCCTCTTCTACTTTATTTTGTCAAACATGACCTTGATTCCAAAATCCTTTCAGAAAGACCACACATCCCAAAAGCTGTGGATCAGCCTTTCAACAGAGACAGAAAATCTCTAATACAATCTCCAGAGAATAAAATTCTCAAAATTCAAGGGAAAACTCATTTACCAGTTTAAGTTTAGGGTTCAATTCACAAAGGTAGTTAATTAAGAGGAAATTCTTATTATCAGTTCAATAGACACCAGTAAGTCATTTATAAAATTCAATGTTCCTGTCTGTTTTTTAAATGTTTATTTATTTATTTTGAGAGAGAGGGAGAGGCAGAGAGAGAGAGAGAGAGAGAGGGAGAGAGAAAGAGAGAAACCCAAGCAGGCGCTGCACTGTCAGCGCAGAGCCTGACCTCACAAACCATGAGATCATGACCTGAGCTGAAATCAAGAGTTGGATGCTTAACCAACTGAGCCACCCAGGTGCCCCACTCCTGTCCATTTTTAAACCACTAAAATCTTTCTGAAAGATTTTACAAACAAAAGAGTATCTATTCTGAACCGAGAGCCTACGTTAAACACATGGTGTGAAACACTAGAATTCCCTTAAAATCAAAAGAAAAACAAAGTGTTTTAAAAGCCCACTAGTTCCTTTATTTTTTCATCTTTATTGATGTATAATTGACAAAGAAAATTGCAAGTTTCCTAAAGTATACATTGCGGTTATTTGGAATACGTACACACCATGAAAGGATCCCCACCATCTAGTTCATTAACACACTCATCACCTCACATATTTATCTTCTTTCTTTGCTTTTGATGAGAACAATTAAGTTCCATTCTCTTAGCAAATTTCAATTATATAATGCAGTGTAATTAATTACAGTCCTGTTTTACATTAGATTCTTGGAGCCTATTCATGTTATAGCTGAGAGTTTGTGCCTTTTTACCAACTTCTCCCTATTTCTTTCACCCCACCGTCCCTTTTCTACACTCTGTTTCTGGGTTTTTGGCTTTTTTTCCTCTTTCTTTCTTTTCTTTTCTTTCTTTTTTAAGATTCCACATATAAGTGGTACCATGCAGTGTCTCTCTTCTCTGTTGGGCTTATTTTACTTAACATAATGCCCTCAAGGCCCATCCATGTTGTTGCAAATGGCAGCATTTCCTTCTTTTTTGTGGTTGAATAATATTTTATTATATATATATATATATATATATATATATATATCCCCCATATCTTCTTTATCCACTCATCTATTGACGGACAGTTCTTTTACATAGATGAGCCAAGGAAAAAAAGGTCGGTGGCAGTTCTTCAGACATACTAAACCAAGATACAAAGTTTTAAAAAGAATTCAAAGTTTTTGTACAAACACATATACGGTTATTTTATTTCTACATTTAATATTATTTTGTTTCTGTATTTAATATACTTACCAGTTATTCTACTACTCACTACCTGATTCTCCAAAAGGAGATGGAATGTTTTACAAGAGAGATGCTATAGGAACATTAAGATAAAGAAAAAGAAGGAGGCCCGTGAAGTGAATTTCAGGACAGAAGAGGGGGTATTCAGTTAGAGCTGAGGATTTAAACAAAACACAAAACAAAACAAAATAAAACCAAGCTCTGAGCTTCCTTGGAAGCAAGGCAAAAGGGAAATTTCCCATTAGATGATAAAATAAAATTGACCAGTTTGTCAAGAGAACATCAATTCTCTAAACAACAATAACAGCAACAACAGCAGTAACATCAACAATAAAGTAACTGAAGTCTAGCCAAGTTTGTTAGATCACATTGCTCACCAGCCACATAGACATCAGCTATTTTTTTTGATCTCTCCTGGTCCCATATGATTTACCTGAAACATTTTCACCCTCTGTTGGTAAGTCTGGTTCTACTCTTCCATAAAGGTTATATCCTTGTCTTCTACTGAGCTGTCAGTTTCTGAATATCTGTGGGGCTCCTGGTGGGTACCTTCTTTATATCATAGATCACCTCCTACTACATAGCATCTCTTCCTATTTCAAAACTATGCCTCTCACTGGACCAGTGAATACACACTCCAAGTAGCCTGCTGAAGGATGCTCAGAGGTTCCAGTTTATCAGCAGAGCAGAGATGATTAGCATTCCTTATGCCTAATGAGGGATCACATCCTTCCTAGCTTAGATCATCAACTTTCCCACTGGCCTCAGGGACTCTCAACTCCGTTCTTGGGTGCACTACTCAGAGAGGTGACCTTAGAGAAGAGATTTCCTAAAATTTTGAAGTGTACCTGAATGTGTTGAAATTATTTGTACATTTCATGTGGGGATGACATATATATGAACACAGTTTTCTGGTAAGAGGGTCCACAGTCTTAATGATATTCTCCATAACCCTCCAAAAGTTGAGGATCAGTATTGCAGCATTCTTTCACTACACGTGTGTAATGTTGTAAGCCTTTTACTGTGAAACAACATGCCCAGAAGAAGGATGGTCTTCTTTTATCTTGACCTTAGGGCTGTCTTGACCTTCTACACCTACTGCTCAGGATAAGATGGGGACCCTTCCTCAAAACTAAAATCCATTCAGTGTCTCTAACCCTCTTTTCTGACCTTTTCTATATTACCACATCATAATATAATCATAAATATATCTATAGTGATTTATGGCTCATAAAGTACATCCAGATACATCCTCTAATTTAATATTCACAATAACACTAGGAATAAGCATTAGAGTCTCCATTTTTACAGATGAGAAACCTCAAACTCAGCAAGGTTTAGTGCCTTATTCAAGGTTCTGCTAAAACTGGCAGATTCTGGGCCTATTCTGGAATCTGAATTCTGTGAGGTGTTTATAGAGTAGTCTACCTTCCAAAGACCACATGAGATTGGAAAAGTTGGACTTTCAGCATAGCCAAAACCATCCCAAGCCAATAATGCCTCTTCCTGTTGGTTTAGTCTTCTTAACTTGATGCTGTGAAATGTGATTTCAGCCCCTTGGTACACACATCATAAATTACCACTCATATATTATAGTGATTTGCTAGGGGGTGGCTCAAGTTATTTAGAATGTTTATTAAGCCTTGAATACATAGTTAATGGCCTGGTCATAGAATTAAGCACAATTGACAAATACAATGGCAGGGGAGAAGGGTAATGGTGGTGGTAAGGGGAACTTTGCTTCATCTGGGATGGACTTTAGTTGCTTTAGACCACCTGCCCCAAAAGACTTGATTCTCAATCCATCAAAAAATACTTCTTACTCCAAATTTACTCCCACAGGAGGCCTATGTGACTCAGCAGGATAAGATCCGTCTGGTGGGGGAACTGGTGACCATCATGGGGGCTGTGATCATCCTGCTCCTGGAGGTGAAGTACAACCAGGGTCCAAGCTGAGGCCATCCACCTGGGGCCCCAGACTGAACTGCAGTCCACATTGTCTTTTTGTTTTACTGGCCTTTTCCCAGATCCCGGACATCTTCAGGGTTGGTGCTTCTCGCTATTTTGGACAGACTATCCTCGGGGGACCGTTCCATGTCATCATGTGAGTGTCTCTTCCTTTCAGTTCCATGTCTTCCCTTGCCAGAATTGTTCCAGGTCCCCATTCACTCTTTGGGACCTAGACTTCAGCTGACTCTCACTTCTAGGGATTTTTTGCCCAGTGGGCTTATATGTGTGTTTTGGGTGTAAGGACTAAGCCTGACTGGGTACCACCCAACTCATCACCATGCTAGAGAAGACCTGGAATATTTCCTCTCTCACTCCTTGTTCCCTGCCCCCTCCCCCAAGCATCACCTATGCCTGCATGGTGCTGGTGACCATGGTGATGCGGCTCTCCAACATGAACGGGGAGATGGTGCCCATGTCCATTGCCCTGGTGCTGGGTTGGTGCAGTGTTATGTACTTCGCTCGAGGATTCCAGATGCTTGGTCCCTTCACCATCATGATACAGAAGGTCAGTGCCTTCCCCAAAGATTCCTCTGGCTTCAGCAATAAGTCCTTTCCAGACAAAGGGAGGAGATGGAGCTAGGTGGCCTCCAGTTTAGCAGGAAAGCTGCAGAGAAGCAGGTAGAGAAGGGTCATTCCAACCTCCCTCCCCTTCCCTTTCCTGTAGATGATTTTTGGAGACTTAATGCGCTTCTGCTGGCTGATGGCTGTGGTTATTCTGGGATTTGCCTCAGGTAAGAGCACTGTCCCCCCACACTACTAGGTCATGGGATCCAGTTCTCCAGAAAGTTCACTCACTCTTGCTCTCTGTTCTCATTTATACTCTCTTTTGCTTATTTCCCCCCTAGTGGATATTGAGTCAAAAAGCACACTCATATCCATAGGATCAGGGTCACTTAAGATGACCTAGAAGGTAGATGATATGCTCTGAATTTACGGGCTAGTAACATTCATGTTGACTAACAGCCCAGGAAGATTTTTAAAGAAGAGATAGATAAAGGGCATTGGAGAGTCAGCGCCATTAAACAGGAAAGACTGGCCAGTTGTGGATCTCAGAAAACTATGTGGGCAAACAGAGTCAGTGCAATATTTAACTCTTCTGTCTCTACACTTCAAAAGAAGAAACACAGAGAATTCAATAACACATAGCATCCTTTTTTTTTTCTATGTGCATTTAAAGTTGGGGCAAAAAGAAAGAAATCAAAGAGGAAGTACAGAAAATGATTTTGGAGAGTTTGAGGATGAGAGAGGAAAACAGAAGAAAAAGAGCTGTAAAGAGAGATTGGGGAAAGAGGGAGCAGGGACTTAGTTGAAGCCCAAGGCACACGTGGAATGTCAGGGTAGAGAGAGGAACACAGTGAGAAAATAACAGCCAGGATAGAGGGTGAAGGCAGTGAGAAAGTAGGAGAAAGTTCTTATGGAAAGGCACTAAGAGGAAGGAAGAACAGTGAGATATGGCAACTCAAATCTAGTCTCCTGTGTCTGCAACCAAACATCCATAAGACAAGGGGATGCCCTAGGCGCTATTTGAAGACCTCTCAACTCTAAAAGACAATGGCCTTTTAGAACAAAAGGCACTATTCTTGTCCTAGGAATTCCCACTTAACAGGAATTCCCACCAAACAGACCAAAAAAAAAAAAAAATACCCCAAGATCTGAGCTATGAAAGGGTAAAACTGGTAGTCTTGCCTGTTTGGAGTATTCCTTACATATTCTTTCTCCCCACCCTCTACCCCATCTGCACACATCATGAATTACTGCTCACAACATGTGTGGATATAGTTACTCAGTAAGCATATGTTATATATAGTATATGTATGTTATACAGTACATAGTATCATGACCTGCCAATTGAAGTCATAATGACAGAGTAGTTTTCTGTAGATGTCCTATACCCAGGATCTCCTAAATTGTCTCTTCTTTGTTGTTGTGCTTACCTTTTCCATCAGTAAACAAAAAAGTGATGTTTTGTCATAGATACTATTTCCATTCTTGAGATCATTTAGTTTATATTTCAGTTCCCCACACAGAGAGAAGTCTTTTAAAGGTTCTAATGCTGTACTAATGTTCCAGGATGCCTAGTATCATCCAGTAGGCTACACACTGAACAGACCTTTTCCATGACGATCCAAGCTCACCCAGGAACCTCAGAATGATGGATGGTCATCTAGGGGCCACTGAGATTTTTTTTAAAGGTGCTTTTCTTTTGGCCATTTCATATGGTCAGTTCTTTAAAATTGTTGGAGATTCCACGCATTCTTGTAACAAATTACCTTTTATTTATTTTTAATTAACTAATTAATTAATTAATTAATTTTTAAATTTACATCCAAGTTAGTTAGCATATAGTGCAACAATGATTTCAGGAGTAGATTCCTTAATGCCCATTACTCATTTAGCTTATCCCCCCCCCCCCCACAACCCCTCCAGCAACCCTCTGTTTGTTCTCTATATTTGAGTCTCTTATGTACAAATTATCTTTTAAATATTCGATTTTTTAAGATGTGAAAAGCAGTTAGGTGACTTATTTTGTGTATATCTATCATGTATATAATACACATACACACATTTTATGTACACATTTTGCTAAATGGCTGGGTGTTACCATTGTCCAGAGTAATGAACTTGGTCATAAGACATCTTAAGGCTAGCCAGGTCCACACATAAAGTGTGACTTACATGTACATAGTCATATATGTACATTTATGGGCGTGTATGTGTGTCTGCAAGTGTGTAAATGTATGGAGATATAACCGGGCCCATGCTTATTGTGATAATTCCCTATTTTCCCATCTCCATGCCCCCTTCCTGGGCGGAGCAGCGTTCTATGTCATTTTCCAGACAGAGGACCCATCCAACCTGGGGCAATTCTATGACTATCCCATGGCACTGTTCAGCACCTTTGAGCTTTTCCTCACCGTCATTGATGGGCCTGCCAACTACGAAGTGAACTTGCCCTTCATGTTTGGCATTGTCTACTTTGCCTTCACCATCATTGCCACGCTGCTCATGCTCAACCTGTTCATCGCCATGATGGGTGATACACACTGGCGGGTGGCCCATGAGCGGGATGAGCTCTGGAGGGCCCAGGTGAGTTTACTAGTGTTAGTCTTACTAAGGGGAAGAGAATGGAGAGAAAAATCAAAGTGGAAAATGTTATGATATACAACTCTTAAGAGAGTCACAGAACAATCCAGTGTTGTCACCTCAACAAAGGTACATTTGGACAGAGGAGGAGATAAAAGGAGGGGTAGTTTAACACCCAAGAGCTGAGGTGTTGATCACAGGGGAAAAGTAGATACAACCGTCAACCTCGAGCCCAGTGAGAACTAGAGACTGTCTTATATATTCTAGTGTTTTTTTTTTATTTTTGTAATTTTACTTATTTTTTTTAAGATTCTTAATTTCAAGTAATCTCTATACCCAGTATGGGTGCTTTACTGACTAAGCAAGCCAGACATCAGCTATATATTCTAGTTTTAAATTTTAATTTTTAATCTTATCTTCTATTTGCTTCTCCCTGTTTCTCTATGATTTTTTTCTATATATCAGTGAAGATAATATAATTTTAGAGTTGGAAGTATCTTTAGTGGTCCTGTAGTTGAGTTCTTACTCAGTGATTAGTTATTAATTGGTCAAAGGGTCATTTAATATCTTCTTTAATGCTGATTAGGACCTTCTTATTATATGGATTTGGGTAGTGGTTGGGAAGAAGAGAGCTTTTTCATATTTCAAAACTTTTTGTTATTAGAAATGTCCATGTTGCATGGAGCTGAAATCTATCTTTCTACAATTCCATTCTTTGGCCCCAGTCTTGTCTTTTAATATACACAGAACACACTCTTCTGTATGAACACCATCCAAAAATTTGAATACAGCTATAATTTATCCACTCAGACTTTCCATTCACTTAATAATTATGTAGAGCCTGTTATGTGTTGGGAAATGCCTGTGAGCTGGGGACACCAGCATGAATGCAACAGATGCCATCTGTGTATCATGGAGCCCACAGTCTGGTTGGGAAGACTGCCATTAAATAAAGGACTTCATGGAAGTCTGTAAAACTATAGTAGTAAAACTATCACACAGAAGTAGAAGATGCTAAGAACAGGACACAACAGAGGAGTCTGATTGCAAAGTTAGGGAATGCTTTCCTGATGGAGTGACATTTAAGATGAACTCCTAAACATGGGTAAGAATTATACAGTTAAGGAGAATGACAGAAAAGGATAGAGGTTAGGATTTATATCAGACAGGACTCTTGCCTATAGGGACAGAGAACCAAATGCAAACATACTTAAAAAAAAAAAAAAGAAAGAAAGAAAGAAAAGAAAAAGAAAAGAAAAAGAAAAAGAAATAAATGGCATTGGAAGCAAGATGTGTTGGTCCTCGTAACTGGAAAGTTTAAAGAACTAAACTATCTTTAAGCATATCTGGCCAAAGTGTGTATTTCCATTTCAGTAACTACATCAGTTTCTCTGTTCTGCTCTCCTATCCAGTCTGCTCTCCTAAGTCAGTCTCTCCCATCATGTTGGTGAAATGTCTTCTAGAAGCTCCAAATTCCCAAAGGAATGAGCAGGTGTACTGTATTGCACAATTCCAAGGGCCCCATCTGTTGTATTCGCTGTGCCTTCTGATACTGTGTGAGGTATAACCCCTCAAAGAGCATCTTTCCCCCCAAGAAGCCAGTCTAAGTTCCATCTCACTGCAACAGGTTTGAGCTATAGGTACATCCTTGAATTTGAGGTTAAGACCAAGGAGTGGTGATGGTGGTAGTGGAATTTAGGGGAGAATCAGCTAATCAGCTGGGGTGCAGTCCAGTCTACCCTAACTGATGGACAGAGTGGTGAAGTGACAATGGTCCAAGCAAAAGGAGTCTATTACCAGAACAAGGTGGGGGCCTACTGATGGCACAACAGGACACATAAATGTCCTTTTCAAGATAAAGGAGAGATTCTATATAGGGAAAGGGAACACATGATTAAAAGTCCTGAGGTTAGGGGCACCTGGGTGGCTCAGTCGGTTAAGTGCTGCACTCTTGATTTCGGCTCAGGTCATAATCTCACAGTTTGTGGGTTCAAGCCCTGCATTGGGCTCTGCACTGACAGTGCAAAGCCTGCTTGGGATTCTCTCTCCTCTCTCTCTGTCCCTTCCCTGCTCATGTGCTCTCTTTCTCTCTGTCTCAAAAAAGATAAACTTTCAAAAAAAAAAAGTCCTGATGTTGGAGGGAACTTGGTCCAACTAAGAAATCAAGTAGAAAAATAAAACATGGGGAATTGGACTACTTTAAGAATTGCTAGTTTCTTCAACTAACCAAGCTTTCTGCACTTGTTCATGCCTAAGAGATCATGGTCCTTTCAAAAGTAGAGTGTTCCTGATAGGATTGGAGGAATACAATATAAAGAGGGGTCATGCCTTCCCTTGCTTTGGACACTGTAGTAGAAATAGCACCTCAAATTGAGCCAGGTCTTGGGGCACCTGGGTGGCTCAGTCACATAAGTGTCCAACTCTTGACTTCAGCTCAGGTCATGATCTCATGGTTTGTGGGTTCAAGCCCCACATTGGGTTCTGCACCGAGAGTAAAGAACCTGTTTGGGATTCTCTCCACCCCCTCCCTGCCCCTCCCCCACTCTTTAAAGAAAGGAAGAAAGAAAGAAAGAAAGAAAGAAAGAAAGAAAGAAAGAAACTAACTTAAAAAAAATTGAGGGGGCGCCTGGGTGGCGCAGTCGGTTAAGCGTCCGACTTCAGCCAGGTCACGATCTCGCGGTCCGTGAGTTCGAGCCCCGCGTCAGGCTCTGGGCTGATGGCTCAGAGCCTGGAGCCTGTTTCCGATTCTGTGTCTCCCTCTCTCTCTGCCCCTTGCCCGTTCATGCTCTGTCTCTCTCTGTCCCAAAAAATAAATAAAACGTTGAAAAAAAATATATAAAAAAAAAAAATTGAGCCAGGTCTTTAAAGAAATATACATCTGGCCCTTATGAAGGTCATGATCTATTAGAACCCATGCATCTTTGTTATTCAACTTAATTAGTAAAGCCCCTTTACCACTTCCTGTACTTACCCATATACTTTGTTCTTAAACATAAATGTAGTACCTTACATTTGGTTCTCTTAAATTTCACATTATTGGTATTTGACTAGCATTCCAGTCTGGTGAGATCATTTTTATACTGCTTTGTCACCTCACATTATTACATATCCCTCCCAGTTTTGTGTCACAGTCATATTTGATAAGCTTGTCTTCTATGTTTCATTTAAGTAATTAATGAGGGCTGGGCAAAGGACAGAACATGTGACATGCCACTAGAATTTTCCTTGCCAAGTTTGCAGTCATTAACCCACTCTTTTTCTTTGGAGGATATGGGTATTTAATGTGCTGCAAATTCCCTGAACACTAGCAGCGTCATTTCATACCACAATCATAGAGATTCTATTTAATCATTTTATTTAAATCAAGATAACTAGTCTGGCTTTCCTATGAAAAAGCAAATGAGATTAGTTTGGACTGACTCATTTTCTATTTTCTATGAATGTCAATAGTAATGTAGGGGTCACAGTTTTATTCAAAACACTCATAAAATATTCTCTCTCCTTTTATGATGAGTGAGTAAAGCAGGTAGCATGATGCCTGGCACAAGCTAGGGCATGGCCCAATGGCTGTCATCTCCCCAATTTCTGGTGTCCCCATCTGACAGATTCCTCTTTGTTCCCTATGTTGGTCGCTTCTAGTGTTCCCTGAGACCTCATCACTCTTCCTGAGTTTCCTCTACCTCTCACTCCTCCCAGGTGGTGGCCACCACAGTGATGCTGGAGCGGAAGCTGCCTCGCTTCCTGTGGCCTCGCTCTGGGATCTGCGGGTGCCAGTATGGGCTGGGGGACCGCTGGTTCCTGCGGTGAGTGACTGTGCATATGTATAAACTGCTAACAAGCATGAAGCCATGGGAGTAGGGTGCCCAGTTTCACATTTATCACACATATTTCCATTCCTGAGAATTCCAACTGGACCCAAAGGAGACATCATCACTCTATAAAGTGAGACTGCATTAGCCTGTTTAGGGGAGGAGGGTGGAGCCAACAGGGAGAGCGACAAGATGGCTGATAACTGATGCCAGGCTGTGAGTACATCAGGGTAGTAATGTGTGTGAGGTTATATACGTGTCCATGCTCAGATGTGGGCATGGGCTACCCAACTTGTTCTAGTCTTGTTCCTATCTGACCCCCATTTCTAGTAAATTCTTGCCTTGAACCTAACCTTCTCCATACTCTACCTTCGGCTCCTGACTTGGCTTTTCTTCTCTCTTGGTTTTCTCTTTCATATTCACAACCACACACACACACACACACACACACACATACCCCACTACCCTCCAAATCCTGATTGCTTACCTCTTTGGTCTCTATCCCACTTTACCCTCCATTCCACTGCTCTTCCCTTCATTTCATCCTAGGACTCTGGTCCCTTCCTTGCCCTGTCCTCTTGGTCCTGTTTCCTACAAGTGCTCTTCCCCCCTCTCCTTCTCCTCATGGCCCTTGTTCCTTCACCTCACCTGAGTTCCTTCCCCTTTGCCCTCCTCAGAGTTGAGAACCACCATGATCAAAATCCTTTGCGAGTGCTTCGCTACGTGGAAGCTTTCAAGGGCTCAGACAAGGAGGATGGACAAGAGCAGCTTTCTGAGAAACAGCCCTCTGTTTCTGTGATCGAAAGTGGGACACCAGCCAGAGTCTCTCTGGCCCCTCCAACGCCTTCCCTATCCCGGACCACATCTCACAGCAGTAGCAGCCACCGGGGCTGGGAGATCCTGCGTCGCAACACATTAGGACACGTGAATCTTGGGCTGGACCTTGGTGAGGGAGATGGAGAGGAAAATATCTATCATTTATGATGAGGACCCCTGTTTCTATTGGCCTGAAAAACAGGTGGGCCTAAATGGAGGGAAGTATCTGATTGTTTTGCCTGTTAATCATGAGAGGGGATAGGCAGAATAATTCTTAAAGGTCATGTCTCATCCTTCACATCAGCATTTCTGGAGATGGGCAATGGACGTCTGTTGTCCCACATATCTTCCGGTTTCCTGAAAGTCCCACATCTTGAGAAAAGAAGGTGTCTCTTAGAGCAAAGTTGGATTTAGCCATCAAAGACATGAACTAGGGATGCTAGACTAACATCTGGATCATCTTTCTTTCTGCCTCATGCAGGCACTAGAAAGTAGTGAGCTGTGAAGCCTGCTTGGTTCCACAGGGCTTAATGTGGGAAGATCCAGGCATGGCACTGAGGTTATGGCCCTTCCCTTTTCCCCTGTAGGACTCTCTCTCACCCCACAACCAACCCCCAACTAGAAAACTGCAATAAGAAAGGTTCTTTATCCTTGCTTTATTTTTCAGAAATTTTATTGTGGGAAGATACACATCACATAAATTTACTGTCTTAACCATATGTAGGTATACAATTCAGTGGCATTAGGTACATTTACACTGTTGCATAATGATAACTACTATTCATCCACAGGATGCTCTCATCATCTCAAACCAAAACTCTGGTACTCATTAAACATTAACTCCCCACTGTCCCCTCCACACAGTCCCTCATAACCAATATTCCACTCCACGTCTATGAATTTGACTACTCTAGGTACCTCATACAGGTGGAATCATTCAATATTAATTCTATTGTGTCTGGCTTATTTCACTTAGCATAATAGTTTCAAGATTCATCTGTGTTGTAGCAGGCATCAGAATTTTATTCCTTTTAAGGGTCAAATAATATTTCATTGTATGGATATATCACATTTTATTTATCCATTCATCCACTGATGGGTATTAGGATTGTTTCCACCTTTTGGCTATTATGAGTAATACTGCTATGAACATTGGCATATAATTCTCTTCAAGTTCTTGCTTTCGATTTCTTCGGGTGTATCCTTAGCTGTGGAATGGCTTGGAATTATGGCAATTATTATTTAATTTTTTGAGGAACTGCCACACTTTGTTGTCTTTCTTTCTTTCTTTCTTTCTTTCTTTCTTTCTTTCTTTCTCCTTCTCCTTCTTTTTGATAATAGCCATCCTAATGGATATGAAGTGATATCTCATTGTGGTTTTGATTTGTATTTCCCCAATGACTAATGACAATGAACATCTTTTCATATGCTTATTGGCCATTTGTATTTAGAGAAATATCTATCAAATCCTTCATCTATATTTTGGATTCTGTTTGTTTTTTGTTGTTTTTGAATTGTCTTATCCTTGCTTTTTGAGACTCAGAGTCTAAAAGGTTTGTATCTCATTTGTGTCTACATGTATGTTTAAATAAGTGGTAAATTATGCCTTTTGTGCTTGAACAGCTCAATCATTTCTTTATGGGACTCTTCCCGGTCTGTCCCTCAGGTGGCTCATTAGCAGCTAATCACCCTTGTGCCTGGGGGTAGCAGATTTGTGGCTGTGTCTCCTGCAGCAGCCATCTTTTGCTCCCACCTCCCTCTTCCCCTGTGCTGAGTTTTGGGATGGACAGCAACAAAGCAGGATGGGCCATCCCTCTCCAGGGAGGAAAGTGGGAGCTAGGTGTCCAGGGCACCCACCCAGTACCAGGCTCTTGACAACCTCCCTCTTGTCTCCAGTCTTTTACGTCTCACCTCAACCCTAATATCACCCTCACCCAAAAGCCATAATAACTTTTAAGAGGACTGTGGTCTGGAATAGCAAAGAGGTAAGTCGGATTTGTGAAACCACAGGCATGTTCATCCAGATACTCATACAAAGCATAGATGAGTGTGGAACGGGGAGGAATCACACAAAGGTAGAGGCACAGGGTCCTACACAGTTGACCACCAGTGGCATGATTTCTAAAAGTGCTTAGTCATCAGGACTCCTCTTATTTTCCTTACAATGGAAGCACTTCCTCTCTTGTGTAAAGCTAAACTACCATCTGAGTCCCAGATTCCGTTTCCTTTCTATCTCTTCAGACAGCCATATCCATCACTGTTCTCTCTATACCTCTCATTTTTATATCTCTTCTCCTCCCTCTCCACTAGTTCCGGGGATCAGCAAATAACGATGCTCTATTCTTTCCCATCTCCAAAGAAATGGAAAACACCCTCCCTCAACCCTTCCTCCTTTCAGCTACTGCCCTATCTTTTCTACTCCCTATTCAGGGCCAAACTTCTTAGAGAAGACTTTATTGTCTATTGATCTCTTGCTGAGTCCTCAACCCATTGTGATTTGACCTTGCCTCTCCACGCTACTGACATCTATGAGGGAGGTTATCTACCTTTGGCTAAGCCCACTGAACAGTCTCAGTCTTGCTTGAACTGTCGGTAGCCTTCAGACTACAGTCGACCACTCGCTATCTCTCAGCATGTCAGTGCCATACACTCTTGTCACGCTGGCTGCTTCTCTTCTACAAATCTCTTAAATATTTTCGGTCCACAAGCCTCTGTTTTCCTCACCACCTGGGCAGTCTCACCTGCTTCTGTAGATTGTATTAACATGCACATGTTCATGACTCCCCATTCCCTATCTTCGGTTCACATCTGTCTCCTGAGCTCCAGGCATGAACAGCTTGGATGCCTATCAGACAGCTGAACCTGGATATTTTACAGACACCTCAAACTCAACATGTCCCAAACTGAAAACTGAACAGCTTTTTTTCCTCACCAAACCTGCTCCTCCACCAGAGTTCCTGACCAAATAATAGGCAAAGTTGCCTAAGCCAGAACCTGGGCGTCGTCTTCAACACGTTTCTGTTGACTCTTAAATCCAGTAAATCTCAAATCTTGTGGATTCTGTTCCCTAAAACATGTGCTTCGAAAAGAATTAATTTTGGTTAGATAATGTAACACATAGCACAAAATTCAAAGAGCACGCAAGAAATACAGAGACAAAAAGCTTTCCTACTTCTGTGCTGGCCCCTTTGTTGTTCTTTCCAGGGACATTCACTAATAAAAGTGCATTTATCTTTCCAAGAATACTCTGTACATCCAAGCGTATGTATGTACATATTCCTCTTAAAAAGACATATAATGGCACAGTTTATTAGAAAAAAGTTTTTTCTTTTTTCACTTAATACAATTTGAAGATTATTCCATACCAACATAAAACCTTCCAGTTGTCCCTGCCTCTCGGGACCCTACTGCACAGAAGGAGGTTCCTAACTGCTCTGTTTGTATGTAGTCTCGGTCTTCTTCAATCCATCACCCACACTATGGCCAGAATGATCTTTGTAAGTTGCAAGTCCTACCCCTAAGTATGGTCCTTCTGGAAGCCTTCCATAAGCCAACCCTGGGCAACCCTCCAGCCTCCTCACACCTCTCTTCTCTCAGGCTCTATTTCACCAAGCTGGATTTCTATCAGTTCCTGGATAAGGCTGAGTTCTTCTTCTTCTTGGCCTTCACAGTCTCTAGAGCTTTCTACCTCCTTGCACTCTCCCTTCCATCTTTGTAACTTCTATTCATTTGCTGGTCTCAGCCTAACGGTCATAAATTGTTTGTGTGTGTAATTGTGGGGATGCTGATCCATGGGCAAGGTTAAAGTCCATCTACTCCATGTTTCCAGACTACCTATGTTTTCTTTTTAATTACACACCCTGCACATTATTGTACTTATTTGTTCAATGTCTGTCTTCTTTAGTAGACTGTAAGTGCCACGAAGACAAAGATGGTGTCTATTTTATTCATCATTGTGTTCCCAGTGTCTGGTGTAATTCCTAGTACAATGTAGTATGCAATAAATATTCATTAACTAGATCTATGAATGATTGACCTGTTTTTATTCTAAGCTCTCTCACTGGCCACACTGGAGTCTTTTTTCACCTGTCAAAGGTGGCACAAAAATACTTGCCTTTCAGTGGGGTTGTAATAATTAAAGATAAGCACATATTATGGGTAGAAATGCTTTGGAAAGGAAAAAGAAAACAATGCAAATGTAAGTGATCACTGGGAAATTTTTTCAGGTTAAATATACTTTGCGTGTATGTGTGTGTGCGTGAGAGAGAGAGAGAGGGAGAGAGGGAGAGAGGGAGAGAGACAGCGTGAGAGACAGAGAAGAGAGAGGAAGGAGGAGAAGGCTGGAGGAGGAGGAGGAGGAGGAAGAAGAGATGCGGAATATCATAAGGAAGAGAGAAAGGAGGGAAGAACCCCAGCAGCAAAGCTCTGGAACAGATCTTCCTGAACCTCTCGTGTGTGGTACCCTGTAAAGGAGCATTCGAGGTAACAGACAAGATCCCACACCTGCTCTCCGGAGCCCAGATGAGCAAGGAAAAGAAACACACACAGACATCGCCATACCAGCAGATGCAGCACGAGAACTGTGTGCTGAAGGGTTAAAATAGTTGGCGGATGTTTTGTGCCGCCAGGCAGATGCCAGCTTTATTTACGGGGATCCAGAGACAGGGATGGGGAACGGGCCGAAAGGAACGCTGATGTTCCTGCCTCAGGAGTTCTTCGGGTACCCCCGAACCGTGACCGTTCTCCTTCCCGTCTCCTCCCCACTGGCTACTTTAAAAGACAGAAAGCAGAAAACTCTTGCTCCTGTGTGTGCCTCACAGACCAGAGGCAGGGAGGCATGGGAGGTTTTGTGCTCCCAGGGATCACTGGACTTCAAAACTATGTTCCTGCCCAGCCGTTGGCAAAGTGTTTTTCTGACAAGTTTCTGGGTTCTGGTAAAGAATGGTGGTGTAGCCCCTGAGGGTTCGCCTGCCTGCAGCCTTGGGAAGGAAGGGCAGAGGTCGGTGTCCCTCCCTCGCACCGCGCTGGGGAAATGCAAGATAAGGTCTGGGACAGAGACCCAGGAGAGGGGGCAGCAGAACGGAGAGATGAGGGTAGTTAGCGCTGGCTCTGTAGGTGTCTGGGCAGAGACGCGCAGAGAGACGGAGCTGGACGAAGGGCACACTATGGGCCCTGGCACATCCGAGACCTCTCAGTGGACGGGGTGTCAACGGTCATTGTCAGAGGCTAATGAAGGAAAAATGAGAAACGTGCAAGGAAAGGAATACTTTGACCAGTACACTGAGTGCTGTCACACCGACAGGAGAGGCTGGGTAACGTGGCCCCTCTCTGCTGGGGGCAGGGGGTGCAGCCAGACAGGAGCCACCTGGGGCAGGACTGGACACACCCGCCTTTGTCTGTGCCACCTCTTTGTTAACCCTGGCACTGGGGAGGCGGCAGTTACGGCCATGAGGCCCCAGGGAACGAGGCTTGTGCAAGGCCAGGCTGCAGCTGGAGGGAGTGACTGTGGGTCCCCGCTGGGGTCAGTGCCCTGCTAGGCTCCTTGGAGGGGGGATCTGTGCGTCTGTGGGCGTGCACATGCGTGGGGATGGCTCTCAAAGCACCACTCTCTACCAGGAGTTATTCGTCCCTTCCAGCCCTTCTGCTGGACATGCTCCCCTAACTGCTTCACGACCAGGCTGTGGAGCCCTTTAGGGATGACATGGGCAGGTGAAACGTGATTTCAGTTCCCGCTCCCCGCCCCCCGCCCCGCTGCTGGAGTATTAGCTGATGACTTATGCCATGTCCACCTGCCATGTCCCTGACAGTAATATCAGCACACACAGGAGAGCGTGTGGCTCACTAAGATCTTACTGCTGTCACGGGTTGTCACGGCAGTATCCCTGCCTTCCCCTAGTTCGCTTCTCCTAGGCTCTCGCTCCCTCTGCTGTTCCTCCACCCTAACTGAGCACCTCCTTCCAATTAAGAAATAACAAGGTCAGGGAAAGAGGCAGATAAATCAGTGACTGTGGCTCCATGAGGTGACCCGTGACCGGGTCCTTAGAGGTTCTCTCCACCCTGGGTTAGAGGGCATCACCCCCAGATGGGTGGCTGGGCCTCTCCTCCCAGGGACTCCCAGACTCCAGCACCTGCTCTTTCCGCATCAACCAGGTGCAGGGAGGACAGTGGCAAATTGTTCTTCCCTTGCGGGCAGGACGAGGAAGTGTCTGCCTCCTCACCTTCTCCCTCCCTCCAAGTGTGAGCTTGGTGGGCAAGAAGACAGCCTCCCAGGGTCCCAGTGGCCTCTGTCCCAGCACCCTCTAGACCTTAGGTCAGGGGTCACCGGCTCCCCCTGAGTCCTAGGCCAGCCGGGAGGGGGCACTCAGGGTCGGAGGGAAGGGCTTCCCAATACACACCACACCCTCCCCTTCACCCCAGCTGCTGACTCCCCACCTTTTGCAGGCTAATGAATCTTCCAAGGGCAGAAGTCATTTTCTCTTTGTGTGTGTGTTGGGGGGGGACTGGGGTTTAACAAACATCCTCCCTCCTCCCGGGACACACACATACACACACAGGGTTCCCTGCCACCTCTCCTTGTTCCCTGGTCACCTCCCTGGCCCCTTTCTGCACACGGACCCACCTCTGCCTTGGGGACCTAAGATAGGAAGTGTACCCACTAAATAGCTTGCAATTTCCTTGGCACAGATCATTCTCCATAAGACACAATTCAGCATATATTCTACCCCAGGTACTCCAATGGGGAGAAAGAAGACACGTTGTGCTTTAACCTCATCCTGTGGGCTCTTCCCACAGGGGAGACGGGGAGGTAAGGGGCCGCATGGATGCAGCACCATGCTTTCACAAGGGCATGAAGACCGGAGATGGAGTGGAGGTGGGACCGGCCCTGGGAGAGTGGGGACGGGCGCAGAGAGAGGACAAGAGAATGTGATTTTGAGTTGAGCTTCAAGGGATGCGCGGGAACCTATGAGCCGGATAATTAACGGGAAGCGTCTTCCCCAGCTGGGGCAGGACTGATGCGGTGACAAGGCCTAGTATAAGGGAGATGCCACAGACCCTGTTTCCTCCCTACTCAGTTCAACGGTGAGCAAAGGAGTTCCATGGAACCGTCTCTTTGGGAGGGCCGGGGCGTGTGGGGTGAGGCCCATGGGATGAACAGCACAGAAACCCACCCTGTGCAGATGGCAACAGCCTGAGGTTGGATCTGCTCCGGTGCCCCAGGTGGGGGGGGGGGGATTTGCCCACGAGAGGATAGGCTGGCGACTGAAAGGGCTCCCTGACACAAAAACAGCAGAAGAGAGGGACGAAGGATCAGGAATGGAGGCTATCACCATGCATTCGCCGTGGCCGGGAGCCCCACCGGGCTCACCCCGTGCTCACAGGGAGCCTGCATGCCAGCTCTTGTCAGCTTGTTACAGACAGGCAGCTGGGGCCCAGAGAGGGTGAGCTCCTCACCTAAGATCACATGAGTATGACTGTGCTCACTTTGTGGACGGGAGACCGAAGCTCAGAGGGGTGGACTAATTTACCCAAGACCGACTGGTAATTAGCAGTCTGACTTCGAGTCCAGACGTATCTGATCTCAAGTCCCATGCTCCTTCTGCTAGGAGATCCAGAGCCCCTGAAACGAGAGAGTCGACCGTTTTCTACTGGAAAGTTATTTCCTGGAAGTTTTGATATCAAATGCTCCCACCCAAGCCAAGACGATAAAGCAAATGACTTGCATTCATGCGACACCATAGGGCACATAAAGTCCTTTGCGCCCATTATCTTCTCTAACCCAAATAACAACCCGTGTAGAGTAAATAGGGCAGAATTACTATCCTCATTTTACAGATAAGGAAGCCGATTCTCAGAGAGATTGTATGATTGAGGTCACAGATCTCACCAATGCAGAACAGGACAATAACTTGGATTTCTGGGCTTTTGGAGAGAGCTGTCCTCACGGTAGCTCCCTGGCTCACCTGTATGGAGAGATGGGCAAATCCAGACCCGGGGGGGGGGGGGGGGCAGGGCACCACCCTCTACACCCGGTCTGCAGCAAGGGCTGACTCAGAGGGTAGAACTCAGAGTTACCCGGGTGTGATGCTAGCTCATGGCACTTGCATACCTATGACAGTAAACGTTTTAGTACCTCCATTAGCCCCCTTGACAATGTGCGCACAACCTTGAAGAACACGCTAGCACCTTCGTCATAGACTCGACAGGCAGCCCTGTGCTCTGCCGTCTCCTGCACTCTGGTCTGTGTGTAAGGATTTGGGGCCCAGCCCTGTCTGGGTGATAGTTCCTGGACTTTCCTGTAGCTTGGGGACACATCAGAGTCTGCTCTTGGGAGTTGGGAACCTCAGCCAGGCCTGAGAAGAGGGAGGGGTGAGGGAGGGGAGCCAGTGATCTGAGAAGGGCCCCCAGGGCACAGTGTGAGGCTGGATCCCTTGCTGATTCCCCTGGGCCAGTGAGCAGCTCCCTATCAGGAGATTCCACCAAGTGCCCCCATACACGTGCCAGTTACCAGTGCACTCGCGTGTAAATAACTACCACACTCCCACGTGCACAGGGTCCTACACACAGAGGGCACCATGTGGGGGGAAGCCTGTGCCTTGTGGGCCCCGGTGGGGGCTGGGGGGGTACACAACAGCTAAGATCATTTTATTTGCCAGTCTCTCTTATTGTAGTGGCTGGCTGACCAGTGACCTCAGGCTCTTGGTGCCCTGGCAGGTCCAGTATTGCCCAACAGCCTTCTGGAGAATGTTCTGTTTGGCTTCAGTCCCTCCCTTGTACCTGCTGGCCCCTGGCCCCCACGTCCCCACCTTGCTCCCAGCCTCCCACCGCACCCTGTTCAGGTATCTGCCCCAGAATCTGCCTTGCCATGTGGGGAGGCCTCCCCCCGCGCCTGTCCCCGTCGCCGTCCATCCAAGCCCAGCTTTGGGAAGAGAAGCCCCAGTTCCTGCCCAGGTGTGCCTCCCAGTGTCCTGTCCCCAAACCTCAGCACATTTCTGCTCCTTCCCAGCTGCCCCTTGAGTCCTCTCTCCTGGGCTCTCAGACCGGCCCTCTGCCCTCGGGAGGCAGGAAGCAGCCAGCTTGCTCCCCTCCCGGTGTGCGCGTGCCTGTATGCATTCAACAATCGTCCCGACTTTTAGAACAAGTCTGGCATTTTGCTTGGTTTTTATGACGGAGGCGCTGGGGCGTCTGCGTGAGCGCTGGAGCTAAATAAATAGAATTTGAAAGAGCTCTTATCATGGCCTGTTGCTCTTTCACTGAGTGTGTTGGGGTGGGGACAGAAGAATAAGAGGTGCAGGTGGGGACAAATCGGGGGAAGATTGCTGATAAAGGGCTACCCCTGAGGGCTGCTGCTGGAGAAACCTGCTATGGCTTCCAGGTTGAACCCAGGCTTTGGGTTTGGGCTTTTCGTAACAGTGATCCGATTTGGGATAATGGCTAGACCCTTTCTCCTGAGCCCTAAACCGATGCTGTTTACTCTGGGCCTAGTGGCCCCACAGCTCTCCCACCCCCAGCACGCCCCGAGCCCAGTGTGGGGAACATCACCCAGAATGCAACAAAGTGGTGGAGAGAGCCAGCCCCGCCCCACCTTGGCAGAGGACCTCAGCCTCCTCTCTGGCTGTCAGCGCTCAGGAAGTTGTCGTGGTGAGGGAGCTTGGCCCTCTCCCCACCTAGAACTTTGGGGATCCCAGGATCGTGCCATTTGTAAGGCTAGAGGGTTATCGGAAGCCATGTGGCCCCACGTTCTGCCTGCTGACCTCTTCTCTCTTCTCTGCCTGGTGGAGCTTCTGCCCTAGTGATTCAGAGACAAAGACGGACACGTTCCTCCTGAGAGATAGGAGGTTGCTCTGAGCGCCACGCTTTCTGCACCTGGAAGCTGACGGGGAGCTGTCTGGGGGAGCAGAGTGTTGAAGGCAACAGGAAAACCTGAGAACTTAAGAGTCCTTTTTGCACATCGGGAAACGCAAAGGTAAGTGACTTGGCCAAGGTCTCACAGTGATTTCTGGTCCAAGTGGGGTTGGAACGCAGCCATCCTGGTTACCTGTCTTGCTCTCTTTCACCTTTTCCAGAAACCAGCCTCATGGCACATTCTTCACGTTTGGAAAGGTCTTTGAGGGCTGTATACCCTTCAGCTTCTTTCATGGTTGTCTTTAGTACCTGCTAGAGAGGAGTCCGGGGCCAGGTAAGGTGGGGTGACAGAGGGCGGGGCAGGTGGCTGAGCGGAGGGGTCCGGCTTTGGGAGGGAGAGGCCTCGGGATCTGGGGAAGAAGGAGCAGGAGGCTGGGGCAGTGTGGCCAGCGGGAGGGCTGTGGACTTTGACACCCTCCTTCACAGAGCCCTATCTCCGGAGCATCTGGCCCAGGCCATGGGCCACAGGACTCCAGCCTGTAGAGGCCTCAAGAAAAAGTTAGAGGCAGGTCAGAGCTTGGTGGGGCTCTTTTTAAAGCTTCACCTTCCAGATGGGGGGTTAGGAAACCAGATGCTCTGATGGGTGGGGGTGGGGCTGTCAACCAGGGAGACCTCTCGGGGCTGGCTCAGAAAATCTTCCATTCGAGGCAGGGTGGAAGGGGAGGGGAGAATGGCTGGCCATGGAGGCACATGCTCGGGGGTCGAGGAGGCTGCTTCCCCACAGCCCACAGCCCATATGCCCACCTTTGCCCTTTGGGCACTTTCTGCAAAGGGGTTAGCATCCAGGAGAACCAATGCCTTTGAATTTGAAAACCTGCAGACTTGTAGGAGATGGTCAGAACATATATGCACACACCATGACTGCTCTAGAATCTTGCTATGACATATTGGTTCATGTGACATAAATATTCCGTGCAGAACTGCATGTGCAATACCGTGCAAATGCCTGTCTGAGGGGGTGGGGCTGGTGGTGCCATCCCGTTGGTCCTGGCCTCTGCCCTCTCCCCGGGGCCCCCTTTCTACCGCCAGCTCTGTCGTCCTCGACCGTGTTCCTCTGGGCTCCAACCAGATGTCTTGGAGCAGCAGACAGAGGCTGGGGGTCCTGTGCAGGGTCCCCCGTGGTGTGAGTGTTTAGGCCAGCCGAGGCTGGAGGGTGTAGGAAACGAGGGCAAAGGGTTGGGGCCCCACTTAGCAATGGGGGTGGGGGAAGGGGGCCGGGGACGAAGGCCACACTTTGGGCGAAAGTATGACCTCCTGGCCTATGAAAGCTGAAGGGACTGCGCACCCACAGAACCACACGTGACTCCACTTCGCGCAGAATCACAGGACGTTTGAGTTGAAAAGGACCTTGGAGGGTTTCAAGCCCAAATCGCTGCCCAGGCAGCCCCCCATCCAGCACCAGAACCCAGTGCCCCCAGCAGGGCAGGCGGCTCGACAGCCCGTCCTCCACACCCGCCAAGTCCCTGGGTGGTGCTCTGTGGTGCATGCCTCTGTGTGTGCGTGTGTGTGTGCGTGTGTGTGTGTGTGTGCGCGCGTGTGCACCTGCTGACCTGCCGTCGCTCTGTGCAGGCTTTATGAGCTGGCACACAGGGCTTGTGAACCCAGTGACTGGAACAAACTCCAAGCTGAGTGAGCAGCGGCTTTGACCCCGCTGCCCTGTGCTGGCTCTATCCCCAGCCTCTCGCCTGTTTGTCCCTTGTGGCCAGCCCTGCACACGGCAGCAGAGCCCGGGAGACACCCTCCCAAAGGGCGCCGGGAGCAGGGATGGGGTGACGCAGTCAGCTGGGCCAGGAAACAAAGAGCAGAGATCAAGAGACAGAAGGAAAAGAAACCCAAGGTTCCACAGAGAGACCACTCAGAGTCATGGTCACACACACACACACACACACCCCACACCATACACCACACACACATGCACACACACACGGACACCTTACATACACATGCACACAAATGCCACACATGTTAGCACACAGACTAAGACCAAGGGAGCAGATACAACTGCAAAGAGAGGCAACAGGAGAGGAAAAACAGAGGGAAACACAGGAAGGCAGAACAAACAAAAAGAGGGACAAAACCGGAAAAAATTAAATGTATATTTTTGGCCCTAAATTAGTGGTTCTTGATGGAGAGTGATCTTGCCTCCCCCAAGGAAATTCCAGCAATGTCCGGAGACTTTGGCTGTCACAGCTGAGGGAAGGGGATGCTACGGTCACCCAATAAGTGGCAGCTAAACATCCTGCAACGTGTGGGACAGACCCACACTAAAGAATTATTTGTTCCAACACATCAGTATTTGCAGGTTGAGAAAGCATGCCTGAAATGCACACATCGGCGGCAGGCGGTGGCTACGGTCCCAGTCAGGGCTCTGCTCCAGTCCTGCACGTACTGAAGCACACGTCATCTCCCTGGCCACCTCCAGCCCTGCCAGTGTGGCCCTCAGAGGGGGCTGGTCATCCCCTGCTTCACCACTGTCCCTCTGTTGAATCCTGAGGACCTAACTCGGCTTCGAGTTCAAGCTCGGCCTGAGGCAGGAGAACTGGCTGGAAACCCTTAGCATGTTGTCACAAGCCAAGTGGAGCCTCCTTCCTGTCTGTCCTCGTCTCTCCCACCCCATCCCCCCACCATGGGCCTTGGCCTCTTCAGTACCCACCCCCCCTCCCCCACGCCACCACCTCCAACGCCCTGGCGAGGTTGCAGACCAACTGCCGTGAGGCCGAGGGCAGACTGGAAGTCCATATGCTCATCCTCACACGGGACCATTGAAAGGGACAATGACTTGCTGGGGTCATAAAAGTCTTCCTAAATTTGGAGTCTAGGCAAAAGGATTTGAGAAGATGTGATGGCAAATCTCACCAAATGAGGCCAGCGGCTGTGACCACTCTCCCGTGAGCTCTAGTCTCCCTCTCACCCCCTCAGCCCCTGCATCTATAGCCTCCGGTATTCAGACACTTGAGTCAGGGATTCTGGGTTGTGGAACCAACCGCGTCCTCATGGAGGAGTTCCAGCGCGACCTCACTGCCTCCTCAGAGCCGCAATCCCTGGGAGGAACAGGCAGCGTGGCTTCAAGATGTGAGTGGGCCCGCGTGGGCAGCGGCACTCAACCCTCGGCCCACCGTCCCCACTGTCCAAGCCCACGGTGCTGCGTCCAAGAACCGAGAGAACACTGTTGGCAGAAGCTTGCACTCGGCCATCTGCCCCCTCGTCTCCCTGCCCTGCGTGCCCTTGTGAGTCTGTTCTCCCTGAGTCGTGGTGACCCAATGCGAAAAGGCAGTAGCAGGTGGAGAAAGCGGCGGAAGGCAAAGAAAGTCGGGAATGACGGTGTCCTCCTGCAGCCTCCACAGGACAAACACCCCTCTGCCTTATTCCGTTTCCCACCAGCGGCTGGACTGGGGTCTTTGCCTGGAGCCCAGCAGTAAAGAGAAGGTGGGTGGGTCCGCCGGCAGACACACTGGCTTAATGGGCACAAAGGTCCTGGTTGAAGGTTTGGGTCCTAGCGCCTCCCCCCGACCCAACCCGAACCCACTGACCCCTGGGTGGGTGGGGAAGGCGGCTAATCAGACTGTGCTGTTTGCTCAGGGCTCTATGGCCTGGCCTTGCGCCCGACAGTAGGGACAGGAGTGCAGCTTTCCCTTCAGATTTGAGGGTGGCCCTCCTACCCCCTGCCCACAGAGACACCCCACCCCTGCGCCTACGCTTCCCCCCCACCCCCACACATACAAACCCATGCTCACACGCGCACACAGGTGCATACCTCACACACACACACACACACACACACACGCACTCCTCACTGAATCAGAGACACGTAGGAAAAAACAGACTCTGAAGCTAGGGAGTGACCCACACATACCAGTGGCTCTAAGTGCCCAGACACCCATGCCCCAGGCCATCAGGTCCCTGCTTTGCCCCTGGACTTTGCATAAGCTGGGAATCTGGTCTCTTTCCAGCAGACGGTTGAACTAAATGCCCGCGGTGGCTCCCGGCTTGCTCCTGGGCAGTGCGACAGGGATGGGCTGCGCTCTCTGTCATCTATCCTCCCTGCTGCAAGCCACCTCACTGCCCTGGGCCTCCATCCGCCCATGGGGGTGTGGGAGTGGGTCTCAATCTGGCCACTGCCACCAATTGGCTATGGGATCTTGGGTGATTTACTTTGCCACCTTGAGGTTTATCTTTGTTTTTGTTTTTTAATCTGTAAGATGTGGACAAGAATACCTGCCCCACAGGTTTGATGTGAGTTTCTGTGGGCCCAGAAGGCAGTCACGGTGGATAGAGGCTGCCTCTACCAGAGGTGGCCAGAGAACAGGCTTGCAATACTGGGGACATGTTTACGCTAACAAACAAACAAACAAACAAAACAACAACAACAACAAAAACTTCATTGTTTACCTGAAATTCCAATTTAATGGGGCATCCTGTATTTATTTGGTAACCCAATACATATGTTGGGGATGGGTTCTAGGACTCCAGAGTAGGAGTCTATGCAGTCCAGGGGGGGGCCAAATCCTGCCCACGGCTGCCCACTTTTTTGCCCTGGCCTGGGAGCTCAGGATGGATTATCCATCTCTGAGGGGCTATCGGAACAAAACAAAACATGGGTGTCAGAGGCTACATGTTTGTATGTGGTTTTGCCACCCTTAAAGTGCTTACATGTACTATCTGGCCCTTTCCGGGAAAAGTTTGCCGGCCCACACTTGGTTTTCATGTTTACATACCTATTTGGGGCCAGGCTAGAGATAAAAGTGGAAGAGTGAGAAAAAGCTGAGTCTCCAGGAGGGAAAGACACAGAAAAGACCCTGGAGGTGGGCGCTACTCATTCCTTGTGGGGCCCGTCAGTCCCCCAGGCCGGCGACTCCTCCCCTCCTCCCTCAGGCCTAGTCTCTCAGGCTAGTCTGACCTGTCCAGGCCTTTCTATAAAAGGTCACCAGGTGTCCCAAAGTCCAAGGGAGGCCTCTCCATTCTTTGAAGGCCTCCCCTTCCTGGACTGGCCTGGGGGCAGGGAGAGAGACCCAGGCGGGTAGGGAGGGAGTTTACGCAAGGCCAAGGCCGCAGATGGAAGGCAGGTCGGCTGGCCTGTCTCTTTAAATCTCAGGTAATTTGGGAGGAGGGTGGGAGTGTCTGCAGGCTCGCTCCCAGGAGGAGCTCCCGGGGAGAAACCCAGCCGAGGGAGTCCCAGCTCTGCCAGGTGTAAGAACCTCAGAGCCCTCTGGAGTCGGGCTCTGGCGCCTCGGGGAGACTCCTCAGGGAGGTAGGGACCAGGGAGGTAGGAGACGGGACCTCTACAGGGCGAGGGCAGGCCGGCCCTTGGGGGTGCTGATGTGGCCCCAAGGCTGAGTCCTCTGGGGGTCTGGTCTCGGCCTCGGCCCCCCAAGGAGCCGGCCCTACACTCCATGGGGTTGCCGCTACCCAAGGACAAGGGGTTCATTCTCTGCCTGTGGAGAAAATTCTGTAGTTGGTTCCAGAGACAGGAGTCATGGGCCCAGAGCCGAGATGAGCAGAACCTGCAGCAACAGAAGAGGTAAGCCTCAGTCTGCTCCCTCGCCCCTCCCAGCCCTCCCTGCCCCCCCCCCCCCCCCCGCCTTCCTCTCCCTCTCCCCCTTCCCCTCTCAGTCTTTGTTTGGCACCTCTATTTGTACAAACTGTGCTTCCAGGCCTGGCTCCTGGGGAGCATTTTGTCTCAAAGGTCTTAGCCAGTGGGGCTAGCTCCCCTGGAGGCCAGGTGGAAGGGGAGGGAGCTGGCATGGGCACAGGTACCACCGGCTTTAAGATCCGATCTAATTATGCAAGCCCTTCGCACTTCCCTAAAGGCCCGGGCCACCTTGCTGGGCCCTGGGAAGATGTGGCATCATGGAACCGCCAGCACAGAGGTGCTGGTAGGTCGGGACAATGCCGGATGGCCGTATTCCCTGGCCCCAGAGCAGTCTGTCCTGCAGAAACATGTAACGCAGGCACATACACATGCGGGGAGTGGATGAATGAATGATTGAATGAATGAGGCAGACAAGGAACTGCAGGCATCAGTGACCACAGAAGACAAGAGGTGACTACGGCTGCCGTTCCTACGCATTATCGCCACCAGCAGGCATTGACCAAGGCTGAATGCCAGACACGGGGATGATTTTGAACCAGAGCTGGGACCCAGCCCTGGACTTCCTTACCCTCTACGGGGGAGAGGGGTGTGGATGCTTGGCCACATACCAGATGTGCGTAGGACCCATGCTCACCTGAGAGGCTCTAAAGTTTGAGCCCCTGAAAACTTCCCTAAACTCTGATGTCCCCACGCCCTAGGAGGGAGAGGAGAGGAGACATCCCTGCGTGAGATGTCCTCTCCAAAGTGTCCGTGGGTCTCCCTACTCAGGTGCTGATGCCCTAGAAGGGAGTCCTTCCGGTGGGGTGGAGCACCCCACCAGAAGGAGCACCTTCTCAGGGTCCCTGAGAAGGCAATTAGCACATGTCTCTTCACAGAGGAAAGCCCAAAGGTTTTGTATCTGAGGGTCTTTCTCCATCTCCAAGAGCAGAGGCCTGCCTGAGCCTGCCAGGGAGCGCCTGTGGTTTTTCTTCCTTTGCCCCAGGATTCTGGGCTGGGGGTGTGTTCCTTTTTGAGCTTTGGCTTCCCCTCTCTCACACCAGCCGCCCACTTCTCTCCCCCCGGGCCTGGGAGAGTAGGGGCTGAGCGCATGTTTGACTGATGACATCTTGAGGCACAGAATGGCATTGTTGTTGGAGAATAGGCCGTCACTGGTTCCACTCTTCCCTACCCACTCAGGACCCCGGGGCTGGGGGAGCCAGACACAGAGCACAGAAAGGCCTAGGGCTTGGAAGGGGTGGCAGAGTCGTTCTGTGTGCCAACAGGGCAAAGCAGAGACAGGGACCACAGTCTGGCTGCTTCCACTCATCTTTTTGGCCTTTATTTCTTCTGAAGACCATCGGTGGGGCTCCTCTTGCAGCCTTGGGCCAGGAGGGCCTGATGTCACTTTGAGGGATCCCCTCCTTTCCTGATCTCCCTGCCTGGTTCCATAGCTTCTCAGCCCTCTCCTTCCCACCCAGAGCCTGGAATATTGATTCCCCTCTGGGTGGGCACTTCTAGGAAGGACACTGAAATCACCCGAAAGGGAAGTGTCCTAGGCTTTGCAGTCAACCGGCCGTAGGGGAGACTTGCCCATAACTGGGCAACTAGGAGATGACCATGTAAGTGGGGACAATATGACAGGTGAGGAGGTGGGCTGATGGCAGAAAGCAGCAGACGATGTAATGAGCACCTATCTTGTCTTCTATAACCCCAAACCTGTGGGGGGCAGTGCCGGTATCCCCTTGGGAGTGAGGCTGGCCCAAAGCGAGCAAGTGGTGAAGTCAGCTTGGTGCCAACAGCTCAGAGGGGCCTCTGGGTGGGGTTGGCGGATTCCAGGGAGTGGAGCGTAGTTCAGTGAGAGGGAAAGGGTCCGTGGTCTCCCCAGGATGACCAGGAACCCAGCATTCCTCTCTCTCTAGCAGATGTGTCTTGGGTCTTGGTCCCACTGCCCCCTCTGCTTAAATCCACAATGCTGGACCCAAGCTGAACCATTACCTTTTTCCCGTTTCTTCTTCGTCATCTCTCCTTGGACCTTGACTTGTCTTGTTTCCTGAGATTCAACATACTAAACACTTATGGAGCATAAAGCACTCTGCCAGACTTGTAGAAAATGAACATGACCTCCCTGCCCTCTAGGAGCTCACGTTCTCATGGTCAAAATGCCTCAGGATGCATCTACTTGGGTGACAAGTGAGCTTGGTGAGTGTCCTAAGAAGGGCATAAGCACGTGTCATGGGAGCAGAGAGGACGACACTGTGGTATCTGATTCTGCCTGGTGTCGGTATGCTGGGCAGCTCCCAGAGGCTCTCACATGACCCCGTTGTTGGCACTTTCTCCCTCCCACTAGATGGTGGCAAGGCAGTGAACACGGAAGGTTCTCCTCTGCTTAGATAGCTGTATAAACACGTGTAGCCATGGGTCTGTGAAAAGTAAACTGGGCCTCTCCAGTGTGTTGGGACTCCCTGCCTCAGGAAGCACAGCAGACATGCATGTTGCAGGCATTTGTGCTAAAGCTGTAGGACTTGGAAGGGCGGACCGATTCCAAGTCTGCAAATAACCACTTTTCTCCCAGCTTTGGCTTCCTCATCCACTCGCCAAGAACCTGAGCGGGAGGGAGACAGCCCACAAGTGGCTAGCGTATGCACGCATGCTTCCTCCCCACACACGACTGCCTTCATCTGTGGTCACTGCTCTGGGCTGACCCCCTCCCCCTGAGAGAAATCAGGAAGAACCATAAAACTAGAAGAACCACATAATTTAGCGGTGAGAGCCTGGGGCTAGGTTCTTGGCCAAGTGTTCTGCTTTTAACTCTGTGTGATCTAGCAACAATCTGGTTGTGCTGCCTCAGTTTCCTTTTCTGACAAATGAAAGACTCATTCAGCCCATGCCACAGGGTTGTAAGGAGCAAACGTGATCATATCCTTACGACCTCTATACCCTTTTGGAAGCTGAAAAGCACATTTAACAAATGGGATTACTGTGATGAAAAAAACCAAAAATACAACAGTCAAAGGCAACACCCAACATTGGCAGGAGTTCGAGGGGCTGGGCACCTCCTTTCTTTCAGGGCTGTATCCTCCTGGGAACCTGTACGCTGAGCTCCACGTCGCGTGTGCCCTTCCTTTCCCAAATGGCGTGCTCGTCTGACAGGGTGCTTGGAGAGAGACCAGTGGGACCCATGTCTGTGGACATGGCTCCTGTGCCTCTAAGCCCTCTCCAAAGCCTGATCCACAGAGAAGAGGGATGGGGAAATGGCCAGTGGGGTCCCAGTCCCAGCTCTGCCTCTGACTTGTTTGGACAAGTCACCTCGGGACTCCAGGCTTCTTTCTCCATCTGTGACATGGACAGATAGGTTAGATTTCTAGCAACTTTCTAGCTCTAAAATTTTGGTTTGAATTCTCCTCCAAAGGCGCTCTGGATCTTGTCTCGTTTCCAGCAACCAAATGCAGAACTTTGCTCATGTGCACGTAGGCATGGACACATTCTCAAGAAGGAAGAGGTTGGGTGTGGGACTTCAGCTCAGGTCGCGATCTCACATTTAATGGGTTCAAGCCCCGTGTCCCCACATGGGGCTCTGTGCTGACAGCTCAGAGCCTGCTTCGGATTCTGTGTCTCCCTCTTTCTCTGCCCCTCCCCCACTTTCACTCTGTCTCTCTCTCAAAAATAAGTAAAACAAAAACAAAAACAAAGAAGGAGGAGGAGGGGAGGACAGAGTGCAGGAAACAGGGAGAAAGGGAGTGAGAGATACTTTCTGCTGGCCCAGAGGGAATCTTAAGGAGGAGATCAGTGATTTGTTTACTATGTAAAAAATGGGCTAGGTTTTGTAATATGGTTTTCACCAGTCTAATATTGAGCAAAACCATTCAATTTTATAATTATTGTTCAGCAAAATAAAGCATGCTAAATTCTGAAAACAGCTTTCATACAGCTTTCATACTGCTATAATTTCAGATTTTGTCTGTAATTTCTTTTTGCTACTTAATCAGCAAGTGCTCCAAAGACTTTACCTTTTTGTTTCTCTCTTAAATATTTAACAATCTGTAAGAAAGCACGTATAGGGAGTTTCTCATTCTTTTTAATGTGAAGAGTCCTCCTTTTTAAAAAAAAAATCGTTTATGAACAATTCAAGCTATAGGTCAGGAATTCCCTACCTTGCAGATGGACATTTTGGACAGAATAATTCTTCATTGTAGGAGACCGGCCTGCATAAGATCCTCCTGAACAGCATCCCTGCCTTCTACCCGCTAGATGCCAGTGGCACCTCTCCACCCTACCCCAGTTGTGACAACCAAAAATGTCTCCAGTGTTGCCAGATTCCTTGGGGGGGGGGGCGTTCACCCCTGGTTGAGAGCTACAGCTCTCAACCACCATTTGTAAACAAGAGATTCTGGTAGCGATGTTAACTAATCTACTAAATAAAGTAAAATTTCCCCCTGGAAGGGACCAAGTATAATGTAACCATTCAAACCAGAAGGTATGTTATCAGTATCTCCTCTTCCTGCCTTGGGGAGGTGCCTGGTAGAGACCTAGTAAAGACGTGTAGATTTTGCTCCAGATCTAAACGTCTGTGCTGGGTTGCTCTGGTAGAAACCACTCGTGTCTCAGGCACAAAAACTGTTGGATGGGTCTGCTCTTGTGCCTTTTTTCTGGGTCCCAAGGGTAGTCAGGTTTTGGGGTTCCGACTGACTGCCATGATCCTGACTGAGGGCTTTCTCTGCTGTCCCCTTGTGGCCCTATGGTGCCACTGCAAGTAATTGCCTTATCTGATCCCCTCCGAACCATTCATACACTGCCCCCTTTTTCGCTGAATTCTGGAGTTTGACACCCAAAAGAAACCAGGTCTCTACAAACTTTGCCAGATAAGATACGGGACATGGAGTCAAATTCGAATTTCATATAAATGATTAACAAGTTGTTAGTATGTCCCAAATGTCACCTGGGACATAGTTATATTAAAAAAAAAGTATTGGTTGGAAATCTAAAATTAAAATCTAAAGGAGCATCCTGCATTTTTATTTGGTAAATCTGGCAAGCCCCAATGGACAGTAACTCCTTGTTGTTTCCCGGCCCGCTAGGGCAGTCGTCAAGGCAAGAGAAAGAGCACATAGGAATGAAGGCTTGTCGGGGACATTTGTGGCCTTCAGAGACACGCAGGGACCCAAAGGGGTGTCTGTGGGCCTTCCACCAACTAGCCTCCCCACTCATATTTTAGGAAGTAGGGAGCAGAACCCTGCACTTGGGCAAGAAGGTCCCTTGGGTCCATTTGTAACTTTGCCATTAACTTTAGTCAAAATAGGCCATAGAGCCAGAAGCTAATTGAAAGAGAGCAGGGAAAGGAAACAGACAGGAGAAAGCGGCTGACCTCCGCCCCTAAGTGTCCCTTGTGTAGAGGAAAGACAGTACTAATCACAACACACAGTGAAAGATGCAAAAATAAAGGGCCAGACTATATAGTGTGGAAAACTTCCTGGGAGGGTGTGTATGTGTGTTGGGGAATAGGGCTGGCTCTAGAATATTTATAGAGGAGGGGTTTGGGCAAATCGTTGGAAAGGCAGTGGTGGTGGTGAAGGGGGTGTGGAAAATTTGCTTTGCAGCTGTGTTTGTATATTAAGCATACTGTTTTTTACTTAGATTACATGTTCGCCTAAGGTTGGCTTAAAGGGTGGCCAATGGAGATAATAAGCAGGGGCAGTAAGGCCACACTACCTTCTGCTACTGCTACAAATTCATTCATTCTGCAGATGGTGGTGGAGTGTCTACCGTATGCAGAGCACATCCCTAGGCATTGGGGTTACAGAACAGAAATGAACAGGGTGAGGCAGACGCTCTGGATTCCAGGTGGAAGTTACATATGGCACAAGCCTCGGGAGAATGGAGTGTTTGGGGGCGGGGGGTGGCAGTGGTGGGGCCAGAATACCTGGGATAAGGAGTGAATGGGAGGAGGAAAGAGGGGAAAATAAGGTCACCGAGGCTAGAAAGGATCTCTGTATTCCTTCTCCGTGGGCATTTAAGGACCCATCAGACTTTTCTTTTCTTTTTACATTTATTTATTTTTGAGAGACGGGGCACAAGTAGGGGAGGGGCAGAGAGAGAAGGAGACACAGAATCCGAAGCAGACTCCAGGCTCTGAGCTGTCGGCACAGAGCCCGACGCAGGGCTCGAACTCACAGACCGTGAGATCATGACCCGAGCCGAAGTCGGACGCTCAACCGACTGAGCCACCCAGGCACCCCTCCCATCAGACTTTTCTAAACGGTGATGGCAATGCCATTTAGAGGGTGTACCTTGGCAGCATGGAGAAGGGCGGATTGGGGGTAAATAGGGCACGGGAAACTAGCTAGAATATCTTGCTAACGAGGGGCAGAATAGAGAATGAAGACATGAACGATGAGGGTCGGTAGGCACGAGGAGGTAGGGATTGAATGTTGAATTGACAAAGCCTGATGGCCATCCAGGTGGCATGGAAGCGGGGGCGGGGAAGCTGGGGCCAACACTCTGGGGGATATGAGTCTTGTGCTCCTTCCTCCTCTCCCGATCACCCTCCCGTCCCGGCTCTTGGAGTTGATTTCCTGCCAGCACCAGTGTGTGATCTTCCATTCACATAGTTGGCCATCTATGGGTAAGTGGCGTTATTTCATTTAGATCCCATAGAAAGACCAAATGGCTCCGGGCCAAGAGAGAAATTGAACAAAAGGGGCCCCATGGGTCTTAGTTGGGCTAAATTTTTATAGTAATACAGGTTTTTAGTTCATTGTAGGAATAAAACTCAAAAGGGTTTGGTGAATCAGAGGAGATGATTTGTGTGTGTGTGTGTGTGTGTGTGTGTGCCTAAAACAAGTGGGAAGCAGACAGGAAGTAGAAAGAAACTATACTCTGCTTAGGGGTCAGAACAAAAAGGATCCACTGTTGCTCTCTGGTTGAGCTCTGAGGATGCTGTTGTTGGAAAGGAAGTGCCAGGATCAACGGGCTTTGCTGAGAAGGTCTGGAAAGGCGAGCATCATGCCGCTGGGGAAATCTAGCCTCTACATGTTGACTTTCTTCACAAATATAAGGGAGGAATTCCTTGTACCCTTAGTCCATGAAAACAAGGCTTATCTCGGGGGTAATCACGGGGCACTTAGTGAAGCTAAACAGGGTTGCCCCAGAGGTCAGTAGGTCAGGAGGTGAATGAGTACTTTAACTCCTCCCCTCCATACCCGATATGCACAGATAACACACACACACATATTCTGGTCCCAGCACTCAGGGGATGGGAAACCAGTCACTGATGCTTCTCCCACACAAGCTGAAAGGGGGAACAGTTGGTTTGGGGTAGGTAACCGGTCAAGAAAAAATCCGGCAACCCTCGGGACGCTGCTGACCTCAATTCCCTGGATCAAGTTCAGGGTCATGAGGTGCACGTGTCTGTATATGAAGGAGCCAAGCCATCAGCCCTCACTGCACCACTGGGCATGCTCACCATCGCCACCTTTCTGATCCCATTCCCTTCTAGAATCTGGGAGTCTCCTCTACTTCTAGCTGCCAAGGAGAACAACGTCCAGGCTCTCAACAAGCTACTCAAGTATGAGGCCTGTGAGGTGCACCAGAGAGGTAAGGGGCAGAGCCCTCAGCACCCGTCAGAGCTACACATGTGGCTCCCAGTGTAGCCCAGGACCTTCTGTGGTGGGCCTCTAAATGCCTATGGTCACCATGCCCCTGCCCCATGGAAGCCATATGACTCTTCTTTCTGTCAACACCAGGAGCCATGGGGGAGACAGCACTGCACATAGCGGCCCTCTATGACAACCTGGAGGCTGCCGTGGTGCTGATGGAGGCTGCCCCGGAGCTGGTCTTTGAGCCCATGACATCGGAGCTGTACGAGGGTGAGGGTGCTGGGTGTTTTAAGCCAGTCTCTGCAGTGGATTAACTTGGGGCGACCAAAGAGGGCTTCGTTCCTCCCCCCATCTCCCTTTGTTCTTGTCATCCTCCCTGCGCACCGTTAGAACACCAACCCCCCAAAATGCAAGGGGAGAAGAGGCAGCAGCTGGTTTCCCTGGGTACCCTGCCGGACTGGGGGCTCCGTCACACCCCCCTGCCACCTCAGGCTGCGGGAGTGAGGAGGACTGGGTGTAGATATGGGAGGGACCCTTGCAGGATCCTGGGGACAGACCCCATGACTAAGGCTCTCTCTGGGCCAGGTCAGACCGCCCTGCACATAGCCATCGTGAACCAGAATGTGAACTTGGTGAGAGCCCTGCTTGCCCACGGGGCCAGTGTGTCTGCGAGAGCCACAGGCATGGCGTTCCGCCGCAGCCCCCGCAACCTCATCTACTTTGGTGAGAGCGGGGCCCGGGGCTGGGAAGAAGGGACATGGGGAGGTGGGCAAGAGCAAAGGGAGGGCGGGCCGAGGAGGGCTCCGGCCCCCCAAAAAGCCGGAAGCGGCCGGGCCTTCCAGGGTTTCAGGCCAGAGCCAAGCCTCCCCCGATGCATGCTCCATCCCTGCCTCTGCTTCTGCTGACGAGCGTCCCTGACCCAGAGCTGCCACGCGAGGGCAAGGAGGCAGTCACTTGGGGACGCTGCCCATCCCCCAGCTCATCGGGCCCTCACGGCAGTGAGCCTTCTGTGTCCACAGGGGAGCACCCCTTGTCCTTTGCTGCCTGCGTGGGCAGTGAGGAGATGGTGAGGCTGCTCATTGAGCATGGAGCTGACATCCGGGCCCAGGACTCCCTGGGTAAGAGCTGGGGGCCGGGAGGGCAGGGGCCACCCCAGGTCGGGCAGGGCATCAGCGGGGACTTCAGCGCAACGGCCACGTGACGCCCGCGTCCTCCCCCAGGAAACACCGTGTTGCACATCCTCGTCCTGCAGCCCAACAAGACCTTTGCCTGCCAGATGTACAACCTGCTGCTGTCCTATGATGGGCGCAGGGACCACCTGCAGTCCCTGGACCTCGTGCCCAATCACCAGGGTCTCACCCCCTTCAAGCTGGCCGGAGTGGAGGGCAACACCGTGGTGAGGGACACTCCCCTGGCCCCATGGCGGCCTTTCAAAGACCCTTGGTGCCCAACTGCCCGGAGGGTGGGGCCCCTTCCTCCATACTCCGTCGCTAAATGCTCAGCCTCAGGGATCCCTGGGCGGGAGGCTTTGAGAATGTCGCTTTAGGACATCTGCTCTGGGAGCCCGGCATTCTGTTGCCTTTGCCCGTCCTCCTCTTTCAGATCCTTATAGGGTGTGTGGGAAAGAAAGACAACCAGAAAAAAAGGAGGCTCACGCAACTAACTGTCCATCAGTCGCAAGGAGCGGGCCGTAGCCGTCGTCAGCGGTGGAGACCCCCCGGCCCCGCTTCTCACACTGACCCTCCGACTCACCACCGTGTCTTCTCAGATGTTCCAGCACCTGATGCAGAAGCGGAAGCACATCCAGTGGACCTACGGGCCGCTGACCTCCACTCTATACGACCTCACCGAGATCGACTCTTCAGGGGATGAGCAGTCTCTCCTGGAACTTATTGTTACCACCAAGAAGCGGGAGGTACGGGTCGTAGGGTCAGAAAGCAGCTGGCGAGGGAAGTCAGGGTCTCCGAGGTGCCCGCTCTATTTTCTTTCTGCCGCAGGCTCGCCAGATCCTGGACCAGACCCCGGTGAAAGAGCTGGTGAGCCTCAAGTGGAAGAAATACGGGCGGCCGTACTTCTGCGTGCTGGGCACCATATACCTGCTGTACATCATCTGTTTCACCGTGTGCTGCGTCTACCGCCCCCTCAAGCCCAGGACCAATAACCACACTGGTCCCCGGGACAACACGCTCCTACAGCAGAAGCTACTTCAGGTGATGCCCTAGGGGCGGCTGAGCTCAGGGCAGGATTCAGCTCCCTGTCCTTCCTCAGCCCCGCATCGCTTACCTGCTCTCCAGCCCCTGTTTCTCCCCTCACCCAGCTCTCAATTACGTAGGCACAAACTCAAAGTACAGGCACACAGAAACACACATATGCTCAAAGAGCAGTTTGAGAGAGCCCAGCCTACCAGGTTAAAAACAATCCTACAGGGCTGGTGACTTTATACAGGAGACACGGACTCGTGCCCAGGGACAGACAGGCAGGATACATGGGGTCCCTGAGTGTTCTGACCCTGTTTCCCCTTCAGGAGGCCTATGTGAGCCCCCAGGATGACCTCCGCCTGGTGGGGGAGCTGGTGACCGTCATCGGAGCTGTGCTCATTCTGCTTGCAGAGGTGAGGATGGTCAGGATCTAGGGTGAGGCTGTTGGCCCCAGGGATCCAGCCCGAGCCCCAGTCTACAAGTGCCTTTGTGTCTTCCTGGCCTCTCTCCAGATTCCAGACATCTTCAGGGTGGGGGTCACTCGCTTCTTTGGACAGACCATCCTCGGGGGGCCATTCCACGTCCTCATGTGAGTCTCCTTGCTCTCCACCAATGCCCCCACTCACTCCCTGGATTCCCGACCCCTGGACAATCACTGGAGAAAATTAATTCCAGAGATCCTTCTCCAATGATTGTGTGCCCTTGTGTACTGAACTTGGGGAGGCCAAATGTGAGTGTGTGGGTGCAGTCCCCAGGACAATCCTGGTCTCTTCTCATTCCCCCTCTGCTCCCCACCCCCAGCATCACCTACGCCTGCATGGTGCTGGTGACCATGGTGATGCGGCTCACGAACGCCAATGGGGAGGTGGTGCCCATGTCCTTCGCCCTGGTGCTGGGCTGGTGCAATGTCATGTACTTCGCCCGAGGATTCCAGATGTTGGGCCCCTTCACCATCATGATCCAGAAGGTCCGTGCCCCCACCCCCCCACCCCACCCCCCACCCCAAGCTTTCTAGAGAAAGGTCCTGGAGTGGGGGCTGCAGCAAACATTTTTCTGAAAGACCAGATAATAGATGGAAGATTTTGCAGCCACATGTGGGTCTCTATTGCATTTTCGTTCCTTTTCCTCCTCCTCCTCCTTCTTTTTGTTTTCTCAATCCTTGAAAAATGTGAAAAGCATTCTTAGTTCAAGGCCCATACCCAAACAGTCCAAGGAGATTTGCCATGCAGCCACAGCTTGCTAACCCCTGGAGGGAAGAACTGTAGGACTTCTCGGGGCGAGTCCAGTGAGAGGCCACAAGGGGCAGTTGCTCAGGGGACCCATGTGGAGGTATTTTCCTTCCTCTCCTCCCTTTAGATGATTTTTGGCGACCTGATGCGGTTCTGCTGGCTGATGGCTGTGGTCATCCTGGGCTTTGCCTCAGGTAAATCATCTCGCCGGGAAGGGGCCGTGGGAAGGGGAGGTTGGAGGAGGCTGGAGAGCCCAGAATGCCTGTGGATAAATGTGGGGGAAGCTGGGAGGGAAGACAGGGATAGGAGGCTGTCAGGTCTGAGGATGGAACATGCCTTGAGGTGAGACAAAACTGGGAGTGCTTCCAGACGTGCCTCTTGGGATCAGGATAAGCCATACTGAAAATAAGGGAATATAAGAACCCAAAGCATGGAAAGCGGAAGGCTGGATGGGGACACTGGATGGAGAAGAGGGAAACAGGGCTGGAATGGCCAGCAAAGAGCTGGCCGTGGTCCAGTCTGGTATGTGGTTGCCATGGTAACTCTCACCCCCTTGGGTGGAGCAGCCTTCTATATCATCTTCCAGACAGAGGACCCTGACGAGCTGGGCCATTTCTACGACTACCCCATGGCGCTGTTCAGCACCTTCGAGCTGTTCCTCACCGTCATTGACGGGCCTGCCAACTATGACGTGGATTTGCCCTTCATGTACAGCATCACCTACGCTGCCTTCGCCATCATCGCCACGCTGCTCATGCTCAACCTCCTTATCGCCATGATGGGTGACACTCACTGGAGGGTGGCCCACGAGCGGGATGAGCTCTGGAGGGCGCAGGTGAGCCCCCTGGTGGCCGGGAGGGCTAGTGCAGGCCATTTCCCCCCCCCCCCCCCCCCCCCCGCCAGCTAAGGACAGAGCTGAACTCAGACAGAAGCAGGATATTTTGACCCCACGTAGGTTTAGACGGTTTTACTGTGCAGGATACAAAATAACGCAGAGTATTCGCAATACAACGGACTAATACCTGAACAGCTGAAAAGAATTCATCATTTTCCCAAAAAGTATAACCTCAGGCTTTTCTAGAAGAATCAACAAGAAATACAACTAATGGTGGCTGAAAGTGCATTTAGGAAATCAGTCTGTAAAACCTGACGCAGAAAACTTGGACAGGTTAAAAAAAAATGCTACAAAAACTTCCCTGAGGAGCGGAAGTTATCTTCGGTCAGATCATCACGATGGAGACAGAAGACCATTAAATGAGTCAAAGCACCGTTTAAAAATATACTTAGAAAATAATTTCTCTCCACAAAAATAAAAATGCAAACCCCCCAAATTGAATGGCACTTTGCTGTGCTGTGTAGAAAACAGAGTTACAAGGCCCTAGGTTGGCTAAATGGGGTTTGCTCAGGAAAATAGGTTTCCATGCACATGTCCTGATATTCGATTTCTCAGTAGGGTGGTAGCATTTATAAGTGGCCTTTCTGTCTGTAGGGTCAAAATATCCTGTGGCCCTGAGGATCCCTTTCTGTCTGCTTCCTTGGGGTGGGGTCCCTCAACCTCCTGCAGGATCTGCGTGGATGTCGGGTCCCGGGGTAAAGAGCTGTGGGCTCATGTCCCATGGACTCTGTCCCACAGAAGAGGGTCAGCCAAGCTGACACCCCGCACCCCCCAGCTTGGGGGTGTTGTCCCCTCTTGGAGGCCATGAGCTCCTGCGTTTCCTAGCTACTGCTACACTGTCCTTCCTCCGCCCGACGCCCTCTCCTCTTCCCGCCCTCCTCAGTCGATTTCTCGGTCAACACCCCACCTCTGATGGCCCCTTCGGCCCCCACACGCAGGTGGTGGCCACCACGGTGATGCTGGAGCGGAAGCTGCCTCGCTGCCTGTGGCCTCGCTCGGGGATCTGCGGGCGCGAGTATGGGCTGGGGGACCGCTGGTTCCTGCGGTGAGTTCCTGCCGGGCTGGACGGCCTCCTGCTCCCGGGGCCCTGCACCCGTTGACCCGCGTTGCCCGGAGGTCCCCTAAGGGATCCCTGCTGTTAAGGGAGGGGTCCCGCTAGATGGTCGGGCCCCCCGAAAGCTGCTGCTGAGATGCCGGCAGCCCCCGTGTGCGCACTAGCTGCAGTGGTGGGAAAAGGCCGGTCACGGTGGGATGGGGTGAGCGGAGGACACGACGCGGGCGCGGGTCCGGGCCAGCCCCTCCGTCCTCGGCTGCCTCTCACGGCCTTGCGCTCCACAGGGTGGAAGACAGACAGGATCTCAACCGGCAGCGGATGCGGCGCTACGCGCATGCCTTCCACATCCCGGCCTCCGAGGACTCGGACAAAGCCTCGGAGAAACTGCGGCTGGACCACCCCTCGGGCCCCCACCTGTGTCCGTCCACCCCCTCGGTGTCCCGAAGTACCTCCCGCAGCAGCGCCAACTGGGAGAGGCTTCGGCAAGGCACCCTGAGGAGGGAACTGAGGGGGTTGGTCAACAGGGGTCTGGAAGACGGGGAAGGCTGGGAGTATCAGATCTGAGCCCACTCTGCCGTCTGGCCCCGGCAGCTGCTCTCATTTTCCCGGGGTGGGGGGGGGGCATCAACACGCAAAACCCAAACACCTCTCCCCGGTGGGGGAGGAAGGCAGAAGGCACCCTCCCGCCCCCTTGAGGAATGCAGCTGGGGAATCGCTGCCCCAGGTCCCCACTACTCGTTGGGCTCAGGGGGCGAATAGAAAGCAAGGGGGGAGGTGGCCCTCGCCTCACCCCGAGCACAGGGCTGGTGCCAGTGAGGACGAGGCTGCGGGCTCTTCGGCCTTACTGAAGTACTCTGCACTGTCAGAGCAAAGCACTTTAAGGACAGGCTTGCCGCCTCTGCCCCAGGGTCATGGTGGGAAGGGGACAGTCCTTCCCAGGGTGCTCCAGACAGCTGGGTGGGGGGAGGCACGTGGAGAGCAGGAGTGAGGGGGACAGGAACCGCTTTGGGGGTGGGGTAAAGCTGCTTGAGTCTTGCCACCTTCTACCTTCCAATAAAGCCGTTCCCTGCTCTGCTTCCTTGCGCATTCGGCTCTGCCGTGTCCCCTTCCGGCAATGGCCCTGCGCTCCTTCTCCGAGGCCTTCCCAGCCCTTCCTCGCAGACTCAGCTCTCACCACACTTCCAACTTGCAAAGTTTCTTCTTTCCCTTTAATGCGGGGGAGGGTGGAGGAGGGCAGAGGAGAACTGGGGAGCGAAGCGTCCAGGGGGTTGGGTGTAGTGAGGCAGGCGCCTCTCGAGGAGGCCAGGACGGAGACTGGCTCTGGTCTCGCATATCGCTCCTGGGACCTACGGCCGGGGCCGTCCAGGGCATCACCCACGCACAGCTGGAGCCCAGGCCTCAGACCTCCACTGAGCCCGGCTGCGTCAGGTGCTGCTGAAGGAGTTGGATGTTGTGCAGCAGTTTCTTCTGGTGGCCAGCCAGGGTGATGCCCAGGGCAGGCAGGTCTCTGGTGGGGAAGGAGTGGATCAAGTCTGGGCCCGCTTCTCTAAGATCCCAGGCATGACCCCTGGCCTGGGCCCAGAGGAATCCCCACCCCACCTCTCTCCCTGCTTACTCCAGGCCAAGCTGGACCACATCACTGAAGGTGCAGAGGCCAAACTTGGAGAAGTTGTCTTGGTAGCACTCCAGTCCAATGGCCAAAAGCCAGGCCTGGGGTGAGTCCAGAGAAGGAAAGTCCAGGGCCACAGGGTTCAGAAGGGCCTGGGAAGGTCTAAGTGAGGGGAGGTGGGTGTCAAAGTCTCCCCTTCATCTTAGCCCCCTCGCCTCAGTTTGTTTTCAGTTTGTATCTACCCTCCCTGGTTGTCCCAGGCTCCAGCCCCAATCTGCAGACCTGTCCCCAGGGCCACCGTCAGCCTGTAGAGTGTCTGGCTTTCGGATCATCTTGTCAAACGCAGCCACCAGCTGGTCAAAATGGGGCCGCTGGGTACGGTCCTTCTGCCAAGTGTCTAGCATGAGCAGATGTAGTCCCGGAGGACAGCCTGGAGGTGGGGGAAGCCGGAACTCCTGTTCTATTGCATTTAGCACCTGGGGGTTGGAGGAAGACCGTGGTGAGGAGAAGCTACTGCTAGTGGAAAGGAGTATCTTGTTGGTTAGGTCAGTGGGTGGGCTGGGATCAGGCGGAGCATGAAGCTGGAGCGGGGAAGGGACTTAATGATATGGAAGCCAAGAGAACTTCCGGTGTGAGTGGATTAGAGACTAGAGGCTAAGAACCTATGAGTCTGTGAGGCTGGTGGATTGGAAGGATGGGGGCGGGGGATCAGCAGTGTCTAGGTCAAGAGCTCACCTCCTGGTCACTCATATCCCAGTAGGGTCGCTCTCCATAACTCATCACTTCCCACATCACTATCCCAAAGCTCCAGACGTCACTGGACGTTGTATGTTTTCCGTGAGCGATGACCTCTGGGGCTGCCCACCGCAGCATACAACTTGGGCCCTGAGGGGTGGGGTTAGAAATAACAGCAGCAATAATGATCTCAGTGGCCGCATTTATTGAGCGACTGCTATGTGCTCACATGTCTGCCCGGCGTTCTCTCCTGGATGGAGCCCTGGTGAGCCCCATCCCTTCAGACACTGTGATATGCCACGGGTGGTTCAACCCTGGGTCCCAGCTGGGTCTCCAGCGCCCTCTGGAAAAGGCTGAGCCCCCCAGGCAGTGCTCTCACCTGAGGACTGTGGCCAAGACGAGCCACTTTGCACACCAGGTGGCTATTCACCAGCACGCTGTGGGCAGAGAGGGCACGGTGCACGAAGGCGAAGCTGGACAGGTACTGCATGGCTGCGGCCACTCCTCGCTGCATGGCCACCAGCTGCAGGCTGCTGAACTGGCCCTCCCGCTGCTGAGGGGCAGGGGGGCAGAGCTCAGCCTCCAGCAGCGGGGTGGGAAGCCTTGACCTGCTGCACAGCCCAGCAGGTTATCAGCATGAGAGGGAGCGGGGATTAAGGAATCAGAAAATGGCCTGGGAACGAAGGATGAAGACCAGCGGGGGTGGGGGAGCAAAGATATAGGGCTCTGTCTCCTGTCTCCGGGACAGCTGAAAATTGTAAACCTCCCCGGACCCCAGGCTTCCCCAGCCGCGCCTCCCGGCCCCCAGGCTGGACTGACCCTGAGGAAGCTGTCCAGGGGACCCAGCTCCATGAGTTCCGTCAGCACCATGAGGGGCCGGCTCTTGGTGACCACGCCCTCCAGCCGCAGGATGTTGGGGTGCTGGAACTGGCCCAGGACTGCAGCCTGGCCCAGAAAGGTCATCTGGAGGCTCTCGGTGCCTCCAGCCCACAGGGCCTGGATGGCCACAGCCTGTTCCCGCCGTCCCCGGGGCTGCAGGCGGCCCCTGCGTACTTCACCAAAGGAGCCTGGGACGACAGGGGCAGGTCGGGGAGTATGAAGGAAGGACTGCAGGCTCACGGTGTCCTGCCCCAGTTTGAAGGGATCCCGTCCCTTCCATCCCCTTCCTCTGCCACTGCACACCTGCCCCAATGACCTCCTCGATCTTGATATACGCGGGATCCACCTCCCTGGTAAACTCCCGGATGGCCTGGCAGGGGTCCTCGTACGTGGAGGGGTCGATGTAATACTTCACCCCAAGTCCTGTGGGCAAATGGGGCATGTCATGAGGGCGCGGTGCAAGGCCAGGCTGCCCGCACACGGGGGGGGGGGGGCGGCGTCCCCTCTTACCTACAAAGGCAGGGTCAAGGGCTTCCCCTCAGCCTCGGGGGAAGCTAGCCTTGCGTGCTGTGCTCAGCCCCCAGCTCTTGGTCTGGGAGCCCCCCCTCCCCGCCCCCCCCCCCGGCCCGGCCCCTCCCCACCCCATACCTGGACTGCTGTACTGCTGCAGTTGCTCTGTGTAGCCCGTCCCACGCCGCTTCCTGAGGACAAACCAGAGTCCTGGAATGACTCCCTCCCGTTCTGTCCCCCTTTCAGCCCCCAAGCCGGCCACCCGCTGGCCAGGGGTCTGTGATCCCTCCTTCCCACCTGGGCACGGACCCTAAGGGAAGGGGCCGGGTGGCAGGAGGTGGGCACCAGTGGGGGTTTCTGCGGTGGGCTGCGGGGCTGCAGGACGTGGGGCTGTGCTGTGGGGTGAGCGGTGCTCGGACACGGCCAGAAGGGGCTCACCTCCGGAACACGACAGCCAGCACGGTGATGGCTGCCAGCAGGAGGAAGGCCAAGGCCCCCAGGATGGACCCAATTACCAAGGAGAGTCTCTCTGGCAGCTGGGTGGACAGCTCACCTGAGGAAGCAGCCACCCAGGATCACTCGTGGGTAAGGCCACGCACACCTACATACCCCCCGCCCCCCACCGTGCACCTGCTCAGACCCACCCACAGACCCAAAGGCCAGCCGCTCAGCCATGAGACTATCCTCAGCCTCCTGGCCCACACGATCTCTAGTCTGGAGGGTGCTGGGTGAGGGGTCAAGGCCTGGAGGGCCCCCCGGGCCTCTCCTCACCATTCCCTGGTGCTGCCCCCTCCCCATCCAGGCTTCCTCTCACCTTGAGGCAGCGTCTGGAAATAGACCTTGCCCCCGTAGGGGCCGTGGCCTGCGGCAGTCCGCGCCCGCACCTGGAAGCCATAGATGTGGCCAGGGCTCAGCTGGGTCACGGTGGCCGTGTTGGTCTCGCTGGTCAGGGTGAAGGAGTGGGATTCATCTTCTGCCTGGGGGTGACAGCCATTCACTCCCTGCTGCCCAGTCTGGCCCCTCAGCCCTGCTCCCACCCCCAGGCTTTCTGGCACCTCTCCCCCACTCCTGGCCCCACTGTGGGCACCCCCTCTCCTCCCCACCTGGTCATAGTAGCGGAGCTGATAGTCCAGGATATTCCCGTTAGTCTGGTCTGGCTGTGGCCAGGACACCGTGATGCTGTTGGATGCCCGGCTCACCTGGTGCAATGCAGGGACTGCAGAGGGAACTGGGGTGTGGGGGGTTAGTAGGAGGGTCTCCAGGGGCCCCCCAGGCAGCAGGAGTGGGGGAGGGGGCTGTAAGGAGGCCAGGCCAGGCGTCAGGCAGAGTAAAAGGCTCACCTGCGTGGCTGGTGCTGACATTGATGGCGGCAGCCTGGGGAGGGTCGGGGCTGAGCTCTGACACCCCGTTCACAGCCTGCACCTCCAGGATGTAGGGCACATGTGCCCGGAGCCCCCCAACTAATACTCGGCTCTCAGTCAGGCCCCTCTGGCGGGGGTCGAAGTGCACCTCATCCCTGCAGCGGCGACAGGTGCCCGGGGTGCCCGTGCCAGGCTCCTGGTGGCCTCCGCATTCCTTGCACACGACATTGAAGAGCAGGTCCCCGCGTCCCCCCAGCTCCTGAGGCAGGCGCCAGTGCAGCATGAGCACTGAGCCTTGCACCTCGAACCAAAGCTCCCGGGGAGCCGAAGGCGGGCCTAGGGAGGCCGGCGAGGGTGGGGGCAGTGAGGAGGGCCAGGGAAAGCAGTCGTTGGGGTAGAGGTGGGGGAGGAGGGGTGGGCATGATGGAGGAAGTTAGGAAGCAGGGGACAGCAGGTGGCCCAGAGGGGAGGAGACCAAGAGCATGGGTTGGGGACCAGAAAGCGGAGGTGGGTGGGAGGAGGGGTAGGAGGTGGGCCAGTGCAGATGGAGTCAAGGTGAGAAGGAGGTGTGTAGCAGGGAGGGAGAAAATGAGGGAACAGGAGAAAAGTCACTGCAAATGCACACCAGCCCCATGTGTAGCCCTCGGGCACCCCTTCTCTGCCGCCCCCAGTCCCATTTCCACCCCCTGGGCTGGTGGGAGACTCACCAGTGCAGGGGGCCTCTGGGGGGTCGGAACCGGCCCTGTAGAAGCCCTCAAGGCAGGGGCAAACAGGCGCCGCAGGGTCGGGGGCGTGGCTGCGGGCTGGGCAGGGCAAGCAGGGGGCGTTCCCAGCCTTGGCCTTGTAGGAGCCCTTGGGGCAGGCTGAGGGGCAGAACCGGGTGAGGACTTCAGGCTCACTCCACTCACCGCCTCTGGAGCCCCACGTGCGTCACGTCACTCGGGCATCCTCCCAGCCTTCTACTCCCCAGGGAGGTCTCTCTTTTCCTCCTGAGACCTACCCCCCACCCCCTCTTCCCTCTCTCCCTCACTCAGGCAGATTACTTCCACCAGGTGACTGGGGTGGGAACTGTATTTCCTTGGGTGGAAAAAGTGAGGTGCGGTGGGAGACTATGGGCAGGACAAGCCCCTGATCTAGGTGTCTGGCTCGACCGTGTAACCTCCCTCTGCAGAGGTCTTCCGCAGCCTCTACCCTGCAACAGAAGCATCCCCCTTGGCTGGTATCCACTGCCTTCTCCTACCTGCATCCTGGTCACCTGGCCCTGTGAGGATCACTTCCGAATTACATGGCATATAGGGACAAAGGACCCACCCCAAGATAACCCAGGGGTGTGATATCCATCACTTCCCAGGCCTGCAGCCCCAGGAGGCTCAGCAATGTGGATGGAAGTCTCCAGAAGGTTCTAGAAATTTGAGATGAGCCTATGACACCACATTTGTGTGCTTTAGAAAATAAGTCTGGAGAAAACAAGAGTCCTTTCCTAAAATAGCTTATTCCTGAACTTTTGGAGGACAAAGTAAAGTTTGGGGTATTCAGCAGAGGCGCCCAAAGGTCGGGAGACAGGTGGGGAGATCTTGGGCAAGTGCACAGTGGCAGAATCTCACCTTGGCAGGCCTTGTCTCCACGGGCGGGCTGGTGCCCTGGCTGGCAGCGGCAGCCTCCAACAGCTACCATCCACTTGCCCTCCCCATTGCAGTGCAGCCTGGGGGGGCTCCCCCCGGCCTGTCCCCCACTTCCATCCTCCTCTGGCTCTGCGTGAGCCACACAGGTGCCCACGGCAGCCACCAGGGAGGCGCCTCCGGCCCCACTGGCCTGCGTCTCAGGGAAGGAGGCGAAGGCGCGGAGAACGGAGGGGCAGGTGTAGGAGAAGAGCTTGACCGCCACTAAGGCCAGGCACGCCCCCGTGTCCTGGAAGGCCACGTAGAAGCCGCGCTGGGTGAGGGGGCCGAAGCTCCTCTCTTTGACATTCAGCTGCAGCCCGGTCCGCTGCCCAGCGCCGCGCGGGCCCACGGCCCAGGCGGAGGAGGCGGGGAAGCTCTCGTCCGCTGCAATCGTGTCCACCTTGGTCCAGCGTTTGAGGTGCCAGGAGGAAATGCTGTCGGGGCCATCGGGCTCCTCCGCCTGGCGGTAGTAAAGCGTGAAGGTCTCCCGGCAGGTGCCTCCGGCCACGCCCAGGCTGGCACACGCCCGCACGGAGAAGTGGAGTCTGATGTGTGCCCTCTGCGCTCCTCGTCGCTCCACAAAGTGTGTCTGCAGCCAGTTGTCCTGCCCGGTGCCCGGAGGGGCCCCTGCCACATGGCATGCCTCGAAGGTCCGAGTCAGGCGTCGCTGGTCATCCAGAACGCTCACTTCATCCCACTGTAGGGAGGGCGGCCGGGGAGACACTGTTAGCTGCATGCAGAGCGGGGTAAGAACATGCAGAAGTCCTGTTCCTCTCGGGAGAATGAGTCTTACCCCATTAGTCTCTACCCAGGGCCTCCCTCCCAAGTTCCACACTCTAGGAGCAGGGTGGGGGAGGTGTGCTGGGGTCAGGAATGCCACTCACCCCGCCTGGTGGGTAGGTGAGCCAGCCAATCTCAGATGTCTCTCCAGTGGTGTCCAGAAGCACCTCTGCCCAGAGATAAGAAGGGCCACTCAACGGCCAAGCCTCCGGCCGGTGCTGCTAACCCTCACCACATTCCCATGAGGAAAACAAGAATTCCCCTCTCTGGTCCTTTGAATCCACCAGCAGGGGCACAGCTGTCTGTCAGGAGCCTTTCTCAGAAACCTTCCCCATCCTCTGCCCCTTCTTGACGTCTTCACTCTTTTCTGCCTTTTCTGAATCTTTCCCATTTCCCACCCATGGTGGCAGGTAGGGAATTCTCCAGTCTCCCCTCCCTCTTACCTTCCAGAGCCAGAACTGAGGACGCCAGCCCCAGGACCCAGAGACTGCACACCATGCCCGCCACTCCGCTCCCTGACCGGGCGGCCCCCTCAGCAGCCATGGGGCATCTTCAGGGCTCCCACCATTGCCCTGGCCACCACCCTGCTCCCAGGCGGGGCTGCTGCTTTGTAAGACTGGGGGTCTGCTGCTGAACTTGTTTCCTAGGGAGACACATGGGACCAGAAGAGGCAGGTGGCAGGGAACTCCACTGCTACACAGATGGCCCAGACCCCAAAACCTGACTCTGTGTCTTGTCCGATAGCTCTCAAACCACCCCAGCACCAACCGAGGGGTAAAGGCCTGTAGGAAGCCGACTTTCTCCTGACTCGCGCCAAGTCTGCCATCTTAGAGGGCCATGTGATGGGTCACTCCCTCCCTATTTCCCACAGGTGACCCATCTCTGAGCATTTCTTACGGCCCTCCCTTAGAGCACAGGGTAATTCTGGGTCAGTCTTACCCTTTTCTTCTGGAAGGAGCTATTTCAGTTCTTTCTCTTCATTTCCTCTCCTCTCCTCCTCCTACGGCCACCCTGCGTTGGAAGTCAGAAGATTCTTCTCATTAAAACAAGCAGAGTAGAAAGCTGCTCCTTCCCTAAGGACACACGATTCCCCCTCGCCAGCACCTCCTGACCCACATAAGACCTGGACCCTCTAGACATTGCAAAGAGGCAGTGAAGCAAGAGGGAACACAGGAAAGAGCTGTGGGGTATGATGGGAGGGAGGGTGGGGGAACAGACATGAGAAGAACAGAGGCATAAAGATGCCGTCTGAGGAGTGGAGAAGGGGTTGAGCTCTGGGAGACTGGCATGCCTACATTGTGAACAGAGGTCTCCTGTCCACAAAGGGTACACTTCTATGGCATGCGGAAAAATAAATGTATGCCACATATAGGAAAAAATGCTTCTAGCATGCTCACAATGAGAGGACAGAATGGGGAAACAACAGTGGCATGCCATCTTGTCCTAGGAGATGAAAAATGCCCTGGGTTGAAGGAAATGTGAGAAACAGGCTTTCTAGATTCACGGCGCTTGTAAGTTCAAACTGGTGTTTTCTCTTGGAAGGACACTTGGCAATGTCTAGCTAGCAGCTTCACTTCTGAGAGTTTGTCCTTCAGGTACTGTATCCTTTTTTTTTTTTTTTCAACTTTATTTATTTTTGAGAGAGAGAGAGAGACAGAGTACAAGCAAGGAAGGAACAGAGAGAGAGGGAGACACAGAATCCGAAGCAGGCTCCAGGCTCTGAGCTGTCAGCACAGAGCCTGACGTGGGGCTCAAACTTGCGAACCGTGAGATAGTGACCTGAGCCGAAGTGGGATGCTCAAGTGACTGAGCCAACCAGGCGCCCCGGTACTCTATCCTTGGATCTGGTTTCACAGAAGTTCAAACACGGATATTTATTGCAGAATTGTTTGGAAGGGAAAAACCTGTAAAGTAACTGTTCATCAAGAGAAAGATGGTTAATAAATTATGGCACAACCTTAAAAAAGAATAAGGACAACAGTTTATGCACTGATTACAAAAATAATTTCTAAGGGTAAGTAGTCCATGCAGAATGGTATAAAGTGTGTTCCCAATTGGGAACCTAAAAAGGCCATCCCTGTACAAGCACACCCCCATGGCTCACAAGCACATGATGAGGGGGCATGGCTGCCTCCAGGGTCACGATGAAGACCAGTGGGCTCAGACCTGCCTTTGCTCATTGGTCTAGATATTAGTGGGGACCCATTTCTCTCCTTGTGACTGAGTCTCAAAAGTCTGCAAGTTGCATGGACCAGAGCGGTACATTCCATTTATTTCTGTGAAGAAGAAAATAAGAGGCAGGTTGTTCAAAGCCGTCAAACTGAGAGAGAAAAAAGAAAGCCATTGGAAACTGGAACCTATTTCCTCCAGGACAGTCATGGCCAGGTGATCCACACCATCATTGAAAACTGCACATTTCATAATGAGGTCAAAATCAAACTACTGCACTATTTAACTTCGACAAATAAGAAAGTCATAATTTGATTCCTGCTAATCTAATTTCTCCTGGCAACGCTGGCTGTCTTGCAAGATGAAGCCTTCAGTGTCACCCCCATGTGGTTGTCATGAAAGGGCACAGCTTTTGCAGCTGTGTGGGCTGGTGCATAATGGGTATCTGCCCATCAGCCACTGAAATTTCCCTTTCATGCCACTAGAACCCTACTTGTGAGATAGAGTTTAACTTAGAGCATATAGCAAGTAAGAAGCATTTCCAAATCACCCGGTTGTACACCTTAAACTTACACGACGGTATACGTCAATGGTCTCTCAATAAACCTAGAAAAAAAAGGAAGCATTGCCATACGGCAAATGATTCCTGAGAAACAAAGGTTCTTTGCAAATACTGTCCTCAATGCTGCTAGAATCATTCACAGACTAAATGTTTCAAAGAACAGGGAGACCGTGAAGTAAAAAAGCAGGGCCCCACCATCAATGGCTGCTCAGTAAATATCCTGAAGGAACTCATGTTGTGGCTGCATCCCCCAAACTCTCTGTGGCTTAATTTGGAGACATGCTTGTCACACCAAGGCAGACCAGACTCTGTCCAGTGCTATAGGGTCTTTAGGAATGCTGTTATCAAGAACTGAAAATGCCAGCAAAATGTCTTTAAACAAGGAAAGCTATTATATCATTTGCCCAGCAGATATTCTCCAAAATAGCCTCTTTCAGGCAGAAGATGGATGGATTCTGGAATATGTAACAAAGAAAAAACTGTAAGCACTGTGTCTTCTTCAACTTATAACTAGACAAATAATCATGGAGAAGGAATAATAAACACTTTGGATGCATCTCAATGAATTTTTGGTGGGGTGGGGGTGGGGGAGACAACAAGAGGGAAGAGATATACTGCAGATCATATCAGCTGCGCAATATGGAACATTCTAGAAGATGAGGGATGGCAAAGTATTTGCTTTGATGACCCACAATACAAGCAACACAGTCGCTTGTGGCTACAATAGGGCGTGTATGCACAGCCTCAGCGTGCATCTTAATGACAACATGAAGCTGGCCTGTCTCCAGAGGATCCAGAAAAGAGCAAAAGCAAAAGCAATTAGAGAACACGTTAAAGCCACTCAGCTTCTGTCCTCAAGAGGCATCAGGAAGAAAAGAATTAAATGGAGACATTGCGTGTGGATTGCCACTTTCCAAATTTTGTGCAGATTTTTGCCAAGAACAAAGATATTCATTAAAAAATGGTTGAGGATCTTCAAGTACCCAGAAGTGTCCCTTGCTGTCCGAAGGGACCTCTTTTCGATGTGGATCCAGAAGACTGAAGGTTATAAATGAGTTCCTTCAGAAAACAAAAACTGGTTGAGTGAGACTAGGAGGTTAGGTCAATTCTCGCTTATCAAAAAAAAAAATATATATTCAAGTCTTTTCCTTTTTAATATATAAAAAGAACTTGGGTGTCTCTCTATGGCAAGAATAAAAATTAGGAAAGAGGAAACTTTAAGATATGGAAGAAACTGCTGTCACCTAATTCCTACCACCGCAGATTCTTTTGAAAGAAGTTTCAAAGGCAGAAATGTAAGTGACAAGAACACGCACTCCATCCACCTGCCTGGAATACTAAATAAGCAGGACTTAGAACTTGATTTTCAAAGGTGCCTTCAGTGGCTGAGGACTAGGACATCTTTCCGCATTTAGTCTAGGAGTGTGTCCTAGAAGCAGTCAAGGGCATCCCTGTTGCAACACAGGTGGGGGGGGAGGGGGCGGGGGGGAGGGGGGTGGTGTGAGGGTGGGCCTGCTTTGGATCCCTCTAACTTCTTGAGCTCGTGAAGGGAACCGGTCCATGCTGAGAAACCCTTTAAGCCATGAAAGAGCAGAAAACTTCTCCCAATCAGGGAAACATTCACATTTCAGATGTGTGTATGGTTTGAAAAACAGAACACCAGAAGCAGCAGAAATGTGGATGGAAAATGGAAGCTCAGAAAAGAAGACTGATTAGACAAAATTTCATATGACAAAAATTGCATTCTATGACTTCACATTTTTTTTCTCAGCTTCTTTTCTACATATATCACTTTACATCTTTTCGCTATAGTAGACACACTGCATCCACAAGCCTGCTACATTTCTTTGGTTTATAAAAATATGACAGTTCGTAGGCATCAGAATTGTGTTTTGTTTCCAGAAACTGGCAAAGATGAAAGATGTGTAGACTCTTAGCTTATAAATCACAGCTTCTGAGTTCTGTTATCTTTAAAAATGAGAGACTTAAAAATACATTACATGAGTACATCTGTAAGAATTTAAAAAATTAACTGTCCTCGAATTGAAATGTTAAATACGGTAATTTTATGAACAAACTGAGATGGCTTAATATAGTTTATGCACCTCGATCCACAAAATGAGTCTTAAAAACATTAAGTGATATAAACCTTATGAATAAGCTTGAAGTAAGGTACGGCAGAAAATACACTGAGCTGTTAAGACTGGTTCCTTCCTGTAGGAGGGAGAAATGAAGGATAGTAGGTGGGGGGTTATTAACTATGTCTTAGGTATATTCCAATGGGTTCCTTGTTACAACGAGCATATCTCATTTTTACAATTAAAACAAAATCTCATCATGACCATCGAAACAAAAAAAAAAGGAAAAGATTTTCAAAACCCAGACTAACCTAGCGTATGTTTACATGTTATCCTCCCCCCACCCCCTTTTTCTCTCTGGGTTTCAAAATAATCTAGAGATTTTCATCTATGAGAAGAAAGCAGAGAGAAAGAGGCAGTAGGAGTTGGGAATAAATGAGCAAAATAACTTTATCCCTGGATTTTCTTTAAGCTTCTCTCCGAAGAAGTTCAAATTGCCCCACTGACAGTACCATGCTTCTCTTACTCGGTCCTAGGCAAAGGACTGCAGCTTTCAAGGGGGGGGGGGGCCAAGGCGGCTGGACACTCAGAGCACAAGACAAGGGCATCGTCACTAAGTGAGCCCAGACGGGAACATTCGGAGAGGCAAAGCAGGCTGCGGGGCCCAGCAGGGCAAGGGAGGTCCCAAGGGCAAAGGGGCCAATGGTTAATGTGTGGTGTGACAGGTCCTCACACCTGTTAGCCACAGGGTCAGCGTGGGAGGGGTCAGAAGCACAGTCCCTGTCCTCGTCCTGTTCTGCAGCTGTTAAACGCCCAGGAAATTCCAGGATAATCCTTGCTCAGCTTAATGCTGCTGCCTCTACCCTTTAATCTCCACCTTGGACATGGTCTCAGTCGCCGTCTCTTGGAGCTCTGGCTGCCAGCCTTGAAAAGGATCCCCTCAGCCCTTACAGCGGCATCCAGAGCACACAGTGAGGACGTGGCTGTCCTCTGGCGCTTCTGGCCCCTGCCGCCCTGGTGGGAGAAGCCAATTTGTGGATTACCTAGCAGAGGAGAGTCCTGTGTCCCTTGAGGCCTCCAGCCTCCAAGAATGTCCCCCAGAGCACGCAGATGCAGACGAATGTGCCTCCCACTCCCAGGCTGTGGAGCTGGGGGAGGCTTTTAAGATGCAGGCAGTGTCTGGGAGTGGCAGACAGCCACTTAGACTGAGCCACTCTGGCTGTGCACGGACCACGGACACACTCATGGCTTTGGAAAAGGGCGGAAGGGAGGATGTTGGTGCTGTCAGTACGTGTCTGCGGGAGATGAGTACATGGAAGAGTGTAGAAGTCCCCAAGAGCCAGGACCAGTGCCCGTGGGAGCAAGTGCGAGAGCGTATGAGGCAATGTGTGTGAGGCGAGATGGGTGCAGGGCAGCACGCGTGCTGGGAGGAGTGCGTGTGCGTGTGTGTGCGTGTGTGTGTGAGCATGCACATCAGAGCAGATCCGGAGTGCTCCTCATACTGATGCCCACGAGCCCTTCTCCTCACCCTGGGTCTGTCCCCACTCTACCCCCAGTGGGCCTGTCAACTGCCCTCTACCCCAGGAGTCGCTGCTGACGAAACACCTGGGCTGGGAGAGTGCGAGCTGAACAGGAAAGAAGAGAAAGGGAAACCAAGGCTGCCTCAACTCCCCAACCCCGCCAACCTGCCTCCACCTAGTGGGAGGGAGTGCGGCGGGGACATGGGACCTGGGGCCTAGCTCAGGAGAAGGTGAGGAGCTGGAAAAGCGGCCGACAGAGAAGAGGAATGTTCCAGCCCTTCACATGCTCAGACCGCTGGTGCCTGTTGCTCCTAGGCACTCTGGTGACATAATCGTCACTGCCAGCCATCTTCTTGAACCCTGAATGAACCAACAGACTCCCAAGGAGTCCCCTCTCTAGGCCACTAGGTAGGTACACAGAAGCCCCCACCCTCGCCTTCCTGCAAGGAAAAAGGGCCACTGCTCTGAAAGAACCAAGCAGCCCCTCAAAACAGCACCCTCAAGAAACGACAAGTCCCAATCAGGCAATGCCCATTACCTGAACATCTCCCCGCACTGCCAACAGTTCCACAGCACCTTCCCACCCAGCCAGCATCTCCCCTTCTGGAACCTGAGTCAAGTTCTCCTGGCGGGTGGAGGGCCTGGCCCCGGTTTAACTTATTGGGAACAGGCCCAGCCGCTTCTCTCCACCGGCACCGCCAGGGACATTACAACATCAGCTATGCTGGGCCCAGGCCAGCTCCCCCAGGGATGGGAGGAGCGAGGGTGCCAGACAGCCAAGATTGGAGGGTGGGGGTGGGGGGCAGGTAGGGCCAAGCACCCAGATGCAAAGCGAGGGGGTGGAGCTGGGGCAGAAGCAAGCAGCAGACTTTGGTTGCAACTTGGGGGTTACGGGCCGGGGAGCACGAACGGAGCCTTCTCTCCGCTCCACGGCTTAGGGGTGGGAATGGGGGTGGGGGAGCCGGGGGCAGGCGTGGGATCAACGTCCTCGCCCCTCCCAGCTCCGTGGGGATTGGAGAGATGCCACGGGAGTCAGAAGGGTGGGCGATCCTCTTCGGAACGCTGGGGGCCAGGCTTGGCGAGGACCCCTACGTCAGGACCCCCAAGCCAGAGCCAGAGCAGCGCCTCGGGAGACACAGTGGGGGATCGCAGCAGCGAGGGTGACAGTGGTGTCAGTGATGGCTGGTCAGAGGTCGGGCAGCCAGCGTGGACAGTTTCGCACCCCTCACGAACCCACCTTCGCCTTGGGGAAGGACACTCAGCACTCCCCCAGGGGGCCCCCCAGGATCTGCAGAGGCCCGGTCTGGAGGGCCCCTCTACTTTTGCAAACCTGGACGCCTCTCTCCCCAGGCACACCGCCCCCCCCCACCCCACCCCCTCAACGCCGCCTGGCACCCCGGGGCTCACCTTCCGCCGGCCGCAGGCTCCGCAGGTCTGCGCCCCCCACCCTCCGAGGCCCCGCGGTGGAGCCGCGGCGCCCGCGTCTCCGCTCGGGTGCGGGGACCCCGCTGCCCGCGGCCCGGGTCCGCTCGCCGCCGCGCGTCTCCGGGGTTCCGGGGCGGCCGGGGGGCGGTGGCCGGCGGCGGGGGCTGCTCTGGAGGCGGGGCGCCCGGGGATCGCGCGGGGCCCGCGTCGCGCTGGCCGTCGCCGCGCTCGGTCGCGGGTCCCGCCGCCCGCTGCTCGGCTCTGGAGCGGCGGCAGGGGCGAGCGCAGCCCGGCCCGCCCCCTCCGCGTCCCTCCCAGCCCGGCCCGCCCCTCTCCGGCCCCTGCGGCCGCCCTCCTTCTCCCCTCTTCCGGGGAGCCGAGCCCGCCCTCCCGGCCTGGGCGGCGATGCGCGGGGGAGAGCGGGGTGGAGGCGCGGGGCTCGCCCTGGGCCCGCCTGTGCGCCGGGGCGGGGGCGCCTCCTCCTCCCGGCCGCGCGCGGCGGGGGAACCGGGGCGCCGGGGGAGGCGCGCGCGAGGGGCCCGGAGGGCGCGGGCGGCGGGCCGAGGTGTTTAGACCCCCGGGCCGGGCGCGGGCTCGGGTCCCCGGGAGCGAAGCGCACGGGCGGCCGGCCGACGCCCGGGGCACCGCGGGGCACGGCGGGGCAGGGCAGGGCAGCGCGGCAGCCGGCCCGAACGCCCGCGCGCTCTCCCCACCCCTGCTTTTCGGCTTCAACTCTAGGAACTAAACCCGCTGTTTTAGTTCCTACTCAGGTTTAAACTAAGGTGGGCGTGAGCTGCGAAGAAGAGAAAGAAGGAAAAGAAGGGGGTGGAGGGAAAGACAAACTGAGAAATCTCGGAGGGTACGGGGGTGGGGTGGGGATGGGTAGGCAGCAGTGGAGCGGTGGCGGGGGGGGGGCGCATCTGGGTTATGAAAGTGTCTGTGATCTAGCCTTAAACTCTTCCGCCTCTTCGTGACCCTGGATGTTGGTCAACGCTGGGGCTACTGACTCCACCCTCCCCAAAGGACTGGGAAGCCTGGGTCTGAAAGGGGAAGTCCAGATGTAGGTGCCTGGCTTTGCATTGCCCGGGCAAGTCGTGCACCCCTGGGTGGCTCCACCTCTGCCCGCTCCCCAGGGAGAACCTACCCACAGGGATCTGAGGCGTTGAGAGGTGCCTGGAAGGTTGGAGGAACCGAGGGGGCGCCGCGAGGAAAAATGTTTCCGCCCACCCCGAGCCTCTCCTCCGACCGGGGACAGGATTTGGGGGGTCTATTGTTCCGGTCCTACAGCGCTGAGCCGGGGCTTTCCCACGAAGTGCTGCTACCACCTGCTGGTTCTTTCAAGGAACACAGGCGACTGGTGGAAGTCCCTCTGGCCTTTCCCCCCTCCTCCCCGTATCACCGGGTGGCATCTCAGTTCTCCCACTTACTTACTTCGTTTATCCAAGACGAGGGAAAGCGCTAGCTAGCTGCAAACGGGCTGATCACAAAAGTGGTACTTAAGGAGCATTCAGAAACCGAGGAAAATTGCGAAAGAGATCTGTGAGCCAACAAGCACAATAAAGGAAACAATGCAACTCATTAGAAGGCACCTGGGAGAAACAAACCGGCTTTAATGAATTGGGTGAATGAGTGATGGAAACTGAAAGGCGACTGAACTAGTCCCCACTTGGCAAGGGGGTTGTTCCCTCTCGATATCTGCAGTCAATTAATAAGCCTAATGATGTTGAATGATTCTGCATTTGGGCAGCTTCGATAAGTCCGCTTGCACCGGTGAGCCTCACCAGATCTTGTTTCTTCCCCTTGCTCTGAAATTCAGTTGGTAGAGAGCTGCTTTCATTTCCTTTCCAAACCAGGCATCTCCGAGGCCTGGAAACACTTTTGTGAAGAAACCTGAATTTACATTGTATGTGATATTATATAACTCATTATCCTAGTTACAGTAACAACATGACTGCCAGAAAGCTCTGGGTGCAGTGGAAACTTTTGTTTTTTTCTTTAAAGCGCACGATTAAATTATGTTAAAAGCAGCAACAAAAAAAAAACAAAACAGAAGTTACTTTATAAAACCCAGAAATTCCAGTAGTAATTTGCAATGCATGGTATATGCTGACAGCATAGTAAAAATATCTGTTCTTTTCTATTGCCTGATGTATCCCATTGTTAACACTGCCCATTAGGTGCCTATGATCTGAAATTAAGTTTTTGTTGTGCGAGGCTTATGTAATGAGCATTTTTTCTCTTGTTGATAACATTTGCGAGGGGGCCAATCTTCAGAGAAAGCACCCTTGTACTCTGCAAGCAAAGAGGTGATTCCGATTGGCCCTGTATCATCATCTCCTGTGTGTTAAACCACGTTGTAAAGGTAGGTGGAGAGCACAGAACGCATTGTTAAGTTATGCTGCCACCTGCAGCTATTAAAAAGCAACGTAATGAATCTCTTTTTAAAGTTGAACATAAATCTTTGCCATAATTTGTTCGGTGCCTGGCACACATGGGGTGCTCCGAAGTGTTTTAGAATAAGTGAATCAAACATAATAGTATTTAAACTTGTTCTGCACTGGGGGCAGGACCTAATAACGTTTGTGGCTCACAGAATCCATTATCTTGGGACACGGCCCTCTATCATGTAAATCTGGAGCCAGATTACAAAACTCCAGGTGGCTTGGGATGGATCTTTCATTCTGCCTCTTTTCTTTTTCTGTTTTTGCCTCCTTCTCAGGCTTTCAGTACCCAAGGATGCTCAATTTCTTCCTTCTTCGTTATTTCCCTTTAGGATGATGGATGCAGCCTATGTTATTACAGAGAGCTTTATAAGTAACTTCTGGGATAAGCATTCTAGTAAAAATCAATAAAGGAATTTGCAGAGCCCCCAGATCTCTCATACCAAGACATTAGTTATTTAGTTACGGTTCCAGATACACAAACTTACAGGGGCCCAGTCACTTCCCTGACCTGTCTCGAGGTCCTGTGGCTTTTTTTTTTTAATTTTTTTAATGTTCATTTATTTTTGAGAGAGAGAGAGAGACAGAGTGCGAGCAGGGGAGGGACAGAGAGAGGAAGACACAGAATCTGAAGCAGACTCCAGGCTCTGAGCTGTCAGCACAGAGCCCGATGTGGGCTCGAACCCACGAACTGTTAGATCATGACCTGAGCCGAAGTGAGATGCTTAACTGACTGAGCCACCCAGGCAGGCGCCCCAAGGTCCTGTGGCTTCTAAATACAGTCTTATTTGCCAAAAGCTGATGTCTAGTCTCTAAATATTGTGCCCCATAAAAATGCCAAGTGCCCATTTACACAACTCATACTTTTTCTCCCCATTCAGAAATTTCTAGAGTGTTCTAGAGTTTTCCTACAGTACAGGTTTATTTGAAGGACAAACCCAGTTTGCAACTGACTTTTAGACCAATGGTGATTGATATCCTGGATGCTCACTGAAAGTGAGTGATCTTCAAAGTTTCCCCATGAGAGCCTTACACTATGACATTACTTTAACCAAGCAATAATCAAAAGACATTCAGAAGTATCAGTGCGCAGAGAGAAAAAGGAGAGCTCTTGTCTCACAACAGAATGTTTTCTCACTTAGAGACTGAGTTCAGCTGCATGACACGGCAGCAGTGTTGCACAGAACAAGTGCAAAGTCGCAGGGCGGTGGTTTAAACAAATGGAGTGATTCAGGAATACGGGGGCAGCTCCTGGTCAGCAAGACTTAGGCTCCTGCCTTCCATCTTTCAGGCAATGCCTCGTTCTCCGGGTTCTCAGCATGTCAGCACTGCTCCAGCTATAATGCTGTGAGCTCTGGTCAAGAAGAGGAGGGACCCAGAACCAAGAGCAGAGCTTTGGCTGCGTTAGCACCTTTAAAGAACCTTTCCGGAAGGCCCACCCGCTGACCTGTCCTTGTATGTTATTGGCCAGGGTTGTGTTGCATGACCACCCCTACCTGAAAGGGACAGGGAAGTGTCTGCTTCACCAAATAAAACTCAAGTTCTGTTTGTGAGAGAGGAGAAGAGAGAGAAGTTTAGGCGACCAGCAGCCTCTGCTACAAATGAGCAAAGATGATCACAGTTTCATACGATTTCCTGCAATCTGTGAAGACAGAAGCTTTCTGTAGGACATCCTTGCTGGTATTTTCCCTCCAGTCCATCATCCTCAATACGTATTTTAAGTGCTCCAAGGTGATTCCTAGGAAAGTTACTGTAGTGAATGGAAATGCTAAGAGCTTCCTATCACTAAAATAATTATGACCTCATCTCAAAAGAAAAATAACAAATCCTCCGCAGTTACTCATAGAAACAATCAGAGTTGCAAGCATTACGCATTTTAATAAGAATTCGGGCAGCCCCCACTGGCAGGACAGGGTTGATGCGGGCTCCTCTCGCCACACTGCGTCTTCCCTTTGTCAGCTTGGTCTTCGTTCTTCAGATCTAGACAGGATGTGAGGCACGACATGATGCCCCAGATGGAGCAAATGATGCCTACTCTGCTCTTCCAGTCAAATGCAGTCTTGTCCTCTCGCTCCAGTCCCAGATAGCGTTCTCTGAAAACACCCTCACGACCCCACACAGGAAAAGTGGCCTCTGTTCCTGCAAGATCTGCCTCCAGCTCTAGACGGACATCTAGAAACAGCATCTTCTGTTTCCCGGGCTGCTGGGTGTTTCCTGGGCTTAGCTGACAGCTCTCTATCTCTGCATTTATCCGGGATTCTGGAATCTCTCACATCAGACCTTGAAGCACCAACAAAGGGAACAAGTCACTACCAAGAATGAGTCAACAGCACCATCCACAAGACTTGAGCCCTTTCAAACATATGAGGCAAAGTTGAAAAGGAAGAACAGTGTCAGGTTTTAAAGAACAAGTCTTCCCCTTATATTCATACTGAGTTGAGAACAGATCCGAAAACTATTTTAAAAGGTTGGAATAAAAAGGGAGTGAGGAAAAAAAAAAAAAAAAAAGGAAAGCACAATAGCCAAAATAAAATCTTAGTCATGCAGAAAGAAAGAAATGACAAAACTCTGGGGAAAACAAACCGGCGAAATATAACCTATGAAGCTGGAAGGCTCAAGATATGAGACCTAAATTGATTATTTTTTAAATAACAGAGAAGGTAAAAGGTTTGGAAAATACAGTAGGAAACCCTAACCTTAAAGTGATAGTTCTGGGGGCACCTGGGTGACTCAGTCAATTAAGTGTCTGACTCTTGATTTTGGGTCAGGTCATGATCTCGCAGTTTGTGGGATTGAGCCGCACGTTGGGCTCCACGCTGACAGCATGGAGCCTGCTTGGGATTCTCTCTCCCTCTCTCTTCCCCTGCCTTGCTCATTCTCTCTCTTTCCTCCCCCCTCAAAAATAAATAAATAAACTTTAAAAATAACAGTAATTCTGGAATGGGAAAGATCAAATACACAAGACAGAAAGAAAGTACAAAATTAACACAATTTATTTTAACATCTGGCACATATTAAGTACTTAACAAATATTTATCAAATAGTTGAATTAAGGGGCGCCTGGTGGCTCAGTCCATTAAGCATCTGACTTCGACTCAGGTCACGTTCTCGTGGTTTGTGGGTTCGAGCCCCACATTGGGCTCCGTGCTGACAACTCAGACTCTGGAGCCTGATTCAGATTCTGTGTCTCCCTTTCTCTCTGCCGCTCTCCTGCTCACACTTTGTCTCTGTCTTTGTCTCTCTCTCTCTCAAAAATAAACATTAAAAAATTAAACATAGTTGAATTAAAAAAATCATGAGGGGCGCCTGGGTGGCGCAGTCGGTTGAGCATCCAACTTCAGCCAGGTCATGATCTCGCGGTCCGTGAGTTCGAGCCCCGCGTCAGGCTCTGGGCTGATGGCTCAGAGCCTGGAGCCTGTTTCCGATTCTGTGTCTCCCTCTCTCTCTGCCCCTTCCCCGTTCATGCTCTGTCTCTCTCTGTCCCAAAAATAAATAAACGTTGAAAAAAAAAATTAAAAAAAAATCATGAGACTGAAAATTCGGAGATTTTGCTATTTTCTAAGGACAGCTGATAAGCAAAATCAATGCCAATATACATTCTGGAGAAAGTTTTCCAGTTAATGCCTTGTAACTTACACACACACACACACACACACACACACACACACACACACAATTTGTATTTAACAATAGTTAAAATCAAGATCCTTTCATATTTTTTCTCTGGGGCATTGATTAATGGGAAGGTAGTAGAATCACATCTTCAGAGCTTTCAGAAGAAAAGTGTAAAACACTTGATGAGTTTCTCAAAAGCCGTTCTCAGCCCTTCTCCTTAGCTCCCCTCAGTGTTGAGGTGAGGGCCTAAATAACTGCCCTCCTGGTCTTTCTTTCAATTAGGGGTGGATGCCAGGCCTGACTCTGGTTCTCGAGAAGAAGACAGACTTCTGCTGGCAGCACTTGTGAGAACGCTTTTGGCTTTCTATGAAGAGACACAGATTTGGCTGATGTGGCTTTCTCCTCTGTCGCATCTTGAAATCTTCTGTTGGACGTTGTATTGGTCTCCTATCAATGTCATAAAAAAAAAAACTTAGTGGCTGAAAACCACACAAATGTATTATCTTACAGTTCTAAATTTGGGTCAGAAGTCCAAAATGGGTCTGAACTGGGTTAAGGAAAACAAACAAACAAAACAAAACAAACCCTCAAAGTATAGGAGGGCTGTGTTTCTTGTCTAGGCTCTAGGGAGACTCTTTCCTTGCCTTTTGTAGAGCAACTTCTGGGGCCACTGCATTCCTTAACTCATGGTCTTTATCCTCAAAGCCAGTAATATCGGCTGAATTCTTTTGCTGACTCTCTTCCGTCTCCCTCTCCCACTTATGATTATAGTGGGTCCACCCAGATAATCCAGGATCATCTCTGTATCTCAAAGTCAGGCGATTAGCAACCTTAATTCTATCTGCAAACCTAATTCCCCTTTGCTTTGTAAACTAACATAACATCCTAATTCCAAGGATTCCGATGTGGATTTTTAGGGGACCTCCCATTATTCTGCCTACCACAGACATGATGGCTGGAGCTTCAGCATCCCTATTAGCAACTGGGCCAAAGCCAGAAACTATGTACTCTTTTTTGTTGTTGTTACATGAGAAAAAAAAAAAAAACATCTGCAATTGTGGTTTTTGTTACCTGTAGCTTCATACCTCTCTACTGGGTAAGGACTCACACATTATATCCCCAGCCAAAGGTTTATTCTTTTTAAACATCAAGCTGGGGTCATTCTCAGATCTGCAAATTCTTGGAACACTTACTACTCAAGACTGTTTTCTAGTAAGGCACACAACAAATGTACTCTGAATAATCAAGAAATGAATAAGGAATTGCATTCTTCATTACGGAGGTTGTGATTGAGAAAAAGTGGTTGTAATCAGTGAAACTATCTAAAATTGTAGGATAAGTAAAATACAAAACAAAATATAAACCTGCAAAACACTAATAACAGGAAAATTAAGTAATTGAGGGTAATTATGGCAACAAAAGTAAAATGCTCAATGTAAACATAAAAAGAAAGTATTTCTTTTTTTTTTTTAAGAGATTTTAAACTCCAGATTAGCAGCACGCAAAATATGAAAGAGAAATGACAAAGGTAGAGATGTCATCGGTGTTAATTTCCTTCATGCCCATCAAAGGAAGTCAAGAGCTATTGTTGGCATAATTAGGCAAAAATAACTTTAATGTTTTAAGATAATCATGTAAGATTATCTTTAAAATAGAGTGTTAAGGCTGCAAACCGTAGATAAAAGCTAAAAGCAAATGGACATATTTCATTCATCTAAGAAAATATAGATAAAAGATAACAAGGAAGCATTGAAATACAGAAAGGATAATTAAAGTGACAGATGTCAAACCTAGTACAATAGCCTAATAAGCATAATATTCTAGAACTATTTCTATGGTAAGTCAGTGGAATAAGTACATTATGAATTTTCTTCATGTAGTAAGCAACAGAAAATCTCTTCCAATTTTATAATATAATTAAATGAGCTATTGTCTTTTCCATGTCTGGAAATATTTATATAAGTGAGACAGTATTTGGGGGAACTTGACCCTTTAATTTCTCAAATGAAAATGGAATTGTCAGTGGTGGTACAAAATAATGCTGTTAGCATTGAATATATAATTTTGAAATATTTAAACCATGGAATTAAAATACACATACACATACACACAATTGGAAGAAGAAAATTGCCATCCTTTCCCTGTTCCCCACCTCCCTTCCACCTTTCTCCTCTCTTATCCCGCACCCTCCTAACCCAAGGAATGATAGGAAGATGATGTTGACTTGTCTACAAAATTGATTAGGCTCTTATAAGCAGTAACTTACAGGCTTCATCTGAGTCTTTGTGTAGCTAAAGTAGCAATCACGTAAGGAGATAAAACTTAGAGATGAGATCTCTTTTTATTTATTATAAACCCAAGAGGATAGAGTGTGAGATGGGAGATGATTTTTTTAAATCATGGTATATTAATATTCAGATTCAAACAAAATATAGCTTAAAGACTTTAATCACTTGAAATTAAAATATGAAATTGTTTGTTTCCATATTGGAAGATAGAGTAAATTTCTTAACCGGATTATATTCATTCATTCCATTCAAAGTAGATTAATGACACAGAGATATTTGATACATAAAATGTTAAACAAAACTAGTGTAGGGGTGCCTGGGTGGCTCAGTTGGTTAAGCGTCCGACTTCGGCTCAGGTCATGATCTTGTGGTCTGTGGGTTCAAGCCCTGTGTCAGGCTCTGTCCTGACAGCTCAGCACCTGGAGCCTGCTTGGGATTCTGTGTCTCTTTCTCTCTCTGTGCCCCTCCCCTGCTTGCATTCTGTTTCTTGCTCTCTCAAAAATAAATAAACATCAAAAAAAAATTTTTTTTTTAAATTTTTAACGTTTTTTATTTATTTTTGAGACAGAGAGAGACAGAGCATGAACGGGGGAGGGGCAGAGAGAGAGGGAGACACAGAATCGGAAGCAGGCTCCAGGCTCTGAGCTATCAGCCCAGAGCCCGATGCGGGGCTCAAACTCACGGACCGTGAGATCGTGACCTGAGCTGAAGTCGGACACTTAACCGACTGAGCCACCCAGGCGCCCCCCCCAAAAATTTTTTAAACAAACATTAAAAAAAATCATCCTTAAAAAAAAAACTAGTGTAAATTACAGAAATTTCCCATATTAACTCTTATTAAATCTCTACTGACAATACTAACTGCCCCCTTTTTCCCTCCCACAAATCTTTTTATTGCCTCAAAGCAGCTTTGCTAACACTGTCCTCCATAACAGAGTAATGACTAATTTTATTACGGGCAAGGTGGGCTTCCCTAATTGTTAGGTAATTAGATTTTTCCTCCTTGTAATTTTGTTCTGTACTATCTATGGGAATTAATGTTTGGCCTTGTGAGCTGTGCTTTTCTGAATCACTCCAACCTGTTGGATACTAGAAGAAAAAGTGGCATGTTAATGACTCATGTTGGTTGTAAGATGAGGAAGGAGAACGGATTTAGTGCCACCCTGTATTATTCTCTCAGAGACCCCAGAGTAAATAACTCAGGATTTCCCCCAAAAGAAATTTTAAATACCAGATTAACTTAATGTAATATGTGTAAGAGGAATGGAAAAATGAGATATTAATGTTTACATTTCTTGAGAAGAAAATCATACTTTTGCTCAAACTAATCTTTCTACCTAGAGGGATTTTCTCTCTTTGTCATCTAGTTCCCTCCTGTTGATTCTTAAAATCTCATCTCAGAGCCCAGAAATAAATCCTCACAAATATGGTCAACTGATTTTCAACAAGTGTGTCAAGACCATTGGATGAGGAAAGGACAATCTTTTCAACAAATACAGTACTGGAAAAACTGGATATCTACTTGCCAAAGACTGAAGTTGGACCCTTACCTTACATTAGATACAAAAATTAATTCAAAATGGGTCAAAGACCTAACGTAGGAGCTAAAACCATAAAAATCTTAAGAAAACAAAAGGGAAAGTCCATGACATTGGATATGGCAATGATTTCATAGACATGACACCAAAACCATAGGAATCAAAAGAAAAAACAGATACATTGGACTTCGTCAAAAGTAAGAACATTTATTCCCCAAAGAAGAGATATGGCCAATACAGATGACGAATAAGCACATGAAAAGACACTCAACATCATTTGTCAATTAGGGAAATGCGAATCAAAACCCCAATGAGATACCACTTCACACGTGCTAGGATGGCTATAATTAACAAAATGGACAACAACAAGTGTTGGTGAGGATGTGGAAAGATTGGAACTCGTGGATCACTGATGAGAATGTCAAATAGTGCAGCAACGATGGAAAACATTTTGATGGTTTTCTAAAAAGTTAAAGAACTACCACCTAACCCAGCAAGTTCATTCCTACGTATATACCCAAAATAATTGAAAGCAGGGACTAGAACAGATATTTGTACATCATGTTCATAGCAGCACTATTCACAATAGTCAGAAGATGGGAGCAACCCAAGCATCTATCGATGAATGGAGAGACAAAAATTGGTATATACACATAATGGAACATTATTCAACCAGAAAAAGGAGCCACATTTCGATATATGCTACAAGGCTGACCTTGACAATTTTAATTAAAATATGACTTGTTGAAATAAGCCAGATACAAAAAGACAAATAGCTTATGATTCTAGCTTTTTAAAAATTTTTATTCATTTTTGAGAGAGAGAGAGAGAGAGAGAGCGAGAGAGAGCGCGTGAGCACAATTGGGGGAGGGGCAGAGAGAGAGGGAGACACAGAATCTGAAGCAGGCTCCAGGCTCTGAGCTGTCAGCACAGAGCTCGACACAGGGCTCAAACCCACGAGCTGTGAGATCATGACCTGAGCTGAAGTCGGACGCTTAACTCAGTGAACCACCCAGGTGCCCATGTATAATTCTAGTTTTATAAGATATCTAGAACAGACAAATTCATAGATGCAGAAAAATAGAATAGAGACTACCAGGGGCTGGGAGAAAGCAAGGAACGGTTATTATTTAATAGGTACAGAGTTTGTGCTGGGAGAGATGAAAAAAATTTGGATATAGATAGTGGTGATAATCACACAGCATTGGGAATGTATTTAATGCCACCAAACTGTGCTTCAAATGATAAACATTAAGTTGTATATATTTTACTACAATAAAAAAAACCCACCTCAGCTCACAGATTGCTGTTTCAGGAAAACCTGAAATCCTATTAAAGTCACTCATAGAGTCTATGCTTTACTCTCATCACATTTACTCTGGTTTGTAAATATGTATTTAGTTGTGCAGTTTTTGAGAAGCTCTTTCTCTCCCCCAGGACTGTGTGCTCCATAATGATTTCCACATCAGACTCCGTTGCTTTTCTCCCGACAATGTCTAGCCCATTGGAATAATTCGGTATAAAAGCTGCTATTGGGTCAATTTTTCTAGTATTAAAGAAGGGCATTAAAATACAACCTTTTCTATTTTACATACATTGCAAATATTTAAATCTTTTGTATCCATGGCATTTGTGAAGTTGACTAAGTTTAATAGGTCATATAAAAATATAATTTAGCAAACATGGCATGATGAGGCCACACTCAAACACAGATAGAGAAACAGTCTAATTATTCTATTGTTACATCACATAATTACCCATGATTAAATTATAGATTGTAGAAGGGATAATTATTCCTAATGGCTTCCAAGAGCCATCATTTTCTTTCATTGGAATCTGGTAGGAACTGAGGGAGGTAGCTGTCCAGCAAAAGGCATAGCAACACATTCGGATTTTCGGTAATTCATTCTGCAGACGAATAACCATGGCCAAGGAAGTTTCCTCTGAGAGTCAATGTGTCTTGGGATGGATTTCAAATACACTAGCAGAGTAGGAAGTATTACAGACTTTTATATCTAATGATCTACAATAGCTTTTGACACAATTGCTGATAGTTCAAGGGATGAACAACAAAAAAAGAGTAAGGCTTTCTCCTATCTTACTTTTTTTTCATTTCTTGTTTGACTAGAAAGTTTAAGATTTTAGGATAGCTTCCTCGGTGAATGCCTTAGATTCTGAACACCCAGAAGAATGTTGACAAAATGTTCTTCTGTCAGCATATTTACGAAGCAATTCTCCTTCCAAATACCCTTTTTCTTTCTCTTTCCTTCCTTCCTTCCTTCCTTCCTTCCTTCCTTCCTTCCTTCCTTCCCTCTTTCTTCTTTCTTTTTCTTTCTTTCTTTCTTTCTTTCTTTCTTTCTTTCTTTCTTTCTTTCTTTCTTTCTTTCTCTTTCCCTTTCTTCCTTCTTTCTTCTTTCTTTCTTTCTTTCTTTCTTTCTTTCTTTCTTTCTTTCTTCTTTGTCGTAGTGATAGTGCTACTTACAATGGGGAGTTTCTGTAGTTTACACTAATTAAATTGAAGTGATTTTACCATGTGTCTATTCATAATCGATCTGCTTTGTTAGTGATAAGTGTATTCTCCGGTTATGTCCCTTAGTCTGTTTTTCCAAATGAAAACATTTTCCTGCCTTTGTAAGTAAATGATTAAGGCCTTTAAGACTGTTTTTGTTGAGACTGATAAGTTTGTGTATGATTATGATGTGTGCCTTTCTCTGTGATCTAGGGTTTTTCCATCTGCTAAATGCCATTGAATAATTTCAAAAAAAGGCTGCTAAGAAACTGGTTGGCAGAGAGACAACATTCAAGCGATAGAAGTTAGTATAATATGATGGAGAATATTTTTGGTTTTTCCCTCTTAGCAGCTGCTTTGAATAGTCTCCTTGGGGAAGGTTGTTTTGTTTTGTTTGAAGGAAATGTGTTGGTGAGCTGTGGCGGTGGGGGGAAAGGGTGATTGCAGTGTGCAGGATCCTATACTGCAGGATGCTTCTGTTAACCCAGTGCTAGTGGGGTTGACTGTTATCCCTGACTTTTTTTTTTTTTTTGGCTGAGTATTGTATGCATATGTAAATTTGGATATAGGGGCCAGTGAGCCGGGCTGAACTGTTTTACATAATAGAGGGATGGGTGCTTAGGGGTTTGTGTTTAATTTTCAAACAGCAATTGGATGGAAATTTCCAGACATCAACGAAAAAAGCGCAGTCAAGGGGAAGGGCAGTCAAGGGGATCAAACTTCCTTTCTTCTCAGTAAAAGGTATTGGTCGAAGATGTGGTTGTCAGCCCCACTAATCAGGGCTGCTGGCTTCCTCAGTGGCTGGTGGGTAATGATTACAGAGAAATTGGTGGCCCATCAGTGGCCACCTGAAGCTGGATCCTCCACAGGCTCCTAATCTCCCAAAAATCAGAGAGTGTATTGTGGTCATAATTATTACTGTTCCTGGGGGAGGAACTTATGTCTGCTTTCCAAGAGTCTTGTGGGAAAATCCATGAATGATTATTTCTGTCTTATTTGAGATATTAAAAGATAACTATCTTTCTAATCTCCTGATGAAGCAAAAGTGTAAGCAAACCAGGTTCCCGAAGAAAACATTGGTAGTATCTTGAAGGCAAGGATGCAATGACCCTGAGTTACTTTTCTGTAGATAATGATTATTATGCATTAATTAAGGCCTCTGTTCCTTTCCCCCAAAATGTGAAAATCACCATATACCTTTCCTGAAGAGCCACTTAGAGATTTTCATGTGGAATCTGAGATCGAAGGAAGAGGACCTGGGGAAACAGAAGAGACACAGTGAAGCTGGAAGATGAAGGGAGAAGAGAGACAGAGACAGAGAGAGACAGAGAGAGGAGATTCCAGGGGAAACCATGTGACCAGTCTTCCCCAGTGTTTGCAGTTATAGATAACCTGTTGTCACCTCCAGATCAAGAAGCTTAGTAGACAGGAATGTTTATCTATCTCTTTTCTCTTTACTGACTTGATGTAGATGAGTAGAAGAATCCTGGAAGTTACGTTGTTAAAAAGGCAGGTGAGGAAAAAACAACTCCTCAGCCTCTGAATTACTGCTTGGAGAGAGGACTCCTGTCAACCAGAAACAACCACTGAGGACTTAACATAAGCAAGAAATAAACTCCTACCGTGCTTGCGCCACTATGAAGTTTGGAGTTTGCCTGTGACAACAGCTAGTGTGTTCTGCTGGTACCTGGAGGAAAGAGATTGTTCTTGTGGGTGCTGGAGTCATTACATCAAAAAAAGTAGTTGATTACCTGAGTCGTATTAAGAGGCCAGGAGATGGAACAGAAGTTTGAATCTCGGCACCTAAAACCCACAACCACTGTTAGGGCTCCTCCTATAACGTGTATGTTTCTGTGTTTTGGAGAAGGGAGAAAAGGAAAGCATTAAATAATACAGAACACATCTGCCTGGGTTCTGGCTTCTGTAACTGGTCATGAGGTTTAAATTTCTAGTCATTGTGACCTCCTTCCACTCTCCATTCCTACCCTCTCCAGCACCTGAGCAGGAAAGAATTCTTTCTTGGGATGAATCACATCTTCGTTCCCAGAGGTGCTGAGTCTGTGAGGTCCCAGCTTCATTGGGTTGTGGCAGCTTTTGTTACCTAGGAATATCAGACAGAGGAACACATCCCAGAAATTCTCTGAGTTCCAGGCATAGTCCTGCTTGTCACTATTATGCAACAGCCACCAAATTTCCCTTTGGTCACGGAGATCATTCATTCAAGCTGAGATAGTGACCACCTGATGAAAATATGTCAGAAACATTTACCCGTTATTGCTAACCTTTTCCCCTCATGTTTTCCACCTGTCCTGGGTGTTTGCTTGCTTGAGGTCTAGACTTTTCCAGTTTTTCTCCTGAAATTTTCATGTAATGTCCATGAACACTTTCTTATTCTTTGATTTTTGTTTGTTTGTTTTTATGTTATCCGTTTCCTAATGAATGGGCGCAATAGATCCTGAGACTTTCCCGAAGAGAAAAAAAGACACTTACAATTAAATCAATGTCCTTGTCTTTTCTCTGAATGATCTGTTTCCTGAAGTCCATATTTTCTTTGATTGCCTTGGTCTTTCTCTTTTATGAAATTATGTTACTACCTAAGTAAGAGTAATTAATGTAACTTGTAACAAACAGTCTTCCAATTTTTAATACCTCAACCCAATAGAAGTCTCTTTGTTTCCTTTTCTTTTCACATGAAGGCCAAAGCATATTTTCCTGGTCAGGAAGCTCACCTGGGCATCTCTCCTAAAAGAGGTGACTCAAAGATCCAGGATGCGAGTGCCCACGCCTTCCCATGGTTGACACAAAAGGTGAGAGAGGGGGGGATCATGTGTTGGAGATTTGGAGTTTGGGGCCAAACCTGGAGACGTCATATGCTTCTGCTCACATCCCACTATTCAGGACTAGTCATCTGGTCCCATCTAGACCCAAGGGGACAGGGAAATGTCATTTTCCTGGAGTCCCAAGAGGATAATAAAGTGGTTTGATAAATCTATAACATTCTCTTTACCACAGCTGCTCTCTTGTTTAAACAAAATGTCTGCTGGCACTCAGTTATCCAACCACATTTATGAAAAAAAAAATGGTGATGATTGCCTGGAGCTGACTCACATTTCTTCCGAAGTGGTGGCCTCTTCCCTGCACGAGAAGACGGGCCACACTCGCTCTGTTTGTGGGCGTGGTGGGTGGGCTGGCAGCCTTCACTGGAAGATAAACAAGCTGGCAACCTCTTCTCTGGAAGCCAGTGCCCGTCTTAGGTCAACACTCTAACTCTTTTGCAGGATGTTTTTCCAGCTTCGTGTTATAGACATGTTCTCTAAACATACTCATACATGTGGAGGTCAGGAAGGAGACTCTGACCCAGAACCCATTGAATAGAAGTTCTTCCACCAACTGTGTTGCTTGAAGTTCTTTCTCATGTTCTGGCTATGTCCCTGTGGATTCAGGGACTTTGTAGAATGGCCCTGTCTCACTTCCTGCTTTCTCTGCTACCTGTGCTAAGGCGTGTCTCTCTCCATTCTGATTTATGTATCACTTTGGCCATAGCTAGTTTTGATCTTTCAGAAACGCGCAAGATCTTGTTTTGTTAATATTTTCCTTTCGGTATTCAGCAGCCATATTAACTTCTTCTCTTTTGTGAGTCTTTACTAATACCTGTACCTCGGTAGTTCATTGCTTTTTGCTTTCTTCACAGTGAGGAGCGGTAAATGATATTTTTTTCAATCGATCATCTTAAAGTAAAAGCTATACATTTTTCACGTAGCAATAAATGGTTTTGCATGCCAATACAATTATTTTCTGTATCATTAAATAATCTCCTAAAACACGTCTTGACATATGAAAATTAGTCCATGTTGTATACTATAATGTGCCTTCTAACTTCCTCTGGTTGAACATTTAGCTTATTTTAGTATTGTTTTTGACAATTATAAACAACTCTGCAATGGACGTTCTTATACCTGGGATGTTAAATTTCTGATGATTTTCTTATATCACACTCCTGGAAGTGGGATTGTTGACTCAAGGTCTTCGCCTTTTTAAGACTTTACATAGGTATGCAAATTGTTCTCCAGAAATACCATACTGTCATATAAGCCCATCAGCTGTGCATATGATCATGAAAAAGCTTTTTATCAGTTTATTTATACTGGTAGCACTTACTAATTGGGCACCTTGGTTTCCTCAGCTGTAAAGTATGGTCTAGGTACCGGAAGCCTTGTAAAGATTAAGATATATACCTCATGCAAACATATGTAATCACAATATAGTACACATACATAATACAGTACACAGCAACTTTTGTTTTGTTTTATTTTATTTTTAAAGATTATTTATTTTGACAGAGACAGACAGACAGACAGACAAAGGGAGTGTGGGGGAGAGGCAGAGAGACAGAGGGAGAGACAGAATCCCAAGCAGACTCTGTACAGTCAGCACAGAGCCCAGCGCACGGCTGGAACTCACAAACTGGGAGATCATGACCTGAGCCGAAATCCAGAGTTGGAAGCTTGTGGGACCCCATAAATTTTGTTTTAAAAGTAAATTATTAAAAAAAAAATCAAAGAACGAACTGGCTGTCTTTCAGGGGTGTTATGAGGATTAAATGAGATAATATATGTGAAAATACATAGATAATATATGTGAAATATGTGAGATAATATATGTGAAAATATAGAAGTGGTACATACAGAGTCTATAAGGGCTAAGTGTTATTGTTCACTCTCCTTCTAATCCAGGCTTCTTGAATGCAAGAGTAATCTAAATCCCAAAGCCCTAGCTAGGACACGGGAAAGCAAGCAAATCATGTGCACAGGCTCTGAGGTTGGGGGCGGGTGGCAGGACTCACCCATCACTAAAGAAGATCAGACACCAACAAAGGATTGACCTCAGGAAATTTACTTCCCCTTGGCCAAGCATTCAGATTTCTTTTTGATTACGGATTTATCTGAGCATCTGTGTGTGAGCAACTTATCCACCAGACTGCCATTGTCTCCTCCCTGTACTCCATCCCTGTGGCTAAGTGATTTTCTGCTCACCCCCCACTCCCAGGGAGTGGGCTCTTTATATGAATATGACCCAGGGACAGAGGGGACACATTTCTGGTTCACTCAAGAGCTCTGGAGGTCTTGATAACAGTTAGCAAGAGGAAGGCATAGAATTTTGAAAAGAATAAAGAGGAGAGAACCAGCATAATAAACTGTGGATATTTAAAGAGATAGTCTTGGATATGGAAAGGTGAATATAGAATTATTAGACAGGTAGGTCCAGAAATTATAGAATGAAGAGAGCTTGAGTTGAACAGGTGAAATGACTATCCAGATGTGCTTCTGCCTTGAGCTTTTCTGTAAATTTAAGGTCTTTGGGATGAAAAATTGCCTGAATGGAACATTTTATTTTAAAAGCCTTATTTTCTTCTTCCTCTTTTCTTCCTTTTCCCTCTGCTTTCCTGTCTGGGGTGCATCCTAGTCAGTGAAATGACACCATTGTTTTGCATCAACGGTCAGCTCTAAAATACATTTGACTAGGAATGAATGCCACTAGACTCACTCACGTGATCCTCATGTCCTGCTTTGTTTCCTACATCTGTGCCTGGAAATCAACTCTGAGCATCTATCTTCCAAGTGTTGTCTTGTGAAGTAAATGAGGTAGGCAGGTGTCAAAAACAGGAGTGTCCTTTTTGAGTTTATATCAATTAGGTTGTGCATTCTTCTGCCTGTAGGAGATGTTCAATAATCAAACAAAACTTCCTTTGTTTTAATTTACATAGAAGAAGCCCAGAGTGAGGCAGCAGAGAGCTGGTAAAAAGACTGCGGGGGTGGTTTGGGCAAGAAAGAAGTTTATTCTCTTTTGCATGAAAGCCTGAATGTCAGTAGTTCCGGGCAGTTGTAGAAGCTGTGCAGAGCCTAGGACCTGGAACAACTTTCTGCTTTGTGTCCCCAGAGCACTCACTCGTGGTCCAAACGTGAGTGAAGGCATCCCGCTCCGTCACCAAGGAGCAGAACAAAGAAAGGGATCAACTTCCTTTTAGGACTGTCAGTGGAAGTTGCCTACCACACCAGAGCTTACATCCCTGTCACATGATTCGCTATAAGCAAATCTGGAAAAAGTGCTTTTTTAATTCCAAATTTCCATCTGCCCAACTAAATTTAATTTTGGTTTGTTAGAGAAGAAAAGTGGAGAACAGATACTGGGGGACAACCCGCAGTTTTTGCCACAACGGAATCATTTACTGGTAGACCGCAAGGAGAAATAAAGGGAAAATATGACAGTTAGTCAACCCGCCTAAAGAAAGGAGAATTCTGATTCCAGTAAAACCAATAAAAGTTATACAAGAGAGTAACTGTAATTATGCCTGTATGACTTTGCAGTAAACAATTATTTATGAATTCATGACAACAAACACTATTTTAACTTTTCAGCTTTGAGAGTTAAGTTTATAGACAAAATACATAATACTTGACCATGCTACAGAATAGAATGTGGATGGTGTCAGCCTTCGCAATGTGACGGTGAAATTATAGATGACAAAGGTAGTGCATGGGAGGAAGGAGAAGAAACAAAGATGAAATTTAGGGTACCAGGGATATCACATTATGAAGTGAGGAGTCTAGGGATAGTATGGATTTTTAAGGGATAAAGGAATATAGATTATAAGGATGTGCCAAGTGTGAGTATTGTTTACAGGTGCAAAAGTAATTAATAGAGAATTTATGGAAACAATAATGTAATTATGTGAGGGTATTGGGCTCAGTTAAGAGAAGGGATAAGTAAACTAAATATTCATCTACGAAGACTGTACCACCACACTCTGGTTAGGTCTCCCTTCCCAGACGAGGATGTCCATTGTTTAATATGACTGCAAGGGGCCATTCTGCGGACTGAGGAGATAGAAAGCAGAGTGTCACCGTGATCTGAATGGATAAGATAAAAGTTATATGCTGGATGATGAACGGATGAAGGAATGCAGAAATGAGTGAGCGGTTCCTAATGCAGGAGAATTCCTCTTGTTCAAGTGGATGCGTCAGATTAACCAGTGGGATATAATAAACCATCTGAGCCACCTGTACTCCTCCTATGACTTTCCAGTTATTGTCTGCCTTCCTACAATGCCTTCTCCCAAGGAAACTAAGTGCTGCCTAAAGAGCAGTTCCCCGGAACCCACAACGATTTTATTTTTCATTATTGAATTTTAAATTCACAGGTTGGCATTCTAGCTTATCGAGCAACCTTTGAACTTGAATAGCCCATGAGAGACTGATCCACCTTTTCTGTGCTGGTATGAATTTACGAGCCTGGAAAACTTGGGATTGCAACTTGGGCCACAAGGACTTCACTGAGGGTATGGTGGCACCACAGAGAGATCGTTTGGTGGTCACCAAAGCAGATCTCCTGGAGATGTCCTTACCCTATTACTTCCTTCCTGTCATCTACCTAGTGTTTTTTTTAAGGGAGTTAAACCCTTACTCTCATAAAACTGGGGAAAGCTGGCTTCTTTGAAGTTGTCTTCTGCCATTGACCAGCTGATCCCTTTCTCTGTCCTTCTTGGACATTCTGAGTCCCTTCATATGTCTGTTTGGAGCCAAAGCCTTCTTACAGGGGGGAATGCTTTTCTTTCCTCGTTGCCAGCCACTCCTGTCTCAACTACCCCTTATCTTAGGTTCTCAGGCCCTAATTTCTCACTCCATGAATGCTTGGGTTCAAGTCCTGGCTTCACCACTACCAAGCTATGGGTGTCAAGAGACAAACATTACTTAACAACTTTAGGACTCCTTATTTTCATCCATAAATATAATGCATTGACCTTAATGAACTATGAGGACCTCGCCATTGTGGGAATTAATGAATCTATGGGCTCATAGGCAGACTTACCTAGACAAACAGTTCCCAATGTAATCAACTAAAGAGATGATTTTATTTTCGCATACATTTAATTCAAGGGTTCAAAAATGACAGTAATTGTTTTGTTTATTTATTCTAGAGACAATAGCTAATACTTGGTGATAATTTCCCATGTTAGGAGCCAAGTGCTCTCCCTCTTACAGGCCCTGGTGACCACTGCCACTCCTTTAACAAGATCCTCGCAATCACATCCTCCCCAGATCTTCTCTTAGGTGCCTGTGTTTGCTGCCCTGCCTTTAGTTGGAAACTGCTCTGAAGGCCTGGCCCTCTGCCCTCTGCTGATGTGGTTAGCATCACTTGCACCAGCTGCTTTCTTGCTTCCTCCCTCCCTCCCTTCCTCCCTTACTCCTTCCCTTCCTTCCTTCCTTCCTTCCTTCCTTCTCCATCCTTCCTTCCTTCCTTCCTTCCTTCCTTCCTTCCTTCTTTCCTTCTCCTTCCTTCCTTCCATCTCCTTCCTTCCTTCCTTCCTTCCTTCCTTCCTTCCTTCCTTCCTTTTTTCCTTTTTTATCCTTCCTTTCTTCCTTCCCCTTCCTTCCTTCCTTCCCTCCTTTTTTATCCTTCCTTTCTTCCTTCCCCTTCCTTCCTTCCTTCCTTCCTTTCTTCCTTCCCCTTCCTTCCCCTTCCTTCCTTCCTTCCTTCCTTCCTTCCTTCCTTCCTTCCCCTCCCCCCCATCCCTTTCTATCTATATTCGGCACATTTGGGTTACATTTTATCTAGTCATATATATGCCAGAAGTCACTAACTTATTTATCTATATTGAGCACATCTTATGAATACTGCCAATGTCTCGCAAACTACTTACCTCTACACTTAATTTCTCTGCTTGCTTTCTTGTCTCTCTAACAGATTCTAATGTTCCCATAGTGTTAGATATGTAACGTATGGAAGTGTTAGATATGTGCCATTTGTAGGTAGTATGGCACATGCACATTACAAATTGTGTTTTAATGCCTTCTCCCTTGGTTTTTCATTCCACTGATATTTTTGAAGTCTAGACCAGTTGTTCTACACCACCTTCTTTCTTTATCTTCTTATCCTTTACTTTCCTTGGACTTGGGACATTGTTCAGAAGAAATATGGGAGTTCACCTGATCTAGACCAGCCTCTGCTATTAGTAAAAATGCCACAACAGGGGCTTCTTCTTCATGTTTTTTTTCTTCTCTAATTATTGTTTCATTAAGCCTAGAGGTAGTGGCCACACCTAGGGCTTTTATGAAATATGCAGAAGCCAGCTCTCCTTTTCTCTCTCAGGGTGTGTGTGTGTGTGTGTGTGTGTGTGTGTGTGTGTGCGTGCACGCTTGTCTTGTTTTATATATAATCAGCAGACTGTTTCTGTGCTATGTCCTTAGAATCTTGTTTTGTATCTAGGATCATAGACTCTGAATCATTCAAAGAATAGGCATGATGTACTTAATAACATTTTTAATGAATTGCAGTTAAGGAGATATTATTGGTCATTTAATCAAATCTTCCGTCCATTGTTTGTTGACTCTATCTTCTGGAGGTGGTTCTGAGCATGTTGGCTGATTGCTCTCATCCAGGGGAACATGCTGTCTATAACAATGCCCTCTGCATATAAATGTTTAGGAGGAGGAGGAGAAGGAGTATTTTTGTAGTCTGATTCAACTCACTTTGAACTTTTTTCTCTTTCTCATATTCCCTGATCTCTTCACAACTCTTCCTTTGAGCCTATTTGGCTTCGCTGAGAGACCCTTAGTCCACAAAGTCATTTAGTAATCCTGGAATTCTCAATTTCTGTGAGATTCCCCCTGTCTTTCAAATACCTGACATTCTTAACGCTACAAACGTATACGTCAGCAGAAAAGTCAATCTTGTTGCTTTGTCTTTTGGCTGTCCAACACTCTTGTGAAGAGGAGAATTAAAAGTATTTCATCGCTTGCCTCCAATCCGAGCTTTTTCTTGATTCTCTATCCTCGGGGGAAGCAAAAGCAAGCATTTACCCCATGTGGCTCTTTGGAGTCAGACTACCTCGGGTTGGCCTCTTCGTTCAACTACCCGCTCATCTGGTGGCCGTGGGCAGAATTGTGTAAGTCCGCTGTGCCTCAGCTTTCTTACCTGTGGAGTGGGGTTGATAAGAAAAGCCCCTGGAACGCAGGGTCTTTGTCGGGATAGAGTCCTTAAACATCTCGATGATGAGAACGGTGCCCGACGAAGCGTAAACACTAACAGGCAGCCGGGGAGGCCTCCGTGCCTCTGCTCAGTGGCAGTGTTGAGTCCCTGCTGTTCTCGCTCCATGATGAGGATTAATGCAGTGGAGTGAATTGAACACACGAGCTTTGTAGTCAGTCGGCGTTAGACCAGCCCAGATGATGCCTGTGTTGTGTGACCTTGGGCAAGGGATTTAGTCCCCTGCTAGTTTTTTTTTTTTAAATATATGAAATTTATTGTCACATTGGTTTCCATACAACACCCAGTGCTCATCCCAAAAGATGCCCTCTTCGAAAAAAAAAAAAAGATGCCCTCTTCAATACCCATCACCCACCACCCCCCTCCCACCCCCCCATCAGCCCTCAGTTTGTTCTCAGTTTTTAAGAGTCCCCTGCTAGTTAAATGGAACACCAACTACCCCTCGGGATGACTCAGCTTTACTTTCGGGGCAATAATACGTGAAAACAACTAGCTCGCACCTGAGGCCAGCAACTCCTCACTCTGTGTTATCTGTTAGAAAAAAGAAATTGCCCATGCCCTATACTCTTTAATCCAGCAACAAAAACACTTGTTTGGGGGATTTCTTTGTCCTTTATTTTCAGTGTGCTTAGGCAGCTTCTTGTACTTCCTAAGACGTTTTCTTTAGTAAGTCTTTACTTTCCGGAATTGTTTCCAACTCGCCTCCGTCTCAACTTGCGTCAGTGAGAGAAACCCCATTATCACGGAGGACCTAACTTTCAACAGAGCGCAGTGAGGGCTGAAGCTGAGGCATAAGCGCGGCTTTGTCACATCCTCCCAGCTCCCAGGGATGCAGTCAGGGATAAACATCCCTGACGGGTCACGTAATCGTTGCTACTGACGTGACTCATCACAAGTCTGGAGTCTCAGGGTGTGCGGAGAGATGGGGTGCCCTGGCCTCTCCCATCCTGAGCTCGAGTTTTCCACTTTGGGGCACCTGGCTCTGGGAGGGACAGCAGCCGGGCGCCCAGCTTCTCCTTCTGCCTTTCCTCTGAACGGCCGTCCTTTGTGCCTCCTGCCCAGCTTTCCGTGACCCAGGGAAGCCACTCCTGGAGCCCAGGGCACCCTCTTCCACCGCGGCATGACTCGATTGTCACCCTCCATCCCCTTGGTAGCACACAGGCTCATCCCTGTCGCTGTTGACTCTATGCGGCTGGTGTCTGCTCTGTTGTATATAGTTTTCTCTTTCTGTCGACCGTGTCTCGACATTGGCACCTTTGCCCCATCTCGCCGTCCTCTTTGGCCACCGCCCCTCCCGCCTTTCTGTCCCCTGGTGAGCTCTCAACAGCAGCATGGCAGGAGTGGCCCCGGAGGGTGGCGGGCGCGTCTCCCACCCTGCCTCCGCTCATCATCATCTCAAGTCCACACTCCTCTCGAAATGGTGCTCTGCTGACCCCTTTCCATTCTAGAGATTTGGTGGCTATTCGTGTTCTTTTCTCCAGTGCCCCTCCCCGCCCCCACGTCCATGTAGGAGCTCAGTCTCTCTAGTGCGGAACCCCTCAAGGTCTTAAATATCACATCTCTTGGGCCAAGCACGGATGCCTTTATTTTACAAGACAGTTCGTCCTCAGCATCTTTTCTCTCAGCACTTCCCATCCACCTATCGTCTCTCCCTGCCTTGGATCATTCGCTCATGCCATCCCTGGCGCCTTTCCCCTAGGCACCTCCAGCTGGACCACCCCACGTCCTGTGAGTGTGAACTATTCTGGCACCTTTTTTAAGATGCTTTTCTCAACAGGTTTTACTATGGACTGAAAAAAAGAAGATGGGGTTCGAGCCTAATGACCTTAATTCATTTAGTTCCCTGCTCAAAATAAGCGGAGTGAGACTCGGGCTCAGTCAATGGTACTCGGTAAGTGTTACATAAATCCCTCTACCTCCAAAAACACAAACCCTGCAAATCAAAGTCTCTCTCGACATTTCCCTCCCCTGCTTTATTTTTCAGAAGCGACTATCATTACCAGTCTGGTGTGCATTTTTCCAGCCCTTTATCTCTCTCTTTATTTGCATCCCTTCCTAACATATAAGCCACAGGGGAATGTATAGCAAGCAATCCATTACTACTGGTTGAATGAATGTGTCTGTGTGCATATGCACACACACGTACAGAGAAGAAGCTGCTTTGTGTATGTTTGTGAGTGTGTTTTGATATAATTCATATTGCTTTATATATATTATTCGGCAACTTGGTGTTTTTTCTTTTTTTTCACTTAACAGCCTATCTTGGGACAATTTCCATGGTACAACACATTGCTTTATTTCATTCAACAATACTGCTGCATAGTATGGTATGTTATGGATAGTTATTTCCCATTCCTTTACGGATGGATACTTATGTGTTTCCTACGTCTTGCCACTTATAAGCAACGCCGTAACGTAAATCCTAGCAAAACTTACTGCCTGCAAGTACGTGTGTTTTTACGGAACAGTTTCTTTGAAGTGAATCGTTCCGTCAGTGTTATGTGCATTTTTAGTAAACATTGCCAAATTACCCTCCACAAAGACTACTGCAGTTTACTTTCCAGCTGTGAAAACTGAGTGCATTTCCCCACATGCCCACCAGAGTCAGATATTACTGATTCTTTTCATTTTGCCACTTTGCTGAGTGAAATGGTGTTTCTTCGTTTTTTTAAAGCTTCACATTTCACCGATCATTAGATTAGGCATCTATCTGTACGTCTATTGACCATCCTCGTTGCACGTCTATCCGTTAGACATTTTGTGTTTTTTTTTTTTTCGTATTTCTTGGGCCTCTCCTGGGGCTCAAGAATTAATTGCCTCATGCTTGCCTTGTGTCTCAGTGACCTTCTCTCTTCAGCCTCTTCCATTTTCCTGTCTTCTCAGATTTCCTCCTCTTGGCTTTCGAACATACCCAGATTGCAATTTCCTTGGGATAAAAGACTTGCCTCAACGCTTCTGCCCCCTTTAACCTCTCCCTGTTCTCTCCGCCCGCCTGCTATCGTTCGGGAATGTTCACATCCACCGCCCTGCCCTCACCACCTCTCATCAATGATACCAGTGGTTTGACTCCAGATTTTATTGACCTTTTTATGGCCTTTTAAATATTCTCACCCTCTCTTTCTGGCCACCATCTCCTCCTGGCTCCCAGGTGCCATCCATTTTTCTTCTTACTTCTAAGACTACCTGCTTCCTTTCTCAAGCTTTTTTTTTTTTTTTTCCTTTCCTTTGTCAAAAAGTCTGGATTTTCAGCAATTCCTGTTTTTGGAATTGTGTTTGTTCTTTTCTCTCACTTGTTACTTTGGCGATCTCACCTGCTCCAGACCTTTCAATTATTATCTCTATGTAAGTACTCCCCAGTCAGTCCTGATATCTCACTAAAACTCTGGTCTTTCACTTGGACTTTTCCCTGATGAATTGGGCCACTGTAACTTCAAGATCCGAGCACTAAATTACACTTATCACCCTCCCCAACGATCCTTGTAATTTTACCAATTTTTGTGGGTAACAACAAGGAGAAAAACCTTATTTTCTAACCAGCAGAATTCTCCCTAGATGGAGACTTAACTTTGTCTACTAGAAGTTTGATGAATCACTTTCAGTGAAGGGGGACAGGGGAGTGGTTAATGCCAGAAACCATGAAGCGTGTGTAAAATGAAGTGACGATGGAACTGCTTTCCAAGGCAAGCTGACCCACGGTTCCACTTTTACAGGCTACCTCTCTTCATGACCTGAACTGTCTGGGACAGTAATGAGGATGGCTGTGGACAGAAGAGGGAAAAGGTAGCTGGCATCCAGAATGGAGATCTGGCAAAAGAACAAGCACATTTAAGAAGAATTTTATGAAGCTTTTCACTTGGTATGGAATTATAGATTTACACTATTTTTCCTTTTTTTAAAAAAATTATTTATTTAAAAAAATTTTAATGTTTTTATTTTATTTTTGAGAGAGAGAAAGAGAGAGAGAGAGAGAGACCAAGCATGAGCAAGGGAGGGGCAGAGAGAGGGAGACACAGAATCTGAAACAGGCTCCAAGCTCTGAGCTGTCAGCACAGAGCCTGATGTGGGGCTCAAAAGCACAAACCGTGAGGTCATGACCTGAGCTGAAGTTGGACGCTTAACCGACTGAGCCACCCAGTCTCCCCTTGTAATTTTTTTCCCTTCTTTCCATCACTCTTCTTTTGTAGGGGGGACTCTAATTACAAGTATATTAGGACATTTGAAGTTGTCCTATACCTCACTGTTTATTTTTCAAAAATTCTTTTTCTCTATTCCATTTTGCTTTGTGTTTAATGCTATGTTAGTTCATTAATAGTTTTTTTTGTCTGCACCGTCTGATAGGCCATTCATCTATACCAGTGTATTTGTTTTTCATTTCAGATGTTGTAGTTTTCCTCTCGAAGAGTTTGATTTGGGGCTTTTAAAAAAAGATCTTCTATGTCTGTTCTTAGCATGCTACATTTTCCCTATAGGCTCTTGAACATATGGGATAACTTGTAATAGCCGTGCTAATATCTTTGTCTTTTAATTCTCGTATCCGTGTCATTTCTGGGTTAGTTCTTGTTGATTCATTTTTCTCCTCATCGTGAATTATATTTTTCCTCTTCATTGCGTGCCTGGTAATTTTTTTATGGCATACCACGCGTTGAATTCTACTTTTGTATTGGGATTTTTATATTCCTATAAATATTCTTGGGCTCTATTTTAGAACACAGTTAACTCACTTGGAAACAACTTGGAAACACTTGATTCTTTTGTGTCTGGCTTTAAATATTTGTCAGGTGGGACCAGACCAGCATTTAGGCTAGGGATAATTATTCTCCACCCCTGAGGCAAAACACTTCTGAGTTCTCTACACAATGCTCCGTGAATTTTAAGGTTTTCTGATGTGGCTGGTGAGAATATGCACTATTTCTGGCCCCATGTGAAATCCAGTCACTGTTCTCTTTAATCCTTTTGGATGGTGGTGTTTCCCGTCTCAGATAGTTTCTTTGCATCTGTGCTCTGATCAGCACTCTGCTAAATACTAACGATGTGAAGATCTCTCAAATTCTCTTTCTAGGTGGCTCTCCCTTCGCAGCTCAAAGGGGTTGCTGGTCTCCGCCTGGGTTTCCCCCCTGTTTGCAACAGCCCGGAAATTCTCTCAAAGGAGCAGCTCCGGCAATTATAAAATTCACCTGACTTTTCCTGTTCTTCCTTGCCTGATGTCTAATGTCTTAACCACTATTGTTTTTTTTTTTAATTTTTAAAAATTTATTTATTTATTTTGAGAGACAGAGAGAATGAGTGGGGTAAGGGCAGAGAGAGGGAGAGAGAATTCCGAGTAGGTTCTGCACTGTCAGCACAGAGCCCGACATGGGACTTGAACTGATAAACCTTGAGATCATGACCTGAGCTGAAATCAAGAATCTGACACTTAACCAACTGAGTCATCTAGGTGCCCCTAACCACTATTGTTTGTTTGTTTGTTTGTTTGTTTATTTATGTATTTGAGAGAGCGTGCAAGTGGGGGAGGAGAGAGAGAGGGGGACAGAGGATCCAAAGCGGGCTCTGTGCTGACATCAGAGAGCCTGATGTGTGGCTTGAACTCACAAACCATGAGATCATGACCTGAGCAGAAGTCGAATGAGTCACTGACAGCCACCCGGGGACCCCCTAGCCACTATTGGTTTTTATATTTTGTCCCTTGCTTCATTTTGGTTGGCAGTAGAAAATCAGTTATTTTTTAAAATATTTAAAAAATAAAAATGTCATTTTTACATTTATCACATATTTAGTATTGACATTTCGTCAGTCATATTTGTAGCTGGCTTGCAGTTCATGAGACCCAAATGTTAAATATTCGCAAATATCATGTGCTAGTTGTTAAACCATAGACGGAGTGACTTTGGCCCTGGAGAAAATATTTGTGTTCATGATATTAGTGCTGTACATGTAAGCTTTTTCCCTCCTTTTTCATCCTAGCCCCCAGCCTTCCCTGACAGCTGCCTTACCGACTCCATCTGGACTTTTCTATTTTTTTCATTCTGCCTGAAAGATATCCTTTAACATTTCTTGTAGTGTGTGTCTCCCAGTACTGAATTGTTTTTGTTCTTGCAAGGCTTTTGCAAGATCTTTTCACCGGCTCCAGGGTCATTGCGGGTGCGATCAGTTGAGTTAGGATGAGGTCCTAGTGGAGCAGCGTGGGCTCCTGATCTGAGAGGACTGGTGTTCTGAAAAGAAGACCGCCATGTAAGGGGGGATGTGCAGGGACAGCACCATGTGATGACAGGGGCAGAGTTGGAATTTCGGAGGTAGCTACCAACCAAAGGAGCACCAAACATTGCCAGCAAGCCAACAGAGGTAGGAACGGGCAAGAGAGAATTTCCCTCCACGTTTCAGAGGGAGCATGGCCCTGCCGTCATCTTGATTTTGGACTTCTAAACTCCAGAATTGTGAGACAATAAATTTCTGGTGTTCTAAGCCACACAGTGTGCAGGACTTGGTTACAGTGGCCCAAGGAAACTCATACAGGGGACTAATTGGATACCAGTTTCTTCATCATAGAGGGAAGCAGAACTCTCCAAACTCCTTTACCATTTGCTGTCTGAATGACTTTTCCACCTCTTACCTTCCTCGGTGGATATAAGTTATCGGAAGGCAAGTATCACATCTTATTTATTTTTTTTGTTTTCCATAGCACCTCTTTAATGTTGAAGTTAACATGCATGTAAGTTGGCAATGAAATCTGGGACCCCCAAGTATGGGTAGGCAAAATAATTTCATTTTCTAAAGTTAATATCATTTTATTTTATTTTTATTAAAAAATTGTTTTAACATTTATTATTTTTGGGGGGGAGAGAGAGACAGAGAGACCCTGTGAGTGGGGAGAGGCAGAGAGAGGGAGACACAGAAATGAAAGCAGGTTCCAGGCACTGACTGCCAGCACGGAGCCTGACATGGGGCTCGAACCCACGAACCATGAGATCATGACCTGAGTCGAAGTCAGATGCTTAACCAACTGAGCCACCCAGATATCCCAATACGATTTTATTTTTAAGTCCCCATTCCATCGGGATACGCCTGGTTTATTTGGGGGTTTGTCAGGTAGGCCATGCTTTTCTCCTCATCCTTCTTCCTGGTGGTATCTAAGTTATGGAGAACTTACAAAGTGTCAAGGAATTGGAGTGCCTGGGTGGCTCGGTCGGTTAAGCGTTCCACTTCCGCTCAGGTCCTGATCTCAACAGTTGGTGAATTTGAGCCTCGCGTCAGGCTCTGTGCTGACAGCTCACAGCCTGGAGCCTGCTTCGGATTCTGTGTGTCCCTCTCTCTCTGCCCCTCCCCTGCTCGTGCTCTGTCTCTCTCTGTCTCTTAAAAATGAATAAACGTTAAAAAAATGAATCGAGAGATGTGTTCTTTAAACAGTAAAACAAACAACAAAGTGTCAAGGCATTGTCAGGCAGGGTACTCGGTCTTTGGTCATTGTTCATCTTTTCTGCAGAATTCTCATTCATACTGGGTGTTCACCATCTGTCTCCACCTATGTCTGCTCCTCTTTGGTGTGTCTGTTCCTCAACCTCTGCTGATCCATGCAGGATGCTCTATGTCTTTCCTATTTCAACCAGGAGGTCTCTCCAGTCTTGGTGGCTTCTCCCAGTTCATCTGTTCTGACACGAGTGAGAGCATGGCTATACTGGATCTATCCTGAGTTCCTGGGGGTCCTTAGAGACTGTTTTGGGTCTCTCTGTCAAGAAGCATTGTGGAGACATGTCTTTGTTTTCCATTGCTGCCGTAATAAATTGCCACAAACTTAGTGGCCAAAAACAACGCACATTTATTATCTTACAGTTCCATAATTCAGAAGTTTGACGCAGGTTTTGCTGAGCTAACACCAAGGTGTCAGCTGGGCTGAGTTCCTTTCTGAAGATTCTAGAAGAGAATCCATTTCCTGGCCTTTTGCCGTTTCTAGAGGCCATCTGCATTCCTTGGCTCGTGGCCCCCGTCGGCCTTCAAGGCCAGAAACATAGCATCTCTCCGACCCTGTTTCCATCAGCAAACCTCTTTCTCTTCTGTTTTCCCCTTCCACGTTTACGATTCTCGTGCTTACTTTGGGCACACCTGGATAATCCAAGATAATGTCCCTATTTTACACAAAGCTGATTAGGAACCTTAATTCCCCTTTGCTATGTAACCCAACATATTCACAGGTTCTGGGAATGAGGACGTTGACAACTTGGCAGGAGCATTACTCTGCTTACCACAAGCCATTTCTACTTCCCAGTCTGTGACACAGGGGGACCGGGGACCTTGTAGTCCTCACCCTGGAAATTAGAATCACTGTCATCTGCAAGAAACTTTGAGCTTCTGATTCTGCACCTGTCTCTCATTTCTTTTCCTGATCAGGATGTAGAGGCCAGGGCACAGAGAGAGAGAGATCAGAGAAGTTCAGGAACATCTCCTTTGTTGACTCGCCTCCCTTTCCATTAGCCCAAGTAATTTTTCACTCCTTTATAGAGGAACAAATAGATCCTGTAAGAATCTTTCAAATCCATCATTTAGGGAGAGATTTCAGTTTTAAAATGAAAAAGAGAAGAGTTCTATTTATTGTCATTCTCCTCACGCATAAAGCTATATCCTGTCAGTAGTGATTCATTAAGAATCTAGCATGGAGAAAGAAACCCAATATGGTAGCAAGAGGATTTGAGGCGAGGCTTGCCAGAGAGGCAGGCGCCCACCTAAGAAAGTGCCCAGAAGGGCAAGGAGACAGTGTAGTTCAAGCCAGCCTTCAGTTCAGCTTGTCTGGTTGACACCTCCTCGTCTGGGCCGGAGATATGGCTGGTTCCTCCCGCTCGGAGATGGGCGGAAACAGAGCAGAGGACTTGTATTCTCATGCACATTTCAATATATGAATGAATTGGATGAACAAGGAATATTGCAGATGGGGATGGAGAGTGAGGGATATTTTTCTAAGGCATGAACCATATGGAAGGAGCTCCAAGCTACTGAGTTGTGACAGTGATCAGGGAGTCACGCACGAGCCAGCTGGCTGCCCTGATCTGGAGGACACGTCTCTTCGCCCTCCAGTCTTTGGTGCCGTCTCTAGGGAGGAAGGCGGCATTGCTCTCGTGCGTGGTGCTGACACTGAGCCAATGCGGGCGATGAGTTACGTCCGCTCTCACGGGCCGTGCGGGGCCCACACGGCCTTAGCTGGTGTGAAAGCCTGCCAGCCAAATGAAAAGATGATGCAGCCTCATCAAGAGGGAGAACAGTTCCCTTCTCCCTGTATCTGCGGCCCCTCTCTGTCTCCCTCCCTTCACTCAAGCAGTACAAATGCTGGGAGCAGACAGGAAGGAGGACAGGAAGGGAAAGAAAAGGAGAAAAGAGGCTGTGGGTATGCCTGGGGGCACGTGTCCAACTTGGGCTTACTCCCTGCAGTCCTGACTTGCATACGTGTCACACTGAGTCCTGTCAACAGACATAAAAATGGAGATTGAACAACTAATTGGCTACAGCAATTTTTCATGTGTTCTAAATGTTCACAGGATGCATGCTATGCTTACCACTTGCTTTACCATTATTTAAATAAATACTATAAAAGGATTCATTCAACTGAAAAGGATTTTTAAAAAAAACCCAGAATACAGTCCCACAAATACAGTGTGGCAGCTGAAACTCTGTTAGAAGCCAGAACCCCAGCGTGAACTTTGAATTGTGTTACTCGACCCTGATGAAATGGGACGCATCACAAATGCCCAATGTGCTGCAGGCTCACTCTCCTGTTGGGTCACTTCTACTGCCTCCTTTCCCAGGTGCTCACCTTAAACCACTCCATCACATGCAACCCAAAGTGATCATTGTTTTGAAAACGAATCGTTCAGGGGACAGAGCACGGCAAAGGAAGAGGGCAGAGGAGGTTCTGAGGCACGCGTCGGCCGTCTTCCCGCCATCTTGGGGTCTTACGACTCATTTCAGCAGAATGAGGTTCTACCAGCTGCCTAGCAGATTCTCAGCCTTAGCTATTATGAACTGATGGTCTGGCATTGCTTCTTGCGTCTCTGTCATTCCCTCAGCCCCCCACCCCCATCCCACCCCACTGTAAATCTTCTCGTCTACTGCAGGCACAGGCTTTCCCTGGACTTCAAAAAACAGCCAACCCTTGTAAGAGTTGCCTGTACCCGGCAACATGCATCTGTCAACCAGTTTGTAAGTATTATACTCCTTTTACTTTTATAGATGACAGAATTGAAGATCAGGACTTTCTAAGAGTTCCTAAACCAGAAAGAGGTAGGGCTGTGATTTGAACCCCAATCTGTTTGATCCTAAGTCCCCATGACGTTTTCACTACTCGTGTTGCATTTTGGAGCATAAATTAGATCTAGTGAGGTCCTTAGAGGCACACAGAACCCAGGTTCTAACTTTGATGGGTTCAGTAGTTGACTCTGCCTGTCCAGGTCTCAGATTCTGTCTGCCAGGGACGAGGAGGTTGCAGATCCCTCGGTTGGCTGTCAGAACAGCTTCCTTCCCTCAGAACTGAGCCTTTTTTTGCTTTGAATACCCTGAAGACCTAAATCTCTTGAGCTGTGATCCGCTTTGGTCTCCTTTCCAGCCACCCAGGTGACATGTCCTAAAGCCGGTTTCCAGCTTCAGAGACTGAGATCTCTTTTCATCATCCTGCCAGGGTCACACTTTCTCTGATGGTTTAGAAGCTTCTCGATGGTCTCCAGGGGGAGCCAGAGAGTCATCTGTTGTTTACAGGGAAATAATGAGTCATTAAATATATTTACATACTAGGACTTGCAGGATTTCAATAAAGATAACCAGTGCAGGGTAAAGCTGGTTCCCAGGGAGGATGGGGTGATTCATCACACACTTAAGAAAAGACCAGCCTCATTTCCGCCCCAGCTTGAGGGGAAATGAGGGCTCTGTTCTGTGGCAACAGGTCTGCGAGAGGGAGGGGCCCCACAGCCACAGCTCTGGCCCAGATGAGCCCACCCGTACCAGATGAGCCGAGGCTGGCTTGAACTATGTCCTGCTGCCTCCTTGCCCTTCTCCTGGGCACTTTCTTAGGTGGGTACCGCTCTCTCTGGCAAGCCTCCCCTCAAGCCCTCACGCCAACCCCATGCATCCAGAGCCTCAGCTGTCGGATTGACCTCTTTGGTACATTCCTTCCATTTTCTGGAATAAATATGGGACTTGAATCCCAGGGGCTGGCGTGCTGAATCTTAGTTTTCTCTATCCTCTGGGAAGGAGTTTGCTCTCGTGGTCTCCCCTTGTCCGGTGTCCCTCTGCGCCCTTGGCCAGAGAGAGGGTGCAGTCTACTCTTTTTGATGGATCCCACGTGCCCGAGCCATGGGAGGGCCTGAGCCTCCCCTATGTCAGGCAGGAAGGCAAGCTTGGCTGGGATCCTCCACTCTAAGTGGCCTTTCACATTTCCCTCAGGTGTCAGCGCTCAGACCATCCACCAATGGCCACCTGTCAGCGTGCGGCTTGTGGGCAGCCCGCTCTCCCTGGAGTGCATCGTGAAGGGGGAATCAAACCCTTATCTGTATTGGTACCGGCAGGCCGAGGGAGGGCCCCCCCAGCTGCTCTTCTACTCCCTAAATATTCACCAGGTAGACCCTGAGGCACCACGGAACTTCACAGCCTCCAGGCCCCAGGACGGCCAGTTCATCTTGAGTTCTCAGAAGCTCCTCCTCAGTGACTCTGGCTTCTACCTCTGCGCCTGGAGTCTCACACCGAGCCGGGCAAGGTAGACATCTGTGCAAAAACCCCACCCTCTCCGGGAGCCCTCCCTCTGGGGTTGGGCGGAGGATATTTGGGTTTCTGGTTGTCAGCCAATGTGAGAACAACAGAATCCAGCCAGATTCTCCTAAAGAACTTCACTAAGTTCTCAGGGAGAAGAGAAACATATTCACGTGTGGGCCCCGCGAATCTCACACACACGGTCAAGTCCCCAGTGTACGGATGCCTAAGCCTAGGCTGTTACCCTCCAGCCCTCAAAGTGAGCTGGACCCTGCCTCACACCCTGTTGTCTCAAAGTCCCGTCTGTCCACACTGGGGAGTGAGAGAGTCGGGAAACACCTGCAGCAGGATGTGGTGTGGTGGCAGACAGGTGGACAATTACGAAGATGCCGACTCAGGTGACTTGCTTGGTTAATTTCAGTCACCGGAGAGTCTCCTTTTGTTGATCTTTCTGTGGCAAATAGACATCTTGGGGGAGCTTGGGTGAGGCTCTGCGGCAGGGAGGAGCCGAGGCGTTCAGCCGACTGTTCTCGTGTCGGCTAGAAGTGCGCATTTGTTAGTGGCAGAAACCACACTGAGGGATTTTGACTATTGATTTGGATTTTAGGCTTTTTAATTCGTGTTCCACTGTGGCTCATCCCTTGAAGCGAAAGAGGGAGCAGAGAAGCAGATGGTGACCAAAGAGATACAAGAGACAGGAAAAGGATGAGGGCACGCGTGTATGATGCTAAAACCCTAAAAAGAGAAATTATTTGGATGAGCATGAAGGAGAGGAAAAGGCTTCTGGGGGTGGCTGGGAAGAGATGCCACGGTTTCCCTGGCAACCAAACTTCCTTCCTCATCCCTGAGTCCCTCATTCGTCCCTCGTCCTCCTTATTCTTAACAAGGTTTTCTTTTCTAATGTCCCTTGTGCTCCACGAGGGGGCACAAGAATCTTAAAATACTCTGTCCCTGGGATCACTTCATCTGGGACAATTCAGACATTTGTTTTTATTTTCAGCATCATTCGATCTGCAGAGGGAAGCCTGAGACAGAGACGCGTAGTGTTGGAGACGGTATTTAATAATGCCCCGGGGCTCCTATCGCCCCTTCAGTAGCTACTTACGTATTAAGCAGCTATTATGTGCTGGGCACTCTGAGCCATCACAGGGATCAAAAAAGAAAAAAATGGAGTGCACTCAAGACGGTGCTGGGCCTAGTCACAGCATGGTTTTAATCAAGGCTCTTGGTTTGCTTTTTTCCCCATGTGTGAGAATATTAATTGACGAAAGCAATCAGTAATGCCATGACCACAAAAGGAAAGATGCTTTTACGGCACAAGTTTGGTTCACAATGAAGAGTAAACGATGTTTCAAGCCAATGTTTATTTGTTAACTGATTATTGAGCGTTGGTGGAATTGGATCTCTCCCCGAAACAGTGCTGTCTGATAACTTGGAGTTAATAGACTTTAGAACAGGCTTAGTTTCACATAAAAACTGAGCAGATAACAGAGAAAGTTCTCACATTTGTTCCTCTGATCCCCCTGTTTCCTGTTATTAACATCTGACATTGGTGTGGTATATTTGTTATGTTTTTAAAAAATTTATTTATTTTTGAGAGAGCGTGAGAGAGAAACAGAGTGAGAGTGGGGCAGGGGCAGAGAGAGGGAGACACAGAATCCGAAGCAGGCTCCAGGCTCTGAGCTGTCGGCATAGAGCCCGATGCAGGGCTTGAACCCATCAACTGTGAAATCACGACCTGAGCCGAAGTTGGACACTCAACTGACTGAGCCACCCAGGCGCCCCTGTTACATTTTATGTCTTACCTGTCTATGGTTTTTGACAAATATACTGTGTCCTGTATTCCCCATGGCAGCGTCCTGTAAACAGTCTTACTGTCCCAGATCTCCTGCACTTCACCTGTTGACTTCTCCCCTCTTTCCCTGATCTTTTCACTGTCTGTATATTTTTAAGGCATTTAGTTTTTGAGGCTAAATTTACTAGTTGTCTTAACCTTGGGTGAATTATATCATTTCTCTTTCCTCAACTGTCAAACTGATTGGATTAAGTATATTAAATGAGGTGATGTCATGTTATAAAGCCCTATTACAGGGTCTGATTTTCAATGGATGTTATTTTCCTCTTTTAGCTTACAAGATATTTTGATTCCAACTCACCCGAAAGACTTATTTTTAAAAAAAAAAACATTAAATTTTAAGCTATGTATTAAATATTTTAAAATGCTGAGCACACTCAGATGGCAAGCCCGCGAAATTTTCATCCTGTGTGGTACCCATTCCGATAGGGGTGCTTTCTGGTGGGGTTTTATGCAGCTTCAGAATGCTTCCTAACTGAAAGGGTTCCAGGTAATCACCACTCGTCAGGTGGAGTTGGTAGGAGGGTTAAGACAGATTTTTCATTCCTATAAGATATTCAGAAGTTCTGGAAAACCTCATGAGGGGGATAGAATTTTAGCGAGTGTTAGGTTTTTAGGAGTCTAGTATTTAGATAAACAGAATGTCATTCTCAGCCAGAGTCTGTTTCAGTAGAAATGTGGAGGTCCCAGTGGATATCGTGAGTTCCAGGAAAGCCGTGAGTGAACAGCTCTGATCATTGCACCGAGCGACAGAGAGACGAGAGGACATTAGTAGGTCAGGGGAGGCTAGTCGAGGAGAGACTCGAAAACCATCCAAATTCATCAAGACAAATTCCTATCCTCCACGTTCCTGCCCTAGTCATGACTATGAGTCCTCGTCCCTAACGGTTTCCCCATGTCTAAGGGCTCGAAGATCTACAGTCGCCTTAATTTCAGGGGACAGAGGAAAGCAGCCCAGGACAGGCGCAACCAGCCCATCTCCTGCCACGAAGTCACCAGTCTCACTTACGCCTGGGGCAGAGGAAGCTGCCTCCTCTCTAGGAGAGGTGCCAGGACCCCGTTCTTGGCGGACTCTGGAGGTGTGTCAGGAAAACCATTCCCACGCTTGTCATTCCTAGGCCACCGACATGTGGAAGACCCCAAGCTACACGCTGGTGGCCAGCAAAACCCCACGCACTCCTGGGACCGATAGGGAGAAAGCCGGGGCCTCTCTCTAGTCAAGGAAGATGGGGAAGGCCCAGGTTTGGGGAGCTGGTGACACTGAAATTGGGCTGCTTCGTCTTTTTGTCCAGGATTATATGCTTTGGGTTGAGCGTGTCCCAGCCCTGTGAGCTGCTGCAAAGCCGGCTTGGCCTGTTGTAGAGCCTGTCATTTCCTAGTCCCTCCTTCAGGGTATTGTCTCTCTCTGGTTTTCTGTTGTCTCTGCACTCAGGTCTCCCTCCTCCTCTTTCCCAGATGGGGTAGAAAATATCTGTCACACAGACCTCGCAGACCATAGCAGTAGGGGACGATGCTTCGAGAAACCCAGGGAGTCAGGCACACAGACACCTGCCCAGATACCCAGGGACCGTCCATTTTCAGTCTGTTGATTATCTAGGGCTCTTTTTCCTGTGACTCATTAGCCCCTCTCATTAGATGACTGGAAGGAAGTTGGGGGGGGGCACAAGCGGGGGTGGGGGGCCCATTTAGGGGACAGGTGGGAGGAGGGAGTTGCCTGAGGGATGTGGGGCCAGAAGGGACCCCAGTTGGGTCAGAGCAGTTTTGCAAGCTGTTTTCATTCCTCACTATCTCCAAGGTGCCCCCTGCGGCCTCTGCTGGGGTGGGGGGTCGGGGGGGGGGGTCCGCCTCCAGCAGGTGTAGATGCCGGGTTGGGGGCGGGGAGGGCTGCATGGGACCCTCAGGTGCCTAGATTCCCCCTCCAGAGGGGTTTTCCTCTCCTCTCTGTAGCTGTATTTTCCACCGCCAGGGTGCTCGTCTGAGGCCCAGGTAGAAAGAGTGGCAGGGAAGGGGTGGGGGCGGGATGGGGATGTGGTGAGTGTGGTTCTCGTGGTCCTCAGAGGGCGGGTGGTGGGGGGAAGGACTTTCACAGGCCCCCAGATGCAGGACCTGGTAAATGTCAAACCACATCCTGTTGTGAGTCCCTGAGATGCTCCAGGGGCAGGTGGGTGTCTGTTGTTACTTGGGCTGATGTTGCTCAGAGATAAACAGCTCAGCAGCCTGCACTGGGCTCAGACACCCCCAAACCTGCCCCAGTTGTCTCCTCAAAGACCCCAACCTGCATCTCTTTACTTCCTGCCTTTGATTCCAGGCCACTGTCCTTTCAACACTAGTTTGTTCTCCTCCTTCGGGGCCTGGCCTCTTTCCTGGAGGAGGGCCAGGGAACAGGTGTCAGGCTCCAGGTGCCGGTTGTTAGCATGGGGTTCCCGGGTCAGCCCATCCCCCTCACACCAGAGGCAGCCTCTGAGGCTCAGTGGCTCAGTGAGTGATTTGGGTCTGGGGAGAACTTAGATCCCCTGAGTTATCTCCCTCATGGTGATTCGGGGCCTGCAGACCTCAGATCACCGAATCAGAAGAGCAGAGTTTGAAGATTATTTAGACATCACTCTACCCCATCTCGTTACTTCACAGCCGAGGAGATGGAGGCGCAGGAAGCGACATGAGCTGTCCAGGGCCACGCGGCTGCGGACGGAGGGGGACCAGAAGCGAATGCTCTGTGTCAGAGCAGCTCCTGGATCTCAGACGAAGCTCAGAGGAACGTGGGCTCCATACTGAGCTGTGATCTCGCTATGAACGTCATGAGCCACTTGTGTAAGGACGAGAAAGGCGCAACGGTCAGACCTGAGTGGCAGTTGGAGGGAGGGGTGAATACGATGACCACAGCTTTAGACTCCTCAGAAACTAGACCGGTTGGAGAGATGAGCTGACGAACTGCGATAAAATGAAACAAGTCTTCCTGTTTCCCCTCCTCCGCCTGCCCCCCTGCCCCAGAAAGAGAAGAGCAAAGGTCTGCACACAGGAAAGCAGCATATGGCTCCTTTGCAAGACCTGTGAGAAAGACCCAGGGTCTGAGTCAAAAGTGAGCTCTGCGAGCGGGTACAGGATGTTGAACATTGCTCTAACGGACCCAGTGTGGACGGCATCGAAACTGAGGAGGCAGAGCTCTCTCTCTCCCCTATGTAGGTCAGAGCCCACCTGGTGCTGCCTTCCGGGCCGAGCACCACACTTTTAGAAAAGTGGGAGGGTAAAAACAAACATAAATGTTTTCAGAAGAGGGTGGCTGGGCTGGGGAGAGTCGGAAGTGCTCCAAACTGGGCCACCTGAGGAAAACATCCTGTGCGTTGCATAGCGTGTGCGTTAATAAGATGAAGCCACCTTATGAAGTCAGGGTTGTGATTCAGCCCATTTTATAGGAAGGGAAGCTGAGTGTCCAACGTGATCGTATAGCTGATAAGAGCAGAGCTGAGGCTGGAACCTCGGTGTCTTTGGCTTAAAAGTCTATATTCTTTGTTGTCATCCTGTTCTCTCTCTGCTGTATGCTTTCCCTCCGCTGCACGCTCAAGCTTTTAAGGGTTCTGTTCATTCTGTCTCTCACAGACGTGTGGACTCAGCTGGGGTGGGCTTGCTAGCTGTCAGAGGAAGTGTTCTCATGGGAGCACCATGATGGCCAACGAGGGGCACTACAATGGGATGGATGGATCCGCGAACAGGATAGAATTCTTCATGAGAGCCATCCGGTGATGAAATGGCCTGCTCAGATAGGGGGTTCTCTGTTCCCAGGACAGGTCAAGCATAACTGGGGGAGGGGGGTGGGGTGCAAGACTGCAATGCATGCTCCCTTACCACACAGAGTGTATATGATTCCCAGCCCCAGTCAAGAAGAAGTCTTACCGTGGGAGTGAGGGTTCCAGAGGACCGAGCTGGAATCGCTGGAGTGGCCCAGGACTTGGGCAGGAGTGGTCATGCCCAGGACCACCCTCAAGCCACTATCTTAAAAACCGCTTCTTTATGTCAATGAGTTTGATCGGGAAGCAGTAGGGCACTGGGTCCACAGGAAGCCCTGGGGTTCAGTCTCCTGTGAAGACCACACTTCATGCTCACGGAGGACAGCTGAGATAAGTTAGAGCTGGCTGATGACACTATCCTGGGGAGATAGTCACAGCCGTGGGCTCATTTTCAGGTCCTTCTTGTTGACATACAGATCCACTCACTGATCTCTGGGACCCCATGTTTCCCAAGGAGGGAACCCTATTAGGAGTGAAGTACAAAAAAGTAAAGATAGTGGGTGGAAATGGAGGAGAGTCCCAATGTAATTGGGACTGTGGGCATGTGGTGAGCAGAGACTATGTCCTCTGTTGGAAGGACATGATTCAGGACATGGTTCGGTGCTGTCACAGTAAACCCTAAAGAGAAACAGACAGGTATATTATGTTAAGGAACCCGGGGACCTCAGCTCCATAAACACAGCTCGAGAGAATAAAGTCTCCAAGATGGGAGGGGAGGATATCCAACTGTGGACTGAGGCAGGAAACATTTTGTTTGGTTAACATCTCAGATTATGGGGTTATCAAGGCCAAGCAGTCACCCTTCTGGTAACTATGGGAGTCTGCCACAAGCAATGGGAATGAACCATAATTAAAATTGTTGCCCAGGCTTGATGGCCTTCCAGGCTCTGTATCTTATACGGGCATAGAGTAATTTCCATGGACGGGGCAAAAGTGAACCGGGTGATGAAAGTTTGAGAAGAGGTCAGTGGGTGAGCAGAAGAGCAATCCATCCATATGTCAGGCGTCATGCTGAGAATTGATATGGGTGTTGTAGCCATTTGTGATCTCCACCAGCATCTGCTAGCACCCCTAAATGAAAATATGTGTAGGCAGGAGCGTGTTTTTGTGGTACACGTATAGTTTCAAGAGAGGGCTCAAGTACCAGTCCTCCGTTCTCACATCCATGATCTCACGAATGCTCCTCCTACATAGGACATTTAGGGCTGTGTGTCACACTGACTGTTAGGGGCTGAGATCAGTCAGGCTGCCCTTCCCTGGGTCCCTATGGAAGAAGAAAAATAAGGAAACGTCTTATGGCAGGAAATGGATATATTAGTATCTATCAGGATCTTCCCCCCACCTTGTTCTACAATCCTATTCTCTTTCTTCTCCCCCCTCCCTCCTCCCTAGTTATTTACTTAAGAGAGAAAAAACATCTTTGTCTCTTGGATGGTCCCAGCACCTTCTTCCCCCATCCCCGTTGCCCAGCCTGTGTAGCTTGGCCATGAGCCATGCAGTAGGAAGGTGTGTGGGTCTTTGCCGGATACTTGTGCTGATAGAAAAATTCTTCTGGGCAAGTGACGGTGGCTTGAGCAGCACTTCTCCATAGGAATCTCATCCCCCACCAGGATGTTCTTCTGATTACATGACCAGTTGGATGCTCACTTTTCCCTCTTAATTTCTAAGTAAATCTCTAAAGGTCACAGGGTTGAGGTTCTTCTCCTGGGGAGCTGCCCATGACGAGTCCGGCTGTGTCCCAGCGATGGTGAGAACTTGGGGGCCCTAGACATCCTCCTAGAGATGTTTTGCTCCTAAGTTTCTTCATTCAGTAAGCATGTTTTGCCCCTGTACTGGTCTCACTTGTGGAGTTTGTCCCTAGATTACCTTCTGCCCACAGGTTTCTTCAATGGGATGAAGTTTAAGTGAACCTTGAGTTGGAACAGGCAGACAGGCCTGGGCCAATGATGAGTTGCTTCAGTGGTGTCCCATTACAGGGATAACTCTGAACCCAGAAACTCTTTGGGGGCCCCTTTATTTTTATTTTTTAAAAAATTAAAAAAATGATTTATTTTTGTGAAAGAGAGAACACAAACTGGGGAGGGACAGAGAGAGAGGGAGACACAATCTGAAGCAGGCTCCAGGCTCCGAGCTGTCAGCACAGAGCCCGACGCAGGGCTCAAACTCACAGACCACGAGATCATGACCTGAGCCGAAGTCGGATGCTTAACCGACTGAGCCACCAGGCACCCCACTTGGGAGCCCCTTTAATTGGAAAGGCCACATATCCTACTTTGCTGGGACAATCCTTATTCACCTCCTTTGTCCCAGAATCCCGTCTCTCGCTCTCAGTAGTGTCCCCGTTCATGCAATAAATGTTAGGATTGCCTTACATCTAACCTGTCTTTGCTCAGTTTCACCTGGGGAAGGATGGATGGGATGCGCAGTATTGGTTCCGAAAGACCTACTTAGAAACCAGAGAGAGGGACAGAGGCAGAAGAAGTTAACTTCCTAGTGCTGGGAGTTGAATACTGGGGAGCTGGGGGTGTTGTCTGAGGGAGACAAGGAAGCAGCTGTAAAGATTTGGGGAAGGAGGCTCTCCTTGGGTCAAGCGGGCTGTGGGGTGGGGACTAGATGACATTTGTAACTTTCTCCATCTCTATTACGTCTCCTGGAGCGGGCAGGTAGAGGCTCATTCATCTCCAGAGGACATTCCTTGGGTCCTCACCTCCGCCCACATCCTCCCAGCTGCCAGTGCCCCTGCTCAGCAGGCCCCTTATGAGGATCACCAAGCCTGCAGGCCCCATTTCCTATGGGGGGGGGTCTCCTCTTCCCACCTCCCCTCCATCTCTGTCCTGCTCTTGCTCAGTCCCCCTCACTTCTCTGCGCTCACAAATGCCTGTCCTCGATGCCCTGTCCCCGGCCACCCCCTTTGGCCCACACAACACCCTCCTCTCTCTGAGGCACGTTCTTGTCCCTTCTGTGCCTACTGTCCCTGGCCCACCTTTGTGAGGAAGAGCCATGCCTGTCTAAAGCATGGGAGGTGCTGCTCTTGTAGGTACTGGTCTAGGACCTAAACCCCCCCATTTGGGGGCTTCTTAGTCATTATAAAAACAAATGAACAACAACTAAAAAACTGCTGCTGTTTGAGAAATCTAGAAATAATTACAACTGATGGGAAATTGCAGGCGTGTGAGGCATTCCCAGGGTCACCCCCGCCCTGGGCCATGTCCTTTCCCAGCCTGTGTGAGCTGGGTCTAGAGAACCCTTAACCACCCCCCTCCCCGGTTCCTAGACACTCAGTGCAGTGGGATGAATAGCATCCCCCCAGAATTCATGGCCACCCAGAACCCCAGAATGTGACCCAATTTGTAAACAAGGTCTTTGCAGATGTAAACTTTTCATCTCGGGATAAAATCCTTCTGAATTCAGGGTGTGTCCTAAATCCAACGACTCATGCTGTAATAGGAAAAAATAAGGGGAAAATCCAGGCCCAAGAACATGGGAAGAAGGTGATGTGCAGACAGGCCTAAAGTTGGAAGGATGCTGTCACAGCCAAGGGCCACCAAGAATGCCAGAGGTGGGAAGAAGCAGAGAAGATTCTCCCCCTGGAGCTTCTAAAAAGGGATGCGGCACTGCCCACGCGTTGGTTTTGGCCTTCTGGCCTCCAGAACAGCGAGAAAATAAATTTCTACTGTTAAAACCATCAAGTTTGTGGTTCTTTGTTACTGCAATGCTAAGGAACAAATAAACCCAGGGATCAAGGTCCCTTTACTCTGTTACTGTGGGTCCTGGGCTGGAGGTTGGGGGCAGCTACTCCAACGTCACCCGGGGACAGTCACACCCCTCTGGCCACTACTTGGAAAGAGCTTCCTGAATTTCCATCTTCAAAAGAATGTGCCGCAGTTTCCCGGCTTACCAGCCATTTGATCTGCGAACGGTGGCTTCCTTACCAGTGGAGTAGGGAGAATGACACCTGTTTCTAGGGTCACCGTGGGGATGAACTGGGGCACCCTTGTGCCTCGTCCAGCCCCAAGTCTGGAACCAAGCAGGCTACCAAAAAGGGATGCCACCTTCCTCAATCTTTCTCAGCTTTCAGACTTCCTTCTCCCCCCTGACTTTCTGCCTAAGCCAGCTTATCTCCGGTCTCTCTCACCAGTCTGTGCCTTCTTTCCCCTGGTGCATCCCTCCCTTCCCCTGGTGCAATGTTCTACCACAGTGACTGTGATTTGCTTGTGAACCCAGAGTTTGCCCCAGGAAGATAACTGTCTCTGCCCAGGCGGATGTGCTTGACAGGCTGCATTTGGAGTGGCCTGCTCTCCAACCCACCGAGCGAAGGGTCACTCAGGTGTCACACCTCAGCCCCTACCGGACCCCCCCCCCCCCAGGGCCTGCCTCCACATGCCCCACTTCTGTGAGATCTCTGGACTTCACTTATCAGGGGTTTCAACTCTGTGCCTTCTTCGGGATTCTTCTAGATAGGCAGACTGGAACTAGGTCTGAAGGAGGCATTAAGAACAGACGTGGATAAAACCTAAATGCATAATCAATGAAACTTGAGTCTCGAATTGAGAAATGACCAAGCATTCCAACACACAGGTTGCCCTGCCCTATGCCCCATGCCAAGGTGGGGTTAGGGCTCTCTTGTGCCCAGCCCCTTACCCTGCAGACCAACCCCACACACCGGGAGCCTGGGATGGCTGGTGTGGATCAGGGAGCCCATCCTCCCTCAGGATGAACGGGAGGAAGCAGCATCGCTTAGGAAGAAGGGTCAGTGGTTTCATGTGCCAGAGGGCTGGTGCCTTCGCTAGGTCTTTGGAGGGCAGAACTTCACAGACACTTCTGAGACACAGCCAGGCCTGGCACGATGGTTTTTATTGTTTTAGTCTCTTTCAGTGTCAGGGCTGAGGAGCTCAATCCACAGGGAAGTGGGGCGAAGGGACAGATAACCCGGCAGGAAGGAGATAAGAGGCGGAGAATGAATCACGCTTTTAGAAACACAGGCTGGAAGCATGGAAAGGAGAATCCGGGGTGAGGATTATGAACTCAGGATACGCTTTTGGAGCTGGCCTCAGGAATCCTTTCTCTTGACCTGAGGAAGAGAGGGCATTGTCAGGGTCCCAGGGGCCACGAACAGTAGGAGAACCTGACTCTGCGCCCGGCTTGGGGTACAGCCGCTGGCTCTCCCCATCCTCTGGTGCCACATCCTGTAACGTTCTCTCCAGTCTGGCAGCCACCTTATAATTTCTTTGAGACGCAGGAAATATCAGGCCCGGGTCGGGCTCTGCGGTCCCCTCACATTCCAGGTTCTACCCTCTCCCTCCAGCCTGCCCGCCCCGTCCTGCCCGCCTCTGTACCTTGGCCATCAGCGCGAGAATGCCGACCAGGATGGCATATAGGGTGGCCTTCCCCAGCAGAATCTCATAGAGGATGGTGGCTGACAGGACCCCCTGCTGGTAGGACGCTGTGGGCGGGAAAGGACAGCACAGAGCTCCCTGTGAGCCAGCGCCCCTGGCTCCCCCTCGCCCCCAGGGTCCAGGGGTGCCCCAGCTCTGGTGCCAGGGAGGCAGAGAGGAAGTGGGGGAGAGGGTCACTCACCCGAAGTGAAGCCACAGTCTGCAAGAGAAAAGGGGGAGGGAAATGGATGAGAGACCCCACCTCCTAAGGCAGAGGAAGAGCTGCTAAGTCGGGCACACCTGAAACTAACCCGGTGTCACCTGTCAACTGTACTCCAGTTAAGAATGACACGAAGGTCACTAACATGACAGGCGGAGTCCGCCTCGCAGGTGGGCACGGACTCCCAGGCTCAGACCAGCCCGCTCTCAGGCTGGACGGTCCCTCCTGTGCTGAGCCAGCGCAGCCTCGTCATCCCTGAAACCCGTGGAATGTGGTGGCACGGGGGTGGGGGCACCCCGCTCGGAGCTGAGCCCCACGGGCTGGGACACTGAGGGGCCCCAGCGGCAAGGCCCTGCAGGGCTGAGGATGCGGGGGGGGGGGAGGGGGAGAGGGGGGGAATGAGCCCAAGGGGCCCACTCACCCTCAAAGTGGGCTTTGGACTTCCTGCTCTGCCCCACCCCACCCACCCCCCCGTTTTCTGCATCCAGTCTTTCTGGTCTCCTGCCTGCCTGCACCCCCCCCTTTCTGTGCCCCAACTCACCCCCTGCCCATCCCCCCGGCCCCCCGCTCACCTGCTCTGCCCCAGGTGTCGGCACTGACGTTCTGGGTGACGGGTTTGGCCTCGGGGTAGTCCCACTGGTCATCCTTCCCGAGCCCGTGGAACTGGACCTGGCAGCGGAAGTGGTTCCGAGGGTTGTGCCAGAAGGTGGCGGAGACCCTCAGCCGGCTGCTCAGACAGTAGCTGGACACATTCGCGCCGGACTGTTCCTTGTAGGGCTCAGGGTCCGTGCTGACCCCGTCACGCACCTCCTTCCCGTTCACCCACCAGCTCAGCTCCACGTGGTCGGGGTAGAAGCCTGTGGCCAGGCACACGAGCGTGGCCTTCAGGGTCCGGGAGATCTCTGCTTCTGATGGTTCGAACACTGTGACCTTGGGAGGGCTCACCTTTTTCAGGTCCTCTGCAAGGGAAGAGGGGTTGGGGCCAGGCCTGGTCTGAGAGCTGTCTGGGTTTGGAAGGACAGTGTGTGTGTGTGTGTGTGTGTGTGTGATGGAGAGGGAGACAGAGAGAGACAGAGAGAGACAGAGACAGAGAGAGCTGGAAATGGGGTCATCCTAAAGCAAAATTATGGAGTTGTAGGTCCTGTGTGTTTGGGGGTCACTGTCCCATTCCTCTGTCATTGTTCTCCTGCCTTTCCTGTCCTTTGTAGTTACCCTACAGACATTTTGAGTAATGTCCCTTCTTTAATGTTATTTGATTTCTTCTCCATCAGTAAAAGCTCACCTGTCTACATTTCACCATATTATGTAGTAGTTATTTCAGGGGAGTGAGCACAGGATTGGAATCAGAATAATAGGATCCAAATCCTAAAACTTGACGTTGCCCACCACTGTGACTTTGGGATGATGTCTTAATTTCCCTGCATCATTCTTCCTTCTTGTGAAGGGAGGATTAGGACATTGACTCTCCAGAGGGGCTGGGGGGTTTACGTGATGTAAACATTCAGAAGGCTCCCGTCCTGAGCCGGTGAATTGCATCTGAATCTAAGAGGCTCAGGTGTAATGGGGAACTGGGGATAAGGGGGGCATTTGGGGGCTGGGGATTTTCTTCAGATGACAATATACAGATGGCATAGGGTCGTGCACCTGTGTGAGGGTACACTTTTGTTTTATGGTGTGCTCATGAGAATGTGAGATTTTCTGCCTTTTTTTTTTTTTTTTTTTGCGGTTCATGAGGTCATCCTGGCCATTCGTCTGCCTTCGGGTACCCCCCAAGGTTCCTAAGCTCAGACGGAGAGCAATGTCTCCTTATGTCAAATTCAAGGATTCCTCAACCTTCTTTGCTCTTTTGCTTCCAAATGTTATCCTTTTTTTTCTACCAGTCAGCTCCCTAAATAAGCATCTGAGATCCTCAGAGCAAATTCTTGCTAGCAGTTGCTTTGAGACAAGTTTTGTCCTGAGCGTCTCCTCTGCAGAGTCGTGGGTAAAGGCCCAGGCCACCTTCTCATCAGCCTGGCTCACTTCTCCTGGGCCTGCTCTCCATTCATTGTATCCCACTCCTTTGCTTTCTGTTGATTTTTTCGTTTGTTTCTTGGCAATTCTGTTAAAATGCAAAATCTCATTCTTATGAGAATCTAGTTTAGCTTGGAAGATGGAGAAAATGTTCTTCTAGGGGATGCTTCACATTTCTAGGGCTCTGACCTAACTTCCAGGGCCAGCCTCATGGGTGTGTGACCCGTGTTCAGGACCCCACGTTTACAAAGGCCCCACTCTTGGCTTCCCGGCTGCTGTCACCGTCTTGAAATTCTTAACAAGAGCCTGGCATTTTCCTTTTGAGCTGATCTGGCCTCCCAACCTGTCAGCTTCCTCTCCCTGCAAACGTCTACTTGCTAACTGCCCCTATGTCCCTAGGTTTTTCCTGGCTGACCCAGCCTGAAGTACTAACAGGCTAACTAATAGCTATACTGCCCGGCTCCATCAACCTCCCTGCTCAGCCTGGCGTCTTCAGTCTTGTCTCAAAGACCCTGGCTCTGGAATTGTACCAGCTTTCCTGGGGCACCCCTCTGACCCCCTCATTGGCAAACACTCAGTCCTTCCTGCAAAATTAATGATGTCCTTTGAGCCACGTGTGATGTTTACTGGCAGGACAAACAGGACCTGGACGGCACTCTAGGGTGCTGTCTACACAGCTCCTTGTGAGGCCGGGTCACTTTATCCTTCCATGTTTGTGAGTCCCTGCGGGGTGTGGGTGAGCTTGCCTAGGTGGGTGTAAGTTTGGTACCAGTGAGCCTCTGTTTGTATCCGCTCTGTGGGTTGGACTAGCCTCAGGCAGATTTGTGAAGTTTCTTTCTTGTTCCCAGTCCACCGTCACATATAGCCAGCCCTCCTCTCCATTATCCACAGGTCAAATCCTGTCCCTCCTCTGGCACTGGGCTCACCCTCTGCCCTCACCCCCCAGGGACCACCTAGGGGAAGGGTGGGGAAGAGAAGGGCTGAATGATAACAATCCGCCATTGCCGAGTACTTGACATACAGGGTCCTATGTCATCTGCACAGCAATAGTAAGTGGTAGGTATTGGTGATGACATTGTAGAGGGGACCCAGCTTCACACAGATTCATCTGCCCAAGGTCACCCGCTCACTAGTGAGCCAGGGATTGGGACCCAGTTTTCTCTGGCTCTAAAGCCTGGTCTTTTCCTCACCCCTGCTGATTGCAGGAATCTGGCCTTTCCTTGGGACAAAGTTTAGCCAAGCCCCACTGGCTCCAGCTTAATGACAGTCTAACTCCAAATGGTGCCTGCTGTCATCAGAATAGTCCAGGTTCCTGTACCAGTCTTGTGAGTTTCTTCCCCTCTGTGGCCTCAACATTCTCAGCACCAGGGGATGTTCCATCCAGGTGCTTTCCAGATCTAGGAGCTTGGGATCCCCCTGGGAAGTTTTCTCAACCCACAAACACCAAGTCTGCATTTCAATGTATGTTTGGGACAAATGAACTCCTGCCCACCTGGGCTGTTGAACTTGGTGTGAGGTCTGAGATTTCAGGCTGGGGTGGGGGTGGGGGCAGAGGGAGACATGGGGGGGGGGAGTGAATGCACCCCCCGGGGCTGAGGTTCCAGTCCAGCCCAAGGCAGGACTGGTGCTGTAGGCACACCTCAGGGGCCTCTCGCTTAGGAGAGAAAGGCAGGGGGTTAAATCTAATTTTAAATGCTGAACAGTAAATCAGGGAACCCTGCTTGTTTGATGCCTTCCTTCACTATTTTTCTGGCCTCTCTCTTCCTCTCGCGCTTTTCATCCCTTTCCCCCTCTGTCCAGCGGCCTCCCTCCATCGACCCCTCCCAGGAGCCGGCTAGGCCGGGTGCCCGCCATCGCTTGCTGGCCCTGCTTCTCCCCCCTACTCCCCTCCGGCTCCCAGCTCTGCGTAGCAGCTACACCTGCGCCTCCCCCAGCCCGGGGTTTCCCTTCTCTGTCTGGTCCTCTAATCCCGTGGCCCTGAGTCCTAATCAACCCTCTCGTCCCCCACTCACCCTGGCCCTAAGTACCTCCGGAGCAGGAAAAGAGACCTAAAGCCCCCTTTGCCCTCCGCCTGGTTCACGGCGCGGGAGGACCCGGTCCCCGCCCCCCTTGCAGGGCTGACCCCGCCGATGGACAGCGCGCCCCGGCCCACCCGCCCCTTCCACGGGGACAGAGGGGCTGGGACGGGGACGCCGGGGTGGGGGGGAGCAGACTCCCCAACCTTACCTAAGACGGTGAGCCTGGTGCCGGGGCCGAAATAGAGCTCGTAGGAGCACAGAGGTCCAGCCCCGCAAGCAAACCCAGCGGCGCCCACCCCGCCTCGCAGCCCGGGCCGGCGCGGGGAGCCCGGCGGGCGCCCAGCGGGTGCCCAGGGGGTGCCCAGGTGGTGCGCAGGCGGGACCGGCCCCGGGACCCGCCGCCTTCCCTCCCGACCCCGCGACCACTCACCCACGACGCTCAGCCGGCTGCCGGCCGAAGGTCGGGGCGGAGGCTGCACAGCCCCGGCCCCCCCTGCCGCGCACCCGGCCGACCCCCGCCGCGCTCACCTAGCACCGACAGCCGGGTTCCGGGGCCGAAGTACAGAGGATTTTGGCTCACAGCCCCCGGGCGCGGCACAAAAACAGGCCCGCCCCCCTCCCCCGCCCCGTCGCGTTCCCCGGTGCCCCCGGGCACCCCCGCTTACCTAGCACGGTCAGCCGGGTACCTGTGCCGAAATACTGAGTTTCTGTGCTCACGGCCCAGAGCCCCAGGACAAAAACCCGGCGCTGCCCTCTCCCGCCAGCCCAGCTCCCTTGCGCGCCCCGCACCCCCGGACCCAGGAGTCCCGGCCCTGGCGCTGAGCCCCGCCTCTGAGCGGGACCCCCAAACGGAGCCGGGCAGCTGCCCACCTCTCCATCCCACCCCGCGGAGCGCTCGGTCCTTACCCAGCACGATCAGCTTGGAACCAGCCCCAAAATACAGCTGCCCGGTGTTTGCACGGCCTTGGGAACCCAGACTCAAACCTGCCTTCCCGGACTAGGGCCCAGGAGGGGCCAGCACCCACTCCTTGAGAGCCAGGGTCGGTGGGGGAGGTGTCCAGGCTGGGCAACGCACCCTCCCTCCCACCTGGAGCTTTCTTACCTAGGACAGTGAGCCGGGTCCCTGGCCCAAAGTGCTGCTCATTATTGTAGCACAGTGCGCAGGGGCTGCCAAAAATTTCTGCTTCTTCCTACTTCCTTTGGCACGAGCTGAGGGCGCGCTCTTCTCCTTCCCGGGCTTCTGTCTCCCCACTTACGGAACTAGCCTGACATAGTAACCTGGATACTGCAGGAGGTCATGGCCAATTTGCAGAGGAGAATCAGCTTGGCTTGGGGACAAAACAGTGGAGGTGGAAAATGAATGGGGATTGGTGAAGGGTGGTTTGGGCTGGAGTTGGGAAGCGTTCCAGGCTAGACCCGCGTCTCTTAGTACTTATAGGGCCTGCAACCTCTCTGGCCTTAGTCCCTTCATCTGAAAAATGGGATAACATCTCTCCCACGGTGTTGTTGTGAGTTCTTCACAAGTAACTCATGTGCAAATACTCTGTCAAGGGCGAGGTTTGTGAAAAGTGCTGTGTGATGATCCCACTTTGACACTTCCTGGGAAGCTGTCTGCAACAGGGAGATACAGAGGCGTTCCCTGAGTCCAGGTCCACGCAAGCGCCCGTCAGGGACCAGCTCCAGAGACCTCTCCCAGCCACGCCCCATCCAGGAGTGTTCCCTGGGCTGGGTGGGGATATTTGCTGAGGCAGAGCTTTTTGTAAAAGCACCTCCTCTACCTGAATCATCGTGTGCTACTCCCACCCCCACAATGTTACAGCGCGATACAAAAATATTTCCTTCCCTCTGGCCCCCTCCCCCAACCACCGGGCAGAGACAGGAAGCACAGGTGGCAGAGGGCTGGTGGGGCAGAGAGGCCCCTTCACGGAGGCACACACCACTCTGAGGAGACCTGTGTCGCCGGGTCTCCCCTCTGGGACTCACTGTGCCCACCTGCACAGACTGGCATTTATAGTGAGGCGGGTGGGAGGAGCCAGGAGTGGAATCCACAGAACAGGTGATGGCAGCTTGTGGCATGGGGACAGACAGCTGGGAAACCTCTGTAACCCCCAGTGCTCCCTGCACAAAGTCCAAGCTCCTCGTCCTTCGTGTATTCCACACACAACACGAGCACCTACTATGTGCTAGGCCTCGTGTTGTTTGCAAGGACCTGAGCCTGCCCTCAGATGAGCCTGCACCGACCTCCCTAACGTCTTTTCCCTGCATTCCCTGAACCTCACCTCTGGCTAAGCACCCACGAGCACCTGGCCCTGTTGTTTCGGCTCTGGTTCATGCCTCTGACTGCCCACCACTACCCACCCACGCGGACGATCAGACCGACTCTTCTCTGAAGGGTTTGCCACCTTCTCAGACTCTTCCCTGATGATCCCAGTGGGAAACCAAGAGCTAGCCTCTGGCTGCATGTTAGCAGACAGCTCACGTTGCCATTTCAAAGCATCACTTTGTATTTCAACGCTTTCTATACATGAGTTCCCCCCTCATGGTCAGGGAAGTGACTTGGATATCTTTATTTTCTTGGGGGTTAATAGCAGAACATTGCAGTGATATGGGCTTAATGAGTGAGTTAGTGCATTTGCACTATTAGTGCACTATTAGTGCATTCATACATATCAGCATATATATATATACAATATATATTATATATGTGTTGTAGATACTAAAGGTCCCTAAAACCAAGTATCAGCCCTATCGCTATTTCTAGAAATCCTTTAAGAGGTCTTTGTTGTCTCATATATATGTATATATAATTGTATGTACATGCGTGTGTGTGTGTGTGTTGTATATGTGCACACACACATCTGAGTACCTCATGTGTTGCAACACAGAGAGAAGGCTGTATGTCACAGCCCTGTGAGTGTGGCTACTTCAGACAGGCCTTATGGTGATGTCTTCTCCTGAACTGGGTCACTTGGGGCCCACTCCTTTATGCACTCACTTACTCAAAGATCGTTTGTTGTGTACTCACACTGAACCAAAGTGCTATGCCATATCCCAGGGACACTGTAATAAAACATGTCCTTGTTCTCAAGGAGCCGAGTGTCAGACGGGGACGCTTGAAGGGGTGAAGGGGCAGTGCCCTTCAAGTGTGGCATGTGTCTCATGAAGGCATGTGCAGTATGGTAGCCAAGTATAGGATGCATGTGGGCCACCCTCAGGGAGTAAGGGGCAAGGAAGCTCCTGAGAAGGCTTCTTGGGGGGCAGATGTTGGAGCTAAAGCTTTAAGAATAAGTAGGAGTCAGAGTACTAGGTCACTCCTGGTAAAGGAGGGCAAAACAGTCCGAGAGCACGTGGCTCAGGGATGCAGGGGGAGACGAGTGAGGTATGCATGGAGCAAGGAGGCAGAGGACCACTGCCGGGTCCCCTGTGCCATCCTCAGGACAGTGGGCCGCGTCACCATGGTGACAATGAGACCACCAACAGCTCTTAAAGGATTTCTAGAAATAGCAATAGGGCCGATTCTTGGTTTTAGGGGCCTTTATTTTCTACCCTCCCGGGAGGGATCAGGGGACATTTTCACACCCCTCTGCTACTGAGAATACATCTCCAAGTCAGCGTGTTCTCTTCGCGGCCGGGAAGCCTGCTTGTCAAGTGAAGACGGTCGTGTCCTCAGTGAGAGGGCGGAAAGGGAGCTGGCTGATATGTGTCAAAGCAAGCTGCGTTAGCCGGGGCTACCTGACCAGTTACGGGTGGACACGCCTGTGGGCGTGGGCTCTTTCTCCGAACACCTTTGTCCAGGGGGGACACGAAGTTCCTGTAGGAAACGTCACCATTTTTCTGGGCTGTTCCCGAGTAAGCCTCTTTTCATCTCATCGCTACCATTCACATTTACTAAAGTTCTCCTGGCAAGGGAGGAGGATTGCCGACCACAGGTTGGGTCCCTCACTTTCCTCGAATACCTGACACGAGTCACATGGGAAGTCAGAGATGGGCGGAAGAGATGTCCCGACACTCACAAGGCAGAGTCAAGCCAGAACAGGCCATTTTTATTGATTCAGTCGATTTCGTCACGCGAGGCCCCCCGGGTTAAGGCAAGTTAGGTCGTGAGCGACCGCGTGTGCATGCACATAAGGGGTAGCTACTGGGGTGAGCAGAGGGATGAAAACAGCTCTTCAGAAGCACTGGCTATAAGTGGGAAAAGGAGGATCCATATTGGGGCAATGGCCGACTGGAAGCTCAGGACTCTTCCTCCGAGCTGGCTTCAGGAATCCTTTCTCTTGATCTGAGGAAGAGAGGGCATTGTCAGGGTCCCAGGGGCCACGAACAGTAGGAGAACCTGACTCTGCGCCCGGCTTGGGGTACAGCCGCTGGCTCTCCTCATCCTCTGGTGCCGCATCCTGTAACGTTCTCCCCAGTCTGGCAGCCACCTTATAATTTCTTTGAGACGCAGGAAATATCAGGCCCGGGTCGGGCTCTGCGGTGCCCTCACATTCCAGGTTCTACCCTCTCCCTCCAGCCTGCCCGCCCCGTCCTGCCCGCCTCTGTACCTTGGCCATCAGCACGAGGACGCCGACCAGCACGGCATATAGGGTGGCCTTCCCCAGCAGGATCTCATAGAGGATGGTGGCCGACAGGACCCCCTGCTGGTAGGACGCTGTGGGCAGGAAGGGACAGCACAGAGCTCCCTGTGAGCCAGCGCCCCTGGCTCCCCCTCGCCCCCAGGGTCCAGGGGTGCCCCAGCTCTGGTGCCAGGGAGGCAGAGAGGAAGTGGGGGAGAGGGTCACTCACCCGAAGTGAAGCCACAGTCTGCAAGAGAAAAGGGGGAGGGAAATGGATGAGAGACCCCACCTCCTAAGGCAGAGGAAGAGCTGCTAAGTCGGGCACACCTGAAACTAACCCGGTGTCACCTGTCAACTGTACTCCAGTTAAGAACGACACGAAGGTCACTAACATGACAGGCGGAGTCCGCCTCGCAGGTGGGCACGGACTCCCAGGCTCAGACCAGCCCGCTCTCAGGCTGGACGGTCCCTCCTGTGCTGAGCCAGCGCAGCCTCGTCATCCCTGAAACCCGTGGAACGTGGTGGCACGGGGGTGGGGGCACCCCGCTCGGAGCTGAGCCCCACGGGCTGGGACACTGAGGGGCCCCAGCGGCAAGGCCCTGCAGGGCTGAGGATGCGGGGGGGAGGGGGATGGGGGGGCAATGAGCTCGAGGGGCCCACTCACCCTCAAAGTGGGCTTTGGTCTTCCCTCTCTGCCCCACCCCACCCACCCCCCGTTTTCTGCATCCAGTCTTTCTGGTCTCCTGCCTGCCTGCACCCCCCCTTTCTGTGCCCCAACTCACCCCCTGCCCATCCCCCCGGCCCCCCGCTCACCTGCTCTGCCCCAGGTGTCGGCACTGACGTTCTGGGTGACGGGTTTGGCCTCGGGGTAGTCCCACTGGTCATCCTTCCCGAGCCCGTGGAACTGGACCTGGCAGCGGAAGTGGTTCCGAGGGTTGTGCCAGAAGGTGGCGGAGACCCTCAGCCGGCTGCTCAGACAGTAGCTGGACACATTCGCGCCGGACTGTTCCTTGTAGGGCTCAGGGTCCGTGCTGACCCCGTCACGCACCTCCTTCCCGTTCACCCACCAGCTCAGCTCCACGTGGTCGGGGTAGAAGCCTGTGGCCAGGCACACGAGCGTGGCCTTCAGGGTCCGGGAGATCTCTGCTTCTGATGGTTCGAACACTGTGACCTTGGGAGGGCTCACCTTTTTCAGGTCCTCTGCAAGGGAAGAGGGGTTGGGGCCAGGCCTGGTCTGAGAGCTGTCTGGGTTTGGAAGGACAGTGTGTGTGTGTGTGTGTGTGTGATGGAGAGGGAGACAGAGAGAGACAGAGAGAGACAGAGACAGAGAGAGCTGGAAATGGGGTCATCCTAAAGCAAAATTATGGAGTTGTAGGTCCTGTGTGTTTGGGGGTCACTGTCCTCTGTTGTTATTCTCCCACAACTTCACGATTTCTTTTCTGGGTTCCTCCATGGACGCACACACTTAGACTCCCTGGGCTAAGGTAGCAATGGGTCCTGATTCTCTTGGCTGTCTTTGCAGAGTCTCTTAAACAAGGCCTTGTTCCATATCTATCAAAAGAGTATATGTGTCTCTTTTTCTTCCCCATTCAAAGTCCTCTTCGCCGTGTGACTGTCTCTTGTTTTAGATGGAGAAGCATCTTTAGTAGAGCTGAATGAGACCGGATTGTGAGGCAGAGGGTTCTCTTGCTAGCAACATGATCCTGGAAACCGAGCTGACTTTTCCTAATTGTCATTGTTCTCTTGTACAAGGTGTTGAGTGTCCGTTTAGGGAGGGGGAGCAGGTACTAGAATTAGCCTTTGTTGTCTAGAAGACTCACTGTCCTGTTGCGTCTGACTATACTTTTTCCTAAATGCTTCTTTTCCCAACTCACTTTTTTTCCTTTTCTTCCTTCCCTTTTCTCTTGCTTTCTTTCTTTAGCATAGAACCTGCTTGAGGAGCCATGAAGTCTCTGGCTATTATCAGATGCTCCACATTCGCTGCACTTATACTGGGGCACATGGGGTATGTGCTAGCTTGCCCGGGTTGGCTATAATCCCATGAAAGATATTGCTCATGGATTGAGCCCTTTTTTCCTTCCAATGCCCAGCAAGCCTCCCTGCCAGCTTTGGAAATCCTAGTTCACAGCCAAGCTTCACATTTTTAAAAGCAGCAAAACCTTGCTGGGTATGAACAAATTCCAAAGTCCAAGGGCCATTTCATCTGAGCATTCATGTTGTAAAGTCCTGGGCCCTTTTACATGCCTGACAGATAGGGGAGAATTTCTGGAGTTGTTGGAAGCCATGACCTCATGTAAAGACACACAGGGATAAAAGAAAACACATCCATCTATTAAGCTTCCTTTTTTTTTTTTTTTTAAACCAGAATGGACTCTGCCATCTATGGCTCTATATTGACCAGAGGAATGATTTTTTTGGAGCGGAAATGTGGGGAACCCGGATGTTTCCACTTTATCCAAATTTGAAAAATGTTTCTAATGGGAAAATTGAGACAGAGGTTGGAAAAAGGCCAAACTCTGACACGTGATGATGACCGCCAGGAGCAGAAAGGATTATCACGATGAGGTGAGCCTTTTATAAAGGTGTCCGTAGAAGTTAGTCCCTAACAACTTAACACCCCCAGAGGCTGACGCTATTACCCCCATTTTATAGATCTCAGAGATTCTGAGATTTCCACTTTCCAATTGTTCAACCTCCCTCCGCCTCCCCCCCCCTTCCCCCCGCCAACTATCCCTTGAGCCCAGGCATTTCGAACCTCAGTAATTTGTACTTTCTAATTATTACACTCACCGGCATGTGCCTCTGTCTCTGCAGGACAGAGTCTGCTCGAGCCAACCAATCTGGTAGGACCAACTCTCCCGTTCTTCCCGCCTTGTCTCTGTTCCCAGCCCAGACTCATCCCATCCCTGCCCTCCCCTCCGCCTGCCCCCCTCCTCCGGAGCATGCCAATGGTGTGTTAGCGTTTTGTGATGGGCCCCTTACCCTACCATCCCAGCACAGGTCCTGAGGTTTGAAAAATGGGGCCTCAGCCTCTTTTCTCTTCTTTGTACCTTATCTGTTACTAACGTGGCCTAAGTTTCCAGTTGTATCAGAAAGTTTATTCACACCTATCTCCTCGGATCCTGCCAAGCACTATGTCCCTCAGACACCCCTTGCAGCTTTCATGACACTGCGACGCGCCTTCTGTCCCCGGGGCTCAGAAATGTCTCTTAAACCCCAGCCTCGCCAGTCTATACACCACCCCCTGTGCCTCCAAAGCCCTAGATCCCTTCAGGAAGACACACATGGGTCTTTGGAGACTGGTGGAGATGGAGAAGGAGGACAGGGAAGGCAAGGGTGGAGTTCTGAGCAGGTGGATGGTGTTAGAAGGATTTTAACATAGAAAACAGACCCATTCGCCCAAATGGAGTCAACCATGAAGGACTGGAGTTAGCTCAGGAGGGAAAATGGAGAAGATCTGACTCAGATAAAGAAGGGAAAGTAAAACAACCACCCCTGAAAAAAAAGAGAGTGAAAGAAGGCAGCCCAGAGAATGAGAAAACAGCAAGAAAACACAAAGCCCCCAAGACCAAGTCTACCCCCGAGGGTCTGAGACAAGCACAACAGAGCAGCCAGAGAAACTCCCGGAGGGAGGGGGCGGCTCAGACTCCTGTCCGTCACCCCCGTCTCCTTCCTGGACTGATGGGTCATGCATGGGCACCCTCCCGCCCGGAGCGTGGCCCCCAACCTGTCACAGCGAGCCTGGTGCCCATCCCAAAGTGGAGGGGTAAGTTATAGGAGCACAGCTGCAGGGAGCTGTGGTAAAACCTGGGGCGGGGGTCTCCTGCCAGAGGGCAGGTCCTAGCTCCCAGGGAACGGGCTCTGCCACCTTCTCCGCCTGGGTGCGTGGCTCTGGACCAGAGAAGACCTGGAGAAAGGTCCAGGCATATGATGGGGAAAGAGGAGAAGGCTCAGGGTGGGAAGAGGCACACACATGAGAAGGAAGGATGAACCGAGGAAAGAGCGAGGAGGTCACATCAAGGACTGAAGACCCAGGGAGGACAAATAGAGGGTCCAGGTGAGCCACACCAAGAGCAATGGCAGCCACAGCTCCCCGGAGAAGGTCCCCAGGATAAGAGAGTTTACCTGACCCCTGACAACCAGCCGTGGGGAGAGACAGGGCCCCGGGTCCCAGGGACCACAGCTCTCCCACCCTGGTCCTGCTCCTTACCTGAGACAGAGTTGAGTCCTGTCTCCAAAGTACTGTGCCTGGTTGCTCCACAGCACAGCAAGAGTGTGACAAACCCAGAATTGCTGCTCTGGGGCCTTTCCTTCCAGAAGCTACCATCCACCCAAACTCCTGGGGGCTCTAGCACCTACTCTGTTCCCCACACTCTCTGTGCCTTTTCCCGCTGTGCCCCCGTCCCCACCCTGTCTCCGGAGTCCTTCTGGGACTGTACTTTTCCAACACACTACCCCCCCAGGGAGGCTGCTTGCTTCCCCAAGACAGAGAGCTTGGCCCCCCTTGTGAAAAATTGTCATTGTTACACAACACTGCAGGCTGGTAGGAAAACTGCCCACCTGCGTCCAATTCCTGCCCTTCCCAAGTGTACCTGCCTGCTCTCTTCTCCCTTTCCGTAGCAGAATTTTGGCACTGGGAGGGGGAGAGGGGGCACGCATATGGCCTGAAATGTCAGGGGACCAATGTGGCCATGTGACCCCCACCCCTTTCTCCCGTGTCCCTCTCTTTTCTGGACGAGGGGGGAAAACAGCAGGACGAAGCTAGCTCTAAGGCTAGAGGCTTCCCATCTACCGCGGCCATGATGGGGTGCGCTCCAAGGAGACGGGAGATGGACACGGTGACCCCAAGACGAGACTACTTGCCTCCCAGCACGGGAACCCAGACTTGGCACGGCCAGTCTGTGAAATTACCAGGGATGGAGGCCGTCCCCTCCCGATCGCCTCAAGGCAAGAATTCAGATCTTTCTGATAAAAATGTGCTTTAAGCTAAGCCCCCAGAACAGAGGCTCCATCTGGAGCCCTGCCCCTCCTTGTAGGTTCCCAGCCCTCCAGCCTCGATGAGCTTACCTACAACAGTGAGCCGGCTCCCTTCCCCAAAATAGAGGGTCTCGCCATAGCACAGCCTCTCAGATCTGCTTCAGAACCTCCCCTTGTCTGCTGAGCTCAGCTGGGATTCAGGGACAGATCGGGGTGTTCGTGGATCTCTTCGCTCACAGAGACACCAGCCCTACTTTGCATATCCCCGTGCATATCCCCGTTCATGGACAGTCAGAAAAAAGGAGACAGCATGGCCTCCTGTGAAATCCAGAGCAAGGGAAGATATGAAACCCCTGCAGAGAGTTCCAGTCAGTGAGGAAGGTGGGCCCGTATCAGGGCTCATTGATTGCCTTCTGGGCTCTCTCTAGGTTTTCTCTGGCAGGTAACTATTCAGAGGGGGCAGTGCTATCTCCTCTCCCTCCTCTGCCGGAACCACCGAGGCTCAGCTCTGAGTTTACAGAGGACCACCGGTGGCTACGTGGATTTACCCTGACCGGGACCCTCCCAGGTACTGGTTCCCAGATGCCCGCATGACATCTCCTTGCCCAGGACCCAGGGGCTGGGTGATCCCTTCCCTCCCACACTTTCTGGGATAGAATCCTCCCGGTCATGCCCTGCCCGGAGTCCCCACCGCCTTACCGACGACTGTCAGCTTGGTCCCTGGGCCGAAGGTATAATCATAGCACATCAGAATATGGCCACTCTAAAATGGACCTGGCATTTTGGACCTGCTTCCCCTATGAGGGGCTTGGAAAGACCCAGAGTCTAGCTTACCTATAACTGTGAGCCTGGTGCCTGCTCCAAAGAAAAGTTCAGTGTTCACACAGTGACTCCAGGCCAGGAGGCAAACAAATTTGAGGCGTGGAAAGAAACAGAGGCTGTAGTTGGTGTCTGAGGATGCTGGGGTCAGAAATCCCTGCCTGTGTTTTACCGATATTGCATAAAACATTTTCAACTCTGACTCCTGGGGCCACAGAGCATGGCCAGAGTGTATCCAGAGGGTCCCACACTACTTTCTTGATTTTTTTCTGAGGGTCCATTAAAAGGACGTGGATCTAGAGAGAAAGGCAGGGTCCTAGAGCCAGTGACCATATCCACAGAGAGTGGGGATATCTCTGGCTTCTTCCTCTGTGGAGTGGGTCACCTCCCATGCACCTTCCCACTGACCTTGTCCTTGGTTCTGTGGGGCTTGGAGTGAAGGAGTCTCCTGAGTCCTTCACCCGAGGGGCCACTGAGACATTCTTCTCGCATCTGGGCTCTCTGCCTGGAAGATTCAGTCCCGATCCAAGCCTGTCCTTATCCATGGTCTTGGCTTGACAGGTGAACAGGGGTGAGGCAGAGGCATTCTGACCTGAACCACCCTCAGGCCGGTGACCCAGGACAAAAGTGGAGAGACTGTGGGTTGGGAAAGGCAGAAAGGTTTTTGTAAAGCTTTCCCGTAGAGTTGAATCACCGTGGCCCCCCCTGTCCCCACAATGTTACAGCTTTGTACAAAAAACGACCCCTCCCATGGTTCTGCCCATCAGAGCTTGGGAGAAACCACCAAAGCAGCTGCTCCTTCAAGGGCATTGGAGGGCAGGTCAGTGACATCACTCCCCCTCGTGCGAGGCGGTGGCAGGGGTGCAGACCGGGCCGGGGAGGGGCTCCTCCCCACCCCCATGCCCTTCCTTCAGGATGTTCTTGGCTTCTCAGAGCTGTGTGTCTTTGCAAGGCTGGCTGCTGCAGGGATGGTTTTCCCTGGTTTCCGCCCCTCTGCAAGATGTCGTCACTGTAGGGACCCACCCTCCCCACCCCCCAACCCAGCAAGAAGCAGCAGCCCCCTTTCAGCCTCAGGCCTGCCTGTGGCTCTGTCACTCAGAGGCCACACCTTTCATCCGGGAATGGGATCCCGCAATACTCAGACCCTTTGGCCCAATTTCGAACCCCTAGGGTGGTCTGGAGGGGAAGTGACCTTGAGCTACACTGCAGGGACGGGGTGGAGGACAGGGGCGTGTAGGGGTCCCTAGGTAGAGACAAATAACAGCTGAGAGCTCCAGCATATTTTCAAGTGGGTTTGGACATGGGACGGCTCCTGTGTGCATCAGCCCCCCTTCTTGTGGACTTCAGACGTCAGGTTAGGAAAAGGGAGTTGGGGACATGGAAGTGAATAGTCAGATGCATAAAGTCGCAGGAACGCTCAAATGCAGTCATGGACATAGCCTTCTCCTTTTTATCCCCGAGGGGCAGATGCATTTAAGTTGCTGGTAGATGTTTTACTTTCCTGCACAAGAAGACCTTGAAATTCAACCTCCAGTTGAGTGGCCTGGATCTTATTTCACTCGATGGTGTTTCCTTTTATTGCCTTTCAAACTGTGAAGTTTCAAACTCTTAAAATCTGGAAGAAAAAAAAAAAAGACAAACTTCACTCCTTAACGATGACACACTTCCGTGGAAAAATAAACGCAGAATCCAAAGAGAAATGACAATATGGGGAGAACATTTGCAATCTTCCTCATAAGGGCTGATCTCCCCAGTATATAATGAACTCCTAGAAATCAGTAAGAAAATAATCCAGCAGCACAATAAAAATGGCAAAGAACAGATGGTTCAGAGAAAAAGTAACGCAAATGGCGCTTCACCGTAGGAAAAAAATCTTGCAAAGAAAAAGCTGCATTGAAATATCTTTGTTCACCAATGTGACTGACAAAGTGGAATTAGGGAAGACATTCTATTAGCTTGTGCGTCGTGGGATATGCATTTCTACACGTAAAAGGTTACCCATCTAAGTGGGGACCAATTTGGAAATATCTATGAAAGCTACAAATGCATTTACTTTTTCACCTGGACATCTCACATCTGGGCATTTATCCTGTAGTTATTCTTGCAGACAAATAAAAAATGTTTGTAAAATATTTGCGTTATCTGGGGGTAGCAAAGAGATTGGGGAACGTACAGTGCCCATCAGGAAGGGACTGGATAAATGATCTGTGATACATCCACAAAATGGAATATTGCTCGATGCTAAAAAAAAAAATACAAATGTTTCATGATACTACAGAAAGCTCTCTAAGATACATTGTTAAGTGGAAAAAAAGCAAGCTGCAGATTAGCATTGCTGTACATTGCCTTTTGTCCCGCAAAGGAGGGGAATAAGAACTGCTTGCTTGGTTCTGCATAAAGATACACCAGAATGATACAAAAGAAACTGATCAAAGTAACTGCCTACTAAGAATGACCAGAGGAGACAGAAACAAGGTAGAAGTAAAAGTAACATTTTTCGGTCTCAACTTTATTGTATTGTTTCAGTTTTTGAGCCAGGTGGCTATATGATCTATTTAAAATAAAACTTTAAAATTCTAAAGAAAATACAAAGAAAACATTGCTTTAAGTAATATTTTGAAATGTGCTACTTAAAAAAGAAACCTACTTGTGTAATTTACAAACTCATTATTTTCTCCAAAGAAGATCAGTTTACCTAAGAAGATATGTTATGGTCCTGACTTGACATACTGGGTCCCCAATCACTCAGGAAGCTTGTGAAAAATGCATATTTCTCAGTAGTCCTTAGGATATGTTGTGTTAAAAATCTCTAGTATTGGAGTTATTATGTATTTAAATAAACAAAACAAAACAAGCACAAAATTACCCCGGGTATTTCCATTTCAGCACGGCGCTTGGGATGCACTGCTTGTCCCCTGACCAGGAAAAGCACAGGTGCGAGCCATGAAGAATGTCAGAGTGCTATCTGGTGGTGTCACAAGCTGGGTACAATAGTGTGGCTCTGAGAATTTAGGGAAAAAAGGAAAAGACAGTCTGTGCCTTTTACTCACGAACAGTGCTGGATCTCACAACACTCTGCCAATAACCTGAATAAAAGGTCACGGATGGCCTTTATCGAGTGGAAAGTGGCAAGCTTCCTTCTTTATTCCTTTCCTACACTGAGGATCTCTTTCGTCGATGTAATGATTTATTTTGATCTATTTCCATTTTCCTGCCTTATTGCATATCAGTAATATACCCTCTAGGTAAGTTTCCTTTCCGCCATTTAGCTGGGGACTCTCCACCACACCGGCCTTACAAAGAATACCGCTCTGCCTACTTCGAATCCTGATGGAGTTTGCCCCCCATTTGCTACTCAGTCACACTGCCAGTGTGCGTAAATGCCCGTGAAGTTTTTTTTTTTTAAGGTTTATTTATTATTTTTGAGAGAATAAGAGACAGTGTGAGCCAGTGGGGAAGGAACAGAGAGGGAGACAGGGAATCTTAAGCGGGCTCTGCTCTGTCAGTGCAGATCCTGATGCAGAGTTTGATCTCACAAACCGTAAGAAGCGACCTGAGCTGAAATCAAGAGTCCAACACTTGCTTAACCAACTGAGTCACCAAGGTGTCCCAAAGCTTCCCCCCCCCTCCCCCCCCCCCCCCCCCCCCCCCCCCCCCCCCCCCCCCCCCCCCCCCCCGCTGTGAGAGGAGTTTAGCTGGTTAGGCAGGTGTCCAGTGGGGTCATTCATCATCTTGGGCAGCAGGGGGCAGCCTGTCCTTATTTATTTTAGACGGAAGTCCTTGCCATCTCAGCGTGGCCACTTGAGGGCGTGAGAAGAATGTGGTTCCTGCTGGAGGGGAGCCCCCCCTCCCTGCCCCCAGCGGGAAACTGGGTTACCTGCCTGCCTTTCTCAAGGCTGAGATGTGGGAAGCAGATAAACAAATTGCATCTCACATGTGTGTAATTCTTGAAACTTTTCAAGTGAGTTCTAGATTCATCTAAACCCCAAATGTGTCTCCTGATTTCCTCAGATGAAACTGAAATCTGAAGAGGCTAAATGAGTCGCCCCAAGTCATACATAATGAAGTGACAGCTGGCACTGACACCCAGCCCTCCCTAAGTTCTAGGGCTCTGCTGGGGCCACTGCAGGGCACTGAGGCCTCCACCCCTCAAGGAAGCCCAGCCTCCTGGAGCCAGACTGCCCGAACTCCCACCCACCCAGGCCCTCTTCTTATGTCTGTGAGGCCCTGGGCCAGTTACCAAGCCCCTTTAACAATAATACCACCTACCTTATGGAGTTCTTGAGAGATCTGAATCAGATAATACACATAAAGCTTCATTATGGTGGCTGAATATAGTCAGCAAACACGTTAGGGACTACTGCTTTCACGGAGAGCACTGGCCTAGGGATACCTTTGCTGCATTGGTTCTCACGCTTTAGCGTGCGTCACAAGGGCTTGGAAGTCTTGTAAAAATGCAAGAGGCCAAGCTCCATCGCAGAATTTCTGACTCAGGAGATGGGGGAGGGGCGCCAGAATTTGTATGTCTCCTAAATTCCCAGGGGATGCTGGTGCCGCTGGTCTCCCGGTCTGCACTTGGAAAACCATTGTTCTGGAAGGCGCTTTCTTTCTTCTGTACATTTCCCTCCAGTCCTAGCTCATACTTGAGTCATTCAACCACTGGGTGCCTATTCTATTGTAGATGTTGTGTAATCACTAAATGTGCCAGGATGAGTAAGACAAGATTACTTGCCTAAGGAGCTCACCGTTGAAGGCCAAGTAGATACAACCACAATTATTAGGCAGCAGGAGCAGGACTGACTGCTGTAAGCATGTGGCAGGAGGAGGAGGAGGACTCCTCGCTCAGACCACAGGGCCAACGGGGCCAACACAGGGCTGGGGGAGGAGGATCCCGGAGCAGGAGGCATCAGAAATGACTTTCCTAAAGAAGGCGAGGGGGCAGATGGGAAGGCATCAAGCCAGCTGGACCAGTAACACGCAGAGCTAGAGGTGAGAGGTCCGTGGCGTGTCAGAGGAGCCACCAGGATCTCTGAGCACAGGAGCAGAGACAGAGAGGAGAGGAGAGGAGTGGAGAGAGACCGAGGAAGGAAATACAGGCCGGGCAGAGAAGGAAGACCCTCCCATCTGCAGGGTAAAGAGCTCAGGGTGTATTTTAGAGGTTGTGGGAGGTCGGGAGCTGATGTCACATGCAGGACCTCTGTGACTGCAGTGCTGGGAGATGGTCAGGGACCAGAGCCCCCGTGAAGCACAGGGAGGCAGGGAATGGCCCGCAAGTCTGTGAAAGAGCAGAGCTCACGGCCAGGTAGCGTCTCAGACCCCAGCAGCAGCAGGAGAGACAGTGAGGTGGGTAGAGAGAGCACAGGCTTCGGGGCCAGGCTAACGAGGAGCCCAAGTCCAGATTTACTATCTGCTGGAGGAGGGGCCTGATAAGCCAACAACCTTCTCTGAGCCTTTGCTTTCTTGTCTGTACCACTGGAATAGTAACCACTTCAGAGTCAAGAAGGGACCAGATATAAAAATGTCTGTAACGTGCCCAGTGTGGTAGACACGTGTGGGTCTCATTACATGGGATGAGTAAGAGGCAGATTTCTGCAGAGTGTGGGGGCTGTTGTCTCCCTTAGACACAGGAGCACGTTGTGGGGGAAGGGTCCAGTGTGGCCTTCTGCTGCCGGGAGGCAGTACGACCTGGGCTAGAAAGAGTGTGTGTACAGGGGGCTCAGCAGAGGCCAAGGAGATTGGTGCAAGGGTCTCCGAGGTGATTAGCTCTGGGTCCCAGTGAAAGGAGGTAGTGAGACCCTGCAAACTAGGACCTGTGTGGCCCCACACGAGCCCTGTAGTCCAGACCCGGGGGAGTCCCAAGATCAAGGAACCTCTTTAGCACAGCCTTCTGCAAGGTATTGTTCTCTAGTAAATAGCCCCCCATTGCCCCCTACTTGTAGGTTTTTAGATTCCTTCTCTTCACATGCTGCTAAACCAGTATTCCATGGAACATATCTCGGGAGCTGGGGAATTCTGTTCGTCTCTAAGGGGTAGAGCCCTGTCTGGCCTCAGATGGGAGGATGTCCACAGAGCGAGGGGGCAGGAGGGAGCAGGTGCAGACACAGGCAGTTGTGAGAGGCTCACTTTATTAGGATATGGATGGCAGGGGGCCTGGGGGCTTTAGCTGTTGGCAGCTATCGTCTCCTTAATCCAGTCTGTAAAGTTGCACACCTTGGTGTAGACGCCAGGCTTGTCCTTCTGGGCACAGCCATAGCCCCAGGAGACGATGCCCTGGAGCTCTCCTCCGCAGACCACAGGGCCACCAGAGTCACCCTGGGGAGGAGGCAGACGGGACAAGGGTTAGAAAGGAAAAAAGGGTAAATAGAGCCACACACACAGTCTGAACCTTAAAAGACTGTGTTCTGGTCAGATCTGTGGTTCTGCACCCCTCCCATGGTGGCCCGTTCTCTGTTCTCACTCGAAGATGACTGTCACACAGACAAGACTTCCTCGCTTCTTTACAAGTCCACTGCACGGAGCCCTCCTCCACCAACCCCACAGCCCTGGCCGGGTGTTCCAATCCTGCTGCTGGGCAAAGGTCTTAGCGTGGGAAGGGGTCGAGTCACCTGGCAGGAGTCCTTGCCTCCCTCAAGGAAGCCAGCGCAAACCATGTTCTCCGTGATCTGCCCGGGGTAGGCGGCTTTACACTGGTCCTGGCTCAGCAGTGGGGCGTCCAGGCACTGTAGCAGCTCGGGGTAGTTGGCTTTGAGGAGCAGGAAGAGATCAAGGAAAGGAAAAACGGGAGTCAGGCCAGGAAAGGGGACAGCCATCCAGTGTTGAACATGGAGGGCAGCCAGGGGAGGACTCCAGGCACGTAAGCCCCAGTGAGGGACAATGGGGTTCGGTTCCCAGAATGATCGCTGCTGACCCCCTCCCTGGACGCGACAGTAGAAAGGGCTATATTTGTTCTATATTTCGATTCTAGGGAGTCAACTCCTTAAAGCTTTGCCTCTTTCTAGCACCCAGCCCCGAGCTCGGAGTGTAGAGGGGTTCAAGCTCAGGGGCATGCTTGGTTCTGGGAAATGCGGGGAAGTCAGAGGGTGAAGCAGTAGGGGTTCCACTCACTGCCAGAGCTCAGGGTGTTGCCCCAGCCGGAGATGAGGCACTGGGTGCCGGCGGGGGCACAGGCGGAGGGCAGCGATATGGTGGACACCCGGCCAGTGAGGGCTGCAGGTGAGGAGAGCTTGATAAGCATGATGTCATAGTCCAGGGTCCAGCTGTTAAATCTGGGGTGGCGGATGACCTTGGCCGAGTTGATGAACTGCTCATCCCCCTCCAGGACTTCGATGTTGTGCTCTCCGAGCCTCACTTGGATGCGACTGTTGGGAAGAGAAGCGTGGGGAAACCCTCTTGTCCATATGCCCACTTTTCCCCAGGGTTCTCCAGGTTCCTGCTCATGGGTAGGACTGTAGCAATATCACCAGGCAGGAGAGGGGTGGTGGGTCAGTGCAGGTGTGAGACCAAGAACTTTCTGCTTGAGAGGTGGGTGGTCATGGAGCAGGGATGAGGTGAAGGGACCCAGTGGGGACTGCTCCTCAGCCTGCTTTCCCCAACAAACCCCCATGCACCTGGCACCACAGGCACAAATGACCTGCTAGAAGCTTCCCATGCATCCCTCAGCCTCTGTCATTTCGCTACCTACACGCAGCGACCTTATTCCCTCCCTTCTCGGTCTGGCAAGTGCCATCATCCTGTATGAGCTCACCCAGTGGTTCTCAAACTGTTGCCCTGGGACCTGCAGCCTCAGCATCACCTGGAAACTTACTAGAAGTACAGAGGGTTGGTCCCCACCCCCGCCCCCACCCCCGGATCTGCTGAATCAGAAGCTCTGGTGTGGGACCCAGTGGTCCATGGTTCAGCAAGCCTTTCAGGTGATTCTGATGGAGAACCCTTGGTCCAGGCAATGATCCTCAGCTCTGCCACAGGGTAGAGTCACCAGAGGTGGAGAGCATTAAAAACTCACCAGTGTTCAAACCCCTCTTCCTGAAAATTCTGAGTTAAGTGCCCTGGGATGGGACCCAGGCGTCACTATTTTTTGAACAGATCTTAGGTGGTTTCAATGGGTAGTCAACTGGCAGAGGAGACTCGTGCAAGGTCCTTGCTGCTTTCCCATTGGACCTCACCACCCCCAAAAGAGTCCCTCCCTACTTTTCTGACCCAGAGCCTTTGCTGTGTCATCCGTTTGTTTTGGATGGGAGAGGCTTTCTATCCAGTGCCCCTCTTTGCCCCCTCACTTCTGTGAGTGGGTGGCTGGTGACAACCTTGCCTCTCCATCCACCCATCTTCTCCAACCTCCGCACTCCCGGGCTGACCCAGCACCCGAGAGGGCTCTGGGTGTGGGGGACCCAGCACTCACGACTTGTAGCAGTGAGCCGCAGACACCACCCACTGGTCACTGATGAGGGAGCCGCCGCAGAAGTGGTAGCCCGAGTTCAGGGACACCTGGTAGGGGATGGAGTTCTCCTCACAGGTATAGCCCCCAACGATCTTGTCATCGTCGTCAGTGGGGAAAGCAACTTGAACGGAGAAAGGAAGGGAGAAGCCAATTCAGCGGATGTGGGCAGGGGGAGCCTGGAGCCCTGTGGTTGGATCATGCTAATCAGGAGTCCTCAACAGGCGCAGAGATGACAGACTGGCAGGCAGGGGGTGTTACATCCCCAGTAGGTGCCCCAAGCATGTAGCTCTCTCCTGAGCCTCTCCGTGTGTCTGCAGGGCACATAGCCCGGTGCCTGCTGGGGCTCAGGCCCAGACCTCTGCCGGGGGCACCGGGCGAGAACACAGGACATGCCTCACACTGCACTCGGTGTGACACAGGTCTGAATGTGGTTTTCTCATCCACTGAATGCTTCTCATCCATCATTACTCTACTCCTCATGGCTGTTTGAGCTCCAGATTGTCAGGATGGGTTGGCCTAGAGAGGAAAATCTGGCTAAGTAGCCCTGGCTGTACCCAGCTTTTCCCATAGCTAAAAATCTATAGGAGCCCCCAGGCCCATTAGGCAGGACAAAGGTAGACCAGCTGTTATTGCCTAATAGAACAGTGATTCCCAACCTTGGCTACACACTTGGGAATCCTAAAGTCTTTTAGGAAATTAAAAAATTCAATACACAGGGCTACTGGGTGACTCAGTCACGTAAGTGTCTGATTCTTGATCTCGGCTCAGGTCATGATCTCACAGTTGTGGGATCGAGCCCTGCAGAGGGCTCTGTGCTCACAGCACAGAGCCTGCTTGGGATGCTCTCTCTCCCTCTGTCTCTGCCCCTTCCCTGCTCACTCTTGCTCTCTTGCTCGCTCTCAAAGATAAATAAACTTAAAAAAATAAAAAATAAAAAAATTCAATGCACAGGCCACACACCAGGCCAACTAAACCAGAATTTCTAAGGATAGGACTCTGGCATGAGTATTCTTTCAACTTGTCTAGGCATACCTGAGGTTGAGGACAGCTACAGGGGAGCTATCCCAGAGTTGCCAGAATTAAGCCTCAAGACCCCCGGTTCATTTCATGGATGACTGACACCTGGTCTCCCTTTCCAGCCCCTCCCAACAAAGTCCTAAATGGGTCGATGATGGGGTTGGGAGTGAGGTCAGCACAAGGCGGGAGAGTCTTACAGAGAGCCCAAGAATGAGGAGGGGGGCTCCCTGGCAGGGGAGAGAGACTATCAGAACCCAGGTAAACACACAAGAGCGGGAAAGGTAGAGCAGGTGTCTCTGCCAGGAGAGGGGCGAGTGGGGCCCAAGTCCATGTGTGGGACTCACCAGCAGCTCCCACGAAAGCAAGGATCAGGAGTGGAGTCATGGCGGCAGAAGTAGAACTGAGTGAGTAGTGGGGACGCTTTTATACCTCCCCAAATGAGGGCGAGGGGTGTGTGTGAGGGTGGAGGGTCACCGCTCCTCCCGGGACAAACACACCTGTAACTTTCCCTTCCCGGGGCCTTGCCTCAGCTCTGTGTTTGGCCATCTGTGGATTCATGACCCGCTGGTGATAAGAAAGCTTACCTTGTGAGGGCAGAGAGGAAGAGCAGCTGACTCCTGGGAGGGTTCTGGGGTGAGGGGAAGAAGCCAAACCCCCATATGTCACAGCTGGACCTTCTTGAGATGAGAGGAGGAGGAAGAATGGCCTGGGCCCTCTGACCTCATGGAGATTTATTGAACTCTAAGCAAGAGCTGGTATTGGAAGCAAACTTGGCTGCTGGTAACCTGAAGCCCCCACAAGGGGAGAGAAGTCTTGTCTAAGTCTTGTATCTGTAAGCACCACCACCCTTCTCCCAAGTCTAAACCACTGGGTAGGAATGCCACACTCAAGGGAACCAGCATCCCAATGTCAAGAGCTGATGAGAAGGGAGAGGCAGAGTTTCTTGGGAATCTGGGCTTTCAGCTGGCTTTCCTTCCTACCTAGGCTTGTGGACAGGAGCGTTTGGAGGGAGAAATGAAGTAGGCATTTGCCTGATGTATTTGGAGGACAGAAGGTCAACACCATATCCTTCCTCGTCGGCCCTATCACGATGCCGATCTTTCTCATCATTCACACTGTCTTGGGTTTTCTCTAAGCAACCTCTTGGTTGCCCTGGGAAGCTGCTCCCGTGTGATGAAAACTTCCCCCACCTGCTGGGGCTGGCAGCCTGAGGTCCAATTGTGTGCTCCAGATCAGATACTAAACAGGGGTTTGAAAGTGGTAAACGTGGGTTCTGATCAGAGAACCAGCAGTAGGTACAGAGATTAGCACATAGTGAAGGGGTCAAGTATTTGATCATCGGGAACAACAAAGGAATGGGGGAATTCTGGAATTTTCTATTTTAGATGCAGTGGGACTATTGTACTGGCCTCAGCCCAGAGTTCATTTTCCCAGGAATGACTTCAGTTTGGGACCTGCCACCACCCACCAAGACACAACCTTGTAACCTATTGAGGCATAAACTGACCAGAGGGGACTAGAGGTGGAGCCGGTGTCTGTGCTCAAGTGTAATTATGTGAACCAGGTGGAGAAGCCGTCTGGTGAAGACACTTCTCCTTCTCAGCCCCTCTGAGCTCCAGGGTGGTGAAGAGCTGGAGCGGGCATGGTCCATGTTCAAATTCTCTGAAAGGTGGAAGCGAGGAAAGTTTCTGGCGTTGGTGAGCAAGGTGAAAAAGGCCGAGGAGTCTGGTGGTGAGACAGGAAGTAGGCTGGGGGAATGGAGTAAATGGAAACTGGCAGAAGTTGGGGAAAACACTATCATGGGACTCGTGGTGTTGGGAGTGGCCCATAGGCCGGTCCGGTGCCTGGCATGGCTGGAGGCCAGCTTCCCCACAACAGGGGAGCCGCTGCTCAGAGCTCTGGCCTTGCCTGTGGCACCCCCTCTCATCCTGGTGGGCTCACACCTCTGGGGGAAGGTGCTATATTTGTACAGTGCCTGACAGCTTTTAACGAGCTTTCACACACAAACAGCAGTGGCATGCTGAGCTTCGTTTGTGTTGAGTTTCAAATTTGGCTTTTCACAAATGTTTTAATTGTGAAATGTGCAGAAAGAAATTATTTCCATTCCTAGAGGAAGAGACTGAGAATCAGCAAGGTTCGGTGTTGCCCAAGAACGTACATCTAAAAATGGCAGAGCTGGCCTCAAGGCTACTGGAAGACATGGAAAGCGTTGGAAGTCTGGGAATTGCTGCAGGTGCCATCTAAGGGAATGTCGATTTGGGATCGAGCCAGAGGCTCCCAGAGGACAAAACGTACCTCCTGATCCCTCCTGATGCTTGGCTCCCTGGCAGAAATAGAAGATTAATTAGTCCTCTACCTGGCACCCGGTCTCAGAGCCTTACCTTGCCACGTCCAAGGCATGGATGGCATATCTCTCTGTGCTCCTGGGTGGCTGCCCCCGGCTGTGGAACCTTGACAGTAGGGGCTTTCCCCGTAATGTCACCAAATATGCTATTTTATCCCTTTGTTGTGGGGTGTTCATAGAAAGCCCTGCTGTAGTGGATAAAGAGAGGAACACGTCCAGTGTTCCCTGGAGAGGTGCACTAGGAAAAGGGGATCCTTGGTAGGAAACTGGGGAGGAGGGAGAACATTTCTGGATAGGTGCTTGTGGCTTTGACTCTGTCTGAAAGGGAACACCCAAGAGCTTGAGGACTTTCTGTGTTTAAAGCCTCAAGACTAGCTTTTTCCTGATATTTTGTGCTCTTCCTCAGAATAAACTATTACACCCACAACACAGCACGAAGTCAGTTTTCTTGAACGTAGCAGGAATCACCTTCTAGGCAGAGAAAATAGCTGTAAGTGACACTATTACCTTATGCTTTAGGCTCAGGCATGTAGGATGGATTCAGGTGCCCCTTTGCCCAAATTCAATATGGATAAGTCTGTGCAGCTCTTACACTCTTCATTCTGAGCATTTCTCTAAGACATTCTTCTAGTTCATATTTCACGATTAGCGTATCAAACCACCGGCTTTTAATTACGGTAACAGTGAATAGCTTCCTCATGCTTACTATCCCAAACATTGTCTCAGTCTTTCATGGACCTTTTTGTTTCACTTTATTATAACAACTACCCATGAGGTTGCCCATTTTGTAGATGATGAAATGAGCCATGTAGAGGTGGAGTAACTTGCTCAAGGTCACACAGCCAGTAAGTTGTAGAGATGGGATTTAAGCACGATAGTTGACTCTAGAACCCGCCTGCTCTACCATAGAATATTCGCTTCCCTTCTTCTTTATTTGATCCGCAGTGCAGCCTCATGAGTTAGGCAACAGACACCGTTTTCTCCGTTTTACCATAAAGAATCTAAAGCTCAGAGGTCAGTGACTTCTCCAGGGTCACCTGGCTGATGAATGTAGAGTCGACACCAGAGGCTTTCCCTACACAAGCTAAGTTATTTCCCATTGTGTTGCTACACACTGGGGTCTTTGGGACATCTCAGTGGTCTGAAAAGTAGATTTTGGTCAGATTCCAAGTCACTAGTTGTGGGGTTTTGTTTTTTTTTTAACACTTTTCTCCCAAGCCCACCCCTACCCCCCACCAGGCTCAGGTATTTCTCCTCTGCTTGTAGTCAACTCCCCCTTCGGCCCAGTGTCTTTTACTGATCTCCAACCACATTGTCCAATTCCGAGCTGTCTTCTCTTTAAACTTCCAGCTTTTTTCTTCCTCCATTATTTTTTTCTAAACCACATATTTTCACCATGGCACAATTTCTCATCCGGTAAGAACTGCTTTCTTGAATATCTGAGCCTGGGAATCACTGACTCTTGATAGTGAAGGGGGGCACTTTGTGTGGCCCAGAAAAACATGAAGGCTGAGACACAGGTGTGGAGGCATAGGCTGGCCATAGCTGATTGGCTAAATGGGGGTATCCACCCTTTCTCTCCCCCTTGTCCTTCTCCCCACCTTGAAGCCAAGGAAGATCAAGTTTTGTGCCCAGAGCAAGGTTCCATTTGCATATTTTATCTATTCTTCAGGTTTCTTTAGAGGGGTAAGTGGGAAAAGTCTCTGTCAATTAAGGCTTTAACACTAGCTAATGAAAGACTGGTTCCTGTAATGTTACGGCCTTCCTGTTCACATTCCCACCCCTCCTTGTCTCGTCCCTGAGCCTATTAGAGCTGCTTAAGTGGCTCCAGCATCTATTGGAGGGTAGTAAGCAGAAGAAAGGCAGGAGAGAGTCCAAAAGGAGTAGGCATGTGGGCTGTTATTATTGTAGCAGTCATGACTTGTCCCATGATACTCAGATTTAATTAATGGCATGTGTATTTATCTTTCTAAATCATATTAGATCCCGATTGAGCTCCACAAGCAAAGTTCAGTGATAAGCCCAATCAGTCAGTTGGGCTCTGTCCACTCATTTGGATTATAAAAACTCTAGAATGTGTTGTCCATTTGGAAGGCAGCCGCTAATTTGCCCACTTCTTATTGGCCAACCTGCCCAGAGGATCTCCAAGGCTCAGCACGGAGTGCTCACTTCACACAGGCACCTGTACAGTTCCAGTTTGAGGACAATCCACTTCAGAGCCACTGTGTTTGAGCAGGTTCTGGGCTTAGGTCTCTAGAACCCATCACATCTGTTCCCTTTCCCCGCCTTGGGAATGCAGCAGAGGGGGCTGGCACGTTGTGGGGCTGCCTTTCTCTTCAAACATAAAAGTCAAAGCATCAGTTTGTCCCTGTTAGAACAATTCAGTTCATTTGCTTATGGGATTACATTGTTTAAGCTCTTTTTCTCCTGGGAAATCCATACTGCCTGGCAAAATTTCCTCTTTTCTTTTGAATCATATTTATTTACTCAATATATTCGTTTGCTAGGGCCACCAAAGCAAAATAATACAGACTAGGTGTCTTAAGCAACAGAAATCTACTTTCTCACAGTTCTGGGAACTGAAAGTCTAAGATCAAGGCATCAGAAGGATTGGTTTCTCCTGAGGCCTCTCTCCTTGGCTTGTAGATGGCCTTCTCCTCACTGTGTCCTCATGTGGCCTTTCCTCTGTGGGTACAATCCTCGTGTCTCTTCTAGGATGTCCTAATCTCTTCTGATAAGGATACCAGCCAGATTGGATTAGGGCCATCCTCATGGCCCCGCTTTTAAGTTAATTAGATCTTTAAAGACCAAATCTCCAAATATAATCACATTCTAAAATACCGGGACTTAGGGCTGTACTTGTACAAATTTTGGAGCGCAATTCAGTCTGTAACACTCAGTAAATATTGGCTGAATTCCTGAAGCATTCCTGCAGTTTTTCTAAGCTGTAGGGAAATAGCAATGAAGAAGATAGGAAATGTCTTTTCATGGCATTTATGTGCATTTCTGGGTGTGGCTACACATATGTGAGGAGGTATATTTATATCAGATTATGGTGCTTAGGTATTGTTAAAATAGGATAGAGTGGTAATAAATGTGAGCGGCTTCTGGGTTCGCAAGTGCTATATTAGGTAAGGGGGTCAGGAAAGACCTCTTTGGGGGAGATGAGATTTGAACTTGAGACCTCACATAAGAAGGAGCCAGTCATGGGGTGCCTGGGTGACACAGTCGGTTAGGCGTCTGACTCTAGATCTTGGCTTGGGTCACGATCTCACGTTTCATGAGTTTCAGCCCCGCATCGGGCTCTGTGCTAAAGGTGCAGAGTCCGCTTGGGATTCTGTCTCTTCTTTTCTCTGGACCTTCCCTGATTGTGCGCTCGTGTTCTCTCTCTCAAAATAAATAAATCAACTTTAGAAAAATAAAAAAGAAGGGGCCAATCATGTAAAGGAAGAGTAGGGAGGGCTTTCATTATTCCCTGCTGAGTCTGTAACAGAAATAAATCAACACACACACCATTGCTTTTTAAATTAAACAACCCTGTCATCTAGCATATGATATTTACCTTGCCATTGGTTTTAATTGTAAAAATTGACCATCAACATATTGAAATGGTCTTACAAAACTTAATGTAGATTTTTTGACATGAAATGGTATTTGTGGAATATTAAGAGAGTAAGTTATAAAGCAGTATGTGTTGTATGATCTCACTTTATTTAAATGAGTGAGTTTACGTTTTGCAAAAATATGCATGGATTTTGTGATTCAAACAGCTAAAAGAAAGAGAAACAATGGCAATAATAAATAAAATGTTCCCAGCGAGGGCAATACCTAACCTTGAGGAAAGAATTACTAGTGGTAAAATTTCATATATTATAGTGAGAAAGAAATTTAGGCAGGACTAAATTAATTGTTTTGTCTCTATCAGGCATAGTGTTCTGTGTTTTATGTGGATGATTTCATCTCATTCTCAATTTCTACAATAAGCCCAGGGTTGTGGGATCAAGCCGTGTGTCCGGCTCTGCACTGAGTGTAGGGCCTGCTTAAGATTCTCTCTCTCTCTCTCTCTCTCTCTCTCTCTCTGCCCCTCTCCCCCCTTGCATGCTCTCTATCTCTAAAATTAAAGAAAACATAAATAATAAAAATAAAAATATACAAGGGCAAGATGCTTTCAAAAATGACCGCTCATATTTGTAAAAGATCCAAGTAGAATTTCTAGAAACAAAAATATAATTTAACTAGATAAGGTCAACTGAAGAGTTAAATGGCTTATTGGAACTGAGAGTGAATTAGTAAACTGGATGCTGGTTCCAAAGAAATGACCCAGAATGCACCACAGGGAAGCAAATAGAAGGAAAATGTGAGTGAACAGTTAAAAGGTCTAAATGACAGTGTGAAAGAAATGTGAACACAGGTTAGAACTACGCCTCAGGCCATCTTTCCTCCCATAAAATGGGAACACCTAGATTTAGAGGCTGAAGTTCTGGCCCCTTGAGATGATCATCGTCACCACTCCCTTTCCGACCACACTTGTGTGGCACTGTACTGATGATTCCAGGGAAACGTGTCACCCGGGCCAGAACACGGGCCCAGGGTTTTTCAGCTGGAACTAGGAAACTCCCATGCAGCCTTGGGTGTGGATTGATGGTAAAGACGGGTGGGGTCGGAGCAACCCTGAGACTCACGCTTGTTTTTGAGAGTGAATTGAGACTGGGCTTGTGTATCTACTCTGTGCACGTCTAGCTTTACAGATCCAAGGGGCAGCTAACACACAGTTCTGACTGCCATGATGCGACGTGACACAAAGATCTAGGGTGCTCTCCAAAGGAAAAACAGCTGTTGGCAGATAGAAGAGTGTGGCTTCACGCTAAAACTCCTTGCATCTGCTCAGTGCGTCTCTTACTGGGGAAGGCTGGGGCATTCCCGTCCTGCCACAGGGACTTGGAGAATGATGCACCTGCCTGGTATATGGCCCTAGGCAGCTTTCATCACCGCCTTGTTCTGTGGAACCCCCTCTCGCACTTCCCTCACCTTACAGATTACACAACAAATGGACAAGACTGGCACACCCAACTGTGGTATATGGTAACTCCCAAGTCTAGAGAGGCCCTCTCAGCATCATGCCTCTCTCCTTGGCAGACAGTATAAGGTTTAGCAGCTAAGAGGGTATAATCAAACACGTCCCAGACCTTGGACCACTCAAAAACTCATCAATGTGGCAGGTCCCTGAGCTTTTGCAAATTTTACGTTGGTCCGGCCTGCATATGGCATACTGAGGCATCTCGAGTGCTTTATGATTCCAGGTCACCAAGAACAACCAGCAAAATGCCATCAGTCTAATGGACCAGTATGATAGCAAGATGGCTAAGAGCCTTCTGAAGTATATCAATAGAAAACGAGCCAAATAGAGCTTTGAGATAAAATAGTTGAAGGGGATTTCTGACCCTGCCCCTTGAAGGCAAACTGTGTCCAATGGTCTTTCCCGAGTACTTCTAAATACTCTTACGAAGGAAATTTTATCCGTAGCCTCCTGACAGCTATACTTCCTGTGTCTGGCTGGAGTCCCCGTCCCCCACCCCACCCCCAGTTCGTCCTGCAGATTCTCTCCCTGTGGCCAGTCTTCCCCTTCACACCCAGACCTACCCACAAGCACAGGAACAACCAGAGCTGTGGTTTCCCCCTCCCACCTGCCTTGGCTGGGGCCTTGGGTTCATCCGGTGGGAGCCAGACAGGAGGGAGCTGGCTGAGGTTCTTGCTCAGACCTCTGATCCGTGCTGAGTACTGTGTCTCCGGCACTACAGAAGTAAAAGCTGCTATCTTCAAGGCTCACGTTGCTTACGGTCATAGTTGAGAACACTAGGGTTGGGCGGCTGATGGGAAACTTGTCCTTGGTAAATCCATGTTCGTAAGTGGCCTCCAGACCCTGGTTTGTGGTTGCCATCAGCACCAAGCTCTGTCCTGGGAGCTGATGGTACCAGAACATTAAGGTGAACTGGATATCGACCTCACAGTGGATTGTCACGGAGGTCCCGCGTTGACAGATGTCTCTGTGTGGCTTCTGAGAGAGGAGAGCGCTGAACACAGTGTCTAGTTTCAGTGAGAGAGAGAGAGAAAGCTGACAAGCTCGTCCCCAGGCAGGAAGGTCTTTTCACTATTTGCTTTAATGTCACTTTGGATCCCTGGCACGGCCTCCATTTTGTTCTTCCAACTGTTATACCATCAGAATCCACTAATCCACTAATCCAGTTCCCTCCTCCTCTGATGGGTGGCCTCAGACCCTCTGCTCCTCCACTGGGCATCAACATTAACCCCAAACTTCCCAGTGGGATCAGACTCATACCTTGTCCCAGGAGAAGTAGCAGGCAAGTCAGCATCTTTAGGTGATAACCTCTCACCTTCCCTGAGAAAAGGCACTGAGAAGGCAAACTCAAGTTCATCTCTCCTCCCCAGCGTGGTCTTCCTTTCCTACTGCATCTGTTTCCCTTCTGTAATAGGAGGAGGAGCCTCTGCAGAATGTGCCGAAAATCCATCTGCCCCCTAGTGGAGCTGTGTGGCTCTTCACTTAGGATGGATCTTCACTCCCAAGGCGTAACATTCACCTGCCATCCATCCGCCACGTATCCACCGCGTCCCCACCTGTCATTATGGAGCACCACATAGGTGCTACCCTTTGGGTAATTGCCACTGGTGAAGCCTGAAAGATCACACATAGGCTTTCAACCATTTCTCACCTCCTCACAGAACCTTTGCATTTCCATATACATTTTAGAATAAGCTTTCTAGTTAAACAAACAAACAAACCCCACCAAAACTCAGTTGGTTCAAGAATTAGGATTTTGTTGAATCCATGGATGAATTTGAGGAGAACGCTCATTTTAACAACATCCAGACTTCCAATTTGTGAACATGATCTATCCCACGTTGCAAAGTTGTCTTTCGGGGCACCTGGGTGGTTCAGTAGGTTGAGCCTCCAACCCTTGATTTCAGCTCAGGTCATCATCTCACAGTTTGTGAGTTCGAGCCCCACATCGGGCTCTGCATGACATCGTGGAGCCTGCTTGGGATTCTCTCTCTCTCTCTCTCTCTCTCTCTCTCTCTCTCTCCCTCCCTCTCTCTGCACCTCCCCCACTCATGTGCTCTCTCACTCTCAAGATAAATGAAGAAAACCTAAAAAAAAAAAATAATAAAGTTGTCTCCCATTTCTCTGAGTAACGCTTTTTGCTTCTCAGTATACGTGTCTTGCATGTCTTTTGTTAAATTTGTTCTTAAATACTTTGGGCTTGTTTATATTCTTTTAAATTCAAATTTTAAAACTCATTTATCCCATTGTTTGCCATAGGATATAAACTGCAGTTGATTTTTGCATGTTAATATTATAGCCCATGCCCTTAATAAATTCACTTATTAATTTCATAATTTTGCAGTTTCTTTTGATATTTTACTATAAATGGTGATTTCATCTCTTAAAAGATTTTACCTTATCATTTACTCTTCAGCCTTTTCGTCTTTTTCTTCCCTGGATGTGCTGCCTAGTACCTCCAGTAATGTGGGACAGAAGTGCTGTGCGTGAACGTTATTGACTCGTCTATCATGTTGGGGCTAAAGTGTTGAATATTTCTGCCATTCATTATGCTTTTAATTGTTGGCTGCTTGCAGATGTCCTTCGTTAGACTGAGGAAGTTCGTCCTGTTCCCACTTCTCTGAGTGTTCCTATCAACAATGGATATGGAATTTTATTAAGTGTTTTTTTCTATCTCTAGTGATAACTGTTGTAGTTTTTATACATGTGCTAATAAGGTAAATAATAATGACTTATTTTTTAAATTTTTTAATTTATTAAAAAATGTTTTTTAACGTTTATTTATTATTGAGAGACAGAGAGAGACAGAGCATGAGCAGGAGACGGGTAGAAAGAGGGAGAGACACAGAATCCGAAGCAGGTTCCAGGCTCTGGGATGTCAGCACAGAGCCTGACATGGGACTCGAACCTGCAAACCGCAGGATCATGACCTGAGCCGAAGCCGGACGCTTAACCGACTAAGAAACCCAGATGCCCCTAATTTTTTAATTTCTATTTTATTTTTTTTTAATGTTTATTTATTTTTGAGACAGAGACAGAGCATGAACAGGGGAGGGTCAGAGAGAGGGAGACACAGAATCAGAAGCAGGCTCCAGGCTCTGAGCTGTCAGCACAGAGCCCGATGCTGGCCTCGAACTCACGAACCATGAGACCATGACCTGAGCCAAAGTTGGAGACTCAACTGACTGAGCCACCCAGGCACCCCTTTAATTTCTATTTTAGAGAGAGAAACTGAGAGTGCATGTACAAGTGGGGGAGGGGCAGAGGGAGAGAGATCATCTCAAGCAGGGCATCCCATGCTCAGTGCAGAGCCAAACCTGGGGATGGACCCCACGACCCTGGGATCATGACCTGAGCTGAAATCAAGAGTCAGACACTTAACCAACGGAGGCACCCAGGCGCCTCTGCAGTGACTGATTTTTGAGTATTGAGCAAGCTTGTTCCTGGGATAGACCCTATTTAATTATTTGAAAACAATCTATTTTGACTTGTTAACTATTGACATTTCAGGTATCTCTCTATTTTTTTCTTTTAGTGATTGGCTGAAAATTATCATACTCATTTTAAACTTTTTACAGTATACTTATGATTAATATCGTAAAGATTCATTGAAAATATAAAACTTTGCGACTACGTGGGCCTGTTCTCTCCAACCTCATCTTTTGTGGTATTGTTGTCATCTTTATTGTGTCTATCTGCCACATGCCCGGCAATGCAGTGCTGAAATTTTTGCTTTCACCGGTTGTGTGTACTACAAGGAATTAAGAAAAATCTCTAATATGTATCTACACTTCACTATTTCTTGTGCTCTACATTTCTACCTCAAAATCCAAGTTTCCAACAGCTATTGTCTTTTGATATTTATCTATAGACCACTGGAATCTGTTATTCTTTTTGCACATCCCCCCCCGCCTCATTCGCTAGACACTAAAATTTCTATTGCCATAAATTCAAATTTACTGAATTTTTCTTCTGTTATCTCTAATCTGCTCCAAGCTCATTCAGTGAGGTTTTTTTTTAAATTTCAAATATTGCCATTTTAATTCTCAAATTTCCATTTATTTCTTATAGTTTCCATTATTGTGTTGTGAATTCCCATTTGTTTTCTTCATTACAGTAATATTTTCTTTTATGTCCTTGAACATGCTTTAAGTCCCTGTTCATGAATTCTATCATCCAGGTAAGCTCAAAATATGGCTTCACATCAGGAGTTCAGAGCTTGGAGCCAGGCAGCTGCCATACTGATGTTCTTTTGACTATAGGTCATGTTATTTATTTTCTTTGTATACCTAGTAATTTTTTCATTGCGTCTTAGACACTGTCAAGGGTATGTCTGGATTTTGGTTATCTCTCTGAGGGGTGATTGGGTTTTTGTTTTCACTGGCATTTAACTTGCTAAATTCAACCTCTGAATTCTGTTCTCTTCTGTTTGACAAAAATGGAAATTTCTGTTCAGTTCTTTTACCCTTAGCATGGCTGATTGGAGTGTTTCTCTCATGCATAGTTCAGGCATTAACCAGAGACTGGGACAGATTTGCATGCAGAATTTTGGATTGCCATTTTGTGGATATCCTTTTTCTGAGACATCCTCGCTAAATTTTTAGTCAATTCTTCATGGGTTTCTACTTGACTGCGATCTATTTTTTGGCAAAAATCTATAGAAACAGAAAACTTACCTTTCATCCAAGTGTTTACTTCCCCATAGATTCTGCCTTCTTTTGGTTGCTTTTCAGCCCATTAAAGATAAACTTTAAACTTTTTTTTTTTTTGGTCCAGAGTTCATATTTGTGATTTGTGAAGGATGAATCTTACAGGAGTTATCATGGCATTACAAGAACTGCCTCATTCTTTTGAATGGCTGCTAGGTAATCAGCAGACTTTTATCGTTTGGTTGGTACCTATATCTGAAACCTCTGAGTCATCTAGACTATTTTAAAGGAGGTCATCTTCTCCAGGCTGGATCTGGGTTTCTGATCGTGTGAACTGACGCTAGATGATGTTCTGGATGAGTTTCTCATTTAGTGTAGCCACAGTCTGTGTTTTGGCAGTAGCTGAAAATTAACCTTGGAGTCTTCCTGCTTCAGTCTGGCCTGGTTGCTAACTCGTTGCTCCATACAGTTGTTATCCTGATGCTTTTTTTGGTTGTTGTTATTCTGAGTCAGATTCCCTATTTTCTGAATCCTGCCGTTCCTTCCCTTTTCGACTTTCTCCTGTCGTTTGCTGATACACCTTATCCAGGAACTTCCTTAGGAAGAGTGAAATGGAAATAAAGGGTTTAGATCCTGGCAGAAATGAAAACTGCATTTGACTGGTAGCTTGGGTTGGTTGAGAAACATAGGCTGAAAATTGTTTTCTATCAGAGTTTTGCAATTATCTTTTACACCACCGTGTTCTAGCATTCAGTGTTGCTACTGAGAAATGTGAATCATTCTGTTTCTCATTTCTTTATTTATAACTTGTTTTGACTTTTAACATTTTTCTTTGTCTTGCATCACTTTAGATAATTTTGTCCGCACTGTTCTGAAACTGAATGAAGATATACCTTAGTTTCAGTTGTTTATATTCATCAAACATATCATTGGCCTTTTTTAATGGCCATCTTTACTTGTCCATCACTAGGGTGATACCGTTTCTTCTGTCAACACTTCATCGTTCTACTTCAAGGTGGAGGTGTTGAAAGTATATGCTACATCATGGAAGACGTCTTTGGTGCTGGCTATGCTGCTGGCACAGAGGTAGGAGTCCCAGATATTTGGCTGTGTGAATTATATCTTTCTACTAATGGTTGGATTTGAGACCCATTGAGCTGAGCTTGGAAATTTACCCACATTGGACTCCATTATCTGATCATTTCAAAAGCAGTATAGGAACACTTATCTCTGCCATTAACTTTCCAGCTGTGTGGCTTTGGGCAAGCTACTTAGATTTAGGTTTTTCATTTATAATTAGTAGGCAATAATACTTGTATTTCACAGCTGTATGTTACAATAAACTGCTTGGGATATCTCACGCTTGTCTAGGAAAAAGGGGAGATGTTCTCTTCTCTTTCATTGCCTCTGTTTATTAAGAGGCTATCCCCACTTTTCCATCATGTCCTAGCAAAGCCTGTTTATATTTTCATTTAACACAGAACAATTTGCTGTATTTACCCAAGTCACAGAATTTTAAACCTCTCTTTCTTGGAGATTTAGGATGGCATCATTCCTTCTATGAATTTTTCAGTATCTTAATGTGATGTACCTTTTTCCAAAATCATGGTTTACATTTTCCGAATGCTTCCTTGTACTCTTATGGTAAACATTAGTAATATTTGATGTGCTTTTAAGAGTGTATTATGTGAACTCTCTTTGGGACACTTTTTTTTTTTCAATTTATTTCTAAACTCAAGCCTCTTGGGGCGCCTGGGTGGCGCAGTCGGTTAAGCGCCCGACTTCAGCCAGGTCACGATCTCGCGGTCCATGAGTTCGAGCCCCGCGTCAGGCTCTGGGCTGATGGCTCAGAGCCTGGAGCCTGTTTCCGATTCTGTGTCTCCCTCTCTCTCTGCCCCTCCCCCGTTCATGCTCTGCCTCTCTCTGTCCCAAAAATAAATAAACGTTGAAAAAAAAAATCTTTAAAAAAAAAATAAATAAACTCAAGCCTCTTATCCGAATCTACAATCCTTTCAACCTCTTTAGATGTCTTGTATAATTCATTTGATGTATGATATTCAATCTCTGCATATTTTTCATTTAAGTCATGTGTTCTACCTCTCTGCTTGGGCGACAGCTCCTTAGCAAGGTAAGATGCCTTTGAAGGAGCAAGTGGCAGCGTGTAAGGACTGAAACCTGGTCTGGGGTGGCGCTCTTTCCACCAGGGTCTCAGTTTAGTTGGGGATGGTTCCAGAAAGCACTGGGAATGCTCATATCTGTTCCCCTCTCTTGAGGTTGATCTTCTGGGTTGGTGCAATGCTTGCTGTGGGAAGTTAATACTTTATGAGAAATTATAGGACTCCCAGACACCCTGAAGGCCCACCGAAAATAGATGTTTGCAGATGTGTTCTGTCGTTTCACACTATTCTGCGAAGAGGTGCTTTCTCTGTTCTAGATGTCGACCTCCATTGGGAGACCTATGATCCCTATCTTTTTTTAGAGAAAGAATGCCACCTTTTCATTCCAGCAGGATCTCTCACAAGAATGTTGCAGGATATTTCTTACTTTTAATACTTCCTCTTGCCTTTACTTTTTATCTAAAATCAGCTCAAACTGGGTGCTATATGTAAGTGATGAATCACTAAATTCTACTCCTGAAACCAATACTACACTATATGTTAACTAACTTGACTTTAAATAGAAACTCCGAAGAGAAAAAAAAAATCAGCTCAAGTCTTAGCTCTCATGTGAACTTAATACTGAATATTGTAATGTGATCGATTTACTTTTTTCTCTGAGTTCTACACCGTAAAAACTTAGCACTGAATCGAAGCATCTAATATGCCTGTTTTGTCTCGTTAATACTTTTGCACTGACATTTGGATTTCCAATATCCTTTACGTTTCTTTTTTATTCCCAAAGCAGAATAGGCTCAATTCATATTTACTGACAGGATAGTGTATGTTTCATTCCTAAAACAAACAGATATTTTCTCCAGAGGATTGTGAGTACAGATATAGCATGACTAATTCTTTTTTTTTAAGTTTTTTAATTTTTATTTTGAGAGAGCTCTAGAGAGCAAGAAGGGGAGGGGCGGAGAGAGAGGGAGAGAGAGAATCCCAAGCAGGCTCTGTGCTGTCCACACAGAGCCCAACGCAGGGCTCAAACTTACAAACCATGAAATCATGACCTCAGCCAAAACCAACAGTCCAGACATTTAACCGACTGAGGCACCAGGGTGCCCTTAGCCTAATTCTTACCACCTTCTGCATCAAAGTGTATTCCTTCCCTGATGAGAAATTTCCAATCAAATATCATCGCACACTTAGAGAAACTTAAAAAGATCCATTTTTGTCGGTTTTTCTCTTTCTCAACTGAGTAAACAGAAGTCAAACTCCACAAGCTTTCTCTTGAATCAGCACAAAGACAAGAGCATTTAGCTAAAAGGTTTAGACTATGTGAGCGCCCTCTAGCGAAATGTCAATTAAGAGCATAAGGTGATCCAAGTAGCAAACAGTATGAGGGAGGAGGAAAGATTGATAAACGGTCATAGGGCAGGGCCGCTCCAGTGTGAATAAGTGAGAGACTTCTCCTCCTGGTTGGGGTGGGGGTCTCATGAATTTAGGTTGGGGATGACACATACGGTGGGGCGGGTTAAGTAAGTTCAGAAGGGGCCCCGACTTGGGAAACGGTGATGAGTGGGGCCTGAAAAACATCCATGCCCTCCTAGCCAAGATGTGTGTCTATGGCCTTGGTTCCCCTTAGAGGCTGCCTTACTTCTAATTGGCACAAATGTGCCGTGGGAGCCAGTGCAGCTCAGCCCTGAGTTGGGGTCACTTCCCCCTGATATCTGCCCTTTTTGAGCAGAGAGGATGTGGCTGTGAGGCACTGTGGCTTTACTGCTGGCACAGAGGTACACAGATGTCTAGTTGGTGCTGGCAGAGTCCAGGGCCCGGGGGAAGGCGTTCTTCTTCTTCCTGGAGACCCTGTACCTGTCAGGGGCATCTCCTTTCTCAGTACTGTCAATATTATATGACCGATGGAGGAGCTGCAGCCCCAGACCTGGGTCTTGTCGATACCAGTACATTCTTTCGTGGTCCATATTCTGCAAACATTCCATCAAAACTTTCATTCCCACTTTCTCGATGAGATATCTCGGAGTTTGGGTTCCTTGTGTGTCCACAAAGCCTAAGAGGAAAGGACAGATGAGGCGAGAAAAGAGGCCAGGAAGCCTGCTGAGGGATAAATCTTGTACTCAGGGCCTAGGAATAATGGCACAGGGGTCTGCTGCCAACTCCCCAGACTCACCAACTCCCAGGAAACAAAAGGCCACAGCACAGAGGAGCCTGGGCCCCATGGCAGGCTCGAGGCAGGAGTGGCTCTTCTCTCAGGCTCCAGGTTGGTTGTCTGTGATGTCGCTGTCCCTGCCCACGCTCACGATCCCTTAGTCATCTTCTAGATGCTGGAGACTTTAGAGGTGCCAGAGTGAAAGCCGTCTCTCTTCTGCAGTGTGTGTGTGTGTGTGTGTGCACGTGTGCATGTGCTTGTGGGTGCTTGTGTGTGCATGCATGTGTATGTGTGTGCACGAATGTGTGTGCGCATGCATGTGTGTGCACGCATGTCTATGTGTGTGTGCATGTGTGCGCATGCATGTGTGTGTGTGTGCATGCACATGTGTGTGTGCACATGTGCGTGTGTAGAAAACAGCTGGCAAGGTAGGCCTGAGATGGCCATCCTTAGAAAGACCGGCTTGCAAGGCAGGCATCTGGGCGCTGGGACTTCAGGAGCGTTCCCACCACCTAGTAACTGGTAAGTGTAGATCGTTTTGCCTGGACTGCTTGCACAAACAATGTAATATGTGCTGAACACCTGCTTTGTTTCTTTGGGTGTGGAATTTGGGTACGTATTAGGTAGAGAGTGCCTGTATGGTCAGCCGGATTACTTTTCCTGGACTTCCAGGGTGTTCCACAGACTGGGTGACTCTCCCTACGGAAATGGGTTTTCTCGATGTTCTGGAAGCCAGAAGTCCAAGATCAAGGTGTGGCCGGGCTGGTTTCCTCAGACGCCTCACTCCTCGACCGGCAGGTGGCCTTCTTCTCCCTCTGTCTTCAGTCTTTCCTCTGAGTGTGTCTGTGTCCTAATTCCCTCTTCTTATGAGGACACCAGTCAGATCGAGAAGGGGCCGCACCAGTAACCTCATTTAATCATCTCAATTAATTACATTAATTACCTCTCTAAAGAGCTCATCTGCAAATATAGTCACACTCGGAGGTCCTGAGGGCAGGGACGTCAACACAGGAAATTTGAGGGGACACAGTTCAGCCCATAACACCAGCTGCCCCACACGGCTGGGATGCTGTGTCTCTAACGGGCCCCCCCTGGGCAGAACCCTTGCTCGTAGGCTCTGCGTTTTCCTTGCAGGGGAAGGTGTGCATCTTCCTGGGAGGGAGAGAGCATGAGGATGTCTGCATGGATGTGTCCAGACTCCACCTTGTCTCTTTCCGCCACCGCCTGCCTGTGTATCCTAACTCGGTCTGTATGGTAGAGCTCAGCCAGGGGTCCTGATGTGCCGGGTCCTCCTAGTGAGTCTCAGGAAGTGAGTCTCCAAGATGGGGACTTTTTTTCCCTGACTAACTCTGATGGGAGAAAACATTATGTTCTCCCTCCCTCTCTCCCCCCACCCCCTCTTTCTCTCCTCTCCATGTCTCAACATACATTTCCTTCACAACAATTTTAGTTTTTCATACGATCTTACTGAGTAACAATAGTTACCACAATTAGCGCACTGGTTACAAAGGCAGGCTGTGGAGCTAACTGTCTGGTTTGAAATCCGCTTTGTCGTTCATGTTACTGGCTGTGACCACGGGCAAATTCTGGACCTCAGTGTCCTTATATGTCAAATGGGACTAATAACAGCACCAACCGCACAGGGTGAATGCAGGAAGGAACAAGTTGGTACCTACGGACCGATCATAAACAGGCAGGGCTCCGTAAGTGTGGCTGGTCAAAGCACTGACTCATCACCACACCGTTGTTTACTGAATACTGATTCTGTGTCAGACAGCATGTTAAAATTCTTCACCCACATGATTTCTTGGACTCATCCTTATGTTCCCCTTTTGGGATAAATCTTTGTCTAAAAAGACTTGCTTTCCAAAATATTTCTCCAGGAATTGTTTTCCCAAGAATTCAAATCGACAAAACCAAAACCGCACTTGCTGTTGGTTCATTACCAAGTGTCCTACACCAGCCCTGCTGTTTCTTCTTTAAGCTTCATGATAATTCTGTAATAGGGACTTCGCCCAGGCAGTGTCCGATCCTGCTTATCTGCTAGGAAGGAAAAGCTTCAAACTCCAGAGTAATTCTGACTCAACCGTCAGTATCTTTCCCCTGAATTCCCCGGGAATCTCATAACCAGAAGCGGCCAGAAGAAATACGTCTGACTTCGTGTTCTGGTTCAAATTCCATCTTCCTGTTGTGCTGTTCTCTGCTTTTGAAATGATTAGCTTTAGTGTTTAGGGGATTTTATCAGATCCCTAGTAGCTCCTTGCCATCCTGGGCACATCCTTATATCCAGGTGGCATCTCGAATTGCAAAGGATCACCAGTCCCCGAGTCCTCATTTCTACATGTCCATCCTTAAGGACACATGTAGTACGCTGAAAGTATTTAGTTGTAGATATTTCTTTTATCTTTTTAATGTTTATTTATTTTTTATTTTTGAGAGAGACACAGAGCGTGCGCGGGAGATGGGCAGAGAGAGAGGGAGACCCAGAGTCCAAAACAGGCTCCAGGCTCTGAGCAATCAGCACAGAGCCCAACGCGGGGCTGGAACTTACAAATTGCGGATCATGACCTGAGCTGAAGTTGGATGCTTACCTGACTGAGCCACCCAGGCGCCCCTAGTTGTAGATATATCTGTTCTAATTGTTATGATTTACTTCCATAGATGTAGGGACATACAGAGATGTGATTCTTCCCATGAGTAATAGGCTAATTCCTTCATAAAACACTTGCCTTTTCTGTCCTCTGTGTTGGTGGTGGAGACACAGTGGTGCCAGTGCCCACACGTGCAGGTCCACCTGGCAGTGTAGTGGACACCATGGGCGACCAATGGTGGAGTTCAGGTGTGGCTGGTTCCAGGTGCAAGCACTAGTGTTACCGGAGGGTGGGAGAGACGCTGGCCCCTGTCTCACGGAGTCAAAGGATGAATCTTGCAGACAACAGAGAGTGAGCAAAGTGGTAGAGTTTATTGAGAGAGCATATAAAGCTCTCAAGAGTGACAGGGTCCCGACTGTGTAGCCGCCAAGGATTTTTGTCCCTGACTTTTTATTGGGACCTTGTCAGAAAGTTCGTGAGACTCCACGCATGGCACCTAGCCCAGGCAGGTCTGGAATACCTTCATCTTTTTTCTCTCCAAACCCCTCCGTTTCTTCAGCCTCCCACTTGTCGCTGCAACCTGCCTCCCCGAGCCCCCCTTCTCTCTCCCTGCCTAGTGTCGCCCTTCCCCATTCACTAGGAGTGCACTGTCTGCAGAGAAGTAGAAAAGGACAAAGAAGAAGGGGAGTGGGAGGGAGGGAAAAGGGAAGGAAGAAGAACTTCAGAGACATCACAAGCAAATGCATAAGCAGGTATTTAAAAAGGGCATTTTCAAGGTAATAGGAGAAATGTGAATATAATTCTGGCAGTATATAATAGTAAGGAATTACAAATAATTTTGTTAGGTAGGTAATATGATATAACAAAGTGTTATTCTTTTTTAGAGCTTACTAAAATCTGGAATAAAATACTGTGATGTCTGGGAAATTGCTTCAAAATGTATCAGCCCAAAATGCTGGGGAAATGGACGATGTGGGGTGGGGGAGGGGAGTAGCAAAATGTTAATTATTGAATCTGGGCGATAGGGCTCATTGTATTATTCCTCTCTATTCTTGTGATTAAAATTTTTCATCATAAAAAGCTTGAAAATGTAATACGAGGGGAAACATGGAAAGTACAAATTATTTTCATCTAACGCTTCACCTCCAACATGCTTTACCACAGTACTAAATTAAGTACCATTTTCTGTACAGTAACTGTTTATATTCCTCCAAAGTATTGACTTACAAAGGACAGCCTGAGGAGAGGTCCAGAGTAAAGAGTACAGGGAAATAACAGCTAAATACAGAATTTAATTCTGGATTGGAATTACATGGGCCTGAATCTGTTTTCCTGTTTGTTATAAAGGAATCATTTGGACAATTGCCAAACATGAATAATGAAGCAGATACTGATGTAAAAAAAAAAGACAATAATAAAATCCAATTAAAAGTTGTTCTGCTTGTGTTCTCACCATGTGCCAGAAATTCTAAACAACTTTGGTGATAAAAGACTCCTTTTGTGTAATATCTGCCCTTTGGCGACTGCCTTATTTCACTTAGCCCAGTGTCAAATACCTAGAAACAGAAAACAAGCAGTTGCCGGGGCCTGGGGGAGGGGAAGTGGGGAGTCGCTGTTCAGCAGGTACAAAGTTCCAGTCTTGCAAGATGGTTACCTTCTAGAGATCTGTCTACAACCTTGTGCCTGTAGTTAACAAGACTGGATTGTACATTTTTTAATGTTTATTTATTTTTGAGAGAGAGAGAGAGAGAGAGAGCAAGGGAGGGGCGGAGAGAGAGGCAGACACAGAATCTGAAGCAGGGCTTTGGGCAAATCCAGGGCTATCAGCACAGAGCCCGACACGGGGCTCGAACCCACAAACTGCAAGATCATGACCTAAATGACTGAGCCATTCAGGCGCCCCCAGACTGGATTGTACACTTAAATAGTTGTTAAAAGGGATTCGTGTTAAGTGCCCTTATCACAGATATGCACACACACACACACACACACACACACTTTTAAAAAATAACCCTACAGAACAAAACAAATCCTCAACAGGTGATTTTGGGGCATGTTAAGATTTGTAATTATTACATGACTGTTAACAAAAAAAATATTGTGTAGAGGAGGGAATGCTAAAATATTATTTGCTCTGGCCGTTGAATAGGCTTGATACACCGTGGGCAGGAGGCAAAGGATTATAGGACATTTCTGTTACTCATTATGAAGAAGAGAAATCCCAAACTGAGACATACTCCAGTAAAGCTTACTTCCACAGTGCGTCTTTGTCACAGTCTTCTTCCTGAACTCACAATAGCAATTTGGGGCAGAGGGTCAACACGTCGGCTCTGAGCTCAGTGACCCCTGCAGTTCCCATGAAGGGTCTTTTCTCGGGAGAGCTTGCCTCCACCCTCCCGCCCCCCCCCTCCCCCCCATGTCACCATAGCTCCTCTCTGAGGCTGGAGGTGATTATGGAGTCTGTGGCTAGAAAATTCTGTCCCTGAATCTTTAATGGTGAAGCTGTTGCAGAAATGGGGCATGGCTAGCTCAGAGATCAGCAGCATCTATGCTTAATAAGAAAAGCTTGTCTCAGAGAATTTATCCATAAGATTTGTCATCTAAGCTGCTTATTAAAAGGGTGCTTAGCTGGAAAGAGAGATCAGGAAGACAGATCCTGATTAGAATTCTCGAAGGCCTCTTAGAATCCTTGTATTGATATTTCTCGAACGCTTGCTATGTTCCTGGCCCCGGGAAGGCCCTCATGGACCACAGAGGCATGCTCCATGCCTCACGGAGCTTCGATTGGATCCATGGATCCATCGTGCAGTGCTTCAGGCACAAACTGGAAAGGTACATTACCTTAAATCAAAGAACAGATGGCCCTAAGGAAAGATTTAGAGCAAACAGTAACAACACGGTGAGACGATTGCAGAACTGAGATGTGTAGAAGGTGTGTGTGTCCAGGAAGTGACCAGGGACATTTGGGGAGTGTGGGAAGCAATCAGGAGATCAGGAGAGCAAGAGGGAGCTTGCCAGGCAGGCCTGGCAGAGGAAACGTCGTGTGCAATTGGATGTTATCCTGGCAGAGAGGTGGCGGCGGCAGCTGAAATGCAGTTATAAAATAACGCCGAATACAATGTTGAGCCTTGGAGAAATGAAGTCTAGAGGCCGACACCTGAAATTAGAAAGGCAGTTTGTCTAGAGATGGAGTGGAGCTGGAAAACGAAATGTGGGTGATGGGGGAGGTAACGGGGCAGTGCAAAGGGCCGGACAGCCGGGGGTCCTGGAAGGAGTCCCTGAAGCCCCGCGTGTCTAGGTGGAAAGAAGCTCCCTCTAGCAGGTGCTTGGAGGGAAGCCGAACTGACCGCAGGGGGATCTTCTCAGGTTGCCTGGGCTGCGGAAGCTATGTACAAACCCCGAGGAGGAGGGAGGGAGAGAGGACTGTGACAGCTCATTCCCAGGTGCTGTCCCCCCTTACTGTCTCCCATGTGGGTGCCACCTCCCTGATGTGACAACCCTTCTGGAGCAGAACGGAAGTGGCTGGGCAGTGCTGTGGGTTAACCGCTGGCAGGCGTGTCTGAGAAGGGCTGGACGTCTGAAGGTTGGGGAGAATGCTCGGTCTTATTTATAAGACACCCTGTCTCTTAGACTTCCCATTTGTTGGTACCCCTGGCACTGAGTAAAAGATTAATTGTAGCCTCACTCCCAGCTCTTGTCTGAATCAGCATATATGGGTCATGGTATGTATTTTGGTCACATCACAGAGTCACCCTTCGTTTCTGACCCTGGGATTTCAGTGGTGCTGGCATTCATGGGCACTGTGGATTGAAAGAGAGGGTACCTGAAGAGAGAGAGCTTAGGAAGGACGCCAATGTATGACCACCAGAGAAAGGCCTAATGTAGTGGTCTGGCCAACCAAGTTCAAAGACACCTACTGTGCCCATGAACCATCTATCCCAAGGAGGATATCATGGCAGGTGAATTCATGGTAGGGTGTCTGTGTTGGCTCTGCTGTTAGTGTAATGATACCTGGGTACCCCACTTTTAAGGGAAGAACATAGAAATAGTAGTCCACCAAGGACATTGACCATTAGTGAACAAAAATTAATGTAAAAAAAAAACGTGACTAGGATTCTAAATCTGAAAATTCTCGAACTCTTGTAGATATTTCTTTAGCATGAGTGAGATTGATTGAGGTGTGATTTATGCATCAGAAATAGATTCCATAAAGCAGGCTGTGGGTGCATCCTCTAAGGAATGGTTTAGAACCAGAAATCTCCTGGTCCTAGAATTAAGGGTAACAGAGTAACCTGGTGCCTAAGGCAGGTCCAAGTTAAGAATAAGGGCATCCTAGCTCAGATCCCTAGGTCCTATAATAGAGGGCTAGGTGTGTGGGACTCTGTATAAGTATGAAGGGGTCTGTCTACATCCTTGTCCCATGGGTTCACATGGGATAAGGGGTCACTTGAGATGACTTCCAGGAAAGAGGTCATTAGATGGCAGAACCATTTACAGGAAACAGTCTCTCGTCTTATAATCTCCATTTACATCTCCGATTTAATTAATATAATTGTATTTATACTGAGGATGTGATCAAAGGTATAATGGAAACTCAGCTTAGACTGGAGAAGGAACAAGTTTTGTAGTTTAGAAATGTCTGGACAAGTCTTTCAAAAAGGAGGGATTGGTCCACTGGAAGCCTATGTGAATAACAGCGTAAGATGCCTCCTTGAGAGAGCTCATCCTTCCGTAAGGGGTGGGGGATTGGCAGGGTGGACCAACCCAGCAATGCAGCCGTAGTTCTTGGAGGGATGAGTGGATTCTGAGCTCAGCTGTTGTATTTTGTCTTGTTTTGTCTTGCCAGATTCTGCATCCTGGATGAGGTTCTCTGTGTTCCATTGTTCCAGGGTGTAACTACTATTTTGCTGGTTGGTGAGGAATGTATGTCATTGAACGAGCCTTTGTGCTAAAGTCTGTGTAAGAGATTGGGGATCGAGATACAGAACTGTAATTTTGCCCTCCAACACAGAGAAGGGAAGGGAAAAGCCCGGGGAAAATGTTTCCTCTTGTGCTTCATTAATAGAGGTGTCACTCTGCAGGAAACTACCTGGGAGGGATGACGGAGCCCGCTGGCCCCATCTGGCACATCGTACCGCTTGGCAAATGTAATGGTTCGGAGCAGAAGCAGCAGCGGTGGTGGGCAGGTGTTTTAGGGCCCATCAGAAGAAGAAAAGGATCCTGTGGACACAGTGGTACCCGGAGAGGCAACATCCTTGTCAGGCTGACATATAGTACAGAGTCAACAAGGGGCCGGAATATAATAAAAAACTCTATTAGAGCACATGAGTTGTCTGGCTTGTCTACAGATGTGAAAAACCCTGGAATCTCCCCAAACTATGTGTAGGAGAGAAATTTGCAAGGGGTCTAGATACTGGACTAGTCAGAGAGGCTTTAGAAAGAAGGTCTGAGAGAGGACGGAGTCACTCATTTACTTAACAAGTCAATGGAAAGTATGGAGATAAAAAAGGTAAACAATATAGGCATGATCCTTGTTCTCATTAACCTTAATATTTATTAGCATAAACTTAAAAAAAAAGTTTATTTTGAGAGAGAGCACGCATGAGCGAACTGGGGAAGGGCAGTGAGAGGGGGGCAGAGAGAGAGAGAATCCCAAGCAGGCTCCTCTGCTGTCAGTGCAGAGCTTGACGTGGGGCTTGATCCCATGAAACACGAGATCATGACCTGAGTCAAAATCAAGAGTTAGACGCTCAACTGACTGACCCACCCCGGTGCCCCAATTGTGTAAACTTTAAACAGTAAACAGTTGAGCACGTTGATTGCCTTGAGGCTAGTGTGTCAGGCTGTCATAAGAGCAGGGGGCAGAGGCCTCACCCAGCCAGGGCTTCCAGGAAATCTTTCTGGAGGAAATGACTTCTGAATTAGCATGCAGAGGAACGATTGGTCAGCTCTCCGGGTAGGTGGGGAGAGGAAGGGGGCTCTAGGTAGAGTGGTAAAGACCCAGCAGTGAAGCAGCAAAGGGCATGTGTGGGGACCTGTAAGAGATGGAAATGCCCCGTAGTTGTGAGTGAAAGAAAGGGGACTTTCACGTTGGGAAGGTAGAGACAGGTATGCAAAGACCACATCATGGAGAGGCTTGGAAGTCTCCAGTTTATACCGGCGACTTTGGCCAGGTTAAGAAAAGACACTGATGGGTTTCAAGCTGGAGACAGTGGCTTCTGGATGGGGGCAGGTGGCAACCGGGAAGTGGGGGGTGACTACTTGGAAGGTGGTTGAGGAATCCAGGTGAGAGACATTTGGTGGGCCCCACTATCATCGGTGAGGTCAGAAACATTGGTAGAATTGGTGAGGGATGGAACATCTAGAAATCTGCGGGGGGTGCGACGGATGGGGGGGTGGAAGGATGGGATGTGAGAGAGGGTGAGGCTGACTCCTGCATTTCTGGCTTGGCCGTCTGGGTGGATGGCGGGACCATGTGCTGAGATGAGGAAAATGGGAGACGGCAGATTTTGTAAACAACCCAGAACGTGCTCTTCCTCCCAGTGGCCAACATCCGGCAACAGGACCTGGAATGTGGGACAAAAGTTTGCGGAGCCACTGGAGTGAAGATGGAGGGCTCGGGTTGGGCAGCCCTGAAGCCCGGTGAGGACAAAGGGCTGCAGCCTGAGCTTGGGAGGAGCTTGTTCAGGGTCCCCGGATGTGGGGAGTCAGGGAAGGACTTCTGCCCACACTGATGGTGGAGGGAATTTTCCTCCTGCTTGTGTGTGTGTGTGTGGGGGGGGGGCTCCCCAGGAAGGAGCCTCCTTGATCTTGTGGTCCTCTTTTTGTGCAGAGAGGATTTACTGCTGGCACAGAGATACAGAGGCGTCTGACTGGTGCTGGTGGACTCCAGGGTCAGGGGGAAATTCCTCTCCTCCTTCCGGGAGACAGCGTACCCGTAGGGGACGTCTCCCTTTTCAATAAAGTCAACATTCCTCGAATAATAGATGAGCTTCAGACCCACCCCTGGGTCTTGTCGATACCAGTACAAAGCGTCATGGTTCATGTCCTGAGAACAACGCACTGTCAACTGCTTTCCAGTCCCCGTGATGAGGTGTCTTGGGGTTTGGGTCACCCTGGCTACCACGGGGACTGTGAGGGAGGGAAACAGAGCTAGAGACAGCCAAGGAGGGCATCTGCGGCTCTAGAAAAGGACTTGAGCTGAGACCTGCAAGCTATGGCCAGGTTGTGCACGTCCCGAAACTCACCTGCTCCCAGGAGACAAAGCACGACCCAGCCCAGGGGCCGGAAACCCATGGTGGCTTCACACAGGTGTCTCCTAGTCCCCGGGGCTCTAGTCGGTCTCTGTAATGTCTCCATCTCTGCAGCTTCTTGGCCCTCATTTTCAGGGGTGAAACCACTCGCCTTTCCTCCTAGGGCTGGAGTGAAACCCAGGCAGTCAGTACCGGCCGCTGCGGTCGCTCTCCTTTGAGACTGTGTATTTCTGCGCACCGGACAACGTCTCATCAGTATCCTCTTGCCCAGCTTGCAAATATTGGTGTATTTTAAACCTTTATGATGAAAACTGGTATAACATGTTGGTCACTCAGATATGCAAGAGCGTGAAACACTGTCATCAAAATTGCACTTTAGAAGTCTTCACTTCTACTCTGCAGAGAAAATTCCAAGTGTTTTCCTGTCCTTGTGTACCCACCGACTAGCCTCCACCGTTTACAAGAGGCTCACGCGTAAAAATCCCGTCAGGTCCCCAGGGCGGATTATTTCACCCGTCTGTATCCAGTTCAACATGTTAGATGCAGGACCCTTTCCCCGTTAGCACAGCACACGTAGTTGTGGGCGCGAGTGGCTGCTTTCCTCAAGGTTGGTGTTAGGCATACCTTTCTTCCTTTCCCTCTTCTCTCTCTCCCTAAAGGCAGGGGCGACGTCTGCTGACTTCAGTGACCTCACATACTTACCAGCCCACATGGTTTCTTTGTCTGCTATAGACTTACAACCTCTTTCTTGCGGTCTCCTCGTGCCGCTCCACATGGAAGCATGGATATGTCCCGGATCCTGGCTGCGACTGGCCGTCTATCTGAGTCATGGAAGTTCTGTCTGTGGCTGGGGCCATCGTGGCGTCTCTTCTGAGTTCCTGCCACACATACTGCTCCCTTTTCCGGGTCACTGTGTCCTTCCTGCATTGAGGTGACTTGCCTGGGGTTGTCCCGAAAACTTCCCCTCTTGGACACCTTTGAGTTCGTTTGTGCTTTGTTGGAGCCAGAGTATTCTTGAGGGGCCCAGGGGAGGAAGAGCGAGAAGAGACTGCCTCATCTCCCCGAAATGCTTCCATCCATTCCATCCATCTCTGGGAGGCTTCCAACCATCCATCTCTGGAAGGCTAAGGCTTCCCAGAGATTTTGCCAAATCATTGTCATCCCCAGGCAAGACGTGGGCCCTCATCCCTGTTTGGGGGCAGTGCCCAAAACTCAGAGATGGCTTTCTTGCCTGAAGTCGCCCTCAAGCTGGGGCTCCAAACTGTCACCATTCTAGGCCAGCAAGAGAGGCGTGCTTGCTCTCAGGACGGTAACTCTTCTCTAAGGAGGCGTGTTCTGTCTTCGTATGTCGCTACCAGTTCTGTTCCTTCCAGGAAAAGCATGGCAGGGAGCAGGTTTGGCTCCACTTCAGCCCTTGGTGTTTTCCATTGTCCTGAGAGTACTCAATATCCTAGCTGGGAGACAGGTGTTCTCCAGGAAGGGAAAGCAGTTTTCATTCTCAGGAGCCCTCCTCAAGTCAACAATTTCCTTGTTACTTAGTAAACCTTGTCGTCCTGAATTTCATCTTTAGAAACCTTTAACAGTTTACCCACCTCCACAAAACTAAACCCACTATTTACCTCCCATCCAGTGGGTTTTCCCAGGTTCCATGGTGCTTCCCACATCATAGAGGTGGATAATTACAATTGAAATATTTATAGTTCATCCCAAGCATTCTCCATGTTAGATTAACCCAAGATTCAGGAGGTATCTGATTCATTTTCTTAAAAATGTTTATTTATGAGAGAGAGAGAAAGAGCAGGGGAGGGGCAGAGAGAGAGGGAGACAGAGGATCTGCACGGATAGTAGAGAGCCCAATGTGGGGCTCGAACTCATGAGCCATGAAATCACAACTTGAGCTGAAGTTAGATGCTTAACCAACTGAGCCACCCAGGCACCCCCAGGAGGCCTCTGATTCTGTCGTCCTTTCCCCCAGTAGCTAATTCACTCTCCTCAGACACAAGCCGCTCCCCTCCACCACACCCCATGGCCAGTGATCTGGTCTCTCTTTTCTTTCTCTACATCAACCCAAGACTCTAAAGCAATGCCACTAACCTGAGTTCCTGATACCCTTAGATCACGAGCCAGTTCCTATACCTTCCCACCTTTCCTTCTTGAGGCTTCCTGTGACCTTTCCTTCCCAAAGGCCACCACTTTCAAGAGTTTGGGAGCTTTCTCCCAGTGTGGGGCAAACTTCTATGTCCCTAACAAAGAGACTGGAAGAAAAGAGAATCCTGTAGATGGCCAGGAGCCCTGAAATATCTCCCTCGTCTTTTGTACTTTAATGTAATGCATCTTGCTCTGTGCTGTCCATCTGTCCATGGACTTCTTCGGTGTCTGCTCTCAGCCCCCTCCTCGGGCACACTACTTAGGAAATCTGCATTTCCCATGCATTCCTTCTGGGGTAACAGTCTCGGGACAATAATACTTATGCCTGCCTCTGCCACTGAGGAGCCATTTCTTAAAAAGCCCTGTAAGGGAACACGTTTATCCCTTTAAGTGCATGGCAATATTTTTTCTATGGGTGATCCTGAGCCCACATATAGGCTGTAGAATGGTTACCACACTTCAAATCCTATTTTACTTATGCTGCAGCCATTTTAGTTCTGAGGAATTTGCTCTGCCCTATATCTTTCCCTATTATATGATTAACCTTTGAAAGACCTCATGAGAGATATTTGTATACTGGTTCTCTTTAACTGGTGATACAGTGTGCAGTTTTATCAGATTTTCTCATTTATCATTATTTGAAATGTAGTGTTCGTAATAAGGAATACGCTAGTGCCCTCTAGTGGAATCTTACTGCAATTGCCAGAAAAATAGGCTCAGAAGTTCACACCCCATAAAATGAAAATGTTCAGAGTAGATTACAACAGGGAATTAAGGTTGTAGATACAATGAAGGTTACTAATCAGCAGGCCTTGATCGAGTAGACTATCCTGGGTTATCTGGGAAGCTCAGTCTAATCACATGGGTCTTTAAAAACAGGGAAACTTGGGGCGCCTGGGTGGCATCTGACTTTTGACTTTGGCTTAGGTCATGATCTCGTGGTTCTGAGATCAAGCCCCATGTGGGGTTCTGAGCTGATGGTGCAGAGCCTGCTTGGGATTCTCTCTCTCCCTCTCTCTCTTTGCCCCTCCCTCTCCCTCTTTCTCTCAAGATAAATAAACAAACTTTAAAAGCAGGGAATCTTTTGCAGCTGTGTTTAGAGGGAGACGTGAATGTGTAAGAAGGGTCAGGGAGATAGATAAAGATAAAGGTGGGGAGTAAAGGTAGAAGCGGGGAGTCACAAGGCAAGGGTGCTTGATTTTCTCCTAGAGCCTTCAGAAAGAAATCAAACTCACAAACCGCAAGATCATGACCTGAGCCGAAGTCGGACGCTTAACCGACTGAGCCACCCAGGCACCCCAGGTATTGGACTTCTAACCTCCAGAACTGTAAGATAACAAATTTGTGTGTGTGTATTAAAAAATATATGTACTTATTTATTTTGAGAGAGAGAGAAAAAGAGAGAGAGCGAGTGAGTGTGAGCAGGGGAGGGGCAGAGAGAATTCTAAGCAGGGCTGCTGGGCCACCTTGTGGGTGGGGGTGGGGCTCACGAGGGCAGAGTCACCATGTACCTTGGGTTTGCCATTTTTTTTTTGTTCAGAGGATGTGGCCGCATTGATAAACTGCTGGTGCGGAGGGACTTGGGTGTCTCGGTTACTGCTGGAACATTCCAGGGACGGGGGAGCTCATTCTTTTCCTCCTTTCCCTCTCTCTCCTCTTTCTGTCTCCTTTTCCCTCCCTCTTTCCATCTGCATGCTTGAGTGTGTTTGTGTGGTCACCTTGCAAGTGGGTGGAAGCTTCAAAGCCAAGGGACTTCTGCTGAGATTCACCATAACAGCACATTCTAATCTCCTGCTGTTTGGAATGTGACTTCCTGTGTCCCATGTCACAACCTCCCTGCCTTCTGGGCAGCAGCACCTTGGTGGCTCTGAGCTACTCCATGCTGGCCGCTGACTGTTCACACCAAAGGCAGAATTCTTTCCAAGAGAATAGGCCCCTGAGGCTGGCAGTGACTCTCTTCTGGAACATTCTGGTCCAAAGCCTGTGCAGAGGAGGCATTTGCAAACATGGAGCTCGCCAAGAGCAGGAACTGGCAGCATCTGCCTTTAAAAATGGCATCATCTGATTCAACCTCCTGTCCTTATTATCCCTCTGCCTCTTCTTAGGCTTCTCCCGGAGTGACTTTCTTCAACAGCAGCCTTCTTTCAGGGGCTCAGGAGTGGGGCTCTCTCTGTGTTAGTTTCCTGTCACTGCTATACCAAAGTATCACAAACTCAGTGGCTTGAAACAACGTATGTTTAGAAGTTTGGGTTCTCAATGGGTTGAAATCAAGGTGTAGCAGGACCCTATGCTCTTCTGGAGCCTCTAGGTGAGAATCTGTTTCTTTGTCTTTTCTGGCTTCTGGAGGCTACCTGAGCTCCATGGCCCCTTCCTTCCTCTTCATTAAAAAAAAAATTATTTAATGTTTATTTATTTTTGAGAGAGAGAGAGAGAGAGAGAGGGAGCGAGCATGAGCAGGGAAGGGGCAGAGAGAGAGGGAGACACAGAATCCAAAGCAGGCTCCAGGCTCCAAGCTGTCAGCACAGAGCCTGATGTGGGGCTCAAACCCACAAACCATGAGATCATGATCTGAGCCGAAGTCAGATGCTCAACCCACTGAGCCACTCTGGCGCCCCCTCCATCTTCAAACCCAGTCACAGAAGGTGGAGTCCTTCCCACATCACTCTGTAAGGACCCATGGAACTGCGCCCACCTGGATAATCCAGAATAATCTCACCATCTATCTCAAGGTCAATTGGTGTGCAAATTTAACTGCATCTACAGATGTAATTCTCTTTTGTCATGGAAGGCAATATATTCAGATTCTGAGCATAAGGAAATGAATACTTTGGTGGGGGGGGGGCATTATTGGGCCCACTAGGAACCCTTAACCAGAAAAGAAAGGTAAGGTTGGGAACTGTTTAAACTTAAGGAATGTAATTTTCAGGGGGAGAAGAGGAAGCAAGCCCAGGACCCAGTCACTGTGGACACTGCTGAACCATTTATCCTTTCCTTTAATGGACATATAATGAATACCAATTGGGTAGCAGGTTTTAGACTATCTTTTAGACTATGGGAATCCAGGCACGAACAAAAAGGACAATGTTTCTGTCTCTAGGCTGATAATATTTAATATTGATTGTTCATGGTACTTGTATCCCAAGCACAGAGGAAAATTCTGGGGAAGGACTGATGGCAATACGTGTCTTCTTACATTGAAGATTTTGTAGTCCAATGGGAAGTTAGCCATACCAATAATCATTTTAACTTGGCATCTGCAGGAAGGAAGAATTGTGTAAGTAAGGTGTAGTGAGAGTACAGAGGAAGGAGCTCACGATCTTGGGAAAACAAAGCACATTTTAGATAGTACTATTGTAAGTGAGATTTTGAAGAGCAAAATGAGTTGAGGTCATTCAAGGGAAATGCTATGTGCTGCATGTTTGGAAATAGCTGGAGTTCGATGTTGCTAGAGTCAAGTGTGTGAGAACATGAGTGCCGGGAGGTGTGGGTGGATTTTCTAGAAGGGCTGTGATCACACCTTATATATGCAGGAAGTTTTGTCCACCGCCACACATCTCTGTCCTGGGGATTCACTTCTGTGTCTTCCGAAACCCACCACCATACCCAGGACTCTCTTGACCCTTATCAAGCTTGAGAACTAGAAAAAGTTTTAGTAGATGGAAGGAAAAAGAGCACTTGTCAGCATAGTACACATGTGCTTTAAGAAGTGGTAAACCTAGGAAGACAGAAGGGCGGGAAATATCTCGAGTGTCATTTGGAGGCCGGATCTGGTCAGGTCACTTGGTTTCCTCCTCCTGTGAGAAGACCTGAAGATTCTGAAGCACGGACCTCTTCCAGGTACATACACCACATGGGTAGGTCTTCCCTAATGCCCAACTGTGATGGACCTAATGGAAAAAGAGATCCATAACTCAAGAGGGAAAAATAAAGAGCTTTTTATCATTATTCTAGACTCTAATGAGAACTTGACATTCTAATGCAAGGATATCTTTCTTGTAAGGTATTTAGTTTCCTTCCTTTCAAATTGTTTAAAAGGATTGTCATACGTTTTTTTCCCCATGCTAATATATTTAGCTTTTATGTCTGATAGACCACAGAGAGCCACGGACGGATGCAGCGGAAGGGAGTGACATGGCCGGGTTCTTGCAGTCAGGACGATGGCACTTGGTACTGGGAGGCTTATACCGCATTAGATGGGGGAGGCTGGAGCTGGAGAAATAGCTAAAGAGGCTACTAAATTTACCTGTGGAGCTGATTAGAAGAGCATGAACATGGCAGTGGTTGCACTGAGAGAATGGATGAAGAGAAAGGTTATGTAGGAGTTAGAAATCAAAGCACTTGGAGACGGATTGGGTGTCCAGGGTAAAGGAGAACGAGAAATGTAGGACAACTTCAATCTCATGCAAGCAAATGCCTCACGCGTCAATTCACCAAATCGGCAAACCAGAAGGGTGGCTGTGGGTCAAAGGTGACACGTTGTGTTTAAACTCCAGGAGGGAGTAGTCAGTTGGTGTCCTCAATGGACTTGAGTTGAAATTAGTAATTGGGGTGGAGGGGACAGATCTAGAACTCATTAATTACAGAGTGGGATTCTTTATGCTCCCAGCCCCCATCTTGGGATGGTGGAAGGCAGCCACCTTGTAGAGAAAGACAAAAGACTGATAACTTCTCAGAAAGTAGCTTTTCTGTCTAAGAAAGTAACTTTTCTCTCCTCTTCCAATGATCACTCTCCATCTATGGCAGCAGGTGGAATTCAGTCCTGCTTGACTCATTAGTACTTGGGTTGCCCTGACAAGAGCTCTGTTGTCTGATCATGGAAGAGTAGGTCAAGTCAGGAGAAAAACAATTTGCTGCCCGAGACACTGATCAGTATCCAGATGATGCTCCAATTTCTTCTCCAGGAAACTTTCACAAAGTGGCTGATAACAAAACTAAAATCACATCCAATAATGTCCTGCTAACTGGATCCTGATATCTGTTGTTTCCCCGAGGCCCCACATCAAGGTTGTTCACTTTCTGACTCATTGGAATTTCAAGAGATTATACTACCTCCCCCAAATAATCAATGAACTGTTAAGTTATTTCCATGTCAGGTTACCTCAAAATTCTTAGTAACGAAGCTTATTACAGATCGCTTTCCCTCTGCCCACCGAGTTTATTCTCTTCAAAAAAGTTCTCTCAACTCTCACTCCATCCTTTTCATGGGCAGCTCTTCTGGTCTCATCTCTTGTCTCTTTTCTCAACCCAGAGACTAAAACGATATGGTTCTTTAGCCTGAGGCTTTGGTGTCCTTCCAGTAGGAACTAGATCTTTCTTCTTCCCCATTCCTTCCTGTAACTTCTCTTTGCTCCCTTTACCAAGGGCCACTCCATTCTACTTTTATTCTGTGTCCTTGATAAAACAATAGGAAGAAAAATTGATCTATTGTGTGTCCAAGACTCAGAAACATCTTTCAAGTAGTTCTGAATTCTAATTTAGTGTATTTGGTTGCATGCTCTCTGAATTTCCTGTCCGGATACTTTTGGTATTTGTTCTCCTTTGGTGTGGTAGACGGAATGCTAAGAACAACGCCCAGGGTCCCTTGCCCACGTATTAGCCCCTCCTCTTTGGGCATAGGTGGTACCTACGGATATGACAACTTGTCACTCCTATGATTGTTTTACAGTATTTGGCAAAAGGGATATTATCCAGATGACCCCATCTTACTCTAATCACATGAGACCTTTCAAGGCACAGTTTTCTCCAGCTGGTAGCAGAACAAGGGGGTCAAAGAGCTTTCTGGGGGCATAAGTAGGATTTGATGTGCATTTCCGTCCTTGAAGATGAAGGGGACCAGAGAGAGAATGCAAGGAACTGAGGGCGACCCCAAGTGACCACCAACAAGGAAACAGGATCTTATTCCTACTACCGAAAGTAAGTGAATTTTGCCAATAATAAGAATGAGCAGGGAGGAGGAGTGGGCTCCAGAAGGGAGTGCAGCCAGATGACATGGTGGTTTCAGCTGACCTTGAGCAGAGAGCCCAGCCCCACCACCCTCACCTTCCCACATGCCGAGGTGTGGGATGATGAATCGGTACTGTTGCAACCCGTCTAATTTGCAGTGATTTGTTACACCGCAACAGAAAATGAATACAGTTGATTATCACCCAACATTTGCCTTTGGGGAACTGCGCAATGAGCCTGCTGCGTCTCTGATCTACCTACTCCGCACCACATGTTTTCGTTTTCAACATGACACCTGCATCTACCCAAGTGAGGTTCTGCTCCCTAACTATCCCTGTGAACAAACACATTTTGTGTCTCTTATTACCTACTGCTCTCCCTTCCACTACCTTTTTCTCCTTCTCGGTAATCCTGAGTTCACGAGTTGTCTGAGAACTTGTCATCACCCTCTGCATCTACATTACTCACGCTCAGGAGTTCACATCGGAGGAAGCCCCCCTCCCGACTTATTTTCCTGTATGACTCAATTATTGAGAGACGCCATCGTAGAATCTTTGAAGGATCTTTGCAAATCTGAGGGTCTTTTTCTTTACTTGATCAGGCTTCAGTTTTATCAAAATTCCCCTACATCTGTATCTGAAAATTGAAGTTCGCATTAGGAAATATTCACTTTGGGTTAATGCCCTCTGGTCTAGTGTAATATCAACCAGGGGTAAAGATTTTGATTATGACAGGAAAGATGTCTTAGAGGGACAAGAATGGGGAAAAAAAAGGAAGCAAGGAATATTAAAGTCAAGGCAGGGATTCCATACAATCTCGTGTGATAACTTTCCCTAATTTGGGTTGGGAATCTTTTTTTTTTTTAATTTTACAATTTTTATTCATTTTTGACAGAGAGAGAGAGGGAGAGAACGAGTGGGGGAGGGGCAGAGAGAGAGAGAGAGAATCCGAAGCAGGTTGGACGCAGGGCTGGAATTCACAAACCACGAGATCACGACCTGAGCCAAAGTCAGAGGCTTCACGGGCTTAGCCACCCAGGTGCCCCACGGTTGGGGAATCTTGAAGGCAGCGTCCCCTCCCTCCTTGGTTCGCCTCTTTCTTGTGCAGAGAGGATGTGGCTGTGCAGCGCTGTGGATAAACTGCTCGCGCAGAAATACACAGATGTCTGATTGGTGCTGGCAGAGTCCAGGGTCAGGGGAAAATATGGCAACTCATTTCGAGAGACGTGATACCCCTCAGGGACGTCTCCTTTTTCAAAGGCTTCAGTACCAGTTGAGTAGTAGATCAGCTGCAGGCCAGATCCAGGGTCTTGGCGATACCAGTACATTGAAAAGTGATTCATATCCTGTGTGCACTGGAGGGTTAATTTCTTTCCTGTCCCCAAGATCTTATGTCTTGGGAACTGTGTGACTACAGCATCCTTGAGGCCTGTGGCAGAAAAAAAAAAGTGGTCAAATAAAGGCAGAGCCTGGGGAGGGGAGACTGACGCTACCGTCCTGAAAACACGTTCTCTGGGTGGAGCCTGGGAAGACGGTGACAGGTGCCCAGGACTCACCTGCTCTGACGAGACAAGGGACAGCACAGCAGAGGAACCTGGTGCTCATAGCAGGACCTGATGAATGGTGCCGTCTGGTGCTGTGATGAACTTAGTCTCTGAGGCCCACACTTTTTCAGCTGCTTCCTGGCCGGAGACCACACCCTCCTCCCTCACTGCTTCAGAGGAGAATCAAAAGCCCCTTAGGCTTAATAGAATGTGGTTGGTTTCCTTCATTTAGGTCACACAATCATGTATGATGTTCTCTTAAAGCATTAGCATGGCAGGTTTTTTTTGTTTTTTTTCGTTTTTTTTACCTCTATGAATTCTAATTTCCCTTATATGATATATCCTTTCTGATATGGTGGGTTCGTGTTTTTAGAATTTTTACCAGACCCGGGGAACCTGGGTGGCTCAGTCAGTTGAACGTCCAACTTTGGCTCAGGTTGTGATCTCATGGTTCATGAGTTCAAGCCCCACATCAGGCTTGCTGGGTGTCCCCCTGTCTCTCTGCACCTCCCCCAGTAGTGCGCTCTCTCTCTCTCTCTCAAATAAAAAATAAAATCAAATAAAAGCATTAGAATTTTTACCAGACCCTTATTGTGAGTTGAGCAGTGTTGCATGAACCCTTGAGGATTTTCTCCAAACACTTCTCTGGAAACTCACTTTCTCATGGGAAACCATGGTACCTCTCTCTGCGGCTTGAAATTTTACTGTAAAAGTACTCTGATTTTAGCCAGGCTTAATTGTCTTCATTTCCATGAATTTCCACCATATAATCTCGGCATGCTTTCCCCATAACGCCTGTGTTTCCTGGGCTGTGAGCAGGTTGTGGTGGAAGGAACGGAACAGGAAAAGGTGCACAAACACAGGAAAGTCTGGTAGGTGCCTGGAACATGCTCAGAGGTGGTCTGGATCTGTTGTAGGAACCTGTTTTACCGGAGGTTTACCAGTGGGGACAAACACTTTGCAGGCACTGGTAGTTGTTGATCCCTTTGGGTGACCTCGTAACTGCTCTCAAAACTGCTTGCCTGGGGAAAAAAAATTTTAGGGAAATTGTGGGATGTGAGTCACCACAGATGAACTGAAGTTCCAATGTCATAGATGTGGCTTTCCGCTGTTTAACGCTATTTCTAGGAAGATTTTTTTTTTTTCTCAAATTCTGGGCCACCTGTGGAGGTGGCTGTGGATCGTCATAGAATGCTAGCACAGAGCGCAAAGATGGGTCCAGGGCCTGAAGAAACCTCCTCCTTCTTCCAGGAGGCACTGCACGCATCAGGGAATCTTCTTCGGTGCGGCCAGCAGCAAGTGAGCTGTGGATCAGCTGTAGCCGCAACCCTGGGACTTGGTCACTCCAGAACATTCTGTTACAAGCAAAGTCCTAAAGACATTCAAACAAAAGCTTCCCCTCCCCCCCCCCCCCCCTTCTGGATTTCCTGAATATTCAAGTGACCTGGGAGAGAAGGAGGCAGAAGTGATAGGCAGGGTCCACCAGGAAGGTCGTTTTGGCCATGAAAAAAAAAATAAGGTTTATGCCAGAGCCTAGAAATCCCAGTGTGTGAGTTTTCCTTGCGCTGCATGACCTCACCCGCTCCCAGGAGACAAAAAGCTGGTTCCTCAGAGAAGCCCGCTTCCCAAGGCATGATAAAAGAAGTGACGTGTCGTCTTCCAGCTCTCATCAGCCTGTAGGTGGTTTGCCTGTGATGTCACTGTCCCACCGACGCCCATGGTCCCAGATCCTGCAGAAATGGAGTCCTTCCTTCTCATCACAGAGCATCACCCAGCTAGGCTCCACTCCTCTGGGCAATTCAGATGGGGAGACGTGGTTGTTCTTTTGGGTTTATACATGCTATTCCTTTGCGTTCTTTCTGCCACAGACATAGTTTTTCATCGCCAGCATTCTTTGACGACCACTACTGCCTCTAGGTTAGCGGTTACTATGGAAGGCTCTAGAGGGAAACTGCCTGGATTCGAATACTGGCTCCGCCGCTTACTTTCATCGTAGGTGAGCAAACGAACCGTTTCGTGCCTTAATTTTACTGTCACTAATTCGTGCCAATGAAAGCGTGTGCCTCGTGGAGATGCTGTGAAGATCGAATGGGTTAAAATTCAAACGTTAAGAGGTTGTAACAAAGCCCCGTATAAAGTACCCACTCATTAAGATCGAGCTCGCAAAATGGTTAACTAGAAGCGCTGCTACTGATGTTACCGCTACTAACATCATCATTTATTATTGAGTCAAATTTTTGTGCTGGGGGTTGCGTTAGGCAGTCCATGCACGTTTTCTCGACTAAATAAAAACTCTGGGAGATACATATTACTGACTCCATTCTATAGACTAAGAAATGTCTTTAGAGAGGCTCAGTACCTTGGTAAAACTAGCAAGTGGCCAGGTAAGTCGAATTCCAAAACCTGTATTTTCAACTATTAATAATGAATTTCTCAAGGTTTCTCTCTCTCTCTCTCTCTCTTTCTCTCTCCTTCTCGTTCTCTCTTAAGAGTTTGACTGGAGTCTTATGCCTTCAGGAATTATTTTTCAATTTACTCTAACTTCTAAAACTAAAAGCATACTTAGTATGCTATCTCCATCTGCCTGAAATGCAAAATATTCTTTACTCTCTGGTGTCCTAGGCTAACTCTGTCTATTCTTGCTGCAAACCTTGAGCATACTTTCGGCAGATGGCTTGCTCAAGCCCATTTTTTTCTTTCTAAATTCTTGGTGGATCTCTTTTCTTTCTTTCTTTCTTTCTTTCTTTCTTTCTTTCTTTCTTTCTAAATATATTTTTTAATTTTTTAATTTATTTTTGAGAGAGAGAGACAGCATGTGAACAGGGGAGGGGCAGAGAGACAGGGAGACACAGCATCTGAAGCAGGCTCCAGGCTCTGAGCTGTCAGCAACGGAGCCCAACACGGGGCTTGAACTCATGAACCTGCGAGGTCGTGACCTGAGCCGAAGTTGGTTGCTTAACTGATTGATCCACCCACGTGCCTCCTATTTCTTATTTCTAAACAAATATCTTCAGCCTTTAGCAAGTCTGAAGTGATTCCAAGTACTTTCTTATCATGCCGAGGCATCCTTGTTAACCAGGTTGGGCTCTTATTATGAGAATTAGGATAGAATTCTGAAGAATTTTGTCTTCATGTAAACATTTCTGTTTATAGTAAATACTTCATCCAACTGATATTTCTGTTGTAGCGATTTCTGTTCCTTTGGCTACCAGTTTGCTTCCAGTAAAGGAGAAAGTTGCAGGGAATGTGATTCTGGGAATGTGCATGCTGCTAAATGCCCCATAAACTCTCTTCCCACCTTTCATTTTTATTGGGGCTGCTTTGTTGCTGGGATGGTGATGGTGCACGTATTTCTCTTAGGACCATTAGCCACTGTTCTGCTTAGACTTTCTATCTGCATTAGAGTCAGTTTTGTTAGACTGCATTTTCCTAAAATGTGATCCATTTCATTTAGGCTTTGAAGTTATTTGTGGAGAATTGTACAATATACTGTTTTTAAAAATGTACTCTATTTTGATGATTTCCCCTTGTCATTCCTTATTTAGTATATTTGTTCTCCCTGTCTTTTAGTTGACAAGCAATTTTCTATTTTTCCCAAGAACTTATTATGTATTTCTTAGTTCTACTGTTTCAAAATTTTCTACCACATTAGCTTCTGCTTTTGTGTTTATCTATCAATCTATATCTATCTATCTATCTATCTATCTACCTACATACCTACCATTCCCTTTATATTGACTTTTTCAGGTGCTTTTTATTTCTTCCTGTGGATTCAAGGTACTGTCAGTATCATTTTCTTTCAGCCTGATGGCCCTAAGATTTTTCTGTAAGGCAAGCCTGCTAACTAGTAATCTCCTATTTTTTGCTTATCTGGGAATGTCTTTATTTCACCTTTGTTTCCAAAGGGTATCTTTGTTGGGTATAGAATTCTTAGCGACTTTTGTTTGTTTCTTGCTACATGTCACACTATCTTCTGACCTCCATCATTTCAGCCATATTGCTGGTCTCCTACACATGATGAGTCATTTTTCTCTGGTTGATTTCAATATTTTCTCTGTGTATTTTGGCTTTCTCAAGTTTGACTATAATATCTAGATGAGTATCTCTGTGTTTATTGTACTTAAGAGTCATTAAGTTTCTAGATTCTCTTGATTAATGTTTTCAATGACTAGAGAAATTTTTGGCCATGAATTCTTTGCTCCTCTTTCTCTTGCTCCTCTCTTTCTGAGATTCCCACTTTGCGTATATTAGTAAAGTTGGTGGCATCCGATAAATTTCTAAATTTAGTCCATTTTTGTGTAAAGAGCATTTGCATGGGCAACACTGGGGTGTCTCCTGACACATAGCAACAGAGTTCCAAAATGCATGAAGTAAAAACTGACAGAAATGACAGAAGACATGAACATATCAAAACTATAGTTGGTGGTTTCAATACCCTACCTTCAAAAAATTTTTAAAAATTTTTTTTAATGTTTATTCATTTTTGAGAGACAGAGAGAGATGGAGCATGAGTGGGGAAGGGGCATAGAGAGAGGGAAACACAGAATCCGAAGCAGGCTCCAGGCTTTGAGCCGTCGGCACAGAGCCCGATGTGGGGCTCGAACTCACGTGCTGCGAGATCATGACCTGAGCTGAAGTCGGATGCTCAACCGACTGAGCCACCCAGGTGCCCCTCTACCTTCAAAAATTGATTGCACCAACTAGACAGAGAACAAGTCAGGGTAAAGAGACTGAACAACACTATCAACCAAGTTGATCTAACTGATGGTTTTAGAACACTCTACTCAACGACCAAAGAATATGCATTCTTTTCAAGAATGTATAGAATGTTTTCCAATATAGACCACATATTATGCCATAAAATAATCTCAGCATGTATAAAGGGATCGAGAGAATGCAAAGTATCTTCTCAGATCAAATTACTTAGAAATAAACAACAGAAAGAAATTTGGAAAATTCCCAAATACTTGGAAATTTAACAACATACTCTTAAATGAATCATGGATTACAGAAGAAATCTCAAAGAAAATTATATTTTTTTTAAATTTTTTTTTTAACTTTTTTTTTGGGGGGGGGGGACAGAGAGAGACAGAGCATGAACGGGGTAGGGGCACAGAGAGAGGGAGACACAGAATCGGAAACAGGCTCCAGGCTCCGAGCCATCAGCCCAGAGCCCGACGTGGGGCTCGAACTCACGGACCGCGAGATCGTGACCTGGCTGAAGTCGGACGCTCAACCGACTGCGCCACCCAGGCGCCCCTTATATTTTTTAACTGAAGAAAGAAATATAAAATATGAAATCACATGGAATGAAGTAGTGATTAAAAGAATATTTATAGCATTAAATGGCTACATTAGAGAATAAAAAAAAAACAAAGGTCTGCATTCTAAGCTAAATTTCTTCCTTCAGAAACTGTAAAGAGAAGCAAAAAGTATACCAAAAGTAAGAATAGGGAAGGAATAATAAAGATCCCATTTGGGGTCAAATAAACAGAAAACAGAAAAACAATGAGGAAATCCATGGAACTAAAAGTTTGTTTCTTGAAACAATCCACAGAAGTAATGAACCTCTAGTTAGACTGAATAAAAACGCAGGGGACAAGTCAGTCCTCAAATGTGGAATTGGCCATTCTCCATCTTCGTAGAGACTCACCCAGGTTTAGTTTTCTACCCACACCGTCATTCAGACCGCACTGTCTTCTCAGGGCCGAGGAGTCTGGGAAAATCTTCGGTGGCTTTTGTAGTTTCAGATGAGGTTAAGGTGGGGCTTCCCCACTTTTTTATGCAGGCTGTAGGTGCCTGTGTAGCACTGTGGATTCACTGCTGGCACAGAAGTACAGAGATGTCTGTGAGGGGCTGGTGGACTCTAGTGTTAGGGGAAAATGCTCCTTCCTTATTCTAGAGACGGTTGATCCGGAGGAGGCCTCTACTTCCTCCGTGGTATTAATACCATATGAATAATGGATTAGCTGTAGTGCCTTTCCTCGGTCTTGACGATACCAGTACATGCTCTCGTGGCCCATAGTTTGAGAACATTCCAGAATAATCTTCTTTCCTGTTCCTGAAACGTAGTGTCTTGGGGTTTGGGAGACACTAGCATCCACGAGACCTGAGAAAAGGAGACACAAATTGACGACAGGGTCCCGGGTGGACCTTGATGCTGGAACCAGGTTCAAAGCCAGAACAGGGGAAAATGTTTCTTTCTGATTTTAAAGAAATCTGTGTCAGTGACTTACCAGTGCCCAGAAGGTAAAGGGCCACGTAATAGAAGAGCCTGACAGCCATGGCACAGTTAGAGCAGGAAGGGTGTCTCCCAGTTCTGGGGAAGAGGGGTAGGCTCTTGATGAAGTCACCACGTGACAACACAGTCCCTGCAGATCATCTGGGCCCCACAGCCATCCTGTTGACATAGCGGTGTCATCTGTCTCCCTTTACCTATCAAAGGACTGATATTTCTGTTTACTTTTCTCATGCCAAGTAGGCTTGATGCTTTGCTGGTTTATCTTAAGTCTCTACTCTTTTTGCAAAACATTAGATTGCAATCATATCACAAGCTACGAAAGGGAGGACTGCAGAGCTTTGAAAGACCACAACAGGAAGATGTGATCTAGTTGGGAAGGTCGGGAAAGGAAGGGCTGTTTGGGGTGAGCTGAAGGATGAGCTGGAATGGATGCTGCAAAGCTGAGAGAAGAGCTCAAAACCAGGGCCCAGGGAACAGGGCGGCTGGATCAGACAGGGCACAAGAGACCGTGTTGGGAGGATTACACGAGGGAACACATTTAGGTCACACGTGGGAAGGGCTTAGGGCGGCAAGCAACATGTGCTGAGTTCTCCAAAAAATGTACGGTCATTGTCAGGTGCTAATTACATTGCTTTCTTGGTCTTGTTTCTCATGGACTTGGGGTTCAGATTTTGCTGACTTTATCAACTTAGGCTCCATTTTATCAAGTTCATCTTTCTCTTCACTGCACCATCAATCATGATAGAATAGAAAATTCAGACCTGCAGTTCTTTCTAATACATGCTTTGGTAACACTGGCTAAAATATTTTGGGTGCTGTCGCAGTAAACAGCATCCACACCAAGTACTGTCCTCTTTCCCCCATTTGTTTTCAACAGAAAAGTCTGTAGCTTCAGTCATGAGTCACAAAGATTAATCCCAGGACCCCTTCCCCCTTCCTCTGCCTCTTTTTGCCCTGGTTCACTGGGATTCACAGGTGACAGTCACTCAAAATCTTGCTTAGCTGCTGCTGACCCGGGATTTGGAGCTGACGGATGACCTCTTCAGACTTTATGCATTTTTTTGAGTTTATATATTTATTTTGAGATACAGAGAGAGAGAGAGAGAGAGCGAGAGAGAGAGAGCTTGAGCATGATCAGGGGAGGGGCAGGGAGAAAGGAAGAGAAAGCGAATCCCAAGCAGGCTCCACACTGTCAGCGAGAGCCTGATGTGGGGCTTGAACTCATGAATTGTGATATTGTGAGATCATGACCTGAGCTGAAATCAAGAGTCAGATGCTTAACCAACTGAGCCACCCAGGTGCCCCTGGTCTTTATGTATTTTATGTATGACACTGCACACTCGTGTTCACTCTTGGTCTCTCATACATCCCAAAAGAATATACCAATTTTGACTTACCAAACCCTGACATCTTCTTGTCTGTGAAAGCCTTCCTTTAGACAAGGGTGATCATTAAAATTGAACAACATTCGGTCTTTGCTTTTACTTTGAAAGCTGGTCTTGCCTTAATAGGTAGCATCTAGGAAGAAAAAAGTAATAATGAAATTTTACTGCCCCCTGCTGAAAAAAAATGTGAAAAGGATGAATAAACAGAGATTTGGGAAGGGTTTTCTGATGAATTTTAAAGAAATAGGAAGGGGGGAGGCCCCAAGTTGTTCTAAGTGTGAAGATTTAAGAATGAGTGATGAACGGATGAAGACGCCAGCAGTAACTGGGTGTAAAATCTGATTCTCACAGAAGGAATTAAAGAAAGACAGAAGAACTTGGGGCAGGTCTTGGGCTGGGGCAGATATGAGAGGCTCGGGTCCCACTCGGATGAAGGAGTATTTGAAGGCAGAGATGACTCTCCAGCCCTCATTTCCAGGGCAGGAATAATCCATGCATGGCCCACCTTCCTGGCATAGTTCAGGAAGTGTCTGGAGCAGCTGCTGAGAATTTCTCAGTGTCAACAAGGAAGGCCACAGCAATGATCAAAGACAATTGTTATGTATGCCTCCATACTTTGGGTCCAGTAAAGCACCTTCTTTCATTTTCCAATGTTCTTAGTCTTCCTCTAGCATTATGTTTAACCAAACTTATTTTCTTTCTTTTGAGGAGAGGACTTGTAGGTGGGGAGTGTGGTGGACTTAAGTAAACATGCCCCAGAACTCAGAAAACGTGCTGCTTGCAAGAAAATCCCAAAGAACTACTTGGAAGATGTATATGAGTCTATTTTTCTTTCCTTCCTCCCTCCCTTCTTTTCTTCCATCTTTCCTTTGCTAAGTCAGACATTATACACAGTTCTAGGGATATAAAATTGGAGGGACATCAGTCTTCTTTCAAAAAAAAATTTAAGTTGATTTATGTATTTTTGAGGGAGATAAGAGTGTGAACAGGGGAGGGGCAGAGAGAGGGGAGAGAGAGAGAATCCCAAGCAGGTCCTGTGCTGTCAGCACAGAGGCCAATGCGGGGCTTGAGCTCACAAACCGTGAGATGATGACCTGAGCCAAAATGAGAGACTCTGAAACCAACTGAGTACGCAGGCACTCCTGGAGGGACATCACTCTTAAACTAGAGAATATATAGACTCGGTGAGAGTCAGTCTAGAATACAATAAGTATAGTATCTGGAAGGGATAAGAGCTGAATCTTCTCTGTCCACGGGAATCTCAATAGCCGTTACAGATTAAGCTCATCTCTGAGCTAAGAATTAAAAGCTGTGCAGGAGTGAGCCAGCAGTGAAGAAGTAAGTCCATCTCAGATGAGAGGGAACATTTGCAAAGGTACAGTTGTCCAACTGGCCTTGGCCTCGTCAGGGAAATGTAAGGTGTTTCAGCTGAGCTAGAGTCTAAAGGGCTGAAGGGAATGTGGATGATTTGGCTGCATTTTCAGACACAGATCTTTTCATGAAAGGCTTTGTGTACCGTGTGAAGAATGCCACATGCAATCAGGCTGGTGGCAACATCTAAGACCGAGTAAAGCAGAGGAAGTAAGAGGCTGATAGACCGTCAAGAAGGGCACCGAGGTTTTTTTCTGGGGAGTGGATGATCAAAGTCTGCACTGGAGTAGAAGCGCCAAGGAAGGAAAGGAGCAGCTGAATCAGATAAACATGTGTATTGAAGACTGACGTGTCCCCTGTATCTCCCTTCAGGTGTGAAGGACAGTTTCCCCATCCATTAGGGGTGCTGCTGGCTGACGGCCCTCCTTATGAATGGTCTCAGCCGTCCCCACCACCTGCGGGCGTGCCCTTTCTCAGGGCAACACATTCACACTGACATTGTTGCAAGGAGAGTGGGGTATAAGACCTGGCCCCCTCACCTCCACCTCGGGTGGTTCTCAGGGCCACCCTATGGCTCAGCTAAGGCTTTTGCTAAGGTTGCAGAACAGCCCGGCTTCTCAGTCCATCCTTCCTTCTTTCCCTTCTACTTATGTTGATCACAACGGCATTTTTTTTTCAATATATGAAATTTATTGTCAAATTGGTTTCCATACAACACCCAGTGCTCATCCCAAAAGGTGCCCTCCTCAATACCCATCACCCACCCTCCTCTCCCTCCCACCCCCCATCAATCAATGACATTTTCTAATAACCCACTGAACACTGATCTCCCCTAACGAAGTCTGCTTTCTAGAAAACCAAACCTATGACAATATGAAATACAGAAGTAATAGATTTGCAAATGGATTTAATGAGAGCTTATGGAAGGAGGAATCTAGAATGGTGGTTTAAGACTGAGAAGAAACACAGGGTTTGGGCCAGAATGGGTGCATGTAGGGGAGAGGGGATGATAAATTCAGCAGTAAATCACTTGAGTTTGAACTGTAGAGCAGGTCCAGGAGACAGTTGAGTCTACCAGTTTGGAACTTGTGAAGAAGTTGTCATGATCATGAGTGGGAAGGTTAAGGATGCATATCTATACTAAGAGGAAAAGAAGGCAGAAGAAAAAGTCCTAGGAAAATCTACTAGACATATCTAGTAAATAATTAAAGGGTACAGTTAATAGTTTATGAGAGAAGAATTATTATTACAGAATGAGGCTTCGATGAAGTGTGCATAGAAAGCAGAGAACAAAACTCTAGCAAACTGACCTTTTAAAGGGAAAGCAGATGAGCTAGAACTCATACAGGAGATTTTTTTTTAAAAAAAGGTGTGACATTCTTCTCAGATCAGAACATGTAGAAAATGAAATAACTTGGGTTCTTTGAGTGAACTGTCACTGAGTCATGGATTCTTTTGCCAAAATAATTGAGGCTCGTGGAGTACAGAGACAAAGCACATGAGAAAGTCCTCAATTTGATTCTTAGGCAGGTTTTATGCTATGGAGCCCTTGATTGAGTATTTTTGTGCCGGGAGTTCGCTGGCTCCCAGGAGGGTCCCCTCCGCAGGGGGCTGGAGGCTTATTCCAGGGCCTTTGAGAGAAAGAGGAATCTCCAAGCTCCGAGCTTTGGCTCCATGCTGGGGAGAAGGCACATTTTGGGGGGATCCAGTACATCCAGATAATGACACGGTCTATCTGCTCCTGCAGGTTAAGATTATTCTCAGCAGAGATCCACATGTGGGGCGGTGGATGAAAGATAACTTTTCTAGATCCCAGTCCTGGTACTTGACAAACTTCACCTTCTGAGTCAGATTTAAATAGTACTGAAATTTATTTAGGATGAAGTTTTAGACAACAAGGTAGTCAGTTTGTTCCTGGTCTAAAGGCACTCAAATACAGAGCTGAAGAATGGCTGGCACTTGGAGGAACCAGGACAGAGAAGGGAACAGCAGGAGGAAGGGGCAGTCGGTAGGAACAGAGTGGAGAGGGGCACAGTGCAAAGTGGGCAGAGACAAAGGCAAAAGAACCATGAAAAACCACATTGTGTTTGAGCTAATAAGAGATGTTCTTATTGAAAATCATGGTGGGGGCACCTGGGTGGCTCAGTTGGTTGAGCGTACAACTCTTGATTTCAGCTCAGGTTATGATCCCAGGGTCGTGGGATTGAACCCTGCTTCAGGCTCCTTGCTAAGCATGGAGCTTGCCTACGGTTCTCTCTCTCTCTCTCTCTCTCTCTCTCTCTCTCTCTCTCCCTCCCTCCCTCCCTTCTTCCCTCCCTCTCCTTCTCCTTCTCCCTCTTTTTCTCCCTCTCCCTCTTCCTCTCCCCACCACACCCCAAAGTAAAAGAAAAAGAAAAACAGAAAATCATGGTGGTATTGACAAATGTCAGGTTCATTCTAGAATGACACTATCGGGCTAGCCCCACTAGAATACATAAAGAGTGTCAGTGGGCAGGGAGATAGGTTCAGTCCAGCCTGTGGTTTCAGTTACCCCATGGCCTAGGGACATTGATCTAATGTGGCCTCAAGCTTAGATTGAGGCACATGGAGCATAGAACTACTGAGACCTCTAAAGATCCCCACATCTCACACAGGGGAAGCCTTCTGTGCCCTTCTGAGCAAATGTGCCTGTCTTTCTGTATAGAAAGCAGGTAGCCAAGAAGCACTGTGAAAGTCTCTGGTGGCACAGAAGTAAAGAGCTGTCTGTTGGGGAATGGCAGTCTCTAGGAACAGGGAGAATTTCTCTCGCTCCTTTCGAGAGGCACTGTACCCATCGGAGACCTCTCCTTTGTTAATATTGTCGGTACCGTAGGATAAGTAGACCAGCTGTAACCCCAGTTCTGGGTCTTGTCGATACCAGTACATATAGGCATGATCCATAGTCTGAGAACACTCCAGTACAATGCTCTTTCCTGTCTCTATAATCCCATTCCTTGGGGTCTGGGTAATGCCAGCATCCACGGAGCCTGTGAGAAAACAAGACAGAAACTGGAGCCAGAGCTCAGGAAGGGTCCTCTTGCCACAGGCTCAAGGGAAAAGCTTCAGCCAGGACCTGGGAGATGTAAGGACTTCCCTATGTTTCCCAAACTCACCTGTTCCCAAGAGACAAAAGGCCACACAGCACAGGAGCAAGAAGAGGTCCATGGTGGGGAGAGAAAAGACGGAGGCGTTTCCAACTTGGAGTGCTGGGGAAACAGGGCACGGAGATAGGAAATGGGAAAAATTCAGTCAGTGATATCCTTGCCCCTCACAGCTTATCTGGCCTTGGAGAAAGATGCAGCCACACCCCTTTCCCCACCGGGCCTTACCTTCGCTCCCTTATTACTCAGACAGGTGGTGCCTTGGTTTACTTACTGGGGGTCCTACCAGAGGATGTTGAAACTCTTCAACTCCCCCCCTCTTCTCTTCCTCCTTCTTCTCTGCCACCGACCAGAGACTAGTCTCTTCCTCTTCCCACGCCTTAGCTATTTCAGTAGCTCAAGGGCGTGCCCTCATCCCCGTTGAACAGGCTATGGAGTAAATCCAGACTGCTTTCACATAAAGAGAAACTAGTTCCTGTGGAGGTTGTGACACTGTAACATTTCTTTCTTTCTTTCTTTTCTGCATTTATTCATTTTTTTTTCTCACTCAGGTCTAGGTAGGCTATGCAATTTGAACATATTCACCATAAAGTTTGAGAGTTTTGTCTTTTCCTAGGGGACCAGCACTATTAACTTGGTTCCAAATTTACATTGCTCTTCAATGATGCTCTTGTTCTGGTCAATGTTTCCTGGGCACAGATCTTTATGGAAAATACAGGCTAATTGTAGGAAGGTATTCTCTTAATGTGGGTATACGCTTTAGAGAATACTTAGCACCTTCCCTCACATTTGAATGATCTGAAAAGAGTTCCGTGAAGAGGTAATTTTAGCTCAACGTAAATTGTTCCTGACTTTAGGAGGAAAGTCTTCAGTATTTCATTACGACAAAGTACAAAGACAACACAACCACGGGCATTGAGGACGGCGCCCGTTGGGATGAGCACTGGGTGTTGTACGGAAACCAATTTGGCAATAAATTTCATACTAAAAAAAAAAACAAAAAACAAAGATAGCGGAACCACAAAGATCATGTGAAATATTGATGTGATCAGTTAATCTTCTTTGCCCCTCCAGGTCTGTGCCTCTCCTTGTTCCTTATCCAGGGATATACCAGAGCCTCCTACACTAATCGGTTCGGCTGTATATCACATCAGGAACGTCTCCTTTTTAATAGCTTCTCTTTTGATTACGAAAATTTATAACATGTATAAAACAGATGCTGTCATGATACAATGAGCCTCCCCGTACCCCCACGTTACCTGGCTTCAATAATTACCAACTCATGGCCTCTCTTGTTCATTTGCCACCATTTCTCTCTCTCGCCTGTTATTTTGAATACTCATTGCTTTATTCAGAAGTACGCAGGCACATTTTGCAGCCAGAGTACACGTTCTCTATGACATATTCCAGTGTTCTCTCCCTTCTCTCTCTTTCTGGATAGAGTTCTTCATTAATCATATTCGTAGAAACTTGGGGTTTCCCCCCCCAATAAATTGCTTATCCAGGGGCTTGATTAAAAGAAACAGGACAATTGTAAGAATGATTGTCATTTGGGTTTGTCCTTAGTGGGAAAATCATCACCCGAATCTGCAATTCTTAACATAAACATGCTGCTTTGCTGCTCCCCCTCCCCGCCTGCTGTGGGCAGTGACTGGAGTGGGAGAGATTTGGGAGGTGAATGTAAACTGTTTTCAGGGGTCCTGTCCGTTGAGGGCTAGTGGAGTCTGACGGGAGAAGTGTGCAGACGCGTGGCAAAGAGAAGAGAAACATACATCGTACTGGGAGCAGAATCTGTGCCAGAGGAGGAGTGAACGACCATCATCAGAGGAAGGAACACAGGAGACACATAACTGGGTGGGAACAGAATTAAAAAAGACACTCCAATTTCTGCACACCCCAGATGGTCCTTGATGGCACGGACCAGTATTCCCCCTCCTCTGGGATGGCTCTTATGGCTCTTAAATCTTATTTACAACCCACTTCTCCTCTGACCCATCCCTCACCACAGGCAGAGCACACATCTCTCAGTCTCCGCCCACACCCTGCTTTTCACAACGTGCTGTGTGTTCCTGGGTGTGATCCTAGGGACACTGGAAGCTCTTTTCTCATTTGTGAATTATTGATCTGTAGACACATCCTTGGGCACAAAGAATTTTTACTACTGGTTAGTGCTTTCTGTGTTGTAAGAAAACTCACAAAGATGTTTTCCTGTTTTCTCCCAGAAGGTGTGTAATTACAGCTTTTATACTAGGTCTATGACCCATCTCAAATTGACTTTTGTTTATGGGATGAGGTATCAGTCAAGTATATTTCATTTTACATGATCATCCAATTGTTCCAATGTTATTTGTTGCAAAAACTGCTATCTTAATGCACTGAAATTTCCAATCCATAGACATGATACATCTTTCCATTTTTAATATTTTCTTTAATTTCACTTTGTGATGTTTTGTAGTTGTTCACTGAACATCTTTTGTTAAATTTATTCCTGTTATTCTTACTATCGTATATGGTATTGTCTCCTAACATTTCTTTTTCAATTGTTTGCGATTAGCATAAAAAACACTTGATTTTTTTTTATATTGACGATGTGTCTTGTCTTGCTACATTCACTAATTATTTCTAGCTGTTGTTTATTGAGTTCCTAATGTTTTTAATATACACAACCATGTGAACTGAAAATAATCATAATTTTATTTATTCCTTTACAATAGTTAGGACTTTTTATTTTTTTTCTCTTTTTTTTTTTTCACTTGTCACAGGTCTGGTTAAGACCCCCAATCTAATGTTGAAGAAAAGTGGTGAGAGTAAACATCGTAGCTTAATCCAACCACAAGAGGAAAGTGTTCAATATTAACCATTAAACAGGACGTTCGCTGTGTGTTCTTTGTTGATCACTTCCAACAGACTGGGAAAATTCTGTTTACCAGTTTGATAAGAGTGCTTACTTTGAACGAGTACTGGATTTTGTCAGATTTTTCTCAGCATCTATTAAGATGATCAAATGAAGGGCGCCTGGGTGACTCGGTGGGTTAAGCGTTGACTTTGACTCAGGTCATGATCTCACAGTTTGTGAGTTTGAGCCCCGCGACAGGCTCCGTGCTGACAGCTCAGAGCCTGGAGCCTGTTTCAGCTTCAGTGTCTCCCTCTCTTTCTGCCTCTCCCCCATTCATGCTCTGTCTCTCTCAAAAATAAACATTAAAAATAATTTTAAAAAGATGATCAAATGATTATTCTTCATGATTCTGCTAATAATTCTCCTACAATAAACCTACTTGGTCATGACGTATTACCACTATATATGGATATACACATATGCACACACATCCATATGTATATGCATTTGGATTTGATTTGTTAATATGTTGAAAAGGATTTTTTTTTCATCTACGGTCATAAAAATATTGTTCTGCGATATCTTTGCCAGATTTTGGCATCAGGTTTTTGCTAGCTTTACATAATGAGTTGTGAAGTAGTTCTAAACTAGTAGTTCTAGTTTCTTTTCTTTTTTTTTTTTTTAAATGTTTTTATTTATTTCTGAGACAGAGAGAGACAGAGCATGAGTAAGGGAGGGGCAGAGAGAGAGGGAGACACAGAATTGGAAGCAGGCTTCAGGCTCTGAGCTGTCAGCACAGAGCCCGACGCGGGGCTTGAACTCACGTACTGTGAGATCATGACCTGAGCTGAAGTCGGACGCTCAACCGACGGAGCCACCCAGGTGCCCCTAGTTTAGTTTATTTTCTAAAAAAAGTTTCTGTAAAGTTGGTATGATTTTTTTTCCCCCTTAAATGTTTGCCAGAGTTCACCAAGAAATGAATCTGAGTCTGTAGTTTCCTTTGAGGGGATGTTTTTGATAAGTAATTCAATTTCTTTACATTTCTAATTCCACCCTGAATCAGTTTGGTAAGTTTGTGTTTTTCAGGTAATTTCGTCTAGTTGTAATACTTATATATGATATTCTATTATTTTAAGGTCTGTTGTGTTTATGGAGATATTCTCTTTTTCATCATTCATATGGGAATTTGTGTCTTTCCCCCTTTTGTCTTGACTGCTATGGGTTAATCACTTTTATCAATTGATCAAATTATGAACACAGTTTCATGTAAATCCTGGAACATATTTCTATAATAATAATTATTTAAAATCTCTTGTCTGAAATTTCTGTGTTATTTCAGGGTTGGTTTCCATTGCCCATTTCCCTTTATGGGGGATATTTTCCCATTTCTTTCCATGTCTAGTACTTTTTCGTTGCATGACTGAAATTGTGCATGCTGCATGGTTGAGAGTCTAGATTTTTCTTTCTTTCTTTCTTTCTTCCTTTCTTCCTGCCTTTACTTAGCGAGTGCTATGCAATTTTTCTCTAGAAGCCATTTAATTTATTGACAGATCAGCTAGCTCCCAGGGAGGCTTGTTGAAGTTTGTTAGGGCAGTTGTAGAATGGCTCTTGCTCTTGGACCTGGGTGGCCTCCTTCTTGAAGTGTGACCCCCAGACTTGAGGTGCCAAGTGTATTCCCAGGGGATTCAGTGGGATCGCTCCTCTCTGGCTGGTCAGGATTCACATGGACCCCTGGACTGTGTGGCAGCCGGAATCTCCAGCCCTGCTCTCTGTCAGGCTTCACTGAGGCTCTCTAAGTGTCTGCTATTTGATGTTTGACCCCTGGGCAATATTGGAGCCCTCTGTCTGCCATTTTCCTTCCCTACAGCAGCTCAGCCCTGAACTCTGCTCTCTGTCTCCCTGATGTTGCTCTGCTTGGGTTCCATGCTCTCGTGCTGCAGTTTAGAAGCTGTTCCAATGCACAGACCTGGGGCAATCATGACACCCCCTTTCATTTTCCCTCCTCTCTGTGATGATGGCCCTTCACTGCCTGCTGTCTGATGCCTGAGAGCTGCCTTAAAAAATTCCATCAAGCTTTACAGTAGCTTCTAGATGTAGGCAAGTATGGTAACAACTGTCTGTTCTGACTTGAAGCCAAATTCCTGTTATTCTCATTAAGGTCATATAATTATGACATTGTTTATTGGACTTTTAAGGTTCTGATACTCTTGTCAAGCTGACACTATTATAAGAAGTTTATAAGAGTAACCCTCTGATAGGGTTCTTGATCAAACTGGATAATACAATTCATCGTTTAAGGGTTCTTAAACACTTTTCACAAGTATTATTTATTTCCAAATTTACATGAGACTTTTTATATTTATATTTTCTCATTCCTTGTTAAATTGTTGGTTTGATCCTTTTCTTAAGTTATTATTATTTTTAATATTTTCCTTTGTGTGATTTTTTTAATGTGTTTTTTGAGGGGTGGGGCACAAGTGGGGCAGGGGCAGAAAGAGAGAGGGAGACACAGAATCCAAAGCAGGTTCCAGGCTCTGAGCTGTCAGCACCGAGCCCAGTGCGGGGCTTGAACCCACAAACTGTAAGATCGTGACATGAGCCGAAGTCAGATGCTTAATCGACTGAGCCACCCAGGTGTCCCCTTTTCTTAAATGATTATATCCATCTTTATAGTAAATGCTAATAGTTTTCTGGGTATCACTTAAAATTTGTTTCCCTAAGTTTATTCCTCAGGAATTTGTTTTAATTTGTCCAAAGAAAAAGTTCTCCCCACAGAGCACATAACATTCTCATGTTTTTGGTAAAAAAAAAAAATCTATTTGCCAGAACTATACATGTTATTTGAAATACACGTATCGTGGCTCTCTTTTTACGCTTCTCTCTTCCCCAGAGACTAAAATTCCACGCAATGTAACTAAAAAATTCCTAGTCTTTTTATGTCTCAGTGACTTAAAATGGTGAAATTAATGTGAATCAGCTATCATATCAAGAGCTCAATGAAATTGGTGATTGCCCTGGATGGCATTTGGTCCTGAAATAGACAATCTGAGGACAAATGTTAAGTCTTTAAGAAAAATGTGTGAATTTTTACTGCTCCTTGCTGTAACCAGCCAGCAGAATCCGGTTAGAAAAAAGAGGGAGAAAAATTCATTTGGTTTACTCCAGGGGGCAAAAAGCATAGCCGAATGGAGTGAAGCATTTTCTTTTCATTTCTGGATGAAAGGAGGTTGTTGATGGGTGGTAAGCAGTGTGGGGGGCAGCAGTGGTTGGAAATGTTTGTGTGATACCCAATGATGGGAGTAACAATGGGGGAGAAATAGCGGTGTCTTTCATGTAATGGAGGTAACGTGCACCTGCTCAGAGGAGACCCACCTGTTTCTCTCCATACCTACTGGCTCTTTGAAGTTTGAGACAGGGGTGCACCATATAGGGAGGCGATATTTCAGCTTTATTCTAAAATAAAAAAGGGACTGATATCTACAAACCTTTGAGAAAAATACAGAACTCTCAGTAGAGAAATGGCCTAAGAATACAAATAGACCATTTCGAGAACAGAAATCCAGGACCACCATCTAATGAGGAAGGGCTCAAATTCATTAGCAGTCAGAAAAAATGCAAATGGGAGAAGTGGGGAGGGAGAGACCACCATCCAGCTTTCTAGATTGTTGCCAGTTGATAGTATAGGAGTGTAAAGTAACTTCTCTCTCTCTTCCTATTAAATTATTGGTTTTATTTATTTTTCTTAAATTGTCATCTGCATTTTTAAGGTAAGCACTGATGGTGTTCTAGGAGAAGGGGGGGTGGATGAGAGATTGGAATCTCTTTACCTTCTTAGACCAATAATCTAGACAACTGGATAACGCCATAAGAGGGTAGGGGATATGGGAAGCTTTATGTACTTTTAAGTGAGATTTGAGACTCATACACCAACCTGCAGGGCCCTCTGATGGTATCTAGATACAGAAAATAATGTACACAAATGGTACTCGGTGTCTCAGCAGTCATGATTCTGGGTGTACAATCCTATAAAATGATCCTACAGGTCCAGGAAGGGTTGTATACAAGCATACTCAAAGCTGGCATGACATCAGAGGAAAACTGGGTCTATTCCAGGAGAAACAGGCATGGAGCGCTGTAACTCACTTAGAAGCAACAGACTACAAGTACATACAGAAGAATGAAGCGTTTCACTCACCTGAGCTGAGTGGGGAAAATCTAAAAGGCAGAATTGCATGCATAATAAAGATTTACATGATTTTAAATACATGCGTGCATGCACACGTGGTAAAGGTTGAATGCTCTAGGAGAAGCCTCGTGGTTGGATCATGACCAGGCTATTGTTTCTCCTGGATTTGACCCCAGGTTTAGAACGAGGTGAGCTGGTCGGTAGCATTGCGGTGGAATGATGGCAACTGAACTCGTGACCTTCAGTTACCACCTCATCCTCACCTTCCACCGTGAGGACTGGAAGAAAAGAGAAAGACAGAACACAGGGAGAGAAGAACATGAAGTGGACGAAACAAGAAGAAAAGTGAGCCCCGAGAGGCAGTCATTCCAGCCCCTGGCCCAAGTGGTGTTTTTTTCCAGAATTGTCCATCACTCCTTGATGGCTGCTGAACATCCTTTAGCCTCGTATTAAAGCCACTGTGGCTTAGGCTAGCTCCAGCTGACTTGTTGCTTCCTTTCAACCAAATTCGCCACCCGCTTCCTGAGTGGGGTCCACGACGAGTTTGTGCACTAAGAGGAGCTAACACTTCCGCGCTCTGCGATAGCCGCAGAAGTACAGCGCTGAGCCTCCTGGTTCAGAGGACCGGCTTTCCAGGCTGCAGGGTGAGTCTGGGGGACAATTAGCTGAGAATCGCTCCTTGAGCAAGTCGATTTGAGTAAGCACTTGATTGTTCTGAAAGTAAATTAAAAAACTTAAACTTTTTTTTCTGGGTCTGTTGATATCGGGAAACAAAAGTATGTCCTTTTTCGGGGATACAATCCATCCTTGTTTTCTGTCCTTTGCCTTTGACCAGATGTCCTGGAGTCTGGGTGACTTTGGCATCAAGACAGCCTTTAAGAAGAAGACACAGAAGCTGTAGACAAAGCCCAGGAGGGATCCTGTGAGGGAAGAGCTTGGGGCTGGGAGTCGACAAGCGGGAACTGGATTTTTCTTTTGTGCTCAGGACTCACTGGCTCCCAGGTGACAAAGGGCTGCACAGCAGAGGAGCCCTGAGCCCATGGTGGCATCAGAGTAGCAAAAGGATGAGGCTTTTTAAGGCTCCATCAACAACCTTCCTGTGACGTGATTGCTTTGCGGACTCATAATCATCATGAAACTGCTTTGTGTCAATGAGCAAAAACACATCATGGCATCGGAAGGAAAGCTTTTATCCTAGCTCAGTAAATACACCCAGTTTGTGTTTTATTCATTTAGAAATATTCATTTTATTTACTCTTTGTCTTTTTTTCTTTTTTGAGAGAGAGAGAGTGCAAGCAGGGGAAGAGGGGCACAGGGGGAAAGAGAAAGAATCCCAAGCAGGTTCTGGCTCAGCACAGAGCCCAACGAGGAGCTCGATCCCACTACTGTGGGATCATGATCTGAGCTGAAATCAAGAGTTGGATGCTCCACTGACTGAGCCACCCAGGAGCCCCTAGAAATATTCACTTTAAAAAAATTTTATATCTAGTTTTGCCAACAGAAACAACATCTATTTTTTAGAAAGTTAGAAAATAAAGATAAAACCACATGACTGCCAAAGATGATGCCTGTTAACACCTTAGTGATGGTCTTTCCAGATCTCTCCTTTCCTCCCCCACTCTGCGTGCATGTGTACATTCTCTTTGATAAAAAGTATATCATTCTGTAAATGCTGTTGTATAACCTTTTAAAAAATTGTATTAACTTAATATAATTTTCATAATCTTTCACTATCGATGCATTTTAATTTTATCTACTACCCAATTTTTATTCAGAGTTTAGGAGCTGTTTGAAAAAACCCTTTTACATGGATTTAAACACAGTTTCTAACCCAAGACTGGGCATTGCTTTTGATGATTAATTATCTAATTATCTTTCCACTTAATACAGGCCCCTTTTGTTACTGTTGTTTTTGTGATTCTGAGGCTAAACACTGCTTTGCAGAATATTTCACCTTCTTGATATTTTTGGTATGTTTTGGCTTGTTCATTTATTGTGAGATAATCTCTCATTTTCTTCTCTGATTTTTCTATCAACCTTTAATTTAAGTAGTACACTTCTTTTCTTGTGATCTATTTTTGCTTACTTTCTTCCTTCCTCCCCATCCCCATTCTAGGGAAGTAATGTTAACAGCTTAATGTATACCTTTCCATAGGCTTCTCCTTTCCCCTTCAATTGTTCAATGAGGTTGTTTTCTCCACATTAAAACACTGATATTGAATATATATCCAATAATTTGATAACATATCAATACAATAAGCACTTGAACAAATAACCCCACTCCGGAAATAAAATATTGCCAGCGTCTTTGAAATCTCTTGGTTTTCCCTCCCAGACCTCATGACCTCCCAATACCACCGCTCTATTCTATTCTATTCTATTCTAATTACTCTCTTCCTAGACTATTAGCTCCTGGCAGAAAGGATGTGTTTCCATTCAATTTTGTATCCTTTGCATTCAGAAAGGGGACCAGACACAGTAACATCTCAAGAAAAGACAGATAAATGTAAAAGGAGTGATTAAAACCCGGGAGGCACACAGAATTAAGTGTATCCCCTGGGTCTGTTCTCTTGAGTGCTTGATTAAGAATCCAGAGAGAGGGTGCCTGGGTGTTTCAGTCAGTTAAGTGTCTGACTTTGGCTCAGGTCATGACCTCACGGTTTGTGAGTTCAAGCCCTGAGTCTAGGCTGACAGCTCAGAGCCTGGATCCTGCTTCGGGTTCTGTGTCTCCCTCTCTCTCTGTCCCTCCCCCACTTGTGCTCTGTCTCCCTGTCTCTCAACGATAAATAAGGATTAAGAAAAATTTTTTTAAAAATTGCAAAAAAAAAAAAATCCAGAGAGTGCAGGAAGGCTACTCGGCAGAGGGGGAGTTTAGAAAGATTACAACAGTGGGGCCGCAGGGCTGGAGCAGGTGTGCGTGCAGGTGGCCAGTGGCCGTGCTCCACTGTGGTGCGCTTCCAGAACAGAGGTACAAGCCTGTTTGGCTGGTGTGTGCCAGCTTCACAGTGAGAGGAAGTGAGAGGAAGTAGCACCTTCTCCTCTCGAGAGACACTGTGGCCTTCAGTTACGTCTCCCCTCTGAACATCTTTTTCAACCGTTGAGTAGTAAATCAGCCTCAGACCTCGGCCTGGGTCCTGCCAGTACCAGTCCATTGCATTGTATCGCAAGTTCTGTTTACGCTCCAGGGTCACATGGCGCCCAGCCCTGCTGAGCAGGACTGCCGGCGTCTGGTAGATTTCAGCATGCGTGAGTCCTGTGGGGGAAAGGCTACAAAGGCTGAGGATAATGTCCAGAAGGGGGGCCCAATGCTGTCGTAAGAAGAAGGTAGCCGAGTGGGGGACTGCACACCCAGGATAGGAATTTGCTGACTGGGTGTTGGGCTCACCTCTTCCCAGGAGAAACAGGGCCACGTAGCAGAGGGCGCAGCTGCCCATGACAGGGGTAGAGTCTTTGTGAAGGTCTAGACACAGACTGAGAGAGCCCAAGGGAGGGGACTAGAACGTAGGGCTCCCCCTGACTTAGTATGCAGAAGTTATCACCGCTAGAAGATGAATGACTGTCAAAGCTCATTTTGCAGATGGGTACAGTAAGGCTCAGAGATCAAGTCGCTTGCGTCTTCTGCCTACGCAGCTCTTTATATCCCTTCTAAAGGGACAAGGTCCTGACTGGTGAGAGGACCAGGTTCCCCGTTTCCCGGTCAGTCACACCCGATACACCCCGTGCCTCTGTGCTCGCTGTGACAAGAGCTTGGAAAAGAAATGCCTGCAATTTTCAGAGTCTATTGCTTGTCTATCAACTGCCCTGTTCCTGTCAATACTGTTGCAGATACAAGAACATGTTCGAATTGTTCGTGCTTATAAGATAGAGCCAATTCTGCCCATCCTCTGTATTTCTTATAATTGATACGGTAGATGGAGCACAGACTCCTCGAGTGATTCTGGCCATAGCAAAGGGTCCTAAGCCCACCCTCCCCTGGGGCCCGGACTAGGGCCTGGGCTTGCGTCCCGGTCCGGACATTTAGTAGTTACCTAAAGGTGGACAAGTCTCGTGCTTCCCTGTAATTTTATTTTCTTATTGGTAAGATGGGTATCATGAGTACCTACTTCAAAAGTTGTTGTGAACTTTATATAAATAAGGAATTTAGGATAGTTCTTCATACAGAATAAGCACCATATTTGCGTTTGCTATTATTATTCTCTGGACCTGGTGTTGTAATCCATGGGATTTGTGGAATTAGTACTATGTCAGAGAAAATCAGACATTTACTGACACAGAATTGTGCTAGCTAACTAAAATATCAGTTTCCAGTATTGAGTTGAAATGTATGCAATTAATGTAAATTCATTGCATAGCATAGTTTCTTTTTGAGAGTTTTAGATAAATGAAAATAAATAATTGCAGGTTAATTATTTCTTAAATGCTATTATTTTGGTAGATTAATGGTTTCTTTATTTTTATGTCTGAGGTCATCTGTAATAGAAGACAATTTCATGGGCACCTGGGTGGCTCAGTCAGTTAAGCGTCCAACTCTTGGTTTTGCCTCATGATCTCGCTGTTCTGGGTTCGAGGCCCTCACCAGACTCTGCGCTGACAGTGTGGGGCTTGCTTGGGATTCTTTCTCTCTCTCTCTCTCTCTCTCTCTGCCCCTCCCCTACTCATGCACTCGCTCTCTCTCTCTCTCCATAGAAATAAATAAACTTAAACTTTAAACTTAAACTTTAAAAAAAGTTATTTCCATAGAAATAAATAAACTTAAACTTTAAACTTAAACTTAAACTTAAACTTTAAAAAAAGACACTTTGGGGTGCATGGGTGGCTCAGTCAACTAAGCGCCCAACTCTTGATCTCAGCTAAGGTTAATGATCTCACAGTTTGTGAGTCTGAGTCCCACATGTGGCTCAACATTGATGCCTCGGTGCCTGCTTTGGATTCTGTTGCTCATTCTCTCTGCCCCTTCTCCCCTTATGTGTGCCCTCTCTCTCAAAATAAATAAATAAACTTTAAAAAAATTTTAAAAAGACACTTTTATGATGAAGCTTAGAAATGGTTGCTGCCTGCTCCTAGAAGAAAGGGGCCTGTGTGTTTGTCCGTGTGTGTGTGTGTGTGTGTGTGTGTGAGAGAGAGAGAGAGAGAGAGAGAAGGGGAAAGGCAGTGGTATAATGATATAGAATTAGGACCATCAGAAAGTGCAGCAGTGAGTGTAGAACTCGGAGAAAGAACTGCCTCCAATGACCAGGTCTAGGCTTCAAGTTCTCAATCACATCTGCAAAGCTGAGGATCTCATTCCTCATGCAGGGACTCTTAACCTTATTCATACATGGACCCCTTTGGACATCTGGTGAATCCTAAGGACCATAATGTATTAAACCCACGAAATAGAATATATTGTATTATGAAGGAAGCCAGTTATTCTGAAATGCAGTTATCAAAATATTTTAAAATAAATTTATGATATGTTAATATGACATCTTTAAAAGTTATTAAAAAATATATTCTGGTGAATTGAAAACTACCCTTATTCAAAGTAGTAATAAGAGTAAATGATATTTATTTTATGTAGTGAGGTATAAAAATATCTATGACTTTCATACCAACTGTAATATATGCAAAATATCTTTGATTTCTATTATTGCCTTTGTCCAGGTACTGTGAACAGTGCTATGTTTATTAGTTGTATCTATCATGAACTAAGGTCTATAGTTTAGTTAGAGGTTAGTGAAGATAAAGATAACATTTATCCCATTCAAATTCATGGATTCCCTGAATTCTATCTATGCACACTTTGGAGGTCCATGGGTCACAGATTAGGATTGCTGCTTTTTTTTATTTTTTAATTTATTTTTGAGAGAGAGAGAGAGCGAGCATGAGCAGGAGAGGGCCACAGAGAGAGGGAGACACAGAATCCAAAGCAGGCTCCAGGCTCTGAGCTGTTAGCACAGAGCCCGATGTGGGGCTCAAACTTGTGAACAGCAAGATCATAACCTGAGCTGAAGTCAGATGCTTAACCCATTGAGCCATCCAGGTGCCCCAGGATGATTGCTTTGAAAGAGGATATGATTCGCATTGCAATATGTGGAAGGAAGCATTAGCAAGCTCATATATTCCCAGAAATAGTTGGGCCACAAGTCTCAGATTTGTCAAAAATGTCCTGATTTTTTTTTTTAAAAAAGAAGAAAAAATGTAAAGCACTTTAGACTGATTTGCAGACCTAAATTTGACCATCATGGGTACTTAGTGTAGTTGTATTCTAGTCCTGAGAATGTGATACAATTTCTATAATCTAGCTTTCTATGTACCATATTCAATATCAGCTACCTTCCACCTCCCCTTCCTCCTCCTCCTCTTCCTCATCTTCTTTATCATGACGTATATGTGATTCTTGATGGAACTTACCGGAATAGAGAGTGACAGTGACACAGTGTGATAGAGATATAGTTTCTTGCATGGAAGAGTGAGGCTTTATGCAAAGGAACTCTGCAACTGGAAATAATATCTCCAAAATGGAATAGCAAAAAATCTACACAGTATAAACTTTAATATAACCTCTTACAATAGCAAACATAACTAATTCTGAGACACGTCAGATCCCAATGAATGGTAATATATGTGTGTGCATGTGTGTGTGTGTGTATATATATAGTCTTCTTGTTGACCAAATTTAGACCATTCTGGTGCACTGAAGATCCTTGTCACATTCATTGCTAAGCTGTGTCAGGTTTCAGAGGCAGCTCAAAGGAGTAAATAATGAAAAGTCGTATTATTAAACGTCTTTTCCCATATTGCAAAAGATTCCATGACCTGTTCCCATTCCATGCCTTTGGTGAGGTACTTCACCATCTGGGATGTTTATATATTTTCTTATTTAAAATTTTTTTCTTTATTCTTATAATTTTTTTTAATTAAAAAAAAATTTTAAATTTATTTTTTATTTAAATCTAAGTTAGTTAACATATAGTGTAATAATGGTTTCAGGAGTAGAACTGAGTAATTCATCACTTACATATAACACCCAGTGCTCATCCCGACAAGTGCCCTCCTTAATGCCCATGCCCATTTAGCCCATCTGTCCACCTACTTCCCCTCCAACAACCCTCAGTTTGTTCTCTGTATTTAAGAGTCTTTTAGAGTTTGTCTCTCTCTCTGTTTTTATCTTATTTTTCCTTCCCTTCCCCTACATTCATCTGTTTTATTTCTTAAATTCCACATATGAGTGAAATCATGTATTTGTCTTTCTCCAACTGACTTATTTCACTTAGCATAATAGATTCTAGTTCCATACGCATTGTTACAAGATTTCATTCTTTTTTGATCACTGAGTAATATTCCATTGTGTGTTGTATCTATCATCTATCTATCTATCTATCTACCACATATTCTTTATCCATTCATCCATCGATGGACATTTGGGCTCTTTCCGTACTTTGGCTATTGTTGATAGTGCTGCTATAAACATGGGAATGAATGTGTCCCTTTGAAACAGCACACCTGTATCCCTTGGATAAATGCCTAGTATTGCAATTTCTGGGTCGTAGGGTAGTTCTATTTTTAGTTTTTTTGGGAACCTCCCTACTGTTTTCCAGAGTGGCTGCACCCATTTGCCTTGGGATGTTTATATATTTTCAAAACAAACAGTGAAAGAATAAGCCAGGAGAAAAATAAAAATGGTTACCTAGAAGGGGAAAGAAGAAATAGGGTAAATGGAACACATAGGAAACAATAGCAAGATGTGGCATTTTCACTCAAATATATTAATTCTATTAAAAGGAAGGGGTCTAAACAATCCAATCAAAAGGAAGAGATTGCTGATCTGGATACTGAAAGCCAGGAACACTGAACTGATTGGGTAGGAAGGAGAGGAGAAAGGTGACCCTGTGCTGCAGGACCAAGGACCTGACAAAATGGCCCCCGAGGGGAACAAGAAGAGGGTTCCCGGCGGGACCAGCAGGGCTGCGGCGCCCCAGCTCCACTCCAAGTCACGTGCTGCAGGTAGAACACACCCTTCTATTATTCTTAACTCCCGGCTTATTTCCACCACCAAACCTCATCTTAGAGGGCATCTGCAGAAGTTTCGCAACTTTTACCAATATGTTTGAACTAGTATGTTTTACCTGACAGCAGAGCAGACTGATACTTAAGTGGTTCACAGAGGAGGTGAGGTTGACATTGTGAGCTCATATACACCTGCTGGTGATCGACCGTCTTCTCGAGAAGGTCTGTCTTTTACGTAATGTACTTACGGTGAGGCATCAGCTGAAAATGCAAAGACTAAACTGAATTGGGCTAATGTGAAATCTTGGTGGAAAATATTTGAATAAAGTTCTTATGAATATTAAAAAGCACATTCACAATACATTTCTTTAAAATGAATAGGAAAAATTCAACAAAATACGTGCAAGGCGTGTCTGATAAAAAAAATTCATAGTGGTGCTGACAGAAATTAGCAAAGGCCTCAATGAAAGAGTTTGGGGGAATGTTTTGGGGAGTAGGAAATGTTCTGTATCTTGAATGTCGTGCTGGTCACATGGGTGTCAAAATTGGTCAGAAAGTTTTGAAATCCATACTTAAAATGGATACATTTTATGGTGTGTATGTTATGCCCCAAGAAAGTTGCTTTTAAAAGTTGCATAATTGTAGTATTCTGGAAGGAGGGGGTTACTGAGTTTCCTACCAAGTTTCTAGGGAAGGGACAGCTGTGAGGAGTTATGAACCCTAACAAGTCTCTGGGTCTGGTTCAAAGAAATGTGTTGGCCCAGATGGTCAGGGTTCACATGAAAGATGGGTGACCTACCCATTATCCTTTGCCAGGTAAAAGCACAGAATTACATATTTTCATAGAGATTGTTAAAACTCCACCAGATTCATGGGGAAAAAAGGTATCTTGGGTCTTTCCTTCTTTTCTTTGCCAGATATCCTGCAAAGTGGGGAACCTGAGCCCTTTTTTTACACTTTCCTTCTCTCTCCTTGGGTTTCTGTCCCCATCAGCTGTTTTAAACATCCCTTTCTGCTCACCTAGAGTTGCTGTCTACCGTTTTTTCCTTCTGGTTTATGCTCCTCCACACTGGGTTTCTGTTAGTTCCTACCTACCTAATATACCACATATTTCCTGGGCTGGGTCCATGATGTGTTTGTGTTCTAAGAAAAGCTGACATTCAGCACTGTGGATTTGCTGCTCGCACAGAAATACAGGGCTGAATCCCCTGGCTCAGTGGAGTTGATTTCCAGGCTGCAGGGTGAGTTTTTGGGGCATTGAGCCGAAAACTGCTCTTCAAACTTCTCTATCTTATCAAGAATATCTTCATTCTGTAAGTAAACCAAAAACTTGAACTCTTCCAGCTTTTGTCGATACCAATAAACATAACTGTGTCCTTTTACAGGGATACAATTCATCTTTGCTGACTGTTTCTTCCCTCTGACCAGGTATCTAGGACTCTGGGTGACCTGGGTGTCCACGGAGCCTGTGGAGGAAAGAGACAGAAACTGGAGAAAAAGCCCAGGAGGCAGACTGATACGACAGCCACGGGAGAAAGTCCAGAAACGGAATCCAAGAAGCTTACCTGCTCCCCAGAAAAAAAGGGCCACACAGCAGAGAAGTCTGAAGCACATGGTGGGGTCAGGGGAAAAGCAATGGCACACGGCCTTTGCTTTAAGGCTTCCCCGTCCCCATCAGAACCTCCCTGTGACGCGATCGCTTGCCGTTGTCTTCACAGCCACTGTGTGTACGAGTCCAAAATATTTCACAGGATGTGGGAGGGCAGGGAGAGCTGCTGAAAACCACTAGGGTGAGTTTCAACCTGCTTTCATTTTCTTTTTCCCAGACTCTGTTCTTTTGCTACTTTTTATAAAGTCACTTACACATTATTCACTTCTTTGCTTTTTAACTTGTCAATTTGCCTTCTCCCTTTCATCTCAGGCAATGAATCACACAGCGTCGTGTATATCAATCATAGTTTTGCCACACTTACACAATCGCTGAGCAGTTACTTTATATGAAAAAATGTTGAACTATGCAAAACAATATTTATGACAAACGCGTGATGCATCTAGGGAAACAATAGAATGACTACTCTCGCCTGAGGCAATCAGCTTAGGAAATGGGTTACGATTAAGAATTTATATTCTTCCAGTTGTCATTGTTTTTCTCACCATGTCCAGGTCTCCATTGCCCTTTAGTTTATATTTTTATTCTCTGGCCTTTTGTTATATTTGTAGTACTTAAGTAAACATCTATACGTTACAGATTATTTAATGTTGTATGTCTTTGAAATTTATCTCAGGGGCATCATTTTGTTCATATTTTCTCTGTGACATGTTCTTTTTTCCTTCAACATTAAGTCTGTGATATTAATCTATGTTGATGCATATGATTTTAGATAATCCGTTTTCACTAATATGTAGCATTCTACTCTACTCCACTCATTTGCTAAAATTCATTATCCATTCTTGAATAAGCGTTTGTTCTATGGTTTAATGCTACTACAAACAGTGCTGCATTTTCGTACATTTTCCTACATATCTCGGTGCAGGATTTCCTCTACACCTGGGAATTGAAGACTGAGCTTTAAAGTGTCCATGTCACTTACATAATGTGGCAAGATGCTTTCCACATTAGTCAAGCCACATAAATGGTCCCATCAACAGTTCGTGAGTGTTTTCAAATTCTCCACATCCAAGACTTAAAGAGTAGCTAATATCCTTTTAATGTTGTCAGGTTAAAATGGATCCCGCTACACTTCCATTTGGCATCTTTCTGATTGCTAAGGAAGTTGAGTATATTTTTCATATTTCTAGACCATGAGTGTTTTCTGTAAATGGCTCTTTGCTCATATTTCTTTGTGGTTGACTAGCTATTATTTATTTGTAACAGTTCTTTGTATATTCTGGGAACCAAACCTTTGTCAGTTGTATATGTCATTAATATCTCAATCTGTGGCTTGTGTTTTCATTCTCTTTGTGATTTTTTTTGGTTGAATTTCTTCATTTGGTAGAGTCTATCATTCTTTTTTGGGGGGGGCATACATTTTTAAATTTTTTATTAAAATTGCTCCCATAACCTAAGTTCATAAAGATACACTCCCATTTTATGTACCAAAACAATGAGCATTTAGAATTTTTCATTTAAGTGTTTAATTCATCTAGAACTTATTTTTGCTTATGTTGTAAAGAAGGGTTTCAATTCATCTTCCCTTCTATGGATAACCACTTATTCTAGAATAACTTACTGTCTCTTCCATCATTCCCTTATATTCCCACAATGATGGCTGTCATATATTAAGTGCTTTATAGGCATTTAATCTTCATATTATTTTCTTTTTTTAAATGTTAATTTTGAGAGAGAGAGCACGAGTGGGGGAGGGGCAGAGAGAGACAGAGACACAGAATCCAAAGCAGGCTCCAGGCTCTGAACTGTTGGCACAGAGCCTGACATGGGGCTTGAACCCACAAGCCATGAGATCATGACCTCAGCTGAAGTCCAACGCTTAACTGACTGAGCCACCCAGGTGCCCCAAGTCTTCCTGTTATTTTCAATTTGTCTATTTATTCATGCCTTTCCCATTATATTAAGTTATAAAATAATTGGGTGATTGGTGGGGCAATCTTTTGTAAAAAGCAAGAGAGTTATATGATCTGAAGAGAAACCAGAGTATTGGTAGGGCAATCTTGTGATTTTAATTAGTGCTGCATTGATGATGATACTGCGGAAACTGGAACACTATTCCTTTTGGGTTTACTTATTTATTTTCATGGTACGTACCTCCACTTATTTCAGATTTTTAAATTTTCTGCTTCTAATATCCTGCAAATCACCAGGATATTCTTCCAACCAGCACCGAAAGTACCTCACCTGAGGTACCAAAAGTATCCGACAGCTTCTTAGATGGAGGAAGATCTATGCTTGCTCCTTACGCAGCGGAGGTTATTTTACAAGAAGAGCCACATCACCCCCTAGTGGTCAAAGGGGCAAATTCATCAGCCGACCTCTGATCCCTCCCTGCCTTCACCTGCCAGGAGGTGAGTGGGGGTTGCCGTTTCCACGTTGTGAAGGAGCAGCCAAGCACCTCCAGTATTAGAGGGGGACTAGGACCCAAGCAGCCCTTGGTGTGGTAGCCTGCCTCCACACCTCACAGCATTGTTACTAGTAATTGCTACACATTTACTCAGTTATTAATCTAATATTGTTTGATGCTTTATTGGTATAATTTGCCTTCTCAGCGTTTTCTAGCCGCCATTTAAGTGTGAGTCCTCCTTCAGTTTCTGTCCTAGATTCTCTTCTCTTTGTACATTCCATCATCAAGGATCGTATGCTTTCATTCTTCCAGTTTTGCTAAATATCCCAAAGTTTTAGCTCTCTCCTGTCTCATCTTGTACTCACCCTCTTCCTCCCTCTTTGCTCATGCCTCCCTACTAACTGCACCTTTCATTAATCACACCAATTGCTTTCCTAGCTGAAAAATGTTGCACCGACTCTTCCAGGCATGCCTGTCGGTTCATTGTCCCCAGTTCCACTTAATTAACTCCGGCTCATCTTTAGGATGTCGTCTTAAACACAACGTCCTCTAGGATCTGCTCTGTGGCTCTGTTAGGTCTCCCTGTGTCATAGGCAGAGGCACCTGGGTCCACACATTACCCTGCCCGTGCCTGACTTATACAAGGGCAGAGACACCAGATCGCAACACATATTTTTTTCCCATGACTTTGAAACTTTAACCTAGACAGGAGGTAGTGGTTGCTGAGGCTTTTTATGCCTCTTTCAGAAAGAAGATGTATGAGCTCCTGTTGCTTAGGAACACGGGGCTAGGGTTTCTGTTCTCATTAAACTGCAGTCAGTTGTCTCTTTTCTCATCCTCTGAGCTCATCAGGGCATCCAGGCAAGCAACCAATTCCCTTTAATAAGTTAAGTTAGTGGGTTAGAAAAGGGGCCCCTTCCTCCTGTATCGGATTTACTTTCCTTTTATTTTTGAACAGCTTTATTGAGACATCATTGATGCACAGAGAGCTGCACATATAAAATGTATAGAGTTTAATGAGTTTGGAGATAGGCATACACCCACGAATCCAGCACCACAATGAAAGTAACAGATGTATGTGTTAGCTCCAAAAGTTTCCCTTTATCCCTTTGTTTTGTGTGTGTGTGTGTGTGTGTGTGTTTTGGTGGCAAGAACAGTTAACATGGGACTTACCTTCTTAACAAAGTTTGAAGTGCACAACACAACATTGGTAAGGATAGGCACTACGTTGTACAACTGTGTGAATAGCAGATCTCGAGCAAGTCTCCATCTTGCATAACTGAATTTTATATCAATCCAACAAATCCCCATTTCCTTCTTCCCATAGACCTTGGCAATCACCATTCTACTTTCTGCTCCTGGGAGTTTAACTACTTTGGATACTTCATGTAAGTGGAGCCATGCTTTACCCATCTCTCTGTGACTGGCTCATTTCACCTGGCTTTGTTCTCCAACAACATCCGTGTTGTTGCAAATGGCAAGATTGCCTTCTTTTTTAAGGTTCAGTAATATTCTATGATATGTATATACCACATTTCTTTATCCATTTGCCTATTGATGGTCATTTGCGTTGCTTCCATATTTTGGCTGTTGTGAATAATGGGGGTGCAGATATCTCTTCAAGATCCTGATTTCAGTTCTTTAAGCTAAATACTCAGAAAAGGAATTTGTTGGGTGGTAGTGTTTAAGTTTCTTTTCTTTTTAAAAATTTTTTTTTCAATGTTTATTTTATTTTTGGGACAGAGAGAGACAGAGCATGAACGGGGGAGGGGCAGAGAGAGAGGGAGACACAGAATCGGAAACAGGCTCCAGGCTCCGAGCCATCAGCCCAGAGCCTGACGCGGGGCTCGAACCCACGGACCGCGAGATCGTGACCTGGCTGAAGTCGGACGCTTAACCGACTGCGCCACCCAGGCGCCCCTAAGTTTCTTTTCTAACTAAAAAATTTTCTTTAAATTTTTGGTGGAACCTCCATATTGTTTTCCATAGCAGCCCCATCATATAGTGTATGAGGGTTCCAGTTTCTCCACATCCTCACCAGTACTTATCTTCGTTCCTTTAATAATAGCCATGGGAAGTGATATCTCATTTTGGTTTTGACTTGCATTCCCCTGATGATGAATGGTCTTTCATGAGCACCTTTTGATCTAACTGCTGTCCCTTTACATGTCTTGAGGAATGCTTATTCAAGTCCTTCGGCAATTTTAAAATTGTTATTATTTATTATTTTTCAATTTGCTATTGAGTTGTAGGAGTTTCTTATACATTTTTAGATACTAACATTTTATCAGATATGTGGTTTGCAAACATTTTCTCCAATTCCATACAAAGCTATAATAATTAGAAGGGTATTATACTGACATAAAGACAGACATATAGACCAGTGAAACAGAATAGAAAGCCCAGAAATAAACCTACCTTGACCTTCGACAAGGGTGCCATAGTGGGAAAGGACAGTCTCTTCAACAAATGGTGTTGGCAAAAGTGGATATCCACATACAAATGAACGAAAATGGACCCCTATCTTGTACAATGCACAAAAAAATCAATTTAAAATTGATCAAAGACTGGGGCGCCTGGGTGGCTTTGTCGGTTGAGCATCCGACTTTGGCTCAAGTCATGATCTCGCGGTCCGTGAGTTCGAGCCCCGCGTCAGGCTCTGTGCTGACTGCTCAGAGCCTGGAGCCTGTTTCGGATTCTGTGTCTCCCTCTCTCTGACCCTCCCCCATTCATGCTCTGTCTCTCTCTGTCTCAAAAATAAATAAACATTAAAAAAAATTAAAAATAAAATAAAATAAAATAGATCAAAGACTTAAACATAAGATCTGGAACTCTAAAACTTCTAGAAGAAAACACAGGAAAACTTGTTGACTATGGTCTTGGCAATGATTTTTTTATCACCCTAAAGGCACTGACAACAAAAGCAAAAAATAGACAAGTGGGACTATATCAGAATAAAACGCTTGCTTTCCTTTCAAACAGTGAATTGGAAGTTTTTTACAAGAATCTTAAAACTGTCTAAGAGATTTTCTACTGGCTTTTCAGTTTCTACCCAAGACACTCACTTGTTGTCTATCCTGTTTTCAGCCCTCTGCTTGTAAGAGGCAAACAGTGAATTGGAAGTTTTTTACAAGAATCTTAAAACTGTCTAAGAGATTTTCTACTGGCTTTTCGATTTCTACCCAAGACACTCACTTGTTGTCCATCCTGGTTTCAGCCCTCTGCTTGTAAGAGGATTAATTTCAAAAGTCTGAGCCCTCTCTACCTGCACCCCTTTGGGGATAGTGAATCTAGAGGTTTTACTTACAATCAAGTAACAGCTTCGAAGGTGGATGTTATTTTGATTGTTTTTATGAACATTTTTGGAGCAAGGAAAAATGACAACCAAAGCATCTAATCTTAATTTCGTTAGTTATTTGAAGTGGTTTATTTTATGACTCTATGCTTTCAGAATGACTACAAATATGTTCCTCAAAAATAATTTAGACTGGGATCTTTCAAAGGATCTTGTAAAACATTTTCTTTTTGCCCTATATTCTTATAAGGAGAAAACAATGTGTCCGGCTAAAAGGACTCATGGATCTTGATATTAGGAACAATATTTAATGTTTTTTTTCTTATACCTTTTCTTTTTTTTTTTTCAACATTTTTTAATTTATTTTTGGGACAGAGAGAGACAGAGCATGAACGGGGGAGGGGCAGAGAGAGAGGGAGACACAGAATCGGAAACAGGCTCCAGGCTCCGAGCCATCAGCCCAGAGCCTGACGCGGGGCTCGAACTCACGGACCGCGAGATCGTGACCTGAGCCGAAGTCGGACGCTTAACCGACTGTGTCACCCAGGCGCCCCTCTTATACCTTTTCTTAAAAGGAGGATAATCATTAAATCTATAAAATCAGGGGCTTCAAATTCTCAAGGGAGTAACTGATCAAGAGTCACCTGGAGTAAATTAGCCATAGTCCATTTTTCTTATAAAAAATAAAAGAATCTTAACTGATTAAAAAATGTTTTTAATGTTTATTTATTTTTGAGAGAGACAGAGCATGAGCAGGGGAGGGACAGAGAGAGAGGGAGACACAGAATCTGAAGCAGGCTCCAGGCTCTGAGAGTCAGCACAGAGTCTGACACAGGGATCGAACTCACAAACTGTGAGATCATGACCCAAGCTGAAGTTGGATGCTTAACCGACTGAGCTACCCGGGTACCCCCTTAGTTGATTTTTTTAAATGGCACCAGAGAGTAGATTACAGATGACACTCGGATATTTAGAGAAAGTTTTGAATGGACATTGGTCAGTCAGAAGTAGTCAGACTGCTTTCCATATTCCAGAATGGAGGAGCGACCACAGTGGTAGGAGGTTGTGATAGGCAGGAGCCTATCAACTGCTCACTGCCACGCCTGAGGTAGGGCATGTGCTGTAGCCACTGGGTTGAGACTCCTGTAAACTACTTCTGGAAATTATGTTTGTGGGACGTTGAATTACAGAGCCAGTAGACTCATAACCTGGAAAGTCTCTCATGTATAAGATAGGAAATGGATGCTCAGAATGGGCGCATCCAAGGATATTGGAGACTTAAGGAACCCTGACTTCCTAGAAGCCTGTGAAGTTCTCCCAGTGATGTCTCCATTGCTGGGCAGTGTTGTGCCTCTGTGGAGTGTGCGTGTGTGTGTGTGTGTGTGTGTGTGTGTGTTGGACAGTCAGGAAAAATACCTAGGTTTTACAGCTTTTAGCCCAGGGACATTTCTATGTAGCTCGGCCACTTTATAGGCTCAGCTCTGTTTCCATCTTGCTAGTTATGAAACAACTCCATACTCAGATATTCTCTCTCTCTCTCTCTCTCTCTTTCTCACACACACACACACACACACAAGCTCACAGATGTCTCAGTCAGAAAAGCTGTGGTTTTTTTCTCTCCGCAATTCCTTCCACAAGGCTCCAGGAGTTCGGTGAGGTGGGGAAGAGGGCGGCTGTTGACAGGGTTCTTGTCTGGGTCTCTGGTCTCTGCCCAGCGCTGTGTTACTAGCACTGCAGAAGTAGAGGCTGCTGTCTGCAGGTTTCGCACTCATCACCGTCAGAGATGAAAATGTTGTATTTGGATGGCTAATGGAAAACTCAGTCTCAGAGAAACCTTGTTCATATGCAGCTTTGGAGGCCACATTAGAAGTTGCCATCAGCGTGAGACCCTGTTCCGGGAACTGACGATACCAAAACACAGTTGTGGCTTGAAGGTCCACCGAATGGCACTCGATCATCACAGAGGTTCCACTCTTACGGACAGCTGTCCTTGGATTCTGAGAGACGAGAGCACCAAGCCCAGAACCTGCTGACACAGAGGTCAAAGAGGTGAAGGAGGCCTGTACCACAGGCGGAAAACTCACGGCACCCAGAGATTCCTGCTGTTCTGTGAAATCTTCCTATTAGACCCCCTAGGACCATAATCCCCCACCTCCCCTGCCTGGTGACTTCTTACCTTACCCTTCATACCTCCAGAGAGCAAGAATGTCCCCCCTCATTTTGATCCACATAAAATAATCCACAACCTCTGCCTACTGCTCCACTCATGCCATTACACACACACACACACACACACACACACACACACTTGCCCCAACTACTCAGATTGTAAGGCTCATACTGGGCCCCAGGAGCAGCAGAAGCATGAGCATCTTCAGATACTGGCCTCATATCACACCTCTCACTGTATCTCATTCTCCCTTTCTCCACCCCTAGAAGGATGGGCCACTGCTTACATATTCTTGAAGATGCTCCAATCTGCCCTCTCGTGGTGATGTTTTTTTCCAGTGATGCAGGATCCATCAAAGAGCTGAAAGGGGCCTCAGATGTTCTAATTCTACTCCTAACTTTATAGAACATGCGCTAAGACCCAGATCATTGAATCGACTTAAAGAAGTTTCTTAGCTTTACTCATGAAAAAAGCTGTATGTTTGTGCATTAAAAGGAATTATCGCCTCTTCTTTACTTCTGTAACATATCCTCAAAGTAAGTCAGACAACTGATGATTGTTAGTCACTAACAATCGTGGTGATAAACAATCATGAGTGAGCATCAGAAATTCTAGGCTATAAGTTCAATGTTTCTTCATACTGATGATAAAGACAATTTCTCATCTTCTAAATGAAGTATTTATTTCACGACTATCTCATGCCGGTCGCCGTCATATGGATGGTCTTAATACTAAACATAGCTATTTATGGTAGTTTGCACATCTCTGTGTAAATCACTGTGGAGGCTACGAGGATAATTTGTTTACAGCTATTTCCCCATGATACAGGTCATAGGCTAAGTATTGGCCAGTGGAAATAGGTTGTAGGAGATTTAGGGAATTATTTCTGCTTTGAACATGCTGGAATATTTGTTTAAATGGCTCGTGCTTAGAAATGTATAGCAATTTCAAAGGAACTGAAGATTTTTCTCCCAAACATTATACTTTTATTCTTATAACAACCTCCCAGTTTTGCTTCATGAATATTTAGTTATGTATATCTGGAGTGAGTAACTAAGGAAGGTGGGATTAGGACTTGATCCAACAAATTATGTTTGTAGCGTAGTGACATAGATTTTTATCATAGTGAATATAATATTGTGTACTAAAGATTACTATGTGCAAAATACTGATGTATGTATTAAAGGGCATCTGATATGCTCTTGTGGCTGTATTTTTTTCATGGTGGGGGCAGACCGCATTACGATAAGGCCGCTTCTCACCATAACTGTACTTTTTCTGCAAAGAGTAGGTGAATGTGCCTTGTAATGTATTACGTCTGCACAACATTATGATGTATAAGGGATGAAGTGTCTGGAGGCCCCTGGATCAGAAGAAACTCTTTCTACTCTTCTTGAGGACCAGCAGCCATCAGGTATATATCTATGGTGTTTCATACTCCTCGTCAACTGAACTATGGAAGAAATGCATTTCCCGGAACTTTCTTTGTGTTATAGCTCTTGATTAGAGTTGACCTCAAGAAAAATATTTGCAAATGAAGTAGCTGTCATTATACTCTGAAGTCATCATTGGTCTAAAAGCAGTGAGGAACAGGATTAGTAGTACCAATTTATTACATTCTGGTAGCTACTTCTCAAAGATGGCACCCAGAAGAACCATCCTTCCTAGCATTCCCATTCCTATAAAGATCTGGGCTGACTTGAATGTGGGGGAAGGGACACTGTATGATTTTCATATGTGGCTTTATAGATTCCACCTGGGTCTCTTGAATGCTCACTCTTGGGGAAACCAGGCAGTATGTAATAGTTTTAGCTACGCCGAGGCCACCGTGCGGTGACGAAACCTACCTAACCACATTGAAGGGCTCTGTGGAGAAAAGAGACATGCTGGGTGGTCTACAGCTGCTCCAGCCATCCCAGGTGAGGTATCAGACATGGGCATCAGGAAGCCACCTGGGATGTCCAGCCAGGCTGAGCCTTCAAGTATCTCCAGCCCCAGTGACTATCTGTCCGTCATTACATGAGAACCCCCAAGTGGGCACTGCCTAGAAGAGCCCATTCAACCCACAGAACCATGAGAGAGACTATATACGTGTTTTAAGTCAGTACATTTTGGGGTGGTGGCAGTGGTTGTTTTTCTAAGCTTTTAAAGGGAGACATATAATCCATATAGTAGATTGCACAAATCTTAAGTGTACAGCTTCTTGAATTTCAGAATGAATGCACTTAGATAACTACCAGCCAGATCAAGATATAGGACATTTTTGGAACCCCAGAAACCTCTCTCATGCTTCCCTCTAAGAAAATTAAAAATGCCTCCACATGCAGCCACTACCTTAACTTCATACGCTATGCACTCTTTGTTCGACGTTAGGTCAATGAGATTCAGCCATGATTTGGCAAATAATATTTGATTCTTTTGCTATATTTTATTCTAGTATATAAATGTCGCACTATTTATCTATTGCATTACTGATAGATGTTGGGGTGTTTTTCCATTTGAAGTCATCATGAATAAAGCTGTTGTGATGTTATTTTTCTCCCATATCCTTTTCTATTTCCTCAGAATCCTGGAATATTCCCTGAGTGTGCATACAATTAGAAAATTGGTTTTCTGGCTAGTCTAATTTACTTTTGATTGCTTCCAGTATATTTTTAAATTCAGAAATTATGTTTACTGTACCCAAGAAACACTACAGCTCTTTGATTATACTTTTCTATAAATTGCCCTTCCTCATTAATAGACGTAATGGCTCCTCAAAACTTGCTAAGGAAAGACCTAGTGATATTTTGACTTTTTGACTTCCATTTCATATAATAACTCTTACACTTTGGTCATGGGAATGGAGGAAATAATAATGTAATAGGAATTATTATGAAACTTCACAGCTAAGCAGTTCTTTTTAGTATCAAGATCACTCTGAAAAGGTAAATGGTTCAATAGTTTTAGAGTGGATGTTTTAAAATCCTGTTAAGTCTTTGTTTTCTAAATTTGTCAACTGACAGGAGGAAATCTGTATCCTTTCAAGTTGTATCCAAGATAATAAAGAAAAGCGAGACTGTCTCCTACTGTCCTCCCTTTAATTTCCTTTCTTTCATTGGACAGATAACCTCACCCCATTCTATCACCTCTGGAATATGGTTTGTACCCATGGAGGAGCAAACTCTAGGGACTGTGTCTCCTACTGGTCCATGACTGTATCAGCCTGCTCAGGAAATTATTGATCGGAAGGTATCAATGAACATGGTCTGGACAAAGTAAAGCATCTTAGATCCATCCCGTTTCAGATGGTTTCTTTACTATGGTCCAAGGGCATTAGTTGCAATGAGGGCTAGTGTTCATCACACCATATTTCAGGGTTGTAAATCCTATTCGTAGGTTAGTGTCTCTTTCCCATTTCTGTTTCATCAGTATTTTGGCTTCTGTGTGAGGCAAGCTTCCACAGACTACATGAGAGAAGAAATCCAAGGTTAACAGTTCAGAAAGGAAACCAAATAAAATGCACGAGGCCCAGGCTTATACGTAATGGTCAGGGACTCCCCACATCTTCCCAGAAATTGCTTGTCCTGGGAAATACAGGGCCTTTCAGGAGAACAGACTAAGGTTCTTAACTGCTTCCAAGAATAATTAAGAATGTATTTCACCCAGCATTTTTAGTTACATGCAGTGGATGGGACAGTCTGAACAATATAAACTGTCATTCATTTCTGCAAGCAGAATTATGTGATCAAATAAATATTTGTAAACAAATGAAGTCCTAAGAACTAACACCATTAGCCTTTTAATCTGATAGATTGGTGTCAGACCACAGAGGGAGAAACCATACAGACAACAGAAAGAGCATTTGTAAACTAATACTGACCTCCTGTCTGATGATTAATCATGCAAATATTTCTCTCAAGTCCAACTGTCTCTCTCAAGTGCCAGGTGTACATTTACATGGGCTTACTAGGTATTTCTATGCAGGCATCCAAAGAAGGCCCACTAGAAATAGAAATTCAACTCTCTTAACACCCTCGCTCCACTCGTTCCTCCAAATCATCTCCTGTTGCCATGTTCTGGGGGTGGAGGTGACCATCTTCATTCCTGACTTTAGCTCATCACTCCCTCCTGCCAGTTCCCTAAGCCTGTCACTGTTGGTGCTTGTCTACCTCATGAAAGTCTACTCGTCGTTGAAGTTTCATCTCATGGTTTTGCATTCTCTTTGAAGCCCTTCCTGGTGTCACCAGACAAAATCGGCCATGTTACTTCCCATAGACCACTGACATCTCTGATTAAAACACACATTATATGAAACTTGACCACAGTGTTTGTCTTCTATTCCTCTTTCTCCCTCCTTGGCTTTTATTATTCTGAAGGGAGGGACAATTTTCTGTTCATTCGCGTTTTCTAGTATTTGGTAAGAAGAGCCAGGATGTAAAATTAACATCTTTTTTCTTTTGTCTATTTTCTTTCCGCCTCCCCACCCCCGTCCTCCTCCTCCTCCTTTCTCTCCCTCTCTCTGTTCTGTCCCTCTCTGATACAGATACAAAAAGATATAGACGTAATTTTAAAAACTAACTTAGTGGATCACTGAGGTGTCTTGTCATTCCGCGAAGCACGTTGATGGCAGCAGCTGCTTTGAGCGTCTGGTGAAAGTGGAAGAAAGCAGGGAGGTGAGGGCACTGAACACAGAAAGACCCTGCCACCTGGTGGGGAAGCAGGGCTTGAGACGCACTTCTGCATAGAGAGGAGGTGGCTGTACTTCACTGCGTCTCTACTGCTGGCACAGAGACACAGAGCTGTCTGGTTCTTTCTCGTCGATGTCACAGTGAGAGGAAAGAATGGCTTCTTGCCTCGAGAGACACTGTAGCCTTCAGGTATGTCTCCTTTCTGAACATCAGTTACTACTTGTGAGCGGTAAAGCAGTCTCAGCCCTTGCCCTGGGTCCTGTCGGTACCAGTACATGGAGTCGTGATCAAAATCCTGTTCACATTCCAGAGTCACGCCTTGTCCTTCCTCTCTGATCAGGTATTTTGGGGTCTGAGTGATTCTACCATCTGCTGTGCCTATAGAAGAAAGAGAGGCCCTAGAAACACAGCCCAGGAGGGTGCCTGATGCTGCTGTCATGGGTAGAAGGACTTAGATCTGGAGCTTAGCACCTTTGGGACAGGAATTTGCTCCCTGACCCCAGGACTCACCTGCTCCGAGGAGACAAAGAGCCACACAGCAGATCACCTGGTGACCCATGATGGGAGAGGGGGCTCCCTGGAGTGCTAAGCACCTGTTGGAAGACAAATGATGGTAGAAACTTAGCTCTGGGGATCCCCCTGGCTTAAAATGCAGAAGTTGTCAGAAGGCTGGAATGGTTAATTGGAAAGGATCCCACAGGTATTCTGGACGGGGTCTCTAACTTTGCAGATGAGGAGACAGACAGGGGACCTGAAGCATTTGCACCCCCTGGGACCTCCCTCCCCAAACTGTGTTCAGCCTGCCTGAGTGGGCGGGCAGGGCCAAGGGTGCGGGCCAGAGTCTCTCTCCGATTGGCTCACTGCACCCTGAGCCAGACAGCCTGGGTTTGTATCTTTCCTCTCTCTTTTGAGCTTGTGGAAGAAAAATGAACTCGTGAAACTGCATTTGCTTTTCGCTCATGTTGCAAAAGACAAAAATATTTCCTTTGTCTGATTGTCTTAGATGATTAAATGAAATTCTCTACTTAAAGCTTGCAACAGAGAACTTGAAATAGAGTATAAAGTGAAGAAAAGAGAACTTTTGCTCCCTAAATATCTAACCTGAAAAATCATGTCCGGTTTTAAAAATCTTTACCTTTTTCTGGTGACAGTCTTAGTTCCTGAGCATGGGCTGGGATGTCTCGTGATACTTCCACCACCATCCCCTATTTCCATGCTCGCCCTGCAAAATGCTTTCTAGCGAATATGTTCATTAATCCAACTACACGTGCCCTTCCCTTCCCCAGCCCGTGGCTATTTCTGGGGCGGGGCCTGGAGGGTGTTCCTGCATTGACAGGATGGGACTCTGCACTGATGTGGGTAAGGAGCTGGCACAGAAGTACACTGCAGAGTCTCCCAACTCTGCCAGCTGGATCTTTAAGACACTGGGTCCCTCTTTGGGAAATTCAGCAGAAAAGCGTTTTGTCGGCATTCCGGAGTCATCTATGATATTTTCCTTCTGGAGGTAAACCATGAATTTCAGACCTTCTCCTGGGAGCTGCTGATACCAGTAAACGTAATTGTGTTCTTTCTCTGGGCTGCATCTCAGCATTGCTTCTTGTCCTGTCCCTCTGACCAGGTGTTCTGGGTTCTGGGTGACGCCAGCATTCATGGGACCTCAGAGGAAAAGAGATTACATGAGACAGGGTCATAATGGCGGAGGAAGTGCGTGCGTGGCCACGCAGCAACCCAAGGCGAGTGCGAATATCTTTTAAGTATCCCATGTTCGAGTGAAAACTCACATGAATTTTGCTTTTTGTGCCATGATGCAATTATTTGTTTTCATTTAGATGTCAAAAAAATCAGAAAATCTTTCAGAAAATCTTTGGGCAACATGAAGGTCCAGGGCCTATTTGAGACACAGAGAGCCACAGACAAAGCCCAGTGATGCTGATCCATTAGCCCAGAGCTCACCTGCCCGCAGGAGCCAGAAAACTACCCAGCAGAGGAGTCTGGTGTGCATGGCAGAGATGGCATGAAGAAGACCCACAGGCATGGCCCAGGAGGGATGCTCACTGTATTAGCCCAGGGAGTTAGACTTCAAAGGCCCCTCGTCTGAGGCGGGTCTTCCTGTGAAGTCACCATTTCCGGGGAGCCTGTTGTCTCTGGACCTAATCTTGTACATCACTTGAATGAGACATCTTTTTTTCTCTACTGTAAACACATCCTGGCCTAGTATGTGTTACTATGGGGACAGCATTGCGCAGGTATGTGGAGTGATAAACACCTTCATGATTGGTCCCCTGGCCTTCCGAAACATTTTTACCACTCCCCTCTCTACTTCTTATCTTTAGTTCCTTTATTTTCTTTCATTGGCTCATATCATCCCTTCATTTTCTGTTGTTGAGTAGAGGCAGTGACTAGGTATGATGTCTAGTTACACACGTTGAGAAACACGGAAGTGGAAGCCAGGGTTGCTGGGAAAATATTAGAGGCAGGAAATGATTTGATTCTGGTTCCTTCTTTCTTCCTCCCCCTCAGCTAAGCAATGATTACAAACATCTTCAGGGAACCTTATTTTATGGTTTATAACTCAGTTTTATTTTTCTTTTTCAAAAAAATGTTTGTTTATTTATTTTGAGAGAGAGTGTGTGAGTAGGGGGACAGGCAGAGAGAGAGGGAGAGAAAGAATCCCAAGCAGGCTCCATGCTGTCAGTGTAGAGCCCGATACGGGGCTCGATCTCACAAATCATGAGATCATGACCTGAGCCATAATCAAGAGCCAGACGCTTAACGGATGGAGCCACCCAGTGCTCCACTCACTTTTCTCATCTTTTGTTGTTCTGCCTGAATTTTTGATGTAAGCAATTCAAAGAAGAGCCATTAGGAAAACTATAAGCTCTCCCTCTGACCTTGTGTCCCCCAATTCTATTTATCTATCTGCATTATTCTCCTTAATCATGGATGGGATGCCTGTTTTTGAGGGGTCTTCCTTCCTTCCATTCTTCTGTCCTTCTTTCCTAACCTGCAGGGTTAAATAAAAATTATGTGAAAACCTTCTTTGTTCTAGGCATAGTGAAAGGAAGAGTAAGGCACAGCCTACCCTATCAGAATGTACAGGCTCCCTGGGAGATAAAATCTGTACAGCTAGGATACTCCAGGCTTTGAGTAATGAATAAGATCATCTTAATTTTTAGTGTCCAAATCACAGTGGTTTATGACCTTCTCTTATTGACAGCAGGGTCCCAAGTCCTCCCTCAAAGGGTCTCCATTATTTTGGTAAACAGTTAGTAGGCTTCCCAAAATGTACACTTGAATCAAAATACAGCTGCCATCACCACTTAGAAGCACCTCAGTGATTTTTCTTGGAGATATTCCTGTTGTTCACTAATGCTGTTGATGAAAATGCCCCACACTAAACACCCATGCCCAGTCTGAAGGGTCTCTTCCCGGGTGCTGTTAGACACTTATCCTCAGTCAGCTAAGGCAGTGGTGGAGTTGACACAGATGTGGGGGAATGAGTTGTCTCCTCCTCATCAATGAGGTGTCCTTGTTACTTAGGGCTCAAAGGAAGCTCTGCCTGTGTGCAGAATCTCACCAAGGAACTTGTGAACGGTTCTGTCAGCTGCTAGTTACCAGTCTTCCCTCTCTCGGCTCAAACCCAATAGAAGGGGTTAGATAAGGAGCAGGTGACTTACCATTCTCTCTCTTTTTTTTTTTAAATATAATTTATTGTCAAGTTAGCTAACATACAGTGTATACAGTGTGCTCTTGGCTTCGGGGGTAGATTCCCATGATTCATTGCTTACATGCAACACCCAGTGCTCATCCCAACAAGTGCCTTCCTCAGTGCCCATCACCCATTTTCCCCTCTCCCCTACTCCCCCATCAACCCTCAGTTTGTTCTCTGTATTTAAGGGTCTCGTATGGTTTGCCTCCCTCTCCGTTTGAAACTACTTTTTCTCTTTCCCCTCCCCCATGGTCTTCTGTTAAGTTTCTCAAGTTCTACATATGAGTGAAAACCTGTGATATCTGTCTTTCTCTGACTGACTTATTTCACTTACAATAATACCCTCCAGTTCCATCCACTTTGCTGCAAATGGCAGGATTTCATTCTTTCTCATTGCCAAATAGTATTCCATTGTATATATAACCACATATTCTTTTTTTTTGTATTTATGCCTTTTTTGGATATGAAATTTATTGTCAAATTGATAAACCACATATTCTTTATCCATTCACCAGTTGTTGGACATTTAGGCTCTTTCCATAATTTGGCTGTTGTTGAAAGCACTGCTATAAACATTGGGGTACAAGTGCCCCTATGCATCAGCACTCCTGTATCATTTAGATAAATTCCTAGTAGTGCTATTGCTGGGTTGTAGGGTAATTCTATTTTTAATTTTTTGAGAAACCTCCACACTGTTTTCCAGAGCAGCTGCCCCAGTTTGCATTCCCACCAACAGTGCAAGAGGGTTCCCAATCCTCCACATCCTCGCCAACATCTGTTATTTCCTGAGTTGTTAATTTTAGTCACTCTGACTGATGTGAGGTGGTATCTCAATGTGGTTTTGATTTCCATTTTGCTGATGATGAGTGATGTTGAGCATCTTTTCACGTGTCTGTTGGCCCTCTGGATGTCTCCTTTGGAAAAGTGTCTATTCATCTCTTCTGCCCATTCCTCCACTGGATTATTTGTTTTTTGGGTGCTGAGTTTGGTGAGTTTTTTATAGATTTTGGATACTAACCCTTTATCTGATACGTCATTTGCAAATATCTTCTCCCATTCCATCGGTTGCCTTTTACTTTTGTTGATTGTTTCCTTTGCAGGGCAGAAGATTTTATCTTGATGAGGTCCCCATAGTTCATGTTTTGCTTTTTTCCCCCTTGCCTTTGGAGACGTGTTGAGTCTCCTGTTCATTACTGCATGTTCCAGACCAAACCTTTCCCCTTTGGTCTTCCCTACCAATAAGTCATCATAATGAGAGTCAATGAATGCAAGCAATAAATTGTGTGTTGGGATGTGAGGAGTTACAATGCAGTGGTCCTGGTGTCCTGAAGAGTCATGGTGAGACTATGGTCGATGATGGCAGGGCCAACACCCAGCTCAGCAGCTCTGGAGGCTGCAGGACGACCGCTACAGTGTATGTAATCATCTTTGGCGCCTGGAACTTACCTGGTCAAACTTCCAGACCTTCAAACTTGGCTCTTCTGGCAAAACTGTAGGTCTCTTCCCTCCCCGTGGAGCATGCAAAGGTTAAAAATTCATCCCAGGGGCTAAAGCCTCATTTCCTCCAATTTAAAGACCTCATAATGTGTCCCTGCCTTCAACTGAGAGAGCACTTCTTAAGAGGGTAAAACTTGGCTAAACTACAGACAGGTCAGTAGCAAAAATTAATGCAGAATAGAAAATGCCATTTAAGTTCACTCATCTGTCTCCAAGCAGATAAATTATTGGCTTAGACACTTCGTCGAACACTTTTGGATTCCCTTTCCTGTTATTACTATTATAAACTTCAAAGTGGCTAAGACACTGGATCTTAATTGTGTTCACCACAAAAAGAAATAGTAATTAGGTGATGTGATAGAGGTGTTAAGGAGCACAATGGTGATAATCATGCTATGATATATAAATTTATCCAATCAATATACTGTACATCTTAAGCTTACATAATGTTTTATGTCAATTATAACCCAATTAAAAACAGCTTTATTGAGGTATAATTGACATACAAATCAACTGCACACATTTAAAAAGTTTTGATGTACGCATGATAACAGAGGACTATCACCACAATCAGGATAGTGAACATATCCATCACCCCAAAAAGTTTCTATCACGTTTTAATCCTTCCCTCCCAATCCTTCCCACACCTGTCCCATCCCTAGGCAACCACCGATCTGCTTTCTGTCAATATAGATTTGCTTGCATTTTCTAGTTGTTCATATAAATGGAATAAAATAGTGTGTTTTTGTTTGTGTCTGGCTTATTTCCAACACTGTAATTATTTGAGACTCATCTATATTATTATGTACCTCATAGTCAGTTAATTTCTTTGGCCACTTAAAGAGTGTATTTACTGAGAAGTTTATAAAATGTTTTATAATTTTAGAAGATTCACAAATTCATCAAACAAGTTGGTACACAATGCAAATTATACAACACGTTCCTCTATTCACGAGGGTATCTCTTGAAAATATGCTTTTCCCCCTGACATTCAACCTACAATATTTGAATCTTTTTAAGTTCAGCTTCCAGATCTTTTTTTAAATTGAGATAGTAATTCATGTACCGTAAAATTCACCATTTCAAAATGTAAAATTCAATGGCTTTTAGTGTTTATTAACTGGTGCAAACAATAATGCCATATGATTCTGGAACACTGTCATCATCCCCAAAGAAACCCTGTACCAATTAGAAGTCACTGTGCATTCACTCCTTTCTGCAGCCCATGGCAACCGTTAGTCTACTTTTTGTCTCTGAGGTGTACCTCTTCTGGACTTTTATATAAATGGAATCTTATATTATGTGCCTTTTTGTGCTTAGCTTCTTTCACATAGCATTTTTTTTCAAGGTTCGTCTATGTTACAGCATGTATCAGAACTCCATTCCTTTTTATGATCGAATAATATTTCATTGTATGCATACACCACATTTTGTTAATTGACCAATTGATGAACATTCAAATTGTTTCCATTTTTTGGCGATTATGAATAATACCCAAATAAGGGACTTGTATCCAGAATATATAATTTTCAAGGTTTTCTGGATGCAAGTCCCTTGCAAGGTATATGATTTGCAAATATTTATCTTATTTGGGGGGTGACTTAAGCTTTCTTGAGAGTGTTCTTTGAAGCCCCAATTTTTTGATGTATATTTGTTTTTGAGAGAGAGAGAGAGAGAGAGAGAGAGAGAGAGACAGCACAAGTGGGGGAGGGGCAGAGATAGAGGGAGACCCAGAATCTGAAGCAGGTTCCAGGCTCTGAACTGTCAGTACAGAGCCCAACGTGGGGCTCGAACCCATGAACCACGAGATCATGACCTGAGCTGAAGTCAGATGCTTAACCGACTGAGCTACCCAGGTGCCCTGAAGCTTAAATATTTTTTAAGTTTGAAGAAGTCCAATTAATCTTGGTTGCCTGTGTTTTGGTGTCATATTTAAGAAATCGTCACCTATCCCATGGTCAGGAAGATTTACACTTGTGTTTTCTTCCAAGAATTTTATACTTTTAGCTCTTACATTTACGTCTTTGATCAATGTCGAGTTAATTTTTATATGTGGTATGAGGAAGTCATGCAAATTCATTCTTTCGCACATGGACATCCAGTTTCCTCAGCACCATTTGTTAAAAAGACTATTCTTTCTCAATTCAATGGTTTTGGCACTCCTATCTAAAATCAATTCCCCATAAAGTTGTGGCTTTATTTGAGGACTCTTGATTCTGTTTCACTGATCAATGTGTATTCTCTTCCAATACAACACTGTATTGATTTCTGTAGTTTCATAGTAAGTTTTGAAACAGGCAAGTACTGGGATGCCTGGGTGGCTCAGTCGGTTGAGTGTCGGACTGCAGCTCGGGTCATGATCTCACAGCTCGTGAGTTTGAGCCCCGCATCGGGCTCTGTGCTGACAGCTCAGAGCTTGGAGCCTGTTTCGGATTCTGTGTCTCCCTCTCTCTCTTCCCCTAACCACTCTCATTCTGTCACTGCCTCTCTCAAAAATAAATTAAAAAAAAAACATTAAAAAGTTAAAAAAAATAGGCAAGTATGAATTATCTAACACCTTTCTTCTATTTAAAAATGCTTTGGCTAATTTTGGTACCTTAGACTTTCATCTGAATTTTAGCATTTACTTGTCAATTTCTGGGGGAGGAAAGATAGCTGGAATTCTGGAATTTGATAGGGATTTAGTTGAATCTGTAGATCAGCTGGCGAATTTTGCCATCCGAAAAGTATTAAGTCTTTCAATCAACAATCATGGTATATCTTTCAATTTATTTGGGTCTTTAATTTCTTTCAAGCAATATTTTGCACTTTTCAGTGTACAACTTTTTGATTTCTTTTGTTAAATTTAGGCTTAGATATTTATTATTTTGATGCATTGGCTCCCTGAGAAACTCTAATTGGCAATTATATGTCCCTTAATAGTAAAAGTGGAAATATGGATTAGCTTTTACTTCTCCAGAACAGTATTCTTGTTGGATATAAGAAGTTAGTTAAATGGGGTAATAAGACAAAATTGTTACTGAAAATAAAGCCGATTAGACTGCTTTTTAAATCTGGTAGTGCCCTCTTCTGGGGAGGAAAAGCCGATGTGTACCTCTACATGGATGTCTTCGTAGGCATGGGTATGTATGTGCATTAGAATGTGTATGTGTAAGCCTTGAAGTGTGAGGTGGTATTGGGCAAGGCCACTGGCCATGGAAAGAGAGAAAAGGAGTTTCTTTTAGTTTTAAGGATATTCATGTGGATGCTTCAAATGTTTCTTATTTCAAAATGACCTTTTATTGAACATTCTCTTTCATCTTTGATTTCTAGATTTGTTGACCGTCTTTTTATTCTTAGTCTGTTATTTTTAGTCTCCTTCATCTCTTATAATGGATAAGAGTTAAAATTCTGTCCATTCTGTATCTCAAGAGTCCATTCTCCCCTTTTTCTGTTTGGTCCCATTCTTGGGCAGTCCTCAAGAGTCTAATTTTAGTCAGAATCCTGCTAAGGTGGTTAGCCAGCATACCTTCAATATCTGAGTGCTCTTGATGTAAGACCAAATTCCTATCCCCGACAACTATCCCCCAGATGATTTCTGATCATCCTGGAGGGCCTTCAGCAAGAGTTCTGCTAGGACAGTCTAGCCAGAATCCTCCCTTACCCTGATGTCTCCTTTTTGTAATTCTCCATCCAATTCCACTCCCCCTCCCTGCTTCTTGGCTATAAACTCACTTTTCCTGCTTGGAGTTGGAGTTGAGACCAATACGTCTTCCCTACCACAGTTCCCCATTGCAGCAGTCCCCCTGAGTGAAGTCTGCCTCATAGTTTGAGTTATAAGTCTGAATAACATTTTCTATAACAAAATTCACTACAATAGTAATAAACAATTTATTAAACATCTCTTTTAGCACAGAGATGTTATGGTTTGTGTCATCATCAACAGTAGCTTTCTTAGTTTACTGTCTGAACCGGAACCCGTTAATATGTGAAAGAGCATGCTATTAATAATTTTGCCAGAACAGCAAGCCTGAACCAGGACTGTCTTGGGAGCCCAGAGTGCTTGACTGCTCTACATGGTCGACTCTCTGACGCTCGCCTTTATTGTCATCGGGCAGCAGTAGGGGGGATGGGAGGAAAAAATTGACCATTTTTTTTGTCATGACCTCATTTCAAGACTACATCAATGCTGGGGCATACAGGGATGATCTAGAATGCCCCTTCCAACCAGATCTTCCCTGGATCTGTGTTAGCTACATTTACAGTTTCCTCAGTTATTGCCAGATGGTAGCGACATCCCCGGTGGTCACACGTGTGAGAAACGTGGAGATATATCCTGAGTCATACTCATGTCAAATCTTGGAGAGCAAACGGTGCGAGTTTCTAATTTTAAAGAGGAGAAAACTGAATCATAGAGCTAAGAGGGCACTTGCCAACACCTTACAGTTTAAAAAAAAAAAGCCAGAGTTTGGATTAGGAAGCAGGTATCCTGACTCTCATTCCACTGTCTGTGGATCCAAGATCTCCAAGAGAGAGAAGGGACCCACTGAGTGTACGAAATCACAGAGTCAAACTCCACGATCCCCTGGATTTGAGACTTGAATTTCCTGAAGAGTCTCTGAATGGGGATTACTAATCAGTGTTTCTCCTGTTTCCTTCCTTTCTAGAGGTTTGTGGTTGCTGTTCCCTCACGTTATTCCCCGTTGAATCACTGCCCTGGAGAGACAGTCAGTCTTGTGGGGGAGGCAGATCTGTGACAAAAGGAGGAGAATAAATCTCTAGCGGTCAACATTCTGTTGTTCCACAAACAAGGAAGTCATTCGTGTCTGTAGAGGGAAAGAGTCTTCAGAGGGGTCGCGTTTGAGATAAAATCAGTAGTAATTTCTTAGAGTTTTGGTAAGTTAATATCAACTTCAAATATCCAGTTTCTGTAGTTCAAAAAAGTTTGGGGGAGGGAATGGGGGCTTTATTCTGAACTTGAGATCCACAGACTACCCAATTCTGTGTTCTTTTTAGGCATTTCCAAAGCCCATGTCCTGAAGCATGGCATGCCCACTATGATAATTTAAGAGCTAATTTGTAGCCTTGCCCTCTCCCGCTTGCACGTGGAGCCACAACTATCCACCTGCCTCTTTCTTTCTTTGAAGCACAAGACTGACAAGTGGCCTTCTCAAATGCCTCCCTAGAGCTCAGGGGAGAGGAGAAGAGCCAGTGAGTTTGCACGCTGGACAGAACTGGTTCACCTGCACTATTCCAATGCCACCAGCATGGCGATCACAGCTGAGCCCGCCCGCTCTGCGGCAAGATGGGTCTTAGGGTGGAATATGTCCCATTGGGTCTTTCAACCGACAGTCGTTCCTTGGGCATCCCAACTCGGCTGCAGTGTTTTGGTATCGGAAGGAAATCAGAAATTCCATCTCTTGCTTCAGAGTCTGTGGGCACCAGTAAACAAGTATATGACCAGAAATTGGATCACATCTCAGATTCCCTTCTGTCCGTCTTTGTGATCCTGTGGCTGCGGATCTGGCTGACTGCAGGGTCTGTGTGTCCTGTGGGACAAGACGGAAGCCATAGAGAGTGGGCCTGGGAAAACATCTTCTACACAAATTCCCACACACTCCCAAGCTCACTTGCCGCCAGGTGTCCAAGGCAAGATCACTGGCAGGACAAGCTTCCCCAGCAATGGTTTCTGATGCACAGCAGCAGAGAGGAATGGAAGTTTTGGGTTCCCTTAGCCCCACAAGGTAGAATCTAGCCATGAAATCACAGTCCCTGGGAACACCCACAGTCTCAGGGCACCTTCCACAGAGGGGATCATTGGTCCAAACGTATGACCTCATGTTTATTTTGGTACATGGATGATGTAAACAGGCTCCAAACCCACTTGAGCATTCTTAGGAAAAGAGAAGTTCAAGGAAGGCACAAGAGGAAGAGGAAAAGGAGAGAAGAGAGTAAGAATGGCAAGAACAAGAAGAAAATGATGGAGCACCGTGCTAGAGTTGCTATTTTACCAATCTTATAAAGATTGGCAGAAGTTCTCAAAACCCCACCAGGGGCTTGATAAGATGAAATGTATTCCTATAACCCACTTCTGGAAATTTTGACTCGAAATTCTGATCCTGTCCTAGAATATACCTGTGTAACCTGTCCCTCGGGTGATACCGAAGAAAGAAGTTGTTTCAGACAACAGTTTCAATCCCTTCTGAGTAGACATTTTGAATATCCCAAACTAACAAAAGAGAAAACTTCTTAATGAGTTAGATTAGAATGTTAAAACTTAAATAGAACAAGAATTTTCCTAAGACTAGGAATAACTAATGGATAGACTTCAGTTCTGGAAACTCCATTTACAAAAAAGAAGAGGTGGGAAATTGAAACCTAATTGAAAGTGAGGTGAGTGACGTCAAGGGAAGAGAAGTTTCCAGGGTTTAGGGGACAGTCAATATTGTCAAATGCTTCAAAAAGATCAAGTAGGCAGAGGAATGAAAATAAGCCTTCGATCCAGCAAGTTTATAGTTTTAATATTTAGGAGAATAGTTTCATAAGAATGGGACCATTCCATGAAAGGAGGCCCCCGAAGCAATGATTCCTCTGTGATTAAAGCAAAGGTGTGGGTGATGGATTGCGTGTTGTTACTTGGAGAGGAACAGAAATGGACACTAAGGAGGACTCACGTTTGAGTGCTGGAAAGAGAATCTGAAATTAGAAGCCATAACATTGGATACACCAGGAAGTTGAGAGCTTCTGTTTCAAAGGGTCAGAATGATGTTTGTTTGAGAGATGAAGTAAATTTGGACTTCTGGGGGTAAGAAAACCAGGTTCAGCTTATACTGAAATAAGAACAGACGTGACTAGAGAGAATATATAAACTTCTCTAAAGCTGAGTGGTAGGTGGTGGGGAAATGAACAATTTTATAAACAGCATGGATCATCAAATTTTAACAGAGGTATTTTGAATTCTATGTCTGTTCTGTGTACCTGCAATGACCTTCCAAGGTACAGTTGATGCCATAATATCTCCTTTACTCCCATTGGTGTTGATTGCATTGTCCCTCAGTACAATTTGGATCACATAACTGGGGATTTTCAATTGTCTGCACATCAATTTTCAATTGTCTGCACATTAGGTGTTTTCCCGCTGAGGTTAATCTGTCCCCTCCCTCAGCTCCATAGAATTAGCTCCTACTAATTAGTGACTTAGGTTTGAATTGTCATACTGAAAATTAATGTGCTTTTTGTATTACCTGGATTTAACTCCTTAAAAACAAATTAACCAGAGTCTTCATTTGGTCTGACCAACTAAGGATCTTGGTCCCCTTTCACATTCCTTCTTCTTTCCTAGGTTCTCTGTTTCTGGCACTACTTTTCTGTGATGGACACCCATCGGGTGTCCTGCCCCTAACTGGAGAATTCCTGTCTTTGAAATCTTTGATCCATAAGGCCAGAGTGATAGGCCTCCAGCTGCCATGTTGTTCCAACTGACCCCCTCGGCTAATGTTGAATTTTCCAAGAGCATGTTCTTAACTAAAACAGGATCAGTTTGTTTTCTGTTTTTAGGCTTTGTGGTCTTACAAGAGAGAAAGTCAAGTTGGTCCTTCCCAACATGCCTGGAAGACCAACATCTCAATCTATAGTCTTTTGCTCTATGAGATCAAAAAACTGGAAACGACAATTTCTACTAATGGGGAGAACAATGGGGCCAACAAAGTGGAAAAAGAAATAAGAGTTGTCGAATCAGCCATGTCAGGGTCCCAAAGATTTCATTCCAGTTTGTTCCTGAGAAATTGCTGTGTTCTTGTTTTGGGTTCTATAGGACATACATGTAGCCTTGTGATAAATACCCGTTTGGCTGAAGCTAGCTCTAGTTAGATTCTGTTATTTCCTTCTACCCTAATATGCCAGCTGCTTCCTTAGCTGGGCCCAGGATGTTTGTGTATTAAGATTAGCTAATATTTAACACTGCAGATTCACTGCTAGCACAGATACATGGCTGAATCCTGCAGCTCCGTAGTCTGGGTCTCTAGGCGAGAGGGTGAGTTTCGGGGACACCTAGCTGAAAATCCCTCCTTGTGCATCCCCGTTTTATCGATTTCATTCTGGAAAGAAATCAAGAACTTGAACTCTTTTGCCAGGATCTGCTGATACCAGAAAACGTAACTGTGTCCTTTTATCGGGACACGGTACATCGTTGCTCTCTGTCCTTTTCCTTTGACCAGGTGTCCTGGAGTCTGGGTGACTTCTGCATCGAGGGGGCCTGTGAAGCAAGCAGACTGAAGTTGGAGGCTTAGCCCCGGAGGGAGTCCGGTGACAGGAACCAAAGGCTGAGAGCTGGGGGGTGGGGGGCTGAGGAGTTCAGAGAGTTCAGAGAAGGGGCTTACCTGTGCTCAGGGGACAAAGGACCACGGGCAGGTGAATATGAGGCACATGGCCGCATCAGGACCAAAGAGAGGCAGGTGGCTTCCTCTTAGGCTTTGCCTCCCCCACGTTACCAGCTACTCTGTGACGTGATCACTTCACAGAACCCAATCGTCTTGGGTGTGCTGCTCTGTACAAGTGAACACACAAAGCGGAGTAGATGAAAGAACTGTACTCGGTCGCTGGAAAACAGGCAGCTCAGGACTGGGATTTTTCTAAAGCGAGAAAGAATAAGACGATGTCCGCAGATGGCGAGGGGGAGACACTGAGCATGGCAAATTTTCTCAGTTGAGGAGACAGAGGTTGAATGTTAGAGGCCACACAGCAAGGGAACTCACGAGGAGGACGACCAGGGAGGTGGAAGATACCCAAAGAACCCCGGAAATGTTCAGAGGGATCGTAATGAAGTTTCGTCCTAACAGGAACCCGTGTCTGTGTGAGATGAAACTTTAAGAAGCACCAGAGACGAACCCCAGAAATGAGTCACCGGCATCCCCAGAGTGGCCATGCTTTTGCAGTAGGACAAAATTTGGTTAGAGCAAGAGGTGGTAACTGACAGCCCAGGGCTGGCCACCTGTTCACGTACAGTTTTACTGGGGGTGAGATGCACTTCTGGAATGGCAGCATGAGATTTGAATACCCTCTTCCCAGAGGAAAAAAAACCAAACAAACCTAACTTCTGAAAATTTAGAAACAATGATTTAAAGGGCACCTGGGTGGCTCGGTTGGTTAAGTGTCTGACTCTTGATTGCGGCTCAGGCCATGACCTCACAGTTCGTGAGTTCGAGCTCTGCCTCAGGCTCTGTGCTGACAGCGCGGAGCCTGCTTGGGATTCTCTCTCTCTCTCCTTTCCTCTCTGTTCCTCCCCCAGTTGTGGTCTCTCTCTCTCAAAAATAAATAAAGTTTAAAAAACCACAACCATTTAAAGCCTCTGAACATTGTCCCAAGAGCATACGACAAATGAAGAAACACTTCTTGGAGAAAATTGAAATCTCAGTGGGGCCAGTGAGACTCGGTGGCATTTGAGCCTCTCTGCCTCCTGCATCAACCTAAGCTCGGGGTGATGGACGCTCTATGCTCTGCGGATGTGGTCGAGGACACAGGGCTCCCGCAGCTTTTCCTGAGGAGGCACAGGCTGCCAGCAATTCTCATCCCCACCAGCTCCATGATGCAGAAACTCTTTTCCATAGCAACTGCAGCTCAAGGGTCTGGGCTCCCTTTCTCCACCCGGCGCCCACTCGTGGGGTAGACCCTGTATTCCAGAAACAGCAGGCCAAGACTGCTAGGCCCCAATATTCCTCATTCTGGCCTGCTCATAGCGTGGGGGTTCCACAGTGGGAGATGCGAGTCAAAAAGACCAGGGCTTACCACCCCACCTAGCGACCCCTCAGAGTGCAGCGGTGTCCTTCCAGAAGAAGTGGGCCAGTGTCCCTAGCCCCAGCTCTGGAGGCTTGATGCAGAGTTTCCGTCCATGCGGGAAGGGAAGTCACAGAGCTGCATAGCTCTGCTTTGACCTAAGGACCCTCCAGCCTGGCTGAGATTTGCTTGGAATTGTGCGGTAGCCCAAGACCTACTTTACTTCCTGCCTCTTCCCTCCCTTTTTCTTCCTCTTTTCCTTCTTCCTTCCCTCTCTCCTTACAGGGGTCGGATCCACACCGCGACCTGACGGCCTCCCAGCCTCCTCCATCTTTTGTCTCATTTTCTCCGCTACATCTCCTGCATGACTGACCCACCTTGGCATCTACTTCTTGGAGGACCTGAAATAATGCTTCTTTCTTAGGTGGGTGTGGGGCCTCGATAGGGGTCACAGTCAGTAGTCATCTGTGCTAAAGGAACTGTCAGTTCCAGGAAACAGTTGGTGCCTGTAAATCCATCTGATGGCACTGGATCTTCACAAGGTTCTGCTCTTACAAGATGTCCTCATTTGGCTGTTGGGAAATGAAAGCCCTGAGCATAAGTGGGAGAGATCAAAGAAGGCCGAGGCTGGGATGAGCCATGAGCCCAGAAAGAAAGCCCTCCTTCCTGTATAAGTGGGATCATCCAGTGCCTGTCCTTCTGTGACCGGCTTAGCTCACTCAGCATAATGTCCTCAAGGTCATGTATGGCAGGATTTTGTTCTCTTTTAAGGCTAAATAACATACCATTGTATGCACACACCACATTACACAAGATTTTAAAAGGGTAGATCTCATGTTAGGTGTTCCGGCCACAGTGAAGTGAAATGAAATGAAGTGAAGTGAAATGAAATGATAAAATAAAATAATATAAAATAAAATAATAAAATAAAATAAAATAAAATAAAATACAACATTCATGCTTGCTCCCCAACTGTCTTTAAACTCCCAGAGCATCCAACATTCCCTTGTGTATGTTTTCCGGTTTTTTCTATCAGATTCTCCAAAGATTTTCATTTTCTCCTTCCCTAAGTGTGCCCTCACACTTTGGGCGACCATACCTGCTAGAGAACAAGGGGATTCTCTGCTGCTCTGCTTCGCTACAGCAAATCCCACCCCCTTCCACCTCCTCCTCCCCCGGCTGGGTATGAGGATCAGATGGTCACCAGGAGCAGGACTTCATCTTCAGTCTCGAGGCCTCAGCTGTTATCTGAGCCTGGAATGGGGTAAGTCTTTGCTCTTTATTCCTCGCCTACCCAATCCAAGAGGACATTGGGTATTTACATTGCCTAAAGAAGCTCTAACCTGCCCCTGGGTTGGATTATTTTGTTGTTTAGCTCAAGATGCGTCAATTTCTTAAGCCTCATCATGGAGCCACAAATGAAGAAAGAGATCTGACCCCAACATCTCATTTTACAGAAGAAAGTTTTGAAATGTAGGTAGAAGCATAGAGATACACTTGTGAGGAACAGAGTACGGACGGTGGTGAGCAAAAGAGAGAGGAAAAGCAGAACACTGTAGTGACGGTGGGTGGCCCGGATGACAGTGGTTAGATTCTCTGAATTTCATTTAGTTATCAAATCAGGTACTGGGTGGTACCTCTTGGCCTCTTGATTACAGAGTTGGAAGCATATGGCATTGTTGATGACTCTATGAGGAGATGTAATAAATCGCTGCATGGTAGGAATATCTTTGTGTTCTTCAGAATTAAATGAGGACTTCGTCCTATCCTCTGAAGCGGGCATCTCACAGCTGGCGGATGCTGGTTCTTTCTTGCACTGATGATACATGTATTTTTTCGATCGGTTATCGTGAATACTTCAGTCTCTTAAAGGCCATAAGATACATACTGGCTTTCAGAAAGCAGTTCAAATACGTTCCAGAAATCCCTTTTGCTTGAAAAAAACTGCAGTACTTGATATTTTTTATTAATATTAAAAACATAGGGCAAATCTAGTAATTTTAATATATCTTCTAAAGCACAGCAGCTGGGTTTTGATATGTGTCCTATCTATGTGCCACTTAAGTGGTTTATAGGCAAATCTATATCATGCAAAATAGCTAAATGCATTGTGAATAATTCATGTCCTAGGCAATTCATTCATCTTTGAATCTGGCACAAATTTTTAGCAGTTCTAATTTTCCTTACTCAATAAGAAAACCGTGAGATTGCAGCAATGCCTCTGAGGGCACATTCTTCCCTTAGGGCAAGGATTCATGACAGTGAGGCCATCTCTTGCCTGGTCCTGCCCCTTGTCATATTTCTATGTCTCCAAATTATATTTATTTATTTTATTATTTATTTTCTTTTTTTTTTCTAAAATTTTTTTTTTCAACGTTTATTTATTTTTGGGACAGAGACAGAGCATGAACGGGGAGGGGCAGAGAGAGAGGGAGACACAGAATCGGAAACAGGCTCCAGGCTCCGAGCCATCAGCCCAGAGCCCGACGCGGGGCTCAAACTCACGGACTGTGAGATCGTGACCTGGCTGAAGTCGGACGCTTAACCGACTGCACCACCCAGGTGCCCCATATTTTATTATTTATTTTCTAAGCTTATTTATTTTGAGAGAGAGAGAGAGAGAGAGAGAGAGAGAGGAAGAGCCTGAGAAAGCAGGGGAGGGGCAGAGAGAGAGGAAGAGAGAAAATCCCAAGCAGGCTCTGAGCTGTCAGCACAGAGCCTGACACTGGGCTCAATCTCATGAAGCGTGAGATCATGACTTGAGCTGAAATTAAGAGTTGGATGCTCAACTGACTGAGTCGCCCAGGTGCCCCTCCAACTTATATTTAAAAAAAAAAAAAAAACTACCTAAAAAAAAAAGTCCCTATTTATCTACTGAAGAGAACAGAATGGGCAACTAAGGTGATCCTGGGAAAATACCACAAACTGTATGTTGGGTTAATGTAACCACTTTTCCACTCTTGGCATAACTGTCAGTGGTTTTTGTAGGCTTCTGCCCAACTTCTATGTAGAGATGAGATGGCGACAGCCACAAACCCACATCCTACCATTGCTGTAGGGTGAGAGGGTGGTCTGTCGAAGGATCTTGGATCTGGGAAACAGAGGTTTATGATCAGGGGAGAGGTAACACCCTAGCTCTGTGTCTTTGCTGCTGGCACAGAGATACACTGCTGTGTCCTCGAAGCCAGCCAAGGTGATGTCAAGGGAACAGAAAGAAGAGTTATCCCGCCTGGCTTTGAAGTTATCAGAGGTGTCTTTTTCGGTGTAAAGGTTTGTATCATAGTAGTAGAGCAGCAGCTTTGGGGCTTGGTTCGGCTTCTGTTGGTACCAGTACATGGCATCATGATTCAGATTCTGAGAACAGCTCAGAGACACTTGTTTTCCGATCCCGGTAACCTGGTATCTTGGGCTCTGGATGACCCTGGCACCCGTGTGACCTGCAGAGAGAGAAAGAAAATACAGAGACAGAGCCAAGGAGACTGTTATTGCTGCCATAAAATAAAGGTACAAAACTGAGGACGAGATCACTTTCTCAAAGATTTCCTTTCTGACCAGGACTCACCTGCCCCAAGGAGACAAAAGGCCATACAGTAGAGCAGCCAGGGACCCATGGCAGGGCCACAGCAGGAACGGGGCATCTGTGTCTTCTAGACTCTGACTCTGGGTGGAGAGATGGGAGTTCAGAGAACCTGGTCCCTGATAGGTAAATCTGTCTGTGATGACAGTCTGCCATTGGCTTCACCGAGACAAGGGTCACTCCTTTTTGTGATGTTACACACAGCTTCCTGCTTGGCAGTGGGACCTGGGCTTGGCTGGATCACGTATGGAGCAGATGCCGTGTTACCTCATTTGCCCCTTTTCCTACATCTGCCCCACGTTCATCCAGGCTTCTCTGTCTCACTCCTCATTTCCTACACCCCGTAAGCAGTTCAGGGGTTCCTCAACATAAGAATAGTTTTTGCTAAAGTATCATTTATAAACCTGTTGAGAAAACGTCTTGCTGTCTACATCACAGATGGGATTGATGGCTGCAACCTATCCTCATCTTTTTTTTTTTCCCCGTATATTTCTGATTTCAATGTTTATTAAGCACAGCACCAAAACAAAATTGTTTGTGTGTGGGAGCTAAATTCTCCAAGATGGAATGTCTGAGTCAGGATGGCAGGGTGAAAATGGAGGTGTAAAAATAGCAAGATCAAATCATCTGCTCATTGTTTCCCTAGTCTTATGCCAATTTTTTTTTAAATTTACATCCAAATTAGTTAGCATATAGTGCAACAATGGTTTCAGGAGTAGATTCCTTAGTGCCCCTCACCCATTTAGCCCACCTCCCCCACACTCCCTCCAGTAACCCTCTCAGTTTGTTCTCTATATTTATGAGTCTCTTCTGTTTTGTCCCCTCCCTGTTTTTATATTATTTTTGTTTCCCTTCCCTTATATTCACATGTCTTGTCTTTTTAAGTCCTCATATGAGTGAAGTCATATGATTTTTGTCTTTCTCTGACTGACTAATTTCACTTAGCATAATAGCCTCCAGTTCCATCCACGTAGTTGCAAATGGCAAGATTTCATTCTTGTTGATTGCCGAGTAATACTCCATTGTATATATATATATACACCACATCTTCTTTATCCATGCATTCATCGAAGGACATTTGGGCTCTTTCCATCCTTTGGCTATTGTTGATAGTGCTGCTATAAACATGGGGGTGCATGTGTCCCTTCAAAACAGTAAACTTGTATCCTGTGGATAAATGCCTAGTAGTGCAGTTGCTGGGTCGTAGGGTAGTTATGTTTTTAGTTTTTTGAGGAACCTCCATACTGTTTTCCAGAGTGGCTGCACCAGCTTGCATTGCCACCAGCAATGCAAAAGAGATCCTCTTTCTCCGTATCCTCACCAACATCTGTTGTTGGCTGAGTTGTTAATTTTAGCCGTTCTGACTGGTGTGAGGTCGTATCTCATTGTGGTTTTGATTTGTATTTCCCCGATGATGAGTGATGTTGAGCATTTTTTCATGTGTCGGTTGGCCATCTGGGTGTCTTTGGAGAAGTGTCTATTCATGTCCCCAAAATTTTTTTAATGATGAGAGATTTTATTTCATTTCTTCTTTTGGAGATGATAAAAATTCTTTTTCTTTAAAAAATTTACATCCAAGTTAGTTAGCATATAGTGCAACAATGATTTCAGGAGTAGGTTGCTTAGTGCCCCTTACCCATTTAGCCCATCCTCCTTCCCACAACCCCTCCAGTAACCCTCTGTTTCTTCTCTATATTTAAGAGTCTCTTATATTTTGTCCCCTTCCCTGTTTTTATATTATTTTTGCTTCCTTTCCCTCGTGTTCATTTGTTCTGTGTCTTAAAGTCCTCATATGAGTGAAGTCATATGATATTTGTCTTTCTCTGGCTTATTTTGCTTAGCATAATACCCTCTAGTTCCATCCACATAGTTGCAAGTGGCAAGATTTCATTCTTTTTGATTGCCCAGTAATACTCCATTGTGTGTGTGTGTATATATATATATCACATCTTATTTATCCATTCATCCATCGATGGACATTTGGGCTCTTTCCATACTTTGGCTATTGTTGATAACAAACTATCCTCATCTTAATACAGAAGCCAAGCCCTGTAATCCTCTGTTTATATCCACACTTCATAGAATGCCAAAAACATTCTCTACAATTTTTGGCTATCAGTGACACCATAATGCCTCCTTGTGGCCAGTAGAAAAGTATCTACAAGCATCCTTCTTTCACTTCTTGTATTTCCAACTTGAACTCTGACATCAGGGAGCTCACCATGCTCTGCCTGGGTCTCCTCTCCTGCGCCCCATCATGGCCTCCCTCCAGGTAGTGAGGTGGATGGCCATAGAGCTCATATTGGTTATTTCTCATCTCGTGGGGATCACCGTCTTTTGTTGCCTGATTTATAATGCTTTGAAAACTGTTGTTTCATGTATTATGTTTGTTTGTTTTAGCTGCTTTGAGCAGGTTAAATCAGATTCCTGTTAATCCATCTGGGTTGGAAGCAAAAGTCCACTCCAGAGCCATACTGAATTTCTTACTCTTGGGTCCCCAAGGGTTTCAATGGTTGTAGACCTTTTTTTTTCAGTTTCTGAGTGTGTGGTTTCCATTTCACACAACATTGGCAACATTTTATTCCAAAACGTGTGAGACACAGTCCAGAATTTCAATTTCTCTGCTAACTTTTCCCTTTTGTCTAGCACTGAAGGTCCTGACCAAACACACAATTCTCTAACTGCATTTCTGGGTCTTTGGGTTGTAACACTTTTAGCCTGTGAAGGCTGTGACCATTTTGAGACTCCAGGATTAATGTAGGAGTTGTTATTATAGGTCCTGTGTCATCTCTATTATATGGGCATTGGAAACCTAGATCTGGTCTGAAACCTGCTAAGTTCCTATACCTTTAGCTCTTCCTTGCTCTGCCTATAAGTTCTCTCTTTTTTTCTTCTAACTGGTGAATTTCTTTTTCTTTTTAGATTACCTATGTATCATGTAGAGGTAAAGGGTATTTCAAATTTAGAAAGAAAAATGGACTAAGACAAGGGTAATGATCTTTCTGCTCTTCCTCTGTAGCTTTGTCCTAAATAATCAGTGGTACATTTTACCACTTCTGCCTTCCTTGTACAAACATGCAAACGTATATAAACTTCAATAAGGGGTTTTATTGATTTAATTATTCTTAAATAACCTTACATACTATGCATTATTCTGCAAATTATCTCCCCCTTGACAGTTTGCCTTGATCATCCCTACAAAATAAATAAACATGCTATTTGGTTTTCTTTTAATTTCTTTGTGCCTGTAAGGTGAAGCACATACACATAAATGCGATCAGATCATACATTCTAGGTAAACATATGTTTTCTTAGTGTTTTTCTAGTCATCAAAAGTGTAACTATGATTGGGGTGCCTGGGTGGCTCCATTGGTTAAGCATCTGATTCTTGATTTTGGTTCACGTCATGATCTCACAGTTTGTGAGATGGAGCCCTGTGATGGGCTCTGCACTGACAGCTCAGAGACTGCTTGGGATTCTCTCTCTATCTGCTCCTCCCCTGCTCATGCTCTTTCTCGCAAGATAAATAAAGTTAAAAAAAAGTTTAACTATGACTGATGGATGAAACTAACAAGCAATAAAAAACAACAATTCTTTTAATAAAAGTCTACGGTCTCCTATGTTCAGATGGCCTTACAGACTTCAAGACACAGTCTGCAACTGTAATGCTGCTTGGGGAGAGTAAGGAACCTTTCAGATTCTCTGTGCCACTCAAAGATCCAGAGAGTAGACACCACCCCCAACTCCAGGTATGAAAAGTAGTAATATGGTAGAAGGAAAGAAGAGAAGTGACATATGAAGTATTACAGTTCCTAATGGGGCTGAAGAGTGGCTTCAGGGTAGAACCAAGGATGAGATGAGAGGAGGTTGTGGGAGAGACTAGGATGTTTGAGAGATTGATTTTGGAGGCAACTCAAACTGTTTGTAATTACAAGACTAGGATATGAAGAATGGAAGTGAGTATCTGAGATGCATTGGAAGAAATGATTATTGGGGTGAGCAAAGGAAGAAACTGAGTATCATGTAGGTGCTGCAATCCACTCAAGATGCTGGGAATTTTAAGGTAGGAGAGACAAGAAATGGTTGAGAAGCAACAATGGAAAGCAAAAGGGACCTCAGTGCTGATGAGGGTCACTCACAGAAACCGATAATGCCACTGATTAATACCAGCAAGAGGAACGAATTTTTCCACCACTCCATTTCCATTGGGAGGTCAGGATCTGGGAACAGCAAATCTCCGACTATGACAATAAATTTGTGGTCATAGGACAGTATTCACGTGATCCTAAATTTCCAGAGAAACTTCAAACATAGACTTCTTAAAGCCAAATGCCACCGAAGCGTTGCTGACTACATTACAGTCTTACGTGTACGTGGGCTGCCATTGGAATGGCTGTATAAAATAGCTTGACAATTAGCACAACCAGAATGAGTTGCAAGCAATGTCTATGAATTCCAAGCAAAATCCAGAGAAGGGTATGTGGTCTTGTCTCTGGCAAGAACATGCCCAGAGAAGTCAGTGTGTACACTTGGAACTGGTAGAACTAAGCACGTTGGAGGAGACATCATTGGGAACTTGATGTTTTTATGAATCACGTGGCCGGCAGTGGATTCATAGTTTTCTGAACGGCTGACCCTGCATCAGACCGCCGCAAGGAGTGATGATTACACTGAAGAGGCAGATCCCCAGTTGGATGAGGATAGAAAGAATTCAAATATTCTAAAGGGAAGCGTACCAAAGCATCCAAAGAAAAGAGTATTTGAACCTACCGCGTTTGATTTTCTGTTCTTTTGGTCCTTTGCACACGTGTTGTGGAAATAATAAAATGGCATGTCGCATGTAAATTGAAATCACTGGATGAAAAATGAATCTCTAGGAGTGTCAAATAGTACAGCCGTTCTGGAAAATAATTTGGCTGTGTCTTTAAAAAGTCAGAACACACTCGGGGCGCCTGGGTGGCAAAGTCACTTAAGTGTCTGACTCTTGATTTCAGCTCACGTCGTGACCTCAGGGTTTGTGAGATCGAGCCCTGTGTCAGGCTCTGTGCTGACAGCATGGAGCCTGTTTGGGATTCTCTCTCTTTCTCTGCCACTCCCCCACTCTTGCATGCTCTCTCTCTCTCTCTCTCTCTCTCTAAGTAAATAAATAAACTTAGAAAAAAGTCAGAACACACTCACCGTGTAATCCAGCTACCTCACTCCTGGGCATAAAAGTATCCCAGAGAGGGGCGCCTGGGTGGCGCAGTCGGTTAAGCGTCCGACTTCAGCCAGGTCACAATCTCGCGGTCCGAGAGTTCGAGCCCCGCGTCAGGCTCTGGGCTGATGGCTCAGAGCCTGGAGCCTGTTTCCGATTCTGTGTCTCCCTCTCTCTCTGCCCCTCCCCCGTTCATGCTCTGTCTCTCTCTGTCGCAAAAATAAATAAACGTTGAAAAAAAAATTAAAAAAAAAAAGTATCCCAGAGAAATGAGACCTTGTGTCCTCACAGAATCCTGCACACAGATGTTTATGTATAGACACTGTATTTGTCATAGTCAAAACTAGAAACAACCAAAATGTCCTACGATAAATGAATGGTGAAAAAAACTCTGGTACACGCATGCCCCCAGAACAAAACTCAGCAATAAAAGAAATGAATTATTGCTAAATGCAGCAACTTGGGTGAATCTCAAGGGAATACGCTCAGGAGAAAAGCCCATCTCAAGGGTCACCTACCATATGATTCCACCTGTAAGACAGTCTCAACGGTCTCAATATGACAACATTACAGATGTAGAGACTAGATCAGTATTTCCCAGGGGTTACAGATGGTGTGTGTGTGTGTGTGTGTGTGTGTGTGTGTGACATTATAAAGGGAGATTTTGTAGTGTTGCAAAAGTTCTGTATCTTGACTACAGTGGTGGCTATGTGAACCTACACATGTGACAGAAATGGCTTAGAACTGCTTCCACACATGGAGCCAATGTCAACGTCATGGTCTTGCTAACTTTAGTATGATGATGTAAGATCTAACCATTGGCAGACTGGATGACGGGTCTCTGGACCCTTTTGATCTACTTTGCATCTTCCTGTGAATTTACAGTTATTTTTATTATTTATTTTTTAAATGTTTATTTATTTATTTATTTATTTATTTTTTTACCCGAGATATTTTCATTTTTTTTCAATATATGAAGTTTATTGTCAAATTGGTTTCCATACAACACCCAGTGCTCATCCCAAAAGGTGCCCTCCTCAATACGCATCACCCACCCTCCCTTCCCTCCCACCCCCCATCAACCCTCAGTTTGTTCTCAGTTTTTAAGAGTCTCTTATGCTTTGACTCTCTTCTACTCTAACCTCTTTTGTTTTTTTCCTTCCCCTCCCCCATGGGTTTCTGTTAAGTTTCTCAGGATCCACATAAGAGTGAAACCATATGGTATCTGTCTTTCTCTGCTGGGTCATAGGATAGGTCTATTTTTAATTTTCTGAGGAACCTCCACACTGTTTTCCAGAGTGGCTGCACCAACTTGCATTCCCACCAACAGTGCAAGAGGGTTCCCGTTTCTCCACATCCTCTCCAGCATCTATAGTCTCCTGATTTGTTCATTTTGGCCACTCTGACTGGTGTGAGGTGATATCTGAGTCTGGTTTTCATTTGTATTTCTCTGATGAGGAGCGACGTTGAACATCTTTTCATGTGCCTGTTGGCCATCCGGATGTCTTCTTTAGAGAAGTGTCTATTCATGTTTTCTGCCCATTTCTTCACTGGATTATTTGTTTTTTGGGTGTGGAGTTTGGTGAGCTCTTTATAGATTTTGGATACTAGCCCTTTGTCCGATATGTCATTTGCAAATATCTTTTCCCATTCCGTTGGTTGCCTTTTAGTTTTGTTGGTTGTTTCCTTTGCTGTGCAGAAGCTTTTTATATTCATGAGGTCCCAATAGTTCATTTTTGCTTTTAATTCCCTTGCCTTTGGGGGTATGTCAAGTAAGAGATTGCTGCGGCTGAGGTCAGAGAGGTCTTTTCCTGCTTTCTCCTCTAGGGTTTTGATGGTTTCCTGTCTCACATTCAGGTCCTTTATCCATTTTGAGTTTATTTTTGTGAATGGTGTGAGAAAGTGGTCTAGTTTCAACCTTCTGCATGTTGCTGTGCAGTTCTCCCAGAACCATTTGTTAAAGAGACTGTCTTTTTTCCATTGGATATTCTTTCCTGCTTTGTCAAAGATGAGTTGGCCATACGTTTGTGGGTCTAGTTCTGGGGTTTCTATTCTATTCCATTGGTCTATGTGTGTGTTTTTGTGCCAATACCATGCTGTCTTGATGATGACAGCTTTGTAGTAGAGGCTAAAGTCTGGGATTGTGATGCCTTCTGCTTTGGTCTTCTTCAAAATACTTTGGCTATTCGGGGCCTTTTGTGGTTCCATATGAATTTTAGCATTGCTTGTTCTAGTTTCGAGAAGAATGCTGGTGCAATTTTGATTGGGATTGCACTGAATGTGTAGATAGCTTTGGGTAGTATTGACATTTTGACAATATTTATTCTTCCAATCCATGAGCACGGAATGTTTTTCCATTTCTTTATATCTTCTTCAATTTCCTTCATAAGCTTTCTATAGTTTTCAGCATACAGATCTTTTACATCTTTGGTTAGATTTATTCCTAGGTATTTTATGGTTCTTGGTGCAATTGTGAATGGGATCAGTTTCTTTATTTGTCTTTCTGTTGCTTCAGTATTAGTGTATAAGAATGCAACTGATTTCTGTACATTGATTTTGTATCCTGCAACTTTGCTAAATTCATGTATCAGTTCTAGCAGACTTTTGGTGGAGTCTATCGGATTTTCCATGTATAATATCATGTCATCTGCAAAAAGTGAAAGCTTAACTTCATCTTTGCCAATTTTGATGCCTTTGATTTCCTTTTGTTGTCTGATTGCTGATGCTAGAACTTCCAACACTATGTTAAACAACAGTAGTGAGAGTGGACATCCCTGTCGTGTTCCTGATCTCAGGGAAAAAGCTCTCAGTTTTTCCCCATTGAGGATGATGTTAGCTGTGGGCTTTTCATAAATGGCTTTTATGATCTTTAAGTATGTTCCTTCTATCCCGACTTTCTCGAGGATTTTTATTAAGAAACATTGCTGAATTTTGTCAAAGGCCTTTTCTGCATCGATTGACAGGGTCATATGGTTCTTATCTTTTCTTTTATTAATGTGATATATCACATTGATTGATTTGCAAATGTTGAACCAGCCCTGCATCCCAGGAATGAATTCCACTTGATCATGGTGGATAGTTCTTTTTAGATGCTGTTGAATTCTATTTGCTAGTATCTTATTGAGAATTTTTGTATCCATATTCATCAGGGATATTGGCCTGTAGTTCTCTTTTTTTACTGGGTTTCTGTATGGTTTAGGAATCAAAGTAATACTGGCTTCATGGAATGAGTCTGGAAGTTTTCCTTCCCTTTCGATTTTTTGGAATAGCTTGAGAAGGATAGGTATTATCTCTGCTTTAAACGTCTGGTAGAACTCCCCTGGGAAGCCATCTGGTCCTGGACTCTTATTTGTTGGGAGATTTTTGATGACTGATTCAATTTCTTTGCTGGTTATGGGTCTGTTCAAGCTTTCTATTTCCTCCTGATTGAGTTTTGGAAGCATGTGGATGTTTAGGAATTTGTCCATTTCTTCCAGGTTGTCCAGTTTGTTGGCATATAATTTTTCATAGTATTCCCTGATAATTGCTTGTATTTCTGAGGGATTGGTTGTAATAATTCCATTTTCATTCATGCTTTTATCTATTTGGGTCATCTCCCTTTTCTTTTTGAGAAGCCTGGATAGAGGTTTATCAATTTTGTTTATTTTTTCAAAAAACCAACTCTTGGTTTCGTTGATCTGCTCTACAGTTTTTTTAGATTCTATATTGTTTATTTCTGCTTTGATCTTTATTATTTCTCTTCTGCTGGATTTCGGCTATCTCTGCTGTTCTGCTTCTATTTCCTTTAGGTGTGCTGTTAGATTTTGTATTTGGGATTTTTCTTGTTTCTTGAGATAGGCCTGAATTGCAATGTATTTTCCTCTCAGGACTGCCTTCACTGCATCCCAAAGTGTTTGGATTGTTGAATTTTCATTTTCATTTGTTTCTATATATTTTTTAATTTCTTCTCTAATTGCCTGGTTGACCCATTCATTCTTTAGTAGGGTGTTCTTTAACCTCCATGCTTTTGGAGGTTTTCCAGACTTTTTCCTGTGGTTGATTTCAAGCTTCATAGCATTGTGGTCTGAAAGTATGCATGGTATGATTTCAATTCTTGTATACTTATGAAGGGCTGTTTTGTGACCCACTATATGATGTATCTTGGAGAATGTTCCATGTGCACTTGAGAAGAAAGTATATTCTGTTGCTTTGGGATGCAGAGTTCTAAATATATCTGTCAAATCCATCTGATCCAATGTATCATTCAGGGCCCTTGTTTCTTTATTGACCGTGTGTCTAGATGATCTATCCATTTCTGTAAGTAGAGTGTTAAAGTCCCCTGCAATTATCACATTCTTATCAATAAGGTTGCTTATGTTTGTGAGTAATTGTTTTATATATTTGGGGGCTCCTGTATTCGGCTCATAGACATTTATAATTGTTAGCTCTTCCTTATGGATAGACCCTGTGATTATTATATAATGCCCTTCTTCATCTCTTTTTACAGCCTTTAATATAAAGTGTAGTTTGTCTGATATGAGTATGGCTACTCCAGCTTTCTTTTGACTTCCAGTGGCATGATAAATAGTTCTCTATCCCCTCACTCTCAATCTGAAGGTGTCCTCAGGTCTAAAATGAGTCTCTTGTAGACAGCAAATAGATGGGTCTTGTTTTTTTTATCCATTCTGATACCCTATGTCTTTTGGTTGGCGCATTTAGTCCATTTACATTCAGTGTTATTATAGAAAGATATGGGTTTAGAGTCATTGTGATGTCTGTATGTTTTATGCTTGTAGCGATGTCTCTGGTACTTTGTCTCACAGGATCCCCCTTAGGATCTCTTGTAGGGCTGGTTTAGTGGTGACAAATTCCTTCAGTTTTTGTTTGTTCGGGAAGACCTTTATCTCTCCTTCTATTCTAAATGACAGACTTGCTGGATAAAGGATTCTCGGCTGCATATTTTTTCTGTTCATCACATTGAAGATCTCCTGCCATTCCTTTCTGGCCTGCCAAATTTCAGTAGAGAGATCGGTCACGAGGCTTATAGGTCTCCCTTTATATGTTAGAGCACGTTTATCTCTAGCTGCTTTCAGAATTTTCTCTTTATCCTTGTATTTTGCCAGTTTCACTATGATATGTCATGCAGAAGATCGATTCAAGTTACATCTGAAGGGAGTTCTCTGTGCCTCTTGGATTTCAATGCCTTTTTCTTTCCCCAGCTCAGGGAAGTTCTCAGCTATTATTTCTTCAAGTACACCTTCAGCACCTTTCCCTCTCCCTTCCTCCTCTGGAATACCAATTATGCGTATATTATTTCTCTTTAGTGCATCACTTAGTTCTCTAATTTTCCCCTCATACTCCTGGATTTTTTTATCTCTCTTTTTCTCAGCTTCTTCTTTTTCCATAATTTTATTTTCTAGTTCACCTATTCTCTCCTCTGCCCTTCAATCCGAGCCATAGTTGTCTCCATTTTATTTTGCAACTCACTGATAGCATTTTTTAGCTCCTCCTGGCTGTTCCTTAGTCCCTTGATCTCTGTAGCAAGAGAGTCTCTGCTGTCCTTTATACTGTTTTCAAGCCCAGCGATTAATTTTATGACTATTATTCTAAATTCACTTTCTGTTATATTGTTTAAATAATTTTTGATCAGTTTGTTAGCTGTTGTTATTTCCTGGATGTTTTTCTGAGGGGAATTCTTCCGTTTCGTCATTTTAGATAGTCCCTGGAGTGGTGCGGGACTGTAGGGCACTTCCCCTGTGCTGTCTTGAATAACTTGCGTTGGTGGGTGGGGCCGCAGTCAGACCTGATGTCTGCCCCCAGCCCACCACTGGGGCCACAGTCAGACTGGTGTGTGCCTTCTCTTCCCCTCTCCTAGGGGCAGGATTCACTGTGGGGTGGCGTGGCCCATCTGGGCTACTTGCACACTGCCAGGCTTGTGGTGCTGGGGATCTGGTGTATTAGCTGGGGTGGATTGGCAAGGTGCACAGGGGTGGGAGGGGCAGGCTCAGCTCACTTTTCCTTTGGAGATCCGCTTCGGGAGGGGCGCTGGGGCACCGGGAGGGAGTCAGACCCACTGCTGGAGGGATGGATCCACAGAAGCTCAGCTTTGGGTGTTTGCTCGGTGCCAGCAAGTTCCCTGGCAGGAACCGGTTCCCTTTGGGATTTTGGCTGGGGGTGGGCGAGGGAGATGGTGCTGGCGAGTGCCTTTGTTCCCCGCCAAGCTGAGTTCTATCTTCCGGGGCTCAACAACTCTCCCTCCCATTGTCCTCCAGCCCTCCCATTTTCCGAGCAGAGCTGTTAGTTTATAACCTTCCAGATGTCAAGTCCCGTTTGCTGTCGGAACACACTCCATTCGGCCCCTCCGCTTTTGCAAGCAAGACTTGGGGACTCTGCTTGGCCGGCGGGCAATGTTTATTTATTTTTGAGAGCAAGAGAGAGAGCCGGGGAGGGGCAGAAGGAGGGGGACAGAGGATCTGAAGCAGGGTCTGTGCTGATAGCAAAGAGCCTGATGCAGGGCTTGAACTCACCAACCGTGAGATCACGACCTGAGCTGAAATCGGATAACCGACTGAGCCACCCAGGTGCCCCCCCTACAGTTATTTTTAAATGAAAAGTTAAAATAAATGAGACTATGAAAAGAATTTTACTACAATTAAGGAAGACTGTTATGGGAAACTGAGAATGAGAAGGGTTGGAAGAAATGGGAAGGGCCGGGTTGTTCTGTGGAGATAACCACTCTGGGTCAACCATTCTTATGAAGGCAAAGGTGGGGGGTAGGAGGGCCGGAGGAGCACAGATCACTAACTGAAGAGAACTCAGGCTATGCTGTGGCACAGTTGTGAGTTTACTTAATCACTTGAAAGCCCAGTGGGTGACATTCACCCTCAGTCTTGAACTCAGTCATCCTCTGTGAGAATTTGTGAGGAATGTCAGAAATCAACCCCCTATTGTCTTCCTACCCAAAGTTTTCTACTGATCTGTTCTTGCCTTCCCCGGGGACATGTAGAACACCAGATTCATGTCCTTGTGCTGAGAGAAGAGAAGCCTCGAAAGACGGCCAAGGACAGCTGGGGGCTGGAGGGAGAAGGGGAAACCTGAGGGTTTCTGTGCAGGGAAGGGGTGATTCTGCAGCGCTGTGTCTTTACTGCTGGCACACAGGTACGTGGCCGAGTCCCCAGGTTCTGTGCCCTGGAAATCCAGGGTGGAGAATGATCTGTCAGGCATCTTGGCTAAGAAGCGGCCACTGGGCATTCATGAGTCATCTATAGTGGCTTGATTATTGAAGTGAATCAGCAGCTTGAGTCCCTGCACTGAGGTCTGTCTGTACCAAAAAAGGACTTCATGACCAGAAATAGGCTCGCATCTCAGAGTTATTGTTTGTCCCATCATTGCCACCTTGTGCCTAGGTGTCTGGGTGACTCTAGTATCTGTGGGCTCTGTGGAAGGGGACAGAATTTGGGGGCAGAATAAGGGACATAAACGGAATTGTAATCAGAGATATCAGAGATTGTTTATTTCTGGGGACCTCCTCCCAGGAGACAAAGGGCCAGACAGCAGAGGAGCCTGGTGGCCATGGCAGGGTGGCCAGGAAGGGGCTTCACCCAGATGAGGCCCCTGTGGGCATGAACAGAGGGGTGGGGCATTCTAACCCCTCCCATTTCCATACAGTAGAGAATGGCCTGACAGCGATATTGCTCTCTGTCACTGCTCATGGGACCTCCTTCCAAAAGTGAGCATTACTTCTCTACAGAGGATTGACTGGACTCGATCATAACTACCCCAGGATGTGATTGGCTCATTCAAAGCACCTTCCTCAATTATACCTCCCACAACCCAGGCCTCCACCACTCTATCCTCCCAGACACATCACGTATCCACCATCTACTGGATATTTCCACTTGGGTGTGCCACCAGTACTCCGGATTCCGACATCGATAAATCACTTTTTGGGGCTCCTGGGTGGCTCAGTCAGCTGAGCGTCCAACTCTTGATTTCAGCTCAGGTCATGATCTCATGGCTTGTGAATTTGAGCCCTGCGTCGGGTTCTGCACTGACAGTGCAGAGCCTGCTTGTGATTCTGTGTCTCCCTCTCTGTTTGCTCCTTCTCCATGTGTTCTCTCTCTCTCTCTCTCAAAAATAAACACTAAAAAAAATAAATTACTTTTCAGATCTCAGTACTTTTCTTCTTCCTCTCGTGGGCAATCCCTATCGTGATACCAAACACAAAATCAAAATCGTTCCTTGCTCAGTTAGGGCTTTGCCTCAGATCCTTGCGAAGAAGCACTTTGACTTGGCCACAGCGCTTGGGGGGGAGAGGCCTAAATGGAAGCTCTGGGAAGAGACAGGATTGTGAAGACGTTATTCTTGGTGAAGCCTAGAGACCAATGCCCTTGTGCTGTGTGATCCCTGGCCCCCTGCCCACATCACAGTGCTGCTAGTATTTCTGCATTTCCACACATAGGGGTCCCATTTGACTTCTCTGTGGTGAAGCCCAAATTTGTGCTAATCCTTCAGGCACTGGTGTGGATTGTGTGTGATAAATGAGGGCTTTAGTTCTCCTTGAAGATCCACAATAAAGTGTCCCCGGTTAATCCTCAGCTCCTAAAGTTTCCTCAAAAATGAGTGCCTGGCTCTCTCCCTATACTAAGCCAACCAATACCCACAAACTAACTCTTTCTGCGGGGGGGATGCAAATCTAGAAAATGACCTGGTTCTTGGGGTGTGAATAGTGATAAGATTTCTGTCCATGGCGAAGGTGGAGCACGTTTGCTCCCAGGTCTCTGCTGTTGGCACAGAGCTACACTCCTCCCGTTGCCCAAACTGGGAATATGTCAAGATGAGAGAGAAAGGTATGATTAGCCACTTGGAAGTTATAACAGTATAACTTTCTTAACAGAAGAGAATCAGCAGCGTTCACACCCCAGTCCTGTGTTTACTTGTTTCTGGGTAGCATCCTGCAGCCTGGGGGTGAAGAAGTCAGAGCTGCATACAGACCTTAGGAGGTGCAATATTGACAGAGATGCATGGAAAGCATCCTAGATCAGGGCATAGCATTGCAGTGGGGATTTTCTTACTCCTCCGCAGGATCTATCTCCTCTGGGAGACACAGGGTCATAAAACAGAAGCTGTGAGCATGTAACAAGTTCAGAGGGTGAGCGGGCTAGCTCCTTCCTCAATACTCTGATCCTTGGTTGAGAGAAAAGTCAGACCTAAAGTCACTCCAGGTCCTGGTGTTGTCAATGTATTCGTGGACTTCTGAAGGTTCAGAGCCCCTCGACTTAGCACAGTGTGGCCATCCTCCTCCGGGCCCTGCCTTAACCCCCTGCCCAACGCCATCCCCAGCAGTAGGCTGGGACCAGGTTGGGATTAGAGGACTGTGCATGTCAACAGCTTCTCTGATGTTCCTGACTCGGCTTTGTTTTCCTTCTAGCAGGACACGCAGTCTTATCCACGCAGCCCCTCGCCCCCACATCCTGTGCTGGCTCGGAGGTGCCCACAGAGCAGAGACAGATGGCCTTGGGGGCTCATTTCCTAAATCTCTTCAGTAACATAGCAGAGAGCTGACTCGATGATTTGTACCAACTTAGAGAACAACAAGATCCTCTTTTCTATCAAGGCATTTCTGCCACCGGGAAGGGGCTTCCGTTATTACGTAGTCACAGAAATGAACCCTGCCCGGCCCTCCTGTCCCCATGCAGGGAATGGGCCCCCTCAACAGAAACTCGGCCGTGATTTTGCAGTCTACTTCTGACCCACCTAAACGCACACCTCTGTGGGTCCACGAGACTTGGGTCGGGGGAGGGAGGGGATGGGAATCCTATGTGCTTGTTTACTCCTCCACAGTGTCTGTTTGCCCAACACACATGAAAACTACTTTAGTTTGGACTCTCTGGTACCTCTGGGGTGTGAACTTGTGGCCCCCGTGTATGGTGCCCATTCACAACTTGCCTGCAGTCCCATGCTCCCTATTGGTCTTAACCCATCTGCGCAAGAATAGAAGTCTCTGCGCCCTCGTCTTCTTTCCAACACTCAGCCGGTGTCTGCAAATCAGGTTCACGATTCAGCTACCAAGCCAGTGCTTCTCACTAAGGGCCCCTGCTGTTAGGCAGCGCTCCCAGCTCCCCCCAGAGCCGCTGAGTGGTAGTGGAACCACAGTGCCTCCTGGCGGCCAGTGGGGCAGAGTCACTAGAAATGAGCCTTTTTTTTTGGTCAGGATCCAAAGTGCCCTATACTGTGTCCCATGCCTACAGGGGTAGAGCGGAGTTAGAGCTGTTGGTTTTTTAGGGGTTTCGGAAATACCAACCCCTGTTTCTAAGATCGAAAACATTTGAGAGGGAGATACTGACGTCAGAGAAACTGAAAACCAAACTGCAGCTTTGGCGCTGGTGCAGGTAGGACTGAAGAGCGCAGCTACGCGGGCAAGCGAGCATTCCTCTAAACTGAATGGCCCATCACCCTGACTTCCTACTTCCTGAATTGGGTCTGCCTACTAATTTTACTATAATTTCAAGGCAGGAAAACAGAACGTGTCTTCCCCACAGGCTGACAAATACAAAGGTCCAAGCTGGAGGTCGTGAGCTGAGCCTGCTCAGGTCCTTCCTTTCCCAAGTCCCCCTCGGCGAGCTCTGCTCTCCTGCCACCCAGAAGAGGGAGGGGAGGGGTGGCGGCTGGGAGCACTGCTCTGGAGGACCGCCCCCGTAAAAGAGAGTGGTGAATAAAGGTGCCTGGTATGCAAATTCTTTGCCTGTGAACAGCAAGAAATGAGCATCTTTTAGGACAGTTCTGCTCAAGCCTGGAGGCATCTCCCCCAATATCATCCCTGCTCCTTAGGATACCCTCCTGGAACCAAGGCTGTGCAATTAAGCTGGGCCTTGGAAGACAGGAAAAGGTTCACAACAGTATAGTAATTAATTCCAAGTCCACACTGGCTGAAAAACTGAGAACTAGCTCTCTATTCTCTCTTCCCTCCCCGATCCGTCCTGCCATATTTCCCATGATGCCACAATGAAATGACATCGTAATGAACTACCAGTAATAAAATCCCAGAGATGCCCTGAATCTGATATGTATTACTTTCATTATACAATTCCTTATAAGGGACCAGGAAAGTCCAATCCAGTTTTTTTTTTTTCATCAGCTGACTCTCTTGTTCAAATATGGAATGTTCCAGGATTTGATTCGTATTTATTTCCATTACACCTTTTTATTGCTACAAGAACGATACAAATGTAATCATTTTATTTCCCTCGGCTCTTACCTAATCCTTTAAGAAAGATTGGTTGAATTTCCAGGAGTTTAAAATGCTTTGAAAATTCATCCTGTTCCTTCTCAAACACAGTGATGTTAGTAATAACCACTGGAATTGAATGTGTTTTCAAAATTCTATGTTTGCATCCTGGTCCAAGTCATAAATCTTTCTAATATAATCTTGATGTTATCTCTGTAATCCTTCCTAGTGAGATCTGTGGCATTAACAACGTCTGGGTCTTCTAAGACAAGCACCATTAAAACAAATATTGCATATCTTCAATTTCCTCTGCTGAGTAATCCTGTCTACAAGGTATTCTCATGTTTTACCTGTTTCCTTTGTAATATGCCCCATTTTTCCTAAGACTTTGCTAAGATTCATAATTTTATATTTATAATATGTTTTTTAAAATATTTATATATTTTATACATAATAGACATGTCTTTTAGGCCAGACTATAGCTGGCACTCACAGAATAATTTTAGTGTTTTCAACTGATCTTTTAGGCCTCCCTGTCAGAACTATCCAGATCATATGTAGCCATTTTTTTTTTTTACGTTTTATTTATTTTTGATAGAGAGACAGGGCACAAGTGGGGGAGGGGCAGAGAGAGAGACTGAGACACAGAATCTGAAGTAGGCTCCAGGCTCTGAGCTATCAGCACAGAGACTGATCCGGGGCTCGAACTCACAAACCACAAGATCATGACCTGAGCTGAAGTCAGACGCTTAACTGACTGAGCCACCCAGGCACCCCCATATGTAGCCATTCTTACAGGTATGGTTCTGAAGGTCATCCTCGTCTTTTGGGGAGACATTCCAATGTGTCCCCTGAGGTCCTGTACTATTTCCTCTATTAGGATTCTTTGGGCCCAATTATCTGATCCGCCTCAGAAACAAGAACTCCTTTGAGAGCAACTGAACCCCAATGCCTTCCCTTTTCCCTTTAAATCTGTCTTTCCTAGCCCTCCGGACTCCCTTTTCATTTCACACGAGAATACGAAGTCTCCTAAGATTTTGGCACTTTTCCCAAAAAAATCTCTTTCTTTCTCTAGTTGAGTAAATCTGGACTTTTAATTTTGTTTGCAATAGTTTGAAAATGGTTAAAAAGAATTTGATGCCAAATTTCTTGTGTTTGAATCTCCCTTCCATCATTTCTTAGCTGTATGACTTTTGGAAAATCACATTTCTTCCTCAATTTCCTTGTCTGTAGAATGGAATGTACTAATTGACTGTTTTCAGCTTCTAGAGGGATGCCCAACATATATTAAGAACCATATAAGAACTTTCTACTGTAAATAGTCTTCCTTTGTTCCTATCCTGGTGGCAAAGAGGAAAGACAACATGTAATGTTTCATCCAGGCTCTTAGCAAATTAAACTCCCTGTGACATTGTTCCGGCCACGAGAGTCCTTTTAAAAAACATTTTTTTAAAAATGTTTATTTATTTTTGAGAGACACAGAGACAGAATGCGAGTGGGTTAGGGGCAGAGAGAGAGGGAGACACAGAATCCGAAGCAGGCTCTAGGCTCTGAGCTGTCAGCACAGAGCCCGAGGTGGGGCTCAAACTCAAGAACCGCGAGATCGTGACCTCGACCGACTGAGCCACCCAGGTGCCCCACAAGAGTCCTTTTAATTGTCCTCTAAACTTTTGCTATAATTATGTTGATTGATTTGGGGCCTTTGTGTATACGTGATCTAACTTATTTCTCCCAGAGTGTCCTCCTAATTACTTTTTCTTTGAGAGAGAGGGTCTGGCCAGTTATGCTTCCTATTGCATATGACAAAGTATTTCTGTCTGAGAGTTCACCGGTTACTGATAGTTCACTCTCTCTGACTTTCAAGAAGATCCTTGGAAATATAAATTCTCCCATGACAAGCCACCTAATGAGGCTATTTCAATAGGTACCTTCTCACTGTCTAAAAGACTTAGTATTAGATTTGACCTTGTATTTTTAATCTCTCAACAGTAAATGGGGAGTCTGTCATCAACCAGGATCTCAGAAAATATCCAGACAAGAGTACTTGCCATTTTATAGCTTTTTGTGTAATGGAGAGCCCGGAGCCTGGAACTGTGTCATCCAAAATACAGATTCTGCACTTGATTTGAGGAGTAGGGAAGAGAAGAGTTCTATTAGTAAACCCAAATAAATCTGTTGGATGTTATTAATACATAAATTCAAATAATCTACATGGAAAATTAAAAGAGCATGACTTTTTACATGTGAAGGCAAATAGTCCTTTGTATTGCGTTTTTTGGAAAAGGATTATTGTTGAATTTGTAATTACGTGTCAAAGATTACCAGGGATGATGAATTGTCTCTGTAAAAGATAATGGCCACACTTAGGCATGACTCAGAGACACTAGAAATAGTTCATAAGGTTTGACACACAAGCAGGAACTGCAGAGACCACGGTCTATTCAACTCCTAATGAGATATATCTCTGATCACTGACATTGGACACATTGCAACATTTGGCCACTTAGTTTTAAATAGAGATAAATAGGGGTGCCTGGGTGGCTCAGTCGGTTGAGCGTCTGACTTCAGCTCAGGTCATGATCTCACGGTTTGTGGGTTCGAGCCCTGCTTCGGGCTCTGTGCTGACAGCTTGGAACCTGGAGCCTGTTTCTGATTCTGTATCTCCCTCTCTCTCTGCCCCTCTCCTGCTCATACTCTCTCTCTGTGTCTCAAAAATAAATAAATGTAAAAAAAAAATTTTTTTAAGAGATAAATAATGGCAAAAAAAAATTAAGCCCCTCTTTACCACTCCCCTGGGTTCTTTCTTTTTCTCCATTGTGTAGCCATTATTTGGGGGTCAGTAAGACTATCTCCATCTTTTTTTTTTACATTTTTTTTTTTGCATATGGGTTTTTATCCAAAGCCAACAGTCAGAATAAATGGCTATAGGTGTTTAAAGCTTTTATGTACTTTTCATGGATTAATTTATCTCTTAAAAAACACCACAAGGCACATATCACAATTATTCCTGCTTTAAAGATGAAAACATTGAAACGATGAGACATGGAGTAATTGTGCACATGGTGACATACTTATTAAATATATAAATCATGTATGTGATGACTAAGTCACCAAGACTGATGACAGGCTTTGTGGTAGAGCGAACAGAAGGGGAAGGAAAGGCCTGATGGCAAAGAAGTCAGTGCGACACTCAAGCGTGATATTCTAATGCTATATTGTGTAAAGGAGCCGAGTTTTAGGGCAGGTGAAGAAAATAGTCTGGGAGCAGCAGGGAAGAGCCAGAAGAATAAAGAACACATGAAATCAGACACGGAAACAGATTCTGTGTCAGTGTAAACACAATAGAAACGGAATTTACTTTTTCATGGTTTCCATCATAAAAGTCAGGACCCTGGAAGGGCAAAAAGTGGGATAGCGACAAGTGGAATTTGGCTGTATATGCAGAACTCATTCATGTAACCCTGAATTTCCTTGGGCAGTCAAAATATAGGCATCTTTGCACCAGTTGCCAAAGATGCTTTAATAAGGGGTGAGAAAGGATCAGTACATAAAATAAGACCATAGAAGAGAGTAATCATGACCATGCAGAATGGAATGGGAGTTTCTGGCATAAATCAGAAGAAAAATATAGGTTTGGGTGTTCAGGATGTATGATCAAGGAGAAAAGCAGGCAAAAAAGTGTGTACGGGTCAGCACACTTTTAGATATTCGGTGTGGACTCCATATTTATTGTTCCAGAGCAGGGCAGCTGAACAGGCCCCACCCAGCCTCCAGCTGGCACTGGCCTCTGCTGTCTATCCTCCGTCAGGCCTGGGCTCTCCTTTGGCAGGACAGAGACAAATAAATCCCAAGATTCCAGGAGTGGTAGCTTGAATCTCATGTATGAACCTGGCTGCTTTACCTATATTTGTGATGTTCTTTGAATGCAATGAAAAGGCCTCACATAAATGTTAAGTTGTATTAACACTAAGGAATGTCTACAATGACAGTAAAGAGGTTTCTGTCACCATCAGGAGAACTTGTGGTGGGTGGCAAAATTCTAGAAAAGAATGAAGAAGACTGAGTAGCTCTGAAGACACCCATTGGCAGGAGTGCCCACCATTCAGATGGGGATGGCCAAGGCAGGAAGGCAGGGAAGTCTACAGGGCGGGTAATTAAAGTTTATCTTACATGTGTGGTGAGTTTTGAGCTCACAATTTGAGAGGAATCCCTGAAACCCATTTCCTATGTCATTTCTTATGTAAGATTTTCTACATTGATACCTTATCACTTTCTGTCCTTGTCGTGCCTCAAACCCACTCATTGCTTTTGTGAAGGAGGAGCAGGAAAGACCTTTACTCAGGAGGGAGAAGGGGAAGCGAGGGTTTCTGCACAGTTTGGGGATGACTCTACAGCACTGTGTCTAAACTGCTGGCACACAGGTATGTGGCCGAGTCTCCGGGTTCTGTGCGTTGGATCTCCAGGGTGGAGAGTGATTTCTCAGGCATCTTGGCTGAGAAGCGGTCACTGGGCATTCCCGAGTCATCTATAGAAGCTTGATTGTTGAAGTAAACCAGCTGCTTCAGTCCTTGCCCTGAGGTCTGTCTGTACCAGTAGAGGGAAGCATGGCCTGAAATGGGCTCACATCTCAGAGTTACTGTTTGTCCCTTCATTGTCACCTTGTGCCTGGGTGTCTGGGTGACTCCAGCATCTGTGGGCTCTGTGGAAGGGCACAGAATAAGAAAAATATTGGAGTCATAACAGAGAAACCCAGAATGAGGATGCTAAATTTTCTGGGGACTCACCGACCCCTAGGAGACAAAAGACCCCAAGGAGACAGATGGCCGGAATGCTCATGGCAGGGTGACAAACACACGTGGAACAGCCCAGACCAGGGCCGTTGTGAGCATGAGCGGAGCAGTGAGTTTGGGGACAATCTATCTCAAGATGTGTCTGTCAGTGACATCACTAAATAAGCCACCCCCCCCTCCAAGTCAGAAGCTCACTTGAAGTGAATCGGATACACCTGGATCCAATTACAATTGATGCGAGAGACAGATTCACACATCCAGAAGCTACTCACAGGTTTGTTTTGAAACTATCAATTCATAATGCCCTCTCTATACTATGTCTTCATTAGAGTCTGCCAACTATTCCCATTTGAACCTACACTCCACGTATTTAAAGATAACTGCATGGTCTCCCTGCAAGCTAGCTTCTCTGCAAACTCTCATATTCCCCTCACTGGTGGCTAAAGGCTCCTGGTCATATGACCAGGATATATATACACACACGCTCAAAACCATCCATCAGTTAGGAGCTGGGCTCTGAGCTCCCCAGGAAGAACAAGAATACTAACTGCGTGGTTAGGGCTCCAGGGGCTGAATTGATGCTCCCAGGACTGATTGAATTTGAAAGCTCTTATTTGCAGTGAAAAACCGAGTTTATTCATCCTTGAGCTCTATTAAATTCTCAAAGCCCATAGGATAGAATCTCCCATATTGCTGTCTCCCCACCATGAAATAAGTGAAGGATTTTCTTGTTCTTCAAGACTTACAAATAAAATTCTCTAGAGTTTATTTAAATATTATTCTTGCTTCTAGAAAAGCTCATTGGTTTCAGATCAATAACACCCAAGCCTTTCCCTCCAAAAGGGGTCTGATGCCTCAAACCCACTTCCTCTCATGGTAGAGATTATGGGGAGCAGAGAGAAGCCTGTTTCAGGGGTTGGTCAATTAAGTTATTTGTTAACCAAGAAGAAGGACCCATTCAAGCCCGTATTTATTTTGTGGTACTGCTGAGTCCTCTGAACCTGATGGCCATATACTAATTTTAAGGAGCAGATTGTTTATAGACTGGATTGTTACCTGAGGTATCTGTTTTCCTTGTGGGGTGTGTTGGACCCAGAGCATAAAACTGTGGCCATCAGTCTATTTCCAAAAAGATCATTGGTTGTTCCTTCCTTGCTACCATGTACCTAGGTGTGATAGACACAATGATGGCTCCCCAGAGATGTCCAGGTCTCATCCCTGGAATTGTGGTTGTGTTATATTACATAACAAGAGGCAATGAAAGTTCCAAATGGAGTTAAGGCTACTAATCAGCTGAACTTAATATAGGGAGCGTATATGGAAATTTTCAGGTGTGCCCAACAGAACCACAAGGGTCCCAACAAGAGGAAGAAGGAATCAGATCAGGGTGATGTGGTGTGAGAACAGACTCGACCGGTCATTGCTGGCTTAAAAGATGGAAAGTGGCTATGAGCCAAGGAATGGCAGTGGCTTAGAGGCTGAAACAGGCAAGGGAACAGAGTGTCTCTAGAGCCTCTAGAACCCTGCTGACTCCTTGATTTTAACCCAGTTAAATCCATTTCGGACTTCTGGCTTTCAAAACTGTATGATAATGAATCTTTATTCTTTCAAGCCACAAAATGTGTGGTCGTTTGTTAGAGCAGCCTAGGAATGGAATACATTACGGTGTCCATGCGCCTTGGGCAGAAGAGGCAGTGGCTGGATACAAGATACAGGCAGGGGAGAGACTGACACACAATCACACAGAAAGAACTTGAAATCAGGCAGAGGGAAGTCCAGGCAAAGCCTTCTTATCTCTTATCCCCAGACATCATTTGCTTTCAAGGGACACATGGGAGTCTGGGGCAAATGGCAAAGTCAGAACTACATTGTGGCCTCTTAGTGGTGAGAACAAAAGACCCTGGGGAGAAATTCTGTTGTTCTGGCCCACCCCAGTCCCTGCCTGAAAAGTGGATCTGCTGGTGGTGTCCCTGTGACTTGCCAGCTCCCTGGGGCTCAGGTCCCTCTGATGTGGTGCAAAGTATCACCTGCAGGTCTCCCTGCTTTATCCTCTGCAGAACCACAGAGCAGGTGGGCTGGCCGGGGCTGGTTTGGGTCAGGCTCGCTAAGACTCCTCTGACACTCAGCTTTTCCCAGAGCCCAGAACATGCAAGCCTCACCACCCCCAGCTCTGTGAGCCGCCACATCGTCAGCAAACCACTGCAGGCATGCTTTCTGTTCAGAGCCCAATTCAGAGCAAAAGTCATCTCCACAAAATAGAGGAAGAAGGCTTGGTCTCTAGTTCCTTCATTCTTAGCCAGCATTCAGGGCATCTGCAGCTCCCTGAATCTAAACCCAGCCCCCTGGTTTAACTCTTAAGCCCCCTCCTTCCAGGGAGCTTGTTCAGCCCTCTAGACTCTAGATGACAGCGAAGCCACAGTGCCTCCTAGTGGCCAATGGGCGGAAACAGCACCTATGTGCTCTCTTGCCAGGACGTAAGGGGAGTTGTGCTTTGTGTCACTGAGTACAGGGAGTATGGGTGTTCTCATTTGCTTGCCTTAGAGAGTCAGCAAATAATATAGTCTTATAACCACCTGAGAATTAGACATTGGAGTCACACAGGTGGACATGATAATGCCCTTTCTGATTTGGTAAATAACGGGACTCAGATGTGAAACCCAGTGGGCTGGCTAGCAGTATACCGAATCAGAATTTAACCCATTTTCTCTCCCCTCCACACTGCAGGCTACCGTGTATGGAAAAGAAAGTTCTCCACTAATCTTAGTGCATGTTGAGAAACCACCAAGGAATTGATCTCTTCCCTAGGTACTAGGAGGAAGCCACAAAGATGAAGAGAGACTAAAGAAAGATGAAGAAATTAAACAAGATCATTCATTTCCCTTCCCATAGAGAAAGCTTGGTAAGGAATAGGAAGATTAGAATGGGAGAATTACTTTAGGGAAGCCTCCCAAAATGGGGAATGTGGAATAAAGTGTTGTCCCAGGAGACTGGTTTAAGTGGGGAAACAGAGTCACTTATCAGTTATTCTCTCAATTCCAACCACTGCTCCTGGGAGTACTCATGAAAAAACAGTTCAAAAGTGTCACGACAGCACCTCAGTTAAATGAATTCCAAGTCCACTTTGTGCTGTCTGACCAAATCTAAATATTCACTCCCTATTTTGTTTTCCAAACTGCCAAATGGTTCAAAGGCATGTCAGAGATTATGCGATAAAAGTAAAAAAGAACATAAAAATACTCCAATAATAAAATGACAAAAACCAAATGTCTCAACTTGATTGTAAATACTCTTTAAGTTCTTTTTTCTTAAAAAAAATTTTTTTAATGTGTATTTATTTTTGAGACAGAGACAGAGCGTGAGCAGGGGAGGGGCAGAGAGATAGAGAGGGAGACACAGAATCTGAAACAGGCTCCAGGCTCTGAGCTGTCAGCACAGAGCCTGACGCAGGGCACGAACCCACGAACTATGAGATCATGACCCGAGCAGAAGTCGGATGCTTAACCGACTGAGCCACCCAGGTGCCCCAATACTCTTTAAGTTCTTAAAAAATTCTCTGATTGAAATTAAAGTTTAAGTGTTACATCTCTATGCCACATAAGTCAAATACAAAGAAATTACAGACTGAGAATCTAACATGAATGAATTTTTATTTGAAATTCCTTGACCTCAATCCTGTAATTACAAATAAGAGTGCTCAAATCAATCCTTCTGTTGTTATCTAAACAGATGAGACAAATAACAATATCAAAAACCTCAGTTAATTAATGTCCCCCCAATATAGTGAGAGACACAAGGCTGGAGCCTTGCAGAAAGTGAACAGCTGAAAAGGAGAGCATAATAACCTCTTTGCCTTTGGGGTCACTTGCCTACCCTCACTCAGGACTCACGAAGCTGACTCACAGACCAGGAGAAGTCAAAGTCAAGAATATATCAAATGTGGAACATTAACAGAATCAATGTAAAGATGAGTGAGAGAGGAATCTGTTCTCTAGGTGATCCAGGCCACCTCGGGCCTTGACTTCTGAATCAGCAGCCCCAGGTTGTTTATACCCACATGCAATCGGCAGAAGCAAAATGAAATTCTCTCTGGAGGAAGATCTGTCCATCCTAGACAAGAATTTATTTCCACAAATCTAGTGTCTGGCACAGAGCCAAAGAGAATCAGGCTCATAAGGAAAAATACAAACATCATGGCTTGGGAAGCAGCAGAAAAAATCAACAAAAACAGCCCGACAAAGACGTTAGATGTGAAAATTATCAGGCTGACTCAGGAGCAACTAGATTTCCTAGGTGTGAGGAGACAAAAGACATGTTATCAGGGTAATCATAGCCATAAAATATAGCAAACGAACAAAGAAAACAAGAGACCAACAAAAAACCAGACTCTCAAATATAGAGAACAACCTGGCCGTCACCAGAGAGGAGGTGGGTGGGGTGGTGGGTGAAAGAGGTGGAGGGTAGTGAGAGTACACTTATTAAGATAAGCACTGAGTAGTGTGTAGAATTGTTGAATCACTGTTGTATACCTGAAACAAATATAACACTATATGGTAACTATACATATATATATATATATATATATATGATTTACACACTTTTATATATAAATAAGTTGATATATTAAATATTTATAATATAAATATACATAAATATATAGACAATAAATTTATAAATACAAATATATAAAACAGCAGACTAGAAAAAGAACCCAATAAAAATTCTGGCAAGGATATGGTGGATAGCGGGATTCATCAATGACTGAGGTTTTCTCAGCCACGTAAATTGGATGAAGATACGGGCAGAGGAGGTGATACGGGCAGAGGAGGTGATATAGGCAGAGGAGGTGAAGGGATATGCAGTAGTTAAACGGACACAACTGATGAGTTGCCTCTTGGTTGGATAAAGAAGGAAGGGAAGCCAGCAGGGGCGGAGGGGCAGGGAATTTCAGGGAAATCTCAATTAACTGCTTTCCCGACAGTTCCAACCAGTGGTTCAGAAAGCTATCCAGTACTATCTTAGAGAATCCAGCAGAATTTGTAGTAGAGGAAATGAATCTCAACACAAAGGGCATTAATTAGAGAGTTCATCAGAGGGCATAAGTGGGCAACTGACTGTTTCAGAAGTTCTCACTAAGGAATATTGAATGCACGGGGGAGCTATTTTAATGTACTAAGGCAGACAGCTGGAAATGCCCTCAAAGCCCCTGAGCTGACTGGCTCAAGCCTGGGCACAGTGCTGAACTGTGTTGGTCACTTTGAAGAGTTACAGCACTCTGGAGAAAGAATCCGTTTCAGAGCTAAGATTTGGGACCAAATGCCAGGATATCTGTTTGTGTGTATTCCTTTCAAGTTGGGAAAGGGCTGAAGAGAACAGCTGAAATCATCATCATTACCATCATCATTAAAAACATCAGGAAAACAGGAAAAAGATGCTTTCCAAGCACACGCTGCGTTGAGACTTCGATGCAGCAAACTTCCCACAGCAGAGGAGAAGCTGGAGAGCAATTCGAATCATTTAGACGGTTTTAAGAACCACAGAGGGAGAGCCTGCTACTCGCTCCTCTCGAAGACCCTCCATCTGTATTATTAAAGTTTATTGTACGTGTTTGGTGATTGCATATTTTATAGGGGAACAGCCATCACTGACCCCTGGTGGCTGAGTGTGTGACTAGTCACTTTTAGTTTGGGATCCTTGAGTTGTCACCAAGAGGTGCTTCTGAACCCTGAGTCATAATTATTTTCACACAACATTTTCAGTCCTTATGTCTCAAATAAGCCATGTCTTCCCTTTATATGAATCATAACTTATCTCTGCAAACCTGCTTCTATCCCTTGCATAATGAGGAATAAGGTAAGGCCTCTGTTCAGAGCCTCCAGGAGCTGAATAGAGAGAAGAATCATAATGTTTTGTGCACAGAAGGGAAGGGCCTCTGTGATGCCGTGGCCAAGGTGCTAGCACAGAAATACACAGCCGAGAAGCCCAGCTCGGAGGCCAGATCTCGAGAATAAAGTCTATTCCTTTGGGCCTCTCTCTAGATTCTCAGGCAACTGTGAATCATCTAACATGGCCTCATCCCCAAACCGAATCAGGAGCTCCAGGCCCTGTCCCAAGGTCTGTCAATATCAGTAAAGGGTTCTGTGGCCAGAAATAGGATCATACCACAAAGAGACAGCCTGTCTTTTTTTCTGTGATCTTACGTCTGGGAAACTTCTCCATCCAACCCTCGATGTGCGTCCTGACCACCGCTGGTTCAGGGCCGCTGGGCTGAGGTCCTTTGTCCACGGCTCAGGGAGCCTAGTGTAACTACACCACCTGCACTAGAATCAGGCTAGTATTGGACGGTGCTCATGAGGTGACAGTGTTCATGAGGGACAGCATTTGTGAGGGACACTTCTCATGAGGGTAAATCCTTCCAGTTCCATCTGATTCTCTTGTCCCTCCCATATTAGGCAGATGCATGCTGTTCAACCACAAGTTGGGGACACGCTTCTTTTCTTCAGTCTACAGTCAATGAACTTCCCACTTTGTGAGTTTTTCACTAACCTTCAGGATGCTTGGACTCCCTTGGCACAGAGAAGCCTATACATTTGCTGAAAGGCCTCTTGGCATTCACCACTGGCTAAATTTTGTGCTCATCTCAGAGACATAGAGCTGTTTTGTCCTCAAACTATAAACTGTCTTGCCATTCAGGACGTCTTTTCTTTTTTTTTTTTTTTTTTTTTTTTTAAATTTTTTTTTTCAATGTTTATTTATTTTTGGGACAGAGAGAGACAGAGCATGAACGGGGAGGGGCAGAGAGAGAGGGAGACACAGAATCGGAAACAGGCTCCAGGCTCCGAGCCATCAGCCCAGAGCCCGACGCGGGGCTCGAACTCATGGACCGCGAGATCGTGACCTGGCTGAAGTCGGACGCTTAACCGACTGCACCACCCAGGCGCCCCTCAGGACGTCTTTTCAATCATAGCCTGTCTGCTGTGGGGAAAGTTCGCTATAGGGCTGTAAGAGGTCTTCTCTTACACTTTTATTTTATGGTCACTATAGGATATAATAGAGATTAAAAATGAATATGGGACACCCGGGTGGCTCAGTCAACTAAGCGTCTGACTCCCGATTTCAGCTCAGGTCATGATTTCACGGTTCACGAGATCAAGCCCTGCATCAGGCTCTGTGCTGATGGTGAGGCGCCTGCTTGGGGATTCTCTCTCTCCCTCTCTCCCCCCATGCCCCCCAAATAAATACATAAATCAATGAATATGATAAATACCTACCATCACACTAAAATAATGACAATATTATGGGGTCTTAAGATTTTTCCTCCAACTTTTCACCTATGGGAAAGTTGAAAGAATAGTAAAACAAACAGAATAATAAATGGAACAACAATACCCTTTGTTGACATGTTGTAACATTTGTTTTATCTCTTTGTATATATTTTACCTTTAACTTCCGGAACATTTTATCCTTAATAATTCAATTCGCCTCTCCTATATAAAGACGGCATCGTCCTACATAATCACAAATGCCATCATTACAATTAAAACAGTTAACATTCACATAATATCATTATCTAATATACACTTCACATTCAGCTTCCTCTAGCTGTCCCCAAAGTGTCCTATTTTATAGATTTTGACTTTTTTCCTGGGACAAAAATCAAAGATCAGTTATTTCACTTGATTGCCAGGTCTCTTTAGTCACTTTTAAAATAGGCATGTCTGTCCTCACCTTTTTTGTTTTTTATGACCTTGAGATTTTGAAGAGTCCAGGCCAGCTGACTGGTAAAATGATCCACAATCAGAATTCCTCCATTGTTAGATATTGTTAAATATCTATCTATTGTTAAATATCTTGGCAAGTACACACTATAGATGATCTGTAGATGATGCTCCTGGTACTTTTCCTGCCCTGGATCTGGAAGAATCAATTTCAGCTCTGTTCTTTCTATTGGGGAATAACATTTAGAGATCAAATATTTGGCAACAGTGTTGCTCATTGGTGCTGGAAGCACAACCACGAGGAAAATAAAACAATTAGCCAGTTGGCTTTTGAGTTGTTTCCTAGACCCTTCCATGGATAGAAGTAGGAACTAGATCATCTTTTTTTTTTTAATGTTTATTTTATTTTTGAGAGAGAGTGTGTGAGCAGGGGAAGAGGCAGAGAGAGAGAGAGAGAGAGAGGATCCAAAACAGGTTCTGCACTGACAGCAGCAAGGCCCACAGGGGGCTCGAACTCACAAACCGAGAGATCATGACTTGAGCTGAAGTCGGTGCTTAACTGACTGAGTCGCCCAGGCGCTTCAGGAACTATATCATCTTTAAAATCATAAGTTCATACCGGGGGCACCTGGGTGGCTCAGGTCACGATCTCACAGTTTGTGAGTTCAAACCCCGCATTGGGCTCTCTAAGTGCAGAGTCTGCTTTGAATCCTCTGTCCCCACCTCTCTCTGCCCTTCCCCTGTTCGTGCTGTCTCTCTCAAAAATAAACATAAAAAATAAAATCGTAAGTTCATACCAATACCTCCAATTCAAATCAGCACAGATTTCTTCCTCATCTTTCCCTGTTTTTTTGTTTTTTTTTTTCATTACAGCTCCCTTCTCTTAGTAGGAATCCTGGTTTCCCACAGTATCAGTAAATTTACTCTTTTGTGTCTTCCACAGTATACTACAAATGTTTCAGAAGTACCACGTGCACTAAAAACATTGGGAACAAATCTCCCAAGTGAACTTCGTCGTCAATCTCATTTAGCCTCACCACAGTAAAAGTGCTAAAATATAGGGGCGCCTGGGTGGCGCAGTCGGTTAAGTGTCTGACTTCAGCCAGGTCACGATCTCACGGTCTGTGAGTTCGAGCCCCGCATCAGGCTCTGGGCTGATGGCTCAGAGCCTGGAGCCTGTTTCCGATTCTGTGTCTCCCTCTCTCTCTGCCCCTCCCCCGTTCATGCTCTGTCTCTCTCTGTCCCAAAAATAAATAAACGTTGAAAAAAAAATTTTTAAAAAAAGTGCTAAAATATAAAGACAAAGAGGAAACTCTGAAATGAAAGACAACCAGACAAAAAAGACATTACTTCCAAAGATTTACAAATGTCCAATAAGTACATGAAAAGATGCCTAACACCCTTAGTCATCAGGGAAATGCAAATCAAAACCACAGTGAGATTCTGCTTCTTACCTACTAGGATGGCCGTGGAAGGAGAGGAGGAGGATGAGGACGGGGAGGAAGAGAAAAACAAGTGTTGGTGAGTATGTAGAGAAATTGGAACACTTGTACGTTGCTGATGAGAATGTAAATGGTGCAGTTACTGAGAAAAACAGCTTGTCAGTTACTCAAAAAGTTAAACATAGCATGACCATATAACCCAGAAATTCTGCCTCTAGGTGTATGCCCCAAAGAATCAAAAACGGGAATTCCAACAGATACTCATAGGCCAATGTTCATTGCAGAATCACTCACAATAGCCAAAAGGTGGAAACACTCCAAATATCCATCAGCTGATGAGTGGATATACAAATGTGGTCTATCCATACACCGGAATATTATTTGGCCATAAAAAGAAATGAAGTTCTGATACAACATGGACAAACCTGGAAAGCGTTATGCTGAATGAAAAAAGCCAAACACGAAAGGAAGGATATTGTATGTTTCGACATTATATGAACTATCTAGAACAAGCAAATTCATACAGACAGAAACTAGATTAGAGGTTACTAGGGCTTGGTAGGAGGGAGAAGTGAATGGGTAGCTATTGCTTAATGAGGACAGAGTTTCTGTTTGAGGTGATAAAAAGTTTTGGAAAAATATAGTGGTAGTGGTTGCACAATATTGTGAACACATCTAGTGTAGAGTAAGAGGGTTTCCACTAATCTATATTTTTACTTGAATTTCAGACTGTTAGTCTTTTAAAAATTTTCCAGTCTGATAAGTTTGAAGTCATAACTTATTTCAGTTTGCGATACTTTGATTCTAGGCAAGGTTGAGAATCTATCCACATGTTTAGTGGTAATTCATGTTTACTCTTCTGTGAATTACCTAGATTTTTTTCAAAGTTTATTTTGAGAGAGAGAGAGAGAGAGAGAGAGCATGCACATTCATGCACAGGAGTGGGGGAGGGGCAGAGAGCGAGGGAGAGAGAGGATCCCAAGCAGGCTCCATGCTGTCAACACAGAGCCTGACATGGGGCTCAGTCTCACAAACCATGAGATCATGACCTGAGCTGAAATCAAGAGTTGGGCACTCAACCAACTGAGCCACCTGGGTGCCCCTGCGAATTACCTAGATTAAGTATTGCCATTTTTATTGGGTTTTCTTTTTTATTAAGTAATAAGAATTCTTTATTCCTTCTGGATACTATTAGACAAAGTCAACTATGCTACAGAAAATGAAAGAGATCCTAACATTTCAGTTGTTTAACTCTATGAAGTTCTATTTCCCATGACTGTAAAGCCCAGTGTGCCATGAGCAGCTTTCTTCAGTGATTGTCCACCAAATTATGATCAAGTGAGCCAAACTGCTTCTAATATTATCATTAGACAATCTATAACTTGTACCTTTCAAGTTCACCATGGCATGGGAAAGAGACATGAAGGGTGTCTGCGCAGAAAGCAGTTAACACAGCCTGAGACGGTCGTGCTCAGAAAGCCTTATAAGATGGGTCTTTGGCTGGCATCTGGGAACTTAACAGGTAGACAGTTATCTGTACTGATACCGACTTTTCCCAGCTGAGAAGGATGCCTAGACTGTTAATGGAAACACACAGTTTATGCTGAGCACCATAGACTTCTGGGAAACCACATTTTTAGTACGTGGTGAGCAGTGGGTGCCTATATAAACAGCCCCCAATAAAAACTTGGGCGGGAGCACCTGGGTAGCTCAGTTGGTTAAGCGTCCAACTCTTGATTTCAGCTCAGGTCATGATCCCAGGGTCCTGGGATTGAGCCCCGCGTCAGGTTCTGCGATAGGGGTGGAGCCTTCCTGAGAGTCTCTCTCTCTCTCTCTCTCTCTCTCTCTCTGTGTCCCTCCCATGCTCATGAGCATGTGCACGCACTCTCAAAAAAATGTTTTTTAAGATTAAAAAAGACAAAAAGATAGTAAACAAACAAACAAACAAACAAACTTGGGTATCAAGTCCCTAAGGGGCTCCTGTGGCAGAAACATTACTGCCTTTTTGTCAGGGGAAAGTGTGGGCTCTGTGTGACCTCTCCAAGGAGGAAGAGAGAATAAGAAAATTTGCCTGTGGATTCCTTCAAACTCTGCCTGTGTCTTTTCCCCTTGTGATCTGCCACTATTTACTGTGTCACCAATAACTCTTAGCCTTGACTACAACTACATACAGCTCCTGTGAATCCTCTTAGCGAATCTCCAAACACGGGTGTATACTTGGGGACTCCCAACACAGCGCCGCAGGATATTTTACAAAGCAAGCCTTGGAATTGACTTAAGTCATTTTTATACACATCTCATTGTTCAGAACGTGGTTGTAGGTCCCCAACCCCTTAACTGCAAGTGAGGCCGGGAATCCCAGTGGCGAGGCTGGGAATCACTGGGGAGCAGGAATGGTATCTGTCCCATGGGTTCCTCATCATTTGTTTGTACTTCTCCTGTCTTTTCCCAGTCTGTGCCTTACCTTTTCATTTTTATGGTGTTTTTTGATGGAAAAGAGTTTAATTTAATGCAACTGAAATTATAGTTTTCTTTGTGGTTTGTGTTCTTTTGTGTCTCCACTTAAAAAAAAAAGATCTTTCCTCAAATAAATGCCTAAAAATATCTTTCTTAATCTCTTCTAGTAAAATTTAAGTCTTACTTTTCATAGTTAAAAGTAGACCTGAAATATATTTTCATATGAGGGATGAAGTAGAGATCCAGGAATAAGAGGGAGGGACATATGTTTTGTGAAGAAATAGCCTGTAAAAAACAGATCCCTATGGTGGAGAAGAACGTGGCGTATATGAGGGAACAACTGAATGTACATGAGTGTGGACTGGGTAGAGAGAAAGCCGGGGGAAAATCATCCAAGCTGATGGTGGAGAGGCAGGGGCAGGACAGACATTATAGGACCTTGTAGTGCTATCTATCGCCTCACAGAAGAAAGGCAGCCAGGAGCAGAGACCATATGAGTGAAGGTCTATGACTGTAAGCTGAAGGGTAGTAGAGGGTGGGGAAAAGAGTGAGGAAGTCCCTGAAACCCATAGCGGGAGGGAGGAATGTGGGGGCTCTGAGATTGTCAAGAGACTCTTCATGTACCTCAACTAAAGGTGTATTTTTCTTTCTGCCAGCAGAAAGAGAGACCAGCAGGAGAGAGAAAGAACAAACCAAGGATGTTAGGGTGACTTCCAGTCGCGGTGAGACTGGCCGAGGGATGGACGGCAACACTGGATGCTAAGGTCTGGGCCAGGCCTTGCGAGCTCAGGGTAACTCAGTGTTTCTAACCACCCTTTATGTGCAGAGAGGAGGCAGCTGTGTGTCACTGTGGAGTAACTATTGGCACAGAAGTACACAGATGTTTGGGAGGAAGTGGCCGATTCCAGTACGAGGGGGAAATCCTCCATATTTTTTCTAGAGACAGTGTACCCATCGGGGACATCTCCTCTGTTAATGCTGTCAAAACCGTTTGAATAGTAGATCAGCTTCAGCCCGTGCCCCGGGTCTTGTCGATACCAGTACATATAATCATAGTTCTCAGTCTGGTCACATTTTAGAATCACCCTCTTTCCTGTCCCTGTGACCTTGTATCTTGGGTTCTGGGTGATTTCAGCATCCATGGGTCCTGTAAAGGAGAGTGATACAGACTAAAGTCATCTCTGGAGGAAGGCTTGTGTTGGGTGTCGGGGACTCCAGGGAATGGAGCCGTCCCGTACTCACCTGCCCACAGGAGACAAAGAACAGCCCCAAAGAAGAGCCTGGTGACCATTTCTGGTGAAGGGCAAGATCTTCTGTCTCCCAGTTTTGTGTTGGGGAGATAGAACTGGGGTTCTCGGTCACTCCGTGACATCACTGTCCTTGACAAACGCTCAAGCTGCAGAGCTACCCTGCCCCACCCCTTCCCCACAGGAGCAAATCATTAACATATACGAAGTTGAATGTCTCAGCAAGGGAAGGATTTGTAAGTGTGCTTTTTGAAGAAGTCTTACAGGTGTATATGCTTTTCCTCTGCCTTTTAGTAAGGAAACTCGTTCTTCTATGAAAAATGATATAATTCCTTACTTGTATATTGTAGCAATTTTTCATACAATTTCTGTAGACTAAGAAATAGTATTATAATGCTCTTGGTACTTTTGTGACTTTTCTGCTCAAAATTTGCCTCCAAACACCTTTCACTAGTCTTTCTCTTTGCCTTAACTCTAGATAATTGGGTGTCAGCCTATGGTGTTTGTTTTGTTTTGTTGTTTTGTTTTGTTTTTTTGGTTTTGTTTTGTTTAAAATAACCCTGCCCGGAAAGTTTCCAAAGTATCAAGGTCAGGGTCGTTGGAATTTGAAGAATTATTTTATGTTGTCTCACAGATCACTGATCGATGGGAGCCCTGCCATCTGTATCTAGGTCTTTGTGCTGTCATGAGTAGGATTCCTCCTTTGTTTCAGAGGAGGCCACGGGGCACTGGACCACTTCAGTTCCATGGCTGTGCTTTCTTTGAAAAAAAGAGGGAGCTCATTAGCCTCATGGATGAGATCCTCATCGAGCAGTACACATGCTTGATGTTTTGTCTCCATTCAGAAGGTCTTGCACCCACCACATGGGTGAATATTGGTGGGATCCTAAATTTGCTGCAGTGTAAAACTTATAGGTAGTCAACCCCAGTACGTAGTGTTATTTCATATGTCGGTTGTTTCTCGGTGTGAAGCTTCCCTATTTCTGTGACTGCATGTCTTACATACTCTTGGTGGGTAATTCCTACAGTCACACAGTAACGAGAAAGGACATGGAATAAGAAATCAGACACGGGTGGAGGCTGTGTAGTACCACACAGAAAGGCTTGTGGCTGGGGCCTGGCAAACCCAGGAAGGACTTTCCCCTCTACGCCCAGGACTCGGTCCCGTTAGCCTAAGAACCACACAGCAAAGAAGCCTACTTCCCATGGCTAGGTCAGTGCAAAAAGGGGGAGTGTTTCCATCAGGACTCACATTCTTGGGCGTAGGGTACATGGAATCCCATAGATCTAAGGATTGTTCTTACGATAAAGTATGGTCCACCCAGAATATCGGTATTCTCAATGATAGCTAATTTCTTTAGTGAGTTAAGCATTTACCATGAATATTTCTTGTCAAATTTATTTTTAAATTAGTTAAATATTGAGTCACGAATTCATCACAAAATTTGCTAAAAATATAGACCTCATCTCGAAGATTTGTCTGTGTTTTTGTTTTGTTTTGCACTTGTGTTTCCCAAACACTGGAACACTTCGTACACATGGTGAACAGTCAAGGGTGGGCTGTCCGTGAAGTTAATGAATAACTTCAGGCCCTTCTCATTTGCCCAGGATCTTTCTGAGACTTAAAATAAAAATTTCTATCCTCTTTTGCAAAGAGCACCCTGAAATGTATAAGGTTTAGGCTCTATAAAACCTGGATCTGCTTTGCACTGGCATTCAATAAGTATTTGTTGAATTCATGAAGAAAGTCCAGGCAGACTCTCCTCCTATAAACATAACCCTAGTCTATTCAGTTTCTGATAGCTTTGGAGCTTCAAGGGAGCAGAGACCCATATGAGTCTGTTGGGAGTTCAAAATGAACCGAAATGAACTGGGAAAAGATTCATTCCTATATGTTACTATAAGACTTTGAACGGATGGATGGCAATATGAATGAAAGAAAAATGGCCATCTCTTCCAAAGGGAAAGGTCTTGTGATGGTCACTTCATTCTATCACTGTCAGAGAGCAGCAGGATGAAACAGGATAAAGGTACAATATTGAGGATGTGTTGGGGCAAGAGGAGACGGATTGCACCGGGACCTTCTGAGAAGCCCATGAAATGCCTCCCTAAATTTTCCCCCTGAATGCGGACACTGGAGCTTTCATGTCTGGGCTCGTGTTGCTTCAGGAGTATCGGCACCCCTGCGGCTCTGGCTGCCCTTCTGTACGGGCTAAGCGGGCTCCTGTGATGTCAGACGGCCTTGGGGCAGAAAGCAGAGGGATCCCGGGATGCATACGAGGGGTGCCGTCAGCACAAGGTGAACAGAGACAGACTTGCATGAACGTACTGTGCACAGCAGTGGAGGCTGAAATCAGAGGCGGGGCAGAAGGCACTAGAGGCTCCACCATACCGGACTCTCTTGAATGAAACTGTCCCTTTCTTTTTTAACGTTTATTCATTTTTGAGAGACAGAGAGAGACAGAGCACAAGTGGGGGAGGGGCAGAGAGACAGAGAGAGAGGGAGACACAGGATGCGAAGCAGGTTCCAGGCTCTGAGCTGTCAGCACAGAGCGCAACGTGGGGGTCCAACTCACGTCCGGGGCCGAAGTTGGACGCTTAGCCGACTGAGCCACCAGGGCACCCCTGGAAACTGTCGAAACTGTCCCTTCCATCAGACCTTTTGTGTGGCCACCGAAGCCACAGCTTTTTGGAAGCACCATACCTTCCTGCATATCAGACTTAATATCAAACACCAAGTGCTGTCATAGGCCTCATTCTTGCATTCCCTTAAGTGGCACCTCTTTGAGGCGAATTTCACATAATAATGTTCAGACGACTGTATTTACGTTTCAGATGACTTTGTGTCTGGAACACAGGTGAGTCAGGCAAGAGTAGTCCGTGCCGCCTTATGATCCCACAATTTCACCCAGTAAATAATTGTGCCAGACCAGAGATTTATCAGAATTAGCAGAGGAACTAAGACTTCTTGGACCTACGCTTTGTCTTGGGGAATTTGTTTTATTTTTTTCCTTGCATAAAGTCTCTGCAAGACACATATTATTGGCGTCAGTTTACAAGTGGGAAAACCCAGCCAAATATTTTCCCAGGTCGCCCGTCCAAGGCAGGTCAGAATACGAACAGACAGAAAGTAACAAGCATCCGAATTCCTCCTCGGCAGGTAGCTTCCCAGCTGAAAGGCGAGTCAAGGACTGTGTCAGCACCGGTGTTTCTGAAAGGCACTTTTGGGCCAATGTTCCAGTCGTGAAGATGTCTCCCTCTACCAAAATGCAGAAGGGGCAGCGGTAGGGTCGGCGTGGCCTAGGCTGGTGTGCTAATTCGCCATCTGCGTGCTGTGTCTCCTTCAGCAAATCACCTGAACTCTAACAACCGGCATTTTCACCTGCAATGTGGGTAAATTGCTCTATCTCACATGGGTCTTAAGAAAAATAATTGAAATAATGTACTTAAGTATAGGGCACCTTGGGGCGCCTGGGTGGCTCAGTCGGTTAAGCACCCAGCCTCCGCTCAGGTCACGAGCTCACGATTCGTGAGTTCGAGCCCTGCACTGATGCAGGATGCACTGATGAACTTTCTCCACGGAAAGTGCGTACGTAGCCTGCTTGGGAGTCTCTCTCTCCACCCACTCTCTGCCCCTGCCCCACTCGTACTTTCTGGTTTCTGCAGGTACGGACCTGGGCAGAAGTCGCAATTTCAACTTTTCTGACCGAAAGGGCTAGGTGTGGGAGCAAGCGGCAGCCTCCGGAGACCTCCCCGCCCTCCAGAACTCCCAATGGCTTAAAAGCACTCCTCCCCTGTTAACTCTCGTTCTGCTTAAAATTCCCAGAGAGCTCTTGTTTCCTTGGCTGAATCCTCTGATAGGCTGGGAGCCCCCTAGTCACTTAGCTCCTGTACTGGGGGATACCCTGGCCCCACTCTAGTGGAACTAAGACAGGATTAACACAGGACAAACACACATTCTCTGGCTGGAAGCTAGTCCTAGAAGCGGGGGAGGCAATAGCCACGGTCACCCCACATCGTGACGTGTGACCTCCCCACCACAGCTCAGCTGGTCCTGAAGTGGAAGAGACGGTGCTCTGCTACGTCATAGTGACTAAGGCCCAGGAGACACCATGGAATTTTAGGGAAATGTTGATTTCGGAGGCACGGAGACATAGATTTGACTCCTACCTCTTCTACTTGACATACGACATCTATGGAAAGCCCATGAGCTACTGTTTCTTTCTTATCTATAATATGGCATCCGGAGAATTTCCTCATCTGTGAAACAGACACACTAATGTCTATCTTGCATTAAAACATGTATCGTACGCAGACACTCTAGCACAAACGCAGCAGCTCCTCACACTGGCTAGGGACCGTGAGAATATTCACGGAATCTGGGCCCCAAAATGTTCAGGAGTGCTCCGGCTGAGCTCAGCAAGGCAGAGTGCTGGGAAAAAACTGGAAGCATCCCTGGAAGTTGGCTGAGGCCCCCTTCCCCCCTCCCTCTTACATCCTCAGCTGGGACAGGAAAGTTTGAGTACGGAGAGCCAGTCATGCAGCAGGGCTGTGCCTAAGCTGCTGGCACACAGATACGAGGCTGAGTCTCCCAGCTCCAGGGAGCTCATGTTCAGCTGGGAGCTGTAGTCACTGAACTGTTCGACGGAGAAGTGACTGGGGAGGTTTCCTTTCTCTCTCGTCTCCTGGTCAAAGAGCTCAATGAGGAACTGGGGGCCCTGCCCCGGGGCCTGCTGGTACCAGCTCACACTTCTGTGTCCAGACATAGGATGGCATTTCAGGATGGCCTTCCCCCCGCTGCCTTTGACCAGGTGTCTGGGGGACTGGGTGACTCCAGCACCCGCTGGACCTGTGGAGGAAGGAGATAGCGGCTGACAACGTGGCCCAGGAAGGAGTCTGAAGATTCTAGCAGCAGTTCAGGGGGTGTCCCACCTGAACTCAAGACTCACCTGTCCCCAGGAGACAGAGGGCCACACAGCAGAACAGCTGGATGCCCCTGGCTGACTCAGGCAGGACAGGACGCGCCATCTTCCTACTCAGGGCTCCGGTCTCCTCCCTTTTCTCTGTTTGGAGGGCTTGCCTGTGACGTCACTGTTCTGGCGTCACTGTCCTTGTGTAGGCTCCGGCAGGCACCCTGCACTGCCTGGACGGGCTCAGCGGATGCACGGCCCCCTCCGTCTTGTCCAGAGGCCTACTGGGCAGGTGTGCTGGCCGTGCTAAGCCGGGCCGGGCAGGGTCGGACCAGGTGGCCATCCCCCGCAGCTTCTCTGTTTTCCTCCGTGCTCCTCTCTCTGCACCTGGCTTGGATTATGCAGGCTGCATCCCTGAAGCTGGTCACACTGCACCAGTGGAGGCTCCGAGAGATGCCTTTACACCAAGAAACGTGGAGTTCGTAGCTCCCTGTTGTGGCATCAGTTCCCGTGGGAAGATTCTGATCAACCCTTCCCGTGCCAGCACAACTCCGATTCACCTGCTATCTCCTGATGCTCACCAGGGCACCACTTCCCCTCAATCCTCCCGCTCCCACCTGCTGCCGTCAGTGGCTCCCTCAGTGGCTCCCTCAGTGGACCCGCAGCGCCGCCAAGTGGCCCAAGCAGGCCACGTACTGTCAGAATTGGGCCCCAGGATCCGCTAGGGCAGCACAGCTCTGGGGGATTGGACGTTCAACTGTATCAAGCTCACCCTTTGCACGTGACCACATGGGAGGCATGAAGCAAACCTTTTCCGAGAAAAGAATAAATATTCTAAATCTCATCAGTTAGTGTTCTAGGAAAGGGGATACCAGCCAGTCATTGGATGCCCACTGCCCTGGAGAGGGATAGGACTTTGGGCAAAGTGCTGTCTTTAACCAAAGAGAATTCCTGCAAGTGGCTGACGGGTAGAGTTCTAGCAGCCAAAAAATCTAAGCAGCTGGGGAAATAAACCCATCAATCCCATGAAGAGGGAAGTGCCTATATATATACTATATATATATATAATATATATATATAGTATATATATTATATATATAGTGTGTATATATATAGTGTGTGTATATATATATATATATATATAGTGTGTATATATATATATATATATATTAAATACCCTGTTCACATCTTTTGCTATTTTTTAAAAATTGAATGACTTGTCTTTTCATATTATTGGCTTTTCATATTATTGGCTTCTAGGAATTCTATACATTGTGGATACCTGTCCTCTCTCAGATAGCCATCTATCTATCTTAATATCTTTTGATGAGCAGAAGTTTTAACTTTTTGATAAAGAAATATTTACCTTTTCAAGAAGAGAACATTTTTTTTGTCCTCTTCAAGAAATCTCTGCCCCCTTCAAGGTCAGGGAGCGAATGTGCTATGTTTTCTTTCAGAAGCTGTATAGTTCAGAAGCTGTAGAGGTCATTGAGGATATTGACCCGGCTCATAATAATTTTCCTTTACGGCAAGGCCAGTAAGCTTTTTCTGTAAGGGGTCAGAGAGCACATGGCGTCAATGTGGTGCACTAAGGTCCCCGTTCTCACCACTCAGCTTCATCTTAGTGCAAAAACAGGCAGAGACGTCTGTAAAGGAAAGGGCATGGCTGGTCCTCCAACAAAACTTGCTTTATGGATACTGAAATCTGAATTCCATGTAATTATTGTCTGTCCCAAAATATCATTCTTTTTATTCTTTTTAACCATTAAAAAATGCAGAGACCATTATTGGCTTTGGGGTCACATAAAAGCAGGCAGACAGGGCGCCTGGGGGGCTCAGCTGGTTGAGCGTCTATGGCTCAGGTCATGATCTCACGGTCCCTGAGTTCAAGCCCCTCTTTCAAATATAAATAAACATTAAAAAGAAGTTTAAAAAAAAATGGTAGGCAAAGGCCATGTTTGGGTTGTGGGCCTTCGTTTACCCACTCCGAATTTATGGTGTGACAAGAGTGTTGAGATTCATCCTTTTTCCATGTGGATTTACAGTGCCTCTAGCGCCATTTGTTGGAAAGACTGTTTTCCTCTCTGTGCTACTTTTAGGGTTTGGTCTGGGGATTACAGAAGGCCATCTGTAACTTATAGTCTACCTGCAAAAGCAGTAATTGTTTTCTTTTTATTCATACCCTTTATTAGGGGAAGGAAGTTTCTAATTCTCCTTATTTGCGAAGACTCTTTATCAGCAATGGATGTTGGATTTTTCAACTATTTTTTGAATATCTATAGAGGTGATCAGATGATTGTCCTTTTTTAGTATTTGATATGGTAAATCACAATGATAGTTTTCTTAATTTTTAATTTTTTTTTTTTTAGAGAGAGAAAGAGAGTGAAAACTTTAGAGAGGGGCAGAGAGAGAGAGAGACAATCGTAAGAAGTCTCCATGTTTAGCCCAGAGCCCTATGCAGGGCTTGATCCCATGACCCTGGGATCATGACCTGAGCCAAAATCAAGAGTCAGGCACTCAACCAACTAAGCCACCCAGGATCCCCCATTGATAATTTTTTAAATGTTTAGCCAACTGCATGTTACTGAGACAAACTCCACTTGGTCATGATGCGTTACCCTTCTTAGATATTGTTGGATTCCTTATACTAAAATTTAAAAGGATTGTTAATCTGTGATCATGAAGGATATGGGCCTGTAGTTTTCTTGCAGTGTTTTTGTCTCATTTTGGTATCAGAGTAGCGCTGGCCTCAGAATGAGTACAGGAGGGTTCCCTATCCTTCCATAGTCCCCCCAAGGACAACTTTAGTATTTTATAATTTATAAACACTTTATAGTTTCCCTTTTCTTTCAGTCTTTGTCCCATGGTCAGAGAACATACTTTGTATGACTTAGATTCTTGTAAACATATTGACACTTATTTCAAGCCCAGAGTCTATAGTCCATCTGGGTACATGGTCATGTGCATTTGCAAAAAAGATATATTCTGCTGCTGCTGTTATGTGAAGTATTCTATTAATGCCAGTTCAGTCAAGTTGGTTCAGAGCGTTGACCTTACTGACATGCACGTGTTAACTTGTTTAGTCAGTTACTGAAAAGTATTACAATGATGGTCTTAGTTGTGGACCTGCAGCCCTACCCATTTGCTTCTGGACTTTGAAGCTCTGTTTTTAGGAGCATAAACATTTATGGTTGTTACATCCTCTTAAGAGATGGCCCCTTGGTCATTAGAATATGAAGCTGCTTTATTCCAGAGGATCTTCTGTGCTCTTAAATTTACTTTGTCTGGTATCAGTATTGCTTTCCAGCTTTATTTTGATTAGTGTTATCATGGTACACCTTTTCTATCCCTTTACTTTTTACATTCTGAGTCTTTATTGTGCATTTCTGGAAGGTAGCATGTGGGTTTTTTCATTCAATATCACAATTTATTCTTTCTAATTAGGGCCTTTAGACTATTTAGATTTGATGTCATTACTGATCTGGTTATGATCATGTCAATCATGTTGCTATTTATTTTTATTAGTCTTGTCTCTTCTTTGTTCCTTTATCCTTTTTTAAACATCTTATAGATTAATTGAGCATTTTCAAAATTATTTTATTTTTGTTTTTATTTTTTATTTAAATCCAAGTTAGTTAACATATAGTGTCAGAATGATTTCATGAATAGAATCTAGTGATTCATCACTTACAAAGAATACCCAGTGCTCAGTCCAACAAGTGCCCTCCTCAATGCCCATTGTTTAGCCCAACACCCCATCAGTAACCCTCACTTTGTCCCCTGTATTTAATAAGAGTCTCTTATGGTTTGTTAACTGGGCATTTTTGTAATAATTCCATTTTATCTTTTTTGTTGCCTTTTTAGCTATGCGTTTTGTCATTTTAGTGGCCCTAGGGGTTGTGGTATACAGTATTCAAGTGCTATTATACCACTTCACATAGATTATGAAAACCTGACAATAATGTGACAATTACGCATTTTCTCCCTCCCGATCTTTATGGTATGTTATCATGTATTTTACTTTCACATATATTATAACTCCCCCCACGTCGGAATTATTTTGGCAGATACACCCAATTGCCCTTTAAAGACATTTACGTTTTTAAAACCTTGCCTTTGGGTCATTACGCATTGGACTCCTTGAAGTTTCCCGGTAGCTCACCAGTTCCCTTCTCTCTCCATTTCATGATGAATCGTTTACGATTACGCCTTCGAGACCATTCATCTTCTCTCCCATCATGTCTAATTTGCTACTAATTCCATCGATTGTGTTTTTCATCACAGAAATATATTTTTATCTCCAGAAATTTGATTTGGATTTTGAGTTAATTTTGAACACATAGGATATAGTTATAGCAACTGTTTTTATATCTTTGTCTACCAGTTTGTCATAAGGGGGTTTGTTTCTGTTCGCCGATATTCCTCCCCATCATGGGTCATATTTTCTTGCCTCTTTGCATTCCTATAATCTTTGATTAGATGCCAAACATTGCGTATTTAACATTTTTAGGTGCTAGATGTTTCTATACTTCCATGGCATTCTTAGCTTTATTCTGTGATTCAGTTAAGTTACTTGGAAACAAAAAGCAAATAATTCCTAGCAGGCATTTACTCTTGAAGAATTTGGCAAGATTATTCTAAACATGTATGAAAACTACACAAGGGTCAAGAGTGGTCAAGAACTCTTACTAAAAAGGAGCAAAGCTTGAGAAATTAGACCTCAAGATATCGAGCACTATTATAAAGCTATAGTAATCAAGACAGTGTGTTATTTGCACAGGGACCGACGAAACAGACCAACGTAACAGATTAGAGATGTAAGAAAACAGACCCACACATATACAATGACTGATTTATGACAAAAGCAGTATTACAGAGTAGTGAGGAAAGTGTTCTTCAACAAACAGTATTGGGTCAGTTGGAAAAAACATATGGAAAAACATAGTGACTCCTTCCCCATTTCATACACAAAGAATTAATCCCCGTTGGGCTGCAGATCTAAATGTAAAAGGTATAAAATAGAAAGAATTTAGAAGAAAATATAAGAAAGCATGATCATTCTGAAGTAGGCAAAGATTTCCTAAACTGGACACCAGAATACAAAATGGAATGATTTTTGATTAAAATTTTTTGTTTATCAAAAGATACCATTAAGAGAGTGGCAGAGCAACCCACAGGGTGTGTGCATATGTGCACGTGTGTGCATGTGCACATGCATGGGTGAGCATGAGTGTGGGTGGGTGGGTGCACGTGCATGTGTGCACCAGCTGGAACCCTCCGATAGCCCTGGTGGGGGCATCATGTGGCAAAGCTACTTTGGAAACCTCAGAGTCCCAAATGGCTGATAAAACTGTCATTCAGATCTTCTCTGAATCACTTCCTTTCACCACCTTCTCAAGTGGAGTTATATTTTACGAAAACCAAGCTGGGCTTCTATTAAAAAAAAAAAAACTAGAGAAGAAAGAAATTAAACACAGAATCGTCAAGAAATAAAAAAGGAACAGAGGAACATATGTTAATGTGCATTGTTGTGGCTGACGGTTGTTCTGGACAAATGATATCAGTGGCAATAGTTACTAAGGATTCTAATGTGTTTATCTTTATGGCTGGTAGCTACATATGGCCTTAGCGGTGTTCCATATCGGCTGGCCCACCCCTGGGCAGAGCGTGGCCCGAATTAGTGACACTGAGTAATAGTTTATTATAAATGTGCTGAAACTTCATAGTTTTACAAAAGGCTATGTCACTATACCTGAGTCTAAGCTCTGACATTCTATCCCAATTATAGAATCTGTTTTTAAAAAGTTTATTTATTTTGAGAGAGAGAGAGAGTGCTAGTGGAGGAGGGGGCAGAAAGAGAGAGAGAGAGAGGGAGAGAAAGAATCCGAAGCAGGCTCCTCACTGTCAGCACAGAGCCGGTGAGAACTGTGAGAACATGACCTGAGCTGAAATCAAGAGTCGGATGCCTAACTGACCGAGCCACCCCGGCGCCCCTAGAATCTTGAACTGTATGAAGGAATCCCAGAAGCACAGGAGCCAAAATTATTATAACCCAATAGATGTTCTGGTATTTTGAAGGTTATTTCTTGACCTTTTACTATCAGAAGAAGAGCCTAAGTCCCAAATCCACATGTTGCCCCTGATGAAGAAGAAGCAGGCAACTCCTTTGTGCGGGGATTCTGTGAACTATGAGAAGTAAACACATGAGGTTGGTGAAGAGGAAGGAGGTGGCTGTGCCCCACTGTGGTAGGGCTGCTGGCACAGAGGTACACAGCTGAGTCCCCCGGCTCCGCACGCTGGATCTGCAGAATGGAGTAGGACCCCTCGGACCTGTTCACCTGGAACCGATCGTTGCTGGGCATCCCTGAGGAGTCTACTTTGTCCTCGTTTTGGAAGAAAACGAGAAACTCCGGGCCTTGCCCCACGGCCTGTCGGTACCAGTAGAGGCCAGCATGACCAGAAATTGGGTCACACCTGAGGTCCACGTCCCGGCCCCTCTTTGTGACCTTGTGCCGGGGGGACTGGAGGACACCAGCTCCTGTGTGACCTGTGGAGACAAAATTGGGAACAGCGAGGAGGAAATTGACTGCAATCATTGCATGTATTTATCCCTCACGCTCACACACATGCGCTCACTCGGTTTTCTGAGGACTCACCTGCCCCCAGGAGACAGAGGGCCACGCAGCAGAGGAGTCTGGTGCCCATGGCAGGGTCAGGACAGGGCTAGGATGTTCGTCACATCAGGTTCTCCTGAGCACGAGCGGAGGAGGAGGGAGGCCCCTCATCCACGCAAGGGAGTTGGCTTAGTGACATCACTGAACCTCACGTTCAGCTGCTATTAATGAATTAAATCTAAGGTTCCAGCCACCTCGAGATGCACCATTCTATCCTGACCATTAAGGAAGAAAAAAGATGAGTGTCGCTCATATTCAGAAATGTTAAAAGGGAAAAAACTGTGAGGCATAGAATGAATGGAAACTGATCATTCGAAAGTAGATGGACACGGATACGCGGATTCTGTTCAGTCCACTGGTCGTGAGCCCTCTGGCCACAGCGCTCAGCTGCTGGTACCCTCACTGGGTGTGTGGCCTTCCCCTTGTCTTGTGACTTCTCCGTGTGTATGTGTGTGTGTGTGCATGGCACCTCCAACCTGACGGCTGGAATGCTGGCCTCATCACCTCCCCCTGCATGCTTCTATTTCGACCTCAGCCCTGCGTTTGCCTAGTCGAATCCACGGTTTGGGTATGGGACTTGTGGGGGCTGAGGCGGCCACATCTTTGTCCGGAAAACATTTCCAATTCACAGTTCAGTGCTGCGTGATGTCAGGCTCCACAGATCTTCCTAGCACTGCGTCCAGTCTGAAGATGGTCCTCCCAGTGACCTTGTGGTTCCTGCCCCTCCTCCCACACAAAGACGAGCAGACTGTCCTGTATAATCTGGTTCCAGCATGTGTTAGCTCAGCCTGTGCACAAGGCCATCAACCCCCGCAAACCTGAGCCTCTTCATCTGTAAAGCGGGTTAACACCCCCTCACAATGTCTTATGAGGAGGAACTGAGAGATTGTGTAGTTTCTAGCAAGTACCCACCCCTTTCTCCCTCTGGTCTTGTCTTGTGAGGGAGTGTGGCTGGGGCTATCAGACCTCCAGGACTATGAGTGATGGAAACACTGTACTCATCAAGAAGGAGTTGGAGTCGAGAACGTGGGAGCATCAAGAGGCTATTCCGTTCCCGGTCAGGGAAGCTTTTCTTCTGGGGCATCTGGGTGGCTCAGTTGGTTAAGCAGCCGGCTCTTGGTTTCTGTTCAGGTCAAGATCTCGTGGTTAGTGAGTTCGAGCCCTGCCTGAGGCTCTGCACTGACAGCCCGGAGCCGGCCTGGGATTCTCTCTCTCTGGCCCCCACCTAAACACAACAAGTAAATAAACTTTTTTTGTTTTTTAAAGGGGCTGTCCGGGGGCGCCTGGGTGGTGCAGTCGGTTAAGCGTCCGACTTCAACCAGGTCACGATCTCGCAGTCCGTGAGTTCGAGCCCTGCGTCGGGCTCTGGGCTGATGGCTCAGAGCCTGGAGCCTGTTTCCGATTCTGTGTCTCCCTCTCTCTCTGCCCCTCCCCCGTTCATGCTCTGTCTCTCTCTGTCCCAAAAATAAATAAATGTTGAAAAAAAATTTAAAAAAAAAGGGGGCTGTCCGATCACTTCGGGAAAGATCAATCAGGAAGGTGTAAGACAATGATGACAGAGTCAACGTATCTGTCACCCCATCGTGCAATCTGAAGATGGCAGCAAATAGGAGCCAGTTAGGTGTCTATCAACGTGGACAAATAGAGTCCAAAGTAGATTAAAGGGGGAAAGTATGCACGTGGCAATGAAGGTGCACAGGCGGTCCCACTTTTTGTAGATGTGTTTGGGTGGACAGGTTTGCATGAGCCCAGAGGAGACAGCTGGTAGGAAACACACCGGGGTGTTCATATTGGTTTCCCACCTGAGGTAGCGACAGATAGAGGTGTGTTTGGAGAGGAGAGAGTGTTATTAACCTTAAATATCTTCTTTACACATTGTTGGTGTTTAAATTACAAAACATAGCTTAACTGCATGACAACTTTACATTAAGACCCTTGATCGGGTTGCAAGACGTGTGGGGTCTAAATGGACAAAGTCCAGAAAGGCACGAGCCATGGAACACTTATAAATGCCCATTTTCTTTGAATACGCCAAGGGGAGACTGTTGCGTAAAAGATCACAAGCCCTCGGTGCACATGAATGGCCTCTCCCTGGCGAGGAAGGTGGGCAGTGAGGTTCGCACACTTGATGTTGCCTTTAGCTGGTGCCGACTGTGAATTTGCACGGCTCCTATCTCTGAAAGACTGACCACCGCCACGGAGGGGAGGTCCTGACTCCTCATTACAGAACAAGCTTTGAAGAATCCCTTGATTTGAAAAAGAAGGGGCATGAGCGCCCTCTAGTGCCTGCATTTCCAAACTCAGTAAAAATAAGTTGGCGTTTTTACAAGCTAGAAAGGCCTTTTTTTTTTTTTTTTTAATTTAAATTCAAGTTAGTTTAGCATATAGTGTAGTAATGGTTTCAGGAGAATTTAGTGATTCATCACTTACACAGGACACCCAGTGCTCATCCCAACAAGTGCCCTCCTTCACGCCCATCACCCAGTCATCCCCCACCCAACACCCCCCAGCAACCCTCAGTTTGTTCTTTGCTTCTAATTCAAGCAGCGTTGTTACAAGCTGATTGTGATGTTGTCCCAGGGTCTGTCAACAGGTCACAGCTTCCTCAAATAAAGTCTTTGCAAATGAATGGGAAGAGAGGCTGTCCCCAGGGAAGATGTTCTGACTCCGGTCTTTGTCAGGTTTGACTCTTTGAAATAAATAGTCTATTTTTGGTCTTCCCCTGCCTTAGGAGATGAAACTGTATTAGTCTTTAAAGCTTTGATGTGAATCATTCAGGCAAACTGGGGTTTCAGTCTCTCCTTGGGCCATCCTAGGCAAGCGGTTCATTATTTCCACCCAGAAAGACTCTTACAATTCTTCAAGGACTAATACAGGGCCTCTCCCTATAAATAGAGCCTCTGAATTCACAAACAGCCTTATTCATCTGGCAAAGGAAGGGAGCCGGGCAAGGGTCCTGAACCCCGTCCACAACACTGTCAGGGTGCTAGCTGGGGGACGCCGGGGCGCAGGGTTGAGGGACCCTCAGCTCGGTGACTCTCGTGTTGCCCAGGGATACGTGGACGTGGACATCCATGCCATGGTTCAGGGTTTTAGGCTGGTTACTTTGGCCCCTAACCTTTCCCATGGGTATGTGTGCCTTGGGAATCACCCGCCCCCCCCCCAACAGAATAGAGGAGCCATTTTTCTCTCTTCTCCGTCACCTTTGAATACCAGTGTTTGACATCCTGTTTCTGATCATGCTGCCATTTAGGGAGTCCAGGAGAGGCTTCCCTGGGACGACATCTTCCCTGATGGGGACAGGCCCACCTGTGTCTTCTGCTGGCCTGTCTGTGCAGGAAGGTGGCTGTGAGGTGACGGCTGGAACAAGAGGACACAGAGGTCAAGGATGGACTGTCAGACACGAGGACAACACCTGTGGCTGTGACAGAAAGTCACAGGCCTGTTGGGGATTTCTCCTTTGTGGGTGCGATACTATATCAGCTTAGCTCTGTTCGGGGTCCTATTGATACCTATACATATAGTGCAGATGACAACCATACGCATCTCAGTGTCCCTTTCTGTCCCGTTCTTGTTACTTTGGGGGTCTGGGTAGTTCCCGTATCCGTGGCACCCGAGGTTGAGAGAAGCTGAAGCAGGAGACAGTGCCCAAGAGCGACCCTGATAAGGTAGACTCAAAGTAAAGGCTTAGAATAGGGCTTAGTGTGCCCCAGGACAGGGCTCTAGAGGGCTCACCGGCCCCAGGGGACAAAGGGCCACACAGCACAGGAGCCTGGTGGCCATGCAGAGTCGCAGCAGAATGGGAGATGAAGGGGACAATTCTCCAGCCTGGGTGTTGGGGAAATAAAGAGCTGGCTCTCAGTGGAGCCAGCCAGTGACTCCCTCATTCACCTCCCACCTTCGTCTACCCTCAACCACCCTCCACATCCAGACGTAGACCTTCACTCATATGGTCTCTGCTCCTGACTGCCTTTCTTCTGTGAGGTTATAGCATTATAAGGTCCTATACTGTTTGCCCCCCACCTCCCCCCTGGCTCTCTCTGTCTCAGCCACGCTCAAGCGGGTCCAGGTTTCTCCTTGCACGTGCCGTGCTCCTTTCGTCCCTCGGAATCTTTTGTTACAGGCTATTTCCTCTGCCCCGAATGAATATATGTCCCTCTGTCTTATTCCTGGATCTCCACTCCATTCCTCACATGAAAATATATTCCAGGTACACTTATTCTTTCTTGTGAAACGTAAAATTGTCACTTTCCTGGAATAAATTAAGGAAAATACTTTTAGGCTTCACTTAAGGAAGAATTTGTTTCGTGGAGACACCAAGAAAACTGTCATTTCAACTGCATTACATCAAACTCGCGTGCAGCAAAGCACCCCGTAAAAATGAAAACGTAAACTACAGATTAGGAAAAGACATGAGGAATGGGTACAGATGACGAGGAATCCGTGTGGAATTATACGTCCCCCAGAGCTGCCACGGAACAGGCCACGATGGTGCATGGACTTTCCATCGTGGCTCAGCGGGGCCGCAGGGGGCTCTGGGGGTGCCTGGGCCTTTAACTACTGATGGGGAGGCTCAGAGGCTATGGGTGGGGGAAGGGTACGTGGGGGAAGCTGGGGCTTGAGAAACACAGACAAGCTGACTTCCCAGTTCTGCCTCTTCTAGACCAGGAGACACGTGGGAAACCACTTAGCCTCCTCACCTCTTTTCATCTACAAAAAAGGTAGAGGAGTATTTGATTTGGATGATCGTCACAAACTGTTAAAACGTAGAATATATACAAAGGATCTAGCCCATGCTGAGGGCTCGGTTTCCCCTCCTATGCTGGAGTCACCCAGGACTTGACAAGCGCCTGGTGCTGTGGGGACAGATGTGGAAACGCTCAGTCCGCGTGCGTGCCCGTGAGCCTGGGTTCTGTGTGGGTCATGCTCTGAGCTCAGGGGGATGCAGGAAAGGTCTTCGAAACGACTGAAAAGCTCCCTGGAAGGAGTGAACCCTGGGTGGAAGCCTGTGTGCTCTGTCGCTGTTGGAGCAAGCAGGGAGGTTTGTGCACAGAAGGCTGGTGACTCTGCAGGGCTGTGCCAAGCTGCTGGCACAGAGATACACGGCCGAGTCCATCGGCTCCAAGGAGCTCACATGCAGCTCAGAGGCGTAGTCGTGGAACTGTTGCCCTGAGAATCGATCCGGGAAGTTTCCTTTTGTTCTTTGTGTATACTCAAAAAACTCAAAGATGATCTGGGGACCCTGATTCAGGGCCTGTTGATACCAAGATACGCTGGAGTGCCCAGAGATAGGGGAACATCTCAGTGTCCCTTGCTGTCCTCTTGCTTTGATCAGATATCTTGGAGTTTGGGTGACTCCAGCCTCCACTGGCCCTGTGGGAAATGCAGACATAAAATGAGCATGGGAGAGAGCCTGATGGCTTACCCAGAAGGTAAAGTGGAGGATTCAGGAATCAGCCAGCTCAGAAGACCGATGCTTGTCCTTGTTCACGGGACTCACCTGCTCCCAGCACACAAAGCATCACCCAGCAGAGGAGCCTGGAGCCCATGGCAGTGCCGTGGCTCTTGTGCTCAGGGTTCTGGTCGTGATGGGTAAGAGCTGAGCTCTCGGGTTCCCTTTTCCTGGCTGGAAGATGATTCTGTGATGGCACTGCCCTGTTGGCATCACCCCACGGACAGCGGGGCCCAGCACACCAGACTCCCCTCTCAGCCTACGGGCAGGAAGGCGGGCCCACGGGGCTGCGCTGATGTTTCTCTGAGGCTGGCCTCCTCTGATGCACCTGCTGACCTCCCCTCCCCCCCATCGACCCACCCACCCTACCCCACCTCTTCTCCGGCTGGAGCTCGCCCACCATTGCACCGGCTGGGGTGACAGGCTGTGAGTAAACTCTGTCCCCACCCTCCCTGTGTGTCCTCAAATCCCCTGTCAGATGTTAGGTTCGAACCAAGCTTTGTCTTTGCGTGTGCCTTTCCCCGACAGCATTCCCAGCCCCTCGTCCTGAGTAGCTGGTGCTGCAGAGTCACCACGATTCAGTCCATCTGATTGGATCCAGAGGGACCTGGGTTGCCTATAAATTACTAGGAGTGAAGATTCCCCAGAAACCATTCCGTGACTTTATCGGCTTATAGCACAGGCTTAGCCACCCTGGGGTTTCTCACCCTCGAGGCAATCCCAGGTGTAATGTTCTGGATCGTTTATGTTTATCCCTTCAGATCCACCCTGTCCTAAGAGGCTGACCTCTATGGATGATAGTTACTGGGGTCCTTTCTTTTCGACCTTGCAGTTGGGTTGTGTGTGTGGGACATAACGGCAGGGGAGAAAAGGGGACGGGGTCACCGACTCTTTGCGAGATCTGTTCCCTCAGCTCCCTTCTCGGGGCTACGTCTCACAGTCAGTTCTTTTCCCTCCAGAGGCCACAGCACCAACAGGCTTAGCCACGGTGCCTGAGTGTCCAGGGACCCACACGTGTCACTTCCTTGGGCCCAGTTGGCTCAGGGATTAAGAGCCACCCACTTACCCCAGGCCTAGGATGATGCTTCTTCCCTTACTACTTTCCCTTAGCCCCGCCACACCTGTGCACTAATAGACATAACAAGGGAAAAGGAGGTCTGGAGACGGTATTTTGGCTTAAAAAAATAAAGCAAAAAAAGCCCAAACATTCTGCAATTAGCTCTGCTGAGATACTCAGCAGAAGCGTAGAGAAACGTGAACATGAAAATGAACAGTGTGACTCGGGGACAAAGAATCCAGAGGCTTCAGGGAAGAATGACTATATTCCTCACCTACTCTCACCTAGGCAAGTTCAAGGCAGGCCAGTTTCTTCACGTAAGTGGTAGACAGCATGGTGCTCTGGGGAGATCCCTCTTCAGGACCCTCACTCTGACCCCCCCCCCCAATGGTTGTTGTCCTTCACGGGACAGTGCCCTTGGCTTTTGATTTAAACAGCAAGAAGGAAAGAAACGCAAATTTTAAGGTGAGTGAGAAAGGTTTGAAATATTAGACACATGTTAGATATTTGAAGGCTAACAAGAACACTGGAATCTCAAAGCAGGGATGCAAAGGCAGGTAAGGTTATTAACCAGTGATTTATCACGATACTGGTTCGTGCAGGTGTGTGGCTCATTAGGATGGCACTCGGCTGTCGCTGTGAAAAAGAGAGATCAGTGCATGCAACTCTGGCTTGGTTTCTGCGATGTAAGGGCAATCTAAGAAGATCCTGGTGGGAGAGTGAAGATGATTTGTAAGGTTGTATCAAAAGAATGTAACATCATTGAATTTACCCTAGTGTGAGGTAATGAGACTTTGGAAGGACCCCAGGGAACAGGAAGGAAGCATGGATACCAATGGATAGGAGATCCCAATAACGTCAAGGAACAAGAGGGATAAGAAACTGTGGGCAGAGAGTGCGGTCATTACCTTGTGATTTTGGAGGTGGAGCATTTCCAGCTGATGACAGAGAACAAGGAATGGGGCAGCCACAGCAGAGCAGAGCAGGAAATAGAAAGGAGAGACTCGGGCCACCTGGGTGGTTCAGTTGGTCTCTTGATCTCACGGTTCATGGGATCAAGCCCCACATCAGGCTTTGCACTGATGATGTGGTGCCTGCTTGGATTCTCTCTCCCTCCCTCTCTGGCCCCCCACGCTCATGTTCTCTCTCTCTCAAAATAAATAAATAAACCTCAAAAAAAAAAAAAGAAGGAGGAAAAGGCTCAACTTTGGGGTAGGCAAACATGTTTTAGACAGGATGCAAAGGGCACGAGATGGAAAAGTAAAAAAAAATACATAAATTTCTTTTTTTAACAGTTTTATTTTTAATTTTTTTAATGTTTTATTTTATGTTTGAGAAAGAGAGAGAGAGAGAGAGAGAGACAGATGACCCAAAGCAAGCTCCGTGCTGACAGCAGAAAGCCCGATGCGGGGCTTAAACTCACAAACCTTGAGATCATGACCTGAGCTGAAGTCAGACGCTTAACTAACTAAGCCACCCAGGTGTCCCAAAAGTAAAAAATTGTAAATGAGACTTTACAAACATGTAAAACTTGAGCTCATTGAGAGGCAACATCAGGCAAGCACAAGGCAAAGCCACTCCAGGAAGACAGACTCGGCATATTCAATGGTCAAAAGACTCCTATCTAGAACATAAAATATCTCCCACAAATCCATAGTATAAAAACCACCCATTTTTTTTTAAACGAACATATATAAAAGCAGGCACTTACAAAAGAAAATAGGAACATAGAAATGGCCCAAAAGCAAACATCATTACTCAGTGGTGAAATGTAAACGAGATACCACTACATTCCCCACGGAATGGATAATAATAAAAAGATGGAGGTCACCAAATGTTGGTGAGAATGTGGAGCCAGGGGACCCCCATCCCTCGGTAGTGTCAATTGGCCACTTTGGAAAACCGTTCAACTCTTTCTAATGAAGTCAAATGTGTATCCACCCTACGAATCAGTAATTCACTCTTTTGTCTATACCTGAGGGAAATAAATGCATTTATCCACAACTATTTGCCCAAGAATGTTCAGAACAACTTTATCCATAACAGCTGAAGACTGTTACAAGCCTGGTATCCAAGCAGAATAGAATGGAAAAACAAATCTCACTGCATTTATACAATGGAATACCACACAGTAATAAGAAAGAATAAACTGCTGGTAAACACAACAACGTGAGTACATTTCAAAAATATTAATTTTTGAGAAAGATTAAAGCCAATTAAAAAAGAGCATTCATTATATGGTTCTATTTATGTAGCTGTCAACCTAAATAAAAAGGAAAACTGAGGCCAGATCAAAATTGTCAAAAAGATGAGCTTGGGGAAACCGCAGGGGAAGTACTGTTCAGGACAGGAAGACTGAAGAAAGCTCCAGGGGAGTCCGCCGAGGGTTGGGGATGGGCTGTTCCCATGGGCAGGGGATGGGGAGAGGAGAGAGCTCAGTTAGGTCTGTTAGAATTGAAAACAAAGGGAGACCAGCTTTGAAAATACAGACAAAAACCAGTCCAGTCAGGCAAACAAAGCTCAATTCAGCCTCTTTTGCAAGACCAACATGACTTGGGTCATTTCTCGGTTATGCCTCTGGAAACCATAAGCAAAAATCTCCCGAGGGCGATATGAGGCAAGTCCTGACCAACTCCCTATTATTAAGAAAATTCCAACATTAACAGTTTTCTATAAATGAGGCATTTGTGGGAAATCAGTCTCTCAGTCCTTACGTTTTGTTTTTCTGAGGGTTCACATGCATGAGATTTTTTTCAATGTATATCCTCTGGTCCCATTTTAGATTGAAATTACTTCACATGAAGTTCAAGTATAGGCAAAACTATGGTGATAAACATCAGAAAAGTGGTTAGCTCTGGGAGAGAAATTGATTGGGAATGAGCATGAGGAAACTTTTCTTGGGTGATGGAAATGTTCTTTATCTTGATTTTGGTCAAGGTCGCACTGGTGTATACATTCGTCCAAATTTACCAAGCTGTACCTGTATCATGTGTTAATTTCAGTATTTTACTCTCTCTTAATTATACTTTAATAAAGCGTTACTAAAGCATAAGTAAGTTTCATAAAAGGTGGGAGACCTACACAATTTTATGCTTGCATTCCACATAGTCTGATTTGGAAATAAATCACACGCAAATAAGAGAAGACAAGAGCACTCACATACATGAAATACTGAAAATGTTAGAAGTTCTCCAAGAATGAAATATATAAGCCTCCAAATTTGGCATCAAAATAAGCTTGACTAACAAGTTTGTTAAGAAACAGCTGAGGATCAATGGCTGAGATTTCGAGGGTCAAAACCTTAAAAAAATATCCTCCAACGCTTTAGAAATTCCACGAACCCTAACGTGCTGTAAGCCCCATAGTTTGGGAAATTGGTCATTTGTTAGTTTTGCCACCCAGCATTTCATTTCAGCTTTCAGCAGATTGTCCTGTCAGTGAATTGATTTTTATGCCAGGCAAGCAGCCTTCTCCCCTCTCTGTGAGCACGTCGTGGGTGAGCCTGCAGCAAATCACAGGTACAGTCACCTTGTTCAGAGTGGACAAGGGCAGTGCAGGACCACACCCTCCTGGGGTCTGCACTTCCTGTAAAGCCCAACCATGGACTGCCCACTGTTGGGAGTTAATGGATGCCAAGCCAGGCCACGTTGTTCTTGAGTTCGGACTTTTACCTACAGGGACCCAAGGAGGGAAATGGACTGTGGGGAGAATAAAATGATTGCCCAATATCATTTTGTAATATTTTACAAGAAAAACCCTGAGGAGCTTGTGGATTTCAGTGTAAACCAAAGAGATGGTAAGAACTCGGTTCCTTCCTTAAGAATTCGAACCCTCCCGAGCCCCAGAAGGTTCAGAACACTAGGCGACAACCACAGACAGAAACTTAGTTTGTAGTCTCTTTGGCTGTAGCGCTGCTGTTTAAAGCCTTTAACATTTCCCCTGAGTGGGAAATTTCCCCTTATGTGTTTTATACATTGTTATTAACAATTTTTTTTTCCTCCAGAGAATTTTTGCAGGGTGTGCAGTGTTTTTGAAGCCTGAGATTTTATGTAGTAGTTTTAGATCTGGAGAATCCCAGACCATCCAGGGAGTTTCAACCTGCTTAGCTGCTTTCTGCTTTGTTCCTCTGCATTGAAAAGAAAGTGAAATATACATTTCATGTTAGATGCTACTGTTTCTGTGCTTGACTCAATTACCAGAATATTCCAGATCGAGTGGACTAACATTAGGTGCTATTTGCTTCTACTTACACACCCCCCTCCTGTAGTGATGGACCTCAGTTCACACCAAGGGTCCCTGGAAGAAGGCCCCTTGGCCTGAGATCCCATCGCTGGGAAGTCAGGCGAAAGCCTCGAAAGCCTCGGTAAGGGCTGTTATTTCCCCTCTTGAGGCAAGGCCTCAGGCAGGAGTGTCCTTCATGCCTGTGGCTGAGCTTTTTGTGCAGAGAGCAGCTGGCCACGCAGTGCTGTGGTCTCACTGCTGGCACAGAGGTACAGAGAGGTCTGGTTGGTTCCGGCAGCCTCCAGGGTCAGAGAGAAATGCTCCTTCTTCCCTCGGGAGACCCTGTACCCCTTCTGGGACACCCCCTTTGATGGAGGTGCCCGTACCACTTGAATAATGGATCAGCTTCAGCCCCTGTCCTGGGTCTTGTTGATACCAGTGCGTTGCAAAATGGTTCTCATCCTGAGTACATTCCAGGATCATCCTGGTTCCTGTTTGTATAATATGGTATCTTGGCGTCTGGGTGATTGCAGCATCCACGGGGCCTGCGGGAGAGGGAGACAGAGGGTCGAGGCAAGGCTGAAGGCGTGACCTGAATCTGCAAAGCAAAGGGAAAGGCTTGGAGCTGGGACTTGGCAAAATCATGGCTCGGGGTTCCAGCTGAGTCCAGAACCCACCTGCTCCCAGGAGACCAAGAGTCACACAAAAGAGGTTGAGGCTCATGGCAGGGGCAGGGTGAGAAGGGTGCTGTCCCAACTAAATGCTGTCATCCGCAGGACTGGGAGAGCGAGCTTGGAAGCTCTTCAGTGGACAAACGGGTCTGCCTGGGATGTCACCGCCTCCCACCTCTCCAACTCTGCCTGGCCCAGGGTCCCTTCTGACTTGGCTCAGGAGGGGTCAGCTACTCCTCACGTAGACGTTGCTTAGCAAGGCCTGCAGGGGCAACAGGGTGTGGCCGCGGTGCACTGAGTTTAGGGTGCACCCACCCCCTTGGTTTCCCATACTCCTCTGAGACAGTTGCTCCTCTGTCTGCACCTGCCCCTGACATCAAGCCTGCCTCATCCAAATCCTTCAGCTGTGGAGCTCATTAAAGTTTAGAGGGACCTCCCACCTCTTCCATAGCTGTAGGTAGCCTAGCAATAACGGAAAACTTCAACATCTGCCTGGTATTGGATCCACGCCTGTTTTTCTTAACCCTCTCCCTCCCCAGGCTGCTCTCCCAGACTTTTCCGAACCCCTCAGATCTCAGTGGCATCACAGTGCCATCTTGTGGCCAGTAACTGAAGTTGCATCATTGTTTCTTCTGCAATGGCCCAAGGGATGCTGGGAAGTGTCTGCATAGTCAACAGGGAGAATATTCCAGAAGTAGCATCTTGCAAACTTTTTTAATAAAAACATTTTTTTAATGTTTATTTATTCCTGAGAGAGAGAGAGAGGGAGAGACAGAGCATGAGCGAGGGAGGGGCGGAGAGAGGGAGACACGAATGTGAAGCAGGCTCCAGGCTCCAAGCTGTCAGCGCAGAGCCCAACATGGGGCTTGAACCCATGAACTATGAGATCATGACCTGAGCTGAAGTTGGACCCTCAACTGACTGAGCCAGCCAGGAACCCCAGCATCCTGCAAATTTTATGCTCAACTTCTTTAAGCCCTAATCCCAACACCAATCCGAACCTTGACTCTACTCCTTTGAGATGCCATGCTTAACCTCCCGCCCTCATTCTACTTAACTGCTGTCACACATCTGGCAGTGAGAGTCCAACCAAAATCTTCTCCCTTAAAACTATCTCCTGAGACAGAGAGGGACAAAATGGGAGGAATGGAAGAAAATAGTATTTAGCCTAAAATAGGAAGAAAAGTATGGGAGATGAAATATAAGAAGGCTCATTTAACTCTGTTACTAAAAGTAAACAAAAATGCCCCTCTTCCACCACCAAGGGGGCAATCAACCAACCGTACCTCCAAAAGACAGATCAGCTGAGGACTAGGAATATAACGAGACTACCTTCACAATGGGGTCCCGTGTGTGCAAATAAAAAGTAAAATTGAAGTATAAGAAAAATATGGAACATCTTACAAGACAATAGGCAGTCATGGAGGATACAGCGTCTAGTGGGAAAATAAGGAGGGACGGAATCAAGGTGAGCCAGGGACAGGCGACACTCAATGGAGAGCTTGTACAACGTGCGTGTCCTGATTTAGGCAGCAAGGAGGGAAGATGGGACTGCCAGGGTCACGTGGAGAATGGTGGCACAGTTGGAAACAGGGCCTGGGAAGGAAGTCTCTGGCATGGCCTTCCAAGGATAAGGGATTCCCAACGGGGCCCTAGCCTGGCTCACTTCCGGAGACACAGGGAAGCAGACTGAGCAGTGCTTTGCTGATGCCACATTGAAATAAGACCAGGATTGAGGTGCCCGGGTGGCTCAGGTGGTTGAGCATTGGACTCTTCATTTCAGCTCAGGTCATGATCTCACGTTTTTGTGAGATCGAGCCCCGCGTCGGGATCTGCTCCGACGGTGTGGAGCCTGCTTGGGATTCTCTCTCCCTCTCTCTCTGCCCCTCCCCATTTGTGTGCCCTCTCTCCCTCTCTCTCTCTTTCTCCCTCTTTCAAAATAAATAAATAAAAATGAAAAAAAAAATAAGACCAGGAAAACTCTCTTCCAAGAACACCCATTCTCTGGGGAAACAAATCTGGTGTCCTGAGACACCACAGTTTCTGATAAGTGGATTTGGGATGATTGTAACCCCCTTACCAGCTGTGAAAGGCTCAGGGCACCCCCATCGTTGCTGAGTCTGTGACAGTGTATCCCAGACTCAGGGTCCTGGACTATCTCTTAGGACACCCAGAAACTCATGATCCATGAGTCTGTGAGCTCTGACTTCATAGACTGTGAGCTTTTGACTTCATAGATACAAACCACGGCTTCACCAGCGGGTGAGTGGAAGATGTTATAACTGCATAATTATTTATATTTATAACAAGTAACATATCATGATATATAATGCAGCAAATAAAATAAGTAAAAAGGAAATAGGGGCATTATTATCAAGAAAATATCCTGTCTTCGTGAATCAAAGAATTCAAGGGAATTTTTTCAAATGAAAAGGCCAGTGCATCAAAGAAAACACTGCGTCTCTAAAAATTGGATTCACTCAGGGCATCGAGGCGAGCCTGGGGAAGCTGTTCAAATGTGCCGCACTCTCACTACTAGGACCGCACACGTGGGAAAATGACGACAGAGAGAGAAAATGGCGTGTCCGACCTGGGCAGAGGATGGGACATCTCGTCGTTATGATCCTTCTTGTCCCGTCACCACCACGAAAGCAGTAAGGACCTGGCTTCATACAGGAAGACAGACTTGCTCCTGTGTTGCTCAAGCTTCCAAAGTTTCAGGGACAGAGAGGCTTTAGAAGTAAGAATATGGGGGTGCCTGGGTGGCTCAGTCAGTTGGGCGCCTGACTGTTGATTTCGGCTTGGATCGTGATCTCACAGCTTGTGGGTTTGAGCCCCACACTGGACCCTGTGCTGGCAGCCTGGGGCTTGCTTTGCATTCTGTCTCTCCCTCGTTCTCTGCCCCTCCATGGTCTCTCTCTCTCTTTCTCTCAAAATAAATAATAATGAAAAAAAAAAAAAAGAAGTAAGAATATGTCAAGAATGACACAAACTTCCCAGATGGGACCACAAATGCAGAGAAGGAGGCACCGCCCACTACACGGAAAGCCTCGGGTCTTGCAGAAGGACCACTGTGTCCCTGTTGTTCAGTCCTGGCCTTGGAGCCTGGAGCCAGCCCTGGGAGTCTTCCAACCCTATGGGCCATAATTATTTGATCCACCCTCATTTACATTCCCTTCAGGAGTTCAGTGTCTTTTTCTACCCAAGGACAGCTGAGAGCTGATATCCAAATCTACGTCTTGTGATTGGGGAACGATGAGTAGAGACAGCCTGTTTACGGTCTTCAGGTGCAGGGAGAGAGAAGTCTGAGGTTGGTGAAGAGGAAGGAGGTGGCTGTGCCCCACTGTGGTAGGGCTGCTGGCACAGAGGTACACAGCTGAGTCCCCCGGCTCCGCACGCTGGATCTGCAGAATGGAGTAGGACCCCTCGGACCTGTTCACCTGGAACCGATTGTTGCTGGGCATCCCTGAGGAGTCTACTTTGTCCTCGTTTTGGAAGGAAACGAGAAACTCCGGGCCTTGCCCCACGGCCTGTCGGTACCAGTAGAGGCCAGCATGACCAGAAATAGGGTCACACCTGAGGTCCACGTCCCGGCCCCTCTTTGTGACCTTGTGCCGGGGGGACTGGAGGACACCAGCTCCTGTGTGACCTGTGGAGACAAAGTTGGGAACAGTGAGGAGGAAATTGACTGCGATCATTGCATGTATTTATCCCTCACGCTCACACACATGCACTCACTCGGTTTTCTGAGGACTCACCTGCCCCCAGGAGACAGAGGGCCACGCAGCAGAGGAGTCTGGTGCCCATGGCAGGGTCAGGACAGGGCTAGGATGTTCATCACATCAGGTTCTCCTGAGCACGAGCGGAGGAGGAGGGAGGCCCCTCATCCACGCAAGGGAGTTCACTTAGTGACATCACCCTCTCTGTCCATCCCCTCAACCTCAGGGAGCAGGATTTATGTTGTAACATACTTGGATGACTAAATAAGTATTTGTAACCTCCTTTCTGTTTTTGAAATTTATATATTTATTTTTAATTTTTTTTTTAATATTTATTTTTGAGAGAGAGAGACAGAGTGTGGGCAGGGGAGGGGCAGAGAGAGAGGGAGACACAGAGTCTGAAGCAGCTCAGCTTTCGATGTACGGTTGTCAGAGAAGTTTGTCTTTATGAAACCAGTACTTTAAAACCGATTGAGAGGGGCGCCTGGGTGGCGCAGTCGGTTAAGCGTCCGACTTCAGCCAGGTCACGATCTCGCGGTTCGTGAGTTCGAGCCCCGCGTCGGGCTCTGGGCTGATGGCTCAGAGCCTGGAGCCTGTTTCCGATTCTGTGTCTCCCTCTCTCTCTGCCCCTCCCCCGTTCATGCTCTGTCTCTCTCTGTCCCAAAAATAAATAAACATTGAAAAAAAAAAAACCGATTGAGAGAAAAGTCTGGAAAATCTAGAACAGAGATACACCAGCTGTGTCCGCCATTCCCCTGGAAACAGGTGTGCCCAGAAAGGGCAGGCCACCCAGGGTGACCTTGAACAGGAGCATGAGTGGGCGTCAGCCATTGCAAGAAGGAAGGACTCATGCCCAGTGCAGAGGAAATAGCCCTGGATGTCCCTGAGATGGGAAGGGACATGGCAGAATTGAGGGCCTAGCAGTGTGGCCAGAGCCGAGGGCCAGCGAGCTGTGCGAGCTGGGCCCAGAGGCAGCTAGAGGACAGACCCAGCAGGGCCTTGTTGGGGCTGCCCCTATGGAAAGGCTGGGGGGAGCAGGGTCCCTACCCGGGCATCGGAGAGCAATGCACTGAGGTGCCAGGGGGAGACAAGGAGGGGGGCGTCTAGATAGATCTGATTTCATAACACATTGTTAATAACACATTGTGTTGTTTACCCAGTGCAAACAATTTCCATCCCGGAAGCATCAGACTTAGGCAGGGGGTAGAACAGTCAGAGCTGGGGAAGCACCTTCGCAGCCAGCCAGGCCGCTCAGAGCACAGACCAGAGGTGGAGACACGGCCGCCTGAGGTCTGGTCGGGTCCAGGCCAGGCTGTCAGTGCCTTGCAGACGGACCTCAGCCCACACCGAGGTTCACTCTGGGCGCTTGGGCCCCTCGGGGCTCTGGGGCTCGGGTCAGGGGGAGGGCCGGGAGTGTGCCAAGGGCTCTGCTGAGTCCTGGGGCGCAGGCCCTCCCCCTGCCTTTTTTTGTGCAGAGAGGAGACAGCTGTGCAGCGCTGTGCAGTCACTGCTGGCACAGAAGTACACAGATGTCTGGGAGGGAGTTGCGGACGCCAGCGTGAGAGGGAAGTTCTTTGTATTTGACCTAGAGACGTTGTATCCATTGGAGATTTCTCCTCTCTCGGTGGTACCAGCACTGACGGAGTAATGGATCAGCCGCAGCCCTTGTCCAGGGTCTTGTCGATACCAGGACATGTAGTCGTGGTCCTTGTCCTGTTCACATCTCAGCGTCATGCTCTGTCCTGTCCCCAGGATCTGGAATCTGGGGGTCTGAGTGATGCCAGCATTCACGGGCCCTGTGGAGAAGGAGACAAAGCTGATGCCACAGACACCACAGAGAGGCCTAGAGCGGGGACCTTGAGATTTGCACTCAGGAAAGGGACGCTGCTCAGGACTCGCCTGCCTGCAGGAGACCCAGGGCCACACAGCACAGGAGGCCGAGGCTCATGGCAGGGGCAGGGCGGACGGAGGGCTCTTCTGGGAATGTGTGCTGAGGGACGGGGAAGGAGGCTCTCGGGGGAGTCGTTCTGAGACGTCACTCTTCCTGCCTGGGCCGAGCCAACCCTCGCAGGGGGCCGCAGCCCTTCCCCAGAGGGTCAGATAAAAAGCTCCACGTACACGTGAGCAGCTTAGGATGGGAAGAAAGGACTTGTCTGAACTGACACAAGCCTTCACTTTTTTGCGAAACAGTTTGTAACCTTATGTAATGTTTTCCTCCCGTGATAGAATTCTTCATCGATGCACTGGTTCTGTGTGTCTGCGTGTTTCTGTAAGTGCTGAATTGGGGAAAAATCATTAAGGGCTTCCCGATGCCTTTTATGACTTGTGCGTCCCAACTCCTCCTCCAAGTATCCGTTTCCGCTTTGCTTAATTGACCAGCGTCCTGTTAACATCCTTCCAGCGACAGTTCTCCTGATACTGGGTTTCCAAACCTCAAGGGCCGGCTCATCAACTCTTGGGGAACTGTTTTGCTCTGTTTCTTACCGAGTCAGGACACCTGCCAAAGGTAGCAGAGCACCCGCCTCCCTCGTTTGGGCTGAGACAGCGGCAAGCAGAAACACGTCGCACCTGTGAGTGACCTTTCCTCGTGGCAGGACAATGGCTACTCAGTGGTGCCGATGATGTGTTAGCACAGAGGTATTCATGTGTGTGAGGGACTGTGGGGAAGTGGCCGCCTCCAGGGTAAGTGAAAAATGCTCTGTTATTTTCATCTGAGACATGCATTCCACAGGGAATAGCTTCTTGTGGAGAACGGCTGGCATTAATTAAGTAATAAGGACAGCGGAGCTCAGAAACGATCGTGTTGCCCACAGTCCTCCACTTAGAAAGACCCCACACCCTGGCTTCAGTGCTCTGCTGTTGTGATCTTCAAATTCTTAATAATATCTGAACCATGAGCTCTGCAAATTATGTAGCTGGTCCTGGGTATATAATTTTGTGTTTCCTGTCTGTGGTCACCTTCCTGTCTGCTGGTTTCCCTTTAGCATGACCACATGTCTGGAGGCTCAGTGAATCAGCATCTCTGGGGCCTTGAGAAGGACACAGGCACTAAAGCTGGAACCCAAGGGGAGCCTGATGTTATAACCACAATATCAAGCCTTGAATTGGGGCCATGCAAACCCGTGAGTGGGTTTCGCGTCTGTGCCTGGGACGTCGCTGGCCCAGGAGACAGAAGAACACACAGTGCAGAATGGTGGCAGGCCAGAATGGAAAGGGGGATCTTCCAGTTCAACGCTTGTGTTTTGAGGGTTCGGCACTGGGTCCAGACAAAGGGGACCCTTCTTCCAACATGGAATGACCTCTCAACAAAGCCACAGTTGCCCGTGGTCTGCTCAGCCCCAGCACACAGTGTGTGAACATGAAACCCAGCTATGTATGCATCTGATAGGAACTCAAAATAATGTCCTTGGAGATGATGAATTTGTGTCAACACTCTATTATAAAATAATTTGAATGAAGGGACACGTGAAAAAAAGAAATGAATTCAAATGAGTAAGTACATTTTATAGAAACAGCTGCAAACAGCTAGAAAGAGCTTTCGGTGATCCTTTTTTCAAACCATCTGTCTCCAGATAGAATTGTCCCTGACATGGATCAGGTATCTCACATGATTTCAAGCACTCCTTCTCCACAGAACTTTCTAGAAGCACCTCACTCCCTTGAATATTTACCTGTGAATTATTGTAACGGGTAGAGACTTGAAATGTCCATTAAAAAGATGCCTAAGCAAAATTAATCTATAGCAATAGAAATCATATCCCTAACTTGTCAGAGATGGAGAGAGGTGTTTGAAAGGAGCCTGAGGGGACTTTCTGGGCGATAGAAATGTTCTGTATCTTAGTAGGGTGTGTATTACATGGGTACATACATATACATTGCAAAAGAAAATCATTGCTCTGTTCATTTAAAGTGTGGAATGCTTATTGTATATAATTCTTATGTCAATAAAGTTTATTTTAAAATGGCTGAGAAGGGATGTATGTTACATGCTCTAGATAATTTCAAAATGAATCATCAGGCATAAATATTACCATTTCTGTGACAGCTATAGGAGTTTTAGGTAAACTGTGTCCATATCTACCTTTGCACATAGGAAATGGTGGAAAAAGCTGTCAGGGATTAGCACAAGGAATCAATATGTCCAGATTCTTATTATGTGCTAGGTACTTTGGCTTATTAAATTTTATTAGTGGTTAAAAAATATTTTTAAATGCTTATTTTTGAGAGAGAGAGAGAGAGAGAGAGAGAGAGAGAGACTGGAGGAAGGGCAGAAAGAGAGGGAGACACAGAATCTGAAGCAGGCTCCAGGCTCTGAGCTGTCAGCACAGAGCTCGATGCAGGGCTCGAACTCACAAACCGTCAGATGGTGACCTGAGCCAAAGTTGGATGCTTAAATGCCTGAGCCACGCAGGCACCCCTAAATCTTTTATACAAACCTAGAAGTTAGTATGATGGCTAATTTTGTGTGTCAACTTGGCTGGGCCACAGGGTACACAGACACTTGGTGGAATATCATTCTGGGGGTTCCTGAGAGGGTATTTTGGGATGTGGTTAACATTTACATAGGTAGATTTTAACATTAGGTGAGAGTAACATTTTAGACAGTAGAGTAAAGCAGATTGCCCTCCATAATGTAGGTGGGCCTCATCCAATCAGCTGATGACCTGAATAGAACAGAAAGACTGATTCTACCCCAGGTAAGAGAGAATTGTCCAGCTGCTGGCCTGCGAATCGGAACATCAACTCTTCATGCTCAACAGCCTTTGAACTTGGACATCAGCTCCTCCTGGGTCTCCAGCACAACCAGCTCAGCTCGCAGATGTTGAACTTACTGGCCTTCCCAGTTGTGTGAGCTGATTCTCTGTAATAAATAAGTTACACACACACACACACACACACACACACACACACATATAGTCTGTTTTGTTTCTTTGGAGTACTCTGAGTGATGCTGACAGATATTATTAGTCTCATTTCCTACGTGAAAATTCTCAGCCCACCATGTCAAGAAGCTGACTTCAGGTCTTGACGAGCGGCTTGTATTGGAGTTGGAATTAGAGCCAGGCACACACGGCGGCCAGCCGGAACTCTTTTCCCATGCCCCTTTCTCCCGGGTAAACTGATCTCTGTCAACGATGTCATTAGAGCTACCCAGGCTGAGAAGAACAGGCAGCAGAATTCTGGCTTTGAGGGCAGATGTCCCCACGAATATGCGTGATAGCAGAGAGTTGTAAACAAGCGCTCAGGAGGCAGTCAGACGGGGGTGGGGGGTGGGGGTGGGGGTTGAGTCCCACATCTGCCCGTCACCAGCTGATATTCAATATGGTCAAGTTCTTTAACTTAAGGGCAAATCCCTTCATCTCTAAAATGAGAGCAGTCATTGCATTTGCTTCTTAGGCTTTTTTTTTTTCCCATCGTTAATTGAAATTTTGCAAATAAAGGACTTTTATTTGGCATATAGTAGGTTGTCAGTAAGTAATAGTGTTATTTTCCTCTGTGAGTCTCTCCTGCTGTAGAATTGAACCGTGGTCGTGCATTCACGTACCCAGCACTTGCAGTGTTGTGATTCTCCTGCACTTGTGTGACAGGTGAATCCAATAGAAATAGTCAAATATTCAAGACGAATATTATGCACTGAATACTGTAGATGCTAAAACCGTCAAAGACAAGAAACATACTGATTTTCATTTTGCATTTTATGTGATACGGTATCTTGTACAAAGCAAGGGACCCACAACTGTTTGGGTCTGTTCCTCTTCCCAGGAGGAGGTTGTGATGATCACATATGGATGCATGATCTTTCCCGTCCTGCTAATCTGGACCTGGGAAGGGAAGCCAGATCAGGGGACATTTCTGGGCAGGGGAGAACCACAGGTGTTGAGGAACAGAACTGAGTTTGATTTCTTGCTCTGAGACCCGGGAAAGCCACTTCTCCTCGGGTAAACGGGTAAAATAATACTTAACCTTGCATGATTTCTGTGAGCATTAAGACGTGTCACACACATAAACAGCAGAACGAGCGTCTGGGAGAGGACGCTCTTTACCAGGACAAGAGCCCACTTCCTGAGCTGGGAGGGGGCGGATATTTTTGTACAGTAGGCTGTGGATCGTGCAGGGCTGTGTTAGGGCTGCTGGCACAGAGATAGAGGGCCGAATCCATGAGCTCCAAGGAGGTCATGTTTAGCTCAGAGTGAGAGTCAGGGAACTGTTGAGCCGAGAATCGTTCCGGGAAGTTTCCTTTGCCTCTCTCTTCCCTGTTGTAATACTGAATGAGTAACTGGGGACCCTGGCCCACGGCCTGTTGGTACCAGTACAAAGACAGGTGTCCAGAGATAGGGAAACAACTCAGCGTCACTTGCTGTCCTCTTTCCTTGACCAGGTGTCTTGGAGTTTGGGTGAGTCCGGAATCCACTTGGCCTGCGGGGAAGAAGGGAGAAAGCAGCCGAGGGCAGAGCTGGGGGGACGCCTCCTGCTGCGGCCATCATCAGCAAGCCTGTATTACTCAGGTGGCAAACGCATATCGGAGGCTTCCACACGGTGCCCAGGACTCACCTGCTCCCAGAAGACAAAGGGCCACACAGCAGAGAAGCCTGGAGCCCATGGCAACACTGGGAAGCCAAGATATCATCCAGCTCAGGGGTGGGGGCCCCGGGGGTGAGCAGCCTAAAGCTTTGAACCTCCCATTTCCCTGAAAGGAGTATTTGCCTATGACGTCACCACTCCCACATCGCCACTCTGGTGACTCTGCAGGGCTGTGCCGAGCCCTGTGGCTCCGAGAAGTTCATGTGCAGATCAGAGAGACGGTCACCCAGATGTCGCACTGAGAGCTAATCTGGCAAGGGTCGTTTTGCTCACTGTAACTCATCCTAATATGCAAAGGAGAGCTGGGACCTGACCCAGGGCCGGTGGGTAACAAGATCCACTGGGGCGCCCAGAGAGAGGGGAACATCTCAGTGTCACTTGCTGTCCGCTTGCTTTGATCAGATGTCTTGAAGTTTGGGTGGCTCCAGCCTCCACTGGGCCTGTGAGGGAAGGACACAGGGGCTGGGGAACAAACACGAGAGGGAGCCCGATGGTGCCACGCACTTAGGTGCTGTCACGCTTAGAGGAGAGATGTCTTACCTGGACAAGGACACACTTGGTCCCAGGAGACAAAGGTCCACGTGGAGGCTGCAGCTCACAGCATGCAGCGGGGAGGGCAGGTTTCTCCCCGCTCAGAGTTCTGGGTCTCCGAGAGCTGAAGCTCTGGGCATCCCTTCTCTGACTGGAGGTTAGGCAGTAATGTCACTGCTCCGATGTCATTATCCCTCCTGGTTCCCATGAGCCTCCCTTGCCAGGTCCCTGGCTACGCCGGTCCAGGAACTCTGCTTTGTTCCGCAAAGCCCCTCACAGGAAGGGCAGGGCTGGGACGGTCTAGGCTAGCTGGGGTTAAGCCACAGGCATGCCCACAGCTCCTCAGCTTTCCTTTTCAGGCGGGGGTTCCTCTACCTGTTCCTGCTAGGGCAAGGAGTCTGCCCCCTCCCAGCACCACACTGCACTTTTTTCCCCTTGCAAGCTCAGAGAGACTCCCTAATGACTGCCGAGCTGAAGGTTTGGCCCCCTGACGGGACTGCACAACCTCAAATTAGTGTTGATAGCATTAAGCCTTGTAGTGGAAAAGAGCTCCAAGCAAGGCTTTCCTTAACCCTCCTGGTCCCAGATAGCTGGCTCTATGCCCCTGCTCTGCCCAGGCGACTTTTGGCATTCAGCGGTTCCACAGTGCCCCCATGTGGCCTACTGGGCAGTAATCAAGAGATTGCCTCTACCGTGACGTGAGTCCTGGGGTATGTTTAAATTAGAAGCTATTCTGGGGCACTTGGGTGGCTCAGGTGGTTAAGCAGCCGACCTGGGCTCAGGTCATGATCTCACGGTTTGTGAGTTCAGCCCCGCGTTGGGCGCTGGGCTGACAGCTCAGAGCCTGGAGCCTGCTTCGGTTTCTGTGTCTTTCTCTCTCTGCCCCTCCCCTGCTCATGCTCTGTCTCTGCCTCTTAACAAGAGGTAAAGGTTAATAAATTAGAAGCTATTCCATCCTTTGTCTATTGCACTATTTTTGTTTTCTGCCCCCACCCCCAGCAGACCAAAAAAAAAAAAAAAAAAAAAAGGAAAAAAGACAGCCCTAACTACATTGTAATAAAAATAAAGATGGCAGGAGGAAATGTTTTGGTTTTGAGAAAATTCCCAGTAAACCTAGCCTAAGTTAGATGGCGCTGCTTAAGGAGGAAGCGTGGCCGAGATCACCCAGAGACAGCGTGTGTCTGATTGCGGATGGAATGCCAAGGGGTTTGGGATGATGAATAATTAACTGACGTTGTTTTTGCTCTGCTGACCCCAGACAGTCGCTCGAGGCAGACCATTCAGACAGGTCTCTTTGCAAGGTGTCTGCCGATCAGCTTTCCCCAAAATAAAGGAAACAATACTCACTGTTAGTCTACTGCTAGAGAATTTCTTTCTTTCTTTTTAAGATTTTATTTTTAAGTAATCTCTACACCCAATGTGGGAATCAAACCCACAACCCTGAGATCAAGGGTCTCTTGCTCTACCTGCTGAGCCAGCCAGGAGCTCCTGGAGAATTTATTTCTTCCTCTTCTAACCTTACTCCTGTAGAAATGCTATTTTTCCTCTGTTCGTTGTTACCAGAATGCCCATTTCTCCACATATGATTGCATATGTGCACGTGATTAAATTTCTGTAAACTTTCTTCAATGCCCAAGTAGGAAATAAATATTCTAACCCTCTGTACAGAATGCTAGGAAGGAGAAGCAAGCCAGTCTGGATTAATGTACAGTAAAATATAAGTAAATAAACAGGAATTTGGGAAAACAGAATCTGAGGAAGTTTAATCCCTAAACCAGTTAACATCCATCCACTTGCTACTTTCTTAGTTCACTGCCAGCATAAATTTCTTTAAACATTTACATTTGACCTAAGTGTTGCTAAATTTTATTTATTTATGTGTTTGTTTGTTTGTTTGTTTGTTTATTTTTAAATGTTTATTTTTGAGAGAGAGAGAGAGACAGAGCAGGAGTGGGGGAGAGGCAGAGAGAGAGGGAGACACAGAATGTGAAGATTTCAGGCTCTGAGCTGTCAGCACAGAGCCAGATTTGGGGCTGGCACTTACGAACCGTGAGGTCATGACCTGAGCTGAAGTCAGACGCTTCACTGACTGAGCCACTCAGGCGCCCCAAGTGTTGCTAAGTTTTAAATAGTGCAATTTGTAGAGGCCCCTGGGTGGCTCAGTCGGTTAAGTGGCTGACTCTCGATTTCCGCTCAAGTCACGATCTCACGGTTCGTGAGTTTGAGCCCCACATTGGGCTCTGTGCTGGCAGCACAGAGCCTGCTTGGGATTCTCTCTCCCTCTCTCTGCCCCTCCACTGCTCACTTGTGATATCTCTCTCAAAATAAATAAATAAGAACACATTTTTAAAAGAATAGTGCAATGTATAAAGTGAATATGGACTAATCTATTGGACTAGTCCAACAGTCCAATAGTCTATGGACTATTCTAATCTATTTCTTGACTTTCTAAATCCATGGCAAAGCACCATGTCAGGTGCCACTGAGACGAGATCCTTGGTGCAGCTGCATCTGGCACTGACGGTCACCAGCCCCAGTGCCAATGAGCTGTGACCAGGGACCCCTTCTCAGATGCCACCCAGAGGCGGAAAATCCCAGCCAGAGTGAATCTCCATGGATATAAACCAGATAAAATTATCTCAAGCCCAGATGGCAATGTTCTTTAACTGAACGGTTTTTATGAATTTTGTGCACGTGAAACTCATTAAAACCTTTTATCAGAGCAGTTGATGCATCTTATGGAATTTCTGACGGTAGAAAGGGAGAAATTTCCACACCAATACATAGAAATATAAACTATTGGTATAAACCACACTAAGAAAATATATTTTCTGCTTTAAGGAATACCTGGCATGTTTTTATTCAATTAGATAAAATTCCTAGATTGTCAATCAATTCTTTTTTTTTTATTCTAATGTTTATTTATTTTTGCGAGAGAGAGGAGAGAGAGAGCGGGAGAGGAGCAGAGAGAGAGGGAGACACAAAATCCTAAGCAGGATCCAGGCTCTGAGCTGTCAGCACAGAGCCTGATGCGGGGCCCGAACTCACAAACTGTGAGATCATGACCTGAGCTGAAGTTGGACACTTAACCAACTGAGCCACCCAGGCGCCCCGCCAATCAATTCTTAATTATAAATAAAAACCAAACAGAATATAGAAGATTGCTTCAGAGATGCCTGAGACCCTATGATACATAGCCATTATATTTCAGACAAGAGAAGCCCAGCTGATATTCTAAAGATATATGAAATATGAAGCATTGGCTTCTGGATCCTTCTGGTATTGCAAACTGACATCATCTCCTGCCTTCCCCCCCCCCCCCCCCCCCCCCCCCGCCGCTAGAGGAACCTTGTGGGGCACAAAGCAAATAGAAATACTAGAGACTATCCAAAAACCAAGCGAATATTCTGGAAGGACTGAAGCCATTTTGGGCTGGACTCCAAAAGAAAGATAACCAACTGGACAATATATAGCCCCAGAAAGTGAATTATTAAACCATATGAACCAAGAATTTAAAGCAAGCATGACAAATATGCAGATGTGCAAAATAAACAGGAATGTAAAAGATGTTAGCACATAAGAACACATAGAGCCAACTTATTGGAGGTCTTAACAGCAGCATACTTCGCATATTTTACATCAGCATGTCCAAGTGTTTTATTATGGGGAAGAATGTTCTGAGAGAAACCAATGCCTCATATAAACACTGAGAGTTTTTGTCCAATAGGAACTAATATTATTTTCCTAAAGTAATGACTCATCATCAGGGTTGGGTTTTTTTTTCTGTTTTTATAAAAATAAGATTTTGGCTAATACATTTATAATCCAGATAAGACCTGGGAAATTCTCTCTTCTGGAAAAACTAGGAGGAATTTCCTAGAGCTTATAAATTGCCTAGGGCTTCTAAAAGCTATAGAAATCCAAAACCCTTCCTGAGATTTCTGACCATTCCCATGGACGACTGTTTTCTTCTGGTCTTCTCTAACCTTGACTATAAAGCAGAGGTCTTTTTTACTCCTTCAACAAAATCATGCACATCAAACATTGGAGAGTTTAGTAGAAGCTGATGAAGATTTGGGGAGGGCTGCAAAGGAATCACGTGAGGCAGAACACTGATTTTCACCACTTCCGTCCCATCCTTAATCGCGATGGCCCCTTCCAAGACTTTCCAGGGTTTCCAGTTCTTCTACGTGCATGATACATGTTTTCTAACTTTTAATTCACCGTGTTTTTTACTTTTATTGTGGTGATAAAATATATATACCGTAAAACTTACCATTTTCAAGTCTACAGCTCAGTGGCATTAACTATGTTGACATTGTTGCACAGCTGTCCCCACCATCCCTCCCTAGAAATTTTTCATCTCCCCCAATTGAAACTTTGTATCCATTAAACACTCACTCCCACCGCTCCCCCACTCTGGGTCAGGACCCACCATTGTACCTTCTGTCTCTATGAATCTGACCCCTCCCGCCCCCCCAGATACCTCATAAGTGGAATCATACACTATGTGTCCTTTTGTGACTGGCTTATGTCACTGACCATAATGTGCTCAATGTTCACCCATGTTGTGGCATGGGTCAGAATTTCATTCCACTTTAAGTCTGAAGAATATTCCATTTCATGTGTATATCACATTATGTTATCAATTTATCCATTGGATGGGTTGTTTCCACCTTTTGGCAAATGGAAATAACGTTGCCATGAACATTGGTGCGTTAAGATCTGTTCAAATCCCTGCTTTCGCTTCTTTGGGGAATATATCCAGAAGTAGAATTGCTGCATCATGTGGTAATTTCATGTTTAAAGTTTTGAGGAACTGCCATACTATTTTCCACAGCTATTCCAAAATAGCGCACTCTTTTATCTTCCGTCAGCAATGCGAAAGGGTTCCCGTATCTTTACCACCTCATCAACACTCATTATTTTATGTCTTGTTTACTTACTATTATCCACACTAATATTGTCCTTCAATATTATCCTTTAACATTATCCACACGAATAGGTATGATGTTCTTGAATTTTTGAAATTAATGGGAATGCATAGTGAGGTTCTCTTTTATTTTTACTGTTGCTGTTATTTTAAACGTACTATTTTTCAAACCTCAACTCAACTCAACATTGGTCTCCAAAATTTTGGCAGGTAGACTTCATCTATAAAATCCACTCTGTACCTTTTTGAAAACTAGACAGTCTTTCCTTACATGAACTGGACATTAGAAAAACACAATTCTAGCTTGGGTCTCGCTACAGTCTGTAAGTACGGATCTGGTGAATCAGATTATGCCTTGGGGACAAGTGTTCATGAAGCGAGCGCAGGGCACATGCTAGCCCCTGGTCACCCCACAGCTCACCTGGAGCGTGATTCTACAAGAAGTAAAGAGCACCAACTGAAATTCAACAGGGGCTTGTTTAAAATTTGCAGCTGGTGGGTGAGAGGGGGCCGGAAAGGGCTTCTCGGCTTCCTTCTGTGTAGGGCAGGGGCCTCACGAGCAAGAGGCCACCTGCTCTTTCTGAGCTGAGTGGCTGTGACAGCGCAGTCTTGTGGAATCACAGACGAGCACGGAAGTACAGAGAGGTCTGGTGGGTGCTGGTCGACTCGAGAGTCAAGGGGAAATTCTCCGTATCTTTTTGAGACATGTACCCCTTCCCGCACATCTGTTTTGACCATAAAACAGAATGGAATATGAGCCATAAAACAGAATGAAATCTTGCCATTTGCAACAACATGGATGAATCTAGAGAGTATAATGCTAAGCAAGATAAGCCAGTCAGAGAAAGACAAATACCATATGATCTCACTCATACGTGGAATTTAAGAAACAAAACAAATGAGTATAGGGGGAAAAAAAGAGAGAGAAAGACAAAGCAAGAAACAGACTGTTAACTATAGAGAACAAACTGATGGTTGCCGGAGGGGAGGTGGGTGGGGGGACGGGTGAAACAGGTGAATCTCGGAGGAAGAGTCCACTTATTTTGATGAGCACTGAGAAGTGGATAGAACTGTTGAATCGCTATACTCTACACCTGAAAGAAATATAATACTGTATGTTCACTACACTGGAATTAAAATTAAAAAAAAAGAAGAAAGAAAAAAGAAATTACCCTCAACTCACACCACTCTCCTTTCTTTTGCTAATAACTTCTTTTCCCACCCTTCCTTCTAGAACAACCTTAGATTTTGTACAACTCCTCGGAGCATCGCTGTACTTGCTCAATGGGATGCTGCCCCATGCATTAACTGCTTAATAAAGCCAGTTAGACCTTCAAATTCACTTGGGTTGAATTTTATTTTTTAGCACTCGTATTCTTGTAGTGGCTTAAGTAATTAATCCGCCTGACAAATTACAAAGCCTTTCTAACCCCCTTTCCCAGTCATCCCCTGCTCTTTCTGCCTTCCTGCATCTTCTGTGTCCCATTGGAACCACAGTGCCTTCTTTCAATGAACTGAAAGTGTTTATATTGTCAGCTGTGCCAGGAAGGTTTCCAGTAAATTCCCTGGGTCCCATATCCTCATTGTCCCCGGAGCCCTCCCTGTTTCCTGTGTGGTATTTCCCAGCAGAATGTAGTACTGACTACAACTCCTTTGAACGACTGTATTGGCTTCTTCCCCACATTCTACTTTTTTCCCCAGTGCGAACAAGGGAAGCAAATGGAACTCCCATTTCCGACGAGAAGGCTAAATGGTATCGCCATGTGGGAAAACAGTGTGGCCCCTTTTTATAAAGTGAAATGAGTACTTACCATATAATCCAGCCATCTCACTCCTGGGTATTTCGCCAACAGAAAATAAAAGTATATGTCCACACCAAAGTCTCGTACCAGAATGCAATAACCCAAATCTAGAAACAACCCATGGGTCCATCAACATGTAAGTAGATATACAGATTGTGGTAGGGTCACACAATAAAAAAATACATAGAATAAAAAAAGAATGAATTACTAATACACCTAACGATAAGGATGAATAACAAAAGCACGTGTCAGGTGAAAGATGCTGGTCGCAAAAGAGCGTATGATTCCATTTATATGAGTTCAAGAACAAGCACATCTGATCTATGATCATAGGCATGGAGCAGTGATTGACTACCTGTAGGATGGGTATCGACGGCAAGAGGACTGAGACCAAGAGGTGATGACGAGTCTGTATCTTGGGTGGTGTTGCTAGTTTTTCCATTTGACAAAATGTATATAACTAACATTTATATTATGCATTTCACTTCGTGTAATAAAAGATGTATCCTGCGATTCAGTGTCAACAACAGTTAATATATTTTTGAATCATTCTTCCAAACAGAATTCTTTCTAAAATTACTTGTGAAATCTACATTTTATCAGATGTTCACAGAACTCCCTAAACTATCCTTACAAAGGAAGAACACATATTCGTGCATATCCAAAAGGCACCACTTCTGGGCATTAACCTACCAATGTTGAAGTGCAGGTGTGTGCCTGGCTCGATTGCCTACAAGTCCCTAGGGAGCCCCAAGATTTACTGTTTATTGTTCCTGAATCACCTTCCATCTGAGGCTGAACCCAACCAGGGTTGACTCCTGAAGATTTCCGTCTGCTGAGTTGCATCAGGGACTTGCATTTCTTCCCAGATACCAGGAAAACTGGCCTTGTCTGCTGCTTCCGGGGGCCAGGACTGGGGGAGATGGGGTGTTTGCCACAAGATACCATCCGCTGCCCTGTGCTCTGCTTTTGTAACCACTGGTGCAGGGTGTCCTCCCTGGTGCCCTTGGGCTCAGCCCTTAGTGGTTCCTCAGGGAATAAGGGACAGCGTCCTCAGGGCCATCCTGCCAGGGAAATCCCCCAGCAAAATTCCCTGGGGGACCATGGCCACTGTTCCCAGGACCATTTCTCTGGCTCCCCCTCCTACAGTTCCCCTCTTCATTTTGCATGTTCTCTCCATGGCGTTTCTGTCTTCGCAGCCCCAGCACCCTTTCTAGAGGACTTGGCTGCTTCATGGCGTGAAAGAGAGTTCGCTGCCTAGGGAAGGCTGAGCCCTGATTCACACACGGCCCTGTGACTCACTCTTCCTCTAATGCCCATGGGGTCCCTGCAGCGCACTAACTATACTTTCCGTATCTTGGGGTAGGATATTGTCTGTTTAAAGAATAATTGAATGGGGGCACCTGGGTGGCTCAGTTAAATGTCTGGCTCTTGATTTCTGCTCAGGTCATGATCTCACAATTCGTGGGTTCGAGCCCTGCATCCAGCTCAGCACTGACAGTGCGGGACCTGCTTGGGATTCTCTCTCTCTCTTTCTCTCTCTCTGCCCCTCCCTGATCTCACACACTCTCTCTCTCCAAATAAATAAAAAACTTTAAAAAAGAATAAATGAATGAATTAGTAAATGAATAAATAGGTGTATAACCAATATGATAAATGCAACTAGCCTTGAACACTAATGTTGATTTATCTAATTGAAAACTGAAGTCTATCTGCCTTATTCCTAAGAAACATAGTATCTCCCTCATAAAGTGTCCCCTACATCACCCCTCCTGCTGCTTGTTCAAGAACCCTCGGGTCTTAGCTTCTGAAAAGTCAGTCCTTTACAGGTTCCTCTGTAGCCTCATCTGGTCGCTCACTTGGCCATACTTGTCCCACCCTTGGGGTCCACAGCCACATTCTGTGGCACCTGACAATATTTCCTTAATACCACAGCCCCGGATATCCCCGTGCAAATTTCCTATTCTGCAAATTAAAGTTAGCGTCTGACCTCTGCTCCTGGGAAGACGCTGCAGCCCGGCCCCCCGCCCCTGTGGGCAGGAAGGGCTGCGGGAAAGCCTGGGGGCAGAGAAGCCTCGAGTTCGGGGCAAGGGCAGGAAGCACCTGCAAAGCCGGGGCTGAGCTGCTGGGGCAGGGGTGCATGGCTGGGTCTCTCAGCTGCGCGGCCAGGGTCTTTGGAGCAAGTACGATCTGTCAGGAGTCTCAGCTGAGAATCAGTTCTTCACAAAGCCTGTCTTCTCTGAAGGAAGCTTGTTACAGATGGAAATCAGTAACTCCGCTCCGCTTTCCAGGCTCTGTCGGTACGACAGGCAGTACAAGTGACCAGAGACGGGCTCACACTGCAGAGCCATGCTCTGTCTCATCTCGGGGATGTAGCAGCTAGGGTTTTGGGTGACTTCTGGGTTCTCTGTGCCCTGTGGGTGGAGACAGAGGCCAGAAAGAGAATGAGGCAGAAGTTTGGAACTGGTCTTAGATAAAGGGGGTGGGAAAGGAATGTCCCCCACACTCCCAGGACGCACCTGCTCCCAGGAGTAGGTTACCCAGCAGAAGATCCTGCTGCCCGTGGCAGGGTGAGGGGAGGCCTCTCCCCGTTGGGCATCTGGACGTTAGTAGCCCAGGAAGGAGACCCTGTGATGTCACAGTGTTGGGCGGCACCCGCAGGTTCAGGAGCACCCCTGCAAGAGGGAGTGGGAAGCCCTAGTGCCCCCTGCCGCCCATACGCGATGCCCTGGGGCTCAGCCCCTGGTCTTCACGCTCTACTGGAATATGGCAGCTGCAGAGGGACCCTCCGAGAGTAAGGGCCTCAGGGCACCAGGCCAAGGGTCCGGCAGGACCCGCTCTCCTCCCCGCAGCCACATGGCAGCCACAGTCCGGTGGCGCGTCGACTCTGTGACTCGCACTTCGGAGCCTGACGACTTAACGCTGGGAATAAAGGGACCAAAAAAAGAAACAACCTGGGAGCGTCAGTGTGGAGAGGAGCGCACGTGAGGAGGAGAGACCTGAAGCCTGACAGGACATTTCAGCGCAAGGGAAGGAGGATGGACGAGGACACTAAGTGCCCAACCCATTCATTGTCCACTGGCTCTGAGCTGGTGGCAGCGGAGGCCCGTTTGCTGCCTGTGTGGTTTAGGGCAGGTGTCTCTGCAGATCTGAAGCTCCAGGTCGAGCCTTGAGTGAGAAGAAAAGAGAAATCGGGGAAGGACAGCTGGGTTACAGAATAAAAGAACAGGCGAACACACACACACACTTATGTCTCGAACCCATTTCCCAAAGGCTGGTCTCCTCCTTCCCTTTGCAGCTGGCTTGGGCACCGGGACCTCACCTGGAAGCCCCTTCTCCGATTCCCCAAAGCTCAGTGCTGACCCTGAGTGTCGACAGCCATGACTCAGGGACCCCTTGGTTCCTGAGGACCACAGCTCAGAAACCGTGGGCCTGCCGGGTCCGGAGCAAGACACCGCCCGTGAGGACCCCGTTCTTCTCCTCTGGTCCTCTGTAGGGCATGATTTGTGGGGACACAGTGTTTGTTTAGAGGATCCCTGTCAAACCTTAAACCAAACAATGCACTTTACAGCAGGCTAGTTTTATTTCATGATAAAACAGTCCTTAAAAAATACTGAATCCAGAGGTGTTTATCTCTTTCAACCAGTTGACAGGGAAGAGTCGCATTCAGGTAAAAGAAACCCCACAGTCTAAGGATGTGCCTTGATAGGAGAGTTGCCACATTAGTTCAACCGGCACCTGGTTTTTTTGGTCTGAAACTTTGCTCAGGGGTCCTCACTGCCCCCTACAGGAGAGAGGAGGGAGCCTTTGTGTCAGTGCGGGCATCGGACTCCCCAGGACACAGGGCTCCGCTCAGCCCTTGGGGTCCCAAGGTGTGTGCAGCACTGGGGCCATTGCAAGGGGCGATGCCAGAAAATATGGGGTTCAGCACAGACAACCCCGAGTATACGGTCCTGCTCTGAAACGCTGGGGGCCTTCTCCCCTTCCTGCCTGTTGCGGGCAACGATCCAGGGCCATCAGGCTCTCTGGCTGATAACGCAGGATGTGGAGACCTGAAGAATTAGGATTAAAGGGACAGAAGGAAAAAGAATCCAGCCTCAAAGTGTCAAAGCCCGAGACGAAGAGGAGCCTGCGCAGAGCTGAGTCCCCGGGTGTGCAGCAGAGAGTGGCCTCGAGGACAGCGATCCAAACCTCACGAGGGAGCCACTATCCTCAGTGGCAGGGACTGACAGGGCCCTGTGGTGAGGCAAGCAGGTGTTCTGCAAAGGGGCTCGGAGCGCGTCTGGAGCTGGGACCAGGGCTGAGATCTAGGGTCTCACCTGGGTGGAAGGAACAGGCAGAGAAATGTACGCGTTGGCAGGAGGCTTGGCAGGGCCGCCGCGGCCAGAGTGCAGCGCGTCTCCTGAAAGAGTCCCCGGGGTCACGTGCCGATCGGAAGCTACAGGAGGAACTTGAGGTGGACCCTTTCCGTCCCACACTCAGCCGCGGGCACAGTCTGGCCCCGGGCAGAGCCAGGCCACAGGTTGTGGCCGTCTGTGCAGGGAACTGGGCCTTGCTGCATCCAGCGAACCGACCGGCACGTCATGGCCTGAGGTTTCTGACTGTCTGGGGTCCCACTGGAGATGTCGAGCTGAGCCGTGGTCGCCCCCACGGCTCCCTGGCTGCACCCAGGAGGTTTGTGCACGGGGAGCAGTTGGCTGTGCGGGGCTGTGTCCTCGCTGCTCGCACAGAGATACAGGGCGGAGTCCTCTGGCTGTAGGGCGGCCACGTGAAGGTGCAGGTGGGAGCTGTCTGAGCACTCGGGTGTGAAGCGACTGGGGATACTGTCATTTTCGGCGAGTTCCTTATAGCTGTAGGCAAACATGAGCTTCGGTGGCCTCTGAGCACTCTGTTTGTACCAGTACATAACGTTATGTCCCAGACGTTGTTCGCACTTCAGGGTCCTCTTACTCCCTGTCGCTGCGACCAGGTGTTTTGGTGTCTGGGTAACTGCAGTGTCCCCGGGGACTGTTGGAAGAAAGGAGCAGAATTCACACAGAGAGTATTGCTGCAGCCCTTGGGACTTAGCATGGGGTACAGGGGCTGCCCATCGGGACCCAAGACTCACCTGCTTCCAGGAGACAGAGAGCCACACAGCAGAGCAGCCTGAAGCCCATGGTGGAGTCAGGGCCAAGGTGAGCACCATGTAACTAGGTGTTCTGGGCAGGGAGCCAGGCTCTGGTCTCCTTGGCCTTGGTTGGTGGTTGGCCTGTGATGTCACTGTCCCAGACCCAGGGGGGTGTTTCTTCCTCCAGCTTCACACCTTGTCTTTGTACAGATTCTGGCAGAAGGTGGATTTGAATGGACTGGGATGAGCTATTCCTCTGACAGATGCTCCCCTGCTATTAGCTTCCATCCTCGTTTTTAGGCTCTCTCTCTATCCAGCTTCCTTCCAAGACCCCACTCGGCAACAGACCGTTTTCGCTTCAAGAGATCTCCTTCCTTCTCCGCTCAGTCATGCAGATGCTTCCCTCAGTGTCTAAGCCCCATGGAGCCCTTTTGCCCACCTCATGGGGGAGGGAAATAGGAGGGCTGTGGTTCCGTTTGGGCCCAGTGCCCACCACTAAAAAGGCAGGACTGGATGCCAGCCAGGAGCCAGACACTGGCTGGGGGGGGGGGCGGGGGAAGGGGGGGGAGGACGAGGGAGCAGCCATCCTCTTTCCCAGCACTGAGGGTACAAAGCTTGGCTGGGCTGAGAGTAAACAGGATGCTCAATGAGAACAACAGAAGGCATCCTGTGCAGGACGAAGGGAAATCAATTTGAAAATGATTTTAGTTTAGTATCTTTGAGGGACCTTCAACTGATGCTCCCAAATGACCCAAGGATGGAGCCCCAATGCACTCTTTCCCTCCTGACCCCTTCCCTCCCTTCAATCCCATCCTTTCCCTTCACCCCAGCCTCAGAGTTTTCAATGGCGCCACAGCGCCTCCTTGTGGCCAAGGCAGCACATTTCCCAGATTGCGGGCTTCGAACCAGCGCAGTGGCGGCGCTGCAGAGGGCGCCCTATCCCTCGGGGAGCTGGAGGGGTTGGGGCTGTGATGACACCAGATCCACGGAAGTGTGAAGACGAAAGAAGCCTCTGAAACAACAAAAAGGGTTGTCAACGTTGCCGTTCATCCGCATACCTAGGACATTCAATTCCTACTCATTTTTCTAACAGAATAAAGTCTATCAGAGTTTCCGGGTGGCCCATAAAACAAAAAATGTAAGGGTAGTATGGGTGAGAGTTTAAGCAAAGGCGTTGGATATTCTCCTCCTGAACAGGTTACGTATATGAGGGGCCTCTAATTCATACAGGTGGAGATATTCCATTCTTAGGCAAGAACCTAAAATTAAACTTAGTTCAAAGGCTGGCATTGCTACTGTTGTATTTCTTACGCTGGACATCCACCGTAGCAAGAAGACACTCCTCTACAATGAAACCGCAAAAACTTGGGATTGTTTGGCTCCCAATAAGTAAACTCCCAAGGATTACAAAAGACAGTAGAATTTAAACTGAAACCTGGAGCAATAAGTGGAAGAGAAAGGCGGGGTTGCCCTGAGAACAAAAGCGAACATAAGCATTTCCCAAAGCAAGGGGTGGGTGAAAGGGGAGTTTCGGGTACCTGAATTAGGGATGTGCCTGAAGGAGAAAAATGATGTAAAGAAAATCTGAGTTGCAGTGAAGAAGTAGAATGGTAAACATGTAAGGAAATTCAAATAAACGTTATCTGTATAACGTAGAATAGTGTATGTTGCTTGAAGATCTAGAGAAAAGACATAACTGATCCCAAGACAGCTTGGATCGGGGCACAGAATACTGAAAAGGAACCCCAAGGCTGAGTGTAAGGAAATCCTTTTTTTTTTCTTGTCTACTTCCTTATGTGCATGCTCAGGGTGGGACTCCAGAAGGCTGAGCAGAGGACACGTAGTAGGCTGGAGAGCTGAGCAGAGATTTCAGAAGGCACTCAGCTGGATGACATTGGCATTCAGACCCAGGTAGGATAAGAGACACTGGTGGATGTTCTGTGATGCCCACGGAGTCTGCTGAAAGGCCAGGTGCTAGTAATAATGACCGCATGCTAGGGCTCCCTACTGGGGAGGGCAAAACTGAAATAGATCCTAGCAAATCCTACATTAGAAACTGCAAGATTGAAACCTAACGTTCTTCAGGAGATCATAACATAAATAAGCCAGAGCTTGTCTTCTATATTGTCTATAATCTTTCAGGTAGAATATTTTATTTTTTTAATGTTTATTTATTTTTAAGAGAAAGAGAGAGACACAGAGTGTGAGTGGAGGAGGGGCAGAGAGAGAGGGAGACACAGAATGTGAAGCAGGCTCCAGGCTCTGAGCTGTCAGCACAGAGCCCGACGTGGGGCTCGAACTCACCAGCCATGAGATCATGACCTGAGCCAAAGTGGGACACTTAACCGACTGAGCCACACAGGTGCCGCATCATGTAGAATATTTTCAAAGTCTCCGAGTTGTTTATTTCCTCCCCGAAACATCTCTCTTCTGATCCATACTGGTACCAGTGCTGTACCAAATACAAATTTGCTCATGTTATCTCGCTTAAGGTAGGGCCAGCAACTAGCTACCGCATAGAGATTTGTGTAGAAAGTCCTTTCAATGTTCAATGTCCTCTGCCACCTGGGTACTGCCTGCTCTTGAGGAATCTTCAAGATGCTACTCGATCAGATTTGGGAAGAATCGCCCCGGTCAGCCCTCCTGGAGGAGGAGTCTGTAGTGCACAAACCTACCCCTGTGGGTGTTTAGGAGAACATAAGCAATCCAGAGCTTCTATTCTATATTGTCTTTCTTTCTCTCTAGTTTACCTATTGCCATGAACTTTCATGCTTCTCCAAATATTTTTCTATTCACCAGTGCACTCATTAATAATCTGAGTTCCCTGTGGTCTTAGAAACTTTTGCCTTCACCCCACTTTCCTCTAGGCTTTTGCTCAGGGAACATTTTTAGTGAATAGCGTGTTTTTGGTCATAATGTTTGTACAGTAAGTACCGGCAAAGAAATTCAAGGAAGGGCTTCTTCCACCAGTTAAGATCTTCTTGTTTGTGAAATCCCGAGTACTTCCGTGAATTTACTGGAAACCCCTGCTCTAGCTGATAAGTAGAATTCTGGGAGACTTCTGTGGGCATTAATAAAGAAGAACCTCACCGGGTGTATGGGCAGCCTGTACTACAGACTGGAAACTCCCGTCTAAGGGTCTCACGGGGGTGAATGGAGCCTCAGGGTCAAGACATAGCCCCTTCCGCAGCTTCCTGCCTGGGCCAGGGGGTTTGTGCACAGGGAGGCAGTGACTCTGCAACGCTGTGTTGGCTGCTGGCACAGAGATACACGGCAGAGTCACCTGTCTCCAGGGCGCTGACACGAAGGTTTAAACGAGCTTTGTCAGGAGATTTAGGTGAGAAACGACTTGGAACTGTTTCATTGTGAATGAGTTCCTTATTATTGTAGGCAAACATGATCTTCAGCAATTTCTTGGAATCCTGCTTATACCAGTACATAGCATCATGGCTCAGCTTTTGTTCACATTGTAGGAACTTCTCGGTTCCCATCTGTGCGATGAGGTATTTGGGAGTCTGGGAAACTGCTGTGTCCAGGGGGGCTGAGAAGGAAAGAAGCAGAATTCAGACAAGTCCCAGGAGGTAGCCTGTTGCTGGACACCTGGTGACCACAGGCTTAGAGACTCAAAGCTGCATCACAGCACCTGGACCGAGGACTCACCTGCTCCCAGGAGGCAGAGGACCACACAGCACAGGAGGCCAGAGCCCATGGTGGAGACAGGCGGAGACCCACCAGGGGTTCCAGTCCTCAGAGGTAAGAGCCAGGCTGCAGTTGTCCACACCCTTCCTGGTGCCCTGCCTGTGATGTCACAGCCTAGAATGACTTCCCCATTCTTGGGCTCTCTTCGTTTTTCACTTCTTGCACTACTTTCAAAGACATTTTCATTCCTCCTCCTTTCAAAGGAGTTTGGAATTTCTGGGGGTAGTTTGAATGGGGCAGGCATGTTGCCTTAAGGATCTTTCTCTGCCGGAGCACCTGGGTGGCTCAGCTGGTTGAGCATCAGACTCAAGCAACAGAGTCTGGGATCAGACCACCAGACTCGACCAACTGGGTTGTGGGATCGAGCCCTGAGTCGGGCTCCACACTGAACATGGAGCCTGTTTGAGATTCTCTGTCTCTGTCTCTCTGTCTCTCTCTCTTTCTCTCTCTCTCTGCCCCTCTGCTCATGCTCTCTCTTTCTAAAACAATAAAAATAATTTTTAAAAAAGGATGTTTCTCTGCCTCCCTGCCTTTTCCCTCCTCCAGATCTGGTCTCAGAGTCTGGCTAGTTTCTCTTCTCTGGATCTTCTTCTTCACAATAATTCAGGGTGATCCCACTCAAATCTTGGCTCCCTTGAATGTCTAATTTTTGCTCAGCAGCCCCCGTATAATTCTGTGCTGTGGGAGCTGTCCTGTGCACTGGCCTCTACCCACTGCATGCCAGTAGCACTCCCCAGCCCCAGCTGGGACAACAAAATGTCTCCAAAGTCACCAAATTGCCCTGGTGAGAACCACTGTCCCCTTGATTCTTTCCCTCCTTCCGCCCCACCCCCACTTCAGGGTTCTGGAAAAGCCACAGCGCCCCCTAGTGGTCAGCAAAGCACACTTCTCAGACCTCAGGGCCCTCCCGGGCCAGGCTCCAGCCAGCCCTTAAGAAACCGAAATCAGCAAGGGCCAGGCACTGGAGCAGGGAGCTACAACTGCCACAGAGGCAGCACGCGCACGCACGCACGCACGCACAAACCGGCAACACTGTCAACTAGTGGTGAAACTTCGTCCAAGACAAGTGGTTCCTTTGTTGTTGTTGTTTTTCATTGAACACAGAACAAGCACCAGGGAAACAGTAGTGAACAAAACAGAAACAACTACCATCCTTCCTGGAACTTTTAGCATGTTTTGTTTGTTTGCAGTCATTGAATGGCTACTTAGTGCAAAGCACGAGTAAGGCAATATGCTCACTCTCATGATGCTTATACTCTGAAAGGAGCAAAAAGAAATTCACAGACTAGACTAGAGATAGAAAAATCTATGTCATATGGAAGTTAGGAATCTATTCAGCAGTAACACAGTTAAAAACTATCCTTCACATGACTTCCCATTTCCTCTATCTATAAAACAATGAGCTGAAATAAATAATTTCCAGGTCTTTTCCCAGTTTTAAAATTGCATGATGCTGAGGCACCTGGGTGGCTCAGTTGGTAAAGCGTCTGACTCTTGGTTTCGGCTCAGGTCATGATCTCGCGGCTTCATGGGTCTGAGCCCCACATCGGGCTCTGTGCCGGCAGGGCGAAGCCTTCTTGGGATTCTCTCTCTGCCTCTCTGCCCCTTTCCCCACTTGTGCTGTCTCTGTCTCTCTCAAAATAAATAAATAAATAAATAAACTTTAATTAAAAAATAAAATAAGTTTGTATGACACTAACCAGGAGCACCCCTAGATGTTTGCTAAGCTAGTGAGGCTTATGCACCCAGTTCCCAAGCACCTACCTCATCGCACCTTGTAGCTTACAAGTGAAGCTTTGCAAAGAAAGGAAAGAAGGGAGAAGGATAAGAGATCAACATCCCAGAGAGAAAGGATAATCTGAAAAATCACTTTTCCCTGACTGTTACTGCCAATTTAATATCAGCAGCTAAGAAGCTAAGAAGAAAGAGAAGTCTGAGAAGGGAGAAGCTTGGAGGAATCACATGACCTTCCTGGTCTGGGGAGCAATGTCTGTGTTCAGGGACTGCCTAAGAGAAGGTCTTGGTGAAGACTGAGGCCTTGGGGCCTCGAGTAGAAGTGGAGATTGACTGCAAATGAGGACAAAGGAAATTTGGGGGCAATGGAAGCGCTTCAGAACTGATTCATGGTGATAGTTGTCCCGTGCATAAATTTATTTAAAGTCACTGAATTGTACACTTGAAATAGGTAAATATTATGTTATGCAAATTAAACTTTAATAAAGTAAAAATACTCCAGACATTTGGAACCTAAATGATCACATACTAGGAGCAAAAGTGAACAGCCATCAAAAAAATAAAGCTTAGCTTCAATTCAGCTCAATTATCAACCAGATTAAGAAGATCTGGGGGCATCTGGGTGGCTCAGTCGGTTGAGCGTCTGACTTCGGCTCAGGTCATGATCTCACCGTTTGTGAGTTCGGGCCTGGCGTCGGGCTCTGTGCTGACAGCTCAGAGCCTGTTTCGGATTCTGTGTCTCCCTCTCTCTGCTCCTCCCTTGTTCACACTTTGTCTCCCTCTCTCTCAAAAATAAATAAACATTAAAAATTAAAAAAAAAACGATTTGCCTCTTCCAATATGTCCTAGCATAAGCAAAAAGGAATCCTCTCTACAGGAAAATATACCATCCAGTACTTGAGATTATATCTATAGTTTTTCATATACAATATCTAGCTTTCTTTTTTTTTTTTCCAACGTTTTTATTTATATTTGGGACAGAGAGAGACAGAGCATGAACGGGGGAGGGGCAGAGAGAGAGGGAGACACAGAATCGGAAACAGGCTCCAGGCTCTGAGCCATCAGCCCAGAGCCCGACTCGGGGCTCGAACTCACGGAGCGCGAGATCGTGACCTGGCTGAAGTCGGACGCTTAACCGACTGCGCCACCCAGGCGCCCCTACAATATCTAGCTTTCAAACACATATTATCTATTGCATGAGGAAACAACATCACATGGCCAAAAGCAAGAAGAGAAAACAAACAAAAGAAAAAGACCCAAGGGGTGCCTGGGTGGCTAAGTTGGTTAAGCATCTGACTCTTGGCTTCAGCTCAGGTCACGATCTCATGGTTTGTGATTTTGAACCCCCATTGGGTTTTGTAATGACAGAATGGAGCCTGCTTAGGATTCTGTCTCCCTCTCTCTCTGCCCCTCCCCCACGTGCTCTCTATCTCTCTCTCTCTCAAAATAAATAAAACAAACTTAAAAAAAAAAGAAACAGGGGCAGCTGGGTGGCTCAGTCAGTTAAGCGCCGCTGTCGGCTCCGGTCATGATCTCATGGTTCGTAGGTTGGAGCCCCACATCGGGCTCTGTGCTGACAGCTCAGAGCCTGGAGCCTGCTTCGGATCCTGTGTCTCCCTCTCTCTCTCCTCCTTCCCCACTCGTGCTCTGTTTCTCTCTGTCTCTCAAAACTACATAAACATTAAAAAAAATTACAAAAAAAAAAAAAAGAAACAGAGCCAAAATGATTCAGATGGAGTTGTCAGACACTGATATTAAAATAACTGTCGATAATATATTCAACAAAGTGAATGACAAAATGGAGAATTTTAGTGGACAACTGGAAACTATAGTAAACATTTAAATGGAGACTGTAGAAACAAAATATACAAAATACCTATGATTAACAATTCAATATATGGGGTTAAAAGCAGAACAGATACAGCTGGAAAGAATAGGAAAAGTGGAAGATAAGTCAGATGGAGATATCGAGGCCAAATCATGCACAGAAACAAAAAGGATGGACAATATGAAAAATATGTATATTAATTGGGCCATCATTATAGATAAATGGCTGCTCGTCAATCTAGAACTTTCTAGGGAGTCTGAGACAGACACAAAGCTTTATTTTTTTTTTAATTTTTTTTCAACGTTTTTATTTATTTTTGGGACAGAGAGACAGAGCATGAACGGGGGAGGGGCAGAGAGAGAGGGAGACACAGAATTGGAAACAGGCTCCAGGCTCCGAGCCATCAGCCCAGAGCCTGACGTGGGACTCGAACTCATGGACCGCGAGATCGTGACCTGGCTGAAGTTGGATGCTCAACCGACTGTGCCACCCAGGCGCCCCCACAAAGCTTTATTTATTCGTTCTCATCCCCCCATTGGTTGAGGATTGTCCCATAAAGCATTAACACCCTGACACTTCTGGGTCGTGCATGTATAAGCTTCTAGTAGGCCATTCATGTGTCTCAACCACAGCCACAGAGCACTTCAGGAAGAAAGCTAGATACACTGCCCATATTTAAGAGGAGGTTCAATCCATATGAAGGGGTCAATGTCTGCTTGGAATAGCTGCATGAAATAGTTGTGGCTGGAATCAGCGGGGAAGCCAGGAAGATAGGTGGTGATACAATCGAGGCATTTCAAATAGTCTACACCCTGCATTGTTTCAAGTCCAAATAATAAGGTCTTCAAGGTGGGGTTCAGCTGCAATCTGTACAAATACAGGGTTAGGGCTATAGGACTGCTGCTCTTACTGTACACAAAGCCATTACTGAGATTTATTATCTCCCTTATCACCAATTCTAGATTTTCTCCAACTTTGCTTAGCACTTCTGTGGTCTAAGATGTTTGTTTTGTGGGGTGACCCAGACATTCATCTCTGAGGGTTTTGAGTCCCTTAGGTACATTTACTTTGTCAGGCCAAAATGGTTGCAATTGCAGAACTGTCATTATCACCAGGAATTTAGGCACCAAGAGATGTTTGAACTAGTTCTCTGAATTCCAGGTAAACCTTTCCGTTTCCATTATGTAGGAGCAACTCTATCACCTCATGATAGTCAAGATCAATACCTCCATCCTTACCTATTGGGCTTCCATCAAAAGGAGCCCCAAAAGACCAGGTACTGTCATAGTTTATGTTCATATGTCCTGTGGTGGAAGCACCCCTGTCTTAAAGAATCAGAACTTTTTATCTAGAAGACCCTAAAAATACAGGGAAAAGAAGCCTGGATTTGCAGCTGGCTCACTGGGAGTGGTAATGAGAGGGATACCCATCCTCCCCCCACCCTTTGGCTTCTGGATTCATGGATCGAGTACATAGTTCCATATCTCAGCCCTCTGTACAAGTCATACCACATCCTAGAAAGTATCTCCCGAGCTTGAGGGTATTATATCTGAGCTAGCCCCTTAGCCAAACCTTTACAAGGTCCTTTCTTCATTTCTACAAGGTAAGATGCTTCTGAAGGACGTAGTACATGAAAACAAGAATGGATCCCACCACTACAGGTCCATGATTTCATTTCCTTAGCTGTAAAATGGCATCCTTTGGTCTGCAAAGTTGGTGGGATTCATGTCAGGGGGAAAGTCATTCTGTAGATGGTGGTGCTGTAGATGACCCTGTCGAAGACCCTGTAGATGGTGGTGCTGGCATGGATATAACTTGAGTAAATGAATATTTCATGTGTTTATAACTGATATGATCTGCTCACACTTTTTTCACCTCTATTCATTGCTTGAGCTCATCCTGACTTATTATGAGGAAATTCATTCTTTTCGATTGAAGTCTTCACTCTGCCTTTCCTGCTCCAGGCCTTCAAGAACACTGAGATCTTACTCAAAACCCAGGAAGTTAATCTGGATGCCCCATGTCAAGTTCAGGGTGACAAGTTCATTCATGCTCTGCTTCTAGATGCTACTTGATTTTTGCTGCTGAATTCGATCCTGCCCTGTCCTGCTATATTCTGGTGGTTCTCTCACTGGTTTAGACCTCTGTTGGCCTTGTCCCAATAGCGGACTCCATTGTTACTGTTCTCTTAACTCATTCTCATGTGAGTTAACATCATTTCCCCAAACGCATCAAGTACTTACTGGGAAAGACTCATCAACAGTCCAGGCCCTTATGCTGAACTGCACGTCCTTCTGAAGATTTACTGTTGGAAATCCTCTATACTCTTATGGAAATACTAAAGCCCTTCCTTGATAACCATTTCTGATTCTATGAGTTAAAATGTTTTTTTCTAAGCTACTAAAACAAAACAAAATCCAAGATGCAAAAGGAAGTAAAGAGAAGACACAGGTCATGTGATGGTCTTTTCCTGGGCAACAACGCTCCCATCCTTGGAGGCCACAGTCAAGCCCTGTAGTGTCTATAAAAATTTGGCAAAAAATGCTCCCTGGCCATTCCTGCCAAAGATAAACTACTTTGGTGATTAAATTTCAGATATCTATTTGGAAACAGCTGAAAAATCAAGTCAAATCAGACTTTCTTGGGCAGCAAAAGCATTCTGGTAGCTGGAAAAGAGGCAGATACATACAAAGAGGGTTTGTGTGCAGGCTGGAGGTGTCTGTGCAAGGCTGTGGCTGAGCTGCTGGCACAGAGGTGCGTGGCTGAATCTCCCAGCTCTGTGGGCTGGATCCGCAGAGTGGAGAATGATCCATCAGGCCTTTGACCCGAGGATCAATCCTTGATTGTTTCAGACTTCTCCAAGAGATCATCCTTGTAGAATAAAACTAGAAACTCCACTTTCTGTCCCAGGATCTGTCTGTACCAATGTACAGAACCCATAAATTGGGTCACATCTCAGGATTACTCTCGTCTGCATCTCTGTGACCTGGTGGCTTGGGGTCTGCCTGACTTCAGGTTCTGTGTGTCCTGAGGGAAGAGAAAGAAGCCAGAGATTGAATAAGGAAATGGTTTGAAAGAGCCTCAGGTAAATCCAAGATGAGAAATTCCCAAAGATTCACCTGCTTCCAAGAGACTAAAACTCACCCAACATAAGAGCCAGGAATCCATGACGGGATTGGGAAGGAATGAGTTCTCTCCTAGAACAGGCTTCTGGGCATCAGAAACAGGAGGAGAATTCTGAGCTCCCATGGTTCCTAGTCAGTCTGACTGACGCATTACATTTCCTGCAACGCCCACTTCCCCCTGGAGCGCCCCCTACAGGAGAGAGGAGGGAGCCTTTGTGTCAGTGCGGCATCGGACTCCCCAGGACACAGGGCTCCGCTCAGCCCTTGGGGTCCCAAGGTGTGTGCAGCACTGAGGCCATTGCAAGGGGCAATGTCAGAAAATATGGGGTTCAGCACAGACAACCCCGAGTATACGGTCCTGCTCTGAAACGCTGGGGGCCTTCTCCCCTTCCTGCCTGTTGCGGGCAACGATCCAGGGCCATCAGGCTCTCTGGCTGATAACGCAGGATGTGGAGACCTGAAGAATTAGGATTAAAGGGACAGAAGGAAAAAGAATCCAGCCTCAAAGTGTCAAAGCCCGAGACGAAGAGGAGCCTGCGCAGAGCTGAGTCCCCGGGTGTGCAGCAGAGAGTGGCCTCGAGTACAGCGATCCAAACCTCACGAGGGAGCCACTATCCTCAGTGGCAGGGACTGACAGGGCCCTGTGGTGAGGCAAGCAGGTGTTCTGCAAAGGGGCTCGGAGCGCGTCTGGAGCTGGGACCAGGGCTGAGATCCAGGGTCTCACCTGGGTGGAAGGAACAGGCGGAGAAAGGTACACGTTAGCAGGAGGCTTGGCAGGGCCGCCGCGGCCAGAGTGCAGCACGTCTCCTGAAAGAGTCCCCGGGGTCACGTGCCGATCAGAAGCTACAGGAGGAACTTGAGGTGGACCCTTTCCGTCCCGCACTCAGCCGCGGGCACAGTCTGGCCCCGGGCAGAGCCAGGCCACAGGCTGTGGCCGTCTGTGCAGGGAACTGGGCCTTGCTGCATCCAGCGAACTGACCGGCACGTCGTGGCCTGGGGTTTCTGTCTGTCTGGGGTCCCACCGGAGATGTCGAGCTGAGCCGTGGTCGCCCCCACGGCTCCCCGGCTGCACCCAGGAGGTTTGTGCACGGGGAGCAGTTGGCTGTGCGGGGCTGTGTCCTCGCTGCTCGCACAGAGATACAGGGCGGAGTCCTCTGGCTGTAGGGCGGCCACGTGAAGGTGCAGGTGGGAGCTGTCTGAGCACTCGGGTGTGAAGCGACTGGGGACACTGTCATTTTCGGCGAGTTCCTTATAGCTGTAGGCAAACATGAGCTTCGGTGGCCTCTGAGCACTCTGTTTGTATCAGTACATAGCGTTATGTCCCAGACGTTGTTCGCACTTCAGGGTCCCCTTACTCCCTGTCGCTGTGACCAGGTGTTTTGGTGTCTGGGTAACTGCAGCGTCCACGGGGACTGTGGGAGCAAGAAAACAAATTTAGAGCGTCTTGGGAAGCAGCTCCATGAGAGAAGCTAGAAACTGGAGGACAGAGATGTCCCACCTGTTCCCAGACTCACTTGCCCCCAGGACACAAAGGACCACACAGCAGAGGGGCTGGCAGCTCATCGCAGTGTCTGACGGAAGGGACGCAGTGACTCTCTGCTCAGGTTCCTGTCTTCTGCATGTGTGTCTGTGGCCCCGACAGAGGGTTTGCTCTGGAGGTCACTGCCCCTGTTGGTTCTACAGCTCACGTTTCCTCTCCCCCCCTCTCCCCCCACCCTGCCGTGGGTTTGGATGCAGGTCCCTAGGTGGAGAAAAGGCCCATCCCCCCTCTGCCTTGAGGAGGTTTCTCGCAGTTGCTTTTTTTTGTCATTGTCAGTAGCTTCCTCCCCTCTCCAATGAATAACTGAGTCTTTCCTTCCTCTTTCTGCTTAATAGCACCTCCTCCACTCAAACACACATCTCTTCCCCTTGGACAGGTGTCCCCCCCCGCCTCCCCCACCGCCCCCATCACCTCTCAGGGAGCCAGGAGAAACCCACGCAAGCCCCATCCTGATTTAACTCAGAGGCCACCTTGCTTGGCTTCCAGAACCTTTCCCTGGAGCCAGCTGCACTCATTTTAAGACACAGGAATTTAATGCTAACTGGGTAGGAAGCACCGTCAGTGGGTGCTGACGAGGTTATGAGAGAAATATGCTGCAAGCCGTGCCCCTGGAAAGCATCTCGCCTACTTGGGGTGCTGAGCCTGAACAGGGCACCCATACATACAGGGGAAGCACTGGAGAGTAACAAAAGGTCCTGAGAGACAGGGGCCACGGGGACCGCAGACGCGTTGCTATTGAGGTTGGAGAAGTGCAACCTGGACTAGATTTTCGCATCTAGGCTGTTCAGGTACCATGTCCCAAGCAGAACCAGGAGCAAACCCTGCTGCCAGAGCATTTGCTTCCTTCTTAAGCCTCCTTCCCATTCCCCTTCCTTCTTCCAGACCAGCCTCGGGAATTTTGGTGACGTCACAGCTCCTCCTAGAGGTCACAGGGGCACATTAACCTCCTCTCCACCTGCTGCCTCCAGTCCTTACTCCTGGGCCCAGGGGAGCACAGAGCACACAGAATTTCAGTTTGTCCAACAAGCATTGGCGAGAAAGGCAATATTCTCATCCTCAAAATGTTTCTAGACTCATAGGAGCAATATGACATGCTTTTTTATTATTTATTTTTTAATTTATTTATTAATGTTTATTTATTTTTGAGAGAGAGAGAGAGTGTGTGTGTGTGTGTAAGCAGGGGATGAGCAGAGAGACGGAGACACAGAATCCAAAGCAGGCTCCAGGCTCTGAGTGGTCCACACAGAGCCCCACTCGGGGCTTGAACTCCTGAATTGCGAGATCATGACCTGAGCTGAAGTGGGCCACTTAACTGACAGAGCTACCCAGGTGCCCCAGGATATGCTTTTAGACAACATTGAGTTTGGAGAGGTTTAGTGTATGTTTTTCGGAAGGTTAAAATATAATTGGTTTTTATATGGCTAAATCATTTCATCTACTCACCTTCTCATTTCCTCATCTCCGAAACCTGGATAAAGGGAGAGTCTCAAATACTGATCTCCTACCCTCTGTTTAACTCTAAAACAGTATGAGCCGTTCAGGATAAGCTTCCACCCAGATGTTTGCCCTGCTAGGACCTTCCAGAGTCTCCCCCCACCCCCACCCCCACCCCCGCCGCCCCCTTATCACAATACTGAACACTTTGCAGGTAATTAACACGTACTTGAATGAATGAATGAATACATGGATGCAATGGAAAAATGGTAAGAGACCACATGTGAGTCTAACCATTAAAAAATTGTTTCCCAGTGTGGTATGGTTGGCACTGGTATATTTGTACTTGCGGCTTACAGAAATTGAGGGCAGGGCATCAGGATACAATACAAGGCTGAAATGGGAATGATAAAAAAATGAATTTGGCTGGCATGACGTGAGCTTCAGTACTAATTTTTTTAAGTTTATTTCTTTTGAGAGAGAGAAAGAGCATGCGAGCCAGGGAGAGGCAGAGAGAGGGGGAGAGAGAGAGAGAGAAAGTCCCAAGTGGGCTCTGTACTGTCAGCAGAGCCCCATGTGGGGCTCAAACCCATGTACGGTGAGATCACGACCTGAGCCGAAACCAAGAGTCGGATGCTTAATCAACTGAGCCACTTGAGCATGCCCCCCCTTTTAAAGTTTATTTATGTATTAGTACTAATTTTTATTTTAAAGGATAGTTATGATAATTTTCCAGTGTTTGTCGAGCATTGTCCAAAGATTTGGAAGTGAAGTATTGTTTCCCTTTTTAAACTAGCCTTGTTGTCAGGGCCCCCAGGACGATGGGTATTTGAGGATTTCCTTATAGTATAGCACAAGAATATATTCTAGGCTCATCCTGTGCTTTCCCTGCTCCCATCTTGCAATCAGCTATTTCTCCAAAGAGCCCTGGTTCCTTTAAGTGGATAACGGTGTTCAGAAAACAAGAGATGGGCACTAGATCTGGGCTTTTGAGGTGACAGTACTTCTACATCCTCAGTGGACAGAGCCTAGGGAACACACACAAATGCACACACATTAACATGTATCTTTAACTCTCTATCCATGTACATGTATTGAAAAGCCACAAGTTTTACACCAGTAATTCCAGTTCCAATTTCAGTACTCTAAGGTTCACTCTAGTGTTCTTTCTGTATTCGCAACCCCTTTATCCAGTACTTAGAAAACTGGCTCCTGTTCTCAACAGATTTACGTATTTGATCAGTCTCCTTGTATAGACCCAATTGTCCACTGCAACCCCAACCTTCTCTCCCTGGCACACACCCCCCTCACCCTGCTTGGGAACCAACAGCCTGTGCCAAAGAGTACTCTCCACGTTGGAATCCTCCTCACCTCAGTCCAGCGTCTGATACCCGACATGGCGCACGTCCTGCCCAGTATGGACACCCTTCTCAACCTGTTGGGGCTTCAATGGCCTGTACCAGGCTGTTCTCCTCACCCCACTTGGGTGCCAACACCTCATTTCTTGGGAAAACCCTCTTCACTTGGCAGAATCTCTGTCACCTGCACCAGGCCTCCTTCCTGCACAGATACAATGCAAAGCACTAGTCTTCTGACAGCAAAAATATTTCACTTCACAAATTGCTTGGGGAATAATTCGATGCACTTCAGGTTGTCAGTGGGTGTGGGGAGGCCTTGGGGCCTTGTCTCTCCCCTTATGATCTAGACACAGGTCAGGATCAATGCAGGGTGATGGCTGCAGCTAGTGAACATGTACTTGACTTGCTTGGACTTTTCTGAACCATTTGTATTTCTCTTTTTTTCCCCCCACCCTGTTCTCCAGGAAGCAATGCCAATTTCCTTGTTCTAAAAGTCTGAGATTTTTCCTTTCTTCCCTCCTATACTAACACATTATTGGCATGCGTGTACCTGTCTTCCTGCTGAGTTTGAGCTTTTTAAGGTCACAGGCTGTATCTTTTTTAAAAATTTCTTTAAAAAAATTTCTGCATATTGTTCTCTATGACGTTATTTATTTTTTAACAGCTTCATTGAGGTATAATTGATATACAAAGACCCGCACATATTTAATACCACCATGTCTAGATAATACACGTATGTTAATCAGTTTCTTTCTCTTCCTTCCCCGCAAAACCCTTTCTCACCTGCCAGTCTTTGCAAAGAACCTTAAAGGTGAGCTCCTCTGGCCTGAAGCAGCAGTGATTCCTGATGGCCCACTACATGCTTCTCGATATTTCCTCTCTTGAAGGAGGAGGGAGGGGGCCCCTTCAATCATCCCCAGGTGCGCACATGTTCTCATCACTACCCTCTCATCTCCCCAGGACCCCGGTCTTCAGAACTACAACCTGATGCTCTCCCTCAGCATTCAAGAGTCTGCCTGAAGGGGGACTGGCCCCCTCTATGTTCTGGTCACCAAACAGCCATTGATTGTGACTCTACCGAAGAGTCCTGATTGCAATGGGTTCCGTGTGGAAGGGGAAATAAAATGATAAATAACAAAACCTATGGGGTATATGTCTTTGGTTTTGTGTGTGTGAATATTCTAGGTGGTGAGACAGAGCCAATAGTGAGATGAAGCAGCTAAAATACTCCTGTATGACGTTTCACTAATCGTAAAATGGTAGGGTATAATCCGTGTTCAGCAGCATTCGAAGGACATGCAGAAAAACAGTTGTTCCGGGATTGCCCAAGTTGGAGAAGGCTTTTTGAAGGAGATGAGTGTAAGCCAAATCTGTAAGCAATCTAGTCCTGTACCAGTTTATTTTTTTTCTAAGAACCAGTTCTGGTTCATTGTGTATAAAGAGGCTAGCACATAGCTTCAACTTTTAGTTCTGGCATGCTATTTTTCTAGTAATATGAGGCAACTTTTGAGGTTGCCTTCTGAGATTTGCTCCTGCTACAAATAGGGACAGGGAAACTCTGTTGGGTTCGAACCTTGCCTTATCTTGGTTCTCCTGTTTACTATTCTAAAACCCATAATCTTCTGCTGGCCGTGACCCCTGATCACTTACCGTTTATTATGAGTCTCCTGATCTCCTATTACCAAGGGACAAGATTAAGAAAAAATGGTTAAAAGCTCTAAACAATCTTCTGGCTCAACACAAGGAAAAACTTTCCAACTGGATGGTTGAGAAGGTACTGGGACCTCCTTTCTGCAATAGAGGCTGGAAGACCTTTGGTGGGATGTTATACACGGAGCCCAAGCATCTGATGTGGCGAAGAGAAACTGAAGCATCTACTCTGTGCCAGAGACAGAGCTACAGACTGAGAATTTAAATACAAAATATTTGTTTCAGGAGATCATAATCTAGTTGAGGAAATAGACAAAAAATAAACATTTACAAGAAAATTCAGAAGTTCTAATAGCAATACACACAAGGCTTTAAAAGAGTGCAGAAAGGTAACAGAGTTATCCGTCAAGTCAGAGGCAGCGTGGGGTGGAGTTAGGGGTGGGCATAGATAAATGTCAGAGGTTAACTCTAAGGAGAGATGATGTCAAGGTAAATTTTAACGGATGAATTGGAATTTGCGAGCGAAGAAGTGAGGGAGGTAACCCCATTCAGCAGTAATTTGCTGAACAATTACTATGTGTCAGATACATGTTGGCTTTGAGGCAGAATGGTAAGCAAATCAGACATCAGTTGTGCCCTCAGGAATTTTAAACGATCAACACTACACAGATAGATACTCACACAATTTATATATAATTGGAAGTAAATGTTATAAAAGTAGAAGCTGACAAGAAAACTCAAGAAGGCCTGATTTGAGCTAGAGAGTGCAGGTGAGGTTCATCAGGATTCTCTCTGATTAGAGACCTAGAGAATGAGTGGGTGTTAAACTGGTGAGGCAACTGGAAAAGGCACAGAGGTGTGAAATAGTGAAGAGTGTCCAGGTTCATAGGCTTCAATGCCATGCCCAAGAACTTAAATGCATCCCAACATCAATATGGAGCTATTGAAGAGATTTAAGCAGGAAAATGACATGATCCATTTGAATTTTAGAAAGACCACTCTGGTAAAACAGTATGGAGGTAGGTTGAAGGACAGTAAATCCAGAAACAAGAAAATACTAGTAGTGCTATTTATTTTAGCAGACCGTGGTCCTGAACAAAGGCACAGGTGGTTTGTTTGAAAGGTAAGTCAAGGATCTTCAAAGGTAAGTCAAGGATCTTTAGGACAGAGCAGTGGGAAGCGAGTGCTGACAGAGACATAATTTAGTTGTGTTAACACTTTAACAAAACTCTTGTATGTGGATTGAAGATCGTGTTAACTTCTATTTCCCCCTGATTTTCTGTGGGTGTTCATTTTATACATGAGGATGTTAATGTGCAAAGACCCCCCAAAATGGAAGCTAGTGGCAGAATGAAGGCCAGAACTCTGTTGCCAGATTGAAATCTTCTCTCCCAGAATTTTATTGTTTCTCATCCTTTGGTACAAGTTTCTGTCTCTATCATTCTCTTCTTTGTTTTGCCCTGTTCTCTGTCATTCCGATATCCTAGCCCTAAACCCCCAATTCCCTACTTCTTACTTTTTCCCGAAAGCATTACTTGAAGGTCAACAGTGAGCTAATTCTCTTAAGATCACTAGTTTTCTTTCAAGCCACACCTGATCATTGAAACAATCACCATTCAATTTTAAGTCTGGATGTGGGGCATTTAATTCATTTCTGCCTTCTCTTCTGGAGAGGGTCAACAGACTATGGCCCAGGTTCAAGTCTGACCTGCAGCCTGTTTCAGGAAATGAAGAAGGTTTACTGGAACGTAGCTGCACTCAACCACACATGTACTGTATATGGCTGCCTTCACGCTGCAATGAAGAGTAGTTGTGACAGAGACTGTATTGGCTGCAAAGCCTAAAACATTTACTATTGGGCTCTTTACAGGAAATGTTTGCTGACTCCTGCAAACAATATCATGGAGAGAATCACATGTAGCTAGAATAGAAATGTCCTCAAACTAATGCCATCCTTGAGCAGGGTTCTCAAGGAAGCCTGTCTGGTTCCAGGGTTCACTTTACCAAGAAAGAGCATTCTACTTGCCAACACTGGTTTTCTGTACATGGCAATGATTAGAAATTGAGCGGGGCGCCCGGGTGGCTCAGTCGGTTGAGCGGCCGACTTCGGCTCAGGTCACGATCTCGAGGTCCGTGAGCCCGAGCCCCATGTCGGGCTCTGTGCTGACAGCTCGGAGCCTGGAGCCTGTTTCAGATTCTGTGTCTCCCTCTCTCTGACCCTCCCCCGTTCATGCTCTGTCTCTCTCTGTCTCAAAAATAAATAAACGTTAAAAAAATTTTTTTAAAAAAAGAAATTGAGCTTAGCACGGACCGTCAGGTTAGCATCAGGGTTATGACACAAGAGCGTACTTTGTAACCTTATTCTTTTTTGCATTCTTGTTGCCCTGATTGCTTATTTCAGGTTTTTTTTAGTAATTTAATATATATTTTTTTCAGGGAAAGGAATTCTTATTTAAAAATTTCCCTTCCTGTTGGCACGGTTAAAGAGCCAGTAAATGGTCTCAGTAACTAGAGTTGTGTTAACCAAGAAGGTGGCTGGAGCATCTAAGCGAAAAGAAAAACAGACTCCATCAGAGAGAAGATCATAAAGTTGCCTTCAGAGGCCGGTGAGTCTTGCTTCTGCCAATATAAATGTCAACATATTTGCTGGAGCCCAACCAGCCCCTAATTCAGGCCCAAGTTTAGATAGTCATCCAAGGCCACTAAGCCGTGTGCATGGGAAAGAGGGGTGACAAATACAGATGCATTAAATACAGACACATGCCTCTGGACCTTCATGTGCTTGAAGTGAGGAAAAGAAGTATAGGTACCAACCCACTCTGCCCGGCAAAAGGAACGTGGACATTGCCACACATTGCACGTGCTCTTTTCACAGACATGACTGAGGAAGGAGACTCCCCACCTCCTCCACATCCACACACTGTGGCATGACCACTGTTGATTGCAAACAAGAATTCATTGATGTTATTGAGGACAGATGTTTTGCACACACAAAGCGCAGACAAGAATATCTATTGAATCTGAGAAGTTTCAACCCAGTTCTCCAGGGCCCAACTTCACAGGATGATTGAGGCACAGTATCTCAGGAGTAAAAGGTATCTTACAGGTGTGAGCTCCCACACAATCGTGCAAGGATATCTTCTTCATGTTTGTTCACCCACTTTACAGAAAAGATCGGCATGGCGCTCATGTAGAGAGACACCTCACACTGATCCCGTGTTCTCCTGGCCTCTTCAATAGGGAGCATTCTTCTAGTATCTTCTGCTTGGCGTACTTTGCGCTCTCACTTTAATATCCGGATCTACTCTGTTCCATGCCCTTTCCACATCCAGAAGCCACCACAGCCATGACCACCAGTGATACTTGGGATTTCCCACTCTCGTTTTGTCCGGCCCTCTGCCTAATGCTATGGGATCAGTCTTCAACATGTGTTTGCTTTGGCGGCACATACACAAAACAACTAGTCTTCAATGTGATTTTAGGGAGCGCACAAATGACCACTGTTATTTAAAGAGCTATGTTATCAAACAGCATGTGTTCATTTTAATGTGCATTAGATAAAGATTCACCAACACATGAAATATCAACATCTATGCTTGAGAAGAGGCTCAGGAAAAAAGTCTACTTTAAAATCAAAACTTGGGGCGCCTGGGTGGCTCAGTCGGTTAAGCGTCCGACTTCAGCTCAGGTCATGATCTCGCAGTTCGTGGGTTTGAGCCCCGTGTCAGGCTCTGGGCTGACCGCTCGGAGCCTGGAGTCTGCTTTGGATTCTGTGTCTCCCTCTCTCTCTGACCCTCCCCCATTCATGCTCTGTCTCTCTCTGTCTCAAAAATAAATAAACATTAAAAAATTTTTTTAATCAAAACTTAAGTTACTTTAAAGGCATTGTGTACATGGTTTCCATGCACCACATGTGAGAGTTATTTGGGAATACCTAAAGTCCAGAAACCATCACTCGGCATTTTCCCCACATCCCCACTACTGCTTTAGATGACTGAAGAGTCATCACGCTGCCACTGGATGGGTCCATGTTCCTTTATCTCAGGTGTTTATTTGGGCATTTGCAGTTGAGTCTAGATAACTCCTCTTACCTGGCAACCCTCACACTTCCCCTTCCAGGGAGAAGGGGTCCAAGTGATAAAGCCCAGAATGCACCAGGGAGAGCTCCCTACAGCATAGCAGCACATGAGCCAACAATTGTGGGAACTCTTTGAAGATGATGTGCTTTTCATATGGGCTAAGGTCTCTGGTGAGTTTCAAGGGAAGTTCCAGGGGTGATTCAGAACCACACAACTTCCAACACTTCACCATGGAGGTATCAGAAAGGAAGACAATTGGACGGGTTGAGAAGGCTCTCCCTTCTTCACTCTGGGCCTGGCCCTTCTCTTACTCCTTAATTTCCATGATTTTTAGGTATCAGTGAGGGACGGCCCCCTGCTTTATGTGCCATTCATTCAGTAGTTGATTACTGCCTACATTGTCCTAACGTTCAAATCACTTACCCATGGCTATGGCCTTAGAAGCTACTTTGCCCATCTTTTCTCCTTAGATCAGTCATTCCCGGCTGGGGATGATTTTGAACCCAAGGGAACATTTAGCAATGTCTGGAGACATTTGGGTTGTCACAACGTGGAGGAGGGGCTAGTGGTACTTGTAACTAAGGCCAGGGGTGCTGATAAATATCCTACAGTGTTCAGGGAAGTTCCCCACAACACAGAATTACCTGGCCCCAAATGTCAGTAGTGCTGGGGTTGAGAAATTCTGCCTTCTAGTGAATCATCTTTATATCAGCACAACTTTGAATGTAAAAGCAACAAACTACTTCATGAGAGACGATCATCTGCTAAAGCAGAAGTAACATCCTGGTAGGCCATTCAGATGTGTGGGAGTAGAATCTGGTCCCTGAGATTCACTTATTCTGGATACTTCTGCCATGCTTCATTAATTATGACAACTCCTGCTCCAGGAACCCATTTCTTCAATTTATCTAAGAATTCTCTCTGCTCCCTAGGGTCATCCCTTAATTTGGTGGAGTTCAGGTTATTCTCCTTAGTTATGTTTATGGCATCACAGTAGAGTTTATGATCCTTGAAATGAGTCTGCTCGAGTTTGAACACTGTGTTAACCACTCAAGAGTATAAAACTTTGAGCAAAACATGTAATTTCCCCAAGCTTCACTGTGCCCATATATAAAATGGTAAAAATTAGAACAACACCTATAAAGCTGCTGGTAAGGATTGAATGAACTGACGTATAGAAACCCCATCCACGGTGCCTGACGCATAGTAAGCACTCCATCGATTTCAATTGTATTACCATTCGTCAAGATTTCTCTATTATCTTGGTGTCCAGATTGTGATGAACTAAGTGGAGAGGTGTTGTATAGTGGTTAAATGCACAGACTCTGAAGCCATATTTCCTGGACTGGAATCCTGACCCTACCGTGTACTTGCTAGGTGATGTTGCTCAAGTCCTCTGTAAATTTTGTGTGCCTCAGTTTCCCCATATGTATAGTGGGGATAGTAACAGGTATCTTCTAGGGTTGTAATGAGAATTTCTAAATTAATATATGCAAAGTTTTTATAGATATAAAATATATAGTAACTTCTAGTAAGTTATTCTTTCATTCTCCTGTTTACCTCGATCATGGTTTCAATTCAGAACACTTTTTTCTCTTCTCAAGGAAACAAGTTTCCCTATTAATAATGAAAGTTTAACGTGGCTATACAAAGCCACAGATGCCACAAGAAAAATTATATAACTGTGAAAGCGCCAATATTAATTAAACATCAAGGGGATAGTGTTCAAGAGAGTCCTCAGATAAAAGTTCACAGTTGAGACAACCAAATACTTAAGATTTTTGTCTGGGAAACAGGACACCTGCAGCCCCATTCTGTGACCTTGCTCCAATGTACTTTTCTATTATGGGGAACAAATTGCACCAGGTGGGTTTATTATTTCCATTTCCACAACTTTCTGGAAAAGTAGACAAAAGCTGATGTTTAAATATGATGCTGAATTATCTTCAATTTGGCATAGAATTGAATTCTAAATTTGGATTTGTAAGTTTCCAGTCAAATCACTTTTCTGGTACCCATGGCCATGGGTGTCAATGACAAACCTGGGGGTATAAATATCTGTGAATGAAAAGCGATCATCACACTTCTCAGTCCAAATCCAGTGAGCAACCATGAAGACCTTCATCTTCCTTGCTCTCCTGGGAGCTGCTGGTGAGTCTTTACAAATAAATGAATGCAGTGGATACATCTACCCCAGGGGATGCCTGAAGCCGCAGATAGTACTGAACCCTGTATATGCTATGGTTTTTTCCAATATGTATGTACCTATGATAAAGTTTAACTTATAAATTAGGTACAGTAAGGGATTAACAAAAACTAATAACAAAATAGAACAATTATATAATAATCATAACATACTGTAATAGAAGTTATGTGTCATGCTCTTCTCTCTATCTCTGTCTCTAAATATCTTATTGTACTTGACTCATTCTTCTTGTGATGATGTGAGATGATAAAATGCCTACATGATAAATGGAGTGAAGTGAATGATGTAGGCATAGTGAGATAGTGTTAGGCTAGTAATGACCTCCTGATGATACATCAGAAAGTAGACCATCTGCTTCCTGACTGCGGTTCACCGAAGGTAACCGAAACCATGGATAAGGGGAAACTACCCTAGTACAAATATCTATACATAATTAAATCTCACTTGTTGGGGACAGATTATAGTGAGCAGGAGTAACTAGTGTAGAAAGTATAAAGAGGCAGAAATTGCCCTGAACGTCAAGATAAAATCTATGAAGGAAGAGAGAAAAGGAAAGGATAGTTAACAATAAGGAAATGTTGCATTTTGAATTAATAATCGGGAACAATGACTAGTCTTGGGCTCATTGAAGAGGCTGTGAGGGTCAGAACCAGAGTCTCCTCTATACTGAAAGGATTTTAACAGGCAAAGATACTTTATTTCTCATGAATAAAAGCTATGGGCTGGGTTTTACAATGTCTTTCTTAATGAAATCTCTCTGGTGTAAAATAACATATCATTTAATCATCAAAAGACGTAGAGAAATATCTGTTTCTATTCTTTATACTACCAAATTTTATCAAAAACTTGCTATTAAACTTTCCCGAATTGGATGAGTATAAATTCAATACACTAGTCTCTAAATGTCTTTCCCAAAATTACTTCAAAATATTTGAACACTAGGGTGGATATAATATAATCATAGACTTTGGGAGCCATAGAAATCTTAATAAATCAGTGGTCCAAACTTCACAATGCTGAATAAATTGAAAAATGTTAGAAAGATAATTGGAATAAGGGGAAAGGTTGGAGAGGGAAACCAAATATAATGTTCTATGAAATTATTTCATGAAAATTTTACACAAGAACCAAAAAGAGAAATTTGGGGAACAAAAGTACAAACTCCCAATTCCTTCCAGGCTAGAACATTCTTAGGGGGCTTCTAAAAGCTTCCTTCCGTCTACTTCACGGGAATAAGTATCCTATACCAACCACCATAAATCAATATAAGCATGGTTACTGCAAAGCTTCACTGAACACCTATTTGCATGTCTGCTGAACAAAGTTTTGTATAAAAAGTATTCCTTTTTTAATGTTTATTTATTTATTGTGAGAGAAAGAGAGAGTGAGTGAGTGAGCAGAGGAGGGGCAGGCAAAGAGACAGAGGAAGAGAGAGAATCACAAGCAGCAGAGCCCGATGCAGGGCTCGAACTTGCAAACCATGAGATCATGACCTGAGCCAAAACCAAGAATCAGATGCTTAACCAACTGAGCCACCCAGGCACTCCTAAAAAGTATTCTTTACATCCTTAGGTAGTAATGTTCAGGGCATTTAATATATAAGAGTCTCTGATCAAGGTGTGTGTGTGTGTGCGCACGCGCGTGTGTGTGTGTGTGTGTTTGTGTGGTACATATGTTGAAAAACAGTATATTTATCAAATTTAAAGCATAACTTACAAATTAGATATTTATAATGGTGTAAGTAGAGTATGTGTCAAAGGTATAGATAGAGTAATAAGATTTTGGGAAAAACATTATGGGAAAATTATGTTATCACCATGTCCTGATTATGTGTGACAAGAAAACATTATCTTCTCTTTTCTAGTTCACCTACAAAAACTTAGTGGTAAGTAGAAATTCCAAGATGTATCTTTTAACAGATAGTTTCCAACTTTTCCTTGTCAGTGGCTTTCCCCATTGATGACGATGACAAGATCGTTGGGGGCTACACCTGTCCGAGGAACTCTGTCCCCTACCAGGTGTCCCTGAACTCGGGTTACCACTTCTGTGGCGGCTCCCTCATCAATTCCCGGTGGGTGGTGTCTGCGGCTCACTGCTACAAGTCGTAAGTAACTGATACTCACATATCTATTCTCCCAGATCAGCTCATCCCCCAGCCCTGCCAAAGCACAATCAGGGTAAACTAGAGAGTTATGCTTGAGGGGTGAGCATTCAGATTCTAGAAGCCTTGTCACTCTCCCCAGGCACTGTATGTTGCGTTGAGGGAATTTTACATGGACAGCTAACCTTAGAGTTCCCTGGTAGCCTTCCAAATGATGGTACCAGAGACAGAGGAGGGGAACTAGTTAGTGATGAAGTATACCTAGGACTAGCTTAAGAGCATTAATCGATAAATAGTCCCAATCATTATAGCTCAACCAGGAAAAAATGGCATATGGAGGTAAAAACCCAAAATAAGTTTCCAGTACAATGTTAAAAATAAGTACAACTCATTCTGCCCCCTTAAAATCCTGGCATGTCTCTGATTCCTGCCATGTCTCCCTACAATAACTGATAATCTCAACCAGAGGAGGAATAGCATGTGCTGAATAATATTCATCAATTCCCACCTAACCTGCCATCATTGTATTGGTGTCGTTCAGTCATGGGAACTAAAGGCATCTAGCTATTCTAACAAGATGGCGGGCTGGTAGTGACACCCACTTAAGAGTTACTCTAACCTGGACCGTATCTGGTAGGGCTGCCTTAAGTGCACAATTACCTATGTGTGGGAACACTTGAAGGGGATGGTGTTCATGCTTATGCTTATGACTGGGGGGAACAGGGGAGGGGGAAAAATCTCAAGTTGGATACTTAGAGAACTTTGCATCCTCTAATCCAGCCGAATCCAGGTGCGTCTGGGAGAACACAACATTGCAGTCTCTGAGGGCAGTGAACAATTCATCAATTCGGCCAAGGTCATCCGCCACCCGAGATACAATGCAAAAACTATTGATAATGACATCATGCTGATTAAATTGAGCTCACCTGCCACCCTCAACTCTCGAGTGTCTGCTATCTCTCTGCCAAGATCTTGTGCACCTTCTGGTTCCCAGTGCCTCATCTCTGGCTGGGGAAATGTCCAGAGCCTTGGGGGTGAGTGTCACCTGGAGCAAAAGCACCAAGTCTGAAAATCCTAGAAGTGAAAGACATGTTGGGGGTCAGTTAGTCTGAACTGTCACTCAAGGCAAGGTTCCCAGAGGATAGTTTGTGGATATATGGAGTCTTAGGAAGATTCCTTTGCTGGAAAACACAAGAAAAAATGAACTGTGATAAAGATAGCAGATGTTCAGCTGAAGTGTGATTCGTGATTTGCAAAGAAGTAGAAACCGAGGAGGTAAACAGAACAGAGGCTGAGAGATTTGGTACCACCTAAAGTATAGACCTGCTTAAGAGGTAGCCTCCAGATTTGAGATCTGGAGTCACTGATGCCAGCGTCAGAGAGAACAACTTGTTGATTAAAACTGTTTGGAAGACTTTCCAGATAAACGTTGTTCTTCCAAATAGAAGTTACTGGCAAAGTAGGGGAGGAGGGAGAGATTGGGAAAGAAATCTCCAAGAATCCTGTGGGTAATATTCTTCCATTTTTACCCTTGCGCCCAACAGAAAATTATCCCGATGTCCTGCAGTGTCTGAAAGCTCCCATACTAACTGACAGTGCTTGCCGTAAAGCCTACCCAGGCCAGATCACCAGCAACATGATCTGTCTGGGCTTCCTGGAAGGCGGAAAGGACTCTTGCCAGGTTAGTTTCTCTGTACTCCTTCTGGCCAAGCCGCAGGCATTTCCACCATATTTTCCCTTTCCTGAAACACAGATTGAGAAGCTGTCTCTGGGATGGATTATAAGGGACAAGGGAGAGATTTGGGATAAATGATAAATTTTCCTTTTGAGATATTAATGGTTAGGGTCAAGGGTAAAAAGATACACAGAAGATGGTGTGCAAACAGCACACCCAGGCGCCCTGCTGAGGAGGTATATTGTACCAGGAAACTTTCTGGAAAAAAAAGCAGGGCTAGCTGGGCAGCATTGCACTCACCTGTCCTCACCTCTTCTTGGTCCTGCCCGCCTGCAACTAAGAGAAGAGCAGGAGCTAGGAGGAGGGGGGTGGGGTAGAAAGCATAGGGATGTAGTACAGAGATTGAGGGTTGGATTCCCAGGAAAAGTGAAGATGCTTCCTGGAGAATCAGCAACCTGGGAAAACGGACCCAGGGTAATGGAGAAACAACTTTGAGCCTTTCCCCCAACTTGGTGTAACTGAGAGTTCTTATTGTCTCTTTCCTCTTGTTCAGGGTGACTCTGGTGGCCCTGTGGTCTGCAACAACCAGCTCCAGGGCATTGTCTCCTGGGGTGCCGGCTGCGCTCAAAGAGGCAAACCCGGTGTCTACACCAAGGTCTGCAACTACGTGAGCTGGATTCAGCAGACCATCGCTGCCAACTAAGCACATGGACATCTTCACACCTTATCCCGTTAGTCAACCTCGCCTTCCACCTATGCCTGAAAACAGTATCTAAATAAAAAAATTTTGTCCCACACCACATGTGTCCAAGAACTGTCCTTACTTAATATTTATGAACTTTATCTTCAAACTGACTGCTGAGTAAGAGAGTGGGCACAGAATTGAACAATTACATGAGGATAGAATTGGAAAGGTTACATAGGTATTCATTCAACCTGATCCATATGAATTTACTGATCATCTATCTGCTAGGCTCTGTGTGGTCCATTGAAGATATAAGCATGGATAAGCTTTGAAGTCACTATTGCCATCACATTTTTGAACAGATGATGATGACATCAGGGTACAGAAAGGGCAAATCAACTGCCCAAAGTCATTGAGTTAGTTCAGAGTCAGGGAAGCTCCAGTGGCCCTTATTCCCAAAGCATTGCTACTGCTGTGACACTATGGTCTCCTTTTTCTTTTTTTTTTGGCTCCAGTCCATCTGAAACTGTGAGGCTAGATAATGGAAACCACCAGATGGAGAATTTGTTTTTTTTGTACAAATCACAGATTTTCTGCATTTCCCAAGATTTTACCTACCTATATATTCCAGTTCTCTAAGATCTTTCTTGCTTTCCCACTGGGATTTTATTGCTATTGCAGGCATGATGTCTGTAGGCAGTCTGTGCCCATTGCCCGTCTTCCCCCACCAGACCCCCACATCCCAGCCCAAATAAGGTACTATTTTGAACTATAAAATAAAGAAAGTGAAAATGCAGGTCAGTTTACAAAGCAGATCTATTACACTGAGGTCATAGAAGTCGTGGCTACAGAGTTGGTTTGGAGAACAAGTCCCAACACGTGATTCCTGTGCATATCTGGTATGGATCCAGGAGAAGAATATAATGGGATCTAAGCACGGACATCCTGGAGCAGATGGAGGAGGTTTGAAATGGGAAAATGTTCACAGCCTCAGTAATAAGGTGAAGGAGGGATATTGTCTTAGTCGGTTTAGGTTGTTATACCAAAAATGCCATAGACTGGGTGGCTTAAGCCACAAACATTAACTTCTCATAGTTCTAGAGGCTGGGAAGTCCAAGATCAAGGTGCAGTGGGAAACAGTGCAGGCCCACTTCCTGGCTTGTAGACAGGGGCCTTCTCACTGTGTCCTCACCTGGCAGAGAGAGGGCTCTAGTCTCTTCTTATAAGGATGCTAATCCCATCATGGGGTCTCTAGCCTTATGACCATATAAGCCTTGCAAAGGTCCAATCTCCTAATACTGTCCTGTAGTGGTTAGGTTTGAGTACATAAATTTGTGGGCATGGGGGAGGGGCACAAACATACAGTCCACACCAGGTATTTTGGAAGAGGAAAATTTGGGAAGATACATGCCCCATTACCAAATTTCTATTCCTTTGTAATTCTGGATGGCACATTCATAGGAACCAGTCCTGAGCCCTTCATATTGCCTTGTCAATTCCACTGGGATGGAGGCCAAATTCCTTAGCCTTGCATTCAAGGCTCTTAAATATACGGTCATAACTAAGTTGTCCTGTCTTATTTCCATAGTTCTCATTGAACTGCTTTTATGTTTGCATGTGGCCTAAATTAATTAATTTCATATATAACTCCTCTATGTTAAAATAGGTTGCTTTAGATCTACCTTAACTAAATATCTCAGGCTTCTCTCCAGAAACAAATGACCTTAAAGATTCTCCCGTTTCCTCTAAAACATTTTCTATTCCATACCAGCACCACCCACCTCACCGCAAGAAGAGGGCAGATTCAGAGACCTGGGAGGTTAAGGGAGCTATATAAAAGATGAGAGATAAGGGAAGGTCCAAAGAAAAGTATGGAAAAAATCCTTTTTCTTGATACTATTCAATATTCCCTTGTCAGCCTATCTTGTCATTTTCTATCAACTGTCTTTTTAAAAAATCTAACTCTTCATAATTTGTAAATTTATACTAAAATGTAAAATCTGTATGCTCTTTGACGCAGAAACTTCATTTCTAAAACTCTATTCTATTGAAATATCCATACAACCACAAAAACAAAGTATAAATGGGAGTGTATAATTTAGGAGTCATTCCATTGCAAAGAACAGAGTAGCCAACTCATATGGCCTTTAAAAATGTACTAATGGAAGCTTAAAAACTGGGAAGGCTTCAAGGATGCTTTGATTCAGCAATTCAAAAATGTCAAGGACCCTATGATTCCTGTCTCTGTCCTGTGCATTAATGTCAGTTTTATCCTCAGGATAAAACCTCGTGACTGAAATGGCCCTCAGAGCCTGACTCTACCTTGTCTATATTGAGGGGGAAAGACAAAGTTACTCCCATCAGATCTAGGAAGTTTCTTTCCCAGATGTCCCTGGCAGACATCATAATGTGTGTCTTTCACTGAATTTGGTCACTGGCACAAACCTGAGTCAATAGTCTAGTGGGATTATGCTGATTAATTTACAATTAGGTTACCCAGCATAACCTCCCAGCAAGGGGTGGACCTTCATTCCGCAATGAACTTGGTACGTGTTTGGTTAACTGAATGGTTATAAGGATGGTTACCAAGAGAAGGAGGAGTGGATGTTAAGAAGGCAGCCACAATCTCCACTAGAGTAATCCAGGGTGCGTATTGATACATTGTCTATGTAATTCTGAAAATCCAGAAACAATCCAAAGATCCATTAATAGAAGATTGATTAAATACATCTGGTACATCCCTCAGTGGAGACAATGTAACTATTTCATTCATTTATCCAACCACGTACTCAACAAATACTTAATGATGACCTACAATGTCTCCACCCTGTCTTATGCTCTAAAGATACAGCAGAAGAAATAGTCAAAACCCTACCTTCATGGTATATATGTCCTCACTGGGTAAACAGAAAACAAATAAACAGAGACGGTAGACTATAATGCTGATCAATGCAAATGCTACAGAAAAGCAAACCAGATAAAGGGGTGGATGACTGGAAAGTACACACCTGCTTCTAAAGTACAGTTGACCTTTGAACAATATGAAGGTTGGGGCACCAACACCCTGCAGAGTCAAAAATCCTTGTATAACTCATGGTTCCCCTAAAACTTAACTGCTAATAGACTACTATTGGCCAGAAGCCTTACTGATAACATAAGCAGTTGATTAACACATATTCTGTATGTTATATGCACTATATGCGGTATTCTTACAATAAAGAAAACCAGAGAAAAATGTTAATAAAATCAGAAGGAAGAGAAAATACATTTGCAGTCCTGTACTGTAAGAAGTCCGCATATAAGTGGATCTGTGCAGTTCAAACCCATGCTGTTCACGGGTCAACTGTATAATCTGAGAAACACATAAAAAGACCTATGAAAGCATCCTATAATTTGAAATAAAAAGCCACTTTGTAGAGTCAGAAGAGATATCTCTCACCAAAATATATTTACTCCAAGTAAATACCTAATTCATAATTCAATAAGATCCAGGAAGACATGGTATCTGTGCAGAAAAATACGGAAATATAAGGAGGTAACAATCTGAGATTAGGAACAACTGCATAGAGACAAAAGTGTTTTTTTTCTTGCCATGTCTAATCATAGCAACAGATGAGTTTTCTTTATGTATCACTTGCTCTTGTAAACCCTAAGATGGCTCTCAACTGTCAACCTCATGGTTGTGACCTTTTGGAGCTGTGTAAAATAAAGTGATATCTGCACCTAGAAGCTTAGTTCCTTATGCAAATATTTTTTTTCATACAGGATAGCTAGGCTGGGTAGAAGTTTACTTCATACTGGTACACACCATAATCCACTTGTTAGTTTTCCCATTAGCCAGGAAAGAATTTCAACATATGCTCAAGATGAATTTATCAGAGAATATTTGCTCTAATAAGACAAAGAGAAGCCTCTTTTACCCTACAAACCTTATTTAAATTCATTTTTGAAGTCCAAACCATTGTCATCATTTATCTTTTTTTAAAATGTTTTTATTGATTTTTGAGACAGACAGAGACAGAGCATGAGCAGGGGAGGGGCAGAGAGAGAGGGAGACACAGAATCTGAAGCAGGCTCCAGGCTCTGAGCTGTCAGCATACAGCCCGATGCGGGGCTCAAACTCACAGACTGTGAGATCATGACCTGAGCTGAAGTTGGACGCTTAACCGACTGAGCCACCCAGGCGCCCCCATCATTTATCTTTTATGGCATGTTATTTTGGTATTGATATCAACTTTTCAAACGCCGTTAAAAATAAAGATATTTACTTACTGTCTTTGTATTATTTTAGTCTCACTTTTAAAAGTCCATTAAGAAGTTCTGTCTCGTTGAATGGATACAAATACAAAAGTCTTTATTTAGTCTTAGAGATACTCATTTATTCTGAGTAACTCAGTCTAATCATTGTTTATACCCCATCTCAGGTATGGAATCTGCTGAAACATAATCCAACAATCGAGATGAAAACTTCTCTCCACACAAAAATCTGTGCATGGAAGTTTACAGCAATTTTATTTATAATTGTCAAAATTTGGAAGCAACAGAGATGTTCTTCCATAGGTGTGTTGATAAATAAGCTGTGGGACACCCAGCCAATGGAGTATTGCTCAGGGCTAAAACAAAAGTGAGCTATCAAGCTACAAAAAGACACGGAGGCAACTTAAATGTATATTACTAAGTGACAGAAGCCAAAATGAGAAGGCTAAATGCTGGATGATTCCAACTATATGGAATTTTGGAAAAGACAAAACCATGGAGTCAATAAAAAGACCAGTAGTTTCCAGGGGTTGGGGGAAGGGATGAATAGACAGAGCCCAGGGACTATTAGGGCAGTGAAAATACTCTGTGTTATGCTATGATGGTACATGTCACTGTACATTTGGCCAAACCCATGGAATGTATAACACCAAGGGTGAATCCTAGGTAAACTACGGATTTTGGGTGGCAATAATGTGTCCATGTGGGTTCATCCATTGTAATAGATGCACCGATCTGGTGGGGATGTTGATAATGGGGGAGGTTGTATGCATGTGTGAGATCGGGGAGGTTAGGCAGCACATGGGAAGTCTCTGTATCTTCCTCTCAGTTTTGCTGTGAACCTGAAAATGCTCTTAAGAGAAAAGTCAAAGAATTATTAACTTTTTTTATTGAGGGAAAATGAGAGAGGATGGGCAGAGCAAAAAGTATTGCAATGCTAGCCATGCTAATAGTGGACAACTTTAAGTGGAGTTATAATTAGTGAGTTTTTACTGTTGTTTCATATTTCTGTTGTTACTTTTCTATATTTTTCTCAATAAACATGGAATAGATTTTATGAAACAAAAATGTCGCTTGTTTTTAGTGAAATTCCCAGGCTTTTTAGTTCACAAAACTTGGTGGTAGTCCTTGCCACCTTACAAAAGCCTTCTCTGAGGAGGAAGCCTGCTGAGAATGAGTGCCGCGCCGGGCAGGCTGGGACTGCTGACCAGCTCTGTCTTCCTCCTCTTTCTCCCACATCTGTTCAGAGTCCCACATTTGTCACCGGGTGTCACACATGAAACCTGGTTACAACTGGAGGGGGTAGTAATTTATTTCCATAGAAAGAGCTGTATTAGACTGGGCACACTTTAAACCCATGGTACTTAATAACCCCGAATCCCTGACTTTCACGAGCAGCATATTCTGGGACAGTGCTGAGACAAAATACACAATTCTGTGAACCAGAGACACACTGAAGGTTTGCTCTTCTTAGTATTCAGAAGCCATTTCTCATTGTTGCAGGGGTGGAAAATGTAATCATCATCATTATAACAACTAGTATTTATTGTTTTTGTTTCTCAATGTGTTGCACCATTCTTACATGCTTTTCAGTAGTATTCAATCCTCACAAGTATCCTATGAGATAGGTACAAATACTTTTTCCTCCCTGAGGCTTAAAGAGGTCAAATGTTTTTCTCAGTATAAGGCGGCTAGGAAGTCCTGCAGCCAGGAATGAAATCCTAGAAGCTGGACTCCAGAGCTCATGCTTTTCATCGCTCTGTAGGACTTCACAACAATACTTAGATGTTAAGAAAAAGAAGCCATCCCCAGACGCCTGGAAAATCTGGAGATACTAAGATTCCAGTTATTTCACAAAACAAGCATTTATATAGCATTTACTATTTGCCATTAGAACTCACTGTTCTGAGCACTTTGTAAATAGATCATCTGAACAGATCAGTGAGGAGTAGAGATTGAATCAGTAATCAAAAATCTCCCAGCACAGAAAATCCATGGCCAGACCTCACTGGCAAATTCTACCAAACACTTGAAGAGGAAATTAACACCAATCTTTCTCAGACTCTTCCAAAAAGTTGAAGAGGAGGGAATACTTCTGAACTCATTCTATGAGGCCAACATGAGCCTGATCCCAAAGCCAGAGAAGGACATCACAAAAAAAGAAAATTGTAAACCAATATCCCTGATTGAACCCACATTTATTTCATATGTCTGGGGGGTACAGTCATGAAGTTATCATGTAAGGCTAACTTATAAAGAGGAATATTGAAAAGAGTAATACATGTGAAAGACAAAAAGTGTACATGGAAAGGGATTGGCTGTATTCAGACTATTCAGTAAGAGCACCCCAGATCCAAAGATCAGAGAGTCTCAGCAAGATGGTTTTACCTGAAGACACCTTAGAGGGAGTAAGAAACAAGTTACAGGTGTGGAGATTTGCATTAAAACAAAACAAAACAAAACAAAACAAAACAAAACAAAAACAATTATTTTCCAGTCGGGACTTCTCAGCTGAACAGAAAGTGTTTTCTCTATGTGTAGCCAGTTGCAAGGTAATAAAGAGTTCTAAGCCTAGCTAATCATTCGTGAGATGAAGAATGGGGAAGTTGGAGGGTCTGTCTGGCCACCTCAGCAGTTACAAGCAAACTGGGAAAGGTGTTTGGCCTTGTCACAGGTAAACAGGGGAGTCATCCCAAGCTCTACAGGAGCCATGAGAAAGAGTGGATGGAGTCTCTAGTAACTCGTGTGTGGAAGGGTAATTCTTTGTGGTAAGCCATTTCCCTGCGCACAAAAGTGCCACAGGATTTTTGACAGCCACTGTCTTCTGGGAGCACAGGGCTCAGATAAAGTTCGATATGGCAGAGAAAATCTAGAGACTCAGGGCCGAGTCCTGACTTTGTCAGTAACTTCCATGAGGACCACAGCTGCCTCATGATGAAAATGGGGGTGGGGAAAGGCTTGTTACATTTATTTCACATCCCAGTGTTTGATGAGTCTCTAAGAATGGCAGAGGGACTCTTTAGAAGAAGGGAGACAGCAAGTGAGGGCAGAGAGAGAGGGGACCCAGTCACAAAGGGAGGAGGGGACAACAAAGAAAGGCTATGTCACAGAGAGGGAGGAAAAATGTCAGCAGATACATCATAACTCCTGAGATATTTGGGATCAGAGAAGAAGCACCAGGGGTTTGACTTGGTCTGCTACTTCCTCTCTTGCACCCAGATCAGAGACAGCGCCCAACCAGGCCTTATACAATTGGGGTTTGAGCCCTAGTTTCAAGACTGCTATAAGATTTTTGCTTCTCCTCCTAACCCCCAGTTAATGTTTCTCCCCAGCTGTCTTTGCCAAGGGCACTTGGACTAAGGATTGGGACATTTACAGCTTGATCCAGTGCAAGATCACTGCTCGCCATGAAGCCCTGTCTCATCTTCACTCTCCTGAGTGCAGCTGGTGAGTGGCTGGCCTGGGCCTCCTGGCGAGGGATGGGACAGTGGTCAGGAGGGTTGGGAGGGTCAGAAGGGGAAGCAGTCAGCCACAGCTGAAGAGACAGGAAGAGGCAGGAATTTCCTTCAATTAACTGTTGAAAAAAACAAAAGGAATCTCTAGCCATGTGACTTATCCCATCAGCGGGCTCTCCCATCCCCTCTGAGACCTGTGAGCAAGTTGGAATATGTCACTATAGTGCCCCACTCTTTCCTGAGGATCGAATGTGTGATACCTTAGCCTGCCACTTTCCCTGGACAGCCATGCTTCCCTCTGCCTGGCAGATGGACTCAGAAGTGTGGGCAGGGAAGGCAGGCAGGCCGGGGGCAGTGCACTGGAGGCCCCGGGGCCCTGCCCAAAGCCTTTCCATCCCCTCACTACCAAAGGCAGGTGGTATGCAATCATTACTTCCATGCTTGGTTGGCATGTTAATTAAAAATAATGTTTTGAAAGGAATAATTCACTTCCCCCCATTTTTATAATACACCACACTACCAGTCAAGAGTTCCTGATCAGCCCATGAGTTAATGTTAATATGCTTCCTTCTCAACCAAAGACAATGTCCCTGAAGCATATAGCTTGGGTGGCATGCGTGATTCTCTCTGATTTTTAAAAAGATGTTTAAAATAATTTGAAGTCCTTGGTATTATCTCTGAAAACCTTAGGCTGAAAAAAACTACCCTAAGTGTTGCCCCACAACCTGTTTGACTCTCTCTCTACCTGTGATTCTGTCAATTCTTTAGGAGTCATTTTGGCCAGAGAGTCTGAAGCTGATAAGCTGAACTTACCAGAAGATTTTACTATTCCTTACATGGTCTACTTGCAGTCCAGCCCAGAACCCTGTGTGGGGACTCTCATTCACCCTGAGTGGGTACTGACAGCTGCCCACTGCCCCTTACCGTAAGTATCCCTTTGTTCTTGGGACTGGGAGGGATCTATTTAAAGAAAAGCAAGTCTTATAGGATATCCCGGCAAGTCTTAATGACATTCTAAAGGAACCAGAAGACCCAGAAAGAGAGAGGATATCCTTCCCAATGGGAAAAGTAACACCCATTTGGGTGGCTTAAGAGGAGATCAATAGGAAGGTGTCAGGAAACTCTCTCATGGAGAATAACTAATATTATATATATATATATATATATATATACACATATATATATATATACACATATATATATGCCCCCAAATATATAAGTCAGTTAATAACAAACATAAAGAAACCCATTGATAAAAATACCCTAATAGTAGGGGTCTTTAACACCTCACTTACAGCAATGGACTGAAGCAGAAAATCACCAAGGAAACAATGGCTTTGAATGACACTGGGCTAGATGTACTTAACAGATATATTCAAAACATTTCATCCTAAAGCAGAAGAATACAGATTCTTCTCAAGTACAAATGGAACATTCTCCAGAATAGAACACATACTGGGTCACAAATCAACCTTCAACAGGTACAAAAAGACTGAGATCATACCATGTGTATTTTCAGATAACAATGCTGTAACACTTAAAATCAACCACAGAAAAAATTTGGAAAGCCCCCAAATACATGGAGGCTAAAGAACATCCTACTAAAGAATGAATGGGTTAATCAGGAAATCAATGAAAGAATTAAAAAGTACATGGGAGCAAAAGAAAATGAAAACATGACAGCCCAAAGCCTTTGGGATGCCACAAAGGCAGCCCTAAGAGGATTACAATTGCATTCAGTACATTGCAATTCAGACCTATCTCAAGAAGCAAGAAAGGTCCCAAATACACAACCTAACCTTACATCTAAAAGGTGCTAGAAAAGGAGCAGCAAATAAAACCTAAAGCCAGAAGAAGAAGGAAAAAAAATAAAGATTAGAACAGAAATAAATGATACAGAAACAAACAAACAAACAAACAAACAAAAAACCCCAGTAGAACAGATCAATGAAACTAAATGCTGGTTCTTTGAAAGAATAAAATTGATAAACCCCTAGCCAGATGTATCACAAAGAAAAGAGAGAGGACCCAAATAAAATAAATCATGATAAAATCATGAATGAAGGAGGAGAGATCACAACCAACACATCAAATACAAACAATTATAAGAGAATACTCTGAAAAATTATATGCCAACAAACTGGACAGTCTGGAAGAAATGGAAAAATTCCTGGAAACTCATGCACAACCAAAACTGAAACAGGAAGAAATATAAAACTTAAAAAAAAATTTTAATGTTTATTTATTTTTGAGAGTGAGAGACAGAGTGTGAGAGGGGGAGGGGCGGAGAGAGAGGGAGACAGAATCTGAAGCAGGCTCTAGGCTCTGAGCTGTCAGCACAGAGCCCGATGCGGGCTTTGAACTCACAGACCGTGAGATCATGACCTGAGCTGAAGATGGACGCTTAACTGACTGAGCTACCCAGGTGCCCCAGAAATATAAAATTTAAACAGACCCATAACCAGCAAAGAAATTGAATCAGTAATCAAAAATCTCCCAACAAACAAGAGTCCTGGGCCAGATGGCTTCCCAGGGGAATTCTACCAGACCTTTAAAGAAGAGTTAATACCTATTCTTCTTATTGTTCCAAAAAATAGAAATGGAAGGAAAGCTTCCAAACTCATTCTATGAAGCTATAATTACACTGATTCCAAAATCAAAGACCCCACTAAAAATGAGAATTACAGTCAATATCCCTGAGGAAGCTGGATGAAAAAATTCTCAACAAGATACTAGCAAATTGAATTCAACAGTATGTTAAAAGAATTATTCACCATGATCAAGTAGGATTTATTCCTGGGCAGCAGGGCTGGCTCAGTATTCACAAATCAATGTGATTCATCACCTTAATTAAAGAAAGGATAAGAACCATATGATCCTCTTAATAGATGCAGAAAAAGCATTTGACAAAATACAGCATCCTTTCTTGATAAAAACCCTCAAGAAAGTAGGGATAGAAGGAACATACCTCAACATCGTAAAGGGCATATACAAAGACCCACAGCTAATATCATCCTCAATACAGAAAAACTGAGAGCTTTTTCCCCAAGGTCAAGAACACGACAGAGATGTCCACTCCCAGCACTGTTCTTCAACATCTGGAAGTCCTAGCTTCAGTAATCAGACAATAAAAGGCATACAAATTGGCAAGGAAGAAGTCAAACTTTTACTCTTCGCAGATGACATGATACTCTTTGTGGAAAACTCAAAGGACTCGACCAAATAATTTCTAGAACTGATACATGAATTCAGCAAAGTCACAAGATATATAATCAACATACAGTGGGGTGCTTGGGTGGCTCAGTTCATTAAGCATCTGATTCCCAATTTTGGCGAAAGTCATGATCTCATGGTTCATAAGTTCAAGCCCCATCTGGGGCTCTGTGCTGAGTGAGGAGCCTGCTTGGGATTCTCTATCTCCCTCTTTCTCTCAAAATAAATAAATATGTTAAAAAAAATAAAATGAAATCAACATACAGAAATCAGTTGCATTTCCATACACCAATAATGCAGTAGCAGGAGAGGAAATCAAGGAATTGATCCCATTTACAACCGCACCAAAACCATAAGATACCCAGGAATAAACCTAAACAAAGAGGAAAGAGATCTGTATACTGAAAACTATAGAAATCTTATGAAAGAAATTGAAGAAGATACCAAGAAATGGAAAAACAGTCTATGCTCATAGATAGGAAAACAAATATTATTAAAATGTCTGTACTACCCAAAGCAATCTACACATTCAATACAATCCCTGTCAAAATAACACCAGCATTCTTTGCAGAGCTAGAACAAATAATTCTAAAATTTGTGTAGAAAAGATCCCAAATAAGCGAAGTAATGTTGAAAAAGAAAACCAAAGTTGGAGACACCACAATTCTGGACTTCAAGCTGTATTATTAAAGTTGTAATCATTAAGACAGTATGGTACTGGCACAAAAACAGACACACAGATCAATAGAACAGAATAGAGAACCCACAAATCTATGGCCAACTAATCTTCAACAAAACAGGAAAGAATGTCGAAGGAAAAAAGACAGTCTCTTCAGCAAATGGTGCTGGGAGAACTGGACAGCAACATGCAGAAGAATAAAACTGGACCACTTTCTTATACTATACACAAAAATAAATTCAAAATGGATTAAAGACCTAAATATGAGACAGGAAAGCATCAAAATTCTAAAGGAGAAAACAGGCAGCAACCTCTTTGATCCTGGCCGCAGCAACTTCTTACTAAACACTCTCCAAAGGCAAGGGAAACGAAAGCAAAAATGAACTATTGGGACCTCATCAAGATAAAACCTTCTGCACAGCAAAGGAAACAATCAGCAGAACGAAAAGGCAACCGACAGAATGGGAGAAGATATTTGTAAATGACATATCAGATAAAGGATTAGTATCCAAAATGTACAAAGAACTTATCAAACTCAACACCTAAAAAACAAATAATCCAGTGATGAAATGGGCAAAAGACATGAACACTTTTCCAAAGAAGACATCCAGATGGCTAATAGACACATGAAAAGATGCTCAATATCACTCATCATCAGAGAAATACAGATCAAAACCACAGTGAGGTACCAACTCACACCTGTCAGAACAGCTAAAATTAACAACTCAGGAAACAACAGATGTTGGCAAGGATGCAGGGAAAGGGGAACTCTTTTCCACTGTTGGTGGGAATGCAAACTGGTGCAGCCACTCAGAAAACACAGTATGGAGGTTACTCAAAAAATTAAAAACAGAGCTACCCTACGAACTAGCAATTTCACTACTAGGTATTTATCCAAAGGATACAAAAATGCTGATTTGAAGGCAAATGCACCCCAATATTTATAATGGCATTATCAACAATAACCAAATTATGGAAAGAGCTCAAATGTCCATGACTGATGAACGGATAAAGAAGATGTGATATATATAGATATATGGAATATATAGATATATGGAATATATAGATATATGGAATATATAGATATGGAATATATATAGATATGTAATATATATAGATATGGAACATATAGATATGGAATATATATAGACATGGAATATATAGATATGGAATATATATAGATATGGAATATAGATATATATGGAATATATATTTGGAATATAGATATATGGAATATATATAATGGAATATATATATATATGTATGGAATATATATATATATATAATGGAATGTTACTTGGCAATCAAAAAGAATGAAATTTTTCCATTTGCAACAACATGGATGGAACTAGAGTGTATTATGCTAAGTGAAATAAGTCGGTCAGAGAAAGATAAATATGTGATTTCACTCCTATGTGGAATTAAAGAAACAAAAGATGAACATAGGGGAAAGGAAGGAAAAATAAAATAAGATAAAAACAGGAAGACAAACCATATCTTAAATATAGAGAACAAATGGAGTTGCTGGAGGGGGGATGGGCTAAATGGGTGATGGGCATTATTGAGGGCACATGTTGGGATGAGCACTGGGTGTTGTATGTAAGCGATGAATCACTGAATTCTACTCCTGAAACCAAATACTATAGTATATGTTAACTACCTTGACTTTAAATTTTTTTTTCTTTTTTCAACGTTTATTTTTATTTTTGGGACAGAGAGAGACAGAGCATGAACGGGGGAGGGGCAGAGAGAGAGGGAGACACAGAATCGGAAACAGGTTCCAGGCTCTGAGCCATCAGCCCAGAGCCCGACGCGGGGCTCGAACTCCCGGACCGCGAGATCGTGACCTGGCTGAAGTCGGACGCTCAACCGACTGCGCCACCCAGGCGCCCCATGTTAACTACCTTGACTTTAAATAAAAAGATAAAGTTTTGAAAAAAAACACAAAACATAAAACAAACAAAAACCCCAAACACAGATGGGATCTCTGCTCTGCACATCATAAGAAATATGAAGTAAAGACAGTTCATCCCCTCCCAAGAACTGGAGTTGGAAAACTTGATGTTCTTCTCTCAGCCAGATCTAATGCATGAATGGTTTTTGTAGGAAATGGCTCTTGTATCCGTAGCATGATTGGACTCCTGGTGTAGAAGCGCGTATGTTGGAATGTGTCCAGGGAATATAATGGAAAATGATAAGTGGGCATCCTGATAGATTAAGAGCCTTGGGAATCAGTGATAAAAGTAGGCAGCACATCATAAATATAATGACATGGGGGCTATAGAGGGGCTGGGAGATACCTAAGAATATCCAGAAGTGAAGGGTTCAATACACTTGCTCAAGAGCTGCTTGGGACAATGGAGTGCGGGCACATCTCTATCACCTGCCTATGCATGTTTTCCAAATCTTAATAATAATAATAATAATAATAATAATAAACAATACTAGACTGTACCAAGTGCACTCGAGGTGGCAGATACACCCCAGGTTTTATATACACACTGACTCTAGACTCTACAACCCCATAAACTATTAGTAGTCTTTCACAAACCAAAGCAGGTCACTTCAGTTTTCAAGTCTGAGAGACAAAATTAAGATGATTGGGGGGGGGGGTCAGTTCTGGCATTTTTGTGGTTCTGACATTCTTTGACCCTGCTCTTCTCTATCTCCTTGACCTTTTTCTTCCAAAGTGTTAAAATCCGACTGGGAGTTTATCAACCCAGCGTCAAAAATAAGAAAGAGCAGATACGGAATTACTCACTGATTGTGCCCTCCCCTGAATTCAAAGCACAATCTCTGGAGAATGACCTGATGCTGATAAAATTGTCCAAGGCTGCTGCGCTCAACTCCCACGTGGGAACCATAGCCATATCTATGGAACACTTAGCATTTAACGATTCCTGCTTTATCCCAACCTGGACTTGGAATGGATACAAAAACCGTAAGTGTTCGACTCTGTTCTTCATCCTGAGGAGGTTTTGGAGTTGGGGAAAATGTGGAGGGATTTACATGAAGGGAATGGCAGCTATGAGGTAATGTTCCTGACCCTCGTGATTACTGCCAGGACTTTATCCTGCCGAGAGATAAAATCCGAAGAGGCTGATACAGGGCAGCCAATCTGATACCAATGAGTAGAGCCACAGGAACTGTGGTATCTCTAGAACATTCAAGACCAGAGTCTGGGGAACTGAATTCAAATAATGGTTGGGGGAACCAGGAGTCCTCACTCTAAAGACAGTATCAAAGCATCTTGTGGGAGGGTAGCTCACTGTCTTCTTGATGGCTGCTGACAGTCCAGCAAGCAATTCATCAAGCAGCAGTGGGAAAACAAAAACAGAGCATGTGGGGAGCTGGCAGAAGATACTCCCCATCCCCCGCCGCAGACAACCACACCTATATCGATACGATTCACTCAGGTGGACCCGGAGAGGTGGGGGTGGCTGAGGGAGCTGCTCCTATACACAGAAGGCAACTTTTATACCTGCTGCTTCATCCAACAGTCCCCCCTTAGAAGTGGACACCAGGGCATGCACAGGGGACTTGATTATGACATACTGTTGGTGTCTCTCTGGCCCGACCTACCAGTGGGAAAAACTGCCACAGCCTCTGCTTCAGGCACACATGTCTCCAGCCTCTCAGCTCTCATTGGCATGGGCAGAGGGGACCTGGTCTCTGCAGAAGCATGTCTCACCACGGGCACTTGAGGAAGAGAGTTGCTTTCTTACGCATCTGTTGACTGTTGGTGGCCTTTACTTCATGTGGCTGCTAGTAACCCATCGGGCTCTCTGTATTGTCAAAGGATGATGGGGGCACCACTCAATATCTGAAATGAAGTGATAAAGCTAAATTTATTGCTGATCACAGTGAGGAAGAACAATGCTGAGCAGACAAAGTCTCCCTGAGCAGAGCAGAGTACTGGGACTATATGCGGTTTGGGAGAAGTTTTTTGAACAGGGATTACAAGACTTTAAGAAGCTTAAGGGGGTTGATGTCTATAGAGGCATGGTTGTTGTGTGAGATTGTTGTTCACTGCTTGGCACTTTGAGGCATGTTTATTGCAGGTGGTCTGATTGGCTGACTTTAAAAAGTGACACTGATTGATCAGCTCGATGAAACTGTGTTCACTGAGGCAAATGTCATGATATTAATCAAGTTTAAACCCTGGGCTGATAGCCACAGAACACTCCTATCTTTCCTGTAAAACAAAACAAAAACAAAAACAAATAAACAAAAAAAACAAATAAAAAGTGAGAACTTTGATATTCTCAGTATTTGGCAATTTCATTTTTAATTCAGAAGCAACATTCCTGGGAATCTAAATGAATATTTTTTTTCTAAGCAAATTGAAGTTTACAGTTTTTATCCTTGACTTTACAAGCCTTATTCAAAGTAATCAAAAAATAATTTATTACATATCATTTGAAAACAAAATAAAATCAAATGAAGGTTTTATCACATAGGTTCTTCATGTCAGAATCACAGTGACAAAATAATTCTGTAAGCTCTTTGGTGCAAGGCTTCAAATATTTGTTAGGAATTCATTATTTCAAGTACTTGGTTACTTTCACCTAGCTTATTCTATTCATTTCAATTCAATTCCCATAAAAACTTAAAACTGAACATAACTCCCCTCTTTCTTGTCTGACCTGACACTTTGTGTTTTAGGACATTAGGTTGGATACACTATGAGAAAAATTCTGCTCCATAAGCGACACTAGGCTTAGTTTGAGCAATCTCTAATCAGTTTTGTTGTTTCCTTCCTCCTTGTCACTCTCCACCAGAGATTAGAATTCTTTAATACTGTGGTCAGAATCCTTGCATCCTAAGGTTAACAGCTGAGTAACAATCACTATGAGGAAGATGAGCACCATAACTTCATACACTTACAAATAATCCACTTTTAAACAATCTATTTCATTAAAAAACAGCTTCAGACACATTAAAAATAGTTTTTTTCCCTTTATGATTAAATGTAAAAAATTCGATGCCAAAAATAAAGGTTTCTTAGGGACAATGGCTTTGTGTCTGACTGCTTTTATGTCATTTATAATCTTTTCATGGGTTTTGAAAGGTTTCTAAATTAGGCAAGTAGAGAGGGAACTACAGATCTGATTTCTGATGTGAGGGGGACATCATGTTCTGAATCTACTGATTTGACACAGATATTGAATGAGAAACCCTAAGAAGGATTTCTCAAAATAGGAGCCGATTACAAGAGTATGTGTGATAAGCAGAGTGACTAGATGTTATTTGTCTTCCTTTTCCCCACAGTCAGCGACCCTGACATCCTGACTTGGATAAACCAATATTCTCTCCCCCTCAATGACTGCCAGAACATGGTGGGACAAATAATGGCAGCACGCATCATGTGTGTGGGACAACCTTTAAACATCTTATCTAGAACTAAGGTAACTTTCTTCAGACAGAAAGATAGCAAGGGGACTTTGAAGGTAGTTGAGGAAAATCACATGGCACTCATCCAAAAGGCCTGGAGTCCCTCTCCTCTCTCCCCCGAGATTTTGGGTTTGTCATTAGTTCCCCTTCCCTCATTTTACAATGGGAAAGACTCTGGGTGGAATCATTTGTCCCTTCTCCTCTTTCTTCCATTCAGTTTGGGCTTGAGCTTGAACCAAGAGAGGTGAGATCTAGGTGGACGTGAAGAGACGGTTGTTACCTTTCAAAAACAAATGAGTCCCGTCCTTTAGATGCCTCTGCAACTATAATATACCACCTCTTTGGATTTATTCTTGTCCCATGAGGACAAAGCAACATTGACCTCCTATTCCTTCTCTCTGGCAGGAAGTTTCAGCTGCCCCGGCCATCTGTGATGGGAGGTTGCATGGAATCTTGTCCTGGGCCAAAGGAAGTATCACCCTGGGAAGTGAAGGGTTCTTCACAGAAGTTTATCACCATGCAAGATGGATCTTGAAAGTCATAAATAACTACTGAGGCTCTTCCATTCCCCTGTCTTCAGTGCAACATCTTCATAATTTCTACACTGAATTCACAGCTCTTGATCTTTCTTGTTCTTGAACAGAGTTCAAACAGAAAACATTCAGTGAACAAAAAAAATGAACTAAGAACTCATGCTGTGATCACTGATCTCTTGATATATAAACTGTAAGCATGATGAGAAATGTAACAACACCCCACCATTTGTTCATTCAATCAAAAATTATTGCGTTATCAGCAATTTAGTAGGCACCGCATATGAAAGGGATAAAAGAGTGACTCTCATCTCCATCAAACAGCCGATTATTCTACCTGATGACTATTATTACAATGGAGATAAGACGTTTCATGAGAGCACAGAGAAAGCCATTCTGGGTGTCAGAGCCAGGGAAGGTTTCACCAAATAGACAACTTAGGGAAGACTTTTATAAAGCTGAGGGGATAGTTAAGTAGAAGTCAGAAAAGCACAAGAATGTGGCATGTTCTGGATAATATAGGTATATAAGTAATACTGGAGGGTAGAAAATAAATTGTAGAGGAGGAGACCAGGTGTGAAAAATGATTCTTATGTAGAGGTGAGCAAGGGTTAGATAGTGAAAGGCTTGACCTCTTTGGGGAAGGAATTTAGATTTTTATCTTGTTGGAATCAGAGGGGGTGTCACTAAAACCTCCATGGTAGAGAGAGCATCATCAAATTTCTGAATTTGGACTAAAGAAGCAGAGTCTCTACAGTTTACATGTATTGACTGTGAGTAGAAAGAGAAAGGGAAGTGTCTGGAATAATTTACAGGTTTCTGACTTGGGCAACTGGTTAGGTGGCGGTTCACAAAGATAACAGGAAGAGAATCAATGTTTTCATGTGTAAAGAATCAGGAGCATGGTCATGAGTAGGACCCTGAAGGACAAGTTATATTTGAGATCCCTGAAGGACATGGAGATGGTCATTTCTAGCAGACAGCTGGAGACAAAGATCTGGATCTCAGATGTCTAAGCAAAAACAACAGGGAGTTGTCTGTTTATGGGTGGTAGCCGCAGACTTCAGCAGAGCTCTGTGCCCCTGGGAAGAGCTCTGACAGATGCTCAGCCCTCTTCTCACCCTGGCATATAGTGGGGAGAGGTATAGCATCCTAGACCTCTTGACCAAGACACTTAAAAATAGAGAATTGAGAGGATTCCAAGTGACCCAAAAGTAGGGTCTAGAGTGAGAGGCCATGGCGTTACATAGAGGGGAGAGGCAGTGCGATATGAGGTCATCTGCTAAAAAAGGTAATAGGAAGAGGAACAGAGAGGGTCGGTGAGATGAGAGAGAGAATAATGCCACAAAAGGAAAAGGCTGCAGAGAGAGGAGTATGGTGTTCCATCCCACGAGAGAGGTGGCAAATCCATACATCTGTAGAGATGGCAAAGGAAGGTTGGTTCTATGCTTTTCATCCCTCACCAAGGTAAAAAAGTGGAAAAAAAGGCAATAAAAGCTGGGTCACAAGTAAGACCATAGATTATCCTGACACATAAACAAAAATCAAATTCTCAAATTTGGATACTGAGGCCATTTAATTAAACGATGCTTCTTTTCCTTGTAATCCTTGGTCATTCAAACTGCAAGCCCTTCTGTTTGCCTGTCTTCTCCAGTAGCCTCATTCCTAGTTTCTCACTGCTTCCCATCTCTGAGTCACTGCCCAACACCCCCTGTCCCTTTTATTGAATCACATTTATACTGTTCCAGAGTTTTTAATAAAACGCTCATCTGAGTATTTAAGTAACTCTTAAATTATGTCTTCAACACATACTGGCAATCCTGCATTTCCCATGTCACTGTCTGTACAATTCTCCATAATGGCCACCTCAAGCATTTGCCTCTCTGCTCCTGTCTTCAGTGCTTCATCTTCATTGGGTGACCTCTGGCATGGGAGTACAGGGAGGTTGAAGCCATCAGCGATAACTTCACTCAACCTCCCACCTTCTACCCTGCAAACATACTTAGTGCTTTTCTTCCTCGTTCTTTTCCATCCTTCCTGGAAGTGACACCCTATTATCTACAACTTCTATGTCCACCTGTGATATGGATCACATCTCCCCTGACTTCCTCATGGGTGTGCTGTATTGATTATCTCTACTTCTTTATATTTTTCCATTTCCCCTATCTATTGACTTCTTTCTGTCACCATGGAAGCAAGATAAAGCCTATTCCATCCAAAATATGGAGCCTAAGGATGGGCTCCCTTGATCTGCTCTCTGGTTGCCTCCTGGGTCTTCTTTGCAGGCAGTGCCTACTTGACAATTCTTGAAGGGCCCATTCTGTGGGATTCTTCTGGGTCTCTCTTCACACTCTTCTGTACATGCTCTTCTCTTTTGAGTCCTCGTCTATATCTCCAGAGACTTTTCCCCCATCTCTTCATTTGCTTAACTTCTACTCATCCTTTAAGCACCAAACATCTCTTCCTCAAGGAAGTCTTCTTCTAACCTTTACATTAGGGTCCCTGCTATGTGTTTTTCTACATCCCTTTCTTTCCCCCATTGGGACATCCATGGTGGCAAATCTTGTTATATCCGTCTCCCCTATGGGTCTTCATCATCTGTGAGGGCAAGATTCCCATTTCCCTTACCACTAAATCAATAATATCTAATAAAGTGCCAGCACACCGTATACTTTGTATTGGTTTTCCACTGCTGCATAAAAACATTGCCACAAACTGAACAGCTTAAGACAACATGTATTTTCTCACAGTTTCTGCAAATCAAAAGTCCAAGTATGACTTAGCTGGGTCCTCTCCTCACAGTCTAGTAAGGCTCTGAAGTAAGAATTTGATTTCTAAGCTTTCTCAAGTTGTTGGTAGAATTCATTTCCTTCTGGTTGTGCGACACAGGATCCTCACCTTTTGCGGGCTGTCGGCTGAAAGCTGCCCTCAGGTCCTTGAGGCAATCCTTTGCGCAGAGAGGGCATCCGTACATAGTTCTTTGACACTTAATCTTCCTCAGTGTAGCTGCTTACATCCCCAAGCCAGTGGGAAAAATCTCTCTTGTGCATGCTAGTCAGGTAGATGTGTGTGTACACACACACACACACACACACACACACACACACACACAATGTTAGTGTTATGTATTAACATAATTATCAGAATGACATCCCAGAATTTTTGCCATATTCTATTAGTTGGAAGCAATTCACACATCCCACATCTAAGAAGAGGATATTAGGGATTATGCAAGGCATGAACAGTGGGCTTAAAGTCTGTCCAAAATATTCAATAGAATTTCATCAAGTAATAAATTTATTGGATCCTTATCTCCCACACAATCAAGACTTACACAAGTCTTATATATGCAGAGCTTATACACTAAGGCTTTCCGTTATAGAATTCCTGCTTATCTCTCGACCTAGTTCTTAACACTTTCACTGTAATACATAGCTGCTGTTCCTCAAACACACCACATTGTTACATATATTCACGCTTTAACAGAAGGCTTTCCCTCTTTTTGAACTACTTTTTCTCTCCTTTTTATGTGAGACAAGTTCCTTCCCTCCTCTAAGACCCAGGTAGAGTGTGAATTTTTGGATACTCCTTCTTTATAACAATGGAGGCTGAAGAAGTAAGTATCTAACTTGTGTTCTAAGGCAATACCTCAACCTCCATTAAGAAACAAAACAAAAGAGCATAGGAAAAAAAGGAAAGAGAGCAAGGGAAACCAAGAAACAGACTCTTTAGAGAACAAACTGATGATTACCAGAGGGGAGGTGGGCAGGGGGATGGGTGAAATAGATGATTGGGATTAAGGAGGCCACTTGTGATGAGCGCCAGGTGTATGGAAGTGTTGGATCACTACATTGAACACCTGGAACTAATATTACACTGTATGTTAACTAAGTGGAATTTAAGTAAAAATTTAAAAATCTCCTACATGTTATTATGAAGATTGTTAAACATGCAACAAAGCTGAAAGAATTTCACAGTGTATACCTGTATACCCATTACCTGGATTCTACCATTGAGCAATCTATTAACATCTGGCATTGGTGTGGTATATTTGTTACAGCTGATGAACCAATATTGACACATCATTAGTAACTAAAGTCCATGGTTTATATTAGGGCTTGCTCTTATGTTATATAGTACTAGGGCTTTGGACAAACCCGTAATGGCATGTATCCACAATTAGAGTATCATATAGAATAATTTCACTGGCCCGAAAATGCCCTGTGCTCTACCTGTTCATCCTTGCCCCCTTCTCCTCAAATTATGACAACCACTCATCTTTTTAATGTCTATATAGATGGACTTTTTCAAAATATATAATAATTTTACACTGGCTTCTATCACTTAGTAATAAGCATTTAAGGATTCCCCATGTATTTTATCACTCGATAACTCATTTTTTTAAATCACCAAATAATATTCCAGGGAGGACGTACCACACTTTGCTTACCCATTTACTTATTTAAGGACATCGTGGTTGGTTCCAAGGTTTGGCAAGTGTGACTACAGCTGCTCTAATTATTCATGTGTAAGATTTTGTAGACATAAGTTTTCATTCAGGTAATCCTGAAGAGTGTGATGGCTGGATCATGTGGTAAGATTATGTTGAGCTTTGTACAAAACCACCAAACTGTCTCCCAAAGTGGCTGTACATTTTGTATTCCACCAGCAATAAATAAACATTCTTGTTGTTTCACATCCTTGCCAACATTTGGTGTTCTGTTTTAAACTGTAGCCATTCTCTGAGGTGTGTAGTTGTTGCTTTAGTTCGTAATTCCCTAATGTATGTTGAGAATCTTTCCATATGCTATTTGCCATCTGTGTATCTTCTTTGTTGATATGGACTGAACTGTGTCCTCCAAAATTCATCTATTGAAGCCCTAAACCCCAAAGTGACTGTATTTGGAGGTAGGTCCCATGAGAAGGTGGCTATCTACAAGCCAGGAATGAATTTTCTGGCACTTTGATCATGGACTTCCAGCCTCCAGAACTGTGGGAAAATACATGTCTGTTTATTAAGCCACCCAGTCTGTGGTGTTTTATCATGGCGGTCTGAGCAGACTAATGCATTTGGTAAGGTATCTGTTCAGATATTTGGCCCACTTTTTTATTGAGCGGTCTGTTTTCTTGTTGAGTTTAGAATTTCCTTACATACTTTGGATACAAATCATTTAACAGATCATGTGCTTTGCGAATATTTCCATGTAGATAGTGGTACAGGTAGTGCTTGAGCTCTGAATACTTTATTTTGTAATTGCCTATGTACCCATTACTCCCACCAGTGTATAAGCTCTTTGCAGGCAGAGCAGTGTTTTCACATTTAAGCAGCCTCTACAGTGAGCACAGAGCCTTGCACAAGTCAGACACCTAATATAAATTATTGACTGGCTGGGGGAGTAAATGAGTGGATGGACAGTGACATGAAAGAAAAGGCTGATATATCTCAAGGAGGAGTTCAGTGTCAGGCAGAGGGGTCAGGCCAGCACCAGAGGGCTGGGTTATGGCCACTGGAGACAAGTGTCTGTGTCACACAACCAGGAGTTAGCATCACACAGATGGGAGGAGTCACTGTCCTGAGTATAGTTTGGAGAGGGCCATGATTGCAGAGTCTCACAAACACCAGAGCACAGAGGAGGGGGCTGTGGAAACACTGTGAGCCCTGACATCTCTCAGATTAGGTATGTTTTCCCCTGAAAAGGAAAACAAAAATGCTACATTTCAGATCCATTCTCTACTGTGTCAGGGACCAAGACACCTGATCTCAGTTCTTATCTTTCTGATACCTGACACCATCCTGACTGGTGGCCACCTCTTCTGGAACTGAATCCTGCCACCGGAAGAATTCAGATGATACATTTGGATGATACACCCCTTCTTGCTGTATCTTCCTTAGCCCTTTTCTGTCCCTCTTCTCCATCCTTTCCAGAGACTCTGGGCTGAAACTCATCCTTTGAAAAGGCTTTTGACATCAATATGAAGTTTATCCTCTTCTGGGCTCTCTTGAACCTGACTGGTGAGTATATTCCACATTCTTCTCTTTATTTGCCAAAAAGAAATCCGGGAGGAATCACGAAAGATAGATAAAGACAGAAGGCGCTGCTCCAGGCTACAAGTGAAGAACGGATTCTCTCTCCCTCACCACCACTACCATCCCCACCAGCTTTCCAACTGTGCCACTGCCCATCTGCCTCATCTCAGCTGATTGCTTGTATGCTTTTGGGGGAGACGTGGACATTGACACCCCGATACCAGACCTGCTCCCAAGGAATACTGGCCCAACCCTGGGCCTGTCTAGAACAGGACCAATGTGCGCATGAGGGAATGAGAAGCAGAGTCAGGGGTTGAAAGCAGGACATAGCAGAGCATTAGAGGGTATTTGGTCTTGTCCTGGCAGGTTCCAGTTATTCAGGCAAAAACCTTGGAGGTATGCATAAAAGCTCTTTCTCTCACCCCACATCCAATCTATTTGGAATAATTTCGTTGGCTCTATCTTCTAAATATATCCTAAATCCAATCACATCTCATCACCTCCACTGTCCACGATGGCCAAGCCACCATCTCCTGCCTGGATTATCACATTATTCTCCAACAGACCTCTCTGCTTTCTACTCCTACACTTCACACTTTTCCATAAGCAAATGACTATCACTGCCTTACACAAAACCCGGATGTGGCCTAACATTCCTTCAGAAGAAAGTCCACATCCTAATGATATTCTATAAAACCCTACGTCACCATTGCAGTCTCTGTGCTTTCTTGCTCTTTTCCCCCTCACCTTCCATGCCAGCCACACCAGCCTCTGTGATGCTCCTTAAATGAGCCTTGGGACACTTGCTCCAGCTGTTTCCTCCACCTGGAACTCCAAAGATCCAGATATCTGATGATCTAACTCCCTCATCTTCATTCCATTGGTCATGACTCATGCTGTCCGCAGGTCTACCGACCCTGACCGCTATGTAGTATTGCAGAAGGCCCCACCACACGCATGCACATCCCAGTACTACCTTTCCCTCTTTCCCTGTTGTACTATTTTTTCCGCAGCACCAATCACCATCTAACACGCTGTATCATTCACTTATGTATTGTGTTTACTGTCATTGAATGTCTCCCCTCATCAGAACGTACGAGAGCAGGGATATTTATCTGCTTTGTTCCCCATGTTGCTCCCGCACCTAAAACAGAGCCTGGCGCCTACTAGATGCTCAGTACTTACTTGCTGAATGAATAAATTATCTCCCCCTCCTCAGATTCTCTTAGCAGTTGGTCCATTTTTTAAATGGCACTTGTAGTGTTTTGCCTTTCATTGTTGTAGGGAAAGGGATGAGATAGATAAAAGCATTCTCAAAAAAGGTAAAAACATAAAGTTCTCTATGAGTTGATTTAACATATGTTCACTGAATTGTAGAAAGTATTTAGAAAACTTGTATTTTAATTTGAAAAATATTTATTGACAACAAAAGGGGAAATACCCGTATCTTTTGAAAATTGATATGTTTGTATCCTTTTCTTCACGTTTTTAGATCAAAGTAAGCCAGTTTACAAATTCAGCTTACAGACAAATTAAGTAATTTTCCTTTGTTTTTCCCAGAGATCCCTGCAAAACTCTCAGAACTTCCTATGTTTCTCTCTCCAGTTGCCCTGGCTTTTGATCCAGATTACCTAACTGACATCACTCCTCCATACCTGGTCTACTTGAAATCTGATTACTTGCCCTGTGTTGGAGTTCTGGTTCACCCCTTATGGGTGATCACAGCTGCACACTGCAACTTACCGTAAGTAGTAAGCCCCCAACACCACTTTATGCTTTGGGGTTTCAGGTTGGGCACAGACCCAGAACCCTGCCTGGTGCCACTGCTCAATTAAGTGGAGTTAGGGAGGTCTTCTGGGGACGTCCAGTGGTAGAGAAAAAGGTCTGTGGGAAGGGGCCAATAAAGACCCAAAAGGATGGATAAATAATCTCTGTCGAGTCTTCTCTCAAACAATTACACTGTTCCAGAAAGCTTCAGGTTATACTGGGGATTACAAATCCATCAAACTATGATGAGAAAGATATACAAGTAGTTGGCTATGAGAAGATGATTCATCATCCACACTTCTCAGTCACTTCTATTGAATACGACCTGATGTTAATCAAGCTGAGAGAATACATTGAACTCAATGACTATGTGAAACTGGTCAGCCTGCCTGAGGAACCTGCCCCTGAAGAAGCCATGTGCATGGTCTCCACGTGGGCCTACAACCTATGTGATGCCTGTGAGTGACCTCAAGATAATACTGTTCTCTCAGAGTAGGAGACGCCTCTGTTCCCTCTCTATTCTTGGCTTCTGCAACTCTTCTCAGTGAGGCTTCCTTCTGACCTCTTAATTCATTTTTTCATCTCTTTTCCCTTTCCCTGTACCTTAGTGAGGGAGTCCTTTGAGCTTCCTCTCCCACTGTCTCCTGCTACCATCTATGCTTCCAGACATGATAGAAATGGTGTTAGTGGAAAGAAGACATTTGTATCCTAGTCTTAATTTGCTGTGTGACAGGTGGTCACTTTGCCTTTGGGGCATCAGTTTTGTGACCTCTAAAACGTGGCACAAACTGTAGCAGATGTTTTCAAACTATTTCAGGCAATACAGAAACTTAAAGCCTTGATATATCATGAAATAATATTAATGTATTCAACATAAGATAAATATGCAAACTGTGCCAACCCAGGCAGGGCTTCTGTATGCAAGACCGATGCAAGACTAGCTCATGAGTAAGTTTATTTATGTATTTAATATCCGTCATGTGATACACACACTATAGTATGGAAAGGAGATTGATGTTGGCCAAGCTTGTCAGCTTATACCCATCCATCTACCCCAATCCTCCTTTTACAGAAGTCAAGAGGCAGCTGTCCACGTATTCTAACAATGCTGCCATGGCTCCAACCTTTTTAAACTGCTCTTTGGTAAATACCTTCAGACCTTGAGGTACATTTACTTGAATATTCAAAAAAAAAAAAAAGTAAAAATTCTTTTTCCCCTAGCTTTATTGAGGTATAATTGAAAATTAAACATTGTATGATTTAAGGCGCATAGCGTCATATTTCGATATACATATACAATGTGAAATGATGGTCCCATCACCTCGCGTACTTACTTTACGTAAGTGTGTGGGGTGAGGATACTTAAGATCTACTCTCTCAGAAAGTTTTAAGTACACAGTACAGTGTTATTAACTATAGCTACCAGGCTGCACATTAAATCTCTAGCACTTCTTTGTGTAATAGCTAAAAGTTTGTACCCTTTGATCAACATACCCCTATATCTTCCACCCACCAGCCTCTGGCAACCGCCATTCTATTCTCTGTTTCTGTGAGCTTGGCTTCTTTTAGATTCCATGTAGAAGTGAGATTATACAGTACTTGTCTTTCTGTGTCTGGCTTATTTCACTTAGCATTATGTCCTCTACACAGGTAGAAATTCTTTGACCTCTGAGATTCATTCCATTTGAGTTTTGAAAATAGGCAAATGTCCCTCTGATGAGCAGTATGTTTGACTCATCCGGCTTATGCTACTTGGTCAAGAAGAGATATGACATAACCAAAAAAATGCAATACATTTTGATCTGGCTTATGAAATAATTTTTTTAGCAGATACTGACTTTTTCTGATCTGACAAATGAAAAACTAGGTGCTCTAAATTCCTTCAAACTCTAAAAAGAAGAGATGTTGTTTAAGGGTACATACTTGCAGCCAGTAGTTAAAGAAGTTCTGGAGACCCAAGACATAGCATATTGAATATAGACAGCAATATCATGATATGATCAAACTTGCTAAGAGACTAGATCTTAATTATTCCACCACAAAAAAGAAATGATTATGTGACATGATAGAGGTGCTAACTATGATGGCAATCTTATTACAATATATAGATGTATCAGGGCGCCTGAGTGGCTCAGCCAGTTAAGCTTTCGGCTCTTTGGCTCAGGTCGTGATCTCGCAGTTAGTGAGTTCAAGCCCCGCATCAGTCTCCACACTGACAGCGCAGAGCCTGCTTGGGATTCTCTCTCTCTTCTTCTCTCCCTGCCTCTCCCCTGCTCTCTCTTGCTCTCTCTCAAAATAAATAAACTTAAAAAAAAAACCCACAATACATAAATGTATCAAATCAACACATTATACACCTTAAATTTACACATTGTTACAAGTCAAATATATTTCAATAAAAAAAATTTAAAAAGGAGTCAGTGATGAATTTCAACTAAAAGACAAATAAACATAAAAGCTCAAAAAATAAATCAGAATTCCATATCAAAGGATATTCTTGAAACGTTTAAAGTTCTAGAAAATTTTAAAGTGATTTATTTCATTTCATTGCAGAAATGTCTCATATTTACATGTCACTTCCAAGAATTTAATCTCTTTTATAAAGAGATCGACACTTGTATCGTGAGAAATTGTTAATCTGATCATTTCCTGCTGTCCAAGTAGCCACATTTTGATTTCTCTCAGTGTTTGATCTCTTTTCCTTTCTGCCAGAAGGAATATGTTGAAAAAGAGGGCAAGGAAAAAAAGGAGGTTTGTTATCTACTGACTCTTACGGAAGCTCTGTGTCTTTCTGTCTTCTAGCCAAGGATCCTGACTCACTGCAGAATGTGAACATCTCCATAATCTCCAGGCGTGAGTGCCACAATGCCTATAAAACCTACAAGATCCAGGAAGGTATGCTGTGCTTAGGCATTGTGCCAGGAAGGAGGCTGTCCTGCAAGGTAGTATGTTCTTAATGTCTTAGTTTTCCCATTTTATTTCTTTTGTGTTTTTTGCCAGAAAGATAAGATAACCTAGTTTCCTTTTTTTTTTTTCCTGGCAGGAAGTCACAGCTGCCCCAGCAGTCTGCAATGGGGTCCTTCAAGGAATATTGGCTTTTGCAGATGGATGTGTTTTGAGAGCTGATGTTGGCATCTATACCAAAATCTTTAACTACATGTCCTGGATTAGAAACACAATCAAAAACAACTGAGCTCCCATGGCAGGAATTCTGGATCATGTGGCACAGCCTGTCCCTGTGTCCAGCCTCACAATTAAACCTTGAGTAGATGCCCTGGATTGCATCAGGCATGCCTGTCTCGCTTCTGCCCAACGGAGTGAGTGATTTGTACATCCCTAGACTATGACCTTACATGATAACCCTTTGTCTTCTCCATTTGATAAAGATGGCAAACTCATTACCCCTTAGGCAGTTGAAGTGTTATCAAGTGGGGATTGTGTTCTAACAAAGGGATCATTGACCTATTGAAAAAAAAAAGGCCAGCCCACCATTTTGGGTGATAAATCCCTACTACTTGCACTGAATTAATGTGCACTTTTGTTGAATTGCACATAACAAAACGAAGAAGGAAATATGACAAAGAGAGAGCTGATTAGACATACAGGTGAGGGAAAAGGCTCCTAAGAAGGAGACTATAGGAGGTATTGCACTCTGTTTCTCCTTGCCCACATGACTCTCTACACCAGGCATAGATCATGGTCATTCATTTTGCAGAATTCTGGATAGAGGCTGGAGTCATGGGAGGTTAATACAAAAGTGAAATGAGGCATATGACACAGCAGGTGTAACAGGGAATTGGGGCCAGATTTTGCCATATATGCTTGCCCCTTCTATTATGCCTGCTGCTGCAGGGACTCCATTCTCCATAACTGTTACTCTTGCATTTTTCTTCCTTACTCCCTGTGTTTTCATCTCACCCCTGCAGCGCCAGTTACCACCTGAGAGATTTAATGAATAGTTACTTAAGATCAAAAGCACAAAAACAAAAATGAATTTTAGAGAGTACTGCCTGTGGCCACCACAGGTAGGCTATGGGAAACTTACAGTCCAGCTAGGGGACAAGAGAACTCCTCTCAGGAAGCAAAGTGCCAGCAGGAAATCTTGTCCTCTCTAGGGTTCGAAAACCTCGAACTGAGTAAACCCCAGCTTGCAGTGTTGAAAAGCAACACTTTGTGTACAGGTTATTAAGGCAATTGTGAGAACTTTACCTTCAGATATGGTATTAACTGACATTTTAGCTATGGAAAAACAGATGGTTTTTGCAAGAGAGCACCTTACCCTCTGGAGATGTTTCCCACCTTAAAATGGTACTATGATTTCAGTAGTTTATTCTGTTATCTTATAAGGCTACTTGATTCTAGGTGATAATGCATACATCAAGGTCACTGCATTCCATGGGCATCAGCCTACTGTCTCACCATTGTCACTGTACACTGGCTTCCTTGGTTGGAAAATACATTCTGGGGCTCCTGGGTGACTCAGTTGGTTAAGCATCCAACTCCTGATTTTGGCTCAGGTCATGATCTCACATTTCATGAGATCAAGCCCCACAATGGGCTCTGCACTGACAGCATGGAGCCAGCTTGGGATTCTCTCTCTCTCCCTCTCTTTCTGCCCCTTCCCCATTCATTCTCTCTCCCTCCCTCCCTCCCTCCCTCCCTCCCTCCCTCTCTCTCTCTCTCAAAATAAATAAACCGTTTTAAAAAAGGAAAATGCATTCCTTTTTTTGTAGGATACGTAAGGCATTCAGTTAATTCAAGGATGATGGTGCTGGGAAGGTGGCAAGGAAAAGAAAGATCAAATACAGACTATGTCATTTTCAGTAAGGACAATAGCTACTCCCTCCACGATGAAAGGGGCTGCCAGGGGACCTGGGGTACAGCGCTACATCAGAACTACATCAGGGCTGAGATTGGTCACTGACGCTGGCACACTGAATCTGCAGCAGTGGTGGTAGGCAGGTGCATAAGCTCCATTTGGCCGCATCACTTTTTTATGGAGCCACTAAAAAGCACTCGGGAGAATGAAGAAGGACTTCAGAACAGACCCGCTTATCTACATGATTCTTAAATTCCTCAAAAGTGAGAGCATTTTGGTGAGAATTCTCATGGGATACAATATTCTCCTGCTCCAAACTGACCCTGAAAAATCCCACTACATTATTTTTCCCCAAACAGCTAATCCCCATTCCATCCATCTCCCTCCTTCTGAGTGTCTGTCAGGGCAGACCACTAGCCACTCTCAAGAAATTCACATATACCCTACCCCAGGTAAGAAAACTAGATGTGTTGATTGAACTTCTGTCTCCTGAGAAGAATCCCATTCTCCTCTTTCCCTCAGGGCATCCCTCTGAGGGGCTTTATTATCACATTAGTAGATGTGCAATCAGTATCAACCTGTCAACCAGTAAAGTCTTTCCATCCTCAGTGAACGGTTTATGAATAAATCTATTTGAGGTCATAATGTGGCTTAAGGAAAGATTTCCCAGGGCAATTGCTAGTGCAATTTATTTGGATTTTCAGGGCCTAATTTACCTCTGGCCCATTACACTAGAAGTTGGGGATGGAATGTTGTTGAGCATATATCCAAATCAATAACAGTTACCCACCTAGAGCAAGTTTCATGGCCAACTGGTGATCTGGAGTCAGGCATTGAGTCTCCACTAGACCCCAGTGGCAAACCAGAAGCTATTTCCCAAAAAAAGAAAAAGGAGCATGAATTTGCTACCATGTTTTGGGATCTCTATTTTGATTGTCTTATTAGGTTTTGACATGAGCTTCATTCAGTACACTAAAGATACTTCCAACACCATTGAATCAACAGAGTTTACAACTAACAAACAGCCAATTGTACTTCAACCTGTGCTGGCTGCAAAGTCTTCTCTGACTTACTCTCTTCCTAAACTAGCAACTTTATAGATCTCTCATTACATGGTTCAGAGCATGATATCCTAATGAGATGGATGTTGCTTATAAAAGTTAGAGATCTTCAGAGACCATTCTTCACAGTAGGGAGCACAAATATAAAACATGTTCAGTTCAGCAGAGGAATCCAACATATACCTGCCTGTAGTAGCAGGTGGCTGTATTTTACTGGTTGCATCACATGCCCACTATCACATATCTGCCTTTCCAAGACACCCAGGAAACTTGCTACTCCCTGTTATCTCATCCTACCAACATGGTATCATCAATACAATAGATCAGCCTGGTACCCTTTGAGATTGTCAAGTTCCTTAAAGACTATATTCAGTTTCAGGGGCAGAGCAATGGTGACTGCTTGAGCATGGAGGTAAAAAAATACTGTTGTCCCTGACAAATGAAAATGAATTGATTCTGAGCTTCTCAATTCAATGTACAAAAATACATTTTCCAGATGGATAGTTGCATACTGAGTGTGAAGGACTGAATTTATTTTCTCTAGTAAGGAGGCTACATATGGAACAGCAACTATAACTGGTGTTACCATGCGATAATCAAACACTATCATTCCCCACCACTCTTATGACATGGCCAACTGAAGAACTGAATGAGATTAAAATACAAATTATCACCCAGCATATTTCAAGTCTGTGTTGGTAGTACTGACCTCAACAATGTGCTGATGTTTTAGATTTACTAAGGGAAAGTCCCACCAACTTTCTCTTAGCCCCTTCTATGATAAAAGCCCTCACTTCACAGACCCAAGAGATATTGTAGAGATTCTACCAGTTGTAAAAAACAAATGCACCCCTTCCATTCTCACCAATGAACATAGGAAATATGGAAGTAAATTCTAGATGGTTTCAGAGCCCCATTGAATTACTCCAGGGATGACTTAGGTTAAAAAAAAATCCATTTATCCCTCAATTTTCAAAAGCCCCACACTGATCAGAGGACAGCACTGATTATAAGTCTTCCCTACCACCACACACACCACAAATTAGTATCAATTCAGAACCCAGAATCTCAAAAAATTTAGCTATGTTCTTGTCCCTAGAGCACAAGTTACCAACTAAATAGATCCAGGTCACCTTTGTATGGGCTAAAAGGGAGACTCTCAATGTTAGAACACGGTCCATTCTCTAGGGTACCAGGTGGGCACTGAACCAGTTTCTGTCACTAACAGGTTTGTGACCTAGGGAGGATCCCATCACATTTTAGGATGTTGACTCCCATTGGTCCACTATTACCAAATCTGTCAGGTGGTGTTTGTTTGTTTGTTTGTTTGTTTGTTTTGTGTGATATAAATCAAATAAGAACTTGAACTTCCTATCAGTTTCATTCCTGGGGATCCCATTTTTATGGAGAACCCTTGAAAGAATCCTCTTAAGGGCTCCAAAACATCACCACATAACATTGTTTGTTTCCATTTAAGAGTAAGAGAAGCAGATGAATTTAATAACTTAACACTTATCTGTTTTCCTGAAACACGTTAGACTAAAATCTAAGAGGCCCTTTAGTAGGAGACAAATGCCACTGAAAGGGGAGAACATCCGGCATCTATAAGTTTATTTGTTTATTTATTTGCACTTTATGTTTTTAGTAGAAAATATGGTAGAGTCCGCCACTGGTAGAAGATCCTGAATACATCTTTCTAATTTTAAGTTGCAGCCTTGGGAATCCCTTGTTGCCATGTGTATAAGCCATATTTTCCATCAGCTCTGTAAGTAACCTTGCCAGAAGTTTCCCTTCCCATCTGCCTTACCCCTTTGTCTCCCTCCATTTGTTAAGAAGTTATGTGGAGAAAATGGAGCAGGGGGAGGGTATTTATCAGTTTCCTCAAATCATAATAACATGTTAGGATTTTGGAGAGTATGCCGTTCCATTGAGTAAGGGGATATCCCCTGTAACCACTGTTCTCAAGGTTGAAAAGCTATGATCCCCAAAGCTAAATGTTAGTGAGTAGGCCAGGATCTCACAAAAACAAGGTGAAGATAAGGCTAGAGCCTATGCTTGTGCACAGAAATTAATGTTAGCTATTGTACTGATGAGACTTTCAAGACTTCTTACAATTTGCAAGTCTTCCTTTGTGTGTTTGTTTCAAGGACAGGAGGATTTCAGAAACCATAAAATGAGCTCTGTTCCACAGGGAATCAGGGTGGGAAAAAGCTTTGATTTGAAGTCATTGTCTATAACAATTGGAGTAGAATCAAGTTGCCCATTGGAAGCTAAAGATGGGGGTTGAGAAGCCAGTCCAGGGGCTGACACTGCCAAGGAACCCCAAGGTCATTGCTCCCAGGTCTGTTGAAAAGTCAGCAGTACTAGGTACCTTCATTATCTTACTTTGGGGTGTCTGGCAGCTACTTTGACTAAAATCAAACCAGTGCTCCTTGTTGCTCTATGATTTGTTGTTGTTGTTGTTGGTGGTGGTGGTGGTGGTGGTTTGTTTTTAAGAGATTATTAAATGTTAGTAAATCACAAGTGGGATTTGCTTCAACTATAAAATATGCATTCAAACTTGCTTTTGGCTGGCTCTCTATAGCCCATATCCCTACCTTGAGCCATTCAATTGGCATACCTATAATCTCTAGAACCCCATCTACAACAGCAGCCCAAGACATGGGGCCAATGCTATCCTTGGTTAAAAGAAGTTTAACTCATCACCAAGCCAAACTTGTCATTACCCTTTTCTACCGAATAGCCCAAATCTAGTAACTGGGACTCTGTTCTGTTCCTGCAGTGAAGCACCCCCACCCTACCTTTTAATCCCAGTTCCATTAATGCTGTCTTTGTCTTGACAACCTGTCTCATTCCCCAGCTCCTATAAGCCTGGGGCTCTGCCTTACTCTTCCTAGATGTTGCTGGAAGCCCATATGAGGCCAGCTTCTTGCTGTCACAACTTCCTGCTGCTGCCTACCTGCCATATAGTTGGTTCTCCTGGCTGCTGCCCCCTCGACTGGCCACCTGCCCGACTTCCCTTTGGCCTTCAATATGCTTTGCTGTCTGGATTCTGTCAGTTTAGCTGGCTCCCTGCTGTGACTGCTATCCCTCCACTCTTTGATTTCCAACATCTCCCCCTCCAATGTAAGTGTATCTCATTTCTAGATGCCCAAAAGTATGATCCCAGGCTTAGTGTGCCTGAAAGAGCATGGCTTTGGGATCCAATTTGGTATTTAATCCCAATTTCAACAGCTACTAACTCTGTGTCCTTAGGCAAGGAATTAAGTAATTTAACCTGTCTTGTTTGAATATATCTATAAAATGGGACCAGTAGTACATAAGATAACTTATGTAAGGCATGGAGCATAATATTCAGCACACAGTAGGCCCTCAATAAGTGATATCCCATTTTTAAGTCTTTGCCATTTTTAAGTCTTTGCCATTTTTAAGTCTTTGCCAAGGGATGACTGGTAATCTGTCATCATTCCTTTTTTCTTTTATAATTTTTAAGGTTTTTTTTTAAATTTATTTTGAGAGAGAGAGAGAGAGAGAGAGAGAGAGAGAGAGAGCATGGGAGGAGCAGAGAGCAAGGGAGAGAGAGAATCCCAAGCAGGCTCTGCATTGTCAGCGTGGAGTCCAATGAGGGACTCGGACTCATGAACTGTGAGATCATGACCTGAGCCAGCATCAAGCCAAATTTATTGAGGCTTAACTGGCTGAACCATTCAGGTCTCCTTGTCACCATTTCTTTACATCTGTGTTTGTCTTTCTTCAACTTGGATGGAAACTACTTTCATGTCCACACACACAGACAAAATAAATAAATAAGTAAATCAGGTTTTATCAGAGAGCCAGAGAACATTCTGATAGAATTTACCAATATATGTTCCCTTTCCTCAGGTGTCAGGCACCTGTCTTTCCCAGCCTGTATGGAAGAGGCTCTTAGGCATAAAATATAAAAAGGAAGTTTTACAACATTATTGTATTTATTTGGGTAGAGGTCAAAAACTATAACTGCAAGACAAGTACATTGTAATATCATTTAGATAGGCAACTGTCAGATAGAGTTGCTTTGTTTTTGAAGTGTTTCCCTGATTTCAGAAACCCTAAACACTCATTGTATATAACGAGGAGAACCCACAAAAGTAGAAAAATAAGTTTAAATTCACAACCCCAACTATTATACAATTTTGTAAAGTTTTCTAGTATTCTATACTTTCTCCTCAGCTTGGCTAACTGCTAATCTGTGTCAGGATTCATTGTCTACCAACCCAACTTTATTCCAGTTTATCCTTAATAAGCCCCACCAGGGTACTCATGGATGTGTGCCTACACTCAAGGGACTTGCATGGATCCTAAGCCCTAATAATTATTAGCCTGTTATCAACTCCCTCTTCCTAAGCCCACCTGTATCTAAGCCCCTGCCTTCACAGGAGACCCACGCTTGTTCTCCTGCTCAAAAGCCCTGAACTGATGGTGTAGGGACCATAAATATGGGCTATATTTCTGTTCAGGGCTCAGGAATCTGAATGATAACACAGAGGCCCCATCCTCCTTCCTCTGCCTCTCAGAGCTGCAAGTGCAACTTCGAGCTCATGTTTTCTGCTCTCCAAGGACCTTCCAAATGAAAGAATAAAGAAGAGAAGAGGAGTAAAATTTGGAGGAGGTAAAGAGGAAACATGCCTGATATTTCTTGAAAGTCACACCATATCTAGTAAAAGACTGAAAACGGAGTGGGTATTCTACGCACGTATTGATTAATTGAGAGGATGGCTGAGACAAAGGAGAACAAAGTCTTAAGTGACTGTATTTACCTGCCTGTCCTGGAATCCCATAAGTTTCAAACCAACCCAACCTATGGAGTTAACTACAGAGCAGAACCTAATTTACACCATCAAAATATATTACTTTCCCCTCAAAATAATTAGATTTAATATGTATAACTCTTTCTATTCCCATCTGGACCCACTGAATCCTAGGACAAGTCTGCAGGGTACTTAGGGTCTCTGCAGGACACTCACCTGACTTTCTGCCACATCGTGTGTGGTCTTCCCTGGGCTCTCTGACCATGTCTGCACCACAACAGGAGCCGCCTTTCTGGAAGGGGCAGAGATGCCTTCCAACTCACACCTGCCTTGTCCCGGTGGCAATGTATTCATTACGCAAAAAGGCAGCATCATGAGGTGTTGAGAGTCACAGATATGACTTAGAATTCCTCTACTTGAGTCCTAGCTGTATGCCGATTACCTGCGTGACATCACTGTTGAGGACCCATTTCCCTATTAAAATAAAAGCAAAAATAAAAAGCAACAAATGGTGGTACTTGCCTAAGAGGGCATTTGAAAGTATTGAATGAGAAAATGAAGCTAAATATACTTTGTAAAGACATGGACAAATCACTCTGACCAGCCTGTAGACAGGAGACGACATCACATAGATCAGTATTTCTTATCTGGATAACAACGGATAAATAAAATAATCTAATCAAAAAGCATCAATCAAATTTGATAATCTAATCAAAAAGTGTGAATCCCTACCATCTGCCAATCTAGGAGGGCTAGTTCAATCAGCTAGGAATCGAGGGGCTAGGAAGTGGTATTCAGGCGTAGTTCATGGTCCAAGTGAACAGATTTGCGTCTGGGAAGTCTCCAGGGAGCTCCCGCGAACTGGGGTTGAAGCGAACCCATCAACCAGAGCGACGGTGCCCTCTATCGCTCCAGCAGGAGGTGCTTGGCTGAGTTTCAAAAGCTGCCAGCAGAGGGCCTCAGCTTTCCTTAAGGGCAGGTGGCCCAGGCCTCTCTGCCCTGCCATTTCGGTATATAACAGCCTCTTGCTGGCCTCGGAGGAAGGATCTAAGCGGGGCGTTCTTAGAGGTACCCTTCTTGGAGGGATGAGAGGACAGATACCCAAATGTCCCCAGTGCCCTAGGCCAGGCTCTAGCCCTGCTCCCTATCACCGTTCTTGTCCTCTAGAGCCGCGCAGGTGTTCACCACACACTGGAGAGGGGGCCGAGAGAAGACTCACCTGTGACCCATGCCAGACTATGGGTCTGAGCCGATCATGGAGAACTACGGGCAGATGGCGCCCCCTAGTGGAAAAACTCCCTCTCCACAAGCACTGAGGAAAGGACACTTGCCAGCGGCCCAGCCTCGCAGCCACCCAGACCACCATCGGGACTGAGGTTCCTTTGAGATGTCTTCTCGTTCACTCCCACCTTGCACCCCAGTTACCTGCTGGTCTGGTCCACACCCTCTGGGATAGAGATGTTCTGAGCTCGCGGCAGAGTGGAGCAGCAGCCTCTCGGCCTACCGTCTCTGCAGGGCACCCAGGACCGGGGCCTCTCTCCAGGCCCTGCACCGGCCTGCTGGTTCTGGTCCATTTGCCTGGGACCCTAGGCTCCTTGTGTGGCCCTCACTCCTTGTATGACCTTGCTCAGTTTGCAAACCCAGTTCTGAGCCATGGTTTTTTAGTCAACGTTTGGCAAGCCCTCTGCTGTGGCTCCAGACCCTGGTCCTTCCCAGGTCAGGCCCTCTCTGGAGGATTTTACTTCAGAAGAGATCAACTTGAGATTGGGGTGTGAGATGTTTAGGTGGTGGTGAGTGCTGCATATGGGGATCTAATTGGAAAAGTGGGTGTTTATTCTAGGGGTGTGGATGAAGGGGCTACCTATTGAGATACGCATTCTTCCTCCTTTCTGAGCTCCCAGAATTTCTCCAGATTTCTTTCCAGCACTCCTCTGGTATTAAAATGCATTGGCTAGTTATGTAGGCATATTGTGAAGAATCGTGCCGTTTGATCCTCACAGCAAGCTCTGAGCTGGGCGGAGTTACTGTCTGTACTTTATAGGCACAGAAACCAAGTTTCTCCCAAAGCTCCCAAGTGGCAGAGTGGTCTGCAACGGAGCCCTTCGGAGCCTGTGGTCAAATCGCCGTGCTACTCAGGCGGAGTGTTCACCAAAAGGGCGGTGGGAAAGCAGCAGGAAGAGTCTATAGAGGGGCACAGTCGGTTGGCTGTGCGACTCCTGATTTCGGCCCAGGTCATGATCTCACGGTTTGCAAGATGGAGTCCCGGGTCCGGCTCTGCGTTGGCAGCTTGGAGCCTGCTTGGGATTCTCTCTCTGCCTCTCTCTCTTTCTCTTCCTCTCTCTACCCCTTTCCTGCTCCCCCTGGTGCACAGCCTTTTCTCACACATTCTCTCTCAAAAATAAATAAACTGGGGGAAAAAAAGAGCCCGTTTATAGAAAAGAGGCGACAAGGGAGGATCTGGGAGGAGAGGAAGCAGGCTTACGGGGGCTGTCGGGGCGGGGGAGGAGGTTGGGTCTGTGGTTGCCAATCCGGGATGGTTTTTATTCATTTGTCCAAGGAGGGTGTCTCACTGTGTCTTTGCTGCAGGTGCAGTACAGGGTTCTGCCCTGGGTCACGTTGGCCACGTGCAGCTCCAGCTCCGTGTTATCGACCCGTGTCACCTGGTAATCTGCTCCAGGATGGGATACGACCTCCTTATCCCCGGTATTCCGCAGGGTGGCCAGTAGCTGTAGTTGTCCCTGGAGATCCTGTTGGTACCAGCTCATCCAGGGGTACTGGGAATCCCTCAGGATGCACTGCAGGGTTTTAGCTTGTCCACGAGGTACCAGGACCCACCTGGGCCTTTGCTCCACCAAGCTTGCTGAGGCATCTGAAATACACAGTCAGGCCAGGCTAAAGGTACTGAGGGTAGCGATACCCGCCTCCCCTCCCCCAAATCAGCTGCCGCAAAATCTCAGAGGGGGGCCCATGAGCAATGGCAATTGGAGACAGAAGGGATGCTTCCTCGGGGGTTGGAGGTGGGAGGGTGCTATGGCTGGGAGAATCTTGGAAAGCCTGGGATGAGGGAACAAAACTTTCTGTGCCTACTGGTCCCTCTTTCCCTCCCTCAGCCCATGGAGTGGCTTTCTCAGCCTGGCATCTGACCTGTTGTCACGGTGGCCATGAGCACCCAGCCCCACAGAATGGGAAATGGTACCATTGCCTGGGCCCCACGGGCTTTCTCCAGCTCGGCAGCGGGACGGGCCCAGTCAGGCAGGAGAGCAGGGTCCCGGTCCATAAGGTGGCAATCAGTAACTGACACTCTGGGCCTGAAACTCAAAAGGGAGTGGCTTCTCCAGGAAACTCAATATTTTGTCTCATTTTCTCACTGCGGTTCAGACCCCACGGTTTCCTGTTTCCTGCATGCCAACAGCCCTCACATGGGCGTGCACACGCTCCCCACATTCACTGAGTGCCTTGGTGAGGGCGCTTAGTTTAGTCCTGCACCCTCTCAGAATCTCTGGGATTCTGGGACACAGACGACAGTGGTTCTGAATCTGTGCCTCAGATCTTCCCAAGGGATTAAAACATCTCAATGCAACCAAGCAGGCTGGTGGATTCAGCGAAGACCTCTCTCCCCCACGTGCAAGAGGCCACACTGGTCAGTACACAGTGGCCGCTCGTTTCTAATCACACGTGTTCTCCTCTGTAAGGGTAACTGCAAATTAAACATAAGAGGCTTCATTTTCCCTGTTGAAAATAAGGAAAGACACTTAACTCCTGTCCATTCCCTCAGAGCATTTACTTTAGAAAACTTGTAATTTTAAGTTCTTTCTCTGTTTCTTTGAAAAGTGTGTAAATCACCCAGAAATGTTTTTCGCAAGGTCCCGCCATCCTCTCTTTGAAATACAAGTATCAGGATGAGCCTAACTAAATTTAGAGTAGATGCCTCCCGTCAAGTTGCAAAACGATTTCCTGTCCTAAAGATATGGCAAGTTACTTTGCCTTTGGGTAAAGCAAATTAGCAAACCCAGATGGACACCCCCAGTCACCAAGTGACTGTAAGATGAATTGTGGGTTAACAAAAGTCCTGTCCCGGCCTCTTATTTGAGGTCTGGCTATAGTTTATCTCAAGAACATTTATGTAATGGGTTGTATCTGATTACCTATATAAAAGGCCGGGATTTCTGTCTGTCTTTGCAACCCCTTAACAAAATTCCTGGCATGTGTATCACATCGGTTTAATGCTTATTCAGTAATAAGACTGCTTTCTTTCTCTCCTACTTTTGGGGAGAGGTTTTTCTGAATTGGGAGGAGCTTTGATTTTCAGTTTCATCTCCCTGACAACTCACAGCACCGGCCCTACCTAGCAGGTGGCCTTGGGAGTGTTTCTCCCTCTGTAAGATGGAGATAATTATGAAGGTGACTTTATAGGAGTAAATAGATTAATACATGAAAAATTCTTGGAATAGAGTTTGGCACAGACTGAGCACTTAGAGTTGACTCCTGTCGCCGCCATGGTCAACTACCAATTCAATTCCAATTTCACAGAATTAATAGCAGCGTTTACGTCTCCTTCTCTCTCAGTCATCAGCTGAGATTAAGATCACAAGATCTTGTAACTTTTCAACAGTGGTAAGAGGCCTTGTTTTTTCAGAAAGTTTGGAAATCAGCGATCTGGGAAATCAGATGTAAAGGTCCATAGCTACCTTCTCTTCCCCCTCAGAATTTTATGGACAAAAGTAAGGGGACACATAGGAATCTAGCAACTGAACTTTACAATTTCAAGACCTGGGACTGCACCATATTCACGTCAGTGTTCCCAGTGAGGTGTCTGCGCTGTCACAGACACTTGATGAATGAAGAAGACAGCTGGAGCACAATAGGACCGCAGACCCACCACCCGGGAGACTGCACGTCGGGGAACAGCTGTGGCCTGGTGTCCTGGGGCTTTGCGCCTCCCACATTCACTAATTTTGCTAATCTGCTCAGGTGTAAATACTTACAACAATATGGTTCCCATGATTCTGGCAAAGGATAACGGTTACTGATGCCATGTGGTGACAGCATAATACAGTTTATAATTCAGTTGGCGCGATGACTTCAAAATTGTGTGGTTGTTCATTAAAAAAAAAACCCACATTTTCATTATGTACAATTTTGTGTATAAAACAAGTTCATTAATATTTTCTATATCTGACTATTTCAAATTTGCATCATCTAATCGTAAAGAAAATATCAATCGCCCTGCATTCTCAGTAACATGTGCTGGCCTCCTTTTGCCTTTCGCTGTCCTGCCTGTTCCCAACCTCATCTCTCCAGGGACGGAGAGGGATGAAGCTCTGGGAAGAACGCCCAAATCGCACATCTTGAATACCAGAAATATGTACGTGCCAGGACAGAGACGTCCTCACTTAGCAAGCCACGTGCACTGCATTCTGAGTTTATTCTGGGAGAGAGTTGCTCTGGGGATCAGAGGGTAGAAGGGAAGGGGGCTGGGAGAGGGAGAAAACCATAACTGGGGGAACAGGTGAACAGGGAGAGAAAAGGCCAGTGGGTGGCCAGAAGGAAACCAGGAACAGAAACCGTGAGCTGCAGGCACGGGCTCCCAGCTTTCTCCCTGAGGCAGGCTCTCTGGCCGGTAGACAGATTGCAGGATAAGGGATCCTGGCCCCATCTTGGTTTATAGGACGGGCTGCCTGTCTCCCTGCCACCCCCTCCCTTAGCCTTAATCCCCAAATGCGATTGGGATCAGAATGTCTCTGATACTCCTGTTATCTCCTCCCTGGATTCCTGCTCCTCAAGGTCATTGCGTCCCAAGGCTCCTCCTCTGGTCTTGGCCCTGCTCCCATCCTGGGCCAAGGTAAACCTCTTCCTTCCAGATGACTGCCAGCAATCTCCCCTCTCTCAGAAAAGGCATGGGAAATGGGTTTTCTTCTCCCACTGCACCCCAGTTCCAACTCAGGTGCTCACAGAGCCTGCCAACCACCCCAGCTGGGTCCATACCAGCTTTGATGAACTTAACTGATACTAAAAAGAATATGCATGTCCCAGAGGGAGGCGTAAATAGATGCCCCAGCTCCTACCCACTTCCGAGCTGACTTCCTGTGTGATGTGTGGTCTAACTTCTGTGCTGGCAGATGCCCCCTGGACGCATGTCCTTGTTAATTTTTCAGAGCCTCTCCATTGCCTGATGCAGGAAGGACACTGGGGGTCAGTGAGGTGATTTCTGGCTCAGGCCCAGCTGTGTCATAGCTTGGGCAGAAAGAACTCTGGAAATAGAGTGAGATGTGGGTCCCCTCCCTAAGAAGCAACCAGCAGATGATAACCCCTTCCACCAGGGCAGCCACGGTGGGGAAGGCATGGCAGGTGGCTGGGTGCCTTGTGGGTGTCTGTAACCTAAGCAAATAATGGAATGGGCACTGGCCTGGGGGCAGAGCCCCTGTGTTCTTGTGTTAGCTCTGCCTCTGACTGGATGGGGGGTCAGGCACTCCTCATGTTACCTCTTGGTATTTCCCTTTCCTCATTGAAAATTAAGTGGATTGCAATACTTGAAAAATTAAGTGGGTCTCAAGTTCCTTTTCACTAAAATTCCTTTTTCTAAAATTCATTGCCTGGCAGTAGTGTCTATTTCTCAGTAAATCTGGTGTCCTAATATTCTAACACTCCTTCTGTGTCTTTATTGCCTGAATACCAAAGCCCCCTAGTGGAGAGTCAACTAAATGTGACTTCTCTGGCAGGCAATTCATGGAAGGAAGGGTAAACACCAAACATCCCAAAGGCCAGTTTACATTTATCCCCCTATCTCTCCCTCTTCTTTCCTTCCTCTCCTCCTCCTCCCTGCTGCTCCCCAGGAATGTGCAGAAACTCAAGACTGCCTCAGACTCACCCATCTGGAAAGCTGATTATGGTTCCTTCACCTCTATGTGTCCTTCCAGGGATTAGTAGCAAAGACTCCTCCGGGAGATGGAAATCGTAGCCTTCCCCAAACACCCCCTCAAAAACTTCTCTCCTTCCTCTGCTGCATGTAATCAGTCCTGCCCCCACGCCCGGCTATGCACCAATTCCAGATATAGAAAAATGCCCATAAAAACTGGGTGGGGGACAGGCGCCAGAGGGCAGGGTACTCAGTAAGGACATCCAAGGATATAGGGATGGGGCAGAGGTGCAGAAAGGGAGAAAGAAAGGCGAGGGAGGAGAGACAGGGAGAAACCCAACCCCCTTGATTCTGTAGGGTCCCCACTGGCAGGACCCTCGCATGGGGTCGGGGTGGAAAAGTCTAAATGACCCACTCCTGAGAATTTCATGTCAGGTATCTGCTCCAGGGCAAGAGCAATGTGCTCTGTACCCTCTCTGACCACCTCACACCTCATAACCTCCAGGGTTATGTAAGTGGCACCACTTGGAATCCAGGGGATAATCAGATCAGAAGAGCCCCAGTCTGTCCCTCCCCTGTGGCACGGTGCCTAGCACAGGTAGAGGCACATATAAATCCATACTTCTTGAGTGTCCATCTGTAGGAGAGATGCTCCAGACCCCAGGAGCCATGACCTGTGCCCTTCTCTTCAGGCTTCTCCTACTTATGACTCTGGCAGCCCTCTTCCAAGGCAAACGCTTTGGCCCCACATCTCGCCTGCGTTATTCCAGGTTCCTAGATCCTTCCAATGTCATTTTCCTGCGCTGGGACTTTGACCTTGAGGCTGAGATCATCACGTTTGAGCTCCAGGTCCGGACAGCTGGCTGGGTGGGCTTGGGTGTCACAAATCGCTACACCAGAGTGGGGAGCGATCTGGTGGTTGGAGGAGTCCTGCCTGATGGCAATGTCTATTTCTCGGTAAGTCTGAGGGTGACTCCCTTCCAAGGATGAGGGTCTCTTGCTGGGTTGAGGATGACTCTGAGTCCAGGAAGGTTCCAGATTTTCCAAACTTATCCAGGCACACGCCCAGAACACCAGCTGACTTCTGACCTCTCCCTGTAGAAATGGTCCACTGGAGAGTTTCAAGCTAGGTCTTCCAGATTGCGTGTCCCTAAGGTGCTAAGGAGTGGAACCACTGTGCTGAGAGAGGGTCCTGCATGACTAAAAGCAGGACAATGAGGGAGAGTCAATGCTGTTTGAAGCAGTCTTCAGCCTTAGCTTCTATTAAGCTCAGTTGGGTGGACCACAACATAAAATAGTCTACTAAACACAGCAGCAGCTACCATAGTAATAGCTTAAAATTGTAATGTACTTTTGGGGCGCCTGGGTGGCTCAGTCGGTTGGACGTCCGACTTCGGCTCAGGTCATGATCTCACAGTCTGTGAGTTCAAGCCCCGCGTCGGGCTCTGTGCTGACAGCTCAGAGCCTGGAGCCTGTTTCAGATTCTGTGTCTCCCTCTCTCTCTGACCTTCCCCCGTTCATGCTCTATCTCAAAAATGAATAAATGTTAAAAAAATTTTAATGTACTTTTGATTAACCAGGCATTGTTCCACAATCTTTGCTTGTTAAACCTCACAGCCTCACTATGAGGTGGGTGATTATGACCCTATTTTACAGATGAAGAAGCAACTCACCCATCTCCCAACCTCACCCATCTGAACTGCATTTGTATGGGGAAGGGTCAATGTTATGAGCCACAAGAGAGGACAGATAGCATTGAGAGTCCAGAGGGTATGTGACTTTTCACGGGCTAGAGATGCAGGAACACTAGGATTTATGGACTTGCGATTTGGAACGGGAGAAGTAAATCAGGGTCAGCTGGCGAAATTCCATCAGAGTTTGTTCATCCCTCTGCCTGAGGATCCACTTTGATGCCATGCTCTGTCCCTGGAGCAAACTACAAAATGAAGAAGACCTGGGTTCTGCTAACTTAGTACCTTGGGGGAGCTAAAGGGTCACTAGCCGCTCCACAGTCATGACCACTGGAGTTTCCTGTTCTTACTCTTTGACCTTCACTGGACCCCAGGATCAGCACCTGGTGGATGAAGACACCCTGGAGGAGGACGGAAGCCAGGATGCTGAGCTGCAGGGGCTGACAGAAGACGCTGTCTACACCACCATGCGCTTCTCCAGGCCCTTCCGCTCCTGTGATGCCCATGACCAAGACATTACGGTAAAATAGGAAGGGGAGGGAAGCATTCGATTACAAGCAGCTTTTCCTTCTGGGTAGGCGGAGTCACTCCCCATCCGGAATGTGCCTGTATCTCAGGTGGCAGGCACAGTTCCCAGGGGTTCTGTCCCTCTGCGCCTTTTCAGGCACCTCCCCAGTCATGTCCCTCCCCAAATCCACAAGCCCTCTACAAGGGGATTGATTTCCCACTGATTCAGCATCCACCCCACCCTCCCCTGGCTTCCCCTATCCAAGAACCTTGCTTGATTTTACTGAACTTTAGTGTGTCACTTCTCAGATGTGGATACAAGCATTGAGAGGGAATGCGACTTGCTTTTATTTCCAGCAAGTTGGCCTCTGAGGTAGAACTAGAACCCGATGGTTTCGATCCCCCAGTCTGAAGCTCCTTCCATTCCACTGTGTAGATGTGAGCAAGTGGCTTGTGTCAGTCCTTGGGTGTGGGTATGTGCAAAGTGCTACTCACGGGCAGAAGCACCTCAATGCCAATCACACCCCCAGAGTGACACCATAAGGGTTCTGGCTGCCTATGGCCTGGATGACACTCTGAAGCTGGATTGGGACCGTACTTTTGTCAAGTCCATCTTCCTGCTACAAATAGTCCACCCTGACGACCTTGACGTCCCTGAGGACACCATCATCCATGACTTGGAACTCACTGATGTAAGAGCCCTCCACCCCACCCAGCCATCTCCCAGCCCCCTTCCCAGTCAATCATGACCCTCCTCTTGCACCCAATACTCAGTACATTCCTTGAATTGAGATTGTTATGACTTCCCCAGTCTGTTGAGGACTGCCAAGCTGGCCTGTCCCTTCCCCGGCTTCTCTGAGAGCCTCATTTCCCAACCAGCTCAGCCTCTGTGTGTCCTTCTCCAGTTCCTCATTCCAGAGGATGACACCACATATGCCTGCACCTTCCTCCCTCTCCCCATCGTCAGCAAGAAGCATCACATCTTCAAGGTAGGGCGAACCAGATGTTGCTAAGGCAGTTGAGCAGCGCCGTGAGCACAGCCAGATCTGGAAGGATGATGTTCAGAAAACTGTTGAGAGGAAGCTGGAGAGAAGTAGCTGGGAGCACAGGGAGGCCAGGCCAGATTTGGTGGAGGTGGTAGTTTCATGATTTCTTGAGTCCAACACTGTTCTATTTGAGTCCCACAATGCAGCAGAGATTTTGATGAAGGTAACAAATTAGTGTTTCCGAAGGGCAAAATACAAGCCCCACATTGGGCCTAGAATTGTGCTCATAGCCCAGGAGGAAGTTCAGGCTGGGGGTCATGGCCAAGGGCTGTCAGGTCCATGAAGTCTGGCTAGAGGGAACTTCAACTTGGTCACCTGATTTCATAGTTGAGTGACTTCAAGTTTTGATCTTACAATAACTAGAAAATGTGTGGGAGCCAATTTTTTTCTTTAAGAGGCGAATCCAATCAGGCATGTGTTCAGATATTGTAGACTAGTGAGATTACTAAGGGAAAGTCAGAAGTCATGAGGATATTCTCTGCTAGACTTGGCATGTTGTGCACTCAGGGAAGGACTTTAAAAGGGTGGAGGCTGAGAGAGAAATCAGACAGAGTCGGGGTAAGTGATGGGTTGGGGACAAAAAACCGGAGAGCAAAGAGAAAAGAAAGAGAAAGAGAAGTGGGAAATGGGTATAGTTTTCTTTGGGGCAAAGGGATGGGAGAAATAGGACTTGACATAGAAGATCTTGACTCTGATCTGCCTTCCTTCCCTCACCCAGTTTGAGCCCAAGCTGCTCAAGCACAACGAGACGATGGTGCATCACATCCTGGTTTATGCCTGTGGCAATGCCAGTGTTCTCCCCACAGGCATCAGTGACTGCTACGGGGCTGACCCTGCCTTCTCCCTCTGCTCGCAGGTCATCGTGGGCTGGGCTGTCGGGGGCACAGTGAGTCTTGTGATGAGGGAAATAGTTGGCTAAGTGTGTGCATGTTGTCAGGATACTGGGATTGCTGGACTGATGGAAGGCCAGGAGATGGGGGAGGTCTGGGATGAGGGCCATAAAACATGGGCAGGTGCTGGTCCCTGCACCTAGCACCAAGCCCTTCCCGCTGCCAAATCTTCCTCCATCCAACAGAGTTACCAGTTTCCAGATGATGTGGGTGTCTCTATTGGGACTCCCTTAGACCCCCAGTGGATCCGATTGGAGATTCATTACAGCAATTTTCACAACGTTCCGGGTGAGCATCTGGAACATTTATAGAAGAAGAACTGGTGTGCCTGGCTGATTCCTTGAGGTGTTGGGAAGGTGCTGCGGGATGCACGCTGGCTCCTTTTGGCCACAGCCCTGCCCTGTCTTTCCTGGGCCTCTTGCTCCCACATGGTGACCAGCTCTCTTACCTTCTGTGATCCTTCCATTCTGCACCAGGTGTGTACGACTCCTCAGGCATCCGATTATACTACACGGCAAAGCTGCGCAAATACGACATGGGAGTCCTCCAGCTGGGTTTCTTCACTTTCCCCATCCACTTCATACCCCCAGGCGCGGAGTCCTTCCTGTCCTATGGGCTGTGTAAGACGGAGAAGTTTGAGGAGGTGAAGCTGGGAGGCACATCCTCCCCAAGGCTCCTTGTTTCCCGTCACAGATCTGGGCTGGTCCATAAGCACACACAGCCTGAGCCCTGGACCGGGAGAATAGCTACCTATGTTCAGGAAAACCTATAATCTGGATCATGCAAGGGAAGGAAGGAGTCAGGGCTTTGGGGCTGGGGGGTGGGGCAGGAAGAGGGTCCAGGAGGGCCCAGTAAGAACTAAAGGGGCTCGTGTCAGTCATAGGAGGAAGATGTCAAATATTAACGGGGAAAAATCAAGGAACAGGGCAAGATGAGAGTTCTTAACAAATCAGATGTGTCTTCTCCTCCCTGCCACAGATGAATGGGGTCCCAGTGCCTGACATACAGGTATATGGCTACCTGCTCCACACCCACCTGGCTGGCCGTGCTCTGCAGGCCGTGCAATACAGGTAAGGGAAGACATGGACTTGAAGCTTTCCCATCTGCATGTGGGAACAAATGTGAGAATAGTTACTTATTCTGCAGCCTAAGGTTATGCTTGGTTGGGAGTAAGGAGGAGCTAGAACTACCCATAGAATAGAGGTGACCAGAATAAAGCTGTGGAAGGAAGAGATTTTTTGTTTTATGGTAAATCTTTGCCCACAGTATGAGCACATTACACTGCTTTGTTCCCTCTAGAAATGGAACACAACTCCGAATAATCTGCAAAGATGATTTCTACGACTTCAATCTGCAGGAGACTCGAGATTTACCTTATCGAATGGAGATTAAACAGGTGGGAGCCTGCAGGGAGGTGTGACTGGAGACAGGCTGGGGAGGCGGGATCAGAGCTCATCCCTGTCAGCCAAGGGGGTTCTCAGGCAGTAGCAGTCCTTCTGTGTCTTGAAAGACACAGAATGGGTCTGAAGGGGTCCTTCATGTTTCACTCTGAATAGGGAGATGAGTTGCTGGTGGAGTGTCATTACCAGACGCTGGACCGGGACTCCTTGACTTTTGTGAGTACCTCCCTCCCCACCATGGTCAAGGACAGTAGCCTCAGAATAGACCCCACCCCTGGCCTTGGCTGTTAAGTGACTGATCCAGCTGAAGCCCCTTTCTTCCTCCAATGATATTATTTACATGGGGCTTTTCATGCTCTCACATCACAGTGATTTTAAGATGGGTACAAGGATTCCCTATTATCTGGTGTCAATGACCCACTAAGACAATGGACATACAGCATGTTATAGCGACCAAGAGCTTGGTCTCTTTGCCTGGGTTTGAATGCCAACACAACTATTAGTAGTTTTCTAACCTTAGGCAAGTTATTCAATCTCTTTGTGCCTCAGTTTCTTAATTCATATAAGAACTAACAATACTATCTCATAATATTGTTGCGAGAGTTGATTAACATATGTAAAACAATGGGGCACCTGGGTGGCTCAGTCGGTTAAGTGTCCGACTTCGCCTTGGTCATGATTTCACAGTTCATGGGTTCGAGCCCCATGTCGGGCTTTGTGCTGACAGCTCAGAGCCTGGATCCTGCTTTGGATTCTGAGGCTCCCTCTCTCTCTGCTCCTCCCCACTCATACTCTGCCTCTCTCTGCCTCAAAATAAATAAAAATTAAAAAAATAAATAAAACATCTAGATCATTGCCTGACTTATAGTAGATGTTCAATTAGACTTAGCTATTATTCTTTTTTTCTTAAGGTTTTTAAAAATTTATTTATTGAGAGAAAGAGAGAGAGAGAAAGAGAGGAGGTGGAGGGGCACCGAGAGAGAGAAGGAGACAGAGAATCCCAAGCAGGCCCTGAGCTGTCAGCACAGAGCCCAACAGGGGTCTCGAACCCATGAACCGTGAGACCATGACCAGAGCCAAAATCAAGATCAGCTGCCTAACCAACTGAGCCACCCAGGCACCCTATGAGTTAGCTATTGTTCTTATGGTCACAAGGAAACCCAGCCATTTGTACATCAAAAGTAGTTTCAGTGTTTATAGGATTCCTAAGGGGTTGTGTGCTATTGAGGAAGAAACTATAGCCATATATACTATGATGCAAAGTAGAAAGTAATATATACTGTAAGAGACAGATGGGGAAAATGCACTAGGGGATTCACAGGGAAAAACCATAAGGTCCTACTACAGTGAACTGAACATGTGATATATTTGAATGGGTCTTGCTTTAGACACATAGAGATGGAGAGCTCAGAAGGGAGTGGCTTTTTTTGGGAAACTCAGTATCTTCTCTCATCTTCTCAACCAACTTTTCAAACCAGAGCAGTGGCTGTGGAAATGTAGTGGATAGGGTAGATATATGGCATATTTCTTTGAAAATAACATCAATGAATGCCCACCAATCATAAAAGGAAAGGGTAGCTAAGAAGTAGCAATTAACACTCAGTGAGCTCATTGCAGGCTAAGGGAAAAGGAAAACAGCATCATTGGTAGAATGACACATAACCTATTTTCAATGCCTGCCTTGTTCCCTTCTCTCTGCTTGCCTTTGTATCTTCTGTTCCATTTCTGGCTCTCTTTTCTTCTCCAGGGGGGTCCCAGCACCATTAATGAGATGTGCCTCATCTTCCTCTTCTACTATCCCCGAAACAACATCTCCAGCTGCATGGGGTACCCTGACATCATCCACGTGGCCCATGAGCTGGGGGAGGAGGTATCAGAGTGAGTCATCCTGGAAGATAAGACCTTCAATTGTGTGTGGGAGGGGTCTTGGGGAGGACGAGGAAGGAGGAAAAGGAAGACCACCTACTACCCCCTACACGAGTGAGTTAGGATTCCTCAGCAGGCTCCCTGGTTAGCCCCTGCCTTCTTAATGCCTGCTTCTGTCAGCGTCTGACTCTTGAAGCTCTGATGTAAGATAGGAGATTTTTCCATATTAGTGAGGTCATTCAGAAAAGCAGATAAGAACTGACCTCTAAAAGTTAGATCACTTATGTACAAATTCTTTGCCTTTTTCTCATGCACTACCTGACAGTCAAAGACTGTTTACTTTCAAGTAGTGACCCCTAATTATTTAGGGGTAAGGGTTGTCTCTGAGATTCTAATGAAAGTTCTGATCATCCTTTCCAAGGAAAATGCACATCTGTGCAGACACACACATTTCACATACTATTTCAGGGCATTTCTATGTTCCCTGAAGTCACTCCATCGACTTTCTTGAACTTCATGGCCTGCAGATTAAGAATCACTTTTTAAAGAGTCAAGAGTTTCTCTTTTTCACTTAAAAAATGCTCATCTCTGAGTTTTGATATTTGTCCTTCTGCCAAATTCGTCGTGGTCATATTAAATCGTGAGGCATTCTTTTTGGTTTATGCTGACCTAGAAATTATGCTAACAAAAGTGAGGCTATTTTGTCAAAGCTTTAAGTTGACCCAATCTTATTGTGTGTTCCCCTTGCCCATGGCAGTTCCATGGAGGGCATGATGGCCATGAACAATGTTGAATGGACCCCAGAGAACATTAAGAAGGCTGAGAAAGCCTGCAAGGAGGCCCAGCAGACAGTGATAATAAAGACCATTGATGTGAGTGTTCCAAGAGACACCACCCTCTCAGGGTTAGGGATGAAGGGGGGGGTGGAATGGTGTTGGAAAAAGCCAGGAAAAGAAAGAAGGAGGTAGGTGAATGGCAGTGGTAAGAACACTGGGTCAGGGAAGCAAGGGCTGGGGAGCAGAGAGATGGGCTGGTGCTGTTCTGGATTGTGGGGTTGTTGGAATATCCCAGTTGGTTTGTGAGGCTGCAAGGACGGGGGATCACTAAGTAAGTGCAGAAGAAAGGAAATGAGGGTGGGAGAAGCTTCTGCCCTTACCCATTTCCCCCCATTTTCCTTCTCCTACAGGAGGTAGTGGAAAACACAACAGGCTGGATTCCAGAAATTATCCGTGCTCCTCGGGGACCCTGCTTGGAGTCCTCTGGAGGCAAAGTGGAGCCCCAGGACAAAACCCCTGCAGGCTTCAGGGCTGCACCAATTGCCCTCTCGGGCTCCAGCACTGCTACCCTGAGGTGCCTCCCTCTGGCTGCCCTCTTGTTTGGGCAGGGTGCTCTTTCTTGGCTTCTTGCCACCCTGCAGGTTGGAGTCTGATACTATCTCCTTATGTCAAATACTCAGGTTCTTCTCTGCTCAGCCCTGCCCTTATTACCAAATACAGAAATTCTGCTCTGCTTGGGCTCTCCAAAGCCCCCCATCTGTTGCCCCTTCCCATGACCCAGGCCTGAGGACATCGTGGGCCTGGGGATTGCACTTATTCTATAAAGACTCTTCCATGCCTAGGGATACAATTCATCCTTTTGGGGACCAAAAAGGCCCATATTTGGGACCATATGTTTTCTGACAAAGTAAGGATTCAAGGCTGGGTGTGCACCACTCTCTGAGAAGTTTGATGCTCCAGCTTACCCAAGGGGATACCATTTGGGGAGGTGGGAGCTTGAATGCAGAGGGAGAGCCCTGTAAACCCTCCTCTACCCATGCTGACCCTAAAGGGGGCTCCTGTTTCTCTTTTCTTATGGCATTTTTTGCCTCACCTTCCCTATGAGTCAGAGGCAGGAAGCCACATGTATGATTGGTGGGAAAGGGAGAGGCTCTGTTTATAAGGGACAAAACTCAAGACATCAGATTAAATAGAACTGAACTTGCTTCCTGTTGCCATCTCCTTCCTTTGAGACTTTGGTCCAGGAGAGGCAGCTGGGAGGTCTCTTGAGTGGCTCAGTATAAAACACCTGGAGGACATTTAAGGACCTGGTTATCCCAAATGCAACATCTAATGCAGTCCTTGCTCTCCTCACTTGTGCCTCTATTATCAGTTGATCTTTATCCCACCAAATGTCACATTCTCAACACTCAGATTGCTAGGTGTCAAGAGCCTAACTAACCAGGAAGGCTGAATTGGGCTCTGAAAAGAGGTCAAGGCCAAGGAGGAGAGGAGTATTCCTTAGCTCTGAGCCCAGGGCATGTCAAAAAGGTTCACATGGACACAGAAGGGAGTAGGCACAAATGGTTTGTGGAGTCAGACTGCAATTTGGAACCACAGTTGACAAGAAAGGTTTATTGGTGGTGGCTGCTCTAAGCTTCTGGGGACATTTCTGTCTTCTAAGCTTAAGAATAATTTCTGTAGAACCGTGTCCTTTGAGATTTAAAGTCACCATGCTACAATAGGAATTGCCTTGTTCTTTGTTCATGTGCTCTGGAAGGGACCCCTACTCTGGCTATCCCAGTGTGTTTAGAGGGATCTTAATCCCTGAGAAACCAGGGATCTGGCCTGAGTAAATTGTTTACTACTGCTCGAGGAGCCAAGTCTTGATCTCACATCATAGCCCTGCTTCCTGGCACAGCAACCTCTGGGATTGGTGAAGTGTATGCACGATAACAAGCCCGTTACCTTTACTGTCACTTCTTCTGGAGAATTCTGGAGGCTCCATCCTAAGATTATGCAGAATATTCAGTGTTCACATTCTGTTCCTGCAATCTCAGTACTGGACATTTTCAATGCTTGGGGTCACTTCTGGGCCTCATGATGTGTGAGCAGAGGGAGTTGGTGTCCTTAAATCAAAAAGAATTGTCAAAGTTTATGATTATGGAAAAAACTAGGCTCACCAGAAGCAGAGGGCTGTGTGAGTTCACTGTTGAGTATCTCTGTGGTCCCACCATCCAAGGGAAATGAAGGATTTCCTTTTGATTCTAAAACATGGTTGATACCATTTGGTAGCTGTGTGAAGTACACAAATGACTTGCCACAGCATGAGGGAACACACAGATAAAGATGAGGTATAGATAAAAACACAGAACAACTAGGCCACTTTTCTCCTTGTTTTGTCAAATCTGACATTTGTATTCCAATCTGTATTACTCCAAGGCTCCCAAGCAAATTCTTTCAAACCCAATCTTCTAGGTTAAAATAAAAACCAAGCACCGCTTCTGGCTGGGTTTCTGAAGCCAACCCTCAGGTCTGCTTTGACAGGTTCAAGCCAGCTGGGCAACTACCCCAACGTTCTGAGCCAGAATCTCCCACACTGGCTCCCTTTGCCCAGCTCGTGGCCCAGTGCAGTTCCCAGGCACCTCTGCTTTCTTTTGTGCTTCTTTGAATTTCTTGTTCCTATTTAGCCTTCCTTCTTTTGTTTTACTTTTCTCCCCATCTCCTGACTTCAGCATTTTGTGATCATGCACATATTCCCTGAGCACCATCTGTGTGCTTGACATCAGGTTAGAACAGGAGCTACTGAAATGAATGGAAAATGGGAAAGACACCCTCTCTGCCCTTTTGGAGCTGTTCTTGAGTTTCTACAAGCATCTCAATGGCCATTTTCCCCGTGGGATCAACTATCCACCTCTGACCTTTCCCCAGTGCCACTGAGCATTCCTCCCCTGATGCCTGGAGACAGGAACTATATCTATATCAACCTACAGAGAATGATGTTTCTATAGTTAAAAGGGATGCATTCCATTATATATATTGTATATATTATAGTTAAATCTATAGTTATAGATTATATCTATAGTTATAGTTATAACTATATTATAACTATAGTTGTAATTATAACTATAGTTATATCTATAGTTAAAAGGGATGCATTTCATTATACATATTATATATAATATATATATTATATATTATATATTATATATTATATATATTATATATATTATATATATTATATATATATTCCATTATATATTAGAGCGCTCAGACCAATATTTCTGGAGAAATGTTTTTTTTTGTTTTTTGTTGTATTTTGTTTTTTGTTTTTTTTCCAATATATGAAATTTATTGTCAAATTGTTTCCATACAACACCCAGTGCTCATCCCAAAAGGTGCCCTCCTCAATACCCATCACACACCCTCCCCTCCCTCCCACCCCCCATCAACCCTCAGTTTGTTCTCAGTTTTTAAGAGTCTCTTATGCTTTGGCTCTCTCCCACTCTAACCTCTTTTTTTTTTTCTTCCTTCCCCTCCTCCATGGGTTTCTGTTAAGTTTCTCAGGATCCACATAAGAGTGAAACCATATGGTATCTGTCTTTCTCTGTATCGCTTATTTCACTTAGCATCACACTCTCCAGTTCCATCCACGTTGCTACAAAGGGCCATATTTCGTTCTTTCTCATTGCCATGTAGTATAGAGAAATGTTTTAAAACCTTCATACTTAGGGTGGGGGACTTGATTAGATACCTCAAGGCTTTTTTCCAATCCATGTGCTTTGTGACTGAAGTTTGTTGATGGTCTAATGGCACACTGTAGGAGGAAGATGCTCTGCACTGAGGTGGAAAGGGAAAGACCCCAACTTTCTCAACATTGCGTCACTTGGGCCTGTCATCCCTCATCCCTGAGGGGTCTCTAAGGTCAGGTCAGACCTCCTTTTCCACCTCACCTCCTCTACTCAAAACCCCATATTAAATGTGGAGGGTAAATAAGAATTTATTCCCTCATTATTTTTTTCTGTGGTTTTGTGAGGAGAGGAGGAACCATAGGTTAATGTTTACAGTGGCTCTGGTCTTTCTTGTTGAATATTTTGATACAATTTCTAATTAATACAAAAGTTGAAAGAATTCTCCTATATCTTTTACCTAGCATTATCCATTGCCTATATTTTGTCACATTCTTTTCTCCTTCCTTCTTCCCTTCTCTTCTCTCCTTTTCCCTCTTTCTCCTTCTTCCTCTTTCTCCTCCCTTCTTCTCTTTGTCCCTCTCTGTCTCTCTCTCTCCTTTGGGAAACTGATCACTGAGTTTCTTTTTCCTGTTGGCTAGAATTCTCATTCGTGTCCAAATTCCTGGTACTTCTGAGTCAGCTGAGACTGAACAGGAAAGCTCCCCCACCTCACTACTCCACTAACACAGTGGCTCCCAGTCTTGACTCCATATTAGAATTAACTGGGTGATGGGCATGGAGTCCAGGCATTAGTGAATTATGGAACTATCCAGGTGTTTCCAATATGGATCCAAGACAGAGGACCCCTGAACTAGTTAAACTGCCCTTGATTTGTCCATTTCTTGGACAGGCAGGAATCACGTTCCGGCTTTATACACTTAAGCCATTGCACAGGCACTCACTGATCAGGGTGGCCCCCGTAAAGAAGGGCACTGGAAGCCCCCTGATTTCTAGGAGTTAGAGTTTTCATTGCTGGATTGTTAGACTATGTGGGGATCTCAGAATAGGGGCACATTTAGCGGGGCTCTGGGAAGTGGCAATTTACCAAGAGTTACTCAAAAAATAAATAGTGAAGAAAGAAGAGCCTTTATAATACCAAGTGACAAATGTAGAAGGAACGTTAAAGAATATCACCATTTGAGGGGTGCCTGGGTGGCTCAGTCGGTTTAGAGTCCGACTCTTGATTTTGGCTCGGGTCACAATCTCACACTTTGTGGGATTGAGCCCCACATTGGGCTCTGAGCTGACAGCGCAGAGCCTGCTTGGGATTCTCTCTCTCTTTCTCTCTCTGCCCCTCCCCCACTCCCACTCTCTCTCTCAAAATAAACATTTATTTACTTTGTAATTTATTTTATTATCTCAAAATAAATAAACATTAAAAAAAAGGAACATCACCACTTGACAAACTCATAGTAGTAATTGATTCAGGCCAGACTCATCAACAGGTGGCCAAACATATAAAAGAGGAAGCAGATAGCCATATAGCCTCAAAGTATCTCCTTACAATATATTTATTATTTACTATGAGAAAAAAAAAGCAACTACTGTGGAGAAACCTGGCAGACACCACCTCAGCCAAAGTAACATTGCCAGTAATGGACAAATAGGCATCCCATACTTCCTGATGTGTGCACCAAGAGGGACACAGCATCACTTCTGTGTTATTTCTGCCTCAAATGTACAACATCATTGCAATCACACGAAATATTAGACAAACCTAAAATGAGGGATATTCTACAAAGAGCTGTTGTGTTATCTTTAAAATGTCAAAATCAAGAATGAAAAAGAGGGACTGAGGAATAGTTTCAGCATGGAGACACTTAAGCAGCAAACAAAAATCCAATGAAACAGGCCAATGCAACATGCAATATGCACTCCTGGGCCAAATTCTTTACTGTTGCTGTTGTCATCGTTGTTGTTTTGTGTTGTTCTTAAAAAGCATTATTGGGATGATTGGTGAAATTTTACTGGTGTCTGTGCATTAGGTGTTAGTATTACATGAACGTTAATTTCATGATTTGGCTGGTTGTATTGTGGTTATGTAAGGATATGTTCCTGTGTTTTAGGAAATACGCACTAAAGCATTTTGTTCCGATGAGACATGTTGTTTACAAACTCTCAAATTCTATACATGTGTGTGAGAAAGAGGGAAAGGAAGACAGAGAGAAAGTAGATATGGTAAATAATTCATAATCTAAGGATAATGTTTGGGAAATCTGGGTGAAGATTACACTGGAGTTATTCATATTGTTCTTGCATCTTTTCTCCAAATTCATTTCAAAATTAGGGAGTCAATTTAAAACAAGAAACCAGCCCAAGAACTATAGAGAGACAGCATGAAATATCAAGGAAATGTTACAAATGAACAAACAAACAAACAAACAGCACATAGACAGTAACCTGGAAAAAAAATCAATTTAGAAAAGTGTCAAGTTTTTTCTAAACAAGAGTTTTTGGCTACTCTGAGCAGAGAACTTCCAGCCTGCAAGCTATAGTATTTGTTTGGATTAATTACAGCTATTGTGCATAACACAACAAATAATAAGTGAGTAATAACACATGTTTCTTGGAGCTGCAAATCACTAGAATTTTATAGACAATTATTTAAATAGCCAGAAAAGGGTGGCATTTAAATAAAAATAAGCAGGACTTTTCATAAAACTACAGGTCATGAGAGTGATGTTTGAGAAATAAGGAGCTCTGATCTAGGTGATTAATAGGAAAATAGTAGCCACCATCAAAAAAAATGGAAGGTTATCGTAGACATGGTTTAGGATGTGAAATTAAAGCTCATGAAATCATCTCTGAGGAGCCAAAATTCATCTTTGTACCAGGAAAAATGTTTTAAAAATTAATACTGCCCAATAATTGAATGGGCAACCCTTCAAGAAAGTATTTAGTCAGATGCTCATGAAGACTGGAAAGATACGGTTTAGAGGAAATTTTAGGATGTAACAGTTTTAAACTACATAATCCCTAAAGTCTGTTCCAACTCAGGTGTGCTTTCATCTGGGCATATATTGGGAAATAAGCTTGTGTTACATCCATAACATAGCCTGTCATCTATATTATCAACTCTGTCTCTGACTAACCATCTATTTAAATAATCCAATAAAAGACTAAATTTTCCTCAAGCTGGAATTAGAAATATATATCTTCATAAAGGTCATAGGATATGTTATAATTATAAATTTTAATTTACCAGAAAGAAAAATATAATCTTGTCTAAATTGCAATAGCCAAAGTATGGAAAGAGCCCAAATGTCCACCGATGGATGAATGGATAAAGAAGATGTGGTGTATATATACAATGGAGTATCGCTCGGCAATCAAAAAGAATGAAATCTTGCCATTTGCAGCAACGTGGATGGAACTAGAGGGTATTGTGCTAAGTGAAATTAGTCAGTCAGAGAAAGACAAATATCATATGACTTCACTTATATCTGGAATTTAAAATACAAAGAAGATGAACATAGGGGAAGGGAAACAAAAATGATATAAAAACAGGGAGGGGGACAAAACATAAGAGACTCTCAAATACAGAGAACAAACTGAGGGTTGCTGGAGACACTGTGGGTGGAGGGATGGGCTAAATGGGCAAGGGGCATTAAGGAGGACACTTGTTTGGATGAGCACTGGGTGTTATACACAGGGGATGAATCACTGGAATCTACTCCTCATAATCATTATTTCACTATATGCTAACTAACTTGGATGCAAATTAAAAATAAATTTAAAAAATAAGAATACAGATGCTTTATAAAATGCAAAAAATAATCTTATCTAATTTGAAATTAGAATATTTTGTATTATTCTTGAAATTAACATATGATAACACTTCCAGCTGTGGGTAAAAGCAGTTTCCCAAAGATCTCTAAACATCTTGTGCCCAAATGAATCAGTGTCTGTCCGGTTTGAGATCACCTTCTCTGAGGTTTTTCCATCACCAGGTGCCATCAAAGTGCCTCCAGCTATGGAGAATTGTTTCTTCTCCTCCCAGCACGGTGCCAACCCCATCTCGCCTCACATCCCATTCACTGTGGTGTGACTGTAAAAATGTGTATGCTTTATTTCAATGAACAGCTCAACATTTATATCCTATTTAGACAAAACCTAAGTGAATAGAAGTATAAGCACATGCAGATAAGTTGAGAGACAACGATCACCCTGTCCACACCTCAGTGCAGAGACTAAACATAAGTCATTTTGGGGAAAACATCGTGCAACTCAATATCTCACTGCCAGAATAGGAGATAAACCAAAGCCTCTCCAAGCAATAGTGCTCACATTTATTCAGTGAATCACCATCAAATAACAGTGCTCTTTGAAGAGCATGAAGAAACACTGATATGTTAAAGTTCATTATACAAACCAGAGAAAATTTTACCAGCAGAAAATATGATGTTTGCTATGTAAGATAATGTGCATGAAAATACACGCACACGCACACACACACACACAAGATACACATACACACTGCACATGAACTCTACTGGCAATTTCAAAAGTTTTCTTGTCTGGTTTTTGTTCGTATATTTTGTTCTTTCTAGAGGGAAACATATGAATAGCAGCAAGTATAAAAAGTTTAAGAAAAATATAGAAAAATAACATAAAACTGGGAGAGTTGTATCTATTTATTTTATAAAGTGAGGAAAAGATGGACATTATTTAATTTAGCAGTGAAGCATTTGAAAACATTTGAAAAAAGAGACTCAGAATAGCCTTATTACAAAGTACCAGCTCAAAGGAAAAACTGCTATGTATCAGGAAGATACATAGGGGAAGAAGAACAGAAAAGTGTAAATAGACATAAGGACACTCAGTGGATTAACAATAAAATTTGTATGGCATTCTACGGACTGAAAATGCATTTCCATGTACATTGCAGTTCTGATGTTTCCTCCATCTTATAGATGAGGAAACTGAGGCAAGGGAAGACATGTCTACCTATAGCTATAGTCGCTGCAGCAACCTCATAGCAGGTGGTGTTCTTAGAGCTGGCCCAATGGGGTATATCATCCATGTTAGGGTCTGACAGAAGCACAGGGTCCAGCTAAGCTCAAGACCCAGAAGGAGGAAGCTGACACTTGCTTTTATCTCTTCTCTTTCCAGGTGTTCTCAACTTGGTTCCAGGATCATATCTTGTGCCTAGACTCTCAAGTTTCAGTTCTCAAGTTCCTTCAAACTTCTGAAGTCCAGGTTTCCTTTTTCCTGTTCTGTTTGTTGTTGTTGTTGTTGTTGTTGTTGTTCTTTTTTTCAGGAGTACTTAGCTTTACAAGATCCCAAATTTTCACTTATGGTTGATTTCTATACAAAGGGAATGAATTTTAGTAACTAAAGAAAAATGGTTGTTTCAACAAATTTATCCTCGGTTTTCCAAATCCCAAGTGTTTTAGGTGAAGCCTTTGGCCAACTAATCTGCTTCAGTGTGGTGGGTTGGCAGCAGGACTCCCATGTGTCTTAGGACACAGAGCACTTTGTCCCATATCAGGGTTTGTGGTGCCCACCAGATAAGTGCACTGAAGCTCCCTTGGTAAAGAAACAAGTGAGGGAGTCTATGACCAAGGCCATTAGTACAGTTTGGAATTATGAGTTTTGTTTTGTTTGGAGTTGAAAGGTCAAATTAAGAGGCATACATACCCTGGTAGAAGATCTATCAACTGTATTCAGAAGGCCACAGCTTGTGGGAAGACGTCAAAAGGCAAATGCAACTAACTGAGGAATCTGTGCCCCTCATGTGGAACTCTGTCAGGCCGGCCAGACAACAGTACAGGTGTGGTGCTAGGTCAGAAGGCTACACAGATATGTGTGAAGTAGGGGGTAGACATTCATGTGTGGTTAGAACCTCAAGTCGCAGATGCTGGAGTTTTTGAGTGCTGGGGAAGTTCAATGTATTTGACCTGGACCTGAGAGTGGATCCAGGCCATTGTGGCCCTATGGAAGTGATCCTCAAACTCTTTGGTCTCACATCCCCTTTATGTTCAAATTTAATGAAGACCTTATGCTTGGTTTAGGTGGCTTATATTTGCTAACATGTACTGCATTTGAAATTAAAATTGAGTCATTTGTAAAATACTTTGTGAAATATTTATTTTTTCATTCATCAAGAATACAATGTATCAATTACATGTTAACATAAATAATGCATTTTTATGAAAAACAGCTATATTTCAAAGCATAAAATAGTGAAAAGGATGATATTTTGTATTTTGTAAATCTGTTTAATGTCTATCTTAATCGAGACAGCTAGATTCTTGTGTCTGTTTCTATATTCATCTACTGTGACAGCACACAGCATAAAGTCTCTGGAAAATGCCACTGTATATTAACAGAGAATGAGAGTGAAAAAGGAAATTAATGGTGGAGTATTATGAAGATAGATTTGGCCTTGTGAACCCCAGAAAGAGTTCTGTGGCCTCCCATGGGCACCCAAACTACATTTTGAGAATACTGTCTAGGGTTAAGCCTTCAATAGCATTCAACTGGCCATATTCAGTTATGACTATGAGTCTCTTTATGGGGTCTGGCTAATCTAAGAAAGTAACAGACCAAGGGAAAAATAGTAAATTTGGATATGAAAGACCAAGAACATGCTGAAAGTCCCAACACAGAAGGAGAGTCTTCATGGTGGAATAATAATGGAAAAGCTGGTAGGTAAGAGAAAAAGTAAACAAGAACTCTGACCCCAGGGCAGAGACTATCTCTCCTATGCCATATCTTTAAGTATCCATCTCCATCTGCGTGATTTCTGGTCTACAGAAGAGTTAGAGACTTGTAAGTGAATCCAGCCATTCAGGGTAACATCAAGGGCCTAAAATGATCTCCTAAGAGGAACTGTAATTACCTGGAAGTACTTTTAATATCTGCACATAAAAGTACTTCTCAAATTTGTAGTAAGACTATCAGTAGCACTAACGGAAGTAGTGGTTGCAAAGTTTAGGAAGTTATGTTTTTAACATCTATAATCACAATTTTATTTCCTATAGTAGTAAAAGTAATCATATTTAAAAAATTTTTTTAACATTTATTTATTTTTGAGACAGAGAGAGACAGAGCATGAATGGGGGAGGGGCAGAGAGAGAGGGAGACAGAATCGGAAGCAGGCTCCAGGCTCTGAGCCATCAGCCCAGAGCCGGACGCAGGTCTTGAACTCACGGACCGTGAGATCGTGACCTGGGCTGAAGTCGGACGCTTAACCGACTGAGCCACCCAGGCGCCCCAAAAGTAATCATATTTTTAATGTAATTATTTTAGTTCCTGGAGATAAAGTATGTACAAGATCTATAATGATAGCACTTTCCATATCTATAGTTATAGCTAGGATGTAGGATTGCTTTAGAAACAATAATACTTTCAAGATGTGTAATAGTGAATTGCTATATTGGTAGCCATGGTATGTGGGAAAGTCCCTAAGAAAATAAAGCATTATTTTTTAACATTGCTAATTAAATAATCTACTATGATATTAATAACTGTTGCTTTATTGGCCATGTGAGTGCCCCATATCACCAGTGCTGTCAGTTATGGTATCATGTCTTGTAACCCAAGAATAAGTTAGGTTACTTCAATAACTACACCTAAAACAATAGTATTTACAGAGCCTAATATGGTATTATCTGAGCTACCAAAATTATCTATGAAATCTCTAGCAAAGATGTATAACATATCTACAGTTTAATTGCTGGGACTACAGGAGTTATAATTTTCAAAACAGGAGTATATATTCTGGCTGCAAAAGAAGTATCCATGCCTTCTTTAATTACACTTATAAAAGTAGTCATGGATACATCTTTAGACATATCTGCAAAGTTTACAGTGCTCAGAATAGCCATATATGTAAAAGCTAATGTTAACATTTGTGAAAACTTACATAGCATAAGATCATGTATCTGTTCATTCATTTTTTATATCTGTAATACTTGTTTTTTTCAAGTTTATGTATTTATTTGGAGAGAGTATGTGTGTGTGTGTGCACATGTAAGAGTTGGGGAGTGGCAGAGAGAAAGGGGGAGAGAGAGAGAATCCTAAGCAGGCTCCACACTGTCCGCGCAGAGCCCAGTGCAGGGCTTGATCTCATGAAATGTGAGATCATGACCTAAGCTGAAATCAAGAGTCAGACTCTTAGCCAGCTGAACCACCCAGGTGCCCCTGTAATAGTTTTTTTTTAAAGAGATGTCCATAGTAACTGTCCTGCTTCAAGTAGTAATCATGGAACTAGAGTAGCATTTATGGTGTTTGCAATGTAGGTAGATACAGGAGTAGAAGCATCCATTGTTGTTCTATCAAGAATGGTAGTGTTTAAAGCATATATGGTACTATTTGTACTATCTGTGGTAGCATTAGTTGCAACATTAGGTAAATAACTAACTGCAGAGTTCGCTGTTACCTGATTGTGAGCTGCTGTGTCTAGAAGAACAGTCATTAATGTGTCTGAGGCTATTGTAGCATTTGGAATAGAAACATGGGTAGTGTTATATGGAACACTGTTAGAGTTATCTGCATCAGTAATATTTACTGCATGCCCTGTACCGTTCACAGTGTTGGTGGTGGTATTAGCTATTACACTAGTGCTAGGAGAATAAATATCTGTAGAAGAAGGAGTAGATGTTGTAGGAATAGTAATGCTAGTGCTATTCCCACCGGATATCATAAGGGAAGGAGAACTGGTAATAGGAGTGTGGTTGCCAGCACTAGCAACATCAGTACTTGTAAAAGAAGTCGTTAGCATAGCAAGAGCAGTGTTTGTATCATAAGTACTTACAGAAAAAGGAGTCCTAATAGGAAAACTGTTGTTAGTAGTATTAGCACCCGCATTCATAGGAGAAGCAGTGGGTGTAATTAAAACACTATTATTAATGGTAGTGGTATCAGTACTTATTGGGGAAAGAGTAGCAGTAATAAGAACACTAGTATTGGTGCTAGCATCAGTAGTATTTGTTGGGAAGGGGGTGGTTGTGATAGGATGAATACTACTACTATTAGCAGTAGTACTGGTAGCAGATGGTATAGTAGTATCAGGAATAGTAGTACTAGTTGTAACTTCAATAGTACTTGTAGGGAAAAGAGCTGCTGCAATGGGAAGAGTAGTAGTAGCATTAGCCGTAGTTATAGGGGAAGGTGTAGTGGTATCAGGATGGGTAGTACTAGTGGTAACTTCAGTAGTACTTGTTGGGAAAGGAGTGGTTGTGACAGGAAGAGTACTAGTGTTAGCAGTAGAAATACTTGTAGAGGATGGTATAGTGACATGAGAATAGGTAGCATTAGCTGTAGCTTCAGTAATACTTGTTGGGAAAGGAGTGGGAGTGATAGGAAGAGGAGTAGTACTAGCAGTCATACTTGTAGGGGTGGGTGTCGTGGTATCAGGATATGTAGTACTGGTTGTAAATTCAATAGTACTTGCTGGGAAAGCAGTGGTTGTGATAAGAAGAGTACTAGTGCTAGCATTCATAGTTAGAGGGGCAGGTGTAGTGGTATCAGGTCCAGAAGTACTAGTTGTAGCTTCACTAGCACTTGTTGGGAAAGGAGTGGTTGTAATAGGAAGCGTAGTATTAGAAATAGTACTTGTAGGGGAAGGTGTAATGGTATTAGTAATAGTAGTACTAGTTGTAAGTTCAATAGTACTTGTTTGCAAAGGAGTGGTACTTTCAATAGTACTTGTTTGCAAAGGACTAGTACTAGTGCTAGCAGTAGGGGTACTTGTAGAGGATGGTGTAATGGCATCAGAACTGGTAGTACTTGTCACTTCAATAGTACTTGTTGCGAAAGGAGTGGTTGTGATAGGCAGAGTACTAGTACTAGTAGCAGGAGTACTTGTAGAGGATGGCGTAGTGGCATCAAAACTGGTAGTACTCGTTGTCACTTCAATAGTACTTGTTGAGAAAGGAGTGGTTGTGATCGGCAGAGTACTAGTAATACTACTAGTAGTAGTGCTTGTAGGGGCAGGTGTGGTGGTATCAGCACCAGCAGTACTAGTTGTCCCTTCAATAGTACTTGTTTCGAAAGGAGTGGTTGTGATCGGCAGAGCACCAGTACTACTACTGGTAGTAGTACGTGTATGGGCAGGTGTGGTGGTATCAGGACCAGCAGTACTAGTTGTCACTTCAATAGTACTTGTTGGGAAAGGAGTGGTTGTGACAGGAAGAGTACTAGTACTACTACTAGTAGTAGTACTTGTAACAGCAGGTGTAGTGGTATTAGGACCAGCAGTACTAGTTGTCATTTCAATAGTACTTGTTGGGAAAGGAGTGGTTGTGATCGGCAGAGTACTAGTACTACTAGTAGTAGTGCTTGTAGGGGCAGGTGTGGTGGTATCAGCACCAGCAGTACTAGTTGTCCCTTCAATAGTACTTGTTGCAAAAGGAGTGGTTGTGATCGGCAGAGTACTACTGCTAGCAGTAGGGGTACTTGTAGAGGATGGTGTAGTGCTATTAGTAATAGTAGTACTTGTTGTACCTTCCATAGTATTTGTTGGGAAAGGAGTGGTTGTGACATGAAGAGTACTAGGACTACTACTAGTAGTAGTACTTGTAGCAGCAGGTGTAGTGGTATCAGGACCAGCAGTACTAGTTGTCACTTCAATAGTACTTGTTGGGAAAGGAGTGGTTGTGATTGGCAGAGTACTAGTACTAGTAGTAGTGCTTGGAGGGGCAGGTGTGGTGGTATCAGCACCAGCAGTACTAGTTATCCCTTCAATAGTACTTGTTGCGAAAGGAGTGGTTGTGATAGGCAGAGTACTAGTACTAGCAGCAGGAGTACTTGTAGAGGATGGCGTAGTGGCATCAGAACTGGTAGTACTCGTTGTCACTTCAATAGTACTTGTTGAGAAAGGAGTGGTTGTGATCGGCAGAGTACTAGTAATACTACTAGTAGTAGTGCTTGGAGGGGCAGGTGTGGTGGTATCAGCACCAGCAGTACTAGTTGTCCCTTCAATAGTACTTGTTGCAAAAGGAGTGGTTGTGATCGGCAGAGTACTAGTGCTAGCAGTAGGGGTACTTGTAGAGGATGGTGTAGTGCTATTAGTAATAGTAGTGCTTGTTGTACCTTCCATAGTACTTGTTGGGAAAGGAGTGGTTGTGACAGGAAGAGTACTAGGACTACTACTAGTAGTAGTACTTGTAGCAGCAGGTGTAGTGGTATCAGGACCAGCGGTACTAGTTGTCACTTCAATAGTACTTGTTGGGAAAGGAGTGGTTGTGATAGGCAGAGTACTAGGACTAGCAGCAGAGGTACTTGTAGAGGATGGTGTAGTGGGATCAGAACTGGTAGCACTAGTTGTCATTTCAATAGTACTTGTTGAGAAAGGAGTGGTTGTGATAGGAAGAGTCGTAGTAGTACTCGCAGAACTAGTGATAACAGTTTCAAAAGTGGTAGCCTTAGTCGTAACTGTAGAAGGATGTAGAGACTCTGTCGGGAAGGTACTTGTCATAGGTGTAGTGGAAATTATAGGGCCACCGTATATCCAGGTAACCTCAGTTAGTTTTTCCAGGTTGATAATCTTGTCAGTCAATTGAATTGTTAGTATCTGCCAGAAAATAAGAGATAAAGTTGGTGTTTCAGAACTACTTAAACATTATATTTAAGGCATATTTCAAATTATAATTTAACAAAAACAGATGTATTCATTCTTTTTCCAGAGAGTAATAAAAGGATATAGATTCCTTTCCAGGTCACTGATTCCAGACAGATAAACAGAAGGATGTGTTGTGTACATGATCCCTGTGCTGGAAATCTGTGTCTTTCCACTTCATCAGGCCAAACCACATTGCTTTCAAGTATTCGAGGCTTTGATAAAAACCAACATGTATTAAAATCTCGTTGCTTTGCCACTAGATTTTAACTTTCCCAAAGGCAGGCTGGTTTCATGTTTCACCATCCCCAATGCTGAGTATAAGTGCCTGGCATATAATAGGCATCTGATATGCTACTAAGTTTCCTAAAAAGAAGGTGTTGAGAAATTTTCTGCATCAGTCTTAACCAGGGTGGTCTTGAACACAATAGTCCAGGAAAAATGTGTTGAAGTAGATAATTAGAAAGGACTAGAGAGAGAGAAGCTATCTGAGTGTTCAGAGGGGCGTTTTCCAAAATCCAGATATTAGGTCACTCTTTCACTGCTTGGAAAACAGGAATTATACTTACCTATTTTCCCTTCTGAATGATCCCACCTAAGAGTCACTAGTTCATACTTAGGACAGGTCTAGTGTTCTAACGTGGGATACCTTTCCCTCTGTGGTTACTCTTGGTACACCTCTGCTGGTAATTTGTCTTCCACATAGGCATCTCCTACAGCAGACCCTGCTAGAGGGTCTAGTAGCATCTGCTATTTATGTCACTCCGTTTTGTTAACCAAATAATTTTACCTCACATCACAGGTGGGACATATTCACTTTGATGATGACCACAGTTTACTGCCAATTTTCACCAACCTCAAGATCTATTAATCTGACCAGGGGTTAATTTCCCTGGGAGTAATTTCAGGAAGAAGGGAGAAAATCTCCAACAATTTTTATGCGATCACTCTTCTTTTGTTTTAGCCTCTGTCACAGAAGCAAATAAATTTTGTGATGCTAGCCCGAGAGGCTAACTTTACTTAACACATAGCACCATTTCTGGGAAACACATGGAAAGGATTTCATCAGACTACTAAACATTGATCCCTGGACTACATTGGGAAGACTGCCGATGTTGCACATTTCACAACAGGATTCGATACTCACAATTTTTCATGAACATACTATTGGACATATCTCTATAGCCTTTCAAATAGAAGCACATAAAAGAATGATAATAGTGGTGACAATTTGGCAGAATAATAAATTTAACTTATAATATGATAATATTCCTTTGAGACATACCTGATTGTAAGGGTCACTCTTGAAATTCTTCTCCATGAATTGCTTGTTGTCATAAGTAAAAGTGACTTGTGTCACATAAGTAGAGTTTACCCCCCAGATTTTAATATATCCAACTTTCAGTGGATTTGAGTCACTCAAATACTTATTGTGCATGGTTTGGATTTGCAATATGTTCTATAAAGAATATGTAAAAAGAAAAAAAATACTTAATACGTCTGCTGATAGACTATACTTCACTTTAAAATGTTAAGAAACCTCAAATTAGTATTGTTGTGCTGGTTTGCTGTTTTAATTCTTAAACACCTCATGAAGAAACACTTCCTGAGTACCTGCTACAACAAATTTGATAATGCCAACATTATGAAAGTTATTTTACCTATACTGTTACTAATTCTTATAAGGATCTTGAAAAGAAAGCATCATTATCTCAGTTTTACAGATGAGGAAACAGGCTCTGGGAGTGAAGTGAGCAGCTAAATTATATAGATACGTTTGGAATCATGATGGGGCTCTGAGCATTGTACTGTGTGAGTTAACACAGGGTGAACAAAGAATTATGGCAAACAGTCCCTAGACTAAGGACAGTTTGCAACAAATATAGGGACTTGACTAAATCATAACTTGATTAAGCATCAACACAAGGGTTAAACCAATGTGAGATAAGTGGCAATGTAGAGCATGATTAAGGCCTAAATGAAAAAAAAAAAAAAAGAAGGGAGAGGGAAACAAACCACAAGAGACCCTTAACAACAGAGAACAAACTGAGGGTTGATGGAGGGAAGTAGGTGAGGAGTGGGCTAGATGGTGATTGGGCATTCAGGAAGGCACTTGTTGGGATGAGCACTGGGTGTTATATGTTAAGTGATGAATCACTAAATTCTACTCCTGAAACCAATATTGCACTATATGTTAACAAGCTAAAGTTTAAATTAAAAAAAAAGAAAATCATAGTGAATATTTGTCATGGGTGTTGAGAGAAAGGAGAAATCACTGTGGAATAGGGTGGTCAAGAGAGGACTTAGGAAGGACATGGAACTTCAGGAAGCCTGGAAGGATGGATGGAGTTAGAAAGGTGAAATGAGAAAGGGAATGGGGGCAGGGACACGTTGAAGAAAGGCACATTCATTGAGTGCGAGAGCACGGTAGCTGGTGCTGAGCCAACAGGAATAAGACTGGTTACAATGTAAGATAGGATAATGAAGATTTTATACAATAAATCAAGGGGATAGTGGCAATAGAATGATGGTATAAACTCCTTAACTGGCAACAGTAGAAAGAAAAAAAAATATGTTCAATTGTCTTTATGGAGAATTTAATAAGACTTTGAGACTGATTGCACAAGCAGAATCAAGGGGAAATTAAGACAAATGGATAGAACTTGAAGTAAATGGGTGTGCTGAAGCCAGTTGGCACTTACTGATTCGAGAGACCCTACCGTTAAGTTGCCTAGAATTTTGCAGGCCAGTTGATAGCTTGAAATTGGCTAAAATGGTGGGAGTACTTACACCACAGGAATTAGCAAATGCTACAAATCAGCCCCACGCCCGCATAACCCCGTACCAGCCAGCACACCATTGGTAATTTTTTTTTAAGTTTATTTATTTATTTTTGAGAGCGAGCGAGCATGGGGGGGAGGGGCAGAGAGAAAGGGAGACAGAGAATCCCAAGCAGACTCCGTGCTGTCAGCACAGAGCCCAACGTGGGACTCGAACTCATGAACCGTGAGATCATGACCTGAGCTCAAATCAAGAGTCAGAGGCTTAACTGACTGAACAGGCACCCCTGAACACCACTGATAATTACCCACAGGGAAAGTTAGAAGCATTATTTCATTTCAAGCCACTGATCCTTAGAAAAAATTCCATCAAGTGTCACAGAGAAATACAAATTTATTTATCCCTTGTTTAGAATAACAGGAGAATGGAATATTAGAGTTAGAAACTATTTACAGGCGTTTTATCATCAAGAAACACATATTAAACAGGAGAAGTGCCTTCCCTAGGTTAAATAACTAGTTAGCAGTAGAAATAGAACTAAAATCCAGGGCTTCTAAATCAATGTGAGCCATATATGTAATTTTTAATGTTCTCATAGCCACATATTTTTAAAGTAAGAAGAAATAGGAGAAATTGATTTAAAAATACATTTTATTTAACCCAATATATCCCAAATGTTATTATTTTTAACATTTATTCAATATAAAAATATTAATGAGGTATTTTACAATCTTTCAAATATTTCAAGTTAAGATGGTCACATTTCTAGTGCTCAATGGTCACATGTGGCTAGTAGCTATCATATTGGCTAATGCAGCTCTAATAAGATATTCTCTCAGTCCTGGGTACCATGTTTTAACAGGAATCTAGACTAATTGTGGTCGAAACAGAATAATCAGATCTGGAAACCCATAGAAGCACAAAACAGGAGAAGTGTGAAGTTTGCCTGCAGATGTATAATTCCGAGAGAAGACAGAGAGTATACACAATGGACATCTTCAAATCCCTGAAGCAGTATTATGTATAAAAGACAATAGATTTGTGTTATACTATTCCTTAAATGCAAATAGGTAAAAATTATAGAGAAGCAAATTCCAGGTCTGACATAGAATGATCATTTAACATGCCTGGTAGATTGGTTGTATTAATTTCTCTAATTATTCACCCTTCCCTATTCATACCCTTTTCTATGTAATTTTGGCAATGCCCTCTCTCTGGATGGGGCGTTCTATTCCACCTTTGTCTTTGAGCTTGGCCATGTAACTCTCCCTCGCTAATAGGACAGTAGTCAACTTGCTGCAAATTGGAGATTTTAAAAAGTGCTCAAGCATTTCCACTACTGTTTTTGCCCTCTTCTGAGGTCATGAAAAGGTCATGCCCAGACCTGCCCATAAGGTCATCCTAGGCCATCGAAGAGCCAGCTGACAGGTATGAGTGAGCACAGCCAGGATCACCCTAGTAGCCTAACAGTTCCGCAACTGAGCGCAGATGCGTGTGAGCCAGACAAGATCAGGCAGGTCCAGCCCATAACATCTGACCAGAACTTCCGAACACTACAAACTCATGAGCTAAATAAGTATGTATTGTTACGTACTGCTGAAGTTTTGAGGTTGTTTGTTACACACCATTGTTATGCAATAGATAACTGATCTAGCATTTATCCTGCAAAATATTATTAGCCAAGAAATGCTGTTTCATCCCCAGAAAACATGTTGTACATTTAAGGACTCATTTTGTAACCAGCATTATATGAATTACAAGCATCTTTTTAGAGAATGATGGCATATTGGGTAATTGTCAAAACAAGGACTATCCTCATATTAGTTATCGACAGACCCAATTTATAAATATAAAGGCAGGAAGTTCCTCCTACTAAGAGGCAGAGTATTATTTCAATACAGTTAACTGATAACGCTTAACCTGCAGCTGACTGGGAATGGATTTATAAAATTCAATAAAAATAGTCTTACCTGAGCTGCTATAAAGTTTGCCAAGAAATACTTTCCATTTTCATAGGTATCTGCAAGTAAGAAAAAAAGAGTAAGTGACTAGTCGTTGCTTCAACTATAGCAGATAATGTTGCATTTAGTCAACGGGGTCACAGTCACTGATCAGGATAATCATGACCTCTCTGAGGAACACTAAGGATAGTAGCCAAGGGACTATTTCACCCCAGGGTAGCATGGGGATGTACAGATAAGAGGATGTTTCAAGTATGGGTCAAGTGGTTATAAAAAGTGGTTATAAAAGTAGAAAATCTTGGTTGAACTCAGGATAGATACCCCAGATGAGGAAACATGGAGGCTAGTGATCGCTTTTTTCTGTGCTGAAATAGCAAGCATGTAGCCATGAGAGTTGACACGGCTATGATGATAAAGGCTCAAAGCAGAGGACAGTGGTGAGGAATTCAGGCTTTCAAGTCAGATTGGCATGGATTCAAATCCCTGCTCTTATACTTAGTTGTTGTACAAGCTCAGGCAAGTAACTTAACATTCTGTCACCTGTAAAATGGAGATAATAATAGTACCTAGTTCATGGCATGCTGCATGAGCAGAATAAGTGCTCAAAATGTATTGTTCACTATCATTATCTGCATCTTCATTATTCTTCTCTCCCTACTCTTAGATCATCCCACCACAGTGCTCTAGGTCACAAGCCCTCCTGCCTCTACAAAACTTACTCCATCAGTTCTTCCCCAGACCCTCTCTGCTCCTCCAGGCTCCAATTAGGCTCCAAAGTACTCCATTCTGACAAACCCTTTTACTTGACTCTATATCAAGCAACCGCATCTCCACATCTCCTTTTTAGTGCCATCTTATCTCAAAAAAGGTAGCCTCTGTTTGTTATGTCTGTGTACTCAACTCATAATTCAGTCCAACATCTCCTACACTTCAGTTCCTATGTTTTTTTTTTACTGATTCTGATCTTTTCAGAGTCACCAGTGACACAGTATATTAAATCTAAATATCTCTTCACAATATTCAGGTTTTTACACCTTTCCCCACACATCCCCTCCTTGAAATCATCCTTAGTAGAGGTCTACTTTACTCATTCTTCTCATGTGGCTTCTGTAACTCCTATTTCTTAAAAGACAGTTTCATTTCATGTTTTGTTCTTGCCCTTATACATCTTTTAATTAACAGTCATGCCACCATAAGCAACAATTATCTAGCCCCAAATGTTAGTACTACCAAGGTTGAAGGAATCTGCTCAAAAAAAAAATGCACTTTCTTAAAAAAGAAGAAAGTTGGAGAACTCTTGCTTCCTGATTTCAAAATTTACTCAAAGCAACTGTAATCAAGACTGTAGTACTGGCATGAGAATAAATATAGTATATGTATATATAAATATATGTAACTGTGTATATGTATATGTAAATATATATAATAATATAAATATATAGTAATAAATATAGTATGTGTATATAAGTATATGTAACTATGTGTATATGTATATGTAAATACATACAGTAATATGATGAAGATTTATTTCTGTGTCCATAATTCTATTTATATTTAATATGTATAATATAAATATATGCATATATATATAAAATATGCATACACCTTCATATTTAAAATCAGTTGATTTTCATTAAGGGTGCCAAAACAATTCATGATGAAGAATAGTCTTTTCACATATTATGCTGGGACAACTGGATAGCCACATGCAAGGTAATGAACTTGGATTCTACCTCACACCATATACACAGATCAACACAAAATGGATCAAAGATCTAAATGTGAGAGCTTAAACTCTTAAAATTCTTTTTTTTAATGTTTATTTTTGAGAGTGGGGGAGGGGCAGAGAGCTAGAGGGAGACAGAAGATCCCAAGCGGGCTCTGGCTGAGAGCAGAAAGTCTCATGCAGGGCTTGAATCCTGAACTGTGACATCATGACCTGAGCCAAAGTCTGATGCTTAACCAACTGAGTCATCCAGGTGTCCCCTAAACTATTTAACTCTTAGAAGAAAACAAGGGTAAATCTTTTTGATCTTGGATTTGGCAATAGTTTCTTAGTATACCACAAAGAGCACAAGCAACAAAAAAATAAATTTGACTTCATCAAAATGAAAACCTTTTGTGCTTCAAAAGGACACTACAAAGTGAAAAGACAATCCACTGGATGAGAGAAAATATTTGCAAATCATATGTCTAATAAGGGACTTGTATCTAGAATGTTGTTTATAAAGACATTTACAATTCAGTAATAAAAAGACAATCTATTGTAAAAATTGACACAGGATATTAATAGACATTTCTCCAAAGAAGATATGTGAATGGCTAGTAAGTACATGAAAAGATGTTCAATGGCATTAGTGATTAGGGAAATGCAAATCAACCAAAACCACAATGACATATTACTTCACACCCACGAAGACGACTAGACTCAAAAAGACAATAAGTGTTGACAAGGATGTGGAGAAACTGGACCCTAATGCACTGCTGAAGGAAAGTAAAATGGTGCAGCCTCTTTGGAAAAGAATCTGGGAGTTTCCAAAAAAGTAAACATAGACTTACTGTATAGCCTAGAAATTCCACTACTAGGTATGTACCCAAGAGAATTGAAAAAAAAGTAGGTCTATACAAAAACTTGCACACAGATGTTCATAGCAGCATTTTTCCTAATAGTGAAAAAGTAGAAACAACACAAACGTCTACCAACTGATAAATGGATGTGTAAAATGTGGTATTTTCATCCAAAGTTTTATTATTCAGCCATATAAAAGAAATGAAGTATAGATACATGCTATGACATGGTGGAACCTTAAAAACATTCTGCTAAGTGAAAGAAACCAGTAACAAAAGGCCACATTTATTCAATTTATATGATTCCATGATTCCATTTATAGGGAATATCTAGCATACACAGATGTATAGCGACAGATCAGTAAATGCCTAGGACTGCATTTCCTGGGGCTGGAAAGAATGGGGGCAGGGTAAGGAAGGATTGAAGGGTGGTATTTAAAAGGTGGAGGGCTTATTTGGCGGGTAAGTAAATTGTTCTAAAATTGCTTGTGTAATTGTTATACAACTTAGTGAATATACTAAAACCACTGAATTGTACACTTTAAATGGGTAAATTACACACTGTGTGAATTATATCTCAATAAAGCCGTTACCAAAAAAAGTTGAAGGCCCAAGAACAACAAAAAAAGGGTATTACTTTTTTTTACAAAAATATATATATTATTTAAAATTTATGTTAATGTTTATTTTTGAGAGAAAGAGAGAGAGTGCACGTGAGCTGGGGAGGGGCAGAGAGAGAGAGAGGCACAGAATCTGAAGCAGATGTCAGGTTCTGAGCTGTCAGCACAGAGTCTGACATGGGGCTCGAACACACAAACTGTGAGATCATGACCTGAGCCAAAGTCAGATGCTTAACTGACCGAGCCACCCAGGTGCCCCTAAAAATATATATTAAAAAAAAAAATCTGGGGCGCCTGGGTGGCGCAGTCGGTTAAGCGTCCGACTTCAGCCAGGTCACGATCTCGCGGTCCGTGAGTTCGAGCCCCGCGTCAGGCTCTGGGCTGATGGCTCAGAGCCTGGAGCCTGTTTCTGATTCTGTGTCTCCCTCTCTCTCTGCCCCTCCCCCGTTCATGCTCTGTCTCTCTCTGTCCTAAAAATAAATAAACATTGAAAAAAAAATTAAAAAAAAAAATCTTCTACCAGATGAATCCAATCCAGTGTATCATTTCTATTTGTCATAACACTCCCAGGCCTATCACTCTGTGGGTCCCTCAGTCTTTCTGGCATCACACCCATATTTCCAAATCCCTGCTCCACCAGGAGGCTCCACAGGCATCTCAAAATCCAAGTGTGCAAAGTTAATCTCATTATCTCTCATCATTCTCTAAACTGACTTTATTTCCCATGTTCCATACCGTGATAATGGAATTGCTCCCTGCCCAATCACCCAAGCATACAGCTGGCATGCAAATAGTTGGCAGTGACCTTGGCAAGAGGGCACTGATACAGTGTTGAATACCTCGTCACAGCAACTAACTCCTTTTGCTGAAATTTGTCACTCACCAAACAAATCCTTGATTAAAATTTCATCCTTCACATAGGTTTAAGATTGGGAATATTCTAGGTCATTAATAAATACAGTTCTTAAATTTAAAAATGCATTGTAGCATATTATTCTCTTACAAGGTTCAAGTCTGCAACTCTCTCTCTTTTCTTTTTTTTAACAGAGAAAGAGCTCGTGCAAGCAGTGGGGAGGGGCAGAGGGAGAAAGAATCTTAAGCAGACTCCACACTCGGGGTCTGACATGGGGCTCGAACCCATGACCCTGGGATCGTGACCTGAGCCAAAATCAAGAGAGGGGTGCTCAATGGAATGAGCCACCCAGGTGCCTTAAGCCTGTAACTCTCTTAAAATCTAGTAGGTACTTGGTTAATCTCCTTTCTCTGACTTATGGACTTTCTGTGGTCACATTAACCACACTGATTTGAATGTAATGCATCTTAAAGGCTTATCCTGGAATTTTATTTACCTTGTATATTAATGATATGTTTTATTCAGTATCCATGTGCCAGGAATTCTCTCTACACATTAAATCATTTTGTCTGAATAAAAAAATCTATATGATAAGCAGAGGTTTCTAGATGTTAAAGATGAGAAAATGCTGGCAAAGAAATGTTAGGCATCTTTCCAAAAGACATACAACCAATTGGGGCGCCTGGGTGGCTCAGTCTGTTAAGTGTCCGACTTAGGCTCAGGTCATGATCTCATGGTTTGTGAGTCAGGCCCTATGCTGACAGCTCAGAGGCTGGAAACTGCTTCGGATTCTCTGTCTTCCTCTCTCTCTGCCCCTCCCCAACTCACACTCTGTCTCTCTCTGTCTCTCTCTCTCAAAAATAAACATTAAAAAAAAAAAAAAGACACACAACCTGTAAATGATTGAAATGGTATCTGAATCCAGATCTATGGAATGCCACATTCCACGTTCCTCTCCATGGAGTTTACTTATCACATTGAACTTTACAGAACTAATCAAAGACTAAATTGAACTTTGGAAAAGAGTAATCTAATTCTTTCATATTCCTCTCTTTAGCCAGGTTCCACCTCTAAATGAGCAACTGAGTCATTTGAAAAACAGCTCTTTATATACTATATTAAATGAGTATGAGGCTATAAGAAGTATCCATTTACTGAGAAGACATTTAAAGTGCCATCTGCAATATTATCAAAACCTTGGAAATACTTGCGATATATTTAACGAAATATGTGTAAGACCCATGCACTGAAAACTACAAAACAGTGAGATAAACAGGCCAACGTAATTAAAAGTGATAGGTAGACATCCCCAATTGATTTATAGAATCAGTGTAATTGCAGGCAAAAATTCTAGCAAGTTTTTGTTAATTATTACTTGTTAACACAATTTTGAACCCACATTAGTTAACGCAGCGTGACATTGGCATAAGTATAAACGTACAGATCCGTGAAACAGAATAATCCAAAGATAGACTTTCAGCCATACATGACCTATTCACAGCTGATAAAAGTGTCAAGATAATATAACAGGGGAAAGGCTCTGGATCAAATAGAAACACTCGCGGGGGGTGGGGGAGAGAATGAGCCTTCACCATTATGTACAGACAGAATGTAATACAAAATAGCTGAAAGTCCTACATGTAAAAGCTAAAACTGTAAATCTTCAAAAATATAGGAGGGAGAAAAATCTCTGTAACCCTGAGTTAGACCAAGTGATGTTGCGGCGTATAATTTGTATTTGGTCTTCTTCTGGCACAGAACTCTTAAAACCCTTGGATTTTTTCCTAACTGATGAAAACAAAGTATCTTTTGTCATGTTAAGGAGGTGACTTTTGGAATGCACCTCAGGGTCTTGGCTGGTTGCCAGGAGAACCAACCCTGTTATTTGAGGGCTGGAACTTCCAGCCCCACCATGAGACCCTTGCAAGGGCAGAGGAGCCAGAAATGGTATCAGTCGCCAATGGCCAATAATGTAGCCAATGATGCCAAGATAACGAAGCCTCCTTAAAACCCCAGAAGGATGGGGCTTGGAGAGCTTCCGTACTGGTGAGCATGTAGAGATCTGGGAAAAATGCTGCCTCTGGAGAGGGCATGGAAGCTCTGAGCCCCTTCCCACATACTTTGCCCTATGCATTTCTTCCACTTGCTGTTCCTGGCTTATATTCTTTGATAATAGTCTAGTAATCTAGTAAGTAAAATGTTTCCCTAAATTCTGGGAGCTGCTCTAGCAAGTTAACTGAAACTGAGAAGGAGGTTGTGGGAACTTCTGATTTACAGCCAGTTGGTCTGAAGGATAGGTAACAGTGGACTTGAAAGTGGTGTCTGAATCCCAAGCAGGAGTTGTTGGAACTTCCAATCTGGAGTGGGAGGAATGTGAAGTGGGAGAGGGAGGAGGAGGCAGTTTTATGGGACTGAGCACTTAACCTATGGGATCAGATGCTATTTCCAGGTAGATAGTGTAGGATTTGTGTTGAGTTGAAGGACACTAGTTAATGTCCCAGAATTACTAGTTGGCATGGGGGAAACACTCCTCCCACATGTTAGAATTGGTACCAGAATACATTTTAGGCCAAGACGCAAGAAGTACAGATCTTTTCGTCAAGAAAAGCATGAACAAAATGGACTTTTATAAAAATTAAAGTTTGTTTTTTGCAAGATGCTATAGAAGAATTGTATAGGTGAGTTATAGACAGGGCAATGCAAATTGTATCTGATAGAAGGCTGGTATACATAACTCTTATAATAAATATAATAAATAGCTTAATAATAAAAAGATAACCCAATAAAAAATAGGCAAAGGACTTGAAATGATACCTCAATAAGAAGATATACAAAGAGCCAATAAACATAAGATGTTCAATGTCAAGGAAATGCAAATTAAGTCCAGGCAGAGATGCACTATGTACCACTAAAATAGTTAAAATTAAAAAATTTTGTAATGTTTATTTATTTTTGAGAGAGAGAGAGAGAGAGAGAGAGAGAGCGAGCATGAGCAGGGGAGGGGCAGAGAGAGAGGGGGACACAGAATCTGAAACAGCTCCAGGCTCTGAGCTGTCAGCACAGAGCCCAATGTGGGACTTGAACCCACAACCATGAGAGCATGACCGAAGTTGGAAGCTTAACCAACTGAGCTACCCAGGTGCCCCCAAAAGAGTTAAGATTTTAAAAACTGACAATACCAAGTGTTAGTGAAGATGTGGGAAATTGGAACCCTGAAATATTGCCGTTAGTAAGGGGGAGTAGTATAGCCATTTTAGAAAATAATAGGGCTGTTTCTTCAAAAGTTAAATATATGCTTATCACACGGCCCAGCCAGGCAATTTCACTTCCAGGTTTTTACCCAAAGAAAATGCAAACATAGGATTACAAAATGACTTATACTCAAATAATCATGGCAGTTTTACGCATAACGGTAAAAAACATAAAACAACTTAAATATTCACCAATTAGTAAATGGATAAACAAATTCTGGTATACCCATACAATGGAATGTTATTCAGGAATCAAAAAGGTAATAAGCTACTTTTACATGCCACAATATGGCAAAACATTTTGTGACCACACATCATTTTGCTAAGTGAAGGAAACTAAGCACAAAAAGAATAAGCCCTGTATAATTCTATTTACGTAAAACCTAGAGAAGACAGATCTAATCTATAGTGACAGAAGGCATATCAGTGATTGCAGGGCCTGGAACTGGAGGTTGGGAGTGGGCGGGGGTGAGGGGGAAGTTCACTGGAAAGATGCAAATGGGTCTTGAAATTACAAGTTATGAAAATGTTCTGTATCTTGACTTTGGTAGTGGCAATACAACTGTATATATTTGTCAAAACTCATTTAACTGTATACGTGGGATGGATACATTTTGTGTAAATACACCTCAGTCAAGTTGATTAAAAAATTTCACTTCTAGGAATCTACCCTATGGAAATAATATGACATACAAAGGTTAATCCTCGATGTTGTTGGTTAACAATGAAAACAGAAAACATCCTGTATCCTATATAGAGAGCAATTATAGAAAGTGAGATAAATTGTAGCATATCCTTTTATTGGAATATGGCAATCATAATGGTGTTTGTGAAAAGTATATGATAACATCTAGACATATTTCTGTCATTATTTTAAGTGCAAAGAAACAGGATTCAGAAATTAAATATGCAGTATGTTTTCAGCGATATAAAAATTATACATTTTCTTACGTCACATGAAAGCATATAGAAGACTATAGCAAAATATATATATAAAAGAATATATATAAAAGAAATATATAAAATAATACAGCAAAAATATTACTTTTTTCTAGTTTTCTGTCTTTAAAATATTTTCTTTAATGACAATATATTACCCTCATAATGAAGAAAAAAAAGGAGGATATTATTACTGAAAAACAAACCATAATTTCATAAACTGTGACCCGCTGCAAGATTAGAATGTTCTAGTCTACAGTAATAAGGAATGGAAAATGGGCATCAGTTGGTAACAGCGTGTCAGTATGTCTACAGAAACGTCTAAGGAAGAGGATGCTCTGATTATATTGACAAACCCTAATTATCTAAGGTAGCACTGTCATATCCCTCGATTGGAGAAAGAAGGCATGCAAAGTAATATTTCATTGATATAAGCATTTTTTTGACAGTACTTAATACCCTACTTCTGAAACACCAAGAAATTTTCTGAGCTCTAATTTGTCTCCTCAGTGAACCCACTTAGGAGGAAAAGGGTGTCTGGTTACAGATGGCTGGTCCAAATAACAAAGCCAAGTCTGTGACCCACTGAGAATGGATGATATTTGCATCCACACTTTTATCAGAGCAAGGCAGTTAGTTATACAGAGATAGATCACTCCTGGCTGACTCCATAACATCACGTTGTTGAACCTCAAAGCTGGGGACCATACACTGTTCTACAGTAATTACAATGTAATATAAAGAGCAGGAAAAATTGCAAGCATTCTCCCAACACATTCGCTTTACTAACAGTGGCAGAAACAGGTTTAGAGAAACATTTCCAGTTCATGCCAATTCTATCCTGAGCTATGATTTTTCTGCATGCTGTAGGGGGAGCCTGGAAAGCTCATACTTACCAATGCTTTGTCCATCATCCCAGAATATCTGACCTTCAGCTTTCCCATTGTCATCCAAAGCAACAATCAATCCCATAAATTTTTGTCGACTGTGGAAAAAAAGGAGTTTTTTTTTCTCTAGATTATAGGTTGTAAGAATGAAGGAGAGATGCTGTTGAAAATATTACTCAACCAAATCAAAAAACTTAATACATTAAAATTGCACATAAAGTTCTAAAAATAGGTAAAATGAGGTAAAATACAAGATACTTAAAAGCTAATAGAAAAAAACAAATTTAATGAAACATGGTATAACTTCAACTTTCAAAAATCAAAAATAGTTCATAATTAAAAATGTATCTTCTTTACAAAAGAGCTTATTGCATGTTGCTTACATATTAAAGTTTCCTAGATAGTTTAAAAAAGAATTTTGTGGGGCACCTGGGTAGCTCAGTCGGTTAAGCATCCAACTTCAGCTCAGGTCGTGATCTCACAGTTTGTGGGTTCGAGCCCCATGTTGGGCTCTGTGCTGACAGCATGGAGCCTAGAGCCTGCTTCAGATTCTCTGTCTCCCTCTCTCTGTGCCCTTACCCCACTCATTCTCTCTCTCTCTCCTTCTCTCTCTCTCTCTCTCTCTCAAAAATAAACATTAAGAAAAAAATTTTGTTTTTGAAAATTTTACACATAAATGTATATTATATAACATATGAAAACATAAATACCATTAAAATGAGATGTACTTAGATATATATCTATGTAAATATATTTTGCAAATAGAAATGGATTACATCTCAAAGGATGTATATACAAACTAATTTTCATTAAGTGCAGTCATATTTAAATTATTTTAATAAAAGAAAATATTTGTTTGAAATTTTGAGGTGGTTTTCTTATAGTAGAGACTTATAAATAATTATGGTAAATAAACACCAAATATGTATAATCAATGTCTTTTAATTTGAATACATCTCAAAATATTTAATTTCTTAAAGATTTAATTTTTTTTAAGTTTATTTATTTATTTGGAGGGAGAGAAAGAGGGTGCATGCGTGCGCACACACAAGCAGAGGAGAGACAGGGAGACAGAGGGAGAGAGAAGATCCCAAGCAGGCTGCGTTGTAGGTGCAGAGCCCAATCCAACAAACCACGAGACCAGGACCTGAGCCAAAATCAAGAGTCAGATGCTCAGCCGACTGAGTCACCCACACACCCCTTAAAGATTTCATTTGTAGTAATGAATATGAACTTGTTACTCATGATCTTTGTGTGAATTAAAAATAGACACTTAAAAATGAAATATTCATACTCCACTTTCACACATATTATAAGTAATAGGATAAGATGTGAATTCCTTAGGAAGAAAACCACCCAACAACCCTTCAGTAGCTTCCAGATTGCTATAGAATAAAATGCAAAGTACTTGTCCTGGCATTTACAGCCCTCCAGGATCTGGTCCTAACCTGCTTGAACTTTATTTCTTTCATCTCTCTCCCTTATCTTTGCTCCAATTAAACTGAATGGTTTACTCTTCCCCAAACCAAACTCACTTTTCACCTTTGGTTCTTTAATACTCCCAGAATATGTCTTTTCCTGTCTTCATGTTTTCAAATCCTACTTTTTATTCAACGCTCAGCCCAAAGCTGTCTTTCATGTTAAACCATGATTTACACCACAAGGTGGAGCTAACTTCTTCCCTTTTGAATGGTTCTTGGTCTTTTTATCTCTGCCTCTCTTAACATAACGTGTTCTCCTTAATTTAACACACACACACACACACACAAATAAAAACATAACTACATAAATATAAGTATACAATCTCTCCTGAGTTGACCAAAGTAGACCTTGGAAGGAGTACTGAATCATCCTTGGGTTGCCATCAAATCAAAGAGCTCATTAATATTCCCAACTTTTGTAGTAGTGTGGAAAGAGGCACACACTACTGCCTTCAAGGAAATTTTTGCCCCAGGCCTTGGACACAGAGCTACAGTAAAAGTTCTCCCCAGGACTGATGGTATGAATGAATGCACCCTCCCCCAGATTCCACTCAGAAGGCATTTACAGAATTGAATCAATGAAATGTCTGTTATTTGGTTTATTTATCCACAGAGCCCTGGTTAAAGTGGTCAGCCCCCTGTGAGGCTACCTCATTATGACAAAGTGAGGCCAGCAACACCTTTGCTCCTCCTTACCTGGCCTGAGTGTTCATTGCAGGCTCTTGCCAAGGCAGGATGTAGCCTCCTCTGATATGAAGGTTGATGTGGTCAAGGGGAGCCTCCAGGGTTTTCCAGTAACCTGTTGACGCATTGCCAGATTCCTAGAAGAGAGAAGATAGGCAAGTAAGGATGACAGATAAATCGATGAAATGAACAGATGCATGCTTTCGTACAAGTTTTTCCTTTCTAAGGCAGCATGTTGGAAAGTCAGCAAGAAACTACAAGTCTAAGCAGGAAAATCTCTGATTTTCAGCATTGTTAAAAACTCTGGAAAGCTATTCTTTTCTCTGTATTCTCCAGAAAAGGTGGGGATGGAGTTAAGAGAGAAGGCAGTGTGATATGGGATGTCAGATTTTACCTATTTATGCTTTTGTGGATGCTTTTATTTTAGCAAACCTTTTTGGTTGAAAGGTTGAAAATGATTGCCTTAGAAATTATGTGCCTCAAAGCCAGGACAAAGTGCTGGCTGCCCTTCTGGCCAGCATGGACCAATCTGGTTCTTCACAAAATAGGTTTGTTCTTACCGTGCTGTAGTCGTACCAACGGGCTCTGGGAAAATAAGCTTGGATCTCAAAAGTGTTCTGAAACATAAAATTGACACGTTGTTGTTATGTATACTCTAATAACTTAATCTTGATTTTAAAAATTCTTTCTGTAGAACTTAGGCTAAAAAAATGGTAATTTTATTAATGGTTTTAAGAGTTTGGGAAGTGTAGTCAAAAAAAGATCTGGGAAAATTCTTCAGACACATTGAAAAATACATTTTTTAAAAAGGTAAACTTCATAAGATGCAGGGTAACAAGACACTAGAGTGAAAAATCAGCTGGTGTTGTGAAGTTATCATTAATGGAGATTTTGAAAGAAAGTGATTTCCTGGGGCTCAGTTGGTTAGGCCTCTGACTTTGGCTCAGGACATGGCCTCACAGTTCATAGGGTTGAGACCCGCTTCAGGCTCTGTGCTGACAGCTGGGAGCCTGGAGCCTGCTTCAGATTCTGTGTCTCCCTCTCTCTCCCTCTCTCTCTCTCTCTCTCTCTCTCTCTCTGCCCTTCTTCCACTTATGCACTCTCTTAAATAAACAAACAAACAAACAAACAAATAAATAACATTTAAAAAAGAAAAAGATCTCCTTTATTTGTTCTAGAAAGGTATTTGCCACAAAAATAGTGAGTGGGACAAAATGATCTTTAAAATGCCCTTCCTGTACTTTAGATTATGTGACTGAGGGTTTCTGATCTCTGATGGAAAACTCACACTTTCCAGCACGGGGCTGATTAAGATAGCAGGGCCCAACATAAACTGACGGTCTATATCCCATGTTACTCTGTCATTTGTAAACCTTAAAAAAAAAACAAAAACAAAGCATGAAAAATCCAGGAAACTGTTAGGACTCTTGCAGAAGACCATTCACAAGACAGGCCAAACCTCCTTGGGGATCCAGGCTGTACTCACTCATGGAGAAGGGGTCGGACGACAGTGCTGCCCTCAACGTGAGCTTTATGCATCAAAGTGTAGAGGTAAGGCAGCAGGGCGTATCTGGTCTGAAGGACTTTTCTTGAGTACATCTCGAAGGTTGAATTCCAGGACACAGGATCTTGTCTCTAAAGAGATAAAGGCACACGGGGCAGATACTCTTTATGCCATCGTAATGGTATCAGAAAAGGGTCAGCAGGCACATATCCCACGTGTCTGTGACATAAATCTCACCCTTCATTGCTATCCTGCCCTTTCTCTTGCCCCTACTGTCCTACTAAACTAGTGCTTCTTGCTTCCCACTCTTAAGTGGACCCTTAAGTCCTCTGCACAGGTGTGGCCTTGGCCCTGCACAGGTCTAGAGAGATGGGTCTCTGTGCCCACCAACGTAGCTTGAATGGACTTGAGTAAAATAAAAACTCTCTAAAGAAGATGAGTTTCTTTTCTTTTAGCCCCATGGGGAGCTATAAACCCTTCTTTCCTCATAGGCATGAATCCCCCCAAGAGATGAGCAAAAGTGTATTCTCGAAAATTGCTTAGAACTCTGGGATTGTGAACTCTGTGGATTTTCTAAGAACCGGAGGTGCTGATTTATGACTTTTCCTTAACAAATAAGTATGATATTTTGGAGAGTTAAAGAGAAGTTGTGATTTGAGGACACAAAACTGTGGCATCCACTTCTGCCTTACCCTTGTCCCGATGGTGTTGTGGTTTCTGGAAAATGGGTAAAAGGCCCCCAGTTGCATCCAGCGAAGACACATCTCATATTCGGCATTTCCAAAGAACCCACAAATATCTGCTCCTGTCTGAGACGATGCAAAACCAGAGCATGAGGTGGGACTTTTGCAGGCTGCAGACATGTTGGCATCTGACTGAACGATTAAAAATGGCCCCACTATAACTTACATAAGATATTCCAAAGAGACTGAACTCCATCATGCCTGCAATGAGAAGATACAGCCGTGTTGGGTGAAGTAGCTCTTTCAGAGGGTAGGTTTGACCTGTCTCTTCCATACCCTATTTGGAAGCCCCAGGCCGCTCATGATGAAAATACCAAAAGATGGGTATGGATTAACACTCTCACCCGCATAGAGGGAACTCCGCTCCTGCTGCTTCCCCTGCCCACATGGATCATGACTAGACATAACCAGTGCGGCTACAGAGCACATGATCCAGTGCCCTCCCCGCCAGCAGAGGCCCCCGGGAGGAGGCCCACTCACCAATGATAGACTTCCTCAGCTGGTCCCACGCGGCCGTGTTGTCTCCCAGCCAGTGACCTCCCCAGCGGCCAGAAGAAGGGAACGTGGAGCGGGTGATGACGACCCCTCGCTGTCCTGTCACCGCCTGCACGGCTCTGGATGGAGGTGAACAAGGAGGTGAACTGAGGGTGAATTTGAGAATGAACAGTCATGGAACTTTACATTACGTTACATTACATTTACATTACAGAGAGTAGCTTCAGCCTGGAGTGTGAGGCAGCAATGGTGTTCCATTTGGAGCCAGAAAGCTTCTTCCCTGAAAGCATCTGCTATTTCAAGGTGATGCTAAGAGTCATGGCAAGACAACGGGAGATCTATCATCATCTAAATGTGGATTCCCTTTCTTAAAAAAACTGAATTAACTAGTTGTCTACATAGAGGTGGGAGGATGGAGTGGGGTGAGGGGTGACACAGGTGTTTATGGAACAATTACTCTAACCCAGGTATTTTCCTGATCACCCCCATGTACACGGTCTCACAACCTCATGAAGAAGGTTTCCTTGGCCTCCTTTTACTGTTAGAAAATTGAGGCTCAGAGTTAGACAATTTGTCAAAAGACATTTAAGGAGCAAGGAGGAAGATCTAGGACCCAAATAAAAATATATATGACTATAGCTCTTTGGTAATATTCTCTCTACTACACTAGTCCTCACTAGGTCAGATAAAGTTTGCACACAAGGACAGATATGCACAAAAGATGTTCAAATATCTCTCTAAGGAAGGCGGATCTTCAGCCAGTAGCCTCAGTGAGAAAATAAAAACAATTGTGTAAGACTGAAAAATCAATGTAACAAAAGGGGAAGTCTATTAACAGATCCTCGCACATAATGCAATCCACATATTTGCTGAAGAATGCATTGCAAATCAATAGACACCGATGAATTATTCAATAAACGATGTCAGGAAGAGAGGCTAGCTACTGTGGTGGAGATTCATCCATTTAGGTTGCTTCCAATATTTCACACCAAAACAACCACGCACATGGATGGACACACACACATGCACTTACACGTGTACACACACACACACACACACACACACACACACATATCCAACAGATAATGTGAAGGTCTGAAACAAGGCAGGGTTACAGAGGAAGGGTAGATGTGTCTGAGGCAAAAAGCTCGATTGTCACCATTTCAGAACTCTGGAAATTAACCAGCCATAGAAAGAAATGAAAATCATCTATCCAAGAAAAACAATAAAGTCTTGGCAAGACAGTGAAGTCTGTGGCATTTGAACTTGGGGCTCTTCCCAGCTGACCCCATCCCTAGTTCAGTGGCTCCAAAACCCAGCAGCCTCAGCAGCCTCCGAGGTCTGACCTCTTTTGGGGCTCTGTTAAAAGCGCTATCCCCAGAGCACAATTAATACTGTTTTCTAGCTTCCAGCCCCCTGGCAAATCTCTATTCCCAGGGTGTTGTGGCCATTTGATTGGACTCAGAGCTCAACTCAGCAGGGAGAAAAAATTCCCAATCGAGGGATTTACCAAAACAATAACAATTTTCTGGCACCATCATAGGTACTCAGGCTGTGGTTCAAGTCAAGACAAACACAGCTTGGCTGGTTTTAGAGTAAATCCTGGAGAAGTAGAACCATGGAGAACTTTGTGAAACTCCTACATATTCCTGGGGATCGAAAAGACTGTACATGCCCAAAGCTCTGTGCACGTCCAGGAGAGAGCCATGGAAGGAGGAAGTTTCAGTGACTCACTCCTGGCTTAACTTGAAGTCCTCAGTAAGCAGGAAGTGAAAGGTAATGCTGTCTTAAGAAACCTCCCCAAGTTTGAAGGTGTGGCTTCTCAGATTTATTCCCTTGGCAAAGGGTTAAAGACATAGAGTCAAGGCATCTAAGGTGACCAAGAAGGCCTTAACGTTGTTTTCAGTTGGCGAAACTTGAGGTAGGCTTTTCTTTTCTTTTCTTTTCTTTTCTTTCTTTCTTTTTTTTTTTTGAGTTTGTTTAAGTCATCTCTATACCCAGTGTGGGGTCTTAATTTATGATCCCAAGAGTCTCATGCTCTTCCTACTGAGCCAGCTGCTCTAGGAACACACTCACTCGTAGGTGGGTCTGGTCTGGGCCCATCCGTACAGGCTGTGCACGTCATAGTGTCGCACCCGTGAGCCGTCTGGCAGGATCTGCTGACTCTCCATGCACAGGGTCTTGCTGCTAAGGCCCATGTCCCTGGACTCCAGATCTGAACAGAAATGCCAAGTTATTGCCCAAACATCTTGCTTTGTACGTTCACTAGAAATGCCCATTGTCTCGGTATTTCTCCATTTCAATCAACGACTTTGTTACCAGGGACAGTTCCAATTTCAAGAATTATTTTGTCTATAAAAACAACATCCTGTAACATTTCAATTAATGAAGGGTAAGGACAGGGTATAGACTTAGGAAAGCCACGCTTCATTTTCCTCTGATACTTATAGAGTGTTGTCAATCACACACTTATCAGCACAATCAACTCTTCTGTTGTTATGATTGTTTCTTCCACTAGATGGTAACATTCTCAAGGGAATGGATCTTTTCAAGCAACCATCTTAAGATCTCTACATTTTCTGATTTGTTAGTACTTGTCTGATAGGCAAATAGTAAGGGAGGAAGGAGAAAAAGGAAGGAGGGAAGAAAGAAAGGAAGGGAAGGAGGGAGGGAGGAGAGAAAGGGAGGCAGGAGTTGGTGAGTGACCAGTGACCCAGACCTCAAGAAACTTAGATTACAAATTTTGTCTCACAAACTACTGGTAAGAGGGTGAGTCGCTTCCTTCCCCTGGGTTTCCGAAAGGTGAGAGGGTTCAGTGTTCTGAGATACCTTGGGGGTCAGGTCCTATGATGTTCTGTTTCTGTTTGTACCACAGGACTACTAGGGTATGTCCTTCATGAAGTATCTGTGGACATGGGCAGAAAGAGTGCAGAGCCTAGATTTTCACTCTCTAATGAAAAGACTGTGGTGTGTGTGTGTGCGTGCATGCGTGTGTGTGTGTGCAGTGGGTTCAAGTTTGAACAATCAGCTCATAGTTATCAATGTAATCACGTATTGCTTGGTTTCTTTTATAATACATCATGTCATTATTTCTATGCTTGATTAGTAATTTACACTTGTTCAAGGTTATTCTACTTGGGGTTTTATGTCATGTGTACAAGTGTTATCTTTCTCTAAAATTAAGCTTCACTTTGACAATAAGAGGAAAACTTTCAGAGTTTTTGAGTTGGGAAGTAATTCGATGAAGTAATCAGTTTACATACGTGGCATGTAGGGTGGCTTGTTAAGACTTTTATCGCTGCAGCCCCTGACAGATCCATCCACAAAGTTTGATGGCTCATTCATGTCCTGCAATGAGTTAACAAGAAAGATTGTGTGATGTCAGAGGCAGTGTGGTCTTTACTCTGGAGGACACCGACCTAATGGAGATGAACACATCTTATTTAAGCCCTCAGCTAGTCACTTCATGGACTCTATTTACTCTAAGACATTGACCCAAAAGGACTCTAAGAATCCACATTGGTGTCAATAGACTGCCAAACTCCTAGTTTACCTGGCATTTTTAAACTTGTGAGGATTATTTCATAGTGGCAAAAATATGGAGAATATGCTGGATCCATGACCTAAGATAGATTTCTTGATCCATTTCCCCACACAAAAAGCCCAAGTTTGTTTTCCTGTGTGTGAATCACTCACTTCTTATCTGTGGCCAATAGTTGCCATTATCTTCCCCTCCTCTTGCTTAGTCCACTAGCTTGGACTAATTCTGACACCAGCAGAGACCAAGCGCAAGGAGGACTGTCTCGCTTTCTGCAGTAGATGCAATCCTGAGGAGTTGTGGGTAACTCAGAAACAAAGCTGGAAATCAAATCATACTTGGGACGATTTATCACTTAATTGCAAGAAGCAGTGATTCCCAAAGTGAATGTTCACTGCCTACTTTGTTAGCAGAAAGGTTAAAGTTTTGTAAAGTGAACTACCTTAAACAGGCCATACTAAGGGCAAAGGCAAGTATTTGGGGACCTATTCACTATTTTGAGTTTTCCAGCCATGTCTTCCCTCCAGCAAAACAAATACCCCAAGTAATCAGTCTCCCTGTTCCTCAGAGCTACCCACATCTCTATACTATTTGGTTTGCCTGTTTGGGCTAATCTTTCATGTGTCTGCTCTGTGTCTGTCTATCCCGAGGGTAGTGGCCAGAGAAACCTCAGGGCTGCCAGTGGGCTTATATGTTTGTCTCTGGATGAATAACGAGCTACTTTCAGCCTAGCCGAGACCTGTGAAGCTCTTGACAGCTGGCCTAGAATATGCTCAGGATTTCAGGCCATTGGACAGTGGTAAAGGAAACTGAAACACGGATATGCCTCCCACCCCTAGAAAAACACAAATAGCCATATGTCCCAGAGACATTTCAGGAAGCCCTACTCTTAAGCCCAACTGACATGTGTAACAAACATGTCAGCAGGCCTTTAAAGATGATCCTGCACCAGCACTATGGCGAGCATCTATTTTCTCTTGGATTCATGCCTTGTTGGCCCCATTTCTGCCCTGTATCACACACTCGGGCTCCCCTAGCATTAGCTTCTGGGTAGTTTGGCCAATGGGAGGCAATGGCCAGCAACTGGAGGGTGGGAGATAAGAGAATCTGGGGTATTTATCCCTCTCCCTCTTTCTCTGGCAGCATCTCCAGTAGTGGGACATTTCTTCCATGGGCTCCAGCTTCTGCAGCGTGTTTCTGGGAAGACCCACAATCATCTCTTTGCCTCTGGGGGTCCAGCACCTCAATTCTGCAACAGTGTTCCTCTCATTCTTCCACCCTTAGCTCCCTGCTTTGCTAGTCTTGAAATTGCCTCTCCATGGTTTGACTGATAGCATTTCCAAAGAAAAACCACTAAGGGGTACTTACAATCCACAATCCATCAAACTTCAAGCTCTTCTTTGGCTCTTGAGGGTTCACATAGAGCTCCTGTATTTCCTTCTTCCACCATGCAGCTGTGCTATCACGTAAGAAGTCAGGAAAAGCAACGTAGGCTCTGTACAGCTGTAAGAGTAACACATGGTTGGGTGTTCACCTGTCTGGGAAGGGGAGTCTGGGGACAAGGAAGGGGGGATGAGCAGGTGCTTGTGCAAGACAATGCCCCACTCAGGGTCTGACCTAACCTCAGCTCTGCTGTTACTGCTACAGAGTTTACTGTGAGCACAAAAAGATCAGAGAAGGCTGATTGCATTCTTCATTCTTCTAGAAGGAGGTTACATAGTCTTAAATCCCCTTTAAATGTGAGATTTGCTTTTATGACTGGGCCTTTAATCATATGAGTTGGAAAATTAAATGACTGTGTATAAATGATCGGACTTTGGAAACACAAATGTTTTTCCTACACTGGCCAAATAAAGGAGACCAGTCATCCAGGGAAAAGTGAGCTGCAGAGTGAAGGGGATGCTAGATGCCCAGGCTGATATGGCAGCAACTACTGAGATCAAAACCACTACTCCTTCAAACTGACAGGCACATTTTTTTTTCAGATGTAGACAATTCATTAAAAAGCCAGTGCACTCATAACCTCCCCAGTGAAAATATTCTGGACTTTCGTTCATTGTTTTTCAGACAACATTGGATTTAAACAAAATGCAACCCGTTACAGGCACACACATGAAGATATTTCATTTGATTTCCTTCTACATATTTCCAGATAAGTTGTTTATTGTGTTTTCTGTTTGAGGATCTCCTTCTACCAATAAATTATCAGCTGACAACCATGCTCAAGGAGCTGCCTTAACCAAGCACTGGAATAAAACTCAGAAGGATCCAGATGTTTAGGGCAATGTGAACAAAAATCTGCACATAACTATACCTTAACCTGAGTTTCATGGTCAAGGGTGGCATCCACCTTCACATTGGGCAAATCTGGCCAAACCTAGAAAAAAAGAAAAAAAAATTAAAACCTGCACAAGACATTGCATATGGACCATGAGATGATTCATGTGTTAGACTCCACTGACATGCTTCTCCATATAATTCTTGGAGATCTTTGTCATTAATTAAATTGTAGGATCTGAATATATGGAATTCTGTTGGGGAGAAATAGGCTGTGGTCCCTTGACTCATTCCATAAGTCTTCAAACTCATTAAGTTCAAAAATAAAATAAACTAAATCTGTTTTAAATGGAATACTACTTGGCAATGAGAAAGAATGAAATCATGCCATTTGCAGCAACATGGATGAAACTAGAAGGTATTATGCTGAAATAAGTCAGTCAGAGGAGGACAGATATCATATGTTTTCACTCACATGTGGATCTTGAGAAACTTAACAGAAGGCCATGGGGGAAGGGAAGGGGAAAAAAATAGTTACAAACAGAGAGGGAGGGGGCAAACCACAAGAGACTCTTAAATACAGAGAACAAACTGAGGATGGATGGGGGTGGGGGTAGGGGAAAATGGGTGATGGGCATTGAGGAGGGCACTTGTTGGGATGAGCACTGGGTGTTGCATGTAAGCCAATCTGACAATAAAGTATATTCATAAAACATATATCTGTTGAACAATCACCTTTCAAATGATTGCTTTGCTGTCTGTCATAGACATATAACAAAATTATCTTTATAAATAAGAAATTTAAAGCATGAATCTAAAGAAATAGGGTTGATTTCCATTCACAACCCATAAACTTAGCCTCAGGAATCTTAAGCAGCATCGTAACTTATTGGGGACCTCTAATACACGTAGCATTAAAAAATCCATAGTTTTAACCACTTGCATCTTTAACTAGAAGGACATTAACTATATAAGTGATTCATTCATTCATTCATCAGACACTTAATGAGCACTTACTATGTGACAGGCACTCTACTACAATCTGTATCTACTGAGACTTAAGTAAGAAATAGTCCTTGTTTTCTAAGAGTCCACAGATAAAACAGGCATGCTGTGTTAAATGCTATACTCTCTGAGAAAAACAATATAGAAAAGGGAGGAAATAGGGAGAGCGAAACTGGTCACTGAATGCTTCATAGGAGGGCAATTTGACTTGGTCTTGAAGTGCAGATATAATCTAGGTAAGCTGAGAAGGCAACATCCAAAGATGCAGTAAACATGGCCTGGACCTAACACAACAGGAAGTAGCACAGTACAGTTACAGAGCAGAGTCTGAATCCCGGCTGAGAGCCACTGTCAGCCAGGGTCAGGAAGTTCATCTAAAATCCTGTTGCTATAAATCAAACAGATGAGGACTGAGTCACAAAAAGGAACTAAGGAAGACAAGAGGAAGAGGAAAATCCATAGGACTTAATGGTTTATTTAGATATGGAGGATGTTAAGGAGCATAGGTTAAAGACGAATGCAAGTTTTGAGTGTGGGTTACTACCAGACACAGATTTCAGAGCCATTCTCAGAGGAATTCTTTAGGTTTGTTACATGACCAGCTGGAATATATAAGGAGTGGAGCACCAGAATATTTCCAGACAATAAAACAAAGCTCACTGATATTTTAGACAATTAGACCTGTAACCTTGGTCTTATTAATCAGCATCAGGCAAACGTCTATGCATTCATAATTTATCAATTACCCAATATATATTTCCAAGACTTATTGACAGCCTCTTTCAATCAAGACATTCTGGTGCCGATTAATTATGGGCATCTTCTCCCAAGGCTTACCTTTCCCCAGACGATTTCATTGTTATCAGGCCATTTGATGAATACGTCGTTTTCCTGCCCTCTCTTGAATGTGGGATAATGGGTCTCGTTGCCAGAAATGGCTGGGTCCTGCAGTGAAAGGGTTTAAAACAGCAAGCATGAGGAACACATCTCCAAGACAACAAACAAAACCAAGATACCCATAGATAATTTGCCTTATGTCTACAAAATTACTGAGGAATAAAGTATGCTATCTGAAAACATTCCTGGAGACAAACCAGGTTAATAAGACATTACCCTCATGTGAAGAAAGCCAATTCATTGTGCTTCTACAGTATAATATCAATATTCCTTCAGACTACGAAGCTCCTTTCTTATGTCATGTCATGTCATGTCATGTCATGTCATGTCATTTCATGTCTCCATGGCCCACCCTGTGTATCAAAAGTGGCTTCCCTGTTCACCTCATCCCATACCTGCCTCACTTACTCTATAGTACCCTATTTCACAATTGTCATATAAATTATCACTTTTTGAAATTATTTTTCTTTATTGTTTATTTATTGGCCATCTCTGTTCAATAGAATAAAAGCCCTGTAAGAAAAAGGATATCATCATTAATTTAGATTATACACACACATACACACACACACATGCTTTGTAGAAGTGATTTTCAAAGACAAGTATTTAATTCATACTTGAATGAACGAGAGAATGAATAAAAGTCAGCAAATAATCCTCTATTTTTTGGATGCCAGAAGGGAGGATCATTTGCAGATAACTACTTCTGTGTTTATCAAGATACAGCTTCCAACGCAAAATAATAAATTTATGTTCTGGATCTTAGCTCAGTTATTTGTGAGGTTCGTTAAGAAGAAATAAGTCCCCTGAGCCTCACCACTGCTGGGTAATGATACAACTGGAGGGGTTTTTGAACCTCCTAAGGTAAGGATAAGACTAGGATATAGCTGTTCCCTCTGAGGCACAGCCTGAAACAGTGAGGATTTCGGGGTATTGTTGCTATATTCATTGTATCGATCCATGGTTCTAACTCTACCAAGAGAATCATCATAATAAATTACATCCCAGTGGCACTCAGTTATGAAAAATAAATATTGTAAAGCATCACCTTTTGAAAGCCATTCTTCATTTGTTCTGTCCTTTGTTTATCTGCTTTTTAAAACTTAATTTTAGGGGCGCCTGGGTGGCGCAGTCGGTTAAGCGTCCGACTTCAGCCAGGTCACGATCTCGCGGTCCGTGAGTTCGAGCCCCGCGTCGGGCTCTGGGCTGATGGCTCAGAGCCTGGAGCCTGTTTCCGATTCTGTGTCTCCCTCTCTCTCTGCCCCTCCCCCGTTCATGCTCTGTCTCTCTCTGTCCCAAAAATAAATAAAAAACATTGAAAAAAAAATTAAAAAAAAAATAAAACTTAATTTTATTTTAAGTTTATTTATTTATTTTGAGAGAGAAAGAGAGGGAGGTGGGGAGGGGCAGAGAGAGAGAGGGAGAGAGAGAGAAGCCCCAGCAGGCTCCTCACTGTCAGCGCAGAGCCTGATGCAGGGCTCCAACACATGAAGCGTGAGATCATGACCTGAGCTGAAACCCAGAATCGGACACTTAACCGGCTGAGCCACCCAGGTGCCCTTGCTTTCTAAAACTTTAAAAAATATAAAGAGAGTTTCAAAGAAAGTTGCAAAAAATGTGCAGGGAGGTCTTGCGTTACTCTTTATCTAGTTTCCCTCAATGTTTCTATTTTAAACTCATGAGCACAGAAACAGAAAATGGGCTCTAGTCTTCTAAATACCTACCAGAATGAGAACAAATCTCATGCCATTTTTCTTCATTTGGTCAATCAAGAGACCGAGGTTTTGGAAGCTGGGGCTGAGAGTGAAGTCCAGCTTCCGGTCCATGTAATCGATGTCTACATGCTGGACATCCTACAGGAAGGAGCAAGCAAGACACTGGGGCTCCTGTGGCGGTATGCCTCAGGGCACACAAACCATCCTGCCAACCCCAGCTTGGGCCCCTCCTACTTTATCCCATACTCCCCTACACTGACTTTTCAATTCTGCTGATTGAGATTGCTTTCTGATTCCTACCTACAGATCACCTGTCCCCATCTTTCTCCTGTTCCCCCAGCTGGAATTTCCTCTCCTTTCCTTCCTTCCATTCATGTTTTTACCACTTTTCAAACTTCAAACTCAGTGAGCCTATCAAACCAAGTGCTAGTTGAGTGTTCAAGGGTAGAAAGCAGGGCTTCTCTGAGAAACAGAAAAAACTGTATCTATTTCTCACCCTCTGGTAAACCTGATTGAATTTATTCACATTTAGAATTACATTATTGTATAGCTTCCTCGAATGTGTATATTTCTGCCATCCTATTTGACTGGATGGTCCTTGAGATGAGAACCTTATCTTCCTTTTTCTCTATACACTACGAAACCTGGCTTCTGTACATGAAAGTTAATCAATCCAGGATTGTGGGATGATTGCTAAAGCGGTTAATACCTAGTTGAAAAAAAGAGATGTTTCTTTTTGTATGAAGATGAAAAATCACCCTTACGACTCTAAGTAAAACTTGTTTGAGGGAGCAGAGACTTGTGCATAAGCCAAAGCTTGGAAAACAATGAATTGACATATATATTATTAACACTGATCACCTTGGTGAGGTAGATCTCTGGACTTTTTTCATCTTTTAATTTTCCTCCCCTTTCTGATTTACATTTAATAAATTTATGGAAGAGTAGTATATAAAAAGAAAACACTTAAGGCTGGATGAATGTTTCAAATTATCTTTGATGAGAACATCATAACACTTGATTTTATTCTCATCCTCCAGTCATTAATTGTCCTCTAAACTCTCAAGAGGTGGACTGAAAGCAGAAAAAGAGCATGAGTGATGAGAAACTGATGATTATGGAGGAGAAAGGGCATGCTGTCTTTGGAATTCTGCATGCTGACAGCAATGGACTGCCCTTTTTGGGGCTTATGAAGGAGACTAGGTTGTCTTTATACGATATGCATATACGTGCTTTAGAGAAGACGAAGACTTGTTTTAACTGCGTTCTTTCATATTGGCATTTTATATCCATCCTCTCCAAGAACAATCATAGTATAATCTAGAAATGTCTTACTACTCTTGACATGATACTCACTTAGAAGTCCCCAAAGTTCTGGTTTAAGACCAGCCATGCCTACTGGAGGATATTCCTGGCAAAATACAGTGAGTAACTATACCCTCCAATCACAGTGCTAACTTGCTGAAGGATTAATGCATCTCTCAATTCTGAATGTTTGATTTAAAAGGGTGGCATGAAATACATTTAAAAAGCAATGTATTTCACATAAGACTAGCTCCACAGCTACAGTTTCCTTACACTGAAAGTGTCAACAGTAATTTCTCTGAAGATGTTTTCAATCCATAATTAGGCACAATTCCCCATAACTAATTAGACCACAGGCTGAGTGGGTGATCCATACATAGGGAATCTGGGCCGCCATCATTGCCTCATACAATTGGGAGATCTCCTTATCATTTTCGTATCCATAGCGACTTAGCTGGAATCCCAAGGCCCAGTATGGAGTCATTGCTGGCCGACCAATCAACTAGAATAAAGAAGAAAAATGGGTCCAGAAGACTTTTTGGGAAAGAGAAGAAAAGCCTTATACTTGATACAACTTGAGCACTTCTACTGAGCACTGTCCCATCTAAGAGGCCTCCCTCAAGAAAAATAAGAAAGTCAAATAAATATGGAATGACCATTGGCATGTGGAATTATTACTGCTTAGAGATTCTTAGAGTACTCAGCAAATAATTAAGAGACACGTGGGGTATCTGAATGCCTATATACCCCCAACACTAAAACCTGACTTTGGGGGAAGATAGCAGTAGTGTAATAGGAATACCCAAGGACCATAATAGCAAAACTCAGCCTATCTCAGTGCTAAGAATATGGTAATACCCAGTAGACAATTGATGAGTTATTAATGGATAGAATGACTTCCAACCTCAGTGTACTGTTGAGTTACAAGCTCGGGGGTTGGCCCCAAAACCATATAAAAGTCCAAAATCCCTCCTGTGGTACGGTATGTCAGGGCAGGAGTGGGCTGGAATGATACATCTGTTAAAAACAAAACAAAGAAGACGGGGAGTCCTTGGAGGTGTACGTCACCCAGACAGGGAATCTGCCCTAAAATGTGCTCTTTTCACTCTCCCTCTTGCTTTAAGTCCCTCCTCCTCTGGAAAGCCTTCTCTCACGAAGTGGAATTAGAGATGGGTTTGCAGATACCCCAAACATAACCTTAATCTCAACATCTTGTATCACTCTGTGAAAGGAAGTTAAACTGTCACAGTAAAATAAGGTCAGGCAATTTGATCAAAATGTGACCCCTAATACCTGGCCCAGAGCTCTTCATAAGTCATGAATGAATGAATGAATGGTCAGTTTATCTGTCCCATTTCCCTTGCCCTTGAATTCCCCTATTTCTACTGGTATTCCAGATCCCAGGAAAATGGCCACTGCTGTTTATGGTGGTACATGGGAAAGGTGCCTCTGTCTTACCCATGGCGTTGCTGTTTAGCAGGAGCACCCCATGGGCACTGCCATCCTGCTCCAGTGCCATGTAGTAGGGGTGGACGCCATAGGAATTCTTCTTGTACTGGGAGAGTCATGGCGGAGAGTAGGCAGCAATCAAAGAGAGAAAAATCCAAAGGATTGTTTCTACATCATAATCCAAACAGCAAACCTCTACTCAATATTGAAGACTGAGCACCATGTCATGTCCTTTATAAGGCTTTCCTTAACCCTCCTTTCCACCCCAAGTAAAAAAACTAGGTGCCTTCCTCCTCCATTCCCTCCTTGTTTATTATTACATAATTCTGTTATAAGCACTGATTACACTGGGTTACCATTATTTCTGCATCTGTCTCTCTAGGCTATAAGCCTCTGGGGAACAGAGAGTGTCTCTATGTACCTGACACATAGAACGCACTAAATAAAAGTTTATGAAGTAAAATCCATAGTCTGTGGGAAAAGAATATGGGTGTCTTTTAGGGACAGAAGAGCATAACATGTGGCCTAGTTCACCTGAGAACAGAGTTGATCAGTATAAGGTGAGGCTGATTCATAGGGCGCTATTGGATTAAAATGTACCAAGAGAAATGGATTGATCATCTTATTCTTCCGTGCTTACCGCGGGTGGCTCATCACGAGCGAACATTCCCCACATGTTCCAGCTCATATTTCTCCTGAAAGCTGTGTGCTCAGTCTCCCCAAAACCGTAGAGGTACTGAGAGGGGAGGCGAGTCGAAATGGAGAGGAACGTGTCATTGAAAGTAAAGCCGGGGAGCTGAGAGTCCCAACTGCAACAGAAAGGCATACCTTAACACCACACTGATGACAGCCCAGAGCAAACACAGGACATGTTCGGAAATTCTAGCTGATTCAGAAGCCTCCCGAATGAAGGCATGTGTGGATCCTGGTCCAAGTACTCACTACCAAGGTTCCATGTTTGCATTTTTTATCTGTGATTTGCAAGGCTGAGAACTCCTTTTCTGGATCATGAGCTCCTTTAAGGCAAGGACTATGTCTCGTTCATCTCTTTAGTTGTCATTGTTCAGAGTGTTAGTTTGAATACATGTATGAATAAACGAACAAGGTCTAAGCAAATTTACCAACAGAAAAGCGTGAAGCTCTTAGAAAAACTTTTCTGGGGGCACCTGGATGGCTCAGTCGGTTAAGTGTCCGACTTCGGTTCGGGTCATGATATCAGTTTGTGGGTTCAAGCCCTGCGTCGGCCTCTGTGCTGACAGTTCAGAGCCTGGAGCCTGCTTTGGATTCTGTGTCTCCCTCTCTCTCTGTTCCTCTCCTGCTCACACCCTGTTTCTCTCTCTCGCTCTCTCTCTCTCTCTCTCTCAAAAATAAATATTTTAAAAAAGAAGAAAAATAAAAGAAAGAGAAAAACTTTTCTGGATTGGTCAAAGGACTTCTTAGCAAAGAAGCCAACTGACAAAAGTTAGGCACACAGTCAAAGAGCAAAGGCTGTCCACATGTGCATACACAGGTGATGATATTTACTAGGATGGGGAACTTTGGTCCCAGGCAAAATCCAGACCTTCATTCCATTCCATTAAGCAAGACAAGGGATGACAGATGAGAACTCTTTTCATGTTTAACATTGTGAAAATGCTTTAAGTCTACAGCACTGGTAGAAGAGAAAATTGTAAGAAGTGGTGTGTCTTTCCTTAGTAAACTTTTCCCTCTCTCATTGAGTCTTCTGTTATTTTGAAATGAGTGTGTATAGAGTTGACTTCTGTCCTAGGTTATCTGTCATGCATTTTTTTCTTTTTTAGAGAGAGAGAGTGGGTGAGCAGGGGAGAAGAATAGAGGGAGACAGAGAGAGAAAGAGAGAGAGAGAAAGAGAGAATCCACGCCGAGCGTGGAGCCCGACATGGGGCTTGATCCCATGACCCTGAGATCATGACCTGAGTCAGATGCTCAACTGACTGAGTCACCCAAATGCCCCTGTTGTGCTTATTAAATACAGCTTTCTTTTCTCCTTAACACAAACAATGAGTAGAACATGCATTTTTCTTTTTCTGAAATCAGGCAACACCTATTTTAAACCTCTGGTTCATTTTTCTTTTTGAGTTAGTGCCTAATAGAAAATGGAGTAATAGATCAATTCCCTGTTTAACACACACACACACAAACACACACACACACACTTACATTATCTCTAAGATTAATATTTCACCTGCATTAATTAGAACCACCATAATTAGATCTAGAACCACTTTAATGAAACTAAATAAATTGTGCTTACATCACAGTGTTGGAGCTTTTTCGTCGAATCTGGATCCCAAAAGGATTGTTCTGAATCCTGACATCATACAGACGGTTTTCAGGGGAGCCAACAGGAGAGGGAGGCGTGTTCAGAGGCACTGGGACCTCGTACCTTTTGTTAGTGGCATCAAAGATCTGACAAGAGAGAAAGAAACTTTCTGATGGAATAATCTTAGACCTAAAATCCCTCATGCCAGCTCATATAATTCATTTCCCATGTTTTCTGGCCAGTTTGAATCACATGGGGAGGCATCAAATATCCCAAAGCAAATAGATGTGAAGCCTCCCCACCTACAGTGCCTGATATGGATCCTGAACTCAAAATGCTCCTAGAAATACCTATTCAAAGGCAGGGAGGGCACTTTCTCTAAATAGTTTGTGAATTATGGGTATAGAATTTCATGGATAGAATGTGTGTGTGTGTGTGTGTGTGTGTGTGTGTGTGTATGAGAATGTGAATATGAACGTGCATGTAAAGGTGTGAGATGACGTTTGGGCATGTGAGTATATTTTAGAAATAGAGAACTGAGTTTTCTCTAACGTGGACTCAGATCTTAATGGTTGAACTTCAGACACTTAAGACAAGTTTTGTCTATAGCCTTGTTTCTCAAAATTGTGTTTCTCAGACCCAAAGCAGCAGTATAACCTGCAGTCTTGTTAGGAATGCAGAATCTCAGGCCTCCCTCCCATTCCCCCTTTGAATCTGAATCTTCATTTCTACAAGATCTCAGGGTGATTCATGCAATATTACAGTGTGAAAAACAATTTCTAGAGAAGAGCTGTCTAAGGCGGTATTGTCACCAGCGAGACCCTGTGACTCCCTGAATTCAGGATTGACTCACTGAACTCAGGAAACCCCTAGAAGCTTCTGCCTAACTGTCAATTTCATCTTTTAGAAATTAACTAATGGATTGCTGGAACAGGAAAAGGGACATTTGAGGAAAGGTCTGTGCAGATGAATCAGAAAGTGGAGGGTGGGTGATGGGTATTGAGGAGGGCACCTGTTGGGATGAGCACTGGGTGTTGTATGGAAATAAATTTCATATTAAAATAAATAAATAAATAAATAATAAAATAATGTCTGTAAATGCACTTAATAAATCAATGCAACAAAAATGTAAAAAAAAAAAAAACAACACCTGCATTAAAAAAAAAAAGACAGTGGGGACAGTTACCTTAGCTTCATTATAATGTTAAAACCCCCCTCTGAATATTCATCCCAAGCCCTAACTGAAAGGAGCCTACTTACCCCTGTTTGGGAGTCCCTGGCTTTGGAAATCCTTCCCTGGGGTCTCCCTATTTGTACACATAAAGATGACCCTAGTGAGGCAACTCCACCTGACATAGTCTCTGTCTATAACCCACCAAGCAGCAAACCCACTTTGGTTCATTAACCCACCACGCAGCAGATCCACAAGATACTTGTGGCCATTACGTACTTGAAATATGCTAGTCTGAACTGAGACTCACTATAAGTACAAAATACACACCAAAATTTAAAGAGTTAGTATGATGAAAAGATCCTAAAATATCTCAAGAATTGTATTTGGATTACACAGTGAGATAACATTTCAGCATATCGGTTCAACAAAATGCTATTAAAATGAATTTCATTTGATATTTTTTCAAACATATTTTAGGAATGTGGCTATCAGGAAATCTATGTGGTTCACACTGTACTTCCATCAGACCAGAGCTGTGGGCCTCAAAAGTGTGGCCCCTTAACCCGCAGCATCAGCATCACCCGGAAACGTGTTAGAGAGGCAGCCTCTCGGGCTGGAAACTCCGGGGGGCAGGGCCCAGCAATCTGAGCTTTAACAAGACCTGTAGGTCATTCTGGTGCTCTCTGAAGTTTAAGAACCACTGCTAGAAAAATAACTCTAAAGGTAGAAGTGGGTTAATGCCACTATGTGAGTTTCCCACGGAGCAGACACGTTTTTCACAGGGCTGAGTAATGGTCCTTTGAGGATGCTTATGCCCAAGCACTCAGCGGTGCAGGAAATTCACAACCCTGGTGGATCCAAGGTTATGTCCTGGGTCCACCATCCTCCTAGCTCTCTGACATTTACTTTCCTGGGCTGCCGTGCCTTTGTCCGTAAAATGAGGGATTTGGACACGAAGATGTTTCAGTGACTTTCATCCATATGGAGCTGTAAGAATTCCATGTTGAGGATCAGAACCTGCAACGCCTTGAAAATTACCTTGAACTGCAGCATGTTTTCTGTGTGGTAGATGACACTCAGGCGGAGGAAGCTGATCGTTGCAGGAAGAGAACCAGCAGCAGTGGCTGCTCGAGTTGATTCAGGGGTCATCAGGTGGGTGAGGTCTGTGGTGATGCCCGTGGGCAGGTACTGAATGTTACTGGCAGCATAATTAGGGATGGTGTCATAGTAACAGGTAGGCACACCAGGAACAGTTGTGTCCTGAATAAGAGGAGAAATTCTCCATCAGCCTCTAACACCCACATTTCAAGGACCTAATTACCAAGGAAGTTGGTTCACACGGCCTGAGTCTCTTACACCATGCCCATTATTATGGGTTGAGTTATGCCCCCCCACCCACCCCACCCAAGATATGAAGTCCTACCCTGGTATCTGTTAGAGTGACCTTATTTGGAAATAGGGTCTTTGCAGATGATCAGGTTAAATGAGATCATTAGAATAGGCCTAATTCAAGATGACTGCCGTCCTTATTAAAAGGGGACATTTGGACACAGACCTGCCCCCAGTGAGAATGCCATGTAAGGATGAAGGCAGAGATCGAGGGCGATGTTTTTTTATAAACCAAGGAAGACCAGAGAGTGCCAGACAACCACCAGAAGCTGGGAGAGAGGCATAGGACAGAGTCTCCCTCCCTTCTCTCAGAGGGACCCATATTTACTGACATCTTGATCTCAGATTTCTAGCTCCCTGGAGTCTGAGATAACAAATTTATGTTGTTCTAAGTCACCCAGTGTGTAGTACTTTGTTATGACAGCACCAACAAATGAATACACCCATTTAAAAATACATGCCCATTGGCTTCCTCCCCTGGGTGAACAGGGAAGTGTCAGCAGAAAGCCTGATCTGGAGACTGGAATCTCAGGCAGGGTTCCACCCCCCACTGCCTTCACGGCCCCCATTGTGATCTTGGGGTAATCACTTATTTTCTCTGACTTTCATTCTCTCTGTTTTTCAAGTGATGAGAAACAGTCTTACCTTCCTGCATGGACCCGCTCATAGATGGGAAAGAATCGCTTAAAAGACTCCATACACAATGCATACCCAATGTATCATGGATGTATTAAAAATAAAAGTGGGGTTTTTAATGCTGTGGTTGGAGGAAAGAGACAGCCATAGTGGCAATAAGTATATTTGGATTCAGGATATCTGAGGAAAACACTGGTCACCTATCACACAGAATTGGCAAAATAATTCATCGGTTGACAGAGTGTCAGTTTCCTTCTGAAGGGTGATTACGGTTCAACCCATCATCATTCGGAAAGTGTTTTCTAGGTGTCTAATTACTCGTGGGGCAGTTTTTACAACTTCCCGCTCACTGTGGTGATGTGTTCCAGATCATTACCTCCCAGAGGCAGCCCCGCTTCCTGCAATGCTCCAGAGTGAGGGGGTGCTCATCAGGGTAGCAGTTGAATTTCTCCAGGTCACTGACTGGAAGTTTCCATTTAATGGAGAATTCTTGTCCAAGTACCAGTCCCTTGAGATCAGTAATCTTCACCACCTGAGGGAGAGGAAGGAGGCTGTGGTGACAAACGAGGTGAGGTTGAGCTACCTGGATAATGTCCTTCCCTGATGATCTTCATTCAATACCAGTTCATCCAACACCACTTTGTCATGGGATATTTGGAACATTAGCTTTTACCCTCTGGGGCTTTTGACCTCCCCGTCAGGAAAATGGACTTGGCTTATTCCTGACATTTCTCACTTCGTGGAGTCGCTGTGGGATACTGAATGGGAAGGGCTGCACAGATCACAGGCAGGGCTGTCTTTTTCAGACTTTGCCCCCTGGGTGTGGTGTGCATACATTTTAATAATGATGGCAGTAATCACACAAACTAAAACTACACTGAGCATTTATATGGGCCAAGCACCGTGACGACCACTTTGTATGCATTATTTCTATCAATCCTAGAAGGTGATGCTATGCTGCAAATACTACGGCTACCTCCATCTTACAAGATCAAAAATGAGGTGTAGAGGGGCTTAATGCTTTCTTTGCCCAAGATCTCACAGCTAGGGGACAGTGGAGCTAAGACTGGAACCCCATCCTGCCTCATTCGAGAAACCAGGCTCGTACTGTTAGCTATATGCATTGTCAAAATGGAAGGGGGCTGCCCTAAGAAATAGTGCATTTCCTGGTGCTTGAAATACTCAACTAACAATTGGAATCTTTTGTCAGAGATTATCATGTAAGGGACTCCTTCAATAAGAGCAGAACTGGATTACCCCTCGTATTTTATTCAACTCTCATTTTCTGTGATGGTATAAAATTAGCGTGTCTTTTATACCTTTATACCTTTTATACCTTTTACACCTATATCTTTGTGTCTGAAGCAAAGAGAGTCTTTAACTCAAATGGGAGGACAAATGTGTGAATACTCTCCAGGGCTAGGCCAAAGTATTGAATCATATTTTGACCACATCACATCTGGGATCAGCAGGTCTAGTTTTAAATCCGCCCAGAGAAGAACTGCCTTCTCTGCCTTCTGCAGTATTGTAATGCAAAGAAAGCTCAGGAGTCCATATTGAGCATGCATATGATTCTCCTTCAGCAACTTCCCTGTGATGGCATAGTGAGCCAGTAACTGCTGAAGGTCAAAAGAGCAAGGGAGAGCAGTCTGTAAGAACCTTAGGCCGGGGCTTTCGATAAGGGCCCTGAAAGGAGGGAACAATCTCATACCTTTGATGAAACATTGTAGGTAACATTTAAAATGGACCTGTAAGAATTCTTCAATGAAACAGTGAAATTCATAGGTTGCTTGTCCATTCCCAAGATTATGATATCTGTAAACGTGAGGTTGTTGGGGTCCGTATAGTTATTATTTATAACCTTTGCCTGTAGATGGTTCTGGAAAAAAAAAAAAAGAAACAACACACATCTACTTAGAAACCCGGTACATCACCAAATACCACTCAACAATTTTCTTTCTGACATCTAAGCTATGTCCTTTATCTCTGAAGTTCTTTTTTTTTTAAGTTTATTTACTTATTTTTGAAAGAGAAAGAACACACAGGAGGAGCAGAGAGAGAGGGAAAGAGAGGGAGAGAGACAGAGAATCCCAATCAGGCTCTGCACGGTCAGCGCAGAGCCCCAAGCAGGGCTCGAACTCAAGAACCGTGAGATCATGACCTGAGCCGAAACCAAGAGTTGGACGCTTATCCTACTGAGCCACCCAGGCTCCCCTATCTCTGGAGTTCTAATTGGTGCCTGGTGATCATCCCCTGGGAATTTGTTAACCCAGACTCTTAACAGTCTTCAATCTTTCAGTAACATTTCATGTTTGTTTGGGTTCACTGATTATTTATCGATTCTATCACTCAGGAAATACATTCTGGACATCACAGAATTTCCAAGTGACACTATGGGTACTCATAAAACAGACAAAAAGACATGATTATGCATAGAGACTTGTGGGCACACAAAGGTGAAGACATACACATACACACAAAGAGGGCCTAGATGACTCTTTCTTTTTATTTTAATGATAATAAGAGCTGAAATTTCTGAACCCTTACTGTGTGCCAGGCACGGTACTAAGCATCTCATTGAATTCTGACAGGAAGCTATGAGGCTAAAGCCACCGTGAGCCCCATTCTTCAGATGAGAAGACTGAGGCCAAGGGAGGCAGACCACCTACCCGGAGAGCCACAGTTCAAAGTGATGTCGTTGACCTCTAACCAAGGTGGGACTAAAGACTGAAGAAAAAAAACGGGGACACTTTGATGTTTAAAAAGACTAGGCAACCCACAAATGATTTTTTTGCAAAGGTGTAAAAACAATGCAATGGAGAAAAGGGAGCCTTTTCAACAAATGGTGCTGGAGCAGTGGGCCATCCAGAGGCCCCAAGGAGAACCTGTACCTAAACCTCACATCTTGATAATAATCAACTCAAAGCAGGGGCACCTGGGTCGCTCAGTCTGTTGAACATCCGACTTTGGCTCAGGTCACGATCTCACAGTTTGTGAGTTCAAGCCCCGCGTCAGGCTCTGTGCTGACAGCTCAGAACCTGGAGCCTCCTTTGGATTCTGTGTCTCCCTCTCTCTCTCTGCCCCTCCCCCACTTGCGTTCTGTCTGTGTGTCTCTATCTCTCAAAAATAAATAAACATTAAAAAAATTAACTCAAGGCAGTTCACAGACTTAAAGGTAAAACTCAAATTTTTAGGGAAAAAATACAGGAGAAAATATTCAAGATCTAGGGATACAAAGAGTCCTTAGAGTGGACACCAAAAAGCATGATCCATAGGGGGATCTGGGTGGCTCAGTCAGTTAAGCGTCCAACTTCAGCCCAGGTCATGATCTCATGGGTCATGGGTTCAAGCCCTGGGTCAGGCTCTCTGCTGATAGCTCAGAGCCTGGAGCCTGCTTTGGATTCTGTGTCTTCCTCTCTTTCTGCCCCTCTCCTGCTCATGATCTGTCTCTCAAAAATAAATAACCATTACAAAGAAAAGAAAAGAAAAAAGAAATCCCTACCCATGCACAGACTTCTAAGAGAATCCAACTAGAATTCTCATATGACCTGCTACCATCACTGCCTTTCTTCCTCTTGGTCCCCTCGGGAGAGAAATGAGGCAAGTAATGTTCTGTATCTTTCTGTATCTTCCAACCTCTCAAAACCACCTCTTAATACCTGTGCCCAAGTTTTAGGGGCTGGAAAAGAGGACCATTATGGAAGAACCTTCAACAGGCCCCGTGCCCCTACCTACATCCCACACATGCTTGCACCCCACCAAGTACACATCCCCGAAGCTAGGACTCATCCTATCAGACTCAGAGGTAAGAATTTTTTTTCCAGAAAAATCCAAGTTCTTCACTGAAGTCATACTGATATTTGATAAACTTATTTATATATCTAACATAGATTAAAAACTATCATTTTAACTCTAATTTTTTCTGGGATTGTCACAAGCCCTGTCTCTGTTCCACATCGCCAAGCATCACAGCAAACCAAAAACTCAAGAAGCAATCACAAAAAAGGATGCACACTGTGTGCTCCTCAGTAACAGTACTTACAGAGGTGACAGAAAAATCATACAGAATATACTTTTCATCTAAAAGAGAAAGACAGAAGGGTACCTGTTATTATAGGAAGCAGAGGAGCTGTGCGGTCATGCTTTCCTCTTCATGTGGAATACCTCTGATTCCCCAAATTCTTCCCATTTTTCTCAAGCCTCCAAGTTTCTTGGACCGCTGCTACCAGCACTAATTGCATCCCCCTCTGAACTCCCATGGTACTTTGTCATGCCATTTTGCTGGCATTTCAAACATGGTGACCTCCACTTATAGTCATCCGCATGCACACTGTATCTATCCTGCTGGACCAGGAGTTCCTCGGGGGCAATGTCTACAGCTCATCCATCTTTATATCCTCTATATACAGTGCAATAATAAATAGCCAATGAATATTAAGAAATGCTAATCGTACGCAGGGCACGGCTTTTATATAATCACAGGCCACACATAAGCTTTTGTCGGTTACCTCTATGGAAATCTTACAGTGGAAAATCACACTACACAAATTAGATACTCCACCTTGATAGTAATCAAAGCAATATTTTACAAATCTATTTACAAAACATATTATTTGGTATTGGTAATGATACCCAGAGAAGAGAGTAATTAAACTAAACCAAAGAATGTGTGTCACTTTGGTAGAGTCAATAACATACAAGTTGCTCATCTGAAGTCTATTTTAATGCATTGTGCTTGGCTAACTGAACTTTCAGAATAAATTGGTTCCAAGCTACAGAAGCAAGCACTGATGATAACAGGGTTAGTGCCATTCTGGACAGCCTACAATGACTACTTTCCACTGAGAACCCTAGGGAGGGCACCAGAGGGAAGCCTACCTTTGAATTCACCATTATCCCAGTACAGCTCTCCCTTCGCTTCTCTCTTATAGTCCAAGGCAACAATGAGTCCCAGGGGATTCTTCCGACTGTGAAAGAGCAACCCTCAATTTTCAGAGAATGAAGAAGACATAGAACTATGTTCAACCAATCTCTTTTATGCCTTAGGGACAGATGAACTCAGAGTCTATCCCAGAAATGGAGTAGATATTGACACTGTATGGAAACACAGAAGTTGGGTGTGGGTAGACAACAGAGGCTGGTTGTGAATGAGCATAACAATGGTAGAAGGAGGCCATTCCTGCCAAAGACTGGGCTTGCAATACTACTAATAATCAGCACTTACTGGGTGCTTGCCATGTGCCAAGCATTCTTCTAAGTGCCCTATGGACAATAAACCATGTCTACTATATTTTCATTTAACCTGCATGATAACACTAAAAACTCAAACCATTGTCATCCCCAGTTGACTAGTGATAGGCAGCAACACAGAAAGTAGGTTGTCCATGGCAATACATCTAATGTGTAATAGAGCTGGAGCCTGAACCTGAACTTTCTGACTCTTGACCCTGGAAGCTATGTTGACTTCCATGTTATAACTCTTACCGCCTATTTACCTTGCATTCTCTCATGCCTAAGGGAATCTACTTGAAGACAGTTGCTGGCCATAGGGAAATCCTCACGAATGACTGTTTTGACTGTTCTTAAAATCTGATTCAGTCCCCAAGTGAAAGGCTCTAGAAACATGGAGGAGCTGAGGCTACCTTACCCACTAAATGAACATGAAGGTGCCACTTCAGGGCTGACCTTGAAAGGAGGGGAGATGGATTACTGACTGGAGATGTTTTCCCATGATCTGTCCACATTTAGTGTCCATTTGCCTGCCCCATAACACACTCCCCTTGGAGCGTCAGAGCAGTCACACCGTAGAAGAATGAGGGAGGAGCTTACCTGGCCTCTGTGGTTGTGCTGGGCTGCTGGGTGGGAAATATGAAGCCCCCACGGAGGTGAAGTCCAATCCTATCGGGTGGTAGCTGCATCTCTACCAGTTGTTTCCTCCACTGGATAGCTACTCCCTAACCAACAGAATGAGGACAGAGCACGTAATGGACTGTTGGACTAGGAGGTACTGTGGAGATCATTTAGTTCAGTCACCTCATTTGCATTGAATCAGTCAGAGAAAGACAAATACTATACCATTTCACTCATATGTGGAATTTAAGAAACGAAACAAATGAACATATGGGGGGTGAGAAGAGACAGGCAAACCATAAAACAGACTCTTAACCACAGAGGACAAACTGAGGGTTGCTGGAGGGGTGTTGGATGGCGGGATGGGCTGACTGGGTGAGGGGCATTCGGTAGGGCACTCGTTGGGATGAGCACTGGGTGTTATACGTAAGTGATGAATCACTAAATTCTACTCCCCAAACAATATTACACTATATATTAACTAATTGGAATTTAAATAAAAACTTGAAACAAAAAAAAAAAAGGGAAGCAGAGACCCCCAAAAGCGAAGGATTGCCCAAGGCATAATTAAAGTAGATAGCAGATCTGAGACTCAAATCTGCCCTATTTCTTTATATTGTACCATGTGGTGATTCCACAATTGGGCTTTCATTCACTAGGGTATCACAGCCTCCAGCCAATTACTAGTTCTCACAGCTGCAGAGTAACCAGGTTCATAAAATGAAAATTCCTATAAACCTACCCCAGTTATGCACATTTCATAGTATGTCTAGAAAGACCTTCTTCACAGAGAAGTACTCTCTATCAACTAAAGTTAAAGCATTGCACCGTTATCCTCCCCCAAGCTCCCAGGACCGTTGCCTTAGAAATGCCCTCTGCTAGAGGCTGGTCTCTGACCCAAGTGGGGCTGCCTTACTTACTGTCTCATAGTCGTACCACACGGCATCCGGTATGTATGCCTTCACTTGGTCCACACCCTAGGGAAACCCCAACAATGAGCAACATCAGCACACCCCTTACAGTTTACACAATGCCTCATATGTTTGTCTGTACCATCTTGAGAGATGGTTGGGATCATTCCATTCTACAAGTGCAAATACAGATACTTAGAAAGTTGGGCAGTTTACTGAGAGCAGAGTTGTGCCCAGAAATTAAAATGTGGATTCTGAGAAACTGAACAGAAGACCATGGGGGAGGGAAAGGAAAAAAAAAGTTAGAGAGGGAGGAGGTAAACCATAAGAGACCCTTAAAAACTGAGAATAAACTGAGGGTTGACGGGGGGTGGGAGGGAGGGGAATGTGGGTGATGGGCATTGAGGAGGGCACCTGTTGGGATGAGCACTGGATGTTGTATGGAAACCAATTTGACAATAAATTTCATATTAAAAATGAACAAATAAGTTTTGCTTCAAGGCTCTGGAACTTCCCAAGAGAAGCATAGAAAGTTCTTTCACTGAGCTACTTGTGTAGTCTGATGGGTGGGAGGAGACTGAAACAGCCAAACCTCTAGGAGAACCTTCCAGTAGGACTGCCCGCTGCCCAGCATCTGCCCAGAGACGGGTCTTTGACATGAATACAGTGGTGATCTTTCATGTTTATAAAATGGCCAGCATAATCCTGATTCCTCCCCCACACTTCCCCACTCATACTTAGGAAGGGTATGTGTGGTCCTTCATATATATGGTCTCCAGGGTAACACCCTCCCCTTGTCCAGACCTCTCTCCCTCCCTGTTTCTCTCTCTCGCCTCTTCTCTTTTCCCGATCCAACCCCAAGAGCACACATCCTTTGGTCAAAGGGAAGTACAGACAGATGGCCAGCTGAAACTCCCATGGCATTTAAAGCCCCTGTCAATGCATGGCCATAGGCTTAAGAAAACAAGTTTTAATGTAATTTTACAAAATGGAAATTGTTTTGCTTGGTGACGCAGTGGACCAAGAATTACTGTTTTTCTAATTTCCAAACTTTCATAATCTTTGTCTCATTCATATTTGTATTGATATTTAAACACAGCTATAGACACTCAGGACTGAGCTTATCCAGCCAGAGAGCCATGAGGACAAATGTGATATTCCACACTATTGTTCAGATTATGAAGATACCTCATATAAAACAGGTGTGATGAGAAGTCCAGGCCCCCATAAGAACTGCTCATGCACCTCCCATGTAGCTGGGTCCTGGTAGAACCTAGAAAACAGAGAAGGCAGATGAAACCTCCAATACAGAACAACAGCACACTAGATGGCAACAAGATCCTGACTAACCAGGTGAGATCAGGATCTGAGAGGGACTCTTGGTGGGTCAGGAAACTCACTCATGGACAAGGGGCCTTGCCACGGTGTCTCCCCGGGTGTGAGCTCGGTAGAAAAGGGTGTAGAGATAGGGGAGTAGAGTGTAGCGGATGTTCAGATAATGTTTGGAGGAATTCACCAGCAGAGAGTGGCTGCCAAAGGCAACGGGATCCTGATCCTAGGAGAGAAGGAAGCAAATATTAGATACTTCCATTGTGTTTTGAAAGTTTGTTCCCTTATGATAAGAAGCTTTCTCAGATAAAAGTAGCTATGGTCTCCACCTTGGAAGATAGCAAAGGGTTCCCCAAACTACAAGGATCTTGGTCCTGCTTCTTCATCATAGATGAAAAAACAGTATCAAAGATTAATGGTTTTACCAATGTAAACTGCAAACATGTGGCAGAGTTCAAATTTGACAGGTGTCTTATGATCCCAGTCTATGGCAGCCACAAGGTTGATAAAGAAGCCCATGGAGGTAACCATGAAGATAAAAGGGTTATAGAGGGTCCTGCTCCCTTCAGAGCTGATCTAATTTATTTTATACCTTGAGGTTCCTCATAGTACTTCATAGTACCAGTGGACTCCAATGGTCCCATCTTATAAAAGGTAGTGACAGACATAATAGCACCACAGAAACTCTAACACCTCTTCTCACCTTTGTTGGTGGGTAAAAGAAAAATCAATATAAATCACAATAAAATCACTCAATATGTATATATTCCTTCCCATATACCCTTATCCCAATATTCTGCTCTTTGGGCCTATGACCCCAAATTTATCTATTCTCCTTCTGCACTTAGGGCCAACCTGTAGGATTTTCTGCAATCCTCTTTGAGAACAACTAGATTAGACAATCCAAGAGGTTTTCATCCCTTCACTTGGAGACCTTACCACAAACTCAGGCCCATTATGATTCCTTGATAGTGGATAAAAGGCTCCAAGCTGCATCCACCTTCTGCAGAGCTCCTCTGTGACATTTTTTGTATAACCACAGATGTTGGCACCTACCTGGAGATTTAGCACACATACAAGTACAGTGGTCAGTGAGAGAGGAGACAGCAGTGATTGTATACCTATGTAGTAAGGGGACAAAATCTTTTTTATTTCCACCATTCCATGTTTAAAGGGGTTCTCCAGGCTTTCAGGGCCAGCCCCCAGCCAAATGGAAGAAAGCAGCAAATGTGCATCATGAATCAGCTGACAAGAGGAAGACTGATTGGTGGTATATCAAGGGCTCATCCTCAATATTCAGCTCCCAATTTCGTCCTTTGCTATTCACTGATGCTTTGCTGATGGACATTTTCTGTGATGTTAATATATTTTACTCATGGTGTCTCTATCCTAACTTCAGAGATTCCATGGATGACTACCCACTGATAAAGTTTTACCATTCATCTTCAAAAGACAGTTCATGCCACATATAAAAATGAATTTTCTTTTTTTTAACGTATGAAATTTATTGTCAACTTGGTTTCCATACAACACCCAGTGCTCATCCCAAAAGATGCCCTCTTCAATACCCATCACCTACCCTCCCCTTCCTCCCACCCCCCCATCAACCCTCAGTTTGTTCTCAGTTTTTAAGAGTCTCTTATGCTTTGTCTCTCTCCCACTCTAACCTCTTTTTTTTTCCTTCCTAAAAATGAATTTTCTAATACATACCACACAGAGACATATATGCTTCTTGGTTTTCAGACACCTCAAAGACTAGTAATGGAAAGAATGCCAAAGGAGAAAAAGTTAAGTTTCCTTGGTTAAGAGGAAAACTCACCATGGGGATACCAAATAGGTTGAACTCAAGGATACTAGGGATGGACCATCGGAGATCATCCCATGTGGCTGCATTGTCTCCCAACCAATGAGCAGCAAACTTGCCAGACCCAGCAAAAGTAGAACGGGATAAGATGAAGCTACTTTTGTTCAAGGGGATACCCTCCATGGCCCTGAAAAGGAACACAATCAATTGAATGTGAAGTGAGCTGTGAATGTCTAGGACTCACCTATATCCAAGGGCAGCAATGGACTTTCCAACCAAACAGAAAAAGCATCAGGGCATCACAAGCTAGGTGAGCAAACTAGTTTAGCATTGTTAAGAGCTTCTTTCCCACTTCTGAATAAGGTTTTAGACTTCATGTAAGACAGCACAAACCTCTATAGTCCAGCCCCCATCCCCCGCCCTAAGAAATGTCTCTAGACTCCTGTCCTCTTGATTATGCTTTCTTCATCTTGTTGGATCTGGTTGTGCCTCTGACCCTTCTGGTCGACAAGACACTGGAACCGTGCCTTGGGTCCTTGGCTCTGTCTTCTCCCTCCAGACAGAGATTTTCCAATGGCCCTTGTTTCCATGCTTTGCTGCCCATACATATATCATCCTGTTTAGTATAACACCAGTTCATGTCGAAATTCAGTAGCCCGTGCTGGCCTAGGAGGATAGTTTGTACACCACCTGGGCTCCAGGCACCTGGGTTCCTCAAAAGCTTCAGAACTTATAATTAGCAGTTCTCAATGTTGGGAAATCTTAATTAATATGAGATCAGTGAGTCTCAAAAGATGACATATGATACTCTTTATAAAGTTAAATGCAATCCAAATACAAATACCTATACTAGATATACAAATACTATACCTATACTATGATGACATAGTGTCATCATACCTATGACTATGATGACATATGATACTCTTTATAAAGTTAAATGCAATACAAATACAAATACCTATACTAGATATACAAATATCTATACTAGATAGAAGAGAAAGCAAAGGAATTGAAAAGATGGAGTGCAGAAAGATAAAGACTTCAGGATGGAGGGGAGCATGGGGTGGGAAGAACACGTAGTTAGATGACGGCTCTTTTCCTAGCTTTTATTCTGAATACTCTTTTGCATAGGCACTTCCTTGAAATGCCTCTCCCTCCTTTCTCCTTCCCTGATAAACAGCTCACACCTTCCTTTAGGGATCTCATATTAAACAAAATTACAACTATGGGGTAGTGACACCCCGGCCACAACTGCTGTGAGCCCTTTCCTTTGGTACATGGTCTGAGACAAGTGTGCCAGCAGGCACCGGGAAGTTCCTCACAGACCCTGTCACAGCCACCAATTCTTCCCCACTTCATATACTGAGGACCGCCTTATGAGGAGTCTATCAATGCCAAATGACTTACAAGGGCAGAGGGGAGAAAATTCTGAAAAAGAAGATGGGTTTAGAAGAGTGAGCCCTCCATTTATACAATTTAACAAGTGATAAAGGTAACATAAAGGAGAAAACTCACTCTTCCACCCTTACCCTCATGTCTACTTGGCTCTCGATGAGCAGGTACTTTGCCTTTATTACCACTGACTAGGGGGTTTATTGTATGCTACAGTCATGGATCATAAAAGAAACACCTTCAGGTTGTACAGAGTAAAACTGAAACAGGGATAAGGTTATCTGAGGTTACAGGTTTATCTACAGGCCAACCTTCATGGTACCACAGATTAAATAAGTCTGTTTTCAAGCCCAGAGGGACAATCTTATTCAGAGATCCTCAAGTCTCTCCTTTCTATCCCTCAGGTCTGGTCTGCTTATCATCCAGTCCTGATCTCTGAGGGGATCTGATCTTTCTACTTTCAGCTTAGAGGGAGGAGAAGTTCATTCTTGGGGTAGACCAGTAATCACTGCCCCCAAACAATACTTCTAGGAAGGCTGAGCCAAATAGCCATCAGATCTAGGACTTAAATTTTCCTGATGCTCAGATTCCACTGAAAAAACATCTTATTTGTTTTTCTACCACTCTGCCTCCTATCCAAAGGCCAAGTTTCACTTATTTCCAGGGACTTAGGTCACTCTGTCTGACCCAGAGAACTTAGAAAGGCACTTACTACCTTCTCCATCACAGTTACCTTTTAACTATTAATCATAGCTATTAGAATCTATGAACCAAGCCCATCATGATCTTACAGAACTTTTATTACATGGAGACACCAGCCATAAAGCAATCTGCAACTCTCTTTCCCTCTTTCTGCCCATTCTTTCTTACCCTGGTCACTTAGCCACTCTCCCACCCACTTTCCATTCTTAGAAGCGTCTACGGGTTGAAATAGATCAGAACTAAAAGAAACTCTGGCCAACATCAGTCCCAGCCTCCCGTTCCCAAGATGAGGAACCTGAGCCTTATTCATCTAATTTATTTCCCAAGAAAGGTAGAGTGAGGGAGACAGAGGTCAGAAAGAGAAGATAACAAAATTAGAAATGTGTCCTTTTTCCTGAAGCTTTTCTTTTATTGAGATCAAAACTTTGGCATTTATTGGACAAGGACTCTCTCTCACCTGGACAATCCAGCATAATTCAAAGTCTGGAGGGCACAATGGAGCAGGAAAACAAGTGGTGTAGTCTAACTCACCTCTCTCACCAGGCCCCCTGTGGAGCCCTTCCTGACTTCTCTCCCTCCGACCAGCAGCTATTCAACACACATCTTTAGTATACACTGTTCCTCAGGCTAAGGATATAGGCATGGCTTTTCCCTCAAGAAACTTACAGTCCAGCAAGAAAGAAAAAGTGGGTTATCTAAAGGTTATAAGATTTTTGCACATTAAGCTTACTGCAATACAAACAAAGGTAGCACAAAAAAAGGGAGACAGTCTTTCTAGAACCGACAGGCAGGTTTCCAGAATGACCATCTGAAGAGAGGCTTTAAAGATAAGCATATGTTTGCAGACAGGAGAATGGAGAGGGAGACTGGGGCAGGCAGTGGGGAGAGTAGCTAGAAGTATTGCACGCAGCGTTGCCAGATAAACACGGGACACTCAGGTCAACTTGAATTTCATTTAAACGATGGATAATTTTTAGTGTAAGTATGTCCAGTACAATTTTAACTTGGTCCTATATTTTTATTTGCCAATTCAGGAAACCTTAGTGTATTAACCACAGCAACATTGGGTAATAGGACCTCAGCAAGGGATGGCTTCCAAATGAATGCTCTAAATACCTTACACCTTACTGCCTACTAGTATGTGATGAAGTCCCTTAGTCACAAGCCAATCAAAACTAATCTCCCACAGAAACCAAGGGGCTATAGGAAAAGAGCTCTTTAGTAGCCTATAAGATCTGAGTTTCTGTGCCCTTATCAGCACAAAAATATTTGAAAAACATACTTCTGGAAGATTCTGAAAGCCCTCTGCCTCCTAACTCCCCCAAGCTGGAATTAGGGGGAAAACCAAGTACTTACAAGTGTGTAGCTTTTGCCATGGAGTAGCCATACAAGCTGTGGACATCATAGTGAAGGCCCTGATGAAATTCTGCATCCATGCAGAGGGTTCTTGCAGAAAGGAAGCCATCCAGAACTCCTGTGGGGAAATATCCATTAGCGAGGCACTTCCTTGTCAATGGGCTCTAACAAAATAACCACCCAATTGTTTGCTTCCTCCTTGTTCTATCTTCCTACCCAGTCTCCGCCTAATGAAATCCTTTCCAGATTTTAAATTCTACCCTAAATGCTGCTTCCTACACAGATCTACACTAAGCCCCTGAGATAGATCATTAAAATTAATGTGCACGCCCACTGAGGTCACAAAAAAATGGTGCTGGATGGAGTAACTGAGGAACAAGCTCATTGCCACAGGAAGTTGGTCTGAGATTAAACACAAATAAGACACACACATTTCTCTACATATATTTGATCAAGAGGAACTGAATGTGTTAGGAACAGACATGAGGGACAGTGGAAAGGAAAATGCTTTCACTCTTCCATTATAGGCACTCATATGCTGGGTAGGCTTTTTTTTTTTTAATTTTTTTTTTAACATTTATTCATTTTTGAGAGACAGAGAGAGACAGAGCATGAGTGGGGAAGGGGCAGAGAGAGGGAGACACAGAATTGGAAGCAGGCTCCAGGCTCCAAGCCGTCAGCCCAGAGCCCGACGCGGGGCTTGAACTCACGGACTGTGAGATCAGGACCTGAGCTGAAGTCGGCCGCTTAACTGACTGAGCCACCCAGGCACCCCTGGGTAGGCTTTTTAAAGAAATGAGAGATGACGTTTGGGTGGTTTCACAAATGAGAACTCAGATCCTGCCTCTAGAATCACCATTGCGACTGTATTTTCCCTAAAATGCTCAAAAGTTTCTGCTTTGTAGCCTAGGATCTCGTTCTTCCCTTATTTTTTCTCTGGTAGACCAGTAACTGAGACATAGCAGCCCTCCTTCGTGAAGCCCTGTTGTGGACATAGGGCTGCAGTATGAAGTACAATTCCAGAAAGCAGTGGGACCAGGAAACCGTGAGGTTGAGTTTTCCCCACAAGCCCAACAGAATCCCACCAGGTCAACTTAACCAGAAATTAAGTTGAATTCCAAAATATAATGAAATGTGTATTTTTGGCACAGCTCAGCCTGTGGAATGAGACTCACAACCACTTCCATGATAAGAAAAGACACTCCAGGGGCGCCCAGGTGGTTCAGTCGCTTGAGGGGCTGACTTTGGCTGAGAGCATGATCTCACGGTTCATGAGGTTGAGCCCCAGTGTGGAGCCTGTTTTGGATCCTCTAGCCCCCTGTCCCTCTGCAGCTCCTGTGCTCCTGCTCGTTCTCTCTCTCTCTCTCTCTCTCTCTCTCAAAAATAAATAAATATTAGAAACAAAAAAAAAGAAAAGACGCCACAACTGTCTAAAGGTCAAAGGTAAATATTTAAGTCTTTATCATGCTAGTTTGTGCTCTCCAAACCTGAAAAGGTGAGAAGCAGAGCAGCTCTGGGGCAGAGGCTAGTCACAGGTAGGAAGACACAATGCTGTGAGGTAGGGAGTGAGGTGTTTGCCAGAAGCAGGCAGAACAGGATGACATTGCAGTTTTTTTCATAGAACAAAACAAAACAAAACTACAACAACACAACAACTTAGTTCTGGCTAAGAAGAATATTAAGAGATTAAAAGGGAAACATAATAAACTGACCCACAGTGGGGAAAAAAATGGGAACAAAGACCGAGCAGAGATGAATAAAGAGTAAACAGGGCAAGCAAATAGATTTTGCAAGAAGTTAAGTGATCTGAAGACAAGATTTCTCCCAAAAAAGTTCTCCACTCTTTCAGTGACCAGAAAGGGCTCAAGAAACAGGTAAACCTTAGTCCAGGGTGCAGGGAAAGTGGACAAACCAGAATAAACTGGCAGAGACTGGCCAGATGTTCACCAAGACTGTGTTCTCTTCCTGGGAGAGGAAGGTTGTATTTCACACTTTTGCTCCAGGGTAAACTGAGAATATGTGATTGGCTTTCTGAGCAAAGAAATGTGAGCCAATTGAACACACCTCACTTCAAGGCCAATAAAACTCCCTCTACCTCCACCGTCTCTCTCCTTCACCCAGGAAGCCAGAAACAAGGGACTCTGAGGTGGGAGCACCACTCAATGGAAGTAACTAGATCCCTGAGTCACTGCTTGAGTGACAGCCACACATCTCATGCTGGAGTATTATATGAGCAAAAAAATAAATGTTTATTGTGTTAATTCACTTAGATGCTGGGGCTTACTTGTTTCCACAATCTATTTGATGCTGTTACACACACACACACACACACACACACACACACACACACACACAATTTCAAAATCAAGAATGGAAAATTTGACTAGAAATGAGACTTAAAAATAAGAGAGACTTGGGTGGTTCAGTTGGTTACACGTCCGACTTCGGCTCAGGTCGTGATCTCATGGTTCCGTGGGTTTGAGCCCTGCCTCGGGCTCTGTGCTGATGGCTCAGAGCCTGGAGCCTGCTTCAGATTCTGTGTGTCTGTGTCTCTCTCTGTCCCTCCTTCAGTCTCTCTTTCTTTCTCTCTCAAAAATAAATAAACATTAAAAAATTTTTTTTAATTAAAAAAAATTAAGAGAGACCTAATTGGGACCATTGATGCTTTCGATTATGGCTAATGAGTGGAAAAAAAATTAACAAAATTGCAGCTTTACTTCAATGGAAGGTAGTTTGGACTTGAGGTTTTCTGAAGAACCCCAAAGGGGCTGGGAGAACACAGAACCCCGTGGGGGAGGCATGTCTCCATCACACACTCGCCCTGGGGTTCGGTTCCTGCAGCGAGAAAAGGTGGCCAGACACCAATGTGGTGGCAGGGCCTCCAGCAGAGGAGCAGCCCACCTGGCTGCAGGCCGAGTGCTCCAGGACAGTGGGACTGAGCTCTGCCACAACCAGTGCTGCTGAGGCTGCTTTCAACAAGCCTTGTGACAACTTACTGGGAGTGAAAGGAGGAACGTTCAAGTGGTTTGACTCACACCCACGATTGGACCCGTGGTGAAAGCTGGATACTTCATCCATTTCCTGCAAAGACACAAAAGCCACACAAGGGAAAGGGTTACCTACAGTTGGGTTGGTTGTCTGAGAATGACACCTGAACTAGGAGCCTGTCTGGGGTCTCTTACCAACTGACTTAGGGGTCTTGAGTAATCTTCCTAAATTTTCTTGACCTCTGTTTCATCCTTTGGATTAGATTGTGCCTAAACTGCCCTCCAACTCTCAGTGGTATCAGGCACGTTTTACTTTTTATACCTTGAGTTCAATTAGTTAATTAGGAAATACCATCCCAAAGGCTGATTTTTACCCATAAATGTTATTGTTGCTGTTATTATTTCAGTGATGTGTTAAAAAAAAAATAACGCTTGGGGCACCTGGGTGGCTCAGTCAGTTAAGTGTTAGACTTCAGATCAGGTAACAATCTCGGAGTTCGTGAGTTCGAGGCCCGCATCGGGCTCTGTGCTGACAGCTCAGAGCCTGGAGCCTGCTTTGGATTCTGTGTTTCCCTCTGTCTCTACCCCACCCCCTGTCATGCTTTGTCTCTCTCTCTCTCAAAAATAAATGAACATTAAAAAAATTGTTTTTAAAAAAAGCCTAAGATAGAGGAATGTTTCTATTTTACAATTTCCCCTTTTTATTCCACTCAGTGAGGGACATGAAGATATAATTGAGATCAAATCTATTTCTTCAAAATGGATTAAAAAATTAAAAAATAGGTGATACCTAATCCTGTTAACAGAGATAACTTCCCAAGTTTCAAAGAAATATCTCCACCTGCTATCCCCACTTAAAAATAAAGTGGATTCATTAAATCATTCTCTAATTAACTTTAAATTTTAATGAAGCAGTGCAACAAATAATAGCAATTATAGCCTCTAATAAACCAGTATTTTTAGATTGAAAGACAGTTAATGGAGGAAAAAGCTGAGACCACGAGAAAGCAAAAGACTTTCTCACAAAAGACATAATCAGTCGGTGGCAGATCCAGAATTAAAATCCAGGGTTTTGAGGGGTCTATTTCACTGCATAGAAGCTCAGCATTAAGTAAAAGGATTTTTTTTTTTTTTACATTCACTTATTTATAGAAACAGAGACAGAGCACAAACTGGGGAGGGGCAGAGAGAGAGGGAAACACAGAATCTAAAATAGGCTCCAGGCTCTGAACTGTCAGCACAGAGCCTGATGTGGGACTCGAACTCACAAACCATGAGATGGTGACCTGAGCCGAAGTCCCACGCGTAACCAACTAAGCCACCCAGACGCCCCTAAGCACTAAGGCAAGAAGACTATTTTATTACAGATCAGGGTCAAAACTCATTCTCAAATCTTGGAACATCCATTTCCAAAAGAAGTTTGATCCGGGAATAACAACTTACAATCCACACTCCATCAAACTCGAGAGTTTTATGAAATTCACTGATCTGCTCTCTCCACCACTCAATACAAACTGGATTGCTAAAATCAGGAAAGACCGTCAATCCGGGATATCCCTAGAGAACAAAGAAGGCACCACAGTTGGTGTGGCTGGTGGGTGACTCACACATTGATGGCAGGCTATTGCTTCTTCCGTTAGGAGCCCCATGCATCTTATCATTTCAGAATCACAATGTCCCCCAAAACTAAATAGTAAAATAGATGCAAGGAACCCAAAAGAAGTAAAAAGAGAAGAAACAATTGCTGATCACAGAACTAAGACGTTATCAGATGTCTTTTTTTCTATGAAAACACAAAAGTAACATTTCATCATGTCAGACCAGATGGAAGAACTATTTAAAATTCTCACACGTCTAACTAGATACTATTTCAGGAGCGAATGATTGGATTCATTTAATGTGTTAATTAAAGAGCATTTAAACCCGTGTGGAATAACAAAGTTTATAAAGAATATGTTGATTTTGGTATATAAACAATCGTTTTAAATGGCGAAACGAATTTAAAGAGGGCACTTGTGATGAGCATTGAGTGCTGTATGTAAGTGATGAATCACTGAATTCTGCTGAAACCAATATTGCATTCTATGTTAACAACTTTAAATTAAAAAAAAAACTTACTGAAAAATAAATAAATAAATAAAATGGTGAAATGAATTTTGTGCTTCTTATTCAGTTCCAATATCTCTTATCCTCTCTTCTCTTCCTATCTATTCCTATTAATGTAGCTTTCAACATTTTCCAGAAATAGCACAAAGATAGAACTTATAGCCAAATTATTGAAAATCCTGAACTGATAGGATACAAAATTTTGTGCTTACATTCTTATTACTTTTCTCAACGAATTTATAGGTTATGATTTAGGATGATGTTCAGGCAATATAATGAATATATATTCATATATGTAATGAAAACATATTATATATATGAATATATAATATATATTATATATTAATATATAATGAAGATATATCATATATGAATATATAATGAATAAACATTATATATTATATGTATATATTTATATTATAAATATTATAAAAATATAAATATATAATGTAAAAGACACATACATAAAATTCTGAGACTTCTTAAACTTCAAGATGAGAGCTTAAAATTCTCAATTTAAATGGATTGAACTATTTGATAGGGCACCAAAGAGTGAATAGGTGATAGGGCACAAACAATAACCAGAGGTAATTTTGGACCTCAGGAAATAGGCAGTGTGGTAAAGAAGTCACTTACAGCAACACTCTATCTAGAGCAGACCCAGCAAGCTTCATTCTAACCAAATGCCTTTATAATAAACCTCCACCCACTAATTACATGCAACTTACTAATTGTATACCACTCAAATATGAGTCCTACTGAAATGACTCACAGGTCTGGATAACCTACTTTTTAGATGAAAAAAATCATGTTTATGTGACCATGGCCTCTGATTTTGTACTTACAGATGATTATTGGTCTACCTGATATTTTAGAAATTTTCTTCAAACAAAACCAAGCAAAGCATTGGTTTGGGGAAGGAAGGGAACTTCTCTACTATTTCCTGGAAGGTTGACCCAAGGAAAAAGAAAACACATAGAATTAAGTATTGTAAACAAAGTAGATAGGAATTCAGTGAGCAGTTATGTAAGGGGCATTGATAACCCCGAAAAGGAGTTTTGAAAAGTAAACTGCCCAGGAGCAACACAATTTGCAGTCACATAAACTTTCAGATTAAGTACGTTTTAGGAAACCTCACATAATCCAATTATCTAGGGCTGAGCCTGTAAGTAACTGGAATAAAAAGTTGCCTACATGATTTGATTTCAAGTACTCTGAAAAGAGGCTTCTAATCAGCCTACTCCAATGCCTAAAACTGCTACGTTGGAATGAAGACTAGGCTCCACCTACAAGTCTCATGGAAAAGAAAAGGACGTTAGGTTGCACATTAGCCTATGAGCATATTGCTGCATTATTATAGCTGAATGTCTTGGGAAAGACAAGGAAATTGGGGTGCAGGAGGACTTTAAGAATAAATGAATTTTCTTCTAATAATACATTGCTTCTCAAATATCTATAGTCTAGGAATTCAGGGGCTAGCTTTTTAGAGACTAGATATTAGTTTTCCCACCACAAAAGAAGAAATGATAATTATGTGAAGTGGTAGAAATGGTATTTTCACAATGACAATCATACTGCAATATAGAAACGTATCAGATCAACACGTCGTACGCCTTAAATTTACACAATGTCATATGTGAAATATATTTCAATTTTTTTAAATCCCCCAGAATTTTAATTATTTTACTGTGACATCTATTGGTCTAAAAATAATTTTAAAGGAAGCCTCTAAAGCCATGAAAATAGTAATGATACTGCCTTCTACTCACTCTCATAACAAAAGTACCGACTTCCCCAGATGACTGTAAGTTAGTGATTTTCTTGCAAAATTACCTGTCCAATGGCAAATTCATTGTCCTGCCAGATCCATACTCTCTTCTTACTTCCGGTTTCATAGGGCTGGTAGTTAGAGTTATTTAATATTCCAGGATGCTAATAAATAAATATGATAACAATTATTTTTGTAAATTTCTTTTACACTTTGAAAGGAAAAATGAGGCAACAGATTTGTTTGAACATACCATCATGATTACATATTTCATTCCTTGGCCATGCAAGTCTTTGGCAAAATCTTCGAGACGAGGGAAAGCCTCTTTATCAATCGTGAAATCCTTTCCCCCTTCCATGTAGTCTATGTCGGAGTACTGGACGTCCTGAAAGATCCAACCCGCCGGTTAGAAAATATCACTGTGCTCACGGAAGGTATCATAGCTCTGGTACTTGCTCATTAAAACTGAAGCTGTGTTTCTCAGTGATCCTCAAACTCCCGGGACTTGGCTACCTCCTAGAAGTATATAAGCCCCTTCTGAAAGATGCAGGTGCTCTTATGTTGTAGTTTTGTCTCTCTCTCTCTCTCTCCTCACAGGTGCATGTTATAAGGGAGGAACTTGGGAGGGAACTTGACGGTAGGGACTGTGTCTTGTTCATCTCTGTAACTCGAGAGCTTGGATGCTTGACGTAAAACAGGTGTGCTTTAAATGTCTGTTTGGGTAAGTATATTCATAATGTTATAACACTGCAAACGTGGAGCCTAAACATTAAGCTAGAATATATCAGAAGAGGAGAAAACAGTCATCTTGTTCTATAAAACTGCTAGAGTAATAACTCACAAAGATCGATGACAGAGGGCAGAGCTTTAATTGACCAAACTCTCAGACACACATTATTTTAGGGTTTGCCTATCAATCTGAGATGGGCAGGTGTGGTTCTCAGGGAGGAGACTGAAATGCAAAGGGGTTGAGTGACATTTCCCCAGGTCGTATTCATGGGTGGGTGGGGTCGACTGGGGCTTTTGTGATAGGTGATAGGAGTCAAAGGTGACCCCAGCTGCTCTTTTTTTCCAATCTGCCACAACTTCAAAGACATCCGAAGGTCTTTTAAGTAAGTGTTTCTCATGTGTATTAGAAGGCTCTGGCTTGCAGGCCTGAAGGAAATGTGGCTTGTGGCCTATTGCCAATGTGGCACATCTGTTCTAACACAGGGCAGTCAGCTAGTACCCAGGTGTCCTTGGGAACCACGTGGTGTGAAAGATCCAATCCATGGAAGAGAAGCTCATTTGTTTCTGAATCAGCAACACCTCAGAAAAGCCTTTCCCATCAGAGGTACAGGGATAGATTGAAACCAACACCCCTTGTAGTCAAAAGCACTATTTTTGAATCCTGGTCCTGCCATTTAGCTAGCTGGAGTGGCCTTGGAAAAGTTATGAACTGTGCAGTGAGTGTCCATTACCTTATGTACCAAATACCAATAAATGAGGGTTAACCATGATTGTGAAAGCACCTTATAAAATCATAATGACGTGTTGAGACCTGGCCTGATTCCTCCTGGAATTGAATGCTTGCAGACAGCATATTTGGGAGCATTAAATTGAAACATATAATCAGTTACTCCAAAACAACACAGTGGTCATGTTTTCTCACAGGAAAAATTCATCTCTCTGCCTGCTCCCCTTTCTGCCCTGAGAGGGGATTGAAAAGTCCTGAGATCAGGCCAAAGTCAAATATATCCTAGCCAAATTGGATCCTAGTCAAACCTATGCTTGCAACACAGTTCCAAAGATCTAGCCCAACACAAATTGTTTTGATAACCTCACTAATAACGTTATGTATCTCCTGGATGAATTTGTCAAATATTATACACTTAATAATTATCTATTTACTGGTGGACATTGAACATCATAAACAGAACTTTGGAACAACAGAGCTTTTGATATCAGAGTCTGCTAGATCTTAAAGGAGTATGCAAGGTCATTATGAGATACTTATTCTAAGTCATTTTTATAGCCATCAGCTCTTATTAGCCATGTCACCCCAGATGTTGCTTTCTTTTATAAAATAACAGCTAACTTTGTCAACAGTTCATCCTCTGTGCTGCCTGTCTTCCATAAAGTGTAAGGCAATCCTCACTATCAGTCCACCGAAGTCAGCCTTACATTCTCATTTTATAAAGGGGGAAACCAGGACTCAGAGGGGGAAGCCAGCCCAACACTGACAGAACTAGGAAGAAGTAAAGTAAAATTCAAAACCATACCCATCTGACTCCATAAACCAAGCTCTTTTGATGATGATATAGGTAATTTAGTATGCAAATTTCTGACAGTAGATGTCCCTATCTATGTATCTATCTATCCAACTTTCCATCTATCTCTTTGTATATGTTCCTAATAAATTGAATTAGATGCAAACACTAAAAGATAGGAAATGCTGTCTTACACTGATAAGAGAAGTTTCAACTTACATATGGGATCCCAGCTCCACGATTTCGGTCCACAACCTTCCTCAATCCATTGATACCGCCATAGTTCCTGCGACTAAGCTGGAACCCAAGACTCCAGTAGGGAGGCAAGAATGGTCGTCCAATGAGCTGAAAAAATAGATACAGGCCCAGCTAAGCATTTAAAAAATTACTGTTTTGAGGACCATGTCTGACACAGAAAACACTGTTTCCATTTCACCTTCTATAAAGCCCCCAGATCTGAAAATGTCAGAGTCAAGAGTAATCTCCTAGGGTAATTTGCAAAATTCTACAACTCACATCTTTCTTTCCTAAGTACCTAAACATATTATCAGCAACTGCAACATCACAAAATAATGGGATTAGCAAAAATGATTGAATAATGGGGTCATACTGGAAGGAAAAAAATAATAATCATTCACTCAGTAAATGTTTTCTGAGTGTTTATGATGTGCTGAGCATTGATGTAGGCACTTGGGATATAGCAGCATAAAGCAAACATAGTTCCTGCTCTCACAGACATTAAAGGAAATACATAAATGCCTAATATAATTTCAGATAGTGGTATGTGCTAAGGAAAAAGGAATCAGGATTGATAGGATTATGAGTGATTACGTGAAAAAACACTGGACTATGTTTAAAATCCAGGTTTACAGGGGTGCCTGGGTGGCTCAGTTGGTTACGCATCTGGCTCTTGACTTTGGTTCAGGTCATGATCTCCTGGTCTATGAGTTTGAGCTCCCTATCAGGCTCTGAGCTGACATTGTAGAGTTGGCTTGGGACTCTCTCTCTCTTTCTTTCTCTCTCTCTCTGCGCCCCCCACTGCTTGCTCTCTATCTCTCTAAATAAATAAAAATAAACTAAAATTAAAAAGTCCAGGTCTTCAAGTTGCTCAAGCCAACACTCCGAGAAAATCTCAGCCACAGCCCTATTTCACATTGTTCCCTAGAAGCCGCTGCCCTCCCATGTGACAGTGCCTCTGAATTCCCACACAGTTTCTTTGCACCTCATTAATGGCACTTATTGTAAGCTGTCTCCTACTATAATTTTTTCAGACAGTGTCAGACTTCCCCTATTTGATTACAAATTAGCTTGTATCTGGGACCATATTTCACATGACTTTGTGTCACTTCATCTTTCTATACCTAGGTTTTTCATCTGTATAACAGGAAGTTCAGGCTAAATGGTATCTGAAGTTCTTTCCTGTTGGAAAAATTGAATAAAAACTAAATAGCACAGTTCCTTTGACATAGTTTCTTTTCACTAAATTTTTCTTTATTGAATGAATGAATAAATTCTGCTGATTTGTGGCTGTTGATGTTTGGAATGACGGATCCCATATGGATGGACTACGATATCCTTGGAAACAGGATGGTATCTGACTTATTTTTGCATTTAGTAAGGCTTGCACAATGCCTCTTTAGCACTCAGCAGGCACCCAACAAATGTGCATCAAAATAAACACACGACCAATGAAAGACTCACAGTCCCAGCATTCATAACGCATAGCTTAGATAAATTTAATTTTTCTCTTCTTAATTTATAATGAGTGTATGAGATAAGAGCAATAAATTATAACTCTCTACAAGCAAAGCCCATACCTCCAGATATTCCTGAACCACTTGTTCTGGAGTATTTCCCAGGAATACATAAAAGTCAAGGATGCCCCCAATCGTGCGGTAAGTGATTGCAGGAGCAGGCTGAAGGATGACCTCTGAAAAGATTAAAATGAGAGTTAATAGAACTTCATGGTTGCAAATATACTTTTCTCTAGAATGTGAATACCTGAGCTATTCAAAACAATCGCAGTGTCATTTCGAAAGAGATGAAAATCACATGTTTCTTTCTTTTAGGTGATTGCTGAAGTTTATCATAATATTAAGTGAGTAAAACACTAATGAAGAACTGATTTTTTTTAAGAGAAAGAAGAACCAATTCTATTTTAATCTGGCTATGGAACAATACAAATATTTGGAATTTGCGAGTGATATAACTTATTTAAAAACCTTATTAGATGAGTTTAATTACAACTTACAGATAAAAATAAAAATAAGTTCTTATTAAGGGTTCTGTTAGTCCAGAAGCTAGAGGGGGAAGATTCTGGAGTGGGGTAGGGATGAGCTATGAGAGACAGCCTGCAGAACACAGCCTTGCTGCCTATAGATAGACAGCCTGGATTACGTGTTGAAATCCACAGGTATCTTTGGGACCTACCTGTCAATGGATCTTATTATCCACAGAATCTTATGGATAACATTGCATCAAAAGAGAACCCTGAAGCAGTTTTCAATGTAAATAGCTTTTAGCATGAACTACATTTGTAACAGGTTATCCTACTTTGGGGTTCCTGTTTCTATAGAAGCATTGTAGGTTAAATATACCTTTGGTTAAACAGTGATCTGACCATGAAAATCATTCTTATAAAAGCCACATCGCAAAACATATCCCTGCCAAGATAAAAAGATGCCTCGTACCCATGGCATTACTGTTCAACAGAAAAACCCCAAAAGAGGAGCCGCTGGTGTCTTCGAGGCACAGGAAGAATGTATGAGCTCCATACAGATTAATCATGCCCTGTCAAGAAAAATGATAGGAAATAATAGTAGTGTATGTTAAAAATGTTTTTATTTATCCTAAAACAAACAAAATCAAAATCTGTGTACAACCTGTACTTCGTCAATACTTGATGTAGTTTAGTATTGTATCAAAAGGGTATTGATGGGGCACCTGCATGGCTCAGTTGGTTGAGCATCTGACTCTTGATTTTGGCTCAGGTCACGATCCCAGGGTCGTGGGATCAAGCCCATATCGGGCTCTGCACTGAACATGAGCCTATTTGAGATTCTCTCTGTCTCTCTCTCTCTCTCTCTCTCTCTCTCTCTCTCTCCCTCTCCCTCTTTCCCTCTCCCCCACTTGTGTTTTCTCTCTCTCTCTCAAAAAAAAAAGGTATTGAAATGGTAACATCAATTGAAAAATGGATAAATAAAATGTGGTATATCCATACAATGGAATACTATTAGTAATAATAAGAAATGAAAAACTGATCCATGCTACAACATGAATAAACCTCATAAATGTTGTGCTAAGTGAAAAACCATATATTGCATAATTCCATTTATATGAAGCATCCAGAGAGGTCAAATCTATACAGACAGAAAGTAGATTAGTGATTGCCCAGGGCTGACATGGGCACTGAGGTGGGAAAGGGGATTAGGTCTAAAAAAGGTATAAGGGACCCTAGTGGTATGAGTAAAACATATTCCAAAACTGGATTACGATGACAGCTGCACAACTCGATAATGCGCTTAAAAAATTACTGAGTTGTACATTTAAAACAGGCGAATTATAAAGTATATAAATGGTATCTCAGTCAAGTTATTTTTTTTTAATTTGGAAAATATTGTGCTTCGGATTCTGTGTCTCCCTCTCTCTCTCTGCCCCCCACCCCCCGCTCACATTCTGTCTCTCTGTCTCAAAAATAAATAATAAACATTAAAAATTTTTTTAATTTGGAAAATATTGGCAAAGACACACAACAACATGTTAGCAGAAGATGATGTTAGTATGAGAAAGTTTTAATTTCTTCTTTATGCCAGCTGTGTTTTCTATTTTCTCTGTAATTACTATATAACACTTAGGTAGTAAATAGGTTTAAAAGAAAAAGAAAAAGATACTGAACCCATCACAGGGCTGTGATGAACACTGATCTAAAAAAAGATAGTGTGTATAACAGTAAAAATGTGAGAGGGAGAGAGAGAGAGAAAGAGAGAGAGAAGGAAAAAAAAGGAAGGAAGAGAGGGAGGAAGGAAGTTACACAAAGACTTTAATCTGTGATTACATAACTCAAGAATTTTTTAGCTATAGAAGGCCAAGCTTAGTATGATGCTTAGCATTCCTTATTTGTCAGGGTCCTTGAGCAAGCATTTTAGTGAATGTGCTGGCCATTGCTTTTTTCTCTCTGTTTCATTCAGTAAGTAAGCTCCCTTCCTTGCATCAGATAGTGGTAGGTGGGCCAGTTAATGGGCTACTTAACCTGCACCTCTTGCACAGATTTGGGAAACATTACAAGCACAATGGAGGCCTCAGGACATGCTCTACAAAGCAATGCTGCTCAAAGCTTGTTCACGAACTGGTACCTCCCCACACGCTTTACTGTAAGTCAGCAACAAGGAAAGTACAAAAATCAAGAGAAAGAGTTCAGGAACTCGTACAGCAATTTAAACGAGTGATTTTATATCTGTTCAATTTAAACATATATTTTTTATGTCTTTGAGTAATCCTATTTCATTTTCCTAGGATTAAAGAGAGAGAGAGAGAAAGGAACTGATCCTTCACTACAAATAAGTTGAGAGACACTGCCCCGGAACAGCTTTAATATGCATGTGGGTCCCAGTGGGCCTTGTAAAAATGCAGATTATGGTTCAGTAGGTCTGAATAATTTTAAAGCTGCTAAAAGAAGTATTTTTTAGTCCACAAAGTTCTACGGAGGATACCTCCTGCCGAAGCTCTCCCCTAGATACAACTCAATTATGAAAGACGGAGTTATTTTGCAGAAGGATTTTCTAATATATATTAGGCTATCGTACAGTCATTAATTATATCTTCCCTTAAAAGGGAGATTTTCAAAAATGGATTTATTACTAATCATGAGTTTATAAGCCTCAAGAACAAGTATTCTCCCACACAAACAGATCTAGCCTGGGCAAAATAATATATGGATGTAACTCTGTGGGTTGCTTGACTCTAGGTCACATTCTGGAAAGGAGAGAAAGATTCCTTCCTGTGAGCAACAGGCAGGAGGAAGGGGAGCTCACCTTGGTGGGGGTGGCATCCCGAGTGAAGATGGGCCAGGTCTTCCAGGTCAGGTTGTGGAGGTACTGCTGATGCACATGTTCTCCCAGCCCATACACGGAGGTGCTGGGCAGTCGGAAAGACAGCTGCAGGTACTGATGGGCGAACTGCAGGGGCCCGATGCTCGTGTCCAACCTGGGCCATGGGGCAAGGACGAGAGTCACCAACCAGCTATCTCTGCTGGGAAACTGTCTGCTACTCTCCCTATCGACTTCAAGAACAGTTGTTTTGTGCATGTTCTCATTCACTTTCATACTACCTTTGAAGGTCCTTCTAGGGGGTCTCTGATTCTTTATTTCTAGAGGAGCGTAGCACCGGAGACGTGACACCAGAAGCTCAAGTTGATGACTGGAGGAAGAGAGCAGATACAACCTTATGCTTGCATCTGCTTCTTGCCAGGCACTACTCTGGATGCCTCCAGAATGTATCTCGGTACACAGAGCAACAGTGGACATTATGATTCCCTTTCTATGGACGTGGAAACTGAGGCTGACGTGAGATACTTTGTCTAACCTCACAAAGCTGACTGGTGGCTTGTTGATGCCAGAACTTGAATACAAATTTTACTGACACGAATCCTTGTATTTTCTCCAGTACAGTTTATGATTTATGCTCAGGTCACTGTTAGGCTCTTCATGGCAAGTTTCTCAGGACATAAAAATTTAGAATGCTAGACAGTGAAGTTGAGTTGCAAAGTGAATGGTAATCCAAAACAATGACGTTTCCTACTTCAGAATATATATTAACTGCAAGTGTTTTTATCTAACTTAGCACACCAGCACATTTATTTTTTAGTATGCTGTGCTCTGCAGTCATGACAGATGAACAGTGTTAATGATCTACAGTAAAAGCTTTGACATTTTGTTGAGGTCCAAATATTTTCCCAAATCATACTTATCTCATTACCCACCCCTAGTAAGTCAGAGTGAATGATACTGAGACTATATAGTCATTCAAAGATACACAAAGAGTGTTGAAAAGCTCACAAGATTCTTTTGTTGCTGGTCCGTATGATCTTGAAGCTGAAGGGCTCATTAATGACCTCTACGTGATAGTTCAAATTAGAGGTCTTAGGAGTCCTATCAAGCAAGTCAATATTTTCAAGGGTGACTTCATAGCGTTTGCTATCCATATCAGTGATCTGTCAGAATAAAAAGAGAAAAAACAACTCCAGATAAGACCACTTCTGGGGCACCTGGGTGGCTCAATCGGTTGAGTGACTGACTGTTGATTTCTGCTCATGTCACGATCTCTCAGTTCATGAGTTCAAGCCTCATGTCGGGCTCCGCACTGTCAGCACTGCTGGGATTCTCTCTCTCTCTTCTCTCTTTGTCCCCCCTCCCACCCATTCTCCCCTCTCCCCCAAATAAATAAATAAATAAATAAATAAATAAATAAATAAGCTATAAAAAGAGATAATTTCCTTGTAGAGCTATGAAGGACTTCCACTGTCAGTGAGAATAGCTTCTAATTCTTAACCCTGTGTTTCCTGATTTATGAGAAAAAAAAAGATCACCCAATCATATGTCCCCCACAAAATACAATAGAGCCTACCCATCCCATTGGGAGATTCCTGCAGAGGGAAACAGAGGCACATTCTGCCTCCATACCTCAAGGAAAATGAGCTGAAACCAGAGTAGGGGCGTGGCATTCTTCAGAGATGTATTCAAAGGTAACCACAGAACCAACCTTAAAATGAAAACGATTGGATGTCTGATAGTCAGCCGCGAAGAGGGCGTCAGGGACGTCATATCCAAACAGAGATGGGGTAGGTAGCCTTTTCAACTTGGCGGTAAACCCTGGGGGGGGGGTGGTGGGGGCGAGGAGGCAGCTTTTAGCCTTTATTTTGCAGTTAGCTTATCTGAGTCATCAAGAGTTGTTCTCTGGGACCTCATTAGGGCAGTACTCACCTGTTGTATCATTCTGTCTCTTGCCAACTTTATAGCCCCAGTTCCTAGGGAAGAAGCACCTCGGGGCACCTGTTTGTGTCACAGGCTTCCAGCAGCATTTATATACCCATCTGCAGACATTCTGTAACAATGGCACAGTGTTAGCATTGTATGAAATAAAGCAAAGAAAGTACTGTCTAAGAGTAATAATCAATTTTATTCCAAGAAGAATTTAACAATTTAAGACAAGAATTTACATTCAGTCATACGTTCATTCTTCTTTTATTCACACATTTACCCAGCCATCCAATATGGATTTATTACCTACCAGACAAGGAGATGATAATACATATAAATAAGACATAGTTCTTGCCCTCAGCAAACTGACATCATAGTCTAGTAGTAATGCAGACAATTCCAGTACGAGAGGAGTACTCGACAGAATGTGCCCAGGGGCTGAGGGAACATACACATCAGCCATTGAACACAGCCTAGAAGGCTCAAGTGGGGTGGGGAGGGCTTCCAGGTAGGTGAAAGATGAGTCCAGTCCTAATGCACCAAGAGGGGTTAGATAAGTGAACAGTGGAGCAGTATTCCAAGCAGAGAAAGCAGCAATGTATGACAGATTCATAAAAACCACAAGTTCATTGTACCAAGAACACTAACTAAGAGAAACAAGGCTGGAGGCACACAATACTCATACCACAAGTGAGCTGGATGTCAGACCAACCAGCTTAGACTTTCTCATGAGGAAGAGTCATGGAAGTGACTAACAATATGGCATAAAGAAATGCATTTCTAAGATGTAAGAAAAGGAAAGCAAAGGAAAATAGAGATTAAGATAGAACTAGGACAGAGGGTGATGAAAATATTCACAATGTCCACAAGGTAAAAATAAACCACGTATGGCTTCTCAGAGTGGTTTGATTATGGATTTTTGAAACGATTATCCTTTGGTGAGATGTTTTTTCTATAGGTCCCACAACTTTAAGATTAACTTCCATAAAAATGGTTTTGTTATAATAAAGAAATAAAATAGATGGTAAATTGTTGAAATAAACATAGGCATCCACCTCTTCACCCAACTAAATTTACATGAAGTGACAGAAGTATCATTAAGAAAAGAATGCAGGGGCACCTGGGTGGCTCAGCTGGTTAAGTATCCGTCTTCAGCTCAGGTGATCTCAGGCTTCGTGAGTTTGAGCCCGCATCAGGCTCTGTGCTGACAGCTCAGAACCTGGAGCCCGCTTCAGATTCAGTGTCTCCCTCTCTCTGCCCCTCTCCCCTCATGTTCTGTCTCTCTTTCTCTCCCAAAAATAAATAAACATTTCAAAAAAAAAGAAAAGAATGCAAAACCACTACAAAACAGTCAGCTATAATGAAATATGGCTGACCAGAGACACAGGAAGTAGATTTCATCAACTCTAGGGAAAAACGTATTCATAGCTTAAAACACAAGAGGAGAAAAAAACTGGCTAATCTAAGCCAAGTCAATGTGGAGAAGTAGAAGAGAACTGGGGGCATAGTTTTGGATGATTAATTGGGAAGCTCCAGTATGAACACTTAGCTGCCCAATTTGACATTCCTTACAGCTATTGGTAAGCTCTGGCTAATTGGTAGGCATCCTGAAGTATTTGTTCATAGGTTAAGGGAGTTAGGAAAGATGCTAGGAGCTGGAAGCCATGGCAATACACCAGTGAATAAGCCAGCCCCCCTTATCGTGAGACAAGTACCCACATTCTCTCTGGCAGTCCTTTCCTTCCCTCCCAAATACTCAGTGTGAGCCAAGGTAAATAGGGCAGGTGGTCATAGATAATTAAATACAAAATGACAGTCGAGAACCACCAAACATGAGAGAAACCAACACCAGGGTAGGTACCAAACTTAGAGAGAAAATTAGAAAAGAATATATATATATATATATATATATATATATATATATATATATAGTATTATTTGTGTTAAAACAAAACAAAGATATTAATATATGAGCATAATATATAAAAATATATTCATAAAGAAAGTACTGCTTATGTATTGATAATCAATTTTATATGCAAATATAATCATAAATATATGCAAAAGCATAGAAAGATCAAGAGAAGGATACACACCACGTTATTGACTTGATTCTGGGAAGTGTCTCTGGAGGTAGAGAGAACATTATGAATAAGGAATGACTTTCCCTCTTTACTCTGTACGTAACTATAATGTCTCCATCTTTCTTATTAAAGAAATGTATCCCAGTATAAATTTTGTGATAAAGAAAAACAAAATAATGTCACAACACTATTTGTTTGGAAAAGGTATCTCAGATGCTAACGTCTGATGTAATTGCTATGAAAAACCATGCCATGAATACAGCTTAAATCAATGTTTCATGTCTATTATAAACAAAGCAATCACATCATAACCATAAAATATTCTTAAATGTGCCTACTAATTCTCCATATATACAGTCGATATTCCTGCCCCATCCTCTCCAGATAGCAACATCAACATAAGCTGGAGGGGGATCAGTGGAGAGTTTGTGAGTTCTGGATAACCTCCAGATAACTGATACTCCTAAGTCCGAGGCAGACATTCAGTGCCTCTGCTACTTCTGAAACTGAGGTTGGTAAAGTCCAAAAGGTCAGTTTCACTGCCATAAACTGTTCCAGAATCTATAGACCTGTATAAAAAGCAATAAGATAAGAAATCCAATACCTTCAGGTAAATACAGTATTTTTTAATGCCGTCTGCCATAACATCTCTACTTCAATTTTAAGCCATTCCCAGTATTGCAGGTACCAAAGGTCAAATCTTTGACATAGATACATCTCCTTCTTTTCCATTTCCACTGCCACCACGAACAGTAATACAGACCTTCATAAACTCTTCCCTGGTCTACAGTGGTTGACTCATGACAAGCTTCCCTTTCTCTTTTCTTCTCCTAACACCAAACTTTCCCAAAGAGTATTCACCAGTTATCTTCCAAATAGACTTTTATGCTATTTTCCACTCAAATTATTGACTAATAACACTTGAGAATCAACTTGGAAATTATGTAATCCAACTTCCATTTAATATAAGGATTCTTTCAGCAGTGCCTCTGAAAGATGCTTAAGTTCCGTGAGTGATGTGTTGCTAACTTCTTCCAAAATCAGAAATTTCACCTTCATGGTTAATATTTTATCACAAAGTTATTTCTTATGTTTAGTTAAAATCACTCCCCAGAAATTTCCATTCTCTGAAACTTATTGTAGTTGCATATTGCCTTTTAGATAAAATATTTCAAACTATATTGAAAAGTAAGAAGGAAAAAGGATCCTTAGTGTTACTAGACAAGGAGAATAAGAAATGCATTTTGGGGAAAAAGTGTTAATGGTTATTAGTTGCAGGTATCATTATTATCTAAGAAAAATTAAAAAGTGTTTATAAACACACTAGGATAATAAATAAATTTAAGAAGATTTCTGGTTACAAGATTAGTATTCAAAAAATCAATTTTAAGTCAATGTGCCAACAACAGCTAAATGGAAAATTAAAGTTTAAAAATATTTAAATAATATCAAACATCATATAGTTAGAAAATACTTGGAAAAAATTTTTGGACGTCTACACCAAAAACTTCAAAATTAAAAATCTCAAAAAATGAAAAAATATATCATGATCATAGATTAGAATATTCACTCTTATAAAGTATGACAATTCTTCCAGAATTAATCTGTACATTTTATGTGAACAGAATAAAATTTCTGGCAGATTTTGTAAGAAAACCAATGGACTGAACTGATTCTAAAATGTATTTAGAAATCTAAAGGGTGAAGAATAAGCTAGGCAATCTTGAAGAAAAATAAAGGCAATTTGGAAGACCGATACAATCACATATCAAGACCTGTTAAAAGCTATACTAATAAAGGGAGTGTGGTATTGGCAAAAGAACAAACTAACAATGGAACAAAATAGATATTCCAGAAATAGATCCTCACTTGTAAAGACACATAATTTACAGTGTGGGGGCCACTACAATGCAGAGGGGTAAAGATGGTTATTTCAATAAGTGGTGATGGATCTATTAAAGATTCAAGAAAAAAAAATGTTCTGGACTCCTACCTGATAGCATACACAAGAACCAATTCTAGATTGATTAAAAATCCAAATTTGATAAATGAAACAATGCTTTTAGAGGAATACATAGGAATATATTTTCCTAACCTTGAAGTAGGCAATAATTTTTAAATAGACTACAAAATGCATATTAAAACTTGGTAACATGGATTTTATTAAAGCTAAGAACTACTTTTCACCAAAAGTCACCATTCAGTTAAAAGTCAAACAACAGAGTAAGAAAAGATACTTACAATGTATATATCTGATAAAAGATTTACACTCAGAATATATAAATGATTACAAAGCAACAAGAAAAATATGAACAGTCCAACAGAAAAAACTGGTTGAAAAAGTTGAAAAGACACATCACAAATATGATTGTCCATGTAGCCAGTAAGTATATGAAAAGGTGTATAACTTCATTAGTCATGAGGGAGATACAAAGCAGAGGGAACAGAGTCAACAGTATTGTAATAACATGGTATAGTAACAGATGGTGCCTATACTCATCATTGTGTAATGTGTAGAAATGTAGAATCACATACATATCATAGTGCCAACTATATTTCAATATTAAAATTTTTAAGTTAAAATTACATTAAGAAAAACAAAGAAAAAGGAGAGAACACCAAGAGTACGTTAGGATACAGAGTAACTGCTATTACCTACTGCTAGAGGGACTGTAAATTGGTACAAATTCTTCGTAAAACTATTTTGCAATATCACTGAAAGATAAACATGTACATATTTGATGAACTAGGATACAAATATATACTTAATAACTCAAGAAGAAGAACTACAGAAACCATCTAGAAATAGGAAATTTCAGTTGGCCAATTATTTAATTAATATATTCTGATATAATAAAACATAAACACGTAAATATAAAATAAAATAAATGTAATAAGTGTAAAATAATCTTAGTAATAAAAGAAGCTCTAGGTAGAAAATTTAATGGATTGCATATATAATAGAAACTAAGCATATGAAAGGTTTAGGGGAAAATCCTCATAATGCATATGTAATAAAATGCATATATTTTTAAAAACATTTATTTATTTTGAGAGAGAGAGAGAGAGAGAGAGAGAGAGAGAATGAGTGGGAGAGGGGCAGAGAGAGAGGGAGAGAGAGAATCCCAAGCAGACTCTTTACTGAGAGCACAGCCTCCATGCAGGGTTCCATCTCACAAACCGTGAGATCATGACCTGAGCCAAAATCAAGAGTCAGATGCTCAACCTACTGAGCTACCTAGGTATCCCTGTAACAAAATGCATATTAAGGGAAACATAAAACCCAACTAAGAAATATACATATATAAAAAAGAGTTGAAATGGAGAGATTTCCTATGTTTTCAGAATGGGAAGATTAAAAATTATTGAGATATCAGTATTGCCTAAATACATTTTAAAAAAGGGATAGGCGTCACTGGGTGGCTCAGTCAGTTGAGTGTCTGACTTCGGGTCAGGCCATGATCTTGCAGTTGGTGAGCTGGAGCCCTGCATCAGGCTCTGTGCTGACAGCTCAGAGCCTGGAGCCTGCTTTGGATTCTGTGTCTCCCTCTCTGTCTCTGCCCCTTCCCCACTTGCACTATGTCTCATTCTCTCTCAAAAATAAATAAACATTAAAAAAATGCCTAAATATAACTCAAAACTCAATGCAGTCCTAATTAATATCCCAATAGGATATTACGGGATATAGAATGTAGAATATGAGGGAAAGGAATAAAATCTACATATATACAACCTTTATGATAAAGTCATAAGTCACAACCAAGCAGTGTTCAAATAGCTGATATTCTTGTGTTAGCTACTCATAAACATAAAAAAAATCTATGTTTTTAGCACCTGTTCATTTGGGCGATTTGTTGCCAATACATGATTTTAGAGGGCTTTTGTTATAACAAGTCACTTGAGTTCTACAAGTGAATCAATCATCCGTATGTGCTTGATGGCCTCTATTCGCAAGGAACACATAGTCTAGCCCACAAACATTTACTCTTCCCATGGCTATCCTTGGAGTCACACTTATGACACATTTAGCAACACTGGGAACTCCCCCTCTATTCTGGAGTTTAGACCCCATGAACCAACACTCTCTTAGTTCCTCCTCCTCTTCGCTTTACCCTATCCTCCTTTCCCCACTTCCACAGTATTGCTGTTTATCCAAATAAGGCAAGAAAGAAATAACTCCAAATAAATCATAGGCCCACAATCCACTTTACCATCATCCTCTTCCCACTTGACATACTTATTTCTTTTAAATAAAACCAATGAGAACAAGATAGTCTCTTCAACAAGTGGTGTTGGAAAACTGGATGGTGACATGCAGAAGAATAAAACTGGACCACTTTCTTACACCACACACAAAAATAAATTCAAAATGGATAAAAGACCTAAATGTGAGATAGGAAACTATCAAAATCCTAGAGGAGAACAGAGGCAGCAACTTCTTGGACCTCGGCCGTAGCAACTTCTTACTAGACACGTCACCGAAGGCAAGGAAAACAAAAAGCAAACATGAACTATTGGGACATCATCAAAATAAGAAGCTTCTGCATAATGAAGGAAACAATCAGCAAAATTAAAAGGTGTCCTACGGAATGGGAGAAGACATTTGCAAATGACATATTGGATAAAGGGTTATTATCCAAAATGTATCAAGAACTTATCAAACTAAACACCCAAAAAACAAATAATCCAGTGAAGAAATGGGCAAAAGACATGAATAGACACTTTTCATTCTAGTAGACACATGAAAAGATGGCTAGTAGACACATGAAAAGATGCTCTCCATCACTCATCAACAGGGAAACACAAACCAAAACCACAATGAGATACCACCTCACACCTGTCAGAATGGCTAAAATTAACAACACAAACAGCAGGTGTTGGCAACAATGCAGAGACAGGGGAACCCTCTTGCACTGTTGGTGGAAATGCAAACTGGTACAGCCAGTCTGGAGAACAGTATGGCTGTACCTCAAAAGGTTAAAAATAAAACTACCCTCCAATCCAGCAATTGCACTACTAGGTATTTACCCAAAGGATACAAAAATACAGATTCGAAGGAATAGATGCACCTCGATGTTTATAGCATCATTATCAACAAGAGCCAAGCTAAGGAGAGAGCCCAAATGTCCACAGACTGATGAATGGATAAAGAAGATGTGGTGGATATACACAATGGAATATTACTCAACCATCAAAAAGAATGAAAACTTGCCATTTGCAATGTGGATGGAGCTAGTGAGTATTATGCTAAGTGAAATAAGTCAGTCAGAGAAAGACAAACACCACATGATTTCACTCATATGGAATGTAAGAAACAAAACAAATGAACATATCAGGGGAGAGAGAGTGGGAAAAAAACCATGAGAGACCTAACTTAAAGAGAGAGAACAAACTGAGGGTTGATGGAGAGAGGTGGGTGGGTGATTGGCTAGATGAGTGATGGGTATTAAGGAGGACACTTGTTATGATGAGCACTGGGTGTTGTATGTAAGTGATGAATCACTGAATACCACTCCAGAAACCAATATTGCACTGTGTGTTAATTAACTAGAATTTAAGTATAAATTTGAAAAAAAAATAACACATAGGGGAAATTATGAAAATGGGAATAGAAATAATATAATATAATGCAAAACTTAGAGATGAGGAAATACAATAGAATGATAGGAGTTCAGAAGGAAAACATAATGTGTTCAAAGATCACTGTCTGTCCTTTTAGTGTCCACAGATTTATATACATTTATAAAGGGCTTTTTCTGATCACCTCAAACAGGCAAGAACACTTAACAAGCTAATCAACATGTGAATAGTAATGCTTTAGCAAAAATAACCATGCCAGCCAGCTATTGACAGAACAAACTGTTCTACTATCAATGAAATTCCTATAGAAATAAAGTCATTTTAACTGATAGATAGATAGATAGATAGATAGATAGATAGATAGATAGATTCCAGTAGAACAATAGCAGAGAGCATATTTCTCTGACCTCTGTCACCACATGCCCAGGAACACAGTCTATCCTCTCTGATTCGGGGATATCTGGGCACTCTGGAACAAATGAACGACCTGCATAGGAATTAAAGGAAAAAGTTGAAAGTTTGTAGTGTAATCACAATTTCAGAAAGGCTGCAGGCAAAGTTACAGACTTGTCAGCCAAATTCTCTAGTCAATGATCACTAGTAGTTGGTATCTATCTGTGCCTACAAGTGTTAAACACATTTGCTTTTTGTTTGGTTGCTTGTTATTGGATATAATTCACATGCCATAAAATTCACCCTTTTAAACTGTACAATTCAACTGCTTTCAGTTTTTTACCAAGTTGTGTTGCCAATCACCACTATTTAATTCCAGAACATTTTCATCCAAAAAGAAATCACATACCCATTCATGGTCACTTCCCATCCTCTCTTCTCCCAGTCTCTGGCAAACACTAATCTGTTTTCTGTCTCCATGGATTTGCCTATTCTGAACATTTCATATAAATGGAACCATAAAGTATGTGGTCATTAGTGTCTGTTTTTTTCACTTTGCATAATGTTCTCAAGGCTTATCTATGTTGCAACACATAACAATAATTCAGTCTTCTTTTTTTTATGGCTGAATCATAACCATTGTACGGATATAACACTTTAAAAAATCTGTTCCAAAGTTGATGTACATTTGTGCTGTTTTTTACTTTTTGACTATGACATAGAATTCTGCAATGAACATTTGCATACAGGTTTTTGTGTGAACATATGTTTTGAATTATAGATAGATAGATAGATAGATAGATATAGTATAGATCTGGAAATGGAATTACTAAGTAATATGGTTGAGCTCTTTCTTTTTAACTTTTTGAGGAACTGCCTAACTTGTTTCCAAAGGGACTAAAATTCCAAAATTTTACCTTCCCACGAGCAGTGTGTGAGGGTTCCACTTTCTCCACATCCTCAACACTTGTTATTATAGACATTTTCCTGGGAGTGAAGAGTATGTGATTTTGACTTACATTTTCCCAAAACTGATAACAAGTATCTGTTCATGACATATTGGCCATTTGTTGATCTTTTATGAAGAATGTCTGTCCAAATTCTACACTCATTTTAAAAACTGGATTATTTTTCTTTTAAGTTTTGAATTGTAAGATTTCTTTATACATCTGGATACAAGAATCAGATATGTTATTTGCAAATATGTTTCCCATCCAGTGGGCTGTCTTTTCACTTCCTTGATGGTGTCTTTTGAAGCACAAATTGTTTTTTTTTTTTTAAGTAAAATTTACCCATCTTTTCTTTGGTTGTTATGTCTTAGGTGTCATATCTAAGACACTGCTGTCTAACTCAACATCAAAATATTCATAACTGTTTTCTTCTTAGAATTTTATATGCTTGGCTCTTACGTTTCAAATTTTGATCCATTTTAAGTTAATTTTCATATGTGATGTCAGGTAGGGATTCAGGAGTATTTTTTTACATGTGGCTATCTGTTGTCTCACACATTTGTTTTTGTTTGTTTGTTTGTTTTTGCTTTTTTTCCCACTTACTTTTAGCCATCTATGAGGTAAACCAGGAAGATATTATAATCTCCATTTGAACAAAGATCCTCACTCAACGTTGGTTATTCTTCCTTTAGCCTTTATCACATTTGTGAGCCCCTCTCCCCCACCCATCAATGTAACATCAGAAGTAGGACCTGGTTCAGTAGGCTCCATGAGCCAGTCAAAGCCCAGAATTGCATTTGAGTCTTGAGTTAACAGTGGACATAATAGGTACCCTTTAGTGCCTTTGTTTCTATTCAAAAAAGACCTCAAAACAACTCTCCTACCTTTATGGCTGTACAGTTGTATATATATATATTTAAATAAAAATTTATTTTAAAATTGGATTGAAGACTTAAAAGTAAGACCCTTGAAACTGTAAAACTCCTAAAAGAAAACATATGAGAAACACTTCATGAGATTGGTCTTGGCAATGATTTTATGGATATGATCTCAAAAGCATAGGCAACAAAAGCCAAAATGGACAAGAGGGACTACATGAAACTAAAAAGCTTCTGGATACCAAAGGAACCTATCAACAGAATGAAAAGTTAACATAAGAAATGGGAGAAAATATTGGCAAACCTTCTATCTGAAAATGGGCAAAATTCTAAAATGCATAAGGAACTCCTACAACACAACAGTAAAACCAAAATGAAAAACAATAACTTGATTAAAAAATGGGCTAATGACTAGAATAAGCATTTCTCTAAAGACACACAAATGGCAAACAGAAAAGATGCTCAGTGTCACTAATCATCAGGGCAGTTTAAATCAAAACCACAATTACATATCACTTCACATCTTAGGATGGCTATTATAAAGAAAACAAGAGATATCTTGCTGGCTCAGTCAGTAGAGCATGTGACTCTTGATCTCAGAGTTGTAAATTTGAGCCCCATTTGGGATGTAGAGATTACTTAACAATAAAATCTAAAAAACAAAATAAAAGGTAGAAGTGTTGATGAGAATGGGAGCAATAGGAAACGCCTGTATGCTGATGGTGGGAATGCAAACTGGTGCAGCCACTGTAGGAAAACAGTATGGAGGGTCCTCAAAAAATTAAAAATAGAACCACCATATGATCCAGCAATCCAACTTCTGCTATCAGCATGATTGAATAATTCAAAAGAATGGAAATAAAAATATCAAAGAGATATTAGCATTCTCATGTTTATTGCAGTGCTATCCACAATAACCAAGATGTGAAAACAATCCAAGAGTCCATCAACCAATGAATGGATAAATAAAATGTGGGGTGTGTGTGTGTGTGTGTGTGTGTGTGTATCAGAATATTATTCAGACATAAAATAAAGAAGGAAATCTGGTTATTTTCAACAACATGGATGAATCTGGAGGACATTGTGCTAAGTGAAATAAGCCAGTTACAGAAGGACAGACGCTGTATGATTCCATTTATAGGAGGTATATAAAATCGTCAAATTCACAGAAGCAAAGAATAGAATGATGGGTGCCAGGGCCTGGGGGGAGGAGGAAATGGGGTGTTCTTAATCAACATGTATAAAGTTTCAGTTAGGCAAGATGAATAAGTTCTACAGATCTGATGTACAACATTATGCAATAACAATACTGTATAGTACACTTAAGAATCTATTAAGAGAGTAGACCTCATGGTAAGTGTTCTTACCACAACAAAAAAAAAATTAAATTAAAAACCCTCCTTTTCAATTCATGTAAACATATCTTCAAAAAGCCTCTCGAGAGAAGCCCAGCATATACAACAGTTAAAAGTGAAACTATTCTGCATGAATTAGAGTGTGATTTAGGGTAAAAATGCAGGTGTGCAGATGTAGTTTTATTTTAACTAAGAGAAACTACTTATTCATGTATATTGGATAGTAATATCATGGGACTTGATACTCAAAAAAAGTTTTCTAGGGAAAAGGTAGTAATAGGCTAAAAACAGTTTATATCCATGGTTTTCAAATCTTCTTTCAAAGACATAACTGTTCCTAGAAAGTGCCCTAATGTTTACTGTGGACAGTGGTGAAAAGAGATTGAGTAGGTAGGCTCTGCTCGCAGCACAATTTCTTTTCAATGCACGCCTAACCTACATTTAGAAAGTGAACTTCAGGGGCGCCTGGGTGGCGCAGTCGGTTAAGCGTCCGACTTCAGCCAGGTCGTGATCTCGCGGTCCGTGAGTTCGAGCCCTGCGTCAGGCTCTGGGCTGATGGCTCAGAGCCTGGAGCCTGTTTCTGATTCTGTGTCTCCCTCTCTCTCTGCCCCTCCCCCGTTCATGCTCTGTCTCTCTCTGTCCCAAAAATAAATAAACGTTGAATTAAAAAAAAAAAAGTGAACTTCATCAAGCAAAATAAACCTCAAATTCTGTTTTAATTAGGGCTAGGGTTTTGTATTACACACTATTATTTTATTATTTAGAGTATCATGTGTTCATGAAGGAGAGGGCATTCTGTTTGAGGCTTCTGTGTGAGAAAGAACAGTTTCAAAGGTATTGATGAAGAAATAATAGTTATTTCAATCAGAATATGGGCTGGAAGCTAATTATAATAGATCTATTTAGGCCAAGTTAATCAGCCCTCAAGTTGCCTGTAACTTAATTTCCTTTTCCGTGATTTAATGGGATTGGGCACTGTTACCTCAACTGTTCTTTCTCTTTGAAGGCTTCATGACTGGATTGAAGGACAGAAATCCAATGAGCCTAATTTTGCATCTTGTTAAATTTTCATCAAATGAGACTTTCATCAGAAGATCCTGAACATCACTATCATTAAAGCATTTGCTATAGAAAAAGAACACTTCTCTTTTGAAAATTGAGTTAAATTAGTTGTGGATGTGGATTTTGAATAATGCAATGTGGTGCCATGCTGAAGAGTGAAGAAATATAATGATGGCTTTGGCAACGAGAGAGGACTTTCTTTACCAATCCTTCCAACCCCAAAGCAACAAGCATCTTCCTTACCTGAAGGATTTCCCAACACCAAAAGCATCAAGAAGATATCTAAGGCGAGTATAGTTAGGAAGAAGATGATCAGAAGGACTTCCAACACACTCAGATTCCTTGCCATCTAGACGGACACAGATAATAGCATTTAAGCAAACCACAAACCCCATCAATCCAAAAGATAGGCATCATGATTAGAATGTGAACTCATTTGCAAGATGACTTGATTATAAGCATTCCTCTTTATATAATCAAGAGAATATTGGTTTCCATCCATTACAGTGTTTACAATGAACTCTAGTCTGTGCGTCTAACACCTCTAAGCCTCCTGTCTTTTTTGTCTGCAGAGGGATTGAGTATTGTCCAAGGAAAGAATATATCAGACGTAAAGAACTGGAGGAAGGGAGGAGTGGAATAAAGTAGAGGAGAGAGATGAGGGTTTAAGGTGGCTCACAAAGCCCTTCTAGATGCCACTTTGATCCTCACACCCATCCTGGGCAGTAGAGAAGAGGGTACACTCAGGGAGGGAAAAAGTAAGAAAACCTGAATTCTAGTCTTCTTATTCCACTTCCTATACCATGATGGTAAGGAGTTTAATTGTTCAGAAGTGACTAAACCTGTTAAGACTCTTGCAACAAAAATGAACCTAATTCTGATGTCCAGCACAATGCTTGTTTGCATGATCACAGCACACAAACCCATATAAATTTGGTGGCTCACAGTAACCCTGTTGATCATGCATAGACCCATGTTTTAAAATATTTGGTGTATTAGAGTGTGTAATGAACTGGGAACCAAAGAAGTTCAATTCTTGTCCTGGCTTGCATACCAACAGATGGGTATTTTAGCTATTTGGATGTGCATTTCTCCATCTGCAAAATGAAGTCAGATTCTGGAGTTACTCTCATTCTTCTGCTCTAATTATAGTAAACCTCACATTATATCTATGCCTCACAATTCCATGACAGCCTTCACCATGTCATTCCTTGGCTGACTCTTTACCATCACTACGCTTCTTACTACCCCTGCATATTGGCTATTCCCTGGAACTTATCACCCCTCAGAATTGGTCCCCTTCTGAACTCTTAGCCTGTACTTCCTATTTCCTGGGCAGAAGCTCATGCCCTTTTACCTTCTCATTACACTGTTTCCTTATTCTGTGATCACATTGAGGCTTCTGTTGTGTTCCCTTCCCTCTTAATTTCTTAGTCCCACCTGGCTACCATCTTTCCCCGATGGAGGCCTCAATAGCTATTATTTCCCACATCTTCCTTGCTCCCTTATCTGCTAACTGACTCTATACAATGAAGCCATTGATCCAAACTTCTCCTTCTGGGTTTATGCACTCAGCCCAATGTAGGTGCCACTGGCTTCATAATCTGACAAATATGCTGAACCTTCATGCTGACTGACAATCTTGCCACTTTCTCTCATTTCTCTTAGGGGAAATTTCAAATATTGATCCTTGTTTTCAAGCTCCAACATTTGTCACCTATGCTGTTTGCTACTCTCAGTCCAATCATCTCCAACATCACAAACAAAACAACTAGTTTACAGAAACTATTTCATCTCCCTGCTTCTCAACCCAAGCTTTTCTATAAAAATTATCTACATCTAGATAAATTCTTATCCTTTCCCCTCTTCTCAGTGGAAGAGTTTTCCATCCTCTTGTCTAAGCATAACCCTTGTATCTATCCTATAGATCTCACACACTATGAATTTCTCAAAAATCTTATTCCACCAATTATCCTTCCTCTTTCTTGAATTATCAACCTTTCCCTCTGAATGTGTTCTTTCCCCCTCAAAAGTATATCCCAAGTTGCCCTAAACTCTGGTGATGATTCTGTGTTCTTCTCTAGGTACCATCATAACTTTCTTTTTCCTTCCACAAATAAGTTTCCAAAAAGATAATTCCACCCTGCCTGTATTAGTTTCCTCGTATAATACTGGCATGTCTTCTGTTTCCTGTATTCCAAGGAAACTCCTCCTGTCAAGGTCACCAGGGATTTAGCTGCTGAATACAATGGGCACTCTCTTAAACATCCAGCACTATCAACCACTTCCTCCTCTTTGAATTTCTCCATGGTTGGATTTTTTGATTATCATTCAATCTTGGTTTTCACCCATGTTTCTGGTTCCTCTTCAATTTCCTTTTAGTCCCTTGCTTCATTAACTATTGATATGTCCCACATTTTCAACATAGGTCCACTATCCTTTCTCCTTTAGCAGGCTCCACGACTCATGACTTCATATAACAGAGGACAATGTAATCTGTATTTCTAGATCAGAGATTCAGATTGATGTGTGCAACCACCTATTAGATGTTTCACCTGGATGCCCCACACACTTCACCAAATTCAGCATGCTTAAACCTGCACTCACTCATCTCTCCCCACACCCCAGTCCCAGCCTATGCCAATTCTGCCCAGTTGGCCTCTCCTAACATGATTAATATCTTGAAGAACAGAATCACAATTTTGTCAAAAACCTAAGTAAATTTCTTGACTCCTCTTTTTTTTTTTAGTCCTTCCAGCCAGTCACCAGTTCAGTCAGACTCCTTTCCCAATATCTTTCAAATCTATTTCTTCCTCTCCATCCCTACTGGAAATGCTTTAATCAGGCCATCATTTCTGGCCTGAAATGTGACCACAGCTTCCTCCCGGCTCTCTGCTTCCTCTCTGCAGATGGATTGCTCTTTCTTCTGCACAAATGGGGTCATTTAGTTTTCCTCTATTCAAGTCCTCAGTGGTTTCCCAAATAAAATATAAATGCTTTAGCTTTGTATTCACAGGTCTTCATGACATCTCCTATGCCCGCTGCCCTGCCTCTTCTCTCCCCTATGTTCCAGCTATACCAAACAAACAACTGTGTAGTAATAATCTATAAATCCAGGTGAACAGACTTTCTTACTTTTTTTCAACTTCACCTCTCTTTCAACTTTGCATTTCCCTGTACCCCTGTTCTTCTCAGCCCTGGCCCAATGCCATGACCATTTCTGTAAGTATTTTCATACCTGTATAGCTTCATTTTTTTAGTTGAGACAGGCTTTGGTTAATGTGTAAAAAGACAAGCAAAAAAACACCTTAATTTTGAAATGGAGGTAAGGAGCAAGGATCTACAAATAATTTGCCACGGGTTGCAGGGAGTTAGGATTGAGGCTTGGGATTGAAGGTGGAGTTTATTAACTATCTTTTCATATTAGCCTAAACCTATCAGGTATCTCTCCTCTAAAATCTTCAAAGGTTTACTCTAATTCCTGTAAGATATATATCATGTTATTATATTCCCATGATACCCCTACATTGAAGTTGACCAGGCAGGCAACATGATGCCCATTTTATGTCAATGTTAAGGAATTGTGCCTAACCATGGTTAGTGGTGTAACTGAGGCAAACACTGAGGCTCTGCTTCTTAAACCAGTCCTTGAGTGTTCTCACTCTCTCCACAATGTCTCCTGGACTGTAGAGCTTACAGATCTAGAGGCTGGATCTCCAATGGTGAAATTTCAGGCAGTGAAAGAAGTCTGAGAGACCCACCCCATGTGCTCACAGTACATGACTTTGTTTCTTATACACAGAGCCCATGACTCACTACCACAGCAAACACTCTGTCACTCAGCTTCCCTTCTCCAAGCACTGTGTCTCTCCATGAGGAAACTTTGTTTCCCAGCCTCTACAAACCCAAGGCACATGCCTCTTCCACAGCTTCTGAATCCTCCCAGGGGAGCAGGCTCAACACCTCCCAGGGGAACAGGCTCTGGAAGTTCAGGATCCTCAGAGGACAACCCTAGGCATTTTCCTGCCTCAGGGACTACTGCCATCCTGCCAGCAAGTGGGTAGGTGGGGATTCCAAAAGGTAGAAAGTCTTTCCTACTCAGAAACCCTCCCTACCCAGAGCCACTTTTCATCAAACAGAATTTTAGAATAATTAAAATCCAGATTATGATTAAAAACATTAATGATTGTATACAATTTCCCTCCCTGCCCAAAGAGATGCATTCATTGTACTTCTAATCCATGGCACTTTTAGCCAACTTCCAGAAGGAAGCTCCCAGTGAGAGTTTTCTCCCAGTGAGAGAGGAACATCTTGGATTCAACCCTCCCTGTCTGTTACACACACACACACACACACACACACACACACACAATCTCTCCAGTCAGCCTGTGACTTCATGCACTATCTCATTCCCACTCCTCATGGTCTCTAGAAAAGGAAGAAAATATCAGGTCCAAAAGAAAAGTGTGAGTTGTTCAGATCATTTTGCAGAGGAGACAGGGACATTTAAAATAAAAAAGGAACACTACTTACTCAAAACACCACATGCATGGAGAAAAGTACTCACCTCATAGCCGTATCCCTTTATTTGCTATGTCTATCCCTTGGTGGTTCTTGAGGAGCACTGAGCAAAGGTCACTAGGTTGATGTAGCCAGCTTCTGCTAGGATTGATTTATTGCCCTGTAAATTTGACGGTGATTGGAGGAGAGGAGGGTTTTCCAATTGACCATAAAATGGCCCTTGCTTTCCCTGGGACTTAGAGTGAGCTCCGTTTGTTAATAAAAGAGGAAGGTGGGGTTTTATTCTAATAGTTATGCCTCTTCTGTGTTCCTGTTAATATCCAATTACTTTGCTTGTCACATTATACTTGCTTGACTGTCCATGTCGCCTAAAGAGATCAGGAGCTGGATCTTCACTTTTGTATCGGTGTCTCCTGTGCTTAGCCTAACATTCATAGATAGTTTTAAATATATGGCTATTCGTTGAATATGTAAGTGAAAAAATGAATAGCTTTTGCTTCACTACATTGTTCCTTTCTCCATTTTGCCACCCAAATTTCTCTTGCATAACTCAGCTTTCCACTTTTTTTCAAGTTGATTTATTTGAGAGAGAGGGAATGAGAGAGCATGCACATGTATAAGCGTAGCAGAGAGAGAGAGAGAGGAGAGAGAGAATCCCAAGCACTGATGGTGCAGAGTCTCATGTGGGGCTCAGTCTCACAAGCCATGAGATCATGACCTGAGCTGAGATAAAGAGTTGGGTGTTTAACTGACTGAGCCACCCAGGTGCCCATCCATTAATTTGAATAAGTGTTCCCACCAATTATTCTAAATAAAAGAAGCACCATTAAAGTAGAAATTATATAATATTGAAGTGAGAAGACACCTTCACTGGAAATTTATCATGCTCTTTGACTGATGGGTATTTAAAAAAAAAACTTCTAATATTTAAGAAACTTTGCATCTTGGGAATTCTACCTTCCCAAGGAAAAGGCTAGAAATTCTCTTTCATAATCTCCCTTTCAGCCAAGGTAGAGGCAACTGGCCTGTGCTGGGCCAATGAGGCGTGCCTGTGACCCAGAAGACGGTGGAGAGAAGGAGGTATCATGTGGCATCCAGGATGGTGAAGAGACATTGTTTCGGAGGCAGTAGGGACAGGCCACCTAGTGGCATCCTATGCCCAGTATTGAAAGTACAGGCTGCTGGACATAGGCTAAGGGCAATGGAACCCCCCACTTGGTAATAAGACTAATGTTCCTAGCCACATAGCCTACAAACCTGACACTCTTAGCCCTCTTAGACTTTCAATGAGTCACTAATATCTTCAAAAAAAAAAATTTTTTTTCTTCTTAAGCTAGCCAATGTGGGTTTTTATTGAAATATAATTCACATACCATGACATTTGCCCTCTCAAAGTATACAACTCAGTGGTTTTTTGTATATTCACAGAGTTTTGCAACCATCACCACTATCTTCTTCCAGAACATTTTCATCATCCCAAAAGGAAGATATCACTCATCTGTGGTCATTCCCCATTCTCCTCTTCTCCATCCCTGCAACCACTGATCTACTTTCTATCTCTATGGATTTGCCTATTCCAAACATTTCATATAAATAGAATCATACAATGTATGACCATTGGTGTCTGGCTTCTGTCACTTGGCATAATGTTTTCACAATTCCACCATGTTGTTGTAGGTATTAGACACCCTCAGGTATCAGTACCTTATTTCTTTCTAAGGCTGGATCATATCATGATATCAATACATTTTGTTTATATACTCATCAGTTGATGTACATTTGGGTTGTTTATACTTTTCGGCTATATGAGCAATGCTGCTCTGAACATGCATGTACAAGTTTTTGTGTGGATATATATTTTCAATTCTTTCGGGATATACCTTGGAGTGAAATTTCAGGATCATATGGGAGCTCCATTCTTAACTTTATGAAGAATTGCAGAACTGTTTTCCAAAATGTAAAATTCCAGGCAACATTTTACATCCCCACCAGCAATATATGAGGGTATATAGTATGTGTAGGAGACTGCATATCCTATATATAACAAAATATGAGGGCATGCCATCTTTTAATGGCATCTAAGATCCATAAGTAATATAGTAGACAGAGCAGTCCATGTTTCCTTCAAATGCTCAATGTATGGCAAGTACACACACACACACACACACACACACACACAGAAACTTGGTTTCTACCCTGATTAACTTCAGAAATGAGATATCTACCTTATCTTTCATTCCAGTAGAACAGGGCCTTTGTTTAAAAATGTACTAGGATCTCACTTCAAGTTGGGACGATATCTTGGCAAGAGATTAGGAAAGGAGATCTATTGCTACACAAGGTCATTCTATTCTTTGTGTGATACTTTACTCTTGGCTCCTCATATCCCATGCTCATTTATGACATCATTTACATTACAGTGTTGACCAACAACCACAGCTAGCCTCCGTTTCCTGAAGTGCAGAAATTAGCTCACTTTGCCATCCCTTCTTGCTTACTAGCACCTGGAAGGTACTGGGTCACATGCTTGTGTCGACCAATGAAAAAGAGACATTTTGAAGGGAAAAAACAAGCATGTGACCAGTATCTTCCAGTTGTTTCTTAGCAAGAAAGCATGGTGAAGTTAGCTCCTTGCAGAACTTATAAAGTGATCAAAGCAAGCAGATGATTGAATGGCCAAGTCAGAAACCAACAATATGTATCACCCTTAACTTTCAAAGCACCATCCTCCAAGACAAGATGCAAAAATCTCAGTGATACTGCTGCATTGACAAGAAGGGAATGTTGCAGACACATATCTGCCGAGGCCCACACAGCCTTGTCTTTGTAGGTATTTATGGTAAGTAATGTTATAATAAGGATGCTTTTATTTTTTTTATTTTTTTAACGTTTATTTATTTTTAAGACAGAGAGAGACAGAGCATGAACGGGGGAGGGGCAGAGAGAGAGGGAGACACAGAACCGGAAGCAGGCTCCAGGCTCTGAGCCATCAGCCCAGAGCCCGACGTGGGGCTCGAACTCACGACACAGGGCTCGAACTCACAGACCGCGAGATCGTGACCTGAGCTGAAGTCGGACGTTTAACCGACTGAGCCACCCAGGCACCCCATAAGGATGCTTTCAATAAGAAATGGAATGAATTTCTTCCTCTTTTAGTGAAAGGGTTTCAGATGGCTGTTTCTTTATTTTGACATACCTACAAAGACATAAAGTGAAATTATGTGATCTCTGGGGAAGAGAATATCTCAAAAAGACTCCAACCTTTCTGCTAATAGCTTGCCGGGAGTTACAAGTGTAGGTCCATGTTGCTGGGTCTGCCTCAAGGTAGCCGCAAGTGTATATGGCTCCAGGTGTAGTCATTCTTACTTCTTTCCCAAGTTTTTATGTAAATTCCAGTTAGTTACAATACAGTGTAATATTAGTTTCAGGTGTAAAATGTAGTCATTCACTTCCACACAATACGAGGTGTTCATCATGACAAGGGTCCTCCTTAATCCCCATCACCTATTTCATCCATTTCCCTACCCACATTTTGTTTGTTCTTCACAGGTAAGAGTCTGTTTCTTGGTTTTCTTCTTTCTTTTCCCCCTGTGTTCATTTGTTTGGTTTCTTAAAATCCACACATGAGTGAAATCATATGGTATTCGTTTTTTCTCTGATTGACTTATTTCGCTTACATTGTACTCTCTAGCTCCATCCATGTCTTTGCAAATGGCAAGATTTTATTCTTTTGTATGGCTGAGTAATTTTCCATTGTGTATATATATACCACTTCTTCTTTATCCATTCACCAGTCAGTGGACATCTGGGCTCTTTACATAATTTGGCTATTGTTGATAGTGCTGCTATAAACATGTGGGTACATGTATCCCTTCGAATTTAGTATTTTTTGTATCCTTTGGGTAAATACCTAGTAGCACAATTGCTGGGTCCTAGGGTAGTTCTATTTGTAACTTTTTGAGGAACCTCTGAAGTGGTTCTTAAAGTATGCTCTGGAGACCAACCTCTGGGAGGTCTTTGAGACCTCTTCAGGGTGTGTGTGAGGTAAAACTATTTTCATAAAAAACACTAAGAAGATATTTGCCTTTCTCACTTTCTTTCCTAAGTGTACAGTGAAGTTTTCAAGAGACTATATAACATGTGATATCACAAAAGGTTGAATGTAGAAGCACATTTGAGGTTTTGGGATCTTTTTCTATTAAACCAGATTTTAAAGAGATTTCCAAAAATGTAAAAATGCAATTTTTCTAATTTTCTTTGGAAAATATAACTATTTTAACATTTTAAAGTTTTTATTTGAATTCCAGTTAGTTAACATACAGTATAACATTAGTTTGGGGTGTACAATTAACTATTTTAAGTTTTAATATAATAAATATCAATAGCTATAAAAATATCAATAGATCTAACCCCATGAACAAAAGCTCTTGGAATCCTCAATAATTTTTAAGAGTATAAAGAGGTTCTGGGACCAAAATGTTTGTGGACTGCTTATCTGGCATACTGATTTTCAAACTTCTTACATAAATATGATATATAAAATGTATATGAGGGTACGTATATTCCACTTGGATAAAGATTTTAAGTACATATTATATATTTTTATATGTTAAGTATATATGTATATTACATATATATGTAAAATTCATTTTTTTATTGTTTAGAGAGAGAGAGAAGAGGACATGTGAGTGAGAGAGAGGCAGAGAGAGAGAGAGAGAGAAAGAGAATCCCAAGCAGATTCCATGCTCAGCATGGAGTCTGATGCAGAGCTCGACCCATGACTGTGAGATCATGACCTGAGCCAAAACCAAGTCAGATGCTCAACCGACTGAGCATCACCCAGGAACCCCTTAAAATTCTTTATTCAGATGTAATTCCAGTATGTAATTGAATGAAATAACTGAAGCCAGGGTGGGGAGCTCAGATCCCTGCCAATCTGCCTTCTTCCCTCTTCCAGAGAGCAATGCAGAGCCCCTTTGCAGAATTTGGAAATCACAGCTTTACTCTGACACCAGCCGATGAAGAAACATGATCCCAGAGAGACAAAGTGACACAACCAAGTCTCTGGACCCTAAATATTGCTTCTGAGTTCTCACGCAACTGAAAGGAAAGGAAAATGCTTGACCAGTGGACGAAACACTTGCAATGGGGTGAGGCAGGATGCAACCTTCTACCTACAGAAGGACAACTCTGCTCAGAGAATCGAGGGAGCTGCAGATCCTTTCCTTCACTGACCCCCTTCTCGGAGCTGCTGAGAATCTTTTCAGTCCTAGATTAAAGGTCTTCATGTCCTTAAGGAACTGGCTATTTAAAAGCCAAAAGAATGAATGAATTCAAGAGACAAGTGAGCGACTGAGGCTTGGGAACACTTAAAGTTGTCATAGGTACAAGGGACTGAGTTGCTAAACTGAAGTCTGGGAAGCAGATGTGCCTTAATCTAGGAATTCTTGAACTAGGGTCCCCAGAACTCCAAGGGGTATAACTTAGGGAATCTGCAAGCATTGATGGGAAAAAATACATCTTTTTTCACTAATTTCTAACTGAAATTTAGCATTTTCTTACATTATAAATGTGGATAGCACAGCACAGCAGTTTTAGCAGCACATGAGTCAAAACAGAATCACAGATATTTTCATATCACATTGTGAAATTGTAGCAGGTATCTCAAAACATTGCTTATGCTGATCATCACATGGAAATTATGATATTATGAAGCCCATGGCTCAATCTTATTATATAGTGTGATAATTTAAAAATTCCTCATGTGTTACTATATTAAACTTTAAAAATATTCATATAAATGTATTTTAATATATTAGGATTCCTTTAAATATTTTTTTAATATTTATTCTTGAGAGAGAGAGAGAGAGAGAGAGAGAGAGAGAATGAGCAGGGGAGGGGTAGAGAGAGAGGGAGACACAGAATCCAAAGCAGGCTCCAGGCTCTGAGCTGTCAGCACAGAGCCAGATGCGGGGCTCAAACTCACGAACTGTGAGATCATGACTTGAGTCAAAGTCGGACGCTTAACCGACTGAGCCACCCAGGCAGCCCAGGATTCCTTTAAAATGGTACGCATTTTATTTTATGCCTCTAGGAACATCATTCTTCAGAGGGCTTTCATAGGTCTCAGCAGACTGCCAGTGGGGTCGATGACACTACAGCTGTGTTCAGCCTCACTCCCAGATGTGGTAATCATGATTCTCTAACATAAATCCTCTTTTTGAGTTTTCAGTGGCAGCCAGAGCTAACTCCTACCAAGATGTCCTTGATGATAACATAAAAATATTTCTCAAATATTAAGTGAATGATGCTTTCCTCCTTGTAGCTTTCCTAGGTGGGATTAGAAGATAGCTAACAAGTTTCCCATATGTCTTAAAATTTATTTTAGTTAACATACAGGGCAACACTGTTTTCAGGAGTAGAATTCAGTGATTCACCACTTACATTCAACACCCAGTGCTCATCCCAACAAGTATCCTCCTTAATGCCCATCTGCCATCAAGTCCATCCCGCCACCCCCTTCCCTCTGTCAACCCTCAGATTGTTCTAAGAGTCTCTTTTGGTTTTCTTCCCTCTCTCTTTTTGTCCTGCTTCTCTTATGTTCATTTGTTTTGTTTCTTAAATTCCACATATGAGTGAAGTCGTGTGATATTTGTCTTTCTCGGACTGACTTATTTTGGTTGGCATAATACACTCTAGCTCCATGCATATCATTGTAAATGGTTAAGTTTTAATTCTTTTTGATGGCTGTGTAATATTCCACTGCATATATCTACCACATCTTCTTTCTCCATTTATCAGTTGATGGACATTTGGGCTCTCTCCATGGTTTGATTATTGTTGATAATGATATAAACATTGGGTTGCATGTACTCCTTTGAATCTGTATTTTTGTATCCTTTGGGTAAATACCTAATAATGCAATTGCTGGATCATAGGGTAGTTCTAGTTGTAGTTTTTTGAGGAACCTCCATATTGTTCTCCAGAGTGGCTGCACCAGTTTGCATTCCCACCAGCAGTGCAAAAAGTTTCCCCTTTCTCAGCATCCTTGCCAACACCTGTTGTTTATGTTGTTAATTTTAGCCATTCAACAGGTGTGGGGTGGTATATCATTGCGGTTTTGATATGTTTTTCCCTGATGATGAGTGATGTTGAGCATCCCATACTGTTTTTATTTTTTTTAATGTTTATTTTTCAAGACAGAGAGACTGTGAGTGGGGAAGGGGCAGAGAGAGAGAGAGGGAGACACAGAATCAGAAGCAGGCTTCAGGCTCTGAGCTGTCAGCACAGAGCCCAAAGCAGGGATTGAACTCACGGACCATGAGATCATGACCTGAGCTGAGGTCGGATACTCAATTGACTGAGCCACCCAGGCACCCCCCTATATATATATATATATATATACACACACACACACACACACATATATATATATATACATATGTGTGTGTGTGTGTGTGTGTGTGTGTGTGTATATATATATATATATATATATATATACATATATATATATTATGGCAGAAGGAGCAGCGAGAGAGTGATAAAGAGAATCCAAATCAGACTCCAGCATGGAACTGGAAGGGGGTTTGATCCCATGACCATGAGATCACAACCAAAGCTGAAATCAAGAGTCAGAGGCTCAACCAAGTGAGCCACCCAGGTGCCCTGAGCATCCCATATTTCTGGTCAAAGAAGTCTCATTGTATCTTTCCATGTTTCTCTAGCTGCATAATTAGCTCAAGTCCTCACCCAAGAGCCCCTTATTTGGCTAATTAGAACATTAAGCCAATTTAACAATACCATTTTCTCTAACCTTAGGCACTGATACATGAGTGCAGAAGCAGACTCTGGCCTCCTGGTGTTTTAAAACACAAAAGAGAAAGAAAGACTTAGGGAAGTAAACATACTCGTTTCCAACACACTCATTTTCAAGGAATACCAAAAGTAAACATCTCTGTTGAACATTAATATGTAATTACTTTATCCCAAATTTTAATCATCTCATGTTATAACCCATAGTGTTGCAAATTCTGTTTTTCCCGGTTGACATTTTACCAGATATGGCAACTGCTGTGATGAGTAAAACAGCAACAACCACTCATGTACATGCTACCACACACCTCAATCTCATGAACACCCGATGCTGGAGGTGTGAGGCAAAGTGTGGATAATCACAGATCTGATCATCCCATTGGTCGGTTAGACTCCAGGAACTCTGATGCCAAGGAGAACAAGACCAACTTACGAGGGCTTGCCAAACAAGAAGACTTAACCCCAAAGGGAGGTTACCCAAGGTAAAAATGTCACAAAGTTCAAAATTTCTTGTAAATTTGCTTGTTTTATTTTTCTCTGGCATTTAAGTTGCATGCGTTTGTGTGAACTGTGGTTATGTATGTTAGGCACAGAGCAAGGAAATAATTTTACACATTTCAAAGCACACCACTGCAAAGATAAGTTACATTTTTTACGTTCAAACTCCCTCCCTCAGCTTTGCCTGCTTAAATCTCATCCTCACCCCACTTCCTATATGCTAAGTGTCCCCCCACCCCACCCCATCTCCCCGCTTTCACGTGAGTAGGCTCCTTCCTCCTCCCCATGAGGCTAACTATTCCTGAGATTTTTGTGTTTTCTTCTTACATGTGAGGATTGTTTTTATCACCATCTTCTGTTTCCTCTCACCTTTCCTGCTGACCTTTCCTTTCCCTATGTCATGCTATTGCTCCCTTCTCCCTATAACCAACAAACGGATGTTCTTTCTTGATACTTTCTTGAGGCCTTAGTCAACCCTAGGGCCTGGAACTGACCTGGCAAGCTTTTTCTTATGTATTTAGCAAGAGTGGGGCCCATTCCCTGATTACACACATACATACACACGTACGTGCAACTTCACCATGGACCCAGTGCCTCTTCAGGGGCTATTGTGTGATGGGCCATCATTACCATGTTAATCACACAGGGACAGTCAGACAACTCACAGATTTCCAATACTTCCCTGTGGCCTATCCCACAGAGCTAAGACACAGACAAAATACGTAACAAAATTAATAAAATACTTTACCCGTACTGGGCATGAGCCAATTAACACCACACAATAATTTTATGAGCATGAAGTATAAGTAGTTTCAAAGCTGTTCATCAGTATCTCGCTCTAAAAATTCAGAGTGCTTCTCCACGTCAGTGAAACGAACTTATGGAGGCTGATGTCTGTGCTGGTCATATCAATGCTTAACACCTGTTGGGAACCAAAAGGAAAAGTAGAGGGTATCTGGTGATTGAAATTTCCTGCACTCAAGCAAATCAGGCACAAGGCTATGGTCCACATGCTACTCTGCTACTTTCACAATGCATTGCTGTCAGGGAGCCCTCGAATGTTCAGGTGAGGAGGGTGTTTCTCGATTCCTTAGAGTACAAAACTAGTTCAGGGATAGGGAAAAGACAACAGGCCCTAAATAACGCAGTACAAATGACCGCAGAGACACAACGGCATAGACAAATGGGAGAAGAAGCCCTCATTTCCATTCTACACAACGCTCCTTTGATCTTCCTTTTCCTCTTCCCCAATAGTGACTTGGAGATTGCCCAGTGAAAGTCCAATGGCTCAGCTTTTTTCTAGGCAAATGTTTTCCATAAATGGCACTGCAGGTGCAGGTGTTAGCTTGTGTAACAGTCCATTGGTCAGCAACAAAGTTGGGCAAAGTCCTTTATGAGCTCTTGGTAAGGTTGGGGCAATTGGTTAACAAGAAAGCCGCAAATATGAGGAAATGAATGAAGAATACAAAACAGAAGGAAAATTTTGTTTCAGGCCTTTTAATCAGGAAGGATTATGAAAGAAAAAAAGAGTCTAGGAAAAAGCAAGAAGCAAGCACACGAAGAAAGACCCATTTCCAGTGAGGCTAGGTGTTGGAAATGCCACGCTACATTGATCCTTAGGTGCACATTTTCCATGTATACAACATTCATGAGCTCAGAATGTGTCTTGCAATCAACAGCTTTGGAATTACTGTGAGCTAAGCAGCACTTGTGACAGTTGTTATTATCTGTGCAAGCATGAATTTCATTGCTATTACCAGTATTATGAATGGATGGTACAGACCACTTAAAGATTATTTTAGGAAAGAATATGAATCCCAGCTGACAGTGAGATCAAGAAAGTGCTAGGATGAAAACTTGTATAAAATATGTTTCTAGCTTTGGAGAAAATTCCATAGATATTAGTGGAAGAAGTTTTATGAAATGATGTATCACCAGTGCCTCTGATAGCACAGAGGAAATACCTTAACCCATTCATGCTGCATACTTTTATTTTACATAATAATAAATAAAATGATAATTTAAAATATTTACATAGAATTTTCATAATAAAACATGGGATACAAATTGGTTAAGGCATTTCTAATATTTCTTCACGTTCAGAGTTTACCTTATCTAAATTACTTTGATGCAGATTTATCAATGTCCGTGTGTCTCTACCCAATATTTTCCTCTGTCTTATCACTAACATTAAAAGGATAGAAATCTTGGTTTAAACAAAGTTTGCAAAACTCTCTATGTGTTTAAAGTAGAAATTTTAAGTGATACTAAAGCATTGCACCATACTTCTGTAATCCTCTTTTTCTTCATCGTGGTACATGAAATAATGGGGCAACTTTGAAGGTGTCATATATTTGATGAAATATGGTAGTTTGGGCTGTTTGGGGAAATAGATCTCTGAGGTGGAGTGAAGGAGTAAAGACAAAGCTTTATATAAATTTGCAGACAAGAAAACACACATGGCAAGTAAGGCTCCAGACTCTCAGTTCCCAATGATGATGAGTCAGGAAGTTTCCCTTCACCTCCAGGCTGTCTACTGCTGATGCACGCAACACGGAGGGCTTCCCAAATGGCTCTACAGGAGAGGGAGTCGTTTGGAAGGGAGGTAGGCAGGAACTGCTCTGGCTGTCTCAGGATTGGGAAATACGGGTCACAAACCTGTGATGCAGGGTTATAAGTGAAGGTGGGTGTGATCACCATGCCGCTCGCAGAGATGCTGACACTGGAAATGGAGACGCTGCCCACTCCCCAGATCTCCACATAGCCCAGTTTCAAAGGGTTTGTATCGGTGATATATTTGTTGAAAATTATATGACTCTGCATCGTATTCTGTCAATTGGGAATAAAAGAAACCAGAGGCAAAAATCCATTTAAATTTTTCTCAACCTCTTTTTTAGGCATAAATGTAAACCACGAAGTAAGACACAGTGAGGGTCACCATCTTGTGCCCTTGGATAAAGCAGACCATGATTTCAGCCCTCTATCTCCTGCTTCCAACTACCATTCAACTTTGCATTGGCTAAGCACCTGCAGGATCTCTAGACTCACCCTGAACTCTAAGAAGACAAAGAGTCTTAGCTATCAGGAACTTTTTATATAAGGATATGTATGTTTATATATACACACACACACACACATACACATGTATGGATTTATATATATGTATATATGGATGTATATATATGTATATATATCCATATATAAATATGGATGTATGTATATAAACGTGTGTGTGTGTGTGTGTGTGTGTGTGTGTATATATATATATATCTGGAACATTCTATATTATACATGTAGAGAAGTCACAAAATATACAGGCCATTCCAAGGAAAGAGAGGAACAAGGAAGGGCTAGATAACACAGAAACAATCTGTCCATCTGTGCCTTGGTGAACTAGAATAAATTACTGATGAAGCACGAATGGTTTAATCACAGAAAACTTCCTGAGAGTATATCAAATGTCCATCTGAAGTCTAGAGGAAGGAAAAGACGCAAATTAAGAGATGAGCTGTGAAGGGATTCAAGGAGGCACTCTATGTACCCTTATGATATCCAGCATCCAGCTAACCCAGCAGAACTCTGTTCACCCCCCATAGTATCAGTTGCACTCACTTGGCTGGCAGAAAAGTTGGCCAGGTAATAGAGTCCTTTTCCATAGGTATCTGCAAATAAGCAACAAGGTAAGCATGATCTGGAGCTATGCTCTTGAATTCTAATTGCTTGCTTGTTGAGAAAGTAGGGACGATTTTTGTTTGTTTTTCATTTTGTTTTTCTTCTTTATAGGGTTCCATTTTGTGAGATTAGTCAGACTTTGCCCCAAACTGTTTACACAAAATGTGGTTTTTTTTAAGGGTTTTTGAGAAAGAGAGAGCACACGTGTGCAAGCAAGGGAGGGGCAGAAAGAGACGGAGAGAGAGAATCTGCACCGCCAGCATGGAGCCGGACTTGGGGCTCAAACCAACAAACCATGAGACCATAACCTGAGCTGAAATAAAGAGTCAGACACTTAACTGACTGAACCATCCAGGTGCCCCATACCCAAAATGTTTGAAATGAATATCAATATATCTAACAGAGTAACCTCACATAATGCAGTTTCCTGATACCACTCTTAACCCACGTTTCTTACTCATGGTCTACCATTCCCAACATCTTCCTGGTCACCTCAGAATTTCCAGATTCCACCTGCTAGAGGCACACATATGTGTACATACATGCACGTACACTCCCATCACAAACATCAACACTGGTGTCTTGGTCAGCTTATCTTGAGGAGTATTAGGTAATTTTTTCAATGCAATCTCCAGAGAACAAAGAATACCAAAAAAAAAAAAAAAAAAAAGACTTCTTTGTCCTGGGAAACTATGAGCTCGGTATATCTAGTATAGGTATTCCCACCCTACCTCCTACCTTTGGGGCTTTCTCACTCTTCCACATATTCTGGACTCTTTCTAATTTGCTTACCACTCAACCAGGGGGCACAGGCTACCCTCTAGAGCTGTGTTGTCCTAGATAGTAACCACGCACAATACATATCTATTTAAAATAAAATTAATTATAATTAAACAAAATTAAAAAATTCAGTTCCTCAGAAGCACTTGTCACATTTCAAGTGCTTAATAGTCACCTATGCCTAATGGCTACCATATTGGGCAACACAGATACTGACTTACTTCCATCACTGCACTGGACAGCATTGGCTTAGACATAGCTAATGGTACTTAAGCCTTCCTCCTGAGAGTTTACCAATTCCTATAAACTCCTAATGGAAAATCCCTCCAGATAAATAGCACAGCTGATAGAGGCACTGTCTTTCTTATTGGGATACTAAGCCTTGTAATTAGGGAATGTGGCCTTGAACATAAACCATAGGGAAGTCTATCTCAGTTGGCTACAAAGAAACTTTTCCTATAGCTTCTACACTGCTATCTCCCACAGTGAATTAGGACAGTTGGGTAATGGTGACACATTCAGAGCTCTGCTTCCTCTACATGAGGCATAAAGATCATACACAATGTGTATTATGCACTTAAAGTAACAAATGGCCATGTTTCAGAATGCAACATTGTTTTAACATGGACAAGAAAAAAAAGCAGGCCTGCCCCCCTAGTCAGTGGTATTGACATGAATCCAAGGCAACCCTTACTCACCAATGCTTTGCCCATCATCCCAGAAGAGCCAACCTTTAGCAGTCCCCTCGTCATCCAAGGCAACCTTGAAGCCAATGAATTTCTGACGGCTGCAATGGGGTAGGAAGAGCCATTAGCTAAAAACAAAACCATAAACCAAGGGTTTTCACAGAAGCCTGACAGAAGTGCTTCATGGTATCAATACTGGGCAGTAGGATTCAAGAGACTTGTCATCTGGTTCTAGTTCTGTCTCCAGTGGCTATCTTACTTTATGTCAGGAATGAATGAATGAATGAATGAATGAATGGAATTTTCCTTTAAAAGTACGGCAAGAAACTGCAAGCCAACTCACTGGATCTGTGAGAAAAATCCTGAAGTGATCTTTCTCTTTTCATGACCTAATTTCCTAAGCACATGTAAGGTGAGCTCCACTCACAAATGTCCTAAGTTCTTCAGTTTTTAACTGAATTTCTTTTTTTTTTTTAATTTTTTTTTTTTTCTCAACGTTTATTTATTTTTGGGACAGAGAGAGACAGAGCATGAACGGGGGAGGGGCAGAGAGAGAGGGAGACACAGAATCGGAAACAGGCTCCAGGCTCTGAGCCATCAGCCCAGAGCCTGATGCGGGGCTTGAACTCACGGACCGCGAGATCGTGACCTGGCTGAAGTCGGACGCTTAACCGACTGTGCCACCCAGGCGCCCCGAATTTCTTGAATTAAATGAGTATGGACCTAAGAATTTTGGTTTGACATCAGGCAGACATGGATTTTAGTTCCTGCTCAACTAGTTATTAAGTGTGTGACTCTGGGTAAATCTCTTAGCCACCTGAAGCCTCTCTTTGCTCATCTGTAAAATGGGGATGAGAGTACTCACATCACAGAGTTTATTTTCTCCTTTTGTTAAGAAAAATAATTTCCAAACAGAAACCTCCATACTAGTAGAGTTTTAGGCACAGAGCAAGCATTCATTTGATGTTAGCTGTTATTAATTATTATATAGACTTAGATTTAAAATTTTTAAATCCTATATATGATGCCTCAAGCATCAATGGCGATGTGGCTTACACAATTTTCCAGCAACAGGTTTCTTAGCAGAGTCAATTAAGATCCAGAAAGTCTTCTGGGGCGCCTGGGTGGCGCAGTCGGTTGAGCGTCCGACTTCAGCCAGGTCACGATCTCGCGGTCCGTGAGTTCGAGCCCCGCATCAGGCTCTGGGCTGACGGCTCAGAGCCTGGAGCCTGCTTCCGATTCTGTGTCTCCCTCTCTCTCTGCCCCTCCCCCGTTCATGCTCTGTCTCTCTCTGTCCCAAAAATAAATAAAAAACATTGAAAAAAAAAAAAAGATCCAGAAAGTCTTCTAAAACTAGCGTGAATCAGGCACCGCTTACATACAAATTGTCAGGCTTCACCCGGATCTGAGCTGACTGGCGGTAAAGGAGCAATCTTGCCGTGTCATTTACCTTAAGTGGGTGTTCTGTGCAGGCTCTTGCCAGGGCAGGATGAAGCCCCCACGGACGTGTAGATTAATGTGGTCAAGAGGGGCCAGCAAGGCCTTCCATTCTCCCCTTGCTTTGATGTCCACACCCTGAGGGCCAGAGGAAGGTAAGACAGGATGAGGGAGTGAACAGATCTCACTGAACGATGCATTTACCAGACGTCTTGCCCGCTTTCCCGAACTTGCTGTCTGTCTGTGACCCTTCAGCACACAGCTGCTATTACACTTTTTGACATTCACTCAGCTACTGCGTGGACTCTTGCACGGCTGCTACAACATCGCCGCAGGACCCCATGTCTTTCGGGTTTTCTACTGTACTTAGGACAAGAGATCCTAGCGTGGATCTCTGCCTACGTCCCCCACATCCTGTTTCTGTGCCAGAGAGCACTGCCAGGGGCGGCTGAGCAATCCTCCTGCTTATTTCTGGTTGGCTCCCGACACACACCTTGCAATGGCATTTCTAGACCTTCCCTTTCACTTTGTCCCCGCTCTGTCTCCTTTCACTGCCTCCACTCCCCACCCCACCAACTCAACTGACACCTTGACTCCTACTTGACAGATAGTACTAAATGGAGCTGACTCACTTTACAAATCCTTATCTTTAACTCGCTACAACTTCCTTTATGTTTAACGTTTTCATCCTGCCTCCTGTGTGGCAGGGCTCTCTTACTCTGAGCCAGGCTCAGTTTCTAAGAAGCCAGCCTTCCACATTTCTTCCACCTCAGGCAGGGCTTCCCAGCTCCAGCACTGTGGACATTTGGGGCCAGATAATTCTTTGCTGTGGGGGCTGTCCTATGCTTTTCAGACGCTTACCTCTGACTATCCACTAGATGCCCCCTGCCCCACCACCACACGTGACAATCTAAATGTCTCCAGACATTGCCGAATGTCCCCATGACAAAACACCCCCATTTGATAACTGCTATTTTAAAGGTAAGGAGGAAAGCTACCATAACACTCCTCCATCTGGTCCCCTATGTTCATTTTGGACATATTCAGCCTGTAGGAACTGTAGGGGTAGGTGGTCAAGAGGACGCACGGTGACGGGTGCCATGCTCCCTGGGGCGGACTCTGCTTCATGGGCCTGCCTCAGGACTCCAAAGTCCACAGGATTTAATAAAATTCCAGCCCCACGTCTCTGGGCTTCTTTAGGTTTCTCACTGGTAACGTGAGAAAATTCGATTATACGATCTCTAACGACATTTCACTCTGATATCTTATGAACACTGGACATTTCCTCCATCGATTATCCCACCGTCAAGTGAAACTCGACATACGTAAAGCTGTCCGAGTTATCTCCCTACCAAATTCTTTACTTCTCTCCACGGTATTTCCCTTCTACCACACATGACCTAAATATGATGTGATTTTAATCTCACGATTACATTCCTAAGACCCAGTGTGTCACCAGCTTGTCTACTTTCCTGTAGATGGCTTCTGACCAGGCTAGTGTAAGGAATTCCTGTTTAAATATCCATTAAGATAACGGCTGTAAGATAAAATTTAAAAGCAGCCCTATTAAAATAAGAACAGACAACCCAAATGCCTTTGCACAGGGGAATCTACATCAACTGCATAGTCACTGGTTATGCTGGAGAAGCACGGTTTTAAAAACCCAACATATGTTCTACGCTGTAAACAAAGAAAATGGCCACAAGTAGATAAAAACTTTAATTCGTACACACTGCCTGGTCTTAAGCTTCATAAAAATAGGTGACCAGGTGATCAAGAAGACAAGGCAGAATAGGCCCATGCCTCCCCCTCTCCTGAATCAAGCCTACAAACTGCAGTGTCCAGTATGACAGAAAGGAGGCGGAATGGATAGAAGACACCTCACGGCATGTTCAATCACATAGGCATGCCTGAGTCAGGGAAAGAACTCTAGAAGGAGGTGGAAAGTGCCGGTGTTTGTAGCTTATTTGGAGAACCTGAGAGTCAGTGCAGATGAAGGCCCAGCCTTACTGAAGCACATCAACCTTTCCTGCCTCAAGGCACCTGCCACTTCACAAAACAAGCCAGGCCTAAAGGCCAAGCAGTAAGGGGTGCCTGTTGCTTCTGCTAGCCAGATGAACACAGATGGGACAGTGCAGGGACGGGAATTCATAGCTACCAAGGCCGCTATGATAGGAGTCATGCTCCTGGAGAAATGGGAACCATCCCCCAAGATAAGAGTCTCATATTAAAAAAAAAATGTTTATTTATTTTTTGAGAGAGAGAGAGAGGGAAAGCAGGGGAGGAGCAGAGAGAGAGGGAGGCAGAGGATCTGAAACGGACTTTGTGCTGACAACAGAGAGCCTGATGTGGGGCTCAAAGTTAGAAACCATGAGATCATAACCTATGAGATCATGACCTGAGCCAAAGTCAGATGCCTAACTGACTGACGTCCCCAGGCCCCCCAGGAGTCTTACATTCTTCACCTGTCTTTCATTCAAGGCATTTGCTAATTCCCAAGTTCCATTGGACAGAACAAAAAAATCGTACAAAAAGTGGTAGTTATAAGCTAAGTGGGACTTCCTTATGTTTCCTCTCCTGCTTTTCTTCTCTTTGCTTTTTTGTCCTATTTTCTGGGTAGGTGCTATTATAATTTATTTTTAAACAAAATTTTAAATTTCTGCATCATGCCTTTAATTTCCAAGGTGTTGTTAGTATGCCTTTTCTTATAGCATGCTTTCTTGTTTTCAGTATATCTTCTTATCTCTCTGAGGATGTAAATTTTCTCATTAAGCTTTGAAATAACATAAGTATATAGCTCAGTACAATTTTACCAGTGAATACACCCCTTCAGCCACCAACTAGATCAAGAAGTGAATATACCAGCACCCCAGAGGCTTTCTCATTCCCTCTCATAATCACCACACCAAAGGCAGCTACTACTCTGATTTCTGTCACTTTTGCCTGTTTTTGAACTTATATTTCACACATGCTTTAACTTTCCTGTATCTGGCTCTTTGTGCTCAATCTTATGTTTGTGATATTCATCATTTTTACTTGTGTGGCAATAGTTCATTACTTATACTGACCTATAGTATTCCTTTTAAAAATAGAATATAATCTATTTATCTACTTTACTATTAATCATTTGGTTTATTTCCAGTTGTTTGCTAGTTTACAAATAATGCTATGAAACATTCTTGGACATGTTTTTTTGGTAACAATATATACACTCTAGGAATAAATCTGTAACTTTTTCATTTCTTCCAATATATAAAATATTAATATACTATATAATATGTATGATGATATGTATGATATCATGTATCATATCATGTAATGCAAGTTTATTTCTATTTTCCGGATTGATAAATTGTTTTAGTGTTATCTGGCAGAATATATAAAAATAGCAAACAAAAACATTTCTGAAAAAGGATGTTGGTCTAGCATAATATGTATGATGATATGTATGATATCATGTATCATATCATGTAGTACAAGTTTATTTCTATTTTCCGGATTGATAAAATTGTTTTAGTGTTATCTGGCCGAATATATAAAAATAGCAATCAAAAACATTTCTGAAAAAGGATGGCATGTTAGTCTAACACATACCAAACTGTAGTCTAAATATGTAGTCCTTAAAAATGCTCAGGACTGGGGCACCTGGGTGGCTCAGTCGGTTAAGCTCAGGACTGACAGAATAAACAATTCATAAATGAACATATCAAAGATAGTAAAGGGAAATCTTAGATAAACTCTAAAAATGTAATGTGTAAACGCAAATTGATGTGTTCATTATATCTCTGTGTATAATCTCATTAGCATTAAAGAGGATACATATTTGGAGATGTGTAAAAAAAAAAGAGCAGTGCATGACAACATGAGTCTAGCAAAGCAAAAATATTGGTAAATTTGGCAATTTGGAAGGGAAAAAAGTTATATCCTGACCTTTATTGATAAATTCTTTCCAGTGACTTAAAACATTAATTTGATGATGTAAACGTTAAAATTTCTATCTAAAGTTAGAAACAATTAAAAAGCAAATGACAAAGTGGAAAAATATTTCCAATGAATATGGCAAAGTGTTATTGACTTAAATATCTAAAGATCGGGGCGCCTGGGTGGCGCAGTCGGTTAAGCGTCCGACTTCAGCCAGGTCACGATCTCGCGGTCCGTGAGTTCGAGCCCCGCATCAGGCTCTGGGCTGATGGCTCAGAGCCTGGAGCCTGTTTCCGATTCTGTGTCTCCCTCTCTCTCTGCCCCTCCTCTGTTCATGCTCTGTCTCTCTCTGTCCCAAAAATAAATAAACGTTGAAAAAAAAAATATCTAAAGATCTTTTCAAATCAGTGTGAATAGTTTAAATATCTTAATAAGAAACTGGTAAAAGAATAGTAGTGGTCCCAGAAATATAAATAGCCTGTCAAGGATAATCACAAATCAAATCAATGATGAGCATTAGGAACCACATTGCCTCCAAGAGTGATACAAAGATGAATATGAAGATTTAAAAAAAAAAACAAACACCTAATAGTCAAACCCAACAAAGATGTAGGGAGATGAACACTCTCATTAAGTGCTGATAGGAATGTAAATTGTTTCTGAAAGTTGCCAGTTTACTTTGAGGATTCTGGTATTAAGCATCTTCTCCATCTGGAAATTCAGATGACTACCGGGTGGAGCCCATGCTAGGGTAGGTAAGATGGAACCCTTGGATAGACAAGATGGAAATTCAGGCTAACAAAGAGTTCTGTTGAATGAAAGAGACGGAGCCTTAGGCTAACTCCAGGAACTGGAATTGCATGAATTACACTTGAACTCCTGCCTCATTTAAGCATACAATAACCTGTGTGACAACAAAGGAGCCTAGTTCAGAAATAGGATGTGCTTGAATCATCTGGTCCAAGTGGGGGACCTGAATCTCCATTCTTTTTTTTTTTAATTTCTTTTAAGTTTATTTATTCATTTTGAGAGAGAGAAAGAGAGCACAAGCAGGGGAGGGGCAGAGAGGAGAGACAGAATCCTAAGCAGGCTCCGTGCCATCAGCTCAGAGCGCGATGCAGGGCTCAAACTCACAAACTGTGAAATCATGACCTGAGCCGAGATCAAGAGTCTGATGCTTAACCGACTGAGCCACCCAGGTGCCCCGAGTCCCCATTCTTATTTGCCAAGTGCAAGCCTCTTCCATGCTTTTGCTAGCATCTGTAAAAACATCCTTCCTCTTCATCTTTTAAAATATTAAGTATCTTGGGGCGCCTGGGTGGCTCAGTCGGTTGGGCGTCCGACTTCGGCTCAGGTCATGATCTCACGGTCCGTGAGTTCGAGCCCCGCATCGGGCTCTGTGCTGACAGCTAAGAGCCTGGAGCCTGTTTCGGATTCTGTGTCTCCCTCTCTCTCTGCCCCTCCCCTATTCATGCTCTGTCTCTCTCTGTCTCAAAAATAAATAAACGTTAAAATATTAAGTATCTTTACCTGGCACTTCAGTAAACTGTCAGTGGGACTGGGTGCTGATAAAACCTTTCTGGAAAGCAATTTGCCAATATCTGTCAAATTGTTAAATCCCAGAAATCCTACTGACAAAAACTTAGAGATACAGATACAATGGTGTTTCCTGCAGCCTTGCACCATTATTTAGAAAAAGAAAACAAGAACACAAGGGGTTTGCTAAATGATTCCATAAGTGGAATATAATAAAGTTGCTTTAAAAAGGAGGTGGGGGGGAGAGCTTCACATTCAAAGAGTTCAAGTTCAAAGTCCTTTGATATACAAAGATCTTTAAAAAATATTATTCAGTGAACTAATCAAGGAGCCAAACAGCATGTACAGTAAGACACTACTTGTGTAAATACAAAAAGAATACGCAATGCTAGTCTATGTACAAATTTTTATCAGCAAAGATATATAACAGATTGTTAATGGGGGTTAGCTTTAGAAGGGGGGCCAAGGGTTGGAAGATAGGGAGTATGGTGAATTTCACTTTCCATTTTCCAGTGCTTGACCTTCTCCAGTGTTTGGCTTTTTACCAGTAGAGGTGTTTCTACTTTCCTAATGTATTTTTGGCACCTTATATATCTTTCAAGGTACCTTTTCAATCTTATATTCCCCCAGGGGCCTTTCATTCTTTAACCAGTACATCTACACCTCTTCTTCTAAATTCTGATGCCATGTTTTAACATTGCACACTGCTCCTTATACTGAATAATTAATTTGTTCCTTTTCACAGGAAAGGAAACGATCAGATGGTAGACTAGGTCTCATAGTGTACGTATGTCCTCTAGAACTGGAATCAGCAAACTTTGTCTATGAAGGACCAGATAGTAAGTGTTTTAGGCTTTACAGGCCAGAAGGTCTCCGGTGAAACCACTGGACTCTGCTGTTGTATTGTGAGCACAGTTATTGTGGACAATAAGTGAACAAATGTTCATGACTGTGTTCTAATAAAATGATTTATAAAAACAGGTATGAATCTGATTTGGCTGTGGGTGGTAGTTTGGCAACCTCTGCTTTTTTACAAAAGTAGTCACCGAAATGTGTGGAGATTAACTAAGAAGACATTTCTCCATTAATCCCAACCATGGAATCTTCATCTGAATTTAACATCAAAACTTACTTTTTTTTTCCAAATGGCTTGCCCCATCAATCTGTGGCTTCCTAAGTGGTTTTTTTTTTTCCTTTCTTTCCTCAACCAAAGCTCTTTTATTTAAAAGCCATGTATAAAATCAACAATTCCAGGACACCATCCTCTGTTAGGTCTCACACATCAGTTTCTTTCATATAGTACATACGATTATGTACATAAGCACTACTGTTCAAGACACACAAATATCAGCTCCAGGTTAGGTGGTGAACTCCGTGGGGAAACTGTTCCAGTATTCTGATACCTGGAGCTCAGCAGGGTGGCTTGCACCTGGGCCAGGCTGGGACTAGAATGAAATAAGCGAGGTGCCTAAGGTGCACAATTTAAGGCAGTGCTCACTCTCAGGGTCATGCAAATGCTGGCTCAGCCTTAAGAAGGAGTACCTTTTTAAACTTCATGCCCAGGCACCTCACTTGCTGCACCAGGGAACCTCACTGTACTCAGAATCATGGACTGTCAGTGAATGGGGCAGTCAACACGCAAATTCAGGACAAGGGCTAGGTCACTTAAAAACAGTTGGCTGTTCCCTCCTAGAAAGCCCTGGTTGGGAAGCACATAGCAGAGTCCTAATGTAGGGCCATCCAGAGGACAGATCCAGCCCAGAAAAAAAAAATGTTTGTGTGGTGGGGTGAGTGTCAGGACTCGGGGCTCCATGAAACAGAGAGGAGGAGGACGACTTCTATTGTCCTTGTGCAGTTTTCACCTAATCCCACTGCAAAGCCACTGACTGAAAGAACCAGAGTATGTTCCACCTCTTGCCCTCCTGCTGGTCCCCTTTTGCTGTATTTCGAGCCCTCTGCTTTGCTCTCTGCAGAAAAGTCAGAAGGTAGGCCCGGTTACAAGGAGAGGAAACGCCTCTTTTGATTTTCCTCAAGAATCGAAGCCTGACTTGTGTCCCCATGGGAGTAAACGGCCCTGAGGTTGCTTTGAAAGGCCCCATTTTCCCAGCTGAGTCTCCTGGGCTCAGACTAGCCTGCAGATGTTCTAGGACAGAGAATGACATGTTCATCTTGCATTTCAGAATGCACTTGTGTTGCTTCCACACACAACGTTTGGGTCCTATACCTCCACGTGCATTTTACACACTGCCTAAGACTATGCTTACCTCGGGAGATTATATTTAACAACTCCTTGAGCATCTGTGCTATAGACGGAGACATTTAATAAAAAGACAGAGAGGAAAAGCCCCTATACATATGAACTGACAGTCCCGTAAGGGATGATATGAACAAAAACTATAGTTTACAGAACAATTTCAAGTGTCTTCTAGTGTCTTCATTGTACACTCCATTGTGGTCTAGAGGAAGATAAAAAACTCACACATAAAGAACACTCACAAAATAAATTATTTAATAGAAATTCTGTGAGGAGACTGCTCTTATCCAATTTGGAGGTGAAAAAAAATTGAGGCTACAAGGTTAAAAGTGACTTGTCCAAGATCATACATCAAATGAGTTATAGCGCCAGATTTCGACCAGTGGGCTATCAGATTCTAAAGGCTGTGCACTCTACCATTTTCCCCAAATTGTATAAATCATCAGAAAAACTTACCGTGTAGTAATCATACCAGCGGGCTCTGGGGAAATATGCAGTGACGTTTCGGGCATTCTAAAATTAAACACAAACAAGGCTTGGGCAAGGTACCAATTTGTACAGTAAAAGGATCAAAACAATAGTGGTGGCCTTGGACCAACGTGCTCATCTTTTTAAAGACCAGCAATGTTGGGGAAACCTTTCTTCCCTCCCTTCTTCCCAAATGGGAGATTTGCCTGCCTTAGACTGGCAGTTTCCATAAAGACCTTTGGGATCAGGACTGTGGGGAAAAATCATCTGCTTATACAGTCACCCCATATTCTCTCTGAAGAGATAAACTGAGGTTGGGTCTTGGGCAGAAAAAAATTTTTGTAGATTTTATGGTACCAGTACTTCAGGGATTCTGATTAGTGCAGTAAGTTTTGGGGAGAATGCAATTGGCTGGTATTTTAACCAGAAGCCTACATACATCGATAGAAAAAGTGAAATATGGTTTTTGCTTCCTGAGGATGTCTTACAGAAGGAAGCGAAGGGCTAGCTGGCAACAAGGTTATGCACATGGTACAAACAATCCTGCAAAATTTGTTTTAATGGAGTAAGAGACCACATCTCAGGAGCCCCAGCAGACCAGTCCTCTTGTGTTGCCTCTAGTCTCTGGGTCTCAGAGCTGTAATTCTCTAGTCATCAGATGCCTCCGTACTCACAGCCTCCAGGACAGGGCTGACCAGGAAGGCTGGGCCCAGCAGAAACTGACAGTCCACATCCCAGGTCACCCGGTCTGACACGAACCTGGAAAGAGAAACCAAGGTACCACAATCAGAAACCCAACAGGGCTTCAGGCCAAGACCCTGAAGAAAACTCCTCAAGTTCAGACCCAAGTCAGAAATCCAGCTGCGTTCTTCGTCTTCCTTTACTCTTTCCCTATGTCTCCCTTAACCAGCTGTATACTTACTTTCTGTCTATCATGTTCTTCAAACCCCAGAAATGGATGAACTGAGACATGTTCTCACCTATCAATACCTCCATGTTTCTTAACCATGGCATATTTTAAATGCAAGAATGGCCTTCAGCCCTCACATCTTCAGCCCTCACATCTGGCCTTGTCTTGTGACCTGAGCGGCTACAAAAGATAGGTAGCTTTTCATGGGCCCAACTTAGAAAGAAATTATTCTGTGTTGTACTGTATCACTTTGAATTTTTTTCATTCAGTAGCCTTTTGTCAAGGACCTAGTGCATGACTGACACTGTGCTAAAAGGAATTATAATGTATGGTCTGTCCCAGAAAGCTTATGGCAAAGGGCAACTGTGTCTTTAACTTAATTTGGAGGAAATTTTTTCTTCAGGAGCCACTACATAGAATGATATTATTCATTAGTCATTGGGATTCCATCTGACACTCACTCATGGAGAAGAGGCCGGACGACAGTGCTGCCCTCCGTGTGGGCCATGTGCATCAGGGTGTAGAGATATGGCAACAGGGTATATCTGGTCTTCAGGACACTTCTGGAGATATTCACAAAGGTTGCATCCCAGGACACAGGGTCTTGCCTCTAAAGGAGAAAAGAAGAATGTTTAGAGCTCACTAAGGGAACCTGGGGACCTAAAGAAGTCCCTGAACGCTTATTACAAATGAAGATCATATATAGCTAAACCAAAATTGATTACAGATGAGACTGAGAATATTCTTTTTTTTTTTAGACTTTTTTTGAGGCAAAGAATATTCTTAATATACTTAAAGAAGTCACTGACGCTTTCCCAATACAGCTGATGAAATTTCTCTATAAGACATTCTTTTGGGTATATATTTGGTACAACACAGCCTAACCGAACAAAATAATGTAAGGAACACTGAGGAATCTGGTTCACTAAAACATGACACTCTTTCCAAGTACCTGTTAGCCATTTGTATGTCTTCTTGGGAAAATGTCTGTGTGGGTCCTTTACCCATTTTTAAATCATGTTGTTTGTGGCTTTTTGCTACTGATTTGAATGAGTGCCTTACATATTTTGGATATTAATTCCTTTTCAGATAGATGGTTTACAAATATTTGGGGTGCCTCGGTGGCTCAGTCAGTTAAGTGTCTGACTTTGCTTCAGGTCATGATCCCACAGTTCATGGGTTTGAGCCCTGTGCGGACAGCTCAGAGTCTGGACCCTGCTTCGGATTCTATGTCTCCCTCTCTCTTTTCCCCTTGCCCACTCACTCTCTCTCAAAATTAAAATAAAACATTTTTAAAAAATTAAAAAACAACAAATATTTTCTCCCATTGCATAGGCTGCCTTTTCAGTTTTTGATTATTTCTTTTGCTGTGCAGAAGCTTTTGAGTTTGATATAGTTCTCCTTACTTATTTTTATTGCTGTTGTCTGTGCTCCCAGTGTCATGTCCAAAGAAATCATTGCCAAGGACAATGTCAAGTAGCTTTTTCCCTATGTTTTCTTTTAGAAGTTTTACTGTTTTGGGTCATACATTTAAATTACTACTACATTTTGAGTTAATTTTTGTGAGTGGTATAAGATAGGGGTCCAGTTTCATTCTTTTGAATGTCATTATCCAGTTTTCCCAACAGCATTTATTGAAGAGACTGTTTTTTCTCCACTGAGTATTCTTGCCTCTCTTGTCAAGCCATAGTAAGTGCAAGGATTATTTCTGTATGTTTGATTCTATTCCATTTATCTATTTTTATGTCAATAGCATACTGTTTGGTTACTATAGCTTTGTGATATAGTTTGAAACCAGGACACGTGATACCTTCAGCTTTGTTCTTCATTCTCAGGATTGTTTTAGCTATTTGGGGTTGTTTGTAATTCCATGTGAATTTTAGAATTGTTTTTTTCTATTTCTGTGAAAAGTGCTATTGGGATTTTGACATTGCATTGAATCTATAAATGGTTTTGGGTAGTATGGACACTGATAATGTTAATTCTAATCCATGAACATGGAATATCTTTCCATTTATTTGTGTATTCTTCAACTCCTTTCAGGAATGTCTTAGAGTTTTCAATGTCTAGATCTTTCACCTACCTGGTTAAATTTATTCCTAAGCATTTTATTGAGTTTTGATGCTACTGTGAATGGGATTGCTTTATTTCTTTTTTAGATATTTGCTGTTCATGGATAGAAACGCAACTGATTTCTGTATGTTGATTTTGCATTCTGCAACTTCACTGAATTGGTTCATTCTAATAGTTTTTCAATGATACCTTTAGGTTTTTCTACATATAAAATCATATAAACTGTAAACAGAGACAATTTTACTTCCTTCCTGATTTAAATATTTTGCATTTCTTTTTCTTGCCTGACTGTTCTGACTAGGACTTCCCAGTACTATGTTAAATAGGACTAGTGAGAGTGGGCACACGTCTTATTCCTGATCTTAGAGAAAAAGCTTTCAAGCTTCTACCATTAAGCATAATATTAGGTGTAGGCTTGTCACACATGGCTTTATAATGTTGAGGTACATTCCTTCTACACCCAATTTGTTGAGAGCTTTCATCATGGAAGGAGGTTATATTTTGTCAAAAAAAATTTTTTCTGCATGTATTGAGATGATCATATGAATTTTATCTTCCATTCTATTAATATGATGTATTACATTTATTTATTTGTGTATGTTGAATCATCTTCACATCCCATGGTTAAATCCCACTTGATCATGGTGTATGATTCTTCCAATGTGTTGAATTTGGTGTGCTAGTATTTTGTTGCAAATTTTTGGATCTATATTCATGAGGGATATCGACCTATAGTTTTCTTGTAGGGTTCTTATCTGGCCTTCGTGTCAGGGTAATGCTGGTCTTATAAAATGAGCTTGGGAGTGCTCCCTCCTCTTCAATGTTTTGGAAGTGTTTGAGGAGGTCTTGGCGTTGATTCTTCTTTAAATTTTCAATACAATTCACCAGGGAAAACATATGGTCCTGAGCTTCCTTGGGGCAGGAGGGATGATTTTTTTATTACTAATTCAATCTCCTATTCATTATTTATCTGTTCAGCTTTTCTGTTTCCTCATGATTCAGTCTTGGTAAGCTGTATGTTCATAGGAACTTACTCATTTCTTCTAGGTTGTCCAATTTGTTGGTTTATAATTGTAGTCTCCTGTGATCCTTTGTATTTCTGTAGTATCAGTCCTAATGTCTCCTTTATCATTTATAATTTTATTTATTTGAGGCTTCTGTCTTTTTCCTTAGCAAGTCATTTTGTTTATCTATTCAAAGAACCAGCTCTTAGTTTGGTTGATCTTTTCTGTTGTTTTTCTGGGCTCTGCTTCACTTATTCCTCTTCTGATCTTTTGGTAACTCTGGACTTAGTTCTTTTGCTAGTTCCTTGAGGTATAAAGTCAGGTTGTTTATTTGAGATTCGGCTTCTTCTTTTCTAATGTAGGTGAAATGCATTCACTTAGAAATGCATTCACTGCCTCCTGCAGGTTTTGATATGTTATGTTTCCATTTTCATCTGTTTCAAGATATTTTAAAATTTTTCTTTCAATTTCATCTTTGACCCATTGGTTGTTTAATTTCCACATATTTGTGGGTTTTCCAGTTTTCCTCCTATTATCGGTTTCCAGTTTCCAAAGAAGACATACAGATGGCCAACAGATACATGAGAAGCTGTTCAACATCATGTGTCATTGGGGAAATGCACATCAAAACCACAATGAAGTATCACCTCACATCTATTAAAGAGAAGAACAGTGGTTATCAAGGGGCTGGAGGATGGGAGAAATGGAGATGTGTCAGTCAAAGGATACAAACTTCCAGATACAAGATGCATATATCCTGGTACTCTAATGCACAGCATGGTGACTATAGTTAACAATACTATATCATATACTTGGAAGTTGCCAAAAGAGCAAATACTAAATGTTCTCACCACAAAAAAGAAATGGTAATTATGTGAGGTGATGGAGGTATTAACTAATCCTTCTGTGGTAGTCATTTCACAACACTTAAGTGTATCAAATAAAACAAGCAAGAAAGATAAGGGTTTAATGGTTTTGAAGATGTCACAGAGAATACAGAATGCATTAATTGTAGCTCAGATTTGGAGGGCGTATTCCTAGTGATATAAAACTTTTGAGCTATGAGCTAGCATCATACCCTGGTCCCAATGGTGTTGTGGTTCCTCGAGAAGGGGTAAAAGGCCCCCAGTTGCATCCAGCGAGCACACATCTCATATTCAGCATCTTGAAAGAATCCACAAATATCTGCTCCTGTCTGAAGCAAGGTGGAATAAAACAAGGCTGTTGGTGATTTCTGAAAGATGTGACAACCTGCTTGGGGATTAGAAGTGACCCCCAAAGACACTTACATAAGATATGCCAAAGAGGCTGAACTCCAACATGCCTGCAATGAGACCACAGCTGTGTCAGAGGCAGTACTCGTGATCTGCCTTTTTCTCCCCACTCAAGAATCCTTTACCAAGATTCCTAACCCCCTTTCCCACCAGCAGGAGCCCCTTGGGATAAGCCCACACACCAATGATAGACTTCTTCAGTTGGTCCCAGGCAGCTGTGTTGTCTCCCAGCCAGTGACCTCCCCAGCGGCCAGAAGAGGGGAATGTGGAGCGGGTGATGACAATCCCTCTCTGTCCCGTCACCTCCTGCACAGCTCTGGATGGAGGGGAGCAAGGAGGTGATATAGGGGAGATTAGGGGAGGAAAGGCCACAGAGCTTCTCCTCCCGGGGTTTCTGAGCGTGAGGCATGGTGACAAAATGTCTCCTGCATTACTGGAAGAAATACAGAAATCTGAGCCATAATGGCATCCTCACTGACTGACCCTAGATGATAGAGAGAATAATAAGTTGTGCCTTTACATAGTGTTTTACAAAGAACTTTATAGTAAACTTACTGGATCACCTAAAAATAACAAGTAACCTTAAAAATAACAAGTAGTAACAAATAACTACGTATTTACTAAGTACTAAGGTTTGATATTTGGGGAGGAAGAAGGCGAATTCCTTTAGAAGGCTTCTTTAGAATAATTCTTCTTATTCATTGACTGAGCTCACAAAATGGGATAGTGCTAGTTCAGTAGACCATCAGTTGGCTCTCCAACAAGAAATAGAAACGAACAAATAAACCCAACAGAGATGAGTCACTTATGAAATAAAGGAAAGAGATAGCCAGTCCTCTGTGTTCCCTTCACCTCTTGTAACTAATCACGGCATCAGCTGCTCTGTGTGATCATCGCCTGGGTCTCCATATGTGCCTCCTGCACGAGGACTATCAAGTCTCCCACCAGCAGAACCATGTCTTGCTTAAACCTGTCCTTCTAACAATGCCTGGCTCCATGCTCGTGTTCACTTAATAAATAAGAATTGTGACCCAGTCATAATTAAAATCTTCTTGACCCTTGAGAGGGTGCATGAAAGGAAAAGCAGAGCAACTCTATCAGCCACTGGCTGGCCCTGTGGGTCGTGTGGACCAGAGAAGGGAGAGGGCCACTCACTCGTAGGTGGGTCTGGTCTGGGCCCATCCGTACAGGCTGTGCACGTCATAGTGTCGCACCCGTGAGCCGTCTGGCAGGATCTGCTGACTCTCCATGCACAGGGTCTTGCTGCTAAGGCCCATGTCCCTGGACTCCAAATCTGAGGAGAAAGAGCTAGTGATATAAATGTCATGCTCAATCCTCTTTACCCCTGACCTCCCTTTAAGGGATTGGACACTGGAGCTTAAGACTAATCTGACCCCTACATGGGTCCCTCTCCTCCTTCCTCCCCAGGGGCAGGGGAATGTGCACGGTTCTGAGCTGCAATGGAGCCCACGGGTGTTTTCACAGAGCAAAGTTCTCCAGGAGTAAGCAGGGGCAAGGGGGAGAAGACAAAGCTGCCAAACACCTGACCACGTGACAGGATGTAGTCTAAGCTTTTTTCTTGTAAATCATTTCAGGTAATTCTTATCGTAACTCTATAAAAAGAGAGATATCACTATCTCCCTTTACAATTCAAACAGCTGAGATTTGGAAACATCGAGTAATCTGTTGAAGGTCATACAATTCATAGTGAATCTAATTTCTGAAGCCAAGACATGAACACAAGTGTTAGCACCAAAGTCCAAAGACTCCACGATAAGGGGAAGCTGCTACTTCCCCCCACTGGTGGCACAACAAACTCCCATGGAGGGATTCACACAAGTCTGAAGAATTAAGAAACTTAGTTCTAGAATCCTTTGGGGACATCACCACTGTTAAGTTTTTTTCGAACAAATTTGAGAAATTCAGCCAATAGGGTCAGTAACTTGTACACACACTCAACTGGGTAAAGTGCTTGATGTGTGCTAATCTTTGGCCCCCTAAAAACCACAGCACCATGGGCGCCTGGGTGGCTCAGTTGGTTAAGTGTCTGACTTTGGCTCAGGTCATAATCTCACAGTCCGTGAGTTCAAGACCTGTGCTGGGCTCTGTGTTGACAGCTCAGAGCCTGGAGCCTGCTTTGGATTCTGTGTCTCCCTCTCTGTCTGCCCCTCCCCCGCTTACACTCTGTCTCTCTTTCTCTCTCTCAAAAATAAATAAATATTTAAAAAAAAAAAAAAAAAACACAACACCAATTAAGGTGTGCCCTGAACAGTCAGGATAAACCCTGACTGCCGGGCCCTTGCAGAGGTCACTCCTTGCAGCCCAGACTCTGCCAACAGAGGAGGCCGAGGGCTCTTACGTGGCATATAGGGAGGGTGGTTCAGAGTGGCATCCCTGCAGCCTGGGGGCACTGCTCCATTCACAAAACTCGCTGGCTCGTTCATATCCTAGAAATGTCAAACACAGATATATCTTACTTTTTAAAATCATCACATCCCGTCAACTCAGAGACAAGGAAGCAGTGAACAAATCATTAACCTTCCAGCAATCCTGTAGATACCAGCCCAGGGAGACTCATCAAATCCAGCTGAGAATTGACTAGAATGATCAATTAAGCTCTCCAGAATAACTGGCTAGAAGATTTAAAAAAAAAAAAAAATCCTCCCTCAGGGTATGAGGCAAGGCTCAATTCCAAGAAATTCCTTAGTAATCACCTTGGTGTTTTACTGGAGGAGCTCCAATCAGATATGTCCAAGGTCTTTCGTGGATGATTATTATCCCTCTTAATTAAAGGTCATAGTCACATAAGATTAGACACACAAAGACAGAAACTTACCTGTCCACATGGGCACAGACATAAACCCACACACTTACAATCCATATGCCATCAAACTTCAAGCTCTTCTCTGGATCCCGTGGATTGGTATATAGTTCTCGCATCTCCCTCTTCCACCATGTGGCAGTTGAATTACGGAAAAAGTCTGGGAAGGCCACGTAAGCTCGGTATTGCTGTAGACATTAAACATAGTGGGTTTGTCCATCAAAATGATATTAGATAGCCTAAAGGCACTTCCTGAGAGCATAACTCATATACATCCCTGTACCACATGGTGAGAGATAATCCAAACAGAGCCTAAATAACCTTCTCGGCTTATTTGAAATATAATGAGTGCACAGAAGAGACATTAGCATAAGTTAGACACCTTCTCAGCATTTGGAAAGCATCCATGGACTGTCTTCCTCTTTGTATCAACATGAATGGTAGCAGTCACTGTCTCACATGTTAGATGGTTAACTTTCAACTTCTGTCCTGCCATTGCCTAAGCATGCCTGGCCATAGGATCACTTTTCGCAGGAAACACAGAGAGTAAGCTGAGGGTTGCTGGAGGGGAGGTGGTTGGGGGGATGGGCTAAACGGGTGATGGGTATTAAGAAGGGCACTTGTTGGATGAGCACTGGGTGTTATATGTAAGTAAGGAATCACAAATTCTACCCCTGAAACCAATACTACATATATGATAACTAACCTGAATTTAAATAGATAGATAGATGGATAGATAGATGGATGGATGGATAGATAGATAGATAGATAGATAGATAGACGGACAAAACAGAGCCAGGGAGAGACTACAGCTTGAAACAGTCAACAGGCTGGAAAGAAACATCCAGGTGCTCTCCTGTCTCATTCTCACTGGAAAAAGGAGATGAGGGAAAAGATCTCTAACTAGTGGGGAACTGTTTACTACAGTTGCAGAATCACTTGAGAATTACAGTGTCAAGTAATTTAGGAGGAGCTAAAGGGGAAGTTTAACACTGCCCCCCCCCTTCTCTTTGTCTTCCTCAAATAATAAAACCTTCCTTTTTGTCTTTTTAAAAATTATTTTATGTCTTTTTTTATTTATTTCTGAGAGGGAAAGAGAGAGACAGAGAGACAGAGAGACAGAGACAGAGACAGAGTGCGAGCAGGGGAGGGGGACAGAGAGAGGGAGACACAGAATCCGAAGAAGGCTCCGAGCTGTCAGCACAGAGCCCAATGTGGGGCTCAACCCACAAACTCTGAGATCACGACCTAAGGTGAAGTCAGATGCTTAACCAACTGAGCCACCCAGACACCCCTAAAATCTGTCTTTATTTTAACCTGGAGAGTGGATCGAAAGCTTAACTATATTGTAAGGTTTTTGAGAGCATCTCAAAACTCATTTTATTTTTATACTCATCTGGCTGGTCTTTGCACCCTCCACAGTGCTTAGCTTAGAACCTGACATAAAATAAATGCTTGGTGCATAATTGTGAATTCACACCACTGAGCAGCAGCAAATATTCATAAATTTCTATACAGCCCATGTTGCTTGTGATGGAAGTGTATGGTCTTTTGTATGTCCCAGTAAATAGGTTCCTCTGTGCTTCTCAGTGCATTTTAAGAGTTAAAGAGCTAAGTAATGCTGGTGGCAGAGGGGGTAGGTCCTGAGGGGGGGACCACAGAAAGAGGGCTTAGTTTAGGAAACCTCCAGTTCTTGCACACAACAGACAAAAGGCAAAAAAGGAACACAAAGCAGGTAACAGAAATGGAACAGAATGCAGGGGTCCAGCTCACAAAGTAGTAAGAGGTAGTGAACCACATCACTGAGAATGCTTTGAAAGGGAGGCACCCCAGAGATGGCTTCTTGTTAGAAAATAGAGGTAGAAATGTGGAACCAGAAGAAGAGAACTTTTCACCAGAAACAGAGGTCCAGCTCAGGCGGGGTTAGAAACATGGAGTAGGGGTGGGGGATAGAGGACTAGGGTAAACAGAGTCAATACCCAGCATGCCAGTGTCATAACTGAATCCCATATGGGATCCAAGGGAGAAATTTGACCAACTCAAATTCATTAGCTTCACTAAAAGGTGCTCTGATGATTCTGACCCATGAAATAAATGTCTTGCCATTCCCCAAAGCTGTGGCTCTGTCTCCCTCCTTCTTACTTCCACCCTCACCATCCTTGGTCTCAACTCGGGATGCACTCACCTGCACGCCTGGCCATAGGATCACTTTTCAAGCCCACTGTGTGTCTGCTACCAAAATGCAATTCTAAGGCCTAATCCTAGCCTTACTAAATTAAATCTAAGCGTCAGACTCAGAAATCTGCTTTCCACAGGCTTCCTGCTATTTGCATGTTTGTTTGTTTTACACTACCCTGAGCAGAGCCTGACCTGGATAACAGGAGCTTCACCCCCACTGGCCTCATGAAATGGGTTTCATTAATATAAATACTCATAATTATTCTATCTACTGAGAATCTCTTATGTACTATCAAATACATATCATGGCCCCCTAATGGAGTGCTTCTTATGAGAGACACAACTGGCATTTGGGGCAGGAGACTTCTTGGTGGAACATCCCCCGCCATCAGAGCTACGAGCATCCCTAGTCACGTCCCACTAAATAAATGCAATTTGGTGCTCCCCTTGTAATAATCCAAACTGCCCCACAGATTTCCAAATGCTCGTGATGGCTGATGAAATGTGGAGCTTGTATGGTGATAGGCAACCTCTTCATTGCTGAAGCGGGCCCTTTCCTAGTATAACGATTTAAAAGTCATGGTACTGGTATAAAAACAGATACGTAGACCAATGACACAGAATAGAAAGCCCAGAAAGAAGTCTATACATATATCATCCGTTAATCTTTGACAAGCATGCTAAGAACACACAATGGGAAAAAATAGTCTCTTCAATAAACAGTGTTAGGAAAACTGGATGTCCGCATGCAAATGAATGAAACAAAACCTTTATCTTACACTACTCACAAAAAATTTTTAACCTGTTTTAAAGACTTACATAGGGGCGCCTGAGTGGCTCAGTCTGTTAAGTGTCCGACTTTGGCTCAGGTCATGATCTCACAGTTTATGAGTTTGAGCCCTGTGTCAGGCTCTGTGCTGAGCCTGCTTCAGATTCTGTGTCTCCCTCTCTCTCTGCTTCTCCCCTGCTTGCTCTCTCTCTCTCTCTCTCTCTTTCTCTCTCTCTATATCTCAAAAATAAATAAAACCTTAAAAATTTTTTTTAAAGACTTAAATATAAGACCTGAAAGCATAAAACTTCCAGAAGAAAACAGGGGAAAGCTCCTTGACGTTGGCCTTGGCAATGATGTGGGGAGATGGGGTCTGACACCACATGCATCAGCAACAAAAACAAAAATAAAAAACAGGTGGGACTATATAGAACTGAAAAACTTCTGCACAGCAGAGGAAACAGTCAACAAAAGGAAAAGGCAACCCAGGGAATAAGAGAAAATATTTGCAAACCATATATCTGATAAGAAATTAACTTCCAAAATATATAAGGAATTTACACAACTCAATAGCAAAACATAAAGCAAACCAAATAAACAGATTATGGGGCACCTGGGTGGCTCAGTCAGTTGAGCATCTGACTTTGGCTCAGGTCACAATCTCGTGGTTGGTTCATGAGTTTGAGCCTCGCATTGGGCTCTGTGCTGACAACTCAGAGCCTGGAGCCTGCTTCAGATTCTGTGTCTCCCTCTCTCTCTGCCCTTCCCCTCCTCATGCTCCATCTCTTGATCTCTCAAAAATGAATAAAAATGCTTAAAAAATTAAAAAAACAAATACACAGATTAAAAATTAGATAGAAGACCTGAATAGGTATATTTCTAAAGAAATCATACAAATGGCCAACAGGTACACGGAAAGGTACACAACATCAGTAATCATCAGGGAAATGCAAATCAAAACCACAGTGAGATATCATCTTATACCTGTTAAGATAGCTCTTACCAAAAAGACAAGAGATAACAACTGTTGGCAAGGACATGGGAACCATTGCATACTGTTGGTGGGAATATAAATTTGCATGGCCATTATGGAAAATAATATGGAAGTTCCTCAAGAACTTAAAAATAGAATTACCATGTGATCTAGCAATCCCACTCCTGGATATGTATCCTGAATAAAATGAAATCAGTATCTTAAAGAGATATATATGTACTGCCATGTTCATTGCAGCATTATTCACAATAGCCAAGATGTGGAAATAACCTAAGCATCCTTCAATTGATGAATTTATAAAGAAGATGTGGTGTGCATATGTATGCATTCATATATATATATATATATATATATATATATATATGATGAAATATTATTTAGCCATGAGAAAGAAGGAAATCCTGCCATTTGCAACAGCATACATGAACTTAGAGGATATTATGCTAAACGAAAAAGTTACATAGAGAGAAACAAATACTATATGATCTCACTTATATGTGGAATCTAAAAAAAAAAAAAGTTGAATTCATAGAAATAGACAGTAGCATGGTGGTTACCGGGGGGAATGGGTGGGGGAAATGAGCAGATACTGGTCAAAGGGTATAAACTTTCATTGTTAAGATGAATAAGTTCTGGGGATCTAATGTATAGCCTGGTGACTATAGTTAAAAACACTGTATTATACACTTATAGATTGCTGTGACTGTAGATCTTAAGTATTCTCACCCCACATAGATAAATGATAAATATGTGAGGTGATGGACGTGTTAATTAACCAGACTGTGATAATCATTTCATGATATATATGTATTAAATCACCACACTGTACACTTTAAATAAATATACAATTTTGTCAGTTATACTTCAGTTGTGCTAGGGGAAAAATACTAAAAAAAAAAAAAAAAGAATGAATGAATGAATTAATGAATGAATTAATAAACAAATGAATGAATGAATGTCTGTCTGCCAAGGAGACCCTGACCTTCTCTGGCCTGGCAGATTTCCTGTGTCCATGTGGTCTGCCTGGACCAATAAACTTCAAGTGGCTTCCTCTGAGAAGCAACAGAGAGAAGAGGAAGCTAGGTCCTCTGCCTTGAATCCCTATCTAAGAGCGATTACAAGTAAGCACTTGTACCCTGGAGAGAGCAAGTTTTAACGCAAGGCTGGGAACTGGAAGGTAAGAGCACAATTGAGAAACCCAAAGAAAGATAAGGGATGTATAAGAGCGAAGATGGAGAAGCTTGTCCATGGAAAACAAATTTACAGAGAAAAAGATCCCATTGCTAAAGACAGGGTTTGGAGACTATGTTTAAAAGGGATACTCAAAAACAAGAACAACAACAAATATACTATTTCTAGGCAAATAGTATTTCTTGGAGGTGGAAATTTCATGGGCTTTTGGAATCTGACAGCCTTGGATTTGAAGTCGTCACTCAGTCATCTAAAACCATGGACCAGTAATTTAAGCTCATTGAATCCTAGTTATGCTGAGGATGATAATACCTACATCCCAACGGGGAGTAAAATATTACGTGTAAAGTGACTGACACACAGATGGGCACACAGGACAAAATCCCTCAGTGTATTCCTGGCTACACCCCCACCCATGGCATGGGGATGTCCGCTATCCCGGGTACAGCTGCACCCTCCTGGCAGTCATGACTTCACCCACATCCACAAAGGGCCCTTTACCTCCACTTGACTCTCCCAGTCTAGAGACCCGTTTACAACGACATTAGGGAAATCAGGCCACACCTGTGGAGAGAAAACTGTTCAAAAGCAATGCACTAAATAATTTATGTTATATAGTATTTCCTGAGAAATTATATACCATAGGTCCTAGGGATGGTAATACTTTGATTTTGTTCTAGAGAAAAGTAGATCCCATAATGCACATACACATGTACATTCTCTAAAAATGTCAATCGTGTTGACAAATATTGACTGAGAAAATGAGACCTTCTGATCTCAGGACCCAAACGAAAAAGGCCCAGAAACAACATGCACAAACACACCAACAGTTACCCAACCCCAGGCTGGGGATTAGCGGATCACCACTCTGGTCATACCTTTCCCCAGACAATGCCGCCACCATTTGGAGCTTTGATGAAGACATCATCCTCCACACCCCGGGTGAATGCAGGATAGGGCTGTGTCTCGTTCCCAGAAATGGCTGGGTCCTGAAATCGAAGCTCAGATCAGGTGAGAAGACCAAGCCAGAGAACATCTCATGACAGAAAAAAGGAGAACTCTTCAAACAGAAGGGCACAAACTTCCTCCTGAACTGTAGGGCTTCTGTGCATTCTGGGAAATACACTTTCTCACTGAACCTCAACTTCTCTGCTCATAACATGGAGGGAAACACAATATGAAGCTTCCCCCCTCACTAAGCCCATTCGCTGTCCTCAACGAACTTCACCCATTCACAGAGGGACCAACCAGAATAAGGATGACCCGCATCCCGTCGGCCTTCATGCGAGTGATCAGAGCTGGAAATCCTGCAAACTTGGGGCTGAGGGTGAAGTCCAGCTGCCGCTCCATGTAGTCGATGTCTGAGTACTGAACGTCCTGGGGAAGCACACAAGGAAAGTGAGAGGTTCCCCATTATAAAGGCCAGGTTCCAGGTGAGAACACGCCTCTACTAACTGATGGTGGATTTCATATGGTTTTTTTTTACTTTTTCTAATCCCAGGTATCAGGTATTATGTTCTGGGAAATTTTCAAATTTTCAGTTGTAAAATAGAAAAAAAAAAGACGATAATGCATATCTATCAAGGCTACTATGAGGATCAATGAAAAGGGCAGATGAGAAAGTGCCTTGTGAATGGCTGGTATGAATGATTGTGGTTACCTGTCCCAGGAGGCTGGCCCTGGGATCAGTGGTTCACTTTCAGAGAAAATAATATAATGTAACCTACCCGGTACTAATACAACTGGATGGATGGCAAATCTACTTTAAAAAAAAAAATCCCCTGTAATTGCTTTAGAATATCCAATCCTGGGGGTTACCAGACAAGCTTTCTTAAAAATGAAATATTGCATGCTATACTTATCATTAATAGCAACAATTGTAAACAACAAGAAAATAGAAGAAAATTAAAAATGTAAGAAGTTCATGGGATCAATTTCTCTGATTATTGGACCCCTCTTGTCCTCAAGTGAAGGACAGAATTTGTTTCCATATGTATTTCATCCAGAAACCAGATCCCTATCTACAAGCTTAGCTCAAAGCTGAGGGAAGACTGTGCTGTACCAGCAGAGTGTTGGAACTGAGGTTATATCTACACATGTGGTGGTATGGCTGAATTTGGGCCATTTTATTGTTTTAAGAAAAACTGCTGTTTGAGTAACCTTTCATTTTTATGATACCAATGATGTTTTTGACTAAATGTTTTAAAATTGTGTAGTTATAGAACCCCTGCCCCCCAAGTCAAGCTAATCCCCATTCAGAGACAGCTAGTGTTGGCCATAAGATCCCAGAGCCAGTACAACACATATGGAGAACGTACATAAGGAATCTGGGCAGCCACCATCTCATCATACAAGCTGGCAATCTCAGAGTCATTCTGGTATCCATAGCGACACAGCTGAAATCCCAAGGCCCAGTAAGGAACCATCACTGGCCGACCGATCAACTACAAAATAGACAGAAAACTTCATCCTTCAAAAGGAGAAACTGGATTGACATTGTCAACAAATTAATAAGAACATCTTTCCAGTGTCCCAAGCTAGACAAGCAGCAAATTCAAATACGGAGAGAAACTAAGAGGATGAAAAGCCACAGGGACACCTTGGAGAAAGCTTTCTGCTGGATCTTACCTTCTTCCCTAAGAGGTTTGGAAAATCTGATTTTACTCTGAATCCTAGAGGCATTGTAGCTTACTGGTTAAAAACTCAGCATCTAGAGGCAAAATGCCTGGCTTACCATCCAGGCTCCAATCCCTGCTGGCTAGGTGGCCCTATGCAGAAGGTAAAAACCTCTTGTTCATCACTTCCTGCACCTGTAAATTGGGGATAATACTGGTATTTGCTTCATGGTGCTCCCGTGAGGACTGGATGAGTTAATATATGTAAAATGATCCATGACACGCAGTACGTTATATGCATGCTCGTTGCTGCTGCCAAAGTAACTGTCGTGGCCCCTATGACCACCATTACTACAAGCACCATCACTGTTACCACATCACCATCACCATTACTGTACCACCACCACCTCTAACACATCACCGTTAACGTACCATTACCGCCGCCACCCCCACCATCACTGTTACCGCCACCCCCACCCCCACCGCCATCACTGTTACCGCCACCCTCACCCCCACCCCCACCCCCACCAGTAGCACCACTAGTACTTCTGCTACTCTGCAATGCTTTGAGAGGCTGCAAATTTAATAGTTCTTGGGATGTGTTTTGTCTCCTCATTTTATAGTCTATATCTATCTTCCAGAAAGACCAACAATTCCAGTTATCATCTGAGAGCTATACTAAGAAAGGTAGATTTGGGAACTCAGAAGATACTACGTGAATACTTGATTATCAATTTAATTCCCTCCTACCTCAGTATACTGCTGAGTGACAAGCTCAGGAGTTGGCCCCAAGAACACGTAAAAGTCCAGAATTCCCCCTATCGTGCGGTACGTCAAGGCGGGCAGGGGCTGGAATGTCACATCTGAAGATATAGGAAAATATCAATCAAGCTGGAAACTTCCAAGGGGAGGAATTACCCCTGAAATTCTTACCTTTTCCTTCTCCCAATGCCTCTTTATTATAGAATATGAAGAAAAAGTATTTTTACTATGCCTACATACTAGGCACTTTAAAGAAGTGAAAGTCTACAGGGTGCTACCCCTGGATTTTTTTTGCCATTGGGTTTATTATTATTTTATAATATGTTTTGTCATTCTGCTCTTTTCAAATTATTACTCTTACTTTAGAATAGTTTAAGACTTATGAGATTTGCAAAAATAGTACTAGAGTCCTTTGTACAGTTCACCCAATTTCCCCCAATGACAACATCTTATGTAACCATTGTACATTGTCGTAACCAGGAGTTGACATCCATATAAAACTCTGAAGTCAGGAACAGACCTTACTCTGATTCCACCAGTTTTTACGTGCATACTTTCCCCTCCACCTCCTGATTTCCCACCCTCTTTCCAAGAGACCATACAAATTTTCTTCACACTCCCATACCCCCAGGGTGAGCACTCTTACCCAGAGCTTCACCACTAATTCAAAATAAAAAGATGGTTCCCACTGGCTGACCTACAGGATTTTGGGGACTTCCTTGGTCTTGCTATCCCTTCTTACATTTTTGCCAAATAAGAGTTAACTCTTGTTACCACATGTTACTGAACTGAAACAAACAGAAAGCCTAGATAGAAAATAAAAACAAAAAACAAAAACACTGTCCCCAGGGTAATAATTTTGACTTTAGGGAGCAGCTAGGTCAAACACATTCTGGTTTTTTTTTTAATGTTTATTTATTTTTGAAAGAGAGAGAGAGAGCAGGGGAGGGGCAGAGAGAGAGCGGGAGACACAGAATCTGAACCAGGCTCTAGGCTCTGAACTGTCAGCACAGAACCCAATGTGGGGCTTCAGCCCATTAACTGTGAGATCATGACGTGAGCCAAAGTCAGATGCTTAACCAACTAAGCCAGCCAGGCACCCCTCAGTCAAACACATTCTAACATTACTCAAGAATGACTGGTTCACTGTCAACAATACCCAAATTATGGAAAGGACCCAAATGTCCATCAACTGAAGAATGTATAAAGAAGATGTGGTATTTATACACAATGAAATATTACTCAGCTATCAAAAAGAATGAAAACTTGCCATTTGCAATGATGTGGATGGAACTAGAATATATTATACTAAGTGAAAAAAGTCAATCAGAGAAAGACAAATACCACATGATTTCACTCATGTGTGGAATTTAAGAAACAAAACAGATGACTATAGGGAAAAGGAAGGAAAAATAAGATAAAAACAGAGAGGGAGGCAAACCATGAAAGACTCTTAAATACAGAGAACAAACTAAGGGTTGCTGGAGGGGTGTTAGGTGAAGGGGTGGGCTAAATGGGTGATGGGCATTAAGGAGGGCACCTGTTGGGATGAGCACTGGGTATTATACGTAAGTGATGAATCACTAAATTCTACTCCTGAAACCAATACTATATGTTAACTAACTTGGATTTAGATAAAATTAAAAAAAAAAAGAATGACTGGTTCACAGAAATAAGAGGAGATGTTGGTGTCATCTTACCCATGGCGTTGCTGTTTAGCAGGAGCACCCCATGGGCACTGCCATCCTGCTCCAGTGCCATATAGTAGGGGTGGACGCCATAGGAATTCTTCTTGTACTGGGAGAGTTGTGGGGGAGAAGCGGTAAGAGGTTAAAAGACATCATGGCTGAGAAAGAAACTCAACAAAAAATGAGTGATAAGGTCCATGCAGTGAACTAAATACATAAGAACAAAGGAGCCTGACAACAAATTGGCCCTCTGTCCAAATGCAGAATGTGACCATCTAAGGTTAGCCAGGGAAGATGAAGCATGAAGTGCACACAGTAGGAGCAGAGAGAGGCAGACACAGATCCCCCAGTGCTTTCTCCTTACCCCCGGGGGTTGGTCTCGGGAGAACATCCCCCACGTGTGCCAGTTCAAGTCTCTCCGAAAGGCTGTGTGCTCAGTTTCCCCAAAGCCATAGACGTATTGGGAGGGAAGGCGAGTGGAGATGCGGATGAACATGTCATTGAAGGTAAAGCCAAGGAGCTGAGAGTCCCAACTGCAACACAAAAGGGTGTATTTGGAAAATAAATGGGTTATCCTATTGGCTTCAAACAGTCAACACCCTGTTTGCCAGGACAACAGAACTCTTGGTCCCCTCTCCCCCCAAGAGCCCTGTTAATCTTCCACACAAACGCAGTCTATTTCATTAAAATGATCTTAGATGCACTTGCTACCAGCCCTGGAGCCAGCCTTCATTCTCCTATTTTCCTCTCCCACTGCCTTCCTTCAGTTCTGTCCCCAGGATGCCACATCCCATCACATGTCACCACCTCCGTTGCTACCACTCCACACCAGCCCCAGGTCCTATTCCTTCTCTTCTACGGTCCACTTGCTACATAACATCTGGAGCGATCCGACCACAATATGCTCCAGCCACAATGGACATCTCCTCCCTTAATATGGCGAGCTTGCTCCTGCTTCACGGCCGTGTGCACCTATTTTTCCATCTGTCTGAAGTGTTCTTCCCCTTCCCCCAGATCCACATGGGTGGATCCTTCTCATCTGAGTCCTATTTCAAATGTCACCTTCTCTGAGAGCCCTCCTCTGACCACAGTATCAAAAGCAGTCAACCCCCCATAACTCCTGATTACCCTGTTCTTTTTCCTACATAGCAGTTGTCACTATCTAAACTTCCTTATGTATATTTTAACTTAAATTATCTTTGTTATTTACCATGAATCTTTGGGATGAGAAGAGAGACCTCATCTTCTAGAACCACCTAATATAGAGATAATAGATATAACCACCCCATAAACATTGGTTGAATGAATCCCTAATACATGTAAGTGCCTCAGTAATTATTGCCAGGGAAGTAAAGTTTTCTCATAAGAACAGACCCAAAAGGAATAACATATTCATAAATCTGGAAATGGATGGTGTGATGCTTTGAGCCAGGGTATCTCCAAGGACAATGGACCTGGCAGTGCATGTATAGGTAACCATCAATTCCAAATCCGACTAGGAGCTACCTACATTACAGAGCCCGTACTCTTCCGGCGAATTTCAATCCCAAACGGATTCTTCTTGATGAGGACATCATACAGCTGACCCTCTGTGGTGCTGGATGGAACCCTGGGTATGTTGAGAGGCACCGGGACTTCATACCGATTGTTGTTAGGATCATAAATCTAGGGTGAGTGGGGAAAAAAAAGTTAGGAAAATATAGTACTCTAGAAAACCATATCCTTAGCAGAAACTTGGTATCTTTGACACAGAGTCTGAATGCTAATATTTCTTTGTCTCTGGAAGCTCATGATACCAGGTATTTAGTTACAATATCAAAGAACAACAGACTTCACATTCTGATCTAAGTCTGTCATATCTCATTTTTAAGGCCCCTATCACAGTAACACATTCCCTTTGACATTGGTGATACCTTGGAAAAATCAGTCTAGAAATCAGTTTGGTATGTATGAATATATTATTTATTACTTTGCATGTGGGTGTATGTGAATATCTGAAAGCTACTGTGATTGAAAAAAAATCCATCAAAAACACTATTTGATTAAAATAATCATAGGTGTTCTTGCTAAAAATGGGGTCTAGATTGATTCACTGAATACCTACTCTACTCCTGCCTGATGCTGTACTGGACACCAGACACACTAAATCAAGTAAGACACGACTGTTGTTTTTAAGAAATTCACATGCTCCTGGGAGGTAAAAGAAGTACCCGCAATACCCGGGTGATGATATGTGCTAATGTGGAGCGATGTAGGAGTGTTGTGAGATTATAGAGAAGAAAACGCCTAACACAGTTACTGGAAGACTGAGAAGGTTTCACGAGAAAAATGCAGGCTGAGTGTTAAAAACTTGGCAGCTATTATTAACCAAACACAGCAAGGAGATAAAGTCATTTCTGGTAGAGAAATAAATGCAAAGGCACAGAGTATTGAAGCAGGGTCAAAAAGAGACAAATTCTGGGTCCCCTGGGTGGCTAATTGGTTAAGCATCCGACTCTTGGTTTTGGCTCGGGTCACGATCTCACAGTTTGTGGGTTCGAGCCCCATGTCAGGCTCTCCAGCCAGCAGCGTGAAGCCTGCTTGGGATTCTCTCTCTTTCCCCCTCTCTCTCTGAGCCTCCCCTGCTCCCACTGTCTCTGTCTCTCTCAAGATAAACTTAAAAAAAAAAGTCAAATCCTGGAAAGGGAGCTATGGTATGATCAGGAGGTAGAGTAAGAAAGGGATAATGAAGGAAATGCAAGCAAGTTCATTTTCTTCAAACTCATTAGGTGCCTACCACAGGCCAGTGCTTTGGTGAGGACAGAAAGATAATAGAGCATTTTCCCTGTATTAGAAGTTGTAAGGGGACTCAGAGTCCAGGTTGATAGCAGGTGGTGAAGAATGCTTCGGGCAACGCCTGATGTCTTTCGTTTACTCTCTCAATAAACATCTGAGTACTAACTATATACAAGCTCTATGTCAGATTTTAGAAACACAGAGATGAACAGAGAAATTCCTGTCTTTGACAAACTGACGATTTAGTAGAGAAAGACATAAGAATAGCCTATCACTAATCCTTAGTTGTGATTAAATCATAGGAAAAAAAGATCACTACACTTGTGTGGCTATTCCATAGACACCCTGAATTCAGCATCCCAAACTGAACTCATCTCTTATTTTGCCCAAGCCCAAGCCTTTCCCATTTTCCCATCCAGTTAATAGCACCACCATCCATATAGAGACACATGCTGGAAACGTGGTAATCATTCTTGATGCCTCTCTCTCCCTCATCATGTACTTGAAGGCATCACCCGATCCTGTGATCCTACCTTTTCAGTCCTCCCAGATGCCCGCCATTCTTCTCCTTTCCTATTCCTGCTCTACACTTGGTCTCCCACGTGGATGACCTAACTGGCAGCCTCCTTTTTCACTCTTGTTCTCCCAACCACTTTCCTTACAGTAGACACTGCGATCTCTTCAAAATAGAACAGAGAGCACTGTTCCGTCAACGGTTTCTCGGTGCTCTAGGATAATGATCTAGTATATTGGGGCAGGGTTAGCTTAGAAGGGCACACTTACTTCAGTGCTCTGCAACCTCCACTAGCAAAAGTAATGGAACTGCCAACCGCCCAGGCAGTACTTGATACATAGACGCACTGTGAACACACACCTTAAACTGCACCATGTCGTTCTTATGGTAGGTCACTTGCACACGGAGGGAGGTCACGGGTACCGAGGGCAGAGCGGAGGCATATAAAGAAGACTTTAATGAGACGGTAGCAGTGGCACCACGTGAGTCGTACTGAATGTCGCCGACAGAGTACAGGTCATTGACAAAATAACAAAATGGGACCCCAGGAAAACTAGGTGCCTGAAAAGGAAAGCTAACATCAGCTCAGTATGTGTTCCTAGAATGATCAAATATAAGGGGGCTAGAAAAGGCAATCTGCAGGGAGACAAAGCCAGATACTCTTTGGTAGCAACCTACATTTAAATTCCTGGTTTCCTTGCAAAGTAGTTATAAAAAAAAGAAAGGTCCTACTCATGTCCCTACCTATTCTTTACAGTCAGATAAAAACTCGGGTTCTTTTGGAAATCTTTCCTTTCTATGGGTTTTAAGTAGTGACATGGGGATTGGCACTACACTCATGAAGCTGGAGATGAAGTGCCGCGGATTTTGGCGTGTGTCAGCGTCATCAGCAGGGTTACCTCCCAGGCACAGCCACGGGCAGTACAGTTTTCTGCAGAAGCACCACTCTCATCGGGATAACAGTCTATTTTTTCTGCATCCCTTATCTTCAGGCCCCACTCCACTGTGTATGCTTCTCCCAGGACAAGATCAATTTCCGTGATAAGGGCGACCTGCAGGGATGGGTAAGTGACAAGGAAATTAATGCTCAGGACAAAACCCTCGCAAGATCTGAAACCTCTCTTAGAAGAGGAGATAGAAACCAGACCGGACTCTCAACATCTAAGTAACACAGCACTGCAGCTGCTATAAAGAGGGCTATATGGAGGGAGGGGGGAAGAGAGCAAAGGTACCAACTCTATCCGAATCTTGTACATCATGTTCAGAAGGGAATTAGGGAGAATAAAATCTTCTGTGATCACCCATTTTCTTTCCTTCCCTGACTCCCCTTCCTCATCCTTACTTGGTCAAGAAGTATTTCCCTACAAGCATTTCCCCTTGAAGCATAACACACACAAGATCATGGGGTCATACCAAATCGAGCTTATATTCTTGCCCTCCATTTTTCAGACGAGTGTCCCGCCTTGGTCTGGAGTGGTGGCAAGAACACAGGAGTAAGAACATGTGGCTTGGGTTCTCATCTCCATTCTGCTGTGGAAACTTAGCCAAATTATTCTAATTCATTGGGCCTCAGTTTCATCAAAGGCAAAACTGGGGAGTTGGCAACATCATTACAGTTCCTTCTGTTTCTAACATCCCAACCTTTTCATTTCTCCAAGCAAAGCCTCAAGCCTAAAACCTGCTTCTTTGAGTCCCACTAATTCAAATATTTAATTTTTCTACATATTTTAATCTCTTCTTTAATTAGCAATTTCCATAGTGAAGGCTCTCATTTGTCCAGAGCTATAAAATCACATTTTAAGGATAATCACCCTTCTTCCAGGCTCTTCTCAGACTAAATTCACCTTAAACTTCCCTGTTCTACAAATCCCATTCTCCACAGCCTTGATTCAAGGATCCATATGACACACTTTGAGAATCAGATCCTTCTCACTTTGATGCCTAAGACCCTCCCAAATCTAACCACACACTATTTGTCCAAGCTGATCTCTTCCCTATTCTAGTCATACAATACTCACAGACTAAATAATGTAAGGCTATTCTCAATCCTTAGATTGGCTTATTCTGACATCTCAACTTTGAATATGTTATCTAGGCAAATACTCTTTCTAGGAAAATGGTGCCCTTTTGTGGAATGCATGGCTAATTGCTTGCTTTATATAAAAGTTCCTTTCTTACTCACTATTTCAGTTTGGAATATTAAAGTTCCTGATTAAGGAACTTAAGTTCCTAATTAAGTTCCTTTTAATCCATGTAACATAGCTGTGGCCATTCATAGGTAAGTCCAAGTCCACTGGGAGCTGCTGGCCCAGAGTTTCCTTCTGGATTTAAGGGCCTGCTCCTTTCCTCCACCTTTCTTTCCTGCCTCTTCTTTTATTCTGCTACTGGCCAATCAACCCTGATAGCCTTGAGCCACTGAACCAATGCCAGCAGCTGACCACTTTCTAGACTTGTTATTGTGTGAGGAAGAAAATTCCAATTTGTTTAAAGTCCCATTTAGCTCAGTTGCCTATCACTGGTAGATGAACGAATCTCTACCTGATACATCATCGTTCAAAGTCCAGCTCAAACCGTGACTTCCCCAATGGCTTTGCTCAGCTACTCCATTAGGCTTTGACATTGAAATTAGGTATACTGTAACTGAACATTTCCTTTGTGTTGCTTTGGACTGCCTGTCCCCTGCCCAGTAGTTTCATGTGTACAAATTGTGTCTCCCCACCATCCAAATTCAAGCAATAAGAATTCCTTTGCTCTTGCATTAATTAACTTATTTAACAAATATTTACTGAGTTTGTTTTCATATATGCACTCTTCAAATGGTTTGCCCGGTGCTGTCCACATAACTAATCATATGATACAGTTGTCCTTTGAACAATATGGGTTTGAACTGCACGTGTCCACTTACATGTGCACTTTTTTCAATAAATACAGTACAGAACTGTAAATGTATTTTCTCTTCTGAATGCTTCTCTTAATAACATTTTTTCTCTAGCTTGCTGTATTGTAAAAATATAGCTTATAATTCATATGACACACAGAATATGTGTTAATTGATAACATATTATCTGTAAGGCTTCTGGTCAATAGTAGGCTATTAGCAAGGATTTGGGGAGTCAAATGTTATTCACAGATTTTTGACAGTGTGGGAGGGTCAGTGTCTCCCCATGATGTTCAAGGGTCAACTGTACTTTATTTCTAACTTCATAATGTAGGCATCCTCAATATCTGTTGTAAGGCAAAATGGCCAACATCATCGATACAACATTAAAGGAGAATACCAGATTTACGCATTTACTCCAAATTTGGAAGATCTCTCACAAACATGCTGACCCAGCAGCCCCCAGTCTCAGATCACCTACAGGGCCTGGAGTGAAGGAGGATGGGGAAGGATTCCTCATAGCATGAGATACCAGAGGAACTGATTACAATCTGCTCAAAAGCATTGGGTCTCATTATAACTGATGAAAAGTGGTGGGTTTTTTATTATTATTGTTATTATTTAATATTCTCTAACCAAATAAGCAGCATTAGCTAGGCTTATCAGATTCTTTGACTTGAAATATTTCTTTAAAATGTATGTGTTGGAGAAAGTTTTTATATCTGAACACAGTAAAAAAAAAAATGCACTTCAAATTTTTAATTAATGGGAATCCCACCTCCCACTTTGCCTTTCTTGCTTCAGCCAGCAGTGGCCAGACCCACATTCCCTCTAACCCTGTCCCCCACACTCCTCACTTTGCTCTTCTGTCCCAGTCAGAGAGAACAGAAGACTGAGGGGCAAATACAAGAATAGGGATGGAAAGGCCATTTTATCTGATTCCAGTACCTCAGTACTTCCCTGATCTATTCTAGCTCAGGTCTACTGCCTCCTTTTTTTTCTCTCCTAACCCTCTTCTTCCCCACTCCAGACCTCAGAATGTGCCCTGGTCCTTCAGGACCCAGGCGACCTTGGCAAGAAGGACCACCATAAGCTATAAATTCTTGATAAACTATCTCAACAAAATGAATTTTTACCTGTAGGTTAGAATCATAAGTGACATTAGGAGAAATCTGACTTGGGACACCATTGTGTTTCACTATAACATTGTTAGGCTCCTGGATCCCAAGAATTTTAATCTCTTTAAATACTAAATTATTGGGGTCTTTGTAGGTTGACTGCAAAATCTTCACATCCAAGCGGTTCTGCAAAACAATTAAGCACAAAGATCCACTGATAGATTGTCAAGGCACTCAAATATTCTGTCCTAGACCAAATACCCAAAACTGCTTTGAGTACCTCTTAGCTGTCTCTACTCACATGTGCTTGAGGAGTACAAACTTACTTTAATACTTCCCTGAGTAAAAAGAGAGAGAGAGAAACACACATATGCACAGAGAATTTTTTTTAAATTTTTAAAAAACTTATTCATTTTTGAGAGACAGAGAGAGACAGGGGGTTCCAGGCTCCAAGTTGTCAGCACAGAACCTAATGCGGAGTCTGAACTCAAGAACTGCGAGATCATGACCTGAGCAGAAGTCAAATGCTTAACCCACTGAGTCACCCATGTGCCCTGAGAAATTTTTTTAAACTGTATTTTAAAAGGCTGATGGCTTTGATTTATCCATATGATTGCTCTTTTTACTAACATGGATAATTCAATGTTGGGAGTTAAGGCAGAAGTTGAAATGCACTCATCTAAGCACTGGTTGATGTATGGAATTGTTGAATCATATTGTACACCTAAAATTAATACAACACTGTATGTGAACTAACTGGAATTAAAATAAAACTTAAGGGGTGCCTGGGTAGCTCAGTTGGTTAAGTATCCAACTTTGGCTCAAGTCATGATCTCACAGTTCATGGGTTCAAGCCCCGCCTCAGGCTCTGTGCTGCTATCTTGGAGCCTGGACCATGCTTCAGGTTCTGTGTCTCCCTCTCTCTCTGCCCCTCCCACACTCATGCTCTGTCTCTGTCTCTCTCTCTGTCTCTCTATCTCTCTCTCAAAAATAAATAAACATTAAAAATATTTAAAGAATAATAAAATAAAAACTTAAAAAATAGGGGCACCTGGATGGCTCGGTCGTTTAAGTGTCTGACTCTTGATTTTGGCTCAGGTCATAACCTCACTGTTTGTGAGTTTGAGCCCCACATCGGATTCTCTGCTGTCAGAGTAGAGGCCGCTTCAGATCATGTCTCTCTCTCTCTGTCTGCCCCTCCCCTGCTTGTGCCCTTTCTCTCTCATAAACAAATAAACATTAAAAAAAAAAAAACCTTAAAAAATAATTTAAAAAATAAATTTATTTTCAAAAAAAAAGGAAATGTGCTCTACAGTCATAAAGGCATATGAAGCTACTAATATAATTACACACATACACAAACATACATGAGCTAACGGTCAGACAAAGCTCACACCTAAGATTCATAAAAATACGCTACTTACTTGGGTGACAGAAAACTCACATAAGAGATAGATTTTACTGGCCACAGTATCTGCAAGTGAAAGAAAGATGAGTCAACCTCTGGCCTGCCCACCCAGAAGAACAGATTTCACCCTCATTGTACTGAAAGCTACATCCTGAGAATGGCAAGATTATAAACAGTCTCCAAGGCCAGGCCACTGTTTTCCCTTTTCCTTCCTACCTTAGCCTTGAAAAGATTCCCTTCCAAGTGCTTCTAAGGCATATGCCCCAAGTGAATCTGTTTCCTAAGCTTGATCCACAAGAGTTGTTAGTATACTGGAGCCAGGAAAATGTGCTAAGAAGCATGGCCAGAGACAGGCACATAAGAAGAATATAGTCTCACTCTGACTCACCGGCATGGGTATGTTTCATATCATTGATATTTGTACAGAAGCGTTTTTGGGGAAGAGATCTACAGTGAATGGCAGGAAAAGTCTTGAAAACATCTCTTTCAGATGCCTGTTGACAATAAAATGAGAGCCTGTATATACTGCTTGTCTGATGGAAGCATTCTAAAAGGTAGAAATGTGTTTTCCTTCCATCTGTGGTCCACCTACCACTAGCTGTGAACAGTGCAACCGAAACCAAAATCCTCCTCTTGAGTGATTAACGCTGCTGTGCCTGGTGAGATTTCTCCCACGGCTGAATGGCCAGAGGATGTAACTCACAGATGCAGGTTGTCCTAACAGTACCTACCTTTAGTTTCCCCATCATCCCAGAAAAGTTCGCCTTTGGCTTCTTTGTTCTCATCTAGGGCGATGATGAGACCAAGAGGGTTCCGTCGACTGTGGGAAACAAGGTTTAGGTGGGAGATAAAGACTAAAGACTCAGAGAACTTGGCCAAAAGAGATGGGAATGTTTCCATGAGATTTCACATGGGAAAGGTTACTAGCAGCAGATGGCTTGGCTTTTCTTCAGGCACAAAAGCAAAATCAACGGGCGCATCTTTCTCTAGAATCAATAACGTCACAGGAGACAGAAATACTGCAAACATTAGCAATACACATCTATGTAGGAGGCCAGAATTTAAGTGCCAAAATCCCTGCAATAGCTACTATAAAAGTTGCTGGTGCAACTATTCCTTAGAAAACAGACTATTAGAAGAGAAAGAGATCTTAGACAATAATTGGTTCAGCCTAATGTTAGAGATGATTCGTGCAGGGGAAGTATTAATTATGGTTGGGGGGGATATATTTGTTTTCCCTGCCTAAGAACCGTTTTGACTCAGAAAGCAACAAAATACAATAAAATTTAATGGCAACTTTCCTAATTTGATTATTCACTATTATTTCATTTTGAGAGCAAAATCAAACCCTATAGTTCTCTGCTTCATAATTTAGAGTATGAAGCACAAAACATGACTCAGAAAGGTGGTGAAGTAGGTGGGCATAGAGAAGGAGGGGGAAAGGGCCATTTCACGTGGAATCCCTCCTTATTTCACGACTCTCCTGGACTACCTCCCCATTTCCTGATACCATTGGCCCATCACTGACCTCACGTTTTCTCTTCTTTCACATGTCAGCCCTCCACTGTGCCCTGAGCAAGTCAGGTTCTGTTATCAACCAAATCACCTGCTTTCACTCAACACACATGTATGAAGTAGCTTTCATTTGTTAGCAAGTCCAAGAGACACAAAGATAAATAGATCACAACTCTATTGATGGATGACCTTAAATATTATAAGGAAGATTAAACATATTCACTAAATAATCCAGGCAGAAAGTAAAGAGAGACACAAAAGTTGGAAGACTTCTAGGAGTGGTGGATTAGATAATCTGAAGGACACCAGACACCCTAAAAGACCCACCCAACACATGGTCTTTGAAGGGAGCTCAAGATGACCTCAGGTGACAGAAGTCCTGACACACAACTGAAGAAATGGGCAAATCCCCTCTGGAGGGACTTTTTTTGGATCCTTAAGATCACTACATTTGAAACACAAAAAAAATTACTGAACACACAAGGTGATAAGCCAGCATGAAAGAAAGTTGGCAAAAGCAATGAAAAATAATTTGGATTCTCCAAAGGATTTTAGACAATAGAATTTCCAAATACAAGGTATAAAGTAACTATGATCGAAATGCTTAAAATATTAAGAAGAATGTGGCGCCTGGGTGGCTCAGTCAGTTAAGTGTCCGACTTCAGCTCACATCATACTGTCTCACAGATTGTGAGCCCCACGTCGGGCTCTGTGCTGACAGCTCAGAGCTTGGAGCCTGCTTCAGATTCTGTGTCTCCCTCTCTCTCTCTGCCCCTCTTCCACTCAAGCTCTGTCTCTCTTTCTCTGTCAAAAATAAATAAACATTAAAAAAAATTAAGGAAAGAAAAAAAGTCAGCTTAAGAGCAAAAAATAATTAAAAGTATACAAAAGAGTATTTAAAAAGTTTGGAGAGGCAGCACTCCCTCTGCTGGAAGAATTGAGGAAGATACTTGCAGATGAAATCTTTGGAGAGTTGTTAAGAAGGCACGGGGGAAGGATGTTGGAGAGGGTAATAAGTGCAGAAGCCCAAACACAGTTGGATAGATGGGTATGTCTGAGGACCAGAGGTTTGGGGTGTGGCTGGTCCATGGGCGTGTATTCCGATGCATCAGGAGGCACAGTAGTTAACTTGGAACCAGATTGTGATTGGCCTTGAACACCCCTACTCATGAAAGAGTCTGGATTTTATGCAGGGGAGCGACAAGTCAAAACTCTTCATCTTGGAAAGATAATTTTAGTATCCGCATGCAGAATAGCCTGAAGCTGAACAGCTAGAGAAAAGGAAACCATTTGGTATTAGATGTAGAAGTATCATTTAAAAAAAAAAAGCCTGCAATTTGAAAAATTAAGGTAGCAAGGAAAGTTCAAAGGAAAAGAAAGATTTCTAACTTCCAAAGAATGCCCAGTCTGTTAAAAATAAATAAGCTAATACTTTTAGAGACAGATAGAACTGTGTACCTCTTTAGTACAGATAGAGTCTATAATTTCAGAATCACAGAGTTGTAAAGGAGAAAACAGGGGTATGAGGGTGATTTGAATTGAATAAGTAATTTTTGGACCTTGTTTTGCATCATAAGAAAGAAATGGCTCATGGGAGGAAAGGAAAGGGGAATTGAGATTATAGGGGAATAAAACGTGGACTCGCTGTCCCTAGAAATGAGGATGAATGAGTCAAGAGTACAGCACGATGGATGGGTGATCTGGCCAACCAGGTAGGGTGATCAGCAGACCGCTATTGCTAGAATGAGAGGCTTCCCAAGACATGAAACTTTCAGGGCTAGAATTGAAGTGGTCCTGGGAAAACCAGGAGGGATGACCACCCCAGCAGTCAGTGTGTTTTGAGGAGAAATGCAGCGGTTTAAGAAAGAACAGGGACTGGGGCGCCTGGGTGGCTCAGTCGTTTAAGTCTCTGACTTTGGGTCAGGTCATGATCTCAAGGTTCATGAGATCGAGCCCCGCATTGGGATTCTGTGTCTCCCTCTCTCTCTGCGCTTCCCCCACTCACATTCTCTCTCTCTCTCTCTCTCTCTCTCAAAAATAAATAAACATTAAAAAAAAGTTAAAGAACAGGGATTAAATTCTTTCAACATCCATCTTGTAAACCACAACTTCCACAACTTCTTGTAAATCACAGTGTCTGATGACCACACCCCCCACCCCCATCCCCTTCCTCCCCACGCGCCACATAAAGCTTCAGCATCTTCTGCCTGGGCAGCAGATGGGAACGGCAATGACCAACTTTATCAGCAGCACCTGCCTTAGAGGAAACTCCCGCCGCATTGTACCTGACCACAGTGGTGGTGGCGGGCTGTTGTGTGGGGAATACGTGGCCTCCGCGAAGGTGGAGTCCGATTTTGTCTCCAGGAAGTTCCATCTCCACTCTTTGCTTCCTCCATCTCGTTCGGGCCCCCTGAGGCAAGCACACAAATCAAGCACCTGTTACGACAGCACATCCATGGCCCCCCTCTTCTCCAGGCGCCGAGTTATCTACAGCTCCCTCTTTCTCCACCCAGCTGAGTTACTGTCTAGTCAGGCAATCGAACGAGAGGAAGGAAAAACAATTAAGAGCAACAGGTTTTGCCATCACTTAGGAATTTGGGGGAGCATTTACACCAGTTCACATACAGCAGATGAACTGACAGTTTTAAACAAGTCAGCTGACTCCTGACCAGGCTGAAATTCCCTATTGGACCCTCTGCCATTTGCCCTTATCTTACTGTTGAATAAAGTATATGAAAGTGGGTTTTTTCCGGATCTCATCATGACTGACGTTAAGTGACTTATGCTATGAAATTACAGAAAACGTGGCAAAAACACTCCTAGGTGCATGGATAGATGTTCCTGTCTCCAGGGAGGGACCCTGTCTATGCAGCTGTGGTCATGAGGAGTTTAAGAAAAGTCAAAGCTACTTACAGTCTCGTAATCATACCAGATGGCATCGGGCATATAAGCCATCACTTTCTCTGCACCCTGAAATTAAAACAAACTGTTGTTCTTCATGGCCCAGTCTCCGAAGGGTATAAGATGGATTTCTTAGCATTCCCAAGGGAGCTTCTGAACCATATACTGAGAGAGCAAAAACAGCCTTTCTTTTCTCTGTTATCAAACCATGCCTTTCTTCTAGTAGGAATAATAGGAGCAATAACTTGGAAACCCAAAGAAAAATCCCAGTGGAATCCCATAAGGAATAATAATAATATTGAAATACACGTTGTGGCAAAAATTCCAGCTTTACATTAACTCATGAAATCCTCCCAACTGTCCCCAGTGGCGGGTACTCTCATGATCTCACCTTTCCAGCCGAGGAACCATCCCAGACCACAAGGTGCTAAGAGGAAGAGGCAGAGATCACACCCCAATTCCATCCAACCTTAGAGAGGGTTTTGGGCCCCTGCTCCATTCTGCCTCTACCTCAAGGAGCTGTGAGAATGTAATGATGAACAGGACCGTCCCTAAACACAGAGTCCCAGTAGATGCTTCTACCCTGGTTGGACTCTTGGTCAAGAAAAAAGACTCATAGAAAAAAATATGTAAGTAACAGATCCCCAATTTCCCCAAACCTCAGCATATTGTCTTCAGGGCCGACTCAGCCATGGAGGCTGGAAATGGGCTTGGGATAAAAAGAAGATAAATTGTTCCAGGAAGAGAAGAGTTTGGAGGGCAGCAGGAACAGAAGTGGAGGCCATATGTGTGCCTCTGTGGGTCACTTGCCTCTTCCAGAACTGGAGTGATAAGGAGGCCAGGTCCCCATAAAAACTGTTGGTGTACATCCCACGTGTTGCTGTCCCTGTAGAACCTGGAGATCAGAGAGACGTTCACAGAGATCTGGGTCAATGCTTCCTGACAACTCTCCCCACAACTGTCCAAAACATGCAGGCTGCCTGCCTGTGGTAACCCCCTAAATTATTCTGGGACATGTACTTGACCCCTGCCTCCACCACTGTGGCAGACAGACCCACGTCCCCCAATCTGTGAATCCTCCTTTTCTTCCCCCTAGTTGGACATAGGTGTTTATTCCAGGACATATGCTAGGCAGGGTCCAGACTGAAGTCTATTTGCCATATGCCCCTTTAAATACAATAAAAGTGAAGCAATACATCTTAAAGCTTCAGCTGACCATCAAGAAAGAACTGGATGTAATCACAACAAATAGCAAATAATAAAATCCTACTCAATTCTCTTGTAGGGTAGCTGCCTTATTTTAACAGGGAATTCCAGGAGACGGTAAAAACTGATTCAAAATAATGAATGTATAATAATAGGAATAATAATCATAATAGAAGATATGTGCCTGAGGGTCTAGAACATCAGACACTTAAGGGAGTTCACTCAATTTTGACAAGGAAAGACTGTTCCGTGCCCTTTTGTAGAGTTAAGTTGGAGACGCTCATTGGATTGGCTGGCAGTAAAAATTCTGGAATTCTAGAAATCCTCTGTAAAATTCTTATTTTTGTGTAAATGACAAGTTCATCCCAGGGCCTGAACATAATGCATTACAGAAGAGACCATCCTGTTCAAGTGTTCAGATCCTTTAAACTAAGAATCAAGAAATGAAGGATGACAGAACTTTAATGATTTGTCTAAGATAAAGAGTTCACTGGTGGCAGAACAAAGGAAAGATCCCAAAGTTCCCTGATGTTGGTCTAGTTCTATCCCCAAGGGAACAGGCTAAAACACTTAAATATACCTCGGGAACAGTACGTAGGCAGCACCTGCCTTGCAAATACCAATGGACTATTCTATCTATATTAAAAATAGAAGTATTTCACTGTTCACTCCAATATTTTGAAACAGTCCATGTCACCAGTTGCATTAACAAAGTCCCTTTGGGGGTGCCTGAGTGGCTCAGTCAGGTAAGCGTCCAACTTCGGCTCAGGTCATGATCTCACAGTTCATGAGTTTGAGCCCTGCATTGGGCTCTGTGCTGCCAGCTCAGAGCCTGGAGCCTGCTTCAGATTCTGTGTCTCCCTCTCTCTCTCTCTCTCTCTCTGCTCCTCCCCTGCTTGCACTCTGTATCTCTCTCTCTCTCTCTCTCTCTCTCTCTCTCTCTCTCTCTCAAAAATAAATAAACATTAAGAAAAATTTAAAAAAGCAAAATCCGTATGGATTAGGGTAACTTACTCATGCAGAAGGGGCCTGGCCACCGTGTCCCCCCGGCTGTGGGCCCAATAGAAGAGGGTATAGAGGTAGGGTAACAGGGTGTAGCGGATGGTAAGGTAGTGCCTGGAGGAATTCAGCAGCAGGGAGGTAGCTCCAAAGGAGGCAGGATCCTGGGCCTGGGAGAAAGGAAAGGTTGCGATTATGATCCAGCTAAGAATGACAGAAGCAACTGGAGAACTCCAGACGCCATTCATCAGAATCAAGAGTTTCGTTCCTGAAAGACCAGGGGCCTAGGGTACAAGCTTCGCCTCTGAGCGGTATGGGTGGCAGGGGGAGATCACTTCACTAAGTAAGTGCCCTTCTTCACCTTGCAGCCTGTCCACCTCCATCACGCTCAGGACAGCTCTCGCAGCAGACTGCCTTTTCAATAGTTTTTAAGTAGTTCCCCCATTTGATTCTCATTACAAAATGAGCAATGTAGATTGAACGTACAGGCGTTTGATAAAGACCTTCACAGACTCGCCATCTCCCTGACTGCTGCAGTGCAAATAGCAGAGTCTGTGACAGCAGGGCATTTTAATGGCGCATCTTCGGAGGTCCTGGTTAATTGCGAATTAGGCTAAGTGAAGCACCAGGTAGGAGGTCGGCTCAACAGATGTCTTGGCGAGGATGCGGACAGACCCAGCTCTAACGTGTGCCAAACTTATCGTGTCTCCTGGGAGCCTCACCTTGTAGCCTTGGCCATTGTGATTCCTGGAAAATGGATAAAACGCTCCCAGCTGCATCCACCGCCTGCAGAGCTCCTCAGGGGCATCCAATGCAAAGCCACATATGTCAGCACCGACCTGGAGGGACACACAGACAGAATGTACACCTCACTTCCATCATCCTGCTTCCCACTGAACTTTTACAGAGAAGGCTTATATGGTGTGATCTGAAATGGGTTACATCCCATGTCCACTCTTTACTGTCAGATGACTGTGGGTAAGCTACTCAACCCTTCTGTGCCTCAGCGTCCTCCCTGTGTTAAAGTGGTCGTTAATTAGCTACACGGAGTTTTATGAGATTCTGTAGTGTGGATACTGTAAGTAAAACAGTTGACATGCAACAGTTTTTTGATGAACAGAATGAGAAATACTGTTGATACTATTATTTTGATCACACCACTATCAGAATTAACTTTCCAAAGCCTAAATCGGGTTCCATCACTCACCTATTCAAAACTTTCCAGGGTCTCCATACAGCTGAGCTGGTGGCTCCTCAAAACTGGTTCTAACATACATTTCTAGCATCACTTACCACTCCAGTCCTACAAACCAATCCTTAGAGCCACATCAATCGACCCCTTACTGCTCTGCCTCCTGTTTCTTTCTCAATCTGAAAGTGACCTTCCCATTAGTCTGATAACATAAACCCACTTTTCAAGGGAAAACTCAAGTGCAACCTTTTGCATGAAGCTTCTCCTGACTCCTTTCCTTGACTCCCTGTTTCTTGTAATTTTGTCAGGATTAGTAAGTCTCTTTCTCAGGATCTCCCTCAACATTTAATTTATATGTCCCTAGCTTACCTATATACATATAAATTTATATAAACATACAAACATTCATAATTTAATATATATATAAAATATATGTAAAATTTGTAAACTTTCAGGGGAAATAGAAGGTATTTCTGTTACTATATTTATGCTTTTCTCTCCCCCTCACCATGCATACCTACCTTAATACCTTGCACACAGTAAGAGCTCCATAAATACATATGTTGAATTTAACTAAAAGATGTCAAAACCATCTCTAGGGACCTGGCAATGTCATGTTTTCTCATCTAGGTACTGGATACACAGATGTGTTCAGCTTGTAAAATTCATCAACTGTATACTTAAGTATATGTGTACTTTTTTGTGTATATTATACTTTGATAGAAAAATATTCCAATGATATCACTTCAAGGTTGCACTTTCTATCCTAATAAGATAGTGCAGGAAAGAATGTTGTAGTATCAGAGTCATACTGATGTAGATGAAGCCATTGTTCTCAAGACACTAAATCCCTGGGCCAGGAAGGGTAGGAGAGGTGAGCTTTACACTTTGAAAATTTTCTAGGATGAGTCTTTCTGGGAATTGAGGTTGGGACGTGGACTCACCATTGGGATACCAAAAAGGTTGAACTCGAGCATGCCAGGGATAGACCACCGGAGATCATTCCAGGTGGCTGCGTTGTCTCCTAACCAATGGGCTGCAAACTTGCCAGATCCCGCAAAGGTCGAACGGGTTAGAATGAAGCTTCTCTTATTAGGGAACACAGTCTTGACAGCTCTAGAAGGGGAGAAATGCTTAAGTAGTCAATGTGTGACCTTAGCGTGTCTCAACCTAGCAGATACAGTGATAATGCCGAGGATCTCAAAAGTTCATACTTCATTCTCTTTCAGCTCCTTCCTAGTAGGGTCAGAGTTGCTGTGGAAGTAGGCTGCACCTTTACGTATGTTTACATTTTGTTTTGCTTTGTCTTAAGGTGTTTTATGTACATTATTAAATCCATAATGCCCAAGATTTTTAAAAGCAGCCTTGAAAAGGCTAGTAACTAGAGGTATACAATTTTTATGGAACAAAGGTGAAATCTAACTTTACATAGATGTATGTCCATGGATCTTTCACACTGTGTGATTTTAAACATACACAAAAATGAATTTATGAACAGCCTTTTAGAACTTAAACTCTTTTAAAGTAGAAACACTTCACTTGTAATTTTGTAGTATAAAGACATTTTAAATGTATAGATGCATGTGTGTACTTTTATAAGTAACTATAAATATATATCATCTATATTTTAGAAGTCTATGCATATATTAAAAACTCACTCTATAATATTTTAAACATCTTTCAAGAAGGCTAAACTTATGCTATGACTTTGCTAATGACTGAATGTGGTTTCAGTCTGGCTTCCTGCTGCCATAGCTACAGTAAGTGCAGTCACTTCTGAGGACATTTCCCTCACTGTAGAATTTGAGTCTATACACAAAGGTGGACACAGCAATGTATAAGGATGCTAAGCCAGTATCTAAAGCCCTGAGGCACATCCCCTCCTGTCTATACAGTGTGGCACAGAGGAAGATAGATGGACCTTGGACTCATGCAAAACTGAGTTTAAATTTTGCTTTTACAATGTATCAACTCTTTGCCCTTGGTCAAGTTACCTCTCTTTATTTCTTCCAACCACCCATTCATTCATTTATTTATTCATCCATTCTCTCATTTTATACATTCCACAAATATTTATCAGATTTCTTCTTCCCTATGGGCCAGGTGGTTTCTCCATTCATTCAGTATTAATAACCATATTTATCTTTCAGAGTTTTTAAAAACAACACCCTGGCAGCTGGCACGTAACGAGATCAATAATTTCATGGTGTATTGAGTCGTAGCAACAGGGGCCTTACTGTGTGGTGGCAATCGCCATGGAGTAGCCGTACAGATTGTGGACATCGTACTGCTTGCCCCAGTGTTGCACTGCATCCATGCAGAGGCTCCTGCAGAACAGGTACCCATCCAGGATTCCTGGGGCAAAAGAGGGAGCAGTCATGAGAGCCTGAGATGCACGTTCCCTGCTCCTTGACTACTGCAGAACCTGAAACAGTGGCACTCTGGGCGGGGCTTATTGTGGCCATCCTGTAAATGATCACACCGCTTCCTCACTACCAGAGGGTTATACATTTGCAGTAGTTTCTCTGATATATAAATAAATTGTGCCGACCCATGCACATTCTTCCACCCCAGGTGCTCATGTGACTACAGGCAGGCATCTGGAAGCCAGAGGATTCAATTAGATTTGAGACTGAATCTGAATTCTTCAAACCGAGCCAAATTATGTGGTTCGAGAACAGAAATATTGGATGAAAGAGTAAATTCATTGTTCACCCCTTGTCTTCAGACACGATAGTATAAAGGCTGACTCCCCAATCTCTTTCATGCACCCATTCTTTTCTGCTCCCATTGTACCATTCTGACTCTGATCCAAATTACCTTTGCATCTTAACTACTGCAATGGTTTCTTAATAGCTTATTTACTTCCGATCGACTGATCTTCTAATTCATACTCATACTAATGTCAGATTAATATTTCCAAAACCATTTGATTATCATATTTCCCTTAGACTAAAACATAAATAGTTTCTGTCACCAAAAGAATGAAGTGCTAACTCTGTAGCTCCCCCACCCAAGTTCCTGGCCCATCTGCCCCAATTTCCTATTTTTTTTTCTTTTTCTTTTTCTTTTACTTTTTTCTTTTTTTGAAAGAGAGAGAGAGAGAAAGAGAGAGCTGGGGAGGGGCAAAGAGAGAGGGGGAGAGAGAATCTTAAGCAGACTCTACACCCAGCTCAGAACTTGATCTCATGACAATGAGATCACAACCTAAGCCGAAATCAAGAGTCAGTCACTCAACCGACTGAGTCACCCAGATACCCCCATTTTCCCATTTTCTTACCAGATTGGAAGTATTCCTAAGACACTATAATGCTAGTGTCTTCCCTTTAAGTCATTCTTATTTAATTCATTTAAATAAGTCATTTAAATAATGCTAAATAAGTCATTTAAGTCATTAAATATTTAAGTCATTAAAATAAGTCATTTAAATAATGCTAGTGTCTTCCCTTTAAGTCATTCTTCCCTTAATCGAGATGAAATGTGTCTGTGAGCCTCTAGCTTTCTTCAAACTATGATAAATGCCATAATTCTGAGGCCATACCCTGAGCGATGGTGTTGTTCAAAGTTCCATCAGAGCTCACCAGCATCATATTCACTGACTCTGACTTTGACCTTCAAGGCCATGGGTTCTGGCTTTTTTTGATCCTTATGGTTCATGTCTGTTCTTCACACTCTTGAAGTCACCAAGCTTCACTGTCATCCACAGACCACGCCCGGTTACCTGGTCTCTCTCTGCTAAGTCCTGATGACCTTCGGGCGTATGCACTCGAGAGCAACACAAACTAACCACTAGCCTCTGGCTTCTGCACTGTATCTTCTCTTGACCTTCCCCTAGAAACAGCTCAGACTGTAGGTGGAAAGACTAGATGGTCCCCTTCAAATTTATACCTTATTTAGGAAAGCATGGAGTGCTTCAATTTTTCTTTCCTAATTTCCTGTATATATTACCCACATTAGCCCCTGCCTATGCAGATTTATGTCCAAACTCCCTTTCCAGGATGTTTATATCTATCCTTATGAATTAAAAATGCCAACTATGCATCGCCACTTTAATCACACTACCACCAAGACTTACTGGGAGTGAATGGGGGGTAATTTAGGTTGCTTGTGGAACATCCTGAAACAGAACCATCAACGAAGTTGGAAACTTCATTCATATCCTACAAAACAAAGAACAAAACTACCACTAAGGAAAAGTAACTATGTTGTACTGATGTTTGCCTTCCCCTTTTTTGAGGATTCAGAGAAATGATTCCAGATATTTTGTCTTTGAAGAGGTTCTTATGCACATGGAGGGAAATAGATGATCCTGTCTTCTCTACCCATTGAAGGCTTCACAGAGAAGGTTCTCAACATCCCTTCAAAATGCTGTATGTCTATAATTACAAAAAAAATGAAAAATTTCCAAAAACATTAGGCAAAAAAAGATTTCAATTTATGTGATTCCATATATATCAACTTACACATTCTCTATATATCCAAATATAGTTACAAATGCACACACATATCAATACGTACACACACACACACACACACACACACACACACACACACAAATAAATACCTATTTGGAGACAGTGAGGGGGCGAGCCTGTGCCAACAGATGGGCAAGTGAGCGGTCCGGGAAGACGCACACCAAAATGTCGATGATAGATGTCTTTGGCTGACAACATCTTAGAGGGTTTGTGCTGTCATCTTTTTAGCATTCTGTATTGTTAGAATTTTCTACATTTCTCTTATAAATAGAAAAAAGTTTAGCTCTAGAGCTCCCCCAGTTTTGCTGAACATCTGCTGCTTTGCGTTTGGTTTCCTTTGGTATTATGCATGACATTTGTCCTTACCACAGCCATAGTTTGGTCATGCACCTGGGTACCTTGGTTCTGGCTAATTTGTCCAACATGTCCAAATGAAAGAGCCCCGAACTGGCAATCAAACAATCTGTGTACTTTGTGACAACGTAAGGCATCTATGACCTATTTTTACTTCATTCAGCTCATTCCTTTTTAAAAGAAGAGCTGGATTCAGAAAATAAAAAACAGATTTCTGAGTTTACTTCCAGATATAATGATCTGATTTAGGTCCTAAGCTACATGTTTTGGTAAGATTATTTACATACTAGGATTGGGAATATTAGAATTATTGCCATATGTGCTTTCCTTTCTTCCTATTCCCAGTATGTTCCTTGACTCAATGATATAGATACATGCCGTGTGAACATTAGTCACCAAATATTCAAAATATTAAGAACTCACAATCCAGATTCCGTCAAACTCCACTTGCTTGTAGAAAAGCTCAAATTCCTTTGCCCACCAAACAGCACAGTTGGGGTTGGTATAATCAGGAAACACAGTTTTTCCAGGCCAGACCTAGAGGAGAAAAAGAAAAACATTGATCAGAGTCAATTAAATGAATATAGAGTAAAATAGAGCACTTTGCAGAGATTCCTAAAGTGGTCATGGCAATCACAGTGTCCAGGTACAGATTCTTTCCAGTTAGGAACGTGAAGCACTCTGGATAGAGTAAACATCAGGAGGATGTGATTGGTCACTTGTGGAAAAACACATTTTAAAAAATGGTTAAGCCCTTGGGGCACCTCGGTGGCTCAGTCTGTTAAGTGTCTGACTTTGGCTCAGGTCATGATCTTGCAGTTTTTGGCTCAAGCCCCACATTGGGCTCTGTGCTGACAGCTCAGAGCCTGGAGCCTGCTTCGGATTTTGTGTGTCTCTCTCTGTCCCTCCCCCACTCACACACTCTCAGTCTCTCTCAAAAATAAATAAGAATTTAAAAATTATAATTAAATAAATAGATAAATAATTAAAAAAATGGTTAAAACCTAAATGATTGAATCCATGGACCCAGCATCATCTATCTCATTAATCTTCACCTCTGACCTCTGCTTCACAGTTCCCACTCACTTTGTCTAGGCCCAGGCCCAGGATGGTAAATGTGGGAGAGTCCCATTGAAATGTCAACTGAGCTGTTACAAGTTGTGGGTTTGCAGCATCAGTTCCTCTTCTGTATTCCCTGCTATCTGCTTTCTCTCTGACACAGGGTCAACAGAAGCAGTAGAAGAGAACCAGCAGGAAAAACAAAAACAAAAACAAAGTGACCCAGCAGAGGGGCACCTGGGTGGCTCAGTGGTTGAGCATCCAACTCTTGATTTCGGCCCAGGTCATGATCCCAGAGTCATGATCTATGCATCAGGCTCCACACTGAGTGTGATACCTGTTCAAGATTCTTTCTCTCGGGAGGGGGGTGGGGGAGGGAGGTGATCCTGGGTGGCTTAGTTAGTTGAGCATCTGACTCCTGATTTTGGTTCAGGTCATGATTTCACAGTTTGTGTGTTTAAGCCCTCTATTGGGCTCCATGCTGGCAGCAAGAAGCCTGCCTGGGATTCTTTCTCTCCCTGTCTCTGCCTCTCCCCTGCTCATGTGCTCTCTCTCTCTCTCTCTCTCTCTCTCTCTCTCTCTCTCTCTCTCTCAAAATAAATAAACTTTAGAATAATTGAAAAAAAAAGATTCTCTCTCTCCCATGCTGTCACTCACATTCTCTCTCTAAAATAAAAAAAAAAAAAAACAAAAGAATTGAACCAACAGATAACACCCTTGTGAAAACATGGACGAGTAAAAGTTTGAGGCAGAGGTAGTCAAACTGGTGAAATACTACAAAGACACAAAGTGAAATGAAATGGTTCCATTGGATCTGGCAGTTAGGAGGTATGTGGTGGTATCCATCAGGGCAGCACCAGTGACATGGAGGGGAGGACAGCCACCTACAGTCAGCTGGAGAGGGAAGGGGCGTGAGGGTGAGGACAGGGTATTCGGTGTGCAGGCTATTGTTTACAGGGACTTGGCTGTGAGGGGAATGCATGAGTGAGATGGCTGGTAGGTGTCTGGGGATGAGACGACAGGGGCAAGTTTATCCCCACCATGTGTATAAGGCATCTGAAAGTGTCCAACAAGACAATTACACACACACACACACACACACACACACACACACACACACTGCCACAGCCCCTGTGCCAGCACCAGCCCCCATCTCCCCCATTCAATTACCTCCCCAATGAGCGGAGTCACCCCATCTGAAACATTCACCCATATCTTCGCATCTGAACCCCTGTCATACGGGCCATAGGGGTTGCTTGGGGAAGAGTTGTTGGAGATGGCTGGATCCTAAGAAGAGGAAAAATACAATGAAGGACCCAGCTTCAAGCTTGAGGCACAGAAAGGAGGTTGGGAATTGGGGTGGGGGGGTGTGGAGAGGGAGGTGGATGTAACGACAAGGAAGAGCAAGCACCTGACCTGGAGGACAAAGAGGGCGGCACGTACCACAATGATGACCAATTTCTGTCCATTATTGTGTAACTCCTTAACAAACTCAGGGAAGCCTTTAAAATTTACTGGGTCATAAGTGAAGTCCTTCCTCTCATCCATATAATCAATATCAGCATGCTGAACATCCTGAAAGAATACACAAAGTCCACAACCTTGTGCTCAGGAATTTCCCTGTTTGAATGACTCAGTCCCATTATCATTGTTATTATCCACAATACACACTGATTCTGTGCTGTGCCCTGCACAGGGTTCTGGATCGGTCCCTGGCATCTAGGTGCTTTTCCTCCAATAGTAATTTCAAAAAACAGAGGACCCATTGTTTTCCCTAAGACCTGACTCCCACCCCTGGAATCAGGTTAACTGCATCATCTGACCTTGCTGCCTGGCCCTCTGGCCTTAAAAGCCATTCTAACAAACAAGCCACAACAATTACAACAAATCACTAAGGCTATCAAAAACATATCCATACCTAAATCCTACGCCATCCACAAGACAAGGGGGAAGAAGGGGCTGTCTGCCTCATGTCTCCCACATTGTACTGCCCCACATTTTGTTTCATTGCTTCTCTCATAATTCAAGTTTTCTTTGGCACTTATTTTTTCCTAATTTGGCCTGTATGAAAATAGTGGAGCCCGGAATGAAATGGACTCTTGCTCTAGGACGTATGTATCTGGGGTTGGGGAGAGAGGAGTGTTATTCCAGACACTGCTGGGTTTTTCCCATTGCAAAACCTCACTCTTGAAAAACCTCACTCTCCATGATATACCAGATACATTCAGATGTGACCACCCAAAATATAAAAATATGCTATTAGCATGTGTATGTACTATGCACTTTTGCTCACTTAAACTAGGGAAAGAAATCCTTTGAGAATTCAAATAAAAACGCATTCTATAAATGTAGTCAATAGGGTAAGCATAAGACAGTTTTGCTAATAAAATGTTATAAGAAAAACAGAGACTGGGGTGCCTGGGTGGCTCAGTGGGTTGAGCATCTGCCTTCGGCTCATGTCACGATCTCATGGTTTGTGAGTTCGAGCCCCCCCACATCAGGCTCTGTGCTGACAGCTCGGAGCCTGGAGCCTGCTTCAGATTCTGTGTCTCCCTCTCTCTCTCCCCCTCCCCAGCTTGCACTCTCTCCCTCTCTCAAATATAAATAAACATCAAAAAAAATTTTTTAAAGAAAAACAGAGACAAACATATTGCCTCCTAACTCCAAAATTGTGGTCTCTACTATTTCCTACTAAAAAGAACTAGTTCCTTAAAGGAATGGCTAGCCCAACAAAATGTCCAGCCTTCTGAATATATAAAAATCTTTGTATTGTATATTTTTAAAAAAATTCAGGGGGAGACAGTATAAACAGTTTTGTTTATTCCCCAAGGGAATTCCTTTATTACTGGAAGATGTTTAAAGCCTTACTTACATAAGGGAGCTGTGCGGCACGGTTTCTCTCCACGACTTCTCTCATGCTCTGTAGGGTTCCATAATCATACCGACTGAGATGAAATCCAAGTGCCCAGTATGAGGGAAGGGCTGGCCGTCCAATGAGCTGACAGAAGTATGTGAAATAAAAGTTAGCAAATACTCTATTTTTTAAAAGTTTTATTTATTTTGAGAGAGAGAGACAGCAAGTACAGGAAAAAGAGAGAGGCAGCAAGAGAGGGAGAGAGAGAATCCCAAGTAGTCTTCATGCCTAGTGGGGAGCCCAATGCCCAGCTCAATCTCACCACCATGAGATCATGACCTGAGCCAAGATCAAGAGTCAGGTGCTTAACTGACTGAGCCACCCAGGCACTCCACAGATACTCTATTTTAAACAAAACTTTGTAAGCATTGATTGGGTGGCATAAGACGTATTCCATTTCCCAAGATACCATTTCCTAATGTTAGAATATTAGTCTATTTTCCTAGCCCCTTTTATAAATCATTGAAGGTAGGGTCAATTTGTAGTTGCAGATTTACAGCAGTGACTTATATTAGCAGATTTTTTGTGACTCGTGCCTGCCTATTAAATTTACTTTTATTTGTACTATTTAGGATTTATTTCCTCAGTCATAATCATGATATCACAAGTTTACCTCTACATATTCTTGAACAACTTGCTCTGGAGTGTTTCCCAAAAACACATAGAAGTCAAGGATGCCTCCGATGGTGCGGTAAGTGACAGCTGGGGCGGGCTGGAGGGTAACCTCTTGCAAGATTAAAAGCGAAAAAAATAAATGTTAGAATTTACTCTAGTTTTAATTACAAAGTTTTAGACTGCAGGATCCTCAATCATCTGAATATTAATAAAGTGAATCCAGTGCCTCAAATTTTGTATACAAAGAGGCACATTTCTGCTGATCGAGTCTGCCCTCACAGCATGGGAAAGGCAACGCATTTGTTCTGAGAACAGATCTCAATAATTGGTGATTAGAGGGTCTTCACTCCTTATGTCAGGACTCAGGCTTTCATGAAAAAGCAATCAATTTCTTTTTTTTTTTTTTTAATTTTTTTTTAAATTTTTTTTTTAACGTTTTTATTTATTTTTGAGACAGAGAGAGACAGAGCATGAACAGGGGAGGGTCAGCAAGAGGGAGACACAGAATCTGAAACAGGCTCCAGGCTCTGAGCTGTCAGCACAGAGCCCGACGCGGGGCTTGAACTCACAGACCACGAGATCATGACCTGAGCCGAAGTCGGCCGCTTAACCGACTGAGCCACCCAGGCGCCCCAAAAGCAATCAATTTCTTGAAGGGGTCCAGATAAGCCACTGTAGCACAGAAGTTATTTCAAGCTGAAAACATTTGAGTTTCCGAAATCTCTTATCAACCAAAAAGCAGGGCTTCCAGAATAACTCGCTTGTCATAAATTCCCACCCCTGGAGAGACAAAACTTCGGCACCTCACCCAAGCAGACATCGTCACAAGAATATTCTATCTTCCCACTAAGGGCTCATTATCTTTCCAAAAAGTCCTTTGGTTTTTCATAAGTGTCCTTTCTTCCCCTCCCATTTATGTATCAGGGTGGAATATAAGCCCCAAGTTCTAAACACCCCTCTGAGTTACTCTTGGCTGAGCATTCTTCTGTATTCCCATGTTGCACATGTAAATAAACTGTCTTTTCTCTTGCTAGCCCATCTCTTGTCAGTTTGATTCACAGGCGCCCAAATACCACACTGATGAGGGCAAGAGGACAAGTTTTTCTTCTCTGACATTCACAGCTACAAAACACATTGCTCCCACCCCATGCCCCATCATCACTGCAGCTATGGAACCCAATTAGATACACTGAGGTACTAGCCTCAGTTAATCTCACATCAAGCAAAAGCCAAGTTAAAACAAAAAGTCAGAGATTATATTATAAATTCAAAATCCCTCTAAGCCCCAGTCACTGTTCTCAGAGGTGAAGTCTCCCCATAGCCTTGGTTTGCATTTAGGAATAAAAGAATAAAAACATTCAAGATCTACTGAAATGTGCTCTTCGGTCACAAGAATAACTCACATGGAATATCTAGGATCCTGGGACCTTTCCCTTCAAGCCTCACTCAACCTGTTTTCTGGTTCCTTTGAACACCCTGAAATAACTGTACAATCCCTGCACTAACTCAGTCTATTCTTAGACTATTAGGTATCTTAGAATCATGTTAGGTCACCTAGAGTGGGTCTCAAACAATCGTAGTAAAGGATCAGAGCTTTACTTTTTAATTTGCAATTCTTTGCAACCTGATGCTTTTGTTAAATAGCGTGAAAATTAACAGGAAAGGGTTCATGCATGCCCTTGGATGCTACAGCAATGTTTACTTTCCATTTCTAGACTCAGTTTGTGAATGAGCGGTGGGCCATGCTTTGAGCAGCTGTTATCCGGTCCATTGATTCAGTTGAGAAGAGGGTAGGGATCAATACCATCAACCCTGGAAAATTCTAACATATCTCCTCTTCCCATGTAGTGATTGATTCATGACCCCTGAGATCCACTGTTACTGGTACAAGCAGAAAAAAAAGTTGGGAACCAATGATCCAGTCTAAACCTTTAAAGACGGGGAAGCTAGCAGACTTCTTGGAGTCCTATGATGTTACAATGTGTTTTCTTAAACAAACTGATCTTACTGTGGATGACCTTGCCACTCCACTTCACCTTGCTATCTTTGTATTATCTAAATGAAATATTCACTGCTCAGTTGTAGCTCCCTGGTTAGGCCCTGCTACTGTCATCGTAGGCCCAGGGCAAATTGGCTGTTTCCTACCAGAGTTTATATCAACCACTATACTGGATGGAAGTCTAAAGAAGGAAAAAGAACAAATTGATAGAAACTTCCTCTGAGTAGATTATAGAATAATAGGCTTAGTTGTTCTAACTCTATAATAGAAAAATATTCCAAAAGAGGCAACCAGATTCAGGAAAATCATAAGCTAGGAGAGAAAGCCTTATTCGTGGCTACCATACAACAACCGGTAATGAAGTAGGGAAGAGACGATCAGAGAACATAGCCCCTGAGCTGTGGTTCAGCCATTCCTAAAGGGCTCCACTGCTCTTACCACAGGCCTGAAAATTGCTCTTACGCATTTTTTCATGAATATTCCCTTAGTTTTTTACCCATGGCATTGCTATTCATCAGAAACAGTCCAAAGGACAATCCGCTGGCATCTTCAAGACACAAGAAGAATGTCTGTGTGCCATACAAGTTAGTTCCATCCTGCAGAAAGAAAATGAAAAATAAAAAATTTACCATCTAACAATCTAAACCGCAAATGGCTGGAAATGACCTAAGAAATCAGTGTTAATCATGTGAGTAATTGACAGGGACCTCAAGGTCAAAGAAGAGACAAATCTTTTTTAAAAAACTTTGTTTTTTTAACGTTTATTTATTATTGAGAGACAGAGAGACACAGAGCGTGAGCAGAGGATGGGTAGAGACAGGGGGAGACACAGAATCTGAAGTAGGCTCCAGGCTCTGAGCTGTCAGCACAGAGCCTGACACGGGGCTCAAACTCACAACTACCCAGGCACCCCAACAAATAAATCTTTAATATATCAAGTTCAGGGGTGCTTGGGTGGCTCAGTCGGTTGAGCATTCCACTTCCACTCAGGTCATGATCTCACAGTCGCGAGTTCGAGTCCCACATTAGGCTCTGTGCTGACATCTCAGAGCCTGGATCCTGCTTCCAATTCTGTGTCTCCCACTCTCTCTGCCCCTCCCCACTCATGCTCTGTTTCTCTCTCACACACAAATAAAGATTAAAATAATAATAATAATAAAATAAAATATCAAGTCTACATTTAGTTGATGTCAGCCAAGTGAATTATAGTTCTTTTATTGAATGAGCCAGCTATGACCATTTACCTAGTAGAAATGTGAAAGCCTGTGATATCTGTTAAAATGTGGGAGAACAAGAATTTGGAAGCTGTAATTCAAAAGGTCTCTTCTGTCAAAGAGGCTTAACCTAACCACATCTGCAAAAGCTCCATCAAGCCTTAATACGAATCAAACATCTTTCTAACGTGCAACTAGATCGAGCTCTACTCAAGATAACTGGTCTTCCAGTCTTCAGAACAGTAGACTTGAGAACTTAAGCTGATTTTCTAAGACTTTAGAACAGTAGTTCTCAACCTGGGCTGCATCCTAGCCCAGTGAAAACAGAGTTACTGTGGGTGGAGAGTTTGTTAAATGTCTCCAGGTGATTCCAATGTGTAGTCATGCTTGAAATCACTGCTCTAGAAAAGCAGTTCTCAAAACTTGGTGTGCATAGAAATTACATTGGGGGCACCTGGGTGGCTCAGTCAGTTAAGTGTCCAACTTTGGTTCAGGTCATGATCTCGTGGTTTGTGAGTTTGAGCCCTGCATTGGGCTCTGTGCTGACGCTCAGAGCCTGGAGCCTGCTTTGGATTCTATGCCTCTCTCTTTCTCTCTCTCTCTGCCCCTCCCCAGCTTGTGCTCTTTCTCTCTCTCTCAAAAATAAACATTAAAAAAATTGAAAGAAATTATATATGAAAGTTAAATGCAGTTTTTTGTTTCTTGTTTTTTGTTTTTAGAGAGAGGTAGAGAGAGTGCACATGCAGGAGCGGGGAGGGGGAAGAGGGAGAGAGGAAGAAAGAGAATCCAAAGCAGGCTCCACACTCAGCACAGAGACCAACACAGGGCTCGATCCCATGACTCTGGGGTCATGACCTGAGCCTAAATCAAGAGTCAGATGCTCAACCAACTGAGCCACCCAGTTACGCCTAAATGCAGATTCTAATTCAATAGATGGAAGAGGGAGCTTAGAGCCCACATTTCTCACATGGTGATGCCCATTTGAGTAGCAAGGATCTGAGGGTCTTCATCAGATAACCATCACCAGTCATTCACAGATGGATGAGCTGCTTTGACTCATCACCTTTTCTGTCCTTCTGATAGGCATGCAGTAGAACAAGGGCATGGGCTTTCCATTAGACGGGCCAGGGATGAGATCCTATTTTTGTTACTTCAAACTTTTTTTTAAACATTGGGCTATTTCTGAGCCTCAGTTTCTCACCTGTTAAATGGAATAAATTAGACGTATGTTTTTAGAGTTCTTTCAGTAAATAGAGATGCTATATAGCAAGAATCACTTAATCATTTCAATGATCTCCTTTATCCAGACTGTTCTAGAGACTCTGTATCTATAAATTCCTTTAATTCCTATCACAACCCTATGAGGGGAGTATATTCCCCCCATTTTATAGATGAGAAACTGAGGACCCGTACAGGTAACTTGCCCGGAATCACATAATTGGTGAGTGGCAGGCAGTGTCAAAATGCAAACCTCAACAGCCTCACCCCAGAGTCTCACTCAACTATCATCCTACACTGCTAGCAGTGACTGTCAAGGATGAGTCTATGACCTTCAGTGCAGAGGGGGCCATCCTGAGAGCTTACCCCATTGGGGACTGTGTCCCTGGCAAACATGGACCAGGTCTTCCAATTCATGTCATGCCGGTACTGTCGGTGCACATGTTCTCCCAGACCATACACGTTAGGACTGGGCAGTCGGGTGGAGAACTGCAGGAACTGATTGGCAAACAGGAGGGGTCCGATGCTTGAGTCCAACCTAGACGTCGATGCAAAATGCAGGGACAGGTGGGCAAGTGGAGTGGAAAGGACACAGCCTCTTAGAAAAGTGTCCTCTATGTTTTGATGACTCAATATCCCCTATTTAACTGGCCCCATTTGCCCTTCTGTGATGTTTTCCCATAGATGCAAAGAGATCAGGACTTCTTTTTCCCTTAGACACCCTACTGCATGACCAAAATACTATTCTTACATTATAATAGATGTTCCGTAAATAGTTACTGGTGGACACATGGTCAGATGGATGCAGGAAAGGGGGAAATAAAGAGGAAAAACTGAGCACACAGCAGGAAAAATGGAAAAAAGGACACAGCCCAGTGCCTGGCCTATAATAAGTGCTTAGTAATAACCACAACAACAAGAAAAGAAGGGAGGAAGAGGAGGAGGAAGAGGTGGAGGAAGGGGAGGAGAGAGGAAGGTGGACAAAAGTATACATTTGGAGACAGTCTGTTCACCAACAGTGGGCTCACAACCTTCAGGAATGTGAAATGCATGTACCCTTCTTCCTCAGGCTTGCAAACCTCCCTCCCCCTGTCCTTCCTACTCTGATCCCCAGAAGGTTTTCAAAACTTACAGGACACGATTATTGCTTCTTCTGATCACTTTGATGCTAAATGGCTGTTTGGAGACAACAACCTCATAGGTCAAAGGAGAAGCAGCATTTCCTTTGAATGGTTGCACATGTTCATGGGGCACTTCATACCTGTCCTTGCTCTGGTCGGTCAACTGGCCAGAGACATGAAGGAAAAGAAAGTCAAAATGGAAACTTCTCAGTATTTCCAAGATAGAAGCCTCCCTACCAATAGCAGTGCTCCCCAATGTCTATGCTCACAGGACTGAACTCAGGCACTGATCCAAATGGCATTATGTCTGAGGTAGATGTACCCATTATATTACCAAGTCAAATGGTTAACACTTGGGCAGAAGTTAGTCTTTTGGTAGAAATACACATTGTAAGTCTACAGAGAAGGACTATCTCTAGAGTTTGCACAGCTGTGATAATTCTTTCCTTTTTCCCTCCTGAATACACTTCACATGGTCTCAAGGACACATAAATGAAAGCCAAGTTTTACCAGTTGACTCTATAAAATATATTCAGGAGGCAGTCACACTGAAGGAAGGCAACAGATGCCTTCAACATATAGGTACTAGGTAAGAATAATGTCAGTAGAGAAAAAAACCTCCATGAGCAGCATTGCCTATTTTGTAGTAACTGTGGCCATCAGGTAGAGAACAAGAACATTTCAAAAAGATGTTTAAAGAATAAAGAAATCACAACCTTAAAGTGGAAACGGTTGGCTGTCTGGTATTCTGCTGTGAGAAGGACACTGTTGACATCATTTCCAAACAGGGATGGAGAAGGCAACCTGTCCAACTGGGCTGTGAATCCTAGTATGTAGAGGGGAAAAGGCTTACATAGCTGTCTGTGTAAACTAGCAAACAATAGCTAATACAAATTAAGCTTTGTGTGAAACGGACTGTCAGTCTTTTTTTCTTAAAAAAGGGAAAAGATAGATATACACCTGTCATACACACATATTACCTTGGGCCAGACTGTGAATCTGGGTACTGTCACCTCCCTCTAAAACTCATGCCTCTCTTACAAAATCTGCTTGAAATCTCCCATGCAAAGGCCTAATTCTCTTTCAATCAGTCCATCAGCCATTCTGTGTTAATCATATACCCTTTGCACACTTGGCCTTCAATTTGTATGTATATACTCTGTTCATTCTCAGTTATTCTCATGTTACATTACAGGTGATCATATACACTGATGCCATGTCCCAGGTTCTGTGATAAGGCAGGTGATAACTGAGACCTTATTAGTAAAGGCCATCAGGCCAAGAGCCTTGGAGGGGCAACGTGCCCCTTCCTTTATGCTAAGAGCCTCCCCAAAGTAGTCACCCTCTGTTAACCTCCAGAATGTTCATTAGTATCCCTACATTTTAGGGTGGGAGAAAGAAGAGAAGGTGTTTAGTTCATAAATACTGACATTGACATAAAATGTATATGAAATTGGAATGGTTTCCATATCAGCAAAATCACATTATATTAGAGTTGCAAGCAGTCTCAGAGGTTACTAAGTTCAAACCTCTCTCTTTAAAAGTTAGAAACTTGGGGGCGCCTGGGTGGCTTAGTCCATTAAGCGTCTGACTCTTGATTTTTGGCTCAGGTCACGATCTCGCAGTTCATGGTTTCAAGCCCTATGTCTGTCTCTGTACCGGCAGTACGGAGCCTGCTTGGAATTCTCTCTCCCTCTCTCTGCCCCTTCCCACTCGTGCTGTCTCTGTCTCTAAACAAACAAACAAACAAACAAACAAACAAACAAACTTTAAAAGTTAGAAACTTGGGGGCCAAAGAGCTCACAATGTTTGTACAAGGTTACCAAGGGACATAAAGGTAGAGCCAGGAATAGAACATGCCTTCTAACTCCCAAGATTGGATTTTTTTTTCTTGATGCCGAAAGAGATCGTCGCCCTTGCCTTAGAGCAGTGCCCACCTTCTGTCACCTGCAGTCGTGTGGCTGTGCAGGGTGATACTCTGCATGCCACTAAGGCTTTCCTTTGCTGCAAACAGAGCCAACGTCCAGAGGATCTGGAGCTCCTGCCTCATTGTCTGGCTTACCTGCATTTGTTTTTACAAGGTCACCCTCCATTTGATAACCATGGCTTTTAGAATAGTAGCACCAGGGCACACGTATAGTCCCCTGCGGTCTCCAGCAGCACCCACGCTGATCACATGTGGCCTAAAATAAGAGATTTGTCAAGTAATTTATAGAACATTATCACTTACAAATAAAATTTCAGCTTGTGGTATCATTAACCTCGTTTTACAATGATATTTAGAGACATTGTGCCATATCTCAGTCAATGCACACCTTGTACTCAAAGACTAATTTTTATGGCCAATGTCCTATCCTGCTAGTGTTATTATATAATGATATAGGGAATGCAATGCAGTCCCATATCTGCCATCACAACAAAACTGATAAATTTATTTAAATATCCTAAACTACAATATAGGTATATCACCAGTAACCCAAAATTACAAACGAAGCTTCATTTATACTGGTTTTGTTTTTTCAGAAAAAGGACCTTGCTTTATTCAGAAGCTTTGAAATCAAATCAGTTTTCTCTGACTTTTAAACACATCTAGTGTGTGTGTGTGTGTGTGTGTGTGTGTGTGTGCGCGCGCGCGTGATGTATATGGATAGAAAGATAGATAATAGATAGATAGATAGATAGATAGATAGATAGATAATCTCTCAACGTCCCCAAAGGTAGAAAGTAATTGTTCCTTGAAACCCAAATACAGTCTAATTTTTAGTTAAGAAAAGTGCCTGCCTTATACCACAATTAAAGACAGAATCCAGTGGAGACTAAAATGAATACAATCCCTTTCTCACTTCAACTAATTTATTTGAGAGAAGCAACCAAGTTAACTATAAACAAGTAGAAAGAAACCTCTTCCTCTTGAGTGTGAACTAGACCTAGTGACTTGTAACTAATAGAATAACACAAAAATAATGGGATATTGCTTCTAATATTAGATTACAGAAAGATGTCTTGCTTGCTCTCTTTCCCTTGCTCTACTGGAGCCCTCACTCTGGGGAGGCGAGATGTATTGTGGATGGAACCACATGGGAAGGAACTAAGGGAGGTCTCTGGCCAATGGCCTGCTAGGAACTGAGGTTCTCATCCAGCAACACTGGAGGATCTCAATCCTGCCAACAATCACATGAATTAGCCTGAAAAGTATTACACCACAGCCCCAGCAGGTACCTTGATTGCAGTCTTCTAAAAGACTTTGAGCCAAAGGCACCCAGCCACATCAAAGCCAGATTTGTGACCATAAAAACAATGTGAGAAAAGATTGTTTTTGTGTTAAGCCATTAAATTTGGGGATAATGTCACAAAGCAATAAATAACTAATACATCCCGCTACACAGATTTTACAGATGAGGAACCTCAGACAGACAGAGGTTCACAGAGGTGAACTGACCTGCCAAAGGTTACTTAGTTAGCTATTGAGAAGGCAAGGACCAAAACTTAGTTCTCTGGTATCCATTGCCTTTTTCCTATACTCCGGGTTGAGTTTCTGTTAAGCACGTTGCCAGGAGGACATGGCCATGCTTTGTAAATGATAAGACAAAAAGCACTTGCTTAGATATATGAACAATTAGATCTAATCACATGCTAATTTTTACGTGTATTTATTTACTTTTGAGAGAAAGACAGAGTGTGGGGAGGGGCAGAGAGAGGGAGACGGAGGGTCCGAAGCGAGCTCTGCGCTGACCACAGAGAGCCCAACTCAGGGCTTGAACCCATGAACCACGAGATCATAACCTTAGCAGAAGTTGGATGCTTAACCAACAGAGCCACCCAGGAGCCCCCATGCTTATTTTTATGTGGATACCAATTTAAGGAAGGGAAAACTGTCTATCTGCAGACAGTATGCGATGGGATCGGGTTTCACTGCAAACCCAACTTCCATCAATAGTTTTTGTTTTTTCCTTTCCAAGTCCACTCAGATGAAGCCTCGGTGCATCAGGAAAAGAGAAAGGTGCTGAAAAGGGCGTTAAACAGAGTGGTTTTTGCATGCTTCCCAGCGCTTAATAACGTCTTCATTGAACTGGAAAGGGTAAAGATCAAAGAATTGGCTGCAGTAGCCAGAAAAGTGAACAGTCTCTGTTGGCCAACTTGAAAACAGCAGGTCCTGCAGTGGAACCAAGCAGTCACGAGAAGCAGAAAGAGAAGCCTGATGCACATAAATAAGAAAGTAGAAAGGATGTGAAACCTAGGAAAATAGTTGTAAAGAGAAGCTATGAAAACTGATGATGTGAATAGGATTGAAAAACCCTAAAAAGAAGAATTAGATCAAAGACACGAACATCCTTTAAGTTGGATGTGAGGATTTAAGTTTAAGAGGCACTGACAAAATAATAAAACACGTGTAACTTCTAATACAGAATTAAAAGCTCAGGGGAAAAAATCCTCGATGCAAAAACTAAGGAAAGAAAACATGCAGGTGGGGGGTGGGGTGGGGAACAGGTAGGGAGCAAGACATAGAGAAACAGAACCAATGCAAAACACAAAATGAGACCTTAGGAAAAAATGGGTTAGGTCAAGTATCATGTGCTTTAAAAACTTAACTTAAAAGACAAAAACAGATTAAATTTACAGAAATAAATTCAGCGATGACTGCTTAGAAATCAATTCAGCTGAAATGCCACACCTAAAATTTAAGCTCACAAAAATACATAAAAGAGGCAGAAATAGGTTATGTGAATAGGATGCTAACCAAAAGCTAGTGTCACTTTAGCAACACCTGACAAATAGGCCTCAAGTAAAATTGCACCATTAGGGAGACAGAGTCACTAAATAATGACAAAAGGCTCCAGGGAGATATGACATCACAAACTTGATATGCGCTGAAGTTTTTTTCACATATTTACAGAACATATTTACAGAAAGGTTTTAAAGACTCTAACGAGGCAAAACTGAAGAAGATAGTACAAAATGGAATATTTTTAAAGAGCCTCCTCAGTTAATTAATGGACAAAGTACACAAAAAAAGTAAAGATGTTTCCACTTATTTTGCTTTTTACATGATGGATATATACAGGCTCCTGCACCAACACAAAGAGAACTGAGGGTGACTCAGAGATGGTGAGAAACCAGATGCTGAGGACTGTTTAAGACCAGATCAAGCTCTGCTCTACCCAAGTCCTCACTGAGGTCTCCCCCAACCTCGATGTTTCTTAACAATTAAAAGAGTGAGCGAATGGAGCGCCCAGGTGGCTCCGTCAGTTAAGCATCTGACTTTGGCTCAGGTCATGATCTCACAGTTTGTGAGTTTGAGCCCCACATTGGGCTCTCTGCCGTCAGCACAGAGCTTGCACTTCAGGTCCTCTGCCCGCCACCCCCCCGCCCCTCCCCTCCTCAAAAATAAATAAACATAAAAAAGTAGTCTTTAAAAAAAAGCAAGAAAAGAAACAAAGAAGGAGATATTTTACACCTAAATGAGACATGAAAGAAAAAGGAAAACTAGGGCCCAGCTGTATCCATAAACACAAATGCAAAAGCCTAAAAGAAAAAGGACACACAGCATTAAAAACAGAACTTAGCAATATATTAAGTAATGACCAAGTAGTGTTCCTTCTAGAAAATCACAGATCTTTTGATATTAGAAAATCCACTTTTGTAATTCACCACAATAACTTATTAAAGAAAGTACACCTTAGAGTCATTTACATTCACCAGCTCTTCATAATAAAATTCTTAGCAAACTGGAGTAAAAAGTAACTTCCTCAGTTGGATAATGGGTATCTATCAAAAAACTACAATAAGCATGTTACTAAATGGGAAAATGTCAGAAACGTTCCCGTTAAAAAAAAATATTAGGTGACTTCTAGAATTAAAAGTATACTGAAGGTCTCAACAACACAATAGGCCAAGAAAAAAAAGACACTTTGTAAGATGGAAAAGAAGAAAGCCAAGGGGCACCTGGGTGGCTCAGTCAGTTAAGCTCCCAACTTTGGCTCAAGTCATGATCTCATGGTTCATGGGTTCGAGCCCTACCTTGGGCTCTGTGCTGACAGCTCAGAGTCTGGCCTGCTTCGGATTCTGTGTCTCCCTCTCTCTCTCTTTCCCCATCCCCTGCTCATGCTCTGTCTCTGTCTCTCTCTCTCTCTCACAAAAATAAACATAAAAGAATTAAAAAAAAAAAGAATAAAGCCAAATTATCATGATTTCCAGACATAATACTGACTAGGTAGTATTTTTTTTCCTCTGAGACTCACGGATGGGTCTCCTGGAGCTCATTCTCTCCCAAAATGTCTCCCAAGAGTACTCCATGTGGTTTCACAAATAGATTCATAGGATTCCCTCTCGTTATTGGGAGTGAGAAACAAGGGGGTCTACAACAAAGAATCATCTGAAGGGAAATCTACTATTAGTTCTTTATAAGTAACCCTGGGGGAGAGAAAGAGATAGGAGCGATAAAATGGTACAGCAATGGCCTCAACACTGGAAGCTTCTGCTAGTCTGGTGTCATATTCATAATTTCATAATTTCTTTCCTCCATACAGCCATATACTTCCCTTTAATTTGTACATTATACAAATACATCATTATCCATAGACTCGGCCTGTCAACAACAGTGCAGAGCAGCATATCGTCACGAGGATACTTAAAACATGCAACAAAATACCAAAGATATACCTCCTATGAAAAAACAGATCATTGAAAACACTCCCAGAGCATTTTTCTCCAGCTGAGCTAAAGAGGAGTGGGCCAAGGAATGAACGCCAAGGTCATGGATTATTTTGGTTGAGCACAATATATAGAAAAAGGCAAAGTTCGTTTTATTGAGCTATAATCTTGATACCCCAGAATTTGTTAAAAGTTTTTATAACAAAACACCAAAGAAACATTCCTGAGGCAGTAATGACACCCAAAGTTCAAGAACCAATGACAAGCTGGGGTGTTGTGGGAGAGGGAACAGACTTAGGAGGCCTTCGTCTTCTAGTGGGCTTCCGAGCAATGAGGCTTCTAGCACAGTGTAACGGGGTCGAGTGAATGGGTGTGAGTCAACTTTCTGTGAACCTAGTGTGCCAAACATCCTGCTTAGGTGCAGCCTATCTAGCTCACAACTTCCCATTCCTATGAACAAAGCAGCACATTCATGGTCCTCTCTCATCAAGCTCTACTCTACCTTCCAGTCTCAGGCATTATCTTCTCCCTGGCACCCACCCCGTATCTCGGCCATACTGGACCATTTGATATGCCACGTGTGTGCCCCACAATTTCCTCTTCCGTTACTTTGTTTACATGCCTCTTCTATCTTGAATTCACTTTGCCTTCCTCCCACGTGTGTCAAAATCGTACTCATCTTTAATTCCATATTGTCACCTTCTCCTTTATAATAATCTCTTCTATTCCGTGGTCTATTTTGTATCTTATGATCTGTTGTTTTATATTCCAGTTATTTATTTACACGGCTTCTCTCTTCGACAAGAATGTATGAGAAGAAAAATATTTAGTTTAATTGAACCTATCACCCAAATGCTGAACTTTATGACACGTGGCCCTCTACCAGAGTGCTCTGGTTCTTCTTTATCCCTGATATCTTCTTTTTCCTTTATTCCTGCATTTTACATTTTTTTCTTTGTTTCTCATGACATGATTCCATTCAGCCTGAAGTGGTTCGTGGCTCCCAGCTGCTGTGTATCATGTCAAAACTCAACTTCCTCTATCTGAGTTCCAAGGTGTTCTAAAATTTAAATCAGCCTTTTCTGTTCAGCTTCATTTCTTCCTACTCCCAGCAGGCAACTCTCTTCACTAATCCAAGAGAAGGTCAAGGTCATTTCAGCCAGGGCAAGATGCCAGATGAAGGGGACTGAACACTATGATAGTCTTGGTAAGGGAGGTTGGCCTAACTGGAATTATTTCCTACCTTAGCAGGCTTGCTGTCCACGCTGCTGCCCTTCAGTGCTGTGACAGCTGGGCAGGACATTGCATTGCCCTGTCCAGGGGATCTCCTGATCCTGAGCTATCTACCAGATTGGATCTCTCTCTTGCCTTCAACACAGCATCTGGACTTCCTGACTAGTTTTATCCCATCACTCCGCTCCAATCTTAGACATCTTCTCTAGGCCAAGCTACTTATCCGGCTCTGATTCCCTTCTCTGCCTTAACTTCCCACTCCCCTCAACCCCAGTCCATCACATCTTGTGGCTGATCTCATCGGTTTCTATGCTGTGTTGCTTCTCACTGACTCAGCATCTACGCCCAGTCAGTCAGTCAACACCAAAGGCTAAAGTTGTAACAATTCCCACTTTCCATAGTTCCCATGAATGTGACTTTGCCATGTTATAGGCTGAATTATGTTGCCAAAAAAGACACGTTGGAGTCCTGATCCTTACTACTTCATCTTGTGACCTTATTTGGAAATAGGATTGTTGCAGATGTAATTAGTTAAGGTGAGATCATATTGGAGTAGATTAAGCCCTTAATCCAATATGCCAAGTATTTTTGAAACGGGAAATTTGAGCACAGACACACACACAGGGAGAAGCCATGTGAAGACAGAGACAGAATTGGAGTGATGTAGCTACAAGCCAAGGAATGCTAAGGATTGACCACCACCACCAGAGGCTAGGAGAGAGGCACGGACAGCTTTTTCCTGAGAGCCCTCAAAAGGAACCAACCTTGCCAGCATCTTGACTTGGGACTTCTAGCCTCCAGAAGTGTGAGAGAAAAAAAATAGAAAAGAAAAATGTCTTTTGGTACTAGGACCTTCAGATAAACCAAAACAGCCATTCTCAAGAGCATCACAGATTATCCCAGTGTACAAACAACAGGATGGCTGGACAGACACACGTGAGAGTGCCACATGCCCAGGCATCACATGCAGCGGTCATCCTGTGTCCGATACAAATGTGCCGTTTGACATCAGTGGACTTCACTCAGATGGCTGCATTTGGCTTTCATTCATTCTCAATGTGAAAAGCAACTGACGCAGTGTATACAATGAATTTTATAATCATAATATTCAACAGGACTTCAGCAGATGATCAAGAAATACTGCCCCAAGGTAAATACCGAGATGCCAGCACTATCTTACCCTGGTATTTGTTTTCAGCCATCCCAAACATGGCTCTTAAAACTTGGTCCTTATTTTAAATCATGTTTTACGCATGTGTATGACTTTTTATTGTAGATCCTAGAAAGCCTTTTGGAATCATGACAGGAGAAAGAGAGACAGAGGAAAGGCGAGAAACAGAGGCAGTAAGAGAGAGAGAACCAGTGACCAAAGTAATGCTGCCCAGAAAAAAGACAAATCTATTTTTAGTATAAATAAGCCCCAAATCTTGCATGGGACATCCTTATACTAAAAACGCATTCATGGGTTATCTGAAATTCATATGTAACTTAATCTGTCAACACAAAGGAATTTTCTAGCTCTTCCTCTCCCAAAGCTGTACGGCCATACAAGCATGGATACAGGATTCGTTTGCCTGAGGCACCAGTAGCTACAATGTAAGCAATTCTCTGGGAGCGACACACAGATAACGAACAAACAAAACAACAAAAATAAACAACAGCAGAAACTACCCACTGGCATAAACTCGTAAGTGCAAACAAGATCCATAATTCAAACCTTTGTTGGTGGCTGGTCAGGGATGCAGTTTATCCGTTCCACTTCACTGACCACTGGGCACTCAGCAGAACCCGGAGTGGTACTTGTCCCAGGATCTGGGATGTCCCACAAACAAACATAAAATGACCATCAGACAGACCTAATATCACAGGCATTCAGAATCGTCACAGTTCTCAACGCCTCCAATGGTATGAACTCCGCTACTGATTGGGCTTCACGCCGATGTCCTTGAAATGTACACTTTCACTTTAGAAAGCTTCATTTTTGTTCTAGCTGACTGTATTTACTAAGAACCAAATCCACCTTCTGCAGTCTGGGGGTCAGGAGACTATAGCTTGTGGGCCAAATCAGGTCACAGCCTGATTTTTAAATAAAGTATTGCTGGAACACAGCCACACCCATTTTTTAATGTATCATCTCTATCTGCTTTTGTGCTACCATGGCAAAATTAAGTAGTTTTGGCAGAGACCGTATGGCCTGCAAAATCTAAAGTATTAAGTACCTGCCCCTGAACAGAAACATCTGCAGACTGCTCTGGTCCTTTATTTTCACCCCCAGCGGCCGGTTCATAATAGGTTTGCACACAGGACATGTCCGGTGTATGTGGTTGTCTTGAATGTCACTGCCCTAATCATCATAACCTCAATTCTGGTGGCTCAGTCAATGGGCGTTCATTCCCTCAACATAGAATACTTCTGAGTGGTGACATACTTCTGTAAATATAAAAGCCTCCTATGACAAAAAATGTAAAGGGAGGCCACCAATCTAAAAACTGGCAGTTAGGATCTGCCCAAGCGCCTTGATTCAGATTTAAAACTCAGCCAAATAAAAAAAGACACACTTACTGCATTCTAAAATAAGGAAGTGAGATTTATTTAGGTCACTACAATGTTAATAAGGACATTAAGACAAAACAGTGAGGCTTTCCACTAGCTGTCATTTCTTTTCCAATTCGAAAGTGGTGGATTGTGCCAGTTTCTGCATAAGGATTTTGGTTCCATCTTCGAGATCATCGGATCTTAAGAGTTGAGCAACCTTTGAGATCGTTTGCTCTAACTCCCCACAAAAGTAGAAATTGTCAGGGCTGGGATGGACGTAGGAGGGGCAGAGAAGTCTTCTAGCCACAGACTAACCTTTCATCACTTGGTTCATAGAAGCTGTTCCTAGATGAACCACTCAGCACACTCCAGCCCCTCTTTCAGAGTAAGACAGCTCAACAAACTTTTAATTAAATAACTCTGGTAGTTGTTATTTTTTAAAGAACAGAACTTTGGCCTAAAATATTTTAATTGATTATATACTTACCCAATTGCCTTGCACATAAGGGGTAATTAGTTAATGAGGGTTAATTAATATTGTTAACAAAGTTAGAATTATTCAATGCAATTCAGTAAATTTATTTCAAGAGTCGGCTGTGGAATCCTGCACTGCGTTAACTGGGAAATAAAAGTATCACCTTAGGCCTACAGAGAATACCCAAGTGGCTGCCACAGTTTCAGTCAGGGACTCACCGAGGCACATATCACATCCCCCTCCCCCCACACACACACAAACTCACACACTCACACATACTCACACCAGTGTATAGGAGAGCATCACTTCCCTGCCATTTATGAGGTTACTGCTCTGACAAGGGCAACGAACGCACGGAGGGAGAACACCAGAGTTCCTTGTTACCTTTAGATTCTGAAGAATCCATGGCTGAAAGCACGAACAGAGGAATAGTGATGATAAACACCACAAGCAGAAGAACACTGAGCATAAGCTCCAAACTCGTGAAATATTTCAACTTCTTTCTTGCCATCTACAAAAATAAGGAGAGGGGGGAATTTAAGATTTGAGTTTTATTTAATATACAGCTGGTAATTTTTTAATGGCAAAGCTCAAATCTAAATCTAACATAAATAATATGAGTAACTCACAAACCCTTATGGATGTACCCATCACCTGGATTAAAAATGACCAATTCAGGGGCGCCTGGGTGGCTCAGTTGGTTAAGTGTCTGACTTCAGCTCAGGTCATGATCTCCCAGTTCATGGAGTTTAAGCCCCACATCAGGCTCTGTGCTGACAGCTCTGAGCCTGGAACCTACTTCGGATTCTGTGTCTCCCTCTCTCTCTCTGCCCCTCCCCCACTCATGCTCTGTCTCTCTCTGTCTCAAAAATAAATAAATGTTAAAAAAAATGATCAAATCATGGCCAATCTCATTTTGTCTTTATTTCCAGTTACTTCTCTCCCTAACTCAGGATTATTTTGAAGCAAATCTTACTTAGATGGCTTTTAATCTGAAAATATCTAAGTATTGGGGCACCTGGCTGGCTCAGTTGGTGGCACGTGAGACTCTTGATCTCGGCGTTGTGAGTTTGAGCCCCATGATGGGTGTAGAGATTACTTAAAAATTTTTTCTTTAATATTTAAGCATTACAAATAAATTTCATGAAAGCCAAATAACTTACTGTTGTTATACCAAAAATATTTAAAAATAATTCCTTAATCAGCAAATATCTAGTCAATGTTGAAATTTCCTTCTTTGTGTGATATTTTATAATTTGTTCTACTTTCATCAGGATGCAAGCAAGATTTATATATTGTAACTGGTTTGTGTCTGTTAAACATTTTTTAATCAACAGGTTTGTTCTGTTGATTTCCCCACAATCCGGATTTTGTAGATTGCATCCGTAAACTAACATGTTTCTCTACTCTTATATTTCCTGTAAATTAATGATCAGATTTAGAGTTTTGACCAGATACAGGTTTGATTTTCTGGCAAGAATGGCTCACAGCAGGAGACACACAAAATCTAGCAGATTCTCCTTTTGTCATATTAATAGCCATTGGCGAGCATTTCTTAGATCCATTATTCGATTAGTTGTGACAGCGATACTATAATTCTACCATTCTTTATGTACTGGATAAAATATTACTGTAGAGAGAAATTTCCCCTCATCTATTACTTGGACCATAAAGGTACAGTGCATATAGGAGAGGTAGTATCAACATTTGACTCTATTTCCTGGCTTTCAGAAGGAGTTGTTGCCCTAGCAACCTCCAAAGAGGACCAGTGAGAATATTTGTCCAATATTTTTATGAACTCATGGATTGAAACACATCTATACTAACACATTGATATTATTATCATTAATGCTCATTTTGCCTCATCTTTACCCAGTGGGAGTCTCTTCAAGTCGGTTCCTGGTAGTCTTTAATAGTTTCCTTGTCTCTGTTATGACTGATGACCTAGGCTCATTTTGCACATTTCCTGCCCCCAGTCTCAAATCAAATGTCTCTGAAGAGGCTTTGTTCTTTTCAGTGGGAACAATATTTAGAAACCACAGTTTGGATGAGAGCTGTCGAATTCTACAACTGCATATAACTGATGGGTCATCCTGACCAGGTGGCTATCTCTGAATTCCCAGGGAGAATGGTCAATTTCAAACAAATACAGAAAGAACACATTTACCTATGCCTAAAGTTGTTATAAATCCTCACTAGGGATTAAAATATTTTGCCCAGTTTAAAGAAGATGTTCAGCATTTGGAATCTCTGGGGTTAAGGCCTAGATACCTGATTTAAAAAAAAACAAAAAAAACTCCACAGATAATTCTGATATGCAAGTATGTTTCAGAAACAGTGACCTTATTATAGGCTTATAAACTGTAATAAACACATTTTATTAGGCAAACTATATTAAGAAATGGTGTCCACGAAGTTAAAAACCAGAAGTGGAGCCAATAGCTACTCAAGCCCCTTCGTTTTATGCATAAATAAATGAAGGCACAGTAAGCAAAGCGCCTTGTTCAGAGTCACATGGTCAAGGACTAGAACCAAATTTTCCAGACAGCTTAATGTAGTTCTCTGTGGCTACTGTACCTATCCTGGCAGCTCTTGGTGGGTCCCTCACGAATAGAATATTCTTGAGCTTACCACAACCTCGATCTTCAAAACTCACTTCAACCTATTCCTGTCTCCTTCTTCCAATCCACTCTTGATCTCCATCAGATTTGATTCAAGGTACTGCCTTCCAGACCGTAAAGGACTTGATACCTATCAACTGATGGCCACTATAAGCTGTCTTGGAACTGAGTGTCCCTCTCCTCAATACATCTAACTTCCAGAACTTCCTACCAGAGAACTTCCCGCACAGATGGTACCCTCCCTCTGTGGAGTCTGAGGCAGCAGCTTGTTATCCCCAGTTCAGTGCTTCCTACCAAACAAACTACATGCTGGAGACAACCATGAAGCTGGTCTTGTTGGGGCGCTAAATATGGACAGTATTTTAAGTCGAAGTTTGTGTCTTAAATCCATTATCCTTCATCTTCAGAGGTCAAGCATAAAGTGGGCTTGAAATATCCTCTCACTAATAAGGGAGGACTAGGCAAAGTCATCCTCACTCATTCAACCTTGTCATACCAGGGGAAGATAAAGGGAGACCTGTGCCCTGAGAGCAGCTGAACTGCTCTCGGGATGGATACGGACGCCATCGGTCCAGATATGGAGCCCAGCAACATGGCAAATGTCCTAATAAAACATAAAATACCACCTACCCTATGACCCAGCAGTAGCACTGCTAGGAATTTACCCAAGGGATACAGGAGTACTGATACATAGGGGCACTTGTACCCCAATGTTTATAGCAGCACTTAACAACACCAAAATTATGGAAAGAGCCTAAATGTCCATCAACTGATGAATGGATAAAGAAATTGTGGTTTATATACACAATGGAGTACTATGTGGCAATGACAAAGAATGAAATATGGCCCTTTGTAGCAACGTGGACGGAACTGGAGAGTGTTATGCTAAGTGAAATAAGCCATACAGAGAAAGACAGACACCATATGTGTTCACTCTTATGTGGATCCTGAGAAAATTAACAGGAACCCATGGGGGAGGGGAAGGAAAAAAAAAAAGAGAGAGGTTAGAGTGGGAGAGAGCCAAAGCATAAGAGACTCTTAAAAAATGAGAAAAAACTGAGGGCTGATGGGGGGGGGGGGTGGGAGGGAGGGGAGCCTGGGTGATGGGTATTGAAGAGGACATCTTTTGGGATGAGCACTGGGTGTTGTATGGAAACCAATTTGACAATAAATTTCATATATTTAAAAAATAATAAAAATAATAAAAAATAAATAATAAATAAAAAATAAAATACCACATTCCTAAGAGTGAGTATGTTGACAACGAAACAGGAACTAAAGGAAGGAAGAACTCGCAGCTGTTAAAGCAGGAACCACCGTGACTGGCACTGTCACTGGGTCTCTGAGCAGGTTCCCTTAGACCAGAAACGCACAGACCACGTTTAAGGTTTTTTCCTGACATGGAGCTAAACACCATGTGCATGTTCAGATGAGGATTATGCCTTGCAGGCAGTCCTTTCTAGAAATTTCCCTCGGTGCCTCCATTGTGGGACTTTGTCCCTTGTGAAGGACAATTTTCATTCTGGCTTGAGCTGTGGCACTATCCTCCATCAGTAGCAAGGAACATAACTCCCCGGTCACCCACTCCACGTTCTTCCCAGGGTTACCCCAGATGCTACTGCATTTACCACCTCCTTCTTCTGACCCGCTACTACCATTCTCTTGTTATTCTCTCTTGAACATTAACTAAGTCGTATCTTTTGGCCACTTGTGTAAAATTCCAATGGCATTTTATTAGATAATGTTTGCTGTCTTTGAAAGGGAAAGCTTGACATTTCATGCCATTAGCTGAGCTAAGTTTTGAGAACCACAGCAATATCCTATCTGTTGACCTAAGATAGCAACATCCTACTCAGGATGTTGCATTCTATATTTGCAACAATACTGACACATGAGAATGACCAGGCTAATTTTCTATTTTACCAGTGAAAGAAGGACTGGGGGTCTATGTGTTTAAATGACACACTCCCAAGGCTCAGGACAAGTCCATGGCACAATTAGGGATCCTGACTTCCACCTTAAGGATTGTCCTTATGACCTCACTGCCTCTTAGGTAAAGGGCACACTCTGTCTTTCACATTTTGGGTGAGAATGTACATCTATAGACACAGATACAGCACTGCTTCAAAAGCATGAGAAACTCTGTAGAGCCATACTATAATGCAGAAATGTGTCACTCAACAGACAGTGCAGCTGATGAGTTACAATCAATACATCAAGCAGAATGGAAAAAGAAATTTCCCTGTAAGATCCTACATAGAAGCAGGGAACAAATCCATTGTCACATTGGATGGTGTGATAGAATAATTTCTAAAATGAGTTTCATTAATCTAACTAGTTTCTTGTATCCCCTTAAGTTATAGGAATGAATTGCTCCATGTGCAAGGCCAGCGGTTTTGAGGCTTCATGAGTTTGTAATGGCTCCCGTTACTTACAAGATGAAATGGTATCATCTGTAGTCTAAATCTTTTTTTTAGGTTTATGTATTTATTTTTAGAGAGAGAGAGTAAGTAGGAGACGGGCAGAGAGGGAGGGAAAGAGACAGCATCCCAAGCACTGACAGTGCCTGAACCCAAAAACCATGAGATCCTGACCTGAACCAAAGTCGGATGCTTAACTGACTGAGCCCCCCAGGCGCCCCTATAGTCTAACTCTTAATAATCACTCTAGCTAAGGTTTTGGGGCTTCTATATTCCAGGTATTTTCCAAACATTACTAGTCATCTTTATAATCCTGAAATACAGGTATTATTCATCTCTATTTTATGAGCAATGAAACAGAGGTCAGAAAGGTATAAAACTTATCAGCAGTGATAAACAGTAGAGCTGAAATTCACTCTAAGTCTATACTCCAAAGGCATGCTTCTCTTCATGACTACAGCAAAACCCACACCCTCCCCCAACCCTATCTTCTACACTTACAAGAATCGTGTTTCTTCAGTTCAAACAACATCTCTTCTGGGACTTAAAATTAACCCTCCCTCCCTCTCTTGCTCCCAAGCAATCTATCTGTATCTATACTCATAACTCTGAGGACAATCTGTCTTCCTCTCCTAAGTTTTAAGCTGCTAGAGGCCAGTGAGTGAGAATATCTCACCCCTCCCTGAGTTATCTGTCTCAGCCTGACAGCCAGAGATACTGACTCCCTGGTTCTGTTGACAGGTTGCGGGGGGGTGGGGGGCACTGGTAGAGAGTCCAGGACTGGGCCATTCTCCTGTTGAGAGTTGCCTCTTTTGGGAATCCAGAGCCCTTTCAGTTAGCCTAATGATGCCACCATCATTTTCTCTGTGCTCTATGATGGGGAAAATGTTGGGAAGAATTCCACAGTGCCTCATGGGATGCCCCTGGCAGGTGCTCTAAATGAGTATTTGCTGATTCAGGAGCAAGACTGAGTGAAAACAACACTATAAGATGCTCTATATCACAGGTGCACTTCAGGGACCTCATTCCTCTTTCCTGAGGGATAAGGGAGGGACAAAATGAGAAACCATGTGCCTTCATCCCAGGAATCTTGCCAGTAACCACAGGAATCCAAATGAAAAAAAGAAAAAGAAAGAAATGGATATAAAAAATAATATAAATTGGAATGCAGTTATTTATTTTACAAAAGGATCCAAGTCAAGGTTTCTTTTAATCAACCATTTTTGAAGTATTAAGGAGAGGTAATCATTATCTCTAGGGAGATTTTTTTCAGAATATACAGCCATTCCCTCTCCATATGACCTTTGTAACTATTTTTTCATATGAATAACAGCCTTCATATGAGTTGTAAACATAAAAAAGAAATAGCTGGAAACCATCTCTTTATAAGGAGAACATACATTAGTAAATCCACTTTCTGGAAGATAATGCTCTTCACAGCCCGTTTATTAAGTCCAACCATAGCTGAACACTGGTTATACCCCTCTGCTGCTCTATCCTCCCTACTCTTAGCTCAGGGCCCAGTGATCTCTCTGTGTAGAACTGCCTCCAACTCTACAGACCCCTTTCCTCAGGCTGATTATGAGCTGAGATAGTCTCTGCTCTGTTATACCCAGCACAACAGTCATGTCTGCTTTTCTTTTCCATTTTGTTACAGACTCATTTCATTTGGTACATCTTTATAAGAATATCAGTGGAAGTTTGGAAAGGAAAACAGGTAAAGTCATATGATCCGTCTACCATCTTAAACCTTTCTGGGTAGGTTTTAAAAGTTCCCCAAATGAGTTTGATATTCAGTTCCCTCTACTACTGTTTTAAAATCACGTTGGGAATTTTGAGTTGATCAGTGTATTTAATAATATCATATGACACTATCTTATAGGGTGGGAGGAGGAATGGCAGGTATACATTGAGGACAGTGAAAAATGGGACAAATATTAAGTTGGAGACTGTAAAAACAAAAAACCAAATAACACATTTGGAGGGAGTCTTAGGGGATGGATGGTCCCTTGTGAAATTATCAACCCCATCAAAACACCCCGAGTATGTCAATGTACCCTCTCTACCCCCAGCTCATTTGTGGTCAAGCACGTAAGTTTTCCGAAGGTGTTCTTCCCAAAGGGGTGTCTACTTCCTTAGACACACCCTTTTCTTCTCCTTTTCTTCCTCAAAGTGTGAGCTCCCAGGGCATAAAAATTATGCCTGCTTCTTCCTCTTTATTTCCTTAAGTATCTACTGGTAGAATCTGCATAGTCAATACTTATTGATCAATAATATTTTACTCTCTGGTTGATTACTCTGCTAAATATTTCATTAGTATTTTCCTTCATCTTATCTCCAAGTTCTCCTTCTCAGAACAAAGAACATGCTAAATAGGGCATGAGAATACTGGAGCTTGACTTCCTGCCCTACCATTTCTTGCTGTCATAGTCAAAAGAATTTCCCTAATACTCCTGAGTCTTGGTTTTCTTTGAAATTTTTTTTGATGCTAATTTATTTTTGAAGGAGAGAGAGACAGAGTGTGAGTAGGGGAGGGGCAGAAAGAGAGGGAGACCCGGAATCCAAAGCCAGCTCCAGGCTCTGAGCTGTCAGCACAGAATCCGATGTGGGGCTCAAACCCACAAACCGTGAGATCATGACCTGAGCTGAAGTCGGATGCTTAAGTGACTGAGCCACCCAGGTGCCCCTTGAGTCTTGGTTTTCTTATCTGTAAAAAGTGAAACTAACAATACCTATTGTAATTATTACCTATCATCACTTTCTTATTGTGAAAATCAAATAAAAACACTTCACATTTCAAAGCATTACATGTCATTATGTTATTATTTGCCTTAGAGCAGATAGTGGGTGCTGGGTAAGAAGCAGGATGTTCTTAAGACATACGTTCACTCCACTTTCAGTGAGTGTGGCAGCGCATCTCACTCGGTGTTTCACGAAATGGCAGATGTGTGTTCCTGGCTCCTGTCTTTATGAACCCTTTCTGATCTACCCTCCTAGCTGCTAAGCGCTTTAGAGCCTCACGTGTTGGGTGAATCACTCATTACCTGAGACACAGGTGCACAAAGTCAGGAGGAAACAATGGGAGGCAAAGTGTCAGTCTTGTCTGTTCAAGACCCACTTTCTGTACCCACATCCACAGCTCCTCTCCCACGCTGTCTTGTAAATCATGCTAGCTTCACTCAAAAAGCACAGCCCAGTTCTTCTTCCCTCAGGCCTCAATCTAACGCTCCCAGCTTGGGAATCTGAAACTTACTGTTTCATTCTGCATTGTAGCCTCGTTCTCTACCCAATCAGTGTGTCCCCATGCAAGCTCCACATTCTCCATGGTCCTTCACCCAAGGGTTAAATGACAAGAGGATTCTCTTCCTATACACTGATGAGAAATTGCTCTTTATTGGGGTGACTGGGTGGCTTGGTCGGTTAAGCGTCCGACTTCAGCTCAGGTCATGATTTCATGGTTTGCAAGTTTGGGTCCCGAGTCAGGCTCTGTACTGACAGCACGGAGCCTGGAGCCTACTTTGGATTCTGTGTTTCCCTCTCTCTCTACCCCTCCCTCACTCAAGGTCTGTCTCTCTCTCTCTCTCTCTCTCTCTCTCTCTCAAAACAAAAATAAACATTAAAAAAATAAAAAGAAATTGCTCTTTGTCAATATAATGCCCTCTTACTTTGTGAAAGGAAATGTAGCGGCTGTACCTTTCCCTATGAGGATGAGTTTGGTTTTCTAAACTAAATTACCCAACTCCAATCTTTCTTACCTGTTCTGTCCCCAATACCTCATACTCCCAAAGGCCTTATAAGGTATCCCGTAATATTAATTTTACATATAAAATTCCATAAAAATTAATAACCTTCCATGCCTGATATAATGAAGTTGGCTAGTGAGGTAAAGAGTGATCTCATGTTCACTGGCAAGGACAGGAGTTATCAGAACGCCTATCTGAGTGGTTGTGTCTTCTTCCCTTTGATGGTTGCTAGTAGCTGTGAGATAGGAGATTGCTTATGTTAAGTTTCTCCAATGTTTATAAACGCACTATGTGAGACACTATGAAGTGAAAGGTACCCACACATTGTACCCACAGTCAAACCATAAACACCATATACTTAATGAAGATTTGACAAAAACTATTAAAACCACATACAATCTGGAATTTCCTTTGTACACATTTAGCCCACACATACACTTGCACATCGAGATAAGATCAAGGTTTTTCACTGCGGCTGATACGAAACATATATAACAGCAAAAGACTGAGAATAGTGTAAATATCCATAGACAGGAGTGAGTAAAGTGTTGCAATAAAATAAAAATCATTATTTTTCAAAATTATGATATGGTAGGTTTTTTAATTTTTTTTAATGTTTATTTCTGAGAAAGAGACAGACAGAGAGTGAATGGAGGAGGGCAGAGGGGGAGACACAGAATCTGCAGCAGGCTGAGCTGTTAGCACAGAGCCCAAAGGGGAGCTTGAACTCATGAACCGCGAGATCATGGGGGAGCTTGAACTCATGAACCGCGAGATCATGACTGGAGCCAGTCAGGTGCTTAACTGACTGAGCCACCCAGGTGCCCCTGATATGGTGGTTTTTAAGAAAAGTCCACATATTCTTTGATATTCCTCCCTTCAGACAGGGAGTCAAATCCCCTGTCCCTCACTCTTTGAGAGTAGGCTGGACTCAGTGACTCACTTCTAACAAACAGAATGTGGTGGAAGGAATGGTGTGTGACTCCCAAGGCTAGGTTATAAAAGGCACTACAGCTTCTTCCTTTCTATTTCTCTTGGATCATTTCCTTGCTCTTTTTCTTTGTTCGTTTCTTGGAGAAGCCAGCTTCCACATCATAGTGACACTCAAGGAGGCCTATGAGAAGGTCAAACAACCAGCGAGAAACTGAGGCCATTAGCCAATAGCCAAGGGAGGGCGTCATCTCAGAAGTGGGTTCTCCAGGCCGAGTCAAGCCTTCAAATGACTACAGCCCCTGGCAACATCTTGGCCACAATTTCATGAGACATCTTGACCCAGAACCACCTAGCTAAGCTGCTCCTGCATTTCTAACCCATAGAAACTGTGAAATAAAAAAATAATTCTTGTTTTGAGCTGTGAAATTTGGGAGTAATTTACTATGCAGCAATAGATAATTAATAGGCATGGATAATAAGACTTCTTGAATAATGTATCATTTGCATTTAAAAAATCTTTCTGCCTCTTATCAAAAGTCTTTTTGTGTCATATATTTAAATATGGTTACCTGTTCTATGGAACAATGATAATAATTTTTTTAATATTTGTTTATTTTGAGAGAGAGAGAGAGGAGGGGAGGGACAGAGAGAGAGAGAGAGAGAGAGAGAGAGAGAGAGAATCCCAAGCAGGCTCCACTCTGTCAGTGTAAAGCCTGAAGCAGGTCTCCATTCCATGAGTCATGAGATCATGAACTTAGGTGAAATCAACGGTCGGATACTTAAGCAACTGAGCCACCCAGGCACCCCTAGAACAACAATAATTATTTTCTCCCTGTAGAAGAGAAACATTTCCTTAAACCTTATTGAAAAAAAAACCTTCAGCATCTTCTAGCTGACATTACTTTCTGAATCACAGGGATCTTGATGGTGAAATCTACAATCGAATTTAGGAATGCAACTTAGGAAAACAAAACCGAGACAAATGGCAAAAGGCAAATACAGTAAGAGAGTAATTTAAATTGCTTTTAATTGCTTTTAAAAGAAAAATGTTAAAAAAAAACTGTTATTTGGCAGTCTGTCATCAATCTTTAAATATTTTATTCCACATAACAAAAATTGTGCAATTTGATAACGATAAAAATAACTAATGATGATTGAGTGAATGTGCTAAAAGGTTACATAATTTTTTGCATGAAATCCTCACGACAACTCCAAGTTAATTATTGTGACAGCCCCACTTTCAGATGAGGAAATTAAAATTTCAGCAAGGTCGAATAATTTGCCTGATGTCACACAGCTGATAACAAGCAAAGCCTCAATTTCAACACTGGCCTTTGGACTCCACAGCCAGAATTTTCAACCATTACTCTGTAGTCTAAGTTATAATGCCCCATGTTGTACACCAGCTCAGGCTTTTTGTGAGATTGCAGTTTTATCAGACAGTATCTGGGTCATTAACTAAGTACTCAGGATGTGCACGGTACAAGGCTAAATACTTCCATGCATTATTTCCATCAGTCCTCACAACCACTTTACGAGGAGGGACTGTAATTATCTCCAGGTTACCAATAGTTAACTGAGCTTGATAGAAGTTATGGTGCCCAAGGTCCAGCACTCAGAGCTCAGCTTCAAACCAGGGAGTCTGAATCCAAATGTCATGCAATGCAGGAAACTTCTGTATTTCTGAATAATTAAGGCTGCTAAATTAAGAGGAGGTACATGAGAGATAGCTGTGTCCTTCCCGAGATAATCATGGGGTTGGAAGCTTTATGGAGAGAAAAGGAAACAAAAATTCTGCAACATTTCAGTCCCCACAGCACCTGGGGGATTCAAAAGTGCTTTTGTAAGCATCCATAGAAGTCAATTCACTTTAAGGGTGTGGCCCACAGCACTCTGTTGAGTTCTCCATGAGACTAAGAACAAGCGGCTGATGCACACTTTCCATAATTATTCATCATTGAGTTATCAATGCTATGTCTTTGGGGGAAGGCTAGATCTGATTGCGGTGTATTTATTCACTCCTCAATTATTTATTAAGCTCCCACAATGTGCCAAGCATTCTTCCAGGAGCTGGTTCTACAACAACAAACACAACAGATAAAGTTTCTTGTCCTCATGGGACTTATGCTCTTGTGGTTAGAAAAAGATGCAATAAACAAAACAAGTGCACCTGTCATCTAGGTCAGGCTGTGGTAAGTGCAATGGAGAAGGGGGAAGATAAGGAAGGTGGGGGTGAGGGTTGCACTTTCAATTAGACTGCTCATGGAGGAGCTCACTTGCAAAGACCAAACGATTACTGTACGTAAACTGTGCAGACTCCAACAGTCATTTTTTCCTCTTGAATTAAAATGGCTATATTAGGTGCCTGGGTGGCTTAGTCAGTTAAGCATCTGACTTCGGCTCAGGTCATGATATTATGGCTCATGAGTTTGAGCCCCGCACCTGGCTCTCTGCTCTTAGCAAAGTGCCTGTTTCAGATCCACTGTCTCTCTCTCTCTCTCTCTCTCTCTCTCTCTCTCTCTCTCTCTGTCCCTCCTCTGCTCTCTCTCTCTTTCTCAAAAATAAATAAACATTTCAAAAATAAAATAAAATAAACTGGTTATATGAATAATTGCCAAAGGTCATTTTCCTGGTACTGTTATAACTATTTAGGCAAAGCAGGTAGATTAAACCAGGTAGGAGCCTGAACTATTGAAATAGCTATCAAAAGTAATTCCAGAAAACTGGATAATCTATTGTCATATTTTCTAAATACAGTGTCTGTATTTGCATATGATGATCTAAGCCTTTCTTTTAAAAATCCTTTGATAACACAAGGCAAGAGATTGAGTGGAAAAGAGAGGGTTAGTTTTATAGAGACTGAGAATTTTCAAAGAGGAGCCCAGCCAGTCATGGCTATTCCTCAAAATTTCTGGGCAAAACTTACTGGGTTGGTTCATTGTCTCCCAGCTACTGTCTAACCCCCCCGGGCCTCAGTTTCCCCGTCTGAACCACAAAGGGATCATCTCTAGAAGACAGGTATGGCCTACCATGACCCCAGCACCAGGGTGGGCAAAGGCTTTTCTGCCTCGTCACCTTCTGCAGCTAACTCCTGAACCCACTTTAAATGGAAACTGTCTTCTTCCAAGTCCACCAGCTCACGGGTATTCCACGCTTATGGAGCAGTTTGTAAAGTAACTTTATCAGCTCATCAAAGCTCATTTTACAAGGGAATGGTTGACAATAAAAACATCACTGACATCGCGTGTCTAAGCATGAGTGAAATAGTGATGAGCTGTCTTAAAAGTGGGGTAAAGGACAGAATGTCCTTGCGCATCATGTGGTCACTGATACACGTTGGCCCTGCCCAGCACAACAAACCACAGACCCCTCCCCTTTCACTCCCACCCGGCCCAGCACACGTGCACTCACTGTTCTGCAACATGACATCAGAGCAATAGCCAGTGTGGACAGCGGGAGGTCCCTTTGGCACATGAAGGCCACGGTCCGGACCCCATATCAGGGACCACTGGTAGCCTTTTCTAGTGAGCCCATGCGACTGATCTTGGCCTCCTTCTCTTTCCCCAACAGAAACTCTTCCTTCCCACCTCAGTAACCAGGAAATGCCCACATGGGTCTAGCACCAGTGAGGACCCAGCTTTCTTCAGGCTTTACCAGAGAGAGACCATCAGCAACAAGTTGCTGCCTTCCCCTTCCCTCAGCACTTCGTTCTGTTTCACACAAGGCTGCCAGTGCAGGCCCTGTGTCTTCCCCTCCGTGCCCTCCTCTCTGACTCCACAGGAAGTCTCTCACACTCCCCACAGCCCCTCGCACGCCAACGCCTGCCCACGCCCCTGTAATTCACATACTACCTGGACTCTTCCCTAGAATAATTCTTTATTCCATCACTGAGGCACCCAACTCATGGAGGTAGCAATAGATTTCTCAATTTCCTGACCACAATGGACTCTCCAATTACCACCGCTCAACCACAACTCAGCATCCTTCCAGAAGGAATGTCCTGACGGATTCTATTCTAACCCCTCTGCCTCCCTTCCCGCACCTCACCTCCTGAATCAGGAAGAACTGCTACCTCGAGTATTTGTTCTTTCATCACCCTCCCCTAAATGCACACACACAACACACACGTGCACAAAGGCTTAGCTACAGTAGGGCTTGTAGACCCAGCCTTGGTCCAGAAGAAGGCACACACATGCACGCAAGCACACACACACACACACACACACACACAGCAAGAAAAAAAATTAAATGAGTTGAACCTTGTTTTCAGTGTGTGTTTGTGTAATTATGTTTGCTGTGTAGTTCTGTGTTTCATCAGTGGCAAGGACGGTCTGACTAAAGGAGATCAGCACCAGTCCACACACACTTGCACACACACATCTAGAGCCATAAATAAACACACCATTCACAAACATACCTCATCACTTCCTACCACTGTCGCCACTCCCCCGAAGGACGGCCTAGTAAGAGAAACAGGGAGCACAGTCCACAGAGTGCAGTCACAGCCCTGCTGAGCGGTTACCGTGTCCACGCCAATGGGTTTCAAATGCAGATGACTGCCCAGCTTTCATTCTCAAGATCAGACTTGCTAGTTAATTAGTAATCATGGTCTTCCTCCGAGAACATCCCTAAGAACCTGAAGGAAGACGTGACCGCCCTGACCCTCTCTGACCCCTCCAGGTGCCGAATGTACATTCAGAGGTGAGCACGTTCAGGCGCCTCGCGAGGGAACACAGACCGACACAACCAGTAGATGATAAAAAGCAAAACAGAAACCATCTCAGTGTCCCATTGACATTTACTAACACAACCTTCTGATCTGTGATTTGAAGGAAATAATTTTGAAAATGTTTTTAGAATGGTCTTCTCTGGTCTCCAGAAGAGTTGTCCGCAAGCATTTTTATGCTATGGAGATCCTTTGACAGTCTGGTGCCTCCGGGAACCTCTCTTAAAATTACATTCTTATTTTTTTATTTTTTAAAAATGTTTATTTATGTATTTTGAAGGGGGGAGGGGAAGAGAGAGAGGGAGAGAGAGGATCCCAAGCAGGCTCCACGCTGTCAGTGCAGAGCCTGACTCGAGGCTCGATCCCACGACCCCGGGATTGTGACTTTAGCTGAAATCAAGTTGGATGCTTAACCAATTAAGGCACTCAGGCGTCCCTAAAATTATATTTTCAAAAGCATGAGACAAAATACATGAGGATACAAAGAAAACAGATTTGATTGAATTAGTTACTAAAATTTTTTTTTTAATTTTTAATGTTTATTTTTGAGAGACACAGAGAGAGAGAGAGAGAAAGAGCAGGGGAAGGGCAGAGAGAGAGAGGGAGACACAGAATCTGAAGCAGGCTCCAGGCTGTCAGCACAGAGCCCGATGCGGGGCTCAAACTCACAAACCATGAGATCATGACCTGAGACGAAGTCAGACACTCAACAGACTGAGCCACCCAGACACCCCGAGGATTTTTTTTAATTGCAATATAACAATGCATGTGTTTCTTTAATGATATATTAGCTAACAAATCTAGTAAGAGGACTAACAGTGATAAGTATAAGTAGTATCTTGAGATTATCTTCAAAATATGATACAAAAGTAACTACAGCTTCTCTTGGAACCAAATTCTTAGGTACCTCTAACACTACTCATGTTTGTGACCTCACTTTATACTTAAAAGACAAATTTTAGCTGGATTTTAGCAAAGAAAAAAATACATAAATATTGCCCCTTCTAAGTTCACTTGCTTTCTGAATTACATCCATGAATTATATCTGAATTATATCCATGAATCCCAGGATTTTAGAGCGCTGCTCTAAAATTTCCTGGCAGATCCCCCCTCAAATGTGCCCCTCCAAGTGTGACCCATAAGCCTGTTTTTGCCAGTCCCCGAGGAAATAAGTACTAAAATTAGAAGGCTTTGCTGCAATATGACAGAATAATTTTATGTTCTTTGACCCTAATAATTAAAAAATGGAGTGGGTGTTTGTGTATGCCTTGTTTTTCATTTCCTTTCTCTTGTAAGTCATTTGTATCTTAAGTTTACAAAAATCTCAGTCTGTGACATGGTGGAAATAAAAAAAAAATTCTTTTAAGCATAGAGAGTGTAAAAAACCCCACCCAACTGTTATTCCTAGATTCCTAGACAATTAATTGCTTTCATGGACCAGTGAAAATTCAGAAAAATTTGGGCCATTAGACCTAAATCTACAAATTGTGCCTATCACCTGGAAAAGCTAAAGTCATGATTTATTATCATTGCCATTTTATAGGGGACATAGACTACTAAAATGGAATCAATTTATCTTTTTGAACAGTTTACTTACTTGTCCTTATTTTTTTCATCACTGACCACCAGTGAAATGTCAGAAGCCAACGAAGCCTGAAGACCAGATTTTGGGAAACACACACCTACCATATTCCTTTGGCATCACCGAGTCAGAGAATTTAGAGCTAAAAGAGGAAGGGAAGGGAAACTAAGGAGCAAGGAGGCCTGCGGGGCACCAAGGCCTTCTGTCTACATTATGTGGCCGAGATTCACAACGGCCCTGCAGCAGCAAGGGCCTGAAGTGCCATCTGAATGCTTGTCTGCTCAGCGTTAGGGACCAGGTGGGTTGGGGCATCTGGTGTTATGTCTAAGGAACACCAGCTACCGTCCCCGCATTATACAGATGAAGAACCTGGGGCCCAGGAACTTTGTGAGGTTTGCATAAGCATAGTGACAGAAGGTCCAGATACGACATCAGGCAAACCTGAATTCCAAGCCCAGGTCTGCTTACTGGCTGAGGACGCACAGCCGCACAGGCCTCAATGTCCTCAACCTACAGGAAGCCGGAAACGGTCCTATTCAGTCACATTAGAAGGAGATAGAGAGACAAATGCTGTAATACAAGTAGAAGACTCGGTGTTACCTAATAGCTACTCACTAAGCCAGTCACATTTATTAAGATTATTTTGCATCTTCACAGCCATGACTGGAGCCCAGACCCTGCACTCCCAACCCAAGGCAACCTTCAACTATGCCAATACCTCCTTTGCTCCCAAATCAGGTTTCTGAATGCCGTAGGTACTCACTGATGTTTAAAAAAGAAAACTCATCAAGCACCTACTTGGCACAAGGCCCTGTACTACATACTGACATCTATGTCGTTGCCTGACTGCAACAGTTTAAAAGTTTAGCCCCGGGGCACCTGGGTGGCTCAACGGGTTAAGTGTCCGACTTCAGCTCAGGTCTTGACCTCATAGGCCATGAGCGTGAGCCCCACATCGGGCTCTGCGCTGACAGTGCAGAGCCCCCCTGGGATTCTCTGTCTCCCTCTCTCTGTCCCTCCCCCACTCATGTGCATGTGTGTGTGCACACTCTCTCTCTCCCTCAAAATAAATAAACTATAAAAAATCAAAAATAAAAGTTTAGCCCCTGGATGAGAACAAAAGAGATGATTCAGGCCAGGCTGAGGTACGAGGACCATGGTGCATAGAGGCGTTTGCTGCCCTAGCGACACAGCCTTACCTGGCCTGAGGATGTCAGGAAAACACATCTATTCAGGAGCCATGGAGGACGTGCAGATACAGGGACCATAACGTGATGCCAAAACCTCCTCCCCCCCCCCATTCCCTAGACAGAACCCTTATTTAGACTTTCATCACCTCCTGTCCTTGCTTCCACCCCTGAAAACACAACACCGACCACTTCCAAAACACAGGTCAATTCGACAGATAGGTGTATGTGTGCTATAAACAAGACACTATCAGAATAGCAGCAACACGCGTGCTTCCTGGATCCTACGCATTATGTTAAAGGGTTCACATGCATGGTTTTTATTTCCTCCTCTTCACTACCCTCTGAAGGAGCAACCGTCATCCCAGTTTCACAGACCAGAAACCTGAGACACACAGAGAGCAACTTGCCCTAACTTATGTAACCAGCAAGAGGTGAATCCGCAATGCAAACCCAGGCGGTCCGCTCCAACCAGCACTAGCACGTGAATGTGAGCGGTGTTCCCGTAACCTCATGGCCAGGAGAATGTAAGAAGTCAAGTGGCTACTGTACAAAAGACAAGACAGCACTGACTAAGTACACCATTGGGAGAGACGAGAAAGAAAGCAGAGGCATGGACAGATGGGAGCGCACAGGGAAGAAGGAAAGACATTTTGAGCCGAGGGATTGGCATACGCGAGGCTCAGAGGTTAGGAGGAACAGGACTTGTTTTAGAAACCGCAGCAAAAAGATACGGCCAGCAAAGACGGTTGCGGGAGAGTCAGGGACACTAATGGCAAAACACATTGGAGTTGCACTGTGGAGATTCTAGCCTTGAGCCACAGGGAACCATCACAGATAGGAAACTGCCCAGAGCGGTCAGAGCATGAAATAGATTTCTGAGCTCTCTGCCCAGGCCTCAAAATGCTGAAGTATCTGTCCCTTTAAATCTTTGGTCAGAATATTTAGTCCCCCCACACCTCCAAACAGACAAGTTTGCATCAGCAGTGAACTCTGGAAGCTGCACAAGCTGCCTGTCCATTGGCGTGACACAGAAATGGGCAACTCTACCGCCCAGAGATCTAAAGATCAGGAGAGCCGTCAACCACCTGGCCAGTACTGATGAGAACACCTGTCTCTCCCTGTGCTGACCTTCCTGAAACGACACTTGCTTCTGGCTTCTCTCCTAAACCCTAAAATAGTCGGAATCTGTTCCCCAGGATAGATTGCAAACGCCTCTTTCTCCTTAAGGTCACTTGTTCATTCTCGATTCTACCATTCCGATATTTTTTTCAGCATTCACCAATCAGCCTGGCTCACGGCTCTTTCTGCATATGTGGTACAACCTGAAATATCCTTGTCCCCTGTTTTCCTGCTCTTTCCTGTAAACTCTGCTCTTATTGCAAAGCCAAGTTTAAACTCACTTCCCACAAAATTTCTCTAAACACTCAATGCATGTTGATGTATGTTTCCCCTTTTCTGAACTACTCAAGTAACAGTACGTTCAAGAGTATATGGCTCCATGGGGCGCCTGGGTGGCTCAGTCGGTTAAGCATCCCACTTCGGCTCAGGTCATGACCTCGTGGTTTGTGAGTTCGAGCCTGCATCGGGCTTTGTACTGACAGCTCAGAGCCTGGAGCCTGCTTCGCATTCTGTGTCTCCTTCTCTCTCTGCCCCTCTGATGCTCATGCTCTGTCTCTCTCAATCTCTCAAAAATACGTAAACATTAAAAAATTAAAGAAAATGCCTCCTTTAAAAAAAAAGTATATGGATCTATTTTATAGACGTGCATACCCCTAAGAGCTCTGAAGAGTGCTAGCCGCTCATCAAGCCCCTACTGGCTGAGTTCCCTCAAAGGCTCCATCAGAGCCAGCCCCTGGTAGGGATGGAGCTAAGAAGAGACAGCTGAGCACCGGTAGTGTGTGTCTCCACCTTCCTAGCACTGAACTTGTTATCAGATTCTCCCTTCCTGGAAGAAAATCCCATAGAAAACAAGATATGCATCTGCTTGTAGTTTGCCAGCAATAAACTGGGTGGGTAAGATATCCCTGATAGCTCGTTAATCTGAAACAGTTGCATGCAGTGTTTGACTAGAGATAAGTCATCTCTTGGGGAGTGTTTCCATGTGAAATCTTCAGATGGTGGTTTAGTGGTTCCCCCCATCTGGCGTCCTGGAAAGAGCATAGTGTTTGGAATCAAACTAGCCTGGGCTTGGCTATCAGAGTCTCTACTTACTTGCTATACTCATTTAAGTCCTCTGAAGCCTAGTTACCTAATTCTCTGTAAATTAGAGGGGACAATATGCATCACATGGTATTATTTTGAGCCTAAGCTGAGATAGTCAGCACCTGACATTCAGTGTCAGTTTTCCAGTCTCTCCCTAACTGATCTTTTCTGAAAATAAAGTCAAAGAAAATCCAACATGCAGTGGCATTAGCTTCAATTCTGTTTAGAATTCTTCCTCCTCAGGGCACCTGGGTGGCCTGTCAGTTGAGCTTTGGACTCTTGATTTCGGCTCAGGTCATGATCCCGGGGTCGTGGGATCCCCTGCATTGGGCTCCTGGCTGAGCGTGGAACCTGCTTAGGATTCTCTCTCTCCCTGTCTCTCTCTCTCGCTCTCTCTCTCTCTCTCTCTCTCTCTCTCTCTCACACACACACACACACACACACACACACACTCCCCGCCCTCTCTCTGTGCCCCTCCCCCCCTTAAAAAAACAAGAAACAAAATCCTCTTCCTCCAGTCCACCAGCCACCAGGAAGAACCCCACGGGAGGGTTGGGCTGGAAGAGGTGGGCTCTTCCCTCCATGGACCACTGGCTCCCACACATTCCCAGGGCCCAGGAGGGTGGAGGAAAGCCAGGCCTAGCCCAGAACTTTGTTCTACAGGACCACTGCCCCCCCTGCACACACACGCACACACACGCACACACTAGGGCACTCACACTCACAAGCACATGCCATCCACACCCTTCCTGTCACAAGTCGTCTCTCATGGTCACTACAGCCCACAAGCTTTAAGTTGTACCTCTTTTGTTGTATTGTCCTTGGTCTTCCTTCTTTTGTTCCAAGTATAAGCTCTTCACAGCAGAGGCTACCCGGGGGGTGGGAAAACTCCTGGTTGGAGTAGGAGTGATTTCTCTGCTCAGAAGTGTTCAGAGGAAAGGTGGGGGAGGTACAAGTGACCAGTGCTGAGCATTACAGCATTTCCTTCCCTTGGGAAATACCTATTAGTCAGCAGTTTGACACACGTGTGCACGCAGGTGTGGGTCCAAGGAGGGCGTTGTTAGGAATAATACGTGACCTATTATTCACGTGTGAGTCGTAAAGCGTCGATTTACATCACGTCGAGTAGTTCTCAGGGCACTTTAAACTGCATTATTTCTTTCATCACAACAAGCCCATGTGATAGGGCAGGTATTTTAATCCCCATGGAAAAAATGAGGAAACAGACACGAAGAAAAATGACTCGGTAAAGGTCACTCAAAGAATGGCACAGTCAAACTTGCAGTAATTTCATTTCAATACAGGAGTCCAGGGGCACCTGGGTGGCTCAGTCGGTTAAGTGTCTGACTTCGGCTCAGGTCATGATCTCACAGTTCGTGAGTTCGAGCCCCGTATCGGGCTCTGTGCTGGCAGCTCACAGCCTGGAGCCTGCTTCGGATTCTGTGTCTCCCTCTGTCTCTGCCCCTCCCATCTATCTCTTTCTCTCTCAAAAATAATATAAAATAAAATAAATAAAATAATAAATAAACAATACAGGAGTCTGACGTTCACAGGCTCTGAAGTCGGTAAATACTTCAGCAAATACCGAAATTTCTTTTTCAGACTAAATATATATTCGTTCATTCAACCCATTCCAAGTTTATTCTCAACCACATCTCCCAAAGGGGAACATCTCGGATCCTATCAGTTATCAAATTCTACCATCCATACCTTACAGATGGCCACTTCTCCTTAAGCCCAAATACTGTACTAGAGATTCCCATGGTCTCCACCACGGCCCCCCTGCCCCAGGCCCAGAGAACACCTGCCCACACCGGCAAGGGAGCCCAAGCATCACCCCGACCCCCCGGTCACAGCACTGGACAGCTGACCCAACCTGGTCCAGTGGAGTCCCTCTCTCCGAAATTAGGGTTTTAGACACAGAGTCTGAATCATGTTGCACTGGGCGCTAAGTCGGTGGGGCCGTGTCATGTTATCAAGAGAGAAATGAAAGCTTCACTGAAAACACTTGTTTACCCAGAAGGGGATGGAATAACATGAAGAAAGTGGCAGAAATAAGAGACCACTCAAATCCAAAGAAGGAACGGCAGAGACTCGGTGCCGCAATTTTTCCTATTTCTGTGAAAGCCAAGGTACAACTGAATCTCACCTGATGCTCCCGCTTCTTCGCCAAAATGTCAGCTCGGCTCTTACCACCATCACCTCTTCTACTACCAACCACCACCACCACCACCGTCGTCGTCGTCCTTTCTTCCAAAAGGTTTCTGGGCGTTTCCTTGCCTGGCAACCACACAGCCTGCGTTGGGCCTGCTGTGACAGGCTCTTACTTTCTCCCTTTGTTCCGTGTAAATATCTGCACCAAAAATCCCGACCCACTCCAGTCAAAACATACCCTGCTACTATCCGTGTGGTTCTGGCTTTTACAACCACTTGTAATAATCACCTTGAAATCTCCACAAAGTCTCTGAATTGTTTGGCATCCCCATAGAGGGGTATTTTTAGATCAGGACACATGCAACCTAGGCTGATGTGGTGATGTGCTGAGAGGTACATAACATGCTTTTCTCGGACATTCCATTTTAGTACAGGAGCACTGGAGAAGAGTAAATAATTTGGATCAGTATTTTGAATTATGAAAAAAGTGACAGGATAAAGTAATAGCATGCAAATTTGCATGATATTTTTTGACACAAAATACTCAGGTCTACAGAAATGTCCCCCTGTGATGAGATCCTAGTAAGTATGCCTCCCCCTTGGCCCTCGCCCCAAGGGAAAACGGGTGAAAAGAAAGCCACGGGAAATGTCTTAAAGGCACTGACAATGTCTTAGAGCTGTGCACAGGCTCTCTCTGTCACTGCTGCCCTCTCTCTGGCTCAGCCTCTATCTCCACATGCTTCCCTCTCTGTTCTGCTCTCCGGGAAGCAACATGCCCACAACGTCCCCCATCTCTGCTAGGTGCCAGTGCCGAACAATATTCTCCTACTTTGTTGTGTTACAGAGCAACAGAACTGGGCTCATTCTCATTTAATGCCCTACAGCTCTATCAGCTTTTACTTAAAACCCCCTCTTCCTTAATTCATTTTAGTATGCAAAAGTGAAGTTGAAGATGGGCCCAGAGACCCCTCTAAAGGAGTGCCTTCCCCAGGTCCCTGCTGACGAAAGTCATCTTATATATGTCCTGAATCACCAGATCCCATGGTGGTACCAGCTTCCGAGCATGAGCACATAACCCAAAGACAGCTAATCCTTATTTCAACCGGCCTCTTGTGAAGTGGCTTGCTTTGTGATCACAAGACAACTTAGATTCCCTTTCTTGAGTATGAGGCAGAGAGAGGATTTGCAGCAGAATCAATTAGTAGTAGGAGCAAAATGTAAAGACAGAGATTCAGAAATAAGAGCTATAGTGAGACCATCTTGAACCTTCTCTCCCCATACCAGTGCCACTCTGCCCACATCCTCTTGACAACTATGAGCAGACAAAGTAGGTTTTAAAATGCAGGAAGTAGAGACATCCTTCCTTTTGCTTCCTCTCTTGAACTTCCTGTTTTCTGCCTCTTCATGACTAGGGCACCCAGACAGAGGCAGGGTGACCTTCCCTCCCTTCCGTGCCTAGATGGGCAAAGAGATTCCCAGGGCCCTTCCTGCAGGCAGCTTATTGGCTAATCGTGGCACTCATCTTCCAGGAAAGTTGTCTCAACCACTATGACTTAAAACCATAAAGAGACTACCTTTCTCACAGAATGAGAAGCCTGGAGCAGAGTAGTTGCTGGTGTGGTTCCAAGTACTCAAAAAATTCAGGGTGACAGCTTTGCGATTCTCTTGGCTTTTCCCTCATTGTTGGAACACTGACCATAACATTCAAATGCTGGCACAGAAAGAAGAAAAGGCAACAGAAGTTTTCTAAAATATCCCACCCAATCACTTCTTCATGAGTCCCAAATGCCACTCCTATCTACAAGAAAGGGGGGAAGTGTCATTTACTTTTAGTTAGGAATATTGACATACCCCGTAACACAGGGGCCCTGCTGGTAATGAAAAGCGTAGGTAATCAGCAATATCTACCATGAACACGGTGGCAAATTGAGTATGTGGACCCTGCCTAAGTCAACTCTGTGCTCCAGTCCAATCTGCACCACACAGCTCTGCCTTGGGAGCCTTCGGGTGCTGGTCTAGCTTTTAATAAGATAATACACACCCTCCATCCCATTTCACTGCTGTTCTCATGGAATAGGAGTGACTGGCAGAGCTGGGTTTGGGAATTCCTGGGGTTCTTTCTTAGCTATGTGCCATCTACAAGCATCAGCACCTGTCTTCAATTTCTAACAACAGTCTGAATCTCATCTATGGTGGAGCAGTCAAGATAGTGGCAATTCTTGGTGCTAAGACAACCTGGGTTCTGAATAGAGTTCCAGTGCCTGAGCCATGTTCCAGACTCTGAGGTGTGGCGACTGCTGGTGTTCTAGGAAATCCCTTCTGCCCTTTTATCCCAGGGGTTCTCAAATGTGAGTGTGCATCAGGATCAGGTGAGCATCTAGTTAAATCACAGATTTCTGGGTTCTACCTTCGAGATTTGGGTTCAGTGGTTCTAAGTAAGGCCCAAAGATTTGCATTCCCAACAAGTTCTCTGCTGATGCCGATCTCCCTGGCCTGGTATAACTCATAGGACACTCACATCACTGGAGATCACCGGAATGAATCTTGACTTCTTGCGGCTAAAAGAAACTGCTTGATACACCCTTTGGATAGACAGAAGTGCATAAGACCAGATGGGGAACAAGGTCTAATGACAAACACCATGTCGCTCAGAACCCTGCCTGCACTCTGGTGGCTCCAGTTGTCACCGGGTCAAGTTCCACCACCTGATTTTTTCTTCCCTTAGGATGAGTGCTCTCCTGAATGGCTCCACACCAGATTGTGAGAGACTTTCAGCCTTTAATCTTCAGTGCAGGAAACATGTTTGAATTCCTTCAGTGAATTCATCTACATTCAAGTAAGGCCTACATACTATATTCATAAGAAAGCACAACTGATCACATCACTGCCCTGGGCTTAAAGCGAATGGCCAAATAAATGAGCAAAAATCATGTGTCATGTACCATGAGGAGCAAAGAATGAACAATATATAATCCCTGCTTTTGAATAACTCCGTGTAATTGGGGACACACACTTGTAAACCAACACATAGTTTAATAAATATGGTAAGTGATATAATAATGCTGTGGACAGAGTGGTGGTATGGAAGCAAAGACGATATAGGAAGTCAATAGGAGGGAATCAAGGACAGCCTCAGCCCAGCTCTACTCGAAATTCTGAGGAATTTCATTTATGCTTATACGTTGCTAATAGCACTGTTAACCTCCTGGGCAGAAGGACATTTTCTTTCAGTGATCTTAACTGAGCCTATAGAGATTTCCCCCACCCCCTTCCCTCCCAGAATAGTGGTTTCCTGAGATATGAACCCACCAGGCTCAACTGTCCTATCTTTCTTTAGAATGAGATGATAGTTCATCCCTCCCTCTTCCTTTCCCTCTACCCTTCACAAGGCACTTCACAAGGGTTCAGCAGCCATCCCCCAAAATAAACCCATTCAAATAGGGCTCAGGTTGGAAAGAATGTTACGAGGCACTTTACTCAAATAAGGATAGCCATTGCTCCCTGCTCTACAGATTGGTAGCTGGACTTAGTGGAAAGAACACCAAACATGAAGTCAGAATATCTAGACTTGGAGACCCAGCTCCTCACTTAGCACTTTAGTTATCCTGGCAGATATAGTGAATTTAACCTTCCTGAAACTCCACTTGGTTTGTCAATAAAATGGAGGTAGTGGGGTGCCTGGGTGGCTCAGTCAGTTAAGCGTCCAATTCTTGATTTCAGCTCAGGTCATGATCTCAGGATTGTGAGATCAACCCCCATGTCGGGCTCCACACTGGGTGTGAAGCCTGCTTAAGATTCTCTCTCCCTCTCTCTCTGCCCCTCTCCCCACTTGCACTCTCTCTCCCTCAAAAATAGAATAGAATAGAATAGAATAGAATAGAATAGAATAGAATAGAATGGAAGTGGCATTATGGTCTTCACAGGGTAACTGTGAGCTTATACTCATCCTGCTATAAAATAGTGAGTAGAGTCGACCATTTCAATTCTGTAAAATATGGGACCACGTTTTTGCAATATGAAATGCCTGGGCTGAGCTGGCACAGTAAGCAAGCCAGGACTCCCAGGCCTCACAGTGGTCTGTCACCCCCTCGTGGTGGGAGCTGTTAAATCATGAATAATATATATTCCTTGCTTTTGGATTCTGGATCTCAAGAAGGATTCTGGATCTCAAGCTGATTTGAACTTCTGGGAAAATGGCAGTGATTGGAGGACTCTTCTGGTTTGTTGGCACCCATTTCTTTGTCCAATTATCTGGAGACATTGGAGACATGGAGACTCGTCCTCAGCCTCCATACTTCCTGAAAGTAGGTTATCATTTGACCAACATCTCCCCATCATCCTCCACCCCTGGCAACCACCAATCTACTCTCTGCTTCTATAAATTCAACGCTTTTTATAAGAGTGAGGTATATAAGTGAGATCACGCAGTGTTTTTCTTGCTTTCACTCAACATAATTTTCTCCAGTTTCATCCATGTTGTTGCAAATGGTAGGATCCCCATTTTTAAGGCGGATAATACTCCATAATATGCATATGCCACAATTTCCTTATCCATCCGTCCACTGACGGACACTTAGGTTGTTTCCATTTCTCAGCTATTGGAAACAATGATGCAATGGACATGGCAGCACAGATACCTCTTCAAGGTACCGACTTCATTTCCTCGGTGATGTATTCAGAAGAGTGATTGCTAGGCAGTATAGTGGTCCTATAACTAACATTTACTGATCAAACATCCTATGCCAAGCATGATGTATGTGTCACTTCAGGCAATCCTCTCAACCCTCTGAGGCAGGTGTTATTTTGATTGTCATCTCCGTTTCATATGAGATAAACACAGAAGATTCCATCACTTGCCAAGGTCACACAGAGGGTAAATGGCAGAGCCAGTCCTCAACCTTAGGGAGGCTGGTTCCACAGGCGCCTGGTTCCACAGTTTCAGCACAGAGCACCCCTCCTCAAGGGTGCTTTATGCAACTGTGAGCCCACTCACAGGAGCAGTCTTCCCAGAGTGAGGCTGTGAAAAGTTAGCAAAAAGGGACAATGAGGCACAAGGCTCGGAGCACACAGTAGAGCAGAAGTGGAAAGGGTCCACCTCTTAGAGGAAATGTTACAATATGACAGGTTGCAAACCAACCATTCAACTTCTCCTTTCCTTTCCCCATCACCCACTCCACAACATGGGGGAGTGACTGGATGAGGCAAGAAGGACAATAATAAAAGAACTGGAAAAGTTATATTTGTAAGAGTGAAGAAGAAGCACCAGATCAGGCAGAAGTGTTATAAAACAACATCCAGTCTCTAAGTGATCAGTTCTCCAAATCTTCATTGAGTAACTAGCCTGAACTTTTACAGAGCTTGCAGAAGCAATCATAAAATCAGTTCATATTCCTTTAGAGATCAAGGACAATTAGCAATGCCAGAAGGCCCAAGCACACCAAATATGTGGAAATGTTTAAAAGGGGATTGGGGCACCTGGGTGGCTCAGTCGGTTGGTTAAGCATCTGACTTCAGCCCAGGTCATGATCCTGCGCTTTGTGGGTTCAAGCCCCGCGTCAGGCTCTGTGCTGACAGCTCGGAGCCTGGAGCCTGCTTCGGATTCTGTGTCTCCCTCTCTCTCTGCCCCTCCCCTGCTTGCACTCTGTCTCCATGTCTCCCCAAAATAAATAAACATTAAAAAAATTTTTAAAGGGGAGAAAGCTACAACGTCAGAAATTACAGCCAACTATGTTAGGTATATGTTAGAATATAATGCCTGGGAATGTTAAAACTAGATTAACAATCCACAGGGATGTTAAAGACTAATAAATGCTTAATTTGTGGACACTTCATTCATTCAAAAAATATGTACTGGGTCCTTGCTACGTGTCTTCGTGAAGCTTGTAGTTTTAGAGGGCAATAAATAACTGAGTATATGCAGGAATATAGAATAGAGTAACGATGATAACAAGCATTCAAGATGTGGCTAAGTAATGCCACTTCTAAGATGATCAAGGAAGCCCCTCTGATGAGGTGACTTCTGAGAAGAAACTGAGACACCTGAGTAAGTAGAGGAAAACCAATTCAGGCAATGGAAAGTTCAAGTGTGCAGCGTGCATGGTGAGTGGGAGCATGCATGGTGAGTTCACAGACCATGAAAGAGGCCCACATGGCTGGAGTGGAGCAAAAGGGGAAGCAAGTACCCCCAAATAACATCCAAGAAGGGACAGAGGCCCTGATTAGATATCAGGGGTATACAGGTATACAGCAGGACCCACGGGACACTGTAAGGACTTTGCTTTTATGGTGAGGGATATCAGAGATCCCGAAAGGCCTGGACAGAGCAATGACATGATCTTATATTTATAACAGGATCACTATCGTTGCTTTGTGGAAAACGGGGTAAAGGAGTGGGGACAAAGACAGTGCAAGCTGTTAAAAGGCTTCTGCAATAATCCAGGCCAGATCACCCCCGACCCTCTCCCTTCATGGCAGCTGCTGGCCTTGTTCATGGAAATGGTGCTGTTGCCAGCCCAGGGTTTAGAATGAGGATGATGCTTGAACGAAATCTTTGGCATTGATAGCCACAACTCCTGTGCGGATGCCTGGGGAGGAACCGTGCATTCGTCCACATTAAAAACAGAGTCTATGGTAAGAGCCCTTCCTCCGAGATGATAGAAGAAGGCATGCAAATGGAAAGAGGCACCGTTTCAAACCTTAGTTCATCAAGAAGATACGATTTGCCTGCTGCCAGTCCCCTTCAAACCCATAAGCAAATCCCACTCCCTTCTCCTACCATGCAGGTCCAGATGGGCATGCAAAACTGGACTTGGGAAACCGAGACCCTGTCTTGTTTGCATCCCTGATGCTATGCTAGGGCCCTCTGGGAGGGCTGCTGTACAGACACACCTAGGTTTATTAAAAGCTTCTGCATCACCCAAGAGAAAGAACCATCCTCCTTCTACTCTTACAATGAGCTCTTGTGTGTATCCAAGAGATATTCTAAAGCAACAATATCCCTCTAAGTTTGCTGTCCGAATTTTTTGTGCACTCTCTTGGGCATCGATCTAGGCCAAAAGCCTGATGCTTTGTGAAGGAGAAGTCCTGGCTTGTAATGTACACCGACCCTTCTCTGCTAGGGGGTATGTGAAACTTAGATTAACCAAGTAAGAAGAGACATTATGTTGGCTCTGACTCCTGTCATAACTGTGTCCTATGAAGTCAAGAGTGCATTTCTATTCCTTTCAATCCTGGAATTTACAGTGGGGGTCCTGGCCAATGCCTTCATTTTCCTGGTGAATTTTTGTGATGTGGTGAGGAAGCAGCCACTGAGCAACTGTGATCTTATTCTTCTGAGTCTCAGCCTCACCCGGCCTTTCCTGCACGGGCTGCTGTTTCTGGATGCCATCCAGCTTACATACTTCCAGAGGATGAAAGATCCGCTGAGCCTCAGCTACCAGACCATCATCATGCTCTGGATGATCACAAACCAAGTTGGGCTCTGGCTCACCACCTGCCTCAGTCTTCTCTACTGCTCCAAGATTGCCCGTTTCTCTCACACCCTCCTGCACTGTGTGGCAAGCTGGGTCTCCCGGAAGGTCCCCCAGATGCTCCTGGGTGCAACGCTTTTCTCTTGTATCTGCACCGCCATCTGTTTGGGGGACTTTTTTAGTAGATCTGGCTTCACATTCACAACTATGCTATTCGTGAATAATACAGAATTCAATTTGCAAATTGCAAAACTCAGTTTCTATCACTCCTTCATCTTCTGCACACTGGTGTCCATCCTGTCGTTGCTATTTTTTCTGGTTTCTTCTGGGGTGCTGATTGTCTCCCTGGGGAGGCACATGAGGACAATGAGGGCCAAAACCAAAGACTCCCGCGACCCCAGCCTGGAAGCCCATATCAAAGCCCTCAGATCTCTTGTCTCCTTTCTCTGCCTCTATGTGGTGTCATTCTGTGCTGCCCTTGTTTCAGTGCCTTTACTGATGCTGTGGCACAAGATCGGGGTAATGATCTGTGTGGGGATCCTAGCAGCTTGTCCCTCGATACATGCAGCAATCCTGATCTCAGGCAATGCCAAGCTGAGGAGAGCTGTGGAGACCATTCTACTCTGGGTTCAGAACAGCCTAAAGATAGGGGCAGACCACAAGGCAGACGCCAGGACTCCACACCTATGTTGAAAGCAGACACGAGACAAAACGAGCTCTTCGTAAATATGCCTCTGATTGTTCAGAAAGCCTTCAGAAAGCTATTCCAGTTTCTTCTGTAAACATAACTTTACATCAGTGAACTCACCCAGAGTGGAATAAAAGAATCAAAGCTCTAACCATGGCCTAGTCAAGAATGGCACAAGTTCCCCAAGTTTGTTTTGATAAAATGAGTGAAATTGAGAGGTGAGGTACTCAGTGTAAATGCTTTGTACACTATAGTTCATTAGTGTTTGGTATGAACCAAACTATGAGAAATCACCTCTTCCCAAATAATATCTAAACCCCAAGATAGCATGGCTGGCTTTTGACATGACTGATAAACCTATTTCTTAAAGCAGGTGCTCACTTAATATTGGAAAATATTCACTACCGTGGCAATTACATAACCCTCTTGAAACTCCACAAGTTCGGGAGTTTGGAAACAGAAGATACGAAAAGACAGACGTGGAAGATCAATTGTCATTGCTTCAGCTTCAAGAGGTACTACGCAAAACTCCTACATGAATCAGAGAACAGGGGTCTTTTTCTAAAAATACACTGCTGCAGAAATGCACACTCAACCTGCTTTATAGTGAGGGTGGGGAGGGGAAGAGAGGTAGATATTTGCTTGGTGGGTGCCCTGGACACCAGCCCTGGTGTATGCCTTCTGGCTCTTCTCTATTTGCCCTTGAACATAATGCTTTGCCTGGCACCAAGCATGAGAACCTGCCAAAACAGCCTGCCTAAAAAAGCCATGTTTGTGGACATTCAGAGTTCTCTGCCTGCATGGGAACCTAGCCAGGAAAGCTCCTCAAATCAGATCCTACAAGACTCAGGAGAGAAAAAGATAAACAAGACAGATAAACCTTGACAGGCTTCGAAGGCATGGTAGGTCACCCACAGAGGCTTGTAGCTCTACTGGCTGTGGGTACCCCCGAGGAACTGCTTCCTCCTCTCTGGCACCTAATTCCTCCCCCTACTTACTCTCCCAAACTGACTAACCTTTTGTCACCTCCACTGGGCTAAACGGTTGATAACTTCATCTGGTCTCTTTTCTTTGGTTTCCCTCAAAAGCAGGGGTCCCACTCTTGGCTGCACATTAAAATTGCCTGAGTAGCTTTTTAAAATCTCAGCATTCAGGCCCCATACCAGGCCAATTCAATCAGATCTCGAGAGGTAGAACCCAGGGATCACTTTAAAGCTCCCCACATGATTCCAGGGTGCAGCCAATGTTGAGAACCACTGTTCTCGACGCCCTTTTTCTTGAGCTGGATGATGTCAGACCCTCTTGTGGACCTACATTGTGGGCCTTTTCATTCCATTTTCCATACTTGAAGAAGTATAATCATACAATAGTAGAGGACATCCCTTCTTACTTTGCTTTCCTTCTTCGAGTATAAATTCTCTCTGGAGAATTTATACCGGTCTCCATTACATTTTACTCCTCTCCCTGGCTTTATTTTTAACATCATATTTTGATAAAATTTCAAATTCATGGAAAAGTTGTAAGTTGCCCACATTCACTCATTATTTATATTTCACCCCATTTCTCTCTCCCTCCACTCCCCCATACAGATACCTCCAGTTCCAATCCAGTAATACACAGTCTACTTTGGTTTTCCGTTTTACATACTTGTAACTCCCTTCTCTAACCATGAGAAATATATTCCATTTTTGCTCGATATATTTTCTCATTCAGTTATGCCTAGAAGACAGAGAAAAATGGTTTTGGAATTGCTATCCTTATAGGACTCCAAAAAGCAAAATGAATAACTAGAATTCAATTATTTGTTTATGGTATTTTTTCATTTTTAGGTAAAATTTACATACAGCAAAATGCACAGATGCTAAATGTGCAACAGAATATGATGTGAAGTTTGATAAACATATACACACATGTAACCAACACTCCAAATAAGATAATCAATATTTAATCAGAACAGAAAGTTCTAGTGTTCTCTTCCAGTCAATCCCCATCCACTATGGGCAACTACTATACTAATTTCTTCACATAGATTATTTTGCCTGTTCTTGTATCAATCCTAAAGATATTCCTTTATTTCTGCTACTTTTGCTCCACATAATGTTTTTGAGATTCATCCTGAATAGTGCATGAGTTACAGCTTGTTTATCTATCACTACTGATGAACATTTGTCTTGGTCACAGTTTGGGGCTATTATGAATAAAGTTGGGTTTTTTTCTTAATTTTCTTGAATCCATCTTTTCATTTCTCTTAAACACCTAGGAGCAGAATTACTTTGTCATTAAGTCGGTGTACATTTGACTTTATAAGAAATTGCAAAGGGGTTTTCCAGAGTGACTCTAGCTTTTTGTGCTCCCATCAACAATGTAAGAGAGTTGTTCCATATTTTTTTTTCAACTTTTTTTTTTTTTGGGGGGGACAGAGAGAGACAGAGCATGAACGGGGAGGGGCAGAGAGAGAGGGAGACACAGAATCGGAAACAGGCTCCAGGCTCTGAGCCATCAGCCCAGAGCCCGACGCGGGGCTCGAACTCACGGACCGCGAGATCGTGACCTGGCTGAAGTCGGACGCTTAACCGACTGCGCCACCCAGGCGCCCCTAGTTGTTCCATATTTTTACAGGCATTTGGTATAGTCAGTCTTTGGAAATTTTGGCCATTCTAGTGGGATGAACTGGCCAATCTAGTGAATGTCTCATTGTGATTTTAATTTGCATTTCTCTGATAATTAATGATATGGAGCACTTTTTTCATGTTTCTGGGCCATTTGTATATCTTCCATTATAAAGTAATTTTGATTTGTTTGATCTTTTATAAAATGCATTAAGTATAGTTGATGACTTTTTTATATTATTTTTTATTAATTGGTGGGAGTTTGGTAGCATGTGTGTGTGTGTGTGTGTGTGTGTGTAACATGTATAGTTTTTGTTGTTGTTTTTCTGGATAAAAGCCCTTTGTCTGATACATGTATTGTGACACTTGTAACCCAGACTATGGTTTGCCTTTTCATTTTCTTAATGGTGTCTTTTGATGAGCAGAAATTTTGAATTAAAAAAAATCCAATTTATCATATTTTTCCTTCCATACTTAGTGCTTTCTATGTCCTCTATAAGAAATATATGCCTGCCTCTAATGTGCAAAAATAGTCAACTATGATTTCCTCTAGAATTTTAATAGTTTTCATTTTTCTATTTACAACTATAATTCATCTTGAATTAATTTTTGTATCTAATGTTAAGCAGGGTTGAACTTTTTATTTTTTCCATAAGTGTATTCAGGTATTCCAGTACCATTTGTTGAGGACTTCCCTCTCTTCATTGAATTACTGCCTATTTTGAAAAACATATGATTGTGTATTCACGGATCTCTTTCTGATTTTCTGGTTTCTATATTATGTTCCATTCACCTTTCTTGATTACTGTAGATCAATAGTAAAATTTAAAACAAGATATGGTGATTTTTCCAAATTTTCTTTTCTTTTTTTTATTTTATTTTTTTATTTTTTACAATTTACATCCAAATTAGTTAGCATATAGTGCAACAATGATTTCAGGAGTAGATTCCTTAAAGCCTCTTACCCATTTAGCCCATGCCCCCTCCACAACCCCTCCCATAACCCTGTTTGTTATCCATATTTATGAGTCTTCTGTTTTCTCCCCCTCCCTGTTTTTATATTATTTTTGTTTCCCTTCCCTTATGTTCATCTATTTTGTCCCTTAAAGTCCTCATATGAGTGAAGTCATATGATTTTTGTCTTTCTCTGACTGATTAATTTCACTTAGCATAATACCCTCCAGTTCCATCCATGGAGTTGCAACTGGCAAGATTTCATTCTTTTTGATTGCTGAGTAAGACTCCATTGTGTGTGTGTGTGTGTGTGTGTGTGTGTGTGTGTGTACACACACACACACGACATCTTTATCCATTCATCCATCAATGAACATTTGGGCTCTTTCCATACTTTGGCTATTGTTGATAGTGCTGCTATAAACATGGGGGTGCATGTGTTCCTTCAAAACAGCACACCTGTATCCCGTGGATAAATGCCTAGTGGTGCAATTGCTGGGTTGTAGGGTAGTTCTATTTTTAGTTTTTTGAGGAACCTCCATACTGTTTTCCAGAGTGGCTGCACCAGCTTGCATTCCCACCAGCAGTGCAAAAGAGATCCTCTTTCTACGCATCCTCACCAACATCTGTTGTTGCCTGAGTTGTTAATGTTAGCCATTATGACAGGTGTAAGGTGGTATCGCATTGTGGTTTTGATTTGTATTTCCCTGATGATGAGTGATGTTGAACATTTTTTCATGTGTTGGTTGGCCATCTGGATGTCTTCTTTAGAGAAGTGTCTATTCATGTCTTTGCCCATTTCTTCACTGGATTATTTGTTTTTTGGGTGTTGAGTTTGACAAGTTCTTTACAGATTTTGGATACTAACCCTTTATCTGATATGTCATTTGCAAATATCTTCTCCCATTCTGTCAGTTGCTTTTAGTTTTGCTGATTGTTTTCTTCGCTGTGCAGAAGCTTTTTATTTTGATGAGGTCCCAGTAGTTCATTTTTGCTTTTGTTTCCCTTGCCTCCGGAGACGTGTCGAGTAAGAAGCTGCTGCAGGCAAAATCAAAGAGACTTTTGCCTGCTTTCTCCTCGAGGATTTTGATGGCTTCCTGTCTTACATTTAGGTCTTTCATCCATTTTGAGTTTATTTTTGTGTATGGTATAAGAAAGTGGTCCAGGTTCATTCTTCTGCATGTCGCTGTCCAGTTTTCCCAGCACCACTTGCTGAAGAGACTGTCTTTATTCCATTGGATATTCTTTCCTGCTTTGTCAAAGATTAGTTGGCCATACGTTTGTGGGTCCATTTCTGGGTTCTCTATTCTGTTCCATTGATCTGTCTGTTGTTGTGCCAGTACCATACTGTCTTGTAGTATAGCTTGAAGTCTGGGATTGTGATGCCTCCTGCTTTGGTTTTCTTTTTCAAGATTGCTTTGGCTATTCGGGGACTTTTCTGGTTCCATACAAATTTTAGGATTATTTGTTCTAGCTCTGTGAAGAATGCTGGTGTTACTTTGATAGAGATTGCATTGAATATGTAGATTGCTTTGGGTAGTATCGACATTTTAACAATATTTGTTCTTCCTATCCAGGAGCATGGAATCTTTTTTCATTTTTTTGTGTCTTCTTCAATTTCTTTCATAAGCTTCCTATAGTCTTCAGTGCATAGATTTTTCACCTCTTTGGTTAGATTTATTCCTAGGTATTTTATGGTTTTTTATGCAACTGTAAATGGGATCAATTCCTTGATTTCTCTTTCTGTTGCTTCATTGTTGGTGTATAGGAATGCAACCGATTTCTGTGCATTGACTTTATATCCTGCAACTTTGCTGAATTCATGAATCAATTCTACCAGTTTTTTGGTGGAATATTTTAGGTTTTCCATAGAGTATCATGTCATCTGCGAAGAGTGAAAGTTTGACCTCCAAATTAGTAATCAAAAATTTGCCAAAAAACAAGAGTCCAGGGCCCGATGGCTTTCCAGGGGAATTCTACCAAACATTTAAGGAAGAGTTAACACCTATTCTCTTGAAACTGTTCCAAAAAGTAGAAATGGAAGGAAAACTTCCAAACTCTTTCCATGAAGCCAGCATTACCTTGATTCCAATACCAGACAGACACCCCACTAAAAAGGAGAAATATAGACCAATTTCCCTGATGAACATGGATGCAAAACTCCTCAACAAGATATTACCCAACTGGATCCAACAATACATTAAAAAAATTATCCACCGTGACCAAGCGGGATTTATACCTGGGATGCAGGGCTGGTTCAATATCTGCAAAACAATTAACGTGATTCATCACATCAATAAAAGAAAGGACAAGAACCATATGATCCTCTCAGTAGATGCAGAGAAAGCATTTGACAAAATACAGCATCCTTTCTTGATAAAAACCCTCAAGAAAGTAGGGATTGAATGAGCATATCTCGAGATCATAAAAGCCATATATAAACGACCCAACACTAATATCATCCTCAATGGGGAAAAACTGAGAGCTTTCCCCCTAAGGTCAGGAACAAGACAGGGATGTCCACTCTCACCACTGTTATTCAACATAGTATGGGAAGTCTTAGCCTCTGCAATCAGACAACACAAAGAAATAAAAGGCATCCAAATCAGTCAGGAGGAGGTCTAACTTTCACTATTAATTTATTTGTAAAAATGAAAAAAAAAAGCCTGTTAGAATTGTAATTGTGTTAAATCTAGATATCAATCTGGGGAGAGTGACTTCTTAAAAATACTGTCTGATAATCTATGAATATGATATATCTCTTCATTTAGTTAAGTCTTTAATTTCTCTCAGAAATATTTTATAGGTTTTAGTATAGAGGTCTTACATATCTGTTGATAAAATTATCCCTAAGTACTTAATATTTTATAATCTTATCATGTATGGAATTTTTAAAGTTTCCTTTTTCAATTATTTGCTGCTAGTATATAAAATATAATTGATTCTTGTATACTAAACATGTATCTTGAGACTTTCCTTAATTAATTTATAGTTCGAGTAGTTGTAGATTCTTTCAAATTTTATATTTAAATAATCATGTCATTAGCAAATAGAGACAGTTTTACTTCTTCCTTCCCAATCTTTATGTCCTTCATTTATTACCTTATTCCACTGGCTGAGATCTTTAGTACAATATTGATTAGTAGTAACATGAGTATATATCCTTGCCTCATGACTGATCTTAAGGGGGAAACATCAGTATTTTTGTCATTAAGTACAATGTTAGCTATAGATCTCTTACAATTCTCATTTATCAGATTAAGAAAGACCATTTTTATTCCTAGTGTGTTAAGAGTTTTTATTATTAATGAGGACTGAATTTATCAAAAGTTTTTTCTATATTTATTGAGATGATTGTATAATTTCTCTCCTCTACTTTGTTAAAGATTTACACTGAATAATTTTTAAATGTTAAATCAATCTTATATTCCTGGGATAAGCCTTCACTTAGTCATAACGTATTATATGTATTATTATTTTATGTGTTGTTCTATTTGACTTTCTAATATATTGTTAAGAATTTTTGCATCTATGTTCGTGAAGAATACTAACCTTTCTATATATTCTTAATACCTTTTTCAAGGTTGGTATTGGGGTTATTCTGACCTCATAACACAAGTGGGGAAATGTTTCCTCCATCTTAATTTTATTGAAGACTTTGTGTAAAATTGGTATTATTCTTTCCCTAAATATTTGGTAGCATTAATCAGAGAAATCATATGGGATTGAAATTTTCTATTCAGGGAGGTTTTCCAAATTATTATAATTATAATTTACTTAATTTACATAGTATTACCAAGATTTTTTATTTCTTACTGTGTCTATTTTAAGTTATATTTTTCAAATAATTTGTCTATTTATAAGTTTTTAAATTTATTGCCATAAATGTGATTAATAGCCCTTTATTATCATTTTAATGTCTGTAGCATTTGTTTTGAGATCCTCTCTTTCATTCTCAATTTTGGTAACTTTTGTTCACTTTTGAATTCATCATTTTAGTTAGGGATTTATCAATTTATTGATAATATTTCCAAGAATAAACTTCTTGTTTCATTTTATTACCTCTACTTTTATTTTCTTCTACTCATTATTTCCTATTATTTACTATTTTCTTCCTCCTACTTTTGTAGGTTCAATTTCTCTGCCTGATTTAGCTTCTTAAGGCAGAGAATTATATTACTGATTTTAAATCTTTTTTTTTCTGCTCTAACATAAACATTTAAGGCTTTAAGTTTTCTGCTAAATATGTTTTGCCATATCTCACAAATTTCAATATATTGTATTCTCTCCTATGTTTATTGATATAATTGACCTATAACATTTATAATATTAAGGTGTACAATGTAATGATTTGATACACATATATATTGCAAAATATCTACCGCAATAAAATTTGTTAACACCTCCTTTGTCTCACATAATTACCATTTTGTTGTTTTCTCTGGTCATGGTACAAGTATTAAATCTTTACTCTCATAGAAACTTTCAAGTACAGAACACAATATTGTTAACTCTAGTCACCATGTTTCATGTTAGATACCAGAACCTATTCATCTTATAATTGAGAGTCTGTAGCCTTTGACCAACACCTTCCCTACTTCCCCTACCCCCAAGCCCTGGCAACCACCATTCTTCTCTGTTTCTATAAGTCCAATGATTTTAGATCTTAAAAGTAAGTGAGATCATACAGTATTTGTCTTTGACTTATTTCACTTAGTATAATACCCTCAAGATCCATCCATATTGTCACAAATCACAAGGCTTCCTTCTTTTTTTTTATGGCTGAGTAATACATATTACATTTTCTTTGTCCATTCATCCACCAATAGATACTTAGGTAATTTCCATATCTTGGCCATTGTGAATAATGCTACCATAAACATGGAAGTGTAGGTATCTCTTCAATATCCTATTTTCATTTCTTTTAGATGCATACTGAAAAGTGGGACTGCTGGATCATACGGTAGTTGTGCTTTTAACATTTTGAGGATCCCCCACACTGTTTTCCACAGTGGCTGTACCAATTCATGTTGCCACCAACAGTGCAATGTTCCACCTCTTCACCAGCATTTGTCAGCTCTTGTCTTTTTTTTCTATTTTATTTATTTATTTTGAGATAGAGACAGAACTAGTGGGGGAGGGGCAGAGAGCGAGAGAGAGAGAGAGAGAGAATCTCAAGCAGGCTCAGTACTGTTAGCATAGAGCCCAATGAGGAGCTCCAACTCATGAACTGGGAGATCATAACCTGAGCAGAAATCAAGAGTCAGACACTTAAGCTACTGAGCCACCTGGGCACCCCAGCTCTTTTTTTTTAAGTTTCTTTATTTACTTTTGAGAGAGAGAGAGAGAGCACAAGCAAGGAGGGGCAGAGAGAGAGGAGGAGGAGACACAGATTCCAAAGCAGGCTCCAGGCTCAGAGCTGTCAGCACACAGCCCAACGCAGGGCTCTAACTCACGAACTGTGAGATCATGACCTGAGCCGAAGTCAGATAATCAACCAAAGTACTCAGGTGCCCCTTGTCTTTTTAATAGTAGCTATTCTAACAGGTGTGACATAGCATTTCATTGTGGTTTTGATTTGCATTTCTGATAATTAGTGATGTTGAGAACCTCTGCCCATTGTTTTAATCAGGCTGTTTATTCTTTTGCTATTGAGTTGTACGAGATCCTTTTTTACATTTTGCATGTTGATCCCTTAACACATGTGTAGTGTACAAATAAATTCTCCAAGACTCAAAAGTTGAGGCTGTTCATGTGACTGGTTATGAAAAAACCTTAAATAGGGAAGTGATGTGATCACAGCAGCAATTTTATAAAGATTTGTCTAATATTGATTCAAAGAGTTGCAGGCAAAGGGTTTAAACCATTTGAACTTCAACTGCAATGAGAGATTTGGACTAGGATGTGGTAGTACAAATGGAGAATACAGAATAAATATGAGAGAACTTTTGAAAAACATCATCAACTAGCACCTTGATATGGTGGTTGATAGACAAGGAAGAATCAAGGTTTTCAGTGTGTGAGTGTGTTGTAATAGGATATAACTAACAAAAATAAAGAAGTTGAGAAAGTAAGTGGGGTTGAATTTGAGGAAAATGGTATATGTGGTGTGGAACTTACTGCAACTGGGTTGGTATCATGTTATTTAATTGGAAAACACCAGCTTAGTTTTGGAAATGAACTGAAATTCAGATCAGAAGACAGAACCAATAGACTTGTCATCATCAAAAGGGAAGCTATTCTGAAAACTGTAAATCTTGAATTGGGTTATAAAGGTAGAGAAAAAAACATACTGTCAAGGTTGGAGGCCGTAAATTTATGGGAGGAGCAAGTGGATAAGACATAGTGAGGATACTTGGAATGGACTAGATTTTTGTTCATTGCCTTCCTGGCACTTTCTTTGCCTCTACCACCTGCTCCTTATGCTACAACTATGATGTGCACCAGGATCCTTGCTCCTGACCATATTTGAAGAGTGCATTTTGAAGAACCCAAGCCCATCACGGTCTACCTGTTGGACCTTTTAAACCTGATCCAAGAAAATTTTGTGAGACATGAAATCCAGCAACTTCTCATGGCTAGTTTCCTGCCATATTCCATTCCAATCAGAAATGAGCACAAACAAGAGGTGGGTAATGGCAAAACCTGGTTTTATTTGACTCTTGATGTTTCCAAAGTCCAACTACATCCTTGCCCTGGTTAGGTTTAACTTTGAAATCCTTTATCATAGTCTATGAGCCAAATACATACTACTTTTCTGGGTGCCTGGGTGGCTCAGTCGGTTGAGCATCCGACTTCGGCTCAGGTCATGATCTCACAGTTCGTGGGTTCGAGCTCCGCATCAGGCTCTGTGCTGACCGCTTGCTCAGAGCCTGGAGCTTGCTTCAGATTCTGTGTCTCCTTCTCTCTCTTCCCCTCCCCCACTCACGCTTTGTCTCACTCTGTTTCTCAAAAATAAATCAATGTAAAAAAAAAAAAAACAAATACATACTACTTTTGTCTAAATGTGTTCGGATTGAAGTTCTTACACTTGCAACCCAAAGATCTATGATACGATGTGTGATGCACAATCTATAAATGGAACCAGTAAGTCCATGAACAGACACAGAAAGAAGGTATAACATTTCAGTTAGCTGTGGACCAGGAAGAAAAAAGCATTATTCTTAGAATGTCCCGGCTCAGACTCAGTGGGAAATTTAAATAACAGAGGATTAACTTCAGTAATCGAAAGAAAAAAAAATAAATAGTCACGGGCCTCTTTCATAATACATTTTATTCTATTTTGTCTATTTTGTTCACAATGCGTAATTTAACATGTTTATGACTGAGCTTAAATAAACTTTATTTATTTATTTAATGGTGCCACTCACTGAAGTATTGCCTGAGAAGCTATCACGCTTTCAAAAGGTATTGGGGCGAGAAGGAGATGTTGGTATAGGAGTCCACCCTAAGCTCTCTATACAAAGGAGGCCCTAAATATGCACAACTCCTTTTGTAAGTACTTGGTGGAAACGCCCCCAAATCTCTCACCCTAGATAATTTCTCCTCCTAATTATTCAGCAGTTTTTCTTTATATAGCTGAGGGGTATTCACGCCAAAAGCGGAGGTAGGGGCAACGGAAAAAGAGCTGGGACAGTGTGTGCACTTCCCTGTTTTGCTGAAGATTAGCATCTGCCAAGTACAAACAAAATTAAGGTCTCCTGGCACCTTCCAGTTTGGCCAGCAAGGCAGTGGAAATCTTCATAAGTGAAAGCACACATACACGCAGGAAACGTAAGAAACCTAACCACCCATCTACGAACTAAGGATTTCCAGCATTCATCTCAAATGTTCCAGCCTTGGAATGATTAGCAGGCTCCCTGGGGGAGGTGACATTTGAGGGCCTCTGAGACTTATCTAAACACTAGATGGAACTGAGCAATTGTTTATACACAGAATTTAGTTTGGCATAATGAACCTGGGATTTTCTACTGCACCATCTTTTTTCTTTCATTTTCTATTTGGATCTTTGAGCAATGACTTTGAAGAAATATCAGGTACGGATGCTTTCTCTAGCCACTCTTTGCTTCGAGGATACAAACTCATAGAGAGTTACAATTTGTAGTGCAGTTAGGGAATATTCCAGAGTCACAATGCCTGACAGTTTCAAATCTCAGCTACAACAGCTGACTAAATTTGAAACGCTAAAATGTCTCTTAATAGACGCACGGATGAATAAGTTGTGATATATGTATGCAATTGTATACGAAATTGGACACGGATCACTTCACAAACATACTGTCAAACGTAAAAAGCATGTTTTAGGAGAATTGGTACATTATGATACTATTTACGTAGGTCTTAAATACCTTTAAAACACCACCACATATTATATAGAGTTAAATAAGTGCATAATAAAGTATGAAAAAATACACAAGAATCACAAACATCAAATTCAGGAGAGTGGTTTCTGGTGGCAGAAGTGAAACAGAATGCTCTTTCTTGGTGAATGTACAAAAAAGACTTTCATTTAATGTTCTGATGTTTCATTTCTGGGGTTAGGAGATGGGCATTCATTATATTCTTCCTTATTCTTCTTTGTGCACACGAAACGTAACAAGATACATTTTTTTTTAAAAGATTGCACCAAAGACTCAGCTTTGTTTTTGTTGGCATTACAAGCTATTCAAACATCTTGGACACTTCTTTGCCGGAACATTCATGTATAGATACACAAGTGTATAAATTAGCTTCACTCTTTCTACAAAAAGTCTGATTTTGGAAAAAAATTTTTTAACACTAAATAATCTAGCCTAAAAAAAATTTTTTTAACACTAAATAATCTAGCCTATTGCTATGCCAATAATTTTCAGAAATGAAACAGATGACATGGAATAAATTTCTGAAGTTACAAAATAAAAGATTAATTTCAACATATGTTCTCTGATTTCAAAATTGTTCAGCTATCATTCTATTCATATCTTTAAAAATCTACTTGAAAACAACTATTTTCCATTATGAAGCAGAATCCAATTCAATATTGCGTCTGGTTAAAATCTCAATGCACAAGACTAAACTGAAATTGTAATCTGTAGAAGAAAAAGTATTAGGCCTCAAGTTCCGAATCAAAAACACTATAAAATTATGAAAACATAATCTAATAATTAAACATTTTGAATTTTCAATTTGTATTTTTTATTATTTAAGATATTATATCCAATGTGATATATTTATGTTATAGGTTTGGTTTAGTACAAAACCTTTTTCTTCAGTGCCACAGGTAAATATAGCTATTGTTTGGAATTATCATTTACATGTTTGTTTATATCAGCTGCAATTATAAAATATTATGGATTATTTCATTCTTCTCCAGCAAATTCTCAGCTATCTTCAATATTCTGAATATAACAGTATTTCTGGCTATAATGTATTTGTGAATGTTTAACTATGTAGAAGTTATAATCTCTCATTCTCTCCACAGACAATCTTTCAGAAATGCATTGTAAAAGATTTTATGGCCGCTTTTTTTTTTTTACAAGAGCCGTCACCTAATTTATCTGCATTCAGAAATTAATCCTGTGGAAATTCTAGTTCTTTCTTTCAGTTCATTAAATTTTCATCATATATCTTTTCTACATAGCAATTGTTCTTTGATTTGTTTTGTAATGGTCTCTTACTTTTTTTTGGCAAAGCCGTACTTCAAATTTTCAGTACTTAATTTTCTTTTTAAGAAAATTTTACTTTTCACAAAGAAATGCATTCTCTCCCATTTTTCTAGAAGCATGTGGCCTCATCCTGTTTTCCCTCTTTCAGTAGAGGCCTGACTCTTGCTCTACGCTAACAAAAAAAACCCAACAAAACAAAAGAAACACTAAACAGCTTTGCAAGAAAGACAATGGCAATTGGATTCTCGCCACCTCGGTGGCGAGACTGGAGACAGACCCAGTCAGCAGACTCCTGCTCTAGCCTCCAGCCAACTGCCCTTTGTGGGATTGTGCTCTCAGCAGCATAAGAACTTCTAGATACCTGGGTATCTGTTGAAAGCTCCAAAATTTCAAAATGTTGGCTCAAGTTTCTTAAAACACTGAACAAATCAAACACAGTATAGCCACATGCTGAACGCGATCTGTGGACCACCTGTGTTACCAATTCACAACCTCTCTCTCATGTGGTGTGAAAGCATTTTTTGTTTGAGCACTTGCTCACAGGAGACTAAGAACCATGAGAGAAGCTCTTAAGAAGGTGCTATTCGCCTTTTGGGATGAGCACTGGGTGTTGTATGGAAACCAATTTGACAATAAATTTCATATATTAAAAAAAAAAAAAAAAAAAAGGTGCTATTCGGGTCGAATAACCCAGAATGTAATGGTGAATTATTCTATTCAGGTGTCATTTTTCTATTAAGGGTAACAAAACAAGAACATCGCTCCGAGAAAATTCTCCTGAAGGTTGCTGAGTTTCCAGACTAGAAAGAAGGGTAGACTCCTGCCTCCTATCAGGCTTCCCATCAGTTAGGATTGGACCCCAGAGACCACAGACAGGCTCTGGGCTCTCCCAATGTGGAGTTCTACCAACCATATCCCATGAGCAAGTTTAAGTTAAACTCTGTCATGTATTTCACTTCTATTAGTTCCTGAGCATCCCCATCAAAACTCTAGATGTTGATTTATGATCTTCTGGGACTTAGAGTTTTTTTAAACAAAGATCCCAAACAAACCTAGTATGTTACTTCTTTCATAGATCTTTCTACCCAAAGCCCTCTAGACTGTGTTTGCTGTTTACTCTTTTTAAAAAATGTTTATTTATTTTTGAGAGAGAGAGAGAGACAGACAGACAGACAGACAGAGCATGAGTGGGAGAGGGGCAGAGAGAAAGGGAAACACAGAATCCGAAGCAGGCTCCAGGCTCCGAGCTGTCAGCACAGAGCCCGACGCAGGGCTTGAACTCACGGACCGCGAGATCATGACCTGAGCCGAAGTCGGACGCCCAACCGACTGAGCCACCCAAGTGCCCCTCATTTTACACTTTTTAAAAGAAATCCCCAGTTTTGTAGGTTTGGATCCCTTTTCATTGATTTTGTGTAACTTTCAGCTTTTTATTTTTTTGCTTACATTTCTTCCACAATTTCTTTGATTATTGCTGCTCTTATATTTATTATGAAGTTTTTGTGTTCTCTCTTCTGCAAGGCACAGTGTATGTAACAGTTCTGTTGGATCCAGCACCACATCCTCTTCCTCCTCTAATCACATTTCTTTCTTTTTTTCCCTCTCTCTATGAATTCTGAATTGACACTTTAGTACTATCTTCAAATATTCTCATTCTTTTTCTGCAGTATCTAATCTGCTATTTGGAAACCTTCACTCCACTAATTGCTTCAAACATCAGCCAATACATCTCAAAGCATTTATTCATCCATTTCACGATATTAGGGCACATTCTTTTTATAGGACCAGTCAGTGTTCTTTAACATTTCAATGAAAACACAAGAGAGATGTTTTCCAGCATCTCCTGTGTCTCCTAAGACTTTGTGGCACAGACAGATGTGCATGTCTTTCTTCACAAGGTTCACTTATTTTGAGTGACTGTATTCTCCTCTATGTTAAACTCTGAAGTGGGAGATGAGGACGTCCTCCCCACATTCAAGGTCGCAATGGGATGGGATCAATATTGAAAGGGTCAAATTTTATAGGGTCTGATGAAGAAACATGGAGAAAGTTATTTTTACCTCCTCAGTTCTGTTTTGCCCAACTAGAGACAACCTGAGCAGATATCTAACCACTGAGTGTAGCGCTTTTTTATTGTGCCACGGGAGCTTGCTAGTAATACAGAAATGCCCTCATTATCCAATTGGATGACTGTCCTCTGCAGCACGACTTCTTATTTATTCAGTGAGTCACTGCACAAAGTGGAAGCCAACTATTAGGGTTTCCATGCTGCTCCTGGTAGGTTCCAGAACCTGACAACCTTCCCAGAGTCTCTAAATCTTCTCCATTCCAGGCTCTTCAACCGCCCCTCACCTCCAGCTCTTGACTCTTCAGGTTTGAGTATACATAATACTGTTCTAATGGAGGATTCTTCTTGTTATTCCAAAAGCAGACTTATTCCATGCATTCTATGAATTTTGGGGCTTGCATTGTCTGGGTGGCAATTTACTTTAAAATGACACAGTATTAGTAACATATATGTGAACATAAATGAACCCTATATAAACTAGGAGGTGGTTAGTTACCATTTGAGGTACTATAGTCACAATCCATACTTCAGGATGGTTATTTAAGTAAGATATGACATTTTCTAACCAGGAATCAATACCTTCAGAGGTGGTCTGGCTCTTAAATTATCCTTATTGAAAATGACTTAATTTGCACAAAGAATATTACACAAATTTTTAATTGATTAAAAGTATTTTAGAGGCCCTACCACATTCCCGCAAGTACATGATAAAAATCCAGTAAGCCTAGAAGCCTAATGCCACAGTGCAGTGTTCCACACACTGTGGATATGCCAGGGTTCCGGTGCTGATGAAAATAAGCTCAGCCCCGTCTTCTTGACTTCATAGAGTCTAGCAGGGGAAGCAAACAAGTACTTTATCATGCCTTTACCTTAGCCTTCAGGGAAAAAGGACATGATATCATGAGTCCATAGATAAAGGGCACCTAAACCCAAGAAAGGAGAATCAGGGAGATTTTCCTGAATGAAGTCACATTTCCCCTTAGACTCAAAGAATGAGTCAAAATTATCTAGTTAAAGAGAATATATAAGAATGTATATGTCCTTGGGAGAGGCGAGGTGATTCAATTACGGCTTTGCACATATTATGTGCTCAATAAATATATGTCAGGTGAATATGTGAAGACTTGGATCCAGGAGAGTGAATAAAGAACTAGAAGTGTAATGTTGCTAGCAGACAGTGCATGGGTAGATGTGGTATCCTGAGATGCACAGAAAAACCAGAACGCACATCCCAAGAAACATGTCCGGCACATGGCAAGCACTCAGCAACATTTGCTGCAATAATGAACACACAAAGACTCATAGACCACAATGAGGAACCCAAACCTTATGCTAACAGCAACGGAAAGTTACTCACACATTTCATCCGGGAAGTGATCTAATCAAGTCTGCATTTTAGAAAAATCATCCTGACTGCAGAGTGAACTGTTGAAGCAAGAGTATGGTGAGAGGGTTTTTTGGAGATAGTTGAGAAGATGGAAGGGAGAGCTGGTGAGACCTCAAGGAGCAGCTGTGAAAAAGGAGACAAGAACACAGGTCTGACACACTTGAGGAGACAGAATCATCATGGTATGGAGTTCGAGTGGATGGGAAGAGAAGAGAAGAGAGAGGGAAGAGAGAGAGGAGCCAAGGAGAAGACCCACCTTCTATGATTTGGGAAACTGAATAGATGATCTTCACATTCTGAGACAGAGAACATAAGAGGATGAATGTGTTTTAAAAGAGAGTTAATTAATTAATTAATTAATTAATATATTTAGGGACATGCAAACTCCAGATTGTCTGTGGAACATCTCAGTGAAAAGTGAAACTAGTCAAAAGATACACAGATCTGAAATTCAGAGTGAAGATTTGAGAATCATCTTCATGAGCATGGTGACTGAAACCATGAGACTTGGAAGAGAAGAGGGATAAGTATATAATTTTAGGAATAGGCAGAGAAGAAAGTAAAGAGAGTCTAGAGAGAAAGATGGGAAACCAGCAGAACGTGGAGTCATGGAGGCCAAGGAAAAGTATACAACATAAGATGCTGTGGGGCCCTGTTCAAGATCAGGAAATTTGAAGACCAAATGGTATTCATTTAACTATCGAGTAGGAATCATTACTTCATGATGTAGTCATGGTGGGATTCAGACTGGAGTGAGCTGAGGAGAAAGTGGGAGGCAAGGGAGAGGAGGCAGTAAAAACTGACAATCCTTTCAAGATTGGGACTGGGAAGAAAAGAGGAAACAACAGGTCTCTTTCAATTTCCAAGTTTTCTCATTAAACTGCTTGGAAGAATTCCTGCAATATAGAGTGAGGGACATACATACATTTAAATGTATAGGTGCTTAATAAAGCTCAAGAGACAGGATTCATCTATCTTTCTGTGTGTGAGGTATAAAATGTAGTCATTTTTGTAAACGGTCATATTGATACTACTCCAAAACACCAAGCAATGAATCATAAGAGCCCCTTCTTCTAGATTTCCTTCCCAGATACCTCCACACGATATCCATGGTTGCTTATCAGTCCAAAGAGGGCAGTCGCAGTCCCCACTGTCACTGGTATTTTTGCTGCCATTGTCATCACAGCGTGTAGATTCTGAAAACAGGCAATCCATCTATTTGGTGCCATACTCTGGCCGCTTTAATCATTGATCCTGGAAGCTGAGGGAAGGGATACTCCATTGTCTCTACTTCTGTTCTTCCTTAGAAGAGCTGTTAATGACTATCCATTTCAATCCTCTCTCTCTCTCTCTCTCTCTCTCTCTCTCTCTCTCTCTCTCTCTCACACACACACACACACACACACACACACATGCTATTTTCCCCCCAACACACCCAGAGTATACCCAGAAGCCTTGTTTAGCTATATACTGTGTCCCCTTCAAAGTTTTTCCAAAAACAGGTATGGGAAAGGCTTTCTATCTCCCTGATCTCTTTGGTGCTTTCAGTTTACAGGGGACTCCATTGTCTTATAAAGACAATTATCATATTGCATAATATACATCCTAAAGACTGCATTTTCATCTTAATATCATGTGAAGACTACCAAAGTCAAACTTCAGGGTTTCTTTTTCAATATTTTAATGGTGGTAAAATATACATCAAATTTTCCACCTTGACCACTGATAAGTGCATTCATAATTTTGTGCAGCCATCACCACCATCCATTTCCATAGCTCTTGTCTTCTTGTAAAATCAAACTCTATACCCATTAAACTCAGTTTTCTTCTTTAAGAAAGACTTTCTCCTGTATTTTTAGGGCTTGGTCTGGAGGAAAAATGTCTAATTGGACCCACAAAGCAGAAAATCTTATATCTCAGCCTATAACATCTGATTGAGGATTACAGTGATCTCATCTTTCTTCAGAGAACAATGTATGACACCTTCCTTACAACCATGCAGCTAGAAGGCCCTTTCCAGTAATCTTCCCAAATGGGCTGTGGACTCCAAAAGCTTTTGATGTCAACATTACAAAATAGGTAGAGTACTAAGAAATTATATCAAGGTGACAGGTATCATGCTAATAAAATTGTAAGCATTACCTTGGCTAATTCTCACAACATTGTTATCTGACATTTACTATAATTACTCCTATTACTAAACAAAGAAATGGAAAGAGATTAAGGAACTTAGTCAAGGACATCCTAGCTAGTAGATGGCAGAAGCAGTAACCAAGACTAACTTAAAGTTACCAGTAACCCAGGACTAACTTAAAACTTTTTTCATATCCACTACACTTTACCCGAAGGATTACAGATGCCAATTGTTAATTAAATTATATATGTTTATATTTAAATACTATATGTATATTAAATAATACATTACCAGGACACCTGGCTGGCTCAGTTGGTGGAGCATGTGACTTGATCTCAGAGCTGTGAGTTCTAGGCCACGTTGGGTATAGAGATTACTTTAAAATAAATAAATGAATAAATAAATAAACTTTAAAATAATACATTACCAAAATCCATATTTTAATATGGAAGGATATCCATATAGTGCTAGCTTAACCTATAGGATTTGGTTACAAAACAACATATATAATACGATACCATTTATCTAAATGAACCAGCATCTACCTGTCATCTATTATCTATCTATCTATCTATCTATCTATCTATCTATCTATCTATCTAATCTATCATCTATATATCTATCTAATCTACCATCTATCTTTCTATTATCTACTCATTTAGAAAGAATATACGACCAGAGATGTTAACAGTGATCACAGCTGAATGTGTGGATTTATTTAGACATTTTTGTTTTTTAAATTTTCCCTGTGAATATTTTCTAACCATTTTTTGTAATAAGCACATGTAGCTTTTCTATTAGGGAAATATAATAAAAGGAAAACTTCAAATTTAATATGCAGTAAAAATTCCCTGATAATAAGACGTTAGTATTGTTCACCCTCACTTCACTTCCTCCATCTAGCAGAGTGCCATGCTCAAGAAATACTGAATGGTCCCCATCTTTAGGTGGCACCTAGTCTGGGACCAGAGAGGAGTCCATGATGAAAGGTACTGTGCAGAGCTGTATGACAGTGAATGGAGCAGACAGTGAGTGGACCTTCTCATTAACATTAGTGACTTCAGATGGATTTCTTTTGCTTAAAATTTTTATTTTTGACATAATTTCAGCTATGCAGAAATGTTGCAAGGAAAGTACAAATAATTTCCAGATATCCTTCACCCAGATTCCCTATTTGTTAACCTTTTACTACCTTTCCTTTCTACTGTATTTCAAGTAGATTCAGACACATAGAAAGGGTGAGTCTGTGTCAAGGTGGTTTTCCAAAGTCCTCTAAAAATGTTCCCCTTTACTAGATCCCCTCTGGCAGGAAGCTTCCTCTTGCAGAGTCTAAAAACTCCCTTCTCCTCCTTGCCCCACCCACTCCCATTGCCAAGAAGACTTAACAGGAAGAAGTGTTTGCTCAGGGATGCTGCTAAGATAGAAACACTGTGTGAAGAAGGAAGGACGGTGCTTGAACAGAAGGAGCATATTCTCTGAAGGTGCCTCTCCCCACCACACCAAGCATAAGACCCCATCTGCAAACTAAGCCAACCTTCCCAAGAGAGAGCAGGTGAGTCTGTTTGTCTGTTATCGGCACAGATTGTTGGCCCTTCCCCAATGCCAAGACCTTCGGAGACACCTGTCCTGTCTGTCAGAGTCCTGGCATAGGCTTTTAGAGACTGGGTCTTCTGACAGCTGTAGTCTGTATGGCCAAGACCACAGAGTAGGTCCCAGAGATCAGGGTCATTTCAAAGCTAAAGGTTCTCAAAGAGTCCAGGAGAGGATTTATTTCATTAGACAGAGTTTAGGAGGCCACAAATAGACATGGATAAAGTCTAGAGCTAAAGTGTGGGTGAAGGAGAGGGAGCATTCCATCAGTACAAGATCCTATGCATCTTCTGGGCATGGGTCAAATCTCATACTTGTAGCTAGCTGTCAATGGCATGCCTGCCTTCAAAGCCCCCCAAGGGTGCTCTGGAAAAGAGGCATAAGTCCTGCTGGAAAGAAGCCTTGTTCCCAGATTCTGAATGTGGTACTGCGCTCTAATCCCCACAGGCCTTCTCATCTCCTTCATCATGAATTGGCATATGATAATCTCTGGGCTTATCATAGTGGTGCTTAAAATGGTTGGAATGACCTTTTTCCTGCTTTATTGTGAGTATTTGAACAACCTCTTACCCTAACCTCATACGGTCTTGTTCTTTGACTTTTTTCCCAAAATGTGTATTTGAATATAAAGGTTACACGCCTAAGTCTTTCCAGTTGAGGGCAGGGACCCAGTGTAGGGGCAACTGACAATACTTGTCTCACTTCCCAGCACACACAATGGGCCAGGTGCCTTGGTCTGCCTTGGGTATGTAGAACCGACCAGTGTCTGATGGTTGAACACCACACAAAGCTTTCGCCACTACAATGTTAGTTGGGTAATCTGAGGCAAAATACTTGTCAGTGCTTCTTATTGCTGCTCAAACTTGAAAATCAGTGTCAGTTCAACCCAATGACAGGGCTGAGGTAAGAGCTGCATAATAAGGTAATGGGATCTTACTAGGGGACAGATTTCCCCCTGTGTCCATAGAAACTTCCATCCAGATGCTTAGGAGAAGAGTCTCCATAGCAAAGGGTTTCACTGCAGTTGTAGCAAGAATCTTCTCCAGCCCCAGAAACTGGTAGGGAACATGAATGAGGAAGGAAACATGAGTGAAAGAGGCAGTTGAGTAAAAGGTGTCTTCCCTCTGACTCAAACTGAAGCTGCATTTCCTATCACAGAAGAGAGCAGGAAGAAAATATGAATATGAATAAGTAAACACATTTACAAAAAAAAAAACCCCACCTACACATCTTTGTTGACCTGAGTCAGAGAGCTTCTGATCACACAGTAACAATCATGGCGCCCCAGAAGCCCCCGCAGTGATGTTGGTTTGTTATATTTATCGTGTAGCCACCTTTGGGACTGAGCCAACAACTGATTTTCTTTGCAGTCCCACAGATTTTTGGCGGAAGTAATGTCAGCTTCCTTCCCACAGAGAGCTATGGAACAGGTAATGTGCATGACAAGTATCTCCTCTGCACCTCCAGGTTCTTGTGTGCTGACTTCTTACAGACCTTTCTCCAGCCCTTCTTTCTCAAGAAATTCATTTGCAGGAAGGGTCCATAAAGATACTCTAATTGCTATAAGAAGAATACATTCTGGGGATCTAATGTATAGTGTGATGACTATAGTTTACAAGACTGTATTACACACTACTTGAAAGTTGCTAAAAGACTAAATCTTAAATATTCTCACCACCAAAAAAGAGGGGGGGGGGGAATTATGTGACGTGATGGGGGTGTTAACTAGCCTTACTGTGTAGTTAATAATTTTGTAATATATACATGGATCAAATCATCACCTTGTACACCTAATTAAACTTACACAATGTTTATATCTCAAAGTGAGGGGGGAAAGTGCAGCACTCCCAGAAGAAAAAGGATCTAATTAACTTCCTTGCTTTTATCGATGGGAAACCTAGACTAAGCTGATTGAAATTTCTGATCCTCAGTTTTCCTCCTGGGTATGAGGATGATTTGTATATAATTACTATAATGTAATTAGAAAGTACCTTATAAACTCTGACATGTTGTACACCTACAGGAATTGCCATAAAAAAAAACATGTCCCACAAAAAACTCAAAGATTATAATCGGTATTTTTTTGTGTGCCGATCACTCTGCTAGACCAACAGAAGAATGCGAACAGGAGATACCAGTCAGCTGTCCTCTATAAAGCACAAAGCCCCATGCCAGAAGTGAAGGGGCAAAAACGAGGGCTTTCCCTATCAAACCTCCTCCTCTTAAAGCTTTTCCAAGGACCTCCCTCTCACTTCCTCTTAAAACATTAATTACTACAAACATCTTTAGGAGAAAGATAATTTCTTGTTCATCTTCATATCAGCTGAGGCTCCCAGAACAGTGAGTTAAATGGAGGAAATATTCATGAAATACTTACAAAGTTCTGTGCAGCTATAATCCCAAAATAGTTTCTCATGAAAACCAGGTTATTTTACATTACAAAGAGCCTTTGAGCTGGGGACTGAAATAAAAAGTGAATGCTCACTTGTATGTTTCATTAATATAATTTAAGTTGCTGATTTGGTGTCTGGGTAAACTAAATTGGTCTTCAACCACACAAGACAAATAACTGGGCAGCTGAGGAGAGGTTTTGACCAGCGTCTGAAGCCACTGCAGTATCTGCTTGGCCAACCGGGGAAAATGAGGCTTCTTAGAGGCCTATCAGTTCCCCTATTTATATTTAAAGAAATAAACGGACTCTGCTTGTAGGAAATCTCTGGAATGTTCACCTGCCTCCATGTCTGCCAGTACCCCCAGTCTTGAACCTAGTTCCAGTTAGCCTCAATTCTTAGAATTGACAGGTTCCCATAAGAAGGAGCCAAGAGATGCCTGCGGAAGGAGGGCTCACAGGGGTGGGGAGTGGGGTGGGAGGGGGGGTGTTGGGAGATCAGACATGGGATGAATGGCACCTGCTCTGTGGAGCCCAGAAGGCAGTGCTCCAAACAGCGCCTTGGAGAGGGGAACACTGTCAAAAGTATATATAGAAAGGAGTGAGAAATTTCCCTCCTGGTACTAAATTCACCCACTCCTCTTCCTTTCTGCTGTGCTTTTTCTCAACATTTCACACCTATTGCCACACACACACACACAAAGATATGAAATAGGACTTAGGGTGCAGGGCATGACAAAAAATAGTAGTAGTTAGCTGGAAGCTTCAAAGAAAGAAAATGAAAAATTCTCGCAGGGGGTGGCCAAGAGTGTCTCGTCTTTGCCACTGTCCAGAGACAAACCAGGGACTCAATACCCGCTCTGTGTTGTATTCATGATGCAGTTGCCTTCAGAATTTCTTTTTGTTTCAGTCCCACTGACTTTCGGGAGCAGTAATGTCACCCTACTTCCCACACAGAGCTATGGAACAGGTAAAGTGCATGACAATTATCTCCCCTCGACATGAGGTTCTTAAGTGCTGAATTCTTAGACACTTTTCCCATTGCCTCCTTTCTTATGGAACTTTTTTGCCCCAAAGGGCCATAAAGACCTTCCAATTAATCCCTGTCATGTTGTCCACAGGGAAACTAATACTAGACTGCATGGGATTTCTTCCTGGATTGAGGATGATTTCTAGAGATATAACTGCTATAAAGACATTCATCCCCTACTATGTTATGACTCCATTCCAGGGTTCACGCTCCAAACCACTAATCCTACACTCTCTTTTGTCTCATTTCTTTAGTCTGTCCCAACAGGTGGTATTTTCACCAAGGAGAATGCTTTTGGTTGTCCCCTTTTGAAATGTCTTGGAACAAAAGCAGGGACTTTTGCAAAACAGAAGGATCCACTTTGGCCATTGTCAACACACCAGAGAAACTGGTGAGTGCACTGGGAAAAGCCCATGCTACAGTAGCCTCCACAGGTGGAGATGGTGGGGTGATTTGGTAGAGTAGGGGCAGGGTGGAGGTGAGAAATGGAAAGGTGGCTGGCTGAGAGCCCAAGCTCCTTGCTCTGAATCGGAAGGTAGGAGAATACAGTAGCAGTGGGGTATATTCCTCAGGTCATTTGAGCTAGGGAAATCCACACTGTATCGTCTCTCCCATGAAGTTTAGCAGTGCACTGGTCCAGTCCTCAGGATGGGTCAGGACATTTAAAGTGCAGGGAATGACCAAATGAGCTGATGTGCATGAAAGAATCAAGTCATAGAACTGGGATAGTGGTATACAGTTAGGATAGTAAAAATGGCAAACACAATGGAAAAACCTTTATTTTACTACCTCTTTTTATCCTCATAAAGATTATGAGGGGGTATCATTACCCATATCTTGTATATGAGGAAGCTAGGGTAGAGAAAAATAATTTGACCCAGGTTGTACACACACTAATGACAGGACAGGATTGAATTGAGTTCTCTCTAACTCTAAAACCCATGCTCTAATCAATTTTAGATCATAAGTTTTCTTCTTGATCATTGCCTCTCCTTCAAATCCCAGCATCTGCTGAGTGGTAGGCACGTGCTACATACTCCACGGCTGCTTCTCTGCCCTCTATCTTTCACCTCTCATCTATAAAGTCCTCCTGTGGTTGAAGAGAACCCATAAGAGGGCCCTCTCTGAATCTTGGTGACAGGTGTCCAACAAAGAGCAGGGGTCAGGATGCTACAGATCCTCTGAGGCTAAGGGGAAATGCCTTACAGTAGAAAACCAGGAGTAAGCTGTGGGGAAGAAAGGAGAAAAGGAGAGGGGACAAGGGGGTTGAGTAGAGGAAATTGACTCTTCCTCTACTCAACCCTCAAGTTCTGGTGCATCTCAAGTGTCATCCTTGGCATTCTGCAGAAAAAGCTCATCATGCTAACAATTTGCTAGTGATCTCAAGTATGTATCCCTAGCTAGTCTTCTCTAGACCAGACTGTATATCAAAATCCACTTTGATCTTTCAAAAGCACCCCAAACTCATCATGTTCAAAACTGAGCCAAATTATATTTTACCTCAAATGCTCTTCCTCCTTTTGTGATCCAAATACTGGTGAGTAGTCATGTCACCCAAGATTGAATGCTGATGGTTTTCTGAGACTTTACCTCTTCTCTTCTCCCCTAAATTAGTTGCTAACCAACTCTTTTCCTCTCTGTCCCCAAAGAAAATTATTCATCTCTCACCTGGATTTCTTCAGAATTCTTCCAACTCCTCTCCTTACCCCCGATTTTGTCCCTTCTTACTTATCCTCCATAGAACCCACACAAAAATATCTCTAAGACTCTAAACTGTCTGTGCCATTTTCCAAATTAACATGGATTAAAGTCCAGTTTTCCTAGCATGACATATAAGGCCTTGTGTAGTCTAGCACCTCCCTTCTTGCCAGTCTTGTCTCTCCACCAGCCTCCCTTCTCCCTCTACATAACCACATTCAGGCGCCCTGCAGTCCACCTGTGATCGGATGCTCCCTTTTCCAGGAAATCCCACATCCTCCCCTAGCATTTTCCTGACAAACAGCTATTTTTCAGAATTCATCTCAAGTATCACTTCATCTTTCTAGAAGACCCCAAATCCATGTAGAATTGATCACTTCCTCCTTTCTGTCTGTTCTATACCTAGTACATATTCCCTAGCTCTACACCTGGGAGACCTCACTATGCTTATTAACTCATCTATCTTCTCTTATTAGACCTGTGGATCTTCAACATGTTGGGATCACTGACATTTTAACAATGGTGATGAAAGCTATATACCTCTTCCCAGAAACACTGCATAAGCATAATATTTTGAGTAAAGTTCCAACAGCTTCATGAATCCCCTTCATAACCATCCATGGATCAGTGCAAGAGAGTTAAGGGCTAAGAACCCTTATTTTAAACCATTTGTCAGCAAATTTTTCTTAAAAAATGGTCAGGTGGTCAGAGAGTAAATATTTTATATTTTTAGGTCATACGGTCTCTATCACAACCGCTTAATGCTGCCCTGGTAGCTCAAAGCAACCATAGATGATATGTAAAAAATGGGCCTGGATGTGTTCCACTAAAACCTTATTTACAAAACAGGCTAAAGTCTTGATTTTGACCACTGGCTGTGGTTTGCCAACCCTTGTTTCAGATCATAAATTTTTAAAGGAGAAACCAATTTGTTTCCATGTCCTGGCCTCATACAATGGCTCACTGGATACTCAAGAAATCTTTGTTAAATAAGTAAATACAGTAATTAATCTTAAAGAATAATGAAATGAGACATTTCAGGGAAGTAGAATATTGGAAAAAGAGGAATAAAGCCAATAGCCCTGGGATAGAGAAATATCCAAGTGAACTTGGATACCCATTCACTTACGACAGGAGGTTTATAAAGAGTACAGAAAAGAGCCCAGGGACTCCCAGACTTCTGGCTAGAGTGATTTGTGATTCATTAGTTTAATAAAGAAACTAAGATATCATAGATTGGTGTCAACTTAGCAAATACTCAAAATTCACTGATTATTTCTCAACACACTTTTAAATCTCCCCAACTATATTGCCTTGCTAAGAATTCAAGAAATTCACTCAATCCAACCTCATTTGGAATGTAAGATTTCTGGCAGTGAAACAGAGGCATGCTAAGTAAAAAAAGAATTATTTGAAATTGTCCCTTTTTAGATCATATAGTACCCTTCCTCTTCATTTTCATAGTGTGGTCCCTGGAAAGCAGCATCAGCATCACCTGGGAATGTGGTAGGAATGTAAATTCTTGGTCCCCTAAACTAGACCTCCCAGGAATCAGGAGCCCATCAAGCTGTGTTTTAACAAGACCTCTAGGTGATCCTGATGCTCTGTGTATACCGAAAACTACTCTAGGGTTTATGGTGATGCCAGCTACAGCCAGCCCCAGAGTCCCTTACCAGCCTTCCTGTTCCCAGAATCAGATATAATCAGGGCCTTTTGGCACAAGGGAGACGACAGAAAAAAAATTTTTTTAAATAATAATAAAAAATAAAAAATAAACCTTTTTGTTGAACTGTTTATTTTTTAACTTCTAGAAATTTCTGCAGGACATAATTGGTGCTGAGAAGTATTTTATTGGCTTATACCAGGATACAGAGAAAACATGGCGTTGGATCAACAACTCCCCATTCAATGGCAAGTATGTGAATATCTCACGTTTTTCTAAGGATCTTAGTTTGCCTAAAGAGACCAGACCTGAGATTCAGTGAGTTTATCCTGGAAGAGCACAAAAGCTGAGACTTGGCTTTTTATTTTATTCCTCTCCTTTCTTCCAGTGCACCTATTCCCAGAGACACATTTTTGGTAAACTTTTATTAAGGAAAATGCCAAACATTTCTAAGTAGAGAGAAGAGTATTCATCCAATGAGTTCTTCTGTTCAAATCAAGATGCAAACAAATGCACATATATACCATTTGTTTGATATATCTCATAAGTCTCTTTTAACTCACAGACTACATTTTATTACGAAGTTTTTACAAGTTCCTCAGATGGGACTTCTTTATGTAAAGGAAGTTTATTATTAGAAACTGTCTATACCTTAAAGCTGTGAACGCCAATTCCCAAGAGCTACCTCCTGTGTATCATTCCATGGACATAAGTGTTGGTGGAGAATGTGACACTCCTGGTATACACAAGAAGATGTGGAGTCAGACAGAAAGCAAGTCAGTTCCCCAGCCTATAATTGGGCTTCTCACAGAAGGAAGGCAAGGAAGATTCATTCAATGTCTACTAAATGCCAGGCACTTGCTAAGCATTTACTCATGTCATTTCCTGCAGTATTCACAATGATGCTGTAGACAAAGCTTTTATTAATTCTCATTTAACAGACAGGTGAACTGAGGATGGGAGGCTTAAAAATGTATTGAATATCACCAAGCTGGGTAGATTAAATTGTGGCTCTGCCACATCCACTTGACTCCAAAACTCATGGCATTTCCATGAAACCAGACCCTTTCCAGTCAGATTGAAAGGGGCTGAATGGCAGAAAAAGAGGTGGGGAAAGGCCAACAGAGTTTCTCCTTAAGCCAGCTGGTGCCTAGGAAAGGAAGAGCAACCTCTCGATCCTCCTGCTGTGAACATAGCACATACAGTACTAAAACATTATTTCTGGGGCGCCTGGGTGGCGCAGTCGGTTAAGCGTCCGACTTCGGCTCAGGTCACGATCTCGCGGTCTGTGAGTTCGAGCCCCGCATCGGGCTCTGGGCTGATGGCTCGGAGCCTGGAGCCTGTTTCCGATTCTGTGTCTCCCTCTCTCTCTGCCCCTCCCCCGTTCATGCTCTCTCTGTCCCAAAAATAAATAAACGTTGAAAAAAAAATTTAAAAAAAAACATTATTTCTAGGAGACAAAGACAGATGAGATGTTTCTACCACGCACAAGGGTGATTTAATCCAAGACTGTGAGTCCACCTCACAGGAGAAGGCTGTGAGAAGGCTCACAGAAGAGGGCCAGCGTAGGGCTAGATTTGGGGATAGGAGAAGGGGGACTGGAATTGGCAAAAGGCAGGACTGGAACAATGGGCCTTAACCACACTTCCTTTCCCATTTAGCATTATCAATCAGCATCAGAACTTCGACTGCGTGACCATAGGCCTAACAAATACATTCGATGCTGCACCATGTAACATCAACTTGCGCTGGATTTGTGAGAAGCTGGCGAAATGATTGCAGTTCTCTGTGGCCTCTGACAAGAATAACAAACACACTTGTGGAGAAAGCAAAAAGAATATGATTGGGATTGGTACAGGAAATACAGAACATCAAATTACTGTGTCCATCTTCCACAGGTTACTGGCAGAGCTCCCTGACCAAATCCTTGGGGCTAATGCTCCAGCCCCTCCACAAATATACTTGCATACACATAACAGAGACAAACTTCCCATTCTGAGTCAGCAGTTCCCCCCAACACTCCACTTCCTATGAGTGTCATAGCTGTGACTCTTTTTAGATCTGTACCAGACATCTAATCAATGATCCCTTTCTCCATCTCTCTACTATGAGAGGCCCTTGCCTGTGTTGGAAGTGATCTTCTGCTTTGGAGGACTGGATGTCAGTCACCTCCAGGAGACAGGGTCACTTTTAGATAGACAACTCAGTTGATATAGTGATGAGGTCTGTTTGTATAGAACTGAGCATTTCTGACTGATCGACAGGGTTTATTTTGGCCTATTGCCACCAGATCTGTTTTATCCTCAGAGCACATACCCAGGACCACATAGAAAGTGCAGACTGAGCAGGCAAAAACATGATTTAGAGAGTAGCCAGGGTAGAAGAGGGATAAACTCAGCTTGTTGACTTCACCTGTGTTCCCAAGAGACCCATGTTCACATGCATCCCACCCCTACCCAAGATAGGATAGCAGAGGTCCTCCTCAGTCTGAATTGAGGTCAGGCCTGGGGAAGGGCTCCTGGAGCCAAGCTTGGCTTATTCATGGGAATGGACAAAGGTCTGGCCAGAGCAGGAATCTTCCAGAAAACCCCTTTGAAAATAATCAGACAGCTAACATGACCAAGCAAACTGATCAATGTTTTTCAACAAAGCCCTGAAGACATACTCATGCTGAAATTTTCCTGGTCTTGAGCTGAATCTCCATTTCAGTAGATATTTATTCTTTATCATGGTTTTTTCTAGTATATTTCAAGAATTTGTAATAGTCTCTTGGACCCCAGTGTTCAGAAGATATTCCTGCCTGCAGTTTAGAGAGACTCTATGAGCAGGTACAGCTTAGTGACCCAAAGATGCCACAGCCTTATCCATGTTGGCATCACACCAACTCAGAGCTGGTCCAGTTGACCAAAGAGTAAAAATGAGGAGGACTGCTCAAGGAAGCATGCGGAGTAGGCAAAAAGTAGGCATATAGTAGTACCAAGGGAACACCAGAGACAAATGGAAATCATTTCCAGGAGGAAACAGAGCTCATTTGGCCACACTGGAAGAAAGGCAAGAAAAGGGTAGAAAAGTCTTGGAGCATCCTGGCTATTCTCTGCACTTGCAACAAAATTAACTACATACCTTTCTCAGTAAATGGAAAAAAGAGATGCCTGTGTGTTCTGAGTAACAAGAATTAAGCCATAAGGGAAGACTGTAAAACTAATGGAAATTATAGTCACCTAAGTGAACTGCTCACCAATTTATGTCTAGTAACAACATACCACAATGACTATGAATATCATCAGATATATGTCAAAGAAAATTGTCATTTTATTTTTTATTACTAAGCTCTAGTCCTATATTCCTATGATTCATAATTTTTGTCCAATTTTCATGGTCACCTATAGTTTTAAAAAATGAGATAATACATTAAGTGTTAGAACTTGCCTAAAGGAAGCTACCAGCAATAATATGTGCTGGGGTGGAGGGGATGTTAGAATTATATCAGTATTCTGTGAAGACACAAGTTCTTTTGTGGTGTTGGCAAAGAATAAATACTGCAGTTGAGGAGAGGGGAGAGGCCGAGTCTATGGTAGATAAAGAAATAAACAGAATTCTACACCAAAAGTAATCCCCACGATCCAGATAATAGAAAGGAAACTGCAGCCCTTCTGTTTTGAGAAGGGAAAGTTGTTGCCACACTTCCTGTTTTATGACATAACAAACTTCAGATGTCTATAGTCAGGAAATGTAGACATCTAGTAATTTCCCTAGCAGACAGCCCAAATTTCACCCAAGATGAGGACATACTTCTGTGAAGGTTCTAAAAGAAGCCCAGCGGGCTAAGGTGGGGGAGGGGTGGGGGTAGGGAGCACATGGGGAATATCAACACTTTGTTTTAAATTCATTCCTGGGGGTGCAGGGGCTGCCGGATCCTTAAGAGGGTAGGTAAATGTGACCTTATTGGGCAGCAGTGTATGGGTTTTTTTTCAAGCAATAGAAATTTACTAAGCCACTGGATTAGAGTTTTTTACTTTGCTTCCAATATACAATGTGAATTTTTACAGATTTCTTACTCTTTCTGTCCCTTAATTTCTTTACCTATAAAATGAGGCAGTAATACCCCCATCACAAAATTCTTGTGTATATTAAACAAAACTCCCACTATGTCCCTCGTGGCAATAAACAATGGGGGAAGCACTCTGTGGAAGATTTGAAGTTGAGATCTTTATCAAAGTGGCTCTTCAGTTTGCTAAAAGCTGAATGTAGAAAAGCCACTTAATTTCTCAGATTTTCTGTTTATTCATTTAAAATATGGGAATAAAAATATGCCTAAGTCAGGTGCTTCAAAAATTCTATAATTGTCAAAAACATACTTTCCATGACTCTGACTTACATTCAAATCACCCATCTTGTCTGTGTGAGCTAATGGTCCAATGACCAAAGTCACTGAACCCTGTCCTCGGATATTGACAGATAAGTACTGTTCAGGCCTGAAAACATCAGGTATGGGTAACCTTTACCTATTTTCCCTGCTGTTGCCATATCCCATCCTCAGAAGCCATATCCTTTGGTGACCTGTGCCTTCTGAATAGTCCTGCTTCACTTCCTGGGTCTCCTTCAGCACAGGCTGAGTATTAATGCAGCAAAAGTCTTACCCTCCACTTTTACCATACCCTCTCATAGAGACTATAACTCCTGCAAGGAGTTGGTCACTCAACTATTATGTCAACTATGATGTTATATATATAACATCTTCTTTATCCATTCATAGTCGATGGCATTTGGGCTCTTTCCATAATTTGGCTATTGTAGATAGCACTGCTATAAACATTGGGGTGCATGTGCCCCTTCAAATCAGCATTTTTTTATCCTTTGGATAAACACCTAGTAGTGCAACTGCTAGGCGATAGGGTAGTTCTATTTTTAATTTTTTTTGGAACCTCCATACTGTTTGCTAGAGGGGCTGTACCAGTTTGCATTCCCACCAACAGAGCAAGAGGGGACACCTTTCTCTGCATCCACTCCAACATCCGTTGTTGCTTGAGTTGTTAATTTTAGTCATTCTGACAGATGGGTGGTGTCTCATTGTGGTCTTGATTTGTCTTTTTCTGATGATGAATGATGTTGAGCATCTTTTCATATGTCTGTTAGCCATCTGGATGTCTTCTTTGGAAAAGTATCTATTCATGTCTTATGCCCATTTATTAACTGGATTATTTGTTTTTCGGGTGTTGAGTTTGATAAGTACTTTATAGATTTTTGGATACTAACCCTTTATGTGATACGTCATTTGCAAATAATCTTCTCCCGTTCTGTCAGTTGCCTTTTAATTTTGCTGATTTTCTCCTTCACTGTGCAGAAGTGTTTTATCTTAATGAGGTCCCAATAATTCATTTTTGCTATTGTTTCCCTTGCCTCTGGAGACATGTCAAGTAAGAGGTTGCTGTGGCTGGAGTCAAAGAGGTTGTTGTCTGTTTTCTCCTCTAGGATTTTGATGTTTTCCTGTCTCACATTGAGGTCTTTCCTCCATTTTGAGTTTATTTTTGGGTATGGTGTAAGAAAGCAGTCCAGGTTCATTCTTCTGCATGTCACTATCTAGTTTTCCCAGCAAAATTTGCTGAAGAGACTGCTTTTTTTCCCATTAGATATTCTTTCTTGATTTTTGGAAGATTAGTTGGCCATACACTTGTGGGTTCATTTCTGGGTTCTCTATTTTGTTCTATTGATCTATATGTGTCTGTTCTTGTGCCAACACCATACTTTCTTGATGATTACAGCTTTGTAATTCAGCTTGAAGTCTGAGATTGTGATGCCTCCAGGTTTGGTTTTCTTTTTCAACATTACTTTGGCTTTTTGGGGTCTTTTCTGGTTCCATACAAATTTTAGAATTGTTTGTTCTAGCTCTGTGAAAAATGCTAGTGTTATTTTGATAGGGATTGCACTGAATGTGTAGATTGTTTTGGGTAGTATCAACATTTTAACAATATTTGTTCTTCTAATCCATGAGCATGGAATGTTTTTCCATTTCGTGAAAACCTGAAAGACTCCACCAAAAAACGGCTAGAACCTCTGAAGTCACAGGATATAAAATCAATGTACACAAATTGGTTGCATTTCTATACACCAATAATGAAGCAGCAGAAAGAGAAATAAAGGAATCGATCCCATTTATAATTGCACTGAAAACCATAAAATACCTAGGAATAAGCCTGACCAAAGAGGTAAAAGATCTGTATGCTAAAAATTATAGAAAGCTCATGCAAGAAATTGAAGATAGATTTGCTTTAATATGCACAATGTTTACTTACCATCAATAAAATTGATACTTAAGGACAATGTGACATGATTTATCTTGTGGCTTTGAGTAAACTAAGCATGCCACCAGTTGCTTCTCCTGAAGTGTAACTCACTTACTCTAGAATAATTCACTCTGACCCTTACCCTTTTATCTACCATCTTGCCTGGAGCTTTGCTTCTCTGTTCCAAAGCCCTGAAGCTACAGACAGATGATGCTCAGCATCCTTCCTCTCACTCCTGTATGATGGTCTCTGATTAATACTGAATCATTTAGCTGTAACTAATCTTGTATTACCATGATACTGCCAAAATGATGTAGAATGTACTAGTTAAAAACATACACCTTAAATTAGATATCTATTGGTAGAATCTTTGTTCTGTTCATTTCCTATTTGGGAAGCCTTGGAGAAATTACCTAATCTCTCAAAAACTTAGTGTCAAGCACTGTTTTAAGGTACTAAGGATACAGCAGAAAATAAAACAAAGTACCTGTCCTCACAAAGCATATAATGAGCGGGATGTATTACTCGGCAATCAAAAAGAATGAAATCTTGCCATTTGCAACTACGTGGATGGAACTGGAGTGTATTATGCTAAGTGAAATTAGTCAGTCAGAGAAAGACAAAAATCATATGACTTCACTCATATGAGGACTTTAAGAGACAAAACAGATGAACATAAACGATGGGAAACAAAAATAATATAAAAACAGGGAGGGGGACAAAACAGAAGAGACTCATAAATATGGAGAACAAACTGAGGGTTGCTGGAGGGGTTGTGGGAGGGGGGGATGGGCTAAATGGGTAAGGGGCATTAAGGAATCTACTCCTGAAATCATTGTTTCACCATATGCTAACTAATTTGGATGTAAATTTTTAAAAATACAAAATAAAATTTAAAAAAAACAACTTAGTGCCAAGCACTATTTTAAGGTACTAACGATACAGCAGAAAATAAAACAAAGTATCTGTCCTCACAAAGCATATAATCTAGTGGGATGATACCAACAATAAATAAATTAATTAATGTGTATTAGGTGGTAATAAGTATTATGAATAAAATGCAGAATTATAGGGGGACAAGGACTGTTAGAGTGTAGGTGTAGGTTTGTTATTTTTCATTTAGTGTTTAGAGGAAGCTTCCTTGAGGTGACTTTGAAGAAGTAATTTCTGGCAAGTGAGAAACTGCTTCATACAAATATCTTGGGTAATTCCACCTGGTCCTGGGACAAGACTGTTCTCAGTGGATTCAAGAAATACCAAGGAGGCTACTATGTTTGTAACACAATGAATGAGAAAGAGAGTATTAGGTGATGAGGTCAGAAGTCTTTGGGAACCAGAATTAGTTAGACAACAGTAGAAATATAGAAAATGATGGTGATCTAGATATTAAAATCTTTTTAAAAAATTAGCTAACATGGCCCAAAGGTTTGCAGATGACTGCAACTAGCAGGGAAAAAATGGCTGGTAGAACAACAGCTTCAAAGCTAGGCAAAACTTAAAGCCAAGGGTGGGGGAAATGCATAGTGGTTATAAGAAGGTAATAATAAATAAGAAAGACACCTAACCCACACCCAGGCTCAGAGGAGTGAAAACAAATCATGACATCAGAGGAGCTGTGGGCGTCCTTAGAGGATGTATGTTTCAAATAAAGCATGAGGATCAGTGAAACATTCAGAAGTTGAAGATATAAAACACTTTGATGTTCCCTGAGTTTCAGAGTGATAGGGAAAATGTTTCACAAGAATTTCGCTTGTGAGGTCATCACAATGTCAATCAAAGTCATCAATGACCTCCAAGTAGCTAAGTCTAGTGGTCAATTCTTAGGTGTCACTTTACTTGATTTCCAAGGACCATGTGACATTCTTCATCAACTCCTTAAAAAACATCCTCCACTGAGCTTTTGAGACACCATCTTCTCCTGGTTTGTGTCTAGTTGTGTGGCCACTAGTCCCCCATCTCCTTTGTTGATTCCTATCTATTTGCTTGTCTCTAATCATAAAAACTCAGAGCCTTGTCATTTGCATTATTTTTTTTCTTTTGTATCTATAGGCTTCCTTTGGTCACTCAACTATTCTCATAGATTTAAATACCACCTACATTCACTTGACTCACATTTCTATATCCAACTTGAACTGCCCTGGACTCCAGGGTTTTATATTTAACTGCCTCCTCAACATATTCTTAGATATTTAACAGTAGACATCTCAAGCTTACTTTGTTCATAACTGGACTCCTGATATTCTCCAGTTAAATATTTCCAGAAAATATATAATCATTAACGCACTGGTTTTTTACATATCATATGAAAACAAATCCTACTGCCACTAGGAAAATATGGATTAAATAGATATATGTTAGGGAGAGAGAGAAAAATATACATACAGTGAATCCTTGAACAATTTGTGGTTTGGGACACCAACCCCTCACACAGTCACATAGTCAAAAATCCACATATAACTTTTGACTCCCCAAAAACTTAGCTCCTAATGACCAGAAGCCTTACCAATAACATGAACGCTGATTAACAGATATTTCATATGTTATATGTATTATATACTGTATTCTCACAACAAACTATGCTAAAGAAAAGAAAATATGATTAAGAAAATCATAAGGAAGAGAAAATACATTTACAGTACATTATGTATATTTATTGAAAAAAATCCATGTATAAGGGAGCTCAGGCAGTTCAAACCCATGTTGCCCAAGGATCAACTGTATTTAAAAACAGACCAGTCCACTCCTTCACTGCTTTCATTCTGATCCAGGTGCTTATCATCTCTAGGTTACATCACTGTAACAGTCTTTGTGGTAAATTAGACTATTGAAAATATTCACTTTTCACCCATCAAAGCAAAAATTTCCCCCAGACAAAGTTAAACAGGCCTAGAAGACTTTATTCAAGGTTACTGAAATAGGAGAGGGGGGCCAGAACTCAGCCTGAATTCAACTCCACTAAAACAAAGAATGGGAGAGTTTTTAAGTCCTGAGATGTGCTACCAGAAAAGTACTGAAGTACCTTAATGGAGAGATTGATCAATGGGGTAAGCACATTGAGCTGCTCCTGAGTCTGTAAAGGGTGAAGAAAAAGAATTTACAATTATAAGTGCTCTAAAGTAAATAATCTAAGAATAGGGATGGCAAGGGTCTGGAGTCAGGAAGAAGCCTATCTAAAGTTCAGAGAGGCAAGAGAAACACTATGGCTGTCTTGGTCAACCCCTTTCTGCCCTAATTTCCTCAAGTGATGCACTTCTCCATACATTGATTCTGGATTCTTCCATGTAACTGGCTTTGATCAACAGAATGAGACCGAAACTTCAGTGTGCCAGTTCTCAGCCCAGGCCTTAGGAGGCCTTTAGTATTTCCATCTGTGTTTTCTTGTGTCCTGCCACTATCAGAGGAAGAAGTGCTCAGGTAAGCCTGCTGGTGCCAAGAAGAAGAGGAGAGACACCCCAGTTGAAACATCAGTGTGGACCCAGCCTAGACCAGCCACCTGCCATCCAACCCTTAGACTCACACACAAGCTGACCTGAGATTAGCAGAACCACCAGCTGAGCCTGGCCTAGATAGGCTGAAGCCCTAATGCATAAAAATAAAAGTTTATTGTTGTATGCCCTGGAGTTTTATGCTTAGCTCTTATATAGCAGAAGCTAACTGATATAATCTCCTAAGTGGTCTCCCTCCTTCTCTCTTACTGGCCTTTAATCAACTGTCTACATAGCAGTCAGAATAATCTCATTAAAACATTGGACAGATTCTGTCACTCTTTTTCAACAACTTGCAATACTTTCCAACTCACTCCTCGAAAAGGCAAAAGTCTTTTAAAAGCTTACAAGGCTCTGTATGATCTAAATCCTGATTACTTCTCTGACTGAATTTGCTCTTACACTCCCTATACTTGCTCCATTCCGGCATCTTTACCTACGCTTGCCCAAGGGTCTCTCCATTTGTTGTTCACTATGCCTGGGGTGTTCTGTAATGGGCATCCAAAGGGCTTTGTACTTCATTCTCTCAAGCTTTCCCTGACAACCCTACTTAAAATCTCAAGACTCCCTCAATAGATGGTCCCATACAGTCCTATTTCACTTTTCTTCATAAAACTTTTTCACAATCTAACATACTATTTTTAACAAGTTTATTGAGATATAATTCACATAGCACAAAAGTCACCCATTTAAACTGCACAATTAAATGCTTTTTGGTATATTCACAGATATTTGCAATGATCACCTCAAAAATAAAGCCTGCACATGGACTGGAAAAACAAATATTGTTAAAATGTTGATACCACCCAAAGCAATCTCCATATTCAATGAAATCCCTATCAAAATAACACCAGCGTTCTTCACAGAGCTAGAACAAACAATTCTAAAATTTGTATGGAACCAGAAAAGACCCCAAATAACCAAAATAATGTTGAAAACAAAAATCTGGAAGCATCACAATCCCGGACTTCAAGCTGTATCACAAAGCTATAATCATCAAGACAGTATGGCACTGGCACAAAAATAGACACATAGATCAATGGTACAGAATAGAGAACCCAGAAATTGACCTACAAATGTATGGTCAACTAATCTTCAACAAATCGAGAAAGAATATCTAATGGAAAAAAGACAGTCTCTTCAGCAAATGGTGTTGAGAAAACGGGACAGTGACATGCAGAAGAATGAACCTGGACCACTTTCTTACACCATATACAAAAATCAACTCAAAATGGAGGAAAGACCTAAATGCGAGACAAGAAAACATCAAAATCCTAGAGGAGAAGGGTGCCTGGGTGGCTCAGTCAATTAAGCGTCCAACTCTTGATTTCAGCTCAGGTCATCATGGTTCATTAGTTCAAGCTCCATATCGGGCTCTGTTCTGACAGTGTGGAGCCTGCTTGGGATCCTCTCTCTCTCTCTCTCTCTCTCTCTCTCTCTGCCCCTCCGCCACTTGTTTTCTCTCTCTCTCTCTCTCTCTTTCAAAATAAATTAATTAAACTTAAAAAAATTCTAGAGGAGAAGACAGAACAACCTCTTTGACCTTGGCTGCAGCAACTTCCTACTAGACATATCCCAGAGGCAAGGGAAACAAAAGCAAAACTGAACTATTGGGACCTCATTAAGATAAAAATCTTCTGCACAGTGAAGGAAACAATTAACAAAACTAAAAGGCTGACAGAATGGGAGAAGATTATTTGCAAATGACATATCTGTTAAAGGGTTAGTATCCAAAAATCTATAAAGTACTTATCAAACCCAACACCCAAAAACCAAACAATCCAGTGAAGAAATGGGTAGAAGACATAAATAGACACTTTTCCAAAGAAGACAACCAGATGGCTAACAGACACATGAAAAGATGCTCAACATCACTCATCATCAGAAAAAGACAAATCAAAACCCCAGTTAGATACCACCTCACACCTGTCAGAATGGCTAAAATTAACAACTCAGGCAACAACAGATGTTAGAGAGGATGCAGAGAAAAGGGAACCCCCTTGCACAGTTGGTGGTAATGCAAACTGGTACAGCCACTCTAGAAAACAGTATGGAGGTTCCACAAAAAAATTAAAAATAGAACTACCCTATCGCCCAGCAATTGCACTACTAGGTATTTATCCAAAGGATACAAAAATGCTGATTCAAAGGGGCACACGCACCCCAATGTTTATAGCAGCACTAACAACAATAGCCAAATTATGGAAAGAGCCCAAATGTCCATTGACTAAAGAATGAATAAAGGTGTGGCATATATATACAATGGAATACTACTCAGCAATCAAGAAGAATGAAATCTTGCCATTTAGAGTAACACGGATGGAACTAGAGTAATATGCTAAGCAAAATAAGTCAGAGAAAGACAAATATCATATGAGTTTTTCCCTTCTTTACACTGTGTATAAGTATGTATCTAGGTTATGGAAGAAACAGACTATAACAATCCAAGAAAATTACAACATATAAAGTTAATTTTTTTCATATATATATATATATATACATATACATATACATATATATACATATACATATATACATATATATATGTGTGTATATATATATATATATATATATATATATATATATATAAAATTTTATATTCTAGGCTGAAATTAGGCATTAACACTGACAGCAAGTTTGGCCTGGTCCCTTACTTTGGTGAATCTGACCATGATTTGCCATACTCTTTTCCCACTATCTCAAGACCATCCAAGTCCCAGTTAGAGACTGCCGCATTAGCCTTAACCAAAATAAAGATGATAGGGAGCAGAGGAGCAACTGACCCATAGCAGACAAATAATGGGAACAAAAACAAGCATTTGTTGTTTGGGATACAAGGATCTTGAGACTACTTTTACCACAACATAACCTAGACTATCCTGACTGATATAAGAATAAATAACAAGTAGCTCAGATAAAGATAAACAATTAGCATTTCATGATGTAGCACTGTAGGCTATCTAGCATAGTGGTTAAGAGAATAAACCAGAGCCAGACTGCCTAGGTTTGGATCCTAGGCCTTTGCATACTAACAATGTGACTTTGGGTAAGTCACTTATTGTCTCTGTGCCAGAGTTCCTTGAGTAATAATAGTAGTTACCCTAGGGAGTTCTTATATGATTTAAATGAGTTGTTTAGTAGTAAAAATTAAAGAGTGAGACTTACGCAGTATTTCTTAGCTTGGTTTCCTCAGGAGGCCAAGGACTTATCGGCTATTCATTGGGGAATACAGTCCATGAGGGCAGGCATGAATGACAAAAGATATGAACCATGGAACACTGTAAAACCAATAAAAGGATGCTTTATCAAGCTTCCTGCCCCTAAGTGCAACTAATTGTGTGATCTTTGGTACTACTCACACCTTAGGATATGTATAAACTCTGTTTCATAACTATCCCTCAGAGGGGAAAAGGGGAAAAATTATCTACTGGTGTCTACTTTCATTGGTCATATTACATCCAATTGGGAGTAACTCCCCACAATTTCTGGGCTGTCCATGCATGGACTTGGATGCCAAGTAGGTCCCTTTTTGGTGAAATCAACAGGGAATCCCTAGGGCTAAATGTGAAAAGTGTTCCTGACATGCATAATATGAAGCATTGGTTGTTAATATCATTATTATTGTTCACATCATACATATACATCAAGCATTTCTGTGATCCATTTTGGGAAGTAGAGAGAGGTATTCAGCATAGCAGAAAATTATTGCCTGAAAAGTTGGGGATAGGGAGTTTAGACACTGGGCTTCTCGAGTATTTAACTTCAGTGCTATACTGCTTTGGAGTATGGAGCTCTAGATGGATAGTTCTCTCTGGTTCTAATTACCTAGTATACAAATAAATAAGTACTGTGTGACAGAGCAAGATTCTTTAGAATGGAACAGCCTCTTCTCTTCTGCTGAGAGTGATATTTCTTCCCTATCAGACACACTAACCGAGACCCCAAGTTCAAGAAAGCATATAGTCACTTCTACACAGGCCTCCTTCTCTTGATATTCTTCTTGAGCTCCTGGCTTCTATGTTATGCTCCCGGAATATTTTCCAAAATATTTTAATTTAACAGAAGCTCCACTTACCAAATATCTTCCAGTTAGAGAAATGTATTCATATAAATAAGCAGGTGCTCCTGAATAAGAGAAAAATAAATAAATATTTGAATAAATAATAAGGTAAGATTGAATTACTACATCCCTTAAAGTACATAAATGAAATTTATTATTTTATTTTTATAGGCAATACCTACACATGGTTACAAAAAAAAACAGAGAGAATATTAGAAGGCAAACAGTGAAAAGTCTCATTCTTTTCCCATTCTATCTGTCCATAGTTCTACAAGTAATTACTTCTTAATTTCTTACAATGTGGTCCACAAGCAAATATGAATGCTATTATATGCATATTATTTCTACTTCTTTCATACCCAAAAGTGAATACTAAGTTCCATGTGCTTTGCTTTTCTCACTTAACAATACAGCCTGGGGATCATTTCTAATCATTGCAGAAAGAGGTTTTTTATTCTTTTTATGGCTGCATAGTATTTCATTGTATGAGTGAAACAATTTATTTAACCAGTCACCTACTGATATCCATTTGGTTATCAATATTTTGTTATTACAAAAATGCCATAGTGGATAAAATGTGTGCTTATGACATCAGAAAGGGAATCACTGATTGGAACCAAAGAGGGGCTGACTAGGGGAAGAGTGAGTGAGGTTGATGTGCTGGCACAGAGGCGCAAGGGCTGCCTTGTGGGAAGCTGGATGACAGCACGCTAAGCTTGGTCCATGAGGGGGAAAGGCAACGAGGAATGCAGAAGTGAAATGGGGAACTGGAGCCACAGAAAGAGAGCTACAAAGAAGAATCAGGAAAGAAAGTGGGAAAGAGAGGATGAACAATTGAAGGGGATAGGAATCAGGGGCCAGGTAACATGAACCTTGAAAGGACTGAAGAATGTGAGAGGGGCCAGAGGCTGCCTCTTCCTCTGCCCTCTCTACACTCCTCCAGAGCCCAGGGACCCCGCGGGGCCAGCTCTCCCTTGTCACAGCAGCTCTGTTGTTGTCCCACATCCTTTGGGCAGCAGGCACCATGATGTGGGTGCTTTCAGGTGAGAGAATACCACCTTATCTAGCTCTTCCTCCCACACCCTGAGGAAGCCCACCAATTAGAGATGTGTCTTTTAAAAAAACAACCATTCCTGGGATTGTAATGGTGTCCAGAATTGTGGATTTATACCAGCCAAGAAAATATGCAGAGAAGTACTAATGCAACAGACTTTGGAACAGGAAACCAAGGGCAGAGGTAATTCGTCCCGCACCCTCACCCCCAACAGCATCAACATCAGCTGAAGCTGATTAGAAATGTAGACTCTCCAGCCTTAGTCCAGACCGCTGAATTATAATGCGCATTTCAACAAGATCCCCAGGTGATTGAGGGCAGTGTCTTAGGTCTTCATATCTATCATTGAAATTAGAAATGTCACATTTATAGAAGTGAAAGAATAGTCTTGTTGTATCTGTTGAGAGAGAGAGAGAATATGTTTGAGTCAGGGAAGGAGTAGGGAGCTTACATGGCCAGAGAACCTAAACCACAGGACATTTTACATGAAGAGATGAATCAGCAACCTAGAAATGAGTAGTCATTCCATTTTGCAGTTGGGGAATATTTTTCCTAGCTTTTCCTGTTCAGAAATACAAATATCACACATACATGTATTATTTTTACATTTAATTTTTAACTTTTATTGTGAAATGTATCATATTTTGAGAACAGTATGTATATGTATATCTATAACTATATATATATATATATATATATATATACACACACATATGTATACATGTAGGGATATATGTTTAAAAAGAAGTGAATCTTTAATAACAAACAACCATGTTAAAAACCATGGCCATAACTTGAAAGGCTTTTGTTGTACACAGAATATTTGATGATGGTTATGATGCAGATCAAAGAGGAGTATGTTTTTTCAGAGCATTATAAAATCCATAATAATTAAGACAAGACTAATTCCTGAATAGTTGACACCAGTGCTTTGCTCCGTCCCGAAGGGCTTCTATGACTTTGTCATTTCGGAGGGTGAAGATGAAGGGATTGAGGAAAGGAGTAACTACTGAAACCATCAAGGACACCACCCTATTGTAATCAGCTGCTTGAGTTTGCTTGGGTTTCACATAGAGGAACAAGCAACTGCCGTACCCAATCACGACACACGTGAAGTGAGAGGCACATGTAGAGAAGGCTTTCCTCCGGCCAGAGGCTGAGGGGATCTTGAGGATTGTGGAGATGATATAGGTGTAGGAGATGATTGTAGGGATAAGAGAACCAAAAAGAACAAAAACAGCCATTAAGAAAAGGATGAACTCTATAAAAAGGGTATTGTTGCAGGACAGTTTCAGCAATTGCCCTCGGTCACAGAAGAAATTGTTCACCACATTTGATTTGCAGAAGGTAAGCTGAAATGTGGCATAAACTGGCCAGATTTGAAAAAGGAACCCAAAAACCCATGACATAATGACCACCCAGATGCAGGTGCGGCTGTTCATAATGATGTCGTACCTCAGAGGGTTACAGACAGCCACGTAACGGTCCACAGCCATCGCTCCCAGTAATGCAAACTCTGTGGTCCCCAAAGAAAGATACAGGAAGAGCTGGGTGACACATGCAGCCAGAGATATTGTCTGCATCCCAGGGAGCAGCAGCCCCCAAAGCATCACGGGTACGATAATAGTTGTAACCAAGATCTCCAAGGCAGAGAGATGACCAAGGAAGAAATACATGGGGGACTGCAGACGTCTGTCCACACAGACAATCACAATGATGACCATGTTTCCCATTAATGTCACTGAGTAGAAGAAGAAGAAGATAGCAAAGAGAATATGATGTAGTTCTCGGGAGCCAGGGAAGCCAAGGAGATAAAATTCAGTGGCACTAGAGTGATTCCCCAACATTTAGTTCTGAGCTCTTGTTCCTTGTGAAATCTAAAGAGCAAAAGAGAGAAAACAAGTTTCTGACCGCAGGAAGATTCAAGACAATTCCAGTTTGAGGAAATATATCCTACTCCTAGTCTTCACAACATAATGCTACTATTTTATACAAGGTTGATATTAAATGTTTCATGAAGGATATGTGTTAACTTATGAAGGTAAACGTAAATGCCCAAAAAGATGAGCAGTAGCCACCAACACCACACCTGAGGCATGAAAACCCACTCACCCAGTATGTACCCATCTCCCAGTTCACCAGCCATCCTGCCTCCAACCCTGTCCTGACCTGCCATTCTATTCACTTCCCTGGTCACAAAGTGCTCATTCATGCCACCAACACTTCATCTCCAGTGCCCAAAAGTGTCTTCTCTGCCTCTTGTATCCATGTCCTGCAAACTCCTGCTACATTTCAACAGTTCAAAGAATCCCAACCTTAGCCAATCACACAAAGACATGATTACTTCTTTTGTTTGTTTCCTTTAACATAGGTTCCATTTGCATTATATTCATTTTAAGTTTCTGTCTCAATTATACTAAGAACTCTGCAGTGTTGTTAGCAAGTGGGACCTATCGAGGACATTGTCATAAGAACTGTTTTGAGACAAAATATTGAGTCTTTTCCTGACTTCTGGAAGCTGGCTCCGTGGTGTGGATTATCAACTTCTCCCTCCTTATTCTCAGGATGGGCATCCTGAGAATTCTCAGGATGGAGAAAGGCATCCACCATTTCTCATATCCGTGAATGTATATCCTCCAGGCAGGAAGGGCCTCTCCAGTTCCCTGTTAGTGACCTCTAACTCTGAGATCTTTTATTCCTCTGTTCTGTAGATGACAATGGGGAGGCGGGTGCCAGAAGGAAGTCCTGTCTGTACTGCAGTCTCCACCCTGGACCAGAAGACAAGAAAACAGTGGTGATATAGAGGCAAAATCCTCCATATTCCCCCGGTCTCAAATGTCTAGTTCCAGACAGAGACAAAACCTCGAAATGGGCAGCCTATCGCTCTAACCGAACTGCAATGGTCTCAGTCCAATAGAGCAACTTGGAAAACTCAAAGAGTGCATATGCTTATCTATGACCTTCTATTTTCTCTAGAGGCCTAGGGTAAGAAAATGTTAGAAGACATCAATATAAATCATACTGAGTTCTTCAGGAGGTCTGGACTTCTTCCCTCACTACATGCAGGTCTTTGCTCAAATATCTCCTCTCCACAGCACTTTCCCACACATCCCCTTCAATGCATCCCCTACATGCACAATTTCACTCTCTAACCTTGTTAGGCTGCATTTTTATTCTATTGGCTCTCATCAGTAGCTCAAACCATATTATGTGTTTAACTGTTTATTAGTTTATCATCCTCAAAATCCCACATTAGAATTAAGTAACTCGAAGCAAGTTCTTTAGCTTTCTTGTATTATCACCTGTGACAAGAACAGAGTCTGACAAAGTATGTGTTCTATGAATATTTTTAAGTGACTTTATCAATTAACAGGCTAAAGAACAAACCAATGAATAAACAAAGAGTACCCAACCTTTCTACCTTTCCCTCCATTCACTTTTCTCTAAAGCATTGCCCAGCCAACCTGCAATCTCTCTTCCCAGAGATCCCCAAAAGAAGGCAAGCAGATAAAAGGAAGAGATGAAGAGATATGAGAGAACAGGAACTGAGGTGATGGCAGAGAGTGTGCTCATCGCCAGCACTGGGCACCGTGAAGCTGCTCTCTGCTATGGAGGGATGATTTGATGGAGGGCCATCTAACCTGCAGCTACCTTAATCCACTCTTCAGGCTCTAGGTGTCCTTATTGTACCTGGCAGCCAAACCTAGACCCTCCCCCTGCTAATGCTCTGGTAACTCTCTCCTTCACCAAGGGGCATACCTGGAAGACACTCACCTGTAGGGAACAGACTGGACTGGAAAGTTCTATTGCACTTCAGGCATCATGCAGGCTCCCACAGCTAGTAAAGAGCCATGCTTAGGAGACAAGGGAAGCTCCTGCTGTCTCCACTCATGGTGAAGAACACTGTCCACACCCAGGAGCTCAGGAAAAAGTCCAGAAGTAGTGCTGAGAGGAATCTAGCTATCTCCCTCCCCCTCATTCTCTCTGCCTCCTTCCTTTTCTATCTTATCCATCCCCAAGGATAGTTATACACTGGAGAATCATTTGCACAGGTTCAGTGACACACTAGGGATGTAGTCAAGGAAAAGCTGAAGAAACTTTCACTCTTCCCTCCTGAGGATAATCAAGTTTTAGATCCCAGAAAAGTTCTCTGCATTGGGAAAACTTAAACACTCCTACTCAGGAATTTCTCAACGTTCAGGCTGCCATTCTCCCAGACCCTTAGTTATCACCACTACCAAGCTGTGAACACTCAGCCCCCTCATCTGCTCTCTGCTTCTCCCTGACTCCGTTTAGCCCTACAGAGCCTGCCCTGCCCCCAAGCTGATGACTCCAGGACAGACTCACAAACTTAGGGGCCACTAAATCTTCTTCTTCTTCATCTCCAAGGTTTCAGGAAGCACAGCTTTCCCGATGATTTCTGCACACTCTAAACCACATACCCTCTGTCCACAGTTATGGGAACCTGGCAAGACAAATAGAGAGGACCTGCCACCTACTCCAATGTCACCTTCTGATAATGCCACAGCCCATTCCAGTCCCTCCAACATGCACCCAACTCTGGGTGTTCAGCCATACATTTCCCTTCTAGATCTTCAAATGCTCTCAGGTCACTCCCTGTGCTGCTTGAACTGAGGGGTCAAACTTGAAGAAACACTATTCAGAATGAACAACAACAACAACAAAATACTGCATAAAAGAGAGAATGGCTGGGATGCTGAGTTTAAAAGCAAAATCACACTAAAAACATTTACTTTTAACGTTGAAAACAACTGCTGTCTTTCATGAAATTAGCACAGGTATTATTTAAAAATCAAATGTAAGGATATAAGGTAAAGCATAAATATCTCTCTCCCTATCTGCTTGATTCTCCTGATCCATCTCCTAGAGCTAAATATTATAAATATTATTATTATAATTTTCCAGCATATTCATACAGAAGTTATCTGTGTGTTTACAAGAGTATATATGTATATATATATATATATATACATATATTGTTTTTAATAAATTATATTTAAATAAATATACTTTCCTGCTTCCTTTTTCTTGATATGTGTGTGTGTGTGTGTGTGTGTGTGTGCGCGCGCGCGCATATGCATGTTTGGGTGTATATTAAACTCCCCATATTGTTGATGATATGTGGGGCTCTTGGATGGCTCATTCGGTTGACCGACCGACTCTTGATTCGGCTCAGGTCGTGTATCCCGTGTCGTGGGATTTAGCACTGCACTGGGCTCAGAGCTGACCATGGAGCCTCCTTAAAGTTCTCTTTCTCTCTCCTTCTGCCCCATTCTCCTGCTTACATGCTCTCTCTCTCACTCTCTCTCTCTCTGAAATAAAATAATATGTCAATCACATTTTAAGTTACTGCTTATCTAATACTCACTTATGAAATACTGATCATTGTTTAATGAATGTGTTGATGAACACTGCATTTTCCCCAATTTTTCATGTCTGTATTGCTGCTGCACTAAACATTCTCAAGTCTGAGAAACTTAATAGAAGACCACGGGGGAGGGGAAGGGGAAAAAAAAGTTACAGAGAGAATGGGAGGCAAACCATAAGAGACTCTTGGATACTGAGAACAAACTAAGGGTTAATGAGGGCTGGGGAAGAGGGGAAAGTGCGTGATGGGCATTCAGGAGGGCACTTTTTGGGATGAGCACTGGGTGTTCTATGGAAACCAATTTGTCAATAAATTATATTAAAAAATATTTTCATGTCTGAAAAGTTGTACAAATACAACTTTTTAATTGCATTAATTTATGAGCGGTTATCAAATCACTCTCAAAAAGTTGCATTAATTTATAATGTCTTCTTTTTAAGTTTTTATTTAAATTCCTGTTAGTTAACATACATTGTAATATTAGTTTCATGTGTACAATACAGTGATTCAACACTTCCATACCATACCTGTTGGTCATCACAAGTACCCTCCTAAATCCCCATCAACTATGTCACCCACCCACCCCCACCTCCCCTCTGGTAACCACCAGAATGTTCTCTGTAGTTAAGAGTCGGTTTCTTGGTTTGCCTTTCTGTCTCCTTTATTTTCCTTATTGCTCATTTGTTTCTTTTTTTAAAGTCTACTCACTTATTTTGAGCCAGGAAGGGGCAGACAGAGAGAGAGGCAAAGAGAGAATCCCAAGCAGGCTCCATTATGTCAGCACAGAGCCCAATGCAGGGCTTGATCTCATGAATTGTGAGATCATGACCTGAGCTGAAATCAAGAGTTGGAGACTTAACTGACTGAGCCACCCAAGTGCCATTTCTTTATTTTGTTTCTTAAATGAGATTGTATCAAGCCTCTCCTGAGAGCCTGTGGTCAGGGCATTTCTATTTCAGTGTAGTATTTCCCATGCAGATCCTAGAATGATACTAACATAACAGGAGTCACTGATCATACTGTGAAGTAAAGACCCAAGCTTGAGGGCCTCATCCCCATGGCAAGTGTGATGATAGCTGCCCACAACACCTTGGTCCCAGCATCTGCCTGTTAGCCTCTGAGTGGCTGTGTTGGGGCTTGTTATGACTCTTGGACGAAAGTGAAGGAAGGTTGCTGTCAAATGAGGAAATCTGAGGAGAATGGACTCTGTCTCAGAACCTTTACTGAAGAACCAGCTTTCTCTTTTTTCTTTTTCTTTTATCATCAGTTTATTTTATTTTATTTTTAATATAATTTAGTGTCAAATTGGTTTCCATACAACACCCAGTGCTCATCCCAACAGGTGCCCTCCTCAATGCCCATCACCCACTTTCCCCTCCCTCCCCATCCCTCATCAACCCTTAGTTTGTTCTCAGTCCTTAAGAGTCTCCTATGGTTTGCCTCCCTCCCTCTCTGTAACTTTTCCCCCCTTCTCCTCCCCCATGGTCTTCTGTTAAGTTTCTCAGGATCCACTTATGAGTGAACACATATGGTATCTGTCTTTCTCTGCCTGACTTATTTCACGTAGCATAGTGCCCTCCAGTTGCATCCACGTTGCTGCAAATGGCCAGATTTCATTCTTTCTCATTGCCAAGTAGTATTGGCTAAAATGAACAAATCAGGAGACTATAGATGCTGGCGAGGATGTGGAGAAACGGGAACCCTCTTGCACAGCTGGTGGGAATGCAAACTGGTGCAGCCATTCTGGAAAACAGTGTGGAGGTTCCTCAAAAAATTAAAAATAAAACCGCCCTATGACCCAGTAATAGCACTGCTAGGGATCTACCCAAAGGATACAGGAGTGCTCACGCACAGGGGCACCGGTACCCCAATGTTTATAGCAGCACTTCCAACAATAGTCAAATTATGGAAAGAGCCTAAATGTCCATCAGCTGACAAATGGATAAAGAAGATGTGGTTTATATATACAAAAGAACCAGCTTTCTTAATCTAAGGCATGGTTGATTTCCTCTAGATACCTTTCTAGTATTTTCAACTATACATTGGAAGAGCAGAAATGGAGAAGTAGGAAGTCATATAAAAAAAAACTACTTTGGAAAAAGTAGTTTCTTATAAACTTAAATATATATCTCCGTATGATTCAGCAATTCTATCTGTAGGTAGTTCCCTAAAATAAATCAAAATGTATGTCCTCACAAATACCTCTGTTATAATGTTCACAGTGCCTTCATTCATTATAACTAATCGTGACAGAAAAGAAATATCCATCAACAGAGAATGATACATTGTTATGAGGAACTGCTCTGCGGCAACGAAAAGTAAAAACCTGCTGATAGACACCAAATGGATGAATTCAAGTAAATTCCAATGAGTGAAAAGGTCAGACACCAAAAAATGCATACTGTATGGTGTCATATACTCTAGAATAGATACAAAATAATCTGTAAAGAAACCCCAACAATGATTGCCTCAGTGCTGAAGAGAAATTGGGAAAGATTAGATGAGTAGTCTGAGGTTTGACAGCCATCATTTTTAAATTATTGGATTATATTGATTAGCTTTTTATTCAGCATTTTGGCCTGTTAATGAGAGATATTGGCCTATAGTTTTCTTTTATGTAAGGTCCTTGTCATGGTTTGCATGATGGCAATTTTGGTTATCATAAAGTGAGTTGGAAAATATGCTCTCCTGCCCCCTTTATCTTATGGGGGAAAATGTATTATTTCCTCCTAACGTGTGGGAAAATCCACCAGTGAGGACATCTAGGCCAGGAGTTCTCTTTGTGAGAAAGTATTTATAGGTGAAACGTCTCTCGTAGCTATAGGACTACTCAAAACTTCAACTTCAGTTTGAGTTTTTCAGGTGAATTGCTTAATTCATCTAAGTTGTCAAGTTTATTGACATAAAGTTGTTCATGATACCCATTTTTATACTTTTAAGGATTATTTTACTATTGTGATACCTCTTATTTCCATTTCTGGAACATGGAATATAATATAAACCAGATATCTGGCTTATATTTCATGTTCTCAAGTCGTTCTCCCTATGTGTGTCTCTTCACACAGGGTGTCCTACTTGTAAGGACAACAGTCATTAGGATTAGGGACCCACCCTACTCCACTATGACTTCATCTTCTATAATTATATCTGCAAAGACCCATTCCCAATCAAATTATAGCAGCACTTTCACATTCCAATGTTCTGGGAGGGTAGAACTTCAACATAAGAATGTTCACAGACATAATTCCATCCGTAACGGAAGTCTTCTTTTCTTCCAATTTGGGGCAATTATGAATACAGTAAACATTCAGGTTCAAAATTACATGTAGACATAAGCTTTCAATTCATTTGTGCATATACTAAGGAAGATAATTGCTGGTTTGTATGGTAAGAGTATAATTTAGCTTTGCAAGAATTTGCCCAATTGTCTTTCAAAGTGACTGTACCATTCTGCATTCCCACCAGCAATGAATGAGAGTTCTGGTAGCTCCACATCCTCTCCAGCGTTCGGTATTTTGGAATTTTAGTCATTCTACTGGGTGCGGGGTGGTATTTCATTACTTTTTTAATTTGCAATTTCCTGATGACATAGGATGTTGATCATTTTTTATGTGTTTGTTTATCACCTGCATGTGTTCTTTAGTGAAGGGTCTGTTCAGATCTTTTGTCCATTTTTTAATTGAGTTGTGTGTTCTTATTGTTGACTTTTAGGAGTTCTTTGTATATTTTGGATACATGAGCAACTTTTCATATGTGCTTTGCAAGTATGTTCTCCCAAACGGTGGCTTGTCTTTTCATTCTCTTAACAGTCTTTCCCAGAGCAGAAGTTCATGTTTTCAATTTTTGTTTCCTAAATCATGCTTTTGGTGTTGTATCTAAAACATAGTCATCAAACACAAGGTCACCTAGTTTCCTCCTCTGTTAGGCTGTGATGTTTTGTAGCTTTGCATTTGACATTTAGGTGTCTGCTGCAGGTTGAGTTTATTTTTGTGAAAGGTGTAAGGTCTGTGTCCAGAATTATTTTTCATAAAGATGTCCAGTTGTTCCAGCACCTTTTGTTGAAAAGACTATCCCTTCTTCATGGAACTGCCTTTGTTTTTTGTTACACATCAGTTGGTGATATCTGTGTGTGTCTATTTCTGGGCTTTCTGTTCTCTTCCACTGATGCATTTCTCTATTATGTCACCAAAACATACTGTCTTGATCATTACAGCTTTATAATAAGTCTTGAAGTTGAGTAGAGACAATACCTTCAACTCCGTTCTTCAGGATTGTGTTGGCTATTCTGGGCCTTTCCCCTTTCCATATAAACATTAGTATCACTTTGTCATCATCTACATAATACCTACTGGGATTTAGCTGAGATTTAATTGAATCTCTAGATCAAGTTGACAAAGATTGATATCTTCATAACACTTCTTTCCTGTGCATGCATATGGGGTATTTCTGCGCTTATATAGATCCTTTTATTTCTTTCATCAGAGTTTGATAGATTCCGTAGTTTTCCTCATGTAGATCTTGCATGAATTTTGTTAGTTTTGTACCTATTTTTTGGTGCTAATTTCAAAAGCACTGTGTTTTTAATTTCAAAATCTAGCTTTTCATTGCTAGTATGTAAGTTCACAAGTACACAGGAAAGTTATTTACTTTGTATACCAAACTTATATCCTGTGACCCTGCTATAATCATTTTTAAATAACACTATCTATACCACTTCGCTGATAGTGCAGATATCTTATAACAGAATATCCTCAGTTCCTCATACATATTCCTAAACATTGCTGTTATACACTTCACTTATTCATAAGCCATAATCATCCAACACGCTGCTGTGTCATTCTGACAACTGTTGTCTCTGAGATCAGGTAAGTACAAGAAAAATTAAGGTTTTTATTTTATTCCTCCTCTAAGGTTCCTCCTTTCTTTCTATAGGATAAATTTACGAACTATATTATTTTCCTTCTCCTTAAACAACTGTTTTAAGATTGCTTGCAAAGCAGGTGTACTCATGACAAATTCCTTCAAATTCTGTCCGAGAAAGCCTTTGTTTCTTCACTTTTAGTTCTTTTATTTCTTCACTGCCATTGAGTCAAGGGGCCTGGGTGAGGCTGGACTGCCCATAGATCAGTTACGGGGAACTGCAGGCAAGGTATCCCCAGTGGCTGACATGCAGGTGTTTTTATCTGACCAAAGTGACAATGAAGTATGATGCTGGAATAAAAACATCAAAAAAAGCCTACCACTTACGAGTTCTCTTACAGGGATGGTAGAAAGGCTGCCCCATCAAAACGTGGGAGCACACCAAGTAAGAAGGCCTACAGAGCACAAAGCACAAGGAATAGTTTATTGTGAGGCTCATGATATGGGTAAGAGAGTACAAGCAGAAAAAAAATTAGTGTACGTACTCAGTAGAATTTTTAAACAAGGCAATTATTACATAAGGAAGAACAACCTGACAAGTCAAGAAATACCTTTATATTGTTTATAAATATATCCCAGTAGCAACACTTGAAGACAGTCACCTCTGAAGAGTGTGAAGAGAACCATGGACCAGAAGGGAAATGGCAACAGTCTGATGATTCACTATGAACATCATTTAGAATTATTGGATATTTTTTCTTTTTTATTGTGGTAAAAAATAGATAACACAATTTTGCCATTTTTAACCATCTTAAGTGTACAATTCAGTAGCATTAAGTGCATTCACATTGTTGTGCGACCGTCACCACCCTCCATCTCCAGAACACTTTACCATCCTAAGCTGACACTTGGCCCCCATTAATTAGTAACTCCCATTTCCTCCTTCCCCAACCCCTGCTACTCACTAGTCAACTTTCTGTCTCTAGGAACTGGACTATTCTAGGTACCTCACATAAACGGAATCATACATTTTCCCTTTTATATTCACTTTCTTTCATTTAGCAATATTTTCAAGGGTCATCTATATGACAGCACGTATCAGAATTTCATTGTTTTTTAAGCCTGAATAAAATTCCATTGTATGCATATACCAACTTTTGTTTACACATTCATCTGTTTCCTCATCTGTGGAGAGACTTTTGGGTCACTTCCACTTTTTGGCAATTGTAAGGAATGCTGCTATGATTGTGAATAAAGCTTCTGTTCCCTCTTGCTTTGGAGTCTTAAGAATTCTTAATACCAAGTTATATGAATGTTTCAGTATAAAAGCAAGTGTTCACATACAGCATGTGAACAGGAAAATCTCCAGGGTTGGGCCAGCAGCCCTGATTCAGAGTCTATAATAAGGAACACAGTTTCTGACTACTGGTGGTGCCCCTGAGAGGGACAGATGACATCAGGCACAGTGCTCAAGAACAATACTGGCTCGTTGGACTGGAGGGATGGAGGTTGCAGGAAAAATGGAGGAGGACTCTAATAGACTAGGATGGCCTGATACATGTAAATGGCCTCTGAGGAGTTGTAAAGCCTACGAGACACTTCTGTACAATGGTACTGACACAATATAAAGGTATAAAATGTAAAGGTCAAGCCATTGGTGTGTGCCAGTGAAAAATTCAGGATCAAACCTAATGTCACAGAAGAATGACAAATATTTGCCTCCATTTGAAAGGAGCCATAGACTTGTGATGCTGCTTCGATGGGATCTGGAAAGAGCCTAAATGTCCATCAACTGATGAATGGATAAAGAAATTGTGGTTTATATACACAATGGAATACTACATGGCAATGAGAAAGAATGAAATATGGCCCTTTGTAGCAATGTGGATGGAACTGGAGAGTGTTATGCTAAGTGAAATAAGTCACACAGAGAAAGATAGATACCATATGTTTTCACTCTTATGTGGATCCTGAGAAACTTAACAGAAGTATGGGGCAGGGGAAGAAAAAAAAATAGATTAGAGAGGGAGAGAGCCAAAGCATAAGAGACTCTTAAAAACTGAGAACAAACGAGGTTTGATGGGGGGTGGGAGGGAGGGGAGGTTGGGTCATGGGTATTGAGGAGGGCACCTTTTGGGATGAGCACTGGGTGTCGTATGGAAACCAATTTGACAATATTTCGTATTAAAAAAAAGAAAAGAGACATAGAGAACAAGTACGCGAGAGGGAGGAAAGAACAGGGATTGACCTCTTACCGTCAAAGAACTCCTACTCAACCCCATGGTCAGGCAGAAAATTTACAATCATATACAAATGCAAGGAGTCCTAGATCTCAGCGTTTAATAATCTAACTATAGATTGAACACAGTCCCAATCAATAGCCCAGCAAGCATTTTGTAGATATCTACAAACCAACTTCAAAATTTATATGGAAAGAGAATGACAAGAGAATAGCCAAAATAGTTACGAAAAAGAAGAGTCATTTTCCATATCATTTATTTATATATTAATCAACCCACCTACATACATATAATCTTCTAATATGCGTGCACACTGATGCACCAATTTGAATCCAGTGCCACATGGCTGATTCTAGCCTTCTTCTCTTGCTTCTCTGGAACATACCTATCCACATAAGAAACTGGCTCCCACCAGTTGTAATCTTCATTCGTTTCCTATAGTATATGTGTACAGCAATTGCAGAATTGCTAAGTCATACCCCCAGTGGGAAACAACTTTATTAACAATAATATTATGATCGTGCTCAATTCATGAACCGCAAGATCATGACCTGAGATGAAGTTAGTCGCTTACCGACTAAATGACCCAGGGGCTCCCAGAGCTGAGTGTCCTTAAAAATATTACATATATTTTGTACACTTACACTTTGAAAATGTATATTGTAAGAGGTACTATAACTACAGAGGAATATACAAATGTCTATATTCAATTAGAAAATAATAATGTGATCTCCAATGAAGGAAAAATCCGAATATAGGTTGGTGGACTATCAGTGTCTTAAAATTCCCTTGAAGAATTTTGTAGAATTCCCTTGCAGATGACAAACTATTTGATGATGAAAATGATCATTTCAGATTTGAGTTAGTGCTGAGACTGCTCAGGTCCATGATGATGAGTTCATGTTTGTACTTAGGAACCAGCTAACCCTTGAGGAGTTGAGAGCAGCGTTTCATGACATCTCGAAAGACCTCTATGAATTTTTCATTCCGTAGGGTGAAGATAAATGGGTTTAGAAAAGGGGTCACCACTAAAACCATCAGTGACGCTACCCTGTTGTACTCAGCTGCCTGCGTTTGCTTGGGTTTCACATAGAGGAACAAGCAGGTGCCATAGCCGATCACGACACAAGTGAAGTGGGATGCACAAGTAGAGAAGGCTTTCCTCCGGCCAGAGACAGAGGGAATCTTGATGATGGTGGAGATGATATAGGTGTAGGAGATGATTGTAGGGATAAGAGAACCAAAAAGAATAAAAACAGCCATTAAGAATAGGATAAACTCTATGAAAAGGGTATTATTGCAGGATAGATTGAACAATTGCGCTCGGTCACAGAAGAAATTGTTCACCACATTTGATTTGCAGAAGGTAAGCTGAAATGTGGCATAAATTGGCCAGATTTCAGAAAGGAACCCAAACACCCATGACATAATGACCACCCAGATGCAGGTGCGGCTGTTCATAATGATGTCGTACCTCAGAGGGTTACAGACAGCCACGTAACGGTCCACAGCCATCGCTCCCAGTAATGTAAACTCTGTGGTCCCCAAAGAAAGGTATAGGAAGAGCTGGGTGACACATGCAGCCAGAGATATTGTCTGCATCCCAGGGAGCAGCAGCCCCCAAAGCATCATGGGCACGATATTAGTGGTAACCAAGATCTCCAAGGCAGAGAGATGACCAAGGAAGAAATACATGGGGGACTGCAGACGTCTGTCCACACAGACAATCACAATGATGACCATGTTTCCCATTAATGTCACTGAGTAGAAGAAGAAGAAGATAGCAAAGAGAATATGATGTAGTTCTCGGGAGCCAGGGAAGCCAAGGAGATAAAATTCAGTGGCACTAGAGTGATTCCCCAACATTTAGTTCTGAGCTCTTGTTCCTTGTCGAATCTAAAGACCAAAGAGAGAAAACAAGTTTCTGATCACAGGAAGATTCAAGACAATTCCAGTTTGAGGAAATATATCCTACTCTTCGACTTCACAAGATAATGCTACTGTTTTATACAAGGTTGGTGTTAAATGTTTTATGAAGGATATGTGTAATATATGAAGGTAAACGTAAATGCCCAAAAAGATGAGCAGTAGCCACCAACACCACACCTGAGGCATGAAAACCCACCCACCCAGTATGTACCCATCTCCCAGTTCACCAGCCATCCTGCCTCCAGCCCTGCCCTGACCTGCCATCCCGTCCCTGACCACATTGTTCTCATTTATACCATCCACTCCTCCATCTCCAGTGCCCAAAAGTGTCTTCTCTGCCTCTCATATGCATCCTCTGCATAATCTTGCTACATTTCAAGAGTTCTGAGAATAACCAATCCCCATGATACCTAAGCACACCCAGACATGGTTCCTCCTTTCTTTGTGTCCTCTAAACACAGACTCCATTTGCATTGTATTCATATTAAATTTCTGCCTTGATTATATTATCAACTTTATGGTGTGGCTACCAAGTGAGACATTTCTAGCACATTGTCATAAGAGAACAGCTATTTTGAGACAAAATAGTGAGTCTTTCCCTGACTTCTAAAAAGCTGCCTCCCTGGATGGATTATTCACCTCCTCCTTCTTGTTCTCATAATGAGTCATCCTCCTTTTCTCATTTCAGTGAATGTTTATCTTCCAAGAGCAAAGACACTCTAATTTCCCCTATAGTGACCACTAACACTGAGATTATGATTCTCCTGGTCAGTAAATGACAACAGGAAGGATGTTGGCAGAAGGAAGTCCTGTCTGTACTGCAGTCTCCACCCTGGGGTCAGAAGGCAAGAAAACAGCTGTGATATAGAGACAAAATCCTCCATATTCCCCCAGGTCACAAATGTCTAGTTCCAGATGAGAGACAAGACCTCCAAATGGGCAACCTATCCCTCTAACTGAACTGCCAGGATCCCAGTCTTGTAGAACAATTTAGAAAATTCCAAAGTGCACATATGCTTTTCTATGACCTTCTATTTTCCCCAGACCCTAGGGCAAGAAAATAGTTAGAAGACACTGATATAAATCATACTGAGTTCCTCAGGAGGTGTGAGCTCCTTGCTTCAGCACATGCAGGTCTTTGCTCAAATATCTCCTCTCCACAGCACTTTCTCACACATCCCCTTCAAATAATTCATGCACCATGCATAATTTCACTTCTAACCTCTTCGGATTGTATTTTGCTATTGGCTCTCAGAAATAGCTCAAATAATATAATACATTTGTTTATTAATTTATCATCATCAAAATCCCACATTAGAATTAAGTACCTTGAGCCAAGTTTTTTATCTTTCTGGTATTACTACTTGTGACAAGAACAGAGTCTGATAAAGTATGTGTTCTATAAATATTTTTAAATGGCTTTAACAATTAACAGGTTAAAGAACAAATCAATGAATAAACAAAGAGTATCTTTCCTTCCATTCACTTTTCTCCAAAGCATCGCCCAGTCAACCTGCAATCTTTCTTCCCAGAGATCCCCACAAGATGGCAAGGAGGTATATGGAAGAGATGAAGAGATATGAGAGAACAGGAACTTAGGTGATGGCAGAGCGTGTGCTCGTCGCCAGCACTGGGCACCATGAAGCTGCTCTTTGCTATGGAGGGATGATTTGATGGAAGGTCATCTAATCTGCAGCTGCCTTAGTCCTACTCTTCAGGCTCTAGGTGTCCTTATTCCACCTGGCAGCCAAGCCTAGACCCTCCCATGATAATGCCCTTGAACTCTCTCCTTCACCGAGGGGCATGCCTGGAAGACACTCACCTCCAGAAAAGGGTTGGAACGTCCTTTGGCTCCTCAAGCATCAACCCAGGCTACCCATGGTTAGTAAAGAGTCATGCTTGGGAGACAATGAGTAGTTCCTGCTGTCTCCACTCATGGTGAAAAATACTATCGACACACAGGAGCTCCGGAAAAAGTGCAGAAGTAGTGCTGAGAGGAATCTAGCTATCTCCCTCCCCCTCATTCTCTCTGCCTTCTAACTATCCATCCTTAGGGATGGATAGTTATACACTGAGGAACAATTTGCACACGTTCAGTGACACACTAGGGATGTAGTCAAGGAAAAGCTGAAGAAACTTTCACTCTTCCCTCCTGAGGATAATCAAGTTTTAGATCCCAGAAAAGTTCTCTGCATTGGGAAAACTTAAACACTCCTACTCAGGAATTTCTCAACGTTCAGGCTGCCATCCTCCCAGACCCTTAGTTATCACCACTACCAAGCTGTGAACACTCAGCCCCCTCATCTGCTCTCTGCTTCTCCCTGACTCCGTTTAGCCCTACAGAGCCTGCCCTGCCCCCAAGCTGATGACTCCAGGACAGACTCACAAACTTAGGGGCCACTAAATCTTCTTCTTCATCTCCAAGGTTTCAGGAAGCACAGCTTTCCCGATGATTTCTGCACACTCTAAACCACATACCCTCTGTCCACAGTTATGGGAACCTGGCAAGACAAATAGAGAGGACCTGCCACCTACTCCAATGTCACCTTCTGATAATGCCACAGCCCATTCCAGTCCCTCCAACATGCACCCAACTCTGGGTGTTCAGCCATACATTTCCCTTCTAGATCTTCAAATGCTCTCAGGTCACTCCCTGTGCTGCTTGAACTGAGGGGTCAAACTTGAAGAAACACTATTCAGAATGAACAACAACAACAACAAAATACTGCATAAAAGAGAGAATGGCTGGGATGCTGAGTTTAAAAGCAAAATCACACTTAAAACATTTACTTTTAACGTTGAAAAAAACTGCCATCTTTCATGAAATTAGCACAGGTATTATTTAAAAATTGGGGCGCCTGGGTGGCGCAGTCGGTTAAGCGTCCGACTTCAGCCAGGTCACGATCTCACGGTCCGTGAGTTCGAGCCCCGCGTCAGGCTCTGGGCTGATGGCTGGGAGCCTGGAGCCTGTTTCCGATTCTGTGTCTCCCTCTCTCTCTGCCCCTCCCCCATTCATGCTCTGTCTCTCTCTGTCCCAAAAATAAAATAAAACGTTGAAAAAAAAAAAAGTTTAAAAAAAAAAAAATCAAATGGAAGGATGTAAGGTAAAGCATAAATATCTCTCTCCCTATCTGCTTGATTCTCCTGATCCATCTCCTAGAGCTAAATATTATTATAAATTATTATTAAAAATTTCTAGTCTATTCATACAGAATCTTCTGTGTGTTTACAAGAATATCTTTATATATTCTTTTTAAGTAAAATATGCTTTAATTAATATACTTTCCTGCTACCTTCTTCTTAATATATATATATGTGTGTATGTACACATGCTTGTGTGTCTATTAAACTTTTCCATATTAAAAATATGTTAATCACATTTTATGTAATTGCTTAACAAATATTTGCTTATGAAAATGCTGATCATTAATTAATGAATATGCTGATTCACAAACATCTTCTCCAATTTTTCATGTGTATATTATTGATGCAATAAATACTCTCTTGTATGATTTGTACAACTTTTTAATTGTATTAAATTATTAGCTGTTACCATTCATTCTCCAAAGTTACAATAATTTATAATCTTTTTTTAAGTTTTTATTTAAATTTCTGTTAGTTAACATGCAGTGGAATAGTAGTTTCAGGTGTACAATACAATGATTCAACACTTCCATACATCACCTGGTGATCATCATAACAAGTGCCCTCCTTAATCCCCATCACCCACTTCACCCACCCACCCCCACCTCCCCTCTGGTAATCATCAGTTTGTTTTCTATAGTTAAGAGTCTTTCTTGGTTTACTTCTCTATCATTTTTCTCCTTTGCTCATCTGTTTTGTTTTTTAAATGAGATTGTATTGGGCCCATCCAAAGAGTCTCTGGTCAGGTATTTCTTTTCTTTTTTAAAATTTTATTAATGTTTGTTGTTGTTTTTTTTTTTTGAGAGAGAGTGAGAGAGAGACAGACAGAGCACGAGTGGGGGAGGGGCAGAGAGAGAGAGAGAGAGAGAGAGAGAGAGAGAGAGAGAGAGAATCCCAAGCAGGCTCTGGGTTGCCAGTACAAGTCCGATGCGGGGCTCAAACTCACAAAAGGTGAAATCAAGACCTAAGCTGAAATCAAGAGTTGGACACCCAACCGACTGAGCCACCCAGGCCCCCCCAGAATCAATTTTCTTAATTCAAGGCATGGTTCAGTTTTCTAGATATCTTTACAGTATTTTCCACTATACACTGGAAGAGTAGAAATGGAGAAGGAAGAAGGAACATAAAGTATTAAAACTCCTTCAGAAAAAGTTTCATTTCTTAAAAACTTAAATATATATATATATATATACATATATATATATATATATGATTCAGCAATTCTACTTGTAGACAGTTTCCTAAAATGAATCAAAACATACTTCTGTTATAATGTTCATAGTGCCTGTATTCATTGTAACTAAAATAACATAAAATAAATATGTATCAACAGAGATGGATATATTCATATGAAGAAATACTACTCAGCAACAAAAAGTAACAAACTGTTGATAGACACAAAATGGTTGAATTCAAGTACATTACAATGAATGAAAAGGTCAGACACCAAAAATGCATATTGTATGGAGGTATGTTTGCTTTCATTTTTAACTTATTGGATTATATAGATTAGCCTTTTATTGAGGATTTTGGCCTCTATGTTAATGAAAGGCATTAGCCTTAATTTTCTTTTATGTAAGGTCCTTGTCAGGTTTTGGCATGAAGGTAATTTTGGTTATCATAAAATGAATTGGAAAATATGCTCTCCTTTCCTATTTTATGTGGGAAAAGTTTGTATTATCTCCTTCTAAGTTGTTGGGGAAACTCCATGTCTAGTGAGGACGTCTAGCCCAAGAGTTTTCTCTATGAGAAAGTATTTACAGGTGAAACATTTTTAGTAGCTAAAGGACTATTCAAAACTTCTACTTCAGATTGTGTTTGCAAGGTGAATTGCTTAATTCACCTGTCAAGTTTATTGACAAAGTTGTTCATGATACCCATTTTTATAGATTTAAGAATTATGGTACCATTGTGATATCCCTTGTTTCCATTTGTGACATTGGTAATTTGTGTTTCTATTTTTTCCTCGGTCATTCTTGTTAGGGATTGACCAATTATATTATTCTTTTCCAAGACATTACATTTGGCTTTATTGAGTCTTCTCTATTGCTATCTGGTTTACGTTTCATGTTCTCAAGGCATTATCCCTATGTGTGTCTCTTCATATGGTATTCTATTTATAAGGATGCCAATCATTAGGATAGGGATCCACTATGGCCTCGTCTTCACTGATTACATCTGCAACCACCCCATTTCCAACCAAGTTCACATGCTGATGTACTGGGAGGTTAGAACTTCAACATATGAATGTTGACAGACATAATTCAACCCATAACAGAGGTCTTGGCTGCTTCCAAATTGGGGAAAATATGAATATACTTACAGTAAACATTCTGTGCAAGATTATGTGTGGACATAAGTTTTCAACTCATTTGTGTGTATACTAAGGAAGATAATTGCTGGGTTGAATGGTAAGAGTATATTTAGCTTTGCAAGAAATTGCCAAATTGTCTTTCAAAGTGACTGTACCATTTTTCATTCCCAACATAATAATGAGAATTCCACTTGTTCCACATTGTCACCAGCATTTGGTGTTTTAGATTTTAGCCATTCTCTTAGGTGTTAACATTCATTAACATTCATTGTTGTTTAATTTGCAATTTCCTGATGACATAGGATATTGACCATTTTTTATATGCTTATTTATCACCTGCATATGTTCTTTAGTGAAGGGTCTGTTCAGATATTTTGTCCATTTTTTAATTGAGTTATGTGTTCTTATTTTTTTTAATATGAAATTTACTGTCAAATTAGTTTCTATACAACATCCAGTGCTCATCCCAACAGGTGCCCTCCTCAATGTCCGTCCAATTATGTGTTCTTATTGTTGAGTTTGAAGAGTTCTTTGTATATTTTGGATACATGTGCAATATTTCATATGTGCTTTATAAGTATCTTCTCCCAAACTGTGGTTTGTCATTTCATTCTCTTAACAGTCTTTCCCAGAGCAGAAGTTCATGTTTTCAATTTTTTGTTTCCTAAATCATGCTTTTGGTGTTGTATCTAAAACATAGTCATCAAACACAAGGTCACCTAGTTTTATCCACTGTTACGTTATGATGTTTTGTAGCTTTGCATTTGACATTTAGGTCTCTGCTCCAAGTTGAGTTTGCTTTTGTGAAAGGTGTGAAGTCTGTGTCCAGAATTATTTTTCATGAAGATGTCCAGTTGTTCCGGCACCTTTTGTTGAAAAGACTATCCCTTCTTCATGGAACTGCCTTTGTTTTTTGTTACAGGTCAGTTGATGATATCTGTGTGTGTCTATTTCTGGGCTTTCTGTTCTCTTCCACTGATACATTTCTCTATTATTTCACCAATAACACTCTGTCTTGAAAACTACAGCTCTATAATAAGTCTTGAAGTTGAGTAGAGACAATACCTTCAACTCTGTTCTTCTATTATATTGGCTATTCTGAGCCTTTTCCCTTTCCATATAAACATTAGTATCACCTTATCATTATCTACAAAATAACTTACTGGGATTTGGTTGACAATCAGAAATTAAAGAGAGAAATAACTGAATCAGAAATACAAAGGATTATAAGAGAATGTTATTAAAAAATTATATGTCAAGAACTTGGACAACCTAGAAAAAATGGATAGATTCCTAGAAACATAACTGAATCCAAAACTGAATCCAGAAGAAATAGAAAATTTGAACACATTGATTACCAGCTACAAAATTGAATCAGTAATAAAATAAAAAAATCCCAACAAACAAAAGTCCAGGACCAGATGACTTCACAAGCGAATTCAACAAAAAATGTAAAGAAGACATGGGATACCTGGGCAGCTCAGTTGGTTAAGCATCTGACTCTTGGTTTCGGCTCAGGTCATGATCTCAGTTAAATGAGTTCGAGCCCTGTGTTGGGCTCTGTGCTAGCAGCATGGAGGCTGCTTGGGAATCTCTCCCTCCCGCTCTCTCTCTGTCCCTCCCCTACTCACTCTGTCTCTCTCTCAAAATAAATGAATAAACTTAAAAAAAATTAACTTTAAAGAAAACTTAATCTTCTCAAACTATTCCAAATAATAGCAGAGAAAGGAAAGGTTCCAAATTCATTCTATGAGGCTAGCATTACCCAATAATAATAAATACCCAGATAAAGGCACTACAAAAGGGACTCCTGGGTGGCTCAGGCAGTTAAGGGCCTAACTCTTGATTTCAGCTCGTCATGATCTTATGGTTCATGAGTTTGAGCCCCGCATCAGGCTCCACGCTTATAATTCTGTCCCCTCTCTCTCTGCCCTCCCCCTCTCTCAAAAATAAATAAACTTTTTAAAAGATGCTACAAAAAACAGGGAACTACAGACCCATATTGCTGATGAACATAGATGTGATAATCCTCACAAAAATACTAACAAACAGAAGCCAATGATTTAAATAATTTAAAAAGTCATTCACCACGATCAAGTGGGATAAATTCCTACGATGCAAGGTGGTTCAATCTTCACAAATCAATCAACATGATACATCACTTCAATAAGAGAAAGGATAAAAACTATATGATCATTTCAATAGATGCAGAAAAAGCATGTGACAAAGTAAAATACATGATAAAAACCCTCAACAAAGTAGGTTTAGAGGGACATACCTCAACAAAATAAAGTCCATATATGGAAAACCCACAGCTAACAACATCCTCAATGGGGAAAAAGTGAGAGCTTTCCCCTACGGTCAGGAACAAGACAGGGATGTCCACTCTCACCACTGTTATTTCACATAGTACTGGAATACCTAGCCTCAGCAGTCAGACAACAAAATAAATAAAAGGCATCCAAATCAACAGGGTAGAAATCAGACTTTCACTTTTTGCAGATAACATGATACTCTAAATTCAAAACCCATTAAACTCCACCAAAAAGTTGCTAGAACAGATACACAAATTTAGTCAAGTCACAGAATACAAAATCAACATTCAAAAATCTGTTGCTTTTCTATACACCATTAATGAAGCAACAGAAAGAGAAATCAAGGAACCAATACCTTTTATAATTGCACCAAAAATAATAAGAAACCTAGGAATAAACTTAACTGAGGAGGTAAAAGACCTGTACTCTGAAAACTATAAAACATTGATGAAAGAAATTGTATAGGATACAAACAAGTGCAATGATATCCATGCTCATGGATTGGGAGAATAAATATTATTAAAATGTCCATACAACCCAAAGCCATTACAGATTTACTGCAATCCCTACCAAGATACCAACAACGTGTTTCACGGAAATAGAACAAATAATCTTAAAAATTATATGGAACCACAAAAGACCCTCAATAGCCTAAGTAATCTTGAAAAAAAGAAGGAAACTGGAGGTATTAACACAATCTCAGATTTCAAGATATACTACAAAGCTGTAGTGATCAAAGCAGTACAATACTGGCACAAAAACAGGCTCATAATCAAGGAAACACAATAGAGAAACAAGAAATAAACCAACACTTACAGGTCAATTAATCTTTGACACAGGAGGCAAGAACATGAATGGGAAAGACGGTCTCTTCAACAAATGGCGTTGGGAAAACGGCAGCAACATGCAAAAAGAATGAATGAAACTGGACCACTTTCTTACACCATAAACAAAAATAAACTCAGAATGGGTGAAACACCAAAATGTGAAACCTGAAACCATAAACATCCTAGGAGAGAGCACAGGCAGTCATTTCTCTGACATCAGTGGAAACATTTTTCCAGATGTGTCTCCGGAAGCAAGGAAAACAAAAGCAAAAATAAAGAATTGGGACTATACTGAAATGAAAAGCTTCTGCATAGCAAAAGAAACACTCAACAAAGCAAAAAGACAACCTACTGAATGGGAGAAGATATTTGCAATGACATACCCAATAAAGGGTTACTTTCCAAAATGTATACAGAACTGATACAACTCAACACCCAAAAAACAAAATTAAAAATGGGCAGAAGACATTAACAGACATTTCTCCAAAGAAAACATATGGATGGTCAACAGACACATGAAAAGATGCTCAACATCACTCATCATCAGGGAAATTCAAATCAAAACTACAATGAGCTATTACCTCACACCTGTCAGAATGGCTAAAATCAGAAACACAAGAAAACAAAGACAACCTACTGAATTGTTGGTAAGGAGTTGGTAAGGATGTGGAGAAAAAGGAACCCTCTCACACTGTTGGTGAGAATGCAAACTGGTGCAGCCACTGCGGAAACAGTACAGAGGTTCCTCAAAAAATTAAACATAGAATTGCCATATAACCCAGTAATTCCACTACTAGGTATTTACCCAAAGAATACAAAAACACTAATTCAAAAAGATATATGCACCTCTATGTTTATTATAGCATTACTGAAGTAGCCAAACTACATAAACAACCCAAATGTCCATCGATAAGCAAATGGATAAAGAAAAGTTATATACACGTGTGTGTATATAATGTGTGTATATATATATTCAATATATATAATGAAATATTACTCATCCATAAGAAGAATGAAATGTTGCCATTTGCAACAGTATGGATGGATCCAAAGTCTAAAATGTATTGTACTAAGTGAAATAAGTTAGAGAAAGACAATTACCATATGATTTCACTCATATATGGAATGTAAGAAATAAACAAACGAAGAAAAAATTAGACAAACCAACAAATACACTATTAACTATAGGGAACAAACATGGCTACCTAAGGGGAGGTGGGTAGGGGGATGGGTGAAATAGGGGTTGGGGATTGAGAGCACACTTAACCTTCATGAGCACTGAGTAATGTATAGAACTGTTGAATTGCTATATTGTACACCTGAAACATAACGCTGCACGTTAGCCATGCTGAAATTGAATTTTTTTTAACGAATAGAAAAACTAGACTGATAAAAGGTATTTCCAATGTGCATGTAAGATAATATCAGATACGTGTGCTCAATATCTGAAGAACCCCTGAATGTCATGACAAAGTAACCAAAGGCCCAAGTAGAAAAATGTGAAACTCCATCCCTCCTCCCCTACTGTTCTCCCATTTTCTACCTTTAGCTAAACAGCAACTTTACAGAGTATCTGTACTTAAGTAAATACTCATTTGCTAAAAATGAGATATCCTCATAAACAATCAAACCTTCCTGGCAATTGAAAGCTAGAGTTTAATTAGTATGACTCAAAGACATTGGAAAAACACACAATAATTTTACTTCTTTTATTTTTTTTTCAATATATGAAATTTATTGTCAAATTGGTTTCCATACAACATCCAGTGCTCATCCCAAAAGGTGCCCTCCTCAATACCCATCCCTCACCCTCCCCTCCCTCCCACCCCCATCAATCCTCAGTTTGTTCTCAGTTTTTAAGAGTCTCTTATGCTTTTATTTTTAAATTGATAATATAGAATTTCATTGGTAATACATTCTCATGAAACACACACCAAAACAATATAAAAGGTTATTCAATAAGAAATACTTCTTTCACTCCTAATCCTAATAGCCCAGTTGGTAATCAGTTACCTACCTTGACTTCCGGACTTTTCCTCATGTAATTATGCAAATATGAATAATTTGATATACATATATGCTGTGAACTGATTACCATAATAAATTTAGTTAGCACATCTGTCCCCTCACAAAATTACTTTTTATTTCATGGTGAGGACATTTAATATCTATTCTATTAGTAACTTTCAAGTATACAACGTAGCATAGTTCTGTAGTCACCATGCTGTACATTAGACCCACAAACTTACCTATCTTACAACTGGGAGTTATAACTTATAAGAGTTACAAGCAACATCTCAAAATTTCCCCCATTCCCCAGCCCCTAGTAACCACCAGTCTACTCTCTATTCCTAGGAGTTTGGCTTTTTTAGATTCCACATATAAGGGAAAATATACAATATTTGTCTTCCTCTGTCTGATCTAGTTCCCTTGGTATAATGCCCTCAAGATTTATCCATGTTACTATTTTGCTATTCATGTTGTTAGCAAATGACAGGATTTTCTTCTTTTTTATGGTTGAATAATATTTCATTTCTCATTAATGGATCAGATTAAATTAGTGACTGGCTTCAGGAGAAAAAGACCTACTATCAGCCAGGCTAGGCTACTGATTCTGAGTGATTCTAGTGATTCAGAGGCTTTCTCAGGACTTGTATGGATACACTTGTTTCTTGAGCCCTCTCTTGGTGAATTCTTTTTTTAAATTTTTTTTTCAACGTTTATTTATTTTTTGGGGACAGAGAGAGACAGAGCATGAACGGGGGAGGGGCAGAGAGAGAGGGAGACACAGAATCGGAAACAGGCTCCAGGTTCTGAGCCATCAGCGCAGAGCCTGACGCGGGGCTCGAACTCACGGACCGCGAGATCGTGACCTGGCTGAAGTCGGACGCTTAACCGACTGCGCCACCCAGGCGCCCCTCTCTTGGTGAATTCTTAAGCTTGTTTGTCTTCTAGATCATGTAATGCACCAGGCCAGGTGCTGAAAACCTCCCTTTAGCTTTCCCAAAGGAAAGAGCTAATGCTCACATTTGCGGTCTCTCTTTGGCCTACAGATTCCGGGTGAGTTTCTGGGCATGTTCAATAGCCTGTGCCCAAAGCTCATCCAAGCTGCCTTTGGGTCTGGGCACCAGGGTGAGGTACATTAGATGCTGGGGGATCTGCAGCCAAGGCAGTGGCTGCACCAGTGGCTGGTGTGTGGGTGTTTTCATCTGACCAAAGTGACAATGAAGTATGAAGCTGGAATAAAAACATCCAAAATAGCTTACCTTTTATGAGTTCTCTGTTAGAGGGATGCTGGAAAATCTGCCCCATCAAAACTTAGAAGCACACCAAGCAAGAAGACCTATGGAGCACAAAGCACAAGGAATAATTTATTGTTAGGTTTATGGTATCTGTAGGGGTAAACAAGAAGAAAAAACAGGATGAATATTTGATCAAAATTTAAAAATAAGGTGATTAACTAAAGAAAAAACAACTTGATAAATCACAAAATGTCAGTATATTATTTATATATCCCAGTAGAAACAGTTGAACACAGTCACCTCTGAAGAGTGTGAAGAGAATCAAAGAGGGGATCAAAGGGTATTGGCACAAAAACAGACACATAGACCGTGGAATGGAATAGAAACCCCAGAACTAGACCCACAAACGTATGGCCAACTAATCTTTGACAAAGCAGGAAAGAACATCCAATGGAAAAAAGAAAGTCTCTTTAACAAATGGTGCTGGGAGAACTGGACAGCAACATGCACAAGATTGAAACTAGACCACTTTCTCACACCATTCACAAAAATAAACTCAACATGGATAAAGGACCTGAATGTGAGATAGGAAACCATCAAAACCTTAGAGGAGAAAGCAGGAAAAGACCTCTCTGACCTCAGCCGCAGCAATTTCTTACTTGACATCCCCAAAGGCAAGGGAATTAAAAGCAAAAATGAACTATTGGGACCTCATGAAGATAAAAAGCTTCTGCACAGCAAAGGAAACAACCAACAAAACTAAAAGGCAACCAACGGAATGGGAAAAGATATTTGCAAATGACATATCAGACAAAGGGCTAGTATCCAAAATCTATAAAGAGCTCACCAAACTCCACACGCGAAAAACAAATAATCCAGTGAAGAAATGGGCGGAAGACATGAATAGACACTTCTCTAAATAAGACATCCAGATGGCCAACAGGCACATGAAAAGATGCTCAACATCACTCCTCATCAGGGAAATACAAATCAAAACCACACTCAGATATCACCTCACGCCAGTCAGAGTGGCCAAAATGAACAAATCAGGAGACTATAGATGCTGGAGAGGATGTGGAGAAACGGGAACCCTCTTGCACTCTTGGTGGGAATGCAAATTGGTGCAGCTGTTCTGGAAAGCAGTGTGGAGGTTCCTCAAAAAATTAAAAATAGACCTACTCTATGACCCAGCAATAGCACTGCTAGGAATTTACCCAAGGGATACAGGAGTACTGATGCATAGGGGCACTTGTACCCCCAATGTTTATAGCAGCACTCTCAACAATAGCCAAATTGTGGAAAGAGCCTAAATGTCCATCAACTGATGAATGGATAAAGAAATTGTGGTTTATATACACAATGGAGTACTACGTGACAATGAGAAAGAATGAAATATGGCCCTTTGTAGCAATGTAGATGGAACTGGAGAGTGTTATGCTAAGTGAAATAAGCCATACAGAGAAAGACAGATACCATATGGTTTCACTCTTATGTGGATCCTGAGAAACTTAACAGAAACCCATGGGGGAGGGGAAGGAAAAAAAGAAAAAAAGAGGTTAGAGTGGAAGAGAGCCAAAGCATAAGAGACTCTTAAAAACTGAGAACAAACTAGGGTTGATGGGGCTGGGAGGGAGAGGAGGGTGGGTGATGGGTATTGAGGAGGGCACCTTTTGGGATGAGCACTGGGTGTTGTATGGAAACCAATTTGACAATAAACTTCATATATTGAAAAAAATAAAAATTAAAAAATTAAAAATTGAAAAAAAAAGGGGATCAAAGCTCTGATGATTCATCATAAAAAATCATTTAGAATTATTTAATATTTTTTTCTTTTCTATTGTGGTAAAAAATATATAACACAATTTTGCCATTTTTAACCATCTTAAGTGTACAATTCAGTAGCATTAAGTCCACTCACATTGTTGTGCGACCATCACCACCCTCCATCTCCAGAACACTTTACCATCCTAAGGTGACTCTTGGCTGCCATTAATTAGTAACTCCCATTTCCCCCTTTCCCAACCCCTGCTGCTCACTATTCTACTTTCTGTCTCTAGGAACTGGACTATTCTAAGTACCTCACATAAACCGAATCATACATTTTCCCTTTTATATTCACTTTCTTTCATTTAGCAATATTTTCAAGGGTCATCTATATAACAGCATGTATCAGAATTTCGTTGTTTTTTAAGTCTGAATAAAATTCCATTGTATGCATATACCACCTTTTGTTTACACATTCATCTGTTTCCTCATCTGTGGAGAGGCTTTTGGGTCACTTCCAGTTTTTGGCAATTGAAAGGAATGCTGCTATGATTGTGAATAAAGCTTCTGTTTCCTCTTGCTTTGGAGTCTTAAGAATTCTTAATACCAAGTTATACGAATGTTTCAGTATAAAAGCAAGTGTTCACATACAGCATGTGAACAGGAAAATCTCCAGGGTTGGGGCAGCGGCCCTGATTCAGAACCTATAATAAGGAACACAGTTTCTGACTACTGGTGGTGCCCCTGAGAGGGACAGATGACATCAGGCACAGTGCTCAAAAACAATACTGGCTCATTGGACTGGAGGGATGGAGGTTGCAGGAAAAATGGAGGAGGACTCTAATAGACTAGGATGGCCTGATACATGTAAATGGCCTCTGAGGAGTTGTAAAGCCTATGAGACACTTCTGTACAATGGTACTGACACAATATAAAGGTATAAAATGTAAAGGTTAAGCCATTGGTGTGTGCCAGTGAAAGATTCAGGAGCAAGCCTAATGTCACAGAATAAAGACAAATATTTGCCTACGTTTGAAAAGAGCCATAGAGAACAAGTACGTGAGAGGGAGGAAAGAACAGGGATTGACCTCTTACCATCAAAGACTCCTAGTCAACCCCATGGTCAGGCAGAAAATTTACAATCATATACAAATGCAAGGAGTCCTAGATCTCAGGGTTTTAATAATCTAACTATAGATTGAACACAGTCCCAATCAATAGCCCAGCAAGCATTTTGTAGATATCTACAAACTGACTCCTAAATTTATATGGAAAGAGAATGACAAGAGAATAGCCAAAATAGTTATGAAAAAGAGTCATTTTTCATATCATTTATTTATATCATATATTAATCAACCCACCTACATACATATAATCTTCTAATATGCGTGCACACTGATGCACCAATTTGAATCCAGTGCCACATGGCTAATTCTAGCCTTCTCCTCTTGCTTCTCTGTAACATACCCATCCACAGTGACAGACCTGGCTCCCACCAGTTGTTATCTTTATTTGTTCACCTGTAGTATACAGGTATAGCAATTGCAGAATTGTTAACTCATACTCTCAGTGGGAAACAACTTTATTAACAATACTATTATGATCATGCTCAGTTCCACTCTTAGTCTTACAGATTCCAGTCAAAACACTATTTTTCAGTTATGTATGTCACATTCTTTTTTCCCAGTCCCTTCAGTGAGTTCACAACATACATGTATAATGTTGGGAAGGAAGTTTCATGTGCACACTCTTTTGACCCCTGCTTAGCCACATAAGAATGGCAGAAATATTGACAATGGTGGTGTGAAAGGAGAGAGGCCAGGATGGGACAATAAAGGAATTGAGATGCGGACAAGGAAACTCACTGTAGAGTTGGAAGACGGCTTGGCAAAGTTGGTCCTTGTGAGAGGGGGAGGAGGAAGGGAACCTAGAAATGTAGCTGAGAGAGAAGGGAGATGGAATGCCCTGTGTCAGGATTGACCAATGTGAGGACTATGGGGAGAAGTGACCAGGAGCTGCCATTTTTCTGCCCTCCATGCACACCTGCTTCAGCCCAGGGACACAGCAAGATCAGCTCACCCTTGTCACTTCAATTCCCAAAACTAGCCAGTTCCCCTCCCACATTTGGGGCTGGTGTTATAATGAGAGTCAATGACAGATTAGAAAATACTTCTTTCCAAAACCCTCCCTCTTCACTCTGAGAAAGTCTACCAATTGTAGATGTGCCTGAATTAACACACATTTAGCCCTGAGGTTGGGAGGTGTCAGGACTATGGAGTGAGTTCACTTTCACAACTGTCAGTTGAGAACCACAGGGAGGTACTGTCCCTGTTGAACGTTGGAGCAGGAACCTCAGGAAAAGGTTGTACATGAGGCTGGACTTGTCACTTACAGAAGAAACAGAAGGTCTTTAGGCAGTGAAAATATCATCAAATCACAGGACAAAATATGGGAAAATGACCCTAGTACCTAGAATCAAACACATAGCTCAGCGACCATGGAGTGAATTATGCTTTTCCTTGCTTTTCCCAGTCAGAGTTCAGAGTTCTAAAAAAAACCCATATTCTGTACATTTACACCGGTTAAATTTATATTGTAAGATGTATCATAAGTATAGAAGAGTGTATAAACATATATATCCAGTTAAAAAATAATAATGTGATCTCCCATGTAGGAATCATCTAATTATAAATTGGAGAACCAGCCATGTTTTAAAATTCCTATGAAAAGTTTTTAGAATTCCTTTGTGCATCACAAACTATTTGATGATGAAAATGATAATTTCAGGTTGAATTAGTGTTTTAAGATTACTCAGGTCCATGATGATGAGTTCATTATTGTCCTTAGGACACAGCTAATCCTTGAGGAGTTGATAGCAGCGTTTCATGACATCTCGAAAGGCCTCTATGAATTTGTCATTCCGGAGGGTGAAGATGAATGGGTTCAGGAAAGGGGTCACCACTAAAACCATCAGTGACGCTACCCTGTTGTACTCAGCTGCCTGCGTTTGCTTGGGTTTCACATAGAGGAACAAGCAGGTACCATAGCCAATCACAACAAAGGTGAAGTGAGAGGCACAAGTAGAGAAAGCTTTCCTCCGGCCCGAGGCTGAGGGGATCTTGAGGATGGTAGAGATGATGTAGGTGTAGGAGATGATTGTAGGGATCATAGAACCAACAATAATAAATACAGCCATTAAAAAAAGGATAAACTCTGTGAAAAGGCTATCATCACAGGATAGTTTGAGCAGTTGCCCTCGGTCACATAAAAAATGGTCTATCACATTTGATTTGCAGAAGGTAAGCTGAAATGTGGCATAGACTGGCCAGATTTGAAACAGGAACCCAAACACCCATGACACAATGACCACCCAGATGCAGGTGTGGCTGTCCATAATGATGTTGTACCTCAAAGGGTTACAGACAGCCACATAACGGTCCACAGCCATTGCTCCAATTAATACTAACTCCGACGTCCCCAAAGAAAGGTACAAATATAATTGTGCACTACAGGCTGTCAAAGACATTGCCTGCATCCCTGGAAGCAGCAGCCCCCAGAGCATTAAGGGGACAGCAACTGATGTGATCAGGATCTCTAGGACTGAGAGGTGGCCAAGGAAGAAATACATGGGGGACTGCAGACGTTTATCAACACAGACAATCACAATGATGACCATGTTCCCCATGACTGTCACTGAGTAGAGAAAGAAGAAAGTGGCAAAAAGAATATCATGTAGTTCTTTGGAGCCATGGAAGCCAAGTAGATAAAATTCAGTGGCGCTAGAATAATTCTTCAACATTTAGTCCTGTGCTCTTGTTCTTTATGGAATCTAGGGAACAAAGGAGAGTTCACAGCCTTCTAATTTCACAGGACTAAAGCTATTCCCAGGTGGAGGAAATATCATCTCTGCTCTTAGGCTGCATCATGACCAAGTGGGTTCATCTTCCACTATTTGCTGTCCAAGGTTGATGTTGAATGTTTTATGAAGAAAATACATATGAAAATAAACATATATATGCAAGAAGATGAGCAGTAGTCACTAACACCACAGCCTAGGCTTGAAAGCCCATCCACCCCTGTAGGCACTCTTGTCTTTCAATTCATCATCATCCTGCCTCCATCTCTGCTCTGACCTGCCACCCTGTCCAGTTCCCTGACAACAGTGTGTTCATTTATGCCACCAATGCTTCCACCCTAAATGCCCTACGATTTCTTCTCTGCCTCTTACGTCCATGTCCTACAAAATCTTACCAATCCCACCCAGATATGTTTACATATTTCTTTCATCTCCTCTGAATGTGGGCTCCATTTAACTTCTGTTCACTTACAGTTCTTGCTTCGGCTACCTGTATCATCATTTCAGCCCATCAGTAGAGCCAGCTGGCAGGGTGGTGGGTCTACCCAGAAAACTGTCATAAGATAACAGCTATTTTGAAACAAAGCATGGAGTCTTTCCCTGACTTCTGGGGAGCTGACTCCCTGAAGTGGATTATCCACTTTTTTCCTCCTTATTCTTATCATGAATGCCATCTCTGTCTCTCATTTCGGCGACTGTTCTTCCTGGTAGGAAGAACCTCATTAGCTTCCAGTTGGAAACTTGTAGCTCTGAGATTGTTCCTTCTGCCACCAGAGGACACCAGGGAGTAGGGGTCCAGAGGAGTAAAGAGGGGGCTGGGACTTTTATCCCCAACTCCCATCTGTCCTGTATAATCTCCACCCTGGCACCAGGGGACAAGAAAACAAGCAACACCCTCTGCCTTCCCCATGTCTCAAATCTCTAGTTTCAGCAAGGAGATAAGACCTCCCAAAAGGCAGTCTGTGTCTATTTCCAACCAGCCATGGTCTGCATCCTATAGAGAACCTTGGAGAAGTCCCCAGAGATTATCTGCTGTGTCCTCCTGTTTTCTCCAGAGACCTACAAATATGGAAAAGTGTCAGAAAACACCCAAAAGGCTCACACTGATCTGGTCAGTAAATCTGGGCTCCTTCCTTCACACATGCAGGTCATTGCTCAAATGTCTCCAACCCATGGGCCCTCTCCAATCGTCCTCTCTAAAACAGCAAAAGTGCCTCACATTTTACCCTCTTATTTGGTGGGATTTTCTTCTTACTGGCTCTCATCAATAGCTGATATTGAAGCACTTTTGTCTTTCTTGTTCACTCTCACATCTCCAGTGCCAAGAACAGAGTCTGACACAGGTAAGTATGTGCTCTTTTAATATTTATTCAAAACATTTGTTCAAACATGTCAGTGAATGAGCAAAAGCTATCCACCCTGATCTGCTTTTCCTCTTGTTATAAAATAGTCTCTCTTCACTCTTTACTAAGGCATTGTCTGGTCAAGCTGTGGTCCTCTCCCTGGAGATCCCCTACACAATGGCCAGGTTACAAAAACAAGAAATAAGGACAAATGAGAGAGCAGGGTCTTAGGTCATAGCATAGAGCTGTGTCTATCACAAGTACCGAAAAGAGCTGAATATGCTCTCTGCTGTGGAGGGAGGATTTGATTTGAGCTCCTCCATTATGCGGCTCCCCTAGCCTACTGTTCATGCTCCAGGGTAGGTGTCCTCATTTTAGACAGCAATGAAGCCCAGAACTTCCCATGCTGATCCTCTCTTACTCTCCTTTGCAGAGGGGAGCCCCGAGCAGACACTCACCTCTAGAGAAAGAGACTGACCTGGAAAATCCTACAGCTCTCCAGGGATCAGCCCAGACTACCTCCTGCCTGACTAGGGCAGAGCATGCCCTGTGGCCCAGGGAAAGCTGTGCTGTCCTCACTCTCAGTGCAAGAGAAAACTGTCTTCATATGGACACTTAAGGAAAAGTCCAGTGATAACAGTGCTGTGGAAGCCCTATTGTCTCCTCTGTCTCTCTCTCTCTCTCCTTCTTTCCTTCTACTGTCTGTCCCCAAGGGGAATTATTCTCTAAGAAACTACATTTGTCAAGTTCAGAGAAACCCTGGGGATGCAGTCAAGGAAAAGCCAGAAAAACTTTCACCCTTCCCTCCTGAGGCTAATCAAGTTTTTAGAACATGGGCAAGTTTTGTGTAATGATGTAGGTCATTACAAACTTGGAATCTCCTAGTCAGGAGTTTCTTAACACCCAGGCTGCCTTGTACCCAGACCTCAAGTCCATCAGAAGTCTGAGCCCTAAACAGCCAACCCCTGCTCTGTTTTGTGCCACTACCTCATTCCAATTAGTCCCGCGAGAGGCTGAGCGACCCGTAAGCAGAAAACACCGTAAATGATTCCAAGACACTTGCCGAAAACCAAGTGGCCAACAAATAGCTCTGTGCTGACAGTTCAGAGCCTGGACCCTGCTTCAGATTCTGTGTCTCCTTCTCTCTCTGCCCCTCCCCCACTTGTGCTCTGTCTTTATCAAAAATAAATAAATGTGTAAAAAAATTTTTTTAATAAAAATTTAAAAAAAATGTTCACAGCGGTTTAATTCATTATAACAACTGACACAAAATAAACACCCATCAATAAGAGAATGATAGTCATTCCTCCTCATTCACAGATTCCATACTTGTAAATTCATCTACTCGCTGAAGTTTATTTTTAACTGCGAAATCAGTGTTTGCGGCACTTGCAAGGTCATTTGTTTTAAGCCATACATTTTATATCTGTGGTCCTAAAATCTGGAACTTTCCCAGTTCAATTCTTCTTAATGACAATAAAGTCTTGTCTCTTCCAGCTGTTGGGGGGGGGGGGGTGGTGGTGGAAGGTCCATAGAGCGAACTGGGTAGCCTGGGTAGCCAGCCGACACGGAGAGCTCCCAGGATGTGGCACTTGCCATTTTAAAACTGGGACAGCCCTGGGGTGCCTGGGTGGCTCAGTAGGTTGAGCGTGACTTCGGCTTGGGTTACGATCTTGCAGCTCACGGGTTCAAGCCCCATGTCAGGCTCTGTGCTGACAGCTCAGAAGCCTGGAGCCTGCTTCAGATTTTGTGTCTCCCTCCCTCTGCCCCTTCTCCACTCATGCTCTGTCTCTCTCTCTCTCAAAGATGAATAAATGTTAAAAAAAATTTTTAATAAAAAAATAAAACTGGGACAGCCCTTGGCAAAGTGAGATAAGCAGCACCCCGCCTGTGAAACAGATATTTCCTTGGCTACTCAGAAAATGCAAGGGACTGTTGGTGCCCAATGGCTGTATAAACAAACTTTTAATCAATACCCCCATTTCAATTCCTCACCCTCACCTTCCATGGTAGATCCTTTTAACAGTTCTGTTGAGGAAATGCAATTGCTGGGGGGGGGGGGGGGGGGGTGGCTGCTGTTATTGTTTCCTTTGCAAAAACTTCATTTGTATTACATAGTCTTGTTACCTTGGAAACACTTCTCTCTGCTTCCCCTCATCAAAAATAATTCACAAAATATCATCCATTGTACCATTTTCCACATTCTCTTTGCCCCTGTTAATTACCTTATTTTTTTGTATTCTCATAATGCCTCTTAATATAGTTAGGGGAGGAAGGGAAAATGGATGATCAGTTGATCATAAACAGAAAGTCAGGCTACTTATTTCTTCTTTTCTCTAGAACTTAACCATAGCATCTTAAAGGAAGGGTTAGTTGTCTGCTTGTCAGTTACCTTGGTCCTCCCCGATGCTTTCTCCCCTATCTTCTGGCCCTGGACTTATTCTCTTTAATTTTTATTTATTTATTTTGAGAGAGAAAGAGAGAGGGGTGGGGGAGAGAAAGAGAGGAGAGAGAGAATTCCAAGCAGACTCTGTCAGTGCAGAGCCTGACGTGGGGCTCAATCTCACAAACCATGACATCATGTCCTAAGCCAAAACCAAGAATCAAAAGCTTCACTGACTGAGCCACCCAGGCACCACTGGCCCTGGACTTATTAGGGCATTCATATAGAGTGAACATGGTCCAATGTGGACTAGAGGAAGAATGAACTAGGGCTGTGTTTTGGTGAAGAGAGAGGAATAAGGGTCGAAAAAAGGGCAGATTTAGGAGAGATGACTTCTCTGAGCTCTCTCTTTTGCTTAGGGAGTCATGGGGAGGATGCTTGTTTGAATAGCTCAGATCACAGAGCCTTGGAAAATATCCTGTTTTCTTGGTCTAGACTGAGCTTGGAAAAAGGGTCAGGATTAGGAAAGTAGAAAAAAGAACAGTTATAAATAGGTCCTAAATAGCTCAAGGAACCAAGCTAGGTCACTTCCGAAGTTAATGCCATTTCACTATAACTGGACAAGAGGCACCCCTCACAATCTGTAACACAGATCTCACAGAGCAGGGCTACCCTCTGATCAAGGTTGCTGGTGTCGCACTGGAGGTGGAGAGACTGGTTACACTCCAGTGTGTGGGCACGTGCATGCATGAGTACACATGAACACATCATAGAAACACAACTTATGGATGTCGATCTCTAGCAAATATATAACTGTTTAACCCTTAATTAAGAGGTGTCTCCAAGTGACACTGGACAGTAAGGTGGAGATTTCTCCATCTTTGAGCATGTGTAAGTGTTGGAAATCATCTCTAAACTAGGAAAACATTTTTCTCCACCTGAAAAGTTTTTTTTTTGTACTGGCTCACAAGGGACTAATTAATTTCCTCACTTGAAAACTTTGTAAGGCATGAAAGCAATTATCTCCTTCCTAGATGGCATTCACCTTCTCAGCTCCTACTAATATATCAGGGCACAAAATCACTCAGAATTTTATCTTCAGGGACTCTCCACTGCAACTCTCCACCCACTTAATCATGCCTCTCCTCCCATCACAAATCAACCACAGAAAGTTCTTTTTTTTTTTCTTACTCTCCCCTTCTAAAGTGATTTAATTGTTGACTTCTGGGTTTTAGGAACTTGGTTTAGGAAAAAGTAATTACCCCAGCATCACCACCATCACAGAGGAACAGCCCTGTCTCAGGTTTAAATTTTAAAAATGAGGGGATGCCTAGGTGGCTCAGTTGGTTGGGTGTCTGACCTCGACTCAGGTCATGATCTCACAGCTCATAGGTTTGAGCTCCACGTCAGGCTCTGTGCTGACAGCTCAGAGCCTGCAGCCTGCTTCAGATTCTGTGTCTCCCTCTCTCTCTGCCCCTCCCCTGCTCACATGCTGTCTCTCTTTCTCTCAAAAATGAATAAACATCAAAAAAAATTTTTTTAATTTTTAAATGAGGTTATTTATAAAATAAAATTTATCAGGCCATTATTAGATATTTTCCTAATCTTGGGGCCTGGAGGACCCTGCTAAAGGAGTATTTAATATTTAATGAAGTATTTACCATTAATTTCTAAAGACCTTTTTCCTTGGTAACTATTTTCCATATCCCATTTCTGGGGATAGAGTTCTGAGGGTTAGAATCTGAGAATGCTTGACTTGCTATTTGTCTTTCTCTGACTTACTTTACTTAGCATAATATACTCTAGTTCCATCCATGTTGTCACAAATGGCAAGATTTCATTCTTTCTGATCACTGAGCAATATTCCATTGATTATATACACCACATCTTCTTTATCCATTCATCACTCGATGGACATTTGGGCTCCTTCCATACTTTGGCTATTGTTGGTAGGGTTGCTATAAACATTGGGGTGTGTGTAGCCTTTTGATTTACCATTTTTGTATCCCCTGGATAAATATCTAGTAGTGCAATTCCTGGATTATGGGGTAGTTCTATTTTTAATTTTTTGAGGAACCTCCATACTGTTTTCCACAGTGGCTGCATCAGTTTGCATTCCCACCAACAGTGCAAAAGGGTTCCTCTTTCTCCGCATCCTGGCCAACATCTGTTGTTTCCTGAGTTGTTCATTTAAGCCACTCAATATATTTTAACACTTACAGCACATCTCAATGCGGACTAAACACATTTCAACTGCCCAAAAGATAGTGGTAATAGCTACAAAAGGTAGTAGTACAATGTGGGTACAATCTTTTAAGAACAAATTCATTTTTACCTTCTCCAACGTCCACAACAATCTCTTCCTCCACTAAGTCAGTCAGAGAAAGACAAATATCATATGATTTCACTCATATATGGAATTTATGAAACACAACAGATGAACATAGGGAAGAAAAAAATATGATAAAAACAGGGAGGCAAACCATAAGAGACTCTTAGATACAGAGAACAACTAGAGGGTTGCTGGTGGGGTGTTGGGTGGGAGGATGGGCTAGATGGGCAATGGGTATTAAGGAGGGCACTTGTTGGAATGAGCCAGGTGTTATAAATAAGTGATGAGTCACTGGGTTCTACCCTGAAACTAATACTACACCTTATGTTAACTAACTTGAATTTAAATAAATTTTAAAAAATAAAATAAAAGGAACTCTTGACTTGAATAGGCTATACCAAATCTTTCAATTTCCATAACCTCATTAGGATTGGAAGAAAGGGTGTCTTGAAAATTGGGAAAAAATCTGTCCTGGAAAGATTGAGCCATAGATTCTTTGGCGTCCTTACACTTTCTCTTGATTTAACAGGGACCATGGGTGTATGTAATATAATGTGAGCAACTCTGGGATGGGGTTTGCAGTGAGGCATCTAGCAGCTTGCTAGATGGAATCCTTGGATTCGTTTCACAGTGTCTCTTTTAAAACCCAAAGAGCAGAGTTGATTTGTCATTTCCTTATCTGACTGATTGATGGTGAGCACAGCACAGAGACTACTTATGTCATCTATTCACTACTCTTCCGCAAGAGTAGCCTAAAATGGCTTGCTGGGGTTTCGTCTTGTGGATCACGATGCTTCCCATATGCTTCACCTGCATCCTGGTTAGCGATGGTACCTACTATGCTCACAGTGCAGAGCAAAAACTTTATGTTGAATAAGGACATTCTCCTACGTAACAAGAATCCCATTATCACATATGAGAAAACTAACCTTAATTCAGTAATATAAAATGTATAGTCCATATTGAAATTTTCCAAAATTTCCCCCAATATATTTATACCTTTTTTTTAAAATCAAAGATCCTCTTAAGGTTCGTTTGATTATTTTGTCTTTTTAATTTGTTTTAATTGATCACATTTTCTCTGATAATTTCTAGCTTTTTATTTTATTTTAGGTTTTTGTTGTCATTGTTGTCCTTTGCTTCCTCTTCCCAATATCACTTATTTTCACAAAATATAGTCCTCCTTGAGTACCCTGTAATTCAGTCTTTGGTTGAGATGATTTTGACTTTTTTCAACTTCTTGAATTTACTTAATAGTTCTTCACAATCTGTTTTCTTGTCCATTTCTATTCTGAGGGTTGTTTAAGTTTTCTAATTTCCAGTGTTGTTTCATATTTGTAAATGCCTCTGAATTATGATTAATTCATGTTGAAAATTTATTTTACAGAAGCAGCATTGCCAGTTAGAGTACAGTGATTATACACAGTTCTTTTGGTCTTTAGCCCTGGAGTTTTTAGTCAAAATACTGTTTTCCAAAGTTGCATAGGACTTGCTTAGAACTATGCTGATATCCAAAGTTTCCTTGGTCCTTTTACACCAACCTCTTCAGTAAGCCCGTATCACACATTCATATCACAGTAAATTCTTTTGTCTGCATTCCGTCCTGGGATCCCCCAAACTCCTGGTTGATTTTTTTTCAATTTGTATACATTATAGTTCACTTTATATACTGTAAACTCCTATGAGTTTGACAAAATAATGTATCCACCACTATAGTGCCAAACAGATTCATTCCATTGCTCCCGAATTCCCTGCATTTCCCTAGTCACTGTCCCCTTACTTCTCCTAAAGAGATATGTATCCACTTATCTATTTTCCATCCCTTGTAGTTTTTCCTTTTTGCATAATGTCATTAGAATTGAATCATACAACATGTAGCCTTTTGTTCTGGCTTCTTTCCTTTGGCAAAATGCATTTAAGATTTTTTTTCATGTTATTATGTGAGTTATTAGCTCATCCCTGTTTATTGCTGAATAGTATTCACATTGTATGGATGGATCATAGTTTGTTCATCTATTCACCTACTGAGAAACACTGTGGTCGTTTCCAATTATGACTAAAGTTTCTATAAACATTTGTGCACAAGGTTTTGTGTGGAAGTAAATTTTCCATTCATTTTGGAGGCACAATTTCTGGGTTGTATGCTAAGTCTATCTTTAACTTTATAAGATGTTGCCAAACTGCCTTCCAAAGTGGTTGTGACATTCTGTATTTCAAGCAGCAATGAATGAGCATTTCTGATTTTTTATATATCCTCTCTAACATGTGGAAATGTCAGGGTTTTTTTTTTATTTTTAGCTATTCTAGTAGGTATATAGTGGTATCTCATTGTTATTTTAATTTGCATTCACCTATCACAAATGATGTTAAACATCTTTTCATACTCTAAGTTGCCATCCTTATATCTTCTCTGGCATGCATGTGTTCAGATCATTTCCCCATTTTGGGGGCTGTTTGTTTCTTAGTGTTAAGTTTTAAATGTTTTATTTTGGGGGGCACCTGGGTGTCTCAGTTGGTTAAGTTTCCCTTGATTTAAGCTCAGGTCATGATCTCATGGTTCCCGAGATACAGCTCCATGTCAGGCTCTGTGCTGACAGCATGGAGCCTACTTGGGATTCTCTCTCTCCCTCTTTCTCTGCCCCCCTCCCATTCACATTCTCTCTCTCTCTCTTTCTCTCTCTCAAAAATAAATAAATAAACTTTTTAAAAAGGAAAGAAATTCTTCCAACAGCCTGAGGGAGCTCAAAAGCAGATATTAAAAAACTAAGTTTTATTTTTTATGTATGTATTCTGGATACACATATCAATTATCATATCTGTGAGTTTTCAAATACTTGCACCAGTCTGTGCCTAATCTTTTCATTCTATTCACAGTGACTTTAGCACAGTAAAATGTTTCAACTTGATAAACTTCAATTTTTCATTCTCTTCTTTCATGGATGATGCTTTCGGTGTTGTATCTAAAAACTCACCACCAAACCCAAGGTCATGCAGATTTTCTCCTAGAAGTTTCATAGTTTTGCATTTACGTTTAGGTAATTTTAGATAATTTTTATGTAAAGTGCAAGGTATGTGTTGAGGCTCATTTTACCGCATAGAGACAGCCAATTTTTCCAGCAGTATTTTTGGAAAAGATTAACATTTCTTTATTGAATTTCCTTTGAAACTTTGTCAAAAATAAGTTGTATTTGTTTAGGTCTATTTCTGGGCTCTCTATTGTCTTCCATTAATCTGTCTATTGTCTTTCCAATACTATACTGTGTTGATCAATATAACTCCATGGAAAACCTTGAAATCGGATAATATGAGTCCTCTGAATTTTTACAATTGCTTTGGCTATTCTACTCCCTTGCATTTCCTTATAAATTGTATAATCATTTTTTCAATATCTACATAAAAGCCTGCTAGAATTTATTTGGGATTTCAATGAACCTATAGAATGAAATTGGAAAGAATTAACATCATAACAATATTGAGTCTTCCAATCCATACTCATTGTATACTTTTGCATTTACTTGGAGCTTTCATTGGTGATTCATAGTTTTCCACTACAGATTCTGAACACATTTTATTAGATTTATATCTAATAACTTCACTTCTTTGTTGCTATCAAAAATTGTATTACTTCTTATATTTCAATTATAATTGTTGTTAATACGTAGGAAAACAATTGACTTTTGCATAATGACTTTGTATACTGAGACTTTGCTAAAATCACTTATTACTTTCAAGAGGTTTTTTGGTAGTTTCTTAGGGGACTTCTACATAGACAATCATGTCATCTGTGAATAAAGACAAATTTTTCTTTTTTTACATTCCATATGCCCTTTATTTTGTTATCTCACGTAACCACACTAGCTAGGACTTCCAGTACAATATTAAATAGGAGTAGTGAGAGAGGACATCCTTGCCTTGTTCCCAACCTTAGCAGGGGAGAAGGCATTCAGTCTGTCCCCACTATAGAAGACGTTAGCAGTAGGGTTTTTGTTTTAGTACCCTATATTGAAAGTTTTATAATGAATAGTTGTTGAATTTGTCAAAGGCTCTTTCTATACTAATGTGATCATATTTTTTTCTTTTTTAATCTATTTATATGATTAATTGTATTGATTAATTGTTGAATCCTGAAACAATCATATATCTTGGAATGAAATCTACTTGTTTGTGATATGTTATCTTTTTTATGTGTTGCTGGATGGGATTTGCTAAAATGGCGTTGAGGTTTCAGTGCCTGCATTCATAAGAGATAATGTTGTAAACTTTTGTTGCTCTGTATGGTTTTTATATTAATGTAATGCTGGCCTCATTAAATGATTTGGGAGTGTCAATGAAAAGTCAATTAAAATCCTCAGGACATTTGTTCATAACATAGACACACACACACACATCTACACACAAATGCAAAATTATTTTAAACTCATATGTAAGAGTCTGGAGATAGTCAAGAATAGCCAAATTAGTTCTAATGAAAAAGGAGATTGGATAAGGCCTACTAATAGTAATATTTATTATAAATCTGTATGGGGTCTGTACTATAAGCATAAACCAATACATCATATAAATAAAATAGAGAGCTCAGAAACAGATCCATGAAATAAAAGCACTCCTTATAAGACAGTATGACATTTCAAATCAATGTGGAAAGGCCTGATTTTTCAATAAACTGTACTGTAACAACCGATTATCTATATAGGAATAAAACATTAGATCTCTATTATTTCTTAACCTCACTTGTTTCTTCCATCTTTTGTTCAGTCCTAACTACCACCTCCTTAGGCAAACAAGCCCCACTCCCAGAATCCCTACTTGGAAGAGACAAGCAAATTCCCTATCCCTATCTCACTTCAAAGGACTCTTCAGAGCACAATTTCTCCAGAAAACCTAACCACAATTATCCTGCACAGCCAAGACCCATCACAAAACAGTAGTCAGCATGGTATTTATCACACTGCATTGTTTCCCATCCTTTTCTGTCTAATTTCTTGTACTTTTGCTCTACTCAGATTATAGCCTCCTAAATAAGTCTTTAGAGGCTAATCCTTGCCTAAGGCTCATGATTTGTAGAGAATGCAGGTTATCACTAACGTTTTGCCTGTCCCAAAATTAATAATCATTTGTTTAAAAAATATAAATGTCTAACTCCAAAAATTAAAACTATTAGAATATATACAAGACTTTTTTCAATTATTTTTTATTCAAGTATAATTAACACACAGTGTTACACTGGTTTCAGGTATACAATATAATTATTCAATAATTCTACACATTTTTCAGTGCTCACCATGATAAGCATCCTCTTAATCCCCTTTATCTATTTCACCCATCCCCCTAGCCACCTCCCCTCTGGTAACCACCAGTTTGTTCTCTATTTAGGACAATACTTTTCTGTTTGTCTCTTTTTTTCTTTTTCATTTGTTTTGTTTCTTAAATTCCACATACGAGTGAAATCACATGGTATTTGTCTTTCTCTGACTGTCTTATTTCACTTTGCATTATACTCTCTAGCTCCATCCACATCATTGCAAACAAAAGATTCCATTCTTTTTTGTGGCTGGGTAATATTCCACTATATACAACCACATCCTCATTAGCCATTCACTGATCAGTGGACACTTGGACTGCTTCCATATCTTGGCTATTGTAAATAATGCTGCAATAAACATGGGGATACATATGTCTTTTCAAAGTAGTGTTTTCATTTCCTTCAGGTAAATGCCCAGTTGTAGAATTCCTGGATCATATGGTAATTCTGTTTTTAATTTTTTGAGGAATTTCCATACTGACTCCCACAGTGGCTGCACCGTAGAAGGCCTTTTTAATCATTTCATTTTAATATAAAACATGAATACAGAAAGACCACACTGAACATACATATAGCTTAATAAATTATGAGGTGAATACCCTTATAAACCACTACCCAGATCAAGAAATAGAGATTTGATAGCAACCCCAGAAACATTTCCATTGCCCCATTCCAACTGCAATCCTCATATTCTCAAAAGTGACTGCAATCCAGACCTTGTAGTAATCACTTCCTTGAACTTCTTAACAATTTTATCAGGCCAGTCTGAAGTGCTACACACTATAGCTTAGTATTCTACATTTTTATTTCATATGTTTTTTAGTCTATTTTAATCTATAGATTCTCTCTACAGCTCTTTAATTTTCTTCCAATCTCTTTGTTGAAGAATCGGGGTTTTTACTGTAGAGTTTCCCACAGTCCACATTACGGTGACTCCATCTTCATGGCACAGTTAAACATGTCTTTCTGTTCTCTGCATGTCTTTCTGTAACTAGTAGCTGGTTCCAGAGCCTTGATCTGGCTTGGGTCTGACAAATAACGAAGGTAACCTTTTGAGGGTGGCTGCTTTTGGAACACCATTATGAACTCATGGACTTAAATATATTTGATAGATTTCCAATGGTTGCAACCATTGTATTTTTTTGAAGTGTACCTTCTCTCATCTTTGGCCAGTAGAAGTCTCCTCCAGTCAGCTCCTGATACCTGTTAACATCACCCCAGTAATCTTTGATCCCCATTATGATAAGATATTACAAGCTCATCTTATAGATTTCTTGCCCAGACCTGGAAAGAGCCATTTCTCCAAGAAGTCCTATTACTCATCTTGGGAAATAGTATTGCAAGAATGCAACCTACACCTAGGGACATATAAAATGGGCCCATTTATATAAAATGAGTCCATCCTGATATATACAATTTAAATACAAGACCCTAGAGGCTTTACCTAACCTCCTCTATATTATTCTCAGAACTAGAATATTCCATAATTATTCATTGTCTTTATCTTACGTTACACACACAACAGTCCTAGAATACTGCTAATACTATCTCCACCACTGTCATTACTGAAAACTGTTAAAAAATACTTTGCATGTGCTCTTCCCATTCTTCTCCTATTTTAAAGAACGGTTGTCCTATATCTACATTGTCAGAGGCTATAGTTATCACAAGAGACTGTTGTTCACGTCCTTTGAATGGAAAAGCACTTTTAAAGCAATATACACACATACACATCACAGATAAAAATGACGTTTGACAACAACAAAGTTAACACTTCTGCATGACAGAATATTTCAATAAAAAATGAAAAGACAAAACCCCGATTCACAAAAGGTACTTCCAACATAACCATCAGATAACAAGAGGTGTATATCCGTGATATTTAAAGATGATCTCCATATCCCTACAAAAGTAGCCAAGGACTCAGGACAAGAAAAATGTGAAGCTCTGTTGCTCTGTTCCATCCCAACTCTTCTCCCATTTGCTCTACTCAGCCCTACGGAAACCTTATAGAGCGTCCAGACTTACCAAAGATTTTTCTGCCAAAATGTCTTCTCTGCTACAGTGATGTATTTGTAGAAACAAGCAAACGTTTTTGGCAATTAGAGGCAGGATGGTTACTTTTATTTTTGACTTAGTAAGGCATAGAATGATGTGGAGTTCAGAACCATGTAAAGACCTCACTCCCAGCACTCCTCCTCAGTCCCCCTCTCACTGCCACCTCCCCAACCACCAGCCTCCTGTGCTCCCTTCCCAAACTTCTCTCCATGCAAATAATAATATAAAGTATATTCTACTTTTGTCTTACAAAAAGTTAAGAAAATAAACAAAATTTTCTGCTCTTTGCTTTTCTTACTCAACAGTGTATCGTGGAGATCTTTCTCTTAATGGCACAGAAAACTTCCTCATTGTTCTTACAGCTGTAAAATATCTGATAGTCTGGAAGTTACGTAAATTCTTTAAGTAGCCTCCTTTTGATAATACATTTGGATGACTAATATTCTATTTGTGTATTTACAAATAGTGATACAGAAAAAAATCAGTAAACCAGTGTCATATGATACAGAAATATTAGTTGAAATACTGGTGTGACAGGCAAGGGGCCAGGATGGCACAATATTGGAACTGCAAAGTGGATGAGAAAGCTCACTGTAGAGCCGGAAGACAGCTTGGTAAACCTGGTCCTTGTGAGGGGGGAGAAGGAAGGGAACCCAGAAATGTAGCTGAGAGAAGGGAGATGGAATGCCCTGTGTCAGGATTGACCAATGTGAGGACTATGGGGAGAAGTGACCAGGAGCTGCCATTTTTCTGCCCTCCATGCACACCTGCTTCAGCCCAGGGGCACAGCAAGATCAGTTCACCCTTGTCACTTAAATTCCCAAAACCAGCCAGTTGCCCTCCCACATTTGGGACTTGTGTGATCATGAGACTCATGCCAGATGAGAAAATGCCTCTTTCTAAGGCATTGCCCAACCTCCTCACTATGAGAAAGTACAACAATTAGAGATGTATCTGAATCATCTGGCCCTGAGGTTGGGGAGGAGTCAAGACTGTGGAGTGAGTTCACTCTCACAACTGCCAGTTGAGAAGATTTACAGAGAGGTATGTACATCCCTGTTGGACGTTGGGGAGGGAATCTCAAGAAAGGGTAGGACCTTACGCTGGATTTGAAGCCACTCACATAAGAAACAGAAGGTGCTTCCTTTTGGGATGAGCACTGGGTGTTGTATGGAAACCAATTTGACAATAAATTTCATATATTGAAAAAAAAAAGAAACAGAAGGTGCTTTAGGCAGTGAGGAAATCATGAAAGCAGAGGAAAACATATGGGAAGATGACTCCAGCACCTAGAATCAAACATGTGTGTCAGCGGCCATGGGGAGAATTATACTTTTCCTGGATTTTCCCATTCAAAAAGCTGAGTGTTCTTTAAAAAAAACACACATATTTTGTACATTTACACCTGTTAAATCTATACTGTAAGTTGTATTATAACTACAGAAGAGTATGTAAACATATATGTCCAGGTAAAAAAATAATGTGATCTCCCATGTAGGAATCATCTGATTATAAATTGGAGCGCTAGCTGTGTCTTAAAATGTCCTCGTAGATCACAAACCACGTGGTGGTGAAAATGATCATTTCAGACTGAATTAGTGCTTTGAGATTATTCATGTCCACAATAATGAGTTCATGATTGTCTTTAGGACACAGCTAATCCTTGAGGAGTTGATAGCAGTGAGCAGCGTTTCATGACATCTCGAAAGGCCTCTATGAATTTCTCATTCCAGAGGGTGAAGATGAATGGGTTCAGGAAAGGGGTCACCACTAAAACCATCAGTGACGCTACCCTGTTGTACTCAAGCTGCCTGCATTTGCTTGGGTTTCACATAGACGAACAAGCAGGTGCCACAGCCGATCACAACAAATGTGAAGTGAGAGGCACACATAGGAAAGGCTTTGCTCCGGCCTGAGGCTGAGGGGATCTTGAGGATGGTAGAGATGATGTAGGTGTAGGAGATGACTGTAGGATCAAAGCACCAATGATAATGAAAACAGCCATTTAAAAAAGAATAAACTGTGTGAAATGGCTGTCATCACAGGATAGTTCAAACAATTGCCCTCGGTCACATAAAAAATGGTCTATCACATTTGATTTGCAGAAGGTAAGCTGAAACATGGCATAGACTGGCCAGATTTGAAATAGAAACCGAAACACCCATGACACAATAACCACCCAGATGCAGGTGTGGCTGTCCATAATGATGTTGTACCTCAAAGGGTTACAGACAGCCACATAACGGTCCACAGCCATCACTCCCATTAATATGAATTCCGACGTGCCCAAAGAAAGGTACAAATATAATTGTGCACCACATGTTGTCAAAGATATTGTCTGCATCCCAGGAAGCAGCAACCTGCAGAGCACCAAGGGAACAGCAGTAGATATGAGCAAGATTTCTAGGACAGAGAGGTAGCCGAGGAAGAAATACATGGGGGACTGCAAACATTTATCAACACAGACAATCACAATGATGAACATGTTCCCCATGAGCCACCAAACAGAAGAAGAAGAAGGTAGCAAATAGAATATGGCATAATTCTGGGGAGCCAGGGAAGCCTATGAGATAGAAGTCAGTGGCACTAGAGTGACTCTCCAACATTTAGTCCTGAGAGGTTGTTCCTTTTAATCTAGAGAGTAAAAAAGAGATCACACTGCTTCTGATCCCAAAATAAAAACAGTTTCAGGTAAAGAAAATATTCCTCTCCTGTTCACAGACTCCACAACATGTCTAGGAAGGGCTCATGTCCTACTGTTCCCCCTACATGATCAGTATTGATCTTTTTAAAGACCATCATGATATATGAAGAAAATTAAATCTAGCCAGGAAGACGAGCCCAGTCACCAATGGCATACCATAGGCAAGACAGCCAGCTCCTGCCCAGGGTGCACCACCCACATCTCTCATTCCACAGGTCTTCCTGCCTTCCATCGTGCTGTGAATAGCCACCGAGTCTGCCTCCCTGACCAGTGTGTTCCTTTTTACCACTAACTCACTTCCATCATGAATGTCCTAAACTATGCGATCCACCAAATATATTCTGTCCTGTGAGTCCTGCTCCAGACTATAGAAAAGTCTTTCTGCCCACTCCTACCCAGAGCAGGTACATGTTTACTTTGCTTCTCTAAGACATAAGGTCCATTTGCCCTAGATCCATTTGAAAGTTTTTCCTTTTACTTGTATCACCATAGGTGTCACACTGTTAGGCATGGGTATGGACAACTCTTTGAGGATTTTCTGTAAGATCTTGAGGGCAAGGCCTGAGTATTTCTCCAACTACAGGTCAGCTAGCTGCCGGAGTGAATTCTCACTTTATGCCCTCTATTCTTGGAAGGGGAATCCTGCCTTGCTTTTCTCCCCAGTAAATGTGTCTTTTCATAGGTGACAGGCTAAACAGCACCCAGGCTTAATCAGTCAGAGGCCTCTCTCTCCCAACCCTCATACCAACAATCCACCAGACTGATAGGGGAAGGTCCAGAAGAGGGCATGGGAGGAACTGCCATCCTCAACCTCTAGCTGTCCCATATCACCTCATGTTGGAACTGGCAGACAAGAGGCTAAAGGTCCAATTTCAACACCCCCTGCCTTCGTGAGAGCTCAAAACCCTGGATCCAGCAGGGAGCCAAAGCCACCAAATGTGAACTCTGGGCTCAGCCCAAGCCCTACACATAAGTAGCCATGGTCTCAATCCAACAGAAAGTAAGGAGAGTCTTCTCAGAGATAACAAATAGGTTTTTCCTCCAAAATCAAATGAAAAAATTCAGCTGTCAATAAAATAAAACAGACCCAAGGTCCTGAGCCCCTTACAATTTCTGACATACACCCCCCATTTCCTTCAGGTATTTGCTCAAGTGCCCAAGCTCAGGGAGCATTTCCTCATGATCCTTCCTAAAAAAACAAAAAAACAAAACAAAACAAAAAACAAAAAACACATTCTACCCTTTACTCTCTATCAGCGCACCAGAATCTATTTATCTCCTTTGCTCTCCTCATCTAAAATTGTGTTTTTACTTTTTGTTTACTATCTCTCTCCTATTATAAGGTAAGCACCATAAAAAGTAAAAACTTTGTCATGCTTGTTTACTGTTTCTGACATTCAATTATTTTTAAATGAATAAATCAATGAATCAATTAAGAACAAAATCTATGAACAAAGCTTATTTAGTCCTGGCTATGGCCAATCTTTTGATTTTTTTTTTTATTTTAGAGAAAGAGCAAGTGAGCAGGGGAGAGGGGCGGAGGAAGAGAGAAAGAGAATCCTAAGCAGGCTCAATGCTCAGCACAGAGCCTGACACGGGACTTGATCCTAGCCTGAGATCATGACCTGAGCCAAAATCAAGAGTCAGAAGTTCAACCAACTGAGTCACCCAGGTACCCCCAGCTATGACCAATTGTTGAAGCAAACTCTGCTTCCTCTCCCTTTGGTCTTTGCTGAAATGCTGCCCTGTCAATATGCAGCCCTCTCTCTGGAGATCCCTTTGGAAATGACAGTTGGGTGACAAGGATCAAGAACAGACTTATTAGCGGAAGTCTCCTTCCATAATTTTTGTTTAGCCAGGACCAGATACAATCAAAGGATAGAAGAGTGTCCTGACAAGAGCAAGGGTCTATGCCTATGCCCACACTGAGTCAGGTCAAATCTGCTCTCTGCTGTGCATGGCAGATTTGAAGATGAGGTCATCCATTCTGCTGTAGATGTCCTTGTTCTAAAGAGCATCTAGGCCCAGAACTTCCCATGCTGATCCTCTCTTGCTCTCTCCTTTACAGAGGGGAACCCTGGCAGACATTCACCTCCAGAGAAAGAGACTGAACTGGAATGTTCTACAGCTCTCCAGGGATCAGCCCAGGCTTCCTCCTGCCTGACTAGTGCTGTGTGGCCCAAAGAAAGCTGCTGCTGTTCTCATTCTCAGTGCAAGAGAAAACTGTCTTCACACAAGAACTTAGGGAAAATTCCAGTAATAATAGTGCTATGGAAGCCAACTATCTCCCTCTGACTTTCTCTCTCCTTCTTTCCTACTCTTCATTGTCCCCAAGAAGGGTTATGCACTGAGGAACCAAATCTGATGCAGTCAAGGGAAACCCAGAGAAACTTTTAGCCCCTATCCCCTGAGGTTAATCAAATTTTAGAACTCTTGAAAGTTTTTTTAGTGGCCAAACTTGAAATCTCCCTTGTTGGAAGTTTCTCAGCCTGCAGGCTGCCCTCCTCCCAGGCTCCAAGTCCTGGTTACCACAAACCAGTTCAAACCAGACCCTGCTCTCTTCTGTGCATCTGCCTTATTACATTTGCCCTACAGAGCCTTGACACCCCCAAGTAGAAGACACCACAAACAATTCAAGACATAAAGCAAAAACTCGCATGCCAGAGATGAGTAATAATGTGAGCAAAATGGTGGACAGGCAGCCCTAAGCTATTGTCCCTCCACAGAAACCATAGAAAACAAGCAGAAACTGTCAAAACTGTGTCAGAACTCTGGAAAACATTAAAAGATTTATAGCAACCATGGAAACACTGGTTCAAGAAAAAGAAAATTGAAAAATGCTAGGAAAGCTTTGTGGTATTTTCATTTACCCTTGCCCACACTCTTTCTAGCCTGGCAGAAGTCTTGAAAATGGCAATCTGCATTCTCATTGTGGGACCTCAGTCCCTGAGGATGCAGAGCAGATGTGGGGCAAGAAAAGTTACTGTTGAGACATACAATAGACCATCTAAAGACTCAAAGGGAAAGTTGGGGTAAGTGTCTTTGGGAAATTAAGGAATTTAAAAGCAGCTACATACACCGGGGAACTTAAAAACCACACCCATGTACAGGGAAAGATGCATGCTCAGAAAAGACCTGAGAAGACCCTAATCTTTTGCTTTATGTAGGATAAACTCAGATCCACATCAAGGCACATTATAACCAGTAAAAAGACAAAGACAAGGGACAATCTGAAAGCAGCAAGAGAGAAGCACCTTTTCACATACAAGGAATTCTCAGAAGATTAACAGCCAAATTTTCATAAAAAATTATATAGGACAGAGGGCAGTGGGGTGGCATATTTAAAGTGCTGAAAGAAAAAAATGTCAACCAAAAAGTTCTGAATCCAGCAAAACTGTCCTTCAAAAATGAGTGAGAAATGAAGATAATTTGGATAAATAAAAGCTGAGAGAGTCTGTTGCCAGTAGACTTGTCCTAAATGAAATGCTAAAGGAAATACTTCAGTTTGAAATCAAAGAACAACAGACAATAACTTGAAAATAAAAATATAAAGATCTCCACTAAAGATAACTAATGGACTAATATTAAAGCCAGCTTTATTGCATTTTTGGTTTTTGTAACTCCACATTTCATTTTATACATAATTTAAAATACAAATGCATAAAATATTATAAATCCATTTTATTGGGCAAATAATGTATAATTACGTAACTTTTGACAACATATAAAGGGGAATAGTGCTATATAGAACAGAGTTTTTGTATGCTACTAAAGTTGGTATCAATTCAAACTACATGTTATAAATTTAGGATGTTAAATATAATCACAGAAAGAAAATAGCTAAAAATATATACACAGGAGGAAAATATAAGGGAATCAGTTTACTGCAAGAAAAATCAACACAACAAAACAGAAGACAGTAATGAAGGAAATAAAGGAATGAAGAAAATGAAAGACAGAAAAGTCTAAGACTTGCACAAAACAAACAGCAAAATTACAGAAGTCCTTCCTTATCAGCAACTACTTTCAACGTAAAATGGATTAAATTCTTCAATCAAAATACAGAGACTAGCAGGAATTTTTTTAAATGAGACTGTGTGTACGCTGTCTACATGAAACTCCCTTTACTTATTTTTTTTTATTCTCAAGTTAATTAACATACAGTGTAGTCTTGGCTTCAGAATAGAACCCAGTGATTCATCTCTTACATATGACAACCAGCGCTGATCCCAAAAAGTGCCCTCTATGATGACTATAACCCATTTAACCGATCCCCCCACTCACCCCTCCCATCAACCCTCTGTGTTTAAGAGTCTCTTATGATTTGCCTCCCTCTTTGTTTTTATCTTGTTTTTTCTTCCCTTCCCCTATGTTCATCTGTTAAGTTTCTCAACTTCTACATATGAATGAGATCATGTGGTATCTTTCTTTCTATGACTTATTTTGTTTAGCATAATACCCTCCAATAGCATCCATGTTGTTGCAAATGGCAAGATTTCATTCTTTTTAATTGCCAAGTAGTATTCCAGTGTGTATATATGTGTGTGTGTGTGTGTGTGTGTGTGTGTGTGTGTACCACATCTTCTTAATCCATTCATCAGTTGATGGACATTTGGGCTCTTTCCAATAGTTGTTGTTGATAGTGCTGCTATAAACATTGGGGTGCATGTGCCCCTTCAAATCAGCATGTTTGTCCTTTGGATAAATTCCTTGTAGTGCAATTGCTGTCATACAGTAGTTCTATTTTTAATTTTTTGAGGAACCTCCACATTGTTTCCCAGAGTGGCCACACCAGTTTGTATTCCCATGAACAGTGCAATAGGGATCCCCTTTCTCCACATCCTCACCAACATCTGCTATTTTCTGAGTTGTTAATTTTAACCATTCTGACAGGTGTGAGGTGGTGTCTCATTGTGACTTTGATTTGTATTTCCCTGATGATGAGTGGTGTTGAGCATCTTTTCATGTGTCTGTTAGTAATCTGGATGTCTTCTTTGGAAAAGTGTCTATTCATGTCTTCTGTCCATTTCCGCACTGGATTATTTGTTTTTTGGGTGTTGAGTTAGATAAGTTCTTTATAGATTTTAGATACTAACCCTTTATGCGATATGTCATTTGCAAATATCTTCTCCCATTCTGTTGCTTGCCTTTAGTTTTATTGATTGTTTCCTTTGCTGTGCAGAAGCTTTTTATCTTTTAATTTTTTAATGTTTATTCATTTTTAAGAGAGACAGAGCATGAGTGGGGGAGGGGCAGAGAGAGAGAGAGAGAGAGAGAGAGAGAGAGAGAGAGAGAATCTGAAGCAGGCTCCACGCTCTTAGCTGTCAGCACAGAGCCGGATGCAGGGCTCAAACTCACCAACCACGAGATCATGACCTGAGCTGAAGTGGCATGCTTAACTGAGCCACCAAGACACCCCTAGAAGCTTTTTATCTCAATGAGGTCCCAATAGATCACTTTTGCTTTTGTTTCCCTTGCCTCTGGAAACATGTCAAGTGAAAAGTTGCTGCAGCCTAGGTCAAAGAGGTTGCTGCCTGTTTTCTTCTCTAGGATTTTGACGGTTTCCTGTCTCACGTTTAGGTCTTTCACCCATTTTGGATTTATTTTTGTGTATGGTGTAAGACAGTGGTCTAGTTTCATTCTGCATGTTGTTGTCCAGTGCTCCCAGCACCATTTGCTAAAGAGACTGTCTTTTTTCCACTGGATACTCTTTCCTGTTTTGTTGAAGATTAGTTGACCATGTATTTGTGGGTCCATTTCTGGGTTCTCTATTCTGTTCCATTGGTCTATGTGTCTGTTTTTATGCCAATACCATCTGTCTTGATGATTACAGCTTTGTAATACAGGTTAAAAGTCTGATATTTGGATGCTTCCAGCTTTAGTTTTCTTTTCCAACATTACTTTGGCTATTTGGGGTCTTTTGTGGTTCCATACAAATTTTAGGATTGTTTGTTCTAGCTCTGTGAAGAATGCTGGTGCTATTTTGGTAGGGATTGCACTGAATGTGTTGATTGCTTTGGATAGTATTGAAATTTTAACAATATTTGTTATTCCAATCTTTAGGCATGGAATATTTTTCCATTTCTTTGTGTATCCTTCAATTTCTTTCATAAGCTACATGAAATTCACTTTAGATCCAAAGACACAAATAGGTTGAACAGATGGAAGAAGATACTCCATACAAATACTAACCAAAAGAGAGCTAAAGTAACTATACTAATATCAGACAAAATAGACTTTGAGTCAAAAACTGTTGCAAGAGACAAAAGACATTATACATTAATAAAAAATTCAATTTAGCAAAAAAAAAAACCAATGATTATATATGTTCCAAACAACAAAGACCCACATTATATGAAGCAAATATTAACAAAATTGAAGGAAGAACTTCATTATGTCACTTTCAGTAAAACATGTAAACAGAAGATTAGTAAGGAAATAGAATACTTGAACAATAAAATAAACTAACTAGGCCTAACAAACAGAGTTCACTCCACCCAACAAAAGCAGAGAATACACATTCTTCTCAAGTGCACACAGAACATTATCCAAGATAGGTCACATGTTAGGCCACAAGTCTCAATAAGGTTACAAAGACTGAAATCATTCAAAGTGTATTTTCTGACTATAATGAATAAAACTAAAAATTTGAGAAGATGCAGAATGTTTGTGTCTAATAAAAATGAGCCCACAGGTATTCCTGAAAATTAATAAGAATGGATACATTGGGCATTTAGCACACATTAGTCTAGATTGATAGCAGAGACAGAAGGGACTTGGAAACTGTATCCCTGGAGATGTTTTTAATTATAGCAACAGAAAGCCCAACTCAAATTGTCCTAAACACTGAAAGGAATTTAGTAGTAGATTATATTACTAAAACTATCCAGAGAAAAGACTTAAATTCTGGAATGGTTTAATCAGGACTTCAGCTATAGCTACATTTCTGGGCCATTCTCTTGTTTCAACCTCCTCTGTGAATGCATGTGATGCTTAGGCAGCTTCCCCGACAGCAGCAATTCTGATGTCTCATTCACCTGCCACACTGCCCACACAAGGTCTCAACAGAGCTCATTACAATGTTATCTCAACACTGAACATTAAGACACTGATGTTTCATAAGCCAAATTGCATCATATATCCATCCCTGAGCCAGACACAGGGAGCTCACTGATAAGTTTAGGTCAGACTGCACCCTAGGGGATGACTGTGACCTAACAGAGGAGGGGTGGAGAGGACCGTGGGAGGGCAGTTACAATGTCCGTTACTGAGATCATCCAGTCTAACTCTTTTTGTTTTATACATAAAGCCAATCTAAAAATCAAAGCTCATTGATTTCCCAAATTTATAGTTTGTCAATTCTAGGCTAAGAACTGAACCACAGTCTACTGAAACTGGATATCAATCTCCTCCAAAGAAGGACATGGACTGAGGAAGAAAAACTGTGATGCCAGAAGCATTAAGTGGTCGGCAAGTATGGTGAGGTTACAATAGTTTACCCAGGGAAACAGTAGAAACGAAGACCCAGAAACAGATTTCTGAATGAACTCCCCAGGAAGCTGGAATGGGTCTAAGATGAATAAATAAGTGAGGGGTAAATAGAAGCCAAATATGTAACATATACACATGAATTCAGAAAGGATCTTTGAAGTAATATATAAATAAAATTATGTACCCAAGAGGTGATCCCTCTCCTCCTGAGCTGAAGGTCAGACATGATTGAATCACAAGTTGGAGATAAGATGGGAAACCAGAGTGCAGAGAAGAGCCATCCACTTGATCAAACAGGGCAAGTATTCCTGTCCCTATTCTCCATTTACTATACTGAAATCTGTTGGTTGGTATCAGGGATCCATTTTACTGCAATGTACTTAAGCTACAGAGAAGGTCATGGAGCATTAGCTCCAGCCCATGTACGAGAGAATAAGGAACCAGAAAGGAAATGAGCAGTGGTTGGTGGGAATGTCAGGAGGGGAAGGTGGATGTGACACGTGAAATTCTTGGTAAACTAACTTAAAATAGTCTTTGGAACCAGTCATATGCAGAATTGGAGTTTAGGTGAAATTGACAGGATAATTAGAAACGTATTTGCACACTCCAAAAATTAGTCATGTGACAAACAGCCCAGTCTCGGTTAGACAAACAGATGATGATGAGATGTTGATTAGATGGATAGATCGGTAGATAGATAGATAGATAGATAGACAGACAGACAGACAGCTGAAGAGACAGACTTACCTTTTCCTTTTCAGATTGAGGAGTGAGATGAGATGGAGAGAAGGAAAACTCATACAAGGAAAACTCAAGTCCAGAAAATATAAAGAAGTAAAAATGCCCAATAATGGAAGAATTTATGACCTAATCAATAAGGAAAGGTTTATAATTAAAACATCCGACTCAGCCTAGAACAACTGCAGTGGAATGGAGACAGTAAGAGCTCTAGGTAAGAGGCAAGAAAAAAAACAAAGGACAGGAATCAGGGTAAGTTGTTAGGAAGATCTCAGTAAAAAGTTCAGTTGCAACTAGTTCAGCCGGCTGATGACAATAGACAGCCTGGCATATGATAAAGGTGAAAAGGATTGTTAGCAACTTGGAGTAGTAGGAATTAAATAGGCAAAAGGGTGAAACAGGTGGAAACTGTCAAAACTACTAACCGCTGCCAATCCCTATACTATTCCTCTGCATACAAAACGTTTCCCACATTATCTCTGATCCCCATAAGAGTCTTAAAAAAGAAAACTGTTTTAGTTTTCTGAATCTTTGGAAAAGTATGTGATTTAATCAACTGGGTGGCAATTTGAATTTTAGGAAATCCCAACATTTCACAGCATGGGAAAAACGAAAATGTATTTCACATTTCAGGCACAAATTTCTTGAAGAGTCAATATTTTATATGAAAATAGATAGGATTTAGTTTAAAATCAGTTTAATCTATCATGAACTAAAGAAAAATAATATGTAGAGAACACATTTTTGGAATGACAAGTGTTTTTTGAGTGTGCTTGTGGATGGAAGTGTGTGCTCATGAATTCACATGTCATATAGAAGGTTGTATTCAGGGGCATGTATGAAAACTCCAAGGCAAAATCCTCATGAATTCCACCACTTTGTACCCCTTTAAGAAAGTATGTGTGATTTTAAATAAAAAGCAGTAAACTGGAAGGAAAATGTCCTAGAAAAAAACCTCATCTATCATTTATGAATATGCATTACAGCTATAGTTCAAAATACACAAATCCTTATTCCAAATATTACAAAGACCTTTTGGTGGCCTCAGTAAACCTAGGCAAACTTGAATTCTATAGATCTTTTAAGTAACTAATGGAAACAAACTGCACCACCTGTACACACAAACATGCACACACATACACGCATACACATACCGAGGAGACACTTGGTCATTAGAAAAATTGCTAATCATCTGACCAACTTTTGGCAAATTACTGCTCAGCTATGTTGTTTTCACTTCGCCCAAATAAACTCTTGGTAGTTATTATCCCTCATTTCCACTCGTTTTTTGTGTTCTTAAGATATGGCAGGGAGTATTTTAACAGAAATATCTGAATTGGTAGAATCCCAAAAGCTTCCTGGGTGAACTCCACTTCTTGAGGCCAGCATTCATGTTTTCAGTGTTAGGAACATTAAAGAGATTAGAGTCAGGGTGCCTGGGTGGCTCAGTCGGTTGAGTGTCTGACTTCAGTTCAGGTCATAATCTCACAATTTGTGGGTTGGAGACCCACATAGGGCTTTGCGCTGGACAGCACAGAACCTGCTTTGGATTCTCTGTCTCCCTCTCTCTCTGTCCCTCCCCTGCTCTCTCTCACACATGCGCTCTCTCTCAAAAATAAATAACATTTAAAAAGAGATACTAGGAGTGCCTGGGTGGCTCAGTCAGTTAAGCATCTGACTTCAGCTCAGGTCATGATCTCGTGCTCCATGAGTTGGACCCCCAGGCTGGGTTCTGTGCTGACAGCTCGGAGCTTGCAGCCTGCTTCAGATCGTGTCTCGCTCTCTCTGTGCCATTCCCCCACTCATGCTCTCTCTGTCTCTCAAAAATGAATAAATGTTAAAAAAATAAAATAAAAAGAGAGACTAGAGTCATGCCAACACCCAGGAATCATCAATGATCTTTTTTGAAACTCCAATCAAGCCTAGATCCTAGGAAAGACTGGAACTGTGATACATAATGTGGTTGCCGTGGATCAGCTGGGAGGTAAGGGTATCAGTGGAGCTCTACATCAGCTTATTTTGTAGAAATAATGTTCTTGATCCATGGCACGTAGCTGTGTAGGTCAGTGAAGACAACAATGTATCCTGTTAGAATACATCCGGTTTCCCAAGACAAAATCCCTTGTAATTCACCGCCACATATGGCTGGTGCAGCTGTGACCACCTGCCAGATAGAGTACAGGAATGAGAACTTCCTTACCACCTGAGATTTCATACCTGAACAAAAATGAAAGCCACTATATTTGCCATGCAAAGGGGTCCAGGATATAAGAATCTAGTATGAAAGCTTCTTTCCAATGCACGAACTACCCTTATACCTCCCACTCATCCCTAGACAGATATTTCAAAGAACTATCTGGAAGACAGCTTTCCACTCCTCGAAAATCTATTTCTCTTGTCTCTATCACAGGGTGGAGAAGAGTGATCATTCTTTAGCCCCTTATTCTCTGAGCTCCTAGCCTACTGAAAAATCGAGATGGAGCCTTGATGAAGGAGGAGAGACACAGAGACTGAGTTCATGCACAAATGAGGTAAGAAGACTTACCTGGCAGTGATCCTGACTTCCTAGCGTGGGTCCCATACAGAACATGTCTTCAAGGAGTTTTTCACCCAGTATTTTTTTGCAGTTTACATTAAAGTTCAATTGAGCTGTGACACTTTGCAGCTTACTATGTGAATTTCCTAAGCACAAGAAATAAAGGAGACTTTCATTCCCGTTTGCCTTTTCATAAGTTATCCTACCTCCTTCTCCTTCAAGCCTTCTTCTCAGTAAGAATGGACTGCAGAAGAACTTATGGAACACACCATGGGTCAAACACATCCTCCTGCTCTGTTTATCATCTCTGAAAGATGATCAGCATCAAGGGATGGTTGGTGAGAAGATACTCCACATAGCAAACAAGATCAGAATCCAAGCTCTGTCATCACCAAGTTCATGATCTTGGATAATTAATTTCCCAAAGTCTTAGTTTCCTCTTTTATAAGGTGTTAATCCCAAGAAAACTTATCTACATGATATGTGATGATAACTGTATAATATCTATAGGATGCTTAGCGCTTGGTAGGTAATCAGCGATCAGCAAATGGTAGTCATTATCATTGTAACTGATAACAATATCATTCCTGTTAGGTCAAGGGAAAGTAGGATTTGTTACCAATTTGCAAATTAAGATCCAAAGAAGTTAAAGAATTTGTTCATAAACCTACAATGAATGGTAGAACCAATACTGAAACATAGATCCCTGAGTTCCAGTCCCTGCGGGGTGTGCCAATGGGATACACACATGTAACACCTTGATCTAGGAATCGATTCTCAAGGCCCAAAAGATCATCTCTTCTCCTGTAGAAAGCCAATACCACTCGTGCCATTTCTAGTTTTCCACACAGGCTTAGAAATCTGACACTAGGCCTCTAAGTTCCAATTCCTTCCCCTAATTCCTCAGAGATCTTGAAGATGTGAATATATCCAAGAACTATCTCTTCTTTTTGATAGTCACTCACCAATAAAGTCTTTAGTCTGTAACCAGGTGTGAATCAAGCAATCTTTAACTGCATTCTTGAGAGTAGGCAACTGAAACATATTGGTGGAGAAGAAAGTGAAAGGTACAGACAACTTTATCAGCATGAGGTCATTTCTAGGAGAGGTGGCAGTGAAGTTTGGGTGAACAATGATCTTCTCATAAGGTAAAATCTCCCCATGAAAGTCTCGAAGATTTGCGGAACTATCATGAAAGATGACCCAAAGATCTCTGGAAAATGAAAAAGAAAAAAAAAAGGATTGACACTCACAGGTCACAAGGCTAATCACCGCCCCCCCCCCACACACACACACAATTTCCTTCTATAGTAACCCATTTAATCTTTTCCTCTCATGTTTGCCCATTTGATCTTTTTTTTTAAATTTTTTAATGTTTATTTATTTTTGAGAGAGAGAGGGCACGAGCAGGGGAGGGGCAGAGAGAGAAGGAGACACAGAATCCAAAACAGGCTCCAGGCTCTGAGCTATCGGCACAGAGGCTGACACAGGGCTCGAACCCACAAACCATGAGATCACAACCTGAGCCAAAGTCAGATGCTCAAATGACTGAGCCACCCAGTGCCCCTGTCCATTTGATCTTTTATATGTAGGTGCCACATGGGGTCATGCAGGTGATGCACTATACAAGTCAATGGGTTACCATTCACATAGACTATAATGCGGATGGTGCCTCCAGGAGTTAAGCAGTGCAATGGCTTGGGCTCTAAGCATAATTCTCGAGAGAAGCTCCAATTCAAGACCTAGAAACAGCGGAAAGAAGCATGCAAATGGATAGTCAAGGCTTTTATGAAAGTAGTAGGTTCTGTTAGGGAGGCTTCTTTGGGAGTTGGGGGAAACAGGAAATGTGAAATTGTAAAGAGGAAATGAGTAACAGCTTCGAGAGGTTAAATATTTTAAAGGTATGGAGGATCACCTGAACATACTATGCTTTACTCTTGTCTATCAAAACTGCTGGATTAACAGGGTCTTCTGGTAGATCTTTGGGAAAACAGTAGTCAAAGATCCTGGTTTTCCACTGAGATCCAGTTGAGATCCACTCTCACTAACATGGCTCAAAACCCTAAATTCAGGGGCACCTGGGTGGCTCAGTCGGTTAAGCGTCTGACTTTGGCTCAGGTCATGATCTCACAGCTTGTGAGTTTGAGCCCCGCGTTGGGCTCTGTGCTGACAGCTCGGAGCCTGGAGACTGCTTTGGATTCTGTGTCTCCCTCTCTTTTCCCCTCCCCTGCTTGTGCTCTCTGTCTCTCATAAATGAATAAATGTTAAAAAAAATTTTTAACCCGAAATTCAGAACAGGGCACTCCTGTGAGGCCCCTGAGTCTGTCACGCAGGGATTTCTCTAGCGACAACAGTGAGATAAGTACCACACTGGTACTGAGCATCAATTTTTGTTGTTGTTGAGCTCCCAAATGCTAAGTTTATATTGTCTCCTAACAACAGTACCATTTGTCTCTCAGTCTGTCTTTGTCGCCTTATGGACAGTTATCAGACAAAGTCTAAAGAGAGAGGACAGAAATAGGCCTGATAAATTCATCCTTCAGTCAATCCCAAGGACTGACAAGTTTAAAAGATCTCATCAGAGCAGCATCCTTTAGACAAATTTTGCTTTCGCTCGCTTTTACAAGATATTATACATTATAAGGACTTTCCTTAGTTTTGTTGTGTTCCTGAGAACTACCACACTTAGTTTCATCTGCTTGGAGTGAAGGATTCTGCTAGGTGCTTAGATGGGGATGACTGGTCTTTGGCCAGGGTATCGTAACTGACTGTTATACTTCTCATTGGATCATCTTAGTCTATTTGGTTCTTTGTACCAAACACATGCTCCCTTTGTGTTTAAATTCATGTGATAGCTCTCCAGTTGGCATAATTCCCCAAGGACAATAAGAAAGTACAGTCGCCCCTCAGAGGAACTTTTGACAAGAGCAAGGTTGTCCATTTGACAGATACATTAGAACAAAAAGGAAAGAAGCCTTCATGATAAGATTCTTTCTCTTTTATCTTTCTAACACTTTCTTTTTTTTTTTCAAGGTTTATTTATTTATTTATTTATTTATTTATTGGGACCAAGAGAGACAGCATGAATGGGGGAGGGGCAGAGAGAGAGGGAGACACAGAATCGGAAACAGGCTCCAGGCTCCGAGCCATCAGCCCAGAGCCTGACGCGGGGCTCGAACTCACAGACCGCGAGATCGTGACCTGGCTGAAGTCGTACGCTTAACCGACTGCGCCACCCAGGCGCCCCTCTTTTATCTTTCTAAATGAGAGATCACTTAATGACCCTCGTCCCTCCATTTCCATACCTTGGGAATTAATGAGTACTGGTGTTTTAATTATACAACTTAAATTATACAACTTCTACAGCTGAACCTGGGTGGTTCAGTCAGGCGTCCAATTCTTGATTTTGGCTCAGTGCATGATCTCACGGTTCATGGGTTCAAGCCCCACATCAGGCTCCACGCTGACAGTGCGGAGCCTGCTTGGGTTTCTCTCTCTCTCCCTCTCTCTCTCTCTGCCCCTCCCATGCATGTGCTCTCTCTCTCTCTCTCTCAAAATAAAGAAACAAACTTGTTTAAATCAGTTTTAGCAACTCTCTTGTGTGTCTTGTGTGTCAAATTGGCTTTTTCTGTTTCTAAGATTACTCTCCTTTCTTGCTGAAGGAAAGTCATTCATGTTTATAGTGTTGATTTAATAACTAAAACCAGTGCCCTCTAATATTTTATCCTTCCTCTATTTCTCTTTTTTCCTTCTGTTAAGAAATTTTGTGACTTATCATAAAATATATTTATAAGTAATTGCAGAAGTTTATATTTTAAAGAATTTATGATAAATAGATGATTCAGGCAAAATATAGTGAGTGCATTTCAGTTTAAGGCAGCTCTATGACATGTAAAACTAAACTATGGTGGAAAAACAAGAGAATAGTGGTTGCCTCTGAGGGCTATGGATGGACCATAATGAAGAAGGGGTATAAGGAAGGCATTCGGATATTGTTTAACTTTGAATTCTGTTACATTAAATTTCCATATTAAAATTTATAAAGCAATGACTAAAAGAATAGGACATGTGTATATTCGACAACAAAAATGAAAGAAGAATTAAAAGGTATCTAAAATATTAATCAAGTAAAAGGGCAAAAGCATTTTCACACAAATATAAAGAGTAGAAATTCAAAATAGGTAGAAAAAATCTGAGTATAATAATAATCAAAATAAATACAAATGGCCTAAACTCATCAGTTAAAAGACAGAAATTACAAACTGTATTTTTAGAAATCCTGCTATATGTAAATTGAGAGATGTGCTTAAATAAAAAAGATACAGAAAGGCAGAAAAGTAAAGATGTAAAATGATATACCAGGACAATACTAACCAATCAAACAACCAACCAGGATTGGCATGTTAATATCTGATAAATAGGCTCTAAGACAAACAATATTATATATATGAGAGAAAGTAATGACATACAGTAATAGCCTTGATTTATTGGGAATGTACACAAAGTACCTACATTATAAATGTACCTAAATTTACATATATTTAATAAAATACCCTAAAAAACATTTTTTTAAAAAGTAATAAGGTTATAGGACTATTTTGCTCAATCTACTAATACAGAAGAATATTTCAACTTAAATCTCTCAATTATTGATTTATTAAGCAAAAAATAAAAATAAAAATAGTAAGGATACCAAAGACTTAAACTACACAATTGAAGTTTGATATATAGAGAGACTTCTACCCTAAAATTAGAGAGTATACATTCTTTCATAACATGGGGGGTTGCAAAAATTGACTTGATACTGGTCTGAAAAGCAAGTCCCAATTCTTTTCAAAGAATTAGTATCACATAGATCACACTCTTTGACCACAAAAACAATTAAACTAGAACCCAAAGAATTTTTTTTAATTTGGAAAGTTATCCCTCAAAATTTACCCCTCCATATTCTAAACTTATGAATGAAAGATTTAATCATGAGGAAATTTTTAAAAATTATTTAGAATTAAAATAATAATGAAAATGTCCCTTTTCAAAGATGGCAAATAGAAAATCCACAGGAACATATATATAAATTACTAGAAACAGTAGGAGAATATAACAAAGCAACAAGCCATTAGATCAATTTATGAACACCAATTACATTTCCATCATCACTAACAAGTAGAAAATATAATTTTCTGAAAGTACATCAATTAAAATATAATAGCAAAATATAAAGCACTTTAAGAATAAATTTAATAAGATATGTGCAAGACATGTATTCAGATAAAATAAATTTCTTGAAACGCATTAAAGGGAAAGCTAAATAAGTGGAGAGATATGTCAGATCCATGGCTGGGAATAATCAATATCAGAAAAATATCAATTCTCCCCAGCTGATACAAAGAGCTAAAGCAATTCCAAATAAATCACAACAGAGTTTTTCATAAAGCTTGAAAAGTTATTTAAAAGAATACCTAAGTGTTCCTGATAAATAAAAACATGGTTGGCCTACCCTATCAGACATCACGAATTATAATAAAGTCATAATTTTTAAGACACTGTGGAATTGGTCTATAATAAATAACCCAAAGGAGCAGTACAGAGACAGAGAGACCCAAAACAGACCCATGCAAAAATAAAGAATTTTGATAGATGTCAGAAGTGGTGTTGCAGGTTGTTGGAGAAAGAAGAGACCATTAGATAAATGAAATGTGGATATTTAGCTTACTATGTTAAAAACAACAAAACTGGATCCCTACTTCACAGCATTCACAAAAATCAGTTCCAAATGATATAAATACTTAAATATAAAATCAAGTCTTTAGAATCTCTAGAAATAACCTTAAAGAAATATCTTTCTGATCTTGATGTCATAAAGAATATTTTCAACCAATCACAATACCCAACAACCACAAATAAAGATTGATAATTTAAGTGTTAAATCATATTATAGTCAAATGAAGAGCTCTTATTAATCAAAATACACCATTAAAGAGAAGATCAAGCCACAAAGAAGATATTTTCAACATACGTAATTGACAAAAGAGTTCTATCTAGGGCATTTATAGAAGTTCTACAAAGCAATTTTTTTTGAAAAGTCACAAAATGTTCAAAAAACATGAAAGAATATTTCCCAGAAGAAATATTAATAGCAGAAGGAAGAGGATGGAGAAGGACAAGGAGGAGGAGAAAAAAATAAGCCAATCATCGCTACTAATAAAGATAATAAAATTATGAGCATAACAAGAAATTTAACACAATCATAAAAATAATAAAAAAGTTGGACAATACTCAATGCTGGAAAATGCTTATAAATCGCTGGAGGATGTGTAAAGTGAACATTAGCATCCTCTATGACATCCAGGAGATGTTGTTGCAGATACACCGATATGTATGTATGTATATGTGTATATATATACATCTATATGTGTGTGTACTGCAGATATACACATGAAAATACCTTCCAAGGTACATGGTACAACTATGATTACAGTAACCATTCACAATAGCAGAAACCTAGAAATAACTCAAATGTCTACCAAGAAAAGAATGAACAAATTGTGATAGTCACATTTAAATATTATACTGTAATGAAAAATGAAATATAATCATATCCCTAACATTTTGGATGAATCTTAAAAACATTAAGAATGATTTGCAAGGTCAGGGTGCCTGGGTGGCTCAGTCAGTGGAGCATCGACTCTTGATTTCTGCTCAGGTCATGATCTCACAGTTGGGGAGTTCAAGCCCCGCAACGGGCTCTGTGCTGACAGTGCAGAGCCTGCTTGGGATTCTGTCTCCCTCTCTCTCTGCCCCTCCCCTGATCACTCTTTATCTCTCTCTCTCAAAAATAAATAAATAAGTATTTTTTTAAGAAAAGAGTGACTTGCAAGGTTATTTTTACCTATACGTAAGGTATCATATTACACCGTATTACTTTTCCTTTTGGGACATGTCAAACATAAGAATGTGGAAAATTCCTGAGTCAAGTTGTATCTGAGTAGCTGAACTCCCTTTTACCATGATAGTCCTAGAATTTCTTGACCACAAAGTTTTTAGAATTCCCACAAGAAGTGCGGAGGCCCAGCCTCGGAGCCTGGGAACAGAGTGGATGGATCCCCATCACTTACGGTAAGAAACAGTGTGCAGCCGTCAACACCCACTGAGGGGCAATCAGAGTCCCCACACAGGACCGATAACTGGAATTCAGGTAAAATAAGTAGAGAAGGTGATTTAACCCTTCTATGTCTTCACTAACAAATGAAACACCACCTGGAAGACAGAGAGAAGAGAATCAAGGGATATAAACTGGCTGACTAAAGAGAACTCAAGGTGCTTATAGAGATTTCAGAATGCTGGTATCAGTTAATATAAATATTTACCACTTATTAATCACTTAGCCCCTACTCTATGGTACTAGAGAACTATAGTGTACAAAACACTGTATTAAAGTACTTGGTGTACTTTTTAATTTTTTTTTATTTTTCACAGGAAAAAAAACTATAGGGTGTATAAATTTTATATTATCTCACAGATTAAGAATTTATTGAAGAGAGTGTCTTTTCCACATTGAATATTCTAGTCTTCTTTGTCATAGATTAATTGACCATATAATCATGGGTTTATTTCTGGGCTCTCTCTTCTGTTCCAGTGATCTATGTGTTTTTGTGACAGTACCATACTGTTTTACTATACAGCTTTGTAGTACGACTTGAAACCTGGAATTGCGAGGTCTCCAGCTTTGTTGTTCTTTCTCAAGATAGACAATATAATGGAATATTAGGCAGCCATAAAAAAGGATGTGATAGTGCCATTTGCAATGATATGAATAGACCTAGAGGGTATTATGCAAAGTGAAATATGTCAGACTGAGAAAGACAAATACGACATACGTGGAATCTAAAAAAATCTGATAAATAAACAAACAAAAAAGAGAAATAGGCCTATAAATACAGAGAACAAACTGATGGTTAACAGAGGGCAGGGGGATGAGGGAATGGAAAAAAATGGGCACAAGTTTCTATAGAATAAATAAGTCATGGGAATATAGTCCATGATATTCTAAAAGCTAGTATGGTGCCAGATGGTAACTATAATTATGGTGAGCATAGTATAATGTATAAACTCGTGGAATTACTGAATCACTATGCTGTAGACCTGTAATGTTGCGTGTCAACTGTATTCAATTTTTTTATTTAAATAAAATTAGCACACGAGGTCATACGACCAGTGAATGATGGTTGGTTCAAGGATTCAGACTTCAGTCCATGTGATTCCAAATCCCATTTATATGCACGTCTCTTCTACAGGACCTCCCTGCCTCTCCTCACCCAGTTTGCTGCTTTCCAGAGTGACTTAGCTCATTTCTAACCTTCCAAAGGCTTAAGGATTCTTGGCTGTATCCACAGTCAAGCAATGCAGCCTTTCCTATAGCTCCCTGATTTTTCCTACTGGTTGACTACAGGGACACTCTGAGACCAGTCATCATAACTCCTGCAGGAAAAAAAAAATAAGTAATTAAAAATAAAACTTTAATTCTGGCAAAAGAATATAGGGAGAGATACTCTATACAGACACTGAAGTATAGTACACTACTTATCCTCTGGAAACAGATGCCTTAATTCAAATTCGGGCTGTATCCTTAGTAGTATGGACTTGAACAAATTATGTAGATCCCTATGTTAATTTCCTTACTTGTACACTGAGATCATAACAACTTCTTTCCTAGGGTTTCTGTGAGAAATAAATGTGGTAATATATGTAAATTGTTTGGAAGAATGTTTCATGTATAATGTGTGTTCAGTAAATGTTATTTCTTACTAATTCAGCTTCAAGTATATTTTAATGTTGAGAAAGTGCAAAACAATGTTCAAAACGAGACAAAGACAAAGCCCTTTCATGATCCCCAAAATGACTAAACATCAGCTATTAACTGATACGTCTTTTCTTTGCATTATTGCTATTATCAGTGACAGCTCTATTTTAATCCTCCACTTCCTTAAAAAAACCTTTTGAGAAACCCAATTCTGAACTGATCCCATTTCTCTAAATCCATCTTCAAAATTATCCAGCATAAGCTCAAACCCTGTAAGATGCCCCTCCCATCTGGGGTACTTCTGAGGTTCTCTGGAGTGTGTTCTTCCCACTGCATAAAGAAAAAAAAAAACCTCACTATTCTCATTATTGCTGTGTTCTTGGTGCCATTTGGTTGATGGGTACAACAAAGGCAGATTAAATCGTGCTTTCTCCAGTTTAGGAACAGCAGGAAAATAGAAAACTATTTTTAAGTTTTTATTTTAATTCCAGTTAGTTAATATACAGTGCTGTCAGTTCTGAGTGTACAATATAGTAATTTAACACTTCCATACAACACCCAGCGCCCATCACAACAAGTGCACTCCTTAATCCTTATCAACTATTTCATCCATCCCCCTGCCCACCTCTCTTCCAGTAACCATCAGTTTGTTCTCTATAGTTAAGAGTCTGTTTCTTGGTTTGCCTCTCTTTTTTCCTCTTTGCTTGTTTGCTTTGTTTTTTAAATACCACACATGAGTGAAATCATGGTATTTGTCTTTCTCTAACTTATTTCATTTGGCATAATACTCTCTAGCTCTATCAACATCATTGCATATGGCAAGATTTCATTCTTTTTTATGGCTGAGTAATATTCCATTGTGAATATATATCACATCTTCTTTATCCATTTATCGGTCAATGAATACTTGGATTGCTTCCATAGTTTAGCTATGGTAGATAATGCTTCTATAAACATTGGGGTGCATGTATTCCTTTCAACTAGCGGATGTGCTAGGTCACAGGGTAGTTCTGTTTTTAACTTTTTGAGGAACCTCCATACTGGTTTCCACACTGACTGTACCAGTTTGCATTCCCACCAGCAGTATAAGAGAGTTATTTTTTTCCCACATCCTCACCCAACACTTGTTTATTTTGTTTTTGATTTTAGCCATTCTGACACATGTGAGGTGATCTCATTGTGGTTTTGAGTTGCACTTCTCTGATGAGTGATGTTGAGCATCTCTTCATGTATCTGTTGGCCATCTGTATGTCTTCTTCTGACAAATGTCTACTTATGTCTTCTGCCCATTTTTTAATTGGATTATTCATTTGGGGGGGGTACTAAGTTTTATAAGTTCTTTATATATTTTGGGTACTAACCCTTTATCAGGTATGTCATTTGCAAATATTTTCTCCCATTCAGTAGACTGCCTTTTACTTTTGTTGATTATTTCCTTCACTGTGCAGATGCTTTTTATTTTATGACGCCCCTATAGTTTATGTTTACTTTTGTTTCCCTTGCCTCAGGGGACATATCTAGAAAAAAGTTGCTATTGCCAATGTCAAAGACCATTTTTATGGCTTCAGGTCTCACATTTAGGTCTTTAATCCATTTTGAATGGTTTTTTCTTCAAGATTGCTTTGGCTGTTCAGGTCTTTTGTGGGATTTTAGGATTCTTTGTTCAAGTTCTATGAGAAATGCTATTGATATTTTGATAAGGATTGCAATAAATGCGTAGATTGCTTTGGGTAGTATAGACATTTTAATAATATTTTTCTTCCAATCCATGAGCATGGAATGTCTGTTTCTTTGTGTCATCTTCAATTTCTTTCATCAGTGTTTTATAGTTTTCAGAGTACAGGTCTTTCACCTCTTTGGTTTGGTTTATCTTAGGTATCTTAAGGGTTTTGGTGCAGTTGTAAATGGGACTGATTCCTTAATTTCTCTTTCTGCTGCCTCATTACTGGTATATAGAAATGCAACATATTTCTAAATGTTGATTCCTATTTCAGTTTTGGTAGTTTATATGTTTCTAGGAATTTATCCATTTCTTCTAGGTTATCCAATTTTTTTGCATAGTTTTTCATAATATGCTCTTACAATTGTTTGTATTTCTGTGATGCTGGTTGTTATTTCTCCTCTCTCATTTTTTATTTTATTAATTATCAATTTTATTAATTTTTTCAAAGAACCAACTCCTGGTTTCATTCATCTGTTCTATTTTTGTTTTGTTTTTTAGCTTCTACATCCTTTATTTCTGCTCTAATCTTTGTAATTTCCTTCCTTCTGCTGGCTTTAGGCTTTGTTTGTTGTTCTTCTTCTAGCTCCTTTAGGTGTAAGGTTAGGTTGTTTATTTGAGATTTCTTTTGCTTCTTGACGTAGACCTGTATGACTACATATTTCCCTCTTAGGACTGCTTTTGCTGTATCCCAATGTTTTGGACTGTTGTGTTTTCATTTTTATGTGTTTCCATATATTTTTAAAATTTCTTCTTTGATTCCCTGGTTCAGTTTTAGTAGCATGTAGTTTAACTTCCATGCATTTGTAGTCTTCACAAATTTTCTTGTGGTTGAATTCTAGGTTCATAATGTTGTGGTCAAAAAAAGGTGTACCATATGATTTCAATCTTTTTAGTATTTATTGAGGCCTGTTTTATGACCTAACTTGAGACCTATTCTGGAGAATTTTCCATGTGCACTTGAAAAGAATGTGTATTCTGCTGGTTTAGGATGGAATATTCTGAATATATGTTATATCCATCTGGTCCAGTGTCATTCAAAGCCACTGTTTTCTTGTCTATTTTCTGTTTAGATGCTCTATCCATTGATGTAAGTGGGGTGTTAAAGTCCCCTACTATTATTGTGTTATTATCAATCAGTTCCTTTATGCTTGTTATTAACTTTTACATATTTGGGTGTTTTCATGTTGGAGGCATAAATATTTATAATTATTAGATCTTGTTGGATTGTCCCCTTTACTATTATATAGTACCCTTCTTTTATCTTGTAACAGTCTTTGTTTTAAAGTTTAGCTGGTCTGATATAAATATTGCTACTCCGTGCTTTCTTTTGACCTCCATTTACATGATAAATGTTTCTCTACCCCCTTACTTTCGATCTGTAGGTGTTTTCAGGTATAAAATGAGTTTCTTATAGGCAGTATATAGTTGGGTTTTTTTAATATTTATTTGTTTTTGAGAGAGAGAGTGACAGAGTGCGAGTTGGGGAGGGGCAGAGAGAGAGGGAGACACAGAATCTGAAGCAGGCTCCAGGCTCTGAGCTGTCAGCACACAGCCCAACGTGGGGCTTGAACTCATGAACCATGATATCATGACCTGAGCCAAAGTCAGACACTTAACCGACTGAGCCACCTAGGCACACCTAGTTGGGTCTGTTTTTAAATACATTCGTACACCTCTGTCTTTTGATTGGAGCATTTAGTCCACTTACATTCAAAGTAATTATTGATAGATATGTATTTACTGCCATTTTATTATTTGTTTTGTTATTGTTTCTGGAGATTTTCTCTGATTCTTTCTTGTCTTTGTCACTTTGTTCCAATTTGGGTTTCTCTTGCTTTGTCAATTTATGTTTCTGGGTCCTAGGGTTTTCACCTATAGACGATAAGTAGTGAAGGAACAATGATGTGTAAAATATCCCCCACTATCTGGGACAGTGTCTGGCACATGGTAGGAACTCAAAATGTATGAGTGATTGGAGTAAAATTCACCTTGTATGCAGGGATCCACTGGGAGGCTCTGAAATTAATGAAATGGTTTTCTGAATCCATAAGTGAAGCAACCATCATCAGAAGACTAAGACCTAATGTTATGTATATGTGTGTGTACTTTTTTCCCAAATTCATATATGCATGCATTTATTTAAAAAAATACTTCCTGAATATCTACTATGTGCCAGGAAACATATTTGATGTTAATATAAAAGGGTATTCAATAGAAGTAGACTTTGCCTTCATGAAATGAGGGAGGGAGACAATAAGCAAATAAACACATCAATAGATAGCTATAAGTTGGATGAGATAGAATGTTCCATGAGAAAGAATAAGAAGAGAGGGTAAACAAAGGATCTAATTTAGTTTGGGTGGGCAAAACAGTACTTGCTGGGTAAGTGACGGGTAATCTGAGACAGCAAAGATGAGAAAAACCAGCCATGGGAAGAGCAGAAGAAAGAGCTTTTCCAGAACTGCGTGTGCAAAGGCTCAAGGATGGGAAAGAACTGGGAAATGCTCAGGAGTCTGAAGAGAGCCAAAGAAATTGAAGCCTAGTGGGAGAGGAAAAGATTGGCCTAAGAGGAGCCTTGAGAGGAGGATTTTATTCTAAGTGTAATAAAAAATCTATTAAAGAATTTGAATGTACAGAAGTCATGTGATCCAATTATTTTTTAAAAAATCACTGGATTTAAAAAAAAAATCACTGGATTTTTATTAGAAATGGATTATAGAAACAGTCGCGCTTACTGAAGTGACCTGGCAAAAAGTGATGTGCCTTGCACTGAAGTGGCAGTGGGGGAGTTGGAGAAGAGCATCTAAGTGGGTGGATGGACATAAGACCTATTTCAAAAATAAAACTGACAGGAAATCCATTTAAACAGTATTCTGATAATAAGATACACATTGCTTTAACAAAGATTATCTACCTTCTCATTACATAAGTATTCAATCAATAATTATCATTAAAAGATTCAAAATAGGGGTGCCTGGGTGGCTCAATCAGTTGAGAACCTGACTCTTGATTTCAACTCAGGTCATGATCCCAGGGTTGTGGGATCAAGCCCTGTGTCAGGCTCCATGCTGAGAGTGGAGCCTACTTGCCTACTTGGGATTCTTTCTCTCTTTCTCTCTCTTTCCTTCTGCTCCTCTCCCCCACTTGCACTATAAGTAAGTAAGTAAGTAAATAAATAAATAAATAAATAAATAAATAAATAAATAAATAAATAAATTTTAAGACTAAAAGGGGTTCTCATGCTCAGAAAAGTTGAGAACCATTGACACAGAAAATCTTCACATTCCTTCACTCTAAGATATTCCAGTGTATAAATCTAAGTCTTATTTAATTCCCACAATCTATCCCTGACTCCAGACCTTCTCTGGTTGGCCTTTAAGAAGTATGCACTACACTAGCTCCTTCTTACCTACAGCAACAAGACAGAGCTCCTTCAAGCCACAGGGACTTCCAAGGAAAGCTGAGGAACACATTTTCTCCTAATATACCTGGCTGAGCCCCCAATTAAATATGGGTCATTTACTCTAAAACTTCTCAAATTTCTTTCCACCAAACCCCTGGTGCCCTAACTCACTCTTGACTGAGCTTTACAAAGTCACTGATTCTAAGAATGTGCTAGAAACTTACACATTGCCTCCTTTCCTTCCATTCCAATCGGTCCTTGCCTGTTTTACCTTCCCTCTCTACCTGAGTCAGATTCCTTTATTCATCATTTTAATGATATTCTTATTACTCTTCAGAACTCCCTTGTCCTAATGTCCTTGAGTCATACTTCAACTGGGCAAATCTTAACTCCGTATTCACGCAACATCTGCCTCCACTGCGTCTGCAGCTTTAACTTTCTTAACTTGCCACAGACATAGAACACATTAACTACCTCCTTCTCCTAGAAACAGCTCCTTTTATGGTGTATATTACACTTTTATTTTCTCCTGCCTCATAAGGTACTTTACTGGGCTCTCCTCTTCCAGCAGCCCCTAAAGCATTAGAGCTCACCTTTCCATTGATCCAAGAAGGAGTAGCCCCATTCCCCCCAGCTCTTCAGTTCCTCAACTGAAAGCCCCTGCACAACAAACACAACAAACAAAGATAGAAAGCCTCTGAATAATGGAAAGAAGTAAGGGGACTGCCTAAGGAACCTGGGGACTTAAGGAACAGCCTAACACCAACTTCCCTGGGTATACTCATCAAAATTAAAAACAATTGTTTTATAAAAGACCCTCTGAAGACAGTTTAAAGACAAGTTATAGACTTGGAAATATATGTGCAAACCTCCTAGCTGAGAAAAGACTTGTATCTGATCTATATACATACTCTCAGACTCAACAGTCTGATTAGAAAATAGGAAAAAGACAAGAAAAAACGCTTCACTAAAGAAAATATCCATGAGGTAATAAACAGGCATATGAAGAGATATTCAACATCCTCAGTCACAGGAAAAATAAACATTAAAATTTCAATGAGGTATTACTATGTATCTAACAGAACAGCTAGTATGAAAAATAGTGCAATTTGGTGACAACACCAAATGCTGGCATGGAGGTAGAGAAAATAGGTCACTTACACATTGTTGGTGAGAAACTAAAACGGTGAAGCCAACCTGAAAAACAATATGCTATAAAACTAAACATACAATTACCATATGGCAGAAACTGCACTCTTGGGCTTACATCCCAGACAAACAAAAACTTACTGTCAAACAAAAATGCAGCAGGTTTTTCTTAAAAGTTAAAACCTGAAAACAACCTAGATGTCCTTCAATGGATGAATGATTAAGCAAACCAGAGTACATCAATTCCACAGAATAATAGTAATAAAAAGAATTAATAGTTAATATACACTCATCTTGGACAAATCTCTAGGGGATTATGCTAAATGAAAAGAGCCAATCCTAAAATACAACATACTGTACGATTCCATTTGTATAATATTCTTGAAACAAGAAAATTACAGAAATGGATAACACGTTAGTAGTTGCCATGGGTTAGGGAAGGGGGGCGGTGTGGAGGAGGGAGAATGAAATGGTGTGTGGGTAGAAGGGCAATAGGAAGGAGGCTCTGCTGATGACTGTTCTGTGTCCTGAAAATGGTGGTGGATGCACAGACCTACACATGTGAAGTTGTACACACACACACACACACACACACACACACACACACACACAGGTAAAACCGGGGAAAGCTGAATAAACTCTGTGGATCATACCAATGTTACTGCCATGATTTGCTATCGTGCCATAGTTACACAAGATGTTACCATGGTGGAAACTACAGGAAGGACACGTGGGACGCCTCTGTACATTTCTTGCAACTTCCTATAAATGCATAATTATTTAAAAATAAAAATTTTAAACCAAGAAAGGCAACTGGAATTCTTCATAGTTCTGTCTTGTACACATTTCTTTTCTGTAAATTCTTTTCAAGTAATCTTTTTCACTCATTCCTATGAATTCAAATCCTTTCAAAATTCCCAAATTCCCAAATCTGTATCCCAGCTCAGACTCCTGTCGTGAGTTCCCGACCCTTGGATTCAGGTGGACATCTCCATTTGATATCTCAAAAGCACTTCGAACTCAGTAAGTCAAAAATGTAATTTGTCTTCTTCCCCAAATGCCTCCTTCTTTTCCAGTGTTCCCTATTTCAGTAAATTTTGCCACCATTCACCCAACCAGAAATCTGGATGACACCCTTTACTTTTTCCTACCCTTCATTCCTCACATTCAACTGATCACAACTTCTATCTCCTTGTTACCTCCGGAATCCTTTTACTTTCTTACATCCTCACTGCCACCACCCTAGTCTACTCTGTTGCCCTGAGAGTTGCAACAGTCTCTTAAATTTCTCCCCAGATCTTTCCCACCCACAACCCATATCTCTACTCAAATCCATTATCCTACTGAAGTCACATGAATATTTTACAATCATAAATGTGGTAATATAACTCTCATATTTAAAACTCTTTAAAGGATTCCTGTTATACTCAGGATCATTTCTAAAATTAAGGCTAAAAGACCCTCTACTAAATGATTCTTAATCTACTTCCTTCCTCTGTGCTCCAACCACACAGATGGGCTTTTAGTTAAACATGTCCCACCTCATGACCTTCACACTTACTGGCTCCTCTATCTAAAACGACCTACCCAGTCCCTACCCAATTAACTTGGTTAACTCCACTCAGTCTAACATAGGTATAGGAATCACGGCATGTCGTTAAAAGATACATATTTTGGGGGCGCCTGGGTGGCTCAGTCGGTCAAGCGTCCGACTTCGGCTCAGGTCATGATCTCACAGTCCGTGAGTTCGAGCCCCACGTCGGGCTCTGTGCTGACAGCTCAGAGCCTGGATCCTGCTTCAGATTCTGTGTCTCCCTCTCTCTCTGACCCTCCCCCATTCATGCTCTGTCTCTCTCTGTCTCAAAAATAAATAAACGTTAAAAAAAATTTAAAAAAAAAGATACATATTTTTCTCATGTTGCACATACAGAAACTGAGGTTCAGAGAGGTTAGGGTATCTGTCCCTAACTAGGTAAGAGAGCATAAATGCTTAATTACAGAGCCATACCAACTTCATTATGGGCATGTTATAATTACTCTGTGCCTTGGTTTCCTCATCAAAAAAACAAACAAACAATGACAGCAATAATACTTATGGCACAAAGTTGTTTTAAGAATTAAATGGGTTAGAGGCACCTGGGTGGCTCACTCGGCTCAGCAACTAACTCTTGATTTAGGCTCAGGTCATGATATCAGGGGTTCGTGGGTTTGAGCCCCCTGTGGGGCTCCTGGGATTCTCTCTCTCCCTTTCTCTCGGCCCCTCCCTGCCTCCTGTGCTCCCCTGCACAAGCATATGCACTAGCACTCTCTCTTTCTCTCTCAAAAATAAATAAATAAACTTAAAAAAAGAATTTAATGAGTTAACACATAAAGAGCAGTGTCTATTACATAAGCACTATATAGGTATATGTTTTTATGGTGGCGGCAGTGATGGTGATTATTATTATTATTATTATTATTATTATTATTATCATTGCACATTACATTTAAACCACAAAGGGCAAAAGTGATATTTTCCTTTTGAACCCTACAGCAGAATACCTGCTGCTTTGTTTCCTACGTGTTTTATAAGTTCCTATACACCCTTCCAGGCTCCTATCTCCACCTTCCTTTCTGGATTGCCTCCATGTTTTAGCCCAAGAACTTTATCATACATTGAGAGATTTGAATCCCAAAATAAAAAGTTTTACTTAGGTCCTACAAATGACTGAGACTGTATAGAAAAGGAGTAATGTATCCTCCCCCTCCCAAACTTGCATGCCCTTGACCCTCCAGCTCTCCTCCCCAACACAGCTCCATAGCCTCACCCCCAGACAGTGTCCTAATAGACGACAGCATCCTAATAATCGTGACAAAGAGATCCCTTCGGTAACTCACCAGTCACCATCAGCAAGGTTAACAGGATACGATTCATGCTGATGTCTGAATCCTGCGCTGAGGATATGGATGGAAACTAACAGGCACAAGACAGGGACAGAACTTATGTCCTGCTTGGGGATTCTGAACAGCAGGTGAAGAAGGTGCAGGCAGGAGATCTGAGGATACAGATTCTACAGAAGTCTATCATCTAGGGGCATCTCCTTCCACTCTGGACCCTCAGTGTGAAAGCAGGTTCATCAGTCGCAGCCGCCCACCTCTGTCAGTAGGCACGGAAACCTCAGTCTGACCAGGCCGGCCCTATGGGAAGATGAGCAGGGATCTGAGCTTTATCCACCTCATCTAGGGAAAAGAATTCCAAAGCAGGCGTCAAGCAGACTTCTGTGGAGTTCAAATTCATCCCAAGTTTCTCCCCTGGCCTCTCAGTTCTTTCCACTGGTCCCTTCCCCCACAATGTGTGACTAGCATCCTTCCTTCTACATGTCCCATTGACCCCTTTCCTTTCAAGGCCACTCTGATGAAGCAGAGCTGAGTCCCACCCTTCTGTGTGACATTGACCCCCTCCCCTCTATGCAGGTGATGCCCAGACCACCCCTCCTCAGAACTGCTTGACTTGCACAGGTCTTGTCTCACAACAACAAACACGATTTGAATAAAAGTTCCCAATCAATACTAACACAAGTGGTTCTTGTCAGATCTCTAAATCTGTTATTACACTGCCCTCCTGGCTGCAGCTCTCTCTCTCTCTCTCTCTCTCTCTCTCTCTCTCTCTCTCTCTCTCTCTCGCTGTCTCTCTCTCTCATTCTCTCCTTTCTCTGTAGCTGCCTTTTTCAAATTGATTTTTGGTGGCAGAATATAAGAAGAATACTACCTAAACAGAAAATCAGTCAGATGGCAAAATGCAACACTACAATTAGAGTCTCTATAAACCTGATGGTTTGTGGAATGAGGCTATGGACGGATATGTCCCCATGTGTACACAGAATCTGTGATAATACCAATAAGGAACTTCATAACAAAAAATTACGAACATAGGAGGAAATATTTAATATCACACACACACACACACACCCATCCATCCCTCCATAGAATTCTAAAATTATTTTTTCAAAAAGAAGCTTAAAGAACAATGTCCATATCAGATATCAGTATCCTAAAACAAAAAAGGAAAAAATAAATGGGATTAGCAAACTGCAGAGAGCATTCAAAGGCTAATGTTAAAAAGGTATTAGTATTGAAACAAGAAAACCTGCAACTGAAAGTGGTTTGGTAGGCCTGGAGAAAAGTGTGTGGGGTAGGTGGGTGGGAGAGGGGAGGCAGAGAGAAGCTGAGCAGAGAGGACTGAAGAGGACAAAATGGGATGAGGATCAAGGGAGGCCCCTAAAGCATGTTGGGGGATTATGCTACTGGCAGCAGGGAACTACTGAAGAGTTTCTAAAAGGAGACTGGAATGATCTCATCTGCATTTCAGGGGGAAAAAACCAATTCTGAGTACAAAAGAGAAGGCCAAGTTGAGCAACACTAGATGGGCATATACAGGAGTTCAAGCACAACCAGATTGTGGCCTAGATCAAGAGACAGCAGTGAGGATGGAAAGATCAGGATGGATTTAAGAGACATCTGGAAGTAGGATGGTTTGAGGTTGAGTGGTCAGAAAGAGAGAGAAATCAAACAAATGGAAGGCAGAGTTATCTCCTAAAATAAGAAAAACAGGCAAAGAATGCATTTAAAAGGCTGGAGGCATGAAGGGTTAAATTTTGACATGCTAAATCTCAAGATCTCAGGGAGCTGAAGCAGATGCAAAAAAGAAAAAAAAAAAAAAAAAGGTTTCCAGGAGGCAGTTGTATCTGTGGGACAGGTGGTCTGGGCTGGAGATACTAATTTGAGACTCATAGACCGGTAGCTGTCCCCAGTAACAGCCTCCTCCAGAAAATCTGTTGTTTTTGGAAAGGACCCAAACTCCCTTCCTGGTCCATAAACTTTGCAAAAAATGTAGGACAAACAACTTCAGAGTAAAGAATATCTCTTTCTCAACTTTTCACCTGTGCTAACTACTCCTACCCTCACCAACAGAAAACCTTCCATAGCTCCATCCTGTCTTCGAACCTCAAGCATATTTCATAACGAAGCCCTATTCTCAGGGAAGTTGCATGATGGAATGGACCTTTCAAGGTCTAGGAATGCTAGTTGATTAGCCAAAGCCTGGAGAATATAGTTGAAAAGCTGTGTGTACCCAATAAGGAGATCAGGATTCTACTTCTATCTTTCCAATCATGTGTGACTTTGAGAAAATGACTTAAATTCTGTTTCAGCTCGGCCACCTACAGATCAAGAAAAAAACCACCCAGCCCTGTCTCCTCTTTGCAGGTTGTTGTGCCACTGGAATGAGATTATGGGTTTAAGAAACCCTGAAGGATTAGAGTGGCACAAAGTATAGTAATTTTACAAATCTCAGACTGACCTGATACAAAATCCCCATGGACAATGTCCATACAGAAGTAAAGAATGTAGCTCAGTGCCTCGGATTCAGTAAGTGTTCAATGAATGTTAGCTAATAGTGAAACTGTTCTTGTTAGAGTGTCTCCAAATTAGCCGAGGATGACCCTAGCCATTTATCATTGCCGGAGAAATCTTTTCATTAGGTAAAAAGCACCAACAGGTCCTGCCTTGTGAACTGTCACCAAAACACAGAAGATCCTAAATTTAATATAATCCAGAATGTAAACCATTCTCCAACTGCTGAAATAACTGTTCTATGAGTGCTTTTCATTTCCACATTTCCTTGGCTCAAAGCTGGTGATCAGGACCACCAGACCTGGTGGTGATGATGACTCAGTGATGAAACAGTGGTCACAGGGAAAGGTGAAGCCAGTGTAATAAAGATGGGAGGGGCTAAGGGAAAGTATAAGTAACTATTAGGGTGTTCAGAGCAAACCTGGGGACACTGTCTACCTGAGCTAAGGTGGAGCATCTTGTCCCCCATAGCCCTGGCCTCAGAAACTCCCTGAGGAAGATGAGTCCTGAGCCAGAGTCCATTTCCCATAGACAGCTGACTTGGGCAGATGGGCTTTGAGGCATAGCAGGGAGAGGAGCCTGGATCTGGAAGTCTAAGGAACAAGGCTTCTTTTTCCTTCTTTGAAAGACCCAAGAGAGGCACAGTCTCCCATCCCCCAGCCTCCCTGGAGCAGAAGGACCTTCATCTGTCTACCTGGAGCCTTCTTCCCTCCCCCCATTTATGCCCAGATCTGCTTTCCCATCCTATTTTGGGTCCCCACGCCTAACCATAGCCATTGATTCTACCAGGTGTTCCTGAGAGTTCCATACTCTGCTGATCTTCTGCATCTCACGGGGAAAGATCTGGACTGCTATGAAATTTATCTTTTATTTGGGTGTCCTTGCTGGTATGTATCCATGAGCTTCTACTCTGTCCTATAAGGCACAGGTTAATGCAGGCTGGAGGAAGGCAGATTGGGGTGTGTAGAGGGTACAAAAGAAGAGTCCAAGAAAAGCGGTCATGGACAGAAGTAGGTATCTCCTGTCCCAGACCACACCCATAGGCTCCCATGAGGCTGAGCTCACCCTTCCAGTGCTAAGCTATGGGACGGGTGATGGTGCTCACTTGCCTTGGAGAGTTCTCGACAGTGAGCATTCCCCACTGGTGATTCCAAAATGTGGGCTTCATCACCCACTGGGCAAGTCCCAGTGTGGTCACAGGACAAAGAACACATTCCGAAGTCTGATATCCCCCCTATTCCAGAAGCTTAGAGACTCAGAAAGCAGGGAATGAAGAAGGTAGAAACAAAAGATCAAATGCAAGGGCCCTACCCCCTGCACTCCCTGACTTCCACGAGTCCTTCTGATGGCAGAATTTGCTGGTGAGGCATCTCCCACCACCTCCAGACTGTCTATGTTGCATCACTATTAGCCGTGTGTGCACAGACAAGTCAATCTACCCATGCTTTAGTTTCTTCAGTCAAAATGGGGATATTACTAACTACATCATAGAGATGTTGTGAAACTGTTAAATAAATCCATGTAAAGCACTTAGAACAAGAGCTCAATGCCTCAATGCCTCCTGTCCTTTTTCCCTTGGGATTTCTAACTATGTGATCATAAAAGGGTATGGGGAGGTGGAGGCCAAGACTTGGGAAGGATAAATGGAAGAACCAAGGGCAACTGAGGTAAGAACAGTATTTTATTTCTGATACTACAAGCAGCCTTCCTCCTTTTCTTAAGTGTTTTTCTTTAATAAGTCATTTTTTAAATATTACATGTTAATATTAAAAACTTAGAAATATTAAAAAGTAGGAAAAAAATAAACACTTCATAACCTCACCTCACAGTCAACACATGCTAACACTTCAACTTACTCTCAGGCTTCATTTATTTATTTGTCATTCAAATGGTTTATCTTTTTGTTTCTTTGCTTGTTTTTAGACAACTGGATTACTAGATTAATATACATTTCATTATCATTTTTAACTTAAAGAAAGGTTATTAATATTTCCTTTGCTGTTTAATATTCTTTATAAATACAATTTTAATATTTCCATATATTGATGTACTTTTTTATTTCAAATGTACTTTTTTTATTTCAAATGCCCTACATTACTATATTGGACACTTATATTTCCAGTGTTTACCTATTATAAATAGTATAATAGTTAAAATGAGCACACATTCATAATCTTTGTCTATATCTGATTATTTTAGGACAGATTCTTAGGGTTGGAACTATTAGGTCACAAGTGATGAACTATTTACACTTTTGATGCCTATTTCTAAATTGCTTTTCAAAAAGACAGAATCAATTCACGTTGCTACATGTAGTAAAAGAGTCTCTTCATTGTACTTTCTTAGATTCAATATTATCAACATTAAGCCAAAAATTAATATTGTAAGTATCAGATAAAATGGTATATCATTTTAATTTACATTTTATTAGAAAAAGAGGGTCAAACATTTTCATATTTCCTGGCCAATCAATTATTTCTTTAAAATTATCCATATTCTAGGGGCACCTGGGTGGCTCAGTCAGCTAAGCATCTGACTTTGGCTCAGGTCATGATCTCACGGTTCATGAGTTCGAACCCCATCTTGGGCTCTGGGCTAACAGCTCAGAGCCTGAAGCCTGCTTCAGATTCTGTCTCCCTCTCTCCTCCTCCCTGCTCATACTCTGGCTCTCTCTCTCTCAAAAATGAAATAGACATTAAAATAATAAGAAAGAAAGAAAGAGAGAGAGAGAGAGAGAGAGAGAGAGAGAAAGAAAGAAAGAAAGAAAGAAAACTATCCATGTTCCTTTCAACTAGGAAACTGTTAATTGTCTTATTTGTCCTAAGATATGTCTTCTATATTAAGAATGTTTTATATGTTAAGAATACTAATTATTTTCTCAGGGACAGTTTTCTCTACTCACGCATCTGTGCAGAAAGACGACCATGCTCCCTACTTGGTATACCTCAAGTCGCACTTCAACCCCTGTGTGGGTGTCCTCATCAAAAACAACTGGGTGTTGGCCCCAGCTCACTGCTACTTACCGTGAGTGTTGGGAACCCTCACTCCCACCCCCTGAAACAGCCTGATTCATTCTACATGAGTGGTTCTCAAAGGGAGGCAACTTTTCCTTCCAGGATACATTTGGCAAAGTGTAGATATTTTCGGTTGTCACAGTGGACTGAGGGGTGCTGTGCTACTGGCATCTATCTAGAGAATAGGGCCCATGGCAAGGATGCTACTAAACATTCTACAATGTGCACCCCCTCAACAATTACCCGGCTCCAAATGTCACTACTGCTGCTGGGAAGGAAACCTGTTCCATACACTGTGCCTCCTCAGTCTCCCATCAGTTTGTTTCAAGTTTTTTACTGATGAGATAAATGTGTTTTATTAATTAAGGGACCAGCAGGTAACTGAGGGTACACTCAAATTGGACAAATTGAGGAGAATTTTTAAAAATGACTAACGACAAAGGCACGGACAAGTTATAGGGGAAGCACAAAGAAGAGTTCAGTGCCCCCAGGATTAGTATTAGAAGGGTATAGTTACTCCCCCTAGACCTAAAGGGGCAAGAGGAGAGGTTGGTTCAAAGGAGAGGGGAGCAGGGGAGGGTGGGAGGAGAGAGAAAGGAAGAGAGGAAGCCCTGTGTACAGGGATTGCCTGATAGAAGCTGGGGCAGCCCTGCAGGAAGGGAGCTTGGAGGATAAGTACTCGAACCTCACTCTTCTCCTCTAACTACTTCCTGGTGCTTGCTATCAACCGAAACCCAAGCAGAGAGCAGAGGACAGGAGAACCCATTGGCTTAATCCGTATGTAACACCTTCCAAAGGCAGAGAGCAGGATGAAGCAGGGTTGCGAGTGGGTGTAATGAAACCAACGGATCTCCACCACTCAGGTCATGCCATTGTCTTACCTCCACCAGAATGGAAATGCTCAGTTGGAGAGGCTGGAGCTGGAGTGGAGGGAAAATATTATTTCTATGCCATGCATGATTTTGCTCTTTACTACATTAAGGATGCTACATGAAAACACAGTGGTTAAGGCTCCACCACCTACTGTGTGACCATGGGGGAATTACTGCTATGTGGTTCCATCATCTGTTAAATGGATTAAAGATAGAATACACTTCATAGTTTTGTTGTAAGTAGTAAATGAGGTAATCCAGAATCCAGACCGAGCAATTGGCATAGTACCTGACACATTATAACATTTAATATCTTTGATGATGATGGTGGTGGTGGTGGTGGTGGTGGTGGTGGTGGTGATGGTGACAGTGATTACTCCCACCCCCTTCTCCCTCCAGAAACCTGAAAGTGATGCTGGGAAATTTCAGGATCAGAGTCAGAGATGGCACAGAGCAGACAATTAACCCCATTCAGATTATCCGCTACTGGAACTACAGCCATAGCGCTCCCCAGGATGACCTCATGCTCATTAAGCTGGCTAAGCCTGCCAACTTCAACAACAAAGTCCAGCCACTTTCCCTCGCCACCAGCAATGTCCGGCCAGGCACTGTCTGTCTGCTCTCAGGTTTGGACTGGAGCCAAGATAACAATGGTGAGTGTACCTTCCACAGCAAATCAGGGTCATCAGTCACCCATGTCCACAGAGCTGAGAAGAGAGGAGAGGAGAATGGATGGAGACCATGAGGGTGCTAGGAAAAAGAGACTCATCCGGAAGTCCAAAGCTCCTCCCAACCCAGTGATGACATGATGACACAGAGCTACCTCCTCCAGGCTCCAGCAGCCGGGGCCACCAGGCCATCGGACTCTGCACACAGGCCACACTATTCCTGACTGCCAGACACATGGTTCACATCAGGGAGGCTGTGCTCCTCCCTTGCATCCAGGCTCATTTTGCACGTAGGGGACACCTCTGAGGACTTGAGTCAGGTCACCCCATATTCCTCCAAGACTAGATACGATGGAAAGAAAACCACTTCTTAAAAGAGTCATGCAGGCTATTTTTTCAATCCTCTAGATTAACTCTCATAACCATGCACAAGATCCTTGCCTTTTCTCAGCCCTTTTTTCTTCAGACATACACACAAAACACCAGTTGAAACACAGGGCAGTGACTGGAGAGTCTAAATAACAATTGCAAGCAGTCAACCTTTTTTATCCTGTCTTCCCTCAGGCAGGCATCCTGATTTAAGGCAGAACCTGGAGGCTCCTGTGATGTCTGATAAAGAGTGCCAGAAAACTGAACAAGGAAAAAGCCACAGGAACTCCTTATGCGTGAAATTTGTGAAAGTGTTCAGCCGAATTTTTGGGGTAATCTTTTCTCTGTATTCAACATTCATTTGCTTGTATGTGTCTAGTTTAATCATGACAGCGATTAGAAAATTAGAAAGCCCTCATCCTCTCGCAATCTTTTGAGAATTTGATAAGGCTGCACCAGGCCCTCCTTACAGATGCCTTTATCCATTAAAGTGTGGCATGCAATTGCTCTAGTTAATAACACTTTGCTAGATTTATTACTCTCATAGCTGCAAGAAAAAACAGGCATTGCTTTAAAAAAAGAATTCAAACTTTTCACAAGGGAAACTCGCTTCACCAGTCCAAATAAATGGGGTTTGACTCATTTTACATGTGAGTTCTAGAGAGGTTTTTCTCTGACTTTCTCAAGATGAAACAAGGCTAGTCACAGCAAAGCTAGGTAAATGACTCCAGCTTCCTATCTCCCAATTCGGTGCTGTTTTCATAACCCATGAGCCTACTTCTGGGCAGGGCTCATCCCACTGGGGGACTAGAGGGCTCCTGTGAGAAGATCCGATCATATCTCTCTTGTCTCTCTCCCTCTGCATGATCTCTGGTAGGAGGTGGCCGTCGCTACTGTCATCTGCAAAAACAAGCTCCAGGGAATCGAGGTCGGTCACTTCATGGGAGGGGATGTCGGAATCTACACCAATGTTCACAAATATACCTCCTGGATCGAGAACATCACTAAGGATAAATGACACCCTTCTACGCTCTCTGTATCCCACTGGCTCTAGTCATTGACTATACAGGCCACTATTTTCTCCAAACTCAAAATAAAAATCTCCAAACAGAAATGCATTACACCAGTAGCCTATGTTTTCTTGGTTGTGTCTCTTCCCATATCCCATAATGATGTGAAGAACCAAGGACAAAACATGACATGAGCACTCTTCACACAGTAGTAGGGTTATACCCATTATCTCGTTTAATGCTCACAACAATCCTCTGAGGTTATCTTTTATCCTCACTTTACAAATGAGAAAAATGAGACTAAAAGAGAGTACTTAATATTATCCAAAGCTGACAGACATCAGAGCCTAGAATAGAACCTCCAAATATCGTTTCTCAATCCCATGCTCTCAGCCTCAAAATTATAGGGGAGTCTGTGGCATCACAACAGATTTTGGCTTCTATTTTTCTGCTACTTCTCTTATCATTCAAAGAGCTTGAAGCTTTCACTTGTGGCTAAATCCTGGGTACTGGAATAATCTCTCCTAAGAACGGCCATGCTCCCTCTCACTGCTACACTGACTGCAGCATGCTACAGGGAGAGAGTTAGCGGATGCATAAGAGGCTAACAAAGAGAACTTCAGGACAGGGTCACTGCCATAAATCAAGTCCAACAGGAAGCCTGGCAGCTCCAGAACAGGGTGAAGAAGTCATCTAGATCCAAGAAGAGTATAATCTCAGGGCAGTGGAAGATTCCAGAAGCAGATATGGCTGAGAGGAGGTGAAGGAAGGGCAGAAATTGGGCTTAGCTACACACAGACCACGGGATTAATAAGGTCAAGAAAGCAGGTACCAGTCCTCTGGTTGAAGACATGGTAAAGAACTTGAAAACTGAGAACTCCGGGGCCCCAAATCTGGAAATGATCAGGGAATTCTGGATATCCAAGAGACTGGGGAATACAGGACAAGGATGGGTAATCTTCCAACAGATGTAGACTGAGGAAACAACCACACACTACCCTTGGATAATATTTCCTATTCCCTAAATTTAAAACACAATCTATACATTAAAGACCTTGGTGTTAGGCAGAATAATGGCTCCCCAAAGATCTCCACACCCTAATCCCCAGAACCCATAAATATGGGTTTTTTTCCATGAAAAAGTCAGTTTTGCAGTTGTGATTATGCTTATGGACTTGAGGATGGGGAGATTATCCTGGATTATGTGGGTGGGGCCAGTGCAATCATATGGGCTGTTAAAAATAGAAGAAGAAGAGAGAATATTTGGGCAAAGAGATGTGACAACAGAAAGGCATCAGAGATTCAAAGCATGAGAAAGACCTGAGCTGCCATTGCAGGTTTTGAAAGTGGAAGAAGGGGGCTACAAGGCAAGAAATGTAAGCAGTCTCTAGAAACTGAGACCGAACCTCAGCTTCCAGCTAGCAAAGAAATGGGAACTTTAGTACTACAATTGCAAGGAACTGAATTCTAACAACAACCAAAATAGGCAAGGAAATGGATTCTAACAAGAAGCACAACCTTGACAACACTTTGATTTTAGCCCATTAAAACTGGTCAAACTTCTGATCTACAGTATTGTAACATAAGAAATTTGTGTTGTTTAAGGTGTTTCTGATAATTTGTTATAGGAGCCATAGAAAACCAATACAACCTTTAAAACATAGTCTCTAGAAGAACTTCTTTCTGGGGTGCTCAGCTGGTTAAGCATCTAACTCTTAATTATAGCTCAGGTCATGATCTCCTGGTTCATGAGATTAACCCCCACATTGGGCTCTGTGTTGACAGTGAGGAGCCTGCTTGGGATTTTCTCTCTCCCTCTCTCTCTCTCTCAGCCCTTCTCCCCACCCCCAATCTCTCTCTGATAAATAAATAAACATTTAAAAAATAAAATAAAAGAACTGGTTTCTATATTGGGAGGTAAAAAACCTTCAATGGTTCCCAATTGTCCTGAAATAAACTCTAAAACCATCAGAATGGCATCCAAACCTCCTTGAGACCTCCTACCCACCCTACCCATATACTCCCAAAATATTTCTAAATATATCTTCTGCCACTTGACTCTGTGAAATGCAAATATGAGTAAAAGAAATATCAGAAGAAAATGTTAAAAAAAAAAAAAAAAGCCCAGTGCTCTCTGTATTTTAAGTTGGCAACCTGGTCAAGACCCAGACTTAACAAAGTTAGAGCCATTAAAAAAAATTCCTTGGGGCACCTGGGTGGCTCAGTTGGTTAAGTGTCCAACTTCAGCTCAGGTCACCATCTCACAGCTCGTGAGTTCGAGCCCTGCGTGGGGCTCTGTGCTGACAGCTCAGAGCCTGGAGCCTGCTTCGGATTCTGTGTCTCCCTCTGTCTCTGCCCCTCCCCTGCTCACATTCTCTCTCTCTCTCTCTCTCTCTCTCTCTCTCTCTCTCTCTCTCTCTCTGAAAAATAAATAAACGGTAAAAAAAAAAAAATTAAAAGGTTTACAAATAAACCTTTAACAAAAAAAATTCCTCAAGCTGAAGTCAAGTCTTCAAGTGTTGAAGGCAAGAGCAACCATATTCCAGGCAAGATATTTCCTCTTCACCCATTGCCTATGACTTACACAAAAACAAATCATATTGATCACTATTCAATCAACTCCTCAGTATAAGTTTTTTTCTAACAATTTTTTCAGCCCCAATTATTAGAGTGAGTTATCCAAGCACAGTGACCAGCAGCATGGGTTTGGGGGCTGAACTATCAAGACTATGAGCCATCAAGACTTCTCCGAGTGCCAAGCTGCATTTCACAGATCCCTTTCCCTCTACTATTCCCTGCACTCCTGACTCCTACATCCAAGGTTGTACTGTGTTCTCCCCTTGAGGGAAGTGCCAGCTGGACTTCACTAATGTTATTTCACTGATCTCAATCCCTACGTCCCCAAAAGGATTTTATATTGCATTCTGCCTTGGACAGAGGCAAGTTTACTCCAAAATAAAAACATAGTTTTAAACAGGGGCCATTGAGGGTCACCCAATTCTCATTTCTTTCTTAGATCTCTACTTCTCATTATAGAGATCATCAGGGCCATGGCCTCATCTGGAACCTGGAAACACACTGGAGCCTGGAGTGTCATAACAAAATCTGCTTTGTTCATTTGCATGAACTTAATAAAAATAATAAAGGCACATAGGCCATTATAGTTTGAACATCTACTATACATTAGGCACTGTGTTAGACATTTTGATATGCATTCTTTGCATGTAACTCTTCAAATTTATATTCCTCCACTTACTTGAGGTTTCCGAAAAAAACACAGCTAGTAACTTTCCCAAGACCATATAGTTAATAAACAGCAGACCAAGGATACAAACCTTGATCCAACTGACTCCAAAGCCTGTGCCATTTCCTTTCTGTTTTCCCATAACTACATTTCTAAATACACAGATGTTTCCTACATACTTACTCCTGCTTTTTTCCTCACATAAGGCAAAAAGCTCCTATTTAGATAACATAAGAAGTTTTATGGCTTCTCCCATGATCTCTGATTTTAGCTCCCAGTGAAATATTCTTTGAGGTCTGTAGATAGAGAGTCTTCAGGATTCCTATCTAAAATTAAGGCTTCTCTAGGGACCACTTCATAATATTCTATTTCTATATTCTAGAAAGCGATAGATTTAATCCCAAGATAGGTATAACTAGAATGACAGCACTAGGATATCAACAGGTGATTGGCAATATCATTTCAAATTACGTATTTTGTTAAATAACTTTGAAGGAGGAACCAGTCTGCTGTGCTGATTCCACCACATCTCTCCAACCTCCTAACATCACAGCTCCCCAAGTTTAGTCTTGGACTTCTTCTATCTATACTTACCTACTTCCTTAGTGATCTATACCATACATAATCTAACAGTGCCCAAATGTGTATCTCCAGCTTGGGCTTTGCCCTTGACTGTCAATCTCATATACTCAGCTGTCTACTCAACAGCTACATTTTGATATCTAATCTATATCTCAAAGTTAATATGTCCAACTGAACTCCAAGTCTTATTGAAGATGGACCTGCTCCACCCACAGTCTTCCCCATATAAACTGATGACAATCTGATGAGCCTGCAATTTACTCAGGCCAAAAATTCTGGAGTCACTTTTGATTCCTCTCTGTTGTCTCATTTTCAATCTACAGGAAAATCTTGCCAGTTCCACTTCAAAACATTTCCACGATCTTATTACTTTTCCCTGCCTCCACTGCTACCACCCTGGTAAGCCTAGATTATTGCAATATCCTCTTAACTCATCTCCCTTCTGCTACCTTTGCCTTATTAAACTCAACCTATTCTCAATACAATGACCAAAGTGATCTTTTAAATGTTTTTTAGTGCTTATTTATTTATTTTTGAGAGAGAGAGAGAGAGACAGAGCACCAGCAGGGGAGGAGCAGAGAAACAGGGAGACACAGAATCCAAAACAGGCTCCAGGCCCCGAGCTGTCAGCACAGAGCCTGACTCAGGGCTTGAACTCAGATCATGATCTGAGCCAAAGCCGGACACTCAACCGACTGAGCCACCCAGGAGCCTCCAAAGTGATCTTTTAAAATGTAAGCCAAGTTTTACCACTTACCTCTGCTAAAAACCCTCTAAAGGCTCCCCATCTCAGAATAAAGGGCAAAGTCTGCACAGTGGTCTATAAGGACCTTAAAAATCCCACAGCCCCTTTGATCTAATCTCCCACCTCTCCTCCAGCCACACCAGCCTTCTAGCTCTTCTTTGAGCATGTGAGACACTTACTTGCCTCAAAATTTTTGTACTTTTCCCAGATGCATGCATGGCTTACTTCCTAAAATTTTTGCTTAAATGTTATTTTCTCAGCAAAGTCTTATCTGACTACCCTGTTTAAAATTAGAACCCCCACCTCTGATGGAAGTACATGTAAATATTCATCTTCTATGAAAATTTGACAATGCATATGAGAAACCTTATAATTATGCTTATTCACTGCTTTTAGGCTTCTGCTTTTACAGCTTTTCAAAGATGTTTGCTGTAGCACTATAAAGAGCAAAAAACAGGGTGATTGGTGGTGGTAATAAAAATGTCCAGCCAAGAGGCTGTGGAGAAACGGAAACCCTCTTGCACTGTTGGTGGGAATGCAAACTGGTGCAGCCGCTCTGGAAAACACTGTGGAGATTCCTCAAAAAATTAAAAATAGATCTACCCTATGACCCAGCAATAGCACTGCTAGGAATTTACCCAAGGGAGAGAGGAGTGCTGATGCATAGGGGCATTTGTACCCCGGTGTTTATGGCAGCACTTTCAACAATAGCCAAATTATGGAAAAAGCCTAAATGTCCATCAACCGATGAATGGATAAAGAAGATGTGGTTTATATATACAATGGAATACTACTTGGCAATGAGAAAGAATGAAATCTGGCCATTTGTAGCAACGTGGATGGAACTGGAAAGTGTTATGCTAAGTGAAATAAGTCAGGCAGAGAAGAACAGGTACCATATGTTTTCACTCATATGTGGATTCTGAGAAACTCAGCAGAGGACCAGGGGGAAGGGGAAAGGAGGAAAAAAAGTTACAGAGAGGGAAGGAGGCAAACCATAAGAGACTCTTAAATACTGAGAACAAACTGAGGGTTGATGGGGGTGTGGGAGAGGGGAAAGTGGGTGATGGGCATTGAGGAGAGCACTTGTTGGGATGAGCACTGGGTGTTGTATGGAAACCAATTTGACAATAAATTTCATTTTAAAAAATGTCCAGCCATAGACTCTTGCTTATAAAAAAAATAAAAAGCATTGCAATCATAAACAATAATATATCCGGTCATTTAAAATGGTATTGTAGAAAGAGCAGAATCAGACGTATAAATACAGAGAACAAATTGAAGTTTGCTGGAGGAAAGGGGGTGGGGGATGGTCAAAATGGGTGAAGGGGAGTAGGAGATACAAGCTTCTAGTTATGGAATGAATAAGTCATGGGACGGGGAGGCATAGCATAGGGTATTTCAATGATATCACAGTACCATTGTATGGTGACAGATGGTCACTATACTTCTGGTGAGCACAGCATAACATGTAGAGAGGTTGAAACAGTATGTCATACACCTGTAACTAATGTACCAATGTGTGTCAACTATACTCAGATAAAAAAAAACGTAAAAATAAAAAAGGAAAATGGTTTTGTAGAAGAAGAATATGTAATGGCAAGAAAACTTTAAGTATAAAGTTCAGTTTATAACATAGAATAGATATTATGGTTCCATTTTTGTCCCCATAGCTATTCACTGAACACTAATCTTAACACTGAGGGACAGGAGGAAAACAAACAAAAAGATCCCTGTCCTCCTGGAGTATACATTTTATCTTAAGGATACAGGCAGTTAAAGAAATTTAAATTTTTATTGTCAGGTAAGTGCTATGGTAAAAAATAAAACGAATTTGAGAGTACTGAGATAACATTTTTTTAAGTTAATTTTGAGAGAAAGAGAGCACATGGGGGAGGGCCAGAGAGAGAGGAGACAGAATCCCAAGCAGGCTCCTCACTGTCAGTACTGAGCCCCACACAGGGTTCAATCTCACAAACTGTGAGATCATGACGTGAACCGAAATCAAGAGTCGGGCGCTCAGTGGACTGAGCCACCAGGCACCCCATGGGATAACATCTTAGAGGAAGAACGGAGATTCACTTGGCAAAGATGACCCCAAACCTGAGCATGTTCTGAGACTCCTGGGGGGGGGGGGGGGGAGGGGGATGCACCTGGGTGGCTGAGTCGGTTAAGCCTCCGAACTTAGGCCCAGGTCATGATCTCACAGTCTGTGAGTTCGAGCCCCATGTCAGGCTCTGTGCTGACAGCTCCGAGCCTGGAACCTGCTTCGGATTCTGTGTCTCCCTCTCTCTGCCTCTCCCCTCCTCATGCTCCGTCTGTCTGTCTCTCTCAAAAATAAATAAACATTAAAAAAATTAAGAATCCTTGGGAATGCCAGGAAAGCAGTAAATGGATTGGAAGGTGTTGTGGGAGGTGGCGTCTCCATTCCTAGAGACATCATGACTAACACGTAGTGAGAATGCCATAATCGGGGTGAGGGAGTGGCATGGGGATGTGTTTATGGCGAGGTGTAATAATAAAGTGTGACAGAAGGTGGGTCCTGTGTCTGAGTGTACCCACATGATGCTGAGGACAAAAAAGCAAAGGAAAGGCAGAGGGTGTGAGAGCTCTCCAGGGACATCTAGAACATGAATCTCAGAAGTAATGATGTGGCTGGCAAGTGCTCCCACCGGAACCCTGGGAAGACCCAAAGCCAGCTGGTACAAAGCGAGGGGCTTTGGGGCTCATCAAATGGAACACCAGCCGTTCCTCCAACTCTTTTTCTAGTTCCGTAGAAATACCCAGGGTGCTGAATTACAAAACCTCATTAAAGGAAAGAAAGCCTGAACTGTTGACACCTATCTTTTTCTTAAAGTTTTAATTTAAATTCCAGTGAGGTAACAGAGAGGGTAATATTAGTCTCAGGGGTAGGATATAGTGACTCAACACTTACATATGACACCCAGTGCTCATCACAAGTGCCCTCCTCAATCCCCATCACCTAGGTCACCCATCCCCCCACCCACCTCCCCTCTGGTAACCATCAGTTTGCTCTCTAGAGTTGAGCCTGTTTCTTGTTTTATAGTCATCTTTTACCCTATATTCAATATAAGTTCATCTCAACATGATACTGTTAATTAAATTGATTACACATCAGGAAAACTTCAGTGCTTTTAATGCTCTTTAACCTTTGCTGCACATTGGAACTGCCAGGGGAGACTTAAAAGACATAATGCTTAGGTCCTATCTCAGAGATTCTAATTTATTGGCTTTGGGCAGGACCTGAGCATTGGGATATCTCTTATGCAACCGAAACTGAAAATCCAAAACTAACTTGCACCATAAAGCTTACCTTATCTACGGCTTTCTCAGAATTTTACAGAATACTAGAGACTGTGAAAAACAATCTTTTAAAAGCTCATGTTTACTAATGGTTTCATACTACAATATAGAAACACATCAGCTTTTGTGTATTAACCTTATATACAACTATCTACCTTTCTAACTTATTTCCTAATATTTTTTAGATTATTGGGATTTTCTACGAACATAATCATATCTTCTTAAAATAATGACAGTCTTAATAGTATGATGTATAAACCTGTCAAATCACTAAGTTGTACACCTGAAACTAATGTAACATTGTGCGTCAACTATACTCAAATAAAAAAGGAAAGAACATAATGGCAGGTTTATTTCTTCTTTTCCAACCATTATATCTGTAATTGCTTTAATATGACTTTAGGTATATAATTCAGTGGTTTTGCATATATTCACAGAGTTAAACAATTATCACCACTAATTTTAGAACAGTTTTCTTGACCCCAAAAGAAACCCTGTCTCCATAGCAGTCACTACCCATTAGCTCTATCCTCCAGCCCCTGGAAACCTCTGACCTAATTTCTAGCTCTATAGATTTGACTATTTGGGGCCTTTCATATAAGTGAAATCATATAATTAGTATTGTGACAGGATTCTCTCCTCAGCACATTTCCAAGTTTCATCTATGTTATAACATGTATCACTACTTCTTTCCTTTTTACAGCTGAATAATATTCCACTGTATGAGTGTGTGTGTGTGTGTGTGTGTGTGTGTGTGCGCGCGCGCCTGTGTGTCTGTGTGCCTGTGTGTCTGTGTGTGTATGTATGTATAATGCCACATTTTGTTTATCCATTCATATGATGATGGACATTTGAGTTGTTTCCATTTCTTGACTATTAGGAACAATGTTTCCATGAATATTCACGCACAAGCTTTTGTGTAGACATGAATTTTGGATTTCTCTTGGCTGTATACCTATGAGTGAAACTGCTGGATTTTATAAGTATATGCTTAATATTTTGAGGCACTGCCAAGCTGTTTTCCAAAGTGGCTGCACCAGGTTATATTCCTACCAGTAATGAATGAGAATTCCAATTTCTTCACATCTTCACCAACATGTAGTATTGTCTTTTTTATTATAGCCACCTACTAGGTATGAGGTGCTATCTCATTGTGGTTGTGACTTGCATTTCCTTAACGACTAAGGATGTTGGCCACCTCCATGTGCTTGTGGGCCATCGGTATACCTTCTTTGAAAAAATAACTGTTCAAAGCCTCAGGTCCAGTTTTTTTATTAGAAGGTCTTTTTACTATAGAGGTATAAGAGTTATTTATATATCTCAGATACTAGTCCCTTATTATTTGCAAATATGCAAATATTTTGTCCTATTCTATAGTTGCCTTTTTACTTTTTTGATGGTGTCCTTTGAAACACAAATGTCTTTTTTAATTGTTGAAGTCTGATTTATCTATTTTGTTGTTGTTACTTGTACTTCTGGTGTCATATCTAAGAAACCATGGCTTAACCTAAGGTCACCAAGATTTATTACCATAAGTTTGTACCTAAGAGTTGTGTAATTGTAGGTATTACATTTAGGCCCATGATATATTTTTAGTCAATTTTTGAACAGTGTGAACTAAGGATCAACTTTACTCTTTTCTATGTGGGTATCCAGCTGTTCCAGCAAACTCTGCTGAAAAGATTTCTTTTATTGTTGAATTGTTTTGGCACCCTTGACTAAAGTCATTTCACCATAGTGTGAGGGTTTATTTCTGGACTCTAGATTCTGTCCCATTCATTCATATTCTGTCCTTACACAAGTACCACACTGTCCTGATCACTATAGCTTTGAACTAAATTTTGAAATTGAGAAGTGTGAATCCCCCCAAATTTGTTCTTTTCCAAAATTCTTTGGGTTATTATGGGTCTCCAGCAAAATCATATAAATTTTAGGACAAGCTTGTCAATTTCTGGGGAAAAAAAAGCCAACTGGGATTCAGATAGGGATTGTATTTATCTGTAGATCAATTTGGGGAATACTGACATATTAACAATAGTAAGTATTCTAATCCATGAACACGGGATGTCTTTCCATTTATTTAGGTCTCTTTAATTTCTTTCACAATGTTTTAAAGTTTTCAGGGTGTATTATACTTCTATTAAAACATTCCTATGTATCTTATTCTTTCTAAAGTAACTGTAAATGAATGTCCTCTTAATTTCATTTTTAAGATATTCATTACGAGTGCACAGATACACAACTGATTTTTGTATATTGACCTTGTATTCTGTAACCTTTCTGAAGTTGTTTATTATTTATCATGAATTCCCTAGGACTTTCTATATTCAAGATTTTCTATCTTGTAAGTCTTTTCAAAAAACAAACAACTTTTTAATATATATGTCAGAAGAAGCAATACACACAAAGAGATAACTTAAGAGAATTTAACAAAAGATTTATGAAGATGTAGGCAAGGTTAAAGGAAATAACAAGGGATGATGAAGTACCCACATACTCAGGAAGCCACTGCCAAAGCACATTTATCTGGCATTTATATACTACTTTCTGTATCTCTAATTATTCCTTGCCAGTGCGAATATTTAAAGTTATTTTTCCCAAAGACTAGTATAATAATAACATTGAGGGTAAATATTTACAGTTACTGCTATGCACCAGGCACTCTTCTATGCACTTCGCATATATTAATTCATTTAATCCTCATGATGAATTTATGACCAAAAAAAAAGCCCTTTCTGCTATACAGTGGTATATGTGTTCTTATAAAACTTCAAACTCTATAAAATCATATACAGAAAAATTAAAGAGCTTGTGAGGAAAATAACATTGAATTATACTACTGAAAACTTATGCATCTTTGTAACCAGAGCACCAACTGAAATAAAAACAATCCTAATAAAAATCCTAAAAGAGTGCTCACTTCAGCAGCACGCATACTAAAGTGAAACAATACAGAAAGATTAGCATGGCCCCTGTGCAAGGATGACAGAGAAAAAAAAAATGCAAAAAAAAAAAAAAAGTCCTACAAAGATGTGTCTCAGCCAGACTTTGCACTCAGCATCAGTCACATAATTGACAACCTTTAAACTGGGGTTTGTTCTTCCTTCAAATCTTTGAGGGCAGTAATTTCTAGAGATCAGTTTCATTACAATTTAAAAATCTGAATCAGAGAAGGCCTCATCTAACAACACACTTAAAAAAAAAAACAACAACACTGGATGAATGTTTTCGCAGATACCTAATCTTTATTCACAATTTTTCCAGTAACTTAACGTGGTGTAGAATGTAGAGGTTCTTGAAGCTACTCTACTATTCCCACCAAAGGAAAGCACTTCAGTTACGTTTTCAGATTTTTTCTTAAAAGCCATATATTGGTAAGGCTTTCCTTACCAATAGTTTCTTTTGTCTTCAATCTATATGCTGATTTTTTTGGTCTATTTCTCCCATTTCCATTACTTCCCTCTATCACATATTGTAGCACTGGCAATTATTTGTGCTAGATACTTAGAATCATTTCCAGTTATACACAACATTGACTCCATTAATACAGTTGTGAATGTGACTTCACATTCCTGCCAAATCCTTTAGAATTTCAAGATCTTCCTTGATTGCTAAAACATTTCAGAATTTGCTCGCTAACTTCATGATCATCAACCCACTAAGCCTTCACTGACATTTTTATAATTGACTCCCTGTATATAATCAATACAAAAATAGGTCACTAGCCAGAAAAATACTTCTAAACTTTTCTTCTTGGTGTTATTTGAAAATAAGAATAAAATACTAAAATAGAATGTAATGCAAAATTTTTTTCTGCATTCTACTGAGGAGTGTCATAGTTATGATATGCTCTTCCTCAAAGTTTTATGAACTTTTCTTTGATATTCTTATGATATCCTTGTAAACTTTCCTCTCTGATATTTTCAAATTCTTCTGTAATGTGCTTAAACGTGAAGGGTCCCCCCACCTTCTCTGTTTTGTTTGACATCCTTTTGTGTCTTTCAATCTAGGTTTTTTTCTTTTTCTTTTTTTTTTTTTTTTTTTTTTACCTTTCTTTAACCCAGGGCAATTCTTGGTCATTAATTCTTCAACTATTTCATTCCTTCCCCTCATTTTTCCCATCTCCTCTGGGACTCCAGTCACACAATAATTATTCCGTTATTTCTATGTGCCATATAGCTTTTCTCTTCTTTTACATTTTCCATCTTTTTATGCTTCCTGCTACCTTCTGAGAGAGTTCTTTGAGCTGAACTTCCAGTTCAGATTATAAATCTTCATTAGCTCACCATCAGCCACATCAATTCTGCTCCTTAATCTAATTCTTGAGTACTTCATTTCATTTAACTTAAAAATACATATTTCAGAAACCAAAAAGAAATCAGACTTTTCCTCGCCCCAGAGCCTGTTGACTAGGGCAGGTGTATGACCTAGAATCAGCCAACCAGAGGCTCACAGGCAGGACTTTGGACCTTGTAGCTGTGACTCAGAGGGACACACTCTCAAAGGTGGGGCAGTGTCACAGACACAATGCCTACAGTAGAAATGTGAGAGCAAAGTGCCAGCATCAGTCCCTATAGAGTGACTTGGTTGTGTTCTCAGCTGTTTATATTCTCTTGGTTCCCATTCTGATCTTGACTTTCCAGCCTTCCCACTGATTCTGTGAGACAGCCAATTTCTTCCAACAGATGTATTTTCTCCTTAAGTCATTTGAAGTTGGACATGAGGTGGGATATGGGAAAAGTACAGGACAGCTGAGGCACTAATTTCTTCCTTCTACAGCTCAGATTCTATAGATACTGTCAGAAGTTAAAGTTCAAAACAGAAAAGTTGAAAACATATTACTTAAAGTTATAAAATTAATGACAAATAAATAAAACGAATCAAATTTAAGATAGGGGAATGGTTTAGGTTGAGAAAATGCCCAAACTTTGATGAATGGGCTTCAAAAGTTATAGTTCAAAGTTTATAAACCAAGTAATAAAGCAAAATCGAGTTGAGAGAGTTGAGAAAATAATCACTAGAAGAACTATGGCAAATGGCAAAATATGACCATATCCAGGCAGTAGGACTAATAATAGGGAGCTGAATGAAAACTCGTTACTTTTTTAAACTTTTTAGACTTCCTCTAGGCTGCATCATCACAGATCCTACTGCATAATAGAAAGGAAGGCTAGTAATGTCTACACACACACACACACACACACACACATGCACACACACATGCACACATGTGCACGTGGTTCCAGTTGCAGCTCTGAGAATGCAAATTAGGAAAGATGCAATTACATAGGAATCAATTCAAGAGCACAGATTTGCCTTCTGATTTGTTTCCTTGGATAAAATACAAAGCAGCCTCACCACATCATGAACTAAATCATGTTTAGAAAAGGAAGAGAATCCAGTCCCTAAAAGTGGGTAAATGCAAGTGTTTTGTCCCCAGGAAAAGCAAGTCATAGAAACTTCAGTTGTGATTGGGGATCTCGGCTCCCAGGCAACCCACCAATACCAAACTTGAAAGATTAGTTATTTCACCTGTTGAAACACACTCATAAACTTGGGCATTCCACCGGCGAATCCTAGCATGAAGTCTTATAAGCACGAACAAGAGGAACTTAAGGTTTACTGGAAAGAGCACAAGACCTGTGGTCCAAACTCTGGGAATGTTTTACCTGCGAAGTTTACCAGCTGATGATCTTGAGCAAATCACTGCTCCAGCCTGAGTTTTGTGATCTATAGCATAAAGATAGAAATGCTAACTACATGGAGTTGTTACTAAAATCAAACGAGATAATGGACAATATATGAGAATGCCTGATAAAATGGAAAGCCTGACACAAATGGTAGGTACTATTATTATCGTTATTGCAACAGTTGGTCATAAAGGACATCTGGATAGATATAGGCATGGCATAATGGAAAGTTCATCCTACTACTAAAAATACAACCAAGGGGAAGCGTCTCTACTTGAAATGGATGGATATTATCATTCCCAGAAGACAACAAGACAGTGCTGGACCTCACACAACTCACAGTGACATCAGAGAAGCGAGTTCTCCCTGAATGGTGACTAACATCCACATGTGCCTAGCATGTACTTCAGTTCTCAGCTTTAGGTAAGGAAAAGACACATGTTGGGGAGAACAGATAAGTAAAAGTGGATTAATTAGCATGGTTCAAGAGAAGTGAAAAAAATGTTAGGTTTATCAGTTGAATTCCAGATCCCCTGGAACTGAATCAAAAGAAATGTGTTCAAACAAGGCTAAAAGGAAGACTGAGAAAGTTCATAAAAAGAAGGATGGGATTCAGAGAAGCCTCAGGCAAAGCTAGCTTGTGTAGCATGGTAGCATGATGTCAGGGGATAAGCCCAGGACCCAGAGCCAGGAAACTGAGTTTTGGTCCCAGAACTGCCATGGGCTCTCAGTTTCTTTCTTTTTTTTTTTTTTTTCTTTTTTTTGAAGAAGAAGAAGAAGAAAGAGAGACAGGGCATGAGCAGGGGAGGAGCAGAGAGAGAGAGTCACACAGAATTCAAAGCAGGCTCCAGGCTCTATGCTGTCAGCACGGAGCCCCATGCGGGGCTCCAACTCACGAATCGTGAGATCACAACCTGAGCGGAAGTCGGACGCTCAACAGACCGAGCCACCCAGGCGCCCCAGGGCTCTCAGTTTCTTTATAAAATAAAAGAGGAATTGTAAAGGGTGCCTGGGTGGCTCAATTGGATAAGCGTCTGACTCCTGGTTTCAGCTCAGGTCACAATCTCACAGTTCATGAGTCCAAGCCCCGCGCTGGTCTCCATGCTGACAGCACAGAGCCTGCTTGGGATTCTCTCTCTCCCCTCTCTCTCTGCCCCTCCCCTGCTCACGCGCATGCACGCTCTCTCTCACTCTTTCTCTCAAAATACACATTAAAAAAAAAGAGGAACTGTAAGACTAGTTAATGTAACTAATTGATCATTTAGAAAATACTAACTTACTATATTCTAGGTGGTATTCTAGGCATCAATAACCTAGGAGAAAACAAAAAGAGACGCAGTTCCTGCTGCCATGGATTTGACATTCTAGATGATCTCCATCCAACTCAAAGACTTAATATGCTAAAACTCTGATTTCAGCCTGCAGGGAAACCAGAGCAGACAGTCAGGATGGCTAGTTGACCAAGGAAGATGAAGCTTCACACATTCAGGGAGAAGTATCCTTTTTTGTGAGCAGAAGCAAGTGGCCGTCACTCCCATCTTGCTCCAGTCTAGGTCCTGGGCTTTGAGGTTTAATATAGAACATGGCAGCCAACTGACTTTTATCCTAAAAGGCAAGTCTAGGACTCAAAGAAACTTCTAGAAATATAAAGATATTTTGTTTTGTTTTTCAGTTAGGTAACTAGACCTACTACCGTAGAGAAATGGGAAAATTATTTGATACTTCTTTTTTTAAAAAACTTACCTAAAATGACTAACATTAGTGGATAAGTGAAACTTAATAAAAATGATCAATCTCTATATTAATTGCTCCTAATCTCTGTTCCCTATAATAGGAAAAACACAACTTAAATATGCAATTTAAAAAGAAATGAATTATTTGGTATATGTAAACAGAATATAACACCTATTTTACCAAACATAAAGCCCCAGTCTTGATTTCTATAATACAATAAAACAATTATACTTTACAGTGCTAACAGTGAAACAGTATTAGTTTTTATTCTGTACTTCCTGTAGATCATCTGTTGATTTGGTGTCAGAGAAGAAAAAATTTTACAGACATGAATGTCAGCTCCCTTATAAAGAGCTACCAAAAACTGTCTCAAAAGAGTATTCTGAGCACTCGTTTCTCTCCAGATCAAGGGCCTCAGGATCTCCAAGCATACACTATCTTCCACAGGATTCTCTAACAAGTCTGCTTCATCCTGGGATTCCCCATGATCAATATGACAGAATGAAGAGAAGGATAGGCAGCCATGAGGGTCTTGGAAATGAAGACAACGGGGAGATTAGCAGAATACTTGGAGGTGATGGGAAAGGGGCTGGCCAGGATATAAACCACGCGAAGGATAAGGAAGCAGGTCAAGGGCTTCAGGGCAGTGATGTGAGGCTGGGCCCAAGCATCTCTCCTACAGCTGTATGCACCTTCATCTTCTTGTGGTGTCTACACAAAGAGACAATCAATCAGCATCCCAGAAGGAACAAGAAACACCATGAAAGGCAACCCGCTTCCTGCAGTGAGCTTTAATATATACATGTAGTACCAGTTTGAAAGGGTGCACAGAATGCTGTTGTTGCCTTGGGAAGGATTTTGGACGTTAAGCCAATGTGGGCCACAAGTAACAAATTTATCATGAGGTACCCCAGAAGGCACCAAAGACTCAGGTGATAGGCCCTCTGCTTCAGCCACAGACAGACAGGGTGTTTAAGGGCTGTGATCTTCCTACAGTAGAAGACACTGAGGAAAGTGGCAAACCACAAGCTGGCCTGGCTTATCAGGACCCAGAAGACACTGAGGTAGCGAAGCCAACGGCTGCTCTGGAAAAGCGGAAACAGGATTAAGTCCATCATAATCAGCCACCGCAGGAGAAATCAGGAAACGGCCAGGCCCGGGACAATTGTGTAAGGGACAGTTGTATAAGGACCTGTTGAATTTTCTGACCCGTTCTCCAAAACTCCAAACCACAAGGACTCCATTTCCAACCAGGCCAATGAGAAATTCGGCCACTCTCACCACCATCAGCAGTGCTAGGGCGGCAGACAGTATGGCTGGGGTCACGAGTCTCTCACTTCCTTCACAGAAAATGTCCTGCTTCAACAGATGAATGTGTGTGGCTCCTGGCTGAGCTTCAGATCCCCGGAGGGTGATACCACACTCAAGGTAAGTTTTCATACCACAAAATCTGGATTTGGCCTTGCCCTTCTGGAACCTGTCCTCTAAAACTGAACTGCTGTAACCAGGCACAGAGAATTTAGAAGTTACGACCCCTCTGTATTTGCACCCACATGAACACACTGAACCTACACTCAGAGATTTGAAGCAGGACCATAGACACCAACTCCCCTTCTCAAGGGTCATGGGCTAGCATCTAGACACCAGCACATAATACAGTAAGAAGACCAAATCCAAACATTCTCTGGTTGGTTTTTTTTGGGGGGGGGGCTTGGGGCTTTTTTTAGAGAGAGAGCACAAATAGGGGAGAAGGGCAGAAGGACAGAGAGAAAGAATCTTAAGCAGATTCCATACTTAGCATGAAGGCTGGTGTAAGGCTCAATCCCACAGCCCTGGGATCATGACCTGAGGTGAAATCCAGAGTCAGACACTCAACCGACTGAGCCACCCAGGCTCCCCCATTCTCAGGTTTTATACAGTGCCAAATGTGAGCTCATATTATAAAAAATTAATTTTATTTTCATAAAAAGTACTTTGAACATATAAGCATGAGAGCTGCATACAGCTGAATTTAAAATATATTTCATTACCAAACAAATAATAACAAAGTAGAATATATTTCATTATCAAAGAGGAAAGTAGGGGAAGTTTTAAGGAAGAAAACAATCAGAGAATAAAAACACAGTATATTTAGGTGCCAAATAATTTTTTAAAAATGTAAGTTAGGGAAAGGAACCATTACTGCTAATCAAGGTCTTTAAGGTCATCTTTCCTTTATGATCAATTATCCACACACACATGACTCAGCATATATCTCATACCGGAGTCTTACAGAAAGGAAATGAGCTCAAATAAGCAAAAAAAAGACTAGTACAGTTAATCAAGAAATATAGGAAAAGTGATTCATTTATTGTCCAGATTCCAACTTCCTTGGGACCAGCCCAACACAGATGTTTGTAGAAGGGCGAATTATAAGATAGCCTCTAACATTTCCACCCATTGGTGGACATGTCCTGAGTAATCCTTGAGCAGTGGTAGGACTATGAATAAAACAGCTTATCACTTCTGTGATTGGGTTATATTATATGGCAAAGATGAAGGACTTCTGCAAATGTAATTAAATCACTTGCATTTGAGCTACTCAAAGATTACTGAGTGGATCTAACCTAATCAGTCAAAGTTTGGAAAGAGAAACTGGGCCCTCCTTCTGGCCTTAAAGAATCTCACCAGACCGTGAGAAAGATATATGGCAATAAACTGTGGGGTGTTGAGATGGGCCCCCAGAAGACAGCCAGTAGGAAAACAGGGACCTTGGTTTAACAACCACAAGAAACTGAATTCTGCAAACAATGAGTGGGCTTGGAAAAGCACCCTGAGCTCCAAAAAATCAGCCTAGTCAACATCTTGATTACAGCTTTTAAGACTCTGCACAGAGGGCCCACTTAGGCTGTGCCTGGACTCTTTATCCACAGAAACTGGGACATAAATGTGTATGCTGTTTTAAACAGCTAGGTATGTGTTGCTACACGGCAAATAGAAAACCAATACAGTGGTCAAACCAGGCCAGAAACTATGAGGAAATGAGGAGAAAGAGTAATTGAATAAGAAAAAAGGAGGAAGGCTAGGCTAGCTTCTTAAGAAGGCAGCATGGACTGCAAAGGAAACAGTCAACAGAACTAAAAGCAACCGATTGAATGGGAAAAGATATTTGCAAATGACATATCAGACAAAGGGTTAGTACCCAAAACCTATAAAGAATTCACCAAACTCCATACCCGAAAAACAAATAATCCAGTGAAGAAATGGGCAGAAGACATGAATAGACACTTTTCTAAAGAAGACATCCAGGTGGCCAACAGACACATGAAAAGATGCTCAACATCACTCCTTATCAGGGAAATACAAATCAAAACCACACTGAGATATCATCTCACGCCAGTCAGAGTGGCTAAAATGAACAAATCAGGAGACTATAGATGCTGGAGAGGATGTGGAGAAACAGGAACCCTCTTGCACTGTTGGCGGGAATGCAAACTGGTGCAGCTGCTCTGGAAAACACTGGAGTTTCCTCAAAAAATTAAAAATAGATCTACCCTATGACCCAGCAATAGCACTGCTAGGAATTTACCCAAGGGATACAGGAGTGCTGATGCATAGGGGCACTTGTACCCCAATGTTTATAGCAGCACTTTCAACAATAGTCAAATTATGGAAAGAGCCTAAATGTCCATCAACTGACAAATGGATAAAGAAGATGTGGTTTATATACACAATGGAGTACTACGTGGCAATGAGAAAGAATGAAATCTGGCCATTTGTAGCAATGTGGATGGAACTGGAGAGTATTATGCTAAGTGAAATAAGTCAGGCAGAGAAGGACAGATACCATATGTTTTCACTCATATGTGGATCCTGAGAAACTTAACAGAAGACCATGAGGAAGGGGAAGGGGGGAAAAAGTTATAGAGAGGGAAGGAGGCAAACCATAAGAGACTCTTAAATACGGAGAACAAACTGAGGGTTGATGTGGGGTGCGGGAGAGGGGAAAGTGGGTGATGGGCACTGAGGAGGGCACCTGTTGGGATGACCACTGGGTGTTGTATGGAAACCAATTTGACAATAAATTATATTTAATAAAAGAATACTAATTGAAAAAAAATTTTAAGTATATAAAAAGAAAAAAGAACTAAGGTGGAATTAAAATAATAAATAAGATATGGAAGAAGAAGAAGAAGAAGAAGAAGAAGAAGAAGAAGAAGAAGAAGAAGAAAGAAGAAGAAGAAGAAGAAGAAGAAGAAGAAGAAGAAGAAGAAGAAGATGATGGCGGCAGCAACATGGGTGTGGAAGAAAGTGCAAAGTGATCTTGAAAGACTTTAGAAGAAAACAAAACCCAGCCTCAGACCCTCTGCTTCAGCCATGAGCCGACCTTTTAACAAAGGTCAGGATCTTCCTGCAGTAGAAGACACTGACAGCCACCACACCCAGGACAGTGAGTTTGTATAGGGATCCCTTTACATGTTCTGACCCATTCTCCAAAACCCCAGATCACAAGGACTCTATTCCCAACCAGTCCAATGAGAAATTCGGCCACTGCCACCACCATCAGCAGTGCTAGGGCAGCAGACAGCATGGCTGGGGACAGGAGTCTCACTGATGTCCCAAAAGATTCCCTGCTTCAGTGATGAATGTGTGTGGCTCCTGGCTGAGCCTCAGATCCCCTATGAGTGATGGAGTATTAGAGTGGAACATTTCACTTCTCAGAGTTCAGATTCTGTCACTGTCCTTTTGAAATCCATTCTCTGGCAAAGAAGGCAAAGCTGTGAACACAAGTAATGTTCTGGAAGGTAAGAGTCTCACTTCCATTTCCATGTGCATGAAGCTGGTCTGGAATCTGAGATGAGGAACAAGCCACAGTTACAGACCACCCTTCCAAAGGAAGCAAGTAAAATCCATAGGTACCCTGGAACCTTGTTCCCACCCACCCAACTCCGCCAAACCAAAATAGACATGCTGAGAATCTCACCAGTGGCAAATGCAAAGCACCTCATGTTATAAACAGGGAAAGTACAACATTTATGAATGCTTTAGCAAGTATTTATCAAATGCCTACCATGTGCCAGGCCCCTAGTCCAGTCTCGGGGGAGATAATGGCCAAAAAACAAAGTCCCTAGTGTCACAGACCTGACATTCTAGTGGGAGAGGCAAATAATCAATACTGTTTTAACATGTTTGTAACTTGAGCATATAACCATAGAGTTGTATTTATACACATACAAAGGCCTGTTCCAATGGCAGGGAAAAAGAAAAGGATAGGGTGAGAAAATTAATGAAAACAACTAGGAGACAGGATAAATATTTACTGCTGCATAATCAGTGCTAGAGGAGGTCAGTGTGGAGAGAAATCTGGGAATCACACTTCGAGTTCATTTCCATACAGAATGAATTGCTCAGCATATCAGCCCCCAAACCAAGGGCTGATACGAAGGACTGTATCTGGAGAGTAACAACCTCAGCATTCTCTAGTTTACCAGAACAACCACTTGGTTTCTACTTTTGATGCAACCCAACCACGTTGGCCATAACACTACCACACCTCTTTCTACCAAAGTCCCTTCCATTCATATGCCTACTATTCCACTGCTCTGGGATTTCAGCCATCCTCATAGTACCTGAACCAAGGAAAGAAAGTCCATGAGAGACCAAGGGGAATACAAGCACCAGAAGAGACCCTCAGAGGGGGAAAGTAAACTATGGCTTTCTACTCAGCACAACAAAGCAGTCTATCCTATATAGAATAACAGTATGGATAAGCTTCTGCTCAACAAAGAAAACAATCAACAAAATGAAAGGCAGCCTATAAATTGGGAGAGAATACTTGAAAACCATACATCTGATAAGGGGTTACTATCCAAAATATGTAAGGAACCCATACTATTCAATAGCAAAAAAGCAAACAACACAATTTAAAAAATAGGCAAAGGACCTAAGATGGTCATTTTTCCAAAAAAGACATATAAATGGCTAACAGGTACATGAAAAGGTGCTCAACATCACTAATCATCAGGGAAATGCAAGTCAAAATCAGAATGAAATATCACTTTAGATCATTACAATGGCTGTTATCAAAAGAAAATAAAAGATAAAAAGTATTAGTAAAGACGTGGAGAAAAGAGAAATTTTACACACCTTTGGTGGGAATGTAAATTGGTACAGCTATTATAGATGACAGTATGGAGGTTTCTTAAAAAAATAAAAATAGAACTACCATATGATCCAGCGATCCCTCCTCAGGATCTCAAAAAGATATCTGTGCTCCCATATTTATTGGGGCATTAATCATATTAGTCAAGATACGGAAACAACCTAAATTTCCATCAACAGATGAATAAAGAAATTGTGATAGATAAATGATAGATAGATAGACAGACATATAGAGAGAGACAGCGTCCAATTTACAATGCTTCAACTTACAATTTCTTGACTTCATAATGGCACAAAAGGGATACACATTCAGTAGAAACTGTACTTAAAATTTTGAATTTTGATCTTTTCCTGGGATATACAGTATGCCACTGTCTCGTGATGCTAGCCAGCGCATAAGCCACAGCTCCCAGCCAGTCACACAATCACAGAGGTAAGCTGATAAACTGACAACCATTCGTTTTTTCATGTTCAGTAGAGTAGTCAACATATTACATGAGACATCAACACATTGTTATAAAACAGGCTTTATATTAGATAATTTGGCCCAACTATAGGCTAATGTAAGTGTTCTGATCACATTTAAGGTAGGCTAGGCTAAGCCATGATGTTTTCAACATGTGATTTAAATGATGAATTTATTGGACATAACCCCATTGAAAGCTGAGAAAGATGTGCATGTGTGAGTGTGTTTGTGCGTGTGTGTGTGTGTGTGTGTGTGTTATTCAGCCTTAAGAAAGGAGATCCTGCCATTTGCAACAATATGAATGAACCTAAAAGGAATTATGCTAAGTGAAATAAGCCAGACACACATACGAAACAGAATGCATGACCTCAGCTATATGTGGAATATAAAAAGTCGAGTAGAAAGAAGCAGAATGGCAGCTATCAGGGGTGAGGAGGTGGAGGAGATGGGGAGGTGTTACGTAGGATGGGTAAGTCTAGAGATCTGACGGACAGCATACTGACCGGGTCAGTAAGACTGTACTGACTGCTGGGCATGTGCTGAGAGAGGACATTTCAGGTGCTCTCGTCACACACACAACAATGGTACAATGGTACCCGTGTGAGGTGATTGCATGTTAACAAGTTTGACCTCAGTCATCTCTTCACTATGTATATGTATATCAATTCATCCTATTGTAAGCCTTAAATACATGCATTTTTAGTCAAAAAAAATAAGCAGTTTAAAAGGTATAGGTATAGGTAGAAAAGAAACAAAGAACAGGCAGCACTTCCAAACACTCATGTTGCCAGGCTGAGTACAGCTTCTTCCCCATGCCCCATCTGACTTATCTCAGTGACTCGAACATGCTGTATTCCTATTCACAGTGCTTCCCAGGACTGTGCCTACTTTGCTCCTAGACGGCTTTGAGGCAACTCTTCTGTAGCAGCTGTGAACCTGAGCAAAGTTTCTCTTGTCTCATGAGCTGCATGAGACATTCTGCAATTCTGAATTGAGCAGACTGAGTCATGTGTAACAGGAACAGAAATTATCAAAGTGTGTATATTCATAGTCTTTCCAGCTTCCTTCCCCACCACCTTATGAAGCAGTGGGGTTCTTGCTTAGTGGGTCAGTACCGCTTCTTGGGTACTGGCTTTCAGTAGGGATTTGGAGGGAGGAGGAGGAGTGCAGTCCCAGGCCCTGCATGCAGCAAGGATCACAATCTTCGAGGAAGATTATGATAAGAATCAGTAGCAGGCTGGGGTGGAGAAACTGAATGGAGTAAAAGCACGGGGGTCAGGGGCTTGGAAGATGAGAGTACAGGGGGTATTTCTGTCTGCCTCCATGAGTATGAAAATTTGGAGAGAGAGGTAAGTACAGCAGACGGAAGTTGGGGGACCCTCTAGGAGGCGGAGCTTAATTCCCCTTCTCTTGAGAGAGAGATGGACTTGGGAGACTTCTAAACAAGAGACACTGGAAAAGGGAATAGAGTAACCAAACCTGACAGTGGAGAAACCCAGCAAACACCACCTTAACCAAGCAGTCAAAGTGAACACGACCAGCGAGAAGTCAAGATGATATCATTATCCCCCGGTGTTACATGAGGAGAAGGGTGCCTCATCTCTGCTGGACTCCTCACAACCTCAGTCCAGCAGAGAGGACTGATTTGAGATCAGTCCTGATTTGAGATCAGACAAACTCAGATCGAGGGACATTTTACAAAATGTTTCATGATCATGAAAACAATGCATGATTGAGAAATATCAAAGACCATTAGAGACTAAGAGCACCCGATAACTACATGCAACGTGATATCTCGGATTGGATCCTGGAACAGAATAAGAACATGAGTGTGAAAACTGGAAAAATCTGAATGAGGTCTGTGGTTTAGTTAACAATCAATGTATCCATGGTGATTTGTGCTCCCCTGAGGGCTGGTGCTAATGTGAACCTGGGAGCACTTGGCTTTGGATGAGCAGGTAGCCAGTGCCCCAGCTTATGTAAGGTATCAGCATCAGGAAAACTGAATGAGGGAAATCTGGGAACTCTCTGTACTCCTTTTGGAACTTTTCTGTAAAATAAAATAAAAAATTACAACTTTATTTTTGACAAGTTATATAAAACACAGTGACATGAAGCCATTTGCATAAACACTTATGTTTTTAACAGTTTGAGAACTGTGTTTTTCTAGAGAAGACTAGGGTCTTCCCATGACTTGTAAGATCAGGCTAAGAAAAGGGGCAAGAGAGAGGGCAGGTGGAGCCTTCTGAATATCCGCTCAGCCACAGCCAAGTGATCACACATAGCGCATGGGCACCAGCCCTCTTTGGGACACAAACCTCAGGACTAACTCCCTGGGGGCAGAACTTATAAGTGGAGTACTCACGGCCATTCACAGAAAGGCAAGGTACTTCAAAAAGATTTGAGTTTGCCGCCCGACTCAACCAGTTAGTAGCTATGGCCTTAACCAGTCAATTGACTTCTTAGAGCTTCAGGTTCCTCTTTATAAAAATTCTGATGTTTTGCAATTTGCCTCACGCGGCTATTGTGATGATAAAAGGGCATATGAAATTACCTAGCTTTGTGCCTAGAAAATAGTATTACCTAATTAACGCTATTTTTCTTTCCTTCCTTGGTGATTTGTCTCCACTATCACTCCTTTCAATAGAGGAGACGACTCCTAAAACCAATACTGCACCATATGTTAATTAACTTGAAGGTAAATAAAATAAGTAAGTAAAGTAGGAGAGTGCCTGAAATCTGCTAATATTCACGCTGTGCAAATACAGGATGAATTCAGTTGCTGCCTCTAAAGGAAGATGATGGGCTCTATTTAATTCCAGAACTTCTGGAAAGCAAAAATAAAGATGAGAGACAGATTATGATTAGCCCAGGCCTTTGACAGAAGTCAGCAGCATAGAGAGGTCAGTAGGAGTTAGAGAGTAATATCAATATCAGTATCTTCCACTATTTCCTCTCTTGAGATGTCTGGATTCAGATCATCATTACATTGTCATCGTCCCAACTGTGAAAGCAGCAAAACTGAGATAAATAATTTTCCTGTATTTAAAACAGGTCAGAAGTATTATCAAACAAATCAAGCGTGTACCTGTGTTGAGACACCTCGTCTGCACACAAGACGTGTATACACACATCAAGTCATTTACCCAGAGCCTCTTTCTCCTTCCTACCCACACAGGGTTACAGGCTTGCCTTTTCCCAGGCCCTTTATAGCCCCCAGCCATAATCCAGAGAACAAAAGCCTGTTGTGACCTGTTAAAATTGGTGCTTCCCCAGAAGACTGACCCCACCCCCACCCCCACCCCACTTAGCTAAGGGAGGATGGTGTGCAGTCTTTGCCCCTCCCCTGCTGTCATCCTTACCCTCCATGCTCTCTCCCTCCCCCTTCCACCCCAACCTCCATTAACTCACATCACTTCCTTGTTATTAATTTCCTTGCCAGGCAAATTCTTACACAGATGCCGAGTTCCCTTTCACACTTTTTTCCTCAGAGAATAAAACTGGCCATGGGCCAGCTATTCAAATCCCTGGGAGTTTTGTCAAACTACTGCTTCCCCCTCTACACCTGCACCCAAGAGAAATGGGAGGCAGAGCATACAAAATGTGAATAGAATTCCCAGCAGATCCCGGCTGCTTCTCACCTCTTTGGCCCTCCTTGAGAAGCAGCAGGCTAGACTAGAGGCTCCAACTCCAGCTCCGGCTCCAGCTCTAACTTACAAAACAAGAACATTATTGAGAAATTTATTTTAAATACCTTCCGTAAGCTTCAGTTTAACCTGAAGTCTCTTGCATTTAGGGCTATCTTAAAAGTTACATTCAATTCATGCTTTCAACGACTAATGTCTCCTTCCTCTAAACCCCTTCTTTCATTTGTTTGTTCTTTAAACAACTGAAACTGAAAATGGCTCACGGACAAAATGCTAGTAATAGTGATTAGGAAAGCCCAAAGTCACACATGTTTAAGTAACATTTAGGCAACGTAAAGAAACTTTTAAAGTCCTTGAAATGACCCATAAAAACAAACTGATGGTTGAGGGGGGTGATGAGGGGACAGGAAAAATGGGTGAAGGGGAGTGGAAGGTACAAGCTTCTAGTTTCAGAATGAACAAATGACCAGAACAAAAGGCACAGCATAGGGAATACAATGATATTGCAATAGCTTGTATGGTGACAGGTGGTAGTTAGGCTTGCGGTAAGCACAGCAAATACAAAAACTTGTCGGATCACTATGTTCTACACCTGAAACTAATGCAACATTGTGTGTCAACTGTACTCAAATTTTTTTAAGTGGTTTTGAAATGAAAAAGTAAAAATCCTTAGAATGGATAAGAATTTCACTTAGTTCATGCATAAACTATATCCACTGTCCCATCACCTTTCTAGTGGCCTATCCCTGACCAAGTTGCAACATTCAAAATAAATTTTAAAATGGCTTCTTCTTTAATGTTGCTACACTTTTAGTTTAAAGATATATCTCACCTGAAATAAAATGCTTCTGCACAGGGAAGGAAAAAAATCAACAAAATTAAAAGGCAACCTACAGACTGGGAGGAGATATTTGCAAATGACTTATCCAATAAAGGGTTAGTATCCAAAATATATAAAGAACAGATATAACTCAACACCCAAAAAACAAATAATCCAATTAAAAAATGGGCAGAAGACATAAACAGACACTTCTCCAAAGATATCCAGATGGCCGACAGACATGAAAAGATGCTCAAAATCACTCATCATCAGGGAAATGCAAATCAAAACTACAATATCACCTGACACCTATCAGGATGGCTAAAATCAACAACACAAGAAACAATTAAGTGTTGGTGAGGATGTGGAGAATGGGGAAACCTCTTATACCTTTGGTGGGAATGCAAATTGGTGTAGCTACTACGGAAAACAGTACGGAGTTTCCTCAAAAAAAAAAAAAAGCATAAATACAACCAATATAAGTAACACCCTTTTGAATATTTTCTTCTTATCCTAAAAGATAAAGCTTTATAAATCGGCATGATGCTACCCTGTCCCAATCTTTCCATCCACCTTGTGGTATATATACTTAAAAAAGAACTAGACTTTAAAATTAGAAGACAAATTGGAGCCTTAAATCTACCCCTTTCTAGTTTAGTTTATGAGCCATTTATAATACCTGTTTGTGCCTCAACTTTTTCATCTGTATAATAGGTAATATCAACATTATCTAAGAAGTTGTGAGGAACCAATAAAATAGCATATAGAAATGCAGCTCAGACAATATTGGGCTATAGCAGTTCAAAGTTAAATGGCAATGGCCCCAAGTTATAGCTACCATAGTGTATGTTTCATGAGGTTACACAGACACTGCCCTGGCATTCACCCTTCATTTCCAAGAGTGACTCTTCTTTTTTTTTTTTTTTAATTTTTTTATGTTTATTTATTTTTGAGACAGAAAGAGAGACAGAGCATGAGAAGGGGAGGGGCAGAGAGAGAGGGAGACACAGAATCTGAAGCAAGCTCCAGGCTCAGAGCTGTCAGCACAGAGCCCGACACGGAGCTTGAACCCACAAACTGTGAGATTGTGACCTGAGCTGAAGTCAGACACTTAACTGACTGAGCCACCCGGGCACCCCGAGAGTGACTCTTCTTAATGAAGAGTCTTAAACATCCCTCCCTTCTCTTAATAGGCAGAGAATACAGGGAAGTGAAGGATACTGCATATTAGAGAGCATATAAGTTATCACATCTTGAAGAAATAAACTCTAAATTTTTTTTAATTCCTGGTTAATAAGTATTTAGTGGCAGAGCATATTGGAACCAGCAAACTCCAAACCCACAGCATTGTTAAAAAGTCTGCCCAGAGAGGACTATGGGCAAGTGCCCAAACAAAGGAATATGGTATAGCATAAGTTTGTTGAGTAAGGCAATAGAGACCCAAAACTACAGCATCTGAAAGAATGGAGATATTTATTTCCCATGAATGGTCCTGGAGTAAACAGTCCAGAGCTGGTGTGGCAGAAACTGTGGTATCAGAAGCGGTGAAGCCAACTAGGATGGATGATTCCTCCACCATCCCCAGGGAGTCACTTCATCTACTCATCCAAGATGGCCAATCATTACATCCCGCACTCGAGACCACAGGAAGAAAGAAAGGGAAAAGGGGAAAGGAGAGCATACCTGTTCTAGGGGCACCACCTAGAAATTACACACATCACTTCTCCACATACTCTATTGGAAGAACTTGATCACACATAATACCTACTTAGAAGAGAAAGCTGTAATGTGTAATTTGCTGCCAAAATTCTGGGTAGCTAAAAATTCTGTTACTATGGAAGAGAAAAGAAAGAGAACAGATACTGAGAGACCACAAGGTTTTCTGCTACTCATTTAGAGTTCTTCTGTCATGGATTTAATCATCCTCAGTAATCCTCTTATCTCCTAATCTTAAGATTCTAACATGATGAAAACCGTGTTTTTTTTTTTTTTAAGCCTAAAATATCAGTTTGAGTAATCCTTACTGAATAATGCAGTCAAGATTGTGGTGTCCAGAATGGAAAATAACAGGTAATTTGTAAAATTTGGAGATTTCTCATTTTTTCTTTTTTAATGAAGAGAATGTTATTTAATAATATTATTTATTTTGACACATGTAAATATTACATAAATATTTTAGAAGTACAAAAAATGTATAAATATGAGTTATTACCCTTCAATTCCCATCCCAAAACTGATCAATATTCCATCTTCAGATTCCTGTTCCTCTGTAGCCAGTCCTCCTGTTCCAACCCCTCTCCCCTCCAAAAAAAAGTGTTCTCCTGGATAATTGTGCAGTGTCCATACAGCTCAGTACATAAATTCATAAGCAGATGATATCTAGTCATCAAAAGTCTGATGCTCCCACCACGAATCCAATGGCTCCTCTTGGCTTTCCCCTGAATTCCGTATCATGTGACAGGGTACAGTCTTTTGTAAAGTTGCACTCAGATTGCATTGATTTCACTATTTGGCACTTGCTTTTGACCTCAGGCTAGCTCCCTAGATTTTAAGATCCTTGGAACTCTCCTGGATTCAGCTTGTTTAATACTTAATCATTTCCCTCCACTCTGACCCTTCCCTTCTTTCCAGAGCAAACCTAGAAGTTCACTCCTAGAGTTTCTTGGTAATAATAGCTCAGTTACTGCGACCCAAAAGGGGAGGGTGCTTTTTCTGTAACACCTGCCACAGTATATACCTGTTTCATCTTTCTCTTTCTTCCTTTTCCTCTCTAAACCTTTCCTTTCTTCCTTTGCTCTTTGCATCCTCTTGCTAATTTTAAGCCAGTCTGGTGACTCCTGATTCACTCATTGCTAAGCCCTTACCCAGGGCTCTTTAACTGAACCTCAAAAATTTAATGATGTGAACTATAATGTATTGTTTAATTTGGGGTAACGTCCCCTTATACTTGAGTAGCCCATGGAACAATGTGGTGACTTCCACTTAGCCAGGGATGCAACACTCATGCAAACTCCATGATAAGTAATGCCTCAAGCAAGCTCCTCAGGAAAAAAAAACAAAAACAAAACAAAAAACTGCCTAATATTTTAAATTTTTTAAATTGCAGAATGAACTGACATACAGGCACTCAAAGGCCCAGGAAGTCAGATCAATAATTACAAAAATGAATTTCTCGGACCATTGGGAAAACCGCTAATGGAGAAAATCTTGCTCCCAAACCAGGAGGTGACTCCCGCCACTATTTACTACTGAAATTCCACCATATGTTGAAACAAAGAATCTTCTTTGCTTTTGTTTTCAGTTTAGGATGTGTGAGAATAATGAGAACAGAATGTCCTGGAGGATAAAAGGTGGAAATAATCATACAGATGGATGTGGCTCCCAAATCCATCCGTACGGAAGGGAGATACTGTAGCAGGGTAGCAAGTGAATATGGAATGTAGAGGATGAGGAAATAGATCATTAGCTTCATAGCACCCATATGAGCTTCAGTCTGGGGATTCCAAAAATCAGTGGTGTTTTTCTGCATCTTCTGTATATGTCTCCTCAAGGAATGTATTAACAAGGAAGCAGAAGTCACATTCATGATGAACTGGAGAAAGGAGCCCAGGACCAAGGAGGTCACCAAAGACAAGATGCTCTTATTGATGTCACATACTGTACCATTGCTCCCAGTCAGAAACTCAGGAAAGGGTGATGTCTGTGTGAGCACAACATACAGGAGAGTGGAGAAGGCAGAGATCAGCACGCAGGCCAGCAGCAGCCTGGGGATCTTTGGGGACAGCTTTCGTTTCAGCAGGAGGAATACTGAGTGTTGGAAGTCAGTAATCTTCACGCAGTACAAGGCATTGAGCAAGGTTACAAGCCAGAGACTAGTAGACTCCAAAAACATCCAACACAACAGGAAAAAAGTGGATAGGTGGACTGACCTTTCGACATGTGGAGAGGTGAACAGGTAGATAATGTTCAGGAGAAACAGTCCTAGCATAATAAATCTGGTGACGCCCAAGCTGAACAGGATCCTATTAGAAGAGGAGATTCTGTGGCTTTGGACCCAAGTTCTGTAGTTGACCACTACGATAAACAGATTTACAAGGAGTCCTACAAAATTCAAAATTGCTGAGACAGTAAGAGCAGATAAGAAGAGTATCTGATGCATCTTTACTCATTGAGAACTCAGCGGTGGTGGTGCCGGTGCAGGGGCAGGAGAAATCCTGAGAGGTACAAGGAGGCATCAGTACCAGCCAGGAAGTGTTTCCTTTTCCAATTGTCCCCGTGTGGCAAATGAGCCATCAATGGTCTAAGAGCCAGCTGCTTTTGCTGAGATGCAAATCTTCCAAGGATTGCATTACCACTTCTTCATTCATATCCTGTTTTCCTTAGAAATGGCTCATTCAAACAGCCTCAGTGAACCCGGGAGTCCACTCCTCCAGGAGGAGGCCAGCTGGAGGGAGGAGTTATGGATGGTTCCAAGGACTTCCAGTCCGAGTGACAGGATCCCAGTCCAGCGATGCTTGTGTCACTGTGTCACAGTGAATGAAGCTTTTCTTCGTAGCACCCCCAGTATATGGTGCAAATTCCCAGGCTTTATTCCTGCCCACCTACCCTCATCCACACATCCATGGATTACCAAAATCCAGCTTCTCTATCCCCTGTCATCTGTTGATGTTGCAGCCCTATCTTCTCCATCTGTCATTCTGGCCATGCCAGCATTACTCTTTCGTCCCCAAGCACCTACAGTGATTTACAGTTATGAACAGATCAAGTTCGAGGACTTCATGCTTCCTCGAGAGAGCCTGTTTTCAATTAATTCCATCCTTTGGTGACGATTCCTTTACTTTGTATTCCCTCACCAGTCACATATATAGATTTGTGCCATAATCATTTGCTGCGATATCACTTCTGCTTGGAACAATGTCTCCAATCACTTCTGCTTGGAAAAAATGTCAGCCATTTCACGTGTTTCCTTTATAGATGTGGGCTTATGCTTACATCACAGTGGGCTCTTTCCTAGACATTTAACTGCCCAAGTACTCCAGTACCAAATACACAGTAACGCTTTAGCTATAGTTTTGTGGCCCTGATAGACATCTCACTGCCTGATTCCTCTGCAACTCCTCAGACACTAAAGGGCACCATATGCTTGGCAAATTATATTATCGACGACTATGAGTGAGTACGGGAGTATGGCGTCTCTTATCTACTCCAGCAGTTGGGGAAACCCAAGGTGCAAGCCTCAATGCAGCCACATATAGGTTACAAAACTGCCATCAAAATAGGGCATACAAACTCCCGGTACTTATGGGAACAGAAGTACAAATAGGAATAGACAAACAGAAGCAGCTAACATATGAAGACTACCAGGTCCAGAGAAGGGAGTGAATTCATGAGGCCCTTCAAGATAGATGACAGGAAAGCAGGCCTGGAGAAATTCCCTGAGCCCAGCTGCTTACAAAAGCGTTTGCACAAAACTAAGGAGCCACAAATGACAGAAGCATGCCCAGATTGGTGAACCAGGCAAACAGAGTGAACAAGCCAGGCAATGATTAAAGGGCAGATTATGTCATAGCACATATTTCCACTTAATTATTTACAAAATAGACTACTGCATTAAAGTAATTCAGTTACATCACATTTAAACAGAATAGATAATATGGAGTAAGATATACGAATTAAATGTTCCAGGGGCGCCTGGGTGGCGCAGTCGGTTAAGCGTCCGACTTCAGCCAGGTCACGATCTCACGGTCCGTGAGTTCGAGCCCCGCGTCAGGCTCTGGGCTGATGGCTCAGAGCTTGGAGCCTGTTTCCTATTCTGTGTCTCCCTCTCTCTCTGCCCCTCCCCTGTTCATGCTCTGTCTCTCTCTGTCCCAAAAATAAATAAACGTTGGAAAAAAAAATTTAAAAAAAAAAAAAAGAATTAAATGTTCCAAAGGGGGTGGGAGGACCCATTACTGGGTAGCAAGAGACCACATTCAGAATGAGACATACAAGGCTGTTGGGTTCTCGGTAGCAGGGAGACCTATCAGCAGGATGTGATCACGCTGGCTAGTGTCACCAGTGAGCACACTGGTTCTGTCAGAAGTTATTTCTGAAAAGGTCAGTATGGGAAAAGCACTAACAAAACCCTTTCTCCCCCTGCATGAGAATTTTACCATCAGTTAAATATAAATATCTTATGGATGCTCCCTGCTTTGGGCTTCCTTGAGTGTGGTGACTCTCCTGATGTGTGTGTCCTTTGAGTCGACCCTGGCAGCTATGTCTATGCAATTACTACAAGAGAAATTGGAGCCTTTGGGACATGAAAGCTTTTTGTGTTTTAATTTTTTTAACGTTTATTTATTTTTGAGAGACACAGCATGAGCAGGGGAGGGGCAGAGAGAGAGGGAGACACAGAATCCGAAGCGGGCTCCAGGCTCTGAGCCGTCAGCACAGAACCCGACGCGGGCCTTGAACCCACAAATTGTGAGATCATGACCTGAGCCAAAGTCAGACGCTTAACTGACTAAGCCACCCAGGCGCCCTGATATGAAGTCTTTTTAGGGCAGTCCCACCCCTATTAATGGGTGCGTAGGAGGAAGAGAGAGGGAAACTTCCATTTATTAGGCTGTTTTTAATGCTTACTCTGTTCCCAGAAGTGCAGCAGGCATCTTAAGCTTCAGTCAATTCTTAAGACAGTTCTAGAAGGAAGATATGCTTCTCCCTTTTTTTTTTTTTTACAGGTGAGGAAAAAGAGGATGAGTAAGTGACTGCCAAACATCATAGAAAAATCAGTGACTAAGTTGTAAGGTCTTTCTGAGACTGAGCTCCTTCCTCTTGTTGCCCTCATTTGTTCATTCCTTTAACAAACTGCTGTCATTAACCAGGCACTAGGTTAGCTGCTGGGGAAACAGGAGAATCATGCACAGTGCACCCTGCCTTCAAAAAACACACAGAACCGTGTGAGAGACAGACAAAAAAACAGAGATGAGGGTATCTGGTGCTATGGAAAAACACGGGGTGTGATGGTGTGTTCTGCAGGGGCACCTGAGTCTCAGTCTCAGAGGAAAACCTGTCTCAGCACTCCACAGTGCTCCACCGCTGGCTCAGAGCCACCTGCAGGAAGTACGGCCATGCAGCGGTGGACCTCGGCAGCGGGACAGAGCAGCGCGTTTTCGTGGCTGTCACGAGAGGAGACCACAGACAAAGATCAGCTGTGCCAGAACCCTTCATCACATCTGAAGCATTTGTTTCAGTGATGCAGAGATGAAGTACTTGTTTCGGTGTCTTTCGTGCCCGCTACATGTGACATTTTTGAGAAGAACAACTGGTCTAGTATAGTGCTTGGTGCAAAGTGGCTGTTAGCTAAATGTCCGTGGTATAAATGAATGAACTGGAATCAAGATGAGCCAGAATCAAAACGGTGTGAGAGATTTATTTCTACAGTAGTACAGCAGCATCCGGCAGCTAGCTGGAACCCATCCCTTTCTCAAAGAGGGGTGCTAGCTGGGCAGTTAGGGTACAAAGCCGAGCCACCAAGAAGAGTTCAGAAATCGTCCCTCCCTGGCCGTGAGCACCCTATTCAGCAACAGGTGGTGCCAACCCTAGACAGAACATGCAGAGAAACTCACCCATGAGCTTCTGAAAACACTATTTTCAGTTAACCTGGAAACACTGCTCTGTCACCGGGCCGGCCCCACCGAGTCGCAACGACAATTTCACTATAGTGAGATCAACAAAATCTATTCACTTGACAAACACATACGTGCAGAGAAAAAGTAAAGTTCTTAATTTTGTCTAAAAGTAATACAGTTTTTTTTTCTGAGCTCCCACCTGCTGGTTGGGGTGGAAGTGTTCAGTCCAATGAGATAGTGAAAAGAATGTCTTCAGAAAAATTTTCAGTCTCTTTAGATTTAAAAATTAAAAGTTGATGAGGCACCTGGGTGCACCAGTCAGTTAAGTGTCCAACTCTTGATTTCGGCTCAGGTCATGGTCCCAGGGTCGTGGGACTGAGCCTGCACTGGGCTCCTCACTGGGCACGGAGCCTGCTTGAGATTCTCCCTCTCCCTCCCTCAAGCTCTCTGTCTCTCTCTCTCAAAAATAAAAAATAAATTAAAATTTTTTTAATTTTTTAAATAAAACATAATGTAAAAAATTAAAATCTGAGACATAGTCCTGATGCCATGCTTCTCTCCCTTAATTAGGGTCCACGTGTCTGCAGAGAGGGGGGAGATCAATGCTATCTCATGGTAGAAACATCATGTCCTCTCCCACAGTGTCCTTGTCTTCCAGGGAGAGGTCTGTGTCCCTTGGTTACTGCTTGCTCTGCCTGCATTCAAGGCTGAGTCAGCACCTATGTTCTGCTCCCACTGACTGCAACCGGGGAGCTTTGAAGCAGTCCTCAGAGGGGGGAAATCAGGACTCTCACCTGTCCTCTGTGCAATCCCCTTTCTGCCTCCCTCTTCTCCTTCCCACCATCCATCCCCTGGGGACTGGAAGGAGCAGGCTTTCACGTATATCATGTCCTCTTATACCACCAGCAACTACAAACTCTGTGGATTCACTATCCTAAGACCAGAATTCCATGAGGCACATGCCTAAGTCTCGACCCTTGATAAGCTAAAATACTAGTGGCTGATATTTGCTGTGTATTTACTATGCTCTAGTCGGTAAAATAACTTACATACATCGTCTTATTTAATCCTCACACCAATCCTAGGAGGCATTTTATAAAATTACCTCTTTTATAGTGAAGGAAACTGAAGTCCAAGGAGGTTTAGCAATTTTTCAAAGACCATGTATCTAGTAAGTGATGAGGTCAGGATTTTTTTTTTTTAATGTTTATTTATTTTGCGGGGAGAGAGAGACAGAGCAGGAGCAGAGGAAGGGCAGAGAGAGAGGGAGACAGAATCCAAAGCAGGCTCCAGGCTCTGAGCTGTCAGCACAGAGCCCGACGCCAGGCTCGAACTCACAAACCGTGAGATCATGACCTGAGCCTAAGTCGGACGCTTAACCATGAGGTCAGGATTTGAATCCAATGTGTTTGACTCCAGAAATAACACTTTTAGCACCTACACTATACATTTTTCTAGTCCAGCAAAATGTAGGAATACCAGAAAATAACATACAATTGTCATCAGCAGTTGTTGGAAGTTTTTGAGGTCATCTTTGCTTTCTTAAAACAGAGCTTCCTGCAGAATATCAACAGAAGATCAGACTTTCCCTTCCACCTATCCCAAGACAAGAAAATCACATACACAACTTTAAGATCTAGACAGCTCTGTTCATCAATTGTTGGGAAAGATCAGGGACACCATTTAAGGCAAAGAACATTGGTAGACACTGAAACTCTTTGAGAAATGTTGGAATGTACTTGGGGGGTCGTTTTGTTGTTTTTGTTTTGTTTTGTTTTTGTTGGTTTGTTTATTTTTCTTTATGATCCCTCTAGACCCAAACTATAGCTCAATCTCATTAAGGATCAGGATTTATGAACTTGGCCCAAGGTTTCAGAGAATACTAAAAATGAGAAGCAGGGGCCTCTGATGGAAAATTGGAAAGTCTTATGAGGCTACTGTCATAAGTTGTTCCTGATTCATGAGTTAATACACCAACTGCAATACACCAGCGATGCACTAAAGAACGGATGTGTGTGGAGAAGAGGCAGCCTTCAGAACAAAACAAGTTCTGGCAAGGAACTGCCTCCAAACGCAGGGACAAATCTCATCCCCATACTTTGACCCCAGGAACCTGGTCACAGTGGGGGAAAGCCACGCTCTGGTCCTTTGTTCATGAAACAACTAGATTCAAGGGTTTTAAGGGATTTTAGAAACTAAAGCTAATTCATTGAAAGTAAAACAAAACAAACAAGATGGCCTCTCGGGTTTGCTCAAAACAGGGCCTGAGGTATTAGGTAATTCTTCCCCATGTACTGGGCCTCACTGAGAGTGGGCAGGTTAGGCATCCCCCCTCAGAGATCTAGAAGACCGTATCCTCTCCAAAACAGCCAAACTTACCAGCATTGTGCCTCTAGCAACAGAGGAGACTCCTTTCATCAGCAATTCACCCACTACCCAGACTCACGTGCCCACTCCCAACACCAATTTTCAACGTTTATTTATTTTTGGGACAGAGAGAGACAGAGCATGAACAGGGGAGGGGCAGAGAGAGAGGGAGACACAGAATCGGAAGCTGGCTCCAGGCTCTGAGCCATCAACCCAGAGCCTGACGCGGGGCTCAAACTCACGGACCGCGAGATCGTGACCTGGCTGAAGTTGGACGCTTAACCGACTGCGCCACCCAGGCGCCCCCCAACACCAATTTTGATAAATGACGGTCCCCATATGACTGATGTCGTATTAACCAAGTCCAACATTTTGCAGGAGCCACCTACACATTTCTCTGAAAGAAACACGAGAGCAGTTGGGGATGCCACGCATACGAATCCGATTTCATTTCGTCTCAGGGAAGGTCACTCTGCACTCAGCCAGTTAGACTACCACAGCACACTCCCACTCAGAAGTCTCTGTTTCCACCCACACTCCAGGCCCAATGACACAACTAACGGTGGTAACGTCAGCATGTTCACATGGTATAACGCCAGCACCATATCTGAATCTGTTAGGTTAGAGTAAGATTTAATGGAGCCCCAGCGGGAACAGAAGGGAGGGATTCTTCAGAAGTCAGCCAAAGGCACTAAGAACCAAAAAGCAGCCAAGCCAAAACCTCCAGGAAAATGTCATATTCAATTAAAAGAGAGAAAACCCCCCACACCTAAGCTAGAAGGCAGAGTCAGGAACTCAGGTTAAGAACTAAAGAACCAGAAGGTCAGAGCTAGACAGAGAAGTCGTCAAACTGACAGAAAGTAGGAACAGGTGTTCAAGAGTGGGTGAAGATGAATTCAAAAGGGGGGATCAGCGTTAACAAAACAGGTGCCAATCAAGACAGCATGGATTTCCGGGGCACCTGGGTGGCTCAGTCAGTAAAGCGTCCGACTTTGGTGCAGGTCATGATCTCGCGGTTCATGAGTTTGAGCCCCACATCGGGCTGTCTGCTGTCAGCACAGAGCCTACTTTAGATACTCTGTCCCCCTCTCTCTTTGCCCCTCCCCTGCTCACACTTTCTCTCTCTCAAAACTAAATAAACACTTAAAAAAAAAAAGACAGCATGGATTTCCATAGGGAAACTTTTTTTTTATTAATTACAAGAGTACCCATTTCAAATCCTTATATTTGAGTGAATTATTGAATGAGTATTAAATAATTTTTTGAGTTTCAACATTTTTCTTTTTTAAATTTTATTTATTTTGAGAGAGAGAGCGAGCATGAGTGGGGGAGGGGCAGAGAGAGAATTCCAAGTAGGCTCCTTGCTGTCAGTGCAGAGCCTGAGGCGGGGCTCGATCTCACTAACTGTGAGATCATCGCGTGATCCAAAATCAAGAGTCAGATGCTTAAGTGACTGAGCCACCCAGGTGCCCCATCAACACACAACTTTCCGAAAGAGAATTTTAAGTTATGTCAGAATTAGGCATTTTCCTAGCAGCTTCAAGAGGCAAGAATCAATTTGAAAACGAACAGTGCAGACCAAAAGACATTTATTCCTGTAACTTTAGAAATGAATACATAAATCCCAGAACAATCCCAAGATTAACTTCTGCTTACACATGACCAAATGCCAAGTGGTATGGTGATCCTTAATGCTACATCCAAATATGACTTATTCCACAAAATAACAATGACAGCAACAGCTATTGTTTCCTCCATCTGAGATTCTAAGCACTCTTCATCTGTTAACTCACTCACTCCTGCCTTCATAACCACAACACTCTACACCTGAGAGCTGCATCAGTGACAGAAATCTGGATTCAGATTTGTCCTGGGTCCTGTCTATATTCACAAGTTTGAGAATTTTTCATGATCTTAAGTAAGAATAGTCTCATTGACTTCTTGACTCAATACCTGTGTAATTGTATTAAAATAACATTTTTTGGGGCGCCTGGGTGGCTCAGTCGGTTAAGCGTCCGACTTCAGCCCACGTCACGATCTCGCGGTCTGTGAGTTCGAGCCCCGCGTCAGGCTCTGGGCTGATGGCTCAGAGCCTGGAGCCTGCTTCTGATTCTGCGTCTCCCTCTCTCTCTGCCCCTCCCCCGTTCATGCTCTGTCTCTCTCTCTGTCTCAAAAATAAATAAATGTTTAAAAAAAAATAACATTTATTAAATTTATAAAAACTGCTTCTATTTTTCTTAATGTTTATTTATTTTTGAGAGAGCAAGCAAGCAGGAGAGGGGGAGAAAGAGAGGGAGACACAGAATCCGAAGCAGGCTCCAGGCTCTGAGCTGTCAGCACAGAGCCCGACGCGGGGCTAGACCACACGAGCCGTGAGATCGTGACCTGAGCCGAAGACCAGACGCTCAGCCAACTGAGCCACCCAGGCGCCCCTGCTTCCGTTATTTTTTATAAAACTCTCAAGTTTTAAAAGCTAACATGCACCTTGGTTAGTGCGGAAAAAAAACAAACTGCTTTGAGTTTTGCCCAATCTAAAAACTAAAAAATTACTCGGCAGTTGATAAAGGGAAATGATAGCAAAATGATAAAGGAATACCAGGACTATTGAAGTAAAACGACCACCACCAGACTGGTTTGGAGCCTAATATCCAAGGGTCTTGATTCTCGCTCCACTGCTTTTGTCCTCACGCAATGGATCTGTGGGAACTATCTCTCCAGGAAGTGCTCTTGCTGCACGATTCACTGTCGGTTACCAAACCGGCCTCACCCACTGAGGGCTTCACATGATACGCTGTTCTAAAATGTTGGCACGCATTGCCTCACGAATCTCTAGCAGCCTGTAGGTGAGTCTGCATTTTAAAATGAGGTAAGAGGGGATCACACAGAAAGGTTAAGTAACTCGCCTAAGGCCAAAGGTCTTGGAAATGGACAGAACCAGAATGCAAACCCAAGTCTGTGGAACTGCAGTGCTTTTGCTCCCTCCCTCAAGTTCATTACACTGTTATTTACATCAGCTCATCACTGTCAGGATAAACTTTACGCTAAACCTAGTAATCAGCTCATTTTGTTGACAGCATTTAAAATACATGCCTACACCGTGAGAGTGTTACTACACTGACATTTGCCAAAGACTGTTTCACTCTCTTCCAAAACAACCATACAAAGAGAAGCCATGAGATGTGTCCCCCATGGGACAAGGCAATGCAGTAGTGTTTCTCTGCTACTGACGTCACGGCACTGGAACCACAAGAGGGTCAGGAAGAGCCCTGTGGTCTTGAGCCAGGCCGAAGGACGCCCGGGCTCCCACCTGTGCCCTCTGTCACTCTACAGGGAAACAGGTCCTTTGGATCCAGGCTTCAGATGACCAGACTCACACCGCAGCATCCCCACAAACATATGCTTCAGCTTGCTGTTTCCCAGAATGAGAATGAATGAGTGGCTAGCAGGATAAAACATGGTAATGAGTTCTCCAATTATCTTCACCATCTCAGTTCCTGGTATGAAATAACTGGATGATGTAATTAAAAAGGCAAGAAAGTAAAGCAGGAAGAGAAGGAGGAAGGAGAGGATGATTTTGATGGCCCTCTTGTGGGCCTCAGTGCTTGGATCTCCGGAGCTGGTGCCGCTTTGCTCCATCCGCTGCGTGTGCCTCCCCAGAGAGACGATGAGCAGAAAGTAGGAGGCCAGAGACACAATCAGAGGAGGCAGGTTCCACAGAGTCCCAAGAACATGGATCAATTTATATTCATTTCTTTTCTTTCTAAAGTGCTCAGTCACATTCCCTGTGCCATCGATACCACCGAGAATAGAATACATCTTAAATTCATGGATCAGAGACAGGGCACTGGCGCACGATAAGACCAGCGCACCCAAGATCATCTGTACGACCATCCTGGAAACTCTCCACTTGAGCCAGAGGAATGTAGGGTGAGAGAAACTGGCAATTTTCAGGCAGTAGAGGACACTGAGACAGGTGGCAAGCCAAATGCTCAGGTGGTTTGTAAATGTCCAGAAAATATCAATAATTTGCATTATTATCCCTTCATCATGCACTTTGGAAGAGAACACAATTAAAACACCATCAACCAAGAGAATCCACAGCAGAACGATCCTGGAGAGAGCCAGGTTAGCGATGATGAAGTCAGACAAAGAGATTGTCTTATTCTTAAACCAACTGCTGCCACTGACCAACACTATGAAACCATTCCCCAGCATCCCCAGAATGAACTGAGTGGCAGACAGAACCAGAAACACCCACTTGTGGAGCCCTGACATGTCAGCTACTAGGCAGACCGGACCTCGTTCTGTTGACATACAATCTCTGTGCTGACTTGAAATTTCTCCCTGTGAATCTGCCACCTTTCCTTGTCGCTTCACTGTACCTGTCTGTCTCTTGTCTCTGCCCAATTTAGTCTGTTGTAGAACAAAGTTTAGTGAACCCTCTCTGGATCTTTCAGGTTAGTCTGTCCTCTTCACAGATGGCATGGACTGTCACATTCCATCTATGACCTAAACTCAGCAGCTCTTTGCCAAAATGCAAATGGAGTAGTATCCAGTGTCACACAGAGAAGGAAGAGATCTGACTCGCAAAGAAGGTGAGGATTTGGACTGGATTTCAAAAGGAGGAGGGTTCCAAGCCACCCAGGACAGAAAGGGGCATCACCAGAAGAGTCACACAGAATCACTCCGAAGAGTGAGAAGTCTTATTCCTGGGGAGGAGGACCCAGGGACACACACAGAGATCAGAATTCCACCAGAAGGCACTATCAAAGTCACCCTGGAGGGAGGGTTAAGTGCATGAAATAGAGAAAGTTCAGGGCCACTGGTCCTGGATTAGAATTAAAAGGCGTGCCTGTTGGAGTATGCCTTACACATGAGGAGGCTCCAAGTTCTTCCATAGTGAGCCAGATCATCAGAAATTCTTAATTACCCAAGTATTTGAATAACAATAATGAATTATAGCATATAACCTATTCACTCAGAGTGCATGACTACTGTATCAATATGTCAACAATAGTTCAGGGTGACAGAAATCACAGACAACCTCTTTGACCCAAGAAGCCTTATTTATGTAAAGCAATGCCTTACAAATTTTGACTATGGCCAGCATTAGTACTTTCTATATGGCTTTATAAATATCTACCTATCTATATACATACATATATATATACATATATATATACATATATATATATATATATATATACACATATTATACTCAGAACACAAAGGGGTCACAAAATGATGTTTCCCCTTTCAACATGTGTGGCACTCTGATATTTTATTTATTTGTTTGTTTGTTTGTTTATTTATTTTACATCCAAGTTAGTTAGCATATAGTGCAATGATTTCAGGAGTAGATTCCAGTGATTCATCACCTATCTATAACACCCAGTGCTCATGGCAACAAGTGTCTTCCTTAATGCCCCTTAATGCCCTTCCTTAATGCCCCATTTAGCCCGTCCCCCCAACCACAATCCCTCCAGCAATCCACAGTTTGTTCTCTGTATTTAAGAGTCTCTTATGGTTTGTCCCTCTCCCTGTTTTTATATTATTTTTGCTTCCCTTCCCTTATGTTTATCTGTTTTGTATCTTAAATTCCACATGACTGAAATCATATATTTGTCTTTCTCTAATTTCACTTAGCATAATACCCTCTAGTTCCATCCACGTAGTTGCAAAGGGCAAGATTTCATTTTTTTTGATTGCCGAGTAATACTTCATTGTATATATAAACCACATCTTCCTTATCCATTCATCTGTCAATGACATTTGGGCTCTTTCCACACTTTGGCTATTGTTGATAGAGCTGCTATAAACATGGGGGTACATGTGCCCCTTCAAAACAGCACACCTGTATCCCTTGGATAAATACCTAGTAGTGCAATTGCTGGGTTGTAGGGTAGTTCTATTTTTAATTCTTTGAGGAACCTCCATACTGTTTTCCAGAGTGGCTGCATCATTTTGCATTATAACCAGCAGTGCAAAAGAGATCCTCTGTTTCCGCAACCTTGCCAACGTCTATTATTACCTGCATTGTTAATGTTAGCCATTCTGACAGGTGTGAGGTGGTATCACATTGTGGTTTTGATTTTTATTTCCCTGATGATGAGTGACATTGAACATTTTTTCATGTGTCTGTTGGCCATCTGGATCTCTTCTTTGGAGAAGTGTCTATTCATGTCTTTTGCCCATTTCTTCACTGGATTATTTGTTTTTTGGGTGTTGAGTTTGGTAAGTTCTTTATAGGTTTTGGATACTAACCCCTTATCTGATTTGTCATTTGCAAATATCTCCCATTCCGTTGGTTGCCTTTTAGTTTTGCTGATTGTTTCCTCTGCTGTGCAGAAGCTTTTTATCTTGATGAGGTCCCATACTGACAGCATGGGGCCTACTTGGGATTTGCACTGTCTCCCTCTTTCTCTGCTCTTACCCCACTTGTGCTCTCCCACTCTCTCTCTTTCCCTCTCTCACTATAAATAGACATAAGCTTTTAAAAAAATCCTAAATTGTTAAGTCCAAAATGTACATCTTCATGCCATACACTCTTCTGAGCTATATACTCCCATATCCACCTATACAACTTTACTTGACACAATCACAGACATCTCAAATTTAACATGTCTAAAATAAAACTCTCAGTTTACTCTCATTAAAAAAACAAAACAAAACAAAACTATCTCTTACCCTCAATCCTCCCTATTTCAGCAAATGGCAACATCATCCACCCAATTGCTCAAATCAGGCACCGCCTAAGGATTAACTTGATTCTCAAGTCAATCTATCAATGATGTCTCCATTGTAATCACAAAACGTATCCTGGGGGCGCCTGAGTGGCTCAATCCGTTGAGCTCCCAACTTCAGATCAGGTCATGATCTCAGGGCCCATGAATTCGAGCCCATGTCGGGCTCTGTGTTGACAGCTCAGAGCCTGGAGCCTACTTCAGATTCTGTGTCTTCCTCCCTCTCTCTCTGGCCTTTCCCCACTCGTGGTCTCTCTCTCTCTCTAACTCATTCTCCACTTCTCATCTTTTCCTCTGTAACAGCTTCTCCACAGAGCCACAAGAATGACTTTAAAATGTAAATCAGATCATTGCACTCCACTACTTGAAACACTTCAATGGTTTTCCAGTGCAACTATCGCAAAATATAAACTCCTCATATCGCACAGAGAATCTCTTCTGCATGTCCTCTTGCATGCATCAGGACTCACAATAATTTCTGCCATATCATATGGTCTGAGTTAAAGAACAGGCTTTACTGGAGTAAGAGAAAACTCCTATCAACACCAGAAATAAAGCATGGCTCCTCTTCATCCTCCTATGATTACACGGAGCACAGTTCGGTTAGCAGTGTACTTTCATATGCCAATGGAGGTGTCTCACCCTCCCTGCTGTTCTCAAAATTCTTGTAATAACAGTGTGAAAACAACTTTGTCAGTAGGAAAACAAACAGTCTCAGTGCCAGAAAATCTGGATTTGGGAAGCCAGCTATTTACAAGAGTTGTCTGAGAAAACAGCGGGCCGACACACGCAGACTCGGAGCCCACAGGACGTTATAGCTCCCGCTGGTGTTAGAGTCAACAGTTCTGTGGCAACTGAGCTTATGCGAAGCATTTTCGGGTGGGAGAAGTGAAAGAAAGCCTTTTCCCAGCTAGCTTGTGGTCCAGACAACCTAGATTGAAGTCCTAGAGTTATTTTTTGGACTTTTCCCATTGCTATATAAAACTCCTACAAGAAGAATGGTATTTCCCAGGTTGTCTAGGACAATCCTGGCACATGCCTGTCACTCCAAGTAACTATTAACAATTCCCCCATATCAGTGCTTTACTCACTGAACCGTCAGGCCCTAGGCGCAGACCTTGACACACAGCAAAACTTCGGTAAATATATATTGAAAAAATAAGTTTTCTAAAGCTAGCTTATTTTTTTAGCTCAAGTTTTAGATTAATTTAACTGCCACTGACTCAACATTGTTTCTAAAAGTTATCTTTGTTACTGGAATAGCTGTTAACTCATTTACACAGCCGTATTCCATCCTGTGAGCATTTATTTACCCATTCTCTGGCTTGCTGGTTGTGCTATTATGTACATTATTGCTAAGAACACCTTTGGACAGGTTTCTTGGGCCACAGGGGCAAGAGCTTCCTATAGGTGTACCTTAAAGATGGAATAACTACGGGGCGCCTCGGCTCAGTCGGTTGGGTGTCCATCTTCAGCTCAGGTCATGATCTCACGGTCTGTAAGTTCGAGCCCCATGTCGGGCTCTGTGCTGACCGCTCAGAGCCTGGAGCCTGCTTCCGATTCTGTGTCCCCCCCTCTCTGTCTGCCTCACTCATGCTCTGTCTCATTCTCTCAAAAATAAATGTTAAAAAAAATTTTTTTAAAGATGAAATAACTACATGAAATTTCAACACAAATTAATGCCAAAATGTTTTCTGAAAAGGAGGTGCCAATTTACCCTCTCCCCACCAGCACGTAAGTTTCCATTGGTATACAATATCCTCCCTCGCACCCTGTTCTATCAAGTGTGTTTTAATTTGCGAGTGTGGAGGGCTTAAAATGAAATCTCATTGCAGCTTCTGGTTTGCATTTCCTTGATTATTTTTATTTATTTTTTCAAATATTGGAAGTACATTTAATGTTTAAGTTAACATATTGGGAAGGTAGGAAATCAAAACAAGGTGGAAAGAACAAGAAACTACAGGCCTGACAAGCCATATGGAGAGTCAAGTGGAAAGTAAACAATTGAGAATACAATAAGCGCATTTAATATACAATATATGTGTAAACATTTTGTTTCAGTTTTAGTTAACATACAGTGCAATAGTGGTTTCTGGAGTAGAATTCAGTGATTCATCACTTACATACAACAACCAATGTTCATCACAAGTGCCCTCTTGAATCCCCATCACCCATCCAGCCCATCCTGCACCCACCTCCCTCCAGCAACCCTGTTTGTTCTCTATCATTAAGCGTTTCTTACGGCTTGTTTCCCTTTTTTTTCTTTTCCCCCTTCCTACATATAAGTGAGATCATATGGTATTTGTCTTTCTCTGATTGACCTATTTCACTTAGCATAATACACTCTAGCCCCATCCACAACATTGCAAGTGGTTTTCCTTATTAATGAAGTTGACCACTTTTTCACATATGAATGGATTATTTATATTTCACAGGCTCTGTGTTTTTGCCCATTTTTCTAACCTGTTGTCTCCTTGTTGCTTTGTAGGCCTTCATATATTCTAGATTGTATTTTGCTTTGTAACCCTTATATATTCTAAGTTATATTTCAGTTATATGATTGCAAATATCTTCTCTCCAGTTTGTGACTTGTCATTTTGCTTTCTTTCCAGTGACTTTCTATAAACAAGTTATTTTTAAGTTAAATGTATCCCTCTTCTCTGTATTTACATTTTTGTTTAAAAGAGAAAATTTCTATGCCACCAGATCATAAAGACATCATAGTATAGTTTCTTCCAAAATTTTTAACATTTTGCCTTTCACAAATGTCTTTAAATCACCAAGAATTGATCTTTGCATAAGGTGTAGATATCTGATTTCATTTTCTTCTGCATGGATAACAAATCTCCCTGGCATAATTGAAAGAATCTAGACCCACTGATCTATGCCACTTTTATCACTTTCTACATGTGCATGGTCTGTTTCTGGGTTCTCTTTGCTACACCACTGCCCTGTTTATTCCTGTATCCATAGAACAGTTTTTTATCACTATAGCTTTCATTTTAAAAAGGCTTGCCAACTGGCAGAGCAAGTCCCCCATCTCACTCTTCTTCAGAAGTATGTTGTGTGATCTTGGGCCTTTGAGTATCAACACATCTTTACAGTCAACTTGTCCAGTTGCCCCCAAGAAACAGGGAATTTTTGTTTTGATCTGTAACATCAATGTGGGGGAGGGTTGAGATCTTTACATGATTGATGCTTACAATAAACATGATTTACCAATGTGTTTAGTCTTCTTTTAATGTATTTCAATCAAGTTTCATAATGTGCTCCACAGAGACCACACTCTTGGAAGACTCATTTTCTGATGCTCTTGTACATGGCATCTTCACTGCTGTTTGCAGTTGACTTTTGTAAACTGATCTTATTTCCAGCAACTTTTAATTATTCATCTACAGATTCTTTTCTTTCATGGTTTCTGTGTAATCACAGCATTTGTGACTTTCTTCCTTTCCATCTTAATACGTTTTCTTTCCTTCCCAACTATGCTTGCTAAAGCCTCAGTACAAACAACCTGTCAAAGAGAAGTAGTGATAAGACATCCTTGCCTTTTTCATTTTACGAAAAATGCTCTTCTAATTTCAAGTCTGTTTGAGGCACACCTTTGACACATATCCTTTGTTTTTATCTCCAAACCACGATGTCAATATTAGCATGTCATCAGGGAACTCCCTTTTTTCAGTGTGTCGCCTACTTATTGCTCGTTTCCGTTTAGTTTAGAACCTGTCACTTGAAGAAGTCCCTTTCTTCCTGCAAGCCCAATGCTACAGATTGAACTGTGTCCACTCAACATTCACATATAGAAGTCTAATCCCCAATGTGACTACATTTTGAGATAGGGCCAGTAAGAAGATAAAGTGAACCCAGGCCATAAGGGTGGGGCCCTGACACAACTGCATTAGTGTCCTTATAGACACCAGAGAGTTCACACTCTGCCAGCACAAATAGGAGGCCATGTGAGGACACGGTGAGATGGTAACCACTTATAAGCCAGCAACATGGGCCTCCCAGGAAACCAACCATCCTGCACCCCGTTCTGAGACTTCTAGCCTCCAGAATCGCAAAACGTCTATTGTTTAAATCACCCACTCTATGGTATTTTGTTATGACGGCCCGAACTTAGATTCCCTAGAATGCAATAAAAACTATGTCATACTTAGGATCTGGTTATTTTGCAGTGGGACACCTCCTCACTCCAGATTAGCTCGTCTGCTATACTGCCAGGAGAAGCAGAAGGTCAGTACTTCTGTTCTTATTTACGTGCTACCTTAGTAAACAAGGGGCTGTTAACTAAGGGTCCTCATTTCAGGCTTCAGGCAAAATTAAACTATTTGATGAAAAAAAAGTTTGTATTTACCCTTTTTAAGGTATTTGCTAAGGATCCGTGTACATTTTATGTCCCAGTCCCTCCCCAAATTAAGAATGAGACCTAGGTTAAAAGTCTGAGAGACTGTGGCAGTAGAGGTGATATTTTACTTCTACCAGTAGTGAACGGTCTTAGAAGAGAAAGAACTGAAGTAATGAATTGTGTATACGGAGATAAAGAATGTGTGAATTGGTAAGAATTAGGTTTAAATGCAAAGCACAAATAAGTGGCTTAAACAAGGTAGAGATTTATTTGTGTCTCCCAAAGAAGTCCAGAAGTAGACTGTCCAGGACTGCGATGGTGGTTCCATGGTCATCACGGACTCCAGCCTCTTCCATCTTCCATCTTCCATCCTGCAGATAGTCTTGTGGTCTAAAATGGCTACTGGAGACTCTCAGCCATCATGTCCACATTTCAGACCAGAAAAATCCAGGTGAGGGTCTGGAGAAGCACAAAGGATGAGCCTCCCAACAGAGCTAATCATTTAAGGGGCTTTCCTGGAAGCACCACCAAATGGCATCTGCTTCTACCCCCTTAGCAACAGTTAACTGCAAAGGAGAACAGGAATGCAGTATTTCAGCCGTGCACACTGTCACCCCCAATAAAACATGGGCTCTGTAAATTAATGGGTTCTGTAGAAAGGATAATAATGGATATTGGGCAATGTATTCATCATGTTTCTTATTTTCTGTATTTTATGATGCTTTGACATCCTGGAGTCTGGCAGACCCTGGGAGGAACTAAGTCCTTCCCAACATTAGCTAATTCCTGGAAATAGTAAACACTTGCCCAAGAGCATGTCTTTCATATGCAAACCAACCAATCCTGATTCCATACCTGCCATCAGCCTCCTTTTATCAGGCTCCTGCAGTCCAGAACACTGTTTCTCTGCTCAAAGGTACCAGACAACAAGAGACCCCCTCTTCGGCCCGGAGCCTGGTGAAAATCATTCATCCCACAAAAATCACAATAAAAGCTTTAGGCCTGCCCTGGGGCTCCCCCGGTGGCTCTAGTGGTGTGGCATGTGCCCTCCTCTTGGCAACCAGAATAAACTCCTCTTTCAAGACAGTTTCTTTATGTCTGTCATCTTACCACACCGGATTAACACAAATCCCACCTATATTGTAAAATAGGTAAGGCACTGGAAACCTCTCCCACGATACGGTTTTCCACAGCAGAAAGCTGGAATCCTGGCATTTGTTATCTCACAAAATATGCTTAAAATGTGTTTGGCAGAAGAAAAAGTCCCTCGTCTCAACTTCTCTTCTGAGCTCCACTCGTTAATCATCAAATAAATAGAAGCCAGGAAGTCTACAACTCAGCTATGTTCAGAACTACTCCTGATCTTCCCTCTTCTCACACCTGTTCCCACGTTCATGTTTCTTAGTCTCAGAAACAAAACGTCACTATCCACACACCTTGCCCGAGCAGCTTCAGAATGATCTCTTCGTGGCCCTTCTCTTCCCACCAGCACCTACTGTCCCCAGGGTGTCCTGGACAGGAGTTCCATGCTCTCAGTATCCCTAACCTGGAGCGCAGCACGGGGTCTGGCACATAACTGTTGCACAGTGAACGAACCAACATGAACCCCAAACTCCCCACATGTCCCCTGTAATGCACACTCTGCTAACCTTTCGAGGCTCTTGCAGGAGCTTCCTAACGGCCTGCAAGCTTTCCCCACTTCTAACCCTTCCCAGGCCTTCACTTCTTTCTCAAGCACAGTTCTGATACGCCCATTTCAAAACATGCAGCTCCCCACTGCCAAAGTCCTCTGTAAGTTTTCAAGGCTCTTTATGATCCAGCCCCAACCCCTTTTTCATGTTTTATCTTTCACGCATCCATACGCTTTTATGTTTCTGGACCTTTGTTCATGCTGTTTCCTCTGCTGAAAACCAATCTAATAACTATTCTCACCTGTGTCCACAGGACTTTATTTCTACCATCACTAGACTACTCCTCACACCACAGCACGCTTTGTACACAGGCTCCTGCCTCTGTCCTCCCCATCCAGCCCCCATCATCCTAGATTGTGAGCCCCTTCAATGCAGTAATCCTGTTATATTTATCCCTATATCCAGGCCTGTATGCTTGCAAGGTTTAAAGCAGGTGCCCAAGTGACTTTTAAGTTTAAAAAGATGCTCAGATTAACTGTAAATAGCCACGGAAGATTAAAAGCAAACCAAAAAACACTACTAAAGTGGACTACATTCTCAGTAATCCACAGACATTAACAACAAGAAAGGTCAAGTACAATAAACTAATCTAAAGTTTACAGGCTCCCAGAAGTGTCCCGTGAGACTGGGGAGATGGGCATGGTGACTGAAAGGGATATGCCTTGTTTAAAGTAACTACAAACAACAGTAATAATGGCCAGTAGGCACTGAGCACTGGGTTCAGTTAGTATGTGCCAAGTAAGTTATATGTATTATTCATTGTGTTCCTCCCAGCAGGCTTATGAAGTAGGACTACTATCATCCCTGTTTTACCCACAGGAAAACAAAACGACAAAAAATCCGAGGCAGGGAAAGTTAAGAAACTCAGCAGAGGTCACTCAGGTGGTAAGTGAAGCAAATCCAGGCTGTGCGACTAACACAACTATTAAGTTAAACCACCTTTTCAAAGGAGAGGTGCGGCAGGAAAACTGCAAAATGTTAAGGTGTAGACCTGTATGGACAAACACCACCCTGAGGTCCAAAGCAAATGGATGAAGAGTACAGACAAAAAAGAGAAATTTCATTATTGTGTCTGCATGACTTGGGACAACCTAAAAAGCTACACACCATCCTATCACAGACTGTGGGAACAGCACAGGGACATATACAGTAGTGAGGGGGGGGTATAATGCCGTTGACGCCTGCCAACAGTCTCATTCTCTAAAAAGTGAGCCTGTCAAATTCTTGCACAATCTTGCTGACAGTTTCAACTCTCAGAAGGAAGGAAACAATTAGAAGGAACAATGAAAGGAGGAGATGCCATAACCTATTTTAACCAGTAAAGAAACATGGCTTGATAACAAGGGATCAAGAGGAATCAGTAAAGATAACCTAGCAGAAAAATTAACTGTGATCTATTTTCCTATAGGATCATCAGACTGATAATGAGAAAGAATAACGAGGTGGTGGTATTTCTCCCTAATTCTACCCCCAGCCAAAACCTATGATGTAGTGGCACTCCCAGGGTGACTTAGACACACCCTGCAGGGCTAAAAGTTAGCAGTGGGGGTTCTGGATAGTTGGGCCAGTGGAGGTGGGACGCAGTGGGAAGCAGACTGTAGGCAGAGAACAAAATGCAAACTTCACATACCTAAAATCAAACTCCAGCTGTGCCTCTTATAAGCTGCATGACTTTGACATGTTACTTAACCACGCAGTTTCAGGCTTCCTCACCTGCAAAATCAGGGTAATACCACCTTCTTAGGGTAATAGTGAAATGAGACAATGATAAAAAGCACTGAGCTCAGGGCCTGGCACCTAGTACGTACACAAAAAGGTCAGCCTTCAATATGGTAATTGTTTTCCCTAAGAGATTTCTCTGTAACTCACGAAGTTTTCTACAACGATTTGCTTGCTGTTACTGCCACCAAGCTTCACAGCACTTCACGCAAACCCTGACAGAAAAAGAAGTAAAGTGAGCCTGCCTTCATTTTCATGTCAATGTTTCAGTGCAATCCAACCAAACATTTTGAAAGCCCTACAATGTCACTTTGCTAGGCTAAGCTGGACAGGGACAAACGGGTAGTCTGAGTAAAAGATAACCCCACCTTCAAGAACTGCACAATCTCTTTGGGGAACAAAGGGAAACCACCAATAATTCCTCCTGAGCTGCAAAGGTTAGGCTGCAACCCAGTTGGCAATGACAAGAAATCCCCAAAACAGCCACAAAAACATGTCTTTGGTATTTTTGGATGTCTCTGGATTAACTGCCCAGTCGTTTTTAAGAAATGAATGACTCTTTGAAAACTACTGACAGCAAACAGTGGATCTCATACGGGTTGGTCTTTAAAGTCAATTGTTGTAGGTTATATACACGTATTAAGAGGAAAGGGAAAGAAAAAGAAGGGAAAAAAAGGTAAGCGAAGTATCTGAGCATGCACTACAAAGATGCAGACAATGGAGGGAAATACATGAAAGATATCTTGTTCGCCTCTAGGACAGGAAGCAGTAAGTACTAAATGAAAGTCAATCAGCAGTGCCAGCCTGGCTTGGAAATAACGGAAAGATTTTTGTTTTCCAAAAGTGAAAACAGTTTATTTGGTTTTTATTGTCAAAAGTAATATAAGCTCAAGGCTAAAAAACAGTAAGAATAATAAGGAAACTCACACATAATCCCCCCATCCAGAGATCATCACAACCTTTTGATGTTTCTCCTCCCAGACTTTTACTAAACATATATTCATATCTATTACTTCTTTTTCAAAAATGGGAGAGTACCACACGTGCTGCTACCTTCTCTCCCACACCTCCGTGTATCCTACTCATCTTCCCACCCGACGTGGAATCCCAAAATCAAAGTCACACGGCAGTTTTCCACAGGAATATTCCCTGACACCGTGAAAAGATGACAAAGGGAATGCAAGACACAAAACGTGGGGCTACAAGACCCTGACCGACTGTTAAAGCTACCAGGTTCCACACATCTACTCCGAGACCAGCTTGGGAGAGGTACAGAGTTCTCAGCACCCAGGGCTGCCCGAGGAAGGGAAGGGCAGAGTCCATGCTCTGGGAGCTGCCCAGTTGCAGACCTCACATCTGCACCATCAGCCTCATGCCGAGGCCTCTGCACCGAACGCCCGCCTCTGAAGGCCCTGCTGCCCAACCTCAGAGCCCTCAGAGCCTTCCAGGCAACCTGCAGCGGGGGATCCCGGATCCTCACAGGGATCCGGCGGGGAGCACCTTTCTGCCCCTGCGCCCTGGACTCAGAGCTGCTCTGGGCTGGTCACTGAATTGGTCTGTTCACCTATTACCTTCCCAAAGCACAGATTCATCACACTATTTAAACAGGTATACTAATCTGCAGAACTTCTCACAACTTTTAAGGAGTATAAAAGCAGCTTTTGCTAACGAAGAGTTGCCCAAAGATCAATTTTAATCTACATTTTCCTTAAGGAATGTGGCATAAAGAAGTGAGGGCTACATCACCAGACAGTTTTAACGTATAAACTCACAAAGCAGAGTTCATGTACTGATTAATGGTCCCAGCTGCAGAAAAAGACGGCTGATATGAGGAAACGGCAATTCCTTTTCTACTGTTCCTGGACAAGAAGAGAGAAAAGCTGAAGAATTCCATCTTTACCCTGACCCAACTGTACCATAAGTGCAAAAAGGGGCTCAGGTGTGGGTCCATAAGGCAGCATGTAAACCGGGAACCCGTGACAGTCTAGCATGACCTAAACCACAGTCAGCACCCTGCTCTCGGGCAGGGGCACAGGGGACAAGACATGCAGTCTAGGGCACCAAAAAACAGGCTGGGCTGGAGGCAAAGCTGGAGCCTGAGTGGCCGAGACAGAATGAGGGACTGCTACAACTTGAACTGGACAACCAGCTCGACAGTGGCCAATTCTAAACAGGCACAGCCAGCTAGCAGACCTGTGGAGGTCTGATGCAAACCTAAAAAGTACAAGAGGCACTGAAAAACAGACTTTACTTTATGTAATACTTATTAGGAAATTACTAGTACTCTGTAATTTCCAGAATCTCATAATGAAAGTAATCGTGTGTACACAATGATCTTTGTATGTGCATCAAGAGACCAGGTGGAAAAATAAAAGGAAAATGTCACACCTCAGGCTCCAACCTACAGAGGCAATGTCAAAGGTTGTTTAGGGGACTCCCCCAAGTTCTGGGTGAGACTAAAAGGATAGAGAATGGGGCTTAGAAAGACAGAAACTAGTGGAACCAGAGCCCCTGTGGCATCACCTGGAAATGAACTAGTTCATCCCTACTTATATTTTGCGTCTCTACTAATGATAAACTCTATTTCATAAGTGCTACTAGTGAAATCTGTCCAACAACAAAAGATGTGAAGAAAGTAGGTTAGTCTTAAAGCTAGGTTTAGGTTAGATACCAACCCCTGTTCAGCAACCCCCTTCAGTTTGGGCTGAAGCTTAATATCCCATTGGGATCATTCATCTGTCAACATTTATCGAGTACCTACTCTGTGCCAAGCACTGGTTAAGGTGCAGGAAACAAAAAACATACAGTCCTCGCCATTTAGTTTATAAACAGTAAGAAAATCATTATTCACAACCATGGGATAAAGGCCTGACAGAATATTTAGTGGCTGGATCAGTACTATAATACAAGCGTGTATAAAAAGCAAGAGGCCATCCCAAAGGACACCTATCCTTTTGCCATAACATAGATGAACCCGAGTTCATCTGTTTTATACTCTTGTACACAGAAACCATCCCTAAAAGAATAAACAATTAGCTACCAAGGTTTATGAGACAAGGGGAAGGAACAGTCAAAAGTATTATTACTCATTTTATATAAAAGAATATTTTAATTCTTGTCCTTAGGAACTATAAAGACTATACGTGATTTGGAAATGAGACCGTACCAAACAATGGCCAAAGAAGAATCGTCCACTCTATGCCTTTTCTTTGGTCTGGTCACTCAGAAATATAATATTATCTGTAAAGAAGCCAAAGCATAAGTATTATTTTCAGAACTCTTTCTCCATCTCAATTAATCACTCCTCTATAATACACACAAACTTAAATGCTGTTAACTAAAGGACTTGAGAAAAATTCCCAAAATGTGAAGTGACTCCTGCTGTGTTCATTAGTGGCATAAACAACAGGCAAAAATGGAGCTAAAAGCTGGGCTTCAGCTATTTTTCAACAACTCAGACCTTGTCGGGAGACGTGTGATAGTTCCTGTCTTCCCTGAACACAGTTATAACCGCCTGGCAGTAACTTGCTACAAAAGAACTAGTCACCGATTTAAAAGTTTGCAATGCTCTGATCGATGCCATGATACCAGGCAGCACATCCACACCCACAAGAGGGCCAAGGCACAATGTTACACATGCTGGAGGTAGAGAGAGGACAAGGTCCAACGTATGGCCTGTTAGCAAACACAGATTTATTGATTTTTTTAAGTAGGCTGCAACACTCACACAGAAGACATTCTAGTTTTAAATTTTAAAACACCCTGATTTTTATATACTCATTCTTGGGAAAACTTTTACTACTCCATATCACAGAGAGAGCATTCTCATACAAGAACATCAGACATTGCACTTAAAACGTTGTCCCAGACAGAGTTAGTTCAGGACAGGCAAAGGAAAAGTAGTAGTACTTCCTGTACAACTTGAAAAGATCTAGATACTCGTAACTTTAAAATTACTTAAAAAGTGGCTATTACATGACAGTATTTATGACTAGGCTTCTAAAAATAGAATATTTTGGTAAAGAATGGTTATTTCAGAAGAGATTAGAACAGACACCACAGAGTAAAATGGCAAGAGTGCCATCCACTGGTGATTAAGTTCTAGACATGGATCCCTAGGAGGAAAAAACATGACCTACAAAACCAAGCAACCAAATTTAAACTCTATTTCTTTCAATTCAAATGTTACTAAACATCTATTCATTTTACTACTAGCCATAAATCCACTTTAAAAGCTCAATCAACTCACCCATGCGGTGAATACTAGTTACAAGAAGAAAACAAAATGGCAGATAATCTGAACTGTTTCTACTGAGTAGCTGGTTTGGTTCAGAATAATTCACACAGTCCAAAGTTTACCCACACTTTTGGTTTACAACAGAGTATGAAAGTATTAGATAAACACATAATTGATAAAAATAAACACCAAATTGATAAAGACTTAGAAATTCAATTATTTTACTAGAAAGTTTGGTTTGGGGGATCCTGGGTGGCTCAGCTGGTTAATTAAGCATCTGAGTCTTGATCCCATCTCAAGGTCTTGAACTCAGGATTGTGAGTTCAAACCTGTGAGTACAACCCTCCATGCCCAGTGTGGAGAACGAAGGAAGAAAGGAAAGAAGGAAAGAAAAGAAAAGAACAAAAGAAAAAAAAAGAAAAGAAAAAGAATGAGAGAGAAAGAAAGAAAAAAGGAAGGAAGGAACAAGGAAGGAAGGAAAGAAAGTTTGGTTTTCCACATTTCCACATAAAAGTCTATTACTTTTTTTATTGTTATTTTTTGAGAGAGAGAGAGAGAGAAAATGCACATGCGTGTGCAAGCAGGGGAGGTGCAGAGGGAGAAGGGAGAGAATCTTAAGCAGACTCGAAGCTTAGTGGGAAGCCCAACACGGGTTTCAATCTCGCAACCCTAAGATCATGACCTGAGCCAAAATCAAGAGTCGGACACTTAACTAAGCCCCCCAGGCACCCCCAGAAAAAAATTTTGAACAGATAGGTGTCTCTGGAGACATGGCTCAAGGAAGACTAGGGCATCCAGAAATGAAATACTGTCAAGACACTCAAGAAATTATGGAAGCAAAATGGTCACAAAGGACCTCATCTAAGGTCTGATGAGGGTACAAAGATAATTATATTGGTTTTCAAGGTCAATACACATTCAAAGAAACCAGTAAGAAAATATATTTTTTGACTATTATTTACAACAAATTAGAACTTATCAATATGGTTAAGACATGAACTCTGGAGCAAAGTAAAAGAGAACGATAAAAGGAAAATCTGTCGATTAAAAGAGACTTAAGTTCTCAAGAGTTCTTGCCTCCAGAATTCTGAGAAAATAAATTTGCTGCTTAAAAAAAATAAGAAAGAGACTCAAGATATAAGCCATGTAATATAGTGTATGGACTCGAATTTATTAAGCAATCAAAAAAATTTAAACATTGTGATGTCTGGTAAAAATATTTAAATAATTTCTTAATATTAGGTGTGATAACAGCATAGTAGTTATGCCTTAAATAGGAATCCATATCTTTCAGATATACCTATTGAAAACACTTATGGATGAAATAATATAATGTCTGAGATTCACTTCAAAATAATCCAAGTGTAGGGGCGCCTGGGTGGCTCAGTCGGTTAAGCGTCCGACTTCGGCTCAGGTCATGATCTCGCGGTCCGTGGGTTCGAGCCCCGCATCAGGCTCTGTGCTGACAGCTCAGAGCCTGGAGCCTGTTTCAGATTCTGTGTCTCCCTCTTTCTCTGACCCTCCCCTGTTCATGCTCACTCTCTGTCCCAAAAATAAATAAATGTTAAAAAAAAAATTAATAAAAAAAAATAATAATAATCCAAGTGGAGGAAAAGTGGGTTGGGGCTATAGAAGAAATCACACTTGCCATCAGTTGGTAACTGTTGAAGCCAAATGATACATTTCCTTTTTTTTACTTTTCTATATTTGTGTATGTTTGACACTTTCCATAATTTAAAAAAATCAATTTTTAAATGATGTCTAACATTGGCGTATCTCAAAAGTTCATAAACACTGAGACATTACTTTCTTTCATTCCCATCTACTTACTAAAAAAAAAAAATTAGGTTTCTCAGTATTTACGTCCATAAAAACAAACAAAAGAACAAAATTAACATTTAACAACTGTCTTATTAATTTTTCCAAGAGGTTAAAAAAAAAAGAACCATCTTCCTCATTAAAAAATGTATTTTTAATAAAATTTCAGTTTTCATATTTATATATTAAAATTGTTTTGGTCACATATGTTCTAAAAACAACTATAATGATAACCCAATCAAAAAATATGTAACATTTAGAGCCTTAATATCACATAATTTTTTTAATGTTTTAAAATTTCTATTTAGGTATGTATTTTTGTTACAAACATAATACAATGAATAATAAAAAGTTCTGAATTGTACAATATATGTTAAAATACCTTTCTTAGGAGAAAATGGAAAAACAAGTTCGGAGAACAAGAAATAACAAAATTTCCAAATGCTTACGAGCTTGTTCAATTTTTTAAAACAAATGATGAGTATCAAACTTTCAGGGTAACAACTTCTTATTCAAAAAAGATTTTTAGGTCAACTTAAGTATGTCCAAAAGAACTATATCTTTTCAAACTCCTTGTAGAATTTTCAAAACAGTTTGAAAACTTTGCTCTAGGAGATATCTTCTTTTTTTTTTTCTTTTTAATGTTTTGATTTATTTTTGAGAGAGACAGAGCACAAGAGCATGAGCAGGGGACGGGCACGGAGAGATGAGGACAGAGGATCGGAAGTGGGTTCCACTGACAGCAGAAGAGCCCAATGCAGGGCTAGAACTCATGAACCATGAGATCATGACCCAAGCCAAAGTTGGACACCCAACCGACTGAGCCACCCAGGCGCCCCTAGGAGGTATCTTCTTAATCTTTAAGCATTGTGTGTCCATGTTTCCTACATTGTTTGCATTTTCTTAGGAACTTAAAAATTATCATGTTTTGGGGTGCCGGGGTGGCTCAGTCACTGAAGCATCTGACTTCAGCTCAGGTCATGATCTCACGGTTCACGAGTTCGAGCCCCGCATTGGGCTCTGTGTTGACAGCTCAGAGCCTAGAGCCTGCTTTGGATTCTGTGTCTCCCTTCCTCTCTCTCTGTCCCTCCCCCATTCACGTTCTGTCTCTCCGTCTTTCAAAAATAAACATTAAAAAAAAAAAAATTGGGGGGGGCGCCTGGGTGGCGCAGTCGGTTAAGCGTCCGACTTCAGCCAGGTCATGATCTCGCGGTCCGCGAGTTCGAGCCCCGCGTCAGGCTCTGGGCTGATGGCTCAGAGCCTGGAGCCTGTTTCCGATTCTGTGTCTCCCTCTCTCTCTGCCCCTCCCCCGTTCATGCTCTGTCTCTCTCTGTCCCAAAAATAAATAAACGTTGAAAAAAAAAAAAATTAAAAAAAAAAAAAAAATTTTTTAAATCATCATGTTCAGCACCAAGCAGGTTCTCAATAAATCTGCACAAATGTCTAATGCCCCTCACGGAGGTGTAACCCTACCTTGGCACAGGCTTCTGCCTGTTTAGGCCATGTCCTCAGACACTAAAGTTTTTTTTACTTCAAACAGTAAGGACCAACAGACACTCTACTCAAAAGTTACTTGTGAAATGAAAGTGAGCACAGAGAGAATTTTCTGAAGGAACTGTAGAAACCATAGCAAATCCCTGAGCCACACTCGCAATTCTCACGGTGAGTTGCCTGACCATCTTAGCATCTGTACCCAAAGTCCCTGTTAAAGTTACTTATAAGAAGCCAAGCTTTTTAAAAGGGAAGAGGGAGGAGGGAACAGCTGTTACCACAAGCTTCTTACCAGCTATGATTGTTGTTGCCTGTCGCCTCACATTGTTTTTATCTGTGTATTCACCATAGTCGACTTTCCCTTCCACATAGATACGGGACCTGATAAAAATAAAATTCACTTTTCAGTCCGGAGATTCTAATCTGTTTGAAAAGAGAGTCAGGTGAGAGCAGGAACAAGTACACACTGAGGATGAATACAGAACCAAGTATAACCTCATTTTTGCCACAGCATCTCAACATTCAAAATTAGGAATATTAAGGGTACTAAAACAAAGTCCACACAGACCTGACACATTTAGGTAAGAAGGACAACGTTCTCAGCCTTGAGCTGACTGTGGTTCTTCAAGTTGTAAAAACTAAAGTGACTTTAAGACCATGAAATGGGGCGGCGGGGGGGGGGGGGGGGGGGGGGGGGGGGGGGGGGGGGGGACACCTAAATGGCTCAGGTGGTTGAGCATCTTGACTCTTGATTTTGGCTCAGGTCATGATCCCAGGATTGTGGGATCAAGCCCCACGTTGGGCTCCTTGTTGAGCATGCAGCCTACTTGAGATTCTCTCTCCCTCTGCCCCTCCCCTGCTTGAGCGCACATGTGCACACATGCTCTCCCTCTCCCCCTCTTAAAAAAAATTTTTTTTTAAATGACCATGAAAGGGAGGAGCAACATAGTGGCATCCTTTAAATCTCTGGGACTGACTTCCAATCTGCCATTTTTCTTCACCTTTTATTTTTGACCCCCTAACAGATTTGTTGATTTTCACTTATTTTTCAATTCCTTTCCATAGTCACGTTCATGAATTTATTTTCCAGGGACTTAGATTATTAAAATTCAAAACAGAGGTTTTGGCGCAGTATTTCACTTAGACTTAATCACTAAGACCATTTCTGCATTGTTTAGAAGGCTGAACTAGAAGACAACCATAACTCTGATTTTAAAGGATAGAAAATGCATGCTAGCATTTATTTTCAGTCTACCCTTACCAAAAAAGCAGAATATAGGAGACAAAACTGGTAAAATGATCAGGTGTCAAATATACACATAAACCGCAAACAGATATTTTCCTTGAAATTTCCTGTATTTATACGTATCTGTAGATGCACAAATTTATACGTACATATACAAAGGACTAAGAAAGTAAATAGAAAAAAAGGAACACAGTTTATTGAAAAGAAACAGAAATTTTAGTTATTCCTGAAATTGTTTTCCGTGAAATCTATTTTACTTCTGTAAAACTAGCACATTTCTAAATATATTAACTATGAATACAACTGCTGTTCAACATACGCTTTTGTCTTTCCACGGGTTTGGAAATGACACTTTTTATCTATACACTAAGCATTCCAAAAGGGAGCCGAACTAAAATTACCAAATATAAAACACCAGCTGTGAACACTGCCATAATACCTCACCTGTGCCAGGCTACACACATTCCAGATCCTGTACTAAGGACTCCGTGCAGATGCCAAGAGGCAAGACACCCGCCGTGGGGATCCCTGGCTGCAGCGGCATAGGAACTCCTAACAGCATGGGTTGCACCTGCTCATACGGTGCTCAGTACACTTTGCCTTCTCTCTTGCCTCATCTGCGTCTGTTTATGTATACCTGTTATTTGGCCTAAATTATAAATTCTTAGCAAGCGAAACCATGTTCTATACATCTGTGAATTAGACACACGGCGACACACCGTGCATATAACACTAAGCTCTGAATAAGTATCGAGTTAACACAGAGTTATTAGAATAAAGGAGGCAGGCATTCCTGAGAACACCTGTTACCAGTTTTTTTAAACCGTTCAATCTGTAAGATCCTTCTTTCTCAACTTACCCCTTTTTCACATACTGATACGCCACATCTCTGAGGCCTGGTCGGAATACTGATATTCTGTGCCATGTCGTCTTTTGACTGACATCACCTAAATCTCAAGAATAGAAAATGTGGTTATAAACGCCAGCAGACCAAACCAATGCCAAAAGACAACATGCCCAGCAAAACCAACGTCACAATTTCGAAGAGAAAAGCACAGAATCAGAGAAGATTCTTTCTAAAAGCACCTCATATCTAATTAGCTGAGAATAATGTCTATTTATTGCTGATACAATTAAAACCCCAGTCTGTATACTCACCCATTTGGTACACTTCACTCTCCCCTGACCGCCACATCTCATTCGTTGCTAGAGAAAATATTGTGACCGGGTTCTTCCCTTCCACCTGTCTCATGACGGGGTCCTGACCCACTCGCCCAAGGAGCTGCACACGGTTCAGAGCTGAAACAACGTGTAAATAAAAGGAGCTTGAGAGAAAGGTACAGAAGAGGAATAGCTACAAATATTACTTCAATTTCAATCTCAGCATTGAGGAAAACCCAAGTTCTACACGTTCAGAAGGTAAGTTGAAGGGACAAATACAGGCCGTATGGGAGAGAAAAGAGGATTGGCAAGAAAGGAGAAAATATTCTTTGAGAAAGTAGCCCACAAACAAACACTAAGTTCTTTACCTTAAATTCTTTGAAATACCTTTTAAAAAAAAAAAAAACCGTAAGGTTATAAAAACAAACCTGAGATCTGAAGATCTTTATAAATACACAGGACTACTCCATGAAAGAACAGCTTTCAAAAAGCTTCACTCTCTCAGCCAAATAGCACATGACCTTGGAAGAATTAGATAACCAGATAGGACTCAAGGAGATTCCAGAAGGCCCCTGCAGCCTGATGGAGCAAGGCCAAGAGTGGAGAGCCCAAAAGGAGCCAAAGGCATGACGATTACCTGCGTATAACGCAACCAGTGCACCTCTTCTACCACACATTTAAGAACAAACAACATACTTTAAACTTGGAAATTAGCCACTACTTACATCTTTCAAGAACCAAGCTGCTGGCTATTTCAGACTCACGTCTTACAAACTGATGAAACACCTAAAGGGGAATAAATCAGTGAAATGGCTTTAATTTGGGGGGAAAGGTAAACCCAAACAGAAGACCTGCTCACACTCAGTCACCATTTGGTTGGCAGGTCCTACAGCATTCACGCCCAGAACACAAGCAGTGCCCTTCACGTGTCCCCCCACCACAGTGCCAGGAGGACCATGCAAATGCTTGAGGGCCATCTACTACAGAAGCCCAAAGGTACACAGAGCCAGACGGCATGCCCAGGAAAGCTAATTTAGAATCCTCTCCTGGTTCTTTCGTGGTAACCCTCCTGATTACGGTGCTTCCATAGTTGTGCAAAAAAAGGTCAAATCATATATATGCTGGAAAAATTCATGCTTTTGATAGACCAAAGAGAAAAGTCTAAGACAAATCTAATTCTCTGATAAGGTACAAAAATAGGACTATTCAAGTCAGTCTGTCAGAGGAAGGCAGTAACTGACACAAACTGGTGGTGGCATTCAATGATCTTACAGCTATCACTACTGAAGACCAGCTAAGTGCTTTACCTCTTACAAATTAATCCTCAGAATAAATGTATACACTGTGTAAAATTATCCCTACTTTGGAGATGAAAAAAATGAAACTTAGGGAGATTAAGTAACATGCCCAAAATCCTACAGGAAGTAACTGGCAAGTCATGCCTGGAACCCAGGGCCATCCAACACCAAGACTGCCACTGTTCCCGCCGCCCTCTGCTGCCTCCTTAAGGACATTCTGTTCAAGGGCTACTGCCATGGTAGGAGCACAGGTCACCAGGCACATTGCTGATTTCAACGTTCAGAGAGCTAACCATCACATCAGAGAAACAGGTATCATATGGTAGCACTGTTAATATAAAAAGCAAACATCCACCAACCAAATGAACAGCCATTCCTGGAATACTGTTGACTATGGAATCCTACCAGTGTTTTGGGGCAGCAGGTGGTTAAGAAATAAAGATGGAGTTATAACACGGCAAAGACTCAAGCAAACTAGTACTTGTGTCATACTTCTAGAATTGTACCAATTTAAGTACTGAGGTGAGCCAGAGCTCCTAAGTCTTATAGGATAATATGTCTCATTTTGGGCAAACGAAAATTAAGACCTACTAGAAAAACAGAAATAGGTAAAGAATTAACTGGGATAATTTTTAAAATTAAATTCTTAACTTTTACATCTAGCTTTAAAGATTTCTTAAAGCATTAAGACAGTCGTTAACTTTTGTTTCACGTTTCCACACACACACACACACACACACACACGCAAAACGTTAAAAGTCTGTATAGGTTAAAGTGAGGATCCAAGAATACAGACTTAATTCTATAGTAGAGGGAGGGAGAAGAGAACAGGTTTCACAGAGGAACAGCTTCTTCATTAGTCTTAACAGGATGGGAAGTAAGAGGTGTTATAAAGAATCTACAGGGGCGCCTGGGTGGCTCAGTCGGTTAAGCGGCCGACTTCGGCTCAGGTCACGATCTCGTGGTCCTGAGTTCAAGCCCCGCATCGGGCTCTGTGCTGACAGCTCGGAGCCTGGAGCCTGTTTCAGATTCTGTGTCTCCCTCCCTCCTCTGACCCTCCCCCGTTCATGCTCTGTCTCTCTCTGTCTCAAAAATAAGTAAACGTTAAAAAAAATAATAAAAATAAATAATAAAAAAAAAAGAATCTACAAAGTGCCAGCCCACACGTGGTTAAGTCCGGAAAATGGGTAGTCTAGGTGGGCTGAAGGCTGGCTAGAGTGTCTGAAGAAATGAGTCAGACTGGTAGAATGAGAAGGAACTGTGGACATTGTACATTTGTCATGATGGGGTGCCGTGAGCTACACTCCTCAGTACAGGGAGATGAGGGGTGGAAGGCTGACAACAAGAGGTAGGTGGTCAAAAAGGAACCACATGCCTCATAGAAAAATGCTGGAAATGATCCTCATAGTCTCTAGATTGCTAAGGACACTAAATGCTCCCTAACTGATCAAAATACAAGGAGTACATTTTAAAAAATCATGACTCAGGCGCCTGGGTGGCTCAGTCAGTTTAGCGGCCGACTTCTGCTCAGGTCATGATCTCGCGGTCCATGAGTTCGAGCCCTGCGTCGGGCTCTGTGCTGACAGCTTGAAGCCTGGAGCCCGTTTTGGATTCTGTGTCTCCCTCTCCCCGACCCTCCCCTGTTCATGCTCTGTCTCTCCCTGTCTCAAAAATAAATAAAACGTTAAAAAAAATTTAAAATAAAATAAAATAAAATATAATGACTCCCATTATATACTAGCGGGAAATTTTTGTTTTGTTTTAGTGAACATTATTGACACAAGTAAAACCTGCCCCCAATCCTCTCTATCAAAGGAGTACACATAAAGTAGGTGGGCTCAAAGGTCTTTTGCTTCTGCAGTCAAAAGCCTGCAGAAATCTGATCACTATGGTTGATAATAAGGCATCTCAACACTAAGAAGGAAAAGTGATTACCTGTAATACAGGTCTCCGAAACATGGCTTCTATTTGCTTTTCCTACAACCTAGTCTTTGGTCTTCCTCTGAAAAAAAAGAGAGAGAGAGAGAGAGAGAGAGAAATAAACGCATCTTACAACAAGAGCACAAATTCACTAATCCTAAATGCCTAACTGCGTTCCTAATTTTCATGCCGTGGGTCTTGCGACCATAAACATCAACATCCCTGCACATTTTAGGACTCCCCCAACCCCCCAAAACGCTTTACTGTCTTTTTTTTTATTCCCCTTGGCTTCCTCTTCCTCCAAACCATACAGAAAATACTTTCTTATTTATTCCCATTTGCATTCCACCGACTTTTCAAATTTCTTTAAATTGCAAGCCCCTTAGGGCAGGGATTTTTGTCTGACTTATTCACTGCCACAACCAACATTCCTAAGTTAGTTCCTAAAACATGGTAAGGGCTCAGTATTAGAATGTCACCAAGGGACTTAAATCCGAAACTTGTTGCTCCAAAAATTACTGCCTCCAAACCCGTTAGCAAAGACCAAGGAGAGCCCTGGACTCCCTGGCCTCACCGCCGGGGATGGGAGGGCGCCCTTTCTCAATGGGGGCGCTCCCAACCAACAACGTAAAGGGACAGGGAGGTGACAGAAAACCCTGAAGTCCTCCGCATGGGTGCGAAGAGAAAAGCCAAGACACCGACACAGCACCACCACCCGAACCACAAAGAGCTGCACGCACACCTAGCAAAGAACTCGTGGCTCCCTCCACCCTCACCGGACGCTCTAGCCCGAACTAACCTCGAGCTAGGTGACCACTTCCGGATATAGAGGCGACGCAAACAACGCGATAGGGTTAAGAAAACGGAAAGTCTGTGGTGTGCGTCTGTAGAAATGCTCCGGCTAGCGCCGCGGAAAGCAAGCCTCCTTAATGCGGTAGTTCCGGGAGATTTTTTTTTTTTCCGGCGGGAGCAGAGAAGCAACGCCGCTGGGTGGTGAGTGGAGCTGACTTGAGGTTTCTAACGAAACGAAATTATTTGACAACCTTCCCAGCTTGGACCAGGAGGGGGCGAGTTAAATGAAACAAAGGATGGCTGGTTCCTGGGAAAGACTGGAAAGGTCCAAGCCTGCTAAAGCAGTAAGGAAACCAGAAAAGTAGAGCAGGAGTTGAGAGCGAAAAATTAAGGGGGTAACAAAAAATTGGCAATCAAAATAATGTTTCAGGAAGACAAAATTAATGCAAAAAATCAGTGGTGAACAAAAAAGCCAAATTTTTAATTAAGCACAAGATCTGAGCCACGTTGGATCTGAGGCACGAGAAAAAATGGGTGCACCGATACACGTTTTTACATATTAAAAAAAAAAAAAATCCCAGAGCATTAAAGTACTTGAAGAAATATGGAAAATTTGAAGGGTAGATATATTAAAACTCACAACACTATTTTAACTTTAAATATTTTATTTATACCAAAAACAGAAGTTACAGTAGTTTTACTGACCTTAATAGAAGTAAATTGATCAATAGTATTTACAAAATCTACTTCTTTGCTTATCTGACTTCCAATTGCGGGAATTGCCATGTCTGATGATTTTTCTTGACCAAGTTGCAAACTTAGTTTTAGTTAACTTCAGCTTACTGATCTTGTGGGGTTTTTTTTTAATTCTGATATTTTGTTCATTGTGGATTTTTTTCATTAATTTTAATATTTTTTAAATATTGCATTAAAGTGTCCTTGATCTTGATTGCTGTGTTTCTTAGCACCCTTAAATTTTGCCTCCTTCACTCTAATCTTGGCCCTGCTTAGGAAGAAGTTATGGGGGCCCCACAGATTGCAGGATACAGGCCTCTCCTCTGCTGGTCCTGGTACTGTCCAACTTCTAGAAAATGAAGGTATCCTCCAGATCATTCTTTTTTTTTTTTCTTAATGTTTATTTTTGATAGAGACAGAGACAGAATGCAACTGGGTTAGGGACAGAGAGAGAGGGAGACACAGAAGCAGAAGCAGGCTCCAGGCTCTGAGCTGTCAGCACAGAGCCGGATGCGGGGCTCGAACTCACAAACCGTGAGTTCATGACCTGAGCCGGTCGGACGCTCAACCGACTAAGCCACCCAGGCGCCCCCCTCCAGTTCATTCTAACAAGCAAATCACCTTCTTGGGATCCTACTTGAATCCTCCATTGGCCCATTTTTGGCCTTAAAGGAGAAAATATGCCCTTAAAGGAGAAAATAATAGTTGGCATATTCTAGATGTTTATCTCCCATGTTACCTTTTTTACCATTTTATTTCAATGTTTAGCTCCTGAAACAGCATGTTATACTGCCTTCAGGACTTGCACAGACATTGATCATCCTACACCCCACCACCTATGTTACTACTGCCAGTGCCTTCCAATGATTTCCTATTTAAAAATCTCAACTTCTACTTGAACGGTTGAGTCAAATGAAAAACTAAATTCATCCTTTCCTCTAAAGCCAATTTTTCCCTTCTAATGGTACCAGCATTCTCCCAGACTTGAACTTTGGAATCATCTTTAAAAAACGTCTCCCTGATCACCTACATGCATTTGTCTATATCCACTCACTTAGCCCTATAAGTTATTTCATTATTCCACTGACATCTCCCTCTTTCTATTTGCACATACTTTTGAGTGAGGAGTATGAAAAAGGTTGTTTCAAATTAAAAAGCAGAAAGGGTGCCTGGGTGGCTCAGTCAGTTAAGCATCCAATTCTTGATTTGGGCTCCCATCATGGTCTCATATTTCATGAGTTCGAGCCGTACATTGAGCTCTGTGCTGGCAGTGTGGAACCTGCTTGGGATTCTCTCTCCCTTTCTCTCTCTGCCCCTCCCCTGTGGGCACTTGCATGTTCTCTTTCTCTCAAAATAAATAATTTTAAGAAAGGGTCACACCAGTTAAAAACAGACAGCCTTGGGCAAACTCATAACTTTATAAATAACATCTTAATCTACATAAATAGCATGTTAAGCTAATCTCAGTTCTCACACAGGATTTACCAATACACATGCTCCTTAGACTGTTGGAACAGTTGCAAGTGCTGCTACTTTCCTTTTTCTTGATAAGCAAAAACATTAAAATGTATAAAATATACAATGTCATGGACAAATGGAGATAAAGCATTTTCCTGTTTTCTACTCGATCTTCCTTCCCCACAACAAATCCTCCAGCATTGCTTTGCTCTCACTGTCCTCAGGGTCTGAAATGCCCTTCTCCATACTTTCAAAATTTTCTACTCAAATAAAGTCCTTACTTTATTCTCGCATTTCACTTTCTTTACACACAGCTTATCTTGTGTTATAATTTAGATGACCATGAAGGTGCCTCCTCTTCCCCAGTGACTGTGAGTTATTAGAGGACAGGGACCTTGTGAATATCTTGTCAAAAATCATGCTTTAAATCAAGGAGAGGCTTTAAAAGGGTTCTGGTCACAGGCCAGAACAAAGAAATAGGAAGAAAAAATAGAAAGAATGCAGAAGGATGTTCAAATAAGCCTGAAATTAGAAAACTAAAAACAAACAACAAAAAAATCAGGGACCTGGAAGAATGGCTGAATGCATTTTCATAATAGAGATACCCCTTCAAGAATCTCCAGTTTGCATAATTGGAGACTTTGTCGTTCATCCATGGACCCAGAAAGGGCCTTCTCAGTGTTGAAAAGTATTGACAGATAACATTGCAGCTTTAATCAGCTCCCATTACCCCCGGCAGTAGTGGAATAATCAAGGGCTCTCATCCTTTGCAGAGCTAGCTGAGAAAGAGAAGTATCTCATAGATGCCCAAGGCCACAAAGTTATCTTTGGCCATGCCTTTTTGTCCCCTCTAAATTAGAAAAAGTCTCAGCTATGAGCAGCTATGAGTGGTAGAGATTAAGGCTGGTAATGCTTTATCACAGATAGGAAGCTTTGGACAATATTATTGCTGTAGAAAAACATTTTTTGGAATTTTTAATCAGGTTTTCACTTTGCTTCTAAATCAGTTTTTCTCTAGCCTCATGATAATGGTTGGAAAATTACAGCACTTCCTATCTAAATGGATTACTAGCATCTATTTTAAAGTGGCTCAAAAGCAATTTTAGCAATACTTCAGTTATTAGTTATTATGGCTATGTTTTGTTGTTAAATCATTTTTAAAAAATCAACCTGACAATTTTTATGTAAATCAGGATCGAAATTATGGTTCATATAGAGATAAAAAAGTTAACCATTCAGGCTGAAATGCTAACCTTTATCTTTCAATGTTCATCTTTATAGAGCTATAGATGAATGGCTTCTATAAACTGATACGTATGTTAGAGCTATAGATGAATGGCTTCTATAAACTGATACGTATGTTAGAGCTTAGTGAAGTATAATAGTATTCCTTTAACTATAAGTCTCAAGATTATCTGTTGGCAGCTTAATGTCAGTGTGTGTTTAAGAATATCTATAGTTCTCAACAATAGCCAAATTATGGAAAGAGCCTAAATGTCCATCAACTGATGAATGGATAAAGAAATTGTGGTTTATGTGCACAATGGAGTACTACGTGGCAATGAGAAAGAATGAAATATGGCCCTTTGTAGCAACGTGGATGGAACTGGAGAGTGTGATGCTAAGTGAAATAAGCCATACAGAGAAAGACAGATACCATATGGTTTCACTCTTATGTGGATCCTGAGAAACTTAACAGAAACCCATGGGGGAAGGGGAAAAAAAAAAAAAAGAGGTTAGAGTGGGAGAGAGCCAAAGCATAAGAGACTCTTAAAAACCGAGAATAAATTGAGGGTTGATGGGGGGTGGGAGGGAGGGGAGGATGGGTGATGGGTATTGAGGAGGGCACCTTTTGGGATGAGCACTGGGTGTTGTATGGAAACCAATTCGACAATAAACTTCATATATTGAAAATAAATAAATAAATATTAAATAAATAAATAAATAAATAAATAAATAAATAAATAAAAATAAAAAATAAAATAAAAGACTATCTATAGTAAAGCACCATATTTATATCCTAAAATATTTAACTTTAATATTGGCAGTGCAATGATGTTAATACTTGATCATTAGTTCCCCAGGTTATCTTGTGATCTCTGTGCGGAAACAGAACTTCAGGACTGAGAATGCAGCTTCTTACTGAGGCAAGGGGTAAACTTAAACCTCCAACTGAACTGGAAGGGATTAAATTGCTAGCCCAGTGAAGACCCAGTCCCACTCACACTCAGCAGTGTCTATGCAACTACCTGCTGATTTAGTAGCTTTGTGGTGCTGTGGAAACCGCCCCCCCTCGTCCTCCTTCCCCCAACCAGGCCATTCAGGTGCTAACAGGGGCTCTGAGGAACAGGGTAGAGGAGGGGTTATAGACCTTGATAGTTCTACTTATCAGTGCTGAGAAGAACTCTGGTCTATGCATTGCATATTCATAATAATATACCTTTTTCTAACTCACAAATTGTAGTTGACCCCACACTATACTGCAAGGGATATGGCCAGGGTCAGAGAAGCAAGAGATACATTAACTCCATTTTAAAACCTTGAATAAAGATTAGATTTCTTTAAATGGCAATGGGCAATACACAGCAATTTACCCCACTTAACTGCATGGAAATAATTGCAACTCCAAGACAAAAGAAATAATGGTATGATGGTTTATTTGGTTTTTAAAAATTTCTTAATTTGCTTTTTATTTTTATTTTTTTAAATTTTTTTTTCAACGTTTTTATTTATTTTTGGGACAGAGAGAGACAGAGCATGAACGGGGGAGGGGCAGAGAGAGAGGGAGACACAAAATCGGAAACAGGCTCCAGGCTCTGAGCCATCAGCCCAGAGCCCGACGCAGGGCTCGAACTCACAGACGGTGAGATCGGGACCTGGCTGAAGTCGGACGCTCAACCGACTGCGCCACCCAGGTGCCCCTTAATTTGCTTTTTAAAATGCAAGGGAAAGAAGGATGTAAGGCAGCAAAAAAAAAAAAAAAAAGCCTACAAACCATTAACAAGCTACCTTTATTAGTAGGACACACTAGAAGTTATCAGTGCCTTTATGACCAACATTATTTTATGTATCAGAGCTTGACCATTATTAGCTTTGGGGTCCACAAATCTGGGCCTTGCAGCCAAGACCTGTTACTACCAACCTACTGATTCACCTATCTACTCATGAAATGATTTCCAACAGAAATTTCACTCTTTGTTAATTACATGTCACAAAGAAGAGTGCTTCACCCATATTTGGCTTTGGACAAGATAAAAACCTTTATTTACAAATGTTCCATTCCTTTAAAAATATATACAGAGAAAAGAATTTCGATTAAAATATGATAAAATCGTAGGAAACAAAGCCAAATTCTGATAAAAACCAAGAAGAAATTGGTGACCCCCAGAAAATCAAAACCAGTCATAACTGGATCAGGGCAAACAGTATGAAGGAGAACAGCCACACTACATTTTCCTCAAACCCTTTACCCAGCGGTTTGTACCATAAGTTAATAGCCAGTTCAGAAATTACAAGTTCTCTAGTCTTATTTCTACCCACCTCACAGAATGGTGAAGTCACTTTTTTAATAAATATAATACCAGAATAAGGGATGGTCTTCACTAAAAGAATAGAGCAGGAAAATCACTTGCTCAAAGTGGCTGAGAATTCTTTTAGGAATGCCAGAATTTACCCTGAGAAGCGTTGTTGAAATACATGCACATTTTATTATAAGCTGTTAACCTCAACTCAAAACAAAATTATACCCCTTTCTACGTGCAGGGAGCGTCCTGTTCCTTGGGAGGCAGTCAGCTACCACAGCGCCACAGTCCACAGGCTGTGCCGAGGGGCTTGCTCCCTCTTGTTTAGTTCAGAGACACATGCTTTCCCATTAGGCATGAATGTGAAACGTGACCGTGGTGACGTGGCCTTGGGAATATAACCGAGAAGAGAAATGGCTGCCCATGATTGTACCTGGCAGCACCACTAATATGAGGCTTACTAGCTTTAGGATCTTGGCAGTGAATGCTAAATTATGAGTAGCTTTTGAAATCTTTGGGCATTCAAGTTGGTTAATCTCCCCATTTGTAAGAGGAAGATGGACGCAGTCAATATCTATTTATGGAAGCTATAAGTCAGAAGGAGGGTTGGTGTGAAGGGAGTTCTTATGGGGAAGACTTCCCACAGGTGAAGCTGGAAGACTTTGCACTTTTTCCTCCCACCAGGCGTTTGGTACTTCTTGGTCCTGTGGGGGTCCCAGAGACCCCAGGGTCACCATGTTCTTCCTGGGGGGAACAGGCCTGCTGAGCTTCTCTCAGTTCCCTGGCAATTAAAAGGGGAAAAAACATATTACTTGATCCTAAATTAAAAAGAATATTTATGATCAAAACCAACATATAGATTTTTCTTTTTATTTCAGTATTTATAGAAGCAAGCCTGAGCTATACACGGAAGAGAAACTTAGCTCCTGTGATTATCTTTAAAAATAGCTGGTACACACATGCCACGACACGTGGCAGATTAGGTTTCTTAAATCCTACTGATTGGGGTATAAAGGATGTTTAAAATTTTTAAAAATAAAAACCAGATAAAGACACCACTAAAAAGGACTATAAGCCAGTATCTCTAACATAGAGGCAAAAATTCCCAGTTAAATACTAGCAAAACAAATTCAACAATACATTAAAAAAATCATTCACCACAATCAAGTGAGATTTATTCCTGGGTTGTGAGGGTGGTTCAGTATTTGCAAATCAATCAATGAGATATATCACATCAGTAAGAGAAAGGATAAGTACCATATGATCCTTTCAGTAAATGCAGAAAAAGCACTTGACAAAGTACAACATCGATTCATGATAAAAACCCTCAACAAAGTTTAAAGGCAACATATCTCAACATAATAAAGGCCATCAGTGAAAAACCACCGCTAACATCATCTTAATGGGAAAAAACCGAGAGCTCTCCCCCTAAGATCAGGAAAAAAACAAGGATGTCCACTCTCACCATTTTTATTTAACATAGTACAAGAAGTCCTAGCCACAGCAATCAGACAACAAAAAGAAATAAAAGGAATCCAAATCAGTAAGAAGTAAAACTTGTACTATTTGCATATGACATGATACCATGATACTCTATATAGAAAACCTGAAGGATGCCACCAAAAAAACAAAAACAAAAACAAAAACAAAAAACACGCCAGAACTGATAAACAAAGTCAGTAAAGTCACAGGATACAAAATCAATATGCAGAAATTTGTTGCATTTCTATACACCAACAATGAAGCAACAGAAAGAGAAATCAAGGAATTGATCCCATTTAAATTGCATCAAAAACCATAAGATACCTAGGAATAAACCTAACCAAAGAGGTGAAAGATCTTTACTCTGAAAACTATAAAACACTGATGAAAGAAATTGAAGACAACACAAAGAAATGGAAACACATTCCATGCCCATGGATTGGAAGAACAAATACTGTTAAATATTTCACATTTTTCATATTTTTTCATTTTTCACAGAACTATAACAGAGAATCCCAAGATTTGTATGGAACCACAGAAGACCCCAAATAGCCAAAGCAAAAGAAAAGAAAATCTGGAGGCATCACAATTCCAGATTTCAAGTTATATCACAAAACTATAGTAATTAAAACAGTATGATACCAGCATAAAAATAGACACACAAGTCAATGGAACAGAATGGAAAATGCAGAAATAAGCCCAAAATTATATGGTCAGTTAATCTTCAACAAAGCAGGAGAGAATATCCAATGGGAAAAAGACAGTCTCTTCAACAAATGGTAATGGGAAAACTGGACAGAACATTCAAAAGAATGAGACTGGACCACCTATTACACCATACGCAAAAATAAATTTGAAATGGATTAAGGACCTAAATTTGAGACCTGAAACCATAACAATCCTAGAAGAGAACACAGGCAGTAACTTCTTTGACATCAACCATAGCAACTTCTTACTAGATAGGTCTCCTGGGGCAATGGAAACAAAAGCAAAAATAAACTATTGGGACTTCATCAAAATAAAAAGCATCTGCACGATCAACAAAACTGAAAGGCAACCTACTGAATAGGAGAAGGTATTTGCAAATTACATATCTGATAAAGGATTTATATATTTCAAAAATATATAAAGAATAGGAGTCAACACCCCAAAAACAAATATTCCATTTAAAAATGGGCAGAAGATGTGAACAGACATTTCTCCAAAGAAGACATCCAGATGGCCAACAGACTAATGAAAACATGCTCATCATCACTTATCAGGGAAATGCAAATCAAACCTATAATGAGACATCACCCCACACCAGTCAGAATGGCTAAAATCAAAAATACAGGAAATAAATGTTGGTGAGGGTGTGGAGAAAAAGGAACTTTCTTGCACTGTTGGTGGGAATGCAAATTGGTGCAGCCACTCTACAATACAGTATGGAGGTTCCTCAAAAAGTTAAAAATAGAACTACCTTATGACTCAGCAATTGCATTACTAGGTATTTACCCAAAGAATACAAGAACACCAATTGAAAGGGGTACATGCCCCCTATATTTATAGCAGCACTATCTACAATAGCCAAATTATGGGAGCAGTCCAAGTATCCATTGATAAATAAATGAATAAAGAAGATGTGGTATATATATATTGGAATATTATTCAACCATAAAAAGGAATAAAATCTTGCCATTTGCGACAATATGGATGGAGCTAGATGGTATAATGCTAAGTGAAATAAGTCAGAGAAAGATAAATAGCATATGATTTCACTCATGTGAAATTTAAGAAACGTAACAAAGCAGCAAAGGGAAAAAATAAGAGAGAAACAAACCGAGAAACAGACTCTTAATTATAGAGAACAAACTGATGGTTATCAGGTGGTAGGGGAATGGGTCAAAAAGATGATGGGGGTTAAATAGTACACTTGTCTCAATGAGCACAGGGTGATGTATGGAAGTGTTAAATTACTTATATTGTGCACCTGAAACTAATATCTGACACTGTTAACTAACTGGAATTAAAACATTTTAAAAGGAAAGAAAGAAAGAAAACATGAAAAAAATTTTTAAATAAGGAAACAACCCTACTGGCTATATATGAAAACTGCAGGGGTCTGTGAAGCACAACACATGGGTCGAATCTGGCCCACCACCTGTTCGTTGGAACTCAGCCATACCCATTTGTTTATATATTGTCTGTGGCTGCTTTCACATTACTACGACAGAGCTGAGTCACTGCAGCAAAGATAGTATGCCCCGCAAAGCATAAAATATTTACTCTCTAGCTCCTTCCAGAAAAGTTTCCAATCCTTGGTCTAGATAATTTCAAGAAGGCATCTGCCCCATCTCTGTGGTAGGCCCCCATTACTGTGATGTCTAACGACAGTCACCTGTGCCTCCATAGCTGGTTTTCACAGAAGGTGCACACTACACTTATATACATAATACAAACATATATGTGAATATGTATATGTATATGTATATATAAGAATATAAGTATTTTTATTTTGTTTATTAGCTAGGAAAATGGAATCCAAAACTAGAGCAAAAAAATATCAAGTTGCTTATTCGGAAGAATCCCTGACTAAAGGCTTGGTGTCTCCACAACATTGCCAAAAAATCACTTGGGGGACTTTTAAAGTTTATCATTTCAAGATGGATTGTATATCCAAAAGAAGTTGGATTTCTAAGTTTATTTCAAACAAGGACCATTTTTCATCTTTTATATTTCCAGCAGTGCATAGGGTATGCAATAATCACTTAAAAATGCCTTCAGAACTCTGCTCAAACATCAGTGCCTGACCTTTATACTAACCCCATCCTATCTAATTAATGAATTCCCATTTGTTTAATGAAAGAATAGATTAATGAATGCATGTGTGAATATAAGCTTACGTGAATATGTGATCAGACTGCTTCCTTTGGATTGGAGAAATACTTCTTAACATGTACCAAGACAATGTGTCTGCCTGCCCTTGAAATGTAATGGATTTGTTAAATGGGTCTCTTCCGACCTTAACTATAGGTATCTTCACTGGGTGATCATTCACCAGTTACTTTGAACCCCTATTGTCACGCAGAATCCCACTAAGAGTTCTTTGCTGGCTGTATTTCCTTGTATTCCTCACTTTGCTTCCTTTGCATTAATGGGAATTTTCTCTCTCAAGGAGTCTAATCACAGAGTCTCCCTCATGCTGCTCATATCTTTGTGAAGAGGGGCCTATGTATTTTAATGTTGGGTTCCACTTGAGTCCAGAGAAGACACAGCAGAGCAGTCATATCACTGTACGTAGTACACAAAGAGATTCTTTCTAAACTCCAGCATCCAAAATCTACCTTTCCAGAGGTGCCCATGCAAGTCTCGATCTCAAGGTTGTGAGCTCAAGTCCACATTGGGCCTAGAGCTTACTCAAAAAAACGTCTACCTTTCCAGTGTGGCTGTCTTGAACTTTTCCAAGTTAAGCTGATGCTGGAGCTCTTCTGCTTTCCCAAGGGAGGGCCGGAGAACTCGACTTCTGGCCAGAGCTGCTGCAGAAGGTCTCTCCCTTGGGTCAGGGTGGATCATGTTCTGTTGGTGTTAGACCAAAAGGAAGGAAATAGAAGCTTCTTCACTGCTGGGAGAATCTCCCTACCCAAGCCAGCTGCGCCCAACCTCTGCTGGGGAGTTTTGTGAAACTGCTTTTAACTTTGCGGGGGAAGAAATAAGTGAGAACTTAGCTCCACCGAAGATGGGAGCATCTTCTCTACACTCTGCATCAGTCATCCACACCTTTGGCCTGCCTTTAAGTATCCTATTTTGGAGCTGGTTGGGTGATTAACCAATCTAATGCCTTAATTTTAAATGGGAAGACACTGAGGTCCTGAGATAAAAAGTGGCTTGTTCAAGTTATTGATGGGACCAAGACTAAAACCGAGGTCACCCAACTCCTAGTTCAGTTTGTTTTCTACCACAACATGCTCCTTTTCACTTAAAACTAAGGCTACCCCACCATGGCCGTATTCCTACAGCATTCATCTTCAGGTAGAGGGTGTCTGTAACCTAAAATGGCTTGAATACAGTAGAAAATAGCTAATTGTTTACAGCAATTAGCAATGTTGTATAATGGAGAAAACACTGAACCTTCCATTTGGGAACCAATGTTCAGAGGCAGCTCCACCATTTACTAAGTAGCCTTGAGCAAGTCACTTAACTTTGCTGAAACTCACTTCCCCTTTTTTGATATTTGGGAGAACAACATTCACCTACTGGAGTATTGTGAGAATTACATGAATTAACATACATGTATTATTAGCACAGTGGGCCAGCACTGAAGTACTCAGTATGTATCAACTAAGTCTAAGAGCAATTCACACATAGAAATAGATGATTAGGCTTGCAATAAAGTCCACTGTGAGCAAGGTTTGCCTATTCGGAAGAAGACAAGTTTGTAACTAAATTTCAAGTTTTCAGGTGAACTATGAAACTCATATTTAATTGCCAAGAGTAGATGTCTCTAAAGCTGTTTTAGGAATTCTAACCAATCCTGTTCTTTAAGCCATGAAGTCTTATGTATACATTTTTTTTCTTAGTATAATTCTAAACTTCTCAATAGTGTATTTTTTTGTACCTCTGTTTCAACATAACAGCTTCCTTTCCTTGTCCCTCCACATACTCAGATACCATGGAGTTCAAGTAACACATAAATTCCTGAACTGACATTATGCCTTTTTCTAATAGTGCATGTGATTGGTGGTGGTGTCCATTATTCATCAATAAAGTAGCTTATGTTTTCTTCTATACACTCAAAATTCAAAATTTTTTGTAGTCTCACCACTTCAATGACAACAGTTAAAACCCTAAAATAAGAGCAAAAAGACCTAAGTTTGATTTTAGAGTGAATCAATTATCAAAGATGAGAATACAAGTCCAGGAACTGCTCTGAGCCTTGGTTTCCTGAATTTCCCACCTTAACAGGGTTGTTGGGAAGGGCAGAGAAAAAAAATGTAACAGGATTTTAAACTGGAATATAAAAGGCTTTATGATATCCTCTACGTTTTCTTGAGAAACTTTCGGTCTGTCCTATCTATGTCTTTCCTGGTCTTCAGGATCATGATTCCTTTTTTCCTCTGTCAGTGGCACTACCAGCATCTGCTTTCCTCTTTCCCCACCTCCTGGCCATTACATTTTTTAAAAATAGACATTTCTATCTTCTCTTGATCTCATAAGAGATACCACCTTGAGTAGAATGCAAAATTCTTCTGAGAGTTCCTGAGGAAGTTCTGGAAGGTTACCCTCACGGATATGATGCCACATGGCACCATTGCTGGGTAACGACTCTGCTCCGGCAGCCACTGCAATTGTTAATCCCAAGGCAAATATGTCTGCCTTGGGAAGGTGCCGATAATCCTTCAAAACAGAAGACGGGAAAGCCAGTTAGTTTGCCAAGTGAATTGAGTCTAGATCAGGACAACGGGTGAGAGAGATTACTGAGTACGTAGGAGCTTAAACAGACACAATGGGCAAGGTCACATCTGCTGTGGCTAGTGGTTTATTTCTAGAGAAGACAAAGGATACGGTGCAAATCCACCTGATTCACACTGCTGTGCCCTGAAGAGTTTAAGGCAGAATCTTAGCGTCATTTTGTTCTGTCAGGCTCAAAGAGACTCCAAGCATAGATTAACTGGTCGCAGATATGATCATCCTGGAAGGAGTTAAATCCTTCCTAGCCCTGACTCTGCAGACATCCTGGAAGGTAGACAATAACCAAAGCTCATTTCACCAGAGCTGGTGGTGCTATCAAAAGGATGATAGCCTGATAAAGATGGGTTGAACCAATAAAGGCTTCCTTTCTACTAGGGAATTCATGAGTTTAGGAAGTCTAAGAAAGACTAGAAACAGTAAAGGAACTTTATAAAGAACAGTAAAACCAGTGATTAATCCATGATTGAACCAGCTTTGCTTGTGCCTTTTTTTTTTAAGTTTCTTTCTTATCCTCAGTCTCAATTCTGAATAGGAAAAGAGATCATTTAAAGTTTAATTATAAATATATATTTTTCATTTCTTGTTCTGTGAACCTTCATTTGAGATTCAAAGGATTCAGTGAATTATAAAATGCCCTCTGCTTGCCTGATCTTTACCTCGTGTAAAATCTCATTAGCCAGGAAGCGACTATCTCCCTCCTCTACCTTTGGTTCGTTTATTGATGTCACATGACCCAAGTCACCTAAAAAAAAAGAAAAGAAAAGAAGAAGAAAAAGAAACAGAGCCCTTTACAAGCATGTCTTTAAAACTGGAATAAATGGGATTCATCAGTATAAATTTTATAGGATGATAATATACAGGTCAGGATTTAAGGCAGACTCACCAATTTTATATATCACATTGGCAGAGAGAAACCAATCAGCTTCATTTTCAATCTCTTCTGGGGCTACAGGAGAATCACTTTGCATCTTATGACAGATGAAGATGTTACCTAAATAAATACAGAATTAACGTAAGTAACGACTCCTAAGCTTTTTTACCCCCAAAGAGTCTTTTCTGTATTTGACATTTTGGCCACCCTCCTTTCCTCCTCTTCTGAGTTCGTGTAACAAGACTACCAAGGTTTCTTATCTTCCATGGAATCTCTGAACAACTCAGTGGTTAAGAATACCTATTTTAAGTGAAACTGACCTCAGACACACCCCATCCTCTGAAGAGGCTGGTGGCTTCAAAACAAAGAAAGAAGCCTGAAGATGGTAACATTTCTCTGAGTTTCACATTATTGAGTGTCAAAACCATTGATTTCTGTTCACTTTAGTCGGTGCTGAATTAGAAAGAGTATATACAACAGTGGTCGAACACATTCAGGATGTAGCCAATATTTTCATACTTTGGCTTTACTAGCTGGGAAAAAGTCTTTTCTCTGTCCCCTGGCCCTGGACGGGGGGAATGGATAAAGCTGACTAAGATTTTCAGGGAAACACATGAAAGAAAGAAATTTTGCCAGCAAACAGCATCTTCAACACTTAGTAGGTGCACAGACAACAATTCTGACACAGTGGGGAAAGAACTAAATCTGGCCAAAGGAGCAGAGGGGAGCCATACTGACTAGGTTTGATGTCCAGATGCACCATGCCAGAGTTGTGGATGTACTTAAGCCCAAGGGAAATCTGCAGAAGGATGTCCTTGAGTTTCGGCTCTTGGAAATGATCGCCAGACTTTGTGTTTTCAGATATAGCAGCCTGCAAACTCCCACCTAGGAAAGAACAACAGAGAGCAGCCCCACAGAATGGAGAAAAGGTGTGAATCTTAATAGATGGAAGCATAGTAAACATTCAGTAAATTCCTCATGAATGAGTTCAGTCCAACAAATCTAGATTATTGTCTAGATACCAGTAATATCTGCCCCCCTGTCTGTCTATACCACAGACATATTGGAAAGAATTACAGGACTTTGAAAGAAAAAAATAAAGGGCCGTAGCCCAGATATCCAATATGTGGTGACATTGCCTTGAGTATGCCCTGCCCCAACTAACATTTAAAAGTGTTACCTGATTATTAAGCAGAAGGCCAATCAAGCCTGGACAGATGGCTGCTATTAGCATTGATGATTAGTTCAGAGTCCAGCTAGTAATTATAGGCCACTAGTAACTTTAATGTAATGAGTTTGAAGTTTAACTTCAATATACACCTAAATCCTTTTTGAGCCACAGTATTTGCACATCCACTATAGACTCTTAGTTTATCATTGTTATCAGTAAAAAATAAGGCCTGGACTCATGTGACCCCCCCTCCCCTGCCACTGCCGATCTTGGGTGCCCCATCCTAAGGATTTAGAATGTTTCTGAACCCTTTATGTTTTTAATCTGCATTCATTGGCAGCCTCTTCAGTCAAATTGTAGAGTCCTGGGTCTCCCTGGCAGTTAGAACTCCAGCCCTCAAGTATGTGTCAGAACAACAGGATCTAAGATACTAATGGTTTTTAGGAAATCCATATTTTAAAGTATCCTATGTAATATTCAGTTTAAAGATTGATCTTTCATGTTAAAATAATTCAGGTAAGAAAGAAGAAGAGTTTCAGCCCTTTCCAGAAACACAAAGAGGGCTAAAGTAAAGGGTGTGTCTTTTTCCTGGGAATCTTCTTAAAAAAAGATTGTATGTTCTATAGATGACCTTAGCTAGAAAGGAAGAGTATGTTGAAGCTTATAAAGACCAAAGCCACCTCAAGTCTGTTTGCAGATGAAGTTGTGAGGTGTGCCAAAGAGAAGGAAGCCTGTATCCAAGGCCCCCATGTCTACTGGAATTCATTTCCCGCTAGACTGGGTGTTCATCCGAGACCCCCATCTTATCCATCCTCACTTTCTGAAGGTCTCGCATGCACTCTGCACATATTCTGGACTGAAGGTCTATCCTGGCAACAGAGGCAAAGGAAAGACAAAGACAAGGAGCCCATAAAAGGTATGCGAAGAAAGAAGCACCCTAGCGGCACTTAGCAACCTTTTAATGTGGTCTTCTAGATTATAAGCAGAGATATTGCCGATTCCTGAAGAGCTACGGGTGTTTAGTAAGGGTAACTAGACCAGTGCCAGCAGCACTTTTAATTACTTAGAAGCCCTGCAGGTAATATTCAGGTTAGCCAAGTAATAATTAACAACGGTAAAAGTTACTGGAGAGCATTTATGCAAAGGTATTAGGATATCTTTATTTTGCTACAGCTAAAGCCGATGGTCTCCCTCTTATTGAGGAGCATAATTAACTGTTCTTTGCCAAACAGTATTAAGGAAGTCTGTGTGTATAGACAGAGCAATACTGAGTGAACGATAAACCTCATCCCTCCTAATCTCAGCTATACCGGAGCCTTAACTCCATAACCCAAGATGCCATCTGGAGATAATACTGTAACTGACAGGATTGTGCCCTAGGAGGAAACAGCCAGCTCCTGGACAGCTCTTCTCAAACCATCTTGGTGAGATGAGTTGCCAAATTCTTTTCTTTAGATAAAGATATTTCCCCCACTTGGCTGAGGGAAAAAGGAAACTTAAGAACAACAGATCTATGTTTTTCTGTCTGCTCATGAAACCTGACAGACACTAAAACAAATAGCAAATGCCTTCCAACACTAAAATGTAAACAGCAGACCAACAGGATATTCTGTTCGTACATTTGTATTCTCAAAATCTTGATTTTATGTTGCTCTCTACAACACAAGCATATTTTCCTGCTGGTAAAGTTATTCCTTGTTTGGTGGGAAAATATAACCAATATATGGTGTTCCACAGATGGTGCAGACTTCTGGGTACCACATCACTAGAACAAGGGGAGCACGCTCTGTAAAACTTCAGTGACAGAAGACGTCACAAGAAAATACTGCCTCTAGCGAGAGGTTAATCGTTCCATCCTGAATAGTTTGGAATCCTGGTGGTTGCGCAATCGATCTACTGCTGGAAAGCCTTCAGATTTCAGAGGCAGACCCACAGATGACGGGTAGGGGATCTTGGCAAGGGTGAGGGTGGAAGAAGGAACATTTTATTGGTTTAGAGTTTAGGAGGGACAGTAGGGGAAATCAGTTAACTGCTGGTCTCTACTAGTTATGATGTACATTATCTAAAACATCCAATTTATAATCTGAGTAAACCATAACTCTACATGCTCTAGCCTGACTGCTTTGACAGGCTGGGGGTACAGAGCTAAGGGTGGCAGGCATGAGGAGGAAGAGGTGAGAAAGAGGGAGAGACAGAGGATAGAAGGAGAAAGGAGTAGAAGGAATCAGGCACTAGCTACTCTGCTACCTTACAAATACTTTGGACTTAACTCTCCTTTATTTAGAGCCACAGGGCAGAGTCTCAACATGGATTATCCATAACTACAAACAAGACAAGTATAAGGGTGTGCTTTATTTTCCGTGATCAGTTCACATTTGAAAGCAATGTATGTGAATTACATTTTGATAAATCAAAACTACATTTTAATTGGCAAGGACACAGTGAAGTTAGTGGACCACCATGGCAAACAGACAATGATTCCTCTTCATCTATCACATCTTCTTGAAAATCTGCTGCCTGGAAACATCCAAAAGCCCTCTGTATTCCTCCCACACTTGACTTTGCTGATCTTATTTCCTGTTATAGGGTCACCTTAGTCCCATCAGTCTCCTTACCATCTGCTAGGTCAGACCCATCCCCAATGTCATGCCCTTTGCCTGCTTGCTGTTCCTCTAATAGATGCCTTCTTTGCTCTTCCTTAAACTCTGGTAATCCTTCTGCAAAGTCTCTTTCAAGTCTTACCTCCTTTTTGAGATTTTCTTGGGCTACTCTAGTAACAACTGTTTCTGAGTTCTCAATCTGTATCAGGTTTTGACGGTGTGCTAGCATTTGATGTAGGTTGTTCCGATTTTTCAAAATAAGAAGTATTACTATCTCCTAAGTAGATATTACTATCTCTTTACTCAGTGGGATTGACATCCCAGAGATCACATAACTGGTATGCAGTATAGCTGGGTTTTAGACCCACTCCTGCCTGACTTTAAAGCCCAGGCCCATCCCACCACACTGTGCTGCCTCTTGCTCAAATTCGTCTTCTCTGAATGCTTTTTATCCATAGCTGTACCACCTGGTTTTGCACCAAATGGTCTCATGTGGATTCACTGTAAGCGAGCAAGTGGAATAAAGCTCCTCAAAAGACTTTTCTCACTCTCTGGTACAGCTCACCCTAGAACTTAACAGAATGACATGCCTGTAGAAGGTATTCAAATGTTGCAAAGAACTAGAAGAGGACTTGTAACAAGAACCATCACTCCACCTTATTCTTTTTCGAACATTTGAAATCTTTACAATGCCCTAAATCAGGTTAAATTTGTTTTGTTTGACTTTCTTGGTTAATTTTTATGACTTGCCATTATCTTTGTTAGTAGTTGAAAGTCATGAAAATAAAACCAATCTTGGGGAATGGGAAGGGCAAGAATAGGGAATCTCAGATTACAGTAAAGAGGAATTAGGAAGAAAAGTCTCAACATCTCAATCACGAGGAAAGGGTCCATTTTTTATCCTGAAGAGACTATTAGAAAAAGGGATTTTTCCCTTTTTAGAGAAAAAAAAAAGTTCACAGTTAAGACTACAAGGAAATCAGGCTCTAAGGAAACAGCAAGAGAAATGCCATTAATTTGCATCATATGTGTGCCATTTTTCTGTGTTTCTAGTGTTTCATAATATTGTTTACTTAACCTACTTGTAGATATAATGATAAAGCTTTGTCAACTGTCCTCAAACGTCAGGCTGTGCTTACATACTCAGGGCTATCTGGTGGCTACTAAAATTACTCAAAGACTGTGCTATTAGAGAAACTTCAGCGTAGGTGTACATGTTGTGGGGGAGGGGAGCAGGTTTGAGAGGGGTGCCATTATCCAATATTGCCATGGCCAGAATATAGATCACCACTCGTAAAAGGATGGCAAGCTTCTATTTAATTTGGGAGCATTTTCCTATTTTACCACTGAACATTTTGATTAAAAATATCTGAGAATAATAATATGTAAAGATACCGCTAGGTCACCCCCTTAATCACAGAGTAGAAATACGTTAGGCCAAAGGACTACATTTTGCGATGTAAGTAGCCCAGAAAAAAAGCTTGACCAGTTATTTGTGTATGTATGGTCCTGAAAGACCTGCGAGAATAATCTGAAGTCACTGCATTTCATTCCCAGCGCTCACCCCATGCCCTTCCTCTGGTGAGAACACTAAGCCTCAAAGATAACAACAATCCTCAAATTCAGGAATCCGCTTGAAAATTAATCAAAAGTTGGCTGTGTAAGCTTACCACCCGCTCCCCAAAAATGGTACAGAGTATGACTTGGCTTCTCTAAGAATACCTAGCAAATGGTAAGAGGAGGATGATTTATCATTCAAACCACTGGGGTAAAGGTTTCTAAGTATTGAGTAAACTGTGAGGGGATTAGTAGCTTCTGGGTGTCAGCCACACATCAGCTCTGAAAAAAATATGAAATAGTATAAACCTGAAATTCCTTTTCAATGCAACTTCGTGTCTCCTGCTCTCTGCTTCCAAGCCAAACTATAGTACAGACCTTTTAGGTAGGACTCTGCTACACGTGGCATAAACTACAAGGGGGAGGCAAAGATTTTTTTCCTGGGGACTAAAAGTTCATCTCCCTCTCCACCATGATAGTCCACATACTTACCGTTGCAGTATTCATTCTGAATGATCATGTGGTCATCTTCTGCCCATGCGGAGTAGTAACGTACCACATGGGGGTGATGCCCAAGCACTGCATGAGCGTAAACTTCATGCAAAGCCAAACTCCTAACAGACAGACAAGCATCAAGAAAAATGAATCAATATACACACAAATGTTTCTCAAAAACAAGATATGAGGCGTTATTTTTTTTCAATGTTTATTTCTTTTTGAGAAAGAGAGAGAGAGAGCAAGCAGGGAAGGGGCAGAGAGAGAAGGAGACACAGAATTGGAAGCAGGCTCCATCCAGGCTCTGCACTGTCAAAACAGAGCCCAACGTGGGGCTTGAACCCACAGACTGTGAGATCATGACCGGAGCCAAAGTCAGACACTTAACCGATGAGCCACCCAAGTGCTCCATGATATGAGGCATTATTAACAGTGGCAGAACGTTGAGTGCTCATTGCTTGCTTACTATTTCACCTCATTTAATTGTCATGACTACTCAGTAAGATATAGTGGCAAGGATGAAGGCTTTAGAAAGCTCAGTGACTAGCCCAAAGTCAAGCTGGTGATAGTAGACCTAAGACCAGAACCTTGGTCATCCTGGTGCCAAAATCCATGGTGTTTGTTTGTTTGTTTGTTTGTTTGTTTGTTTTCATTGAACATGGCATATGTAAAGAGGAGTCTTGGGTTGCTATTATATCAATGGCAGACATGCTTTGAGTCTTAATTTCACTGTATCACAATTTAAAAAAATATATTGATGGGCTTAACAAGAGGCCCACCATAGACTTGATGAAGGATATTGTGATGGGTCCTCTGTCTTCTCTGTGAAGGCTAGAAAGTCATAATATTGCACTCAGCCAATATGATATAGTCATAGGGACAGTCTTGGGGACTGCCAATATTCATGATTCATTATGGAATAGGAAATCCAACACAAAAAAGTAGCATGTGGTACTAGATGAATTTCAGTATAAAAATGAAGAATTCTAAGGCCCATAATTTCAGATTCAGCAAATTAAGCATTACATCCCTACAGTTCACAAAATACATTGGCTGAATCTGGAAATATTTGTTTTCCTTGTAAAAGGAAGAACTTTTGAACAATTAGTTCTGAGAATGAAATTTAAATTTTTCTTAATTTCTCACTTGTAGTCTTCAAAACATTGATTTCAATAGTCATAATGAATTTAGTAATGAATTCATTGTTAATACAAAGTGGAGATAACCAATGAGTTAACATTAACTTCCTACTTGGCAATATTTCTAATGAATGAAACAGGAAGAAAATCCATAAATCTATTCATTTAAGAAAAAGCAGTAAGACCAGTAGTAAAAGCCTCAAGAACCATGAAAAAATGCAATGTGATTGTTCCCAAATGATCATGGTACATTTTAGGAAATAATTTATCTCTGACTTGGAAAATTCAGAAAAGTTATAAATGTGAGACCACATACAATGGAGGGGGTAGCAATGGGTATGTTTTTAATGACATCAGTGCCATTATTTAAAATGTTTTGGGGTAAAATAAATAAAAAAAAAACATTAAAAAAAATTAACCCTCCCCCGTTCATGCTCTGTCTCTCTCTGTCTCAAAAATAAAAAAATAAAAAATAAAAAAAAAAACATTAAAAAAAAATGTTTTGGGGTGCCTGGATGGATCAGTCAGTTAAGTGTTCAATTCTTGGTTTCAGCTCAGGTCATGATCTCATGAGGCTCTGTGCTGGCAGCCTGGAGCCTGCTTGGGATTCTCTCTCTACCCCCTCTCATCCCCTCCCCAATTCATGCTGTCTCTGTCTATAAATAAACAAACAAACAAAATGAAATGTTTTAACAAGAAACAACTTTCCAAATCCAAGTTTATAATTCTAGTACATTTCAAAGGTACTTACTCATTTGATGATCCTGCAAAAGGTTTCATGGAACGTTTTATTGCATAAACACATCCATCCAGTCTCTTAATACACTTGTAGACTGTACCAAATTCACCAACTCCAATTTTTTCTACCTCCAAGAATTCTTTCTCGTAGCGGGAAGCCATGTTGGTTTCTCGTAGAACACATCTCTGAAATATTTTATTAAAAAATTAAAATAATTCTAACATATTATGAGCAATAAATTTAAGGCATATTCCTAAATTTCTCTAAGTTTTCAAAAAGACTTTCAAAGCAAATCTATTGGATTTCATCTCTGTGTATTTTTTTTTAATTTATTTATTTTTGAGAGGCAGAGCTCAAGCATGGGAGGGACAGAGAGAGGAGGAGACATAGAATCTGAAGCAGGCTCCAGGCTCTGAGCAAGCGGTCAGCACAGAGCCTACATCACAGGGTTCAAACTCACAAACTGTGAGATCATGACCTGAGCTGAAGTCGGATGCTCAACCGACTGAGCCACCCAAGTACCCCTCTGTGTCAGTATTCATAGTAGCAAGAACCTCCCAATTGTCGACTACCTTCTTTGTACTCTTTATAACCATCTATACAACTCTGTACTTGCATTGTTTAATGTTTTTTAAATTTCTTTGGGGGGTTTTTAATTTTTATTTTATTTTTTAATTTACATCCAAGTTAGTCAGCATATAGTACAATAATGATTTCAGGAGTAGATTCCAGTGATTCATCCCCTATGTATAACACCCAGTGCTCACCCCATCAAGTGTCCTCCTTAATGCCCCTTGCCCATTTAGCCCATCTCTTCACCTACAACCACTACAGCAACCCTCAGTTTGCTCTCTGTATTTAAGAGTCTCTTATATTTTGTCCCCCTCCCTGTTTTTATATTATTTTTGCTTCCCTTCCCTTATGTTCATCTGTTTTGTATCTTAAATTCCACCTGTGAGTGATGTACTGGCATCTTTTAATAGGTTAGGTCTTTTTCTAGGTTATTTCTGTTGTCTGGAATATTCTTCTTCTCATTATGTTTTTAGAGGGGACACACCTGCTCACAGAAGAGCTACTGTCCTCAGCTGAGAGAATGGCTGGGATCTGGGTGGAACATGTTAAGGGGTAGCCGGGGGAAGGACACCACCCTCTGACTCCTGTCTACTTGTCTCACACTCTGGCTGCTAATACTTTCATCTCAAGTTGAGTAAACTTATTTGTGTTCAATTTGCCTCCTCAAAAATCTTAGTCTGGAGAACAAAATTATCGGATCGATTACCTCAGTTTATAAGCTCAGGTATAGCTCAGGTATAGCTTAGGATCTCAGCTTCCTGGCTCACTAGCACTGTCACCCGTTGCCCAGCTAGTAAGTAACCCTACACACATCACTGAACTCCTTTATTAGGTTTCTCATCTAAAGTAAAGTGAGGATGATAGCAACTACTCTTCCGGGTTCTTTTTAAGTATCACATGAGAAGACGTGTGCATGTGTGCCTGTGTGTGTAACTTAGTTCAAGGCCAAGCACACAGTAAATTCTCAGTAAATGATAGCTAAGATGACAGAAAATCTCCACAAATTTATATGAATCTCAATCTGAACTGATTTATCTCCATGAAGTCCTCATTTTTCAATGTCCCCATTAGCAAGAACTTTTTCATCTAGCTTTGAGTTTATTAGCACCACGCTCTAACCAGCTGAGCTAACCGGCCAGGTCATCTAGCTTTGAGTTTAAACCATCTTGACTCCTACTACCTCTTCATTTCAACAAACAATGCCAATCAGTCTCCATTAGCAAGATCTAGAATTTTCATTGCCTTTGGCCAATCTCAAGTTCTCTTTTCTCCATACCTGGAGTTTCTACAGCTACCAGCCCTCTCTCCATCTCTTCAAATGGTGACAAATTTTGTAATCAAAAATAGTAATCGTTGGGGCGCCTGGGTGGCCCAGTCGGTTGAGCGTCCGACTTCAGCTCAGGTCATGATCTCACGGTCCATAGGTTCGAGCCCCACGTCAGGCTCTGTGCTCACAGCTCAGAAGCCTGGAGCCTGCTTCGGGTTCTGTGTCTCCCTCTCTCTCTGCCCCTCCCCCACTCACGTTCTATCTCTGTCTCTCAAAAATGAATAAGCATTAAAAAAATTTTTTAAAAACAGTATAATCGTTTTTGCAAAATGATACCATAGAATCAGACACACCTAATTATCTCCCACAAGGAAGCCAAACTTCTGGTCAGAGGCTTCAAGGCCTTCTACCAATTGCTCACCCACTATACCTTCCCAGCCCCATCTCAGACACCAAATAAGCCAGCTTACCATCCACATCAGTCCCCAACCTCAAGCCCTCCCCCTCTTGTATACTGAATATTGAACATAGGCACGTTTTCATATTATAAACATCTTAATGGCAATTTAAAATTCCACTTTAAAATATAATTTATTTGGCCATTTTTTATTAGACATTTAGGAGGGTGTGGTTTTTTGCTTTTTGGGTTTTTTTTTTTTTTTGGCTATTACAGTTAAGGCTACGGTACACATCTCTGCTGTTAACATTTATAGTATTATTTTCTTAGGCTAGATTATAAAATGAGGGATGCTACATCAAAAGTTGTGAACACTATTTAAAAATCAATAGGTACGGACACATTTAAAAGCTAAAATTTTACATTTAAACTTCCAGCTTTATGCCATTTTTCTCTGTCCTGTTTTTCCATTTCGGGGGGCCTTAAATATCTTGAATTTTCCCTTCACTTCTGTACCTCCATGAATATAGAATTTTTCCCGAAATCAAAGATAGAAGCAGTAGCCATTAATTTAAAAACACTCCAAGGTAATGATTCAGCAATATGCAGGTCAGACACTGTCTGATAAAGTAAGAACTAAGCAAAGAATGTAGACCCTGATGAAGAGTCCAGATAAATTCAGTTGCAAGGCACATTTGTAAATCTATGAAGTTAGGGGTGGGGGTGGGGGGAGAGAGAGAGGTGATAGGACGAAGTGACCGAGTCATGACAGCTGGAACAGAGAACTGTGCTCACCTTGGCAGGCAGCCCTGGTTCTACATCGCTTTCCCCTGGACCAGCTTCCCCACTTAAAAAAAGAATAACAGAAAGAAATGATATCGATGTAGGATTGGCAGTATAGAGCTTGATACTATACTAGGTTCTGGGGCTCTAAGAGTGAATAAGACCATTCCTTTCCCCCTTCAGTTTTTATTTGGGGACAGGGATAAATAGAAAATTTCAACGTAAGACACTAGGAAAGAATAAGAACAAGATATCAAGGGATACTATAGGCAGCACCCAAATCATGATGTCACGAATAAAAGTCTTTCCCAAAAGAGAATGAGTTTCCAAGCTAAGTTTCCAAGAATGAGTAGGAATCAGCTAAGGGGCAGGAGTGGGGTTCTAGGCAAACAGAGCAGTGCTGAAGAGTGGAGGGGAGAGTGCACAGAACATGTGACACTAAGCACTCTGCCCTGCCTCACTTCCCCTCCAACACCCACCTCCCCTGAACCTGGCCTTGCACTAGGTTCGCAGGCAGACCATCGGTGTAGCAGAATAAGCTCTCACACTGGCTAAGAGATTTTCAGTGACTTTGCAAATCAGCCGAAGTCTCTGACAGACCCTCTCTTTGGCCTGAGCACTTGCATTCAGGATCTCTAAGCAAGATTTCAATTACTACATCAGCCAGCTCTAGATTTTTCTTCTGCAGAAGTACAGGGTAGAAATGGCAAATGGAGGATGACATAACACTCATGGAAACAAACTGATGCTGGACCTTTGTGACTTAAGTTTAGTATTACATTCTAATACTTCATAAAATAACAACACTACAATGAGGAAGGGAGAAAAGTACTCTCGCAGAAGCACTGAGAGATGTTACTTGAGTATCCCCACTTTCATTGCAGGATTGCAGGAAATTCAAATTAATGGTGTTTTCTGGCTAGCTGCAGTGAGAGGTGAGTCCATTAACTCTGATGGTTTCTAAAGAATCCTCGGGGTGCCTGGGTGGCGCAGTCGGTTAAGCATCCGACTTCAGCCAGGTCACGATCTAGCAGTCTGTGAGTTCGAGCCCCGCGTCAGGCTCTGGGCTGATGGCTCGGAGCCTGGAGCCTGTTTCCGATTCTGTGTCTCCCTCTCTCTCTGCCCCTCCCCGGTTCATGCTCTGTCTCTCTCTGTCCCAAAAATAAATAAATGTTGAAAAAAAAATTTTTTTTAAATAAATAAATAAAGAATCCGCAAGAGCTAAAACCAATTCTGGGTAACAAAAGTGGGCCTGTGTACTTGTGCTAAAGTTCCATTTACTTAAGATCCAGGAGATAGTACGGAGACAACCTATTCTGGCCACAAAGCTGGTTAATACAGAGTCACTGATTCCAAAACAAATATCTCAACCTAACATTAAATGCTCTGCGTACTTCACATGGTTAGCTGTGCATTTATTTAGCTGAGTACATATGAACACAAATGACTGACCCATTTTAGAGGCACTTCCATTCTGTAAAAAGGAAGCCTTGAAGAGACATGGTCAAGAAATGTCCCTGAGTAATCTGCACAATCCTCATCTGGACAATTTCTACCATTCAGCGGCTTTGTGGAGCATGCAATTTGGCTTTCCATTCTTAGCACCTCCAAAAGCAACACTATCTTTTTTCTCAGTAGCCGATCTGCCATCACCTGTGGAAAAGTTCAAATCCTTGCTCTATAGCCCCGAGTCACACAAGCTAGACTTGAAGCAGTAGTAAAGGGTGAGCTACACCTTAAAGGGTGAGCTACACCTTCCCTGGGGCTAGCCTTCTGTTAACCAGAGGAGACCTCCTAAATGCAATTCTGTAGCTCATTCGACTTGCTAATGGAAGTCAGCGGTCTATGGCTTACTCTGACCTATTCTTTTATAGAGAAGGCCCCTCACAGGACACTTCAGAATGGGGATATGCTGGAATCTCTGTGCCAAAAGCAGGTCACAAACCCACATTAACATTTAGGAAGGAGGGGATGTGTGAACTGCATTCAAATAGAGTTCTTGTTCCTAATCTTACTTTTACACTCTTCCTTCTACTTGACCATAGTAAGATCAGTTCTCAAAAGTTAGAGGCAACAGTACACTTACAGATCTCTTCGGGCTTTCCTCTTGCCATTGGATTGAAGGAATTGTTTTCTATAGGACTCTGGCGTAAAGGGATTAATATTGACCAGAGCCGATGAGGTCATCTCATCCACAAGGGGAATAGGTGTGAGCCTCAAGTGCCTAGAGCCTCGGGAGGGGAGCTTCTCTGTTGAAGAAATCACTGACTGGCTCAGCAGACACTGAATGAGGATGACAAAAAGGGAAGACAGAAGGAGTTTAGTAAAAAAAAAAAAAAAAAAATCCATTATCAGCTAGTTAATATTTGAACCAAAGAATGTTATTGCTGAAAAGGAATTAGAGGTTATCTGGTTCAGTGCAAACTAGCTGCATTGTAACTGGTCCTGTTATGAAAAATAAAGATTCCTGGTCTTCCTCTAGATATTCCAACTCAAGGAATCAACACAGGAGTCTGTACTTTTGTTAAGCTCCACTGCCTTCCCCTGGGCAATTCTGATGACCAGAAAAATACCAACTCTACTTCTACCACTAACTTTTTAAAGACGATAGGCTGAAGCTTAGACAAACAAAAAGGACTCTAAAAGACCTGGTCCTTATGTTCTCAATGTATGCTTTAACTCCCCCTCAATCATTCATCCAAACATTTGTTTGGTGCCTACTAATTAGTGGATACTGGGCTAGATGCTGAGGCATACATAGGTGAATTCCATCTCTTAAGGAATGCACAGTCTGTTAGTCAACAGCCCATCAGTCTTGCAGAAGTATTCACTTTGTACAGGAAGGATTTCATAGACTATCTAATCACGGGAGAAGTTTCCAGTTCCACTTATAATACAACACCAAAGGAGAAAATTTCCATAAAATGGGGTAAAGAAATTGAAAAATAATCGTCTGAGCTTTGTAGTGGCTATAGCCAACATACCAATAAGTAGGAAAATGTGCTGTACTTCCCACTCCAAGTGGGGTACAGTAAGAGAACATCAGGCCTACAAACTTACCAGAACTAAACAAAAGGACAGAGGTGACAGGCCAAAGACAAAGAATTCTGAGGAGACAGCAGAATGCCATTATGACCTAAGTCAGGGGCCAGAGGAATAGTTGTGTTATGGGCATAGCAGTAGACACAGGGCCATGATATAACCTCATAATCATTTACTGTGGGGCTCTTTCTAAAAGAATGCCACTATTTGACACGCTCTGTCCATGGCTTTCAGAGGAGAAGCAGAAGCTAGACTCTAACATGATTCACTCTATAAAAATGTAATTCAAGAATGTAAGGATACAAAGAATGAATATTGAAATTAGAAATCCAAAATGATAAAAGCAGAAATGAAGGAAAATACAGAGTACACCCAGTAACCTAACCATTTTTTTTTTTTTTATGAAGAAAAAGGCCTTGCTGGAGTCAAGTTTTTACAAGGGTTTTACAGGTCTTAGAGTTTATAGGATGAACAATCCTGGGGCTATTGTCAGACAAAGCTATCAATGATAAACTCACAATTTTCCTGTAAGTGTATTACAGGACTGAGTACTTGCTCAAAGTACAACTGTACTATATAATATTTCTCAATTGTCTGTGACTCAGGCAATGAACATAGAATTACAGTAAATCAGTCCCTGAGAAACAGTTTTTTTGTGATACTGATGATTATATGGAAAGTAAAACATATCTATCACATATGAAACAGTGGGGCATCCACACCTGAAATGATGCACATCCTGGTGACCACACTTCAAGGACAACAAAAAGAGCCTAGACATTTTCTGACAAAAGGAAGGAGAAGTATCCACATCAAGGCAGACAATATCAGAATTCCTAATCTGGAAATATGAAGGCCGATAGATTTTGTGAGCTCTGCTTATGACACAGGGAAATATATGAATTATATTAACATGGATTTTTATTGCCAGAATAATAGAATAATGAGTAATTCTTTTGGAAATTCAAGAGAACTTAGTTTGGAACAAGGTTTATGAAAGGAAGTTCTGCCTGAAAGTAGAGCAGATTGAAAGTTTCTGGAGAAAGATGTCCAGATTGAGAGTATAAATGTGTTCCAGGGAGTATAGCTAATTCTAGAAGTGACAGCTCTGGTACAGAGGATAGAGGGGAAGAAAAATTGAGGAATACCTCCCACCTTCAAGACACAACATCATAGTGTCTCAGGACTTGGAAAGACTTTAAAGGCCCAGTTGGTACAATTAGTCCCCTGATGCTTGAATCCCCCCTACAGTGTTCCTACCAAGTGATCATCAACTAGTGTTCAGTGCATTTAGCCACAGGGACATACAGCCTCCTTGGGACGCTCTTCTGTTTCCAGGTAGTTCCGCTAGGAAGTCTTTATGGTGACCTGAAGTCACTTCACATTATTTCTAGTCCTATCTCTCGGGCAAGCCTGAACTAGGCCAATGCTCCTTTCCTGGGCATTCTTGTCCTTGGCATAACACCCCTGCTGATCAGTGTCCCCCCTCTCTCTTCTGATCCAAACTATATTCCTCAGAAAGTGTGCATTCTTCAGCAGCATTTCCAGTTTCCCTTTCAAGCTCTGTTCTTTTTCTGCCCCTCAAATCATGGCATTTCCAGAATTCCTAACTTGGACCACTTCTCTTCTTACTCTGGCACCCAGGCTACTTGAGCTTATCTGCACCCAAGGCTTCAACAACTTCCAAAATGCTAATGACATCCAAATTTAGATCTCCAATTTAGTGTGTTTTCCTGCACTCCAGAGTCATTTATCCAATGATTTACAGGACATCTCTGCTTTCTCCAGACCTGTACATCCTCTAGCATCAACTATCTTGATTCAAGATATCATCTACTCAAACAAGACAGAAGCCTCACAGGACCCTAGATCCCTCATTTTCCCCTCAACCTCTCCATCAAGTTGATGAGAGAACAAAAGGCAAGCTAAGGTCTATTCAGACCAAGAAATTCACATAGCCCAGGAATGAGGATATTGAAAAAAATACACAGGACTGTCTTGTTAATAATGAGGGGAAAATCTTTATATCTAAAAATAACCAATGGAAGGTAATATAGGGTTTATACCAGGCTACTTATTTGGGCAAAAATGCTTTAAAACATTGAATTAAAAATACATTTGACGGAGTGAATTTAACAGCTACAATAAAATAAGTCTGCCAATATTGTACTGTTTGTATGCAAGTAAATCTGGAAGGTACCGTCCACACCCCCCTCCCTTTCAAAATCAGTAGAAAGGCATGGAACATATCCAGGAGAGGACTGGAAGCTTGAGGTCACACAAATGCCTCCTTGCAAAGGCTAGAAGTTCCTACTAGTGTTTGTTGAGATTTTCACTGGGTGGATCGAGGCCTTTCCATGTCCAACGGAAAGAGCCACAAAAGTGACCAAAGTTTTGTTGCAAGAGATTATTCCTAGATTTGCCCTCCCACAATCCCTCCAAAGTGACAATAGTCCTTTTACTGCATAAATAACCAAACAAATAGCATGAACTTTAAAAATTAAATGTTTTCTACATTCAGCCTGGCATCTACAACCCTCTGGAAAGGTGGAGAAAGCTCATCATACTTTGAAACAACACCTTGCTAAACTTAGTCTAGAGACCCAGGGAAACTGGGATATTCTTTTACGAGTAGAACTTCTCAGGATTAGGGCTGCACCGAAACAACCTCTAGGACTCAGCCCTTTGAATGGTATAGAAGACCATTCCTTACAGTGGACCGGTTATTGGGTGAAAATTCTTTTTTTTTTTTTTTTTAATTTTTTTTTTCAGCGTTTATTTATTTTTGGGACAGAGAGAGACAGAGCATGAACGGGGACGGGCAGAGAGAGAGGGAGACACAGAATCGGAAGCAGGCTCCAGGCTCAGAGCCATCAGCCCAGAGCCTGACGCGGGGCTCGAACTCACGGACCGCGAGATCGTGACTGGCTGAAGTCGGACGCTTAACCGACTGCGCCACCCAGGCGCCCCTGGGTAAAGATTCTAATACTTTATTAAATTATTCACTCAAGGCTGGTTTAATTCATAAGTTACTTAATGAATATACTGATCACATGCTCCTAAAACCTGATTTAACTATAACTGGAAGTCCATCTCATGTAAGCCCAGAGATGTGATTTATTTAAAAGATTGGGAGTCTAATACAGCCGGGCCTTATATCCAAAATGGAAAGATCCAGGCCCCGCCCCCCCCCACGCCCCTACCCCCCCACTCCCGGGAGACTTGGTTAAGTGTCCACCTGATTTCAGCTCAGGTCATGATCTCAGTTTATGAGATTGAGCCTGGCGTCAGGCTCTGTGCTGACAGTGCAGAGCCTGATTGGGATTCTCTGTCTCCCTCTCTCTCTGCCCTTCCCCTTCCCCTGTTCATGCGTGCACACATGTGCTTGTTCTCTCTCCCTCTCTCTCTCTCTCTCAAAATAAATAAATGAACTTATTTTAAAAAATAGAAAGGTCTTTATTGGGTCATATTATATACTCCCACTGTAGTCAAATTAGAGGGATACTCTTCCTGGGCTCATATCAAGAATAAAACCTGTACCTCCTTCACAGAAAAACCAATGAACAAACTGACATGCCTTCTTACTCTTGTGAACCTGTACAAGATCCCAAACTGCTCTTCAAACAACGATGATCTTCTTTATCAACCATGGAGATACTTCTTCGCTGTCTACACCGGACCCAGCTGCATCTGCCTTGTAACTCGCCTGTACGTTCCCCAACTGAACGGTGTTGGCCCATAGGTAGGGACATCTATATGCCCCTATTCAGCAGGAAGAAGCTAGAAAGAGACCTTCTGCTTTCAACAATCTAAAAGACTTAAGGGTAAGATATGAGGAGAAAACAAAAAGCAAGCTGACAGAAAAACACGAGCTGACACCCTGCAATTCCCACCTTCTCCACGCTTAAGGTGGGATATATAACATTCCTCAGGCACTAGGAACTGCCTAAGAACAAAGGCAAGGGAAAAACAAATGGGCAGTTGATAAAGATCACAGGCATGTAGGACATGAAACTCCACTACAGTTTGTAACTGTCTTAATGATTTACAAGAATAACACAATAAGAAATCTCCAGGAACCTATTGACTCCTATAGGCCTTTCCTGGAGCCCTAACATCACCTTCACCTCCATAGGATGGAAAACCCTATATAATCAGTCACTCCTCACAATCACAATGCAGCTCTTTCTGTCCACAGGTCCTGGCCCCAAGCTGTAATAAAAACACCTTTTTGCAGCATAAAAGGTCTCAAATTCTTTCTTGACCATTGAGCTCGACAATCCCACATCAAAGTCACTTACCAAATCCTAAGCATCTCTCACTTTCTCACTGTCCACCACTGACCTAATTCAGGCCTTTCTCCTTTGTTAGCCGATCTGTCGTAAACCCTGCTGTGCCTCAAGGTCTCTCCCACAACATGCCAGCCTTCACCTGATGGTCAGTTCTTCAAAAAGACCTCTGATCAAAACCATTTGATGACTGTCTCTAAGTTTTCAAGATAAAATCTTGGGGGTTTCTGGGTGGCTCAGTCGGTTAAGCGTCTTGACTTCAGCTCAGGAAATCATCTGACGATTTGGGAGTTCGAGCTCCACATCAGACTCCATCTGACAGCTCAGAGCTTGGAGCCTGCTTCGGATTCTCTCAGTCCCTCCCACACTTGCACTCTCTCTCTCTCACTCTTTCAAAAATAAATAAACATTAAAAAAAATTTTTTTTAAGTAGATCTAGCTCCTGGCTACCTACTCTGGCCTCACTGCCTGCACCTTCTCACATACAGGCCCCTGTCACTGAGCAACATGCAATTTCTAGGTGGGACATGATCTTTTCCCTCTTAACTCGGTAGATGCTTTTCCCTTGGCTTTCAGTTCTCGTTTCCGTCTTTACCTAGTTCATTCCAACTCATCCCTGAAGACTGCTCTCAGGAAGGGCATTCCTGCTCTTGAGACTCAATTCCCAATCCTCTCTCAGCATGCCTGATCCGAACTTTATTGTTTCCGTTGTTTATCTGTATTCATTTTTTGGGCGCTTTTTGATGCAGTGAATAAGGTTTTCCAGCAGAAGGTCCAATATCAACGTGCTCCATTTTAAGTGAGTGAATGAAATGAAACACACACACTGTGTCCCATTTCCTTTCCTGTGTAGTCTTGCTCAGAGCCATGTTCTTTCAGCCCACTCTCCACCTAATTTACATACATCAAAACCACTCTGGAAGCACCTGTCATACAGTGTCTATATCACCCAGTCTTTCTGCTGATTGTAAGCACTTTGAGGGCAGAGACTGTCTTGTACCCCTTGCCCACACTGGCTTCTGGAAAAAATAAAAGGATTATTGGTGTTGGGACCATTGAAAAACCCACAATGGACACCTAAGCGTATGAAAGCAGTTTGTCCACAATACAGTCAAGAAGCTTAGTCCTCCCTGGTAGTCGTGGTGTGCACGCTCAGTAGGAACTGCAGAGACCTGCTGACAGTAACTGTGCTACAAACAGAAGCGTGGATGTTGTTCTGATGGCCTTAAGTACCTCAAGCTGAGCCAGCAGAAAGCGGAATTAATACCAGTGCTGAGGCTCACACACCATGGCACTAGTCTGTCAGAGGTAACCCTGCCCCAACCCTGATTTTAATGACGTGTAGATATAACAGGAGAATAATCACAGCAAGAATAAAGGACGAAGCCAACCACCTGGGACCTTTGCCTATTTGCCCTCCGCAGCTTATAGAGAAGTATCAACAAGTTACCTCTTTGCTCACATAGAAGAGCTGGTCTCTCACAGGTCCGAGGAGAGGGGAGGATTTCCTTCTGGGAAGAGCAGCAGCAAAGATATGTGAATGTGTTCCAACAGTGAATGTGAACACTCTTTTATTAGGAAATATTAGTAAATAATTACATAAAAGGAGAGCCGGTTGGCGTAATGGAAAGAACAGTAGTAGACTGAGACCAAAAGATCAGGTTTCTAGTCCTGCCTCTGCCATTGGCCGAGCCAAAAGCCAGTTCAACTCTTAAAACGTTGATCTTCTCGTTTGCAGAATGCACTAGGGCTCTAGATCTTAATATTACTTCCAGTTCATGCTTGGGATTCTCTCTCTGCCCCTCCTTCGTGCTCACACGCTCATGCTTAAACGCCCCACCCTCTCTTTCTCAAAATAAATAAACATTTTTAAAAATATTCCTTCTGATGGCTCAGTCAGTTGAGCGTCCGACCGACTTCAGCTCAGGTCACGATCTTGTGGTTCGTGAGTTCAAGCCCCGTGTCGTGCTCTGTGCTGACAGCTCAGAGCCTGGAGCCTGCTTCAGATTCTGTGCCTCCCTCTCTCTCTGCCCCAACCCACTTGCATTCTGTCTCTGTCTCAAAAATAAATAAACATTGGGGCACCTGGGTGGCTCAGTTGGTTAAGGGTCTGACTTCAGCTCAGGTCACAATCTCATGGTCCGTGAGTTTGAGCCCCGCATCGGGCTCTGGGCTGATGGCTCAGAGCCTGGAGCCTGCTTCCAATTCTGTGTCTCCCTCTCTCTCTGCCCCTCCCCCGTTCATGCTCTGTCTCTCTCTGTCTCAAAAATAAATAAACATTAAAAAAATTTTTTTAAATAAATAAACATTAAAAAAAATTTTTTAAATAAATAAAAATATTCCTTCCGGTTCCAATATTCTTCAACCAGGAATTTTTTCCCCACCAAGATTTATTTGTGGCCTACACCAAATAGTTGCTGATATCAATGGTTTTGAGAAGACAGCTAGCAAGGCATTTAGTTCTGTTTTCTGGGAACTTTGAACTCGTCTTCATTTTCACCAATTAATATGTAACTGAGATACATAGCCTGTGAGGCAAATCTGCCAGATACACATAAACGAACGCATCCTCCTTCCCCATCAGCGGAACCAAAGGAGCACAGATCTTGGGGGCTTGGGTCCCCTTTCCTCCACAACTTACTTACTTTGGGAGTGAAGGGGCTCTCACAATGCAGCAGCTTGCTCCTGCTATCTGGCTGGGCTGGTGTCTCAGGACATTTGCCAGAGTGTGACACCGGAGTCCTCAGACCCTGATTGGGACTCATCGTGTCTGTTTCCTGAAATGTACTGACTTCATGAGTGCTACTGAGGGAAGGTCTGGGGGGGGTGCACTTTGCCTCTGTCTCCTGAACTTGAGACTTGTCTGGGGTTTGGCTCTGGGCCTCGCTGTTCTCTCGTGCTTCCTCCTGCCCTTCATGCTCACCCTCTTCTTCACAGTAGGAAAAGTTTAACTTCTGCTTCAGTTCCTTGTTAATACCTCCGTCATCCATCTCAGCAGAGAGCTCTACGGCACAGGCGGGGAGGCCTATCAGAAGGGAGCACTAGGAGCTGCAGAAGCAAGGAGGAGAAAAAAATGTAAGCTGGCAAACCTCCCAATTTTAGCCTGCCTTTCCTTCTGCCCACTAACAGCTACACAAAGGCACACCATTAGTTTGCTCCCTTAAGTACCACATATGTGTAAGGCCTCAGCTTATCCTTATTTCCATTCTGATTAAAGAAAGCTCCAGTGTCTCTTAGAGCAATTAAGTCCAATTTATGTATAGAACCCCTTTGGATATCCCACATAGTCTCCCTGAACCCGTGTGCTACAAAACACTAGTGAGATAGTTGGATTCCTTTAATTTAGCACGGCTTTAAAAATACCCATTAGCCAATTTGGGAACAAGCTCATTATCGGAAAGAAATTATTTTCACTCTTTTCCACCTACCGTTTAGAAACATCATGCTCTCCTCTGTCCCCCACCCCCCACCCAGTGGCTAACAGCAGTTAAATAGAACTCAGCATCACCAGGATATCATAATCATCCTTAAATGGTCTCCTAACTTATCTTGGCTGGAGTTCATCTCCCTACCAGAGAGATGCCTTAGATTTTTGCCAGGCACACCTGCCCTAATTCAGGCATCTCACATCCTCCACCTGCCCCCAGGTATCAGCAGTTAAAACTTTCAGGGAATAAGACAAAATTTTAAACTGAAAAAAGAAATCCTAGAAAGATCAGTGACACATAGAAGCAGGTATGTATCACTTGAAAATGGCAATTACTTTGCCCCCAAATACCTTATTTTGTAAAAAAAAAAAAAAAAAATTTTTTTTTTTTTTTTTACTCTTTAACCTACATCATTTAATTTCTTCCTCAGAGAGGCCCCATGGGAAAAGTAAAAAACTCTCTGAAGAAAAAAAAGCCACCGATATCACTTTAAAGGAGAAACCGTGTGAAAGGCAATCCATGAAAAAAGAAAATGATATACATGAGCCCTCCTGTGACTTCAGGAGACACTCTGAAAGTCCTGGACACGTGGAATTATCTACATGATAAACGTGGGCCCAAAGAGAGAGGTGCTGGGGGTAGTTTGATCTCGACCAAAACAAATTTAATTTCTCTTCTCTTACAGTCTTTGGCTTCTCATAGCCCATCACCTCTCTTCCATTTCCTCTCTATCAATCCCTCCACACCTTTCTCCTCTCTGGGTCTTTCCCATTTCTGACCTGAACCCATGAGGGGTGTTAATCCAAGTGAAACTAACTGGGAGGATGTGAAAGTATTTTTCCAGCTAAAAGCTTTCTTCTGCTCCAGCTTTTTATAGGTGGGCACAACGTCCGATCCTTTGCCCTTCCCTAGCTCACAACCACCCATGCAAACCTTCCCAAATCATTCCACAGGGGAAATAGTATTGCCCATAGCATACAGAAGCTCACGGCTGCCCTTTCTCGGGTTTTCACCATCTCAGAGGGGTCAGAGACATTGAAGTCATCAACAGGGGAAGGAGGACCCAGGTTATAAGGAAATAAATAGCTATTAACTGAGATTCTGGGTTGAGGAGCAAGTTTCTTGTTCACAAATCGGCAGGTCATGTGATACTATTCCTTCCTTACGGTCTTGATGTTGACCAGTATTCCCATCTCAGGCCTCGGCCGGTCATTCTTGCCTGTCCAGGCCAGCTGGAGGCTGGCTCTGCTCTGAAGCAGGATAGGACTTGCCCAAAGCACTCTGAGCGTATCACAGGCCTGCAGGCAGGTCACCGGGTGGCTGTTTTATGGGGTGCTAACTAGACAGACCAAGTTGTACTTTACCATCACCACCTCCCCCTTTCCTCTTGGCCTTGCTAGAGTTCTCACCCTTATTTCTGACCACACTGTTTACCTGGGGAGGGAGCTGTGCCTTCGTGATGGTTTGGGCCCCCTGTCATCAGTGGCGACTTTGTTAGAAACTTGTGCCATTCACCTGTCACTGTCACGTATTGTCCCTCGGGCAAATGATCGTGCTAAGTCTTCAGAACAAGAAAGGCATAATAACAAGTACAAAAAAGATGCTCCCAATTTGGAAAGTAGAACAATGAGAACTGGGCAGTTGATGACCTTGGTGGCCCACAGCCTCACTATTTGGGGTGTTTTACTCTTTGTTCTCAGTTTCTGCACTTTATAAAAAAATCCCATCTTTGCCTCACTGCATGCTGATAACCTAGGCAGCTATCCCGGGCAAAGAACTTCACATCATGAGATGACGTGTCAAAAGGGGAACCCAGGTAATCTGTGGCAAGAAGGGAATGCCTGACACATAGTGGGTGTTCCTTAAATTGTTTTTGAGTAGACTTTGTACTTGGGAAAATAAATTAATGTATCTCAGCTTTCTTTAAAGTACTCAGTGTTTGGGGCGCCTAGGTGGCTCAGTTGGTTGAGTGTCTGACTCTCAATTTCGGCTCAGGTCACAATCTCAGGATTCGTGAGTTCAAACCCCATGTGGGGCTCTGTGCTGATGGTGCAGGGCCTGCTTTGAATTCTCTCTCTCTGCCCCTCCCCTGCAGTCTCTTGCACGCACACTTTCTGTCTGTCTCTAAAAATAAATGTATAAACTTAAATAAATAAATAGGGACTCCTGGGTGGCTCAGTCAGTTAAGTGTCCTATGTTGGCTCAGGTCATGATCTTGCGGTTTGTGAGCTTGAGCTCATTGAGCGCATTGGGCTCTCTGCTGTCAGCACAGAGCCCACTTCAGATCCTCTGTCCCTCTCTGTCTCTCTCTGCCATCCCCCAGCTTGCACTTGCTCTCTCCCTCTCTCTCTCAAAAATGAATAAACATTTTTTTTAAAAAAAGGAGAAAACTATTAATAAATAAATAAATAAATAACTCAGTATTTTACTTTTTAGAAGTTTGAATATTTTTCTTACCGTACCAGGGGTTCCTGCACTAGAGGAAAGCAGTGTTCCCAGGAATGAGATGTAAAAGGAAGGAGCCAGCTTTGCATCCCAGGGCTAAGATCCCTAAACCCTGTGCTTGGAAGAAGTTCTCTCTCCCACTGCTGAGTGACAAGAAAGTGTCTCGACCCAGAGCCCCACTCTGACCAAACCTTGGTGCTGAGGCCTTTGAAACACCACTGGTAAGAACAGAAGCAGGAAAGTCTGTCCATTCAGATCAGTTTAGAAGAGGTAGAAAATTGTATTCACCTTCGGGGTAGCCTGTTCCTTTGCAAAAGTAAAGCTAAGCCCATGGAAAATGAGATATTTGGGAGTCTACGGCTTCAAGGAAGGACATGCTGGCCTCATTGTTCCCTCAGGAGGGAGAATTGCAAACAACACGTGAACAAGCCAAAGCGAAGCTCTCTAGCACATTATTTATTGAAGACTGAATTAAGACTGAGTCATTCCAGACTCTGAAAAACTACCGGTCTTGGGTTATGGTATATTTAATGAGACTGCCCCATTGGGAACCCTTGGGAGGTCTGGTTTCCCAAGCAAGAAAGGGACATTTTTGCCCTGAGGCTTTCTGGGAAGCTGGCAGGCTCCAGGACAGGAAGTGAACACCTGAGGAGGGCTAAGGCTGAAAGCAACTTTCCGGGGCTCCAGCCTGTTGGGCCTGGACTCTGAAGACTGGAAGCAAATCTGAGGGAACTCCAGGGTGATAGAGGGGAAAGTTGGCCTTCTTCACCAGAACAGACCCTGTGAGGCAACAGTGTCGCCATCAGCATGCTCAGACTAGGGCCTGTGGGCCTGTCGACTCAGGGAGGACTGCTCTTCCACTCTCTGAGGACACCAGCAGACTAAACGGTATCTCTAAGGTCCCTGCCCACTCCAGCCCCATGGTCTTCTTTGTCCTTATCTTGCTCAGTCTCTCATCACAACCAGAAGTGTTGCTTCGTCCCTGAAGGGGAAAGTTTGCAGTAACTTAGAGAAAAGCAGAATCAGTTCATCATATGTCGTATATCATGTCACCAGCTCCCAGGACAAATCTATCGGCAGCAGTGACAGGAGGTGCAGACTGGAGCAGCTGCCCTGGGTGTGGGCCCATTGCAGCATGAGGTTTCAGATGCTCCTGACTCCTCTAGCAGCCCAGGGCGGTCAGCAAGGCCAGGAGCCTTGAAGGGGGACCTTATCTTGACCTCGCAGTAAATCTAGTGATAATTATATAAATCATAAATCATTAACAATACTTTATATTTCGCCACCACCAAATTTTGCATTTCAAAGTGCATATACAACTATACTAAGTAGCCTTGACTGCAGAACAGAATTCCAAGGAAAGATTGTGGGCTAAGATAAAGCCTAGAGGTCGTTCTATTTTATTTTTTTATGTTTATTTATTTATTTTGAGAGAGAGGGAGAGAGGGAAAGAGAGAGGCAGAGAGAATCCCAAGCAGGCTCCATGCTGTCAGCACGGTGCCTGATGCGGGGCTTGAACTCATGAACCGCAAGATCATGACCTGAGCTAAAATCAAGAGTCAGATGCTCAACTGACCGAGCCACCCAGGTGGCCCATCCTGGAGCTCATTTTAAAGCCTCATTAATACTTTTCTTCTTGCTTAGCTTTTCCTTGCAGAAATGTCCAAGCATGCCGAGAGTAGAGAAAATACAGTATCAGGAGCCTTGTTTTATCAGTAATGTAGCTTCAAAAATTATGGGCACTCACACAGTCTTGCTTCATTTATATCTGCAATTGTCTTGGGGGGGGTGGGTGGGAGTATTTTAAAGCAAATCACTGATACCATGTCCTTTCACTCAGGAAGACTTTCGTGCCATTAGTAAAATCCTCAGATTAATCTATTCTCTTCAAATCGACTATAAATCTACCTGATGAATAAATCAGATTCTAACAAACCGCTTCTCTCACCAGAACTTCCCATTTGGTAAATAGAAGATGTCCGTCAAAATAACTGTTAAAGACACATGACTCACAAGACATGGCATTCTCCTTAGAACAAGCACAGATTGCTAACCTGACATCCCAACAACTTAGAGACCGTAGGTGTGCTACCCATATTTTAAGGGGCAGATATTTTGAAACTACGGTATAGACTCATTAGTCTGATCTCTTCCCTATTACCCACAGTTGGGAGAATTTATGTGGCCCTTGGCCATTCCCAGATTCTCCAAAGTTAGACCAGATGGGTTGTCTTTGTGACCTAGTCCAAGGCCATCCCTGCCACCACAGAGGTTAGATATCTGTGTCTCTCTGTTTCTCTCTCACGCACACACACTCACTCACTGCTTTACGGGAAGGAATTTGCAGGAACGGAAGAGAGCAGGATCTGCTGTGTCCGGGTCTTGACTTAGTATCTCTCTGCTGCCAGGACTGGGCTCAAGAAGTTGCTAGTAACTTGGTCAAACATTCCCAGCCCCTCTTCATGCTTCTGATCCAATTACAAGATCCCCACACTGAAGTTTTACCTTCTTAAAACAAAACAAAGCAAATGTTTAGTGATTTGGGGGGAAGTGTGATCGGGAAGAATTAAAGCTCTTCCACAGAGGGTAACCCCCAGAAGCTGTAAAGACGGAAACTGTCAGAAGTGGCAGCCTCTGAGTCGGGGAGAAGGGGTGCGGGAAGGTTGGGGGACAAGGAAATTGCTGCTCACTGTATGTGCCGTGTGCAATTTGATTGTCTAATCAAATGGAGACCTGCTTATTAGAATGTTAAAATAATATCTAAAAATTTAAATGGGCACCTGGGTGGCTCAGTCAATGAAGTGTCCCACTCTTGATTTCGGCTCAGGTCATGGTCCCAGGGTCTTGGGATTGAGCCCTGCATCAGGCTCCAACGCTGGGCGTGGGGCCCACTTGGAATTCCCTCTCTCCCTCCCTCTCTGCCCTTCCCTCATTCGTGTACTCTCTCTAAAATAAATACATACATACATACATACATACATACATACATAAATACATACATAAAATTTAAATGAAGATTATATATATATTTCAAACTGGTCGATAAAGTGCTTCAATCGCTCTGCCCACTCCTGTGCACCTCCTGACGTCTGAACTCTGCAGGTCCCTTGGCTCAGTCTCCCCTGCTTTTTTCTCTGTGCACATTCACTTGTTGGAATAGCGTGCAGCCCGCGGCCGTGAACCCTCCACAAGCCAGTGACCCCCAATGTATATCTGCATCACGACCTCTCTCCTGAACCTCCGCTCTGCAGTTCCCTAATCCAGCTTCCCTCTGGATGTCCAATAGGGCATCTCCGTCTTAACATGGCCAAACCCACACTCCCAACCTCTCCAACCAAACCTGCTCCTCCCACAGTTTTCTCCTTCCTCCGTAAGCGGAAACACGCTGAGCATGCTCTCTCCGCACCCCTGCCTCCGGTCTAGGAGAAATCCCTGCAGTTCCCCTGGCCTCCTACTGGCACCCCCTGCTTTCCCGCTGGCCTCACTTCAGTCTGTTCTGCAACAGTAGCCAAGGGGTCCTCCTGAAAGGGTCGGTCCTGCACTCACATCCTCCAGGGCCTCCCATTTCACTGGGAATACAGTCAGCCCCTGCTCCGTGGCCCACGGGGCCAGAGCACCCTCCCCACAACCTGTCTGGCTCCAGACTCCTCACTGTTCCTCCAGACACCACAATCTTTCCCTGCGTGTCTCATTCAGCCCCTGGCTTCCTCTGGGGGTCTGCTCAAAGGTCATTTGTCAGAGAGGCTTCCTTGACAACCCACAGAGTTCCCACCATCTATTCTCTGACTTCTTAACCTGTCTCACGCTTCTTCACACTTAACACTACATCATATTTATACATTTAATGGTGCATTTTACTTTATTTTTTTAACGGTTCATTTTAAACATTGTGTCTCCCCATCCGACCCCCAATAGAATCTAAATTCCATCAGGACAGGGGCTTAACTCCCCCTTGATGCTCTGTTTTCATTACTGGGAAGAGGGTGTGGTGCACAGCAGACACTCTGAATCAAGGTGCGGGTCCTGCATGCATCCGATGTATCCTCATGTGGGCGCTAATGCAGAATGAATACCTTTTAAGAGGTTTCAGATTTTAAGTTTCCTACTCCATTGCAAATTCCAGGGGCCTAAAAGGGAGGAATGTGTTGATTTTAAATAACTTAGTAATTTTGACTATTCATTTTATTAATCCCTATAACCATTTCTGCCTCCACCTGAGCTCAGCCTGTGTGGTACATGATTGATTGTGCTTTCAGCTTGGGTCAAACCAACAAATGCCTGTAGCACAGGCAATCTGGAAGGAAACAGTGCAGGCGGGTCTGACATATAGCTAATATTGTCTAATGTATACAGTAGATATTAAGAAGGCAGAAGCCTGGAACAGACCAGGTTCCCCAGAATGCCTCTGGATGCCCCGAGCTCTGGGTCCTCAGGACAGGTGGGACTTCAGTTCACGAGACAGAGAAGGGTACAGATATTCCTTAGGCCACAGGAAGATTATTTTTTTTCAAGCCCTTTATTCACAGTCTTAATTTTACCCTCTTACACCTCAGCTTGTCCCACAGTCTGGACTCTTGTATGGACCACTAGTATTCGCCGTAGTCAACTAACTATGCAGTTTGGTCACGGAGGTAGTGTAACCTGTTCCTTACCTGGGAAAATAACTGTCAAAGAAATAGCTGAAGATTTTTTTAAGGGTAGAGAACACTACCTCTCAAAAAAAATTAAAACTTATAAAACTTGTAAGAATAGTCACATCAGTGGTGAAGAATACATAAATTAGTAAATATCAGGAATTTAATATTGTAATTTCAAAGGGAATTGTTAATCATAGGAATTGAAAGAATTATTCAATAAGTGGTGTAGCAATTATTAACTAGTCAATAAAAATTTTAGACTCTCACTTCATATCACGTATCAATATAAACATGGATTAGATTAAGAAATCAAAAGTCAACATAAGAAATCAACATATAAATAACTAAAAGAATAAAAGTGAATATTGAAAAAATTTCTGGGTGGGGACCAACTTTCTAAATGTTAAAGCAACATAAGAAATCACAAAAGAAGTGGGGGCGCCCAGGTGGCTCAGTTGGTTGAGCGTCCAACTTCGGCTCAGGTCATGATCTCACGGTTTGTGAGTTTGAACCCCACATCGGGCTCTGTGCTGACAGCTCAGAGCCTGGAGCCTACTTCGGATTCTGTGTCTCCCTCTCTCTCTGCTCCTCCCCCGCTCATGCGCTCTCTCTCTCTCTCTCTCTCTCTCTCTCTCCTTCAAAAAAAATAAATACATTTTTAAAAAGTTAAAAAAAAAGAAATCACAAAAGAAGTGATCAACTTGACAACACAAAATTTAGAACCTCTAAATTTCATAAAGCAATTAAGCAGCATTGAAATCATACAATAAATTATAACATTTATTTGTTACAATTTGTTAATATTTGTAATTTTAACAAAAATTGTGCCAAAACAATTAGTAAGACTAATATTCTTACTATTCTTACTATATAAAAACCTCACGTAAAATGATAGCAAGAGCATAAAGACCCCAAAAGTGAGGAAAAGGCATCATGAACAGACAATACACTGAAACACAAATCACCAACATATATTTTGAAAACATGATTAGATTCAGTCAATAAATGTTAACTTAAAAACAAAATGCCATGGGACACCTTGGGTGCTCAGGCCATGATCTCATGGTTTGTGAGTTCGAACCCCACATTAGGCTCTGCACTGACGGTATAGAGCCTGCTTGGGATTCTCTCTCTCCCTCTCTCTTTGCCCCCCACCCTCTCAAAATAAATAAACTTCTTAAAATGCCATGTTCATCTGACAAATTGGCAAAAAGTACTTTAAACGGCAATATCTAATTATGACAAAATGAAATGGATACCCTTACAATACCCATGAATCAACAATTTGGCAGTATTATCGAGAACCTTAAAAACACAAAGACATTTTAACCCAATATTGCTGCCTCTGGAAATCTGTCATACATAAGTCAACAACCCGAAAAGCTGATTGTATCTGCCCTGTCACCCCTCCTTCTAGATTTCATTTCTTGCCTGATAGCTGCCTTCCCTGCCAGGCTATAAGCCTGATGAGAAGCGATATCTGCCTTCTTCCTGGCTGCCCCATCACTGTGTGCAGGGCTCGGCATATAATAGGTAGTGTTACTTCAGTGAAATTCGGCCAACACTTTAGGCACAATGGAAGGGGGAAGGGCTTGAGTGTCCAACAAGGAGAAAATGGTTAAGTAAATTTTCAAACATACATACAATGGGAACCATTAAAATGATGCATACAAAAAGTTGCTAAAAGGATACGAAAATGTTCCCGGTCAGATGTTAAGGAAAAAAAATACAAAATTGATGTATGGTATGATTTCAACATAAACATGGAAAACTTTTCATTATATCATGTATTTTAAGATACAGCATTATTTTGGGGCACCTGGGTGGCTCAGTTGGTTAAGCGACTGACTTCGGCTCAGGTCATGATCTCACTGTTCATGGGTTCGAGCCCCACATAGGACTCTGCTGTCAGTGCAGAGCCTGCTTCGGATTCTCTCCCTCTTTCTCTCTGCCCTCACCCCCCCCCCCCATGTTCTCTCTCTCAAAAATAAATAAACATCAAAAAAAAACTTAAAAAAAAAAAAAAGATACAGCATTATTTTTACATGCCACTAAGAATTTTAAAATGCCCCAGGTGAGGAGTCGAGCACGATACCCCATATACACCTGTGGCAAATAAACCTTCCACATGGACAGGGCCAGGTAGGGAAACTTGTCTCTACTTTGTCATTGGCTGGAGGGAAGAAAAACATGTCGCCCAAGAATTTGCACTATCAGCCGGTGTTTGCACTGGCTTGCGTTTTGAATTCACACTACCAGCACGGTCCAAAGAACCTCAAGCACAGGACTTAACTCAAAGTACTCTCTGGTTGGCTGTGCCTGCAGAAGGCCGGCAAAAGTAAACACAAATCTCCTCGGTGAGAACTCGATCTCAGTGGGGCTGGCAGCAACTAGGAGTCACCATAGCAATGCTAGCAAGTGAGAAGCTGCACCCGAGAACTAGCGAAAAAAAGATAAGCAAAATCTTAACAGTGGCCAACCCAGTGGTGAGATTATAGATCAAAATCACTTTTATATACTACATTTTATATACATTACGTGTTTTATATCTTATAGATATATAATGTAGATATGTTCAGTATTTGGGAAAATAAAATAATTTTATTTTATTTAAAAAAAAATTTTTTTTTCAACGTTTATTTATTTTTGGGACAGAGAGAGACAGAGCATGAACGGGGGAGGGGCAGAGAGAGAGGGAGACACAGAATCAGAAGCAGGCTCCAGGCTCTGAGCCATCAGCCCAGAGCCTGACGCGGGGCTCGAACTCACGGACCGCGAGATCATGACGTGGCTGAAATCAGACGCTTAACCGACTGCACCACCCAGGCGCCCCAATAATTCTATTTTAAAATTGAGATATATGGCATTCTAGGGGAACTCATTTTAAAATATAATATCATCCAGGGTGCCTGGGTGGCTCAGTTGGTTGAACATCCCACTTTGGCTCAGGTCATGATCTCGCAGTTCCTGAATTCGAGCCCCAAGTCGGGCTCTGCACTCACAGCTTGCTCAGAACCTGGAGTCTGCTTCGGATTGTGTGTCTTTCTCTCTCTGCCCCTCCTCTGCTTGCTCGCGAGCTCTGTCTCTCAAAAATAAATAAATGTAAAAAAAAATATTTTTAAAATATAACATCATCCTAGGGTCCTTGAATCTGACTGCCCTTCATTTCTTCTTGCCCTTCACACTCCTTTCCCACCAGAGCTATTCTAATAGCTAAATTTAATTAGTTTCTTTTCCTATCATTTCGTGAAATTCAGTAGATACAGAGAAGATAAATCTGATGGTCAGATGTAGAGCCCTTTCAGACTGTGAATGTGTTAAGAGGTCTGTCATCACCATCATTAACATTTTTGAGCACGTGTTAAGTGCAAGATGCTAGGTTAAGCCTGGCAGGAGGAGCCAGTTGTACGGAGGTGTTAAGTCTCTACTTCTATTCATCTGCTTAGTTGACAAATGCTTCTTGTGCACCTGTTATGCAGGGCACTAGGAATCTGCAGATAGACGTGGTGGCTGGTGAACTAGGATACATACGTTAATAAGTGTGGGAAAGGCTCTAGGTTTAAGGTTTGGACATTTTAGTCTTTTGTTTATATAGCAAATTATATATAGCATATATATATCTGAATATATGTAGGATGGAGATTATGAGTTTATTTCCTGGCACATTCACAACTTTTGGTACCTACACAACTTGAAGGTACTAGACTAGGGCGTTCTGGGTGGGGTTCACACAAAAGATCAGGAAAAAGAAGTCCCTTAGGGGAGAAAGAGAAAAGCTGATGGCTTTGGAAATCGAGGACTTTCTATGAATCCCCCGTTTTATATTTAGAAATTATATTTTGAATGCCCCAACCCTTGGGTATATCTGGTGGCTAAGTAATCAGAGGAGGTGGGAATAAGAAATAGCCGTTAAAATAAGAAAGAATGAGGAGAGGAGAGAGACCTGTTCAGACACGACTCCTCCAACGTTCCAGGAGCCCCAGCAGTTTGCCTGCTCTCAGAAGGACCTGGTGGATTTGTGCACTGGGTGTCACTCAGGCAGTGCTGAAGAAGAAGCCTATCCTATGTGCCAGAAATACAATGAAGACACGATTTAACCCCTCTTCCTAAGGAGATAATAAATGACTGCCCGGGGCTGCTGTTTCCAAGCCAAAATCTATGACATAACCATTATCTATTTATGCGGCATTTAGCCTACAGAAGGGGGACTGCTTTCATCGTTTGTATATTTGGCTCAACCTCCCCTTCCCGGGCCCAAGGGCAAGTAAATGACCATCCACCACCTTCTCTGGAGGTTTAGTCACTGAAATGGATGAGCCCCAGGCAGGGTCCAGGGAAGGCCGGGGCCAGGCAACAGCCGACTGGGTTCGGCACACCCAAGCCCACAGCTCCAGGAGGCCAGGCCACATCCAAAGCCCAAATAACCCCGGGGCGGCCAAGGCTCCCTCTCCCGCTTCACTTCCCAGCCCAGCGCAGGCTTCAGCCACACTTCCAGGATTATGTAACACATTTCTGTCATGGTCCATATGACCAGGGAGATTACAAAAAGAATGATGGCGTATAAAAATTCACGGTGGTACAGTTATCCGACGGACTCCTAGGTGAGAAGGCACCTCACCCCAGCACAGGTGGACGGATCCAGGTGGATGCGCGTCCATGCCGCCAGACGTTTCCCGTGCAGCGGCACACACATGCACCCGCGAATCCCAGCCAGACACGCAGTTGGGCGAAGCCGGTGGGAGGACGCCTCCTCCGGCTGGATAGGAGCGCCGTTCCCGGCGGGAGGGCGGCAGCCGCGGCGGCGGCGGCGGCGGGCGGGGCGGCGCGGGGCAGGTGCGGCCTCGGGCGGTGCGGCGGCCCGGCCCGGCGAGGGGAGTTCCCGCAGCCCGCCCCTGCGCCCGCCCCTCGCCGCCCGCGGCTCCTCCTCGCTTCGCCATGGTGGAGCGGGGAGACGCGGCGCCGCTGCTGCGCTGGGCCGAGGGCCCCGCCGTCTCCCCGCCGCAGGCCCCGGAGCCGCAGGCCGGAGGCCGGGGCTGGGGCAGCGGCGGGGGCGGCCGGCCGGCCGCGGAGCCGGCCAGGAGGCGGGGGCCCGAGGAGCTGGGCGCCTCCGAGGTGCTGCTGCAGCCCGGGCGCCTGGAGCTGGGCGACGTGGAGGAGGACCAGGTGGTGGCCGTGTTCGTGGTCACCTTCGACCCCCGCTCGGGTGAGAGCCGCCGCTCCGGGGGCCGGGAGAGGGTCGCGCACCCCGGGGCTTTGGGGGCGGCGGGGGAGGGGCTCGCTGCGCGCGCACCCTCTCCCACACACCTGCACCCCCCACCCCGCCGCCCCCGCTCGCTCGGAGCGGCCAGAGTGCCCCCGCGAGGTCCGGGCGCGGGACGCGGGGCTTTGTTCGCGGAGTCCCCCCGACCCCCTTCTCCTTCCCGTCCCGCGCGGCCTCCCGGCAGATCCGCGGTCCGCGCCCGGGTCCCCACAGCCCTGTTTGCACTTCTCCAGTGCTGCAGGATCCTGTCGGCGGCCGCGGCGCGCTGCCTTTTGTTTTCTGGCTCTGCTGAAAGGTGTTTTTTTTTTTTTAAATTTTTTTCCCCATCAAGAGGAGAAACGCCCCCCAGGTGAACTCCTGAAACAGATTGTACTGAACTTCCAGGTTTTCTGCTTCCCCGCCCTCGCTCCCCGTCACTCCCGGCACGGTAACTTTCCAAGCGGCCAAGTTCACTTGCTCTGGCAGCATCATTTTGAGGAATTAGTGCCGGGAGCATTAAGGGATAGGACTGAGGGATTAAACTGGAGGCGGATTAAAGGAGAAGCCTCCTCAGGTAGACTCTTGATGGTTTGTGTGGAGAATTAAAGGGTTATCTAAAATAATCTTGAGCCTAATTAACCAGGAAGAAAGTGTCCAAGTGAGTGGTGAAAGACTTCGTGGGGGTTCAGAAGTGAGTAAATACACTCTCTGGGAAAGCCTCAGGTGGTTGCTGCGGGGCCTCAAGCCCGAGCTCATCAGCTCTCAGCATTGAAGGAAGGGGTGCCAGTATTCCTGGTTCTGGGGTTTTTGGAAACCCAGATATTTCTGACCCTAACTCCCCGAGGGGAGTCCTGGAATGAAGAGCGCCTGGTAGTGAATGGAAAGAACTTCTTCGTGATCCTCCAGGGAGGAGCTGTAGAACTCATTCACAAGAGCCTGATGGGTGGCCGTGGGGTGGGAGGAGAAAGGCCTGGGATCTTCAGGTGGCAGAAGATAGCGTCCAGGCCGGGTAACTGACCTAGGGTCCGGGATGATAAAGCAGCAAAGATGCAGGAAGAAATGGCACAGAATAGAAAAACAGTTGGTGGAGGGACTAGGCCTTTCAGCCTCCTGTCTGTTCCTTGGCCCTTATCCCAGTGGCGTTCAAACTTTTTTGATTGTGTGTGGCCCACTGTTGGAAGTAAATTTGACTTCACGACCACTACACTCACAGGCATACAAATGAAACTGAAACGAGTTTCATGAAATAGTACTAACCCCTTCTGCATGTGGTGCATACTGGTATTCTCCTTTTTCTTTTTTAACACCTGCTGGCTGACTCGTATGGTTGGGACTCCTAGATACCAGTAATTTCAGAAGCTGCTGTTTCTGACCAAAAGCAGTCTTTATTGGTAAATAAAAACGGATACTTTGTAACTAATAATATTCCTTATCCCCTATCCCATTACCTACAGGTAAATGGACGCAGGCATGGGACTGTGGGAAACGCTGAAGGCTAGCTAGAAGAAACGGCAAGAAAGCACTGACAGGGTCCGATTCCGCAGTGGTATAGCACTGGCAGTAGAGTCTAGGGAGGGGAAAGAGAAAAGGAAAGCCCTACACTAACCACAGATGCAGTTGATGACATTAAAAAGCACTGCAGAGCTGGGACCCTCCCCCTGCCTTGTCAGTCCCAGCTGTGACATCATTTGGATGGGTATATGTATATGGAGTATACATACAAGGGGGTATGTATGTAATGTTTTCAAATTAAGGTTAGTGTGGACAGAAGGGATTGTAACTGGTCCTTGGACTCTTTGTGCAGGTGTTTTACTATGATGGTGTTTCATGTAGTTGTAATCCTCTATTTTGATCAGTTTGTACCCAGTTTATACATGAACAAGCAGACCAAGGGTGATTAAGTAATTTAGAGACATTAACTAGCCAACACATACTTGACTCTTAAGTTCAGTTGTCTAATGTATCCCACACTGTGTGAACCTCTGCCCCCCCAACTTTTCATCCTTACTGTGTCCAGAGGGTGGAGAGGAAGGGAAGGAGTGGGAGAGAGGACAGGGGAAGAGAGAGAGAATGTGTGTTTAGCTTTGGTTGCTTTTGGTTTTTGTTTTTTCTGAAAGCTGCTGTTCCCTGCCCATAAACCTACCTCTCCTTTGTCACCTATCCCAGTCCAACAAGTCTCTTTGCATCTTGTAAAAGTACTCTGGAAAAAAAAAAATACTCTGGTAGTACCTCTATAAAGTGAAAGTAATATGGTGCATCTCCTAATGTAGAAGTTGGAATGAATGAATGCTGAGGTTCCTGGATCCTCAAAGGTTAGCACTAGGGCTCAGAGCTCCTGCTGTGTCCCTTATCTGGTGTTCGAGGCAGTCGCTGTCCGGAGAGGTGAGATGCCAGTTCTCAGTTCCCCAGTGAGCTGGAGACATCACAGGACCAGACCATGTTTCCTGGTTCAGTTCCGTGTCCTCCTCACTCTGCTACTGAGGCTGATCTGCTATGTGTTACTCTTTAATCTTGGTCCATGTTGTTCAGTTGGGTTAGAGCACAATGCTAGTAACCTTGGTCCACCAAGACTTTTGCCTTCCTTAGCCTTTGATACCAAAAATAGTAAAGCAATTACTGGCTTCTTTATAAAAATCAGAACATATCACAGAGCTTCTCACGTGGGAGAGATTGGAGTTTTTTCTCTTGCCTGCCTACCTACCCACTCCCCCGTGTTTCTTCCACCTGTGTCCTGTGTCGTTCCCTAGGAGCCCCTCCCTTCTACCCTGACCTACCCAGTCATTTACTGCCCAGCCCATGGCTATTTCATTCAGCTTCCCATCTGGTGGAAGTAACTGTTGGCACGCGTGCACATGAGAGGGCGAGAGAGAAGATGTGGGAGGAGAGAAATCCACGGTTGTGGTGCACCTTGCGGCTGGGGGAGAGGGGCGGAGAAGGTTGTGAGTGGCCTGTGGTGAAAGCGGATGTAAGAGGGTGTGAGGGAGGAGTGGGTCCTGGTGAGGGTGTGGGAGGGTGTGGGTGGACGTGTGCATGAGCACATGCTTCCAGCAGGAATACACTTAGGGATTCTCAGGCTGATGTATGACAATGGGAGAGAGCAGTTCTTTTATACTTGTGGACACAAGTTTTGGGTTGGGCATCTGTAGGAGGGATCAGAGAAGAGGGTAGAGGCATAATGCATGCGATTTTCATTGGGTTCATGGTTTGAAAATTATGGTGGTCGTATCTACAAATGATGTGAGGACCGGGGCCTCAGGTTCAAGTGCAGTAGAGGCGCGTGCGCTCTCTCTCTCTTTACTCACTCACTCACTCTCACACACTCAGTCTCTCTCTGGAGCAGGGAGCCCTGGGATGGCAGTTCTGGCCATCTGGGCTACAAAGCTGCTATTGACACCAGGCCCAGATGCTTACTATGCAAGCCAGGTGGGAGGGTTTGGCAGCCAGAATCTTGCTTTTTCATTGTGATCAACCCATTATTCAAGCCTTCGATTCTTAAGTTTTTTTTTTTTTTCTGCCCACTTGTGTGTGAGCCTGCAGCAGGTAAAGCTTTGGACACAATCGTTGGGGCTGTTTCTTTATAAGAGGTTCACCTTATTTTTATTTAATGTTTATTTATTTTAGAGCACAGGCAGGGGAGGAGCGGAGAGAGAGAGGGAGACAGAGAATCTGAAGCGGGTCTGCCCTGACAGCAGTGAGCCCGGTGTAGGGCTGGAGCTCACAAACCGTGAGATCATGACCTGAGCCCAAGTCAGAGGCTTAACCCACTGAGCCACTCAGGCGCCCCTGTAAGAGAATTGCTTTAAACTGCTACATTCCCCCCAGCCTGAGTTATTTCGTGGGGGGTCTGCAGATAATTCCTGTGTGGCGTATGCTTGCTTTGGACTGCTGAGGAGGGCACAGGGGAAGGCTGAGGGGAGGAGAGCTGAAGTTTTTGAGATAACCTCTTTTCCTTTTTGTTCTTCCTGATGAGGAATGAATTACTACCCGTTCCTCCCTCAGCCTCTAGCCACCACCTAAAGTACATCTAAACACCTGTTTCATTTAGTGAGTCTAAATGCCCCTAAGTTTATGTATTTAAGATCACTCACACACCAATTTTAATCTCCATACAGTCTCCAAAAGTCCACACCGTACAAGCACGTTCTTTTCCACAGCAGACATGAGGGGGCACGGCAGGATTAAGGTTAGGTGTGGTGTCTGAGACCCAGCTTGGAGCACGGCCCACGTCCCCTGACTTGTGCAAATAGTAAGTGGCTCCAGCCGTGACAGGGGCAGTGACAAAGTAGAGTGAGAACAGAAGATGTGGGACATAATTTTGAGATGCAAAGAGCAGTCCTAAGCACGGCCAGCTCAGAGGGCAAAGAGAGGGTGCTTTCTGCCAACCAACCAGGAGGTCCTTAGAATGATTAAATGCCACATCCTTTCCCAGAGTTCCCTCAGATGTCAGTGGAATGCAGTTGTGGTTAATTTCATTAATCTCACGTTGGCAGAATCTTCCCCGGCTGTTGGTGATTCACCTGCTTGTGGTTTTCAGGGAAAAGTCAGTCTGTGGCCATCTGCTGTGAATTCTGTTTCTTAAAAGAAGAGAGTCAAGCAGGAATAGGAACCATAACACCCACCACTTACTGGGTCCCCACTATGCGGGGGGTTTCGGGGACCTGGTCTCTAATCCTTCTGATGCTGTTCATCATGGTAATGGCTCGGGGCGGTGGGCGGGGGGGGGGGGGGGGGTGGGCAGGAGAAGATGCCCTGAATTCACGGAGCAGAGAGGTCAGAGCCCAGAGGCCAGCCAAGTCTCCAGGGTCAGTGCTCCCTCCTCACACCGCTGCCCAGGGTAATACGATACAGAGTCTGTGAACTGGAAGGGTTTTTCCACTTGAAATTAATGCATCGGAATTCAGCCATGGATCGGTTGAGGGCTGACTTGAAATCACCAGGATTGATTTCTTCCTGCCCGAGGTTTCTTTATCCTGACTCTCCTTTTGCTTCGCGCATACTCTCACCCTAGGTGGTTTTAAAATTATTTAAGACCATTTAAGACCAAAAATCAATAGAAGCTATTTCCTTTTCTGGTGTTTGGAGGCTGAACCAAATAATCTTCTGAGGTTTCTTCCCTCTCTGGCATTTGATGGCCGCCCCCCCCCCCCCCCCCCCCGCCAAGGAAATGGTTCTGTAGAGGGAAGGTGGGGAGGGGAGGCGCCACGTACCCCTGGATTCTTGCCTTTCTTCCCGAGACAAAGTTCCTTTTTACTTCCCAGCTAGAACTAGGGCTCGTGTCTGTGCTGATGAGAGGATGGAACGGGTGAAAAATCAAAGCATATGTTGGGGAGGGAAAAGGGGGCACAAAGCTCTGCTCCTGAGGTCAGAAGGAGCTGTAGGACGTGTGCTGATGCAGCCACCGATAGCAAGACCTCAGGAGGAAATCCTTGATTGGAAACCACCCAACAGGAGGGAGGAGGGGGAAGGAAAGTCATGCGTTTCCCGTTAGAGATTATTTCGGTGAAGATCCTTGCTCTGTCTACTTTAAATACTTTGAGATGAACTTTGTAACGGGCAGCAGCAGTAACAACAGCCCATGTCTGTTCTCCCAGAGCAGTGGTGGTGCCGAATCACCTCAGTGTACACGGAAACAGAAGACAGACGCAGTCCCGTTTGCGGTAGATGGGACAGAGCAGATCTCGCCCAGTGCAGGAGTTCATCAAACATCAGCCCTGGGAGGCTCTGCTGTGGACACAGCTGCCAGGCTGACCTTCCGAACCGTGGAGAGGCAGGTTCAGACCATCTGTCCATCTGCACCAGGCTCAGCCTCGCCCTCTGGCTTCCCCTGGATGACTGGGCTGCCTGCGCAATAAGCTGGGAGTCCAAGTTCCACGGGGACATACATATTTGCCTTTGCATGAGCCCAGCCCCTGGCACTGGTTGCCAAGTTATGTTCTGCCAATATTTATTGAATGGCCGGCTGGACGTACATAATGCAGATTGCCACATGTGACCCTCGTGCGCTCATGTGGCCCTTCCCCATAGGTTGTCTTTGCAGCTAGAGATGAGGCTGGGCCTCCAGGTGGGCCCACGGTTGCGAAGGAGAGAAAGTGAGGCGGAAAAGCACTTGTCATTGTCAACTCGTCTCTTTTTGATCGATTACCCCTCGGATGAGCCCTTCTGTAGAATCCTTTTGGGCCCCAGTTTCCTGGCTGAGTTCCTAAAATATGGTGAGGGTATTTTGGAAGCCAATAATAGTCCGAAGACCAAGACCGGGGTAGTTAGCATTCAGTGGGAAGTTTTTCTGGCATTCAATGGGTTTTATTTTTACAGAATCACTTGTCTTTAAGTCTCTACAAATTTTATATGTAAACTGGCTTCCAATTTTTGTGAATGGTTTAATATTTCTGGAAAGGATGACCTTTAGCCATGATGCCTCATTATTACCCTACTTAGTGTAGATTGCCCCCATTTATTTTCCTTTTGCAAAGTCCTTTCCTTATGTTTTTTTCACATCCCTATCATTTAAATTATGTTCTCCAATTTGTTGAAATTTTTTAAACCTCAGAAAAGTTGGAGGAATAGTACAGTGAATACTTCGAACCCGTCCCTATTTGTGGACATTTTGCCATATTTGCTTTATGCGTACACAGCTCAGCTCTAATGTGGAACATGCATTCCTAAAAGTCACTGTGCCGTGAAAGACTTGTGGTAAAAGTCACAAGGTTTATGGGGAAGATGGGGTCAGGGCACAGCGCTCAAAAACTGTCAGTGACACATTTTTTTTTTTAAAAAAAGGGAACCAAATAAAAATGGTAGGACAACTTTACATATGATAACTAGTTAGGAGATGCATAAATACTCAAAGTTTGGCACTTTACCTTAAGACACCTGGGGAGGTGGAGCCTGTGATTTATGGTGAAATGAATGGAAGCAGAGCTGTGTGACATTTGATGGACAACAGTAGGCCTGGAAGTGATAGTCAGGGCTCTTAACTCTGAAGAAGGTAATGCGTGAGTGTTTGAGGTTGGGGGGGGGGGGTGTTTTGTGTATTTCCGTGCGTCTCATTTCAACTGGGTGCAGTTTTCTGCATTCACATTGTGATCCTTGTGATCAAAATCACCTATCAGCAAACAGGAAATCCCCTACGATCAAACGGCTCCCTAATGTATCAGTTGCTTTGGATCGAATTCAGCTGGCGTTCTAGCAGAACTGACTATATATAGAGGTGTGCTTATCTTTTTCTGCTGAACTATTTGACAGTAAGTTGCAGACATCATAACATTTCTTTTCTGAATACTTCAGTACAAATCTCCTAAGAATAAGGCCATTTTCCTGCATGACCACAATATCATTACCAATCCCAGGGTAATTCACCTACATTAATTGATCCATTACCTTCTTTTTTTAGTTAATATTTTTTTTACGTCAGTTTCAGATTTACAGAAAAACTGAGAAGAAAGTGCAGAGGGTCCCATATCCCACCTTCGCACCCAGTTTTCCGTTTTTATTCACATCTAGCATTAGTGTGGCATGTTTGTTGCAATTGAACCAATATTGATAAATAATTATTAACTAAAGCCCATAGTTTACATTAGGGTCTACTCTTTGCGTTGTACATTCTCTGGGTTTGAAAAATGCACGATGTGGGGCGCCTGGGTGGCTCAGTCGGTTAAGTGTCTGACTTCGGCTCAGCTCATGATCTCATGGTTCCTGAGTTCAAGCCCCACATCAGGGTCTGTGCTGACAGCTCAGAGCCTGGAACCTGCTTGGGATTCTGTGTCTCCCTCTCTCTCTGCCCCTTCCCATCCCCCCCCCCCCCACCGGGAATAATCGTCAAAAAAAATAAAAATGATTGCTTTAAGTACGTATAAATATTTCATGATGATTTGATAAAAGGAGTTTTAACATTGTTTAACAAAGCATACCAACTGTGAAAGAAATATAAAAGTTTTATCCTTGGGGTGTCTGGGTAGCTCAGTTGGTTAAGTGTCCAACTTTGGCTCAGGTCATGATCTTGTGGTTCGTGAGTTCAAGACCCACATCAGGCTCTGTGCTGACAGCTCAGAGCCTGGAGCCTGCTTCGGATTCTGTGTCTCCCTCTCTCTCTGCCCCTTCCCACTCATACTCTGTCTCTCTCTCTGTCAAAAATAAACATTAATTTTAAAAAAATGAAAAATGCACGATGTTACATATGCGCTGTAAGAGTATCCTACAGAAAGGGTTTTATTGCCCTAAAAATCCTCAGTGCTTCCCCTACTAATCCTTCCTTATTTGCTGATCTTTTTACTATCTCTTAATTTTTTCTTTTCATGGATGTCACAGAGTTGGAATTATATAGTATGTAGCCTTTTCAGATTGGCTTCTTTCTCTTAGCAACATGCATTTAAGGTTCCTTTATGTCTTTGTGGCTTGATAGCTCATTATTTCTGAACAGTATTTTATTGTCTGGATGTTCCGCAGTTTGTTTATCCATTCACCAACTGAAGGACACCTTGGTTGCTTCCAGTTTGGGACAATCAGAAATAAAGCTGCCATAAACCGTGGGCAGGCTTTCGTGTGGACCTAAGTTCTCACTCTCGGGATAGATGTGAAGGAGCATGATTGCCTGATCATACGGTGAGAGTATGTTTAGTTGTAAGGAAATGCCAAACTGTCTTCCAAAGTGGTTGTACCATTTTGCATTCCTACCAGCAACGAATGAGACTTCCTGTTGCTGCAGGCTCTTGCAATTAGCATTTGGTGTTTTCCATGTTCGGGATTTTGACCATTCTAATAGGCGTGAGAAAAATCTTGTTTGGATTTGGAATTCCCCAATGACATGTAATTTTGAGCATGTTTTTCATAATCTCATTTGCCATCTGTATATCGTCTTCGGTGAGATCACTGGTCTGATCTTTTGTCTGTTTTTAGTATTTTTTTAAGTACACTCCACGCCCGGCATGGAGCCCAACATGGGGCTTGAACTCACGACCCTGAGATCAGTACCTGAGCTGAAATTGAGTCAGATGCTTAACCGACTGAGCCACCCAGGTGCCACTTGTTCATTTTTTAAATTGGGTGTTTATATTTTTCTTAATGTTGTGTTTTAGTTCTTTGTATATTTTGGATTTAAGCCTTTATCAGGTATGTTTTTACAAATATTTTCTCTGTGTATGGCTTGTCTTTATTCTCTTCATAGTATCTTCCACAGATCAGAAGTTTTTAATTTTAATGAAGTACAACATACCAATTTTTTTCTTCATGGATCGTGCTCCTGGTGTTGTATCTAAAAACTCATTGCTAAACTCAGGGTCACCTAGATTTTCTCCTTTGTTACCTTCCAGAAGTTTTATAATTTTGCATTTTAGTATACTATTCATACTGAATTAATTTTTGTGAAAGGTGTAAGTTCTGTGTCTAGATTCTTTTTTTTTTTTTTTTTTTTGGCCTGTGGTTATCCATTGTTGAAGAGATAATCCTTTATCCATTGTATGGCCTTTGCTTTGTTGGCAGAGATCAGCTGACTGTATTTGTGTGGGTCTGTTTCTGGGCTCTGTGTCCTGTTCCGTCCATGTATCTAATCTTGTCTAATCACTGTCTTGATTACTGTAGTTTTCATGGTAAGTCTTAGAATTGGGTAGTGTCAATCCTCACTTTTTCTTCAGTCTTGTGTTGGCTGTCTGGGGCCTTTGCCTTTCCATATAAACTTTAGAATTAACTTTTCAATATCCACAAATAATTTGCTGGCATTTGGATTGAGATTGCATTGGATCTCCAGCGTAAGGAAATGTGAAATCCCTATGCTCAGATCGTTCTTTAATACTTCAATTGTGTTGGGGCGCCCGGGTGGCTCAGTCGGTTGAGCATCTGACTTCGGCTCGGGTCATGATCTTGCGATTTATGGGTTCAAGCTCTGTATCGGGCTGTCTGCTGTCAGCATAGAGCCCACTTCGGATCCTCTGTCCCCCTCTCTCTGCCCCTCCCCTGCTCACTCACTCTCTCTCTCTCAAAGATAAATAATCTTAAAAAAGAAAAATACTTCAGTTGTGTCGACTCTAGTTCAGCAAGCAATGTGTCAAACTGACTATATACAGATATACTTTTTTTTTTTCCTGAGCCTTTTGGTAGTAAATGCAGACATGATGATCCTTCTAAATTCTTGAGTATAAACCTCCTAAGAAGAAGGACATTTTCTTACATAACCACCGTATCATTACCCCTAGGATAATTAACATTAATTCATCAGTTGGCTCTTTAAAAAATGCCTGCCTGCAATAAAGCTGTTTTTCTTTCATTATTGTTATTACTACGTAACACCCATCCTGTACCGTGCTAAGCGGTGTGCCGTGTTGGGATGTGACGATCAACGAAGTTCCTGTCTTTAAGAAGTCCCGTCTCCTGTGGAAATAGACCCGTCTCCTGTGGAAATCACCTCCAGTGATTACATAGGCTGGCATGAGGACCGAAGTATCTTCGTCTACTTCATTTACTTTCCTTTCATTCAAGGAGCGTGTCAGTAGGTAAAGGTGAGGGTAACTAGTCCCAGAGCAGTGCTCTGGAACCCGTGCTCATTCCGTGACTCCCCAGCCTGACCCTGATGGAACTTTCCATCTGGGAAAGACCCTGAGGGACTTACATCCATCTAGAAGTCAAGACTGTAACTACCAGATGTCACTCCCTCCATCTGAGTCTGTCAGTTTCTGTAGCGTGAGGACCGGACACGCACAGAGGGACGAGGGTGGCAGCTTTGAGAGCCAGGCTGAGGAATGGGGGCTTTCTTCTACAGGTCAGCGGTGTCGGGTAACACGTGGGTTTGGCCATGAATACCAGGGACCCAAAGTAACGGTGGCTTAATCAAGATAGGAGTTTATTTCTCTCTCATGCAACAGGAGATAGCTGGCCTAGGGCTGGAATGCTGGCTCAGTCCAAGCGGCCATCCAGGGACCTAGATTCATGACGGCTTGTCACCACATCCACATTCTAGACAGCAGGATGGAGGAAGGGGCAGCACGTACACCTGCCCTTTAAGGTACTTTTTGGCAACCGTACACCTCACTTCTGTCCATTTCCCATCGGCCAGAATTGACTCATGTAGCCGTTCCTACAGGCAAGAAGATACTGAAGAACGTAGTTGTGATTTGGCTAAATATAGGAGGTTTTGTTCCCTGTAAGAGTTGGATATTGAGGGTCAACTTGCAACTCCTTGTGTGCTGGCATTTCTTAAAAAAAAAAATGTCTTCAGTAAAATTAGTCCCTTAAGATGCTTCTTCCCCCCGCTTTGGTGGGCTGTACAGGGGATGCTTGTTAAGAATAGGTTTATTAGCCCCCAGATTTTGGAAACATTAAGGTCTCGTAGAGGTCCACAAAACAGAGTAACATACTAAAGGCTCTGAGAAGTTCTGCAGTAAAGAAATGCGTCTATCCTTGTTTACCCTAAGATAATTTGGCCAAAATCCCTTTTGAAAAATGTGTTTTGTTTTTTGTTTTTGTTTTTGTTTTTTTGCAGAAGCTCTGTCAACAAAAGCTTTGGGAAACATTGCTTTGGGAATTGTTAAAGATCTCTTAGTTAGCCCCGATGAAGACATTTTTACGGTAGTTCTATTCCTAGGGATGTTGTCGACGGAAATGTGTACATATTGTGTCAAAGTTTAATCAAAGAAACAGAACCGCTAGGAGATGTCTAAAGGGATTTATTGCAAGAATTTGATCTTACGCAGTTGTGGGAGCTAGGTAGGCAGGCTGTATAAGGCTGTCGTCTTTCTGCCTGATGAGGGAGCTGGAACTCTATTGGGCCGGCAGTTATGGAAGAAGAGAGTATAGTTGGGAACATGGAGAGAAGCTGGAACTCATGTACAGGAACCCGGGTCAGTCCACCTCCAGCTTTCAGGATGTGGGTGTCCTGATGAAGTTGATGCCCTTCATTGTGGAACTAAACCCACACCTGGCTTAGGAGTCAGAGAAGGTGAAAGAAGATCCAGGGGAAGGTGGGTCCAGCATTCACGGGCCTGGCTGCCACCCCCAGACCCCCGAGGTGGTCCGCAGACGAGCAGTAATGCACAAGAGCTGCCTGGTGCTCCTCCCCCAGCCTCCTGATGTGCATACAATATGCCGACTGCTGCCCTGCCACATCACTCCCACATCCCACATCCCACATCCCACATCCCACATCCCACATTCCATCCGTCTCACCTGGAATTCCTGAGGAAGGCAATTCTGAGAGACGTAGTTCGGCCTAGCCAGGCTGACCTATTACAAAGCCACCCCACATGTGTTCACCAGACGACTTAAGTATAAGACATTTTGTAGCGGTCTGTTTGTAACAGCCTCAAATTGGAAATAAGCTAAATGCATATCAACAGTGAAATAGATAATCTGTTACATGCATAGGATGGAAGTAGCTTCGTGGATCCGCATGAATGAATCTTGCAAAGAATATTGAGCAAAAGAAGACCTAAAAGAATGTAAACTACGATTGCATCGATATAAATTTCAAAACAGCCAAGCTGATTTACAGCATTAGAGGTCAAGATAATAGTTCCTGTTGAGAGAGGGTCACGAGGGGGACAGTGGGGCTTCTGGTGTACAGAAGGCTTCTCCTTCTTGGTCTGGGTGCTTGTTATGCAGGGATGTGCATGTTGGGGAAATTCACTGAGCAATAGTTAGGATTTGTGGGCTCTTCTGTACTTAGCTGTCAGGAAAAAAATTTTAGGTAAATTCAAGTTTTGTTTCTTTGTTTTAAATGTTTATTTTGAGAATGTGTGAGCAGGGGAGGGGCAGAGAGGGAGAGAGAGAATCCCAAGCAGGCTCCATGCTGTCAGTGCAGAGCATGATGGGGGGCTTGATCCCCAGGCCGTGAGATGATGCCTGAGCTCAAAATCAAGAATTGGATGCTCAACCAACTGAGCCACCCAGGCACCCTGGTGGTGTTTTAACAAGTTTTTTTGTTAGAAGTCATGGATCGGCTGGGTTGGAGGAAAGAAACAGTGTTAGGGCTCTCTGAACCCATTATGGAACGGCAGTGAGGGAAGAAGGCAGCGGATAAGAGAAGAGGCAGGTTGGGTAGGCGAGGAGGATGGCGTCTACCTGAGGGACACTGCAGCAGCCCTGTCCCAGGCTGTCCCTTCCTAGGCTGGCTACCTGTTCCCACTGCAGAGGGTTAGGGCCGTGTACACAGGCTGAAGCAGGAGCTCGCCAGCAGAATCCCCATGTGCTACGAGGCAGGGACATGATCCTGTATATCGGGGATAGGCCCCAGCACCCTTATAAGTTCCCTGGGTGTCCTCATACACTCCACAGGCCGAAAGCCACTGAACCACAGAGATAGTAGACATGCACGGAAGGGGAAAGATGGAAATCCCTTTATCCCCAAGTTCACCCCTCTTTCAGTGTGCAGCGTGCTTTTCCTTGTCTTTAACCCAGACACGCACAACATCATTCTATCCTTTCTGTTTTATAAAATCCTAATTCCTCTTTACACGCTTTTGGGTTTAGCTCTTTGTTAGAGCCGTGATTCCTCTCTTGAAAGTAAACTATTTGAAAGCACCCTAGGCTCTGAAGGTGAGGCCGGATAACCCTCCGTGGTGCCTGCCATGGTTGGAGACTGGACCCATATGTAGGTAGACGGATATGCAGCTTCTCTGATGCTTGGAGTGCGATCTGAAAGCACTGTTGGCTGGATTATTCACGGCATTTCTCATGCCTAGGAAAGTAGGGTTTGGAGTAGTGATAAGAAGTTTGTTCTAAAATAAAGTGTCATAATCCTTCCCACCCCTGTTTATACTCACAGGGCCATTGCCTACTCCTGGGCAGGTCACCCAAGGCCTGCCGCATCTGCTGCCCTCACCGCCCCCCCCCAACTCTTCCCACCTTTCTCTGCCCTTGAAAGGGTCATTTCACATGTTTCTTTCCCACTTGGCTGAGGCCTGTGCCAGGTGCTCAGAGCACAAGAGAAGTAGGTGAGCCTCTGTCTTCAAGGAATATGTATTCCTCTTGTACTGGATACTTGGGAATTTATGTTTAATTTTCTCCCCCTCATTGTAGTTGGGAATTAAAAGCTAGAAGCAATCTTACAGGTGAGTCAGCCTCCTCACGTATTGAATTGTCTTCATTTTACAATAAGGAAACCGAGGATCCAAGAGCTTTTACCAGAGGCCACACAGCTTGTGACAAAACCAAGCCTTGGAGCCAAGTCTAGCCTGGGCTAAGTGCGTATTTAACTGCTCCCCCCACACCGCTGTAGGGTGACTGGTCTAGCTTCATGCAGGGAGTCCAGGCCCAGCCTGGAAACCAGCTCTTTTTTTTTTTTTTTAAGTTTATTTATTTATTTTGAGAGAGAGACAGAGAGACAGAGAGAGAGAGAGAGAGAGAATGAGCAGGGGAGGGGCAGAGAGATTGGGGCACAGAGGATCGGAAGCAGGCTCTGTGCTATCAGCATACAGTCCAATGCAGGGCTTGAACTCGAGAACCATGAGATAATGACCTGAGCCAAAGTCAGACACTTAACCCACTGAACCCTAGTTCCTGGCAGCCCCTGAAGCACACTAGCTCAGCTGGTTAGGGGTGACTCTGAGCAAGTGTTCTATTTGTCTCATTGTTTCCTTGGATGTAAAAATGGGAGAACGTTGAAAATGTGGTAGTTGGTTGCACAGCTGACTATACTAAAAGCCGTTGAATTGTTTGCCGTAAGTGAGTAGATGGCACGGTGTGCGAATTGTATCTCAAGCTGTTAGAAAAAATAAAATAAACTCACGCATAGCTCGATACTGTTATTTTGAAAAATTTTGAACACACAAGAAAACAGTAGGGAATATTCCATAGTGTTCTGTCAGTATGTGTTCTGTCCGTGTTCTGGGTAACAGTGCTGTTGTGCAAATCTCCGATTCCCTCAATCTGATAGATGCTCATCACTGCTCACATTCTCCTCTCTCATAGCGTTTATCCCCTGGAACTGTAATCTGTGGTCTCCTTGTTTATTTCTGGATTCTAATCTCTTTGCAGTCAGGGACTATGTCTTATTTGACTTTGTAGCTCCAGCATCCAGCTCGGTAAAAAGTCAGTAACTGATGATGAGTGAATGAGCCCCGAGGTTCTGGAAGCAAAGAACTGAAGGCTAAGCCTTGGATATGGGCCTCACCTAGGGAGAGAAGAGAAAGACTTTGGGAAGGAAGCAGAGCTACCTAGACAGAGAAGTAGGGAAAAAACCAAAATAGTATTTTGTCATGGGAATCAAGGCAAAAGAGGAATACACTTTTGAGGAATTCTCAAATTCCACAAAGAGGTCAATGACAACGTGAATTAAAAAGAGTTCAGGGTTGTCAGAGTCATCAGTAGCTGTAGAAGGAGAAGTTGGAACAAGATCTCAGGGTGTTAGGGAAAGGAGACGGGGGTAAGAATCATGCCCTCGGAAGTAAAGCCATGAAAGGAAGGACGTTTGAAAGTAGCTATGCAGAATGGAGCACCAAAGACCATATCGTCACTAGAAAGAATGTGCTCCTCTCTCGGCAGAGGGCAAGGCTCCTTTAAGGCCTGTCTCCTGGCCCTCTGGAGTAACTGGGGAACTCTGCCAGCGTGTGGGTGGTAGATGAGATGACCCACTTAAGCGTCTTGGTGGCTGAGCCAGCAGTGCGTGTATTGGGCAGCCGTATGCCCTCAGCCCTTGCACTACGTCCTTTTCTTTGAATAACTTTGTTTCTTTTAACTTGTCACCTCCCTTTCCCACAGGGAACATGGTGGAATGGTGCTTACCTCAAGATATTGACCTTGAAGGTGTTGAGTTCAAGTCTATGGCCAGTGGGTCCCATAAAATTCAGTCTGACTTCATGTAAGTATTTCAGAATGTAAATCCCTGTACCATTTCTCTCTTCTCACAGACTTTCCCCACAGCGTAAGGGCTCTCATCAGGGGGTCTTCCAAAGGTGTGTAGAAATGCCCTGAAAATATATATAGATAGATTTGTGTTTATATCAGTTTTCCAGCAAGAAGGCCCCCAGCTTTGATTAGGTTCCCAATGGGTTTCATGACCCCCAAAAGTTAAGAACTATCAGAGGTTCTCTCTCCCTTTTAAGAAAACGCTAGGTCTTACTTGAGGTTTGGCTTTGTTGAAAGAATGGACTTTCAGTACAGTTTGGGTTAACTTAAGCCATTTGTGGGCTAAAACTTGAAAGTCCAGCTTTCAGTAAGGCCAAGTTATAGTCCTGTGTAATTAAGATTCGTGTGAGGAGCAAACGAATAGAACATGAGGGTAACCAGAGTAGCTTTAATCTTCTCACTGGGCTGAAACCATGACAGAAGTGTAAGAAAGGGGGAGGAGATAAAGTGACAGCTGTGGTCATCCGCCCTGTTAAAAATATCAGAGACTCAGGAAGTGAGGAAAGAATCGACGTGGCTTATGCTACTAAAACAGAGCGCCCTTCCAGAGGGGCCTGAAGATGAATCTTTGTTTTGGTTCCTTATGGCATCAGTAGTTATGCAGGAGCGAAGGGATCTGTCCATGGTCATGGGCAGTGCAGCAGCAGACTTGCCAGAGGTCAAGTCCTAGCTCCTGCTGGGTGACCCTTGGTGAGTTAGGTAATCTCTTTATACCTGGGTTGTCTCCTCTGTGGGGTTGAGTGGCCTGGACTGACATTCCCCTTTGGTTCTAAAACATTGGTCTTCAGACTGAGAGCTTTGTCATGCAGACCCCTGGACACAGCTCTCTGTCTTCCTCGGGGCTGCATCTCACATTAAAAACCGAAGCCAGGGGCGCCTGGGTGGCTCAGTCGGTTAAGTGTCCGACTTCAGCTCAAGTCATGATCTCGCGGTCTGTGAGTTCGAGCCCCGCATCAGGCTCTGTGCTCACAGCTCAGAGCGTGGAGCCGGCTTTGGATTCTATGTCTCCCTCTCTGTCTGCCCTTCCCCTTGCTCACATACTCTGTCTCTCTCTCTCAAAAATAAAAAAATAAACATTAAAAAAAATTTTTTTTAAACAAAACAAAAACCGAAGCCAAACAAAATTTCTCTTCTCTGATTTTGAGCCCCATGACACATTTGGTCCGTTTTAGCTATTTCCGAAAGGGACCCTTCTTCGGCCTGGCCTGCTTCGCCAACATGCCTGTGGAAAGTGAGCTGGAACGTGGTGCACGTATGAAGTCTGTGGGCATCCTGTCTCCGTCCTACACCCTGCTTTACCGGTACATGCACTTCTTGGAGAACCAGGTTCGGTATGTGGCTCGCATACATGTGCGGGGTGGCCGTGGGAAATCTGCCAGCCAGAGGTGTGTGTGTGTGTGTGTGTGTGTGTGTGTGTGTGTGTGAGTGATGTGCCCTCAGAGACATAGGTTGTGTGTCAGAACAGCAGATGCCCTTGCTCGAACATCCATGGCCACATTTCGTGCCTCAGGTGGTGGTCTTTTCTCTGTCAACCCAACTCATGGCCTAAAGACTCTTCATGCTGGGGCGGATTTGCCTTCGGTCTGTGTCAATACTGTCCTCAGTTTTGTTGAATGACATAATCTGTTAATAAGTACGTGCTCTTTGTTTACCCTAAGCCACAGCAATTACCTCCTTCACCCCAGGTAGGCAAATAGACTCTAAACTCTTTTTAAGCCTCATCATTCATTATTCGGGGTCATTATTACTGCTTGTGCTAATAGGAAGGGAATCTTTAACAGAAGCAACAAAACTATTCGTTATCTTCTATAGTTTTTCATTACTCTCATTTCAGATTTTGAGAGAAATCTATCCCTAACCCCTGAAGCACTATTAAAATCTTAGCACCTTTGCCTCTTTTTTGGTACACACATGTGTATACTTTTTTAAAAATATATATACTTGGCATCATACTATGTATACACTTTTATACTTTTAGAATTTATTTTTTTAAAAATTTTTTTTTCAACGTTTATTTTTTTGGGGGACAGAGAGAGACAGAGCATGAACGGGGGAGGGGCAAAGAGAGAGGGAGACACAGAATCGGAAACAGGCTCCAGGCTCTGACCCATCAGCCCAGAGCCCGACACGGGGCTCGAACTCACGGACCGCGAGATCGTGACCTGGCTGAAGTCGGACGCTTAACCGACTGCGCCACCCAGGCGCCCCAGAATTTATTTGAATTTTTTAACATAACAGTCATTCTTGATGATGATCTTCAAAAGAACATGAAATTTGTTGCTTGTGGGAAAAAAAGTTTATTATTTAAAATGTATATAAAAGTACAAAGAGGGGCATCTGGGTGGTTCAGTCAGTTAAGCATCTGATTCTTTTTTTATTTTGTTTTAATGTTTGTTTATTTTTGAGAGAGAGAGCGAGCAAGCACACAAGCAGGGGAGGGGCAGAGAGACAGGGAGACAGAATCTGAAGCAGGCTCCAGGCTCTGAGCTGTCAGCACAGAGCCCCATGTGGGGCTCAAACCCATGAACTATGAGATGATGACCTGAGCCAAAGTCAGACACTTAACCTACTGAGCCACCCAGGTGTCCCACTTTTTATTTTTTTAATGTTTAGTTTTGAGAGAGAGAGAGGGAGAGGGAGAGGGACAGACAGACAGAATGCAAGTGGGCGAGGGGCAAAGAGAGGGAGACACAGAATCCGAAGCAGGCTGCAGGCTCTAGGCTCTGAGCTATTGTGGGGCTCGAACCCATGGCCTGTGAGATCATGACCTGAGCCAAAGTCAGATGCTTAACTGACTGAGCCACCCAGGCATCCCCGATTGTTTTTTTGTTTGTTTTTTTAATGTTTATCTATTTTTGAGAGAGGCCAAGTGTGTGCGTGTCCCTTTTGATCTATAGATACATCTTTTATTTTTAATTTCAGGAACGTTTCCTCCTGTAAGAAAATATTCCACTTTTCCATTCCATTTTTTTCCTTCTTTATGCACTGGTTAGGCATATGTTTTCTCTGCATTGTCCTCCGTATGTATCATTTTATCATTTTGATGATTATTTTAATAATTCTGTAATGCTAGAGCTGTTCTATAAGTTGTCTTCATTATTCACTATGGTTGTCTGAGTCCTAACTTCGGCTCAGGTCATGATCTCACGGTTCGTGAGTTCGAGCCCCGCGTCAGGCTCTGCGCTGACAGTGTGACCTGTGGTCACTCGTTCTCTCTCTCTCTCAAAAACATTAAACTTAAAAAAATAAATAAAATATTCATTATTCACTGTGGTTGAGCATTTAGCATGTTGTTGTTGTTTTTTTTATTGCTCCTCTACATTTTGGAGCTGTGGTAAACACCTCATAGAGATCTCTTTTTCTGTATTTGAAGTATTTCCTCAGTTTTGTGCCCCAGAAGTAGTATGACGGAGTTAAACATTTTTTTGATTGGGATCCTGACACTTTGAAAAAATTACTCCTTTTGACAAAATTAATTTTCCCAAGTAGACAGTATTTTCTCATGGTTCAAAAGTTAAAAGTGATAAGGAGGTATGCTATCAGCATCCTGCTACATGGCAGTAACAGAGGCCCCAAAATACAATGATTAAAATAAGACAGAAGATTCTTTCTCATGTAATAGTCTAGAGGTGGGCCGGTGGTCCAGGTGGGTAGCCTGCTGTTCTGTACAGTTGTTTAGGGACCCAGACCACTTCTCTCTTATGATTCTACAATATCCTAAGAGTGATTTTTGTATTCTAAGATGTCCTTCTCCAGTGTTCTGAGCTGCTCACCACTACTGTCTGCATCTAGCCCCTAGGGAAGAGGGAAAGCCCCAGAAGCTGCATACATCACTTGTTATGTACCATTGTCAAGTTCTCCAACACAAGGAGACACCTAACAGCAAGGGAGATTGGGAGAGGTAGCTAGGTGACCCTGTGACCAGTTAAAACTCTGGTGGTTCTGTTGCAAACAGGAAAAAAGGGACAGAAGGATCTGGGGGCAAAATCAACAGCCCCTGTTTCAGTGTGCCCCTCTTGCGATCCTGATATCCATGTGCACTCTTCTTCCCACATGGAGAGAACATTCCTCCCACCCTCCCTCTCTGAGGGAGACCTCAGAGAGGCTCATTGAGTTGATGCTTCTAGTCTACGGTCCAGGATTTCTGGGTGATATGAGGCAGTCCTTTTCGATAGATCAGCCCACGGTTCTTCATATCCTGAAAACCTGCAGAAGAACAGACAAGTTCATTCACTCTGCACTTCCTAAATGCAACATCGAAGGTGAAGTGGGAACCCCAGTACAAGCTCCTATTTGGAAAAAGGAAGGATAAGAAATACAAGTAGCCATTAGTCCATCATGCTCATGAAATTCTGCTGCAGGGGCTGCAAAGCCTCCTTGTCCTGGTGGAGTAGTAAGTTCACCGGTGAAACCGTGATTCTGTTATTGAGAATCCCCTTGCCCGTTTTCCTCCGTGGCTCCTGGCTTTGCCTTCTACGAGATTTTGTACCCATTTTCCGCCACAACCACTTCTGAAGCAGGCATGGGGGAACGTGATCTCCCTGAGGCTGCACACCTAGAGAGCACATTTCTTGCTGGTGTAGGTTGGTGGGTGTAGTGGTTTCTTTAAGGGTGGAGCAGTCACAGGCTTTTATAGGCCAGCCACATGACAGTACAGATCCCTCAAAAACCGAATAGGCTTCTGGTCTGTTTGCTTCTAGTCGGTCCCAAATTAAAGTATCTGTTGTGAAAGATTCTTTTGGGTCCTAGTTTTTAAGTCAGTGGACTGTAGACTGGTTACTGTTGTCTGTTCTTGGCCTATCCATCTTTTTCTCATTTAAATGGCAACTACCATAAATACATGCATAAATACGCACACACACACACACACACACACACACACACACACACACACATATATATATGTATATATATATATATAATAAAATATGATGCTACCTTGAGGCCATACCCTAAATCTGATCTTTGCAAATGGGTCTGTCTCCCATGACTCTACTCTTAACTGGAGAGTTTCATAAAAGCTTTGAAGGGAATTCTTATCTCCTGGTTTTGGGGTACAAAAGCGGTTGGCTTTTCTAGTCCCATGGGATCTCAAAGAGTTGGAGCCTCAACTAACTTTTATTGCAGAACTCAGAACACACTGTCCCTTAGGCTGTATTTCTTTCCATTTTGGCCTGCAAAGTGGCCAGTTCTTGCCTGTTTTCATCTTACTCTTGTAGCAGCTCACTGCAAATGAGAAGCAATCAACGTTTGATTTCTAAGTGCTTCCCCTGGAGGTACAAGTTCACATGACACGGGGCCTGTCCAAGTTACTGAAGTTCTAGCAGGTTTTTGCTACAGGGGGACAAGGGTTACCAGCTTTCTAGTCTACAACACCTACTTCCTTACCACCTTCCCGTGCCAGCTGCGAATTCAAATGCCACAGTGTCTTGTCTGATAGTGCAGCAACTCATTTCTGGGCACCACTTTCCGCTTTAGCTAGAACACAGGCTACGTTGCTACAACAAAGAGACACAAAATCTAGTGACTCAAAGGAGATAGCTTTTCTAGCACAGCAGTCCTGGAGGGGGAGAGGCAGTCCCGTGTACTAGATGGCTCTGTTCTGCTGGGTCATCCTGGGACCCAAGTCTTTCTGTGTCCTATGCTCCTGTCTCCTAGAGTATTGTCCTCATCTGCATGATAGAGGAGGACTCACCATTACCAGGTCATGGTCAAGCCTCCAAGAAGAGGAAGAACTCAGGAATCCCCCAAGTTAAACACATCACTTCTGCTTACGTGCCATTGGCCAGTTCATTCCTAGCCACACCTAACAGCAAGAAAGTCTGGGAAATGTGGTCTTTGACTAGGTGACTCTGTAATGCACTACAATCGGAAAGTTCTATTATTCAGGGAAGAAGAGAGTGGCAGTCTCTACTACTGGCATAAAACGAAAAGTCTTATCCCAGTTCCAATATTCAGCCAATAATCCCAGTAAATACTGTTAATTTCTCTTCTATCTCTCCAAAATGTGTGTGTGTGCACAAATACAAATATATGTTCTTTTTTTCCCCTCCTTTTCATGCAAAAAGTATCAGGTTGTACATGTTGTTTTATACGTTACCTTTTTCAACGAACAATATATCCAAGGAGATATCAGTACAGAAAGTTTATCGTTTCTCACCATTGTATTATATGCCTTGTCTAGAAGAACCATGCTTTATCAAGTCTCTTATTGATGGACATTTGGTCATTTCCACTCTTTTGTTATTACAAATAATGCTGCACTGAATACCTATGTGCAAATATCATTTCACATATGAACAGAATATGTGTACAGTAAATTTCCAGAAATGAAATTGGTGGTTCAAGGGGTAGAGGTATTTGTAATTTTAATAGATTCTGTCCAGTTGTTTTCCATAAAGGTTGTACAGTTTTGCCCACCCAGCAGTAATGCAGGAGAATGCAGTTTCCTCACAACATTGCCAACACAAAAATAAAACTTTGAGGTTTTTGGCATTCTGTAGGGTAAAACACCATGCATGAGCATGGTTTTAATTTGCATTTTTCTTAGGAATGAGATTGAGCACCTTTATATTTATTTGAGTCACTTGTTTTCCCTCTTCTATGAACCATTTCTAGCCTTTGCTCAGTTCTGTTTTTTGGTTTTTTTTGGTTGTTGACCTTATTAATTTCCAGGAGATCTTTGTATAGTAGGGACATTTGTTCTTTGCACTGTAAATTATTTTTCCACTTTGTCATTCATCTTTTAGCATTACCTTTTGTCATGCAGATATCTTTCTTGATTGAATTCATTAATCTTTTCATGGCTTCTAGATTTTGAGTCACAGCTAGGGAGGTTTTCCAGCTTGCTGATTACAGAGGGCTTGAGGTGACATGAGAGGGAGGGACTTGCATGACAGTGTGAGGGGGAGAGGAGCATGTGAGGCACGTGCAGGTCCGGGCACGGGGCTGTTAGTCTAAATTAACTAGACTTGGTTTCTGAAAATACCGAATCTGTGTTTTCTGTTCATTCTTACTTCTTGTACCCAAACTTATTTATTAGATTTCCTCCATAGACCTGGGCTTCCGTATCTCTCTAGCTAGTCCTTTCTGTGACTAGTTCTTATTAATCAGAAGATACTGGAGAACTGTCTTATAATTTAAAAACTAAATTAGAAAAAGGGGAGTGTTCTAGCATAAAACAGGCTTATAAACATGTTAGTTACTATATCTCTGGACCCTCCTTCGATCATGATTCAAACAACCAACTGTAAAATATTTTGGGGACACTTGGTATAATTTGAATGTGGACTGGCTATTATTTTGCATTCGGGCTTTGTTACTGATTTTGTTAGGCAAGATAATGGCATGGTGTTTAAGCTCTGTTTTAAATACACTTTATCCATTAGAGATGCACACCAAAGTGTTTATGGGTAAAATATTATGATAAGGGATTTTCTTTAAAGCATTCGAGGAAGAAGTGGTGTGGGGGCAGGGATACGGTGTAGATGTAACCATACTGATAAAATATTGATCATTGTTGAAGCTAAATGTTGGATAATGGGGCTTATTATTCTTTTTTCTACTTTTTGTAGAAGTTTAAAATTTACCATAATGAAAAGTTTAAAAGGACTAAACATAAAATTATCACATACTTATTGTAGAAGACTGAAAAATAGACAACCCCCCCCCCCCAAAAAAAAAAACCCAACCATGATCCCACTAGCCAACCCTATCTGCTGTAAACATAGCCTTCTGGTCTTTTCCCTGTATAAATATATACATTCACAATTAAAAAAAATATATATCAAAGTCATTCAGCATCTAAAATTTCTAACTTCATACGTTAACCTTTCTGTGAATGTCGCTCATAATAGTTCTCAACATCATGGTGATTTCAAAGCCTCTCAGTATGTAGACGTATCATGGTTTATTTAACTATATCCCTGTTATTAGGCTTTTGAGTTGTTTCTTATTTTTTGCCACTGTAAACATGAGCAGCATTGTAGGTAAATGGTCGTTCATATCCAGATATGGTTGTTTAGGTCACCTTCCCAGAAATGGAATCGCTGGGTTAGACAGTATATGCAGTGTACATTTTGATACAGATTGCAAGTGACCCCTCAGAAGGCTAGTACCATTCTATACCCACACCAGCAATAAAAAAAAAAAAAATGCCTATTTTTCTGTACTTGCAAAGCCAGAAGCCAGACTGGGTCAGACCAGCAGTGAATACACCAGAGTGAGGAAGGGTACCTATCCCGCAGAGGCATCTCGGACTCTGACGCTGGCCACTTCATTGCTGGGTATGTAGGGGAAACCAGGATTAGCTGCAGTGGGCATCTTTGTGGTCACATGAGCTTATGTTATGTCCGTGAAGGGGCTTGGGCTTAAGGAGAAACCCAGCGTCTCTGGTCCTGCAGGGGAGCCCTCGACTTAGCCTAGAAGCCTGAGGCTTCAGATCAGTAGTATCTATTGTGCTGTCATTCTCTAGTTTTTACAATGTCCTATCTTTTGGACACTTTCCCTAGATGACTTGGCCTGCCTTTCAGTGTAGTACTATGCGTCCTGAGAGGCAAGATCACCCAGAAACTCACCCCTTGCACGTCTTTGAAGCTCACCATCCCTTCCAGCTCTCAACCTTGCTACAGTACCTTTGGGGTTATCTTGGTACTGAGGCTTGATTATCAGTGTTTTATTGCAAAATCTCCAGTGTGTTCAAATTTTGACGCTTTCATACAACACTTGTTTAACATTTATACAGAACTGCCAATTTATATTCCCATCCGTCCTCGTATTCTGTCTTCCATATTAGTGCCTTGTTCCGTTCCATCAGTCAGTGATATCTTAGGCTGTCAGAGGACAGGGTCCTGAAACTAGCTTTTTGTCAAGGGACTCTAGCTTAGTGAGCTTTTTCTTTAGAAACTCGGTTCAAATATAGCATTCAAGGCAGTCAAACAGAAAAGACACTGAGCAGCAAACCAAGAACCTAGAAAATGAAAAATTATCCTAGCAGTTATCCCCAGCCCCCTTTAGTGCAGAAAACAGAGTACTTAGAACACAGTAAACTGATTCTCATTGTTCTCTCAGGGAAATTACGTCCCAGTGAAAACACTTTTGAACTTCATCATTTTTGAGTTATTTTGTATTAAGCAAATTTTCATCAGTTTGACACATGTCCTTGAAGAGTATCTGGAATCTGCCATCTTCTTAGAATTAAACACAATTTAGCCACCACAGGGTTCCCATCAAGCACATGAGTAGGAGTGAAAAAAGGATTATAGGCACCCACTCCTCATGGTCATTTATTGTTATATCACATGACTTCCTTCTTGAGCAAAGCTTAAAACAAGGTATAAGAACCCCCAAATTAGCCTCCACTCTAAGAGGAACTTATCTTAGTAGTGTGTGTGTGTGTGTGTGTGTGTGTGTGTGTATTTAATTTTAGAGAGAGTAGGGGAGGGGCAGAGAGAATCCTGAGCAGGCTCCAAGCTCAGCATGGAGTCCATTGCAGGGCTCGATCCCACAACTCTGGGATCGTGATCTGAGCCGAAATCAGGAGTCAGTTGCTCAACAGACTGAACCACCCAGGAGCCCCTGTAATAATTTTTTTAAATGTAGTTGATTTTTTTTAATGTTTATTTTTTTGAGAGAGAGAGGGAGGGAGGGGAAGGGGCAAAGAGAGAGGGAGACACAGAATCTGAAGCTGGCTCCAAGCCCTGAGCTGTGAGCACAGAGCCCAGTGTGGGGCTTGAACTCACAAACAGCGAGATTATGATGTCGGATGCTTAACCAAACTGAGCCACCCAGGCACCCCTACTTGATGTTGATTTTTTTTTCTTATTAAAAGGTGAGTTTGCCTGTAGATCTCTTCCAGGGCTGGGTCTGAATTTGCCCCATTTACCCAGTGTTTTGAGCCCTCACTGTGCACCTGCCTAGATGCTGCCGGGTCGGTGGGGAGGAAGGAACCTAATGTTTGTGAATGACTGAAATGTGGCACAAGGCATATGAGGCTCTCTTCCTGCTTTATTTCATTTAGCCCTCAAAATAGTATTGAGTTGGCACTAGTACCTCTTTTCGAGGGAGAGGGGGCAAACAGCGGATTTTAAAAAGTGTAGTAACTTCCCGGAGATCACCCAGTGCAGAGTGACAGCTGGGTGGCACCTTGGCATCAGGAGCTGGAAGTCATTCTGGAGAAGAGACCGTTTGAGGGCAGCTGGCTCCCGGTTGGAGTAGGAAGATCCTGACTCTGAGCGGTTTGAGGAGGTCTGAGGTCTGAGCTTGGAGGAGGCCAACAACGATGGACTGGGGCGGTGGGGGGTTCCCTGTTTTAGTCATTGTTGCTCCGGGGGCCAACCATAGTTTGTATGCTGAGTCTCTCTCACCGCAGTATGATGGAGATTGTAGGGCACCAAGAAGATAAGACTAAAACGGCTTTACTGCCTTTTATTCCTCCCTATATTTGTTTCCTAAGGTGATCATAGCAAAGAACCCAAATCTAGGGGACTGAGAACAAGAGAAACCCTCCCACAGCTCTGGAAGCCGGCTGTCTGAGGTCAGGTGTCCGCAGGGTCAATTCCTTCTGGGGCCACAAGGGAGAATCTGCTCCTTGCCTCTCTCCTAGCTTCTGGTGGTTTGCTGGTGATCTTTGGTCTTCCTGGGCTTCTAGATGCATCTCTTCCGATGTCTGCCTTCATGTGGCGTTCTCCTTGTGTATGTCAACCGTGTCCAAACTTCTTCCTTTTGGTAAGATCAGCAGTCATATTGGCTTGGGACCCACCACAATTACTTCACGTCAACTTGACTCTGTAAAGACTCTTGTCTCCAGAGAGGGTCACATTCTTAGCTACTGGGAGTTAGGACTCCAGCTGATCTTGTTTCTGGTGGGGTTGGAGGGGGACAGTTGGACCCATAACACCCCTATCAAACATAGCGCCCACAGCTCTCCTGCGCTTGACTCGAAGGCAGGATTCTCCATTGTCCAAATGGCCCAGGGCTTCACTGAGGCTTTCTTGGTCTTGCGGTCGGTTGACAGGGTTCCCCACAGCCCAGTCTCTGTGGGCCCGAGCAGGTGGGTGGGAAAATAAGAGATTCTGAGTCCGTCTGTCCTTCCTTCTTTCTTTCTTTCTTTCTTTCTTTCTTTCTTTCTTTCTTTCTTTCTTTCTTTCTTTCTTTCTTTTTTAATAATTTTATTACTTGATGCAGAAAGTCTGAGGCCTGGTGACATCCAGTAATTGTTTTCCCTCATTTGAGACATTGAGGGGTAAGTTCCCTCTGAGTCTTCTATAACGAAGCAAACAAGCATGGTTTCTCAGCAGAGAGCAGCTGTAAGCAGGGGATTTGTGGCCTTCCACGTTGTCCCTTGGCTCAGCCTTCCCTGGGAGGCGCCACACCCTCTTCAGCACACCTTGCTGGAGAACAATAAACATTAGTCACGGTCTGTACTTTCTGGCGGTTTCCCGCGAGGAGGCGTGTGTCCCATGGTGTCAGGGAGAACCAGACCCCACGTGAGGATCTTCTGTAACTCCCGAGGGGGCGTTCTGGGCAACCTCGAAATGAGGGTCTTTTTGGTTTATCGCTTCGTCCCCGAGGGTTCCAGCCCTTGGGGCAGGGCGACCGAGGGGCAGAGCCGGGGCCAGAGCTGTTCTCACTGTGTGTGCGTGTGTGTTTGCAGACACCAGCTGGAGACGCCAGGACATTACTCTCATCTGGCTGCGTTCTATGAGGACAAGAAAGGGGTGCTCCATGCCGGTCCGGGGAGAGGCAGCAGCCTGCCCCCTGTCTACTGGCTGCCTTCCATCCACCGATACATGTACCCTGAGATGAAGGTGAGGCTGGCCAGGCGCTCGCGTGGACCTGGGCTCGTGTCTGCTACAGTGGTTGTTGATTATTTTTTTGATTCATAAGGAATTGACGTCCTGGGCTTATGCCCAGAGTCTGATTTTGACGGAATAGGTTTCTGACGTAAGCATTTGGGTTCTTTGAAAACCCATATGCTTTCCAGACCTTTCTAGAACCATGGTGCAAAGCCATATAGGATGATAGGGCAGGCCAGTTGTGGTAGATTCCTAGCAGAGAAGAAGTGGATTTGTTTCTGCTGTTTGCTTTAGATATTTAAAGCCAGACGTTGGAGTCGAAAAGACGAAAGATGAAGAATTTGATGAACACATGTTGTATTTCGTAGTTACCATATTACTTTTCTTTTTTTTTTTTAAGATTTTATTTTTGGGACACCTGAGCGGCTCAGTCGGTTAGGCATTCGACGTTGGCTCAGGTCATGATCTCACCAGTCATGGGTTCAGGCCCCACATCAGGCTCTGCATTGACAGCTCAGAGCCTGGAGCTGCTTTGGATTCTGTGTCTCCCTCTCTCTGTGCCCCTCCCCCTGCTTGCTCGCTCGCTCTCTCAAAAGTAAATAAATATTTTTTAAAAAAAGATTTTATTTTTTAGTACTCTCTACACCCTCCATGGGGCTCAAATTTACAACCCAATATCAAGAGTCGCGTGTTCTACCAGCTGAGCCAGCCAGGCTCCCGGTAGTTACCGTATTCTTGATATGACTTTGCGATGTACTTTTTCTGAAGCACTTTGCTTGTGTACTAGAATATGTTCGCTTACAGTTGACAAGCGTGAGGCGTTGGTAGGGTACAGAGATGACTGTGAACATGAAGCTCCTCCTCCCTCCCCTGTAGGTGGCCACAAGGTACTTCAGGAGAAACCTAGGGCTCCCCGGTAGAAAAATTATGCCAAGGCTTTAAGGGTAAACTCTGGAAAGGCATCTTGGAAGAAGGGTTAGTCCCCGAAGTATTTGGCCAGGTGAGAAGTGAGGGAGGCTGGTTCCAGACTGAGGGAACAGGCCAGTGGGGGCCGTCACCTTCTCAGCCCCTCCTGTGAGGCTGGCTTTCTGCCAGCTATTTATCTATACCTGTTGCAGCATATTTTGTTTTAATTTTAATTTTAATTTTATTTTAATGTTTATTTTTGAAAGAGAATGTGAGCAGGGGAGGGGCAGAGAGAGAGAGGGGGCGACACAGAACCTGAAGCAGGCTCCAGGCTCTGAGTTGTCAGCACAGAGCCCAACGCGAGGCACGAACTGACAAAACGGTGAGATCATGACCTGAGCCAAAGTCAGACGCTTAACCGACTGGGCTGCCCAGGCGCCTCGATTGTGGCATATTTTAAAGTAAATGATTGTTTACTCTCTGTTTCCAGATAAGCCAACTGTGGTCTGTAAAGGTCCAGTGACTTACCCAGGGCCTTACAGCTAGTAGGAGATAGAGCCAGGACTTAAACACAGGACTGGTGCCAGAGTCAGTGCCAGCTGCTTAGCCCACCACCTTTGTGGAGGGGTAGGCGTGAAAAGGCCCAGGCAGGTTCATGGAGCACGAGCAGGTCACAGGCATGCCCGAGATCCCGCGGGTTTGGCTCCAGGCCATGCAGGAAAGCGAAAGCCGCAGTAAAGTGAGTCAGATGAAATTTCTGGTTGCCCAGTGCATTCACAAGTTATGTTTATACTGTGCTATAGTTTATTAAGTATGCAATAGCACCATGCCTAAAAAACGATGCACATCCCTTAATTAAACCATACTTTATTGCTACAAAATGCTAACCATCATCTGTGTTTTCAATGAGTCATAATCACTGATCACAGTTGACCATGACAAAAAAAATAATAATGAAAAACTTGCAATATGGTGAGAATTACTAAAATGTGACACAGAGATGTGACATGAGCAATTGCCATTGGAAAATGGCACCAATAGGCTGGCTCGATACAAGGTTGCCACAGACTTTGATTTTATTAAAAAAAAAAAAAAAAAAGTCTGCAAAGCCTGATAAAGTGAAGTGCAATAAAACGAGGTCTTCCTGTAGCTGGACTGGGACGGAATTCCTATGTCCGCTGAGCAGGAGAGAAGAGAGTGGAAAAATAGACTGGAATCAAATGGTAGAGAACCTTAAACACTAGACCGTGGAATGTGAACCCTAATAAGTACCAGTTAGGGTCTCGTCAGGAAAACGCAAACTATGTTAGATATTCCAGGCTACTTCCATACAGGGAATCCGTGATCTAGGCACTGGAAGACTGAAGGAGCAAAAAGGGAGCAAGGTAATACAGATACTTCTAATTGGAGACAGCTACCACCTTATATTAGTTATCGCCGCATTGAAAATTATCCCCAAATTCATGGTTTGAAATAGTACAAATGTATTATCTCACAGGGTCTGTGAACTAGGAATTCAGGCATGTTTTGGCTGGGTCCTCTGCTTCATGGTCTCCCATGACACCACGGGCAGGGTATCGGCCAGGGTTGGGGGCTTGTCCGAAGGCTTGACTGGGGCGGGGGCAGTATCCACTTCTGGGCTCATGTGACTATTGGAGGATTGGTTTCCTTGAAGGCTAGTGGACCAAGGCCCTCGGTACCTCCGCCTCTTTGTTGTCCTCAGTCCATAGCCAGGTGGGTCTCTCCAACATGGTGGCTTGCTTCATCAAAGGCAGCAAGTGAAAACAAAAGGGAAATCAGAATCCTTTGTAACCTAATTATAGAAGTGACAGCCCTGCAATGTTGCCATATTCTGTTGGTCAAAGCAAGTTACTCAAGAGGAAGAGGGGATTACGTACGGCTGTAAATACCAAGAGGTGGGGATTACTCAGGGCCCTCTTCCAGACTGCCTGTCACACCCTCACGGGGCTGGGGTAACTGGAGAGGTGATGTTATCAAAACCGTGGCAACCTGAGGAGGAGTCCTACACAGCCTGTGCTCAGGTGTCTTCGGCACTGTGCACCTGCTGTTGCCGGACCCTCTGGGGGGTCTGGCTCAGCTGGAGCTGTGGCTGCTGGGAGAAACTGGAGGTTAGAATCAGACACGTCCTCTGCTGCTGGCAAAATACCAGCATGAGTGAGAAAGCGGAGAGCTCCCTCTCCCTGCCTTCTGCCTTCCAGTCCCCAGTCATTGCCTCCCGCGGACGAACTTAACTGGAAGCCAGCTGCCATGGGAGTCCAGGGAACATAGTTTAAGGATTTCCCCACCCCATGGCATGCCCTGAGAGGCAATAATCAAGAAATGGTCAGAGGGTCATTAGGGCGTTCTGGGTCTGTATTGACTGAACCCTGCTCCTTTTCTCACCACCCCAAACTCTGACCCAGCTTTTGCTCTGAGTCCAGTTGCTGCTGGGCTATCTTGAACCCTAAGCAAGGTGACCTGGGTCACCGGCATCTGACCTGGGTGTCCCCAGATTCCTCTCCCTAACAGGCCACAAAGGAGGGACAGAGGAGAGAAAGTAAAATCGCCATCTGCTTTTCTCTAGTGAGGGCTGCTCATTAACATGCCTACCAAACTCTAGTTGATGTGATGTGGGAAAAAGTGTACTTTGTTGGTTGCAGATGGAGATGTGACTGGTCTTCCAAATTTGTTAGGGGGTGCCTGGGTGGCTCATTTGGTTAAGCGTCCAGCTCTTGGTTTCGGCTCAGGTCATGATCTCACTCTCTTCGTGGGTTCGAGCCCCACATCGGGCTCTCTGCTGACAGTATGGAGCCTGCTTGGGATTCTATCTCCCTCTCTCTCTGCCCTTTCCCTGCTCGCTCTCTCTCTCTCTCAAACATAAATACATAAAAACATTAAAAAAAATCAAAATCAATTTGTTAGTACCTATTGAAAATACAAGTACCCTTTGCGTTAGCAATCCCACCCCTTAGGATCTGCCCTATATTTATAACCCAACAGAATATAATGATGTCTGTATAAGAATGTTTAAGTCAGCATCGTGTAGAGCGGTGGAAAATTAGAATGCCCCATATATTATACAGCCATTATAAATAACGCATTAGAGCATACATGGTTGACGTGCAAGGTTTACCAGCAAGTGTTTTTGTGTGAGAGTAGCAAAGTACAGAAAACCGTTTGTGACACGATCATACGCTTTTGTAAAATAATGACAGCCTCAGGTGCAGAGATGATATATATACATACGTGCATATATAAACATGAGGCAGTGTTTGGGTGTATATGCTAGGTTATTAATATATGTATTACCTGGGGATGAGATAACGTATGGAGGGATGGTGCTTATATATGTAAAACAGGAAAGGACCAGGGGAAAAATGGCAGCACTGAAACAATAAATATATGATATGATTCCACTGGCTGTTTATGGACTATCATATATAGGTACATATAAAGAAATTTGTCTGTAAGCTGTCTATTGAAACACCATATTTTGTCCCCACAAGTTAAAAGAACACCATACATATAGAGTTAAGTGAATTTTTACAGAGTGAACACATGTATGAAGTACATGTAAAGTCGGGGTCAGATCTAAGGCTGTTGCAGAGTCAACACTAACTGGCAAGGGAGGAAGGACGGCCAGAGGCCGCTCGGAGGGGTCCAGCAGTGGCTGGTAGAGGCCCCTCCTTGGGAAGTGGACAAGTGGGGAGACAGAGAAAGGAGCAGACGGAGTCCCTGGGCGGGGGCACGGGAGAGGCGAGGGACAGAGAGAGCCCAGGCGTTGCCAGCACAAGCCAGGGAAAGAGTTCCTTGTAAAAGCTGCAGCAGAACGAGGCCCAGAGGGAGAGGTGGATTTTAAGAGGAGAAACGTCTGTTGTGTCGTGTGGTCGGACAGGGTCAGGTCGAGAGGGGTGCGTGTTCTCTGCCACGGCCTCCAGAAGAGGGTGGCTCTTCCTCATCGTGGCCGCTTCCCGCATCGCCCTGGCGCAGCCCAGGCCCAGCGCCTCAGCTACTGGCAGTTGTGTCCTATCTCCGGGCCTCGGCACGCGCTGGTCCCGCCACCAAGAACGCCCTCCCTCCAGTTACCCTTCGTGTCAAAGATGAGACATGCTGCCTCCAGGAAGTCTTCCCTGTCTCTCTAGAATCAGTCTCTCCTGTGCCCTCCTGCAGCCCTGCCCTCTCCCATTTCGGCTCTCAGGCTGGGATTGGCTCACATGTGCCCCTGCTTCTTCTAGTAGTCTCCACGCTATATGGGGGCAGGGGCTGGGCCTTGCCATTCATTGTTGGGCTGAGACTAAACAGTGTTTGTGCAAAGTATGTGAGAACTATTTCTTGTGTGTGTGCGTCCATGCATTCATGAATGAATGAATAAGATCAGAATTAAGGATTGGTCATTGATTCTGGGATCCTGGGGCCCAGGACACATTTGGACAAAATGCTGGCAGGCCTTCCCGGTGCTTGGGGCTTGGGGCCTGAGGATCAGCAGAGGGGAGCTGGGAGGGACCTGAACAGGCCTGGGCTCCCTTTCCTCTATAGTTGCCTTTGTTTCTTTCTTATTTAAATTCAAGTTAGTTAACATACAGTGTAGTTTTGGTTTCAGGGGTAGAACTCAGTGATTCATCACTTACACATAATACCCAGTGCTCATCAGAACAAGTGCCCTCCTTAACACCCATCCCCATCTAGCCCATCCCCCCCACCCACCTCCCCTCCAGCAACCCTCAGTTTTGTTCTCTGTAGTTAAGAGTCTCATGGTTTGCCTCCCTCTCTGTTGTCTTATTTTTGCTTCCCTTTCCCTATGTTAATTTGCTTTGTTTCTTAAATTCCATGTATGAGTGAAATCATATGATATTTGTCTTTCTCTGACTTATTTCACTTAGCATAATACACTCTAGCTTCATGCATGTCATAGCAAATGGCAAGATTTCATTCTTTTTGATTGTGGAGTAGTATTCAATGTGTGTGTGTGTGTGTTACATCTTCTTTATCCATTTATCAGTTGATGGACATATGGGCTCTTTCCGTAGTTCAGCTATCGTTGATAGCACACTGCTATAAGTATTGAGGTGCATGTGCCCCTTTGAATCAGCATTTTGGTATCCTTTGGATAAATACCTAGTAGTGAATGTTGGGTCGTTACCTTTGGACTTTTGTGAAAGATTGTGATTGTAGGAATCTGACCAGATGTGGTGGCTCGGCGCCTCTGCCCCTGGAGATCTGGGGGAGGGGTAGGCACAGGAGCAGGACAGGGACCCTCAGCGGAGGGCAGCCTTTCTGCCCACTCGGGACAACTGAGAGGCAGTGGTGCTGGGGTGCTGCCTGGGAAAGGGAGGCTCTGGCCCTGCGTGTCTCAAGGTCTCCTAGCCAGCAGGCCCAGCACTCTGCCTTGGTGTGGGTACCGCTCCTCTGAAGTGCTCTCACCGGCGCCCCCCAGGGGTGGTGAACAATACTGCTTCTGACACTTGTGCTTGGAAGTGACGCTGTGCATTTATTTGTTGCATCAGCTCCTGTGTATTTCATGTGTTTTCTCTCATAATCCTGGAGAGCCATGTGAGGGATGGGATGGCCTCCCCGTTTCGCATGCAGAAAGTGAACCGGAAAGGTTGGCTACTTTCTCAAGGCCTTCCCTTACTAAATGGCAGAGCTGGGTTGGAATTCAGCTTTTCTGAGGTCAGAGCTTCTGGGGTATTCCTGGCTCAGGGCTCCTAGAAGCAGTCTGCAGGGGCCGATAGGCTCTTGCATTTATCTAGAAGGAAGAGGCTGGACCCGATGTGCAGTGGTGGTCAGGCCGGGGAGGGGGCAGGGGGCGTGGGGTCTTCCTGCCTGCACAACCCCTCACTTCACACGGCAGCAGGTCCCGCAGTACTTGGGGAGCTGATATGAGACCATTGGCTTGTCACTGTACTCCTTCTAGGGCTCAATCATGGTTTCGAGTTGGATGTTCTCATTGAGAGGTATTGTCATTTCAGAGACTTTTCTGACTCTTCAAAAGTTAGGTTCAGCCTTGTGTCCTCTGTGCCTCTCTCTCCTGAGTACTTAATGATCCCTAAACTCAGACCTCACTGTATCAGGGGAGCTGTTGTAGTATCGAAACCCAGCATAAAGGTGAGACTTTAGAGGGAAAAATACCATCTTATGTGGAAGTAACCGTCCCTTAATGCATCTGTTGGTTGTACTTTGTGATGTCTGTGGTGTCACATTTTTTAACAAGCTCTTCTCCTCCCCTTTATTTTTTCAGATCACTCACCCAGCCGGCTGCATGTCTCAGTTTATCAAGTTCTTTGGAGAACAGATCCTCATCCTTTGGAAATTTGCCTTACTTCGAAAGCGCATTTTGATATTTTCTCCCCCTCCTGTGGGTGTTGTATGTTATAGAGGTAACTAAACACCAAGGTCGGGTGTTGTGTCGTGAGTTTCTCGGGGCAGAAACTGCTCGAGTCTTTGCGTTGTTGACCGAGTTCAGAAATGTTGGGGCTGTCCCAGGAGGGTCCCAGGTTTTCAGCCTGGGAATGCCAGGGCCGGACTTGCATTCTAGAATGTGGGCTCTGGCGGCCGTGAAGAAGGTTGGTTGGGGGACTCATCCATGGTCTAGTAAGAGGTAGGTGGTGAGAGGAGATGGGGATTCTGATACAGTAAAGAGGAAAACTTGGCAGGAGTTGGTGTGTGATTGGGTTGGAAGGTTCTGATGTGTGTGAGGTAATGGAGGAGGGGTCCAGGATGACGAGGATGGGGGGGCCACCAGATGAGGGTCCAGGAGGAGTAGGGGGTGGAATGACAGCACTGGCTTTGAATACGGTGCGTGTCTGCTGTGAGGCCTCTGTGAGGTGGACACAGGCAGTGGTGCAGGTGGGTCAGGACTTGGGGGGAAAGTGAGGCCGGCGTTGTGGAGTGCCAGTGACCGCGGGACGGATGGCGTCACCCGGGAAGGGCGCGAGTGCAGGGAGGTGATGCGGGCACAGGAGGTGGAGCAGTAACAGTGGAGGACAGAGGAGACTGCGGTGGGGCCATCAGAAGCAGGGAGGGAGCCGGGAGAAACAGGGGTAATCGCAGGCGGGGGGTTCGGACACGGGGGAAGGTCAGCAGTGCCAGAGCCTAAGCGGGACGCCGTGAGCCGCGCACTGGAAGCTGGAGGGGGTGAGGCACCATTGGCGCGACTGGAGGTCCGGTTCCGCTGTGGGACCCGAGAGGCTCGTGCCCCCGCCCCAGCCCTCAGAATGCCAGAACCTCCTGTGACTCCGGTGCCGGGACAGCACAGAGCCAAGCCCTCCACGGCGGCGTCCTCGGAGGCTGACTGCTCCGAGCGGGGCCGGCCACACTCCTCTCTCACCTCCCCTGTCCCACAGTGTACTGCTGCTGCTGCCTGGCCAACGTCTCCCTGCCTGGCATCGGGGGCGCCATTCCTGAGTCCAAGCCTTTCTTCTACGTGAACGTGGCCGACATCGAGAGCCTGGAGGTAGAGGTGTCCTATGTGGCCTGTGAGTACGGGGCCCTCCCTGCACCCTGCTCGCACATCCTTGCCCCAGGTCCCCGGGCCGGCTCTGCCAGAAGCCAGGCTCTGGCCTTCCAGCTCGCTCCCCGGGGGCCCCTTCTCCTCTCCTCGCAGTGCGGGGCTCCCGGACCCCTTGTTTCCCCGGTGGGGTCGGGCTGCTGCCTCTCAGCGATGGCCTCCGGGTTCCCATACCCTGAGCTTGGCTGTCACAGGCACCACGGAGAAGATTTTCGAGGAGAAGCGGGAACTGTATGACGTCTACGTGGATAACCAGAATGTGAAGACGCACCACGGCCACCTGCAGCCCTTGCTGAGGATCAACAGCGCCGACCGGGAGAAGTACCGGCGGCTCAACGAGCAGAGGTAGCGGGAGCCGGTCCCGGCACGTGCGTGCCCACGCGGAGTGGCGGGCGCGGCCAAGGCCAGCACACCCTGAGAGAGACGGCCCCGGGGCACTGCCCTTCTCAGTTCAGCCGGGCCGGCCGACTGCCCGGGAGGTGGGGGACGAAGGGGAGCCTGGGGCGGACGAAGCCGGGCTCCTGGCATGTTGGCCTGATACGCGGGCGGCGAGCGTGTGGAGGTGACCTCTGGCTGATGGGCTCGGAACCGGGGAGGCCCAGGGAAGAGCGCGAGCACCTGGCGAGCACAGTGTTGGCAGCTTGCCTCTGCGTCATCTCCCGCGGTTCTCAGGAGTTTGGTTACCCCGTAAAGTAAACGGCACCCCCTGGTACCGGTGGCGAAATAAATACCATCACCATCCCTATCCCTGTTTTAGGGGCAGTTACGAAAGATTGCCACTTGCCTGAGGTCACCCAGGGGCAGAGCTGGCCCTGGACCCTGGGGGCTTTGGCTCCAAGGCCCGTTGATTCCCTTCCGGTCTCCCTGCTTTCGGGCTGGAGGCAGGGGCCGCCTGCCCCGTGCAGGTGCCTGACCCACGACCTGGCCGATGTCCGGGGTCCTGTGACGGCACCGGAGCATGACGGGGGCCTCCTTCACCACAGGCAGATGCTGCTGTACTCCCAGGAGCTGGAAGACGACTACACCCCCTGTGAGGAGGACCTCTTTGTGCTGTAAGTCAGCCCGGGCAGCGGTCGTGGGGCTTCCCCGGGGATCCCTGAGCGCTCGCCGCCTTGGGCCTCGACCCCTCCCGTGTCACGCTTGGCAGGCCAGGGATGGCCTTTATCGCTGCCGGGTACACTGAGAGCTGGGCTCCGTGTAGAGTCCACCGTGAGCCCTAAATGCCACTGGGGGACACCCAGCGGACAGGGAAGAGAAAAACGCAAGTCCTGATGTTTTATCTTTCCATTGAGCGTGTGCATCCAGATGTCCACTGCCCAGAAGCGTCTGCCCTGCAGGGTGCGGGGGCTTCTCATCTGTTGCTTCGCTCGAATAAAGAGCTCCTTGCGTTCAGTGTTACGGGACGATCAGAAATGTTAACTTTTGAACCTAATGAAATTCCCTGCCCCCAGATGTGTCAGTTCGTGTTCGGGGGCAGGAGCCATAGTCTTCATACCGTACAGCATTTATGTAACTTCTGAGCAGCTTGTGAAACAGCGCTCAGCAGGGCGGACAGAACTGTGTTTGGAACGGAAACCAATTCTCCTGGCTTCCTGTCTGGCCTTCCTTCCCCAGGCCCCGGGGTCGGGGTGAGGAACATGGCACTTGCAGCAAGAACCATCTCTGGCTTGGATGTTGAGAACTTAATGTGGACATTTCAACAGAGGTGTAGTTCTTGGATTCTACTAAAGCGTACCTCCCCACCCATGCACAATGCTGAGAGGTACAAGTTTTCGGAAATGAGCGGCGAGCCAGGAGGCTCGTCAGGGTCTGATGCGTTCCATTGCACCTGAAATTCACGAGCAGTTAGAACTTCTTTGGGCACTTAGGTGCCTTGGTGGAACCGGAGAGCCCCTTGGAATACATCTGAAAAGTCTAGACAGTTCACGCCTTTTCTGAACATGGCTCATAAATTTACGTGGCACCATAAATTAGTGACACATAAGTCACACTCTGTGTATAATACCCCCCCCCCGACACACATAAAAAGTAACCAAAGTGAAAGAAATACCCAAGGATGGTGGGGAGCTAGGGCAGTATTGGTGCCTACAGTGGGGCTCCATGGTCCCTTAGCCTTTCACTCCCAGCCGTGGTGGCTACAAGACATCCCCGTGCCTGCCCCAGCCCCGAGCCCCACCTCTTCGTGGACGGCCAGCCACAGCCTGGCTTGCTCTGCGGTGGCTCTCAGGCTGGAGAGCCTCTCAGGGCCCTGTTCTGTCCCCGCTAAGGCTCGTCTGTGCTGCTGGCCCCAGTGACCTGTCCAGGGCTTTGAAGGTGAATTTTAGTTTTTCACGTTAAGTCTTGACCTCAGAGCTGGATCATCAGGATTTTTTTAGGGTTTTGTCTTTTCTTTCTCTTCCCCTTCTGACTAAGCAGAACAAAGAACACAGTGTATGTAGTAACCTTCCATAGGAAAGTTTGTTTTTGGCAGGCAGGCCAAAAGTCCCCAAGTTTGGGGACTTTGCAGGTCATACCATGATTAATGCCAGCAGTTTCTTTGCTAAAGTTGGTGTCACTTTAGTAACCCTTGAACTTTGGTCCTAATTTTCTTATTTTTTAGAGATCATTCTGATTTTTGAAACCATTTAAAAGCATATTAAAGCAATGTAGTTTGGTTCCCCATGTGTGGATTATTTGGTGACCCTTTTTTTTTTTTTTCCCTGCCCTCCCTTCCGTGTGTCTTATCTTGTGAACACAGGTTTTTCCTAGAGCAGAACAACCGGATATTTCAGACTCTGTTGGAGGTGTCCGCCAGTCAAGACAAAACTCTGACCGCTGAGCACGCCCGGGGCATGGGTCTAGACCCCCAAGGGGACCGGAGCTTTCTGATGGACCTGCTGGAGGCCTATGGTATCGACGTCATGTTGGTCATTGACAACCCCTGCTGCCCATAGGAAGAGTGAGCCCAGACCGGTGAGCCGCTCCTCATGTGGGGAGTTCACGCTGGGCCCCCAAGGACCTCCTTTTTTATTAAGTTGACACGAAGGAATATGGTTTATACTTCCCAACAAATGTGATTTTTTGCAATCTCCTTTCTCCCTTCCTTCCTAGTGGTAAGATGAGACCACCTTGGTTTTGTGCCCTGCCCTGGTGCCATGTTGGAATGGACCACTTTCTCCCAGAGCTACTGCCTGGGTTTTGTCATAGGCGTTATCCGAGTGGCTTCTCTTGCGTCCTGGTCGAGTGACTTGAGGGGATGTGGTGAAGGCGATGTGTCACTGGGAGCAGGCTGAGCTCAGAAACACTGGGGTGGGCTGTTCAGAAAGTCTCCAGGAGTTCGTCCCTTGCGGTATTCTGTCCAGGGTGGCCTTGTACGTGCATCTCGTCAAGGTGGAAGCTAGAGCTCATGACCTTTCGAGGTGTTTTATCAGTTCTGGGAGTCCAGTGTTGGGATCAGATCCCTTTTCCTGTTCGCTGGGGCAAATCTGTCTTCTCTGTTCACGTGAGTGGAGACCTCAAAGAGGAACAAGAGGATGTTTCCGTCACAAAGCATGAGCTTTTCTAAGGACAGAATGACAGGTTTCTTACCAGCCAGCTGGAAACTAAAATTGTAGCCTGAAGCGTTGAAACTTTCCTCAGAGTAAATTAACAGTGGCCACTCAATGTAAAACTCCTCCTTTCTCTGAATCTCGCTCCTTCAGGGATGGCCCTGGAGCTTGCAAGCAAATTCATTTTACAATTGAGCTTCCTTTAAGGGCTAACTATGCTCTTAGAGCAATGTTTGTTCCCACCAAAGGTAGAGCAGTTGGGGTTCAAAGAGGATAGAGCAGAAGACGTTTCTCTGAGAGTTCTCTGGACATATCACCAGCAGAGCCTCGGGATCAAAACAGAGATTCACTGGATTCCACATTCCAGCAAGGATCCGGAGCTGGTTACTCAGAGTTTGAAGCATGGAACAAGACTGTGTACCAGTCTGGAGCCCTCACAAACAGATTTCTTGTCAGCAGAGTTGACACGCCTTGAGCTAAGCAGTTGGGGCCAGAGACAGAACACGTTTGTTGGAGAGTGAATTTGATAGTGCCTTCACCTAGAGAAGTGGTTGGAACCCCCGAGCATCAGTGATGAGTTTACCTGTGTCCCCGTGACATGTTTTGGTCTGGGACGGCTCCTGTGGGTCCCTGCCTGTTCTCTTTGGCTGTGCATTCCAGGAATGCCAACTTAGGTGAGACCGTAGGTATTTGAAACCAGCTCCTGTGAGTAGAGGTTAGGGCTTTTTTTGGCCATAGTTTAGGATTCTGACTTGGGCTGCTGGGTTGTTGGTGACCATTTCTTCCCTCTCGATCTTCTTGCCTGGCTCTGTTATTGGAATCGCCATCCGTGTATCCGTGTCTGTGACCAGGTTCCAGCCAGGCTACTACACACAGCAGAGAAATGACTTTCAAGTGGATGGCACACAAGTCTTACAGCTTTTCAGGGCTCACTGCTTTATTCAAAAATATTTTCACTGTAGTTCCAAGATAGGGGATTCACGACTAAAGAAATTCACATGTAAAAATGCAAATACATATTGATTAATCAAAGTAGGTTCTTTTATGTAAATATATAAATAAGTTTGGGCATTGAAATGTAAACTGTACAACTAATACACTTTTCTCCTCTGCAGTGTGGATTTAGCCATTTCAGTAATATAGATGTTTACAAAAAAAGCCTCGCCCCCTCTTTCCTTGAAGAGCAACCTTCTCTTGTCTCTGGGGAAGGAGCAGCCTTTCGGACTTGGGTCAAGTCATGGTGACTTTTAGTGCTATCTGAAGGCTCAAGGTTTTCTAAGTTAGGGGGATGGTCGATCGGAAGCAGGAAAGGTCGGATTCTCTTGGTGGACGCAGGCCCCCTTCCTCTGGAATTGAGGGTTTTGTTGGAAAGGACTATCTTTAAGCACGTCCGTCCCCGCGCCCTTCTGCATGCAAACACTTGTGTTTCTGTGGAATTGTAACTCCAAGCTCATAAGTGCTCATGTAAAGGTCGTAAGGTGAAAATAAGGTTTCTGTTCTTTCCTTTGCGTGGCGGGTCGGGGTTCTGGGTTCCCTTTAGCTGCAGACTCTTCCAGGTGGTTGTCTGGCGGCTGTGGGCCGCCCCCTCACCCTCGGGCAGGGGGCTGGGGGCTGGGCATGGAGGGGAATAATACGAGTGAGCCTGGGCTCAGCTGACCCCAGAACAGAACTTCTCCCCCTCCTGCCCTGTATTCCCTCTGTGAGGAGACCCAGCTGTCCTTCCCTTGCCAGCGTCGTTATCAGCCAGAAACCCAGCACAGCACCTCTGGCTGACTGAGCAGCATGCCCTGTCGCTCTGTAGTCAGTCATACGGAGGTCCCCTTTGGAAGACTTGCTCTGTCCCCCTCCCTCTGCCCTCTCCCCAGTGTCTCCAGTTAGCGGCTGCCCCTTCTCTAGAAGGGGAACCGGAGAGTGAGGTACCCGGCAGGACTCCCTGCAGTTACAGAAGCTAGAAGCCACGTGGACCAGCTTTTCTGTCATTGTTGAACTATTTCCTTAAAACCCTTCTGCTTTCAATCAGAAGACATTGGTCAACGTTCTTCTTCACCGCCTCGTAGATCGATAAGCTCCGGAGGGCAGGGATGGTTACCACCGACTCTTGGGGCAGAGCTGGAAGCCTAGGTGGGGTGGCTGGACCCGTGGTAGCCTTCTGCCCTTCTGTGCTGTTGAACCTCACCCCCTCCCCTGCCTCATCTCCGCTGGCTGGGTCCTTCTGAGAACTTTCAGCCTGGTCTAGTGCCATGCTATGAGCCATGTGGTCACCTGGAAGCTGACCTGAGACACCTGGGCTGCTGCTGCCATTGAATCAAGGCAGAAAAAACCAGGTGGCAGGACTCCTTGTGGGACCAAGAACCCAGGCCTGGGGTTTACTGACGTCCCGCCAAATGTGACAAAGGCCCATTTAGGTGGATTTTTCCAAATCTGCAGGCTCGGCAGATGGTAATAGTCAGCCTTGGAGAAAATGTCTGGTTGCCCTCTGGCTTAGGCTTCTTTCTTCAGGAGTCAGAAACGGTAGGATTTATCTCCTATGAGAGCAAAAAGGGTGGGCCAATTTGTGTAGAATTAACTATGGCTTTAGACAAGCACGAAGCACTCCTTAGGCCCGGTGTCTGTTCCGGTATCATTGTGCCACCTGGGGCCTTACACGGTCCTCCGGCAGCCAGGATGGCCGTGAGTCAGAAGGCTCTCGCCTCCCACAGCGGCCATCCAGCATGGCACCTCTTCCACTCGGCAGGGGAGGGGTGCCGAATTCATTGGTAATGATAGAAATAACTTGGCCCAGAATTTGCACCTATAGCTTCCCTTGTTTTGCTCCTCGTGAAAATCAAGTGGGAAATTGAAGTGTAGCACAGGGCACAGATCATTCTAAATACCACCTGTGAAGACTCATTTATCAGTGTAACTCCCTGAAATTTTAACCGGAAGATAAAAGTAAAGAGAAATCCGAGCTGAATCGCTCTTTTTCATTCCGGTGGCTACGAGGACGAACTTGCTATTTGTCTTGATCCACTGAGAGCCCTTCCAATACAGTAAAAAGATGAGATGATTCACCTTTAAACCGAGGCCTTCAGGGAAGCTTTTGTAAAGGGCAGTCATGAATTAACGTTTTAATGGTAGGACAGCAACCCTCTGAGAAGAGGCAGGGACCTCAGGGACCTTTTCTTTTTTTCCCACAGAAACTGCATAGCCCAGGGAATGGATTGAGATGTTTTCCCCAGTCCCCCTACAGATCATACTTGGAAAGGTAAAGGAGCAGGAGGGCGTCGAATAAAATTGTAAGACAACGTTCAGCTTGACAATGAACTTTCCTTCGTAGGATGCCCGTTCTGAAATAGGCAGGAAAGTCAACATGGGGACCAACACGTCATGTGGGGGCTTTTACCTCCCTGTCCGGTTCCTCACTAGTGGGCTCAGGATCTGAGGTCCAGCCCCAGGGTCTTCCCGCACTTCGTGCCCTGCGGTGAGGCTCCTCCAGAGCCGGGGGTGCTTACCTCCGCTGGCCCCCACCTGCCCCTTCTTGTTTCAGGAAGACCCTTCTCTGATTTCAGGTAGGGGAAGAGAAGGGGTCAAGGGCTTCTCTTACCCCTGAGTCTGTGAGTTTCGAAGATTCCATCTGATGACTAATATACCTCTGTTCCCAGGAGCTGCTAGGGCACTGAGTGTTGGTAGAAGGGCTAACTGTGAATTAAGTTACTGTTTTTCTTATGAGAAATGGGAGTTTATTTTTATGTTGATATCATTATGTGATGAATTAAGTGTGCAGATGTGGAAACGGAAGAAAATCTCAAAACTAGAATCCTGGAAGAAACAGAAGTTTTGTAACTTGGAAGCAACTGAAACCCCATAGAAGTGTCACTATTCGTCTTTAAGCATGAATAAGGACACTGTGCTGGGAGCCTTAGCCACGCTCTCTGGGAGGTGAACGGGAGGGTCTTCGTGAGGATGGCACGGGCAGCGACCTCAAGGGAAACTCTTGTTTCACGTGAGGAGGCCGATTAGCAGGCCTCTTCCTGGAGCCGCGTGGTCTTCTGCCTGGCACTTTCTCTCTGGAGCCGGAAGACGGGGGCAATTGGGTAAAACTGCACATTTAGAAAGGAAGTAAGAATTTTCTAGTGATTACAAACGATGGGGTGGGGGGGAAGCCTTCTTTAGAGTTATTCCAGAAGCTCAGCATAGGATGGGCTTTTAGCAGTAACGTAATCTAAATTCAGAAAATTTACTTACCGTAGTGTAAGGAAGGATAGATGTGAATTACTTACGTTGGCTTTAGAAGGCGTGTTTAGACTAACGATACATTTAGTCTGCTTTCTAAAGACAGCTGGGGAATGCAGGGGTAGAGTAGGGCAGGGCCTTAGAAATTAGCCAGGGAGGATCCACAAAATGAAAAATCCCCAGAGAGGTCATAGAGTTAGCTGGTTGCAAATAGATTTCATTGACGTTGGAGTGAAAACCTCCTTCGGCCAAATGAAGCGAAGATAAAAAGTGTACAAAAACTTGGAAGGCGGCCTCAGGAATAGTTTGACTCGAGTGCCCACAAAGACCATAATGAGGAAAGGTATGAATTCTGTGCTGTTGAGCAGACCAGCTAGGACACTTCAGGGGTACAGAGTAGAGGAAAAGAAAATCAACCTCCTTATGTACCCAAGCTTGTTGGCTGAATTTTTTTTTTTTTATAGGTCTGGGAAGTCAACCTTTTCTGAAAAAGGAATGGTTGTAGCCTTGGAAAAATGGTTTTCCTATTTCTCCCAAGTTAGGATTAACATAGCCTCCCTGTCGCCTTAAATGTCAGACCCCTATTTTAATACCCCAGCGTAAGAGTTCTAGCAATAAGAGACACTGAATCTATTTTTGTTTAAATTCTTGACCTCATAGTATGAAGTTAGTAAGACAGTTGATAAATTTCACCCTGAATGCTAGTCGCATAGGTACGTTCTTCTGTTTTGATGGTAATGATTTTAATGCCCTAAAGAAAGCTGGTGTTAATCCTGAAGCTACGAGGAGTGAATGTTTCTTTAATGATTGTTTTGTGGTACAAATAACATCTGTGTATATCATGTCTGTATATATCGGAACCAAGTTGTGTGCAGAGAGGTTGATAAACTATATTTACAGAAAACAATTTTTACAATTAAAATTCACATTTTAACATGAACGTGTGCGTTTCAGTCCTTCCCTGGCCCGAGAAATGTGGTTTGTGGTAGGAAGGAGGGATGGCCCAGTGTAGGAGCAGAACCTGAATGCGGACGTCACAGTGACAGAGCAACCGGGGCGCCTGGTACCTGTTCTCCTAGAGGCCTCGGTCTGCATGAACATCCTCCAGGTAATGGGGACCAAAGCTGGGAAGAATCGTGCCGTCCGGAAAAGCCAGGACTGGGCGTACATATACACACCCACACACTGACGTTTTCATTTTTAACCTTTGGGGGAGTGAGTGTAAGGGTAAAATTCCTAGCATCACTGATGCTGTATTCAAAGCCAGGTTCCTGCTTTCCGAGGCACATGACCGTATGATGTTACCGACTTCCCAGGGATGGGGTGAGAACACGGCGAATCTGTTGCGTGTGTAAACAAAGCACTGCACGCAGTCACGACAGCCATGTGCCCAGACCAGCCACGGCACCAAGCAAAAGACTTGCGTGCTAGGAAGCATCTGTATTTGTATTAGAAATAATCTGGCTTTTGAGTAAAATTTGTCTTTCTAAAGGTTTGTGCCTAACAGGAGTGTCCTTCACCTGGATGTTCTGCGCCAGGACCATGGAAAGAACAAGAGCATGAACGATAAGAAACCACGTTTTCACAGGAAAGAGCCTGAATCAAGAAGGCAAAATTCACACCAGGGAGCCTAGATTTCAGAACGAATACAGATATTAATCTATTCGATATCCTTCCCCAGTTGAAATCCCACTATTTCACCGCAAGCACCCGATTCACTAAATAAATACACATGCAGGTAGCCGATCAGGGAGGGAGTGAGCCGGCTTCTGGGCTCGTCCTTTACAGTCTTACCAGAAAACCAAGATGGTGTAAGATGCTCCTCGCTCCCGTACAAACTTTTCCTCCTCCCACAGCATCCCTGCTCCCCTCTGTGGGCACCAGGGTGTGGGTCCTCCTTCCACTGCAGGGTTTTGGAGGCCAAAGCACGGCTTTTAACACCACTCTGAAGGATACAGAGCTGAACAGGTAAGCCTTGTTTTTTTGTGTGATCTTCATTCATGAGCTTTTTGTAGCTGCTTTGTAATCCTTTGAAGCATTAGTCTTCACTCTCCAAGGGACTCATGGGCACAGGCATACATACGGTCCTAAAACTGATCTGCCCAAGGATGCGCCTGTAGCCAAGGCCTGCCTATCTGCCCCTTTACACTCCGGTTTCCTCTTTACAAAGAGGAAGGCTCACGTCTCCTCCAACCTGGGCATCACCTTCTGGAGTCTGAAAACCTCAGGGGCACCAAAGGGTAAATCCCGATGGTAGTATTGAAAGTAAAGGACTATAAAGCCTGGTTAGCAAATCCTTCTCAAATCAGCCAGTTTCTGGTTTCTGCTTTCAACAAACTAAAGGAAGATCATTAATAATTTTTGACATGTAATTCCAGAGGAATTCGAAGAACTGTATGTATGACATTAGAATCGTCTCTTCTGCTTATGTGCTTAGATCTATAAAGAACAAGGAATATCAAGGATGTTGAGTCCTGTTCTAAGCTGTAAGTAACATGTGTTCTTGAACTCACTAGGATAAAGAGCATTCTCATAAAGTGTTTATAGTATCCATTTTTGGTAATTAAAAATTACTGAAATAAAATGGATGAAAACAATATTAGTTCTGGGTTAACACTAAAGAATTTCCATTTATATTTTTTGTTGGCAAGAAAATAGGGCAAGTGATAAAATTTCAAGCATGAAAATAGATCACGATAGCATTCTTTGCTGGAAGTGTATAGAAATAACCAAAGAACCTATTCGTGTATTTTTGTAAATGGAGGATGAGAGTCAAATTGCTGTATATTTAAATTGCACCAAATATGTTTAAAAGAGTGATATAACAGCTTTATTTTAAAATAACCAATATTTACATGACACCAGGAAATACACATACTGGCAACTCTTAAGGTGATATCTAGAAAGTGTGAGGGATACACGATCTTCCAAAATACTCGTAGGGGTGCGTGAACGGTGGCTGGTGTGCTTTGCCACACTGACCAGCAAGGCTGGGGGACCGCATGGAGTAGAAGAAGCACCTGGGCTTTTAATTAGAAATGCAGATCCCGGGGCTCCACCCCCAGCTTGAGTTGCTAGGTTTTCGGCATGCACCCCCGGGTGGTTCTCATGCAAACCAATACTTAAGCGCTACTGGAAAAAATAATACAAACTAGTATCTTACAGCATCGCGGCTGAGGGGTAAACACCTCACAGGTTTCTGGACTGAGGGGAGGACGGAGACCAGCGACATTCGAATCTGAGCTCAGAAAGCAGCAGCACCCATGGAGAAGCCCGGCTGCACCTGGGGGCCGGCGCGAGGTCGGGCCCCTTTCCCTCCACCGCACGCGGGCCCCCGGCGGGGACGGCGCCACGGAGGGGGACAGTGGTCACACGGAAGGAGGAGCATGCGCGGCGAGGGGAGGGGGGCGGGCCGGGGCCGCGGGGAGGGGCAGGTACTTGCCGAGGCCTCTGCTCCCTTTTGGTCCCACCGGGGGTGCCGCGGCTCCCTGGGCGCTCACGGGGCCGAGCGCGGCAGCAGCTGCTCCCGCTTCCTGGGGTCGCAGAAGAACTGCAGCTTCCGGGGCAGCAGCTTCACCTCCACCGGCATCGCCTCGTACTCCTCGCTGTCGATGCTGAAAGAGCCCCCGGTGCCCTACGGAGAAGAGTATTCGCAACGGCTCTCACCCCCGCAGCCCCCGGACAACATCACCCTCGCGCAGGGAATTACCCTCCCGTTCTTTAAAAAACCCGTGTCACTGCCTCTGACTGGTGCTGGTTCCGGAAATGTCTCCATTCTGGCACCGGCTCTTTTTTTTCTCCCCCTCCCCTTGTTTGGCTTCTCTCTCTTCCCAGGTATTTTTTTGGGGAGTCGAGAAACAAGGTTAGGATTTTAAAATACTTACTAAAATACGGGGGTCCTGCCACATCTTACAGGACTTCCTAAACTTAACAACGTTCTAGGACCTAGGAAAACCACTCTGTCCACCTGATGGTTTGCATGGTTCTTCTGGAGGACTTGCTTAGCCTTATAGCTAAAGCACAGCAATATTAATATTACAGGTGCTACAAAACCTTCCATAATTTGTGCATTTAGTTCCACATTTGCTATGTTGAAACTGTGGTGCCACCCACGGTGGGGACAGCTTCTGTTTTACCTACAATCCTTTTTGAATGCTGTGGGACGATGAAGCCTGCCAAAGCCATCTGCAGCAACTCTTTTTCCTGAGGTATTACTCACAGAGTAACTACGTAATTTGGATTATATTCCTAACATTTTCCCCACTTCGATGGGTTATTCTAAGCTTGGCATTTTGTAATACAGAAAAACTTACTGCCATCCCCAACGTGGTTTCCTGATCCTTTATAAAAAATGCGAAGGTAGAATCCACGAGGAGTGTCTGCCAGCTAGAAAATTCTGTGATGGCAGCCTCTGCCTACTTTACACTCGGAAGAATAAAGGCTGAGGAGCCACAAAAGTCGCTTTACACAACCCTGGCTTGAAAACACCGGAAGTCTGCGGGAAGCCCGCACCTCGGTCCGGTCCCCGTCGCAGGCAGGGGGTGCTCTTGGCTCCCCAGGTCTCCCAGAGCCTGGCAAAGTGCTCTCGGCCCATGCTAGGCACCCACGTGCGGGTCTGGCACTGGAAAGGCAGATGGACCAAGACAACCCAGAGCTGTGGGAGCGGAGCCCCCCACCCCTGCTCACCTCAGGAAGCAGCAGGGTGCACTGGCTGGCCTGGAGACACTCGGTGCCAGCCGCCCGCAGCCTGGGGTCCCTCACCTTTTTGCTTCTGTCGGTACAAGAAAAAGCACACTTGGGCACCGGCAACTGCGTTTGACTGCCGGAGCACAGCAAGTTCTTTTGTTGGAGTGAACAGACGGGCTCGTGACGGGATGAACCCCGGGGTTCGGCGAAGAATTTTCCCACACTGATTCTTGCTTAGCCGTGTGATACATTCTAGATTGAGAAGGTTAATTTGCTGAAAAGAATGGTGCAGCAAGTTAGGATGGAGTGATTTTGTACCTAATTCTTGGGCTATTAAAAATCCTCCATTTAAAAGTTAGAACGAATTGAAATTTTTGTAGGGAACTTACTAAACTTTTGCTATCTGATACTTGTGAGTCCATCATTACTTAAGGAGAAAATATTTTTATTCTAATTTAAAGGAGACATTTCTGTTATAGATGTATATGAACAACCAGTTCTGGGGACGCTCTATATTCACGTTAACAGACCACTTGGCATATACCGCTATCTACCTGGGAGCACAGCGAGCAGACCACACACCCCGCCTCATGCACATACACCCTGGAGAGCTTGTCACGGTCAGTGGAGAGAGCAAAAGCTAATCCAAGTTAGTCCGTTCTTTATCATTAATTGATAACCAATTCGTTAGTATATGGAACTTCAGAGGTTTCTAAAGCAGCTTCACGATGTTCTATTCAGAGACCCAGAGGAAACGGACATGACTGAATCTCGCTTCCTGTAGAGACCAAAGGAAACCGTGTTACTGCTGCCGATGAAAATGTCGACGGCAATGATGCAGAGCATCATGACTTCACCTACACGAAGCAACAAAAACATAAGCAGTTTTTGGTCTCAGTTTTGGACGTCAGTATTATGAAGGAAATTTGAGCACAGCTGGCCCCGTGGGCCAGACTCTCAATCAAGACAGTGTGTGGCTTCTGAACAACCTCTAGGAGAAGGGAAAGGCTTTTCCCTTCTTCCTTCTACGACAGATACGGCAAGGAAATCAAAGGCTGCAGAATCAGCTATTCATTTGAAGACTGTAGCAAAGGCAAGAACAACACAAACCAATGAAAGCCATTCTGCTGCGGGTTCTGCTGCAGACAATGGAGTAGCCATGGAGACAGGGCTGCGGCAGCAGCAATGTCTAATCCTTAGACGGGCACAAGAGGGAGCTCTGGGACAAAGCACAAAATAACATAGCTGAGCAGATTACCAGTTGGCATGGCAACACGCAGCCTCCTCAGCGGGGTAGAAGACTGGTGGGGGGAGGGTTTAGGCTGTTCCTAACCAATAAAACTCTGGCAGAGGTCGGCCTTAACAAATCAGGACTGGAGAATATTTGCTAGTGGAAAAGGGGAAAAGCCTGGAGAATGTCCAAGGTACTCAATACCTTTTCAGGTTTTTCATTACTGCCCTGGGAATAGGACAAGGTGGACCGACGTCCATAGTAACCCACCCTGTGAAGTGCTTCACAGCAAGGACTTTCCCACACATACTCTCATGTGAGACTCAAAGACAACCCTGAGGTAGTGAGATGGGATTACAGTATTCCTTTCTACACACAGAGGAAAGGAGCCAGAGAAGTTAAAGCGTTTGCCCAAGTCACAAGGCCAGGACGTGGCAGATCCAGGTTTGTATCCAGTAACTGTGACCCTGAAGCCAAAATCCTGGACACTGTGCAATGCTAACCCTTCACTTCGTTGGAAAGGCAGCGCGTGCTCCCACGATGTGATTTTCCCAAAATGAACAGGGAAGGCCAAAGCAGGAGAGCTGTGCTCTGCCCGTCAGCCCAGCTATTTGAAAGAAAGAAGGCGTCTCGGTCCCCAAAGCAGATGAGTCCTCTGCCGGGTCTCCATCTGAGGCTTCCTGGGCACGCGCTCTGAAGAGTGTTTCTGAGGATACAAACACTGAGCCCGCACTTCCTAGGAGCCCAGTCCACTTACCCTATGGTTATGAAGTCTCCTTTGCTGACAGTGTCGGGTTCAATGCAGATGTTCATGAAGTCTTCTTTGCTCTACAAGGTCAGGAAGACGAACATTAGCACTCTACATTTTGGCGAACGCGGCCTGTTGTCCTCCTTTGCCCCAGAGTTTTATACTTTGAAGCTCTTTATTATACAGAGGCCTTTACTTGCAGTAACTCCATCCTGAATGCACTCCCTTTCTTTCTTTTACATTAAGACTCTGGTTGAGGTACAATTTACGTAGCATGAAGCTAATCACTGCTTGCTTGTTCGGTTGGTTCCTACTCCCCAGACAGCGAAACGAAAACTCAGGTTTGTCGGAACTCCGAGCGGGACATTTGTGAGGCTTTCACTCATCATCGGGGCTGTTCTGGTGTGTACAGTTCCCTCCCTTGTGGGCCAGGTTTCAGCCCCGCCACCGGCAAAGCCCGGATCCTCACCGTCTGCCAGCATCACCCCACACCGGCTGGAGCCGCTGCTTGGTGTGCGGGGCCCCACTACCTGTGTTTTTTAATGTTCTACGTGCAGTTTTGATATGCGACCAGAGTTGAAGGTCCACAGCCTCGATTCTGCCATGGTAGTGTTTTTAAAACTTTTCATTACGGACCACCGAGAGCTCTGGAAGAACGGAGCTATGAGGAAGTGGCTATAAAACCAGACTGGGCTCTTATACCCCTCCGCCCCCGTTTACTACCAGGCCGTGGCTAGCGATACAAATCTGGTCTGTGTCTGCTTCAGGTAGAGGTTTTGTTTCTTTTTGGACAGGTTCAGAATCTGTCGCCCCAGGATATCTGCTGAGAGCAGACAGCCTTTGCCTAAGACTAAAGAGCACTACCAAAGCACAACTTTCTCTCTCTCCCAGGAATTACAGATCATAGAGGGGATGACTGTGCTCTAGGTTCACCTTTTATTCAACAACTTGCTGAGTGTCAACTACCATAAACTCTTCTAGGTGTGTGAGTTACATCAGTGAACTAAAAAAAAACACAATTATTTCTGCTTATGAAGAGTTTATATTTGACTGGGGAGTGGAGAGAACCAAAAAAATAAAAAATAAAAATAAACCCTAACCATAATAAGTTATAGAATATACTAGAAGCATGTGAGAGTGTATCAGTGCAAAAATAGCAAATTACATAGAAACATACATGGTAAATTACAGAATATATTAGAAAACAAGTATATTAGAAGTATAGGAGACTTTATTAGGAACGTGAGATAAAAACTAGCACAAGAAACACCAGATGGTACGGGTGGTAGGGGTCCAGGTGAGCCTTACTCAGGTGGCAGGGGTGTGGGGAGAGGGTGATCTCTGAGCAGACACCTCAAGGAGGTGAGAGAATTAACAACGTGGATATCCAGGACTGTCGTTCTCAGACTTCAGCAAGTATCACCTGCAAGGCTTGTTAAAACTCAGACTCTGGCCCCATTCTCAGATTATGGCTCAGTAGACCTGGGGTAAGGCCCGAGAATGTCCATTTCTAACAACTTCCCAAGGACTCTACTCAGAACCACTGGCCTAGGGAAGAGCAATCCACACAAAGAGAACCACCAGGGTGGGCGCCGAAGATGGAAGCATGCTCGACAAGCCCAAGAGCAGTGAGGAAGCCAGTGTAGCTGGAGTAGAGCGAGAGAAGGGGAAAATAGGAAGTCAGAGAAGAAGGGAGGCCAGAGCCCTACGGCCTATAGACCATTCCAAGGAATTTAGCTGTTAGGTTGAGTGAAATGAGGAGTCACTGGAAGGTTCTAAGCAGAGAAATATGATCTGGCTTCATTTTAATAGGACCTCTCTGGCTGCTGTAGTTACAATAGGAGGAAGGTGGGGTGAGCAGGGCAACCACTTAGGAACCCACTGGAATCACCCAGGCAGATGATGGTGGCTTAGAGCAGTGACTCGGGGAGATCGTGCTAAGCACTGGCAGTAATTAGAAGGTGAAGCCACCAGCACTTCCACAAAGATGTGGAGGGGAAAGAGGGTGGCTTCAAGATGTTTGGCCCGAACAACAGACAGAATGGAATTACAGTCAACAGCAATGGGGAGTCTGGATGGAGCACCAGCATCCAGGGGTGGAAGAAAAGAACAGGAGCTGTTGTGGACACACTGAGATTGAAAAGCATATTAGCCATCTAAGGGGAGAAGTAGACAGTTATACACAGAAGACTAGGATTTGTTTTTTACAAATAGTGCATGTGCAAAAATCAACATCGTAGACACACAGAATTACATGAGAAGACTCACTCAGTAGATGCTGGAAAGGGATGTGATAAAATTAAATATCCATTCATGATTAAAAAAAAAAAAAAACCCTTAGCAAACTAGGAACAGAAGGGAACTTCCTTCATCTTCCAAAAGGTGTCTACAGAAAAATCCCATCAAGGGGCACCTGGGTGACTCAGTCAGTGAAACGTCCGACTTTGGCTCAGATCATGATCTCGTGGTTCATGAGTTTGGGCCTCGCGTCGGGCTCTGTGCTGACAGCTCAGCCTGAAGCCTGCTTCAGATTCTGTGTCTCCCTCTCTCTCCACGCCTCCCTTCACTCACACTCTGTCCCTCTCTCTCTCTTTCTCTCAGAAAAGTAAATAAACATTTTTAAAAAGTCCCATCAAACTCAAGAATGAAGCCGCGAAACCTTTCTGTCTACATCGGAGTAAGACAATGACGTCTGCTAGCCCTGCTTCTACTTAACACTCAACTGAGGTCCCAGCCACGGCGGTAAGAGAAAAGATTAGAAGGCCAAGTAGTTGAAAGGAAACACAAAACTTGCACCACTTGCAGCTGATATGGATGAATCCCTAGGAAATCCAAAGGAATCCATAAATGATAAATCAGAACTTGGTCATAAGATTGTTGATCACATATCTATAAAAAATCAATTACATGTCCACCTAAAATATTTGAAAATGAATTTTTAAGGGATACTATCTACAATAGCATCAAAAATTAAGATAACCAGGAATATATCCAACAAAAGACAACATGTTAGAGAAAACTATAAAACTTCATTGAAAGGCATTAAAAACCTAATGAAGAGCTATGCCACTTCATATGATAGCAGAGTCAATATTATAGAAATGTCATTTCTCCTCAAACTGATCTACAGATTCAGCATAATCCTGATCAATATGACAGATTTTTATGTGAAACCTAATAAACCTTTTAAGAAATTTATAGAGGTCAAAGAGCCAAGAACAGCCAAGAGACTCTTTAAGAAGAAAAACACTGAAGGACTTGTAAAACGATAATAATTAAAAGCAGCATAGTACTAATCCAGGCCTAGAAAATCAGATCAGTTGAAGAGAGAAACTGCGAACACGTCCACGTATACCTACACTTAGAATACAACGGGGGTTTACAGCAGATGGGGGAGACGAGCGTGAGGAAATTCAGTAAATGCTGCTTGGACAACTGGCTTTCTATCAGAAAAGATTATAAAACTGAAGCCCTGCCTCCATCATTCACCAAACTCAATTATAGGTGAAAGTGTTTCTTTCTTTTTTCTTTTTTTTAGAGAGCGTGAAAGTGTTTCTTTTTAAAATAAAAATAGAATCATGTGATGCATACCACACTAGCCTGGTTTTTCACTTAACAATATATGATAACTATCTTTCCATGTCCGTAAACAGAGAACATTTTAAATAAATGCACCAGAATGTATTTAACCAGTCCCTTGGTTCATTTGTTTCATACACTTTGCTATTATAAATACAGTGAACAAAGCTGAACAAGAGATCCTAATTTGCACACACTCCACACCCCTTAAAGCCTCTTTGACTCTGAACGTACTTTTTTAAACGATAAATGAATTTTGAGCTATTACATGGCGGCATCATTGTCTTTGAATTATTTTATTGCATTTGCTTCTATTTCTACAAAGAGGTGTGGAAAAAGGAAATGAATGCGCTGCTACGGGTGATAAGCAGCACAGTACCCTACACTCTCCTAATTGCATGTGGCTAATCTTGAGCCACAATCACATCCTCGACTGAACTCCATCCATTCACTGGTATTCCATCATCACAGAAAAGAACGACGACGAAGAACATGAACAAAATACTAGAAACACACATTATCAGAGACTGGGTATAAAAGCAATGCGTAATTAGAAATTTTATCTTTCTTCTTGAAATCCTCCGGAACAAAAACTATTTTTTCAACCTTACTACATTCACTCCCACCAGTGTGTTCAGAATCCCATCATGTAAGAAGGGCATGTCTATACTATGTATGCATCTGACTGTTCCTGTACAATAAATTCTGGAAACATACTTAACAGGGCCAAAGGTGTGCTTATGTTTTAGATGCCTCATAGAGATCACCAAGATGCCATCAAGAAAGGGTGTTCTGATTTACCGTTCCAGCAGAAATGCACGAGAGTGCCCACTCGCCCACCGACCCCAACAGGGCACACTAGCATGCTTAATTTAGGACATTTCAATAGTTATTATTTTAATTTGCACTTCTTCAGTGTTGAGAGTTTTTTCTGTTTCCTTACCCATTACATGTTTATAAAAGTTACATCTACCTGATACGGTAGTTCTAAGGATCCCATGAGTTGACACTATGTAAAATTCTTAGGACAGTGCCTCGCTTATATTCAGCAAATGTAAGCTATTTTTTCAGGTTTATGTCCTTTGTGAATTTCTATTCTTGTCCTGTGCCTATTATTTATATTAGTCCTCTGCCTATTTCTTAAGAATTTGTTATAAAAGAAAGCTATTAACTCCTGCTCTATCACTTCTTTTTCCCAATTTGTCATTAAAAGTTTGTTTATAGTTTCTTTCATTATGAGTAGGCAAATGCATCAATATGATTTTTGCTTTAGATGCCATGCTTAGAAAGACCTGGTCCTCCCCAAGTTTACATCAATAATCACTTAGCTTTCAGTCGAGTGCTTCCATGGTTTTATCTTTCTAATTTCTTTAATCCAACTTGAATTAATCTAGGGGAAGGAAGCTGTGTTATCCAAATCTTATAGAACGGACACATATTACTCTTATAGTTGGAAAACAAATCAGTATTCTGTTAACATTAGAGGCGAACTCCCCACTGTACTCATGCGTTCAATCCCCACGTTCAGTCTCCAGACTGACTGGGTCAAGTGTAAACATACTACTTGGATCTACATAAAACCCGATCTTAGTAATTGGTCCACAGGTTAGGACAACTTTTCTATTAGCATTCTCACTAACATAAACTACTAAGGTTTTCTCTGTAGCAGGGGTCAGAAAACTCCGAATGGCCTGAGAGTCAATATTCTAGGCTTTGGGGTCAGAAAGTCTGTGGCAACTACTCGACTCTGCCGTCATGGCACGAAAGCAGCCAGACAGCATGTATGTGAATGAACGTGGTTCTTCCAATTAAACTTTACTTATGGACATTGAAACTCGAAGTTCCTATTCTTTCTGCACATCACAAACTATTCTTTTGATTTTCTCACACCCATTTAAAAATGTAACATCGATTCTTAGTTTGTGAGTTATACAAAAACAGGTGGCAGACCAGTGTGCCGACCTCTGTATTATGTCAACATTTTTTGGTGCATTGTCAATAGGGGCACGATCCAGAACTTTCTGCACTAACGGAAACATTTTGTATCTGTGCTTTCCAGTGTGGTAGCTACTTGCCACTATGGCTAACGGGCACTTGAAATGTGGCTATTGTGACTAAAGAAATGAGTGCTAGAGTTTACTTAACCCAAAGAGCCACGGGTCTAGAGGCCACTGCACTGGACAGTGTATGTCAACAGACTGGATTCTATGTATGTATATATATCTTTTTTTCTCCTGGGGACCTAAGTCCATACATTTAATGTAGTCACAAAAATAATGGAGAGTCGCTCAGGTAAAGTTCCACAATTTTCTATTCCCGTGACAAAAGGGAACAGGTCAACTTTTTGTGTCTACTAAGCAGTGGCCAGAATCCTTGCTCAGAGCCCGTTAAGCGGACTGTTCACTTGCTGTTTCTTTTCATTGCTATTATTCCTTAAAAGCACACCACACCCTCTTCTTCCCGATTCCTTTCCTCTCTCTCAGTCACTTTTCCCAGATACCAAATGCTCCTCTAATAAAGAGCCACACTCACCGTCAGGTCCAGCTGGCTGTTCCGTGTGGTGATGGACAGTTCAATGGTGGACAGCTGCACTTCTTTCCAGACCTCGGGGCTCAGCTCCTGGGACAGGGCTGCGTGGGTGCATGAGACTCAGGTCAAGTGCTCCCGTTAGCGTTCCACCACTGCCCCACCAAGGGCCAGCTGCCGGCTGCTCCGCTTGGCCTCCTAAGCCTGGCTGCTGACTCTCCCCCCGTTTCCTTCCCCAGCTCTTACACACAGGATAAAGAGCCACGCGCCAGTGGCATCTCTACGCCTGCGACACCCCTACCCAAGCAGCCACAATAACATCAAGCTTGGTGACAGAACGGGGGAGCCGCAGTTGGTCAGCAAAGGCACGGGCTGCTGCCACATCCGGGACGCTGTGCTGACTTGGGTCCTGCTCTGTGGCGCACACACGGCTAATTCAAGGATCCTTGAAAGGCTCCCCCTGCGCGAGAGAAGTCTCTCGCGCTGATCTGGGGCCCGCGCCAGGCAGTCCCGAACGGGCCACGGCACCACCACACGGCTCACCGTCCTGCGGTTGGGCCCAGTAGGACGCGAGCCTTCGCAGGATTCTCCTGTACAAAGAGGGCCGGGGAGGGGTCTCTTCTGCTCCACTGGGAAGTCTCTCTGTGGGTCCCGTGTACGAGATAGAGGCTTGATGAGTCTGAGGCCACTCCTTTTAATGTGAAGAGAGAAGCTTGTCAGGCACACACCGGTCCCAACTCTGGGAGTATCTCTACCTGCACCTGCCTGGACACTAATTAATAATCTCTCACTGACTGGAATCATCTCTACTTTGGAGCATGGAGTCCCCAAGCTTTCTTTTCCTACCAAAGGCCTGTCTTCTATCTTGAGAACCATGAACTCCGTGACTGCTGCCTCCACGGCTCTCACAGAGCAGAAGGTCCACGTGGACTAACCTCCACTGCTTATGCTTCTCCAAAAACAACCATTTGAATGAGCATACAATCATCCCGTAATGAGTTTATCTTCGGTTTACAGAAAATGACACAAAAATGACACGCATGCAGTCCCTCTGCATCGAATACCTTCTTCACTTCTGGAATCGTACTCCACACAGAGGCCAGAGTGGCTTCGGCCAGCCTCGTGATCCAGCCCAAGGCTTCAAAGTCCATCATTCTCACACTCTAGATTTTCTTGTCTTCTACTTCCTGACACCCCAAGCCCACCTCATCAGTGACTACAGGAATAATTAAAACAACACCCTAGCCTCTCAGTCCTTGACATCATCTCTAATCCCCGCCCCAAGCCACCCATTTCCATGGCCACATCCTGGTCGTTCCTGTTACCCAGAACTATTCCACCATGGAAGTCTAAAACCTTGATATCTTACTCTCTAACCACACCCCGTATTCTTCTTTTGACTGATTCTTTTGTGCTCAATATACCTCTTAGGGTGAACCACTCCTCCCTGTTCTCAGAGTTCTATGCAGTGAATTACAAAGGAGTAACAATTTTGGTTTCTCTCTCTCTCTCTCTCTCTCTGAAAGCGGCCGTCCTGGGGACTCTGCTTCCTACAGCAGTCTGCCCTGAAGGAGACATTTTAAGGGGATGAATTCAATTTGGAGTACTCGGAAATCTGATTGTGACCGTATTATCTAAGCTGTGTCCTTTACTCCTGCTGACATTTATAAGGCTGGTATTTTGATCTCCCTCTGCCTGGTTCCTGCATTTGCTTTCATAACCTGGTTCAGACTCAGAAGAGGAAGACAGGGGTGTTAGTTTTAGAGCCCTGAAGATCCTAACCACACCACATTTCTAATCACATTGAGAATTCCTGTCCCTGACCCCATTTCCTTCAGTACCTAATTAACAGTTGATTACTTCAAATCGCTCCTTTCCCATCACTGTTGGCTCTCTTATGTCTTTGGTGTTCCACAGTAGGGGCCCTGAAAAGCCCCTATTCTGGATCAGTCTTATCACTACGTTTCTGAACTTGTACATCATGGCTCAGTGTTATTAGAAGGGCAAACAACACTCCAGCTAAGAACTGATACAGGGAAAGGGGCACATGAGTGTCACAATTCTTGGTCTCAGGTTCTCAATGCCATTTGATAATCCTTCTCAACCTCCCTGTTTTCATCTTTCTTCAAATCCCCCCTCCCACTACCACCCACCTCGTTTTCAACAGATCACTTTTGCTCCCTACGCTTCAGCGAGACTATCGAGACATCAGTGAGAACCGCCTGAACACTCTGTAAACCTGTTTCCACCTGGACCTCTGCTTTATTTCTCTTCTGTCTCAAGGAAAAGGGCTCCCCTTCCTCTGTTCAAGGCCCGTCCGTGGGCCCCACGCCCTCCTTCCTGTGCGTGCATTTTGCCACCTCAGTCACGCTTTGTGTCTCCCCTCACCTGTCCCTAGTCTCCCTTTCTCGTTTCAGGGTATAAAGACACGGCTCTCTCTCCAATCAATAAAAACAACACTCCACCGGCCCCATATTTCTCACTAGTTTTTGCCTTTTCTATCTCCTTCCCGTCAAAGTCAGGCTTCCTGAAGGAGTGGCCCAATCCTGTGTCCACTTCTTCCCCTCCCATTTATTCCCTAACTTGCTTCAATGTGGCTCAGCAGCTCCACTCAGAAGGTGACCAGAACTTCAGAGGCCGCTGAGCTCAGGGGACACTTTCCTGCCCTTATTTAGCCTCTGTGCCGCTGCCTCACGAGGCTCTGGCTCCCACTAGTGTGCGTGTGTCCCCTCCCGGGGACTTCCCTCCCCCCGGATTCCGGCTCCGGAGGCAGCTTTGAGGCTCTTTAAATGCTTACATTGCTTGGGGCCATCCCTGTATCCCTGACCATCTGTCCTGCACACATCCTCATCCAACCCACAGTCACAATGGCACTCAGACACTTATGATGTCTACACCGGTCTCTTCAGACCAAAGTCACAATTATGTCTCCACTGGCCTGTACCACAGGGAGGTTACACTCCGTATATGCCAAACTGAACATTTCATTTCTCTTTACAAACTTGATCCTACTCTAATATTGGCAATGTTGATGGAAAACTCAGGTAGCCAACTAGTCCCTGAGACCAGAAATCTGGGGGTCCCATACTCTCCTTCCCACTTGTGAGGGGTCAACCTCAGTATCTCTGTAATCTATCCTCCTTGTCGACACGCACTGTTCTCACCCTATGTGGGCCTCATCCCCTCCCACCTGACTTACTTCCACAATCTTCGATCTGGTGCCCTCGCCTTAACCGCCCATTGCCATCTCTTGTCTACACTGCTGACAGGTAATTTTTCTAAAATGCATACCTGCTCATGTCTCTCCCCTGCTTAAGACTCAGTAACTCCCCAACACTTTAATGGTGTAAGTTAGATCCCACATTCAGACCTGCCGTGACCGGCCCCTCCCCAACCCCCCAAAACCCCCTTCCTGCCATTCTATTGCACTGGCCACGTGACAGCACAGGGCCATCCCACAGTGGCTCCTCCACTCAAAATTCCCTTGATCTAATCCTGTACAGATTTCAAACTTTAGTAAAACTGTTCCCTGCTCTGAAAAGACTGCTGTCCCTGAGTCAGATATGAGTGCCCCTCCTCTCCGCTCCCACCTCATCCTTCCATGCTCTCCCAGCACTTGCCAAACCACGGATTTACTTGTCCTTCACATTCTCCTTCTTGGGGGCAGGAAACCGGCCTTATTTGACTTTGTATTCCAAGCATTAGCAGGGCTTGCCACAAAAGATATTAAAAACCGTTCGATGGGCACCTGGGTGGCTCAGTAGGTTAAGCATCTGCCTTTAGCTCAGGTCGTGATCTTGCAGTTCGTGAGTTCAAGCCCCACATCAGGCTCTGTGCCGACAGCTCAGAGCCTGGAGCCTGCTTCGGATTCTGTCTCCCTCTCTCTCTGTCCCTTCCCTGCTCTCGCTCTCTCTCTCAAAAATAAACTTAAAAAAAAAAAAAACAAAACTGTTCACTAAAGAAATGGTGGAAACAGTTCACATTCTCCCTACTCTACAACTTAAATAGGTACTCTATTCTTCCTAAATGCACCTACTACTCCACCACTGAAATTATTCTCTTAAGCAAGAGTAACAATGCATTTTGCGTTTTACAGTCTGCTTTTGGTGTAGAAACACATTGCCCTCCAAGTTCGTTTTCATAATCATGTAAATTGGTTACCCCTAGTACTTTAGGGATTTCATGTTTTTACATTTCTTTAACATAGTGGGAATTTATTTAGAAGGTAAAGGGAGCTTTGTTTTCCAAATGTTTTGCAATGGACATACATCACTTTTATAGTTAGAAAAACACTTCATACTCTGAATATTAACATTAGAACCAAGGTTTTCACTACAAACTTCACCTGCCAATTTTCAGATTGACCTGCCAAATGTTGTGTTTAGAGCTTTGATTTGCATAAAAGCTGAATAGATCACCCGCAGATAAGGATGACTTTTCTATTAGCATTTCCATTAATACACATTGTTCAGCTTTTCTCTATGCCAACATTTTTCAGTATATAGTCTATAGCAGCAGCACTGCCCGATAGAACATTCTCCAATGTTGGAAATATTCTTTATTTGTACCGTCCAAGACAGTAACTACTACCCATATTTCGCTAGCACTGTCTGAAGCAGACTTCATTATACACAAGTCTGCACAATCATACATTCAGATACAAATCTCCAATTCATTTCCAGATACTAATACAGATACCCTTACAAATCACTGATGAGATATAGGTCATTCTGTTTCAGGTTTGTCTGGCAAGAGTGAATAAATAGGCAAAAAGAAATGGAATATCAACAACAAATTAAGTATGGGTTTGGTAATGGAGGGAATGAGCTGGTAGAGGAGGGGTGACTGCTTAGTTAACAGGAATGCTTTCTGCATTCGTACCTATGTAAATATCCCCCATTTTACAGCATTGGAGCATGTCATATGTATCTGTAGCAAGGGATTTTTCAAAATCCAAATACACACATCACAGACTAACAACACAATAACACAGGGCAAATTTCTATGCTGTAATTTGCATTTACCTTAAGAGTACTGAAGAAGTGAGCCGCTTTGGTTTTAAGGGGACCAAGGTACCAGTACCTGAGAAAGATCAAGATAAACATCTAATTAGAAAATTAAGAGAACTGGGGTACCTGGGTGGCTCAGTTGGTTGAGCATCCAACTTCGGCTCAGGTCATGATGTCACGGTTCGGGCCCCAAGTCGGGCTCTGTGCTGACATCTCAGAGCCTGGAGCCTGCTTTGGATTCTGTGTCTCCCTCTCTCTCTGCTCCTCCCCTACTCACACTCTGTCGCTCACAAATAAATAAAGATTTTTTAAAAAAAATTTAAAGAAAATTAAGGGAACTATCAACATGATAGAGACCATTCATGAAGGACACTACATTCGATTTCTGCCTCTACGGGGAGCACTAGTCATAAGCCCCCTAGTGTGAGCGGTGTACTAAGAATTACACTCTACTCTGAGCTCTGGAGGCTTAGGGATTGTGCTTTAGCAGAAAAAAGTAAGGCAGTTAAGTTTTTAATCTGCATTTCAATGCCGCGTCGAACAGCGTGTAATTAGTTATACACTGGATATAGATCCTTGCAATTTGTAAGAAATACATAATCAGCAACTCCCTGACTCTCTCAATTCCCAGGTATCAGTGTAATGTACACTTTCAACCAGAGAACGTAGTGGAGTCTACATTCAAAAGTGCAATGAGTGGAGGACAATGAAGCCACAATGAGAGGCAGATGCCAGGTGATCTGGTGTGTGACTCACAAGCTAAGTGACTGTATCCTGTATACCATGTTCTCTCTCTCTCTCTCTCTCTCTCTCTCTCACACATACACACACACACACACACACACACACACACACACTCAGAATTAAAATCTGTAAATCAGCATAACTTCACATTACTCGTGTTATACAGCTTTAAAATGGCAAGTGTTAAATCTAGGAATGAAGAGGGTCTTCCTATTGCTAAATACATAAAAGCCTGGTGTAAAGAGAAAGATGACTACTGGAAACTAGAAAAGTGGCATAAAATAGATTCCTCTTCCTCTCTGGCCCCTACCAGCACATCTGAAGTGCTCCCTATTTGATTCTGATCAATATGCATTTATTTAGCACTTACTATGTATATGAAGCAAACAGAAGAAATACAGAATATAAAATTCCTGCCTTTGAAGGCTTATAATTTGAGAAAACCCAAAAAAGTAGCAGAAAATGATAAATGACCATGTATATATATATATATATTGGTATAAACCCATCGCCGTTTATTGGTAAGGAGAGTCAAGAAGGGATAAGAAATCACTGAGGGCCGAAAATCGTCAGAGCAGCCACGCCTATGTAACGAATGGCTCCAGAGCAAAGTAAAGGTGTGGGATTTAGAAGGATCGTTTGGATTTAGATACGTGGAAGAGGGAAAGGAATCATTCTAGGCGAGAAGAGAAGCAAAGGCACAGGAACCACTGAGAATAACACCCAGAGCAAAAACTTAAAAGTAAAGATATGTAACTATGGAATTAGAGTTGATGACAGATTAAGTTGGGCCTTGAATGCCAGAATAAGGAGGTTTGATAGGCTCCAATGAGCCATGTGGAACCATCCTAATTATTATCCAGGTTAATACTGTGATGCTACTAATGAGGGCCTTGATCATCTGATTTTTTTCAAGCTTACGTAATAATTGACTTCTCTTCCCAGCTAGCCAGAGAGAAAGGCGGTTTATTTCTCACTATCCATAGTTCCACTCATCTCTACCAATAGCAGAACTTCAGATGCACTCATAGCCTGATGGCCAGCTAGGAAACCATGGTTTGCAAGCCTACTGTTTCTTCCACAGCACACGGAGCAACTCGAGTCCTACTCGAGGTGTTAGAAACCACCACCCAAAATTTTAAAGTCACTGTTCCAAAACCAACCAAAATACAGGCAAGTACGTGAGATATCCCTATGACCTATGCTAGTGTTCAGTTGTCAATGAACACATTTCAGGAAGCCATTTGTTCTCATCAGACTCTTTCAGGGAAAACTAAGCAATTCCTCTTGATGGAGTTGCTGGTATTCGAGATCACAGATAAAACCTAGGGTGATTGGTGCAGTCAAGGTAATCATGGCAATCTTGCAAATAAAAACAACGTGAAACGCTAAACAACTGCAGGGCTCAGTGTAATACAACCCATCCCTGACATTCCACTCTCAGGAACTTCATCGGCAGGATACAAAAGTGAGACAAGTACAAGAAATTTCCGTAAAGAAAGTGTGGTGGGAAAGCCTATGAGGAAAGACTTTTCTTGATGAAAGCTATGTGTCAGATCGATCATAACTCATTTAAACTGCACTAAACCTGTAAGCCCGATGTTAAGGAAAGTTTAAAAAAAAAAGGCACCACCCACCAGATATGGACCAAACTTCACGCAGTGTCTCCTTGGTGCCACCTCAGGAAGCCTTTGCCTGCACCACCCTCCACTTCTAACAGAACACGGCACACCCTCTCTCCAAGCCAATAGTTTCATTTAGCACAATGAACTTTGCAAAAATAAGTCCATTTCTGTGGAAGCCAGCGACAGCTTCTCATCCCTGACTCCACGGGTCTGTTTCTTCCAGCTCCAAACACCACCAGGCGTCCACCTTTCTTCCCTCTCAGATAGGCAGCCTGCAGTCTCTCAATCTGCTAGGCTTGAGTTATACAGTGGATAGATTTACAAGAATATACAAGAAATACATAGTCAGCATCTGCCTGACTCTCTCAATTTCCAAGTATCACTGTCGTGTAGCTAGGTTTTCAAAAAGAACACATCTCAAGAAGTTGCTCTGGCCGAGGTCAAAGAGGTTTCTGCCTGGGTTCTCTTCTAGGATTTTGATGGTTTCCTGTCTCACATTTAGGTCTTCCATCCATTTTGCATTTATTTTTGTGCATGGTGTTCAGAAAGTGGTCCGGTTTTCCCAACACCATTTGTTGAAGAGACCATTTTTCCTCAGATACTCTTTCTTGCTTTGTCGAAGATTAGTTGGCCATACAGATGTAGGTCCATTTCTGGGTCTTCTATTCTGTTCCATTGATCTATGTACCCATTTTTGTGCCAGTACCACATTGTCTTGATGACTACAGCTTTGTGATAGAGCTTCAAATCCAGAATTGCGATGCCTCCAGTTTTGTTTTTTTCAGGATTGCTTTGGCTATCCTTTTGTGGTTCCATACAAATCTTACATTTGTTCTGGCTCTACACAAAAATGCTGGTGGTATTTTGACAGGGGCTTCATTACATGTGTAGATTGCTTTGCATAGTATAGATATTTTAACAATGTTTGTTCTTCCAATCCATGAGCACGGAAAGCTTTTCCATTTCTTTGTGTCCTCTTCAATGTCTTTCATCAGTGTTCTATAGTTTTCAGAGTACAGAACTTTTACCTCTTTAGTTAGGTTTATTCCCAGGTATCTGTTTTTGCTGCCATTGCAAATGAGATCAATTCCTTGATTTTTCTCCTGCTTTGTTATTGGTGTATAGAAATGCAACAGATTTCTGCACATCGATTTTGTATCCGGAGACTTTGCTGAACTCATGTATTAGTTCTAGCAATTTTTTGCTAGTCTTTCAGGTTTTCTACATAGACTATCATGTCATCTGCAGATAGTGAAAGTCTGACTTCCTCCTTGCTGATTTGGATGCCTTTCATTTCTTTTTGTTGTCTGATTGCTGAGGCTAAGACTTCCAGTACCATGTTAAATAGTCATGGTGGAAGTGGACATCCTTGTCCTGTTCCTGACTGTAGGGAAAAGGCTCTTAGTTCTTCCCCACTGAGGATGACATTAGCTGTGGGTCTTTCGTATATGGCCTTTATGATGTTGAGGTATGTTCCATCTATCCCTACTTTGTTGAGGCTTTTCATTAGGAATGGATGCTGTATTTTCTCAAATGCTTTTTCTGCATCTATCAACAGGATCATATGGTTCTTATCCTTTCTTTTATTAATGTGGTGTATCATGTTGATTGATTTGCCAATATTGAACCAGCCCTGCAGCCCAGGAATAAATTCCACTTGGTCATGGTGGATAATTCTTTTAATGTACTATTGAATTCAATGTGCTAATATATTATTGAGAATATCTGTATCCATGTTAGGGATATTGGCCTACAATTCTCCTTTTTAGGGGTCTTTGTCTGATTTTGGAATCAAGGTAATGCTGGCTTCTGGCTTCATAGAGTGAGTTTGGAAGTGTTCCTTCCATTTCTATTTTTTGCAACGGTTTGAGAGGAATAGGTATTAACTCTTCTTTAAAAGTCTGGTAGAATTTCCCTGGGAAGCCATCTGGCCCAGGACTCTTGTTTGTTGGGAGATTTTTGATTACTGATTCAATTTATTTGCTGGTTATGGGTCTGTTCAAATTGTCTATTTCTTCCTGTTTCAGTTTTGGTAGGTTGTGAGCTTCTAGGAATTTGCCCATTTCTTCCAGATTGCCCAATTTGTTGGCACGTAATGTTTCATCGCATTCTCTTATAATTGTATTTCTGTGGTGTTGGTTGTGATCTCTCCTCTTTCATTTGTGATTTTATCTATTTGAATCCTCTCTCTTTTCTTTTTGATAAACGAATCAATTTTGTTTACTCTTTCAAAGAACCAACTCTTAGTTTCATTGATCTCTTCTACTGTTTTTTGTTATTGTTGTTGTTTCTATATTACTTATTTCTGCTCTAATCTTTATAATTTCCCTTCTTCTGTTGGCTTTAGGCTTTATTTGCTGCTCCTTTTCTAGTCCTTTAGGTGTAAGGTTCTTCTTACTAGACACAAGGCTGAAGGCAAGGGAAAGAAAAGCAAACAGGTCTATTGGGACTTCATCAAGATAAAAAGCTTCTGCACAGTGAAGGAAAGAATCAAGAAAACTAAAAGGAAACTGATGGAATGGGCTAAGATAATTGCAAATGACATATCAGATAAAGGGTTAGCATCCAAAATCTATACAGAACTTATCAAACTTAACACCAAAAAAACAAATATGGGCAGAAGACATGAATAGACACTTTTCAAAGACGACATCCAGATGGCTAAAAGACACGTGAAAAGATGCTCAACATCACTCATCATCAGGGAAATACAAATCAAAACCACAATGAGATACCACCTCACACCTGTCAGAATGGCTAAAATTAACAACCCAAGAAACAACAGGTGTTGGTGAGGATGTGGAGAAAGGGGATCCCTCTTGCACTGTTGTGGGAATGCAAACTGGTGCAGCCACACTGGAAAACAGTATGGAGGTTCCTCAAGAAACTAAAAATAGAACTATTCCTATGATGCAGCAATTGCACTATTATTTACCCAAAGGATACAAAAATGCTGATTCAAAGGGGCACAGGCACCCCAATGTTTATAGCGGCATTATCAACAATAGCCAAACTATGGAAAGAGTCCAAATATCCATTGACTGATGAATGGATAAAGAAGATGTGGTATAGGGGAGCCTGGGTGGCTCAGTCAGTTGAGCGTCCGACTTCAGCTCAGGTCATGATCTCACAGTTTGTGAGTTTGGGCCCCGCATCGGGCTCTGTGCTGACAGCTCAGAGCCTGGAGCCTGCTTCAGATTCTGTGTCTCCCTCTCTCTCTGCCCCTCCCCTACTGGCACTCTGTCTCTCTCTGCCTTCAAAAAATAAAGTAATAAAAAAAAAAAGATGTGATATATATATATACAATTCAATGTTACTTGGCAATCAAAAAGAATGAAATCTTGGGGCGCCTGGGTGGCTCAGTCGGTTGAGCGTCCGACTTTGGCTCAGGTCACGATCTCGCAGTCCGTGAGTTCGAGCCCCGCGTCGGGCTCTGGGCTGATGGCTCAGAGCCTGGAGCCTGCTTCCGATTCTGTGTCTCCCTCTCTCTCTGCCCCTCCCCCATTCATGCTCTGTCTCTCTCTGTCTCAAAAATAAATAAAAACGTTAAAAAAAAAAAAAAGAATGAAATCTTGCCATTTGCAGTGACATGGGTGGAGCTAGAGTGTATTAAGCTAAGCAAAATAAGTCAATCTGAGAAAGACACATACCGTATGATTTCACTCATATGTGGAATTTAAGAAACAAAACAGATGAACATATGGGAAGGGGGTGCCGAAAGAGAATAGAGGAAGGCAAACCTTAAGAGACTCTTAAATACAGAGAACGGAGGGTTGATGGAGGGAGGGGGTGGGGGATGGGCTAGATGGGTGATGGATACTAAGGAGGGCACTTGTTGGGATGAGCACTGGGTGTTGCATGTAAGTGATGAGTCACTGAATTCTACTGCTGAAACCAATACTGCACTGCATTTTAACTAACAACAATTAAACTTTTTTTTAAAAGGGGGGAAAAAAACCCAAAACACCTCTCAGGCAGTCTTGAGACCAGGGCGGTAAAAGCTCCATAAGGCTGGGGCTCCAGCACTGTCTTTCACTTGGTGCCCAGCTGAGCAGGCTGCAGGATGATAGGCAACTTCTGTGTAGCATGAGCCTAACCTGCCCTCAAATATGACCTCCAGGGACAGAGATGCATCTCCTCCACTCCAATACCAAGCTGGGGGGGGGGGGGACGGGGAACCGAACCTTCCCTAACTGCTCTGTGTGGAAGATACAAACCTCTACCTGTATTAGTCACACATAATTCAACCGGCAGGCCCACCGGATTTCTTCCTAGAAGATCACTGTAGATCAAAATGTCAAGGACAGCAGCAAAACAAGATTTTTAAAAAATCATCCCACGGCAGTATAGTAATCCTTTACTTGCTAACTTTGACGCCAGCGTCTCTGAAGGATCCCCATCGAAGGCCGGTCACTGCAAACACTGGCTTTTCCTTTTCACCCTGGAAGTTAAATACATTCATTTTAAATTAATGATTACAGTTAACTTGGAACTCTCTATAGTTAAGTACCCAGCAAATGCTCACAGCCTAGTTTTCCTCAAACCAAATTCTAAAAAGGGTGTTCAAGGGGCGCCTGGGTGGCTCAGTCGGTTAAGCGTCCGACTTCGGCTCAGGTCACGATCTCGCGGTCCGTGCGTTCGAGACCCGCGTCGGGCTCTGTGCTGACTGCTCAGAGCCTGGAGCCTGTTTCAGATTCTGTGTCTCCCTCTCTCTGACCCTCCCCCGTTCATGCTCTGTCTCTCTCTGTCTCAAAAATAAATAAACGTTAAAAATAAATAAAAAAAAATAAAAAGGGTGTTCAAAATCTCAGAAATTAACTGAGTACTCAGTAAAAGGACCTGAATAAACCATCCTGTAAAATGAAATTAATTTTTATATATTAGGCCTCATGAATCTGCTGACAAGGGAACATACTATCATACTTCAGACTGTAAAAGAAGTACCTAACTATGCTGGCTTTTTGGCCAATCAGAAGTCGGGTCAGCCAGAAGTACTTCTCTCTCAGACTTGCCCAAGGCAAAGATCATTTCAGCCTGCATTCTCTTTAGAGGTCCAAGTGTTCTTAAGTAAGATCAGAATCCTGGTACTCTAGAAAGTTTCACCTGAGCATCTAACAATACAGCCAGATATCTGTCACAACAAGTCAGAATAAAAAGTGATTCGGATTGGGGCACCTGGGTGGCTCAGTCGGTTAAGTGTCCCGCCTTCAGCTCAGGTCATGATCTCACAGTTTGCGTGGGTTCGAGCCCCACGTTGGGCTCTGTGCGGACAGCTCAGAGCCTGGAGCCTGCTTTGGATTCTGTGTCTCCCCCTGTCTCTGTCCCTCCCCCACTCATGCTCTGTCTCCGTCTCTCAAAAACAAATTAAGAAAAAAGAAAGTGATTCAGATTTAGCCCAATGCTTTATGGCAAAATACTGCAATTACCATCAGTGAGTTACTAATTAATCTGCCAGTTAAGCATTATATAGAAAACATACACAATAGAGTCACTGTCTTTAAGAGTTTATACTTTATAATGGACCTTCCTTAGAATATAAAAATATATAAATATATAGATATAGATAGATCAGGATCTATCTATATCTATCTATATAATATATACAAGATCCAGATCCTAAAAGGGACTTTTCCCACAGCTCAGAATTAGAGCTAAAGCCCAAGAGTGTGCCCACATTCTAAACAGAGCAGCCACACGCTAGACATAACTCCATAGAACTTGCTAAATGGGGGCAGAGCCAGCTCGATTTCCACCAGGCCATCAGTACAAGCAAAGATTAGGAGCTGGAGGAGAATCCTGGACACCATAAATTGCTGGTCTAGGTCAAGTGTATCAAGTGTTCTCCTCGGGGAGGGCATGCTTCCCCCTCAATCCCACGATACTGAAACCCAGTGAGGGATTTCCAGGAAAATCACACACTCACAGGGGCAGCTTGGAAGTAAAGATACTGGCCTCGCATTCCTTGCTTGTGTGTCTGTTCCAGCAGATTTGCTTTTCCGCCCTCTGCACCAGTTAAGCAAGGAAAAGGGAACTAGACAGAGATGGTGGAGCACAGAGGTCATGGTGAGGCACCTTGGCCCCTGGCACAGGAGGGGTATGTTAGTCCCCTAGGTGCCAAGTGGGTATTGTGCAAAACAGCAGGACTTTGAGCCATCCTGATGATGGAAAGCTCATCTTTTTTTTTTTTCCGCATGGAATTATCATTGACAATATGATACATTAGGGGGTAGTAATAAAAATACCTGCTCTCCATTGAGGAGGGCACTTGCTGGGATGAGCACTAGGTGTTGACTGTAAGCAATGAATCATGGGAACATAACCCAAAACCAAGAGCGCACTGTATACACTGTATGTTAGCCAACTTGACAATAAATTATATTAAAAAAAAAAAAAAAACCTGCCCTCAAAGAGCTCAAGGTACAATGAGGGTAGACAGACACAGACAACAACAATCCAATGCGGGAGGTTCCCACCACCAAGAAATGCATCGAGTGCTATGAAAGCACAGCAGGTGCAACTGGACGTGGTGTGTGAGGGGATCAAAGGACACACGTGGTCAGGGAAACACAACATAAATTTTAAAACAAAACAAATCTTAAAGAATAAGGTGTCTAGATTGAGGGAGGTTAGAGAGAAGCACGGAGAGAAAGAAAAGGGAGAAGAAAGGTCTAAACTGAGGAAGAGAAGCAACACTGTGTGAGTCTGCAGTGGACTATTTCCCTCAACTGTTCCATAAGGGGTTTGGAAGCGTCACAACTAATAATAATGATAACTGTACAAGATTCCATGATGAAAGGAGTTGAGAAATACCAAAATTCGTTGGTTTGAAACAAGTTATGTTCACTACAATTCTTCTTGGGGTCTTTAATATGTTAATGTATATTATAAACTTCCAGAGGGAGAAATACGAATAGTTTTCCTGAATTGTTAACTGTGCAACCCTTCCCTGGGAGGCACTTTGTGTAACTAATACTCCTGGGGAAAGGCTGATCAAAAGCACATAGTCTAACACGATGTCCTGGTTTTAGTATTGAAGACTTCCCAACTGGTGCTCTAAAAATGTTTTCTCTGTCTTCATTGAGGAGGATTTTAGGAATATTCTGGGAAGATTAACTAAAAAGCCTTGTAACTTCAAGGTGCTACTGATTTGGGGTGCTATGTCCTAGCAAGGGGTAGGAATGACTCTGGACACTAGGAAATGAGAGTGGAAAGATCTAGAGAAGCCCAGCTAACAGCCAGATGGTCATAGGGCCCTCAGGATTCAGGAGAGGACAGAGGGTCAGTAATGAAGGGACTCGTCCTTGTTGGGGTACACAAGAAAAATAAGGGTAGGTGGACAGAGGAGAAGCCAACAGACAAACTACCACTGGAATGTTAACCCGATGAAGGTCTGGGTAATTGAGGATCAGATGGAAGGGTCAGTAAAAAAACAGATAAAAACAGGCACACAACCAGGTCTTAACAGCAAAGGACATATGTTGTCCCAAGTCATAGATCTTCTGCAAAGGGAAAAGGGCCTACTGGTGGCTGGAATAAAAGCTTAAGGAACAGTGAAAAGAAAACAATTCTGGTCAACTAGATAGGTACCTAATCTAGGAATTTTAGGAACTCTAGATGAAGAGGAAGAAAATAGGAATTCTGAAGCTCTGAAGCAGCCCTAAGCGTCATCTTGAGAGAATGATCAGTCAGGGCTAAAAAAAAAAAAAAGGAAACCAGGAATGAGAGGGGAAAGGGGCAGATTCTAACTTCGGCCAGCAACCCTATCCTCCTCTTTGGGTTCTGGGTTGGCAGATTCTATGAGCCAACTGAAGTAGCAAAAAGAAAGAACTAGAAAGACTTCTGTAAGTCTTTAAAGCCTTTGAAGTTAAGTACCAGGCTTTGTAGATGTCTATATGGGAAAATGCCATTTGGAAATCACAGGATCGTGCCAAGAGTGATACCACCTAGACAAAGCAGTCAAGTTGAAAAGCAATGGACTATAAAACAGAAAATCTAGACTCTACTTCTGTCTTCAGCGTGACTAGTCAGATGACCAGCTGACTTTTTGTTTTCACTGTCAAACGAAGATAATAATACACATCTTGTCTTCTTAAGCTGGAGATCCAAATGAGATGTGAGCATTCAGTAGAAACTATAAAAACTAAATATAAAGCATTATTATAGCTTCCAAGGACTATTTTTGGGGACTCTTCAGTTATACAGGTTTAATTGGGTTTGGGTTTGTTTTTATTAAAGAAGAGGAATCCAGTATCAGGCTTTACCTATCATGCTGCCCCCATATTCTGAAAGCAATTTCTAGGAATAAGGAAGAAAGAGAAGACAAATTCAGCTCTAGCCGAGTGCCTCAGAAGCCACAGAGGAGGCTGCTGTACTATGTTTTCTAGGAATTAATTTTCAAAGTTTTCTGCTTCCTGGGCTGTGTCATCAATACACAGAGCCTGTGGCAAATTTGATGTTGGTTTCATCAATTCACAAAATCAGTACATTTGGGAGAAAAGAAAAAAATCAGAGAGAAGACTTTTAAATACAAGCACAGTCAACAATTTCCAATTAAATCCTGATTACTCTGGAATGTGTTACTCCTCACACATTTATAAGCAGCAGTTAATTACCTAGTTATTATAAGATACAGCCTGACTCCCCTCCTTCGGTAATAACAACATTTTAAGATAATATCTTCATAGATGCCAATCTGTGGTGCGTTCCTAGGCTAGACTTTCACCCAACTCTTGCATTTTGTTGAGAATGACTTAGATTTATTATCACTAAAGAATAAAATACAACTTAAGTCACTTTTATCACGATCAATGACATCATGGTGGGGAGTCCAGACATCAGTGCAGAAGAACAAAGGAAAAGGAAAGGAAAACAGGCTGCAAGTACATGGGTTCACCAGTCATAAATATGCATATGGCCAATGCTATATAATTAACACCAATATTTTAGGACTCAAGTTTGGAATTGTGACATAGTGTGGAACATTCTTTCAGAGATATCAGGAAACTTGAATGAATATAAAATGTTCAGAGCCTCTGAAGGACAACCGGAACGTAGCCAGTGCATTTTAAGACCAAATCTCAGTAAAGGACACAGGGCTCACTGTTCATACAATTGTTCGGCTTTATGGCTTAGCCTTCTCGGGAATCTGTCCTTTTGTTGTGGGGAAAGAGGGGAGAAGATCTGATGAAGAAGGAATGGTTACTTAACTACTGCCCAGTGAGAATATCCTTTGTTCCAGGAATTAAATTCTTTTCTTTTTAAATGTTTATTTTTCAGACAGTGCAAGTGTTGGAGAGGGGCAGAGAGAGAGGGAGGGCAACAGAAGATCTGAACTGGGCTCTGCATGGACAGCACAGAGCCCAACGTGGGGCTCGAACCCACTAATTGTGAGATCATGACCTGAGCCTAAGTCAGATGCTTAGCCAACCGAACCACCCAGGTGCCTGGGAATTAAATTCTTCTTAAAGGGAGGATTCCAAACAGGAATCGGGAACGGCTACTGGGTCTTCTTCCCTCCAAAATTTTTCTTTCGGAAAAATGTCAAACCAAGAAATCCTTTAATGTACAATGAACACCATTTACGTCTTTCACCTACATTCACCAGGCAAAACATTGTCCCCTATTAGCTTTATCTGTCTACGTGTTTTGTAGTTTTGTTAAATCATTTTCAAATACACTGAAGACTTCATGACCCTCACCCCTCAAATTTCAGCACGTCTCCTAAGAACAAGGACATACATAAACATAATGCTGTCACCCTCAAGAAATCTAAATTGACATAGAATATCTAATATACAGTCCCTATTAAATAGCTCTGATCGTTCCAATAGTATCTTTTATGGTCTTGTTTTTCATTCTTCTAATCCAGGATTTTATGCCAGATTTAATTCTATTACTTTAGCTTCTGTAATCCTGAATAGACCATCTTCTTTTGGGTTTCATGACACTGAAATTTTTGAAGAGGCCAGACCAACTGTTGTTTTTAGAAGGTCCCACAATTTGACGGACTTTTTTCTCATTATTTTCAGTTAGATTCAGATAATTTAACATTTTGAGCAAGAAACTATATACATGATGATTTATCCTTCTTGATAGATCACATCAGAAGGCAGATAATGCCCATCTGTCCCATAACTGATGATGCTAAGTTTGATCACTAGGTGGTATATGCTAGATCTCTCTACTGTAAAGGTACACTTTTCCCTCTGTAATCATTAAGTAGCCTGTGATGCTTTAAGACTGTGTTGATATATGTTCCCCAACAACCCTTTTATCCAGCGGTTTGAGCATCCACTAATGATCTCTACTTGAATCAATTATTTCATTAGTGACTGCAAAATAATAACTATCATGTCTTCTACGTTTACAAGCTGGAAATTCTCTAATATTAAACTGTAGGCTTATAGATTCTTCATTTTTACTTATTGCATTATAATCCATCAGATTATTCTTTTTGATGTTCAAACTATCCCAAAACTGGCCAGGAGGATACCATCAGACTAGCCTCCTACGTCTTTTCCTGTTGTCTCCATCAGTGTCTGAGTAACTCTTTGCTTTGTTCTTGCCTTGCCTTTGGAAGCCATCTTTTCACAGAGCCCTGGTCATGTTTATTATGGAACACTATCTAGAGACCAAAATCTGAAGGCCAGGTACATTCTTTGTTGTTTACTGTCACTACTTCTAAGCCCTTTGAGTGTGCAAAGCCAGCAGAAGTTTTTTTTTAAACAATTCACAAGTTCATCTACAAATCGATAAAATGTTAGACAACCCAACAGAAAAATGGGAAGTCCTGCTCCGACTGAACATTAGGGTGGAACATTGTTTCCACCCTAAAAAAAAAGCCAGATAATTTACAAACTATCATTTTTCTTGAGCTCATCAGAGAGAGAGGAGAGGCTGCAAGACATCGAAGTAACCTGAATTCCAAAGGACGGATGTGACATGAGAAAGGTTTCACCTTTAGCAAAGCCTGAGGGATGGCCACCATGCAAACAGGTTCAGATGAAACCAGTCACTGTCCTCAATGCTTTGTATAATTAGCTCTTCTAATATTCCAAACAACCACATGAGATAGAGAAATTATATGGTCCAAAGGTAATCAGAGGAGGAAGTACAAATAGTAACAACTATATTGAGAGGAGATATAGAGGAATTCTTACAGGGTACGGAGAGGTCAAGAGAGAAAGTCTGACACCGGTAAGTCAAAGGCAATGTTATATACTGAACACTAATGATCAAGTGTACACGTAAAAAAGGTTATGATGGTAACTTTTCTTTTGTGGGTTTTTTACCACAATTTTAAAAAGGAGTATCATGAGCATGTTAACTAATGATAACAACTAGAATAAACAGGTAAAGTTATTTTTCTGTGGGAGTTATGCCTGGGACGGAAAAATATTGTTTTCATTGTAACCTCATTTGAACTGCTACAGCTCATTTCTTTAAAATGTATGTGTGCACTACTTTGTTAACTTTTCAAACTCTGGGAAAAACAGACTTTACCTTGATCTGTAAGACATCGAGTGGAATGGTCTCTCCTTTCACAATGGCAAGTGTAGCATCTGTAATATGTCTAAAAGACAAAGGGAGGAAACGATCACGTGCGGAAAACAAGCAGCACTTCCCCCATCACTCGCTCACTCACACACACACACACACACACACACACACACACACACACACTCACTCACTCACTCTCTCCTGTCCAGAGTACTAACAGGTTCGGGGAAAAGACAAATTTGTTCAAAATACTCCAAGATAGCAGAACAAGTGAATATAAGAGAATTACTAATACAAACATAGTGAAAGGCTCTGATACAGACTCAAAAGAGAAGGCTTTGGCCAAGAGAAGTTTATACAAAGTGCCAGTCATTTGTTTATTTCACATTTGACTCTCTACTATGTGTCTGACTCCTATCACTGGAAAATAGGATAGTTAATATTAACAGCATCTTTCACTCATTCTAAGAAACCCAAGCACTTGAAAAAACATTATTTCTTTTTACTCTATTAACCCAAAGGGTAACTAAAGGACAGGTTTGAGTTATCTAAGCAAAATATAATCCAGAACCCAAGACCTATTCCTCTGACTTTCCAGGATTACAAGGATGTAATTTTAATTGCTGATTCTTTTGTTCAAGGACACAAGACTGTCCCTATCTATATTCTGATTGTCAGTTGAAAAGTCTATAGGTAAAAAAAAAAGCTTGTACTATCAGCAACCGTTCAGGGCATGTGAAACTATGCCAGGCTTGAAAGTAGTTCTAGGTTCATACTCTAATTAGATCCCAGGTCAGACACACATTAGGATACAAAAGACAGTCAGCAAAAGAAATATTAAATCAACAAGTGGCCAGACAATAAGATATTTTCTCTTGCAGCAGAAAGAACAAGCAAACCCACACTGAATACTTTCCTAGCCCGGCCTGTCCACCCCTCCTGTCACTTACCCGCTGTCCCTTTGCATGGCTCACTAGTCTCACCCTTCAGATCTTGGCTGAGATGTCACCACTTCCCCTAAGCAGCCTCTAGGCCCTTCCCTATAATTCTCTATCACTGAACTGTGTTCATTTTCCTTCACAGCAGATCGCAATTTATAATACATATTTTTTTATTTACGTCTTTATCATCTGCCTCCACCTGGAGACTAAAAGTTCCACAAGGTTGGCGATAATTTACATCCCTTATTGACCAATATAAAACCTAACACCTAGCCTAGTGCATGGTGCATACTAGGCAATCAATATTAGATGGATGATTTTATTCTATAAAATTCCAAGCATATAAAAAAAGTACAGAGAATAGTATCATGATTCCTGTGTATTCCTCATCCAGCCTCAACAATTATCAATGCACAGCCGATCTTATTTCCTTATACACCTCCCACCCACTTCTCCCCATCTGTATCAGAGCAAATCCCAGATATCTTAACACTTTATCCACAGATATTTCTTTATGTATCTCTAAAAGATAAAAAGGTTCTTTAAAAAAAACATAAATTGCTATTATATCTAAAACACTTAAATAATTCCTTCATATCAACATATATTTAGTCAATGTCAAAATTTCCCCAATTAACTCATATTCTTTTCAGCTTCTTTGTTCAAATCTGGGCCTAATAGATAAGATCTATACATTGCAATTGGCTTATATGTCAAGTCTTTTCAAATCTACGGAGTCTCTCTCCTTTTCCCTACTCATTAAAGAAATGGGTTGTCTTACTGTGTTGCTGAGGATCTGGATTTTACGGATTGCATTCCCATGATATTAACACATGTCCCAATTCCCTGTATTTCCTAAAAATCTGATTGAGCATGGAGTTTTTGGCAAAAATACTCCAGAGGTAGTGGTGTGTACTTCTATCAGTAAGTACATGAAATCTGTTTGCCTCTTTTTTGTGTGATAGTAGCAACTATTGACAATCAATGGCTAAATTTACTAGTTAACAGAGAGTTGCAAAATGGTGACCTCTTAATTCTATTATTCCTTCTTATTTATTATCTGGTCCACAAAGAGAAACTTTCCCTCCTCCAAAATTTGGTACCATAAAATTGAGGTCATATGAGAAAAATCGATAAATGCTTTTTTTTTTTTTGTTAACTTCACCAATTTTCAAAATAAGTTGATATCCTTAGTATCCTCTAAAAAGGACCAGTAACTTTTTCATTTTTATTTCCTAGTATCATTATGAATGCATAGCTTTAAATATATTTGATATGTTTCAATACATTACAGTTATTAGCCTGATACTCAAATTGTCCCAAATGAATGACCTGCAAGGGTGGGGTACAAGGGTCAATAGATAATCACAAAGAACAATGAGAAAGAGGAGCCAAGGAAGGTCCAGGTCAATGTCAACCAAACTGAGAAGCGACTAACACTTCCACCCAGGCACTTATTCACACAAGTAGAATTATCTAAGCTTAAAAGAATTAGTTTAATATTTTAACTTCTTTTTTGAAGTTAGATTTATTGAGATATAATTTATACACAGCAAATTTCATGCTTTTAGTTATACGGTTCTACAAATTTTGACAAATGCCTTCAGTCATGTAATCATCACCATGACCAAGATACAGAACATTTACAGCATCTCAGAAAGTTCCTTCATGGCCCTTTGTGGCCAACCCACTCATCCCACCATCTGCTTCTGGCAACTACTGGCTGCTTTCTGTTTTCCAGAATGTCCTACAAATTGAAATAAGAAGTGTGAAGCCTTTTCACTAGCTTTTTAAAACTCCTAGCACGAGTATGAGGCTCATGCTGTTGGATGAATTTAAAGACTATTTCCTTTTATTGCAGAGTTGCATTCCGTTGTATGGAAGTACACAGTTTATCCATTCACCAATTGATGGATGCTGGGACTGTTCCCAGTTTTTGGCAGTTACCAATGAAGCTACCATAAACATTCCTCTATAGGTTTTTGTATTGACAGATGTCTTCATTTCTTTTGGGTAAGCACCTATAATTATGGCTCACAGGTTTAATTTTATAAGCAACTGCCAGACTGTTTTCCATAGTAGCTATACCACTTGGCATTTCCATCAGAAATATGAGAGTTTCAGTTGCCTCATGTATATGTCAGCACTTGATGATGTCAGGTTTGTTTGGCTTGTTTAAGCCATTCTAATAGATGCGTCTCAAAGTGGATTTAACTTGCACTTCTCTAATGACAAATGCCATCTATGTCTTTGGTGAAGTCTCTGTTCAAATGGTTTGCCCTTCTTTCTACAAGGGAGTTTGTTTTCTTATTAGTGAATTGTGAGAGTTATTTGTATACTCTGGATACTGGTCCTTTACCAGATATGTATCTTGCAAAATTTTTTTCCCAATCTGTAGCTTGATTTTTCATTTTCTTAACAATTATTTTCAAGGGACAGATGTTTTAAATTTTACTGAAGCCCAATTTATCTTTTTTTAAAGGTTTCTGCTTTTTGTGTCCTAAGAAATCATTGCCTAACCAAGATCACAAAGATTTTCCTCTAGAAATGTTAGTTTTAGGCTTTACATATAAGCCTATGATCGATTTCATGTTAATTTTTATATGTACTATGAAGTATGTGTTATGGTTCATTTTCTTGCATGTGGTTAGCTCACTGTTTCAGCACCAACTGTTGAAAGAGTTAGTCTTGGACTGTCTGTTACAGAGTTAGTCTTAGAATCAGATAGGGTAAGTCCTCAAACTTAGTTATTCTTTTTCAAAGTTATTCTGGGTATTCTAGTTCCTTTATTTTTCCATATAAATTTTAGGATCTACAAGTCCATTTCTATAAAAAATCTTGAAAAAGAGATCAATTTGGAAAACAAACATCAAAATATTAGTCTTGAAGTCCACGAACACAGGTCTCTCCATTTATTTATGTTTTCTTGATTTCTCTCTTCAAGGTTTTGTAGTCTTACACATATTTTGTTGGATTTATCCCTAAGTGTTCCATGTTTTTTTGTAAAGGCTCAGCAATGTTAGTATTCTATTACCTTTATTGTTATATTTTAGAAAAACACAGTAATTACTAATAAAGTAAAAGATTTAGTGTGTCTAGCCTTTAAGTACAATTATAAAAAAGGAGACATTTAGAAATTACTATAATCTCTGTTCGAAAAAGTGTCGTTTCTCTCCTAATATGGCTCCTCCTAATCCGTTCTGCTCTGTACCCCACTGGTAGGAAAAAAAAAAAAACCTTTCTATAGTAAAATGTTCTTTCCTTTAAAAATAAATGCTTTTCCTGGGGTGCCTGGCTCAGTCAGTTAAGTGGCCTACTTCGGCTCAGGTCATGATTTCGCAGTTTGAGAGTTCAGGTCCCGTGTCGGGCTCTGTGCTGACAGCTCAGAGCCTGGAGCCTGCTTCAGATTCTGTGTCTCCCTCTTTCCCTGCCTCTCCCCAGCTTTCTCTCTCTCAAAAATATATAACCATTAAAATTTTTTTTCTAATTACAATAAATGTTTTTCCTTAGGTGAAACAGCAAGAGAATAGAGGGTTGTCTTTTTTGATTAATGTTGTTTTAATTACAGAATCTAAACTCATTAATTGTACAGTCAGCCTATTTCTTATTTAGTATTTTCCATCCTAAATCATCAATAAATATGCATAAAGTCTTATCCCATGGTTTACCAAGCATAATTGCTTGTTTACCTAACTAGTCCTTATTTTAACTTGTTAATATTCTGAGGTACTATTGTTGGGCATCTGATAAATGCAGGTAAAGAAACTGACTCAAGAGGGAGATTTAATCATATTCTCAAGATGACAGAGCAAGCTGGTGGCAAAACAAGGTTCAACTAGGTCTAACTCCAAGGGTGCACTCTCTCACCTTCTGAGATTACTGTGGACGTACCAAAGGAGTACCTATGGTTCCCAAAGGGCAAGCCCATGACTTACAGGCCTCCTCATCAGTGTGATCAGACTTAAAATGTAAACAGCTAAGTCAGGAATCACATCCACTTGAATCGGCACTTCTAGCAAAGTTACATACAGTTTAAGACACTTTCCCCAAAATATACACATGAACTCACTTAGAGTACATTCTGGGTTCCCCAGTAAGCAAAATCAAAGTGAAAAGATGGCCTACTTTACTTTTCCGTATTTCTCTATCGACACGTCTTTACCCTATTTTTCCCCCTCCAGTACAGATGCTATCCAGGAAGTAGGCAGCAGTTTAGAAAATGAGGTTCAATTTAGGAGAAAGCAAGCAGCATGATCACAGGTTTAGATCCTATAAATATATTAATTCTGAAGGAAGCTCTTAGAAAAGATCCAAAAGCTCTGGACTTGCTCTGAGTAACACCTAGCACATTGAGGGGTTTAGGAAGAGCTTTTGAGAGACTGACCTTAAAATACAATGTTGTGGCTGAAAAAATCTTTTTTTTTTTTTTTTTTTTTTTTTTTAAAGTAGGCTCCACACCCAGCAGAGCCCAGTGCAGGGCTTGAACACATGACCATGAGATCAAGACTTGAGCTGAGATCAAAAGTCAGATATTTGGGGCGCCTGGGTGGCTCGGTCGGTTAAGTGTCCGACTTCGGCTCAGGTCATGATCTCACGGTCCGTGAGTTTGAGCCCCGCGTCGGGCTCTGTGCTGACAGCTCAGAGCCTGGAGCCTGTTTCAGATTCTGTTTCTCCCTCTCTCTCTGCCCCTCCCCTGTTCATGCTCTGTCTCTCTCTCTGTCTCAAAAATAAATGTTAAAAAAAAATTTTTTTTTTAAGTCAGATATTTAACCAACTGACCATCTAGGTGCCCCATGAAAAAGCCTTTTAATATTATTTTTTTTCCCCAAAAATTATGTGGCAGAGAACAGCTAAGACACAACTCCAAATTTATCATTCTCTGGCAGTAATGGAAAGTTCTAAATAAAGCAGCACTGTAGCATGGAACAGCTATTTTTTAGGATTATTTACCTGCAACATTCCAGAGGCAAGACTCTTTTTTCTCCTGTAGTAATTGTGGTACAACACATCTTGAGAGCAGTGCAAAAAACATAGCCTTGTTCTCTTAAATGGCCTTAGGCATCTGCCATGTTGAGAGGTCTACAAAATTCCAAACCCAGGGCAAATTTACTTAATTACCTAAGAGCCCTTGGGCATGCTTATAAATTAAGTTTTATAAATCTTTAAATTATAAATAGAAGCAGCAACAACATTAGTTTAACCACAGGGAAAATCGGCTCCCAAAAAACTGAAGACCTTCAACAAACTAAGACCTTGAGGGCAGCTACGACGCGCATAAGCTGGCTTTTTGGATAGGCAAGGTGTTCTCCAAGGAACATGGTCTCCCTCTGGATCACTGACATATTTGGGAACATTGGCTAAGCAATTCAAATAATCTGTATTGACACAGAAAGAAAGACTAACTCTCTAAAGTAGCTAAGGCCCAAACCACATAGAATTTATTTCAGATAAACAAAAATGTTTGAATAATTCATTTTTTGTTATATCTACTGCTCCTCAGAAATTCTAAATTGGGAATAACAAGTCTGGCAAACTGAAATGCCATGTCAGGCTTTAGGATGACTAATGAAGAACTGGACATCCCACACAGATTAAGGATTGAATCAAGAGACGTTAGATGAAGGCCTGATATATGACTATGTTTATGCCTCGTGTTTGACATACAGACCAAGACTTTTATAATATATATGTAGGTGTATACATGTGTGTGTGTGTGTGTGTGTATGTGTGTGTGTGTGTAGATATATATACACAGAGGAGAGAGAGAATTGGTAAAAAGATATAAAATAACTCCTAAAATTGTAACAGCAAAAATAAATCCACAGAAACCAATTTAATCAAAATCCCAAAAGCAGAAAAAAAAAAAAACCCAAACAGTAAATCACCTGAATACTATTATTGTTATGATTCTAGAACCTTATATAACCAGAAATATCACGAGAAGATTTTAGTTAACACATTCAACAAGTATTTATTTATTGATCTCCCCTAACTGTGTCACAAAGCTGACATTAAAGATCAAGCAACTGACAACGAGAGCCTGCAAAGGATTTTCTCAGTTATACTATTTGTCACTGTTCAAAGCCAGGACTCATATTCAAGATTTCCATCTTCTCGAAGGACTACAGCTTTGTTTACATAAGGCTTTTGAGAGAAAAGAACAACAACAACAACAATCTGCCCGACTCCTGAAGACAGATTCACAGCAATTTCATTTCGATGTCGCTTCCCCAGCTGCTTTATCCACACTGCCTTCCACTTTAGGCATTTCCCAAAGGATGCCACTATTACTTAGCTATTCTGGCTACTTATATTATCAGAATAAAGAAGCCGCGGCTACCAGTTCAGTTTTCACAAGGGACATGCTGTTTGTGATCATGCATTTTTAAAGCAAACAAATGATCAATGCGAACCTGTCTTCACTAGACAATCTTACAACATAAAGGCATAAAGACAGTTTGGGTCAGGCATGCAATCTTCAAAACTGACAAAAGGACATCAATATTCATCTCTACACCTGACCTGGGCACTTGATATCAGATCACCAGGGTCCCAGAACCCAAAAAAGGAAACTTCCCAGTGAACAGAAAGGTTGAAATTTGATCTAGGTCTTGCTCTTAATGATTTGAGGTTTCAGGCTATCAAAGCTAGAAACAAAACCAAAAAATTCATATCACCCACATGTGAACTGTCCATTCCCAGGCTCAGTCTCCCACAAATGCTACCGCCCCACATTGACAACCTACTGGACTTTGTTTCCACTTTCGGCAAAGAGAGTATGACTCAAACTACTGGTCTGTCCCAGTGGGATAAATCCAATGGGGATTTTACTGAAGGAAGCCTAGGGGAAAAAAAGAAAAGTTTTATGGTTATGGTCAAAAAAAGTCAGGCTGAACAGAGACACAGACGCGTCCACTATGACAAAGTAACTGACCCTAAGTCCACTACCCTGTCTCTCCCTTCCCTAGACCAGCAATCGGGTAACATTAAATGAGCAGTTTCTAGAATGAGAAAGCCCTTAAAAACAGGACTCTGAATCTGGAAGAAATATCTGGGTACTCGTTAACGGCAATTGGTTCAAAGAAATTTGGTTACAAAAATGAGGGTCTTAAAGATATTAGATAAATGTGCTATTGTGACAGAAATTGTATTATGTTGTCACAGTATTATTTGAAAAAATTGTGGATAAAATTCAACTAAAAATATCTAACCTTTGTAGAGTAACTAATGACAAGGCTTTATAAACAATCTCCAGTATAAAGAAGGCAAAGAGAATAAGCACATTCAAGGAGAAGTCCTTCATCCGTTTCCCTCTCTCCCTTCTGAGAGGCAACCTTTATCCTGCCGTTGATGGGATTCCTTTCCAGCCACATTGTTATTCTTTTACAACATATTTAGGCATTCATCGATAGTATACAGTATTGTTTTCTGAATTCCAAAACCTAGTAGTAATGCCTAACATACTTTGGCAACCTGCCTTTTTCATTCAATATTTTAAAAATTTTATATGTACACATAAATATATATGTATATACATACACACATAGAGAGAAAGATCTATAAATACTTATAGATCTAATTCATTCATTTTTACTGCTCCATGGCTTCCAGTATATGGATATACCACCATTCATTTATGAAGGAATTCTGTGAACAAGAGTTTCCATGGGAAAATTTTATATTCCAAACAATAGCTTTTCCAGTAAAAAGCTATTGGGTACTCTGGAATACTACAGCAGAGAAGTCTGCCACAGATTAATAATAAAAGTGTTCTAGGACACAGGCAGCAGTATTTACTAAAACCCAAGGAAGCACCTTAACATATAAAATGGTAAAAAAAAAAAAAAAAAAAAAAAAGGTAAAAGAAGAGAGAAAGAACAGAAATGCAGAAGTTAAAATGCAACTGCTCTTTCTTTAAAGCTCACCTCATCTGCTCTTTGAAGAACTCCAGTAATAACCTACAAATGTTAAAAAAATATATATTATAAACAACGTGTATTCCCCTTATCATACAAGAATTAGACTCAATTTTCATGGATCGCAAACTTGTTCCTATTTTCTTCCTAGAAACTATGTGAAAAGATGTACTAGCTCTTCAACCACAGTATTCTGCAAAGGGATCAGAGCTAAATTAGATTTTGTTCTTGACCTAAAATCAATAGTCCAATAGAGGCTAAGACAAAATAATTATAAAACCTCCACATGATATTAGCAAAATTGTTTTAAGTTCTATAAAATGGATACAAGTGTGAGGCACCCATCAATCATACAGAAGAGCTGAGGTTGTACTATAAGTGCACATACAGGAAAAAACTAACTCTTTGCTACATGCAGAAAGTCTCTGCTCAATAAATGTTTCTTACTGATGAAAATGAAGACAAGGGGAAGAGCGGCCCCGCTTTTAAAAGATATTTTTAATCTGAATTTGTACATGTTTTATTTTTAAAATATAATACACAGGTCTTGTAAAAGTGGTGAAAAATACCCAAAGAAGAAAATTCTTTCTCAAAGTCCCACCATGCAGAACAACCATCATTAATCAGTTTTTTACGTTTTGGCATATTCAGTGCCTATTTTTATAGGACTGTGATGATCCCAGATACGCGATTTGGTATATTTCTTAAAAACGTTTTGTGAAGTAAAGGCTGATGCCAATCTTCCCCCTTCACCTCCTGCCTCACTGAATTTCAGGATTAAAGGGGGCTGTCGTGAGGTCTACTTCATTCTTTGTTGGCATGCTACCAGTATTCTTCACACTTCATTAAAAAGCCATAAAAACAATTACAAGATCATTAGCACAGCCTTTCTAAAAGAAGCTTACTAAGGCTCACATAATTGCTAAGTCAAACATAGGACACTGCTCTGTCTGCTGTTAGCTCCAGATCCCTCAACACTGAGGAAACCACCAAATGGAGGCAAAAGGCAATCAGAAATGAGGCACAAATGTGAATTATGGCCCATGGGATGGAAACACTGAGCCGGAGGAGGGGCACCTGACCTGGCTCTTCAGGGGTTTCCAATACGTAATGAAGGTTTCAGTCTGCTGCCCTCCAAAAGAAGAGCACTTCTAGGGCAACATACTTCCTGTCCTCATTGGACCAAAGTAAGCATTAAGGACATGAAGTTTTAAAAGAGAGGCAGATACATACACCTAAATATATAGACGCCGGCCTCTAACTGTACTATTAGGAGATAACATTCCATGTGATGGAAATGATGTGAGGACAGGCAAATGCATTTTGTTCAAAAGGGGATCTTTAAGTTTATTTCAGAAGAATAAAATTCTTCATAATTAAAACTGATTCCCTAACTCCCTAACCAACAGGGCTTCTCCATCAGAGTCTCTAATGTATAAAAATCTTATTGTACTCAACACCATTTCTTCTCTGTATTCATTTTTATCCAACTTCAATTTGATAAAACAAAAATCCTTCTATATGCTGGGTATAAAGTTTATACAAAGCGATGAAATAAAAGCACATGAGGAAAACGTAATGCTATGCCTGTTTCAGAGAGTAACAATCCTAAAAAAATAAACTAAAAATAAATCATTTCCTTAAGTTGTAACCACTTTATTCCATTGCTCAACCATCTAGTTTCCATTTTTCTCACCTTCAAAATGGTTTCAAACAGAACAACAGCCATACCTCCTGCAGTGTCCCATCTCCCCCTGCAACAATGATCACATCTGTGTTTTCCAACAGTTCCAGGAGTTTCTTGGCTTGGCCCTCATAATCAGTCTGAAATACAAAAGAAGACTTTGGTAAATTTATCATCCTAGGGCCATAAGATCAAAGATGTAAACATCTGGGATATTTTCTTTAAAGTTTTACACAAGTCTTTCCTCAAAGTCTGCATAATTGATAGGCATGAAAAACTAAGCAGCTATCAAAGCAATTATATATATACTTTTGTACTGTTTAGAGCTGGAAGGGACCTCAGAAACCATCTTTAAGCTTCTTTAAAATATAAAACTCGGGGGTGCCGGGGTGGCGCAGTCGGTTCAGCATCAAACTTCGGCTCAGGTCATGATCTCGCGGTTCGTGAGTTCGAGCCCTGCTGTCAGATGTCAGCACAGAGCCTGGAGCCTGTTTCAGATTCTGTGTCTCCCCCTCTCTCTGCCCCTCCCCCAGTTGTACTCTGTCTCTCTCAGAAATAAACACTTAAAAAAATGTTGAAATATATATTTATACATATTTATATATATATGTTATATAAATTTATATGTTTATACACACACACACACACACACACATATACATATATATAAAACTCAAACCCAGTGATCTGTCTCCAGTTATACAGTTAGCTAGTCAAAGGACTCATTTCCAGTCCAGTGCAGATTCAATTACACTATTTACCAGGTGCCTTTCATCTGAAAGCAGGGAGTCATGTGTATATGCAAATACAGAGTAACAGATGTAATGAAAAGAGCACAGATTTGGGAGCCCAAGAAACCCAGATTAAAGGCCAACCCTGCTACTTTTTAGCTGAGAGGCCTTAAACTCTCAGGAGCTTAATTTCCTTATCAATGAGATTATGTGTGTTGGGGGATGGCGTAATAATAGCTTCCCCTTAGTACTGTTGTAAAGCAGTGTATAAAACTACTAAACTAGCAAGGTAACTGTTCATAACTTGTACTGTACTTAAATGAAAGGTTAGGTTTTGCTATGACTACACGTTAAAGATGTACAGGTATGATTCAGAGTAGTTACAACACAGTACCTAAACCTCACCATTTTTACTGAAAGTATTTCCTCAGATACGTATGCAGACTTCAATGAATCATCTCAGCCACTACCTCTAAAACCAAACATTAAATTTTAAAACACATAATGCAACTAATACTAAAATAGGAAACAGCCCTTCCTATTGACACTGTACAAGACACACTAATAGGCAAAGTACCTGAGCACAGTTAACACAGAGGAAAAAAGAAGCCCCTGAACTAACACCATTAATCTTATGATGAATTATCCCACTTTTATTCTAAAAATGAAATGGCTGGCTTTATAGTTAAACACACGTTTGCAAATAATTTTTTTTAAAAAGAATATATGTCAATCCTGATTAAGAGGATGGGTTGTGAGTATCCCAAAATAGGTGATCGTCAGGAATCAGTATGGGTTCGCTAAGAACGAGGCATTTTGGACTATCCTCATCTTCCTTGACATTACTAGATCAGTAGATATGGGAAACTAGACAGACATTGTATCTGCTCTTTAGCAAGGCAACTGGCAAGCTATGTGATGAGGTCCTCGGGGACAAAATAGAGAAATGTGGGAATGATACACTAGAATTTAAGTAGGTTAGTTAGCTACCAACTGAAGGTCTGTGCTCCAAGGGAGCAGCTCAGTGAAGTGACATCAAATTGTAGGTAGATTCCCAGTGATATTTCTTTAGGACTCTCCCTTGAGCCTTTCTCTATACAACACTATCAACAATAGAGGCAAAAGGTAATTTACTGAATATGTAAATGACACCCCTATTCCTCCTGGTCCTCTTACTCTACTTGATATTTCTTCTTGGCACTCATCACCATCCAACAAACCGTATGTTTGTGTATCTGTTTCCTATCTGATCCTTCCCTTTCCCACTTTGAAGCTCTTTGGGGACAGACGTGGAAAGTTTATTTTGTTCAGCCTGTATCCCCAATACCTAGAACAGGACTTAGCTCACAGTAGACAGTCAATAAATACTTGCAAAAAAATTAATAAATATGAATATGTACATGAATGCACCAAAATTCTAAAAATTTTTGACAGATTTAATAGACAGTTATTTAAAAGATTACGTTTATAAGGATAACATACTTGAAGATGAAAATTCCAAATGCACCAACAAAGGAAGGATTAAAAAAAAAAAGTGGCCTACTGATATTAAATAAAGAAAAGTGAATCAAGACACTAGCTAGCATGACATGACATGATATTAGAGAACTGTTACTTGTGCTGGGTATAATAAGGACACCGCAGTTACAAAGAAAGGTAGTCTGATTTTTTTTTTAAGTGCATACTGAAGAATCTAGGGATTAAAATGACATGATGTCTGTAATTTACTTCAGAGAACCCAGCTGCCAGGTGAAGATGTGTGCTGGGGACCACATGAGCCAGACAGCAGCAGAACTGACCCACAGATACATGAGTCAGGCCATCTTAGGCCATCCCTCCTCAGCCAGGCCATGGGTGAGACCAGCACAAGGGCAGCTCTGAACAGAGCACTGACCAACAGAATCAGAAGCAGAGAAGCAGTTGTCAAGGTGTTTCTTATGTAGCAGTAGATATCTAGTGTAGAAAGAAATACGGCAGTAATTATAATAAATGTTAATGGATTCAATGGTCCAGTAAAAAGACCAAAAAAAAAAAAAAAAAAAGTTGGATCCTTAAAATACCCTGTTTTCAAGCCTTTACCAGCAGTACATCTAAAATATAAAGATACAAAAAGGCTGAAAGTAAAGGGATAAAAAAATATTACACCAAGCAAAAACCAACCAAAGCAAGCTAGAGTCACTAATACTAGAGAAGACAGACTGTGGCAGAGGTAATACTGGGGCTAAAGAGAATTGCTCTCGACAGGGTCAAAGTGCAAGACAAATGAGGTGACTTGAAACGGGAGAGCAATCTATCAACACCATCTCAAAATATAAAAACCAAAAATGAGCAAAACTACATAGAGAAATAGAAAAATCTGCACTAACGGTGGGAGCGTTCTAATACCCCTCTCTCTATAGTTAAAGCAGAAGGAAAAAACTCAGGACACAGAAGACTAGAACCACACAACGAACAGACTTAACTCATTGGGCACAAGCAGAACATGGTACCCAATGGCTGATACTCTTTCATGCATACGAGGAACATTTATGAAAACAAAACACACGCTAGGCCACAAAACAAGACTCGATAAACTTCCAAATGCTGGAATTGTATAGACTACATTCACTGACCCATAATGCAATCAAATAAGAAATCATTAACAAAATGCTAACTAGGAAAAAAGGTAACTAGAAAAACTTTATATTTGGAAATTTAAAAACGGGTCTAGGGGCGCCTGGGTGGCGCAGTCGGTTAAGCGTCCGACTTCAGCCAGGTCACGATCTCGCGGTCCGTGAGTTAGAGCCCCGCGTCAGGCTCTGGGCTGATGGCTCAGAGCCTGGAGCCTGTTTCCGATTCTGTGTCTCCCTCTCTCTCTGCCCCTCCCCCGTTCATGCTCTGTCTCTCTCTGTCCCAAAAATAAACAAACATTGAAAAAAAAAATTAAAAAAAAAAAAAAAAACGGGTCTAAAGAACTCACTGGCCAAACAAAAATCATGATGGAAATTAGAAAATATTTTTTAATGAATGTTAATGAAAATATCATATATCATAACTTAGAAGATGCAGTTGAAGAAGTAAAGCAAAATTTATAGCTTGAAATAAATACAATGAAAAATGGTAAAACATAAATAAACATCCAAGTTAAAATGTCAGAACAGAACAGCAAGAAAAACCCTAAGTAAGTAGAATAAAGGAAACAATAAAGACAGACTAGAAATTAATGAAACAAACATAAACGAGAGGATCAACATGCCAAAAATTGATTCTTGGCAAGGATTAAATTGACATATCTCTCACAAGACTAATGAGAGAAAAAATGGGGGCACATATAAACAATATGAAGAATTAAAATGAGAGACTGCAAGTATTACAGAAACTTAAAGTCAAAAGGAGGAAATTAGGAACAACTTGGTATCAATTAATTTGAAAACTTCAATGCAATGAACAAATTGCTTGAAAATCGTGCCTTGCCAAAATTAATTCAAGAATAGAACCTCACTACTTCTAGAACCATACAAAACAATCTCCCCTCAGAGAAAGCTCCAGGTCCAGATGGTTTTGAGTTCAATCGAACATTCAAAGAAGAAATGTCAGTCCTACATAACAATTCTAGGATCTCTCATACGTGGAGCCTGAAACGTGCATTACAAGCACTCAGATGAACGTTAGCTCTCTTCCCCCTTCTCCCGTCCCTGGAGGTGGACAACTGAAGACCACATCTCCGACCAGCTGGACATGATAGGTCAACACGTCACGGTAAATTGGATTCAATTACCTTTTAATCTCTGATTTCATGAAAGTGTGTAATATTAAAAATAAACTACAGACTTACAAACATGAGAAGAGTGATTTTCACCAAATGCACACGCCTCAGTACCCCCCATATACATATCGCTTCAAAGTTTTGGGGCTTTGAGTGGAGTCTTGGAGCGTCTTCTCTATAGCACAATCCTTCTAACTTACTTTTGTCTCCTTGTCTTAGCCAAATGTCACAAATTCTACAGCTTTACCACTTAAAATTCCTCACCAGAGAGAAAATGTTTACCTGTCTGTGGCACTACCAAGTAATTAACTACTCAAAGTGGAAATTTTTTTATTTTCAGGAAAAGAATTCTTACAGCTATTCCTACTTTCATCTTCTAAGAGACAGTAATTCCACGTCCTATCTTGCAGATGAAAGGAATCAAGTTCATGCTTCCATCTAATCTTACTCTGAAAATGAAAAGCTGGCAGTGCTTTGAAAAAAATAAAAATAAAACCACTTTTATTAATGATCAGAACAAAGACACAACATTGATTCCTCTGTTCCCAGCTTCTTGTGTGTTAAGTGATTTCTGCTATGGAGTCAAGAGAAGAAGGTAAGTTATAAGAAGTTATAAGTAGCTCGGAAAAAATCAACACTCTGGAGCGTTCTTACCTTAACGACAGTCACATCCATGCCAGATAAGTGTAAAATCGGGGCAGCATTTTTTTCAAATAGAGTCCTGGCTTTGCTGTAGACAAAGGAAAAATACAAAAATGTTAACACAAGTTCTCAAGAGGGAGAATAAAAAGCCCAGCCATCCTCGCTGGAGTAGAACAAGAAGCAGATTTCCTCTATTTGTGCAAGTACAGGAAGTCGAACAATGAGTGATGAGCTTCTATGGATAGAAACGGAGATGCTACCACTCTGGGGCCTCCAGGAGTTTACCTTCTAACGCAATCAGCTCTTAGCCATCTGGGATGCTTACAGTTCAGAGTCTAGTTCCTCTAGAGGAAGAATGTTCACTGCGTATGGCTCCCCTCAGGAAACAACATTTGATTCATTCAGCAAGTATTTACTGAGGACCTACTATGTGCTAGACACAGGTATAGGGGCTAGGGACACAGCACAACAAAGCAGACAAAAACAACTAGAACTTAAGTATAATGTAGTAAGTCCTCATGGAACTGATTTATATTCCAGGGGTAGAAGGAGAGTGTATGTAACATTTTTCATATGGCCCGAGGGAATAAACTGAACCCCACAGAATACTGATTAATTCTAACTCAGTGGACACAATTTTTGATGAAGAAATACACCATTTTTAACAGTTTCAAATACTAGAGATCTCTCCATTTCTTGAGTTTCAAACCTGTAGTGAAATCCCAGGAGAAGGCGCAAAATTCTTTTCGATGAAGGCAGAATTTCTGCTAAGAAAGGGTAAGTTTGAAATTAATGTAACTTTAGGATAACCAACAGCTTGTCTGAAGCTCCTAGGCATAGTCACATCCTTCTCTTTATGGCCCTATCACTTTGTATACACCTCTCGTAGGAATTTTCCTATTGCATGACGATCAGTGATCTGGCAAGACAGTCTTTGGGACAAGACTGAAAGCCTTCCAAAAACAGACACCGAATCTTATAATCCTTGCATCCCCCGGCCTCTAGGATTACGTCTGGCACACTCAGAAGATATTTAATAAGTATCTGATGAATGAATGCGCTAATGCATGAATGAATAAACCTGCCCCAAATGTAGACATGTAAATTCTGCGGAAAAGGAAACGACACAATTGTGAGGTGATCTAAGAACAGAAACAGAGTCTTTTGAAGAATGTCTGTGTTTTAAAAGCATCAAATACATCATTCTGACAGTGACTCTTGTCCAGTGCAGGTGAGGAGTCAGAAACACAGCCCAAGAATCAAGGGTTGCACAACTTGCACAGAGTCCCCAATGGCATAGTCTCAGAGTTGAATAAATGTTAAGCATACCAATCAGTTGACCTGTTTTCTGCCCAAACATTTTCAACTATCACATCAAAGAAGAACAAAAGCTAGAACTTTCAAAACGCCGAACCTCTAACTTTCACATCCACATTTACTCAGTCCTCTTTCAAAGACGTTTTTTTTGGGGGGGTTGCTTGGGTGGCTCAGTCGGTTAAGTGTCCGACTTCGGCTCAGGTCATGATCTCATGGTTTGTGAGTTCAAGCACCGCGTTGGGCTCTGTGCTGACAGCTTGGAGCCTGGAGCCTGCTTCGGGTTCTGTGTCTCCTTCTCTCTCTGCCCCTCCCCCACATGTGCTCTGTCTCTGTCTCCCAAAAATAAATAAATTAAAAAAAAAAAAAGATTTTTTTTTAAAGCAGTTATGCATGCTTTGACTTTCTCACAGGCATTTTATACTAGGCTGATAAGAACAGATACTACACTTGATCTTAGCCAAAAGGCCGAGAAGCGATAGGCATTTTATACTAGGAAGAGACGCACAGGTAGCTCATGGGCCACATGTGCAGTGAGGCACAGACCAAATTCAACATTCTTTAAAAAGAAATAAGCACCAAAGGGCAGAGAGAAACACGTAACATTTCTGATTCTGAATTAAAATAGAAACGGAGAAGGTTGGACAAATTTTCACGAGAACCACTCAAAAAGTGTGTCTCCAACTCGTGATTTACACGAGCACGTCAGAAGCAAAGGGCACAAATATCCCCTGCCCCGTCTAGTGCCCTGAATGCTTCTTAGAACAAGCAGGGAAGGCTACATGAAGACCGCCCTTTTCCAGCTCACCGTTTCTGGGGCTTCCCCAACAGCAAAGGGCTGAGCTAGTATACTACAAATGCTTCTCCTTCCAGGGTTGTTTTCATTACTAGATTGATAAGAAAAGATCAGCTAGAAGTGGATCAGCTCTCACTGAGAAGCACAACTATGGACCAATCTCAATCTGCTATATTAATCATTTACAACAAATCGGTAAACTCCTCCAAGGTGAAGAAACAGGATTTGAACATTTGGGCTTTTATTCACGTCTTTACGTGATACGATGGCTACAGACAATCTCTAAAATGAAAGTGATTTTTTTCCCTTCTCATGTTCGATATAAAAAATTGAAAGTGTTACCAGGGAGAAATGCATTATTTATTACATAATTATAGGTGAGATAGCACCAGAGCTAAAGGAAAACTTTATGTACCTACAGCAATTTCCAGGTTCACATACACACCAAAAAAACAATTACTTCTTAATGTATTATTTATTAATGCTAAACACACAGTTATCTTATTTCTTAAAGTGCCCATGTAGTTTTAAACCAGCACTACATAATGAAATAGCTACACGATGAATTATGAATTATGCGTCAGAGCAGAGCCAAGATGACAAAAATAGTGCAATTAAATAGTGAAAGCTTGGGGAAAAAAAGATGCTGGAGAGCTGCAGAGTGGCGGCTGGCCAGAAGCATACATACAAGGGTTCACCTTGCTAAAAGGGACACTAACTTTAGAAGACTTTCCCTTGCCTCACCTTTAAAGATAAAGATTTTATACTCTTAGACAATAATCCACCTTTAGAAATGCCAATACCTTCACATGTAAAAATGTACACAGAACCTAAACTGCTCTAAAAAAGTTTCTTAATTTTTTAATGTAAATATCTAAGTAGGAACTTAATGTGTCATATTTTTCTTCATCAGAATTAGCAAGTTGCTAACTTACTAGGTCTCTAAAGGAATAGGACCTACAACAGTTATACTACAGTAGGCAGGGGGGAGTTACAAGCACTTTCGAGAAGGGGGGAGAGCAAGTAGAAACCGTTTTGAATCTCGCCAACAAGTCAAAAGTAATCACAGTGGCTTATAGTCCCCTTTTATCCAGTGCTTACAGGAAATAGAAATGCCCAACACATTATAGGCATTATCTCATCTAATCCTAAAGATGTCTATTCTATATGGCAATTGTATAAGGTAGGAGCTATTACTTTCCCATTTCACAGATGAGTACACTGAGGATTTAAGTTATGTAACTCCTGTAGTACACAGAACCGAAGAGTATACAAGTCTGATCCTTCCAACTCTGAAGCCCACAGAGTTCTCTGCCAGCTTCTGCCACAGGCCACCACTGTTTAGTTATCTTGGGTATTTTGATTATGTGGCGTGAGGACGAATGATCAACAGGCGTTAAGATTGGTATGTTCATGGGGGAGGGAGGTGGCTCTGACCAAGCCAGTCTGATAGGATTCAAGTAGGCAGAGTCAGTTCAGACAATCTGTAGTTAAGTGTCAGAAACTGCAGAACTAAAAATAAGGCCTGACTCCTCCTTCTATCTATAAAGCCACACTCTTTATTCTCAAGAAATTACTTCTTTCTTACTCAAGAAACTTATTTCAGAGACCCTGCGTTTTACACAAGACTACTTAGAAGCTGGTCCCAACTACTCTTTTTGTTGTTGTTGTTCTTAATATCATTTGACTTAGATCTTATACGATCCAACCTAATACGTATTTATTAATTTTCTGATCCTCAGAAAAGACAAAAAGAATTGTTCTGGTCGTTAGGGAGAATAAAAAATATTATTCCGCCCAACATACACACACACAACCTTTTAATCCTTACTATATTTTAAGAATAATTTTGCATCTTAGGGGCGCCCAGTCGGTTAAGCGCTTGGCTCTTGATTTTGGCTCAGGTCATGAACTCACAGTTTGTGGGTTCAAGCCTTCATCAGGCTCTGTGCTGACAGTGCAGAGCCTGCTTGGGGATTCTCCCTCTCTTCCTCTCTCTCTCTCTCTCTTTGAATCTCAGACACACTCGCGCGCTCTCTCTCTCTCAAAATAAATAAACTTAAAAAAAAAGAATAACTAAGTTTTAAATGATTTTTTTCTAAAAGACTTCAAAGTCTTTTTAAATTCACCTTTCCAACTAAATGAGAGCAGCACCTAAGAATGAAAAAAAATTTTTTTTCCCTTATAGTTTTTTAAAATTTATACACATTATTTAGAGCAGTTTTCAAGTCCAGAGTAAAAATGAGCACAAAACACAGAGAATTTCCACGGACGCTTTGCCCTGCTAAATGCACACACAGCCTCCCCCACTCTCAACGTCGTGCACCAGCACAGGACCCTTGTTATGATAAATGAACACAAACATGTGATTATTAACCAAAGTCCCATGGATTCCTCACACCTGAATGCCCACCATGTCTTCACACAACCCTTCCAGGCCAGCCAGACCAGGTCACAGACTGTCATGGGACACAGGAGGGACCTAACTAGTCATTCCTGTCCCTAGCACAACCCCCGCCCCCTGGCCCATCTCCTCCATCAGGAAGACTGAGGGCTCTCACTCTGCCAACCTCCAAAGACCTAGCTCAAGGTTCCCTCCTTCTGGAAAGGTCATTTCTGACTTCACAAGCCCACAGTGCTCTTGGCCATCGTGGAACATCCTGTGACAGAGAAGGCTCGATCATTGCCATCGCAACAGCAGGGGCTGTCCCCACACAGGGAAGACTTACGTGAGAGTGGGAATTCTGGGATTTTTATTAAACTGCAGCTAGACACGTTGGCTAAGCATCAGACAGCTTTACAGTTACAGCTCATTAACTGCTGTTTCTCCATTACAAGTTAATCGTACTGCTAGATGAGTACTGAGCCTTCTTCTTCCAATTCCACACAATCCAACTAGCTGCCTGATAGTCCAGGATTCCCCCCACCCCTTAGGAAAAGGGAGGATGTGACAAATCACAAACTGAGCTACCCTTTGCAAGCTGCGGGATTGAGAAAAACCGTGGCCTTCTTCACTTGCGCATTGGGAGGAATGAGTTGGTTGCCAAACACCTAAAAAGGAAAGAAGAAAAGTTTTAAGCAAATGTCTTTTTATTCAGTTAGCGATGACATATATTCTTTCAGTCCAAAGGCATTTACTTCCAGGAGACACAGTATCTACTCTGGGGGAAAAAATGTTCTTTCAGGATTTCATACTGACAAAAACACTGTGGGCAATAACAAAGTCTACCATTATTTAATGACAATCACCTAAATTCTATAAGAAAAAAAACCCTGCTTCATCTATTAGAGGTAAGTAACTTTTCTGTTCTCCATAGGCTACGGCCAGGTTTATTATAAACACATAATCAGCAAGGCCACAGTCGATCAGAAGGGAAGTTTAACCCATTTGTCCTCAGTTTTCAGAGTATAATCTTTTCTCCTTCAATTTAGTACTAAAGCGTACTCATAAAGAACCTATGTGTTACCAATTAATCTTCATATTTTCAAAGCGCCTGGATGGCCGAGTTGGTTAAGCATCTGACTTCAGCTCAGGTCATGACCTCATGGTTCATGGGTTTGAGCCCCGCATCAGGCACTGTGCTGACTGCTTAGAGCCTGGAGCCTGCTTCAGATTCTGTGTCTTCCTCTCTCTCTGCCCCTCCCCTGCTCATGCTCTGTCTCTCTCTCTCTCTCTCTCTCAAAAACAAACATTAAAATTTTTCATCTTCAGATTTTCATACATATAGAAAATAAACCTAATAGTCTATTGCCTCCTCCTCTTTGCGACCTTGTATAACTTGATAGCCAAATAGCATTAACTAGCAAGGAAAAGACGACACTTACTAAGCACCCAGTATTTGCCTCTGTCCTACACATTATTCTTAGTTCTCAGAAACTAAGGAGGTATTAAATGTTCCCATTTTAATAGTTGAGAAAACCACAATTCAGAAAGATTAAGTCATATAGTTAATAAATCACAAGCCTAGAATTTACATGCGACTCCAAAGCCCAAACTTCTTCTATCTGTCAGCTCTGAAAAGCAGATAAAGGAGGTGGCGGCACTCAGAAGCACGCAGAACCGGATGCGCAGAACCAAGCTGGGAACAAAGGTGAGCTGGCGCTCTCCCACCTGGGCTGGAAAAGACCATCACCAGAAGGAGTGAGTAGGAAAGCTCCAGAGCCAAGCTTTCAGGTCTTTGATTGTGGAGAGCAGGTCTGGGCCAATGAGGCAGACTTCAAGTGTACAAGCACAAAGTAAAGTCAGGAGAAAAATGAAAGTTACACCAAGAGTTTTATTAAGTGACTCTAAATCCACTGTGTCCCTGACAGTCCTGGGGAGAGCTGTTCTCACCACGCACAGTCTTTTAAAACAAAACAAAGCAAAACAAAACACTTTCTGAATGCTTCTGAAAGACCTACCATGTGTTTGTAAAAAGTTTCTGGTGTGTTCTAATTTCTACGGTTTTCAGTTTTGTTGAATTCAACCTTAAAATTTCACTGCCAAATCTCCAAACATTGTAATGTGTTCTTTCTCTAGCCATATCTTTTCTGGAATGTGGCCAGAAGTCATTTAATTAACTAGTTTCTCTGGCCTACCAGATTGCAGATCTACAGTTCCCAATGATTCTCCTGTGTCCCGGTTTCCTAGTCTCTCCAATTCTTACCTACCTCCAGTCTCAGGTTTACAGTGGGCTAAGGAGCTTATGTGAAGCTACAGTACGTTGAGTTTACGGGAGATTAAAAAAAAAATTCTTTCAAGAATTTAGACTGTAAAAGGAAGGACATAAACACAAAGAGTAATGAGAGTAGGCTCTAAGGATGAATTCACTTCCGTCTGCCAGATGGAAGGAGGTCCATGGGTGCTGAGAAGTAAAGAATTAGAGCCGTGGGAAGAGGTAAATATGAGGGAGCAAATGGCTAGGGGAGCAGTCTCTGAGAAAGGAAGAGACGGCACTCAGAACAGAGGTGGACCCATTTTCCTTAAACAAGAAAGAGAGGACCCTGTAACCACTCTTCCTTAGGGAGAAACAAAGAAGAGCGTCCCCTCCCAAGATTTTCCAGTTGCTAATGGAAAATTAGCTTGGGTGGGAATCACCTCGAATTTAATACTGAAATTTGAAATTATATACATATATATATATATATTTTTTTTTTTTTTAAGAGAGTGAGTGTGTGTGAGTGGGGGAGAAGGGCAGAGGGAGGGGACGGAGGGAGAAGAGAGAGAGGGAGGGGGACGGAGGGGGAGGGAGGGGGAGGGAGAGGGAGGGAGAGAGAGGGAGAATCTCAAGCAGGGATCACACTCATCACGGAGCCCAACATGGGGCTTGACCCCACAACCCTGGGATCATGACCTGAGCCAAAATCAAGAGTCAGACGCTCAACCGACTATGCCACCCAGGCGTCCCTTGAATTGATTTTCAAAACAGCAGAGCCATAGGAGATAAAAACAAACAACATAAGTAATCAAATTCTTAACCACAGATTTAGAACAGTTAGATAATCATCAAAGAGAAGAATTTATTAATAGTATCTATTGTCATTGTCATCTATGAAAACATTTCAGTAACAAATATGAGGCTTGCCACCACATCTTCTACTAAATACATCATACCTTTGTCGTTTTTTACTTCATGTTTCCTTTTTGGTATTTCTGATATCATAAGCTTAAATGACATACAACAAAAAGGCAACTCAGGAACTCATGGAATTTCACCTGCAAGGTATAATGTACAAACTTGGAGGGGATGGAAGAACAAAAACATGGTCTTGAACTTGAAAGGATTTTTTTTTTAATGTTTTTTATTTTTGAGAGAAAGAGAGAGAGACACAGAGTGCGAGTGGGGAGGGTCAGAGAGAGAGAGGGAGACACAGAATCCGAAGCAGGCTCCAGGGTCTGAGCTGGCAGCACAGAGCCTGATGTAGGGCTTGAACTCTCGAACGTTGAGATCAGACCTGAGCCGAAGTCGGATGCTTAACCGACTAAGCCACCCAGGCGCCCCATTCAACTTGAAAGGATTTCTAATTCAACCATAACTAATGCAGCCAGATAGAGGAATATTTAAGTGCAGTATCACAGGCCTGGGAGAACACCACACACATGGTAGGAATCAACTGTGCTAAACAGGCTTTAAAAATATGAATCAACAGTTTTAAGAAGATTTGACTTCGAGGGGCAATACCTGCTCTGAACGGACATCCTTGGGGGTTATTGGGAGCAGGGGAGATTCAGGGCTTAGTCTGATCTTCAAGGACAACCACAGACATGAACAAACTCCCCGAGCTCCAACCGGCCCACTTAATGCACTCTTAGGTCAAATCCAGAAGTAAGCACGTCTAAAGGGGTGGGCGTTAGAACTGCTCTTCACCAGATGGCTAACTTCCTCCAGCTCTCTTCAGAGCTGGCTCTCAGCCTGACTCATCCGGATAGTAGGAAAATCTCTCCAAACCACACCGAGGCAAGGCACCGCGCAGGTCCCCTGGAAGAGCCGGGGTGTTCTGCGCAGTGGAGATAAAGCGGGTTTTCACTTTAGCACATTAAGTGACATTACCTGAGCTTCTTGGCAGGCGGCTCTCCTTAGCAGGTTATCACTATCAAAGCAAACAAAGAGAATGAACATTAGCTTTAGCAAGCAGGTTAAGATCCAAACAAGTAAGACTGGCTTTTTCAAGTATTTAAAAAAAGAAAGTACAACCCTTCCCTATAAAATACCCAAGTGAAAGTTTCTAAAAGACCTGTAACAAAGCACAGGCACTTGTGAAAAGTACTTTCCCTGAATGAAATCCTGTGTTAAGTATTTACATAATGGTAGACAAAATACCGCTCCCTCCAGGACGCCCACATCCTAATCCCCAGAACCTGAAAATATGTCACCTTACTTAGTTGGCAAAGGGGCTTTAACAGATGTGATTAAGTTTAGGATCTAGAGATGGGAAGATGATCCTGGTTTTATGCAGGGGAGCCTAATCTAATCACAGGGGTCCCTAAAAGCTCTTGCCTGTGATCAGCAGCAAAGGGGACTATGGAAAAATTGTCAGAAAGGTGCAAGTTTGCTGGCCCTGAGGACGGGAGGAGGCCGCCAGTCAGCGAATGTAGGTACCTTCTAGAAGCTGGAAAGGCAAGGAAATGGCTTCTGCCCTAGAGCCTCCAGAAGGAGTGCAGTTCTTGTGGACACTTTGATTTTAGCCCAGTGAGACCCGTGTTGGACTTCCAACCCCAAGAACTGGAAGATGATAAATTCTTGCCATGTTAAGTCACTAGGTTTGCAGTGGTTTGTTAGCCCAGCATGAGAAGATTAACGCACCTATCCTGTACTTTTATTATCCAGTGGAAATTACTCAGGTCATTCTCCAGAAATAAATCTGATGTTTAGTTGCTTCTGCTACTGTTTTATCTGAATCTCTTATTTTTTATATCCCTGTCAGACACTCAATTATATCACAAGAGGAAAATTCTGGCATGAGGTGAAATTTTGGCTTGCAAAAATGAAAACATTCTGTCAGAAAAATGTTTGTCTATTTAACATAAAAGGTTCCTAAAATGTGTCTATGCCATTTATACTATAAGAGCATTTTAAATGGCTGATTGCCCACCAGACCCCAGGTCTTCTCCTTGTAAGAGTCTATCCTAATGCATGTTGATGGCGCTAAGATAGTAATTTGAACCTGGTTAACCACAGTTAAAAACACTAATAAACAATTTATAGGAAAGAACTGAAAGGAGAAAAGGGTTCTTTCACTTAAATTATTTCTAAAAAATAAAAAAATACTCTTTTTAGACCATTCTCATAACATTGGAGACTTTGAATTTTGCATTTTTAAAAAAAAAAAATTTTTAACGTTTATTTATTTTTTTTTTGAATTTTTTTTTCAACGTTTATTTATTTTTGGGACAGAGAGAGACAGAGCATGAACGGGGGAGGGGCAGAGAGAGAGGGAGACACAGAATCGGAAACAGGCTCCAGGCTCTGAGCCATCAGCCCAGAGCCTGACGCGGGGCTCGAACTCATGGACCGCGAGATCGTGACCTGGTTGAAGTCGGACGCTTAACTGACTGCGCCACCCAGGCGCCCCACGTTTATTTATTTTTGAGACAGAGAGAGACAGAGCATGAACGGGGGAGGGTCAGAGAGAGGGAGACACAGAATCTGAAACAGGCTCCAGGCTCCGAGCTGTCAGCACAGAGCCCGATGCGGGGCTCGAACTCACGGACCGTGAGATCATGACCTGAGCCGAAGTCAGACGCTTAACTGACTGAGCCACCCAGGCACCCCGAATTTTGCATTTTTACAGTCATTCAAAACCTAATTTTGAGTTAAGGTTAAACTAAAAGAAATTAAACAACCTTTCGCTTTTTGCCATAGCCGCGGTCAAAGGCTACTCAATGATTTTTCTTCCACAGCCAGGCTGGAGAACCACCCCAGATTTCACAGAGCAGTCAACTTTCAGAAGAAAGCACTGTGTGAGGGAAGCACCCATGCCGCCCATCTGTGGGTTTTTACCAAAGCACAACAACACTTAATTTGAAGGGATATGTGTCCCCCTGTGTTTACTGCAGCATTATTTACAACAGCCAAGACGGGAAAGCAACCCAGTGTGCATCGACAGATGAATGGATACAGAAGATGTGGTATATAAATACAATGGAATATTATTCAGCCATAAAAAAGAATGAAATCCTGCCATTTGCGAGGACATGGATGGAGCTAGAGAGTATAATGCTAAACAAAATAAGTCAGAGAAAGACAAATAACATGATTTCGCTCATATGCAGAACTTAAGAAAGAAAGAAACAAAGGGGAAAAAAAAAAAAGAGACACACCAAAAAAGAGACTCTAACTAAAGAGTGGTTAGAGGGGGTTAGAGTGGTGGTTATGAGAGGGGAGGTGGGGGGCGGGTAAAAGAGGTGATGGGGAATAAAGAGTACATTTATCCTGATGAGATCGCTTCTTGGCCTTTTGGCTAAGATCAAGTATATGATGATGAGCACCGGGTCATGTCTGGAACTGCTGCATCACTGTATTGTGCACCTGAAACTAATATAACACCATATGTTAACAATACTGGAAGTTTCATTTAATTTAATTTTAAAAGTGCTCCCCATCTGAAACCTAAGAACAATGTGCTATTAAAATTAAAATGACACTCAAAAGTGCAGGCTGCTCTACAACAAACATTTTAGGGGGGCTAACCCTTTGTGAAATCTAGACGACAGGCACCTTTTACTGACAGGCTCAGTCCCCACTTGCTTGAGTGACCATTCCCTCCTACCCTGTGGCAAAAGGTCACTGCATAAGCTTCTCTCCTCTCCCCCACCAGAGATTCATAAATATTCATGTTTTGCTCTTCTACCCAAAAGCTCTCCATCAACTGCTCTCAGTGAATCGTCCTAACAGCAACAATTATATATGTAATTTAAACACACGCGCGCGCGATCAGGGAAATTCAAGGCACAAAGTAGTAAAATATTTAAAAGTGATTAACATGACAACACCACTTTATAGTTGACTTGACACCTCACATCCACGACTTCTCTACCATGACAAGGTAAAAATACTAAACCTTTGGTAACCAATAGATCACCAAAGAAAACTGGGTTCCTTGCAGCAACCTGAGCATTTGTCTCACTGGATCCCCTGGACTGGGCCAATCCTCAATCCAGCTTCCACACTGCCCTGGGGGGACCACTACCACCACGCAGAACTATGCTCCTCCAAACACCCACTTTAATGTATTTTTCCTATAGAACTACCTGTGCCTCCAGTCTTTTATACGACAGATACATCCTACGGATTACTCTCTACAAGGCCTCTGTACTGCTATAAAAGCTGCGTACCTGCCTGTATGTCCCCATCCCTTTCCCCCAGCTGGCTCCCCTCCTAGCAGGGGCAGGCCCTTGAACGTGCCAGGCTCCTCTGGGTCATTACTAGATACCATCTGCCTTACTGTATTTCAGCCACATGGATTCCTGCAGACCTAGGTAAAAAGAGAATGACCCCAAATACAGACAAGAATATGGGTAGCACCTTGGATCATTTTTTTTCCCCAAATTCTTTTTCACTAGAAGTAAAATTTTGAATGTTAACTTGTGATTAAGTATATGATTAAAGACCTCAGTTCTCTTGAGCTTGCTAATACTACTTGATTTATCAGAGCACTATTCAAAATCAAAAGACTTTTTTATAATTAATTCCCTGGATTTTAATGTGCCAGATGGAATATGCTGTCAATGCCACCTGTGAGAAAGCTAGAATATGTACCAATTTAGATGCTACAAAAGAAAATCTCATTATAATCACAATTTTTTTAATATCAAAAATGGTATTAACTATCTTGATCTTGCTCTCTGAACCAAGCTGTTTCTAAAAATCACACATCCTCAAAGAAAAAATGATTTCTCCCATTGATATATTCTGATGATCTATAACCAGCTCTGAAAACTATTTCAAAAAAGAAATTCCAAAAATGTTTCAGGAAAGGCAGCTTTGTTGGAATAAAAGAGAAAATAACTTAAAATTCATAGAGCGACTTCCATGTGTCAGATATCATAGCAGCTGTTCTCACAAACCTTTAATCTTTGTAACAACCTTGCAAGACAGGCATTATATTCTCATTTTTTTTTTAATTTTTTTTTCAACGTTTTTTATTTTTGGGACAGAGAGAGACAGAGCATGAATGGGGGAGGGGCAGAGAGAGAGGGAGACACAGAATCAGAAACAGGCTCCAGGCTCCGAGCCATCAGCCCAGAGCCTGAGGCGGGGCTCGAACTCACGGACCGCGAGATCGTGACCTGGCTGAAGTCGGACGCTTAACCGACTGCGCCACCCAGGCGCCCTATTCTCATTTTATGTATGAAGAAGTTGAGGCTCAGAGCAGGAACTGACTTGCCCGAGACCACCATGTGACTAAGTGGTAGTGCTGGCATTCCAACCCATGCCAACTTGACCCTGAAATGCATGCTTTAATGCTTTCTCTTACCCTCAGAGAATCGTGAATGGGCAATACTCATTCATCTATCTACTTTATAGCACATTCATTCAATTAACCACATTACCTCCTAATCTCACTTAACTTTTAAAATTTACATTCATATAATGTTTTTAGTAAGTTCAAGTACAATAAAGTTCCCAAAAGCAGCAGGTGAAATATTCATTGAACACAAAGTGTTTGGTACGGTACAACAAACCAGATTTGGTCTTGACCTGAAATAGCTCTTGGCAAGTATTAGTGATAAAGTAAAAGACCGGTTTCTTGATAAATGATATGCCAGGCGCTGTGCAGATGTCCTGGATATACTAGTGAATAAACCCAGCCCTCCCCTCATGAAGTTTACAGATTAGAAGGGAAGAAAAACAATTTGACAGGCAATCGTAAGGTGACGTGACTTTTATGTGCTCTGTAAAAGGGGCACATTCAGGAATACCTAATCGAGTCTTGGGGGAATTAGAGAAGGCTTTTTATAGGAAGTGGCCCTCAAGTGTACATTTAGGGGAGAAATAAAAAGTAGCAAGGCAAAGATAGGGAGGAGAACGCAAAGGAAACAGCATGTACAAGCCTGAGAGCGTGAGGCAGGGCCAATATGGGAAAGTGAAAGTTCAGGACAGCTGGAGGCCGGCCTGCCGTGGGAGGAGCCACAGAAGAGGAGGGGAGGCACAGGCCAGACTGCCAAGGCCCTTTTAAGCTATTTAAGGAATCAGGGCTTTACCCTTAGGTCATAAGAAACTTTTTTTTTAATTTATTTTTTAATGTTTACTTATTTTTGAGACAGAGAGAGACTGAGCATGAACGGGGGAGGGTCAGAGAGAGAGAGCGAGACACAGAATCTGAAACAGGCTCCAGGCTCTGAGCTGTCAGCACAGAGCCTGAGGCAGGGCTCGAAGTCACGGACCATGAGATCATGACCTGAGCCGAAGTCGGACGCTTAACTGACTGAGCCACCCAGGCACCCCAAAACTTTTAAAAGGTGTTAGGAAGATACAGGATGTGGCCAGAGTGACGTGTTAGGAGGACCATTCCAGCTGCAGTGTGAAGTCAGCCAGCCATGGTTGAAGGAAAGACTGGAGCCAGGGAGACCAGGGAGGGTTCTCCAGGAATGCAAGACAGCCAGGATGACAGGATGACCACGGGAACCAGGATCCAGGAGAGGACAGAGGCAGCAGATGTTTTGGAAGCAAACCCAAGGGCTGGCCTGTGGGGAAGAAAGGGAAGGCAGGGGTCCAAGGCAGTGTCCACATTGTTGCACTGAGCCATCGGTGGAAGGCGGTACCACTCAGAAGTGGGCTGTGGTAGGGGACACGGGTTTAGGAGGGCAGAAGCTGGGCTTAGTTCTGGATTTGTCGATCGGAGATAGGGGTGAGTCCAGGTGGGGGTGTCCAAGGGACAGCTGGAAATACACGTGTGGAATTCCAACAGTAATCTTGACTAAAGATACATGTGGTAATGGAGGGATGAGAGCGGATCGGATGGTCTACGTGAGAAGGTGAGAAGCAGAAGCAGCCGAAGAGATGCCCTGAGCCCTGGGACAGATGACAGAGAACGCCGGATGAATCTCACGTACACAGACTGTACCTCATTTGAAAGCCAAAGGAAAAACGCAGTGGATAACTGAGGAAAGAAGTTAAGAACCACTTCCTTATCTCCCGTCGTGCTCTTGATGCTGCAAAAACCAGACGCTTTTGCTTTTCCTAAAACAAACAGTGAACATTCCCCCTGCAAGGATCTGATCCCTCTATCCCCCATCCCTTTTAAAAACTAGAAAGGCCACACCCGATGCCACCCACACCCTTAGCCCACCACACACAAAACTGCTGGTCTCCCCTTTCTTCCTTCACTGTAACTGCCTTGAATTCATGGATAATTCACCATTTTCTCTTCTGCACACAGCACCCCTTGTAGTTAAAAGGTACTCAATAAATAACTGTTCAATAAATAAGTGGCAAATGTTTGATCAAGAGAGACTGACTCACTGTACTCACAGGCAGACTTTGTCCCACAGGAAAAACTGAAGGTGATTCTTTGTAGGAGTGTTTGGCATTCTTGAAGCCACAGACCCACCTGAGATAGCTCTTCTCTGTAATTACCACCAAAGGGCAAGAGAAGAAATCACTGTGGTACAGTTGAGGATGAAAAGTTATAACAGTCATGGAAATCTGACCAGATCAAGAACCGTGTGTGTGCGCGCGTGTTTGGGGGAGTGGGTAAAAGAACTAGTTAAATGAGGAACTAGAAAGCTAAATGAAGAACTCCTTCTGGTATACTAAGAAGCATCCTAAGAACTGTCCCAGTGGCTGAGTCTGTTATCAGAGAAATTCTAGCTTGCTTGTGGATCAAAAATCTGAAGGTGAAGCTGAAACCCTGACACACACACACACACACACACACACACACACACACACACACACACACAAAGTACCGTATATAAATTCCAAGTCCATGTTCTTTCTACTACATCATGCGGTCTCCCAAGAGAACTGAAGTTTAGCACAATTTAACATGTAGTCACATCACAAAGGGGTCCCTGAAGGGGTGCCTGGATGGCTCAGTCAGTTAACCAAGCAGCCGATTTCAGCTCGGGTCATGATCTTGCGGTTCGTGAGTTCGAGCCCCAGGTCGGGCTCTGTGCTAGACAGCTCAGAGCCTGGAGCCTGTTTCAGATTCTGCGTCTCCCTCTCTCTCTCTGAACCTCCCCAGCTTGTGCTTGCTCGCTCGTTCTCTCTCTCAAAAAGAAATAAACGTTAAAAAGAAATCATTTTTTAAAAGGTCCCTAAAGATCTATCTGCTCAGTACTAAAATGCAGGTCCTTTGACAGAAATCAGAAGCTTCTGGATTAGGAAGTGAAAAAAATCTGCTGATGTCACTCTGCCTGAGGCTTTAAAAGAATACAAACATGCCTGCTACCACAGGAAATGGGATGTTCACAATTTATTCTGAGCCATAAATGTTTTATTTATTACTTTAGGACTGCAAAGTAAGATAAGTTGTAATTTCAATAACAACTTTGCATGTTAACAAAACAATCATATTGATCTATCCAATTTCCCAAAAACAGACATTTCCCACTACAGTCTAGAAGCAAACTGTATAGCAATTTCTACCACCAGCTTTTCCCCTGGTGCATGCAACCCAGTTTCTGTTTTACACAAAACAGATTTCAAGTTTAGATGTTTACAGCAACTACTTCAACTCACCTAAGCCTACTCGAGTAATTAAGCATGATATTGCCAGGGGCGGTGAGCACTGGTTGTCCATGGAACAGCCTGGATGGAGTGGAGATGGAAGGAGAGACAGAAAAAAACCATAGAGAAGGGATTCTCTTATGTGCACAGCAGGGAGCTTTGTCAAGCACACATCGCCCCCACCCGAACAGATAGTGGCGGCGGCAGTGATCAGTGTCACCCGTGAGAAAATGGTGATCATCTCTGCCCCAGGGAAAGACTGGTCACCAAGCGGGAAGACATGCAGTGTGTTCGAGAAGAACGCTCGAAGATCTATTCTGGGCCTAAAGAAGGCTCACTCGGAGAGACGTAAATGGGGAACGTGATGGGTTACAAACTCTAGGAGAACGATAAAAACATTTATGACTTTGAGAAGGATTTTAGGGCCTTCCGGTCTGGTCTTCCCGTTTAACCAGAGAACGATGTCCCTTCTGGTTCTCCAGGCCTCCGCATGATGTGCTACCTGCGACTTCAGAAATTTGTATCTTCTTACCTCTCCCAACCATAATGAGATAAAGAAGTTCCCTAATGTCGTGAAAGTATCAAGCCTCAAGAAGAATTACTACTGATAAGCATACATTGAGTGGTGACTGTCTTCATTTTAATGACCCTTAGAATGCACAAAAGAAGAAAGAAAATAAGGAGGCAGGCAGGCAATCGCTGGCATTAAAATTCTGTCACCCCTGGTGCTGTCAGTGAGGTTTAGCAAAGGAGGAAGGAAGCTAAAGTCTACCATCAACTGTAAAGGACAAGGGTTCTGGGCTAGTGACAAGGATACACCGAACTTGGGTTCAGGAGTTCTGAGGTCAAATGGTGGTATATTTGGACTTCTTTCCCTGGTGGTATATTTAACAACGCAAGGATCAACATTTCCAATAACACTATAATGAAAGCCAAGGGCATTTTCCCCAGACTGTATTTACTAAAACAGGAAGGGGGAGTGGGGACAGCCCCAGTCACTCAAGTCCACAAGTGAACAAGAATGGATAACGCAGCACTGAAATTAAAAAGCTAGTGGAAACAGCTACTCTTGTCAGTTTTACACAAGGTACTCTTATCTACTCCTGTATTAAAAGGCAAGAGAGAAAACGTTACAGAGAGGTTATGTCAGCTATTCGAAAAGATACCGTAGGCCGAGTCCCTTCTTCCCTTCCTCCTACCCTCCGAGTTGTGCTCTATAAACCACATGCATTAAGGGGTATTCACCCTGGGCTCCGGAATACAGGACAGACCTTCTGACCTATAAACTCATCAACTATTGTCAGTATTTGTGCTGTTTCGTCACATACAATATTGGAGATGTCAGTTACCACCTACAGAGGGGTTAGTTTAGCCTGAGCTTCGACTGTTCTCTCTGCAGTGCTTGGAGCAGCTAATACCACTGATAGAAATATCAGTAAAAATGATGTGAAATCAATAAAACAAAACATAACTTAAATATATCTCCTGCCCTTCCATCTCAGTCCTCTCCACCCCACCCCATCCCCCCACCAATAAACATATGGGAAAGAATAATACAGATTTTTTTTAGAAAAGAAGAAATCTGTTTTCTAAATAAAATGACAAAAGAGCTAAAAGGAGAGGGAATATAATTAAACTTCATTGCACTTAAAAAAAAAAAGTTCCCTATTCCCTATCAAATCTGGGCTGACAGGCATGTTATTTAATTGCCCATAAATGAGCTTCTTTAAATAGCACCTATTAATACCCCAAACTTCAGCATCAGCCTGCACAGAGAGAGAGAGAGAGAGAGAGAGAGAGAGAGAGAGAACCCTGAAATGGCTGAAAAGCAAAACAAACTGCTTTCTTAAAACCACAACAAAATGTGAAATGAGGAAAAGCCAGGAGGGGAAAAAAATCCCTCGCTACCTTCGGCCTGTGCTGGACCAGCCAGGCCTGGGACCACCGACTGCAAAGGCAGAGGCTAATCTCAACGGATGTCAAGGTAAAACATCTGCTTTGTCAGAACCCCAGAGATCCGGAACAAAATGAAGCCCAAGACATTACTAAAACCATAATGTGTACCCAAAGAAATAACACAGGTCTAGTCAAGTGTGGCGCATGCATAATTTACCCCTGGAATCTAACACATTTCCCCCTGGATCTGCTGTCAGAGTCTCTAACTCAACATAGCTTAAAGGGAAGAGAATAATACCTCCTCCTTAAACCAAATCTCCCTGGCGACTTGCCTCTTTCTGTATCACCAATTATCCTAGTCTTGAAACCAAAAAATGACTTCCCTTCCTCTCCTTCAACCAAACAGCCAGTCCATCATCGAATGATAATAAGAACGAGCATTTACCAAGGGGAAGCTAGGAGACGGGCACAGTAGCAGGTACTAGGAAATGCATCATCTCACTTAATCCTTACAACTAACCTGCAAAGCAGAGCTCATTAACGCCATTACCCCAGAATGTGACTGGGGTGCAGAAGTTGAAGGGATTAAGTACTTGATAAAGGTCGCAGCTAGTAAATAGCAAAACGCAAACCAACCAGCAGTCTACCTGCCTACAGTGCTCATGCTCAGATATTACACTATCACAGTCTTATTCCACCCATTTATTTTCCCACTCCCAATGCCATCACTGTGGTCTGGCTTCTCTTAGCTTCTATGATGAAATGCCCTCCCAAACCACACGCCCTCCCCCTCCAACGTATCTTGCCCAAGGGTGCTGGACTAAGCTTCCTGAGTGCCACTTTGCTCATGACATGCTCCTCTCCTTAAACATCTTCACTGTATCTCCACTGCTCACCAAATACTACAAACTGCCTACAAAGACTTCCATAATTGAACTTTTCCTCCTATTCTACCAAAAAAAAAAAAAAGAAGTAACTGTAGTCTATAGTGAAGTCAAATTCTTTGCTAATCTCCAAAAATACACTGCATTTCCAGTTTCTGCCTATGCTCAAGGCATTAACATCACCTAGCACACTGTCCCACTCACCGCAAGGCCCAACTCCAAACACATCTTTGTTATGAGGCTTTCTCTGATAAGGATGGAAAAGCCAGAAGACGAAGTGCTATTTCTGATGGAGAGCTTTTTTGTGGCTGGCCCTATTCTAAGAAAATCGGCATGACAACCCAAAGAAATGAGTTCCACTAGACAGAGAATTGAAGTTAGAGTTTAGAGAGAATTGAAGCACAGAGAGGTTTCACAGCTGGGCAGATGGAAAGCCGACATTCGAACACGTATGGTCACTCCTCCTCTTAACCACGTGGCTCTAGTGACTCTAAGAAGCCACGGTCTTCACTTTCTAATGGGTGGACTAAGCTAACTGCCTCCCAACCCACTGACTGATCTTAATATCCGCCAAAGCAGGACAACCCCACACCACGTACTTCCTGACATGATACGGGAAGAAATCCACAACACGTGTATGAAGCATGCTTGCCCTAAAAATTAAACCTGAATCTAATTCGGCCTCGGGACCCGTGATCCTCAATCTCAGTAGACACACAAATCCCCTGGGGACCTGGTTAAATGCACATTCTGACTCAGCAGGTCTGGGTTGGGTCCTGAGACTCTGCGTTTCTAATCCATTCCCAGGAGAAACTGCGCTGCAGGAGCACGGCCCACGCTTTGGACAGCAGCAAAGCTCTAGCACCTGGGTCTGATCGCCAGTTTATAAGACACAGGAGAGACAGGGGAACAGATCAAATGACTCAGGGCTGAGACTACAGTGAGGAGAGCAAGGCATTCACCTCAGGTGCAAAATTCACGCCAAAAAAACCACAACGGAGACAATTAATTCTAAAAATCAAAATGAATGCAAAAGACCCATGATGAACACAGTATCACGGTTTGAAATAAACACAGAACCAATATCACTGATTTTTCTCCTTGCCTCAGGCCCCCACAGGACTCTGCGCAGCACTGAATGGTATAACTTATCCACCAAATCTCGATTATGAAAAACTCTCCAGGGAAAAGGCAGACCTGCCTGGTTTTGAAAATAAATAAATACTTTAAAAGAAGGAGGGGGTTATAGTTTGAGAGGCTTTAGAAATAGATACTAAATGCAATGTGTCAAAACTTGTTTTGATATTGATTTGAACAAACCATAAAACAAAGAATGGGGGGATAGGAGGGAAAATATACACAGGCTGGATATGAGAAGACAAAAGAATTTCAGGATTGTTAGGATCATAATAATGCCATTGTGATTTTTTAAGTTCTTACTTATTAAAGACAAGGTACTGAAGTATAAATGATAGAAGCTAGAATTTCTGAAAATCTGCATCAAAATATTCCAGAGGGGGAAAAAAAAAGTAGAGAAATGAAATGAGAGCAGTAAAATGTTGGTATTTATCGAGGCAGGGTGAGAACACATGGGGATTATACTACTCTGATTTTTATATGACTAAAATCTCCATAATAAAAAAACTTTAATCTTTTCTTAGGCACCCCTGACATTTACTTTGTACCTTCAAACAGGACCCAGCACAGAGCACCTCATGCATTCATAATAAAAGTAACTGCTCTTTTAATTTGTGCCAGCAGCTGTGATTATATCTCCTAAGTGTCACAATAAGGTTGTCAGATGTTACACGGATGAATAAGGTGAAGTTTAACAAGGTTGAATAATCTGCCCAAAGTCACTCACCCAGCAAGTGGCACACGCGAGGCTCGGACCCAACTAGCTCAGAAGCCCAGGCTTGAAGCACTACGTTAAAGTATCTGTTTTATGTCCTATGGGGTCTATGACAGAAGACAATCTTCAGTTTACGGCTCTTCATTTCTCCCCGGCTCCCTTAGATACAGGAGCCATTTCCAGAGGTTAAGGTAAGGACTACCTGGTTTGGAATCAGGGTTCTCCCACTTTTTAGCTGTGTGACCTTGGGCAAATTACTTAATCTTGCTCTCCCTTGGTTTCTGCCTCCTTCTAGGGTTATTAATCTCACACTAGGAGATGAATAACCATCTCAAAGTTGTTCGGAGGATAAAGTGAGTTAATAAACATAAAGTGCTTAGAATCACGTCTGGTATATGACAAGCCCTGATTAAGTGTGAGTGATTATCATCATTACTATTACCAAGTTCTCAATAAAACTGAATGACACTCAACACACCCACCCAACTTAAAAAAACACTTATTTTTACTTCTTCTAAGCAACTGTTTTTTGGCCACAGAACTTGAAAGGTGAGCTCCCACCCGTGCTGGTGAAAGCTGATGATACAGTAATCAAGATTAACCTTTCTATATTCGGAGGGAAAAAAACTCCAATATTAATAAAAACCTAGGGACACACGGCCCAGGACCATCACTTAGCTTCGCATTTGCTTTGCAAGTTTCACGTTCAGGGATTCATAGTGTCAATGGGACTTTAAAATCCCCAAGAAAGTATCAAGAGTTCTGGCGAAGAGACTAGACGCCCCACAGAAATGAATGGCGGGAGCCCTGGGTCACAGGCCAAGGTGGGTGACTGAACCAGTGCCGGAGCACGGAGCCGAAGGACGGAGCTGAGCACGAGGAGCCAGAACAGAAGAAGAGCAGGGCTACTGTTGACTGCGGAGCCAGGAAAGGAAGTTCGGAACCTGTGCCAAGGCTCACCAACCAAAATCCCAGGGAGAGAAACCAGACCCAGGACGAGCAAGCCCGAGATCCCCAGAGATGAAAGCAACAATGGGCGCTGAAATCAGATGCATGATGGTCCAGACCAAGCCAACTGTAACTGCTTACGCCCCGCCTCGTCTGGGGTTATGTTCTGTCGTAAAACCACACTTTCCAAGCTGTCCTGTTCCACGTAAAGTGAAATAATAAGGCTGAGATCTTATTAGACCATCTGGCAGATCCTGGTCTTCCTTCCCCACCGGTTGCCTCTCAAATCATTCACTGCCAGTTACCAGAAGTAATTCATTTTAACTCCCAACATACTGAACATCAAATTTACTCACAATTACTAGCATTTGTTGAACCCCATGTCTATCAGGCACTACGCTAACAGCTTTATGGTTCCTCACTCAATCCTTCCATGACCCAGGGAGGCACTCTTATCATCCCACTGTACAGGGGAACCTAAGGTTTAGGGAGCCCGAGGTCACACTGCTAGGAAGCGTCAGTTCTGTCTGACTCCGGAGACAACTTTAAGACTACACTGCCTCCTCTCCCCCGCACTTTTTATTAGTAGATTCTGTGCTACTGAACGGTGAGGAACAAGAGAGGGACTGTTGCAGGGAACTGCCGACAGGATGAACTGAAGAACCTGGAGCATAATCGCCCCCAGGGAGCCCAGAAAGCCTAGAAAGAGCAGTTGAAGAGGAATGAGCAACACTTAAATTCGCTTTACTTTCAGCAAACAGGGTCATTTCCTCCTCTTCAATTGCTCTTGCTGAGTCCTGAGAGCAGCCCCCGCTGCTCCTGCTCCGGTGGACTCCAGCAACCGGCTGTGGGGAAATTATGCAGAGGGAAAAATATCACAGGTTTTCTTCCTTGAAACTGAGAGGAAGGGAGACTAAGAGGGGAAGGCACTCCCGAGGAGGAAAACTTACAAGCACATTAACAATGGAGAAGAGCCTGCAAAAAAATGGAACAGATCAAGAGGAACATATGCAACTTCTTCCAAATCTGTTGCAGAAAAAACTTTTCCTTAGAAAAACCATGACCATTATTAAAATCTCAAAATCAACATTAAAATACAGGCAACTGTTATTACTGGCACGTGAATCCTTTATCAGGAAATTGTTTTTCTTTCAAAGGGAAGAAAAAAGTCAAATACATATAATCAAACAATTTGTCTGGGTTTTTTTTTTAATGTTTATTTTTGAGAGACAGAGAGAGAACATGCATACATGCGCAAGCAGGGGAGGGGCAGACAGAGGGAGAGAGAGATTCCCAAGGTTCTACTGTGTCAGCCCACAGCCCAACACGGGGCTAAATCCCACGGATTTTGAGATCATGACCTGAGCCCAAATTAAGAGACACCTAAATGACTAATCCACGCAGGTGGACCACAATTTGTATTTTCTAAAATGAGTAATGCAAAATATTATGTTCACCAGTCTCAGAAATCAAAATCAAGGAATTTACAATTCTGTAAGTATAAAATATTAACCATTATAATATGCTTACCTTTTTACTATTGAGCAATATAAAGCAGTGAACTATAGATAAATGCAATAGCACAGATGAATCTCAAAGCCACTGTGCTGAGAGGAAGAAGCCTTTCAAAAACAGAATACATCTTATTCCATGTACATAAAGTTTGGAACAGGGGGGAAAAATCAATCTATGGTGGGGGAGAAAAGAATCAATCTATGGTGGGGGGAAAAAAATCAGCAGGACAGTTACCTCTGGGGGCAGGGGACAGAGATTGACCACGAAGGGACATGAGGAAAACACGCAGAGTGATGGCAACATTTTGTATTGTGCTAGGAATCTCGGTGATACACGTATATGCACCTGACAAAAACTCAGTGCACGTACGCCTAAGATCCGTACATTCCAGGGGCACCTGGGTGGCTCAGTTGGTTAAGTGTCTGACTTCAGCTCAGGTCATGATCCGAAGGTTCGTGGGTTCAAGTCCCTCATCCGGCTCTGTGCTGACAGCTCAGAGCCTGGAGCCTACTTCAGATTCTGTGTCTCTCTCTGCCCCTCCCCTGTGCATGCTCTCTCTCAAAAATAAACAAACATTAAAGAAAATTAAAAAAAAAAAAAGATCTGTACATCCCATTTTACACAAATTCTATAACTAAAAAAACCACCATAAGCAAACACTAATTTGCCTATAACCGAATTACTGATAAGCATCTTCAGGTATTTAGGTGGTAGTACAGACCTCTACAAATTATTTTGAAATGCATCAAAAAGTGAGACAGAGAGGGATGGACAAATGGAGAGATACGTGATAAGGCAAATACAGTAAAATCTAGACTCCAAGTAATAGGCAGGTGTTTATTGTAAAATGCTTTCAATTTTGTGGTATGTTTAGAACATGTTCAGAGAATTTAGGAAAATCCACTCATCCACTTATCAAGGAAGCTACAAAGGGAAAGGCAGAGGGAAGGGCAAGAACAGTGAGCAAAAGGGGAGTCAGACAAAGGTATCAACAAAGACAGCTACGGAGCACAGAGGAACCAATGACACTCTGCAGGTTTCGAAATAGGTGTCTTGGTCCCTGGCAGTGTGTCCGGTTTTCACCACGGATGTATAATGCATGCTAATAAAGGTGTTCTAAGCGTTTTGTTCCATTGGAGCAGTTAAAACTACAACAGGAACATTACGGAAGAGTTCTGATAAAGTTACACGAAAGGCAGTGAAAAGGTAGTGTCATTAATAAATACAGTGGTACTTATACACAGAAGTGAGCATTGCTCTCCAAAGTCGTCATCAGCAAAGAAAGGACATGGGATTTCGGGTAGGATTTACCTGGGTCCAAATCCCACCAGCTACTAATCTACCTGAGCCTCAACTTCCTAATCTCGGGTATGGAAATCTTCTTACCCCTCTCACAAGGCAATTCTGAGGATTCGATGAGACCACACACACGGAAATGACTAGCCTGGCACGGGGTTAAAAGTAATTCAACACATTGTTTTGAACAATGAATAATTGAGTAACTTGTTTTTCTTTCCTCTTAATCTGAGAATGCCACCTCTGTGACATTTTTGGGTTAATGACCAGGTGAATAAAAGTCCAGTGTTTGTGGGGAGAGGGAAAAGAACACACACAAAGAGAAGGGTAGCAGAAAACAGGCCTTCTTTTAGGGACCGCTGGAACACAGGTCGAGCTGAGGGGCCATGGAGGTGGGACGAGAAGGGACCAGGAAAAGACTGGAGAGGAAGACAAGGGCAGGGTCACCAAGGGCCTTCTGTGCCGGATTAAAGAAGTGGGTCTCTACACCCTAAGCACTGGAGAGCCATTTACAGGCTGTCTGCTGAGGAGGGCCATGATCGGAGTTCTCTTTTGGAAAGGATGTTCTGATGGCTGATCCCAGGGTAGAACTCCAGGACCACTTATGTGCAGACAACGTCAAGAGAATCAAGGTAAAGACTAGAAAAATAGGACTCCAAAATCGATACATCATACTTACAAACAGTAGTGTGGTTATGACCGTCTAACCAGTGTGTGGAATAAAAAGAGGAACCCAGGAGAGTCCAGCATTTAAGGGATGAGCAGAGAAAGACACCCTACAGGTAACTAAAAGAGAGACAAAGAGAAACAAATGTGGTTGATACGGACTGAAAAGTATCCATTGAACTTGACAACTATGGGGCTATTAATGACCTTGTCAAGAGCAGGTTCAATCAAGATGAAATAGAAATCAATTTTACTAGGCTTACTCTAAAGTGAAGGTAGAGACTGAAGATGTGGGACATGCTTTCAGGATGGCATCAAAGGGGGGCACCTAGGTGGCTCAGTTGGTTAAGCATCTGAGGCTTGGTTTTGGCTCAGGTCACGGTCTCATAGTTCATGGGATCGAGCCCTGTGTCAGGCTCAGTGCTGACAGTGTGGAGCCTGCTTGGGATTGTCTCTCTCCCTCTCATTCTGCCCCTCCCCCAAGTGCTCACACGTTTTCTCTCTCTCTCTCCCTCTCTAACATAAAAAAATAAACTTAAAAAAAGAATGGCATAAATGAAAGAAGACAGAGCAATAAATAAATGGAAGTACACAATTGAGAGACAATATGTTTAAGCCACAGGGGTTCAACAAGGAGGAGGAAAAAGCAGGAAGGATGACATTTAAAGATGAAGTGAGGGAGAGGATAACCCATGAGAAAGAACAGAATTTAGATCAGAGTTGGAGGGACTGGCCTTGGACACGATGACAGAGACCTCACCCAAGGAGACAGAAAGGAAGAACATAAGTGTGTGTGCAGTGGGCAGGGAAGAAATAATGTTCAAGACTTGGAGGAAAGGTAGCTGGCTGGGGAAGGAGGGAGGGGAGAGTGCTCCAGGAGGGAACAAGATGTGTGAAGGCCCTCCCAGGAGCCCTGAGACAGAACCTCAAGGAAAGTGAACTTCTTCCAAAGTGACCTGAGAGTTCTATAGACTAAGGTGTAGATGTGGCAGGGCTGGAGATGTGCACACACAACACCAAGTCAGGTCGAGTCGAATCCAAAAGCAATAGCAACCCACACTTCTTTAAACATCACTCTGGCAGTGGAGTGCAAATTAGATACAAACCAGGCAGGAGTAGAGGCAAGAACAGTTAGGATGTATTTAATAACAATCCAGGCAAGAGGGGCATCTGGGTGGCTCAGTCAGTTGAGCGTCTCACTTCGGCTCAGGTCATGATCTCACAGCTCAGCTCGTGAGTTCAAGCCCCACATCAGGCTCTGTGCTGACAGCTGATAGCCTGGAGCCTGCTTCAGCTTCTGTGTCTCCCTCTCTCTGTTCCTCCCCTGCTTACACCCTGTCTCTCTCTCTCTCTCTCTCTCTCTCTCTCTCTCTCTCAAAAACTAAACAGAATCCAGGCAAGAGATGATGGTACAGTGGTTGCGACAGCAGAGCTGGCAAAAGAAATCAAATACGTTCCGAGATTTAGAAAAGGCAAAATCGCTTAGAATGTACAGCCTGAATGTAGGAAAGGAGAATGAAGGACAGATGGGGGATGAGGTTCACATCTCTAGTTTGGGAGGTTAGATAGATGGTGAGTGGTACCAATCACTGAGAAGGGCAGGTGCGGCCAGCGAGCTTTTGCTCTTCAGCCGGCCGAGCTTGAGGCATCCATCTGTGAAGCATGCAAGCAGACGCATTAAGGAAGCAGGTGAGTGCACATACAGGTCTGGAGCCGCGAAGAGGTCTTTAGGGCAACAAACCTGGGACTGGTCTACAAACAGCTGGAAACTGCAGGCATTGAGTAGATGAGATTGAGTAGATGAGATTACGTAGAGAGAGGACGTAACGTGGCAGGGCCCGAAGGAACCGCTTCCCTAATGTATGAGTGGAGAGGAGGAGCCAACGAGGAAGAGGTGGAATAGCCAGACACAGACGAGCAAAAACAGAAAGCAATGAAAAAATGATTTCAAGGACAGTAACTGTGTCTAAAGCTGAGCTGTCAAAAAGAATGAGAAGTAAAACTGGTGAGAATAATTCTAACAAAGACTGCATGGGATATAGAATGAGTAGGAGGTAGGGAAGAAGACAAAATCTACTCAAACAGCTTAACTGTGAAAAGGAGGAGGAACGAGGGATAGAAAAGGCCAGGGAGGGCACCTGGGTGGCTCAGTCAGTTGGGCGTCCGCCTCTTGATTTCAGCTCCGGTCACGATCCCAGGGTCATGGGATTGAGTCCTGAGTCGGGCTCCATGCTGTGAATAAGGGAGGGAGGGCTGCCTGCCTCTGGCTGAATGGAGTCAAGAGAGGGCCCTCAGGGTGTCCGTAGGGGCTCCCAGGTGGGTACATGGCAACAAGGCCGTGGGTAGAGTGCCAGCCAAGCCATGAGCGAGGGACAGGGAAAAGAAGAGGGCATTCCCCAGACACAAGCACCCCTGAGCCAGGCAGGAGCAGGCTGGAGACAAGACCAGCTCTGAGCACCGTCCTAGGTGACACATCCTCTCAGAGAGGGGCAGCTGGGGCTGTCAGATGTCAGCTCAGGATCCCAGGGTGATGGGACAGAGCCTCGTCAGGCTCTGTGCTGAGCATGGAGTCTGCTTGAGATTCTCCCTCTCCTTCTGCCCAGCCCCCGCATGCACATGCTCTCGCTCTCTCTCAAAGAAAAAAAAAAAAAAAAAAAAAGCCAGGAGGACTCGTGAAAAGTGCAGCTGAGAAGTGTGTGACAGGCGCATCAAGAAATCGAGGGAAAAAGTGAAGAAAGCAGCAAAGAGTGATGGATTTGGAAGAAACTGGACGCTCTCGGGGACAAGAAGTCTTGGTAATATTAAAAAATACGAGTAAGTTTGGGAAATGTGGAATAATAGAAGTCTGAGAGACTGCGATACTGAAGTTCCAGATTTCAGAAGAACAGGGGCAAGCAGTGAGAAGGTCTCAGCCACGGAGGGTCGGGAGGACCCAGAAGAAGGCGGAGCAGCAGTGAAAGTCCTGGAAGTAGATGAAGTCAGGAAAGGAAGGCCAGGCTGGTACACGGGTCACACGCATGTATACTCAGGGTACACCAGAAGGTAACAAGACTCAGCGGGAAAAGGACACTGGTCAACCAGGCACTGAAGCCTACAACTAACATAAGTGAGATCCCAGAAAGCCAGAAGGTTTACAGTTGTAGGATATAACCAGATATTCTGAGCCTCAAAGGAAAAGAGACTTGTATAAGAAGATGGAAGACGAACTGTTTGGAACAGGTACTGAGGAGCTAAGAGATGTCAACCCCACCTTACAACCCATTTGAAGGGGCAAGGCAGCTCCTACTCAAGAGAGCCGCAGAGAAGATTTTCTCAGGAAAAAAGTAGATTAATATAAAGGACGAATGTGAAGATTGCTATATGAAAAGGCTGAGGATATACAGGGGTGTCTGGGTGGCTCAGTCAGTTAAGTGCCTGACTTCGGCTCAGGTCATTATCTTGCTGTTCAGAGATCGAGCCTCACGTCAGGCTCTGTGCTGACAGCTCAGAGCCTGGAGCCTGTTTCAGATTCTGTGTCTCCCACTCCCTGCCCCTCCCCCACTCATGCGCACAGGTGCTCTCTCTCTCAAAAATAAACAAACGTTAAAAAAAATTTTTTTAAGGATAAGGATATATAGATAAAAGGAAAAAGACAATAACAAGAAATAATCTGAACATAACCAAAGAACCCATGTGTAAAGCCCACAGCTGACACCATACTCAACAGTGAGAAACTGAAAGCTTTTTCTCAAAGATCAAGAACAAGGCAAGGATTTGCCACTTGTATTCAGTGTGGTATTGGAAGTCCTAGACAGAGCAATTAGGCAAGAAAAAGAAATAAAAGGCATCCAAATTGGAAAGGATGAAAAATTATCTGCTTGCAGAGGACATGATCTTTTACATAGAAAACCCTAAAGATTCCACACAACAAAAATAACTGTTAGAAAATACAAATTTAGCAACATTGCAGAATACAAAATCAGCACATAAAAATCCAGTTTTTATATACTAACAATGAACAACCCAAAAAGGAAATTAAGAAAATAATCCCATTTACAATAGCATTAAAAAAAAAAAAAAAAGAATATTTAGGAATAAATATAACCCAAGCAGGTGAAAGACTTGTACACTAAAAAACTACAAAACACTGCTGAAAGAAAGATACAAGTGGAAAGATATCCGTGTTCATGCACTGGAAGACTTAATATCATAAAAATGTGCGTACCACCCAAATAAGCTGCAGATTCAATGCAATCCCTATCAAAATTTCAGTGGCATGTTTTGTAGAAATAGAAAAAAAAATCCTAAATTCATATGTAACACAAGGGACCCTGAATAGCCAAAAGAATCTTGAACAAAGTTGGAGGCCTCACACTTCCTAATTTCAAAACATATTACAAAGCTACTAAAGCCAATGGTATGGGCATGAATATACAGACCAGCAGAACAGAACAGAGCACCCAGAAGTAAAAATTTTAAAAAACGGGCTGGCATATATGATCAATGGATGTTAGACAAGGATGCCAAGATCACACAATGGGGGAAGGACTCAAAATGGATTAAAGACCTAACTATATGACCTAAAGTTATAAAACTCCTAGAGGAAAATACAGGGAGGAAAGCTTCCTAACACTGAATTTGGCAGTGAATTCTTAGATATGACACCAAAAAGAGAGGCAACAAAAATAGAAATAGACAAATGGGATTACACCAAACTTTAAAACTTCTGGGCATCAAAGGACACCATCAAAAGAGGGAAAAGGCAGCCTATGAAATGAAAGGAAACATTTGCAAATCATCTATCTCCTAAGGGATTGAAGAATTCCTACAACTCACCAACAACAAAAAAACCCCAAGGAACCTGATTTTTTTTTTAATTTTTTAATCTTTATTTTTGAGAGAGAGAGAGAGAGAGAGAGTGTGTGTGTGAACAGGGGAGGAGCACAGAGAGAGGGAGACACAGAATCCGAAGCAGGCTCCAGGCTCTGAGCTGTCAGCACAGAGCCCAACGCAGGGCTCGAACTCACAAACTGTGAGATCATGACCTGAGCCGAAGTCGGACCCTCAACCGACGTAGCCACCCAGGCACCCCAGGAACCTGATTTTTAAAAACGGGCCAAGAATTTGAACAGACATTTCTCCAAACATAAATGGCCAAACAGTGAGAGGATGCTCAACATCACTAATTATTAGGGAAATGCAAATCAAAACCACAAGATACCCATATCATACCCATTACGATGGCCACTATCAAAAGCAAAGCAAAACAAAACACAAATAACAAGCGTTGGTGAGGATGTGGCAAGATGGGAAACCTCATGTCTGTGAAATGGTACAACCAGTATGGAAAACAGAATAGTGCTTCCTCAAAAACTTAAAACTGGAACTGCCCTATGATCTAGCAATCCCACTTCTGGGTGTACACCCAAAAGCACTGAAAACAGGATCTGGAAGGACTATCTGCTCACTCAAGTTCATTGTAGTAGCATTATTCACAATAGCCGAGAGGGAGAAGCAACCCAAATGTCCATCAACAACGACTGGATAGAGAAAATGTGTTAGGTACACGCGTATGATGGAATATTATTCAGCCTTTTAAAAGAATGAAATCCTGCCATCTGCTATGACATTGATGAACCTTAAGAACGTTACGCTAAGTGAAATAAGCCAGTCACAGAACACAAATACTATATGACAACACTCATGCAAGGTCCCTAAAGTAGTCAAACTGACAGAAATAGAAAGCAGACTGGTGGTTGCCAGGGGCTGGACGGGGAGAGGAAATGGAGAGTTGTGTTTGATGGGTACAGAGTTTCACTTTTGTAAGATGAAAAAACTCTAGAGCTCACTTGCACAACAATGGGAACATACTTAACTCTACTGCTGGTACACTTAAAAAGGGCTAAGGTGACAAATGTTAGGTGTTTTCTACTACGATTTAAAAACAGAAAGGGGCGCCTGGGTGGCGCAGTCGGTTAAGCATCCGACTTCAGCCAGGTCACGATCTCGCGGTCTGTGGGTTCGAGCCCCGCGTCGGGCTCTGGGCTGATGGCTCAGAGCCTGAAGCCTGTTTCCGATTCTGTGTCTCCCTCTCTCTCTGCCCCTCCCCCGTTCATGCTCTGTCTCTCTCTGTCCCAAAAAATAAATAAACGTTGAAAAAAAAAAATTAAAAAAAAAAAACAGAAAGACCACATGGCATGAAGGAATGGAGGAGAAAAGTCAGAAGAAAGGAAGAGCAACAGGACAATAGGGGTTTGCATTTTGAATGCACCCTTGAATGTCAAGGAGGGAGGCAGAGCCAAAAGAAGCCAAAGGCAGGCTCCTACTACAAGATCAAGCTGTTTCTGATCTAATTCAGAAGGAGCGGGCCTCTTTTAAAGTCTCAAGAGAACACTGGCAAAAAATTATTAGGGTGCCTACAAGACATCTTGAACATGGTTATTTCCTCAAATCTTCACCTGGTAGCAGAAATAGCAGTGATCCTTAGGGTGTGGGATGGGCAGTTGTCCCAAATGGACTTCCCTGTCGCCTGGAGCAGGTGCTCCTGCAAAGGGAATCCTAGTTCCCACCCAGGCAGACGGTATAAGGACTCACGGGTAGTTAGAAAAGGGAGAAAAAGCACACATTATAGGTTTCACATTCCATTTGTGATAACATTTCCTCCAATTTTTTATAACATACTACCAATTTTTTTTTAATGTTTATTTATTTTTGAGACAGAGAAAGACAGAGAGTGAACGGGGGAGGGTCAGAGAGAGGGAGACACAGAATCCTAAGCAGGCTCCAGGCTCTAAGCTGTCAGCACAGAGCCCAACGTGGGGCCTGAACCCACAAACCACAAGATCATGACCTGAGCCGAAGTCGGACGCTCAACCGACTGAGCCACCCAGGCGCCCCCAGACCTGAGAAACTTAAAATTGGTAGTACACACGGGGCGCCTGGGTGGCTCAGTGGGTTGAGCGTCCGACTTCGGCTCAGGTCATGATCTCACAGCTCGTGAGTTTGAGCCCCGCGTTGGGCTGTGCTGACAGCTCGGAGCCTGCAGCCTGCTTCAGATTCTGTGCCTCCCCGTCTCTCTGCCCCAACCCACTCACATTCTGTCTCTGTCTCTCTCAAAAGTAAATAAACATCAAAAAACATTTTAAATAAGCTTCTCAGGTCTGTTCTCTACATGCTAGCTAATGGAATTCAAGTGCTGAGCCTTGGGAATACTTGGGGGGGAAGGGGATATGTCCCATTCAATCTACAGCTGTGAAAAACTAGACACCATGTAGCATCCCCAGATTATCTCTGACAGTGGTGAACTGAGATGATTTACAAAAATATCAGTATGAATCTCCTTTCAAATGTGGAGACCTCCAATGTGGATTACAAAAGCTTAATCCCCAAAATACTGTAACTTGATTGGCTCTCTTAATTGTTTGGATAATTTTCACATAAAAATGTTACTGAAATCTTATTATCATGCTAAATCAGAGGGAGCTCTGGCACTTTCTTCTCCCTTCATGCCTAGAGGCTAATAAAACCCACGACTGTTGAACTCCTTATTCAATCAAAAGGTTTGAAAGTCTTTGTCTCATTTAAATTAACCCGGGCTAGGGGCGCCTGGGTGGCGCAGTCGGTTAAGCGTCCGACTTCAGCCAGGTCACGATCTCGCGGTCCAGGAGTTCGAGCCCCGCGTCAGGCTCTGGGCTGATGGCTCGGAGCCTGGAGCCTGTTTCCGATTCTGTGTCTCCCTCTCTCTCTGCCCCTCCCCCGTTCATGCTCTGTCTCTCTCTGTCCCAAAAACAAACAAACGTTGAAAAAAAAAAAACTTTAATTAACCCGGGCTAACTGTATAAATGTGGAAAGTCACAGGGGTTGGAGGAAGCAGATTCACCCAGGGTCCTACAACAGCAGTGATAACAGATCAAGAGGCTGTAGTAAGAAACAGAAGGAATGAAATCCCGAGGAGACCTAGGAGTTCAATCCCTGTCTAATAAGAACTTGGGAAGCGACTCCTCTCTCCCTAGGCTGGGCCTCAATTTGTTCAGCTTCTGATCTCACTACTACAATCTATACCCGCTGTTATCCAGTGTTGATGGCACTGTTATAGTTACAATTTTCCAGAACTGATTACAACAAGAAGCCTTGGTCTTTGTGGTTTTAACATTTATTTTTCGTTTACACCACAATGTGTTCTAGAGAGGAGCACAGCTGAGCAAGATTTTGACCTTGGGCCCTTTTATACTGTTGGAGGTTGAAGGTGGGGTGGGTGGGGGCTGTCCGATATTTACCAGTGTTTTCCATACAGCCAATGGCTTCCCCATGTCAGCAGACAGATCCCAGCTGTAGTTTTCTTCCAATGATTTCTAAGTGTTTTAAAGAACACAGTCATCTTCTCCTAGGGATTTGCTAGGTTAATAGAAGCAGAAAAAGAAAAAGGTCAGTACCCAAGGTAATTGTGTAGAGGCCCCATGACGCCTTCCATCTGCCCATCCTGCCCGTTTCCTTCCCTCACTCCTGTTCCTTATTACCATTCCTCTGGCCTCTTCCCACCTGCTCCCTTCCGGTCTCACCAAATCTTCTCACTGCCCACCTGCCTCTTCTTTCTTTCTTTCCTTCCTTCTACCTGAACTCAATTCTTCCCCTCTCTGCTCCCTTATGCCTCACTGTATTAGAAGCAAGGGGGGGAAGGGCAGAGAAGAAGGCAAGTCCAGGCCTCCTGCTTTTTCTTTCTTCCTATGGTCACTATACCACTGCTTAAGAGTGTCTAAATAAACAGTTTTAAAAATTAAAAGAAAATAAAAACTAATAAAAGGGGTACCTAGGTGGCTCAGTTGATTGAGCGACTGACTTTGGCTCAGGTCATGATCTCTTGGTTTGTGAGTTCAAGCCCCGTGTCTGGCTCACCGCTGGCAGCACAGAGCCCCTTTCAGATTCTCTGTCCCCTTCCTCGCTGCCCCTTCCCTGCACTCTCTCTCAAAAATAAACATTAAAATTTTTACACACAAACAACTCAATAATAGATAATATAAAGAGCTTATTCAAAATAGAGGAAAACACTAGCCACTCAACAGGAAAATAAACAGAGCAGAGAACACACACACACAGAAAATTCCATGAAGCACTAATACAAATGGCTGTGTGCAGTTTTCAACTTCCTGAGTAATCAAAGACATGCAAACTACAAGGAACTATCACTGTTCACCTCTCAAAGTAACAAACTTTTGAATGATCGTATTCACAGATGACAAAATGAGAATCGACCTTCTCGTGCACTCCTGTGAGCAAGGTAAATTAATACAACTTTACTAAAAAACCAAGTAACCATATAGATCCTTATTCTGTTTGTTTTCTTCACAGCACTTATCACTGGATGATCTTTATTTGCTGATTTCTTTAGTAGCTCACCCCAAAGGAACATAAACTCCACGAGAGCAAGGACTTGGTTCTGGTACCTGCTGTACCCCCCGGGCCTAAAATAAGATCGGGCACATAACAGTCAATTGATAGCTAGCTAACTGCTGAATGTGACAGGGTTCAGGACGCACTACCCCCAAAATATAGCAACTTAGCATGGTGAATATTTTAAGCTAAAGGAGTCTGAGAAACTGTCAAAAGCAGGAAGGTCACTTTAGCCTCACCACCTGACTCGTCTTCCCTGAAATAGGTCATAAAATCCTCATATATGAGGTACCCTCCCTAAACCCAGAAGGAGTATCACCTGCAAAGAAAAAAGGATGCCAAGAAGAATCCTAACAAACATGCCTTGCTAAGTTTCCCGTTAACTTCAATTTCCTGGAACTCAACTTACCATATTCCTCTGTGACTGTCCACTCTTCATCAAACCTAATTTTCTATCCACTGACCACCACCCACCCCCCACGCCCGCTCCTGGCCTAGAAACCTCACTTGCCCACTTGTAGGAAGGGAAAGCAGAAACCAAGCCAGGTTTGTGCTTGGGCGACCGACTAGATAAGGATTTCCATCATTAGATCTGGAATGTAGGTTCGTGGAGAAATGTAATGTGTGCAGTTGAGGAGATAGTGAGTTCGAGATGCCTGCAGAACATCCAAGTGGATATCCAAATGATCAGTGGATGTCTGGATTTAGCAGTTTGGAGTTAGGAGAAGTTTGGTAGAAGATACAGATTTGGGACTCCTCAGTGTGAAGGAGGTCAAGTTTGACTGCAGATAAAAAATCACCCAAGGCCGGGGCACCTGGGTGTCTCAGTCCATGAAGTGTCTGGCTTCGGCTCAGGTCATGATCTTGTGGTCTGTGGGTTCAAGCCCCTCATCAGGCTCTGTGCTGACAGCTCAGAGCCTGGAGCCTGCTTCGGAATCTGTGTCTCCCTCTCTCTCTCTGTGCCTCCACCGCTCACACTGTCTCTCCCTGTCTCTCGAAAAGGAATAAAACATTAAAAAAAATAATTTTTTAAAAAATCCCCCAAGGCATGGGTAGAAATATCAACAGTATTAGAGAACAATTTAAGAGTCAATAAAAGTCTGTTTAAAGATCCAATGGAACTCCCTTTTTGTCACAAAACAGTGATTCGTACATTATAAAAACGTGCAAACACGCAAGCACTCTAGTGTAGTGGAAAAAGCACTAGTACAAGGGTCCTGAGGTCTAGATTCTAGAGTCGCTTAATTACTTCCAGACAGTGAGAGCCTGGGTAAGTCATTTAACCTCTACCTCTCTCCCCTTGTCAGTAAAATCAGAATACACCACCGGCTCCTTTGGCTCAAAAGATCACGCCCCAAAGAACTGTGAATGCGCTTTGTAAATTTCTCTGTAAGTATGTAAGTTGTCATGGCAATGTGCAATGTATTAGCTAACAATGCATATTCCTTCTAAATACCCAAAAGAATTCTTACTCCTCAATCTCTGTGAAAGTCTCAATGTTATACGTTCAAATCAACATCTCTCCTCTGAAAAAGCAGATCGGCAGGTTGGTTGGTTGGTGGCGGTGTTTTGTTTGTTTAAGAACTCCCCAATTCTAATTGTATTCAACCCTCCTCACCTGTCAGGTGGGGATTTTCTCACTAGGCTGTGAACCCCTCGTGGGTAGGTGCTGTCTATGCATCTCTAGCAAACAGAGCCTAGTAAAGCATCTGGAATGAATGAACCCATCCATCGATCAGCAACTACTCGCCCCATCTTGCAAGTGAGTAAGCCGAAGCCCAAAGGGAAAAAGGGAGTAAGGGTCGCACAGGCTAGCGACAGCTCCAGTACCAGAACCCAGGCCAGCTGACTCCCAGCGTGACAACCGGGACCCCGCCATCCCCCCGCCCGCACCCGCCGCCCGGACCCCCGGCCCAGGCGGGCTCCCGCGGCTGCGCCCCCGCGCCCCGGAACCCCCGGCCCCGCCCCGTCCCAGCGCCCCGGGCTCCGCTCCCCTCCCGGGCCCCGCGCCGCTCACCCGGGCCGCTCCCGCTCCGCGCCCTGCCTTCCTGTGTGCTCCCTCAAGCTTCCCCCGCGCTTTTAAGGGAAACCGCGCCTCCGCCCTCGGGTTCCGCTGCGCCTTCCCGACGCGCCCGGACCGTGCGGCGTGCGGGGGCCGCAGCCTGGGGGCCGCCTTCGTTTCTGCTTCGCTCGTTTTTTCGTCCGTTCGTCCCTTCACCCCTCCGTTTGTCGCTCCACAGTATTTTATGGGAAGCCTACCAAGGCAACGCTGTTTTGGGACCTGGTACTAAATCGGAAAATAAACGAATAGGGTAAATTGAGATCAGAAGTACGAAAAAGAAAAAAAAAAAAAAAAAAAAAAAAAGAACCCGAAATGCGTGGAATCAAGAGAGTGAGGAGGAGGCAGTCTCAGCCCTTCCCAGTAAGGGGCAACCGATCTGAAGGAGAGGGAGCAGGTGCCCAAGGATCTGGAGGAAGGGAGAGCCTGGGGGAGGGAGCAGCCGGTGCAAAAGCTCTAAGGCCTGAGGCAGTTTGGCAGGTGGCGGTCAGGGCAGGCGAGGAGGCAAAGGAGTAAGCTGGGGAGGTGGGCCCAACAGGCCGTGGTGGTAAGGAGTTTGGACGTTATACCGCCGTATGGGACGTCACCTGGCCTGGGTTCTGGTGCCAGAGCTGTCGCTACCCTGTGTGACCCTTACTCAATTTTTCCCTTTGGGTTTTGGCTTACTCATTTGCAAAATGGGGCAAATAGTTCCTGATCGATTGGTGGATTGGTTGTCTCATTCATTCCAGGTGCTTTACTAGGTTCTGTTGGCTAGCTATGCATAGACAGCACCTACCCATGAGGAGTTCAGCCAGAGGGGCGATGTGACGTGGCTTACGTTTTAAACATCTCTCCGCCACCACGTATTGAGTAAATTCCAGAGAGCAAGAGAGCTAGAGAAGCCAGGGCCAATGCTGACCCCCAGATGGCAGTTTTAATTCTGTCCTCTTCCCACCAGTACCTCTCCCTTCCTCACCTCCACCCCCACTTCCAACGTTGGTGTTAGAACCAGTCAATCCAGATTTCTTTCTTACCTTCTTTTCCATCATTCCCTCAACCAACTTTGCTGCGTGTAGACTGGGGATGCACTCATGTACAGCACCCCGCACGGTGCCTGCATTCATAGAGCTTGCATTCTAAATTCCCCATTTGGTACATGCAGACATGCATCCTTCCTATCTTCCCCTGAATGTATATTTTAGGAAAAATGAGAACATCCAGTGAGGTTATGGGGCAGTAAAGCGTTTTCTGCCAGGTTCGAATCCTCGCTGGGCCGCACTAGATAACGTGAACTTGCTAGCCCTTTCTCCTGAGGTTCTGTCTGTATATTAGGGGAGGGAGAAGATCATCCTAAAACATACCTTCTAGCTATAAAATGTGGTGATATTGAAGGCATGGGAGACAGTTATTTTCACTTCTCCTGTCCCAACTATTTAGAATATTTGCATTTGAAAATGAGTTCCTGGGGGGACCTGGGTGGCTCAGTCAGTTGGGCCTCCAACTCTTGATTTCAGCTCAGATCATGATCTTGCGGTTCCTGGGTTGAGGCTCCGCATTGAGCTTGAGATTCTCTCTCTCCCTCTCTCTCTGCCCCGCGCCCCTCTCTCTCTTTCTCTCTCTGTAAATAAATAAATAAATAAACTTAAAAAGAAAGAAAGAAAGAAAGAAAGAAAGAAAGAAAGAAAGAAAGAAAGAAAGAAAAGAAAATGAGTTGCTGAACTGCATCCCTGCAGGCTAGAAAAGTCTGGGTCTAGATGCTGGATGGTCCAATGGGCAGACTAAGCTTTAAGACTTCAGCAAAACAGTAGTTCCCAAAAATAAGAGAAGTTCTGCATGGATGAAATTACCATAATTTTCCAATCAGAAAATCGAGAAAGAAGTTCTTTCTTAAAACTTAGGAAAACTTGATTTTAGTTGAGTGGGAGCCATGTCCTGTTGGAAAGATCAGGCATCACAAGGCAGATGCCCAGAGTGCCATTGAAGAAGGGTGGGCTGGCGGGTCTCTGCGACCTGGGAAAAAGCCACACCCCAGAAGAGAGGCAGCCGCTCCCTGGGAGGGCGAACACAGACATACACAGCATAGCAGGCCTCACTCAGGACCATCTCTAATTGAAAAGTGCTCATCAGGCCATGGGGGGGGGGGGGGGGGGGGGGTATTTGTGAGTTTACATTCTTCCTTTAATAGGCAGGCTTTAATTCACTGTGGCCAGCATGGTGGCAAATGGGGACGTCAATGTCACTCTGTTGTGTTCCCAGCAGAGAAATCTGGAAACAACTCCCAGGCTTCTATATGGATTATGAAACTAGAAAAGATGAGACATCTCCACAGAATACAAACCTCAGAATTCCATGTGCAAAACAGGAATGTGGTGGGGGTGGGAGGGGCATGGCAGGTCTCTGAAAGACATTTTGTGTTCCCTCCTTAAATTGCACGCTTGTATAGATAGAAACAGTGGGTCCTATGACTCAGATATGTCACCTGCAAATGGGAAATATCTGCATCAAAATAGGACTAAGTCAGAAATTAGTCAGAAATTCATCTTCAAGGAGTTAACGGGACCCATTACATGACACGTATTTACTGACATTTTAATGCGTTGTTGTAATACCCCATTTAGTTTTGAAGTTATATAACTCATACTATTAATATTTTCCCCATAGTAAGTACCTTTTTTTGGCTACCATTGGCCCGTTGGTTAAGCTAACTATTGTCCCCTCAGATTGCTTCCAGAGGGACACAGTTATAAATTAAGGAGTGTCCATGCTTTATAAAACTTAACCTCCCACCCTAGGAGGGATTATAGGGAAAGCCACATCTTAAAACATGTAGCTTGCACATGCGTAAGGACACAAATGACACTAAAACATGGAAACTTCCCAAATGCTCTTTTCAGGCATCATTACCAGCATTGAGTGTTGGACATAGAGATGTATCACCTGCTGCCCCAGCTGCTGGGGGTAGTTTGGGCAGACAGCCCTCAGCTGTCGGCCCCTTCAGGGACAGCCTCCAATGCAGTGAGCCTTCTTAACCAAGGTCACGCCTTTCTGCGGATGGCCCACATGCAGTGACTGATCTAGGAGGGAATTCAAAAGCTTGGTCATTTGGCCCAAAGTAAAACACCTCTGAGAGCCCCACAGCTCCTCACGGGGTCAGCTGAGGCTGTCCGGATACATCACAGCTCTTCTCCCTCTGCCCAATCTTGTATTCTTCTCTCCCTTCTTCAAAAGCATTAGTGCTGAATGAGAAACACTGTGGTAGAGAGAATAATGACCCCCTAAAGATGCCCTTAACCCCTGGAACCTATTGTTCCTTTGCACGGCTGGTTAAGTTAGGGCTCCTGAGTTGGGAAGAGTATCCTGAATCATCCAGGTGGGTCCGATGTAATCACAAAGGTAAGGGTCACTATAAGAAGGAGACCAGAAATCAGAGAGAAAGGGGCAGTAAATGTGAAAATGGTAAATAATTTATAAGTTAAAGATAATATTCGAGAAATCTGGGTGAAGAATATACTGCCAGGAGGTGGTCTGCATAGTTTAAGACACATACAGTGATTCATCCTCCAGCACCAGCGATTGGATTAAAAATTGAGCACGTAGGGGTGCCTGGGTGGCTCGGTCGGTTGAGCGTCCGACTTTGGCTCAGGTCATGGTCTCATGGTCCGCGAGTTCGAGCCCCACATCTGGCTCTGTGCCGACAGCTCAGAGCCTGAAGCCTGCTTCTGATTCTGTGTCTCCCTGTCTCTCTGACCCTCCCCCGTTCATGCGCTGTCTCTCCCTGTCTCAAAAATAAACATTAAAAAAAAAAATTGAGTGCGTAGCTCAATTTAGACCAAAGAGTCTTAAAGATGAGTCCACTGGGAGACCTCAGGAAAGGTTCATTCTCCTTAAAGGGTGAGATTTAAAAAAGTGACAGCAACGGGCCTTAAAACTGTTATGCTCATGCTTGGTGAAATAAACCGGTCACAAAGACTGCATATTATGTGATTCTGTTTACACGAAACATCCAGAATTAGCAAGTACACCGAGATGGCAAGCAGAGCAGAGGCTGCCCAGGGCTGGGTTCCGGGCTGGTTGGGGGGGAAATGGAAAATGGTTGCTAATGGATATGAGATTTCCTTTGGGAAGTAATGAAATGTGCTATGGTTGGCTGTGGTGATAGCTGCATACGTGTAGGAATACAAAGGGGGACATTGCATGGTATAGGAGTCGCATCCCAATACGGCTGAGATGAAAATGGCAGAGATGGTCCCGCCTTTTCCGTCCGATGGGATCATCTGTGTACATGATACCTGAAACTGCTGAGGGAGAGAAGCGAAACAGACTCTATTTTAGAAAGGCTCTGTCTCTGCTGTTTTTCTGCTGGGCCCCATTTACTCATGTTCTATATTTTGCCTCTGAATAAACCAAAGAAGCTATGTTCCCACTTCAAAGGAGAAACAAGAAAGCTAATCACGCTCTGAGTTTTGGCCCAGACCCCCCCCACACACACACCTGATAACACGTAAGAAGAGAGGCAGATCCCGAACACGTTCCAGGACGTTAACTTCAAACAAAGCTTGGCCGACTCGGGCCTAGATACCCCCCACCCCCCCTTCGGTAATTTGTGACACCTGTTATTCACCTGGCATCTGCCTCTAATCAGACCCTGCCCTGGATTCCTAAAGGAACACATACCCCAGACCCCTCTCCAATCTAAACCCCTGACCCCAAGTGGCAATGAGCCTCCTTCTCCTCCCCTTTCTGAGTCTCCCAGACACTCTGCCTGCTCCTCTTCACTTATCACTCACACTGTTCAGTAAACTCAGTTATCACTTTCTCCAACTGGTGTTTGATTTCTCTCCCTCGTGAATCCAAGGACCATCTTGGCTGCTCCTGCAGGCCCCTCCTCTGGGTCCTCAAACCCAGCCTGCCTGCGTCACAGCCACAACCACTGTTCAGCCACGAAGGGAACCAGTTTGGGCCAATGCTAACTCACAGGGGACAGGAGGGGAAAGGCAGAAAGAACCTGGGTCGTTGATAACATCATGGAGCCAAATGGTTGTCCTGTGCCTGGAGCTTGCTCAAAGGCTGGATGTCCTATTGCGTGAAATAATAAATCTCCTTATTGCATAAGCTGGTTAGAGTCAGGGTTTTCTGTCTCTTGAAGCCAAGAGCACTGAACTGATAAACTGCAAGCCACAGGCTATTGGTGGGTAGAAGACATGGTAAGGACAATGCTTGTAAAAAGATAAGTTTTTATGAGGAATATGGGTGAAAGTAGATGGCAGATACCATTGATATCGATGAGATGCTTCAACGTTTATTGTTCCTAAAATCATTCTCCAGCCATCCCCCTGGCCCCTGGGCCTGTGCCACGCTCGCTGTCTACAGATCCACTAACAATAAAAGACAGAGGTTCGAACAACCTGAGATAGTGCTAATCATCACAAACAGCCTTCTGCGTAGCATCTCGGATGAAATCTGCCTGTGGGAACAGGTGCCCCCTATTCTGATAGGAGTTAGAACTTCTACCGTGGAAAACTATGTATGAATTCTTTTGACATTCATTCTTGGTTTACTTACTTTATGCATACAGATTCTTCTTTAGACTGCTTAGTTTCCCCTAAGAAAAAGTATAAAATGGTGTTCTTGTGGTATTTATGCTTAAAATCTCTTCCTTATTGTGACCTTTAATATCCACTGCATCTACTACTGCCAGATTGGAAACATGTAAATGAGGCCTTTTAAGAAACCAGCAGATTCCTAGGAGAGAGAATATCTTCCACAATGTAACATGGGATTTTATCAGACCCTCTGTAATGCCCATTCTCACCCATGCTCTGTATGGGCCTGCCTTTTTCTGAACAGGACTTCTCTTATTAATGTGTCTCCTTGTCATCCTTTGCCACCTACTCCTCCTGGCGACATCTAGCTCTGGCTGACACTTTCTAGCTGCCTGTTTAATATGGGAGTGAAAAACGACAAAGGTGGGGTCCTCGTTGATTGCATCAAACAAGGTCTCCAATTTTGTTTTGCAAAACCCAGTCTCCCAGGGTAATTCAATTCTAAGTATTCTGGAACAAGAGGGGGGTGATTCCATCAATAATGAATCTCGAGTAAATTTTTTAAGACTTTGTTTTTTAGAGCAGTTTTAGGTTTATAACAAAATTCAGAGGAAGGTACAGAGATTTTTCTATACATGTCCCTACACCTACACTTGCATAGCCTCCTACATTATCAACTTCTCTCACCAGAGTGGCACATTTGTTACAACTGATGAATCTATATTGACACGTCATAATCAGCCAAAGTCCATGGTTTACCCTACCGTTAACTCTTGGTGCTGTACATCTCATGGATTTAAAGAAAGCATAATGACATATATCCATCATTATAATATCGTACAGAGTAATTTTCCATGCCCTAAAAATCCTCTGTGTTCTGCCTCTTTACCTTTCCCCACCCCCACCCTGGCAACCACTGACTTTTTGGTTTTTTTAATTTTTTTTAACACTTACTTATTTTTGAGACAGAGAGAGACAGAGCATGAATGGGGGAGGGTCAGAGAGAGAGGGAGACACAGATTCTGGAACAGGCTCCAGGCTCTGAGCTGTCAGCACAGAGCCTGACGTGGGGCTCAAACTCTTGGACCGCGAGATCATGACCTGAGCCGAAGTTGGACGCTTAACTGACTGAGCCACCCCAGGCGTCCCTGATTTTTTTTTTGTATCAATAGTTTTACCTTTACCAGAATCTCATATAATTGGAGTCATATATTATGCAGCCTTTTCAAATAGGCTTCTTTCACTTTGTAATAAGCATTTAAATTTCCTTCATGTCTTTTCATGGCCTGATAGCTCATTTCTTTTTAGCACCAAATAACACTTCATTAGATGGACGACAGTTTATTTATCTATTCACCTACCAAAGGACACCTTGGTTGCTTCTGAGTTAAGGCAATTATGAGTAAGTCTGCCATAAACGTATGTGTGGAGGTTTTGTGTAGACATGTCTTCAACTTCTTTGGATGGATACCAAGAAGCATGATGGCTGGCTCATATGATAAGCGTTTGTTTAGTTTTGTACAAAGCCACCGAACTGTCTTCCAGAGTGGGCGCACCATGTTGCATTTCCACCAGCGATGAATGAGAGTTCCTGTTGCTCCACACCGTCACCAGCATTTGGCGGTGTCCAGTGTTCCAGATTTGGGACATGTGAATAGGTGTGTGGTAGTATCTCGTTGTTTTCATTCGCATTTCCCGGATGATACGTGATGTGGAACATCTTTTCACATGCTCGTTTGCCGTCTGTATATTTTTTTTGGTGAGGGGTCTGTAAAGGTTTTTGGCCTATTTTAAAAATCGAGTTGTTTTCTTATTGTTGAGTCTTGAGAGTTCATTGCATATTTTGAATAGTTGTCCGTTACCAGATGTGTCTTTTACAAATGTCTTCTCCCGGTTTGTGGCTTATTTTTTTTTTTGAAGTTCATTTTATTTTATTTTGGGAGAGATAGAGAGCATGAACTGGGGGAGGGGTGCAGAGAGAGAGAGAGAGAGAGAGAAAGAGAGAGAATCCCAAGCAGGCTCTGTGCTACCAGTGCAGAGCCCGATGAGGCGCTCAAATTCATGACTGTGAGATCATGACCTAAGCTGAAATCAAGAGTCAGATGCTTAACCAGCTGAGCCACCCAGACACCTCTGTGGCTTGTCTTCTAATTCTCTTGATATTGCCTCTTGCACAAAATAATTTTTTCATTTTAATAAAGGCCAGCTTATCAGTTTTTTTCTTTCAGGGATCATGTTTAGTGTTGTATCTGAAAAAGCATCACCACACCCAAGGTCATCTAGGTTTTCTCCTATCTTCTAGGAGTTTTATAGATTTGTACCTTACACTTAGGTCTATGATCCAAAAGTTTGAAGTAACTTTTGTGAAGAGTACAAGGTCTGTGTTTAGATTCAGTTTTGTTTTTGTTTTTTGTTTTTTGTTTTTTGTTTTTTGTTTTTTTGCATGTAGATGTCCCGTTTTTCCAGCTCCATTTGTTGAAGCGCCTATCTTTGCTTCAATATACTGCCCTTGCTCTTTTCCAAAGATCAGTTCATTATATTTATGTGGCTCTATTTCTGGGCTCTCTATTTTGTTCCACTTGTCTATCTATTTTTTCATCAATACCACAATGCCTTGATTACTGTAGCTTGATAGTAAGTCTTGAAGTTGGGTAGCATCTGTCCTCCAACTTTGTTCTTCTCCTTCAATGTTGTGTTGTCTATTTGGGGGTCATTAGCCTCTCTATATAAACTTTAGAGGGAGTTTGTCAATATCCATAAGCTGACTTGCTGGGACTTTGATTGGGATCATAATGACTCTATGGACAAAATAAAAGGAACTGACATCTTGACAATATTGAGTCTTCCTATCCATGAACATGAACTATCTCTCCATTTATTTAATTCTTCTTTTATTTCATTTACCAGAGAATCAAAATATAAAAGAGAGTTAACAGGCATGGAAGAGAGCATGAGAAGATCCCACCACCATCTAGTGGTATCTCCAGAAGGAAAGAATAGAGAATAAGAAGCAGTATTCAAAAATACTGGCAGATATTCCATACTGAACCTGCAAAACACTAAAAGCAAAACCCTAAAAGCGGCCTTAGGAAGAGGAAGGCAAAGGAATTAACTGAAAATGTATAAATATATGTGGGAAAGGAAACATAGGTGGGGGTTTCAGTTCTTGTTCTGCCACTAGTCTCTGACCTGTAACAGTGACTATAACCTGCCCCTCCACTACCCATTCCATACTTCCTCACCTTACGCCAGGTTGTAGCCGGCTAAAATTTGAGGTAGGAGATCAAATCTTCATTCTCAGGGGACTGAGTTTGAGGTCCTGCCTGGACAGAAACACAGTAGTCCCTCATGAACATTTGCCCTTAGACTTGGCAAAATAAAGAAGTGCCCGGTGATCCCCTGGGTTTCATGCATATAACTCCCTGCTTTCATTGTATAGCGACAACTTCATTTGCCCTTAAAAATTGGGTAAAAGTCCCTCACTGGGAGAGCCAGATCTTTTGCTTAAGGTCCCTGATGACTCTTTTCTGTCTTCACTTTATGCAGGTTTGGTTACAAGCTGAGTCAGTAGGACTGAGCCAACTCAACAAAGAATGCAAGATCTGGCCTCAGGTGTAGATTCTGTTAGTTGAGCTCCAGACCCTAGTTATTTCCCTAGTAAAGATGCTCCCTTTGTCACATACTAGACCAAATGTTCCTGTCTTTCTCCCAATTTCCCTAGAAATATGGAAACTAGCAGGGACAGGATTTCATTACTGGAAGACTTTCCATGGCATTTCCAGCTGTGCCTAATTTAAGCACATCTCAATATGGAATAATGAGAGTTTGCAGGATCAATTATACACATTCTCCTTCTCCTTCTCCTTCTCCTCCTCTTCTCTTACTGCTGCTGTTTTTCTCTTTAACCCTCCTTTACACCTTCAATACTATTTGTATGTGACAGTGTGTGTTTGCCCGTGTGTGTACATGTGTATGCATGGCCATCCACACCCTTCACACATTGCCAGCTATCTTAGCCTACAATCTATGAATGCAGAGGCTGAAAGCTATAATGTATTGTTATTTTTTAAGACATGAAATCCCAGGGAGGAGCAAAAGAAGGAGGAATAAAGAGGTGAGGCAGCAAAAGTGGTCTCCCAAATGAGGATGTGTTATCAAGCTGGCCACCTGTAAGTGTGAACCATTGCTTCATCCGAGGGGACTGTCCTCCGAATACCCACATCAACTAAGTCTCAGAACTATTCCTGGAAGGAGAAGTAGGGGAAGGATCTATTCACCAGCTCTTGTCTTCAAGTGCAGGCATGGGTGCTGAGCAGGATCTCACAGCAGTATCAAGAAGGATGCCAGGGATACGAGACAAGCGCCCTGAGCCACACACTCAAGATGGGTGTGATCTGGTTGTGCCCCTCCAAAGTCAGAGCACATGCAAATCTGGTTGCCACAGTGACCGCTGGAACAAGAGACGGGTCCTTAGACATGAACTGACGCGTGGGATGTGTCAGATACACTGACTTAAAAGCATAACCCTGATTTTTGCCTGTGTGCCCAGTGACCTCATGAGATATAATACCCAGTTGGTAGTCTAAGCTTCAAGTACAGTAAAAATATTGTTCTCTTGGTACCAGCATTTCTATTTTAGACATTAAGCTTTTCATACAATGGGGACAGGGAGTAAACATTTTAGAAGGAGGTCACTGGGCATTCATGAGATGTGCTACTCCCAATTCTACTACTTGATTCCCTGGCTTACGTATTCTAGTTAAAGGAAGAATAACATCATATATTGTGCTGGTTCAAAGAATATTCTCTATCTTTCAGGCAACAATCCTTATTGAAAGTGCTTAGTTAACCAGCTGGAGGCACAAGTGAATTTTAATAGACTATTCCACTATTCTGTGAGACCAGCTGCTTCTGGGGGTTGGGTACGTGATAAGACCAGCGATTCTAATGGGCTACAGCCCATTATCTAACTTGGACTCCTTGGTTAGAAGCAATGTTGTACAAGATACCATGGCCATTTTTAAGGCCTCTGATAAGTCCTCAGACAGTGGTTCTGGCATGGCATGGCAGGCGGAGAAAATAAAAGCCAATCTGTGCATCCTTCACGGTGTCTTGCTGTGAGCTCCATTCGACATCCTGATCTGCTCCTAGATTCCAGGGGTATTAAATCTGCTAGGTCTTAAGGGCTGAAGGACAAAGTTGATGTACCAGATGAGCAAAGGAGCCTTCTCATGCTCTGAACCCACTCAAATCTGATAGCTTTTCTTCATCTGTGAAATGGGCCACTGCAGGAAACAAAATCTCATATTTGTTGCCTCAAGAATATATGCCTTCTTGTGGTAGAGGATACAGTGCCCAGCACCCTTCCTTCACTATGATGGCATTAATGGAGTGGGCCAGTCAATATGATGTCTTTGGGGTACAGTAGCAGGGAAAGTCTCTTGCCCTCTGTCATTGCATAGTCCCAGGACCACATAGATCACAATATTTTTTAAATCCTTTTTAATTAATGTATGATACTGCAACATTTGGATACATCCCTTCGTTGTTAAAAGGTAGGGCTTTGAGATTTTAACTAAAAAACAAGATCTTTGAAGTCTTTTATGGTTACATTCCTAGGGTTAATTTTAAAAACTGGAATCAGAGGAAATATATTTGAGGTTCTAGATGCATATTCCCAAACTGTTTTATTAAAAACTTATAACCATTTTCCATTCCCATTATCTATATGGGATAGCACCTTCACTGTCATTAATTTTTCTCCCAATTTCTATTTATTTAATTGTTAGGAAAATGCCATTTAATTTTTTTGCAATTTATATTTTTTATTATGAGTTAAAATGCTTTTTATGTCCATCTAGCCATTTTCATTTTCTCTTCCATAAAATATTTGCTATGTCTTTTACTTGCATTTTTATTATATTTTCCCAACTTGCCTCCTACACTTATTTTTCTTTTTAAAATTCTCTAACTTTATGACCAAAGTATCACATTTTAGAAAGACAATATTATAGTAACTGGATTCTACTGATAGTTTGATGCCTTTCTCATCAATTTGATACATGCTCTTTATAGATTTAGGACAGTAATCCTTTGATTTGTTTGTTGCTAATATTTTCCTGGTTTATTTGCCTTTGTACTTGGCTTGTGATACATTCTATGTGAAAAACAAAACAAAAACCTTGAATTGTATGTAGATGAATCTTTAAAAAAATTTTTTTTACTGTTTATTTATTTTGAGAGAGGGGGAGACACAGCATGAGCAGGGGAGGGGCAGAGAGAGAGGGAGACACAGAAACAGAAGCAAGTTCCAGGCTCTGAGCTGTCGGCACAGAGCCAGACATGAGGCTTGAACTCAGACCGTGAGATCATGACCTGAGCCAAAGTCGGATGCTAAACTGACTGAGCCACCCAGGTGCCCCCAAGTTTAATTAAGTAATCTCTATGCCCAACGTGGGGCTTGAACTCACAACACCAAGATCAAGAATTGCATGTTCTACCAACTGAGCCAGCCAGGTGCCTTGTAGGTGGATGAATCTTAATCATACTCTTGGAGAACCCTCTAATGATTAGAAATTCACATATCTATTTTTCTGTGGTTTCATTTTCTTATAAAATGAAAAAAAATCACCCATGACTATGTTTCTGTATCAAAATGTACCAAAATCTTTCCAACTTCAAGGTCTTCACTGAGGCCCCTGATCACCTTGCTCCCACTCATTCTCCTCCCCACAACCTGTTCACCCAACAGACTCCTCCTGCATCATCCATCTAAATCAGGTTCCTACTGCTACACTTGACCAAAGCTCCCGTGTCCTTTGTGGAATTCATAATAACCTGCATTTACATATTCCGTTGTGTGGTTATTTAACGCCTGACCCCTCTTCCCACCACAGTGTTCTAAATTCTGTAAAGGCAGTGACAACATTATTCTTTTTCCTTCAGAGTAGCCACATCCTAATATATATATAATGCCAGGTACTATATATGTATATGTGTATATATATATATATATATATGTACACATATATATACACACACTGTATATATATAGTATATACTATATATTTCTATGTATATATTATATAATATAATAATATTAACATATAATATAATAATATATAATATAATAATAATATAATATATAATAATATATATAGGAATATATATATATAGAAAGAGAGAGAGAGAATTTAAAATAATTATTAAAGTTTAAGTGAACCACAAACTTCCTCCACTCTCTGCCCTCCCACATACTAAGTTACACACATATTTACTCGAACAATACCACACAGCACCTTCCTCCACTGTACGTATGGGAGAGAATGTTCCCTCCTCTCACCCAAGGCTAATGCATCCACCTGTGTTTTGTACAGCACCCCCTTCTTCCTCTCTGAGAAATCGGCCTCACCAGTAATCTTCTCCCTGAAGTATTCTCTCCCTCCATCTCCACTGTCCTTCCCTCTTAGCATATAACACCTACTCAAAAACCATCCACTTCAACACACAAATATACCAAAACCTGTCCCTTCTGATCTTTCATTCCCTGCCACAATTTTAAAAATCAATTTTAGGGGCGCCTGGGTGGCCCAGTCGGTTAAGCGTCCGACTTCAGCCAGGTCACGATCTCGCGGTCCGTGAGTTCGAGCCCCGCGTCAGGCTCTGGGCTGATGGCTCAGAGCCTGGAGCCTGTTTCCGATTCTGTGTCTCCCTCTCTCTCTGCCCCTCCCCCGTTCATGCTCTGGCTCTCTCTGTCCCAAAAATAAATAAAAAACGTTGAAAAAAAAATTTAAAAAAAAAAAAAAAAAATCAATTTTATTACCATACGATTTACATATGACAAAATGCACCCATTCTAAGTGTACAAATTGGTGACTTTTGATGACTGTATATGTTCCTAGAGTGGCCACAATGGAAATACAGAACATTTCCATCACTGCTCTAGTGTCTTTCTGCCCTTCCTGGCCAACTTTCTCATGCCCTCAATTGGCCCCAGCACCAAACAGCCATGACTCTGCTTTCTGCCACTGTACATTACATCTCTCTCTTTCAGAGTTTCATATAAATGGAATCACACTGTAGTTGCCTTTTGTCCCTGACTTCTTTCTCTCAACGTAGTGTCTAAGATGCATCCATGTTGTTGGGTGTATGAGTAGTTTGCTCTTCTTACTGCCAGTGGTAGCCTACTCTCAGGGTCTATTGCAATTTGTTTATCCACTCACCCATTGATGGATGTTTAGGTTGTTTTAAGGTTTAGGGTATTATAAATCAAGCTACAGTTAACATTTGTATACAAGTCTTTGTGTGAACATATGCTTATGTCTTCACCACTTTAGGGTAAATACATAGAAATGTAATGGCTGGGTTATATGATTAAGTGTATTTTTAACTTTTTAATCAACTACCAAACTATTTTCCGAAGTGGTTGTACCATTTCACATTCCCACCAGCACTTTATGAGAGGTCCAGTGGCTCCAAATCCTCACCAACACTTGGTATGTCAGTTTCTAAATTGGAGGAATCCTAATGGGTCTAATTGTCTATTATATACCTTCTTGGGTTGAGCATCTATTCAAATATTTTGCCATTTTGAAAACTTAGGTGATAGGTCTTAATTGAATTTTGAGTTATTTACATACTTTAGATACAAGTCCTTTTTCAGGTATTTTTTATAAATATTTTCTCCCGGTCTGTGATGTGCCTTTTCATTTTCATAACAGAGTCTTTTGAAGAGCAAAAGATTTAGATTTTGGTGAAATACAATTTATTTTTTTCTTTTATGGTTCAAACTTATGTGACCTATTTAAGAAATTTTTTGCTTAACCCAAGATCATTAAGATTTTCTCCCATATTTCTTTTAGGAAGTTCTATAGTTTTCCTTTATATTTAGGTCTATGATCTATTTTAAGTTAATTTTTTGTGAGTGGTATGATGTAAGGGTTGAGGTTTCTTTTTTACATATGATTATATAGTTGTTTCGGCATTATTTTTCAAAATACTATCTTTTCTACCACTAAAATACTTTGCAAATCATTTGACCACAGATACATGGATCTATTTATGGACTTTTTATTCTGTTTTGTTGGTCTATGTGTTTAACCTTATGCCAATACTATCTTGATTAATAAGGCTTTGTAGGAAGTCTTGAAATTAGATAGTGTAAATGTTCCAATTTTGTTCTTCTTTTCCAAAATACTCTGGCTATTCTAGGTTTTTTGAATTTCTATATGGAGCTTAAAATCATTCTGTCGATTTCTACCCAAAAAAAGTCTACTGTGATTGTGATGGAGAGCAGACAAACTTTTTACAATATTATTTCAATCCATGAACATAGTATTTCTCTCCATTTATTTAGGCATCTTTAATTTATCTCAGTAATGTTTCTTAGGTTTTAAGTGTACATGTCTTATACATATTTTATTTAATACATCTATGTGTTTCATGTTTTTAGTATTATTGTAAATTGTACTGTTTAAATTCTAATATCCAATTATTTGTTTCTAGAATGTAGCAATACAGTTTGGATCCTGTAACTTTGCTAAACTCCACTATTAATTATGGTATTTTTTTTTGTAGAGGCCTAAGGATTTTCTATGTATACAATCAAGTCAGTTATCAATAAAGACAGCTTTACTTCCTTTTTATCTGAATGTGCTGTATTTCTTTTTATTTTCTTATTTTATTAATTAATTAATAGGGTGATATTAAATAGGATTGGTGGAGTGGGCATTCTTGTCTAATTCTTGATCTAAGGAGAAAAGCATTCAAAATTCCACCATTAAGAATGATCATAGGGCACCTGGCTGGCTCAGTCAGTAAAGCATGTGACCTTTGATCTTGGGGCTGTTGGGTTTGAGCCCCATGTTGTGGGTAGACTTTACTTAAAAAGAAAAAGGTTTAAAAAAGAAAGAAATGATCGTAGCTGTAAGTTGATCATAGATGGCCTTCATCACTTCAAAGACATTCTCTGCATTTCCTAGTTTTATGAGAGTTTTTGTCATGAATAGTTGTTGCATTTTTTAAAATGCTTTTTCTGCATCTATTTATCTGTGCCTCTAGATTTAGGACTGGGATGAGAGTCCCAGTTTGGACAGCACTGAATCTACTGCAGACACTGAATGACATGGGAAAATAGAACACACAAGTTTAGGGTTAGAGGCAGACAAACTTTGGTACTCTTTCCCCCAAATCTCTCCAAAGCTAACTGAAGTTTTCCAGTTAGAGAATTATTTATATCAATTGCAAATACTCCTGAAGCACTAAGGACTGATAATATAATCAATATGAACTTGATCAGATTTTTTTTCCTGACCTTACACTGACAAAACACTGAGGAAATGGGAATAGGTGTCAAAGGTAACTTTGAAACCTAGTGCATGTGGAGATGAGCAGATTAAGATCGACCACTAGGGTAGCAATACACGAAAAGTTGAGAGATGTCACAAAAAGGAAGTGAGATGATACCATAGCATAGATACATTTTAAATTTTCATGGAGAAGCCTGGAGATGATCACCATGCCGTCGAAGTCCTGCTCTCCTACATTAATTCTTTCTTGAACAAGGACGGTTACAAACAAGAATTTTAAAATAAAATCATCCTCTAAGCTGTTTTGGGCAAGTAGACCCAGTAACTACCTTGAAAGACTGAATCTTCATTCAGTTCACAACTATCTCTCAAGCCCACCTCTCCCCAGTCAGACTGTCCAGCCAGCATTTCTCATGGTGTGTTTATAGAGCACTATTTCAGAGGAAGGTTAATAGTTACACACACACACACACACACACACACACACACCCCAAACAACAACAATGCCATAAGCTTGGGGATCACTAGGCCAAACGTGTCTTTATATTAGAATTCAATAGAACCTCTGATATACAAATGAGCATACCAATTTCCAAAGGAATAATACAGCATATGGTGTTTTCTGTATTATTTAAGCTGGGAATAAAACTTCACTTCTTGGCTTCAATTCTGGTGGAGTCAAGTGGTGTGGCAGAGATAGTGCTAGACTTCAAACCAGGAAACTTGGCTCAATGTCTAGGTCCTCTGACTAGTTGCTACGTCACTGGGGGTGCTGTATTAAAATGTCTGAGGGGCGCCTGGGTGGCTCAGTTGGTTAAGTGCTGACTCTTGATTTTGGCTCAGGTTACTGTTCATGAGTTCAAGCCCTATGTCGGGCTCCGTGCTGAAGGCACAGAACCTGTTTGGGATTCTCTTTCTCTCCCTCCCTCTCTGCCTCTCTCTCTCTCTCTCTCTCTCTCTCTCAAAATAAATAAATAAGCATTAGAAAAACATGTCTGAGGGGCGCCTCGGTGGCTCAGTCAGTTAAGCATCCGACTTCAGCTCAGGTCACAATCTCAGAGTTCGTGAGTTTGAGCCCCGCGTCAGGCTCTGTGCTGACAGCTCAGAGCCTGGAGCCTGCTTTGGATTCTGTGTCTCCCTCTCTCTCTGCCCCTCCCCTGCTCACGCTCTGTCTCTGTCTCTGTTCTCTCTCTCTCTCTCAAAAATAAACGTTAAAAAATTAAAAAAAAAACATGTCTGAATCTCTGTTTCTTCATCAATATAAAGATAATCCTCTAACTTACCTATAGGGCTAGTCATAAAGATTAAATTAGTTATTGGATGTGCTATCACCTGCTCAGTATCTCATGCCAAGTACACATGTGGTCTTTCAATTCCAAACTGCATCCTCTTAAAGAAAATACAGATTTAAAAATCCATTGTGAATTGTGTTAATTAGATTTTAAATGTTACATATAGTGATGGACCTAAAATGTTATAACCAATAAAGGGATATAAGTTGGCATTATATAGAAGGTACTTAATGTATACAACAAATGTAATAAACTGCCATCCACATTATCAAAATTGTCAGGAATTCTAGTTCCTGTGTGAGGGACAGAGTAACCAAAGCCCTTAAGAAAACAGGTTGTGAGTATAAAATAGAATAAAGACTGCCCCATTCGTGGGAGAATATCAGAGAAATCGTAGCAAAACAGAAAATATCAAAAGAGAGAGGGCACTTTGAAGCAGCATAGCAAAGGGAAAAGACATTCCACCCAGTCAGGGTTCTTGCCTCATTTACTGGACACTTGACCTTGGGCAGTGAACGGAGACTGACTTGCTTTAATTGTGAAATGGAAACGACACGTCCCCTGTCTGGAGTCAGGGGCTGGATCAGATTCTCTTTCTCCACTTCTTAGTTCTGTATTCTCTTTACACAACTTTAATTTTTGATCTTGGCCCCATTGTCCGAAATTGCTCAGTATTCAAAACAGCAAAATGGTAAGCACAAATACAAGATCCTGCTCCTAATTGTGTCTGTAATTGCTGAGATTAAGTCCTGTGACTTAAAATTCTCTGACATTAATTCTAAAGCTCTCAATTTATTCCTTATTTCCACATAGTGTCTTATCTTGAACCTTAAGAGGAAGGCTTTAATCCTCCCAGCTTTAAACCAGGGCAGGAAGCCCTGGTGGGCGCTTTGGTAATGCAGTGAACCCGAAGGGAGCACCACTAGGTGGCGCTGAAGATCCGGCTGTAGAAGGAAAATCGGGATAAACCCCGCACCAGCGTTAATTTCCTCTGGGTCTATTGGCTGGCACGGGGCTGTTATTTCCTTTATTGTCAGGGATCTTGGGGATGTCTTGGCTTGAATCTAATGCAAACAGTCCCTCTGCAGTGCTCAGCAGTTGGTAAAGGGGGTCTTGGGCTTGGCAATAGTATCTCCACGGGTTATTTACAAAATCACTAATGACCAGATCTTTCTGCCTCCTCCCAGAACCTTCCCTCAGTTCCCAGATCTGGGACCTATTCTGCTTCTTCAGCCATTCATTCATTCATTCATTCAAACACTTATTGCACGCTCTTACATATCAGGCATACAGCTGGGAGTAATGTGGTTTGAGAGATCCAGAACATTAGAATTTTTTTTCTTAGTCGGGCAACAGCACCAAACCCAGGTATGGTGCCTCAGAGTGACTGCTCAGGCCGTGCACTGAGGGGGCCAAGTTGCTGGCAGCTGAGCTGTGTTCCCAGGAGGGAGCAGAGGAGGAAGTATCGTGGTTCTTGCATTTACAACCAGCTCATAACACCTTCCTCCTCCAGCACACTTACCTGTATGAAGGCAGTGTAGCCTCTCTGCCCGACAATCTGCATGTCAAGCTGACCTTAGCACATTCTTTTTCTCATTAATGGAGCTATTGATATTTACTTTAACTCTATTACAATGTAGTCTTGGGTTGTTGTTTTTTTAAATAAAAAATCTGGGGAAGTGAAAATACTCTGTACGATAGCAGAATGATGGCAATATACCATCATACATTTGTCCAAACCCACACCAAGAGTGAACCCTAATGTAAACTACGGACATTGAGTGATTACAGTGTATCAATACAGGTTTATCAATCGTAACAAATGTACCATCCTGGTGAGTGGTATCGATAGTGGGGAACGCTCTGCATGTGTCAGGACAGAGAGTATATTGGAAATCTCTACCTTCTCTCAATTTTGTTGCAAACTTAATAAAACTGCTCTAAAAAATAAAACCTTTTTTAAAAAGTCTATCGGGAATTCATTTATCATGGAATAGTATTCAGCAATAAAAAGAAATGAGTTATCCCGCTATCGATGAAAATACATGGAAGAATTTTATATGCATATTACTAAGGGAAACAAGCCAATCTGAAAAGGATACACACTATATGATTCCAACCATACGACATCTGGAAAAGACAAAGCGATGGAGACTATAAAAAGATCAATGATTGTCAGGGGTTGGGGGAGAGGGAGGACGAGATGAACACATACAGCAAAGGGGATTTTTAGGGCAGTGCAACCATTCTGTATGATCCTCTAACAGTGGATACATGTCATAACACGTTTGTCGAAGCCCATATAATGTACAATACAAAGAATAAACTCTAATGTCAACCAGAGACTTTAGTTAATAGTTATACATCAATATTGGCATATCAATTGTAACTAATTGATTCAAGAAGTTAACAGGAGGGGGAACTGCAGAGGGAGTAAGGGTTTATGGGAACGTCTTGCACTTTCTATGCAATTTTGCTGTAAACCTAAAACTGCACCCCCAAAATAGTCTATTAATTTTTTAAGTCTGTTTGGAAAGACCTCATATTTATATGACGCTTTGTAATTTTCAGATCAATCCACTTGATTCTCACAAGAGCACTGTAAAGATGTAAAGGATTGGTCATGTACCACGTTTGCAGATATATGGACATGGAGGGCAAGGAAATCAAGTGACTTCTCAAGTTCATGAATCTAATTAAACAGCTAGGCAAGGACTTGACCCCATGTCTTCCTGCTGCAGATCCAGAGCACTTTTCTCTCTATTCTAAGTACTTACAAGCAAGGAAAATGATACCAGGTCCTCTGTACTCTCCAGTGACTTTCCTTTCTTTCTCCCAGGGTTTTGGAGTCAAACTCAATAGAGATATACACTGTAAATTACAGTTCAAGATTTCGGTCTGTGGCTATTCGATACAATGTAGTACAAGGATTTCACGTGTAAAACAGCAACTTTAACTTTTTTTCCTACCAATTATTTCCTCCAGTGTCTTTTGAAATCTTTGCTTCCTCTCCACTTTCAGGATACTCCATGGAACAAGAATGAAAGCAGAGATGAGCGACAAGAATCTGGGGACATTTTTACAGAATATAGCACTGAGAACGTGGGATTTTTACCCTTAAAGAGCCACAGCAGCTTGGGATGAAAGGGGAACCTTCTAGGGGGCATCATTGTCCCAGAGCAAATCAGCACCAGCTGTCCAACTGCACAGAGAGAGCCTTTGACAGCGACACCTTGTGGTAATGAGAATTAATAGCAGTAAAAGAGGAGACTTAATTTGCTCTCTTGGGTATGGAGATCAGACTGACTTCTCTTGAGACTGTGCAAACCTCCTCCAGAATTCCTTGACATGGTTGGGGGGAGGGGAGTAAAAATTCCCAAGAGAGGCATCTGTTTTCAGCTAAGTAATCATTTAGACGTTTGAGCAATAAATTAGAAAAACAAAAGAGGGAAGACCTATGGAGGGGCAGAGAGAGAAGGTGGTAATCTACAAACCCAGGAGAGAGGCCTCAGGAGAAGCCAAACCTGCCAGCACCTTAATTCCGACTTCCAGCCTCCAGAACTGTGAGAAGATAATTTCTGTTGCTTAAGCCACCCAGTCTATGATATTTTGTTACAACAGCCCTAACAATCCAATACAGGCATATAGTAGGCACTCAGTAAAGTTGAAGGGATAAATGAATTCTGCAATTAAAAATTCACAATTGGTAAATACTAGGAAGGATAAATAAATGTTGCTGGGAACAAATAATAACGTGACCTGACCTACTCTGGGACAATGGGGAGGGCTGATCCAAAGAAGTGATATTTAGGTCGAGGTCAGGAAGAAGGTGTTAAAGGTCAGGAAAAAGCCTTCCACACGCAGAAGGAAGTAGCATGTGCAAAGGCCCTGAGGTGGAAAGGAACACAGTGTGGTTTTGGATTTGGAAGGCAGTACAGAGAGAAGAAGAGGGAGAGAGGTTCTGGAAGAGGCTGGCGAGGCAGCTCAGAGCCTGACCAGATAGGGCCTTTCAGGCCATGTCAAGGAGTATGGAGTCATGGCAATCCATTTTAATTACGGGAGTGACAGGAACATATTTGTGTGGCAACAAGGTTCCTCTGGCTGCTGTGTGGAGACTGCAGGGTGGGGTGGGGTGGAGCAAGGCTGGATGTGGAGAGACCAGGAGTCCACAGGAGGCAAAGTAGGACATTGTGGCTTGAACTAGGGTGATGGAAGCAGAGGTGAATGGGTAACTCCAAAAGATATTTAGAAAGAAATGCAAAAAAGAAAACAGCTGGATCCTTACCCTCAGAAACCTTACTTTTCCTGAGCACGGAAAGCCATGGGGAAGGTAGGAGTGGTAGTAGGGAAGGGAAGGAATAAATAGGAAGACAAAGAAGGAGAATCTGGTCTAATAAAACCTGAAAGTGTTAGAAAGGGATTTCTGAGAGGAGATAATCTAAGACTTGGGGGAAGATGAAAACCAGGATCGTCCTGCTAACACTGCTGGTTTGATTATTTTACAAAATCCCCTTGGTAACACCAGAGCCACGACACATATTGGTTCGCCACTGGAAATAATCATATTTTGCATTAATAGTTTTGGCTTTCAGCTCATCTTCATGCACTTTCGGATCTGATTTTTTTTTTCTGTTTGACAGATTGCACTCTTGGTTGCCTTTTAATTATTGAATCGCTGTTCTTTATCTGCAGTCTTCGACTAGTAACCTTATTATAACAATTGCCCAAGACTCAGAACTGAACAGTGCACAATAAAAATCCACAATAATAAAAAATGCTTAAATTAAATAAAAATCTCCTAACAAGCAGCAGAGCATGCTGGAATGGATTGTATGAGTCACCGATTGTATGAACGATTTATTTTGGAAGTTATATCAGCTAAAGAAAAGCGTATTTTGATCTTAACATTCAATACCCAGGCCTAATACACTCATCACAAAACCTCTGAATGAAATAGCCTCATGCAAGATTATCAGCCTATAAATAACATCCTAATAGTCTGTTGGTATTTATGACTACTGTTTTTAAAAATAGTTACTAGGGGGGCGCCTGGGTGGCACAGTCAGTTAAGTGTCCGACTTCAGCCAGGTCACGATCTCACGGTCCGTGGGTTCGAGCCCCGCGTCAGGCTCTGGGCTGATGGCTCGGAGCCTGGAGCCTGTTTCCGATTCTGTGTCTCCCTCTCTCTCTGTCCCAAAAATAAATAAAAAACGTTGAAAAAAAAACTTTAAAAATAGTTACTAGGGACTTTCATAGTTGTTGAGTATTGCTTTGCACTGTCCCATACCCATACATGTTTGTAACTCTGTGCACACGTGTGTGTGTGTGTGTGTGTGTGTGTGTGGTGCGCTCACTAAAATAGTCATACTGTGATACACAGGCTAGAATCTGCTTCTCTTTCTTAATTTTAAAGAAGAATAGGAAAAGAAAAAAGTCTCATAGAACATTAAAGAAAAATCTCAGTTTTGTGACTTGAGAATGCAGGATGGTTTTACGAATAGAACTAGAAAGTTATGTTCTAAATTCCATTCCTCCTTTACCGCAGCAGCAAAAAGGAACCACTCGGCTAGAGAGTTGATCAGGCACTTTACAAAAGAGGAGATCAAATGGCCCATAATCATCTGAAAAGTTACTCGACCCCCTTAAGAATCAAAGACACGCATGCTGAAATACAAATGAGATACCATGACAGAATGGCTATAATTAAACAGACTGATGATGCCAGGTGATGATGATGACGTAGAGCAAGGGGAACCCTCCTGCATACCGGGTAGAGGTATAACTGGTCCAACCACACTAGAAAACTCTTGGAAATACCTATAAAAGGTGAACATAGACATACCCAGTGTCTACGTATATTCCTATAGGTAGTATAGGAATATACTATATTGTATTAATTTTCATTGTATTAATTTTCTATTGCTGCTGTGGCAAATTACCGTGAACTTAGGGGCTTGAAACAACAAGTTTATCATCTTAAGAACTTCAAAGAAAATTTCACTGTCATAGAAAATCTCCTGAGTGAATAAATACATCAAAAATTACCTATTACACCCATATCTGCCCTTGGCTATGACAAAGGCCGTAAAGAATGGGTCTCAAAGGGGAACTTCAGAAAATGATATTCCGAAAGACACTTTCCTGTGGATCGCATGTGACATCTCTCTGAAGGATCGGGGGCAAGTTTCCAGATACTGAGCGTCTTTGCTAAGTGTCTCTTTCCATTCCCTAGGGGAAGGAGTGGTCTTTGTTGCTCTCCCTATTACTATGAATTCTTATGTTGTGTTATTTTTAAAAAGTAAAGCCTTTAAGTACTTTTTGAATGAAACAAGATTTTACTTGAAAGATGGGTCATACATAGTATCATTTCAATGAGTTAAGCATACGGCAATTTCCATATGCTTCTACATGTAAGTTTACAGACACTTATATCCTAATGAAAGAAGATGTTACCTGAAACAGTGATTACACACAGCATAGTTTCAGTGAGTTAAGCACAGGGCTATTCCCATACAACATTATTATTAGCCAATAATATGGGCTAATCCCATATTATTACGATTTTAATAATAAAATGCAATGACCCTCTCCCACCTCCCTCTGCCGGGTCTGCACCAATATTCCAGAGCCAGCAAGGGACTGTCTGTTGCTTGAGAGACACTCAGCAGGAGATAGGCTGAGCACATGGCTAAACTCTCCCAGCATCAGGGGCCAACCTCTTCCTAATTTCTCTTGGGGCCACGCGTTTTCATGAAGTCCATCAGGTCAGAAGTTCTCACCTTCTCCCCCCAACGAGGAGATACTTAGCAAATCCTAGCAGTGGTGGTTTTTTTTTTCTCTTTCAATCGAATGAGATCTAAAAATTCCATCACATGAAAAAAAATGCCATCACGTGATTTGAAACCACAGAAAATAATAGTAATGGGGGAGTGGCCATGATATTACGGTCGGCTTCTGTCTTTTGCATTCAGTGTCGCTGCCTGTCTGTGGGTTGCATTTGCTCTGCTCACAATGTGTCATTGCAGTTAGCTAACCCATGGTGGAGCAGAAGAGAATTCCTGGTGAATTTTAGTTGATGTGCAAGTGGGAGGCATATGCTGCTTGCTAACTGTCTGACAGATGTATGATGTCGTAGAGGTGAGAGTCACTAGGTAGCAGTGACCTGCACCACGGAGGCGGGGCTTGTTTCTGAGCAACTGGGAGGGATTTTCCCCTCCCCAATGCTAATTAATCTGTAGGAGCAAGAGATCAGATGAGAATCATAGTATTCAATGCCTCTTGTTTCCAAGGCTGTGGTTGAGGGAATGGTCGTCAACCTATTCCCTTTGAAGTGCAAAAAAAACCCTTTAAATACTTTTTTTTAAATGGCTTATCTTATAGTTCTGCAGTTCAGAAGTTTGAAAAGGCTCTCCTGGGCTAAAATCAAGGTTTCAGCAAGGCTGCGTTCTTTCTGGAGACTCTAGGGAAGAATCCTTGATCATGTCAGCATCTGGAGGCTGCCCATAGTCCTTGGTGGACAGTCCCAAATCCAGCAACAGTGGGTGAATTCTCACATGTATCACTCTGACCTTCCCTTCTGCCCCCACTTCCCCATTTAAGGACTCTTGTGATTACACTGGGCCCAGCCAGGTCTTCGAGGATTATCATCTTCCTGTCTCAAGCTGATTAGCAAATTTACTTTCATTTGCCACCTTACTTCCCCTTTGCCATGAAACGTAACATATTCATAGGTTCTGGGGATCCAGATGTAGACATCTTTGGGGGACTATTATTCTGCCTACCACAATGGCCAACAGCCATGCACACATGTGTACATCAAAAGACACATATAAGGATGTTTAGAGCAGTGTTGTCTTTATTGGCCAAAAGCTGGAAATACCCCAAATGTACATCCACAGTAGAATGGATTGTTATATATTGTATATTGCGGTATGTTCATAAAACAGAATCCTTTACAGCAATGAAATAAATGAGTCACAACTTCATGCTACAGCTTAAATGGACCTCACATAATGTTAATCAAGAAGCCAGACACAAAATAAAGCATATGGCAGGATTCCATTTATGCAGTTTAAAAACAGGCAAACTTGCCAATTATACCTCAATAAAGCTGAAAAAGAAAAAAACCAACAATAGGCAAACCGTGCTAGAAGTCAAGGCAGTGATTAGATTTAAGGAAGAAGAGGAGAGGTAATGACAGTGAAGGACTGGGCCTTCTGGATGCTTCTGGACACTTCTGGATGCTTCTAGGTCATGTTCTCATTCTTGATCTGGGTGGTTACATGAGTGTGTTCATTTTATGAAAATTCCTTGAGCTATACAGGTAAGATTTGCACGCTGTTCACATCTGTGTTGATAAAAAGGTTTAAGAAAGTGGTTCCGCTCCTTATTAAATATTTTTTACCTAGTGTTCTCATCTGTCATGGGGCAGCCCTGTGGAAAAGTCCGTATGGTGGAGCTTAGAAGCATGTGATCTATGGCGCCTAGGAATGGCTACACCAGTGAGTTTCCAAGTGGCCCTCTGAGCTTTCAGGTAAGACTGCAGCCTTCAGGGGCCATTGTGCCAGAGGCATCAGCTAAACCACTCCCAGAGCCCTGACCAGCAAGAATCGTGACATAATAGATGTTTGCGGTTTTAAATCACTAAGTGTTGGGGATAATTGGCTAGTTGGCTATGGATCCCCAATAAGGAACCACGCGGTACTATTCCCCCTTAGCAGAGATCTGTGGGAGAGGCCAGGCTTGTACAGTTCACACCCCCTTGTGAGAGCAAGTGCGGTGCTGAGTGGAAAGTCAGCTCCTTGAAGGCAGTGCCCATCATGGGGTGTAAGGAACAGGTTTAGTGTGCAAACCACATTTGTTGGTCAAAGAGCAACAATACCTTAGTGACAAAAGCAGACAGAAGAAGCCACCACATGTCACAATAGCCATGTCTAGACATCCTGTCACAAACATTGGTAGCAGCGATAAAACTTCTGTTGGCTAAGATTCCTACATGACCCAGATATGCATGCCAGGGCATGGATTCCTTTCTCGGGACACTTCAAATGAACTCTTCTTCTTCTTCTATTACAGCAACCAGTGGTTCCCGATTCAACCCCTATGATGGATACTGAAGACTTTCTTGGAACAGTTGTCTTGAGGAATGCCTCCCAAGTGAGGGAAACAAGTGAGTTCTGGGAAGTCACGCCTCTCCTCACCTGCTCTAAGTCTGGCCCATTCGGTCAAGTAACTGAGATCTGCCATTGGCTGCCACATCTTCCCAGCTGCACCCCCTACAACCCATCTCCAAGGGGGCATGAAACCTCCTCCAGGCCAACTTGTTCAAAGATGTTGTGGGTATATGTCATTGAACCCAGTCACATGCTTTCATAAGGATGTCTCCAACCACATCATATGTACCACAGCCAGACCAAGCTGGCTAGTTTTTTAAAGATGGGTATTTTGCCTCATGCACCCTCTGTAGCATCACACACAACATCAGGTTGGTCACATGCACCCTTGAACTCACGTCAGGAGCCACAGAGATGCATATGTGCAGAAGGAAGCTTGTTTCTACAGTTCACTCAGATGTAATTTTCCCTTTCCTGCAACTGATCTGCTCTATGTTATCAGTCCCTCCTCCCAATGGGTAACTATGAAGAGAAACAAAATTAAAACATTATCAGTGTGTATTTCACAAACTACTTTGCTTTAAGTGACCTTTTAAAATATATCACCTAGCCTCTTTGTGGTATAAAGCTCAGTTGTTCAGATGTCCTTCAAACCCAGTTCCCTTAAAGGATGGTGTGGGGGAAGGTAGCCAGTATTCAGAGCCTTATGGTAACAAACTGGGGGGGGGGGGGCAAGAAACTGGAACCTTCAGTTGAGTCATTTCACTCAAAAAATAGTGACCAAGCACCTACTATGTTCCAGGCGGTGCTCCAGGTGCTGGATATACAGCAACGAACAAAAGAAAGCTTTTTGCCCACTGGCCTTTTGGATCTTACATTCTGCCGGATATGTGGCAGATAATAAATGGACATAATATGTGCTGTGTCAGGGAGATAGGGATATGGAGGGTCGGAGGCAGGCGAAAGGAAATCGTGCAGGCGGGGCAGTTGTTATCCCATAAAGGGAAGGCCTTATTAATAAGATGACTTTAGAAGCAGAGTCCTGGAGACAGCGAGGGACCAATTCTGGGAAGGCAAGGGTGGGCATCATGTGTTGGAGAAGTGTAGGGCATCCTGGATGGCTGGACTAAATGCACAGGCAGCCCGATCGTGGTGCATCTGGTGGACAGTGGTAAAGAGTTTTGCTTTTACCCTGAATGAGATGAGAAGCCTTCGGAGGATCTGGAACAGGGAAGCAGCTTACATGTTTAGAGCTGCACCCGCGGCTGTCGTGTGCAGAGCAGACGGGAAGCAAGAGTGGGTAAGGCGGGTGAGTTAGGGGGTGACTGCAAAACCCCTGTTGAGGAGGGGTGAGGGTGCTGGAGAGCAGAATAGTAGCACCAGTGGGACTTACCAATGGCTCAAGGAAGAGCTAGGACTGGACACACATAGTTGAGGTCTGTAGTGTACAAAAATGCTTAAAGCCATGACATTGGACAGTATCACTGAGGGAGTTGAGAACAGAAAGAATGCCAGAGTTTAGATATAAAGAGGAATCTGCAAAGGGGGCTTAGAAAGAGTCCAGTGACAGCCATTTGCCTAGTCTAATGTCCTGCCATGGCCATGTCCTCCGCCAACCCCCAGCTCTGTGTGCCCCCAGCACTGTCCCTTCCTTATTCTCAGCCAGGTGAGAACCCCAGATGCTGTGCTCTTCCTGGTCTGGCCATGGGGGGCCAGAGTACTGCCTCTGACCCCTTCATCTGGCTACCTCCTCAGCCAATGCCTGGCAACTGCTCTTTTGTCATCTTGCATAGATGGGATTTCAGCTGGGAACTGACAGTGTCCTCTAAGATGTGCCCAGGCACCTGTGCCACAGGCCCTGGTGACAAAAGCCCTTCACTTTAATATTCTCAGGTTCCCCCATAACTACCTGTTTCTCTACTGTTTCTCTCCCCGTCCTCCACCTATACACATATATACACACACACACAAGTGCATATGCATGCACACGCACACATCAGGGTCCTGTCCCTAAGAAGGGGTGACAAGAACCTATATGACCTCAGGTCCTAGTTCAATCTCTTCTGGTCCTCCATACCCTCCTTTTAAGCATCCATTGGATAGGTCTTCTCTCTGATGTGGACCTTCCTTTTCCAAAACCTACCCATCTACCAACTAGGCACAGCTCTCCATATATCAGGGGAGGAGTTTGAGAATTTAGAAATCCCCATTGTCTTTCTGCAGTGCTAGCTTCCAAGTCCAAGCTCTTGATTAAGAGAGATTTAACGCCCAAAGGTATCAGTTGCCCCTTATTTCTTCCCACCTTCTCCCTCCCCGGGGCAGTAAACACTTTCAGACTTGGGGTCGGAAATAAATCCGAAAGTAATAAGGTTTAAAGGAGAAACAAAAATAAGTCATTTTTAATATTTTCAAAATATGATTCCAGTCTCAACTCAACCATCTACCACTCAGACACGATTTTTAAACATTTTTAACGTCCAAGTTCCCCACCTCACCCCCGCTTGAACTTGGAGTCACGTGCAGAGAGAGGCACAGAATGTTTAGCTGTATGGGCAGCAGAGGAAAGCACAGGGGGAGTTGCTACTGAGCCCAGTGAAGATTTAGCACATTGATTTCCCCCCCTTTATTTTCTCTCGGCACTGTGGTTTGTGATTGAGTGGGGAGGTTGGGGAGGACAGCCAAAGCTTTTAAAGGTGCCAATACTTTAGCAAGAAATAAGGAATAGTGGCTGTTAAAAGAGCCTAGATTCTCCACTCTACCCTCCCGTGCCTCATTTTTCTTTTCCTCTTTCTACTTTCTTAGATGACCCTGCCTGTCAGTGAGGTGACTAACAGCTTTGGTGAAAGGAGAGGAGAGGGAGGGCTTGGGGGAGGGCTCAGAGCGGGAGGCGGGAGTCGTGGGTCCTGCATTCGACCGGTTATCCCACCTTGAGCCGGTCACTGCCCAGCTCCTCGGTTCTGCTCTTCCTTCCTCCACGTGCTCTTTCATTGCTGCATCCATTGAATCTTTCAGGAGGGTCTACTGTGTGCCAGGCACTCTGCGTCCAGCTGGGACAGAGCGGACATGGGCCCTGCCCTCAGAGAGCTTACACTCGAGGAAGGCAGCGACCGAGAGAATGGCAAGAAATAAATATGATGTGACAACAGGTAATGAAAAGTGCCACAAAGGAAAATGACACCACGCCATGAAAGAGAATCACCGGGCAGGGGCTTCCGACTTTAGACGGGAGTCAGGGACAGATTCTCTGAGAGGCGACGCTTAAATGGGGGCCGGAGGATGCCGTGAAATGGAGGCGAGACCCAGATCACCCCCACAGGAACAGGCCGCCAAGGAAGGCAAGAGATCATGACGAAAAGAGCTCAGGTGAACTCCTCAAACCCAACAGAACAGGTTGGGGAGTGACTTGTACATTTTCTGTCATGCTTATTCATTAGCGTCAATCTGTTCAAGTCTGCTATTTTTGGGGGAAAAAATTGAACTTTCTAAATTAAAAAAAATTGTGAACGATGCTATAATTAGGATCTAAAATACTTCTTAAAACAAAAGTCAGAAAGCACAGATACTTGTGAAAGTGACTCTCTTCCTCGTTTTCAGGAAAAAGAACAGAACAAAACAGACTAAGTCCCTCTTCTCATGAAGATTATCTGTGGCCTGAGTGAGACAGTCAATGAACACATCAATAGGCAATGGGTCTGTTTGCCTTCGGTGATAAAGAAATAAAGAAGAGAAATAAGGCAGAGAGAGGGGACAGAGACCGACTCATGGGGGTCAGGGTTCCTACATTATAAACAGATGAAGATTATATTTGAACAGAGACCTGAAGGACAGAAGAGGAAGAGTATTTCAGGCAGAGGGAACGGAAGATATTAAGGCTCTGATGTGGTGGGGTGTTTGCTGTGTTGTAGAAACAGGAAGCTGGCATGCCCGGAATAGACTGAGGGGTGCCTTAGTCTGCAAACTCCCTGAGACAAAAATATGGGTCAAGTGGTTTATTCTGGAGGTGATCTGATGAAGCACTAAGAGAGAATGGGGAAGTGAATGAGGGAAGAAAGGCAAGCCAATAAACAGGACATAAATGAGTGGGTTACCACTGTGGGCTACTGAGATTCACCCCTGCTAGGGACCTCTGGGACTGTAAGGAATATGCTTCAGAACTACCCCAGTGAGCAGTCAGCAAGCTGGGTATGTATCCAATTCCTGTCTCACTGACGAAGATGGCTTCTGGAACCTGCTCCTGAGGCCATACAGTACCTCCAGGCAGATGTAAGAAGGCCACTGGAGCATAAGACGGTGTCTGCAGTAAACTCTGGGCCACCCGGGGGATGTGGGCAGGTCACTGGCTGTATCTGCTAGAGGGAATGGCAGAGATGAGATCAGAGAGGAGGTGGGGGCCCAGATCGCATAGGCCTGGTAGACCACGATAAGAACTTTAAATTTTATTTTCATCAAGATGGCAAGCATTTGGAGAGTTCAGGCAACATTATCTGCTTTCCTTTCCATTTTTAAAGAAAAACCTGACGAATGTAGGAAAAACAAACATGAGGGGAGCAAGGATGGATGCAAGGAGACCAGTTAGAAGGCCTTTGCAATAATGTAGGCAAGATGTGGTGACAGTTGGATACAGGGTGGTAACAGCCTGACGGTAAGAGGTCGCCGATCTCTCCGTGGATGTCGAAGGTGAAGCACACAGAATCCGCTAACGGATTAATAGTGGAGCATGAGAGAAAGAGGAGAGTTAAGACTACGGCTTCTGGCCTGAGAAATGGGGAAAAGAGAACGGACACTGATAGAGATGGGGTGGGCTTGGGGAAGAACTTTGGTCCTGCTATGTTTGGAATGCCTCCAAGTGGAAGATATCCGAGTGAAGATGTGGATTAGGCAAGATGTGCACTTGGAACTTAACTCATGCCTCCCTGGCCCACAGTGTGGGCCAATTAATTCCCTCCTGGCCAGCCCAGAGTCTTCTCATTCTTGGCATGAAACTGCATGAAGGGGGCTCAGTTGGTTAAGTGTCCAACTCTTGATTTTGGCTCAGGTCATGGCCCCAGGGTCATATGATTGAGCCCCACATTGGGCTCCGTGGTAGGCATGGAACCTGCCTGGGATTCTTTCTCCCTTAGCCCCTCCCCACCCCCCACCCCCAGTTTTTTGTTTTTTTTTTTTTTAATCTGGGCCCTTCCATCCTCACCCTACACTTCTGAATTGGTACCATTATTTTTTCTCCGTTCTCATACTCCTTTCTCTACCCCTAAACAAAAGATGAACAGGTGACTAGGAAGTAAGTAGCCTATGCTTGGAGAATGACCATTTTAATGCCTCCCTCCCCCTTACTTCCATTAGTTCCTTTCCAGTATCTCCTAAGCTACAGCAGAAATGCTAGCCCTAAGATGTGCCACAGATTAAATAAATACCTCTCATGGCTTTGGTCCACTTCTAGCTAACCCAACAAGTCTCTGAGGGCAAGGTTTCTCACGTACAAGTACCTGTACGAGCATCTTCGTATGGGAAGAGAGCGTTCGGAACAGTGGAAACAAGTTATTTTTCCCTGGAAAGATACACTCATGCTATCTTAGGAAATAAACAATCTTTAAAGCTCAATGTTTTAACATAATACAAGTTTACTTCTTGCCCACATCACAGTCCATTGTTGGTCAGGCATCTCTCCTGGTGGTGACTCAAAGATCCAGGATCCTTCATTGTATGTCTCCTGTTGCAGAGTCCTTCACTTCCAGCACTTGGGGCATTTTACGGCCAGGTCTGGAAGTGGCATATGTCACTTCTGCCGACATTCTGTTAGCTAGCATTAAATCACACGGTTCCATCTATGGGCAGGGGAGGCTGAGTCATACAGTCTCCCTACGTGTCCATGGAGAAGTTGCAGGATTGGCGAGCATCTAGCCCATCCCTGACACAAAAGGCTTATCCCTTCCAGTAAATTAATACATTGCCACTCTGGTTTTGTCCTTATTCTCTTGCCACTGGTATGGGTGAATCTACTTTGCAATGAGTGATAGCTCCCAGTGAACCAAAAAGATCAAGTTCCTGAATCTGCAAAGTTGAGGACCAAACCATGCTGAACCCAAAGTGCAGTCAACCCACGAAGTTCCTCCAACCACATCTCATCTGGAACACTGCCTACCGGAGTCATCAGGGAAGGACCAAGTACATTACCTGTGCTCTGTTTAATATGCCAGTGAAGTGTGTCCTAAATTTCCTTATTTCTAGGATCTCATCCTAATTCCCCAGTTGAGCTAGGTTTCACTGCAGAGGGAGGTAGGGAGGTACCTACCACATGGCTAGGGAGGTAGCAGAGGGAGTGATTCAAGAAAGAACAAAGAAAAGAAAGAGAGGGGAAGGCTATGCAGAGAAGATAAATGACAGAAAAGCCTGTGAATGACAGAAAAGAAGAGGCGCCAAAGGTGAAAGTCACACAGGAGAGAAAGGGGTGGGAGAGCAAAACAGCCAAAGGGCGAGAGCTTGGGAGAGGTGAAACTAAGGTGAGGGGGTGGGGTGGGGTGGGGTGGGATGGGGAGGAGAGCTGGCTGCGTAGAAAGGTGCCAAGGTGCCAGCGTACTTTTAGGAGACCCGGGGCGCAGCCTGAGAAAGGCGCGGAGCTGTTACTATTCAGGCGCGTGCAGCTCATTGGGCGCCCTGGCGCCCGAGCGCCCCCCACTGGGGGAGCTGAACGGCCTGGTCCACCAGCTGGGAGCGGGCAGAGCAGGGGAGGGGAGGCTGGACAGGCTGGGAAGGAGGGGGAGCAGAGACTCCTGCGAGGGCCGGGCAAACTGCCCGTGCAGGAAAGATCAAGCAAGCCCCTTTGTGCTGGGCACGTGAGGTTTTTAGCCCCTGAAGACACTCTAAGCTCCCACTTTTCAGTCTCGGTTGGGAATAAATACACTGGCCCACCAAGAGAGGACGGGAGCGAGGCTGGTGTGCCTCGTTCCCATGAGAGCTGCTCCCACGCCCCGCAGGCAGCGACTGGACCTACCTGGGCACCCCTGGCCGCACCTGCCGCTGTTCTCCCGCAGCGCTGGCTGCCTCCTGGACTTTGTCCTGGATTTTGTTCCGCGGCGGCGCTGGAGAATCCCGGTCTGGGAACAGGAGGCCAAGAAGGGCGAGGTGGGGTGGAGCTGGCGGGGGTGGGGGCAGTAATTTGGGTGCTCGGGAGAGAGCTCCCAAGGAGCAGCGATGGCCAAGGAATCGGCCACAAAGGATCAAACCCTCTTTCTGGCTTTCTGCTCTGAACGTTAGCCTCCGTCGTGTGCTTGGCAGCATTTTTCAGATCGCTGGCTGTTAGCAGACGGAGCATGTGCAGAAGAGGTAGAGCCGCTTAGGGGAAGCGCTCGAGGGTTGAGGAATCAAGTCCAGGCGCAGGTGGGGCGCGACCGGTACAGAAGGTCACTCCCTTGGGGGCAACTTCCCACAGCAGGGCATCCTAAGGGCCTCCAACCTCCGGCGACCTTTCACTCTTCCACTCCATCAGGTCTGCCTCGATTTTACTTTGTCTTTCTTTTGTTGGATCTTTTGTGTGTCTTCTCCCTTGTTTTTTTCATCAGTCTGGGCCACACCTGAAACTTCTGGAAGTTCCTAAGTCTACAGGGCATTTAGTAATAGGATATCCCCAAGGCCATCCCAGATGAAGTCTGTTTTCTCCAGGCACCTTGGGGAACTTTCTTCTCTTACCATCAAGCCTCCTCGCCGCCAAACTCCACCCAAGCCAGTCAGTTAAAATGCTTAATTTACTTTACAGCTGTTTAAAGTAATGGAAAGGAACAGCTGATGTTCATAGTGCACTTTTAAAGTAATACATTTGGCACTAGGAGCCACATAGGGAAACCACGTTATCGCTTCAGTTACATCCGAGCCGTGGTATGTTCCTTTCACTCAACTATCTCCTTGGGGGTTGAATGCCCTTTCCAGGCACCCCCAGTTATCGTTCCGTCTTTGGTCCCTTTAGCCAGGTTCCCAGGATCTGGGGGAAGACCAGGTGTGATTGCTATCTCCCGGCTTGCACGCCTGCTTGCCTGCCTCTCCAAGGCTTCCAACCCAAGGCTCTGAAGTCCTCTGAACTCTCCAGGTCTGCCAAGCACCTTCTGGGCTCCGTTCTTACAGATCTGTTCTTCCTTTTAGTTCTCGCTATGCTTCTTCCTGTCCTTGCTCCCAGGGTTTCCTGGCCCTCCCTTCACTGGGATTCAGTTTGTTTTAGTGGCTCTCTAGCTTTCTGAAATAACTTACACTAGAAAGTTCCCTTAGCTTGCCACAGCTCCAGCGCCTGGCCTTGGCAATACTGGTCTACCCTGGATGCCCATGTTACCTTGACCAATACGGCTCAGCAGGCTCCAGATGATGGCCAGTCCCAGCTGGGTTCTGCCTTACAAATAAACATTCATAAGAAGTTAAAGGCTTTTTGCTTTACAGGGGACACTGCTTCATTTCCAAGGGCAATCTCAGATTCTACTCAGGATACAGCCATTGTGAGAGAAGATTGTGGAGCTAGGGTCCATAACTGGGATGTCTTTGAATCATAAAGCAGCTTCTGGACTCTCAGAGCTGTATTGGACCTTTGAGATCACCTAGTCCAGTGGTTTCCAGCAGAGACGGGGAAGACAGAGATGGATCATACCAATGATAAGAGACAGTGTGCCCAAGCATCTGTAATGTACTGGGCAGGTCATCTGGAGAATGGCTCCAAGCCAGGCTGATCACCAGGATCACAAAGGAGCTGGACCACAGAGGCTGCCGTGGGGTGCAAGCTTCCCTTCTCTACTGGCTTTCTCTAAAGTGCTCATTTAATTTCTTGAAATTCTTTGTCCACTTGTTTTTGTGAAATTCTCTATCCCCTCTACCACTCCCTCAGCGGTTTTCTCCTGTTTGCATTCTCTATTTTCAAAGATTCTCTGCTTTTCCACCCACCGATTTGAGTCCCACACAAATGCCAGAAAATAGCATGGACATTTTCATCCCTTTATATTTGCCACATGCCTTCATTCCATTCTCATTCATGCTGTCTCCTCAAGAAAACATCTTGATCAGTTTCCCTTCTATCCTGTGCCCACTTGGCACACACAGACACGTCTATACTTATACACACATAACAGAATGTTTAATCCTGTCTTTCCTGAGGTCTGCTTGTTTGCACTGAATCCCCAAAGGTAGAGAGCAATATAATAGATGTCATATCCCACAAGTCCTAGTGGGTGTTAGTTCACATGTAGGACACCTTACGAGATTAAGAAAACGAGTGTTTCCAGAGTTAGTCCATCCTATGAAAGAAAGGCCTTGGAGAACCAAGGAGGAGACTATTCCTTTGGAGAGAATGTTGATGCTTTGTCCTCCTCTCAAGTCAGCAGGGGTTGCTAGGGACTGCCCAGACAGCCTGGCGTGTTTCTGGGGCTAGTATATTGGGAACTAGTATATAATACATGGCTGAAGAATGTAAAAGCAAAAGGCTTGAGATGGCAGAAGAGGGGAAGGGGAGAGGAGGAGGGGGAGGGGGAAGGGGAGAGGAGGAGGGGGAGGAGGATGGGGGAGGAGGGGGAGAGAGGGAGAGGGAGAGAAGAAAAGAAGACAGGGAGAGGGGGAGAGGGAGACAAAGAGAGGGGAGAGGGTGAGAGAGAACTACCCCGGAAGCAATGTGCACTTGCACGAATAACTATAGAGCACTGATGTTTCCTGGTGGAAGAGGTGTGTGACATGCTAGAAGGAGATGGCCTGGAGCCATCTTCAAAGGGACCTGGCCCAGGAGCACTGCCTGGGAGGATAGACTGACCCAGCAGAAGGGTGGGCTCCTGAAGATGAGAGCCCGAGTGTTGGAGGCTTCAATGGCTTTTGGGAGGAGCCATCGCCTGGCTCATTGGAAGGGCACTGGGAGGTTCTGTTGGGGAATCTCAAGAGAAACCACAGTAGAAAGCCTGGAGTGAGGTAATCAGCTTTGAAATTCTACCAAGGCCAGAGTCTATACCTTTTCCCTAATCCCTTTCCCCACCCTCACCAGGACCAGAAACAGCAGCTGGCTAATGGGGCAGAGAGAGTGGAGAAAAGAGAGCAGCAGCCTTCCGCCATCCTGCCCCGGTCCTGTACTGCAGGCAGGAGAGCTGGAGGAGGAACCGAGCTCAAGGTGGAATGCCTTATTATATGGACTGGACATATTGACTATGAAAAGAAATCAGTTCTTGTGATTGCAAGGACCAGGAAAATCTTAAGACCGGCCCACGATTTCCCCCAAGGCAAAAACTAGGCCACAGAGCAAAGGGGCACACGAGGAAGGAGTCCCTCTCGTTCAGTATAATGAGCACACATATTCGTGCACACAGGTGATGGCAGCTGAACAGACATTAATTGACCCGTAGTAAAAGCGATGGGGAGGAATGTGGACTTTGTATTTTGACTTGGTCATTCCCACTGCGGTGTGTCTTAGGACTAGAGGGTGGGCTCGCACACCCAGCAGCTGTTGTGGAATCCTTGTTTCCTCCCAAGTAAATTTTCTGTTAGGCACTCCGCCATCCAATGAAGCAGGGTGGTGGGAAGGTGACTTGGCCATGTGTTCATAATCCAAACCACGAGGCTTTCTATAGAGTATTGAACAACATGCTTTTTTCTGCTCAGTTACACTTTTTGTATAAAAAATAGAAAACTTTAATAAAACCAGATCGGCATGGGGCACCCAGGTTGCTCGGTTGTCTGAGTCTGACTTTAGCTCAGGTCATGATCTTGCGGCTGCTGAGTGTGAGCCCCACATCGGGCTCACTGCTGTCAGCCTGTCAGTGCAGAGCCCGCTTTGGATCCTCTGTCCCCCTCCTCCCACCCCTGCCCCGCTTACGCTCTTTCTCTCAAAAAATAAAAACATTTAAAAAAAAAAAACCCAGATCAGCATGTTAGCAGAACATAAGTTATTGCTTCAAATGGTGAATTTTCTTTAAAAAAATTTTTTTTTGGGGCGCCTGGGTGGCGCAGTCGGTTAAGCGTCCGACTTCAGCCAGGTCACGATCTCGCGGTCCGTGAGTTCGAGCCCCGCGTCGGGTTCTGGGCTGATGGCTCAGAGCCTGGAGCCTGTTTCCGATTCTGTGTCTCCCTGTCTCTCTGCCCCTCCCCCGTTCATGCTCTGTCTCTCTCTGTCCCAAAAATAAATAAACGTTGAAAAAAAAAATTTAAAAAAAAAAAAAAAAAAAAAATTTTTTTTAATGTTTATTTTATTTTTGAGAGAGAGAGAGAGACAGAACATGAGCAGGGGAGGGGCAGAGAGAGAGGGAGACACAGAATCTGAAGCAGGCTCCAGGCTCCGAGCCGGACGCTGGGCTCAACTTCACAAATCATGAGATCATGACCTGAGCCAAAGTCAGAAGCCTAGTCGACTGAGCCACCCAGGTGCCCCTAAATGGTGAATTTTCTTTAGGGGTATTTTCTTTCTAAGCCAGAGGCTCACATGTGCATAAGAACTATCTTAGGACCTTGCTAAGCAGGTTCCCAGGCTGTGTCCTCAGAGACCGCAGTTTAGGAGGCCTGGGGCAACACCAGAGGAAGCATTCCTAGGGGCTCTGATCCCTATCTCAGTTGAACAGAGATTGTATCAGGGCATCTGGGTGGCACAGTCAGTTAAGCCTCAGACTCAGTCTCATCATGGTCATCATGATCTCATGGTTTGTGAGTTCGAGCCCTGCATCGGGCCAGCTTGGATTCTGTCTCTCCTCTCTGCTCCTCCCAGACTTGTGCTCACTCTCTCTCAAAATAAAGAAATAAACTTACAGAAAACAAATTTTTTAAACGAAAGATTGTCTTAATTAGTAGTGATCACAGGGCGACTCACTCAGTCTCCCCCTTTGCTTTCTCCTGGACGGGATGGAAATAGTTTACTCCGAGTCTTTGAAAGCTTGAACGTTTCGGACGGCCTGAGGTTTTAGCAACATTGCCAGGTATCCAACCCGCTAACATTCCTCTCGTGGAAAACTAGTAAATTAGTCCTAATTACCTGCCTTCTATTTGACTAGAAGAATACGTACTTGCCCCTTGAGTGAGCCTGTTTCTTCAGGCGACCGAATGAACGGAATGGCCAGCTCACCTGTGGGCTCACAGTGGTACCCCGTTCAGAATGACTGTTCTGATCAATACCGAACAGCGCTGACGTTTACTCACGAAACGCTTTCCCGAGCAAAGATCACACGCTTGGGATTACATACCAGTCTGCTTCGGAGACATTTGCTTTCAAAGCTTGGGGTTTAAAAAAATCTAAGCCCGCCCTGTCCACCTAATTGGAATTTAACAAGATTTTAAAACAGATACAGTAATTTCTTCACACGCCTGGAGATAATCAGATAGAAACAGGTGTGACTAGAATAGCAAAAATCAGGAGGGAGGGAATCCATCTAGTCAAGGATTTAATCAGAAGCTCCAGCCAATGACCTTTCAGGTCCTTTTCCTCTAAGAATCTGCCCTTTGTTTTTCTCTATTAAATTTCTTCCTGGCTTTGGCCCATCATTCCAGCCTGTAGGCTTTGTCTTCTATCATATTAACTATTCCTTCCTACCCGCCCCCCCCCAACCTTTATTTAGCGTCACTGTGCTAGCCCTGTGCGTGCATGATCTCATTTAATTCCCATAACCCGTTATAGGAAAGAACCGATAGCTGGCAGCATGGGCTCTGGGGGCGAACGGCTTGGGTTTGAATCCTGACACTGGCACTTACTAGTTGTGGCCTCGGGAGCGTTTTCTGCTGGAAGATTCTCATTTGCAAGTGATGAGAGTAATAGCCCTACTCATGGGCTTGTGGCATTTTGTAGGGGACTCCACTGCTAAAACAGATAAGCCCTCAAATCTGAATGGCTTAACATAATGAAGGTTTACTTCACACATGTAATGGTCAATGCGGGGATCAATGGGCAGCCTTCCACGTGGACATCTAAGGGTCCATGTCCCCTCTACTTTATGATTCTGCTAGCGGCTAGGTGGAGAGATAGGATTAGGGGAATGGGCCGAATGGGAGACGCGAGACTTACGGACCAGACCCAGAAGTGAGGCACATTCCACGGTACCCAGACCTAATCACGCGGCTACTCCGACTGCAAGGCAGGCTGGGAAATGGGGTCCGTGTGTCCAGGAGGAAAAACAATGAATTTGGTGTCTTCCATGGTTGTGATGATTAAATTTAAATCCCTTGGATCAGTACCAGTCACATAGTAAGTGCTCAATAAATGATGGGTGATCATTACCACTTCTGTCACCCTAGCTCTGGCTGTTTTCCTCACGTTGTCTTTCCAGAATGCCTGTGTCCCGATATCTTAACCTTTCGCTCCAGAGCTTCCCCAGGTTTAGCCTGACCTTTGTGATGCTTGGGGGTTCTCCCTGAAAATCTTGGCAACCTTTGGGCATTAGTGCTGCTGTTTTGTGGACAACAAACCCAGCATTTTCTCTGAACCCAAAGGTCCCTGCAACCCCAGGGGGATGTGAGGGAGAGGTCAGCTGGGTCCGGACTGCCTCGTGCAGGCCTGCATGGCTGACCTGCTCCTGCATTCCTGTATGCTATTCCTGAGGGCTAAGGAGGCCGCTGCAGAAACCTTTGCATGAAAGCCTGTGATTCAGAGTTTGTCCCTGTGCCATCATCTAATCATTAATTGAGCAAGCAACTTGGTCTCTCCACCTGCTACCCTCAAAACACCCATAAACATAGTCTGAATGAAATGTTTGAGGATGGGGGGGGTGCGGATGGAGTACAGAGTTTTTGAATATAGAAGTGTAGAGCTTCAAGGTGGCTTAGTTGGTTAAGTGTCTGACTCTTGATTTCGGTTCAGGTCATGATCTCCCAGTTTCATGAGTTCAAGCCCCACGTTGGGCTCTGTGCAGACAGCGCAGAGCTTGCTTGGGATTCTGCCTCTCTCTGCCCCTCCCCTGCTTGCACTCTCCTGTTTCTCAAAAAAAAAAATAAATAAATAATCAGAAGTAAAACACTTAAAAAATAACACAAAAAGAAGTGTAGAGTTTTATTTTCTAGCTTGATGAGATATTTGCAATTTTCATACCACAGCACAAGGTGAACTGCGACGTTTGTTTTACGGTTTACGTGGCAGATATAAGAAACTTTGAAAAATCAGTCGTGCTCTTGTGAGCATAACGGCATGGTCAGGGCCAAACAGATCTGTGTTTGAATTCTAGCCCTGCCTCTTTCCTGCCTTGCGACTGTGGGTAAGATACTTAATTACTCAAGCCTCAGCGTCTCCATCTGGTAAAGGACAACACTAGTACTTACGTCATAGAGGGGCTTTGCACAGCACTTGGCAACAGTGAACTCAGTAAATGGCAGTTATTTTTGTTATAATAATGATCTCCAGAACTTCCCATAATGCCTCCTCTGTACCATTGAGGGAGAGGCACACGTGTTCCTCCCCCTCCCCCACCAAAGCCACAAGTACCCTACCTACCTGGAGTTTTGAAGAATATTACTTGCAACTTGTCTCTGGCATCCTAGTTCTGCATTTTTCCTTTAGGGAGGCATCTATCTATCCACGTGATCTTCTTTGCACATTTAAGATGGAGATACCCAAAACAGCTAATGTTATTATCTAAACAGTTTGGTAGAAGCTGAGGGCTTCAGAAGATAAGTGTTTATGGGGTAAGGGGTACTGATGGTGGGGAGGTTCCCAGGGAAAGACCGGTTGAAGCTGGAAGAGAGAATCTTTTTTTAAAATGTTTTTAAACTTACTTCTGAGAGAGAGAGAGAGAGAGAAAGAGAGAGAGAGAGAGAATGACCAGGGGATGGGCAGAAAGAGAGTGAGAGACAGACAGAATCCCAAGCAGGCTCCACACTGTCAGCAGAGACACTAATGCGGGGCTTGAACTCACTAGCCACAAGATCATGACCTAAGCTTAAACCAAGGCCAGACGCTTAACTGACTGAGCCACCCAGGTCCCCCTGGAGGAGAGACTCTTAAATGCCATCCAGTCTCACTCCATCTACTTGTTAATCCTCATGATGGTTCAATTTGGCAAGAAGAGGTTCTCCTCTTAGTCTTAAAGACCCCTCTGAGGAGCTGATGATGTCATGGGCTCTTGTCCTAGAAAAATGCATTTATAGCCATATGCACAAAGGTTTGCAATCAATTTCAGTGGGCTCAAGATACCCCTATGACCAATTTGTGGACCTCAGGTTAAGTCATTGCCCTCATATGGCCTATTTGTTTCCTTATGTGGCTGAAAACAGCAACCTGAGGCTCAGGACGAGAATGGTACCATCAGATCCAAGGCCTCGTGGCACTGCCCATGATGGGCATGACATTGGAGGCAGGGAGGCCAATTATACCCTTCCAACAGATGATGCATCTGATTTCAGGCAGAGAGGAGGGAAAGGAGGGAGCCCACTCAGGTTGAATAATAAAAGAAGATTCCATCACTCACCCCAGTGGCTGAGCAGTGATGAGGGAGAAGGAGGGTCTAAGGATGACTCCCAGTTTTCCAGCTTAGATAACAAACTGGTGCCATTCTTTGGGGGTAGTAAATATGGGAAGGAAAGGATGATGATGGCTTGTATAGTTTAGAAAATGATGAATCTAGCAGGGCTGTGAGCTATCTAGTGAGGATATCCCATAGATGGTTAAATCTGCATTAACAGCTCAGGAGACAGCTACAGACAGAGATAATGGAGTCAACATTATATCCAATCTATGTGACTAGATGAGAAATCACAAAGGAGGAGATGAGAGCCTACGTCAGAGTCCTGAGAAACACTGGCATGGAAAGCAACGTTTCCCAGACCCCAGGCATTTGTATATCCTAGTCCTTTCTCACCTGGCCTATTGGTTTTCTCAGGCTTTTTCTCAATTCACCTCAACTTTGATTAATTTTTTATGAGATTATTTGAAAGAAAATGCATAATATAATATTATAAATTATATATATTTAAATGATATATATATCATTTATATAATAAATGATAAAGTAATATCCCTTGCCACCAAAAGACAGTACTCCTTTTTTTTTTAAGTTAGTATCCTAAAAATAACTACAAAAGGAAATCAAGAAAACCCTATTTCTACATTCCCGTTGGTGACTGTTGGCCAGAGAAGGCTCCAGGTCTGAGACTGCTCTTTTTTAATTTTAGAAAAGGAAAATGAGCAAGCCTTAGAAAAGTGTTAAAGACACACTAATTCCGAACAGAGACCTTTTCTTTGCTTCAATCAGAAGAAATGAAAGAGGATTAAGAGAGAATTTATTTTCTCACTATGCAACTCACATTTTATTTTGTGCTGAGGCAGGGCTGAAATCCAGAGGGAAAGATTTTACACAGTGTCCCCAGCCCTGGTTGTGGTCTTACAGCATCTAAAATTACCCCTTCTGCCACCAGTGGTTTGACTCCTTCACTTTGGGAATGAAGTCATGGGATATGGGGGTGGGGAGGCCCAGGAAGGGGAGTGGTCAGTGTCAGCAGCTTCAGAGAGGCCCAAGTCAGGACCAAAAGGCTCTCTGAACTTGGCAGCCAGGGGCCACCATGTCTTTGGTGGAGTGGATTTCATGGCACAGTGGGAGGCGGGGGTCAGAATACAGCAGCTAGAGAGTGAGGGGGAGGAATCACTTGGCTGTGAAGGGAAGGAAAGAGATAAGGTGCCACTTGGGGTTCAAGGAGATGTTGTTTTGCTTCCTTTTGTAAAATATGGGAAATAATCTGAACCCACTTTTAGGTCCTTGGGAAGGAGATGGATGCAAGTCTGTGGGTGCTGGAGAGAGGTGGTGATAGATGGAGCTAGGTTCTGGTTTGGGGGAAGAAGAGAAGGGTTCATTCAGCTCAGGAGCACAGGGGGAGGGACTAACTCACAATAGGAGAAGGGTCATCTTTTCTTAGTTTGAGGGTAAGAGGTAAGGGCACGTGCAAGCCCAGGTAATTGCTTGCATGTTGTAAGAGTGGAAAGTGAGGAGGTTCATGTTTGGAACATGATTATCCTGTCAAGCAGGGGCTGAGATTATTTCTGGGGGCTAAGGAAAAACTGAGTGCAGGCTTGATCTACTCATCCTCCAGTTTAAAGAGTGTATGAGGGTTCTATAGAGAACCAGAACCAATAAGGTATATCTCTATCCTTCTGAGAGAGAAAGAGAGAGCCAGTGAGAGCGGGAGAGATTGTAAGGAATTCACTCACAAGTTTGTGGAGGCTGGCAAGTCCAAAATCTGCAGGATAGACCTGCAGGCTGGAGACCCACGGAAATGTTAACCTTGCAGCTCAATTCCTTGGCAGTCTAAGGCAGAATTCCATCTTCCTTCTGGGGACCTCACTCTGCTTTCTATTTAGGTCTTTAACTGATTGGATGAGGCTCACCCATGATGGAGGATAATCTGCTTTACTCAGGTTAGGAGAAAAAAATACCTTCACAACAATCTCCAGACTGGATGTTTGACCAAATATCTGGGTGGCCAAATCACACTGATGCATAAAATTAACCATGGTAAAGAGTATTAATGACCTGGTTTATATCAATAGCAAAACAAGACATGATGTAGATAAAGAGAAGATTATAGAATGTGGAAAGAATCATCCAGATTCTAGGAAATTCCAAGTGGAATTAGGAGCTCTTTGGACCACAGGGATTCTAATGAAGCCAGAGCAAATGAAGACAAAAGGAAAGAGCTGTGGGGGACAATCCACTATGGAGAGTTATCATCTCAGCATAGAAAGATAGATCCAATGACAAAGAAGCTTCTAGATGCAAATTTTGATTCTGAAGCCCCAGTCAATAACTTCTGGGGACCCTCCCACCATGCAAACAGCAGGGCACAGGTATTTCAAGCTAACACACTATAGAAGCTATCTTTTCCCTCTCCTCCCCTCCCCTCCCCTCCCCTCCTCTCCTTTGTTAGAAACACAGAGAGAGAGAGAGAGAGAGAGAGAGAGGGAGTGGGGGAGGGTCAGAGAGAGAGGGAGAGAGGGAATCCCAAATAGGCTTCATGCTGGAGCGGGGCGGGGGGGGGGGGGGGGAAGAGGGGGAGGCTGACACAGGGCTGGATCCCACAACCATGAGATCATGACCTGACCCAAAATCAAGAGTCAGACGTTCAACAACTGAGCCACCCAGGTGTCCTTCCTTCCTCTATTTTTAAGAGGGTCAAAGCCATATACACTTACCTCACTGAGATCAGTATGATTATTTATTTTCAAGGCCACCTTTTCTCAGTGTCATAGAATTTCCAGCCCAGCCTATTTTTCCTTCACTCACGAGCCTGAGGTCTTTTCACATCCATCATGTCCTTGGCAAGAATCCTTGGAGAGTGGCCTGGGACATACCTAGTGGTAAAGCCACCTGCTCTGGGTTGAGGGTGGATCTATTCTGGTCATAGGCTTTGTGATCTGGACAAAGGAATTGAGTGTGTGCCTGTCGAATTGTAAGGCAATACTAAATTTGGCAGACCAGCTGAATTCTACCAGAAAATCATGCAAAATAAGGTTTAGCAATTAGGAAAAAATTGGCCCACAGGAAAAGACAATTGGATAAAATTCAGCAGGACTTCATGGCCATAGAATTCTAACTCTAAGACTGCAGCTAGCTATGTGGGCCTTGTAGCACAGGGCCCAATCCTCAGATCTAAGAGGGAGCTGTGTCACATCAAAGAGTCTTGGAACCAAAGTGACCCTTGAGGAGAAGCCATCTCCTTGCTTTATAAGCATTAGAAACAACAAAACAACAACAACAACAACAACAACAACACAGGTTTTTTCCAGCTTCAAAAAGTTATGGTTCTCAAAGTTCACTTCCTCTGAGCCTTCGTGAACCTCTTCCTGATCCTTCTAACCAGAATTACTCACATCTGACCCTCCAATGCTCACCACTCTGTAGTGTTTCCTTCATATGCCTTTGATTCTCTTCGAGATTGTCAGCACCTTGACAATAGGACCACACTGTGTGTGTCTGTTTACGAGGATTTCTGAGGATTATTATAGTGCCTGGCACATAATTAATGATCAATAAATTTTGGTTAAATAGTAATAAAAAGAAATCCCATTTTTTTTCATGTGTTATGGTTATTCTCATCCAAGACACTCTCGTCTATGTACAGCCTAATTCAGTGACTCTCTTAAAACTGCAAAGGTCAAATATTTAACATGGTTCACCAGATCTTTGACCAACATAAAATGTAGGGTGAAAAAATCCTTCGTGCCTGCACATTTTACTTCTGGTAAAAGAATCTGAAAACTGCATTGGCTTAGTTTTAACCCTACATCACATTAAGCTTGTGGCCAACTGAAATACTAAGATGTTTTCATGTGGATATCTGCCAAGCCTCATCGCCTCCATTCTGCGTGTGTGCAACTGATCTTGAACCCAAAATGTAGGACTTTGTATTTTTCATTTCAGCTCAAGGTTAAATCCTATCAAAATCACTTTGAATTTGATGCTGTCAATGACTACGTTAGTAATCCTTCCTGGCTTCAGGTCACTGGCAAATTTGACACGCATATCTTTTTTGTTCTTCCCAACAATGATGTTAGAAGAATTGAGACTAAGACAGAAGCTCCAGTAGTAACTACCCACCACTCCATGTCGACCCAGAGCCATTCATAAAACTTATGGGTAATCAGGGGCACCTGAGTGGCTCAGTTGGTTAAGCGTTTGACTCTTGGTTTCGGCTCTGGTCATGATCTCACAGTTTCATGATTTTGAGCCCCACATCGGGCTCTGTGTTGGCAGCTCAGAGCCTGCTTGGGATTCTCTCTCTCTCTCTCTCTCGCTCTCTCTCTCGCTCTCTCTCTCGCTCTCTCCCTCTCTCTCTTCCCCTCCCCTGCTTGCATGGTCTCTATCCCTATCTCTCTAAAAATATATTTAAAAAAACTTACGGGTAATCAACCACAAACTGAAAATACACTGGAAAATTCTGCATCCCTTATTTCTCCATCTTACCCACAAAGCTCTTATGGATGACGTTTCAAAAAGATTTTCTGAAGTACACACACACTTCATCTACAATAGCCCCTGAAATTTGCCAGCCAAGTTACCCATTAAAGAAACACACACACACACACACACACACACACAGCTTGTATGGTACAACTTCTCAGTATGCAGATGCTGGACCTGATGCCCCTGGCACTCTTCTAAACTTCACAGGCTTCTCCCCCTTTAAATAAATCTAACTTACTGATTATAGCCTGGCATTGACATCGAGCTGATTTTCCATGGTTGGGATCCCATATGATGGTTTATCCAATCTTATTTATCTCTTTCATGATTCCTCAAAAATTACCCACTGTGACTGTCAGATCATAGTACAACTTCTTGACACATCCCAAGACAAAGTTGTTTGAACTTTAAACAATATTTGTGGAGAGTGGTCTTCATAAGCACAAGGAAGCTATTCTTGACTCTTAAGGGCCAGGGTCTGCACTCACATCAATTATTGTTTCTTCTGATTTTTACCAAATTCTGTAGGATGAGGCAATGGAATAGGCCTTTGTGACCCTGAACATCTACCACTATTAAACACAGCCACCTGCTGAGAATCTTCATCCCAGGGTGTTTTAAATCTTCTCCCTTGTGGATATGAAGAATCTATACATGTTAGTATTCTTCTGATCTTTTGATGCTGAACGTATGAAGGGCCTGAATGATACCTGTAGTACCAAGAGGCCAAGCTGATTGTCAAAAGATGCCAAGAACTGAGAAGAAGACCGTCCAGTCAGCTATGTTAGAATTGGAGATGAAAGCCACAGGGCAGGCTCACTTTTCCCTAATAATACCTCTGGTTGCTCTCATGAGTAGAAAGTGCCAGAACTGAGAGATAACTAAAATGTCCTGATGGGAGAAGCTTTCCTCTCACTCCTTTTTTTTTTTCTTTTTTTCTTTCAGAATGTAAGCTTTGGAAGTAGGTGGGATACACCCATGCTTTTGTTTCCATAATGTGTCAGACATAATGAGATCAACAAAATATCCTAAGATTTAGAACATGAAGCCAGGCTTTGTCTTTTCCACCTGACTCTTGAACTCCAAAAAGCCTTATATGTTCAAAAAGGGGCCCAGTAACAAGCTTATTTTACGGGAGAGTATTGAAGTCTGAGTCTTTAAAAGGTAGCTTAGAGATGAAGGAGTCAAAGTGCATCCTTTTATAGGAAGGGAAACTGAAGTTCAAAGAGGTTCAATGGCTTGTCCAAGGTCATACGGTTATTGAAAAATGGAGCCGGCCCCTGATCCCAGGGCTTTGTAGTGTGGGCTCCTTCACCGTAACAGGTGCTGCCCCTTTTGTACATGGTGGTAGTTTCTCCACCACCCTTTATTTACTTCTACTCTTTCCAACTTGAAGATGTCTCTTTCTTCCTAGACAATAGTGAAAGAGAACATAGTTTGAAGAGTTCTGGCTTCTGCTAATCTCATGTTGTATTGTCTATGAGCGGGAATATGGAAGGTGGTAAATTTAGAGACAGAGAAGCCAGTAATGGAAAAACAAGGTTGGGGGATGGGGGGGGTACAGATTAGGCACAGGTGCAACACAAAGAGACGACAGAGGTCATGGCTGACCACAGCGGGAGGGGTGCAGCAAGGGAGTGCCATTGCTGAAAAGCCAAAATGATACCAGGCTGTATTTATAGAAGGATGGCATGCAAAGTCCAGGAAGCGATCATTAGGCTACGATCTACATTAGTCAGCTCTCTATCGAAAATGATGCCCAGTTTGCCACACTTTGAAACGCAAGAGCCCGGAGCGGGGAACAAAGTGACAGGAAATCATTACTTAGAGTAAAATTAAAGAATCTGGATTGCTGAAGGGAACCTTTTCACTGATTCCACCCATTGTCTGATTGCTTGAGCAGCCAGGAAGAACGATGGGGGGTGGGGGACACAGAGGAGGAATTCCAGCTGGAAATTTCCCTTCACCCTGCTGTCCTCTCAGCACAGAATTTTCGATATCACGTCTCTCTCCTCTCTTCCCAGTCAAGGTTAAGATCCCCTGCCTGAGGTCTCTTTCTGCAAAGACTTGAAAGCCCTGCGTAATCAATTCTTATCAATTAAGGATGGCTTCTCTACCTGTGCAGGGCTGTTACTAAGTTACCACCTGCACATGCTGGTTACAGGGGCTTCAAGAGCAAAGCAGCTGGGCAGGCTCGGGCTCATGGCTGGACCCCCACCCTGACCACAGCAGCACCGGTTCTCCACACGATGTCTGAACTTGTTTTCAGCCTGTACGTGAAAGATTTTCTCATTCTGTCTTTAGCAGATCCCTGTAGGAGTCCACACCACTATCACCTTACCTCCATTCTTGAATGGCTCTTGAATGGCTTACATAATTGCACGTTGAGTCTGATGGTTAAGACAGATCAACCTCAGAGACTCAAGGCTGACTTCCAGAAGGTAAAAACTGAGGATCCTTCTGATTTTAGACAAGTCGGACGCAGTAATTCCATATTTTGAAGAAAGGCGGTAATGACTTTAAAGCAGTTCTTCTCTATCATGTCTTCTTTGACCGTCTTCTACGGAGGTTTTAAGCTTCATTTAATCTCTCCTGAAAAAAAGAAAGACGGAAAAGAAAAAAGACACCAAAGCAGAAAGAGCCTTGTAGGGGTCATGCACAGGTTCTTGCAGACCAAAGACGGTAAGTGGACAAGTCCTGGGGCAGGCTTTTCCTATCTTGCCTCCAAAGAAATCCCTGGGGGGGGGGGAACAGTAAGAGGACACTGCATCCCTCCTGCAGAGTGAGAATTCAGGAAGCCAAGCCCCTAGTGGCTGGCGGTAGCCAGATGGTCCTCATTTCTCCAGAGGAGTGTGAACTCTGCTTGCTCTTTCTGGTCCCAGAACTTAGGGACTCCTTTAGCGAGAGCTCTGGGGCACAAGGGGCCAACAAAGTGGGGAGCATAGCAGAAGAGTGGCTGAATCTTCAAAGCATCTGCCACCAGAATTTCAGAAGACCAACTGTGTCGACACGAAGAGGCATTAAAATTTGGAGGCACAATGGGGCGCCTGGGTGGCTCAGTCGGTTGAGCGTCCGACTTCAGCTCAGGTCACGATCTCACGGTTCGTGAGTTTGAGCCCCGCGTCAGGCTCTGGGCTGATGGCTCAGAGCCTGGAATCTGCTTCCGATTCTGTGTCTCCCTCTCTCTCTGCCCCCCTCCCATTCATGCTCTGTCTCTCTCTGTCTCAAAAATAAATAAACATGAAAAAAAAAATTTTAAAAATTTGGAGGCACAAGCTTTGCAATGAGGCAGACCTGGGATGGAACATCATCTCTGTCAGCTCCCCTCCCTCAGCCCAGGGTGAGCCTCAACTGCATCCAAAGATAATCCTACACACCTTCCAGAAACAGCTGGTCTCCTACAGGACCAAAGCACATGTCTAGTGTTTTTACTCAGTGCATTATCTTGCACATCTCTCTGTAGCAGCACTCAGATTGACCTTGGTGGTTTTAATGGCTGCATGGAACACCATGCATGAATATGGGCATATTCACTCTTGCCATTACCCAAGAAAGAATGTGAACTTGTTTACGGTTTTTGCTGTAGCGAACAATGTTGCAGTGGATGTCCTCATGTAAATATCTGTACATGAATGCAGCTGCAGGAAAATTACAAGAAACAGAATTGCTGTGTCTCCAAAATTTTGACACTGTTAAATTGGTCTCTAAAGAGCCTCCACTGATTTACCCACCCACTAATGGTGCCCAAGAATGCTTCTTTCTGAGAAGGCTCTGTGAAGGAGGGTCCGACCAACCGGCATGTGGAGGAAGGAACTAAAAACGTCTTTTGTTATTCTTTGGCTCTCCAACAGAGCATTGTTGGTGTTATTTTGGGGGGTCCTTGGTGCTGACTCCACAGACAAGGAGAGCACAGTTGTGCTTTTCTCAAAGGGGACATCTGTCAGAAGCTGGGCTTATTTTTGGCAACTCAGTGACATGCTCCCTGCCTTTCCAGGGGATTCTTGGCTTCCCTCACCAATGACCCATTTGTGGCTGAATATTTAGCTGCTCTCTCAATCCTGATGTCTGTCCTGCAAATTATTTTGAGATTTGATGGGTTGGTTCCCAGCAGACACTGGATGCAAACCCCGAAGTCAGGATCTTCCGCTCTGTTATTTGTCTGGGAAGGTAGTACCTGGTTTAAACATGTTTTCAATTTTTATTATTTACTTAAAATTTTTTATTATGGGAAATGGCAGACATATATAAAAATAGAAAAAAATAGTGTGAAGAATCCCTATATACCCAGAACCTAGCTTCAATGATCCACTCATGATCTATCTTGTTTATCTGCACCCCTGCTAAATTCCTCACCTCCTGTATTGTTTTGTAGCAGATTCCAGACATCTTGTCATTTCAGCCATAACTGTTTCAAGGTCTGCCTACAAATTTCAGGTCTTTTTAGAAAGACACAGTCACATTACCATGAACACACCTAAGATAGTTCACAGTGATTTTTGAACATACACAGATAATCCGGCCAGTGTTCAAATTTGTTCCAATTGTCTCCTAAAATGATTTAAACATGATTTTTTTAAATTCTAGAAAAGCAATGTTCAGGGCCAGGAGAACTGAGTTTGAGTCCCAGGTTTGCCCCTCTCTCTTTGAGGGACTCTCGTTAATTCCCGAGTCCCCTTTGCCTCATTTTTTTTTTTTTAGAATATGGGCATTGGAAAAGACCCATGAATCTAAACACTCTCAGATGATGCTAATGAAGAAAGGAAAAGAGCAGGAAAAAACCCACTTTCAGCTACTAGCTGAAAGTAAAGTCAAGTTCTAACTTCTATATAATGGTGACCAGATCAATAAATGTCTCCGAAAGTCAATACAAGTTACAAAATCTGTCTACCCTTCTCCCTGTGAAAGAGAGATGTTAGGGTCAAGGGATCCTTATCTTCTCCTCTTGGCAGATAAGTGCTTTTCAAAATGAAATAGATATACTTTGTAGTAGATATACTATGAGCTGCTTTCATTTTAAAACACATCGTCTTAATATAGTATTTGTTTAAAACCCACAGATACTCTGTTAGCATATCCTCATGTTAGGAGACTGGAAAGAGGGCTGGGGGAAAGGAAGAAAGAAGAAAGACTTGTCAATGATTCTGGAAGTCAGGCAATGCCATTGGTGGCTCTGTTGTCACATGAGATAATGTATGCATGCATAAATTATAAAGTGCCATAAAATTGTTATTAGACAAATGAGGATCTCCAGATGATCCTAAATCATGCCTACGGTTTTCCCCATTGAATTTCTATTAGCAGCAGATTTCTCTTCTAAAGAAAAAAAACCACGTATTCCCTAGAAAATCTAGAAGACAAGGAGAAGGAAGCGGAAATAGCCAAATAAAGACATATTGGCAGGAAATTGAAAATACTGCCAAAAACTCTTGCAAGACTTTTTTAAAAAAAGACCATTGCAAATACCTTTTCCTTGTTCTGTGTGTAGGTGGGAGCACGGGAGGCGGTGAGCTAGGAGTGTAAAGGGAGGAGGGGAAAATGAACAAAAGAAGAATCTTCGTTTCTCGTGGTGGTTGGCGAAGACAGAATGGAGAACACCTTCCCGGGAGAGGTGGGTTACAGCTGCCAGAAGAGGCGTGCGTCTCTATCTTCTCAACGAATGGGATCCTTTAGCAGAAAAACAGCTAGGAAACCATGAGGGGTAGGCACCTTCACTCTCTCTCTCTCTTTAAAATGTTTATTTTTGAGAGAGACAGAATGTGAGCAGGGGAGAGGCAGACACACACACACACACACACACAGAATCGGAAGCAGGCTGCAGGCTCTGAGATGTCAGCACAGAGCTCGATGTGGGGCTCGAACCCACAAACTGCAAGATCATAACCTGAGCCGAAGTCAGATGCTTAACCGACTGAGTCACCCAGGTGCCCCACTTTTTCTTTCTTTTGAAGACAAGAGTGCTCAGGGCTTGAAGAGACTGAGTTTTGTTAAGTTTATTTATTTTGAGAGAGAGAGAGAGAGAGAGAGAGAAGGGGGGGGGAGTGCACAAGCAGGGGAGGGGCAGAGAGAGAGGGAGAGAGAGTCCCAAGCAGGCTGTTAGTGCAGAACCCGACAGGGGGCTCGAACCCACAAACCACGAGATCATGACTGAGCCACCCAGGCGCCCCTGAACAGACTGGATTTCTGCTGTTTGAACATCTGCAGGGCACAATCCCTGACCTTTATCTGAACGCAAGTGCTCACACATGCAGATGTGATACTTTCTCCCCCCAAATATACAGAAGGCTCTAACAAGCCGCCCCTCTGTTCAAAGAGCAACGGTGACAGTCAGCTGCTTCCTGACATGTCAGGGGACGGGAGAGAGAGAGAGAGAGAGAGGGAGCAGGGGTGGGGGTCTTCATGGCTGAGAACTCAGCCAGATGCTGTGGGTGGGCGCAGAACCCCCGTCCTCACTGGCCATGACTGGTCAGAGCAGCAAAGATGAAGATTCACAATTACCTTGGCAACCAGATAACAGGCAAAACTGTCACTTGGCAATTTCCATAGACTCCCTGTCCCTTCCCCCCACACCCATCGTCTCCCACGGCAGCGCATACAACACTTTCCCCCTTGAAGGCGTCTCTAAGATCACAAGACTGTGTGTGAGGACGCGAAGGGGGAAGGGGAAGACAGATCCGAGACAGACGTGGGGAAAGAGAGACCATTTTCTAAGCCCAGGTGGGAGGTCCTGGTTTGAATGACCTCCTCCCACTGGTGACAGGACACAGACGAATGGGGGACAGAGGGAAAAGGAAGAGGGGGTGGTTAGCAGAAAGGCTGGAATAACAGGCGGTTCGTTTGTTCATTGTTTCCAGAAATCACAAAAATGGAACAAAGGCAGGGGGGGAAGCAGAATGCATTTGCTCCCCTGTTCGATTCCCTCCGTCCCTCCCTTCTTTCTGGAAGTCCTATTATGGAAACCCGCCTTCAGCGGTCTGTGCCCACCTGGGTCCTGCCCGGTGGCTGCTGGCTTTGGACTCACGGGCCTGCTGCGTGCAGTTCACACAGACCAGTCTCTGCTCCCTTGGAGCCTGCAGTGGGGATGCCAAAGTCCAAGTGGGCAGACACACAAAATCACTGGAAATTAGAACAACAGTGGTGCCAACCCAAAAAGGACTGGGCACAGAGCAAGGGCTTGAGTGCAAAACTAACAGGAAAGGGCTTACTTTTGGTTTCCTTGGGTTTTTTTTTAAGTTTATTTATTTATTTTGAGAGAGAGAGAGAGAGGAAGCTTGTGAAAGTGGGGGAGGGACAGGGAGAGAGGGAGAGAGGGGGGGAGGGAGAGAGAGAGACAGAGAGAGAGAATACCAATACCAAGCAGGCTCCAGGCTCTCAGCACAGAGCCTGATGCAGGGCTCAAACTCACCAACTGAGACATGGTGACCTGAGCCAAAACCAAGAGTCAGATGCTTAATTGACTGAGGCACCCAGGCACCCGTTTGTATATTTAGTCTCTTCATTCATCATTGCTTTTATTACTTGCTTTGATTCTTTAAACTTTCCATTCTGGAATATTCTTAGGCAGAAGAGTTGAATTCTTATCCACACCTCGCCAAGCTTCCTGTAACGTTCTTAACAATTTTATTGAACTATAACTGATGGAGAATGGCACACATTTAACTCACGATTTCATGGGTTTGGACACAGGCAAACTCCCCGTCATACCTTTACCACAACAAAGGGAGCGGGCACATCAGTACCTCCCAGAATTTCCTTGTGTCTTTCGTGTGTGTGTGTGTGTGTGTGTGTGTAAGAACACTTAACATGAGATCTACTCTCTTAACAAATGGGTTTTGGAGTGTACAATTTCACACTGTTAACTGCAGGCACTTTATGGTACAACAGGTTTTGCCAACTTACTCATCTTGTAGGACTGCAACTTTGTAGCCATTGGATAGCAACTCCCCGTTTCCTCCACCCTCCAGCCCCTGCAGCCACCCCCGTGTTCTCTGCTTCTAGGGGTCTGATCCTTCAGAAACATCACAAGAGTGGAATCATGCAGTGATGGTCCAGTACAGCATCATGTCCTTCAGGTTCATCCCTGTGATTGCAAATGGCAGGATTTCCTTCTTTATAAGACAGAATAATATTCCTTCGTATTTTTTCATCCACTCATCCATCTTTGGACACTTGGGTTGTTTCCGTGTCTTGGCTACCGCGAACGGTGCTGCAAAGAGCATGGGGGCGCAGATGCTACAACTTAGCAGATGTGGCAGGAGCAAGACTAAGAAGAAAGGACTGTTTTGATTAGGAGCCAAGGGAAGAAGGCCTTTCTGTCATTTAGGCCAAGATCTGAAGCCTTGGTATTGTACCACACACAGGGCCACTGTAAATGTTGTCCAGGTTGTACACTGCACAAATCTAGAGGGTGCTATTTGCATTAGGGTTTATTTTGTACAAAAATATGCAGAAACCCTGAATCCACATTCAACCTCCTACACCCTAGTTGTTCTTCTCAGCTGCTTTTTCCCATCTCCTAGCTATGTATTCAGACTTACTTCTGGTCTACTGGTAGGGCTCAGTGGTGTGTGTGCCTGGAGAGAGCGAGAAGGAAGGGGAGGGAAAGAGAGAGAGAGAGAGAGGTATTGGAGGGAAGAAGGGAGGAGAAATGAGGGACATAACAGGGCAAGATAGAATATTCTGTATATAATCCTTCAAAAGGCTAACAACGGGCGAAGCAACATTTTAAGTTCTGATAGTTCTAGTAAGAAAATCCGTTAAATTGTGGAGAAGAAGAACCAGCAGCCTAGAGATTGGCAGAACATCTGTGCTGATTATTAGGGGATAAAAGGAGGCAAAATTTAAAGCGAAGCTTCACTGTCATGCACTTGAAGGCAAATATGAAGGACTGAAAACGGAGGTCGACTTCCAGATCGAGTCTGGCGCGGGTGCTTGGAGTCTGGCCTCATTTCAAGCCAAAGCACTGTGATGTTGCAGGAGGAAGTTGATACGATGAAGGACTGAAGGTCGGAGCTTTAGTGCAAGGAAGAGCATGCTTCTGATTTTTATAAGCTGGAATATCATTGGTGCTGCATAACCAGCATATTTACTGTGACCTTAAAAAATAACAGCTAGAAAGAAAGCATGTCAATATGTTACTGGTGATTATCTTCTTTGGGTTGTGGAACTCAGCAGATCTCCTCCTGCTTCTTGTCTCCTCCTCCTCCTCCTTCCTCCCCCTTCCCTCCTCTCCTCGCCTTCCTTTGTGTGTGTGTGTGTGTGTGTGTGTGTGTGTGCATTTTCCTTATTTTCCCCAATGAAACTATTTTTTTAAGGTAAGAATCATTTGGTTCTTTTAATTGAAGTTTTAGTGTGGCTAAGATGGCATATCACATTTTTTCCTCTAAGATGGCAAAAAGCCATTGTGTATTTTAGTTTCAGAATATCCTTCAGTATCAGAGGAACTGCGTTATTCTAGAAGAAAATGCAGATGCCAGGATATGCAATATTCAACAAGATGAATCCACACTTGGCCTTCAAACTAGCTAAGGATAGATTTTATTTTTGCTTAGTCCTATATGAAGCTCATTCCTTCAACATTTAAAAGTTATATTAAAAGGCAGACCTCTAGGGGCTAGAAACCAAATTCTTAAGCTTGGATAACTAGAGTGCTTTCTGAAGGCCATTTTGTTTTTATGACCATTTGGTGCAGAATTAATGAGAACTACTTTGCATAGACATCATTTATATTCTAAAGCAATACCTTTTGGGGATTCTTCCACTCACCTTGTAGATATAGATGATCAAAGGTGGGTTTTTTGTTGTTTTTTTTGTTGTTGTTGTTCCCAACACATTCCTGTTCTAGTCTATGAACCTCAGAGATAATTATCTTTTCAGGCCTACAATTTTAGAACACTTATCAGGTTATTAAAACCACCAATTATCATGGTAAACACCCAAGGAATTTGGAGACTGTTGGAAAGATTAAGAAAACCAACTGCAGTGATTCCTTTGGAGGGAAGGGGTACACAGAACAGAGAGAGCTCTGTGTCCTCATTGAACCCTTATATTTTTACGTCTTTTGAAATGTTTCTTGTTTCGTCTCAAAGAGAGAGGACCCTCCTTGTGAACGAGATGCTGAGAAGGCGACTGATGACTACGTATAAAATTTTAGACAGGTCTTGATGTCCCCATGTGGTTTTAAGCCACGAAAATGATTTGTGATCTCCGAGGACACAATACTGGAATTGGAATCGCACTGTCTTCGGCGGAGGGCCATGTGGTCTGGGATGGATAGTGAAGACCTTTGTTGGCCTGGGATCCTCAGTGTCAGGTGTGCCGACTCCATTTAAAAATACTTTTGAACGCCCATCTCAGTGGTCTATTCTCAGTAGAGTGTGGGTAGGAGGAGACGGATGAAGAACTAATTTTCCCCGGGCCTCTGATCTATAGGAAAAGCAAACACAAGCAAAAACAGAGCCAAAGGTAGGTCCAGCTCCTAAGAGGTTGGGCTTCCGGGGAGATGAAGCATGAAGAGTGAGTCGTCAATATCACCGCGGGCGGAAGGTCTTATTTGGGTCCCACGGTTGTGGGAATGGTCACAGCGTGATGGAATAAAGCCGCGTGGATTCAACTTGGCACAGATTCTGTTGCCCCACCGCCCCCCCCCCCACATCGTTCCTCCTTCTACTGTATGTTTCTGAAATCTGACCCAAGGACAACGGTGCACGTATGTCCCTGCAAGGCAGGTGGCTTCATTAAAGGCACACCCCCATCACCTCCATCCCCCTTCCCTGATTTTTCCCCAAAGAACTTACCATATTGACATTTACCTAGTTTATCATCTATGTCACTATATTTACTATATCATACCATCTGTCTCCCCCCTGCCCACGCTATACCATGAGCGGGCTCCGTGAGGGCAACCCTTTCCGCCTGTTTCATTCACTGCTCAATCATCGTGACCTAGGACAGTGCCTGACACGAAATTTGCACTTGAAAAACAGTCCACCGCTCCCCAGTGATCCTGACGCACTTTCGAATTTGAGGACAATGGTTACCGCCTCTTTCAGAACGGATCTGCTGTGCTTCTGAAGTGATTTTTCATTTTTATTTACCGTGTTTATGAATTGCTTTACCTTGTAAGTAGCAGTATTTTTGTTTGTTTTTGCTTGTGGTTTTTGTTTCGCTTTGTTTCTTGCTTGTTTTTGTTTTTCCCGTAGATCAGAGGCCCCGGGGGAAATTAGTTCTTCTGTCTTATATGGCACATTGCCAAAATTTAAGGAATAGTGTAGGGAAATAAGGGAGGAGAAGCTAAGGAGAACCACCCCTTCCCTGCCAAGGTAAAACCCCTCATTCGAGGTAGACTCAGAGAACACAGATAAGACTGATGTCAAGACGCAGGAGCTCTGTCCCCAACTGTAGCTTATCCTTCAACCCTTCTGCACCCGTCCCTGCCCAGGGAGAAGCTGAGGGCCAGGATGAGCATTATCATTCGGGTTCCTCACACCCCACAGGTGGGGCCCCTGGACCCCGGGAAGGACAGTTGCTGTCTTTGCTCCACACGGAACACCAGGGGAGTGGGATCTCAGGGCTCAACCAGGCATAGACGGGCCACTCCAGTCAGCTGTGGAGTGGGGGAAATTGTACCAATCTAATAGAATTAAAGATTAAATGACAGAACACAAGAAAGTATCCGGCAGAAAGTAAATTCTTCCCCCCCTACCCCGTTTATTTTGAGAAAGAGAAACCAGGGGAGGGGCAGAAAGAAAGGGGAGAACCTTAAGCGGGCTCCAAAGTCAGCCCAGAGCCCGACATGGGGCTCGATCACATGACCATGAGGTCATGACCTGAACAGAAATCAAGAGTCAAAAAATGAACCAACTGACCCACCCAGGTGCCCCAAAAGTAAATTCTTAACGAGTAGAGCATATGAGGGGACGCCTGGGTGGCTCCTTCAATTAAGCATCCGACTTCGGCTCAGGTCATGATCTCACGGTTCACAGGTTCAAGTCCTGTGTCAGGCTCTGTGCCGATGGCTCAGAGCCTAGAGCCTGCTTCAGATTCTGTGTCTCCTCCTCTCTCTGTCCCTCTCCTGCTTGCGCGGTCTCTCTCTCCAAAAAAAAAACCCAAAAACCAAACAACAAAACATCAAACAAGTGGAGCATATGACCATTGGCTGGTTCCAAGAGAGGCACATACATTACACTGTCTCTTCCTTCCGTGCCTTACAAATGGGTCTCACAGGCCTGGAGCGGCAAACTTGGTTGGTAGTCAGAAGAACATGTATTTGTTTAGCAAAAAGGAACAATTAAAAAAAAAACCAAACAAATAACACCCTTGTTTCAAACCTCCATGATAAGAAGGGCTCTGAAGACATACACCGAAAACTCACCTTGAGGGGAGGGGTTCCTGAGGCAGGGCACAGAGAAAACCGAGAGGGGTCACTGCGGTCCTAGCCACTGGCCAGGAGGTAGAACTGGGGATCCCACGGCTCTAGGGGCTGCAGCCTGGCACGGGAAGGGTCAGGCCCCAGCCAGTGACGCCAATGGCTGCTCGTGGAGACGGGCCTCCCCACCTCCTCCACACAACAGGAGCCCCCATCAGCTTCACAGCGACGTTCTGCAGAAAACTCTCCATTACCCTCTTCCCCACGGCTCTGTCCTCACGTGTAGCCCCACAGTCCCACCTTCTGCTCAGGTCTCATCAGCCAGGGCGACTTCGCCAGGCTACTTAAAATTTGAACTGTTTAGTAATAAGCACATACATAGTACCTGCTGTGTGTCAAGCACCGTTTTAAGCACATGGCAAGTATTAACCCATTTTACCCTCACACAAAAAGGTACAAGGTAGGTATTGGTACCACCCTCATCTGTTGAGGGAGAAACTGATGCTAAATATCCTGCCTGAGGCTATATCACTGGCAGGTGTTACCAAAGTTGAAGGCAGGGAGGACTTCGTGCCATCTAGTTCACAAAGAGCACGAAAGAAGGGACATCAGGGCAATGGGCTTCCAATCCCCGTTCTTCAGATCTATTTGGTCTCACAGCCCAGGCTTTCTTAGGATGAGACAAGGGCACACAAACTCCTCCCCTTCGGGCCACCCCAAGCCTGCCCTCCATGGTGGCCGAAAACCACGTGGTGTGATGCACACCTGCTGGGACACAGCTGCTATGGTGTCGGGGCAGCCCGACACCTGCTCATGGGGACACACAAAACCTAATTACTTGGCCCCGTTCCCCCAGTGCTTACCCCCCCAAAGCAGGGTGAAGCCCAGAAGGAAGGATCTTTCTTGGGATGTAGGTTAAAATACATAATACCTGTTCCGATGTGGCTTGAAACCTCACCCTGGGACTAAATTTTTTTTTTCGTTGTCCTTTGAAATCCTCCTGTGATCTCTATCCTAGATAAAAGATATTAACAGAAATGTTGAAAACAACTTTCCCATCACGTAGCGAGGTTCGCTGAACGCTCCAGACCAGTGTGTCCGAATCACCTGGAGGTCATGTTAAACTGCAGATTCTGATTCCACGGATGTGGGGTTAGACTGAAGATTCGGCATGTCTAGCAAGATCTCGGGCGATGCCAGTAGAGTGACAAGGTTGTAGAGCATTTCTGTCGGTCCTAGAAAAGGAAAAGGTCTCCGCAAAGGGAAAGGGCCTTTCCCATACCAGATTTTCCTCCTCCCCTGAGATAAAATATTTCAAAGGATGATTTTATTGCACTAGCCGTATGCCTATGTAGGAGTTGTATGGACTAAACAGTGGTTGAATTCGGTAAGTGTGAGTTTGCACCTAAAGGATCAATGGTCGCCCTCTGTGGGATTGTGGGGTGGTGACTCCTGTGGGACTCTCACATCGCACAAATCTCCGTTTAGAAAGCCTTCCTAGAAAGGGAAGATGTGGGGCCTGCTTAAGAATGAGAGGGCAAAGTGCAGGTGTACGGGGTGACCGAAAGGCACTGAGTGACCGTCTGGGCCAGGCATCTCCTATGGGTCCCTCACTTTGTGGAGTGGTATGGGAGGTAGGTGTTGCAGGGCTCAGTTACGTACCTACAGGGACACAGGCTGAGGGGGGCAATGACACAACTTGTATGCAGACCGAAAGGCACTGAGTGACCGTCTGGGCCAGGCATCTCCTATGGGTCCCTCACTTTGTGGAGTGGTATGGGAGGTAGGTGTTGCAGGGCTCAGTTACGTACCTACAGGGACACAGGCTGAGGGGGGCAATGACACAACTTGTATGCAGAAGGACTTGAATTCAGATCGGCTCAAAGACTTGAGCTCCTGTGTTAACCTCCCCTGCCCCTCACCCCAGCCCCTTGTGAAGGGTGCATAGAGCTGTCTGCAGAGGCTGGATGGGAAGGGGACCAAGGCCAAAGAGCTTCAGTAAGTGACCCTCAAAGGGCAGGACCGGGCTTGTCTGTAGATGGTCAAGGGGCAAGGGAAGGGATCTAGAAGACGTGGAGAGGAGCTGTGTTCACATGGAGAGGAACCGTGTTCTGCTCGATGGAACGTATCACACAGCTTAGCGTACATATGATAAAGGGCTGACACAGCAGGTCTGGGTTGCCCAAACCCCGCGCTTTCCAAAGAAGGAATATCCAGCTTGATGACTGTGTCTTGCCTTACCTGGTTTACCTTGGGCCGTGCTGGGAAGTCTACGCTACCATTGTGATTTACGGCGGAGGCTTTGTCCGTGGGGTGTCAGTTTGACTTCAGGAGGGGTTGGAAGCTGCTCACATGAGGCCAGCTGTATGAATGCTTGAGCCTACATGGCCGACCCCCCCCAGCTCCCTGAACACGAAGGCTTGGGTGAGCTCCCTGGTTGGCAATTCTTCTGTCACACAGCATTGCTGGGAGAATTAAGTGCCATCTGTATAAACCCCCTGGGAGAGGACAACTGGAGCTTGTGTCCACTCTCTCCTGAACTCTGCCCCATGTGCCTTTTCCCTTTTTGTTTCCTTTCAGCGTTATAGACAATAACGCTGAGTGTAGCAGCTCTTCTGAGAGCCCATCTAGTGAATCATTGAATCTGAGGGTGGACGTGGGGACCCCCAAGAACACTTACTTACAGAAGAATTGGACACCAGTATTGAGGGCCAACTTGAGTGAGCGGATGGGGGAAGACTTTAGCGTGGTTCAGGTCAGTCAGTATTTACTGAGCATTTACCTCACACGAGGCACTACTAGTCACCGGGATACGAAGGCGAGTTAAGTCAGGATCCCTGCTCTTCAAGACAACCCAGTTCCTGAGGAGATTGGAGAAAACACCAATTCCATCCCGAAGTGCTAGGTGCCATGAGAGAGACACGGCATGGTGCCATGGGGGTTCCGGGGAGGGCACTAGGCGAGATGGACATTCAGGAAAGGAAGGCTTCCTGGAGGACGGTGTCCCTCCGTGGACCACCCTGGATATTTGGCGGACTTGGTCACAGTTCCCGGAGCTGCCTTTCTCCAATTATGTAACAGCTCTCCCTGTGGGGGCCTGTGTGCCCGGAGGCACAGGTGCTGGGGCGAGAGGGAGTAGGTGTGCTTCTCACACACCCAGGGGACTGCATAATTCATCAGACACAGAAATCAAAGTTGTGCTTCATTGGAAAAAGGAGAGCCAGGCTGTTTATCTCTTCGTGGCCTACCCCAGGCTGTCGGCAGGACATCCGGGCATCACGCCTGAGAGCTGCTGGTGCCCTCACCCAGCCCTCAGGTCAGAACGCTGCAACACACATCCGCAGGCCCTGGAGGCAGCGTCATCCTCCCCAACTCCACTCCATCTTGGGTGCTGCAGAAGCTCCTTAAGTCCACCCGCTTTCCCTTGAAGGCACAAGGACTGAAAGGCTTTCTTCACTTCTTAACCCCAGTGGGGTTTCCATTCTCTCTCTCCCAAGGGACATGACTACCAAGGAGGGGAGGGGCCCCTTGGGATTCTAATCTCCCATTTCTTCCGAGTTTTTCTCTACTTAGAGCCCTTCCCCCACCCATTCTGCAAGGCACTTACCTTTGACCTCTACCTACTTTTGAAACGTTTTACTGCTTAGTTCTATTACCTCCAAGACGATGGTGGTGATTCTTGGTCTTTTTCTCCTTTTAAAATTCCACTGCCTTAATATTAGTGTTCTTTTTTTCAGATCCAATCTATGCAGGTCTTCTGTACGACGGCCAGCATCGTGCCCCTCTTTCTACAGAGCTGTCAGCCGTGCTGTTAATCGCTATCGTGAAGATTATACACATACGCCCTTGGCCACTGCTCAGATGCACCTCAACGATGGAGCATTATACCTCGCATTCAGAGAGCCTTCCTCTAATGGGCATTTCCCCCTTTTTGTCTTCCCAGCGTTCTATGCCTCCTCGTATGTTTGGGGAATTGTCGGATCTTGGTGGGAGGCAGAGCTCGCCACCAGAGAGAGAAATAAGAGGCTCTAGGCTTATTTTCCTGACCCCTCGGATGGTGCGCTTGCCTGGGATTTGGACTCTGGGGCTACCGCCTGAAAGGAGGAGAGACCTGGGAATTCATTCTGGTGAAGGTGGTGGTAAAGGCAGGACCGTCTGGTCTCCAGAGTCCAACAGCAGCATGGGCGAGGGTCCGGATTTGCCTGGGGTGTGATTCTGGCTATCTCGCGGCTTCCTCCTGCCTGTGCCATGGGCTTCCAGCAACCCAAGCTTCTCAGAAAATTCCTTTTCCACTTGCACCAGATGGAGCCAGTTTCCTTTGCTTAACACTGGCGATGTTGACGGACACGTAATGCCCTTTAACAAGCACGTGCCTCCCACCGTCTTTCTTTCTTAGCTGTCCTATCCGGGCTGTCCCATCTGAGCCAGAAACTTTTAAAAGGTATGGGTGGCTGGCAACTGTGATTCTATGGGAGGGACAGAGATAATAGAGACTGAATGAGAAATTTCTCTCCTCCCTGAGAGCCGGGAAGTAGGCTTAGGGGTTAGAATGTAACCACTAATTGCAGCATCTCATAAAGCTTTTTTTTTTTTTTTTTTTTCCGAAAAGTTACTCAATGCTAGCGATAGGGAAAAAAGAACCATTGATTCCTTCTTGTTCTCTTCTGAGTTGCTCTCCATTTCCCTGCTCTCACCCAACTGTAAAAGCCGGGACATTTGGCTTGCACAGGCTTGAAATGTTTATTATCTATTTCCTCCAGGATTAGTCTTCTGTCTGTTATCTATAGAAGAGTTGTCCTAATTTTTTTTTCTATACGAAACCTGAGGGATGAAACATGGCTCTCCACCAAATACTGCGACGTCTTCCTCCCCTCCCCCAGCAGACACAATTACTTAAAACACACAACATGATCTTCTTTATTTAATTGTTTAATCAGTTTACATTCCACAACTGACAGGTTATTTATTTTTATTTTTTTTTCCATGAACAAGTCATTTAATTAATTACCAGACACTTTTTTTTTCTTCAATCGATGGAAATACGAGATTTCTGCCAATTTGAAAAAGAAAATTGCAAGATGCAGTCAGTGTCCGCGAGGTCCCCAAATGCTCTCTGCTTCCTCAGTCCTTGCAAAGTCACAGGAACCTGGCAATTTCCCTTTTCATCCCCCCCCCTCCCGCTTCCCTGTTAAATTCACCTCTCCGGAGAGCACAATGGTTTCAAGATCTGGTTTGGATCACCTTTCCTGTAATTAATTAGTTAATTATGAGAAGGAACGGACAGTACAATAGATCTGATAAGATGTCGCATTCTTGTTAAGATTAAACAACACAGTTATTCACATCGTATCAGAACAAATTAACATAATATTTATTCTTATTTTAGCACCAATAACCGCAGGAATGGCTACCTCCGAGGGCAGAGGCGGTGTTGGAATCCTGCAGTACATACTGCTCCTTGTCTAACCAATCAGAAAGCACTATGCAAATGAAAGGTAAATTTATGTAAATTTATATTGACCAAGCAATAATCTGGGACCATAAACCCTCCAAGATTCGTTTGAGAGTTTTGTCGGCTATGGTCCCCGTCTAATGACCATATATAAAACATACTCACCAAATCAGCTCATTTTCTTTCACTTGGTATCAAAGGGCTCAGAATGTTATATTTTAAATGCGTTAAATCGTGTCATACTGGCTCTTTGAAATGCTTTGAGAATGCCCAGGGGTTGCTGGCGTGCATTTGATTCTGTTCTCTGTGCTGAGATCTGGCAACTTGTCTTCCTCCCCAACCACCTCCACCCCAAACAAAAGAGGTTTCTTCACCTCTAAGGAAGGTCTCTAGTCAGGAAGGACAGGGAGGCGATGGTGGACTGAGTCCCAGGGCAAAGGACAGAACCTGTCACCTCCTAGAAAAGCCGGTCTTGCCTCTCTATGGTCACTGCTCTAACACATCCCCTTTTAGCGTCTGACTTTAAGATACAAATGTAAAGAAATGGAGGGATTGGGGGGAAAGAAAACAAAACAAAACACAGCGCCAGATATTAGTGAGATGTTATGAGCAGGTGACTGGACTCGATGACAAAATGGTGTGGAGACCATTATTCTTGACCGAGACAGGGAGGCCTGTCTGGCCCCCTCTCCTCTGTAAGATAAAGGGCCTGTGGACGAGGGATAAGTGGACGGTCCTATAGCTGAAGAAAGTGACCTGCTCTGGCAGGAGAACGTTGACGGGTCACCGGCACCGTGTCCAGGGGCAGCACTGACACCCTGTGGAGACGTGGCATGTATTTGACAGGCAATAGTCCTCTCCTCCGACTAAGCAGGTGAAGTAGAATTTCAGGGGCCAGGAGGGCAGCTTGGCCATCACTGCTGTGCTCTCTACTCGGGGCCAACGCCAACTTCTGGCTTCCGTCCGCCGGGAGACCCGAGTGACTCGTGGGGGAGGGGGTCCTATTCGGTCTCTTAACAAAGAGTCTAAATCTTTGCTGTCCTATACGGTAGCCATTTGCCACACGTGGCTGTCGAGCACTGGACATGTGGCTGGTCCAAACTGAGACGTGTTCTAAGAATAAAATTCACATTGGATTTCAAAGACTTCATTAAAAAACAAAGATGGCAAAGTATTTCAGTAACTTTTTGATATTGATTCCACGTTAAAATAATATTTTTGATATGTTGGGTTGAAATGTGTTAAAATTAACTTCACCTGTTTGTTTGGACTTTTAAGAAGGGGGCGGCTAGTAGGATATTTAAAATTGCATACGTGGCTTACGCTGGTTGGACAGCACTGGTCTAAATAGCCTTCCTGAAGCCGGTGCCAGAGTGATGACCACTATGGACAGTCAGAAAGGAGGAGGGTTTGAATAGAAGGCGCCATGGATGGAGGGTTAGGGTAAGCGTGGTGGAACCCCCTCCCCCCAGGGCACCTCATCTTCTCAGTCTTAGGGGAGGCAGTCCCTTGTGCTATAGTATCACCCACTCCCGCCCTTCTTTCCTACTTCCCCTTACTTCAGGGTGCCCTGCCTTTGGGGGATCCTTCTCCGCTGCCATGCTGAGGATGCTCTGGTGATTCTGCCGTTTTCCCTTCCAAAAGTTTTATCTTCCCTGCACGGCCAACTCCCATCTGCCGCCCACTGCCCTTACCCCACCCCCCCACCCGTACTTTCTTCGTGGTGGCGGCATCCCATAGACAGCCTCTCCGCTTCTGACCTCACAAGCCATGTTTATATAGTGAGTCAGAGATTGCAAAGCCATTTCAGTCACCATCTCCTCTGATGTCCTTCTCCTACCAAAACTCTGTCAGTAAGGACAGTCAAATGAGACAGGCAAAGTGGGGTGGGAAAAGGCATCTGAGAACAAAAAGGTAGATCGAAGGCTTTGGACTGGAGCACACACTGGCTGTTAGCTTGAGGTCACTTTCGGAGGAGTGAGGGGGGCGAGAGCAGGGGGGAGGAAAACTCTCCAAATGTGCCTTCACACAGGAAGCAGACAACCCACGTGGGCTCGAAGCCTCTGAGAATAGCGGCGGCATGGCCAAGGAGACCTGGTGCCCCAGGAGCCTCTGCCCCCGGTTTGCTTGAGAGGACACAGAGACAGTGAGGTAACGAGACTCGCCCGAGGCCCCAGGTGAGCCAGTGACAAAGCTATGAAGGCAAACCCAGGATCAGGTCTTTGTGTTGACCTTCACGATGACCTTCACCTTTCAGACTTTGATAACTTGCTTTCTACTTTCTGGAAAACAGATTTTACTTTAAAGGCAAAAAGCTTTTAGAACAGAGGGTCCCAAGCAGACACTAGTGACTGTCAGAGAAACAACCAGAAAACGAAACAAAACAAAACCTTCTCTGCCAACGGCTTTCCTCCCTTCAAATCCCACCCAGAGTCAGGATTTTGGGGCAGTCTCTACATAAAGTCCTCCAAAAACTGAGGGCTACATCAACGCATTTGTTTCATCTCAATTCCCTCCCCCTTATTTTCAGTTTCCACTTTTATTTGTACATTTTTACAGAAAGTCTTGGATCTAAAACAGTCACAACCATGGACGGAAGTGGGAAAGGAATCTGAGAATGAGTGAGTGAAAGGCATCATTACATCCACAACACAGGCACACTGATACATTCAGGCTTGAAAGGGTCTCCAGGTAACCAGGGAAAGAAGGGAAAGGCTTGGCTGGAGGGAGTAATGGGAGACAGGAGAGAGGGACACAGAGTTCCAATACCCAGTCCTTGGAAATGAAAGGCAGGGCTGTCATTACTGAAGCTGGCATCCATCAAAGTGAGGCCAGCCCCCATGCTTATGGTTTTCTGTCTCTCAATAGTGAACAAACACCCCCTATGGCTGGGTAGTCCCCCCATTTCTGGTTGGGCTCTACCCCTATAGTGAGCAAGGTTGTGGACTTCCCTTAGAGAAGGCTTCCCTACAGCACCAAAGCCAGTCCCCTGCAAAGCAGAAAGCGTGCAAACCCTTTTGGAAGTGCAGTCTTGTTTAGAATCTAGGATTCAGTCCTTCCCAAACAGGATCGCACCCAGAACATCTCCCAGTGAATGCGCCATCCATTCTCAATCCCATGAGAACCCATATGCTTTTGATGAAGCCATCTGCTTCACCAACTGACAAGAGAAAGAAGATTCCAGTTCTCTGAAACTTGTTCCCATCTTAAACGACCATTAAAACATTTCAGAACCTGATCTGCTCCCACCACCAGTGCATGCACGGCTACAAATGATGTTTGCAGGAAAGAAAAAAAGAAAGAAAGAAAAGCATTGACCCTGTGCCTTGGTTAATGGTTATATGCTCTTTGCTCCACATGGTTTGCTCATTCCATCACCTCTGGGAATAATCGAGAGGGATTAAGAGTGCCTTTTGCAAAACTGGCTTTGGACAAAAGGAAGGAAGCCTGAGAATGGGTAAGTTAAGGAGCCAACCTCCATGAGGGACCCGAATGATAGAAGAGGAGAATCCCACGTGCTGAAGCTGGATAGGGACGGTCCTGTTTGGTGGCCAAGATGACCTCCCACTTGCGATTGTCCTTTCAGCAACAAGGCCCAGGCACCACATACGTTGAAGAACTCCGTGTAGTCAGGGCTCTGCTGCTCCAGGATCATTTGAACAGCACATAACTTATATGATACATCATGTCTGCAAATCACTTGGCAATTTCTTTGCCGCCCTTAATATCTATGAGGTAAAGTGTTATCACTATCCTCATTTTGTGGATGAGGAAGTTCAAGTATGGAGAAGACACAGTGCCCAGAGTCACAAATCATTGGAGGGCAGAGCTGAAAGAAACTTTACAGTAACTGTGTTAGAGAAGTGTAGCTTAATTAGTGAGTTACTCTGGCTTCCGTGCTCTTACACCTACAATTAGATTGAGATAGCACTTAAAAAGAAGAAGAAGAAGAAGAAGAAGAAGAAGAAGAAGAAGAAGAAGAAAGGAAAGAACGTAGGAATCTTTTCCCTCTGTTCCACCCATCCCTAAGCTCTGGCACTGACCTTTTACAAAAGTCCCTTTGCCATCTTTAGGGGCTCAGAGCCCTGCTCTTCTCCTGCTATGAACACCGAGTTAACTCCATGCAGACCAGTGTGGTTCTGCAGCCTTAGACTACACTCCTAGTCCCAAGTGCCAACCCAAGACAACCACTCACCGTGTAGGTACTGGGGTCATCATGATGCCTCTGAGTGATGAAATTATAAACAATCCTTTTGTCTTTTTGGTACTTTATTTTTCTAATTCTCTACAATTTTCTATTATTCAGAAAAAATAATCCAATAGCCAATAATAAAGTAGTCTGAGAACTAACAATAATGTTTAAGAAACATTTTGCACCATGGAAGCATCAACGGAAAGAGTCCAAATGCAGCCCGCCAAGTTGACTGCTTTGAGACACCAGAATCTTTTATGTCCATCAGCTCAAGGGGACTTGTTTAAAAACCTGCCCCCTTACTCTGCCAGATACCAGCTAGAAGATAGCACAGAAGCCAACCTGGCTGGTATGCACCAATGACTTCTAAATATGGTGAAATCACCTCTTGATTCATCATATTGCCCTGGAAAGGGCTGGATTTGTCCACTGGGATGGTTGGCCCCTGGGGGAGGAGGAACACTTTCAGAAAAGCAGCTTCCCTTTAGTTGCAAGAATCAACCAAATAACCCACACAAACCACACCAAAGATGACTGGAGTGTATTTTCTTCTCGCTCCTTCCCCTCAGATACTTAAAAAACAATTAACACTCTCAGAATAAGCCAGGGGAAGACAGAGTCCATGCCTCTGGGTGATGGGCTTGATTTCATTACTTTGAGTCTGACTCAGGTAGGCAGCTTTAGGGACCTAAGCAGCACATCCCCCGTTGAATCAGAACAACCACACGTGGTTCATTTCACACCTCTTATCATGACTGTGGAGGACTGTTAAGAGGTAGGGCCTATACTCAAGAATTTCAGGATATCGCCTTCCCTGACCAAAGGAAAGGCAAGCACTGTTAGGTGGAACCACACACCCCAACAAGAGAATATGCCAGAATGGGCTCCGAGGGTGGCATACGGACATGTGAACAAGGAAGGCTTTGTCTTGGCTGGGTGATGCTGAGTCTTCTTGACTTTGTGATCCCTGAAGCTGAAAGGATGTAAATTGTTGAAAGGCAGAGGGTTTCAGGAGGATTGAAGCTGGAATAGGCACATTTAAATATGTTTTAGATTTCAATGCCGGGAAGCCACGGACCTCCTTCTGAAGCCCACAGCCACAACAAATGAGGAAGGGGTTTGCTTGGAGAGTACGAGCCTCTCCAGAGACAAATTCCTTAACTATTTTAATTGATTGACTATTTTAAGTTGATGCAGAAGGAAAGAGGAAGGGAGCAAGGAAGAAAATGAAACATAAAGAAACCAAAGCTCCCAAAATGGGGAGAGAAAGAAATAGGACCTCTTTCCAGGCAGACACCTCACTTGTCTGAATCCCCAATCTCATAGGGTAAGGAAGGGAATGAAAGCTGAAAGCCCCATGCTTAAGGCTAATTCACATGGAGCTCAAAACACATACATGGTCATAGACCTTGCATGCACACTGGTAAGGAATCTGAACTTCACCTGGGGTCGGGGCTGGGACTTTTATGAAGCTGCCGACCCTAAATCCCATCAGTAGGTTGGGTTCCACTTTGATTTGGAGTTAGCAGAGGCTCTCTTTTCCTTCCCCCACCCCCCTTCCCTTCTTCTTTAGCCACACCAGAGCCTCACTAATAGTGTGGGGACGACGGGTCTTAACTTGGATCCCTACACTGGAGGGATTGAGCCCCTCCCCGGCCTCCGCCTCCCTGGGCCCCCACCCCTGGGCAAGGATTTGCCATCTGTATGGGGCTTTATTGGCCCCAAGCAGGATCAGACCTCAGAGTGTATCTGTTCCTATCTGGCCCCACTACCAAAGTAGCTCAAAGCCTCTGTTCTACTGATGGCAAGTTAAGCCCAGGTGGTTTACTTCTTTCTTAGGAGTCTCTTAACATTTCAGGAAGGCTTCAAAGGGACACAATAAGCTGTATTAAGGGTCAATCACAAAGATTAGTAGCTGGAAAGAGTGGATGATCCATTTATGGCAAGCATGGGATAAAAAAAAAAAAAGGAGGTATAAATAGTCACAGGTCAGCGAGGCAGTGTCCTCAAACACAGTTACTCAAGAAAAATTTAAATGACTGATAGCAAGTGGCCCCTTGTAGAATTTCTTTCTCCATTTTCCTGCACCTGGGAAACAGCTGGTCACAGACAGGCCCTCTGCTCCAAACAGACGCTCATGGACACCTGCCTCTCCCTGCTCAGCAGAGCCCACTCAAGATGCTTGGAAGGAAGACACGAAGCCTCTCAATCTGGGATGCTTCTCACTTTTCCCTCAAGCCCTAGCATGCCTTTCCCTTAAGGGGGAAATCTAGCTTTCCAAGAAAAAGAAATTTTTAATTCTGTATACAATAGAAAAGTTAGGGTTTCCCAAAAATGATTTCTCTTCTCATAGAATTAATCCTTTATTAAAAAAAAATCCTTTGAAGCCCAATTGGAAGAGAATAGCGTTTCCTGCTCCACACCTCACCCCTCATCTCTCAGCATACCCATACAAGGGGCACGCGCACATGAGACCTTTTGCAGAAGCTGACCAGTGTCGCTGGGAAGGAAGCCTTGAGTAGCACACCCACAACCGTGTCCAGGTACATACTGACAAAAACACACAGAAAATGCACCAGGGAGCTACACATATACAGAGACCCACAGTCAGGCCCATTCATGCACATGGGATGTCTTAACTGGATGTGAATCACACACACACAGTCAAAAAGAGCAGATGAGGGGACAGGCAGGACTCATAGCCTGGCGGATGGAAGAGGGAGAGGTGGTTAGTAGATGAGAAGTGGGGACTGGTAGGAAGACAGATCAGGAGACAGGTCGATGAAACAGGTACACGGGTGGGAAAGAAGGCTGTTGAGCTGTTGGCAAAGCGCCCAAAGCATATCTATTTGTGAAGCAACTGAATTCTCAGCTACATGGTTGACCCATGGCTGTACAGCTTGGGGATTCACTCCTTGCCTCCCTGGGGCTGCTCAGCCCCAGCAGGGTCACTGAGGTGACTGTCAGCTGCTCCTGCCCACTCTTCCCGGCAGACTCTTGTCCCTACAGCTTCCACGACTCTGGCTGACATGGTAGTTCGCCGACACCTGCAGGGCCAGTGTGCTCGAACGAGCCTGAGACGTCGGGCTGGATTTATGCCACCTCTGTTTGGGGGCTAGCCACTAAGATGGCTATTTGGGGATGCATGGCCTTGAATACCAAGAGGGAAAGGAAGAAGATGGAAAGAGTCTGGAGTTCGCCATTAATTTACACAATATCATACAAACTTGAGCCCACGGAGCATGGAGATGCTCTCTCTGCACGTGACCCATTTTCTTTCATCTGTACAGAGGTCGCCCCAGGAGAGGGGTGGATGTCCAGTGACAAAGGACAGCTTCCATGATGGGGAGTGAAGATCTGGTTTGGTACGTACTTGTACAACAGCAACAGAGGCAATGTTCCTTCTCCCTCCTGAACCATGTTCCCCCTCTTCTCTCACGGCTTTGTGCCCAGCTTTGTCTTGAACTTCCAGATTTAGAGGACTAAATCCCGTGGCATCCCAGAACTGTGATGTGAAGGACCACCGGGCCCTCTGCCCAGTGATTTTGTTCTCAGTTCTGCCCTCTGGGAATTTCAGCTGCACTACAAATAATAGAAAAATGCAACACAAACAATAAAACCCCACACTCAGAAAACATCCACCACACGTACACACTCCAGGGATCTGAAACTACAGAATGGGCACCCACACTGGCCTGCCCCTCATTATTCCTCCTAGGTCTCGGGACTCTGCCCTGGCCCATGAAACCACCACAAACGATAGAGACAACAGTCATAATGAAGTCTTTCCATTTTAAAAGGTGAAAAGGAAAAAAGGAAACCACCAAAAGTAGTCTCACACACACACACACACACACACACACACACACACACGCACGCACACATCACAGCATTACTCCAAGGCTCCAATCTGCCCAGGGAGTGCAGGTGGGGTCGGGGGTAGGGCGGCCTCTTGTTTAACTGGATGTAAGGCAGCTGGAAGGTAAGACTGGGTTTTCTGAGCATCCACTGAAGTGTCCTTTTATTGACGTGGATCTTGCCCCTCAGCACGTTGTTCTCTCCCCCTTCCCACCTCTGTAACTTTGTCCAAAAGTTTGGCAACAAAGAGAAAACTTCCTTCTCAGTCTGTTTTCTCTTCCACTTCTTGTGTGTTGCTGGTGGGCCGGGAAGGGAATCAGAACAGGACGATCAGGAGAAGTGATCTGCAAATGACGTCAAAGATGTGGTTACATTCTATGAACTAAGGGCTTTGTTTCTCTGCAACACGATCGGCGTTGGGGTGGTGTCCTCACGGCTGGCCCAATGGATGGTACCTCCTTCTCTACATCCGTGCCGCTTCAGACCACTGGCACTGTCCCTTCCCAGCCCACCACCCCATCCTCGTGAGTGATGGGATCAGGACGCTATCACAAGTGGTGATGTTCGCTCTGTCTTCAAAAAACCGTGGAGCCAAAAGTTAAGAAATGATGGAAGAGCCACGTGACGGGGACGCTTTCCCCATCTCAGTGATGAGGCAACACAAAGTCCGACGAGATGCGGGTGCCTGAGCCAACTCAACTCTACCTTGGCACTGGCATCATCTTGAGTTAGTTTTGTTTTATATATGTATATTATATATATATTTATATATATATATATATATGTATGGGTTTGTTTTTTTAGCACACTGTCCCATTCTCGGGTCTGGATTTAGGGCAGTTGGTCCTCGGGACAGGTTGGACAGAAGGGGCCAAGGTACAGAAGAATCCCGAGATTAGTGTGAGGCCCAGGCCCCCCCATGCACAGAACATGGACCATCCGTATCCATGGCTGATGTCATCGGGGAGTCCATACAGGTAGCGTGGGTAGCGTGACAGCTCAAAGTTGATTCCAGCCACACAGGTGCACAGTGATATGATGCAGAAAGTTCCTGGAGGGCAAGGCAAGGAACATGGGGTGGGGTGGGGTGAGGGAGAGGGAAAGGGAAAGGGAAGAGGGAGAGGGGAGAGAGAGGGAGAGAGAAAGAGAGAAGTGAGGTTGACAGCATTTTTCAATTTTCTTGAGTAGGCAAGGTGAAAAGACGCAGATATAAGCCACCAAGATCCGTAGCTGGAAATATTCACGGAGAGGAGAAAAGTGTCAAGAGATCATGGCTTCCTCACTCCCCAATAATTGCCCGGTCTTGGAACAACTTGGGAAGCCTTGCCTGTGGGAAAATACTAAATAAGCTTCTCAGTAGAGTCTCATGTGGGGTATGGTGAGGCGAAAGAGTATTCAACTCATTTTTCTAAAGCATTGAAAATTCACCGTCTTTCTTGGGAGACACAGAAAACACACCCCACCCTCCCACCCGCTACTTATTTACAGAGAAAAACAACGTCTATTCTTTCCTATATAAAACATTCCTATACGACATTGGGTTTTCTTTTAACCCATTCACCAACAAGTCACCCCAATCCTGGGAGCCCTTTTCCTTTTCCTGTAAGACAGCATCTCCCAAAGTTGGAACACCGACCCTCTGAGATATTCCTTTACAAAGGAGCAGCAGAGTCAAAACCTCTCGGAAACTCTGTATGTGACTTCTCACCACGAAGATGTATAACCCACGGTAGCATAAGCTCATGCACCTATGAGTCTTATGAGTATTTGACAGACTTAATGATGGGAACTCCTCTTTTTAAAAAATTACTCCTGGAGCGCCTGGGTGGCTCAGTCAGTTAAGCGGCTGACTTTAGCTCAGGTCATGATCTCACGGTCCGTGAGTTCGAGCCCCGCGTCGGGCTCTGTGCTGACAACTCAGAGCCTGGAGCCTGTTTCAGATTCTGTGTCTCCCTCTCTCTGACCCTCCCCCATTCATGCTGTGTCTCTCTCTGTCTCAAAAATAAATAAATGTTAAAAAAATTTTAAAAAATAAAAAATTACTCCTACTAACCTTCAATGAGAAGGCTGCTATAAGAGAGAAAATGTTATAAAAATGTTATAAAAATTAAAAAATTTTTAACCATTGGAGATATGTGGCAAACCCAAAATGAGTTCAAGAGCTTTTCTTGGAGCACCTGGGGGGCTCGGGTGGTTAAATGGTTACGCGTCTGACTCTTGGTTTCGGCTCAGGTCATGGTTTGTGAGTTCAATCCCTGCGTCAGGCTCTGAGCTGCCAGTGCAGAGCCTGCTTGGGATTCTCTCCCCCAGGCCTTCCCCCATTCTCTCTCTTTCTCACTCTCAGAATAAATAAACTTAAAAAAAAAAAAGGTTTTCTCGATATTGGCTGCGTCTCACGTTTCTTCTGTCAGCAACTGATATGACGGCAATGGCCTGTGAAGTTTGAGAAGGCTGGGTTGGGTCAGTAGAAGAAAGAAAAGGGAGAAGCCTATTTTTTAGGGAGCGGGGACAAGAGGAGGGACATTATATTTATATTTATTATGAGACCTCTTGCTTCCTGATGGCCAAGTTTCCTTAAGATCCAACTTTTTTCCTCCAGGCCTCAGGCCCATGAGCTTATGATAATTTCAGCGGTCATAGTGACAGTCGCTGTACCTAACATTTATTAAGTGTGTGTGCTAGGAACTGTGTTGAGTGCTGAAACACGTATGGAAACTTTAATTCTCTAAATAAATCTATGCAGGTCACATTATTATCCCTATTTTGTCTCTGTCCCTATTTGATGGAAGAAATCGAGGCTCAGAGAGGTTAAGCCATCGGTCTAAAATCACACAGCTAGTAACTGGTGGAGCTGGGCTGTAAGCTCAGGCAGGCTAGTTCCTGAGTCTGTGGTCTTATCCTTCATGCTTAGATGGGTGCCGTACAAGGTGGTCCCTCCTGTTGTGCACGTGGGTTCAAGATGAATTCTCTATCACTCAGGCTGGGATAGGGCAGTTTGGAGTCTTGGGTGGCTTATTAAAGCAGACTGCTGGGCCCTACCCCAGAGCTTCTGGTGAGTAGGTCTGGGTAGCACCTGAGAATTTAGACTTTTAACAAGCTCTTGGGTGATGCTGATGCTGCCGGTCCAGTGACTACACTTTGGGACCACTGAGTTAGAAAAAGGTTTTAGTAGAGAAAGACGAAACTTAATAGTCCAACATTCAGAGAACAGAGAAAAAAAGACAAATGGGCAATAAATGTGAAAAATGCCCAATTGTGCCAATAATCAGAGACTTGGAAAATAAAGACATAGTAACAGAAGATAATCGAATCGGTGCCGTTTGGGTTTTCGTCTTGTTTTTTTAATGATTATTTCCAAACCTAGTGAGGAAGCAGCAAAATGGACCATCCCATAGACTCTGGGGGAGATGTAAGCTGGTGTTTCCTTACAGGAAAGTGATCCTCAAAATATTCATACATTTGACCTAGTGACTTCCTTCTAGATTAAGAAAGGAATCCCACCTGGAAACAAAGATTTAAATACAAAGATGTGCACGTGGCGAAGGGTGGCACTGAGACGTGGCAGTTGGAGGGGCCAAAGTGAGCCTCAGATCCGCGGTGAACACTGCTTTTTGGGCTGAGAGGTCTGAACATTAGGCCAAGTGAAAGAAGGTGTTGAGGCACTTTGGTGGCTCCGATCTGCATTCCCAAAGAGGGAGGCAGCTGCGAAGGAGCCTGCTACAAGGACCTGGAAGAAGGGAGATGGGGGCTGGCGTGGAGGGAGGAGGGCACAGTGAATACCTGTTCAGTGAACACTCCTTCTAGAGACCACATAAAGTGATGTGTCAGGGGGGACCTGGGCTCAGGAGCCCCAGAAATAAAATGCGTGCATATGTGTGCCTGTGCAGTGTTTCTGTGTATGTATATGTGCATGCACGTGCATGCATTTGTGCACAGTGTGTGTATGGGATTGTGCACACGTGTGCATGTGTAGTGACAGCCACTGTGTACAAACACGTGTGGCAGCATCACTACCTGGTAGAGCAGGGGTCCCAAACTTCAGGGAGTTGACAAAGCAACCCAGTCTGTCCTGCTGTGCACTGGGGCTCAGATGGAATTCTATGATAATATCTACACGGACTAGGTCTCACCTCGGTCCTGCTGAGTTGGCATGTCTTGGGGAAGAGGATGGGAAACTTTTGGTTCGTCAGGTGACTTCCGTTGACCAGGCTGGTGGGACCCTTGGGTTAGGGCAGAGGGCCTTTGTGTAACCTTGAGACAGAGCCAGGTGAGGGGAAGAGGAGAGGTGGTCCAGAAGGAAGGGGGCAGCCTGTGGGGCAGGGCCAACGAGAGGGTGACAACCTGGAAATGCAAGAACTAAAGAAAAACTGCGTGTGACACCAGTTTCAAATAATCCAAATGCCAACAAACCAGAGCTGGCCTTCTGTGCCTCAAGAAGGCTTCTTTTACTGCCTGGCTTGCGAACCTGAGTGTGCACGGATACAATTTGCTAAAACTTAGATTAAGGACAGGAAAAGTGTGTGTGTGTGTGTGTGTGTGTGTGTGTGTGTGTGTGTGTGTGTGCACGTGCATGCATGTGTGCTCAGTTCAAATCTGAGCTGCCGTTGAGATGGCGAGGCACTTGGAACCATGGATCTGGAGCCTGATAGAAAGTTCTGAGCTAGAGATGTGGATTGAATCATCATCTTATAGACTGAAGCTCTGTGTGTGAGGAGGTCACCCACTGATTTTATATGAAATCTACAAGATGCTGTAAAAAAATGGAGACACTCCTTATCATCAAAAGGTACACTATCCTCCCGATTAAATCCAGTGATTTGTTCTGGGGGAGAAGGTTGACCTCGAGTAGTTTTGATCTTCCTGAGTTGCCAGTAGCTGAAAAATGTTGATACACGCTGTTTTAATGGTGTATTCTGCAAGTACAGTGGACAGGACACAAAGGATGTGGTTGATACGTTGAGAGTAAAGAGCTTAGGTCTGTGTGGAGCTAATTACCAATTGGAAATGGCCCAGCCTGTGGATAGCATACATCTTGTTGGGTTACGTTAATGGAGTTAATAGGGGATCTTCTAGCCTTAACTTCCTATCCGCTCTTCTGTGACTTTGGAACCTTTTAAAATTTCTGTTTGTTAGTGCTTGTCCATATTGCCCTTGACGAGAGAAAACTTCTAGGGGTCTCACGAAAGAGGGCCCTTTGAGCCAACCATCTAAGCGACTTGTTAGGAAACTGTGTGTGAAAAAGAGGCAAGACTGGAAACAGGTTGTTTCCACATAAGGCTACTGTTTTCTGTTACAATCAAGAACTTAATCGTTTTTACATATCTTTGTACTTGTAAATTCAAATTTGAAAATGTGCATTAGTAATTACGAATGGATATTCACATGTATATGGCAGGTCCTCCATCAATGGACTGAATGAATGATGTGCTGCCCTTGTTCCTCAGCCTAACAACAGACTTTGACAAACACCCACTGAGTCCCTTGAGTCCCAGAGAGTAGAGGAGATGGGGACAAAGGTGGCCGAGCACCCTAACTGTCCCAGTTTTCTCAGATGATGAACTAAACTCTCAGACCTGTAAACTGGCGACTAACTGGTGAGTGTAGGGTGCAGACCCCACCCCACCCCCGCCACCCCCACAGCTCTCTGGGGTTCTCTGCAGAGTGAAGACAGATTCTGAAGGGTCCTGCTGGAAACCATGGATGGCAGTGGATAGGACGGCCTCCCCTCATTTACCCTCATTACATAAAGTACAGTGTGAGGTCCTCCCATCCCCCACAGCAGTAGACTGGAGCCTCTGGGGCTAGGTCTTTTGAACGTGTCATTTTGTTCCTCATGAGCACTTATTGAGAGATAGGCGAGGATCCAAGAAATAACGCAGCATCACATCTTCTTAGTAATCCACCCCCCCCGCCCGTGGTTTGGGGTTTGGGCCTAATTCCAATCAGATTCCTAGACTAACTGCAGTCAGAACAGAGCAGTTAAATGAAAAGAACTTTGCCCCAAGCTCTTCCCTCTGGAGCCAGGCTCTGCTGTGTGCTCCAGACCTGGCTGTAAGAAACATCAGGTGGAAAGCAGGCCAGGGAGGCAGGGACAGTGCCCATATGATTGTCACGTCTCGGTGACGGCAGGCCTGGTGTGGGAGCGGGAGGGGGGCATCCCTGTGGCTGTGGGCTCTGTGACGTAACACAGCTCATCAGCAAGTATTTGTTGAACTGTGTTTATGCTAGATGATAAAAAGGAGAATAAGATATGATCCCTGTTCTTAAGAATCTTTAAATCTAAACTAAAAGAGATTTTTTTAAACAAGCTTCTCATCTAGTCGGCGATAGAATTGAGGATGCTGTGACCACAGAACCGGACCCAGAGGCTGCAGTTTAGAGCCAGCTCTGGGCCTCTACCTGCCCCCGCTTCCAGCAGGAAGATGGGAAGCGGAGCAGATGACTCTGAGGTCCCCCCCCCCCCACATCCAGCCGTCTTTAGGAAGAAGAGGAATACCCAGTAGTGGGTGGTTAGGGTCAATCAATCTCTGACAGAGACAATCAAGCTGGGCCAGGGAAGGTTTCCCAGGCAAAGAACAGAATTCCCACAGGCAGTACACAGAAGTGGGGGGCCTCATCTGGTCTGGAGAGTGTCCCTCCTTTGCCCTCAGTGCCCTCCTTGCCCCGGGTCTCTATGCAGAGATGACAAGGCAGGCCCGTGTGCCCCTGTCACAGAGCTTCTCACTTCCCAAATGCTCACTGCTCTAGCCTTGTCCGGCCTCCATCATTTCTCACGTGAGCGGCCGTAACAAGTCACTGCCATCTTGCCTTCTGTTCTTGCCCCCATAGAGCAGTGATATTTTAAAAATGTAATCAAATCATAATTCTCTCCCCTGCTTAAAACCCTCCAATAGCTTCCTATTACACTCAGAATACAAACCCAACTCCTTACCCTGACCATAGAACCTTATCTCAGTAGACCCTGCCTCCCCATCTGGCCTCATTTCTCACCTTGACCCCCACACTCTAGCCACAGAAAAGAGCATTCTGTGTCTCAAACTAGCTAACTGTCTACCCACCCCAGGGACTTTGCACTTGCTGTTCTCTCATCTGGGACGCCCTTTTTCTAGCTCTTCTCAGATCTCAAATGTCATCCCCTCAGAGAGATCCTCCCTGGCCTCCTTCTAAAATTGTGCCTCCCCAGTGGTTTTCCAGCTGTGCCCCATGGAGGTTCTCAGGAGAGGGAGAGGGAGTAGAAGAGGATCCAGCCCTCTCTCCTCTCTTTGGCCAGAATAGCCCTGCTTTGATGTGAGTCCATGTGAAATTCCATTTGAAGAAAGGAGTCCAGTGATTTCAGCATTTCTGAAAAGCACTGGGCTTATCCATTCACAAGGGGGCCTCAAGGTATGTCATTACAGAGACTAAGCTTTGGACAGCAAAGTCCGATGGCTGCCCCTGTAGTTGCAAGTCTATGCCTTTGGCGGCAGAAGCTAATAGGTCTCCGCTCTCATCGCTGCTGGCCCTGGAAGGGACCTCCAACTCCTACTCAGCCCCGCCCTCCAGGCAGCCAGCCCCGACTCGCCAGCTGGTTGGAAGAGAAATGAACTCTAATTACCCCTCTCTGTGCCAGGACCCTCATTCGCAAGGACCCGGAGTTCAGGAAGTCCAGCTAGAAGAGAAGCCACCACCCCCTGGAACCCTGAGAGCCCGCGCTTGAAGACCCCCTGGCGTGGAGGGAACACTCTCCAGTCCTCTCTCGTGTCCCTATTTGCAAACCCCACCTGGAAAGGAGGGCCAACAGGTGGGAGGAACTACGTAAACATCATGTTTTAATGACCATTCCCACCTGAAGCCCCTTCAGGACTCACGACCACCTTGTAACCCCCGGCCCCGCCCTGGTCGCACCTGCCTGTGTCCTGTCAGCCCCCGGCAGGCCGAGGACAGGGCCTGCTGCCCGCCCCGTCCCCCATCCCCTTGGCTCCAGACGCAGCTGAGACTTGAGTGGGGGTGAGGGAGGAGACGGCTTCCGCCCGGCCTGCCAACACCAAACACAGCTTCCCCATCCACCTCCTCCACATGGCTGCCATCTCTAATTAGCACTCCCTGCATTGCCAGATATTAGATTCCAGTCTCCCTGCACCCCGCCCCCCAACCCTGAGCTTCAGTTTCTCTGTTGGACAACTTCCCCTTGCTTGACATCTTTTCCCTGGGTCTCCGAGCTGCCTCTTGATCCCAGCTCCATGCCACCTGTCTGTCCCTCAGAGGGACTTTTCCTCCTCTAGTCTTTGTACACTCGAGGTTCCCAGCTCCCCTCTTCTGCCAAGTCCCTCCTTCTGGCAACTTCACCCTCGTCTCCAACTTCAGCTACCACCAGGACACGACCGATTCATAGGATTATGTGATATTATGTGACACCCTGTACTATGTCATTATGTGTCCCCAACCCCAGGGACACAGTATGGATGGTCAAGGTATTCCCTGGCTACAGGTTTCCAGCCCAAGTTCCCGTAAGCTCCTGACTTCTTTATTCTTTGGAAGCCTTGCTTCCCTAGTAGGGTGACCACCCATCCTAGTTTGCCTGGGAGTCGGCGGGGACGGGGGTGTGTCCCTGGAACGTGGGATTTTTATCCTCAAACCAGAAAGTCCTGGGCTAAGTGGGACACATCAGTCACCCTTCCTACAGGCTCCCTCACAGTCCTCCCCACTCAGGTGCCAATCAGTGATACTGCAGCAATGACACAAAGTAATCCTTGCTTGTCAATTCAATTAGACATAATGCCTTCACCCAGGGCAAGGACGGAGACTCCGATGCCTGGAATGTGTTGCTAATGTTAAAAAACACCATGCTGGGATTGCATTGTTTGGGGTTGGGGGCTGGCAGCTAAGTCTGTCACCCTGAAATGTTGCCCAGGAACACTTAATCAGCAGCCCAATAATGGTCCCATCCCAGCACCACCTTAAAGTTCAATTATTTTTAAGCGGCTCTTCAGAGTTCTGGTGGAAGCTTCCTGCTCAGCGCACCCTGGAGCACGGATGGCAGGTGTGTAGGGTGTGACCTGGGCCTCCCTGTGTGGCGTCTGCTGTGTTAGCACACACGGGCAGGGAGGGGAGGACGTGTGTCTCTGCCTCCCTGTAGGGACCATCAGAGATGTCACGGTAGTAATGCCACAGCAATGGACCTGTGTAGAAATAGCATCAAAACTGAGGCCTCAGATTAGGCAGCAGCAAAGCTCTTATTAATTCAAGAGGCCACGAGCCAGGAAACTGAGGGCCTCGAGAAGGTTCTCCCAGGAATCCAGGGCAGTTACATATTCGGTGCACAGGCACCTTCCCAAATGTCTATTCCTTATGGGGCCAAGTGGTACCCAAAACTTCACTGGGCATAATTTCTGCAGCTTTCTGGGGCAGGAGATCCATCTGCGTGACATTTTATGCTCCTGGGAATGAGGAATGACGTCTGTGTATCCCCAGCCCCCCCCACGTTCCCGTGTGGCTTCGTGGCCAAAGAGCCCCTGGTCTGACCCGAGCCCACTAGCTTGCTGCAAAGTGGTGACTGCAGACGTGCCCTCGTGGGCGTGCAGGTCAGGGACATCTGGGGAGCAGCCCAAGTCCTCCCTCAGACACTCTCCCGTGAGCCCCTCTCTGATCTTTAAAACCATAAAGAAGCAAATCAGCAAACAGAAAAAGGATCCCTCCTCCTCCAGCAGCAGCGAATGCACCCTAGGAAGCTGGTGTCCACTAAACCCTTCCTTTGCAGAGATTAAATGCCTCGGCAGCATTGAGCTCTCAAGAGCTCTTTATAGCTTTGCTCAGACCTGCACGGAATATAAATTACTGTTGAATTATACACCATCGCATCAGCAGCAGCCAACAGGCAGGTCACGTGGGGTTTTCCATCCAGGGTGCCTTAGGGGTTCGTTGGGATGAGGCATGGAGTGGTGACAGGCCCCCGAGAACACACTGTGAGGCATGGCGCCCTGAGTTCGGACACAACCATCCGTCATTCTGGACACGCTCCAGGCAGAGACACTGCAGGCGTGCCGCCACACCCCCACCCTCCCGGGCAAGCAGCGTGTGTGTTCCCGGGGTCGTGCCTACGTGCTACAAGGCTGTTCTCTGGGCATAATCATGCCACGGTAATGCAACATCCCCAGCTCAAGCACTGAAAGGGATTGGCCCGTGCATACAGGTTGGCATCGGTTCTAAAGACAATGCTTCCAGATTCCTAACATAGAACCTGGAGTCTTATGCTTTGGTTTTTGCATATCCACAGGGTGGCCTCCAAATCTGGAAGCGCTGGTGTCACGGACCGAATTGTGTCCTTGCAAACTTTGTACATTAAAGACCTGGCCCCTGTGCCTCAGGATGTGACTATATCTGAGACAGGGCTGTTAAAGAGCTAATAAAGGTAAAATGAGGCTGTTAGGGTGGCCCCTAATGCCAACTGACTAGTGTCCTTACAAGAAAAGATTAGGACATACAAAGAGACACCAGCCAGCTGTGTGCACAGAGGGAAGGCCACGTGAAGGGGCAAGCAAGAGGGTGGCCGTGTGCGAGAAAGAGGCCTCAGAGGAGACAACACCACTGATGCCCTGATCTTGGACTTTCAGCCTCCAGGACTGTGGGAAGATAAATTTCTCTTGTTTAAGCCCCCCAGTCTGTGGAATTTTATCTTGGCGGCCCTAGCAATCTAATGCAACAGGTGAACACATAATAAGTGGCTTATTACCATATCATTACAATCCATGTTTCCAGACTTTATAGTCACCCTGTAGCTAAAACAGGCATCTCAACATAGCCCTATAAAACAACAGGTGCTGGGCATCTTCTGGTTTTTTGCCCCCACCTCATCTTCCTCACCTATGTTATCTGTGCTCACTCTCACTCAATACCCACCAATCCATTTATTCTTTTGGGTGTAGATTTAGATTTGATCTTAAGAGCCGTGGCTCTTGTGGCCTCTATGCCAAGGACGGAGCCTTTGCAAACTTGGGCAAATATCTAAAGGGCTGAACAAACGGAAGAGGCCGTTGGTGGATGTCCACATGCTTTTTGTGGTGGGAATTTACTGAGATCAAAGAACCTCTGTCCATTGACCTTGATTGGAGACAGACATTTCCGCTGTCCTCCCAGTCTACCCAGAGTCCACATAGCCACTCCTGATGGTCCAAGCCAAGTCCCGTCTCCCAAGAAGCCTTCCCTGAACATGCCTAGCATTAAGATTATTCGCATTTTTTCTGGTCTGGAACAGGCAACCTGACAATTATAGGGTCCCCCCTCTTGTTCTTCGTTCTAGTTTGTGTTCAGCTAGATTGTCATTTTCTCCAGAAGTGGTGGGTAGTGATGTCTCTTGCATTACACACAGCACCAAGCATGAAACTCCATGTCACTGGGAGAAATGGACTTCCAGGCTATAGGGCTTTCCAGTGAAAATATGGGCTTTGAAACCTAGAGGGGAAGGAAGGCGACACCATGCCCGGTCCTCCCACCCTTCATCCTCCCATACCGTTCTGCGATGGCTGAGGGGTTTGTGCACCCACGCATGTGCTCACCTACCCCTGTTTCAGTGGGCACCTTGGGTTTCAGGAAGCGTTTTTGTATTCACAGAAATTCAGCATTGGAATAATACACTCTCTGCAGGATTATTTTGAAAAGCGATAATAATAAAAGTGAAAAGGTTTACAGAAGTTAAAATTGCTTTCTATATGTAAGGTATAATATTAGAAATGGAAGGCTTTAAGTGAGGGTGAAGAAAAATCGTCCTGGAGGACGAGAAAAAAAATGTGACTGCTGTTTCAATCTCCATCACCCACTCCATTTCCCCCCAGCCCTGCTCCAGGGTAAATACTACACCAGGAAAAAACGGCCCTTGGCAGAAACCAGAAGAAGAGCTCATTCAGGACTCTTCATTCCATGGACTTGGTTAAACCAGAACCATGGCATTTGGAAGATCTCAGAATACATTTCTGAGAAGGACCATCCTCAGAGGGGGCTCAGAGAGGTTACGGCAGCCAGCAGAGGTCACGTGACAACCTTGGTAGGTTTGCAAAGCAGCTTGTAAGCCTGTGGCTCAACCAGGATGGGTAAAAGGGAGCAACCCTGATAGCAGTGTTGGGATCACTATTTAACAGGAGTCGGGGACCTTTTACAGGTGCCACAAAGCTTCTGATCTGGTTCCTCTGGAACACAGAGGTGGCATCTACAGTTATCCAACACTTATTCGTTAAACATCTACTATATAGTGGACTGTGAGAGCTATATTTTTATTATTTTTAGTCTGCATGACAATTTCCTTTCTTCCTTCTGTTAAAATCCACCACCATTTGTTCTCATGGGAAAGCCATGATTCATTCAGACATAAGCACCTGATATAAGCCAAATCTTGGTTGTTGTATCTTCTACTCCTCTTGAGGTTGTGATTACAGACATGCACATATAGATGTGAATTATACATATATCTATATTTTTCCCACCTGCCCTTGGATATTTCATGCTTCATGGAGCAAAAAATTGGGAAGATCTGAGGTGGGTGGTCCGTGGAGAGCTATGAGCTTTCTATATGGCAGGCACATATCTACGGGTGAGAAAAGTCCTAGGAAGACAATGAATCAAGAGTACAACATCACATCTTTCTTAATGTGAATCTTTGGAGCTTCCTATCCATCTGGGTCTTGGTTCAGAGCTGAGAGTTGGTGGGATCCAACTGGCTTCCTGACTAAACTGAGAGTGGCATCTACAGCTGTGCAGAAAGGAACATTCTCAAGCTGTGAACAGTGAGCTTCCAAGAGTAAAGCCACTTAGCGCATGCCATCTTCCTGCCGCTGCTTCTCTTTTCTTTCCTTCTCTTTCTAGGCCAACTCTTTCTGATGAATGACAATGGTCCACAGAGCAAACTTGGAGAACCTCTAGGATGGAGGGCGATCTTGTCCTGAGTTTCTTGCTTGGGACAATGCTTGAAGGAATTCAAAACCTCCTGAAGATCATCTCTGATTCCTGGTTGCTCTACTCATTGGTCTTCCAAAGTAGTACACGAGGCATTTGCAGAAAAAGCCACATCACCCCCCAGGGCCAGCATGAAGCCGGCACAAGTAGATGTATCGTTACCTACGAACTTCTGTCTTGGTGGTCTAAGGCTCTCCTGGCCCAGAGGTCCACCAAGGCAGCCTGCACCAGCTTCCCAGTAGGAGAACTGCAGCTAACAGGGGGTTATGCATGGTGGAAAGAGAACTCCACCAAGAATCAGAACATCTGAGTTCTGGTCTCCTCTCTGCCCATGAAGTGGGCAAATCACTTCACCTCTCTGGGCCATGATCCCTCAACCACACAATACAGAGGATGAAACCAGATCTCTACAGTCCTTCCAGTTAAGCGATTCCCTGACTCTTGGTATTGGGGTAAGAAGGTGCCCTTCTCTCTGAACTGCTCTAGGACCGGTTACCCGTTATTTTGTCACATGTGAGCCACTTGGAGAGAAGTTACTGCTTCTCACCTCCTGACATGCACAGAAGGGCTGGTGGATGAGACCATTAGATGTCATTACTCGACATCGATGTGCATATGAGGCTCTGCTCTAAATTGCCATGATTGTAAATGTGGAAGGATTGGGACCCAGCTGTTTAAGTGCCTGGAAGAAATTGGCTCCTGAAAGAAATCTCTCAGGCTTCTGCCCTATCTGATCCAAGCCAATGCCATGTTAATTAGGAGAGGAAGAGGCTTAGGGTGGGAGTCAGAAGATCAGGCGAGCCTGCCACATGGTGTGGTTTATGTTTCCATATGCCTGGTACATTTGTCAGCTGGCCCCGGCCTTTCTTTGAGATGATGTCACCTCATCGCTGGGTCACTGAACACATATATAGTTTCACATGGATCAAACACTGATATGTAATATTTATAATGTGGCAGGCATTGTTTCAAATGCTTTTAATGTTAGCTCTTTTGATCCTCAACGCAACTTTATGAGGTTTGGATAAGGGAAGTGAGGCATAGAGAGGTTAAGTAGATTGTGTAAGGTCACACAGCAAGGACGGGAGCCAGTACTTTCAAATCCACACTTCTGACGCTTGTTATGTTGTCTCTCATTTCTCGTGCATGTGGATTGTCTCTGGAGCTGGACTGTAAGCACAGAAGCTTCTTCCCCGGTAGGGCTCTCTACTCGGTGGTGATTCATTCAATCAGACTTATTGACTAGATGATGAGATTGGGAGGGGAGCCCCTGTCATGACTAAGTGCAGCCCCAAGGAAGTTCTGGGTACCACACAGACTCATGGCTCAGGTAATAAACTCTTGTTGCTGAATTCTTCAGAGAACTTGGAAAACCTATCATAACTTGTCATAACATGGCTTTGCTCCTTATCTGGGCCACTTAGAGGGGTGAGCTTCTGTGGAGGAACAGAGGTTTTCTATGAGGTGTAGGGTGGGCAGCTCAAGAAAGGCAACGAATCAAGATCACAGCATTAACTTTCTTTCAGTAAGACTCTTTGTAACTTCCCAGTTGGCCAGAAACTAAACCCAGTGGACAGAGGAAGCTGGTGGCCAGAACGGGACCCGCAGGAGCTCAGTGTGGATCCCAGCCCGTCAAAGGGGCCTTCCCTCCCACCAGCATCTCCTGGCTCATGAACGGGTCTCAGCCTGGGCACCTCTTTTTCCTCTTTTCTCTTCGAGATTTGGAGAGTGATAATTACTCATCTTTGCTTGATGAATCCATACTCTAGTGAGGAAAGAGTCACAGGAAGGAGATTGACAGGGCAAAAACATGTCGGCTTTATAAGGCTAGCATGGCAACCGTGGCCACATTCAAGGGCACCTGTACCTTCCCTCAGGCTGACATTTTAGGATGATTTTCCTAGAGGAACATGGAGGTTTACAAAGCAGATACACTCACCTAGAAGTGTTGACTCACACTGGTGAGCCTCCTGATGCCAGCCTGGGCCTGGGGCCTCAACCCAGGAATTCTGCCCATATGGAGGAGCAAGCAGGGGCAGAGGACCCAGGTGGTGCTAAGGTCCCACAAGCTCAGCCTCTTGACCCAACCACACCAGAGAAGTCAGTCCCCTCTTCTCTTGGGACTTGAAGAGAGCCTTGAAAGGTAGCTTGTCCTCCTGAAGAGAGAAGCTTCCTACTTTATGGACCCTGATGGGAATGCTGAGATCAAAGGAAAGAACACTGTCCAACCTCCCCTTGGCCATACTAACTTAGGGACCAGAAGCAGCTGTGACCCAGGGGCTTCTGGGAAACATGACTGCAATGGAACTTGTCTGAAAATGTTAAGAGCTGAGCCCGAAGGGGTAGTTTCATTAAATGAAGTGTAGCCTGGAAAAGGGGCCGAATCTTTAAGAAGCTCCTAGGTTTTGTTAGGGGGGGAAGTGGGAAGGACACAGCTATTGGCATTCCTCTCTAGCCACGGCCAAAATTAGGGGATCAAATATCATACTAGACTTATATTTTACCTTCACATAAAGCAGCTTAAGCATTTTTAGATAAAGGGATTTTTTTCTTTTTGCTTCATTCACGACCGAGTTTAGTTACAGAGATATATAAAAAACGGAAATGTATTAATGACATATGAAATCCTAAACGAGAAGGGATAAAAACTTGGCATACTGCTTCTGGAAAGTGGCCAACTCTTAGTCTCTGTGCAGGCTCAGGTGATCGATGGCATGAAAGCCCTTTGAGGACAACAGTAAGGGCAAGTTGACTTGATTCTTCCTTCGGCCTCAATCACTACCTCCCCTTGAGGCTGCTCCTAAGTGTTCAGCACAGAAAAATCCTCTTTCTCTGTGCACCCACCGGCCCTCTGCTATGGCACTGGTCATCTGCCTCCACCACGGCCTGGGTGGCCATTAAGGACAGGAGCCATCCATGTTTTTGTATGTATATCCTGGGTGCTACTACATGACTAGCATTCAGTAGGCACTCAATTAATGTTTAGTGAGTTGAATTTAGTTTGTAAAGCAAATAATTAAGAAGTGCAATAGAGCTGTCTTCAAATATTTGAAGGACCTTTGGAGGAAGATGGTCCTGACTTTAACTTACGTTACTTTAGCAGAAAGGACCCAAGTCCAAAAAGTCAAAGTTTGGAGAAAACATATTAAGGTGTTTTTGTTTTGTTTTGTTTTGTTTTGTTTTGTTTTACTTTAGAGAGAGAGAGACCGCATAAACAGGGAATAGGGACAGAGGGAGAGACAGAATCTTAAGCAGACTCCATGCTCAGTGTGAAGCCTGATGTGGGACTCGATCCCATGACCCTGGGATCATGACATGAACTGAAATCAAGAGTTGGATGTTCAATGGACTGAACCAGCCAAGTGCCCCTAAGGTTTAAAATAAGGAAGAGCTGGGGTGTCTGGGTGGCTCTGTTGGCTGAACATCTGACTCTCGATTTTGACTCAGGTCATGATCTCAAGGTCGTGAGATTGGGCCGGGCTTGCTAAAGATTCTCTCTCTGCCCCACCCCCACTTGCGCGCATGCTCTCTTTTAAATGAAATAAGAGCAAAATGACAACAGGAAGGAGCCAATAAGGAAGCGGCCCCCTGCTACCATGGAGACTTTGACCCAGAGGGGAGACAGGAAATTATCTAGATTTCTGCTCCCAGGATACTCATAATGAGGTGAGTGCCATCAAAATGGTACAAAGTGATGTCTGAGTTCAGAGGCAGAGTCTGGTTTTAGTGAAGCTGATTCAGAAAGTTTTACCCTATGACCCAGCAATAGCACTGCTAGGAATTTACCCAAGGGATACAGGAGTGCTGATGCATAGGGGCACTTGTACCCCAATGTTTATAGCAGCACTTTCAACAATAGCCAAATTATGGAAAGAGCCTAAGTGTCCATCAACTGATGAATGGATAAAGAAATTGTGGTTTATATACACAATGGAATACTACATGACAATGAGAAAGAATGAAATGTGGCCTTTTGTAGCAACGTAGATGGAACTGGAGAGTGTTATGCTTAGTGAAATAAGTCATACAGAGAAAGACAGATTCCATATGTTTTCACTCCTATGTGGATCCTGAGAAGCTTAACAGAAGACCATGGGGGAGGGGAAGGAAAAAAAAGAAAATGGTTAGAGAGGGAGGGAGCCAAAACATAGGAGACTCTTAAAAACTGAGAACTGAGGGTTGATGGGGGGTGGGAGGGAGGGAAGGGTGGGTGAGGGGTACTGAGGAGGGCACCTGTTGGGATGAGCACTGGGTGTTGTATGGAAACCAATTTGACAATAAATTTCATATTAAAAAAAAAGTTTCTAGAAGATGCTGAGTGCACACTGAGCCTCGAGGAAGTGGAGGCCATCGGCAGACCTAGCAAGGTGGCCTGGAGGTGGGCAACGGCAAGTGGTCTAGAGGAAGCCCAGGATATGTGGCTGAAATGGAGTCTGAGGCAAGACTGTGGTCAACGTTCAACTCCCGGCTGGCGCTGCCGACAGACATGGAGCCACAGAGAAAGCACGAGTGGGGGAGGGGCAAAGAGAGAGGGGGACAGAGGATCTGAAGCGGGCTCTATGCTGTCAGCACAGAGCCCAATGTGGGGCTTGAGCTCACCTGAGTCCCAAATCGGACACTCAACCAACTGAGCCACCCGGATGCCCCACAAGGTGTATTTTTAGAAAGGCAGAGTGGTGTAAAAGTTGAATTAAGTGGCAAGTAGAAGAGATAAACATCTATGCGATACTTTTCCTCTGCTAGATTGCTTTTCCTGTATACTATTTCATTTCATCCACACAAAAACCACAGAGGGTAGGCAGCTCTGTTTCAGTTTTACAGATGAGAAAATGGAGACTGGGAGTTTGGTGACTCAGTGGTGGGTCAGAGGTGTCCACCAAGGGCTGAGTGACCACCAAACACTGCCTTAGTAAGAAGGGCCCCAGTGGCACTCAGGGAGTGGATATGGATGAAAAAGCTACACAGAATACGGCACAGGAAATATTGGCAGATGTTGACAATTGCTGCTAAGGTACGGGTGACACTGCAAAAGTGAACAATGACTCAGAAGTGACTGGGAGACTCCCCGTGCTGAGGAAGGCGAGAAAAGCAGCTCATTTCATTAGGGGAAAGGAAAGGACAGAAGCTGATACTTGTCAGGCACCTGCAGTAAGCCGGGCACTTAACACATAGGCCAGAAACATAAACCACATGCATACCATACACAGAGAAAGCGCAAGTCTAGTCCTAGGCATGTTTGAGTGTCCAGAAGGGTGGAGATGTCCAGTGAACAGTTAGAAACACGAGGCTGGAGCTCAGAACAGGCCATTCCATACCATTTCCAGGCTCGTCTGTGCAGAGATCATTACCACTGTGTGAGGAGATACTGGTGCCAAGGAGGCATGTGTGTAGGGAAAAAGAAAAGAACACCGAAGGTCAGATTTACAGGTGAAGCAAAGAGCAAAGGAAGCAGAAAAGGCCCAGGAAAAAGGAAAAGTCATGAGTGTGCTGTCATGTAAGACAAGAGATGAGAGTCTGAAAAACAGAGACAGGTAAATCCACAGGAGCTCAGCAAGAGGAGGTTCAAGGATAGGCGACGGGCAGAACAGCCAGGAGGAAGCAGGTCTCCAAGAAAGCAGCTTCTGTGACATGGTGGGAACAGAAACCAGACTTCAAGAGATGAGGGAGGTTGGTGCAGAGCTATAGAAGTGATAAGATTATTCTTTTTGCTACCTGAGCCCCAAGCTTTGTCTTTGGTCTCAGAGCATATGAAAAGGTAAGGCCCTCAGCCAAAGAGACTCATTTTCCTATTCCTCTAGGAAACATCCCTTGAACAGAATCAGGCTCATCTTTTCTGCCCCCCGCCCCCCCGCCAAGAACAGTAGTCTTCATCTACCATGACAAGAGGTCTGTACGGAGTCAGCTCTTACCCTATCAGGTGATGAGCTGCTGGAGGCTCATAAATGTGTCAACAACTTAATTTTGATTTGAGAGAGAGCACTGCATGGTAAGTACAAACCCAGGCTTCAGAGTGGAATAGATCTGAGGTGGAATCCTTGGTCTGGGAACTATGTGACTTCGGGCAAGGTACTTAAACTCTCTAAGCAAGCACTAGCAACTCCAAAGAAGGTACAGCCAGTGATAAACTGAGCACAAATGAGTAAAAACGTAGGAAGTGCTATTATTACAGGCCGACAATGTTCATGTGTTCCACTCCTTAGTTACTTCTCAGCACAATCCTAGAAGGCAGGTACTATTTTGCAGATGGTGAAATTGAGGCTAACCTTCATCGCATCTGGACCTGATGCTATTGGTAACACTTTGGTAGTAGAAGTGACTCCCTTCATGGCTTCTCTACCCCTCTCTTCCTGTCTTGCCACCCAACAAACACCTGCCTGCCACTGGTGGGGGGCAAAGAGGAGCCCTCTGCCTTGCTGGTGGGGGCAAAGAGGACCCCTGCGCCTTGGGTATAATCGAAGGCTTGCCAGGAAGCCTGCATCTGCCTTGCTGGTTAATTCCTCAGGCTGCTGTTTTGTCCCAGGTGGGCTCACCAAGTATCCTTCTCTTTAATTCCACGCGTCCCAGAAACAGAGAAAAAAGAGCGGGGATTAGTCTGAAGACCTTAGTTGAAGGTTCTACCATTTACTTAATCGCCTGACCCTGTGCTTGTTTTGTGGTTCTCCAGGCCCAGTTCTACAAAATTAGGGCCGATGGGAAGATGCAAAGAAATAACGGTGGAACAAGATCTACCGAGGATATGGCAGAGATGCTCTGAAATGTGAGCTCTTCCCTTCCCCGGTCTGCCTCTTCCACCTGCCTCTGAAGGTGGTTTGAAGGTCCACTGAGACCATCCCCTCCCTTTGGGGCTCCGTGAACTGCAAGTGTCACCCAACTCATAAGTGACCCCCTTTCTGCCCTTTTCTGTGTGGCCAGCACCTCTTCCCTAAGAAGCTGGATGGATAGATTGAAGTCTCCTCGTCTTCTTCGCTGCTGAAAATCCAGACACAGAATTCTTTTGTTTTTAACATTTTTCAATTTAAAGGTGTCTGTCATTAAAAGGAAAACAGCTCTATTATTACACTAATTGGCCTAGGTGTCTGATTCTTCTCGAAGATTGTGAGCAACCCCAAGACACTGAGTTTTGTTTTACCATCCACAGTGCCTAGAACCCTAGTACTTAGCGGGTACTTAACAACTGGTTGTTTATTTAATGAATAATTCACACTGAACGGGTTCTAATGGTTCATTAATGTGGCAGTGGGCTCCCCTCTTTCACAGCCACATCTTGGACATCCTCGATCTTCTGATGGCTTCTATAGATAGGGAGAGTGTATTTTCCAAAGCCCAAGTCAAGATTTGTGGTATGGGACAGGATCTGATAACAGGAAAGTGTATTTGAAATCAGGAGACTTCCAGAATGTCTGGGAGGTGGCACAGCTTCACCCTCATTCTCCAATTATTTTATACTCAGGAATAAAATGCACATCATTACCCACCTGTCCCCCCCAAAGGCCAAGTTCTGTTAGGATGGAAAGGATTCCTTTACCCTCTCTGGGGCCATCTTCATAAACCCTTTCCAGAGTAATGCTTTAGGGCTTTTCTGGAATCACTTGCCCATTGGTATGCCCTAGGCCATCGCCAGCCCCCACTAAGGTGCAGAGAGGTGAACAGTCCAGGCTTGTCAAGCCCCTCCCCATCCTATCCACAAGGGGCACGCTGCCCTGGGTTCACAGGTGTGCCTGCCCGCCCTGCCCCCCAGCTCACTGATCCAGGCCAGGTCAAGTCAGCTTTTGGGTACCCAGAGAGCATGGGGACCCTAACTCCTGTGTTCACACAGTGCATTTCAGCCATCCAAGTAGTGGGGGTGACAAGATACCTGGCGGGGGACAGAGCTCCCCTCCTCCCTTTCTTGGGTCTGGCTATTTCTGCTGCAGCTTCTCACCTGTCCTTAACCCCCCAGGGCAGGAGAGAGGAAATTCCTCATTTATATCTGCTCCTCCCTTTTGTTTCCCCAGGAGCAGCTTTTATGCCCACTAGGAGGGGTCTCTCCGTTTATTTCAGGAACCAGCATTTTTCTTTGATTTATGATTCATTTCAAGAGCCAGAGGCTTGCCTGACAAGTTCCCTTTCTCTGAAGCTTGCATACCTCTGTAAGAACATCCTAGAAGAGCCATAGGGATGGAAGCTTTTGAAGCTGCTTTAGAAATTACCTAAGTTTCCATGGCAATCAAGCACTGTGAAGTCACCACCACATTCTGGGTCTTTCTGTTTCCACTGAAAAGGCTGTTGGAGAAATCTGTTCTTTCTCAACAACCCTCCCCCCACCCCACCCCCATGCCACCTCAGTAATAGAGATGGTCTTCCAGTGACCCTGCCCTCTCTCTCTTCTCCTGCCTGCCCTTCCCCCATCCCATTCTTGTAACAGTCCATTGTCTGCAAGCAAAGATCCCCAATTCAGGGCAGCAATGTGATTATTTCTACCCCAGGAAAAACAGGGTCTTCTTACCATGATAGGAGGAGACCTTAGGACATCAGTCTCCTTACCTGACTCTGGACTATACTCATTGGATAACTCAGACATGTCTGAGCATGTCTGTGTCAGCAGAGGCAGGCCAGTCAAGAAGGCACCAGGCTGAAGAGAAATCACTCATTCTGAGTGAGACCCCCAATCGCCCACCCCATACTCAGCCTAGACACTGAACCAAAACCATGCCTTACTGTCTAGAGTAACCCAACTTTGCTATATTCCCTTGTCTCCTTTACACTTCTGGGTCTGTCCTGCCTGCGTAGGATTAAAAAAATTTTTTTTTTATGTTTTATTTATTTTTCAGAGACAGAGAGAGAGAGGAAGAGCAAGTGAGCAAGCACGTAAGGGGCAGAGAGAGAGGGAGACACAAGCAAGCTCCAGGCTCTGAGCTGTCAGCACAGAGCCTGATGTGGGGCTCAAACTCACAAACTGTGAGATCATGACCTGAGTTGAAGTCGGACACTTAACTGGCTGAGCCACCCAGATGCCCTTTAACATTTTTTAAAAAATGTTTACTTTTGAGAGAGCCAGCAAGCACGAGTGGGGGAAGGGCAGAGAGGGGGACAGAGGATCTGAAGCAGACTCTGTCCTGATAGCAGTGAACCCGACATGGGGCTGGAACTCATGAAATACAAGATCGACCTGAGCCGAAGGTGGAAGCTCAACCGACTGAGTCACCCAGGCACCCCCGTAACTGACTGGTTTTGATTATTCATTACAGCAACTTCACAAAAGATCCATCAACTTCCACTGAAAACATTGACAGTGTGGGCTCTTAAGATTTTTTCAACCCTGCTGTTTCCATCAATTCTAGACATCATCAGTATTTTCAACCAATCTCAATCAAACACCTGCACTGAAATAAAGGCCTTCAAGCAAACTTCTAATTCTCAATAAATTCTGACCTTACCTTCCCGCTCTGAGACCCTCCCAGTTTTGCAAGGTGCCATTGTCCCCTACTGCAGTAAGCAACAAACTCAGCTTAGTCTTACCAGCAGCAATGCTAGTTGTGTGGGCAATGCTTGGCGAGCCAGCTTTTGATTAAGAAAAGGGGAGCACATGTCTATGTGATTATTTGGTCATCAAAGAACAGGGGTGATTTTAAGCACAGCAGAATTGGCCTGAGTTAGGGAAAACAAGGTACTGTAAGCAGAAGAGAGGAAAGACCTGACTTCTCAAGACCTTCTGGAGCCCCTGAAGCAAAGGGATGCCATGCCCGGGTCTCAGGGAGGGTGAGTGTGGGACAGTAATGGAGGCAGAGCTGGCTTCCTGGGCATGCAGCCCACATAGTTGTGTGCTTGTTTTAATGCTCTGCTGTCACCATCTTGAAATTTGTAATGCTTAAATAAGGAGTCCACGTTTTCATTTTGCATCAGGCCCCACAAATTATACAGCTGGTCCTGGTTGCGGGAGTGGGGGGAAGGGGATGCTTCCAGATGTGTGACAATGCAACATTTTCAGGGGCATGTGACAGTCCCCCTACTTTACCTGGCCACCCTGGGGCACAGACATCATGCCCCACTCACAGGAACTGCCATGGGAAGTTGAAGAAGCTCTAGCTATCAGCACCCCAGAAGGAAGCCACCTCACTGATAAAAGCCACATAATATCAAGTGATCGCCTAAGGGAGAACCCCCAGGGCAATCTGTGAAATAGAAGGAAGGCCAGAATGAGGGATGATGCCCCCTCGATCTTCAAACCCATTAGCATTGCCTCCAAGGCCCTACATCTGCTCTGTTTGAGGGAATACCTCCATCTCACTCAGTTCCTGTTACAACTGTCCTCTTGCTTAACTTCCTTGGGCCCACCAGGCTCATTTCCATCCCAAGTCCCTTGCATCTGCTGTGCTGTTTGCAAGGACTGATCTACCAAGTCTTTCCAGGAAGACTTCCATTCAATGGAAGAGGAAGACTTCCAGTGAAGGCTTGAGAGGCCTTCTGCCTACCCGCTGCCCCCTCATCTACAGCAATGCCCCATCACTCCCTTCCTCCCTCCCAGCTTTCTTTTTCTCCACAGAAACGTCCCATCGTCTGGCAACATATTATATACTTACAGTACTTGCTTATCTGTCCCTCCAACAAGAATGTAAACTCCATGAGGACTTTGCCTTATTCCCCACTCTAGCCCAAATACATAAACAGTGTCTGTCACAAAGGCAATCAAAATTTATTGAATAAGTAAGGTGGTGATTAACCACAGAGGCATGATCTGTTCAAGCAATTTTATCTTTATCATCCCATGGAATGTGTCTCTGCATGGCGCTGGCAGTGATGGGATAAGACTGTTCAGAGCAGTGTGTCATTGAAGGTGGCTGTTTAAAAAAAGTAGCTAAAACAATAATATCTCAAAATTTTTTTGAGAACAGCACTAGGAATTGTCCTAAGCCCTTCACATGAGTGAACTCTAGAATTCTCACAACTGCTATGCTTCTGGTAGGTACCATCATTAGTCCTCTTTACAGATGAGAAAGTTGAAGCAATACATGAAAGGTGGTTAAGTAACTTCCGTAAGTCACAAGGCCAGTCCAAGGCTCCGTTAGTCCTGGACTAGTTTTTCATGACAAAACTATAATTTTCCCTTTTCGTTGCATGATTCTACTTCCTGAACAAAGAAAACTTTAGTTTGGTAGCGGGGAATGGAAGGAAGGTAGCTCATGGTTACGTGTGCACAGCGACATCCAAGAGACGAAGGTTGGTTCCTCCCATGAGATCTCATAGATACCTTCACCGTCCACCCTACTTTCCACCTCCTTCTAGGGTCTGCTTTCTGTCTTAGCATTCCCTTCCGGGAATTTAATGACAAAGCTTCCCCTGGTTCTGGAGACTATGTAGCACCGTGGCTTTGCTGAGTGTTTGGTGGGCAGGTTGTAGGCATCCTGGTATGGCCTTTACTGACCAGACTTGGGTTTACAGGACCAAGGCTGCTTACTAGTCTCCTCTGAAGTGCAAATCTATAATGGAGGCAGGTCCCCTTGGGTGGCAAGGACGGAACTCCTTCAGCTTTTTTCCAGCTGGAACTCCTTCGGATCTGTTCCAGTTCTTCAGGTGAAAGTGAAGCCCTTCTGCTGCCTGGGTTGCTGGAGTGATTGATCCTGGCCACTTGTTCTACATTAGGTAAATGTGTAGGTTATTTCTTAATCCCCCTGGCAATGTGTCTCCTCCCCCAAATATCTTTGTTGCGAATGTAATTATCAAATGCTAATAAATATTCAAATATGCACCTTCCAAAAGGCAAGACTTATTCCAGGGTATGAAGTAGTTTGTGAATCTCTGCTCAGGATTTTATAGGAAATGTTGTAAGACAAAAAGCCAAGAAGAGAGTTGTGATGATCTAGTGAAATCTCACATGAACCTATAAAAGCAGTTTCGCAGGGTAAGTAGATGGGTTTTATGCCCTTGTTTGGTCACGGTAGATTATAGATACTTCTCTGCCTATTAGAATGGACTTCACTTAGGGCATACATATAACAGTAACAGCTACCGTTTACTGAGGGTTTTATAAGCTTTGCAGCATGGTAAGTCATTGAGTTATTGAATTTACTCTCTCCTCCAACTCAGAATATCTAATTTATATGGTCTTCCTCTTCTTACCCATGAGTCATGAAGTAATAACCCACGGTCATGAAGTTGGAGGCACGGTGCCTCTGGGACTTATAGAGATGCAGTCCTAGCCACGTTTCTAAGTAGTGCTGGAACTAGGAGTGACAGTGGGGAGAGGCTGATGGGAGCCCTGGATGTTGTTGTACTTTGTGGGCATTTCCCAAATCACGTCATCACCTAATGGCCATAGTCCCCCAGGAAAAACACCTTTTGCCTCGGACTTTCCATTTTAGGCTTGTAAGTTCTCAGAATTGCTGGGCCTTTATCAAGGTTTTTGTCTATCAGAAGAGGAGTATCTGGGGGTTAACTGTACAGCTGAACCGCTTTCCGGTGAGCCTAGTGGAAGGGGTGACATCTGGCCTCGTTGGTGTGCAAACCACTGCAATCACTCAAACTTGATAGCTCGAGCTCCTTCAGGGCATTCTCTTCGCTCCCCTTGACTGACGGGGAAGGTAGAAAAGGCCACACTGGTCACAGGTGGTAGGAAAAGGACCTTTAATGATTTCCTTTTCCCATTACCACCTGTGCCCTCCATTCTGGCCATGATCTCCTCCAGATGCCCCTTTGTGCTTTGAGAAAGGAAGAAAAGAAAGGGAATGGAGTGAGATTCTGGGACTGGAACCTGCATAGAAGCACAGCCTGGAGCCGTGCCAGGGTGGGAAGATGGATGTGGGGCCCGGGGTCATGTGGACCTTCAACACGGAGCCAAAAGCCCACGCAGCAGGATGAACTTCTGTCACAGGCCAGCTCTGGCTCCAGTGCTGCAGTTCACTAGCTGGGGGGCCTGGGACAAATGACACAACTACTCTGATCTAGAGACACAGACGGTGGATCACAGTGGATGGTCTCTAAAGTTCCTTCCATTCTTGGCACTCTTGAGCCCCCATTAAAGACAAAGCGCTTCATGAATTCAAGTACAATTCATACCCTACTTCCAAAGGGAATTTAAGACATTTTATAACAGAAGTATAGAGACCTTGGGACTGTTCAAATAAAGAGAGAAAGAGGATAAGGAATCCCCCAGAGGGGGACCAGATTAGACCAGGAACAGAAAATAAGGCAGCGTACTTTTTCAAGGATAGCTGTTCCACTGAGACAAAATACTTTCTCTCTGTTACACACAATTCATTTTTGCAATGCACGCATTCAAAAGATATTTGAGAGTGCAGACGCTGTTCTCAACTTGGGGGATACCTTAGAGAACAAGGTGAGCAAGGTTCTGGAGCTTACATGTTAAGTGGGGGAGAGAGGCAATGAACAAACACACTGCAGACACCTAGGGCCCAGATCTTGGTGTCTAATACCATTGTCCAATAAAAAGAACCAGGGCTCCTTGGAGAAATGGCTCATCCTAGGTCTGGTCAGGAAACATAGATGAGCCTGGAGTACCTTGTGGTATGCCAAAAAGTAACAGGGGCTCAAAAACCCCCTCAAAACAAAACAACAACCAAAACCCACATTGATGTCAAAGAGGCACAGGGCCACCTGAAAGAGCTCCCAATGGCCAAAGCTGAAGCTGGGGCATTAAAACAAATCTAGAATTGGATTATAAACCAAAGTAAAAAATTAATATCCACAAGTCCACACTGATATAAATAAATGACTGAATCAATTTATAAATGGAAAAGAGAGGGACGCTTGGGTGGCTCAGTCAGTTAAGCGTCCGACTTTGGCTCAGGTCATGATCTCACAGTGTGTGGGTTCAAGCCCTGCATCGGGCTCTGTGCTGACATCTTGGAGCCTCGAGCCTGCTTCGGATTCTGTGTCTCCCTCTTTCTCTGCCCCTCCCCCACTCACTCTCTGTCTCTTTCTCAAAAATAAACAAATATTTAAAAAATTTTTTTAAATTGAAAAAATTTTCAAGTGGGGAAGAGAGGCAAATCTCCCTTATAGAAGAATTCCAAATAACTTAAGTAGATACTCCGCCCTAAAGGAGAGGGAGTCGAACTCCCCAGTCCTCAGGGATGGGCTGTGCCTGGTGACATCCTTCCAAAGAGAAGAGTATGGACAGAGGGAAAAGAGAGTAACTCTGCAGTAGAGAAACCCACACACACGACTTCAACCGGGTGATCAGGGGCAGTGTCATGAATCACGTGGGCAGGTTGTACTTGTAACACGATGTGATGGAATGACACTTGACCTCTGCCCTTTTTCCTCCCAAACCCACTACTCGGCCTAATCATGCACAAAAATCAGGCAAGTTCCAGCAGAGGGGCCAGACTGCTCTATGGATGGGCAGGGCTCTGCGGAATTGCTGAGGTCATTAAAACAAGGACAGTCTGAGAAATGACTCCAGCTCCAGGGAGCCTAAGGAGATGTGACAACTAGATGGATAGATATCAGGTAAAAACATAGAGAATCTGAATAAACTATGGACATTCGTTAATAATAATTTATCAATATTTATTAATTATAACAGACTATGCTAATGCAAGATGTTAATAGTAATGGAAACCATGCGCAGGGGCAGAGGGTAATATGGGAACTCTCTTTACTGTCTGCTCCATTTTTCTGTAAATCTAAAATTATAAATCTAAAAAATGGATCTATTAAAACAAAAAAGGGGATCTGAAGGTCTGAGAGGGAGGAAGTCCGGGCCTCTCTCCTGCTGGCCCCGAATATGCAAGCTTCCTAGAATTCTGTAGCTGCAGGGAAATGAATCCCACCCACAACACTGTGAACCCTGGAAGAGGACCCTGGGCTCAGAGGAGACCAGAGCCCCTGCTACAGACACCTTGACTGCCGTTTTGTGAGTCCCAGAGCTGAGAGCCCAGTTAAGCTGTGCTTGAAATTCTGATCTGTAAAAACTGTGAGACAATACATGTTTGCTTTAAGCTGCTAAAAAACAAACAAAAAAACTGAAACCACGACACAATAACAAACATTTCAGAAAGCCCTGACTGTGCCGTAGAAAGTTGAATTAATGAAAATGTAGAGAGTGACTAGGTGGCGCCATGAATTTGGGCAGTCAAGGAAGCCCCTTCTTGGGATGACTTTTAAGCTGGAGTCTGAGTCCGAGGAAGGAGCCAGCCAGGAGGCCCGTGCAGGGGGGACGCCGTGAGCAAAGGCGGCAGTCAGCCCAGGGCCTTGCAGCGAAGCCCTGTGTGCTCCAGGAAAGGCAGCCGGGCGGCTGGACTGACCTGAAAGCAGGCAAGGGAGGGCTGGGGGGATAGTATGAGCCAGACGATATGGGCTTCCGTTAAGGACAGAATGTCTGGTTGCCCCTAGGATTCATATGTGGCGATATTACCCCTGAGGTGATAGAATTAGGAGGCGGCGATTTGGGGACATGATTAGGTCACAAGGGTGGTGTCCTCATGACTGGGATCAGCAGTCTCATGCAAGAGGCCCCACAGACCCCCCGGCTCCTTCCGCCACCTGAGGACACAGCAGGAAGGCGCCAGCCTGTGAACCAGAAAGTGGTTCTCACCAGATGCAGAATGTGCCAGCACATTGATCGTGGACTTCCCAGCCTCCAGAACAGAAAGAAATAAATTTCTGTTGTTTGTAAGCCATCCAATCTCTGGTATTTTGTTACAGCAGCCCAAGCTGGCTAAGACTGCTTTTAAAAAAGGGTGAAGACTTTGGATTTTATTTTCACTTTGACTAAGAAGAAGCCTTTGGAGCACTGGTGGCAGATAAGTGACATACCTGACTCACAGTTTTAAAAGCATTATGTTAACTCTGCGAAGGACTGATTGCTGGGTGCCAGGGTGGCGTCACGGCATCTAGATAGGAGGCTCCAGGATTAGCAAAAAGCTCACAGAGGCTTGGACCTGAGTGGTGGTGGAGAGGGCGGATGTCCCGCAGGAGTGTGTGAGAGGGCGTGTGGGGGGGTGGGGTGTGGGCTGGAAGTTCACACTCATCTTGTGGATGTGGGCCCTGCGGTGGCTCTGAGGGTGCCCAGTGGGTGAATTACAAGGAACCGTAGCCGCCCCAGGCTCCCCCACCGCGCTGTCTTTTCCCCGTGTCATCTTGTTCCTGTGATTCTGAATACCACTGATGACTCATCAAGACACGCGGCTCTGGCAGTTTCTTGCACCCAGTTGGTGCCGTGCCATGCCGGGCCAGATTCTCTCCCGGAGGCTCTGGCAAAGGGGACACTGGATCCCACCCACTGCCCCCAGCCCCCGGCCCGACTAATTCGCCCTACTTAATTAATTGCCTCCTCTGCGCTGAGTGTTAATTAAACAATTTGTTGCTAGTTGTTTCCCAAGGTGCGGGGTACCCTCTGTTTAACCAGGAACTAGTTAAATCTGGAAGAGAGTCGGGCCCAGGGTGGGCCATCCTCCTTCGGGTTGGAACAGAGAAGAGGTTAATGGAATTCTGCTTTTTTTTTTTTATTTGGCCCTGGTAGTTTCAACTAATATCAGGTAAAATTCCATCTTGGACTCTTGACTCCAAATTTACCTTTTTCATTCTTGCTGACCCTTCTTCTTCCACCTGTTCCCCACACCCTTGCCTGGCCAGCACCAGCCCAAATGCTGCCGTTGGTCCCCACCAGCTGTTGTTGTCACTCAATCTAATCCTTGGGGCACCAGCCCGTGCTCAGTACAGATGCCTAGAATGCCAATCTGGGGGAAAGCTAGGGCTGTGAGACCTTTTTGCCACAAATACCCGGAGTCCGAGCGACTGATTGTTTTGCCATATCCATGACGTGGCTGTCACTGGTAATGGACTCTCCAAGCACCTCAACAGCCTAATCCTAAAAGGTTGATTCCCAGGGGCCAGGGATGGGTCAGGTGCTGGGAGGGTTTGGTGCTGAAAGGGCTCTTTGACACACGGGGTTCTATAGGCCAAAGCATCTTTCGGGGTTGACACCCGGGCCTCTCTAGTAGATCTCTCTGCTGAGCAGGATCAGGGAAGGACCACGTCTGTTCCTCAGTCGGCTCCCTCTCCAGCTCCTAACCGAGCCAAATTCACGGGGTCAGGAGATGGCAGCTGCTCTGGGCATCTGGCCCCCCACGGCTGTGTCTGGCCTAGTTGGAAAGGACACTAGCTTGAGGCAGAAGAGAGTGTTCTCCCACCCTTGGGAGCTTCAGCTTCCCCAAAAGACCACTGTTCAAGGGATCAGCTCTTCGTGGCTTTGTCCTTGTTCTCCTCCGTGGGAGCCTGGCCCGATGGTGCCCACGAGGTGTGTGGACACCACTTCTCTCCCTAGCCTCTTGTGGGAGGGCACAGCCCTACTTATGGACCCAGCGAACGAAGCTCCAGGCTGGAGGGAACGGGTTAACTCCAACCAGGGCGGTGTCCCAGTCGGCAAGAAACAGCTCTTAGAACAGCAACTTCCCCGAAGCTCTTCTTGATGCTAACATTTTATCATGAACTATGATTTTGCCGTAATAAAAAAATACAGCGCGTGTCCTAGAAGGCAGATTTTGCTGAGCCCCTCAGTAACCAGGGCTCGGCTAGGTCTCCACAGGAATAACTGAAGCCCTGTCGTGGCACCTCCCCATCTCTTGCCGCATAAGGCTTTGAGAAACAGTCACAGAGGTGCGGGAGTGGAGGGAAGAAAGAAAACAAGTCGTGAGAGGTCTTGGCCAATTGGCTCATCCCTAGAAGCATAACATTTTACAACCGGAGAGAGCTTGAAAGTTCAGCTATTCCTCAGGCTCTCGCCCTGCTTGCACATGAGGATCACCCCCAGAAGTCCTGCTTGGACTGCTCTGCGGTGAGGGCCCAGCATCAGTGTTTTTAAGGGCTTTTCAGGTGATTGGAATGTGCAGTGACTGAGAACACAAGGTGAGCAATGCGCTCACTCATCCACTCTGAGGGATTCCTCTGATTCCTCATCATTCCAAGCTTTCAGACTGTCTTCTCCAGAGCCCCGGGCTTGCTGGTTGTGGGCAGGGTTCCAGGCACCCCTCCCTCTGCCCCTACACCTTCTCCTGGGAGAGTTCTCACCTATGTCTCAGGGGAGCAGGAAGTGCCCCTGACCGCACCCTGGTCACAGCTGTTGGCCCAGCCATGGTCACTCAGTTCTGGCCCGTTTACTGCCTGACCAATGGCGTGTGACCTGGCCAGAGAGGATAAATGGGCTAATCACATTATCTCTCTCTCTCTCTCTGTCTCTGTGTCTAGAAGCTGACTGGAGCCGCAGCAGGGAAGGAGGTCACCAGAGTCCTGGAGACGCGGCACAGTCACACAGGATGTGGGCTGTGCGCCTGGCCCGGAGAGCAGGCTGTGCATGCGGAGGGGGCTGGGAACAACTGAGAAGGGTGGGGATGAAAGAGTGTCAGTGCCTAGAGCTCCAGGATTCCTGCTCTGCCTGCGGCCTGTTTGCTCAGCTTTTCTCCGATTCCTAGGAGACCTTTCTAGAGCCTTAGAAAAGCCCTGTTTTACTGGAGCCTATCTCTGTATAACCAAAAGCGTCTTAGAGAGAACACTCACTACAAACAGGGCCACTCTGCTTTTATCTTTTTACATTTCAGGGTCCATGGGAGATTTGGACTGGAAGGTGGACACAAAAAGGTCTCCACTGTGGCGAAAAAGGAGTGAGGAGGCCAGGGGCTGAGCCCGACCCCTGCTTCACTGAAGACATGAGGCAAGGAAAAAGGACCGGCAGGTCTTGTGGGCCTGTCTCCATGGGAGACCAGAAGAAGGGGTGTAGGGACTGCTAGGGATCCCCCCTCCCTCCCTCCCTCATGACTGCAAGTACGGGACATCGGACTCTGGGGGCAGAGGGTTCCGTCAGCCTGGGGCACCCTGGAAAGCCCTGTCTTGTCTTTGGCTCAGAATGGCTGTGCTTCAGTGGTAAAAGGGCAAACTGTCAGGCCCCAAGATGAATCCTGCAATTCTCCCCCTCTCCCAACCGATAGCTCACCAGCCCTAGACATCTCTCCGTGCACCCAGAGGGACGGCCATTACCTTTCCCCAGGCTGACCCAGTCCTTCACCTGCCATCTCTGCTCAGAAACCCGGAGTCAGGCCCTTCACAAAGGGAACTTGAGCTGGTCATAAGCATGTGGTGCCTAAAGTCTAGCTGACATCGTTTCCATCTGTAGGACTCACTTTCCTTTCTTCCCATAAATATGTCTAATTCCTGCTATTCAAGCTCAGCTCCCCCTCCACCTAGCTCCACACGGTGCATCAGTCCACTTCTTGCGGAGTAGACTGTGAGGAATGTATCTGACGGTTAACCTCAGGTCTGGACTGAGACGTCAGGGAAGACAGGCGCAGGCAGAGCGTGGATTGACTTTGCTTTCCGTGGACTGGAACCTACTCCTGCATAGCCATACGGTTCTCTGTATCTATAATCCTTTATAAGGACACTGAATCAGTTCAATGGCCATGACACTAGCAGAGAGTAAGGGAGACAGATATGACAAAGGTCTAGCCTGGTCCTACCACCCTTAGAGTGCCTTATTTGGAAATGGTAGCAGAATTTAGGACTCGTAAATCAAAGGTGAGGATGGGCTTTTAAACAGGAACTACCCAAATAGCACCTGCTTCCCATCCCAAAGTCCAGTATCTGCATAAAAGGCCTGAGCATTTTCTGAGTTCACGCTCACCCCCAGTCTGATACCTCTCTTTCAGTGCCATAACCTCACAGTCTCCCACACCAGGCGGTCAGCCCCTCGAGAGCTGAGGACCAGATCTTATCAGCGTTTGCATCCCCAGAAGCTGGCGCAGCGACGGATGGCTAAAAGGAGCTCAAAACATGTCTGATGAATGAATGAATGCGTGTCCCCGAGCCATTCTCCCAGAATCCCAGGAGCCAGGATTGCTTGGCTCCCCAGCAGCTCCCCAAGCCTGAGGCCTTACCTCCCATGAGGAAGAGAAGCCCTGCTACATACTGCATAAGGCCCCGGTCCCAGCAGCAGCCCAGCACGCCGATGATCCAGCCGAAGAGGATGATGGCCACCGCCATGCCCATGAAGCCGGCGGTCATCCTGCGCAGGTCTGTGGGGAAGCGAGTGGGCAACAGTTAGCATCGGAACCTAGAACTCGCAGTCAAGGTGCATCCCGGCCCCGGGTAAAAAGGGAGAGGGTGGCACACTGCAGGGGTGGGAAGGCAACATACCCTTTTCAGACAAGCTTGCACAACTGAGCTTCTTTTGTACAGGAGAGAGGGCCCCTGGCGGTAACTCTCCTCAGGTGCGAAAAGCATGCCAGGACAGTTTGGCTGGCAGGCACAAGGAGAGACTGCCGTCCCAATCGGCGTCATTTCTTATGCACCTTTGTGCCAGGTGCAGCGCTATCGTTCCCAAGCATCAGGCCCAACGGTCTGCAACAGGAACTGCCTTTATCCTTATTTGAAAAACGGAGTCAACTGCCGAAAGCCTTACGGCTACTGAGTACCAGAACAAGGCATCAAACCCAGATCCGGATGGCTCCTAGGTGCTAACCACAGCATCATTCACCTCTCAGGAAGAAACGGGCCTTTAGTGGAGGGCGGGGGCTCAGCAGATGGGCTGCACCTGCCGAGTGCTCCCTCTCTTCCCTCCAGGGCTGACGGGGCTCTCCAGGAGGTCCAGTGCGAGGAGGAAGCTGCTGCTGGTGTCCTGTTCCTTCCCTCTAAGCCAGCCGGCAGGGGCTCAGCTTTCCCTGCACGTGGGGCTGCAGGGCGGAGAGCCAAACTTGCTGCTCTCAGACCGAGCCCCTGAGCAGGCCTCTTCAGCTCCCGTGGACCCCAGGTCAGCCCAGCTTTCTAGGTCCGGCCTTTCCCCGTTCCATGCCTCGCTGACCCCACCGCCCAAAGCCGATGCGGGTACGGCGAGGAGGGCCGTCTGGAAAGGCGGTGTTGTTAGTGGAAGGGAGAGGGCAGAGATACTGTCACATGTCAGCCTCTTGCTAGGTGCGCCTTCCTCCCGGCTCTCTCCACTGCCCTCCAGGGCATCCCCACCAGCCTCACGCTCCCTCCCTGGCGTCCAGCCTTCTTACCTCCCTCCTCCTCCTTACCTCCTCGCTGCTAGTCCTTGACTCCCTCCACCCTGCCCCAGCCTTGCCAGCCTGCCGCTCCCTGCCTACCTCTGCAGTTTGTGCAAAGCCCATCTGCCAGCCCCAGCCCCACCAATGGGGCTCCAAACAGGAGCAAGCCATCTGCCCAGCCTCTGCCCCGGGGCTTGCCAGGACAGCCTGGAGGGCCCCATGGGCACTCCTCCCTCTCAGGGAGGGGGAGACTGGGAGTGGAAGTGAGGGCACCTGATAGCTAACCACATCCACACCCGTGGAAGCACAGGGTGATCTCGCCTCATGCCTACAAATGCCTGGCAGGTCTCCATGCGCCGCGAGGGCGCCCTGCCCGCTCTGTTCCTCTGTCACTCCAGTCACCCCCATCGGGAGCTACGGCAGATCCTGGCACAGTCAGGCTAGAGAGACCCTGGCCTCTCCCCTCGGAAGAGGGATTTGGTCCACGCTCCCTGACCTGACACGGAGGATGAGACCCTGGCAGCCCCCCCAGGAGGCTGGCTGGAGGCGGGGAGGGAGGGGCAAAGGAAAGCAGCTCGCACAAGGGGCAGGACAGGACCCTGTTACAGAGGCAGAAATCCACCCACGGAGCCCGTTCCTGCTCTACCCGTCCTCCTCTGTCCTCCCCTGCCCGACCCGGGATGCCTGCCGCACCGGGTAGAAGTAATGCCCGTTCCGGTCACGTATGTGAACTGCCAGCAATGCCTCAACATCATGCCACACTACAGATGGCTCCGATCACCACGGTGTCCCAGGAAGCTGCACGGAGGGCATCACTCGATCGCGGCACTCAGACGTGCACCCCGCTTCACGAGCCGGCTCCCCGCTTGGTGCGCGGGCACCCACAGCCAGCTTGAGGTGAGGAGGGAGGCACAGTCTTGCCAGCTGCACAGGCACCACCTCGTACCCCGTGATCTAACTGCCCTGATCGTCCTGCCACCTGTCTCAGCCCTTCTTCCTCAGGCGCCGCCCCAGACCCTGCGTGAGCCAGGCCGGAGCTGCCTCCTAGGTGGAGAAGAGCATTCCTTGATGTGTGAGTCCATTTGGACGGACTCCCGGAAGTGCTGCATCCACTCTCCACTGTGGTCAAGGGCAAGGAGGCGGTGAGAGCGGCGGAGGAGAGCTCGGGGTACTTTTGGATTAAAGTAGGCTTACACCCCCTTAGATCAGGAAATTTCACTCTATGCCCCTTTTCAGGGCATGAAGGGCTTCTAAGATCTTGGTTCCTTTGGCAACATCAGAGATGGACAGCACTGCTGAAACCACCTGGCCCCTCCCACTGCACTTGGCCTTGCTCACGGAGAAGCCTTACTGAGCCTCAGCCCCTGCAGATCCACGGGAGATTGCCTGGGGGATTAAGTGGACGATGTGTCCGGTAAGGTGTCTCCCCCCCCCCACCTCCCCGGGCCAGAGACGGAAAACTGGTCTGGGCAGGAAAAGGAAATGCGAATCGGAGAAATAGGGAAGGCTATCATGGTTGGTGGAGGAAAGCAAAGTGTTTAACTTACAGGAAAAGGCACAATGGCAGGGACACGGGAAAATCATTTCTCTTGTAAAAGTCCAGAGACAGGTAACAGTCATCTGTGTCCCAGGCCCGGGGGGGGGGGGGGGGGGGTTGTGGCCCTCTAGCACGGATTAGGTGCACTCTGTCAGCCAAAGCCGAGGGAGGGCCGTGCTAAGCTGCTGATCTGGAAAAGCAGGATGAAGACCAGAGGTCGGGCCTGAGTATTTTCACCGACCGGGAGGATTTTTACCGTCACCCCTTGAGTCTGATTTTGCCAGAGCCATGCACGTGTGTTTGGTTATTTCGTTCTCAGACCCACGTAGTAATTCAGGGCAGCTGCATCAACAACTTGCAAACACAGGACAAGAAATAGTCCTATTTTACAGACAAGGAAAGCAAAATCCAAAGTTTATTTATTTATTTTGACAGAGTGAGCAGGGGAGGGAGGGTAGGAGGGAGGGAGAGAGGGAGAGAGAGGGAGAGAGAGGGGGAGGGAGGGAGGGAGGGAGGGAGAGAGAGAGAGGGAGGGAGAGAGAGGGAGAGAGAGGGGGAGGGAGGGAGGGAGGAAGAGAGAGAGAGGGAGGGAGAGAGAGGGAGGGAGAGGGAGAGAGAGGGAGAGAGAGGGAGAGAGAGGGAGAGAGAGGGAGAGAGGGGGAGAAGGAGAGAGGGGGAGAAGGAGAGAGAGAGGGAGAGGGAGAGGGAGAGGGAGAGGGAGAGGGAGAGGGAGAGGGAGGGAGAGGGAGAGGGAGAGGGAGGGAGAGGGAGAGGGAGAGGGAGAGGGAGAGGGAGAGGGAGAGGGAGAGGGAGAGGGAGAGGGAGAGGGAGGGAGAGGGAGAGGGAGAGAGAGAGAGAGAGAGAGAGAGAGAGAATATCCCAAGCAGGCTCCAAGCTGTCAGCACAGAGACCCACGTGGGGCTCGATGCCACGAACCTGAGATCGTGACCTGAGCCAAAATCACAAGTCAGATGCTCAACCTATTGAGCCACCCAGGTGCTCCTAAAGAAGTTAAAGAATTTATTGACAAACCAGTGAAATAAAGGAAAAGTGAGCTGTGTGGGAAAAGAAAATTAATAATGCAGTTAAAGAACATACTGAGCATTTCTTCCTCCCAAATAAAGGGAGAACTATAGGTCTGGGATTTTTTTTTTCAAAGATAGGAATCCACATGGATGGGAAAAGAGAAGAAATGACAACACACAGGACTGGAAGCAGCAAAGCTGGCGGACGGTGCACTTGGCTGGAGCCAAACTGGAGGCAGCAGCGTTGAAGCAGAAAACCAACCTCGGAGTTCCCCGAAGTCTCGTGAACTGGCACCCACAGGTTCCTTTGGATCAGTTAGTTACCCACAGGGGGAGAACATAAATAAAAGCAGGATTTGGTGGAAGTTGTCTGAGATGGAACTAGATCCCTCGATCCCTCATCCATTCTGTGACACTAGGGGACCCCCCTCCCCTTCCCTTTCCCTGGAGTGGGGGTGCTTAGCACTGGCGGTTGACAGGCTCGGTGAGGGCCATCCCACATAGGTGATGAAGTGACCATTCACATACAGAATGTTGTATCCTTGCCCTTGGGACCCTAGCCCCCTTCTCCTCAGCTCCCGGAAGCTGACTGCCTGGCCTCTGCCGTCCAGCCTGGGGGCTGGGAGAGGTCTCTCCAGGGATGACCAGCCCAAGAGGAAAGACCTAGATAGACACTCAGCACTGGAGGAGCCCGACAGGAAGCCCCTCTGACCACTGTGCAAGGGAGCGTCCCATGGACAAGCCCGCCACCCACTCTGTGCTTCCAGACAGCTTTGGCAGGGTCACCTGCTGACCCAGCACCAACCACGTACATATAACCTGGGAGCAAAGGAACTTTAGGAAACAAGCTGCACAGAGAAGAGGCAATAACTCAAAATTATTATTAATATTCCCAGAGAGGCAAGACATGAAACGTATTTGGCCTCCATGAAATAAGAACAGGAAGGAGTCCATCAAAAAGAACTATCTGGAGAATACAGCACCTTAAAATAACAGAATCAAAGTCACTGAAATTTTTATTATAAAATCAATTCCAACTTATGTATTACCAATCCTATCCTGTTCCTAAGAAAAAGACTCGAGGAGGCTTAGAACACACGCACAGTGTAACCAGGATAAAAATAATTAATGAGAAAATGAAGGAACCAGAAAATAAAGAAAAGGAAGATGAAGCCGGGCATCACATTCATATGCAAAATTCGGTCCATGAGGTCCTTAGGAAGGGAATTAAGCTTACAGTACCTCAACTTAAAGGCAACACTCATGACTTCCATTGTCTTTGCCTTGGTTGCTTTCTGTTTGTGGTTGAGTAAATCCCGAGGACCACTCTGCCTGTGGAACGACCCACGTGCAGAAGACGGCCCCCTTCCTGCCCATCTGCACCTACCCTATGTGCCAATTTTATCTCCTGGGGAGGAAGAAACTGTCTTTTTTATTCTCCGTGACTGCTCACTGTCCCAAAGCAGTACCCTGCACCCAGATACTTACGTAGCTTGTATTTCGTTCCCCGTTTCTTCCTGCCTTCTTAGAAAGAAAAGGGGACACACCTCACTCGGGTATCCGAAGCCTCGTTAAAATATTATGCGAAGCTGGTCTAAGAATAAATCCCCTTAAAGAACCCGGGATGATGAGTCGGACTCTGCCAGCCAAAGCAGAGATAAAGAAAAATCATCTCACGAATCCTTTTGGGTTTGAGCCCATCATCTGTATTCAGTGACCCTAATGTTTCGCGTTCTAAGTTTTGAAATGAGAAAGGTGCATTCTAAACTTTTTAGAGAAGGAATTTAGTTCTGTGCAGTGCAAAGGCTGGGCAGAAGGGGGTAGATAATGAGGGAGGGTGGAGGACGAAAGGCCAGGAGGACCATTAAACAGACCAGAAAAAGCAGTTCTCCCTCACAGAAAAAATTTGATTTTGAAGTTTTACACTCCTATTAACATTTAAATTGAAAGGTATTGCTCGCAACTCTACACGGGAAACCAGGATATCTGCATTTAAATAAATACCACTTAGAGAAGGAAAATATATATGGGCTCTGCATCTCTTTCTATTTGCTCTTTAAAGACAGAAAAATGATGATGATTGTAATTTTTTTCCTCATTAAAAAAAAAAAGAAATGGTGAGGGTAAGTATGCGTCAGACCCTCAGGGATGGTAGAATGGAGATGTGGGGGGGGGGGGGGCGCGGGGACACTGTATTAATGGCTCCAGAGACCATGGTGTGGAGTGAGCAGCAAGGCCACGGTCCTCTGCAGGCCACATGGGTTTAGCCTTCTTTGCTGGAAGCTCTGCCTTCTGCATGATAGGATATGATCATGCAGCCACATCGCCCTGGCTGCAAGGGTGGAAGAGGGTGGGTGGCTAGTCATCCATTTACGAATTCATCAGTCCCGTGGGGTTTAAGGTCACAGGAACTGGAAGGTAGAGCAAGATGGTGAGGCCAAAACTCAAGTGTTTTTGCCCCAAGGGATCAGTCTAGGAGGAGAGAGAGGCGGGGGGGGGGGGGGGGGGCAGGCAAGAAAGAGAGGGAGGGAGGGGGTGGAGGGAGAGAGACAGAGACAGAGACAGAGATAGAGACTTGGCAATGAACATGCCAGCCGTGGGATTAACTCAGGACAAATGGATTCAAATGAGAAGGAATATTCCAGGAACCAATTACGGCACAGCAACCATCTCTGAAGTGGGGGTCTGGCTCTGGGTAGCCACACAGAGATGTGACAGCTGGGGAGGGAAGCACGGATTCTGGGAACCAGGCTGCCTGGTTCCAAATACTACCCTGCCACATCCTGGCCGTGCGAGCTTGAGCAGTTAGCCTCTGTCTCTGGATCGCGGTCTCCACATTTGTGAGTGGAGGTTAGGACAGAACTTGCTTTAAAGGGTTTTTAAGAGGATTAAATCAGTTAATATGTGTCAACTGCTTAGAACAGTACCTGGCACAACGCTAGAGCTACACAGGTGTGAATAGAGAGGGACGTCACTGACAGTGGGTCCCTCTTTTCATGCTCCCGGTCTCTTGCATTTGTGGTATGGAAGCATAAAATGGGCCGAGTAACAAGTTGGGGTTAGCCCCTAGTTAAACACTGGGTACCCAGAGGGAACAGCCTCCTGGAATCTGTTCTTATGCCTCTAAGGTACCTAGAAAAGCTGAGGGGAAGGCTTTCGTTTTCTTTTCTGTTTTCTTAATTAAAAGAAAATAAAAAAACAAATAAATAAAAGATTTTTTTCAATGTTTGTTTATTTTTGAGAGAGAGTGAGACAGTGAGCAGGGGAGGGGCAGAGCACGAGAGGGAGACACAGAATTGGAAGCAGGCTCCAGGTTCTGAGCTGTCAGTGCAGAGCCCGATTCGGGGCTCAAACCCACGAGCCGTGAGATCATGACCTGAGCCGAGGTTGGATGCTTAACTGGCTGAGCCGACCAGGAGCCCCTATTTTTCTTTTTTATTAATACTGATAGGCATCCACCCCAGAGCATGGACCAAACTGCGGGAGGGCTGCGGCAGCTCACAGCAGGGTGCTGCTGGCCCTGGAGGCTGTTTGAACCTGGGGCTGTCCCAGTGAGCACTTGGCTGACTGGAAGGGACAGACACAGGCTAGACCACAACTCTGCTGTAGAGGTAATGAAAAATAAAACAGAAGCAGCTAATGGGGACTTTGCCTACAGTTTTCTCTTAGAGTATAAGTTGACTCAGCATAATGTTGTTATATTTAAAGAATACTTTGGCGGGGGGGGGGGGGGGGGCGGTGCGCCTGGCTGGCTCAGTTGGTTACACTTCCGTCCAACTCTTGATTTCGGCTCATGTCGTGATCTCATGGTTTGTGGGTTGGAACCCCACGTCGGGCTCTGCACTGCTGGTGCGGAGCCTGCTTGGGATTCCCTCTCTCTTCCTCTCTCTCCGCCCCTCCCCTGCTCACCCTCTTTCTCTCTCTCTCAAAACCACACTTAATAAAAAGTAATTTTTACGTGAAAACAAAATAGCTCTCAGGTTTGACTTGCTCCGATCCCTGAAAGGCCCTTCAGAACTGCCCTCTGCCTGTCCCTGCATCTCCACCTTTCTCCAAGGCCCCCTGGGCTCGAAACCCAGCGGTCTGAGTTCCAGAAAGGCCTGGCGTTTTCCCCCCTTTCCCTGAGGGCACAGTGCTCTCTGCCAGCGTGGCTGCCCCCACACTCCGCCTGGCAAGCTCCTCCTCATCCCCAAAGGTGTCGCCAACAAGCAAACGCATGGGACACTTCAGCAGACGCTGGTGTTCGGTGCCTGGGCTCTTCCCACATGCCTTATTGTAATCCTTCCAGTAAATTCAAGCTTGTTCAGGGCTGTGCTCACGTCTGGGTTTTTTCGTTTTTGTTTTTTGTCCTTCCCGTCCCCGGCACATTGCCTGACATAAACAGGTGCTCAATAAATGTTGGCTAAATGAGATCACCATCCCACCCTGCAATGGTTACTAAAACTGAGCGCACCACAGAATAAAGCAGGGCGAGGAGGATGTACCTGCCCAATTCAACACGCTTTGGTGACTCATATGTCGCTGGGATTTGCAGCCAATTTCTCTCTCCTCCAATCTTATTTTTAAACGCCAAAAGTAACTATCACTTAACAATCCAATACAGTTGTTTATTGCATACAAACAAAACATCAGTGTATATCCAGGTTCCAGATCACAGAGAGCCGTGCAGTATGGGGGGCTCCTTACCACAGAGTTTAATGACACATAATACCCCACAGGTTAGAACCCCATAGACCTTTCCACACCGACCCCCAAGTCAGGAAGAGATCGTGGGGAGGGAAAGGTAGTTGCTGTAGAACCAAGAGGTGGTTTCTGGGTCAGAAGACAGGCTTGAAGCTTCCTCCTCCTCACCCCTACCTCCGGATCAGAGAGCTGCCATAAATAGGGATATTATGTGATGATGCCATATACAAATCACATCCATCGTCAAAACAATGGGAAGCAAATTGCAAAATGTGTACTCGCCTGATGAGAGCTGGGTCAGCAGCTAAACCAAGTGTCTGGAAGAGAAGGCTGAAGGGGGAGAAAGCCCAGAAGTGAGAAGCAGAGTCCCACACCAAAAAAAAAAAAAAAAAAAAAAAAAAAAAAATCACAAGACTCCCTTCTCCCTGTAGTCCCACCGGTACATCAACAGCAGAAACAACAGAAGGGAATGACAAAAAGGGAATTCAACTTAGCCAAGCAAACACACCTGGGGAGACCAGCTCAGCACCTGGCCCTCTGTCCCCAGGGTCTTCCTACTGTGAGTGATGAGCTAGACCAGTACAATCCGCCATTCCATCTTGAGAAGCTCCCATGTCTCTTCCTCTCTATATCACGTGTCACTGACAGTGATACGTGCATGTGTCCCTAGAGAGTCCCCACAAAGCAGTCAGAAGATGCAAGCTTTAAAGCACACAGGCAGCTTACAGGGTACTATCTCTCCAGAGAAATGCTGCAGGCACCGGAGAATGGGCTAATGACAAAGAACATGAATAGCCTGGGGACGATAAATGGGCATGAACGTTCATTGCGCATTTACTATGTGCCTGCAGCGGGTTGTGTAATTTACACAGGGCACGTCCATTAAGCCTCTGATTGGCTCTGTAAGGTAGATGCTATTTTTCTCATTTCGTAGACTTAGAACTCAAGACAAGGGAATTTCAACCAGTGACACAAAGACCAAGGTCACCAGCTAGGAAGAGGCAGGTCTGGGAAAGGTCCCCAGTCTGCCTGTGCCCTTTCCACTTCTCAGACCTTTTCAGATTCGGTGCCACTTCAGACCCCAGAAGAGAATTTAACATTCAATAGGAATGCAATGGAATATGATTTGGCTATTACAAATTATTCTTTTGAAGAATGTCAATGACGAGGGCAAGTTCATAATAGACCATTAGATGAAAAATAACACACAGATCCACTTATTCCATATGACCCCTACAGTGCAGGTGTGTGCCCATGTGCATTGAGCAGGCACACCTACATGGGAAGTGCAAGGAAGTACACGAGATGACAACAGGGAGAATTTCTGTAGGCCTGCAACTTCTGCGGGAGCTTCCTGGGTGAAATCTGAAACCTGCCCCCATGTGCAGAGGGTGGGGAGAGACTGAAGAGAAAGACAGCCCCTCCGTGTTGGTAGGTGACAAGTTTCAGAAGCAAAGGAACTTACTGACGAGGCTGGTCTTGGCCGCACAAGATGAGCCGACCTCCACACTTGCCCATCAAATCTTACAAGTTCATGTAGAGGCTTTAACTGGGTTCAGTCACATCTACCATCCAGATGGTCTCAACACCACATCACCGACTATCTTCAGGCTGTGTCCTTACAGCAGCCTCTGGGAGCAGGAAAGGCAATTAGAACCCACTGTCCCAAGGACAGAGGACAGATCAGAAGCCTCTGAGGGCCAGGGTCCAGCAAATGGGTCAACCAGTGGTCATGTCCTCTAGGTGACCTCCTCAACACTTTCTGGCTTGTGATCTTTTGGATTTTGTTTCTTTTCTGCAATGGGAAGGTGTATTTTAACTATCAGATGTTGAATTCTTTGGAAGATTTGAACTTCACCGTTTTTAAAGTTCTAGGTCCAAATAACGAGGCCACCTGCCCCAATCCGAACTATCACAAAAGATAGTGCTATCTGGCCTGGCCACAGATGCCTTCTGATGAGTCCCGCCTTTTCAAAGACAGACTACCATGAAATAGTTTCTGGTTTCTTTTTATTTTTTAATTGTTACTTATTTATTTTTTTAAGTAGGCTCCATTCCCAGTGTGGAGCCCAATGTGGGGCTTGAACTCAATGACCCTGAGATCAAGACCTGAGCTGAGATCAAGAGTCACACACTTAACCGACGGAGCCACCCAGGCACCGCTCTTGTTTCTCTTTTCATGGTGAAATTTAAAGACCTGCTATGCTCCTCTCTGGCTAATGGTGTGGACTGCGGAAACATCCGCCACCAGAGGACAGAGCTTCCCTCACTCAGCAGCCCCAGCACAGGCCAGCGGGAGCCGATTGTCAGGAATGGGCTCTACGATGTCATTGCCCACGCCGGAGTTACCCCAGAACCTCTAAAGACTCACACAAACGTCTACAGTCATCTCCTTACCCCAAAATGTCCCTCTAACTCCTGAGATCCCCAGGAACAAAGCACAGCAGTACCTGAACAGCACGGTGGCAGAACAAAATTAACAAATGAACAAAAACACCAAACGTTATGTTAGAAGACCTGCATTTGAGACCTGGTTCTCCACGTACGGGCTGGGTGCACCGTACAGGTCCCAACTTAACTCTTAGTTCTGAGGCGTCATGGCTGAGAACAACAGGTGATGAGCCCCCTCCCTCCATCTTCTAAACCTGGCTTGTCCAGCATGGTAGCCACCAGTCACACGAATACCTGAAGCTCCTACTGAGTCCTTGCACCGAGGCACGTGCACGTGGAAAACACACACCAGCCGCCAAAGGCTCAGTATGAGTTTTCACCAAATATTGCAGGGATAATGTTTTTTATTGATTACATGGTGATAAATGGATTCGATAAAATGTTATTGAGATTAATTTTACCTGCTTCTGACTCACTTAACATGGCTAAAAGAAAATTTAAGATCAGGGGTGTGGTTGGCAGTATATTTCTATGGGACAGCGCTGTTCTAAGAGGTGGAAGACCTGTGCTAAACATGCCGCCAGAGGCCCCAGGCTATTCTGCAACCCGTGGAGAGCTCAGCACCTTCTGTCTGCATATAACAGGAGGACCCGCCCTTCCCCCCTGTCTCTGACAACACCACTTGAGGCTGAGGAAAGGGTACGGAGAACACCACTCGGAGAGCCGCCCACAGGGGCCCAAGACTTTGGAGGTACCTACATGTACCAAGACGGGATGGTACCTACATGTAGCCTGAAAAAATGAGGCAGGAGGTTGGTAAGAGCCACCTGTGGCCACAGAGTGGTGACAAAGCCACGCATCCAGAGTTTGGCTAGGGAAGGACCCGGTGCTTTCTACCTGGGCCACGTGAAGGCCAATGAGGAGTAAGGTTTCCTTAAAAGGCTCCATTTAAGATTTTGCCCGTAGGGGTGTGATGACTACAACAGAAAGAGTCTCCATGGGGGAGGGGGTGGCCTAGGGGCTAAGGAGGAAGTGGAACTGGGTCATCTGGAAGGCACATGCCTGTATCGGGAGGCAACAGTACAACAGTGCATGTCCGTCCTGTCCCTGTGAAGCTTCCCCAAAGGAATCACAAAAGTGCCCTCCAGAAGACAGAGCCGCCACCAGAGCCCTGCCACGTGCAAGGCATCAACTCAGACAGCAATTGCACCCAGCACCAGACCCCAGGCGCCGTTCACCCTCCTCCCTTCTCCTCCCCCAACCCCGGGGGAGCCAGAACTAGCAGGGCTCAAGGGCAGCAAGGGGGCACAAGGAGACTACAAGGTTGAACGCACCTTTCCTCTCACTGTGGGTTTCCAAGAGCGGGGCAAACCCAAGCTAGGAAAGGGAGAAGACTGAAACTAGGCACAAGGTTGAAAATCTGCTGTCAGGTCTGACTCACATTTTAATTTCTGCAAACGAAAGTTTACTCATACCTGAACGTTACCCCCAAAAAGCTGTGCGCTCTCCCACAGATGTCATCTCGCCATGGGGATGGGAGATCAGACAGAATGACCTTAAGAGGCTACAGTGAGAAAAAGATAAATTTGTAGACGGCAGCCTTTCTTTAAATTGGTTATAGGTAATCTTATACAAGTCATATCTTCCCCACGAACGATGATGATAAAATGAGCATTTTTTCTACGCCAGGTATGTCCTAAGCACTTCCTACACACGACCGCATTTAATCTTCCCAGCACACTGATGAGTTTATCATTCCTCTTTTACTGAGGCGCTAATAAGTAACTTGCCCAACCCAAGTCAGGCAGCTTACAAGTGGGAGATTCCAAAACCCAGGCTTTGAATCACTGTGCCCTACCGCATCCTATGAGATCCGTGACAGCACTTTGTAAACTCGAAGCGCTACCACAAATGCCAGTGATGGCTTATGTTCATTGCCAGGCCACAAGGCTGAGGAACAGATACAACGGACCTAGTGGACATTGTTGGTATCATCTAATGTGTTTTTACCAGACTTAGGGCACAGTAGTCGTTGCAAACAACATGGGAAATACAAGACCGATAACTTCTTCCCCCTTAAAAATCTTTAAACTTGCAGTGCAGGGAAAGTTTGTTTTCTAATTTGTAAGTATGATAATGAAGGGGTCTGAGGAACGTGAGCTCACCTCTGTCCACATACAAGCAAAGATGTTTCCCAAAGCCCACGTGCACAGGACGGCAGAAGCAGAAAGTGGGGCAGAAAAAAAGGGTGCTTGGGAGTAGCAAAAACCATGGAATAGTGGTGAGCACTGCCCTGGGAACAGAGCTGGCCTCTGAGCCTGTCCAGTAGTTCATTACTTCAGGGAGTCATGTAATTTCTCTGTTTATCCATCTACTTTCTGAAATGGGAACAGTAATATCTTTCCTGCCTGGAGCCCGGAGGGAAGGATGATTCTGCTCCAGCAGGTGTGATTCTCAGCCCCATTTCTGCAATATGTCAGCCTGCCCTTATCGAGAGAGAGAGAGAGAGAGAGAGAGAGAGCACAGCTCAAAAATAAAGAGTAAGTTATTAAAACAATAATACATGTTTGGGTGCCTGGGTGGCTCAGTTGGTTAAGCGTCTAACTTTGGTTCAGGTCACGATCTCACGGTTTGTGAGTTTGAGCCCCGCTTCGGGCTCTGTGCTGATAGCTCAAAGCCTGGAGCCTGCTTTGGATTCTGTGTCTCCCTCTTTCTCTGCCCCTTCCCCACTCATGCTCTATCTCTGTCTTTGTCTCTCAAAAATGAATGAATGTCAAAACAATTTTTTAAAACAATAATACATATAGAATACATACCTAATATCATGGAAGTCATTTTTGAGGAGTGCTGAATAATCTTAAATCAATGATACCTGCCACAGGCTGGGAGTCACCGGGCATGAGACCCCAGAGCCTCTACCAGCTCCCCCCACAAACCCCACCCCAGGGTCCTCTCCTGTTAAGCAGATGCTTGATGGTGGTCAGTAATGAGTAAATGAACTTGGCTGACCTCTCCTTTTCCCTTCCTCTGTGGCTCGCCTGACTTGTTTTTGGAAGCTGTGACCCAGGCTTCTTCGGCAGATGGTTAAAGCTCATGCAAATAAATATCTTGTCAAGAAATGGAATTCTGCAGAAAAAAAACCTTAATGTTCTATCTTATCCTCCACTTGAAAACAATTCTATCAACAGAAATTCTCTCTTTGGGGTCATCCCCTATGCATTTATTTATTCATTCAATGCATTAAAATTTTTTTTTAATGTTTATTTATTTTTGAGAGAGAAAGAGAGAACGAGCATGAGCAGGGGAGAGGCAGAGTGAGAGAGACACAGAATTGGAAGCAGGCTCCAGATTCTGAGCTGTCAGCACAAAGCCCAACGCGGGGCTCAAACTCACAAACCATGAGATCATGGCCTGAGCTGAAGTAGATGCTTAACTGACTGAGCCACCCAGGTGCCCCTCATTCAATGCATTTTTATCAAGCAGCTGCTATGTGCCACAACCAAACTGAATTCAGAGAGCAAAACTAAGTCCCCAGCTTACTGAAATGTACTTTCCAGGGAGAAAGACAAACTTTACATATAGACACGTGTGTGTGTGTGTGTGTGTGTGTGTGTGTATACTAAAACAATAATACATGTTTGGGCGCCTGACATATATGTATGTAACCATGTATATACAGGTCATATATATATATAAGGTCATAAAACAAACTACATACCTATACACAAACATTCACGTCTATGTGACATAGATCAATGCTATGAAGGAAAATAAAGTAGGTAAGGGGACAAGATGCAGTGGGGTGGAGATTGCTGTTTAACACACAGAGATTAGGAAAGCTCTTTTAATTAGGTGATATTTAAGCAGACATCTGAGGAAGTGAGGAAATGGACAGGTAGATATCTGGGGAAAAGCATTCCAGGAAGAGGGAACAACAGGAGCAAAATCATCGAGGCAGGAATCTGTTTACCACATTTGAGGAACAATAAGAAAACTGCATAGTCTATATAATCCTGTATCATATTTTTCTTTTCACAGTTATAACAACATGCTGACTTAGAACCACCGTGATAAATCTTAGTGATCATGTGGAAACAAAGAAGTACTTTCTATAACCAGCTAAGTTCTCTTAGAATTTAGGGGGGGGGGGGCGGAAAGCAGCAGAATTGATAGAAATTGGTGATGGAGTGTGAGAAGCATGGAGAGGGGTAAGTTGCTGGCAACTCCCAGGCTTCTGACTTGGATGATGGGAAATGGTGAGGTCATTGACCAAAAAACAGAATAAAAGAAAAGGCATAGAGTGTTGCTTCTCTGCTTGGATTTACTTCTTCTTTACTTTTTGGAGGGGAAAATGGGAGGAAGGATGGGAAGAACAGGTCTTAGAAAAGAAGGAAGTGAAGTTCAGTCTGTTACACGCCTAACAGAGATGTAATTGGAAATGTCCATTATGGCACCGGATATATGGGTCTCGTGCCTGGGAAAGAAACTACTATTTGAGATAGTGATATGAGGACCATGTAAAGCTGTAGGATTGAATGCCTGCTCTCCCAAGATAGGTGTATAAAAGTGAGAAGGCGGCTAAGGATAGAATTTGAAGACCAATATTTAAGAGATGAGAAGAGGGAGAGAAGAATGAGAATGGATGGCCCAATAGGATCAGGCAAAATCCAGCACGAGCGACATCACGGAAGTGAAGGGAAGAAAGAGTTTCAATGATGGCTCATGTTGTTGAGATCAAATAAGACATAATGCCATAAAACAAAGATTCAGCAAAGATTTTCTGAGCACCCACTCCGTGCCAGGCATTGTGCTAGCAACAGGGAACACAGTGGTTCATAAAATCGGGACGGTCTGTTCCACATGGAGCTTACTAGATTTATAACTAGGTCCCTCCCGATCTTGGCAAAAGCTCTTTAATGGAAGTCAGTCTCATTGAGTTACTAGAAATGAATGGGAGGCAAGGAATAAAAGTCACTTAGATGCTGTGCTTTCAAGTAGGCTGACCGTCGAAAAGAGGAGGGAGACCGAGTGACAGGGTAGAACATAGAGTGAGGACTTTTCTTTCATTGAAAAATGCAAGACTGAGTATGTTTCTATGTAGAGGAGGAAGAATTAGCAGAGGGAATCAACTTGAAGATACCTGAGACAATACCCTTTCACATGCTCTGCATTTTATCCAAACCCAAAGGTCAGACGCTCACACACTCAGGGAAGTCACTGATCCCACTTGACAAACGTGGACAGCAGAGCCTGGTGGTGAAAAGCACTGAATATGGGGCGTCAGACTACCTGGGCTTGAACTCCAGAGCTACTACTTACTAGCTGTGCGACTTTACCATCTCTGTGCCTCAGTTTCCTCTTCTGTGGGCAGGGATAAGAATAGTACCTACCTCAAAGACTGTTGTGAGGATTGTATTTGTATATTACTTAGAGGAGAGCACCAAGTAAGTGCTGGAAACAGACAATATACACTCACACCCACACATGTACATGCAATAGAAGGCATTAAGAAACACGATGAAATTTGGTAGCTGGGAGGAGGGTTAGAAAGAGGGTGAGTATCAGTAAAAACACCTTCCCTTTCCAAAGTCACTCAGGGCTCAGCTCAGACCCCATCCCCTTAAGTACTTCTGCCCAGAATTGCCCATTCTGTAGGAAGAGCCCATCATGTAGCATACTTGTGGGCTGGACCTCACACTTACTGGACATTCATTCATTCATGGACTCATTCATTTGGTCATCCTTTGTGGAGCTCCATCTCTTACCGAGGTATTACTTTGCAAATACGGGTAAGACACAAGTTTTCCTTCGAGAAGGCTGCTGGTCCATAAAGCCTTGGATTTTCTCTCCTGTCTGCAGTGCCTTGTAGAGTCATTCAACCACTTGGAAAAACGAGACAGCATTACTTCTTCTTTTTGTCTCTCACAACATCTAATACATATGAGGAGTTCTAAAGCTCCACAGAGTGAAGGAATGAGTCTATTCCCTTCAGTAGATACACAAGTGAGTTGGAACCCACAGTGTCTCTCCTGGAAGATGAGCTAGCGAGAGAGAAAGGAACTGATATTTATTCATCACTTATTACATGCCAGGCACTGTTGACAGCTCACTTAGAGCCAGTCAATGAGAAAGCCTTTTCTATTGGTTTTGTTGAAAAGTGATGCTTAATGGCTTCACTTTTATGTTTTCAAATGTTTTCCATTTTGTGTGGTTTGCTTTCTAAGCCTGAAGTGTCTCATGTGACTGGAAACATTTTTCATGCTTCATGTGCAGTCAGTCACTTTTGAATTTTGCCAGTGTTTGGCTGGTGGGCCTTTTGTTAAGTAAATGCTTGTTATGTACTTTGTGTCTGGTTCTACAAGAGACAAGCATGCCCACCCCTTTGGCCCCATGTGTGCCTTTCTCTCCCTCCGCCCTCAACATTGCCTTTGTTCTGGGACAGGCTATCGAAGCCTGTTCCAGCAAGGTGCTCACTAATGAGGCCAGGGTCATTGGCAGGTATGTGAACACTCAGAACAAGATGGGAAACATTGGGTAGAAACTTTGTTTGGTTCTCCTGGAGGAATTGGTATGTTTGATTTACTTCCGAGTTAGAAAAAAACAAATGGATCATGGATGTTTTTTAAAGCATGATGGATAAAATATTTAAGGCAAGATGTTTATCTTCTGACACCTAGCCTTTCCTACTCTCAAATGATTGCTATAGAAAAAGTAGCCAAGTTGTTTATCTGCTGCTAGCTCATCAGGTCTGTGGACTCCCTGTGTCCTCATACCCAACAGCAGAACAAATCTTAAGTTACAGATCCATTTCTGCCTTCTGGGAATACTGTCCTTGTCACTGGAAAGGGGAAAAGAGTCAGGGTCTTCTGTGCTTGTAGGATTTAGATGCAGGGTTTGGGGGGACCCTCCTGGACCCTGGGCTGGACCTTGCTGGTCTGAGTAGAAGGGATTCTCCTGGCAGAACCATCTAGATGTTCTTGAGCAGGTTAGAAACAAGGTACTCATTGTTCTTCCTGCTCACAAGAATCTGAGAGCACAGGACAAGAAGACTCAATATTTTGGAAATGGAAGGAAGCTGAAGTCTGGCTCCTTCTGGCTCTGGGACCTTATGAATCACCCAAGAATTTAAAGTATTCTTTTTATTGAACGATGAGCCTTTAGATTTATCTGAATTTATAATATTAAATTTTACTTTGGTGGCATTCAAATATATTTGTAACCTGCCCAAATTAGAGCTAAATCTCTACTAATCTGATTTCTATTAACTGCAGATCAGCAGCACAGACCTTTCTCCTGGGCTCCATATGCCTCACAACTTTCTGGACATGTTGACAAGGGTGGTCTGCTTATGTGTCTAATTCAGAACCCATAACACCCAACTCCTCATCTTCACTCTCAAAGCGCTCCTCTACTGGCGCCAATGGCACTGCCATCCTCAGGACCCAAAGCTCAGCGCCATTTTGAATCCTCCTCCTTCCTTGACCTCTTCACTTTGACCAGTTGCTAAGTGCACCAGATTTTGCCTCCATGATAATTCACGCCTACATCCCATCCCTTCTATCCCCACTGCCTTGTCCTGGCCCTGGCCCTCCTTACCTCACCACTGGTGTAGTCAAATGAGCCTGAACTTCAGTATTCAGGTTGACATCTGGCTCCAATAACTTTCTGCCCACATGACCTTCGGCAAGCCTTGATTCCCCCTCTCTAAGTATAGGTGAAAAGATGAGAGGATTGACACAAAATACCACGCACAGTGCCTCTGGCCCCTCATGGGACCCCAATCAGCATCAGCACTCTTTCTCCTTGCTGAAACATCCCCCGAGAAGCCCAAGTCCTTCCTTCCAGGGTTTCTCTTCTCCAATCTGGGTCCTGCACCACTGCCAGGTTAATTCTTCTAAAGCAAAACTCTCTCACCCCCGTGCTCAAAGCTGTGAATGCCTCCCATGGACTGAGTAAAGGCCACATGTAAGGCCGAGCTTCAGGCTCTTCAGATCTGACCCTCATTGCTGGCACAATCTCTTTCCTGGCTTCCCTCTTTTGTGCGCTCTGTGCCATGGCCATGGGAGGGGCTCGCCCTTTCTGGAGGATGCTCTCTGCTCTCCTGGTCTCTGCTCAGCCCACGAAGAGGGCGCCTGCCCCATCTCTGTGTCCAGATGCCCACCTGCAGCTCTGCTGTCAAACCTTCGGGAAGTTCTGCCAATCCTCAGCCGAAAGATATGCCGCTCTCCTTTTTACAACACGTAAATGATCAATTTACCTTGATTTGTGGCAAAACCCAAAATAAATAATAACACGTACACATAATTCACCCAACTTTTAGCACTCGTCAGGGATCATCTGTCATGCTGAAAAACATGTATGTTAAACAGATGTCATGAGTAAGTATACACATATAAATTTACAGTAGCTTAGGGTATTTGTGGGCATGTGGAGACAGACAAAGCCAGGCACTAGCTTCCTTTATTGAAGCCTCCCTATTTCTATAGAGTAAATTAATTTGAGGAATAAAAGCCATGTGCAAGTATTCCCTAGTGAAGTATTAATTTCCAAATGTTATAAGCTGACCAAACAGATCCTTCTATGTAAGAAGTGCACTGCAGACATTCAAAACCCCTCTGTGAAAACTGCCAACAACTTAAACCATCCCAATAATTGGCAAATAGTTAAATAAACTGTTGCATACTCACATTATGGGCTACTATGGAGCCATAAAAATGATGTTGCAAAAAGCAAGATATGAAACTGTACATTCTGTCTGCTCCCAGCTATGGAATAATGATTATGAACACTAATGATAAGAATAAGAAAAAAAAAGACCTAAAGAAAAGATACCTTCGAACAAGACATATTCTCCTGTGGGGATCAGAGAGCACTCCATTGCTGGTTCCCATAAAGCCTGCCTCCCACAGCCCCCGTGGGCTCCCTCTGCTCCCAAGTACAACTGGCATGTGGTCTGGATTGTTCTCCTCCTCTGGACTGTGAAGTGCGTGTATATGTGTGATGAATAAACAGCTGCCAGTCAAGGAAGGAAGGGAGAAAGGAAGAAATATCTATATACACACACATACACTGAAAGGTTAATGGGGGAAGAGGATTATGGGCAATTTTTATCTTCTTTATCCATTTCTGGGGTTTCCAAATTCTCACAATAAGCATACGTTGCTTTTATAATCAAAGAGGAACATATTCAAAACCTGGTTTAAAAACAAACACTGCCAAAAAGCCATTGTTCTTGAGCTTGGATGAGGCATACAGGGATAGAGGAAGTTCAAACAGCTTGAGCATTCTCTAGGTGCTCAAAGGTTGTCCGTTCGTCGTGGAGGCATCTGGTTGCCACAGCCCGATCACAAAAAGGAGGTTTCCTCCTCATCAGCCAATACTGTGAGCAGCTGCATGCTAACTACCCTCAGGGGCTTTACTTTCAGGCAAGATGACCCGGAATGCCAGGGGAAAGGAACCAAAGTCTTGCAGAAGAGCAGAGTATTTTATTTTCCTGTAACATCTCTGTCCGTGACTACCAATGCATACTGGGAGACGTCTTAATTTTATTTATTTAGTTTTTCAAATTCTTAAGGCTGTTATGCCATCTCAGCACCTGGCAATCTTTCCGTAGGTCTCTTTCGAGAATCAGAACAGGGGCACCTGGGTGGCTCAGTCGGTTAAGCATCCGACTTCGGCTCAGGTCGTGATCTTGCAGTTCGTGAGTTCAAGCCCCATGCTGGGCTCTGTGCTGACAGCTCAGAGCCTGGAGCCTGTTTCAGATTCTGTCTCCCTCTCTCTCTGCCCCTCCCCCACTCATACTCTCTCCCTCACTCCCTCTCTCTTTCTCAAAAACAAAGATTAAAAAAAAATTAAAAAAAATAGAATCAGAACATACACAGCAACCTCTGAAAGCACCAGGGTGACTCAAAACAACGACAAATTTATGGACACACGTCGTGATGGTGGCACATGCTGTGACATGAAGCCAGTCTTCCGCAGACCAGAAGAAATAAGCAATGCACACATATCCTGAAGAGTGTACCAGCTCAACATCCTGAGTGTCAGACAGAGGATGGGGGACAGCAGAAAATGGCTTTGAATCTGACACCATGCTTGGCACGTAGAACGTGCTCAAGAAATATCCTTGGTTGACTGACAGTTTTCGTAACACGGAAAATCGTAATGACGTGGTGGTGGAGGCTATCATCAGCGCTCCTTCGTGATGTTACAAAGCTGATCATTCTTCCAGAGAGCTAAAGAGCAAGGGTTCAGAAGTTACAGAAGTGCTTTTCAATTAAAACTAAAAGTTGTGCCTTGTGAGAACCAGCAGGGTCTGGAGTGACACTGCCCAGGCCTGAGCAGTGGCTGTTGTCGGCTGTGTGACTTCGGTCAGCGCCAGAGCTCAGCCTCCCCAACTGTAAAACGGAGTCAGTGACAGGGTCGCCTTCAGAAGGTAAGGTTAGAGAGGGCCATGAGTGACGCGCATCAGGTTCCCCAAAGTGGGGAGGTATTTGGGGAACTGGGCGCTGGAAGGGCTTGACTCTGGGTCCCACTGGGTTCCACATGGCTGGCAGGATGGTTTCTTTCCATTGGCTCCCCTCAGTCTGTCCAAATCCTCATTAGCGAATGGCTTAGACAAAATAAAACCCCCCAAATTTCCAGAATATAAATGCATAAGTTAAGTGAGAGGCGTTTTTTGGTCAACAAACAGCATGAATTTTGTTGTCAACTAACTCCTGCTGGGTGCAAATCACTTAGGCCCGTGATTCCAAAGCAGACACATAAGAGATGATCCAGCCGCTTCTGCCCTTGCCTGGATTCAAGCCCCGGACACATTCAGGGCAGGTTATTGGACAATGTATATTGAACGAGGCTGATATGGAGCATCCAAACCTTGGTCAGATGTTACACCCTGTCCCCGCCCTCCCCCACCCGTCTCCTTAGGGTCTAACAGGGCACCTTCCTTCATAATAATGACAGCATTTATTTGGCCCTCAGCGTGTACTGAAGGAAGCACTGTTCTAAGGACTTTGCATCTATTAACTTACTTAATTGCCATGACAACATTAAGCTTCAGAGGTGACTCGGAGGGACGCTGGGCCCCACGGGGTCCCTTCTTACTGAAAATGACAGGCTGACTAAACCAGACCCTTTTGGGGGATTCAGGAAGGGGAGGCACAGATAGAAAGAACAGGTCACTCAAACTCAGCTTGAAATCCAGGTAATGCTGAGCTCCTTCTTCCACGGCCTTCAGCCTCGTAAGCTCTGGGCCCTGGGAAACTGTGGCGGAAGAACGCGGCTCCCCTCCATATTTTGTTCCTCGCGTATGTCATTCCCTTGCATCTTTGGAGCAAAGACAGTCACCAAAGACAATCTGGGCCTGCCTCCTCCTGGCAACCCGAAAAAGACTCACCAGTAAAACCCACAAGAGCCAAGAGATGCTAGATTCCTTAAGTTCAGCAGCTTCGTCGAGCTATTTGTAAGAAGAATGTCAACCATTTAAAATTAAATTCAATTAGTGAGTCTGCATGGATTGTTTTCTTCAACGCTGAGCACTGTGCCTCCCACACCAGCTCTATAAACGCACTGAATGAATGGGTGAGCTGAGTTATACTTTTAAACTGAATACACCAAACATGATAATTTTGTGAACAACTCAAGTTATACACAATACATTTTTATATTCCAAAGCTAAGAGAATGACTTGGAATCAATAAATGGGGCTTTCAAAAAAGTTATTTTTGTATTTTTGTTTCCCCCTAAATGTTCTTTTTTGCTTTAAAAATCTCCTCATGGTGTTCCCCCCCCCCTTTTAAAATTGTGTTTTTATGGGGGAGGGGGACTGGGTGGCTTAGTTGGTTAAGCATCCAACTCTTTTTTTGTTTGTTTGTTTTTGTTTTAACGTTTATTTATTTTTGCGACAGAGAGAGACAGAGCATGAGCGGGGGAGGGGCAGAGAGAGGGGGAGACACAGAATCGGAAACAGGCTCCAGGCTCTGAACCATCAGCCCAGAGCCTGACGCGGGGCTCGAACTCACAGACTGCGAGATCGTGACCTGAGCTGAAGTCGGACGCTCAACCGACTGAGCCACCCAGGCACCCCAAGCATCCAACTCTTGATCTCGACTCAGGTTGTGATCTCACAGTTTGTGAGATGGAGCCCCACGTCAAGCTCCAAGCTGACAATGCAGGGCCTGCTTGGGATTCTATCTCTCCCCTTCTTTCTCTGACCCTCCCCTGCTTCTGCCTCTCTATCAAAATAAATAACTAAACATTAAACAAAATTAATAAATAAAACTGTGTTTATACAATTTACCCTACTAGCCATTTTTAAGTATAAAGTCCGATGGTACTCAGCACAAACACATTCACATTGTCCTACAAGCATCACCACCATCTCTAGAACATTTGCATCTTCCCCAGCTCAAACCCTGCACCCATTAAACAGTAACTCCCCATTCTCCCCTCCCTCCAGGCCCTGGCAACCATTTTCTACTTTCTGCCATGGTGAATTTGCTTATCTAGATATGTCAAGTGCCATCACGCAATATCTGTCCTTTTGTGTCTGGTTTATTTTACCTAGCATAACATTTTCAAGATTCATCTATGTTGGAGCGTGCATCAGGATTCCATGCCTTTTTTTAAAACATGGGAAAATATTTACAACATAACCTTTACCATCTTAACCACTTTTTTTTAAAGTTTTTATTTATTTTGGGTGACCGTATGTGTGCAACAATCAGGGGAGGGGCACAGAGAGAGAATCCCAAGCAGGATCTGCACAGTCAATGCGGAGCCTGATGTGGGGCCCAAACCCACGAACCACGAGATCATGACCCGAGGCGAAACCAAGAGTCGGATGCTTGACAGACTGAGCCACCCAGGCGCCCCATGTCAACCATTTTTAAGGATACAGTTCCATGGCCATGGTGGCTCACTCTGGAACATTTTTTTTTAATGTTTATTATTTTTGAGAGAGAGAGGGAGAGAGAGACAGAGTGCGAGCGGGAAGGGGCAGAGAGAGAGAGGAGACACAGAATCGGAACCAGGCTCCAGGCTCCGAGCTGTCAGCACAGAGCCCGATGTGAGGCTCAAACCCATGAGCCGTGAGATCATGACGCGAGCCGAAGTCGGACGCCCAACCGACTGAGCCACCCAGGTGCCCCGGCTCACTTTTAATATGATAGTTGTAGCAACACCCACAGTGGATTACAAGGTGCAGACCTGACTCTGCCAAGTTTCTTCAGAGCTAGCATCTAAACAGAGGTCTGGAGTCTGGATTGGGACCTGGCCCTGCGGAGGACTATTCAAGTCACCTCACCTCCTGAGCTATTTCTACGTCTCTGATGACGGGTCCCAGGCCCTAGTATGTAGTGGATTATTACATCCCACTCTCACTCCTGGCTTTTTTTTTTTTTTTTTAAGAAAATGCCCAAGGATATAGTCTCAAGGGAAGCAGTGAGGATGATAAAAAGACAGAGCTGGAGACTCCGCTCATGAACGCATCTGTTTAGGGGCTTTGGCTGCATCTACATCAGCAGAGCAGCGGTATTTCTGGGCCGTTGGCCGCGGTGCAGGGAGGCGCGCGGCATAGACCCAGGCGCAGGGCTGAAGACCACGGAGGCCCGCCAAAGCAAAGGGCTTGGAACTGAAACGAAATCTATGTCCCTTTGTGCCCTGGGGAGAAATGAGGAGGTTTTCCAGAAAGGAGACGATGAGGATGTCCAGCCAAGAAGGAAGCAGTGGAACAAGGTGCACACGACAGGTGAGCGTGGAGGAGGGGCATGGCCCACATCCTCCCGGCTGCTGGGCCCAGGACAGGAGCAAGGACAAAGGGGGTTCCAAGGCACAGGAGTCCCCAGGGCTCAGAAGAGGCGAGAGGCCACAACTCAAACCCCAAGTGAGAACGGATGAATCTGAAAGGACTCAAGCGCTCAGATCCCACATTGTGTTAATTAACAGAACAGTGATTTGCCAATGAACGCCCAGCAGGGGCGATCATCTGCCTGATAGAGAGGCCCTGCTTTCCTGATGGAATCTCAAGTGCATGAGCCATGAAATTACTTCTAAAGAAAAAAAAGAAAAAGACGGAGACAGCCAAAGAGGACAAGCACTTCCGTTTGTGTACTAGAGACTTGTTCTCTTTCTTGAAGGAAACGGGCTAGTTCACAGAGACCAGAGGTGAAACGGTAATATCCAACCTTATCCTCTCTCCTAGGAGCACAGAAAATGCTAGCTAATGTAAATTAATACAAATACCAAACCTGTTAGGACCCTTCCAGTGTGCCCAGATGTATTTAGCCCACACTATCCCATATAATCCTTACAACAACCGGCTCTCACCCTCATTTCCCAGAAGAGGAAACAGCAACACAGGTTAAAGTAACTTGCCCGAGGTCACCCAGCGAAACAAGATCACAACAAACATTCCGTCTTCCTGAGACACTCAAAAACTGTCTTCCAATGTTAAAATGTGGCCTAAAACAGGGGGAGCGAGGGTCCCACATAAAATGGAGCTCAGAAAAGTTTGTCTCCCCTTCCTCTTGCCAGATGCCTGCAGTAGTTTGGGTCCACGTCCCTCACAGGTTCTGTCACTGCTTGTGGCAGTGCTATGTGGTGGCCAGATTCCAATCTGAGAGTCTCTGCATCTTTTTCCAACACACGCTTGATCTTGCCATGGCTCAGCATAAAATTCTTCGGTGGCTCCCGGTTGCCCTCCGAATGAAATCCCAGAGTTTCCGTGTGCCATGCTTGGCCTTCTGTGAGCTGGCTCCTGGGAGACTCTCCAGCCTGGCTCTATTTCCCTCAGCCCACTCTATCTCCTGCCTGGGAATCCATCTCTCAGGCCCGCCACACGCATCAGTGGGGAATCCCTCACCTTGTCCTGGACTCTCTCCCCCCTCCTGCTCTCCTACCCCTGGGCCTTTTCACCTGCTGCCCCTTGGGCATAGAATTGCACCCCTCTTCTGCCCGGATATCACCAATAGAGCCCACCCACGGCCACCTCCTCTGCAAAGCCTCCTGTGCCCAGCCACACTGAGTGGGCTTCTTTTCTTTGCTTCCTGCGCCTCCCATACTTACCTTGGCTATAGCCCTTCCCAAGCTGCACTGCAATGGTCCCTTTCCTCCCGGTCTCCTCTCCCCTCCCTGATAAGACTCATTCATCTACCTACTCACTCCGTAAACTCCATCCAGGGCAGGAACCACAACCAGTTCTGGTTTAATCACTGTGTCTCCTGCCTCGCATCCTGTGGCTCTCTAAGTGTGGTTCCTGACAGCAGCCAGAACAAGCCAAGAACTTGATAAAAATGCAAATTCTTGGGCCCCGCCCCAGGCCTCCTGGATGGAGCTCAGCAGTCTCTTTTATAATAAGCCATCCAGTTCAAGAACCACTGCTCTGATACGATGCTTGGCACAGTGTATTCTATAAACGTGGAATGAATGAATACACAGCTATCACTAGAAACCAGCTACCCCTCAGCCTCTGGAGACCTCATATTTGCTCATCCTCCCCTAGGGAGGTGATCAGACATTCTTTCTCAGCTTCTCGGTCTTGCCCAGACATTCTGGCCTCACCGTATTTCCACCCTGCTCTAGCCCTGGTGGCTTCGGCTAGCTAGGTGACTGTGAAACAAAACAAATCAATAGGTTTGGGGCATGTGCCCTTTTGGAAACATAAGGACCCTCAGAGTCAGAAAACGCAAGACGAGGCCCAGGTGGCTCTTCCTAGTAATACACATGCCCCCCCTGGTCCTCCAATCCTCTTCTGAAAAGGTAGCCTCCTAATCACAGGGCTGCAGGAGCACCAAGTAAGAGAATCTACATGAAATGTGCGTCCTCAGCTTCAAAGTATCCTATGAATATTCATTCCTACTGACAAAATGAGATCTGCTGGGCTATGCGAATACCAGCGTTTTTTGTCCTAACGTTCCATGATTCTGCGAAATCTAGCCAAACTATTTCAACAAACACTTGAAAAAAAAAAAAAAAGATGTCTCCTCAGAGACAGTGGTGAGCCATGATGCAGCTTGGGGCACTGGATTGGGTTCTAACCAGCTCTGATGCTTCTGGTCACGTGACATGGAAAATTTACTCTCCTTCCCAGTACCCCAGTTTCCTCTTCTGTGAAGTGGATCCGTACTACCACTCACTTCCCAAGGTCATTTAAAGGTATGTGAGATCTTCTAAGTGTATCGTAAGCATTCAATAAATGTTGAGGACCCCTGCTACTAATGCCTGCCTGCTGCTGTTAATGGTGTTATTTTCATTCCTAAGGGGAATACACAAAATGAGAGAAGACCTGGTAGTAAATACTCTACAAAGAATAATTTTGGTGGGGCGCCTGGGTGGCTCAGTCAGTTAAGTGTCTGACTTTTTTTTTTTTTCATTTTTATTTATTTTTGGGACAGAGAGAGACAGAGCATGAACGGGGGAGGGGCAGAGAGAGAGGGAGACACAGAACCGGAAACAGGCTCCAGGCTCCAAGCCATCAGCCCAGAGCCTGACGCGGGGCTCGAACTCACGGACCGTGAGATTGTGACCTGGCTGAAGTCGGACGCTTAACCGACTGTGCCACCCAGGCGCCCCTAAGTGTCTGACTCTTGATTTCGGCTCAGGTTGTGATCTCACAGTTCCTAAGATCAGGCCCTGTGTCAGGCTCTGTGCTGACAGCACAAAGCCTGTTTGGGATTCTTTCTCTCCCTCTCTCTCTGCCCCACCCCCCTGCGCTTGTGCTCGTGCACTCTCTCTCTCTCTCTCTCAAAATAAATAGCCATGTTAAAGAAAAGAATCATCTTAGTTAACGTAATTATGTGACACTGGACTGTATATTTTGCTGTGTTCCAGACTATGCGTACCGTTTCTTTGGTTTTTGTTTGTTTTGGTCTTATTTGGTGGGTTCAAACATCAAGCAGGGCAGCCTTTCCAATCCTCTCAAGTTAAGCATTTCAGGGATCCTCGTGACAAAGAAGTTCACCCATCGGTACTGAACAGCACAGAAGTACCCAACAACTTAGAGCAGAGGTGGGCAAACTTCTTCTTCAAAGGGCCAGACAGTACATATTTTAAGCTTTGCAGGCCATAGTTTTTGTTTCTATTGTCACTCAACTCTGCCATTGTAGCTCGAAGGCACACTAAAACAAGGCGTAAACCAATAGGTGTGCCTGGGAGAACCAAGGAACTGGAGGTGACAGAATCATGGTCCCTCCTTTTCCCTGCCTCATTCAACACAGTTCATTTTCTTTCTTAATTCATTATAGAGAAACTGGCTATCAACTCTATTAGTTCATACAGCCCAGGGGTGTGAATTCTAGAAATGTATAAATGGTAGCAAAATCCCACTTTAACTTCAGAATTCAAGTCATGTGGCGTTCACTGTAAGATTTTAATCTTCACAAATGACATTCGAAGGAAGGTCCAGCATTATAAAACCCAACAACTTTCACATCCGCCCTCACAAACTGCTCCTCTCTCGTTCTCACTAGAAAACGATGCATTTTGTTAAGTGAAAATTTCAAGCATACTACTATGTACACTTCAACTAATCTGTTTTTCCAGAAGTTAGTCAATGTTATGGAAATATGGAAACACAGTCCTTTTGACTCAGTATGTTTGTAAGGTAATTATGTAAGAATATCAGTGCAATCATCAATAATCTTAGTAGGCTTAGACATAGATCTCTAAGTGGTGGGGGATGAATTAGTGTTTGTTTAATTCTGTTACAAGTCCTTAGGATTCATGAGTGGGGTATGTTTCCATTTTTACATCCAACTCTGATGCAATCTAGGACAGAGGATCAGGGGCTTGGTCAAGTACAAGATCAAGATAGAAGGCAGGGAATAGGGTAATGGATGGAGAGAGGCAGGAACCTCCTGACAGTTTAGGGCAGGAGCGTCACAGGGCACAAGATGGAGAAGAGCTCAGAAAGCAGAAAGATGGAAACCAGAGCCAGGGACCTTGCTGAGAAAGGACAGAGCAGAAATAACCCTTACAAATTGCCAGGGAGCTAGACAAATCAGATTTCAGAGGGTACCACTCAGGGCTTCTGACACTCTGGTAACGTAACATTTAACATACAATGTGCAGGGAACAGATGTGAGCTGGAAAATGACAGGGTGGAGAGAGGTGGGTGGCAATTTTATCTGCCATTTGAACCCAAACAGCCCAGTTTTAGGAAAACAGATAAAAAACAATAAATAATGCAGCACACCTCCTCTGTTCCCCGGTGGCAATGGGCTTCCATTTTAATGAGGACTGAATGCAACATAGACATTTGACGTCCTGACACATCCATTAAAATGGAAATCTATCTGTACAGCCTGTCACAGCTGCTTCATGACACCAGGAAGCCCAATCCCCTCTCCAAAGAGACCCAGGGGTATCCATGCAGTGACAGAAGGAGCCCTTAGGTGAGTGGCTCCTCCTTTAGGCTAGACCCCAGGCCCGAGGAGGGTAGAGCCTAAAAGGTCTCCAGTGGTTGCCCTTGCCTCTGGGCAGGGGGAGGAACCACTCCTGGTGAAGGAGTCTGGTTTCTCCAGAGTCTGAGTTTTAATGTGTGGGTCGGGGGGGACGGGGGGATGAGAATATAATCAACCTTCACACTTGCATTAAAGAACCTTTATAGAATTGAGTTCATTTGATTCTCAGCCTGCAAGATAGACAGGGAGTGTGTTTTTCTCATTCTATGTTTGGGGAAATGGGTTCCACGGTCAAGGTCAGGTATGGTCAAGGTAAGGTATATAGACTGATCATGACCTTGTCTCTGGACTTGGGGCAGGGCCTTCAGAGTGGTGAGGTTCCTCCTCTGAACCAGGAACGTGTGGTCCATGGAACTGCCCTGGCGTGGCCTAGCCTGGACACAGGTGTCTGGCTGCCCATGGGGATGAAGCAAGCCGCCCAAAGTCCCCGTTGCTCTAACGGGACCGGTTAGAGGAGCTGCAATTCCCATGTCCAAATTCCCACCAGAGGGTTAGGATCTGAGGTCTCCAGATGCGACTGCCCACAAGTGTCCCAGTGGGACCAGGGAGCGTCACGGAAACAAGTTTATTTCCATTACAAGGAATTACCAGGAGGCAGCTGTCTGGGCAGGACATACAGTCTGTGCTGCCCAGGGAGGCAGGGTTGGAAAGCCCGAAGCAGAAGCACCATGCTCCCCTATGCTGCAGGGGAGGCCACAGAGGGGAACTTTGCTCCTAGGCCTTGCCCTAGGGGTTCCGGGTGCTGACCAGAGGGGTGGTTCAGAATACTGGGCACAGCATTGGACCAGGCACAGGGGACCTGGGTTCTAGACCCAGCTGTGTTGCTAAGCTGCCATCTGACCTGGGAAAAGACAGGCACCCCAACTTCCTTATATATAAAATGGGTGTAGTGGGTTCAACTGTGTCCAAGCTCCAACCCGTGGTACCTGGGAATCTGACCTTATTCTGAAATAGGGTCTTTGCAGATGCAATTAAGGATCTCCAGAGATCATCCTGGATTTAGAGTTGGCCCTAAGTCCATTGACCGGTGTCTTTATTTATTTATTTATTTATTTTTAAATTTTTTTTTTCAACGTTTATTTATTTTTGGGACAGAGAGAGACAGAGCATGAACGGGGGAGGGGCAGAGAGAGGGAGACACAGAATCGGAAACAGGCTCCAGGCTCTGAGCCATCAGCCCAGAGCCTGACGTGGGGCTCGAACTCACGGACCGCGAGATCGTGACCTGGCTGAAGTCGGACGCTTAACCGACTGCGCCACCCAGGCGCCCCATTGACCGGTGTCTTTAGAAGACAAAGGACAGGAAGATGGACATACAGAGCCAGAGGAAAGGTCATGTGCAGAGACAGGCAGAGACCTGAGTAATGCAGCCCCCACCCAAGGACTGCCCAAAGCCACCAGAAGCTGCTAGAGGCAAGGAAGGAGCCTCCCCTGGAGCCTTGTAAGGGAGCAAGCACGGCCTTGCCAACAACTTGATTTTGGACTTCTGGCCTCCAGAAGTACGAGACAATAAATCCCTGTGGTTTTAAGTCCCCCAGTCTGCGGTAGATTGTTACAACAGCTTTGAGAAACCAGTGCAGTGAACAGAACACCTTCTTATCTCCTAGGGTGGCCACAAGCTCCAATGACATACCGCAGCTAGAAAGGACGAACTAGGGGAGGGGCTGCATTTTCTAGGGAGAATTTTTGGTCCTCCTTCTGGAGAAACTCATGACGTCCTCTTCCTCAAGGATTAGGGGACTGGGCTGTCAGGGCGGAGGACGTCCTACGGAAGGCTGTCTCTGCTCTAGGCATGGAACAAGGTCTCAGGTGTAGATGTTCTCACTCAGGCTTTCAGAACTCCATGAGATAGGTCCCATGATCATTCCCATTTCACAAAGGAGAAAACAGACACAGAGAGTGAGCAGCTGGCCCAAGATCACAGTCAGCAAGTGACCGAGGCAGGATTGCAATGGCAACAACATGGGCTCTTCCCTATCACAGGAGGGTGAATAATAACCAGGCCCCTCTCTGTAGGGCTGTGCCCCTCCCAATGGGTGGATGGAAGCTCTGACATCTTTCTCAATTCTGCTACGAGCACCTACACTGTGCCCAGCACTGGAAAAGGCCCTTGACACGTTAATGGACTAAATCACAAAAAAGCCCTGTCATGCCCATCTGCAGGCAAGAACACTGAGGTTCAGGGAAGGCAAAGTCAATTTCCAGGATCACACAGCATGGAAGTCCAGCCAGGTCCCTAGGACAGCAAACTCCTGCTATTTCTGCCCTAACACACAGCCGGCCCTGCCAGAGTCACTGTTCCACAGGCCGCTCTGGGGAGCCCAAGGAAGGCCAGGAATGGAGCACCTTTCTCACTGCCTCTTGCTTTGGCCTTGAACGCTCACACAGGTTTGTCTCCATGAACAGCCAGGAAGGCATAAAACAGCAAGTGAGTAGTGAATCCCCAGCGAGCTCCCGCTCCTGGCTCGCTTTGCGTGAATGTTCTCTGTTCACAAAGGGCAGGAGAGGCCCAAGAGACCTCAGCTCTGAGAAAGGATTCCTTTGCGGCCTGTCCCCAATGGCCAGGGTGTGGCCATGTGCATGGATGTCTTCTGCCCCTCATCGCTGTTTTCCCAGACCATTATCTAAGTTTGAGGCCAGCCATGCTTTTCATTCATCAGGCAACAAACGTGCAGTGAGAGCATGTTTTGTCCTACGCCCAGGGAGAGACCCTGTGGAGGTGCACAGGGAATGAGGGGCTGCTGCTGACTCCAAGGTGCCCCCGCGTGCAAGGTGGCACACACACGTCCTCATCCACACGTACAGTCAACTGTGTCAGCAGCCGTGCTTGAGTGTCAGGGGAGGTAATGATCTGGGGAAGACTGACAGGGGCTTCTGGAGGAAGGAAAATGCAGGTGTTTGGGGCAAAGAACATGGTTCCTCTCAGCAGAAGGCAAGAATGTGTAAGGGCTGGAGGGAGGAGACCCGATGATCTTGCGGCAGAAACATGATCGAGCTTCCACGGTGAGTCCACCGCCAGTTGGAAGGGTTTGCGCATGTGTTCCTTTCCTGGCTCTCTCCTTTCCTTACCCCAGCTAAGGCCCCTCACCGCCTTTCCCCAGCACCGCACACACCAGCAGTGAACGTGCCATCGGTGGACCTGGGTTCAGGTTGGGACTTTACCCTGATTGGCTTCCTTGCTGTGTGACCTTGTGCAATCCTCCCTTTGGGCCTGCCCCCTCATCTGCAGAGGGGGTGAGGACTGGGTTGGGGTCCCTCTAGTTCTAAGCTCTGTAATTAGCACCTGAGTGTGTTCAGAGGTGGGGGAGGGGTATGACACAGACCCAAGTGTGGTCACCCTCACTTACCCTAATGCTCCTAATGGAGGCAAGCCCTGTCCCCGAGAAGGGGCCTCTGTTCCTTCACCCTGCAGGAACCAGGCCAACCACTGTCTCCTCCCACATTACAGTCACCTCCCAAACCACTGGCTTGGCTCCAGGAGCACACAGATGAGAAGGATGCAGGCAGAGGGATTCTTGGAACAGCAAAGAAGCAGTGCTTATATAACACCACATATTTCAGACTATAAAACATGCAGACTTTTGAAGCATTCACACTTTCCTTTTAAGAAAGAAAGAAAGAAAGAAAGAAAGAGAAGGAAGGAGGAAAGGAAGGAAAGAAAGAAGGAAGGAAAGGGAGAAAAAGAAAGAAAGAAAAAGAAAGAAAGAAAGAAAGAAAGAAAGAAAAAGGGAAAGAAGGAAGGAGGAAAGGAAGGAAAGAAAGAAGGAAGGAAAGGAAGGGAGAGAAAGAAAGAAAGGAAGAATGAAAGAAAGAAAGAAAGAAAAGAAAGAAAGAAAGAAAGAAAGAAAGAGAGAAAGAAAAGAGAGAGTTATTGGCTGGGTGCCAGCTCTAATCTGGGCTGAGCTCAGCCAGGCAGCTCTGCCATTCTCATCCGTGTGCGCAAAGCCGACTGGGTCAAGGCTCTGCTCCACATGTCTCTCCTCCTCTCCTGGGACCAGAAGGCCAGCCCTGACACGTCCCCTCCCACTTTGCTTTTGGTGTAACATAGACACAAAGCTTACTATCTCAATCATTTTTAAGTGTGCAGATCTGTGGCAAGTATAACCACATTTTTGGGCAATCATCACCACCACCCATTTCTAGAACTCTTTTGTCTTCCCAAACACACACTCCATCCCCATTAAGCTCTAACTCCCCATTTGCCCTTCCTGTGTCCCTGACAACCACTGTTCTACTTCCGTCTCCTTGAAGTGAGTACTCTAGATATCTCACCTAAGTGGGATCATGCAATATCTGTTCTTTTGTGTCTGGCTCATTCACTTAGCATAAGGTTTTCAAGGTTCATTCCTGTTGTAGCAGGTGTCAGAATTTTACTTACACACACTTAAAAGTCGTTTTAAAGCTGACTATAAGGGCGCCTGGGTGGCTCAGTAGGTTAAGCGTCCGACTTCGGCTCAGGTCATGATCTCGCAGTTCATGAGTTCGAGCCCCGCGTCGGGCTCTGTGCTGACAGCTCAGAGCCTGGAGCCTGCTTTTGATTCTGTGTCTCCCTCTCTCTCTCTGCCCCTCCCCTGCTCATGCTCTGTCTCTCTCTCTGTCTCAAAAATAAATAAAAACATTAAAAAAAAAGCTGACTATAAAGCCTGTCTGAACCATGGCTCTGATGTTACAGGCTACAAGCCCACAGGCTGTACTGCCGAGGTTTCTGCTGCCCAATACACCTGCCACGAGCTGCGTGGGGCCCCTGAGCCCTTGAACGTGACTAATCCAAATGGAGATATGCTGTAAAGCATGAAGAAGAGTGTGAGCTATCTCACCAATATCTCTTATTGTTTTATTTTTATTTTTCTCTAATATTTAATTTTGAGAGACAGAGCACGAGTGAGGGAGGGGCAGAGAGAGAGAGACACAGAATCCAAGGCAGACTCTAGGCTCTGAGCTGTCAGCACAAAGCCCACCATGGGGCTCGAACCCACAGACCGCGAGATCATGACTTGAGCTGAAGTCAGACGCTTAACCGACTGAGCCACCCAGGTGCCCCCCAATACCTCTTATTCTGATTACATACTGAATAGACTTTAGATATGTTGAATTAAGTAAAATATATTAAAACTCATTTCACCCATTTGCTTTCAGACCTTGTCACGTGGCAACTAGAAATCATGAAAAGTTACATATGTGCCTCATATTTTATTTCTACTGGACAATGCCGGCTGAGACAATGCCCTACGCAGCACACACGTGTACAAAGCTTTCCAACAGGCACAAGCCAAGGGCAAATGCAATTTCTACCGGCCACATGGAGAACGCTCCCCGCTGGAGACTGCCTCCACAGGATTACATAAAACAACACTGACAGAGTTTTGCCTAAGGTAGTACGTTCCTCTTTAGAGGGGTTAAATAAAAAACAAAAGAAACTAAGGATTCCTGCTTCTCATTCTACTCCTCTTTTGCCTATAACCCAGAACCCTCTCCAGATCTGCAGTGGCTGTCAACACGCAGGCCTTTCAGAACTTGGGCTGCCTCAGGCCTCCCCTTGTCACTACTAAGTGCCTATAATAACAGGTTGGTTGGAACTCGGATAATTACGGGCCCAAACTAGCTAAGGTTGTGACACTTGTCTCGAGTCTGTCCGTCCTGCTCACTTCACATCTGTCTCCCTGTCTCCAGGCAACTGCTCATAAATTCCCTTTCCTCCCTTTTTTTTTTTTTTTCACCTGTCTTGTCCTCCCCTTGCTGGGTTTGCCTGTACACGGGAGCACTCACACGCTTGATCCCAGGCCGCCGGCGGCATGGGCCTGCAGTCACAGAGCACAGCATTGATCTCCGGCGTGATGCAGCGCCCAACATGACAGGTGAATTGTGAGCGGTAATGACAGGCACGGGGAGGGAGGAGAAGATGAATCGCCGAAAAGCCCAACTCCCAGCTCCGCAGAACAAGCAAAGAAGGGAACCCACACCCACACGTGCAGACAGGCAGACACCCACGTGCCAGACAAGGGGAAAACCAGGTTAGCTAAACACACACGCATTACGAACCTCCTGGAGAAGCCTCCGTGCCCCTCCAGGCCAGAACGGATTCTTCTCGCTCTAGAACTTTAATAATACCTATTGTCTGTGCCACTATTCTTTTCAGCCCTTCCTTGTAGAGCCTGTTAATGTGCTGAGGTCCTGAAGGGCGGAAGCTAAGCCTCGTGTTCGTGCCTCCTAGACTGCCCTGGCATGGGATACCTTGCAGGTTGGATACGCTCGATGTGTGTTTATCAATGAAGAAAAAACAGGGCAAAACCGGCGATATTCCTAAGGCCACCTTTCCTGGTATGAGGAAAAAAACTGTTCAAGGTTTGGAAACCGAACAAACGTGGGTCCTTCTACTGGAGTGCTGAAAGGCAGGTGTCTAGCTGCCTGGGGTTGTTGGGATTCTTTAGGGGTGTGCACCTACTGGTTTCGACTTGCTATTGATTAGCAAGGTAGGGCAGATGTTAACGTTTAGAAAACCAATGGCAAAGCAAATGATTCTATCCAATAGTAACGCAAGTGAGTATCGTCCTATAGATGCAAATACTTTCTGGCCTAGAGAAAAGATAAGCCCAGTGTGTACTATTTATTGCCCTGCGGTCCGTGCACCAACTCCGTATCTTACCTGGCAACCTTATATCTTATTCTAGTATATTTTAAATGCCTTTCCCCATGGAGTATATAAACTGTTCTTTAATTGTCTTTGAACCAGTTTGCTATAATACTGGTTCCCTCATTAATAGATGGATAAATTGTTGAAACATGTTCATTTGATTTTATAAGAGAGTCATGTCTTTAACGTCTTGGAAATGATTCTTTGGCATCAGCTAGAATTAGGAGGGGTGGGCTCCCAGTCTATAGCTACCCTAAGTGATCAATGAGCCATTTGAAATTTGGATTGTTAATGGTCACTGGCTTCCTCTCTTGTTTTCCCTAATAGTACACCCGGGAGGTCTTTCAGGAGGAAGAGGTCCTCGGACCTTTGGAGAAGGTTTTAGAGAGTACAAGAAAAAGAGGACATCAGGACAACTGGTCACCATCAAAGCTGCGGCAGAGAGGACAAGCCAGAGGCAATGACGTGCCACACCATGTCCTCACGCTCTGTGCTTCTGGGCTGTCCTACCAGTGATTCAAATACCTTCCTCACTTTACTACTCACACCTCAAGGCCCAGGTCAAGGGCTCCTTTCTCCAGAAGCCTCCTTGATCATCCCCTTCCAATCCCAAGGAAGAGATGCTGTGGCTTTCTTTGTGAGAGTGTTCTGCAGGCCCTCACTTTATAAGAGAACTTCAACGTCTCAGAATTGCATGAAAGACCATGTCCGATGTAGAGCTGCCAGCTGCCTTATTCTGGGCATGGGTGGGTGTATTCCCAGCTTGGAATGAAGAGGAGAAAGGAGGTTCTAGGAAAATGAAACAGTCTTGGAAAAGGAAGGGCATAACTGATCCAAGCTAAGGCAACATGTGCATCCCAGGGCTCTAGTTGAAGCAGTGGGATAAGGCAGGAACATGCAGATTTGTTTGAAAGAACAAGCCAGAGGCAAGGGCTTCTGAGACTCATCCCTGTACTTCTGAAATTGCCTTTTTAAAAAATATTTTTATTAAAATTTTTAAAAATGTTTCTTTATTTTTGAGAGAGAGAGCCAGAGCATGAGCAGAAGGGCAGAGAAAGAGGTGAGACACAGAATCTGAAGCAGGCTCCAGGTTCCAAGCTGTCAGCACAGAGCCCAACGCGGGGCTCAAACTCAGGAGCCACGAGATCATGACCTGAGACGAAGTCGGACGCTCATCCGACTGAGCCACACAGGTGCCCCTGAAATTCAGTCTTAATTTGGACATATATTTGTTCTTGTCAACTGGTGAATAGATGGAAGTCAAAAAAAACAAACAAAAAAAAGAGGCAGTGAACTCTACCAAGCTTGGTCCAAAACTTTAGAACTCTGTGCATATCAGAGTGGCCAGTGAGCAGGAGAATCCCTACCAGTGAGTCAATGACAGCCTATGGCACTTACAATGTCATGTTACAGCTATCTGTGTTCACGCCTGTAGCTTTGACTTGATCACAGACTTCTTGGGAACAAACACCAGCTTCTAATTAACTCTCTGTTCCCAGAAGCCAACACAGAGTTTAACATAGAGGAAACTGTTTTTAAAGTTCCTGCAAATGCACATTGTTGCCCACTAAGTTTTCCTTTCCAACAGAGAATACCTGCACATTTATTTTCAAATACAGCACAGTAATGAAAATCCCAAGACCCAAAGTAATACATAACTTTAAAAAGAAAAGTAAAACAGAGCTCTGGGGCAAGAAGGAAGAAAAGGATTCATAGTGGTGTAGATATGCCCTTGATTATCAGCAGGACAGAAGTCATCTGACTCTCCCTTTAATGTGGTTCAATGTACAGGCAAAGGAACTTAACAGAATGACATCTATAAACCATCTTCCAAGAAATGGCAAAGACACATACACGGAAAACAGGTGTGAAACTAATCTCACAGGCCGAGGCCCAGAGGTGTCTAACAAACCCAGTGAAGACAAATTACCTTCCTAGGACATTTGGGGTTATAGGGAAAAGTTCATTACCATAAACTGGAAAGAGGAGCCAGAAGGCTTGGGTTCCTGCCGTGATGCTGTCCTGACCATGTATCAGATCGTATATTAAAATGTGACTCCACCACCTACCATATTTCCTACTACCTCCCCAAATGCTTATTCTAGCAAGTGAATGAACTGTTGTTGTCCACGTCAGGGGCAGACTCAAGGGACCCAGTGAGGCAGCTGCAGCCCAAATCCAGAAGTCATTAGAAAAACAAACTGGGGGCTCCTGGGTGGCTCAGTCAGCTAAGCATCCAACTTTGATTTCGGCTCAGGTCATGATCTCAAAGTTTGCGTGATCGAGCCCTGTGTCAGGCTCTGCACTGACAGCTCAGAGCCTACTTGGGATTCTCTCTCTCCCTCTCTCTCTGCCCCTCCCCTGCTTGCTGCTCTCTCTCAAAATAAATAAATCTGAAAGAAAGAAAGAAAGAAAGAAAGAAAGAAAGAAAGAAAGAAAGAAAGAAAGACACTTAAATTGGCTAGTTCCTACTTGAAGATGAAGGCAAGGCCTGAGTGGGGGTGCACGCCATCCATCTGAAGATAAGAGACAAGAAAATCACAGGGAAGTCAGGACAGGGAGATAAATCTGGTTGGAATCTACACTGAAATGAAAACTTTCCAAAACTAAAAAAGAAAAACAAAGAAAGCAAACAGGTGCTGAATCTCTGCTGGCCACATATCCAAAGAATACTGACCATGGTTTGATTATTTTTTTAATTTCATTTTTTTAGTAGTCTCATTTTTTTAGACCCAATGCGGGGCTCAAACTCACGATGCCGACATCAAGAGTCACACGTTCTTCCAACTGAGCCAGCCAGGCGCCTCCAGCTTGATGTTTCTAATGTGGGATCACTGGGGAGATGGTGTGCTTTCCTATTGATGAAAATAAAATGCCTTTTTGAGGCTCTCTGTTCAATGCCCCTTCTCCAGAAGTGCAGGAGAAGCTTCAACAATGACAAGTAGTAGAGTCAAGGTCCTGCCTCTGTCACCGCCCGGCCCTGTAATCTCCGAGAAGTCAGTTCACCTTTCTGGGTCTCAGATTCCTCATCTGTACACTGAGAGGGCTGGACAAGAGCCACCAGCCTCACGTGCCAGCTCTGGGAGCTCACACCAGTCGCCATTAGAACACAGCTCGCTGAAGCCTCTGCATACCTCCTGCAGCTTGCGGAGAGCACGGGATTCTCCATCAAACCATTCTAGCAGATCATATATTCTGCTCCCTGCCTAACAGTCTAATTTGCCTCCCATGTGCTCTTGCAGATGGCCCGGCAAAAAGACCACACTGGTGTCTGAGGCTCCAAGCCTTGGGGACAGAAGAAACCCCGCTGCGGTGGGCAAGAGCAGGGAGAGTGGAGACGGAGATGGGAGGGAGGCCACAGGGAGGATGGAATGGCTGTTCAGCACATCTTCCATGTACTAGCACCCACACCTCCTAGAGTGTTGCCCCGCTCCAGGGCACAGGGACTGGGTCACAGCTGCTTCCCGAGCAGGGCAGTTAAACCAGGTTCCCTTTATCTTCAACCTATCTAGATGGCAAAGATTTTTCAGAAGCAACAGTCATGAAGAGGACCCCCCCTTTGCAAAACGGGGATCCAGAACTTAAATCCACCCCTCTGGTTAGATTCCAAGAGTTGCTACAAAGTTCTAGGTTGTAAAAGTCAAGCAAAGATCTCAAATACCCTGAAGTTTGTCCCTGATACCTCCCTTAGCCCCGGTCAAAGGCTCCTCCCTGAGTCCCCGATGTGTTAGAAAGCCCACCTGTGTACGCCGTGGCACACCCCCCCCCCCATCCTTCCCTAGTGACCTCTCACTCACCCATTCTCCTTCCCCTGCACCATCTCCTGACCCTGCAGATGACCTGACTCAGCCTCTGGTAGAGCCAGAACTGGGCCCCCTCCCATTTCTCCTGCTGCCCTGAGGCCAAAATTATGGTTCCAGCTCTACTCTGAGTCCCCACTCACCTGAAAGTTGGTGGACAGCACGGTGGGCGGGATGCCTGATGGGCAGATGCATTCTAGGGCTGCAAATTACAAACTGGAATATAACTTCTCACGGAAGGATTTGCAATGGTGACAAAATTCTCCATTATTCAATATAGCGGGGTCATCAGTTTTCCAGTGAAAAAATCAGGCGGGGGGACTAAATGGCTTGCCTATAGTCACATAGGCAGCTAGTGACAGAGCTGAAACTAGATGCAGGGCTCCTAACTCCCAGCTCAGTTACACAGGGCTAACTGGACATTTAGTCACTGGCTTGGAAACCTACGTACTGTTTTTTCGCATGTATCTATCAGAAATTGTATTCTGAGACCCAAATCACCCTATTACAGGGAAAATTTGGAACATGGCTCATTCTCTGTTGGAGACCCCCAGCTCTGTATAAGGTCTCTCTGAGGGCTTGCTCAAGGCCCTCAAGGCCCTCAAGGCCAAGGGTTGGACTCAAGGAAGGGGTGTTACTCCAGGACTGATCGGCCCCACTTAAGAATCTTCATGATGCAGGGCCCTCAGGACCCTGTAGGGAAAGTAATCCAAAAATTATTGGGGTAAGAAACCTTTTCTAATCTCCCAAGGCCATGCTTCATTTTATTTTTCTCACTGTGCTACTTCTAAAGGAAAGAAACTGAATGAAATGGTTAATCACTGTGACTTTAGAAAAAATGCCATGATCTCATTCATTACTTCAAGCACCAACTGAAGTTTGTCTTTAGTGCAACCCACAAGCTCCCATAAAGGTAGCTGACATATGGTTTTCTTGGGCTGATGGCAACTGTAATGGTGGCACTATTCCCACTTCTCTTTTACCCTACTCAGGTTCATGGGACAAAAAAGTAAGTTCATTCTGGATGACAATTTGTCCTCTTGGCTCTTTCTCCCGAGTGACAGCAAGTACAGATGTCATAGAGTGTTACTGTCTGTCCCCGGACAAGAATCGATGGAGGGATTCAACACCGCCTAACTGCAGAGACTATTGGAGTGTTTCCAGGCCCCACACCACTGCATCTCTCGTCTTCACTCTGCAAGCCACCTTCCTCATGAGCTCTGTCTTCATGCCATGTGGACTTCCAGGGGACTTCGAACTGGTCACTATGCCAACCATCAGTGTTACAAAAAAAAAAAAAAAAAAAAGTCTTCTGTACCCTGAGCCTTGTGCCCTCTTTTCTTCTTTGAGACCACATCTGGAGCGGCCCCTAAACAGATGTGGGTACAATGAAGAGAAGAGGAAGGCAATGATCAGCCCGAGTGGAGGTCAAACCTTTAATGGCCCCAGTTCCATCCCTTCATTTTTCTGAGGCTCTGTTTTCTTCTCTGTCACATGACAGGCCTGGACCAGGTGAGCCCCAAGGTTGTTCTGGCTCTCAAGACCTTTAATCTCCAAAGGTAGCAGGATCAGGCATTTCCACAAGAAATTTCCACCAGAAATTTCCACAAGAAAACAGCTGAATAAGCAGCAGATGCCTCTGGGAAATCAGCTAGAGGGTGGTGGGAGGGGTCAGTGAGGCTGGAAGGGCGTTTGCCGCTTTTGACTTTTTAAAACAAATTCTCTCTCCTCTTCCTTGAGGATTTGGGCAGCAACACACACAAGAAGACCAGGGACAGTTTGGGATGACAAGCAGGTGAGGAGGGGTGCCGGCAACGTGGCTCCCTCCCTGGTGTGATGATGCACCCGCTACCCCCTCCCCACCGCCCTGCTCCTCATGTGCCTGGGGTAGTAGGGTAGGCGTGGGGGTGGGAGAGGGCATCGGGACTTGAAACAGGCCCCCGAACTTCACTTCATCCTACTTCACAGAGGATGGCCAGACGCACAGCTGGGAGGAACTCTGCATCTCCATTATGATTAGGAGGGTGAAGATAATTCTATTACCAGTAATAGTATGTTGTAAACATTCCGTCCCCCCTGGTTAATTAGCACCAACCCCCCTCTTCCTCCCAAATATGAAGCAACGCTGTATAATCATGGCATTTTGCAGATGATACTGTTTATTACATGTGGTATTTCAGTGGGTTGTGTGGGAGAAAGAATTAATTATAGCTCTCTGGTTCCAACCCGTTCTCAACCCCACCCCCGTCCTTTTCTCCCATTCCTCTGATATAGAAAGCCATATATGTATAAATAAGCAGAGTAAATATGGAGTGCTCGTTCCCCAGTTACTGAGGAGGGGGCGAGCAGAGCCCTGTGGACCAAGCACTCAAGTGGAAGTCAGGGCTCTACCTCCGGTACCAACACAAACCCACAGGAGGCTCCGGGCCTCGGCCTCCTCATCCTCAAACAGGAATAACAAACGAGCCCTGCTCATACTCTGAGCTTGTTAGGAGAATCAAAACAGTGAAACTCTGGTAGCCGTGTAGTGCTATCTATATGTATGGTTAAATTCTTAATAACTCTTCCAGGCATCTGCAGAATTCCTTCTGTAGATTCTTCTGAGGTATCTGTAGCCAGGTTTCTTAGGAAACTTAACTTGGCTAAGGAACTAGAATCAGAATTACTGGAAATAAACAATAAGCCTGTGGTGGGGGCTACTTGGGCAAAAGGAAGTGGGAGGGAGGGGGATCCTTTGGGTTCACATAAGCAACAGGGGATTGTGGGTAGACAAAAAGGAGGTTCAAAAAATGGAAGGTCAAAGGTATCATGCATGGGTACAGAATGTGTAGGGAGTCCATATTTAAAATACGGAGCAAGAGCTTAAAAATGGGCCAGCATAATGGAGGAAATTGAGAGTAGAAAGGCAAAGGAGAATTGGGGTGATATGTGACTAAGGAGAAAAAATATATATATATATTACATAAGATATATTAAAAATATATGTCTAAAGGAACTATTTATGTAATTTGCTTCATCTGTATCTTAGAATCTGAAAATATGTAAACGAACCAGGCATAGATGAAAAATGGAAAATGACAGAATTTGCTCAAAATACCAGAGATCTACATTAACACCGGTGTTGGTGGAAAATAGCCACCGTATCCTTGGGACAGAGGTGCCAGAGACATTATTATTCTATACAGGGGCCACGATTTGGCTTTTGTTACCAGACATTGTAGAGGGTGAGGCATTTTATCATTTATAATCCTCTAAACAACTCCTGCAGTTAGATAGCGTTACTGATCAGGAAGCGGAAGCTAGAAAACCATAGATATCTTGCCCAAGGCCACGCGGCCAGAAAGTGGTAGAGTCAGGATTCACCGCACACCCAACGCCCGAGTCACTACATCGGGCTGCCTCTCATGGCAGACTGAAGGGTCCCTAATTTACATTAGGTCCAGATAGTTAGGATGTGGGGGGCCAGGCCTGAATCAAACTCTCTTGGGCCCAAAGCCTAAGTTCTTGCCATCACCTGACACTTCCCTATAGAAAACCCCAGCCCACGTTCATCCTGGAAGTTTGGAAGAAAAGTACCAAGACCAGCAACAGTTGGGCTATAGACCAACCACCATGGAGCGGCTGCTGCTTCCTTCCCAGTCTTTCCAGGGTCTTCTGGAAGGTGCAGAGGATGCTCTATGGTTGTGAGTGGGAAAACCCTTGACTACATGGTGCAGAATCAATCTGCAAATAAAACCCCCAGAAATGCAGTCGCAACTCGAGGAGAGGTCAAGTAACAGTGTTTGCTGATGACGTATTGAGACAAAAAAAGGAGTTTCCTTCAGTGGGTACTTCAGGAGGTAAGAGAACATAAATTAAAGCAATAGAGGATAAACTCCAAAAAAGGAAGCCGTCCCTTTGTCTAAGGAAGAAAAGGAAAATTCCAGGCTAATAAATTCTTCCTAAATTAAGGTGAAAAACTTGGCCTTTGTACTAATTCTGCCAAATGGAGTGTGGCACACCTGAAAGGCACGTGTCTAGTGAGCCTTCTCCAACCCAAACACGGCTCCCAGAAGAGAAAAATGTGTGTGTGGCCTGTGACGACTGCATGCACAAAAACCAGTAGGAAGAAAATGAAAGTCTTCTGGAGAGCATGAGCGCATCTTTGCAGGAAATTTCTGACATTTTTGGCTCAGGGACCTTACTTCTTGCAGTAACCAGCTTCTGGTAAGCCCATCAAGCCATGAGGCAGGGTCAGAACTAAGCTCTGACCCTATCATGCTGAGAGGATGAATTCTTTCCCTTCTCCCAACCCCTTAGCCACACCCTACAAATCCTTCAAGATGCTTCAACTTCCCTCTTTTTTCTGGAAGTCCTCTGGCTCCTTTGTTCCTCCTGGATCTGAACATCAATTACACATTGCACTCTGGGTTGAAAGCGTTGATTCTAGAATTCTTATGCTTCTATTAGTTCCCTGTCCCCCAGTTTCAAGCACTTTATATTTTCTTTGACTCCCCCTTAGTACTGAATAAAGAGTTGCCACTCAATAAATAACCTACCGATTCAGTGAAAGACTAAGGATTTAGGAATTCTGAGTTTCGACGGTTACCTAAAGACAGAGAGAAGGAAAAGAAAAAGAAGATGGAGACTCCCTGGGGGGAGACAAGCCCTGTGAAGCACCCTAGAGGGTATCCTTCCCCAGGAACAAGCTCTCTTTACCCAGGAGAAGAGGAAAAGCCTTGCAGGAGAAAAGGTGTTATTATATGCATTGTGAATTCCCAGCATCAAAACGTACCACAAATGCACAGGCTCCAATTGCTGAGGCTGGTGAGTTATTTACCTTAAATAACAGGAGTTGGAGATAGTACATACACAACTTCTGGTAGCTTGGGAATGACTCACTGGAAGTCTTTTTTTTCAGACATGTCGAACATTTGGCAAGAGCACATGCCAGATGCAAGCCCCATTAGAACTTGTATCTGGTTTGCTTCGGAGCAGGGAATTCACTCCTTACTCTCTTTCTTAAATCTACTCCCAAGAGTTAGGTTATGGCCCTGAGGAGTCCAGAAAAAATGCCACTGTCCACAACACCAGATTTCAGTGTCCCACTCAAAACCCCCAGTGTCTCCTTCTCAACTGCTGCATAGAGTCAAAAGCCTGCCACATATGATCCCTGGTTACTCAATTCCGGTTCGGAAAAAGAAATCCAGCCACAACGAGATCAGGGGACAACCGTGGACACCAGAATATGAGCTAGGCATAGGTGATGTCAAGAAATTATTGTCCACTTGGTTGGATGTGATAATGGCAGTGTGGATCTGGAGGTACACTGATAAATTTAGGGTCACGAAGTCTGCAATTTACATTGAAGTGGTTCACTAAAAATCAAAACATTTTTGATAGGTAGACAGTGAAGAAGAAAGATGAACTTAATACTGCAAATATTAGCATTTATTGGATCTGTATTGTGAATCTAGGTATGGCCCCTGCTGCCCTCACATACAGGAGTGGAAATGTTCTTGCAAGTTAATACATATCAGAAGTTTGCATGTGATAGGAGATTGAGAGCCCAAGGCCAGAGCTAGGAAATTACAATCGTTGCCTCTCAATCCCAACCTGTATGTAACATCTCGAATCACATGGCATTCAGGTGAGTATATGACTATTCATTCCCTTTTTTTTTTTTTTTTTAACTTAAGGGCATGTTTAAAATTTTCATAATAAAAATTGTATGCCAGTTCCTCAAAAAAATTAAATAGAACTACCCTATGGTCCAGCAATCTCACTTCTGTCTACACTCCAGAAAGAGGTGAAAGCAGAAAGCCGAACAGGTATTTGTACACCCATGTTCATAGCAGCGTTGTTGACGATAGCCAAAAGGTGGGAGTAATCCAGTGTTCCCCGACAGACGAATGGATAAACAAATGTGCTCTGTCCACACAATGGAACATCATTCAGCCTTAAAAAAAAAAAAAAAGGAAGGAGATTCTGACATGCTCCAATATGGATGAACCTTGAGAACATTCTGCTAAGTGAAATAAGCCAGCCACAAGACAACAAACACCATATGATTCCACTTATATGGGGTATCTACACTAACCAATTCAGAGCGAGAGCAAAACAGAGGTTACCAACCCCTAGCAGAGGAGGAGATGGGGGGTTAGTGCTCAATGGATACAGAATTTCAGTCGGGGAAGACGAAAAAGTTCTGGGGATGGATGGTGGTGATGGTTGCACTTAATGTTAATTTGTCGAATGCTACACACAAAAAAATGTACATTGAAAATGATTAAATTTCACGGTACACATGTGTTTTACCACAATGACAAGGTTTCACAATACAGAGTCGAGAGAAAGAAACCGGTTCACTAACAGTAAGCTTCCTCAGCCTGATGTTCAAGGCCATCGGCTCTGCTGAGTGTCCCCACCCAGCCTAGGCCCTGCACATGCCCCCCTACTGCCAGCCTCCCTGTGCCCTTCCTCCTGCTTGTCCTGCTATCTGAACTCTCTCTCCCTTGTCCACTTGGCAAATCCCAGCCTTCAGAGAGTCAAGTTCAGATGCCATTGCCTGGGTGGCTCAGTCACTCAAGCGTCTGACTCTAGATTTCAGCTCAGGTCATGATCTTGCAGTTCGTGGGATTGAGCCCAAGGTCGGGCTCTGTGCTGACAATGCAGAGCCTGCTTGGGATTCTCTCTCTGCCCCTCTCCCATGTGCATGCATGCTCTCTCAAAATAAACAAATTTTAAAAAGAAAGGGGGGGAGGGGGAGGGAGAAAACCGCTTCACAACTCTCCTGACCAGAGGGATCCTTTCCTTCTCTGATTCCTGCTGCAAACTGTTTGTATTCTCCGCAAATTCTTGTTTGCTCTTAAAAACAAAATCAATGCTGGGGCACCTGGGTGACTCAGTCAGTTCAGCAGCCAACTCTTGATTTCAGTTCAGGGCATGCTCTCACAGTTTGTGAGTTCAAGCCCCGCATCAGGTTCTGCTCTGACAGTGTGGAACCTGCTTGGATTCACTCTCCCTCTTTCTCTGCCCCTTCCTGCCTCTCTCTCTCTCTCTCTCTCTCCCTCTCAAAATAAATAAAGTTAAAAATAAAATAAAATAAAACAACAAAATCAATGCTTAGATACTGGCCAAGACTGAGCACACCGCGTCTATAGTTCATTTGAATCCCTGCAGATGTGCAGGAGCATAAATTTTTCTGCAAGGAAATATGCACATTACAAAGGTTATGGGTAGCATGGGAATGAAAGCTAAAGGTCATAGCTGGGAAATTATGATCCCTACCTCAATCCCAAGCTATGCCTAACATTTATAACCAAATGTCATCTCAGGGCGGACCAGGCAGTCTCAGAATTCCTGGCTTTGAAAACCCAAAGACAAGGTAAGTCAGAGCGTAGAAGGTAACGAGTGTCCTTAAAACCCCGCCAGCTCCTGTCAGAGCGGGCGATGAGGCTGGTCCCTCTGGAGAAGCAGAAGAGAGAAGCAGGCACAGAGTTCTGGTTTCCCTAACAAGGAAAGATCAGTTGATTCTGAGTGGGAGCTGATCCCTCCAAACCCACAGTAAAGTATTCTTGTGAATGGTATACAGTACATGAAGGCACAGACCAGCAAAAACTTGTCACTAAGCAAAAAGCCACCAAAGCTTGTTCACAGCATCAAAGTGTGCCCTAGGCTTGGAGCCCACAGTGCACACGGTAAGAGTAACACGTAACCACTTCCTGACTCAAAAGGAGTGTTGCCCCCAAAACACAGGAAAGACGAGAGGAGAGCTGCAGAGAGAAGTGAGAAATTACCCTTTAACTTCAATCTTGGCTTGTCCTGCTCTCATTCTCTCCTTGAAGCCTAAATTATTTTCTCTTCTTTTCTTGAAGGGAATTCTAACTTGAAAGGAAATGGATTTTACTGCTTGAAGTATTTCTAGGTGAGAAGCTAAAATGTCCCTTAGTAGTAATTGCTCGAGCCTAGAACAAGATGTTTTCCAGCCATGCGCTTGGTCCCTGAAGGCTACCTTCCATCAGATACTGTCTCGTTCCCAAAGCAGCTGTATTTATTTTTTCAAGGAAAAAGGAATCTCTCATTATTTTCCAGAGATGCCAGGAAGATCAGATCCAATCCCTGCTAGAAGACAGGTCTCTGGAAACATCCTTTCTTCCCGAAGGTTTTAAATGACCCCCCCATGTTCAGACCCAAAGGTTTCTTATAAAACTGTAGACTCCGCACAAATTTCTCTATTTGGATTCACTTAGACATTTCTCAACAATTAACAGTGTCATTGACAGTGTCCAAACAAAGTTTCGAAAATAAAGGAGACTGTCACTCTGTTGATGACTTTGGTAGCATAACGTTGCCTAGTGACAGCCGGTGTAAGTGGTGTATTAATGTGTCACTACTCATTAATCAGAGGTCTTAAGAATCGAGAACATCACGGACTCCCACACGCACCAACCACCCAAGCTCCAAGTGATAAAGGCGTACAAGCTTTCACTACTTTTCTTTTACTATATTAAGTTGTGTACAGATTCACCCTCTTTTTTCCATTAGGCTGTATAAATGGAAGTCCAGGCCAGAATACGACCCAGTTTCAAAATCAATTTACTAGAGAGACCACTCTATGGGTCCAGAAGGGGCTATTAGGAGAGTGATATGACTTGCTCGTTATGGCAAGCTGGTAATAGAGAAATAGATACATTTTCCCTTTTACATTATATGTTACCTGTGTAATTGACAGAAGAGAGCCCAGAAGACCTACATATATATTTTTTTTTTTACTATGAATTCTCTATTTATACCTCCTGGACCTAATAAGAATAGTGGTATCAGGAAAGAGTGATAACCTTGCCAGTGTGTTTCTATTGACTGGAGTTCAGAGTTAGGATTTTGTTTCTGCCAATGTAAAGAAACCCAGGAAGACCCAATTCCTAGACTCAGTTGATCAAGGTGTGGTGACATCACACCAGACTTAGCTGGGCTTTGGAACCTGGGAAGATCTACTGAATCTTTACTGCTCCAAGGGGCAAGGGTACCACAACTCAGCTTTGGGACCACTGCAGGACACTAATGTGGATGAACTTACAGAAATAGTGTTTTTAAAACTTCTGCCAATCTGGGGGTCTTTTAGGGGAAGAGAGAAATGATTTAATGTCTATAAAATATTCAATAATTAGCATACAAACTGGTATTGGTAAATACATTGGCTACTGTTCTATTTACCATCTGAAAATTTTTTTCAACTTTATTGGCTTATAGTTGGCAACTTAAAATTGTGTGTTTAGGGGTGCCTGGGTGGCTCTGTTGGTTAAACGTCTGACCTTGGCTCAGGTCATGATCTCACAGTCTATGAGTTCGAGCCCCGTGTTGGCAGTTCAGAGCCTGGATCCTGCTTCAGATTCTGTGTCTCCCTCTCTCTCTGTTCCTCCCAACTTGTGTTCTCTCTCTCTCTCTCTCTCAAAAATAATAAACAAATAAACATTTAAAAAACTGTATGTTTAACACATGTGAGCCAATAGACTTCTACATTGTGAAATACCGCAAACTAACACATCCATCACCTCATATAATTACTCTTTATTTGTTTATTTGTGGTGAGAACAGTTAAGATCTAGCCTTTTAGCAAATTTCAAGTATACAATACAATATTGTTAACTACAGTCACATCGTTGTACTTAGGTCTCCAGAACTTATCTTACATAACTGAAAATTTGTATCACTTGACTAATCATTTTCCCACAGCCCCTGCCTCCCACCACCCCTGGTAACCACCTTTCTACTCTCTGTTTGTAGCAGTTTGACATTTTCAGATTCTACATATCAGTTAGGTCATGCAGTATTTGTCTTTCTGCCTCTGGCTTATTTCACTTAGCATAATGTCCCTGGGTTCATCCACGTTGCCACAAATGGCAGGGTTTTATATACATGCGCGTGTGCGCGCGCACATACACACACACACACACGACTATCATTCAGACTTAAAAAAGAAGGAAATATATATATGTAACACATATAAATACACACACATATATACATATATACACACACATTTCCTTTATCCATTCATCTTTTAATGGACATTTGGGTTGTTTCCATGTCTTGGCTATTGTGAATAATACTGAAATGAACAGGGGAGTTGCAGACCTCTCTTTGAAATACTGATTTCATTTCCTTTGGGTATTAACTCAGAAGTAGGATTACTGGATCAAACAGTAGTCCTGTCTTTAACTGTCTAAGGAAACTCCATATTGCTTTCCACAGAGGCTGCACCAATGAAAACATCTGCAATTCTTACAGAACTTCCAGGAAGCAGAGATATTTGATTTTACCCATACTCTGTTTGTGTAGATCTTTGGAAATGAGTGAGAGTTTTGCTGACTCCTACCTAAATCAGCCCCACGCTGTATAAGATTTCCAGCATCTTGTAAAATTTTGGAACTGCAACAGAGCCAGGTGTGTGCAAACAGTGAAGACCGTTCACCAGGCTGCCGTGGCTGGTGAGAAAGGTTCATGCCGACTTGGAGTAGCTGGTACCCTAGTCCTTTAAACTAACTCCTCAACCTCTTCAAGGATTAGGTCTTTGGGCATCACAGTAGGGTCTTTCTGATCGGCAGGAAGAGGCTTAGGCAGGGAGCCTGAGAGCCTCAGGAGAAAGGAATGATAAATCTTCTTCCTTGTTGCTCAGAAGAATTCAGCATGAATCCATTAAAGTGACAAGAATATTTCTCACCTAGAGAAAGCCAGCTCCATCGGTAGTGAGTTCAGGTATATTCACAGCAGACTAGGCAGTCATACTTATGACACGCTTTTTAAAGCAGAAAGGCAGGGGCGCCTGGGTGGCTCAGTCAGTTGAGCGTCTGACTTCAGCTCAGGTCACCATCTCACGGTTCGTGAGTTCGAGCCCCGTGTCAGGCTCTGGGCTGATGGCTCAGAGCCTGGAACCTGCTTCCGATTCTGTGTCTCCCTCTCTCTCTGCCCCTCCCCCATTCATGCTCTGTCTCTGTCTCAAAAATAAATAAACATTAAAAAAAAAAAGCAGAAAGGCACGCTTACTGTGTACGCGAGACACGCATCTCCAGTCGAAGCCTGACTGTTTGGGTGACATGATGGAGGCAACTCAAGGTCCGTGCCAAGCACCTACTGTGAGCCTGGAGTTGTACCCGGTCTGGAGGAACGAAAGGCACACCTGAGCTGCTTCCTGCTGCTCTCTGGGAACTCTTATGTCACCCGATAGACATGCAAGCTGGAATAATAACATCCGAGTAAGGAACGCTGCCTCACTGGCAGAAAGATCATATGTACACTTGTCATCTCCATGTACTCAAATGCTACAATGGACACAACCTCACAATCATGAAGGTCCACACTCAAAGAGTCAGCTGCTGAAAAGCTAGAAGAACGTATCACTTGCTAACTCCAGCAAGTAGTTACGGGAAGTGGAAGGGGATTTAAACAGCAGGTGGGCAGGGGGTTTCCTGTAGAAAGGAGTGGCCTGCAGGATGACCATGGGGGGAGGGGAGGGAGCTGCCTGAGTTTCAGGTTGTGTGACAGAAGAACAGAGCAAGAGTGGGTGGACGAGAGGCCCAGAAATGGAACAGTTGTGGGTGAGCCATGTGGTGATAGGAGACAAGTGTCAGGCCACAGGGAACTACAGCAGGAGGTAGTGGGTGGGCAGAGGGAGTCCATGCCACCAGGTGACAGGAATGGGAGAATGCAGGAAGGCTTCATACTTTCCCTTTATTGCAAAGGGGTCTGCTAAATAGAGCTTCTCCTCCTGAAAACTTCTTCCAGGTCCCGGTCAACAAAGATGGCCACGAGGAGGGATTCATCTGTCCCCAACTCCATTTTATCTTGGAAAAAAATGTCATTCCACAATTTACTTCTGACCTATTTAGATTCACTAGAAAGAAAATTTGCAGCCCTAGGAACTCGAGAGGCAGGAGTCGAATTTCTTCCCCTGACTGGCAAGTTAGGAGAACCAGATATGAGCAGCTTTGCGGATTCCACACTAGCTTTTTCTAAGTGTTTCGGTTTCCTCATCTATAAAGTACATGATATGTACGTGAAATATGGAGCTAATGGAAAAATAAAAGATGGTGCACGTAAGGTGTTCAGCCTAATGTCTGACACACTGCAATAAAACAATAAATATTATCTAAGGGTCCTAGCATTCTAACATTCTGAGGCTCTATGAAATTCTGCCAAAACTAGTTTCATCTTCCTCCAAAGTAGGTGGGCTGTGAATGCACCGAAATTGCACGCAAACCTGAGATTATGGGAGATGTGCTGGCCCAGCTCACAATGTTTTCCTGTTTCTGGGAAAATGGCCTCATGCTACACAAAATGCATCTTAAGGAGCATCAGGCCCTTCTGGTAGAGCTGACCGGCCTGATTCAAGCTAGGACCATTCATTTCTTTTTCTTGTAGATTTTTGAAGTTTGGGGCAGATGTGGTGGGTACTGGGGGTTACTGGAGCTAAGTCAGACAGAAGATGCCCCTAAACTCCAGCTGCTGACCCCCTGGGACTGGCCTGGTTCCTGCCTCACTCTTATCTACATTACTTATCTCTTACTCTATTCCACGGGCCAGCCCAGCATCTTTCTTTCTTGTTCACATTGGCTGGAATTGATTTCCCCTGCTTACAAAGCCGTGATGCACACAGGTATGTGCATAATCACATTACTTAGAAAGAAGATCCATACTTTTGATAATAGTCTCATGGTATTCTTGACTTCACCCCAGAATGACTAAAACCCACGATATAAGACTTTAATGTAATAAGGTAATAGCTCAACAGAGAGCAAAAGTAGCATGTTATCTGATTCAGTGGAAAATAAAGTTCCTGAGAGTGGATTTTAATGCTTTTGACTTCTCCCATGTTCCAGAGTCCAGGGAATGGTGCTTGAAATATGGAGGTTAGGGATTTCTGCAAAATCCCCAAACAGCCCTTTGTACTAGAATGCCACCAATAAGTAGATATAATTTTTAAGTCACAAGTCTTCCCAGGAGAAGAAAGAGCTGAAGGAGGAAACAGAAAAGACTAATTATATCCGTAACAAGTCAAAGCCTAGGAGATGGGAGCAAAATTTCAAAACCCCTAAATCTTTTAAAGGCTAACTGCCCGGGGACCCAAGGTTTCTGGGTCCTTGGGACTGTGATGGCTGGATGCTGAAAGCTAGAGGAATGTTGTGGAAAGCCCAGGGACCCAAGGAAAATCTTGTCATCATTGTGTTAGGAGTTCAGGAAGAAGCCCCAGATGGTGAAGAGTCTGACAATCTCTTTGTAATACAACAAAGCCTAGATAAGGCCTAATTATGTATATAGAGCTCAAGAAATCTGGTTCAATTTTAAGGGCTGGCCTTGCAACATGTTATTCTATTTCAGTAATGGACACATAGCATGTGCTGAAGATGTAGCCTAATTAAAAACCCTGCAAAGGCAGGTACAGAACCATAAGACCTATATGGAAAATAGGAAAAGAAGGGAAAAGGTTCTCTTTTTAGTGGGAAAAAAAAAATCGAAGGACATTTTTGAAAATTCATATAAATTTCATTTAGGATAGTCACTTGTAGTAAAGAATGCTTGGGTTTTATTTTGAATTCAGGGATTCCTAACAAACTCAGAAAGACGATTTATCTGGGAACAAAGCAATGTGGAAAGGGTGACGTAAGAGTACCAGTGTGCCCTGCAAAGGTAAGCAGACTAATTATGCACAATGGCTTTCCACGCTAGAGAGATTATCAAAATACCTGATGATCAGTGAGATCTTGAGTACAACTTGACCTCCAGAAAGTGGTGAGAACAGATTTCAAAACGGTTAAATACACAACAGAAAAAAAAACAAAAACAAAAAACTAACCCTATTAAAAATGGGCGGAGGGCCTAGACATATTTCAAGGATGACATACAAATGGCCAAGAGGTACATGAAAATGTGCTTGGCATCACTAATCACCAGGGAAATGCAAATCAAAACCACAAGGAGCTATCATCTTATATATGTTAAGATAGCTATTATCAAAAAGACAAGAGATAAACGCTGGTGAGAATGTGGAGAAAAGGAACCTCTGTGCACTGTTGGCTGGAATGCAAACTGGTACAGCTCCTATGGAAGACAGTATGGAGGTTCCTCAAGAAATTAAAAACAGAACGGCCATATGATTGATCAGTTCCACTTCTGGGTATATATTCAAAAGAAATGAAATCAGGATCTCAAAGAGATACTTGCACTCCCATGTTCACTGTAACACTATTCATAACAACCAAGGTATGGAAGCAACCTAAGCGTCCATCGATGGATAAAATGTGATGCATATATACAATGGAACATCATTCAGCTTTAAAGAAGGACATGCTGTCCTGTCCGACAACATGGATAAAACTGGCGGAGGTTATGCTAAGTGAAATAAGCCAGACAGAGAAAGACAAATATTGTATGGAATCTAAATTAAAAAGTAAAGTTAAAATCATAGAGACAGGGAGTAGAAAAGTAGTTGCCAAGGGCTGGGGGTTGGGGAAACAGAGAGAGATTGGTAAAAGAGTACAAACTTTCAGTTATAGGATGAAGAAAGTCTGAGGATCGATCTAACGTAACATGGTGACTATAGTTAATAATACTATGCTGGGGGCGCCTGGGTGGCGCAGTCGGTTAAGCGTCCAACTTCAGCCAGGTCACGATCTCGCGGTCCGTGAGTTCGAGCCCCGCGTCGGGCTCTGGGCTGATGGCTCAGAGCCTGGAGCCTGTTTCCGATTCTGTGTCTCCCTCTCTCTCTGCCCCTCCCCCGTTCATGCTCTGTCTCTCTCTGTCCAAAAATAAAAATAAATGTTGAAAAAAAAATTAAAAAAAAATAATACTATGCTGTATAACTGAAATTTACTAAGAGACTAGAATTTAAATGTTCTCTCACACGCACAAAGGTAAATATGTGAGGTGATGGATGTGTTAATTAGTTCAGTAGGGGCCATCCTGTCACAATGTATATCAAAGCATCAGGTTGTATACTTTAAACATCTTACAATTTTATTAGTCAATTATATCTCAATAAAGTTGGGGGAATTACACAAAACATAGGAAGATGAACAACTCTGCAAGTGAACAGTCTCTTCCACATGTTAAAAATTAAAGCAATTATAAGAACAATGGTTCAATGCCAGTGTGACCTCAAACCAAGTGAAGACATCAGTGGCAGTCAAAGGATCAAGGTTGGACTACAGCCTACCACTTTGGCCCTGCATTGGTATGCCTGGGGCAGAAAGATGGGCTTGTTTTCCAAGTTCCCAAAGGGAGACGGGAGGGGGGACATGGCAGGGAAAGGTCCCAGAAGGGAGGTAAGGGAGGTTCCATGCATTCACATTGGCAGGAGTTACTGTGGCTTCTGCATTTCTCAAGAGACTCTAGAAACAGAAATATGCACTACTTTGATGACGTACAACTTTGAACTGGGCGTGTCTCCTCATTTGTGGGACTGAATCATTTAGCTAGTGAGAAAAGCTACTCTACTACCTGGCATACCCAACTCAATGTATTAGTGTTGTTTTCTCTGTCGCTACACATGCATTAACACTCATAAAGTGATTATTCTTTTAAATTGCCTTTCTTGTGAAAAATATAGGCCATTAAAGGAAGCCAACTGCTAGTGCTGATAATAGATAAGAAGAGGTCTTAGAAAGCTGTATTTTGTCTATAATAAAAAGTGGAACATTGAATTTGGCAGATCAGGCATGTAAAACAAACAAGTCCGCTTACAAGGACTAGGGAAATTAGAAAATATGTGATTGTTGTGGCCAGGGCAAATGGAGGAATTTTTAATGATGTACTGATATTCACAAATGGGCAGATTCTCAAAGATCTTGGGACCTATCCCTTAAGAAAATCACTAAGGGCGTCTGGGTGGCTCACTTGGCTGGTTGAGCACGACTTGTGATTTTGGCTCAGGTCACGATCTCACAGCTCCTGAAATTGAGCCCCATGTTGGGCTCCAAGCTGAGCATGGAGCCTGCTTGGAATTCTCTCTCTCTCCTCCCCCTCCTCTCCCCTACTCATGCTCTCTCTCTGTCTCTCTAAAATAAATTTTTTTACATTTATTTATTTTTGAGAGACAGAGTGAGACAAAGTGAGAGCGGGGGAGGGGCAGAGAGAGAGGGAGACACAGGATCAGAAGCAGGCTCCAGTCTCTGAGCTGTCAGCACAGAGCCCAATGCAGGGCTCGAACCCACAGACCGTGAGATCATGACCTGAGCCAAAGTCGGATGCTCAACCGACTGAGCCACCCAGGCACCCCTAAAAAATTTTTTTAATTAAAAAAAATCTCACAAGATTGTTGGCTCTAGGAGGCAGACTTTTGTACTTCACAGAATGCTGATGCTTAAAGGTGTGCCTGGCACACAATAGGTTGAGAGACAAGCAGCAGTCAAGGAATATAGTGCCTAGTGGTTCAGAACAAGGCATCTGGATATTGGTCTAAGTGCAATAAGAAGACTTGAGACATTTTTACACAGGGGGGTGATATGATATGATTGGTTTTAAACAGTCACTCTGGCTGCTACATAGAGAACACATATAGGATAGGAAGAGCATTGGTAGAAGAAGGTAGACCAGGTGTTCCCATTGAGAAGGCTACTAGAATAGACCAAGTGAGAGACCTAGATTTGGATGTTGTCCATTGGTTCAAGATAAATTGGAGACTAGGGCCAATAGATGTACTGATGAACTGGGTGTAGGAGTGAGGAAAGAGAAATCAAGCATAATTTGAGCAACAGAGTGCCATTTACAGAGATAGGCAAGACAGAGGAAGGAACTGATTTGGGGCACTCAAAGTATGAGATAAATACTAGACATTGTGGGTAGATATCAATTAGAAATCCATTGGATAGCAGAAGGTGTCTGATCCTGGAGCTCTGAGAGGTAAATAGGGTTGGAGATTTAAATATAGGATGAATAAATGAATGCCCTAGGCCTACTCTCTGACTTAAAAATGGAGAATGTTCTAGCCACAACAGAAGAGCGTAAACACATTCAGCTCCCCTCAACTACCAAAGAAAACTTATTATTATCTTCCTAGGCAAAAAGGAGCATCTGAATTGACATTGTCCTGAGACAGAAAAGTCCCTCCCCTACTTGTCAAACTATCCTAATAACCCAAAACTTCAAAGAAGTGGTTAGGATTTTTTTTTAATGTAGGAAATGTTGGCTACTGAGGCCTTCATTTTCTTGATTCATTTAAATATACTTGAGACTCATTATGTAGCCAATAAGGCAAGATTGGGGGATATCTGGAAAGAAGGAAAATAGAAAGAGACTTTTTAAATAATAACTTAGAGACAGAAGTATTTGATGGTCTAGCAAGTAAAGGAAGCAATATGAAAAAATGAAAGTTGCTTCTGCTAAGGAAGGAAAAATTCCCACACAACACTTAGCTCTCTGACAAACCAAGAGTGGCACAGGAAAATTAAATGGAAATTACTTCCACTACTACTACTTACTACTACTACTAGACAATAAGTCTACATATACACTCAGAATGGGAGGCTGAAATCGTTCAGCATCTGGCTTAAGGATGTAAAAGAAAATGTAAGAGCGAGGCCGTAAAGGAAAACTCAGGACAGACCACTGCTAAATTAACCACAAGACTCAGACTGGGTGGGTGAGGGGAACATCACTGAATTACATATAACAATCACAGTCACGGTGATGCTACGCTTGCCCCCAACTTCCACTCACCTTACCTCACTCAACGTAACATCAGTGGATAGAGAAGTAAACATACAAAAGAAAACATGCTGGGTGTGCATGTAAGATGTGAATTGCGCTAGATGCGGGTGGGATGACAGTGACGGGTCCGTCATTCAGGACTCTGCAGCTACATGTTAGCCTCCCTAATACCCAGTTATAGGTCTGCTTGCTTCTAGATATATATTGGAGTCTGACGTTTCCTGAAAGAGAGGTATAAGTTGCTTTTCAGAGATGATACCCTATCTCTAAAATGCAATGACATTAATATGCTGAGTCAGCTTCACTTACAACGTAATGATCAGATGAAAAGATCTAATATAGCTGAGGAGGACTGCAACTTATGTGAATAATTACCTTAATGATCAGGGTGATAGGCTTTCAATTAATATTTGTTTGTAGAAAGGCATCAGATCATTCCCACCAAAACAGATATATATATAGACAACAATTGTCAGATTTTCACTGTCAGCAGGGAAAAGAACATACAATTCTTTTCTTTTTTTAAGTTTAATCAAAATACTGGGACTCTACATAGCCCAAAATTATCTTCGTAGTACATAACATTCTATTTCAGTGAGACATTTGATAAAATGTGTATTCCAGTCAGAAAGGCAAAAATACTAATAACCTGAAAAAATTTATACAAAACCCACCAAGTTTAGATACTACAAAGAAGTCGATGAGGGATATCATTTTCTAAAGGGGGAGAAAGATTCCTATAATTGAATATCATCAATAAGATGGTGTCTCCTGCTCAATTACCTTAGAAAGGTCTACACACACACACACACACACACACACACACACACACCCACACGAATATGACTGAAAGATTCAGTTATTCCAAGTGTTCTTCTATCAGTCTAAAACATTCAGATATTTCCTACATTCAGATTTTTGTGCATAGCCAACAAATAGTGACATAAATGACATTTTGCTGCCCCTCCACCATTAAACACTGTAGAACAATCTGTTCTAGGTTATTGATGTCATTAGCACAAATGCATTAAGGCTTTAAACAAGTAGCCCCCAAATATACATCTAGGCCTGAATATTTTGTCACCGAAACATGCATTTTTAATATTTGACTGGACTTGCTTTCAAATTTGTATTTATGGGTAGGGACAGAGTGCTCAATAATGCCTTAGTCTACCTCTAGAGCAGTAAGAATAGATGGGTAGGAAAAGATATCCAATGCGATGTTCCGTAAATTTACATTCATTTCCAAATTCTCCAATTGGAAAAGAACTTTCTGGTAGAATCATACCACATCTGAACAATATCCCAATTTGATAAAAATCTCCCAAGAACATTCTCAGTATTAGCCTAAATCAGAAACTTTCCTTTCTCACGTAATGATATCCATGATCAGGAATGTGAGTCTCACTTTGAAAGTGGCAGTCACATGAGTGGGAGAGGCTCTTACACTGGATGTGTGGGGTTGTTCCCACTCTACAACCCCAAGGGAAGGGATGTCCACCAGGGAGGAGAGCTCGGCAGGCACCTTTCCATCATTTTTGGTATCACCCCTTCCATTCTTCTGCCACCCATTCTCCAAGAGCAATGAAAGACTCATGGAAATCAAAAGTACCTTCTATACAGGAAGACTACTTCTCTAATAAAACAGAACCCAGAATTGTTGTAAGTTAAGCATGGGAAAGAGGACATCCAGGTTGGTCAAAGCACAATGTGGAGGAGCAGCGGCCCACCAAGGGCTCTGGGCTCAGTGACCTTGAGTGTTAGCTTTCCCTTAGGGTCCTCTCTCACTTCATAACCAGCTCCACCAAAGCCACGGCCCTTCCGTGTGTTATTACCTGACAATGCTCTTTCAAAGGTGGAAAAAATAAGGTTCCCTTAGCCTAGCTAAAAGTAACTACTGCTCTGGGTATTTTGGGGTGGGGGCAGTACAGAGCAGCATTTTGCAAAAATTAAAAACCATATGGGCTGGACTCAGTGACTCACTCCAGAGAATATAGTATAGAAAGGGAAAAATAGTAACCTTAAAAAATAGTAACTGGAAAAATAGTAGAGAGACCTTTCAGATACTACCTTAAGCACATGACCAAAGTTAACTTCACCAGTGATAAGCCATGTTGACATCACGCACCCCATCATACAATGCATCAGGATGGGCACCTCACCTCTGCGGAATTCTTCCCTAAGAAGCCCACACTCCCAGTCTAACTATGAGAAACACAGCAGACAAATCCAGAGTGAGGGACAGTCTGCAAAATACCTGAGCAATATTTTTCAAAACTGTCATGGTCATGAAAACAAGGAAAGACTGAGAATCTGGCTCAGACTTGAGAGACTGAACAGATCTGATGATTAAATGCAAGGTGGCATCCTGGAACAGGAAAGGGACATTGGTGGGAGAAGTGGTAAAAATCTGAGTAAAGTCTGGAGCTTAGTTAATAGTAACACCCCCAACGTTAATATCTTAGTTGAGACAAATGAATGATGGTAATGTAAGATGTTAACGTTAGAGGAAATGAGTGAAGGATATACAGGAACTGTGCGAACTATCTTCGCAGCTTTTCTCTAGATCTAAAACTGCTCTAAAAGAAAAGCGCTACTTAAAAAATATTTGAGTTCCAAAAGAATCAACAGATCTTAATACAAAATGAAATCCTAATTCCTTGTTGATATGTTTTCTTTACGGTGGTTTCCTAAAATAACAGAAATAGCTTCCATGCATTACAGAAAATTATAAAGTACACACAAGTAAGAACTGAAAACCAAAGCATCACATTTCTACCAACTAGAAATTAACCATTACTACCTTAGCACATAGTCTCTTTGTGGCTCTTCCTAGCACATATATACGTGTATATTTACCAATATGAGATATTACGGTGCATCTTATCCTGCAACTTTTTTAGGCAATGATTTCTTCATATCTATTTCAGTTAATTTCATATCATCTAATACTTTCACCATATTCAAGTCTCCCCCCCCCCCCCAAATGTCCTTATAGCTTCTTTGTTCAAATCAGGCCAGGATGATGGCATCTGATTATTGTTGTCCTTTAAATATTTTTAAATCTAGCAATTTTCCCTTTTGACCCTGATTTGTAAAGACCCTGGGCCAGTGGTCCTGCAGAATGTCTTAACCCCTAGATTTGTATAATTGTTTCTTCTGGTGATTCTGAACTTGTTCTTCTATCCTTTATGTTTCCTAGAAACTGAAATAGCTATCTAAAGTCTCAATGGATTAATGTTAAACATTTTTTTTTCTATAAAGCATTAGAAGTCAAGTTGTAGAGTTGTGCTCAATTACATCCAAAGACATAAAACATCAGGTTGTTACCATTAGTGATGTTAAGATTGCATATCGGATTAGGGTGAGGTTAATCTTTTTCCTATATCGTACAATTATGCCTTCCTCTTGAGACCAGAAAGTAATCTGGCAGTCAGTGTGATTCTGGCAATATAGCAAATATCCATTTCCTTAATAGCTACATAGCCAGTGATTTTCATTCCAATTAGTGATACTTGCCTGAATCAATACATTCATTGGGACTCTTGAAATTATTTTAAAAATTATTTCTATAATTATTAGTTGGCTTTCTTCTGTAAAGTAGAACATTCACTAATCATTCAGGTCTATACAGTTATCCTTAAATACAGTTCCTGCAGAAAAGACAGGAGAAATGCTGGCTGAAGCATTTAAAAGATTTTACTAAGCACTAAGGAAGAACAAAAGATAAATGCAGAGAGTATTACAAATATAAAAGAGAAATTTGCATTGGATTACAAAGGTTAAGATACACACCCAAAGGACTGGCAAAACTTCAGGGTCCCCAAGTGGCTGGTCCCATCTGAATACCTCCACGCTGATGGCCTAGAGAGATGTCCCCTTCTGTTGCTCACCAAGGCTTGCTCTATTTCTATTGTATGTCAAAGAGTCTGGTCTCTTCCCCAAGGATGACCTCTAAGTGAGACCCCTCCCCCCCCAACACCTCCTAATTAATATGGCGGCATATTAAATTCTCATAGACCTATCAACATGGTCATTTCCAAATATACTATGATAACCATGGCCTATTCACTTCAAGAACCATAACCTCCAATGCACTAAGAATTATACAGAGTAATGGGGGGGGGGGTTCATTTCTTTGTGGCTTCCATAACAGAAAATGGTGGAAGAACTCCTGGAGTCGAATGATTTCCCCTGGAACGTAACTATTACCTACTGTAATAAGAAAAAGGATGTAATACAGTTTGCTTCCAACACAGACGTTAGTCCTGTCTGCTAAAATCAGCATCATAAAAGGTTTCTACTGTATTTTTATCTCCGTGTCTTTTTCATTTAAAAATAACGCTCTCACTTTGACAACCTCTATGCAGGTGCAATCAAGATGGATGAAATGGAAGGGTTTACTTTTTGCAATTCACATGGCACATCACAATGACCCTGAAATGATGGGGCCAGTACTTTCAAGTGACAAGCAGTTTCAAATATGGGCCACATTAAAACCTTTCCGTTGTGTCGGAACCTATCAAGGTTATAGAATCATAGGCATAATTTACTCATGTTAATTATTAAAGGCACAGGGAGATGGACCAACGCTTAAATGGTACAAAGGAGCAAATGAAAGCAAACAGTAATACTCATCATCTGATATATAAAGCGAGGTGGTGATCTGTCTATCAAATATGCAAAATCTGGAAGAGAAAGCATCTGCCAGTATCCAAGGATACGTTAAATTATGAAAAAGAAACATATGGAAATAGGGAGACAAACTCAAATCCCAGACATGGGAGGTGGGGATGTATATCTTTAGACAAGGACAAAATGAATATTGAATAGGATGCACAGGTGTTATGGACTCGGGGATTTGGTAAATGCAGCTGGTACCCTGCTCCATTACATTCGGCGCACATGAAACCTTAGGAGCGCAAGGTCTCTAAGTAATGATCTGGTCTATCAGATTACATATTCACAAATTCTGTTTAAATGCCAGGGACGAATATAGAGCCATACAGAGAAAATGGCCCGCAAAAGTAAACACCAGAGTAAAATCAAGTGACAAGATGCCAGTTTGGGAAAGGAAGTCCCCATGAATACTTAAGTAAACATCACGTGAGGGGACACATGGGAACTCTTTGAATGTGGCCATGACACAAGCAGGAGAGACGTTCCCACCAGGTGTGTGTGAGGGATTGAGTCGCTCCAGTGGAGCCAAGCTCAGCCTGCACCCCCTCAGCCCACCCCCTCCCTGGACTGATCACATTTCCTCACCCACCTCCATGCTGCGATGGGTGGGTGCAAAGAATGGGTGCGAAAAGATTTCGTGCACAAGGGAGTTTGCCTACACCGCATATCTGTATCTGTGAGCCTATGAGATGATCATTTTAAAGAGTAGTTAGCCAAATAAGGTGTCTGGAGCACTGGAGCACCAGGGGAGACCTTAAGAGGCACCACAGGCTCTCTCTCTTTACAGCCCCAGAGGCCAGCTGGCGGAGTCCTGTTTAAATGCTGATTTCCAGTCAAGAAGAATGGACTCCACACCAGGAGGCTATGAAGACGGGACAGCTCCTGGGTGTTTACAGTCCCGGGTTTCCCACCATAAACTCCTCAAGGGGATAAAGCACACTTTGGTGATGAGCTCGGGGCCTCCCATCTCCTCAGCTACAGGGCAGACCCTGGCATTCTCTCCTCGTTGCCTGTTCATAAGGAGTAAAACAGGAGGAGGGGAGGGTCCTTTCAACATCATGGCCATTTTCCTCCTTGTCTGAAAGTCCACCCCACAAAGATGGATTTGATGCATAACTCAACGTTCGCCCACGTGAGGAACTCGGTGGCACAGCTGGAGCACTCTTGTCACAAATTTCAGGTTCACGTTCTGGCTGCTGAACAGAGGTTTCGACACTTTCAACCGCCACCTCTGGACTCAGGTGGAGAGCTGGCAAGCGGCCCTGCGGGGGATCGTGTGATGTGCTGCCCAACTCCCCTTCCAGACCCCATCTCTGCAGCTGTCGGGAGTGTTGGCTGCTGAAGGCTCACAGCTGAGCCCTCTGCTGGAGCTGCCCTCGTCCCAGGTTACGCCCCTTCCCTGGGGGCAGCGTGCATGCAAGGACTGGTCAACGGAGGGGGAAAGGCCCCATCTGCTTCTCTCGAGTGAGACTTCTCTCAAGGGCCACCTAAGCTCTAGAGCACTTCACTGCTAGTGGTAGCCAGATCGGAATGTGACTGAGAGACAGGAAAGGAGAGTAATTGGACGACCCTTCTGGAAGCTCTGCTGCAAAAAGGAGAAAAGATGTGGATGACCAGCTGGAAGGAAAAAATGGGCTCAAGAGACTTTTTTTAAGATTACCAAAGCAGCAGGTATTTGTATGTTCCTGAGACCAGTCCAATGGAAAGAAGGAAAAAAGGAGATGAGAGATTAGTGGGGAACTGGTAGAGCAGTGTTGTGAGTCGTCAAGAGGAGAGGGGGTCTAACAGGTCAGGGGCCTGGCTTTCGGCGGGAGGAGGTGGGGAGCAGTTGTGCACATGGGCAGATGGGCTGCGGTGGCCTTAGCCAGGGCACAGTGGGTATTCTGCCCCAGAGGCAAGTGTACCTCTAATGCGGAGATGTATGTGGGGGTCGCAGCCTTTGGACCTGGAATATTCTGGTCTTGTGTATCCTGGTCTCGTGGAAGACAGATGAAGACGCCTAGTTTGTTGTAGCCTGATACTATTATACCCCGTGCTATCTAGCCCTACTTATTCCATGTTCACCTGGCAACTTCTTTGGTTCTACTTCTGCCTTGCTCGTAGACCTGCCTACATGGGAGAAAACAAGACCTGGTCATAAACCACTGGGGATTCCTACCCATGTAACCATTCGTCTGTCTGTGTGAGTGCACAGTCCAGCTTTCGAGTATCTACAGTAGTCCTCTGAGCTTGGTCATTGTGCATCCTGTCGGAGAAGAAGGATCCACTCTCAAAATGCCGACGCCACCATGCTTTTGAGTCATATGACTGAGGGCAGCGTCTAGTGACAAAGTAACAGATGCCCCAGACTAACTGCAGACAGATGTGCATGTTTTCTACATACGCCAGGTACAAAGAAGAAGGCTCCTCTTTTCTAATACTTGGGGGCAGTTAAGCAACCTCTATGGGGTTGGCCTAGCAAAAACAACTCCTATTAAATATTAGCAAATGTCGCAGAGCCAGAGTCTAAAATGTCTTGCCCTTCCTGTCCAAAGCTCACTCACTCTCTAAGACCCAGCATACATTGCCTTCCTCTCCAACAAATCATCCTCAACTATTTCAGGCTAAACTAGTTTCTCCTTCTGCTGAGCACAAATGCAATCCCTTGCCTATTACCTGCTCTGGCACACCTTATCACATGTTGCTTTATACAACCCCCTGTTGCCGTATTCATCGCCTTAACTGGATTCGAAGCTCCTTGAGGGCAGAAGTCATGTGCTACACATTTTGCTCACATTTCCCAAAGCTCAGCAATGTTCCAAGGCTGGTCATTGGGAGCATGAGCACAGTTCAGTCAAGTCCCACTTACCAGGGCCTCCCCCAACTGCCAAAATGGTGTGCCACATATATACCCCTCACTCCCTGGCATCACTTTCTTTTTTTATGAATATAATTTCTTGTCCAATTGGCTTACATACAACACCCAGTGCTCATCGCAACAAGTGCCCTCCTTAATGCCCATCACCCATTTCCCCCTCTCCCTCACCCTCCTGTCCACCCTCTGTTTGTTCTCTGTATTTAAGAGTCTCCTGTAGTTTGCCTCCCTCCCTCTCTGTAACTATTTTTCCCCTTCCCTTTCCCCATGAACTTCTGTGAAGTTTCTCAAGATCCACATATGACTGAAAACATACGATTTCTGTCCTCTGACTTATTTCACTCAGCATAATACCTTCCAGTTCCATCCACGTTACTGCATATGGCACTGGCATCACTTTCTTAGCTCCTGGCCAGTTGAAAACCTGGATGCTCACTCCCTTCCCTTGGCTCCCTTGGCCACCACTCTTGATATCCTAAGATTTGATATCTTCCCTTTAGGTGAATCTCTCTGCAGGTTTCCTCTTCTTTCCGCTGTCACTGCTGCTACACTTCCTCCCTCTCTGCAGTTCAGGGGTACGCTTGGGGAATCCTCTCACAGCCCCATCTGGCCCCAAGATGCTCCTTCCGGGGGCAGACCCTCTTGCCCATACCCCGGGCCTGAATGTACAAACCCTTACAGAATCCGCTGTTATTTGGGATGACTGAGGTCTGGGTCTACATGGGACTGGGAGAAAGAGGGATAAAATAAGCAGAGGCTTATCCCTTGCTTTTGCTTTCATGTTGTTTTGTTTTTCTCCAAGCTGCAGGACTCCACGAGCGTCTTCAACCAGTAGACAATTTCTCCACTTGCCAGGCATATTTCCATTTTATGGTTTATTTAAAAGTCATGTTGAAAAAGCCGCTGCGGATAAGAGGGAGGAAGTAATCCTGGCTCCAGGGGACAGATGGGATGACCCACTGGGATTCTGCCATGTCTGTTCCCAAGAGAGAAAGTGGCAGAACGTATTTGTCTGAAGTGAATTGCTGTAAACCTGGGCTCACCGCCAGTCTGCAGAGAGCAAGCTCCATTAGTAACACGGGTGGAAGTACTTCCCTGCTCAGCATTCTCGCTCGGGGAGAAAGCAAAACACCTACCTTTGAATTTTCCATTTTGCTCAGACATACAAACGAGGAAGTAAACAGGAGGTCAGCCATTTTAAACAGCTGGAGAAGCCCAGAAACCCTGCAAGGAGCCACTGCTTTGAGAGAAAGTCAGTACCAGAGGGGTGAGCAAATTGCACCTTCCCTCTGATATTTATTCTCCTTTAGGCACACACACAGGCCAAAAAAATAAATAAAAGAAAATGAAAATTTAAAAAGGAGATGATTACCAGACGGCGTCACGTTAAGAAATGACATCTTTCTTCATTAAATCAGCAAACAAGTCCTGAATACTTCCACCTTGTGGGGAATGAGGAAGGCCACCGGGGAAGAATAGAGGAGAGGAACCACAACTGAGAAGCCAAGCTGAGGCTGGAGAGAGGTTTCTACAGCCTGAGAACCTCATAGAGCGACACGGTAGGTGCACAGAGCAGCCAGGAGGGTCCCACAGCCTCACAGCTTCGTTTTCCCACCACCCACCACGAAGGAAATGGGGTCTTTCCTGTCATGTCAAACATCCACTGAAGATCCCCTAACCTGAGGGTTTTTCTTTGTTCGGACAGAGCTGCAGGGGAAATAAAGCAAGAACAGCAGAGTCCTCTCAGAAGAGAGCCAGGTAGAGGAGATAGCAATGCAGAGGAGGGGAACGTTTTCCACCCTGTTGGAAATCCTGGAGTAAAAATTAATCTCTCTGCAATCTGGCAACATGTCTCGAGAGCCTCACCGATGTTCACACCCATTTTGCCTCTAGGGCTGCTATGGAGATAACCAGATATGCGCCAACAGTTATACGCAATAACGTTCAGTGCACAGCACAAGAAGGGAAAACCAAAGCAAGACAAATGGACACACTGAAGAAGGGATAAATCAGGATATACAATGTCAGAATGGAATTCAGTGCTTATCATATTCTACATGTACTTTCAACAGAGTAAACTTTTGTGATATCAAGTTACATTAAAAAGCAGAATCACAGGGGTGCCAGGGTGGCACTCACCTCAGTGAGTTAAGCATCCGACTCTTGATCTCAGCTCAGGTCTTGATCTCAGGGCTGTGAGTTCAAGCCCTGCACACACACACACACACGCACACACACACACACACACACACACAAAATACATACATACATATATACGGTATATATGTATGTATGTATGTATATATATGTATGTATATATATATATATATATATATATATATATATATAAACATCATCTATTCAAGTAAAAATTCAACTGAGACATACACGTGAGTATATACTTTATATACTTTATGTATGTTCTATCTCAAAGAAGTTTAAAATGTGTGTAGAAAGTATGATGCAAACTTAGAAGAGTGGCTAGTAGTATTTCAAATCATTCCTCTTTCTTGTATTTTTCAACATTGCCCTGCCTTTCCAGAGTGAACACAGCTTCTGCCTCCCTCTCTCACCTGGTCTTGGGCCATTCATGCCCTCCTGCTCCTCCATACTGCTGGTCTTCAGATCTGCAGAGGGTCCAAGGTCTACCTGCCCTAAGGACCTTTGCATTAATTGGGTCCTCTGCCTGGAACGCCACCCCATCCTCTCTGCCCCCTACTCTCTGTCTTATCTCCACCCCTTCCCTTGGTTAACCCCTGTCCATCTTTCAGGCTTTAGCTCAAGGTCATAGCCTCGCAAGAAAGCCTTCCCTCCCTTCCATCCACCTCCCGCCAGATGGGGTCAGGATAGACTCCAGGTTAGTGCTCACACAACCCTAATCACATATGTTTCTATGATTCTCTGTGCATTAACCAATACGATCTTCTGGCTTTAAGAGAATTTTACCCAACATGATGCCTGGTCCCTAATAAGAGCTCAAAAAGTATTTGCTGGATGAATGAATAAAGAACCTTCCATCCTCTTGTAATTGGCTCAAAGAGAACTTCAAGCCTTCAGTACAGGACAGAGTGTCTTCCCCTCTCTCCCGGTCCACAGGACTAGTGTTGGGGGTGGTGCTATCTCAACAGGGCTGGAAGCCTTTGCTCTGTCCTCTGCCATCATGTGAGCCCCTCCTGAAAGAATCACAGCAGCACAAACCAACCAACAAAGCAAAAAGGGACATAAATAAGCAGCTGTCCGTGAAGGAGAAGCCCCACCTGCAAAACCCTTTTGATTCACTTCAGCATCAACCACCCCCTTTGAAGAGCAAGGAGACTGAATAGTTTTAAGGTCCATAAAACAGATTATAAACTGTCACAGGAGAGTGGCAGAGGATATTATGGGCTGGACAGTCTAAGAGGTCTCAAGAATGAAAATATAGCAGAGGTTAGCCAAGGATCTGACCAATCTGAGAAAGAAAGGAAAGTGAGCAGGAGAAGAGGGAAACTATGTTCTGGAAAGAGAGCAGAAGCAAAGTAGGAAAAAGGAAGAAAGGAAGGTAAAATTAGAGAAATGGCAGAGAAAACATGGAGAGGGAAGACACTTAAGGAAAAAGTAGTGAAAAACCAAGCAAAATGGTGGCATAAAGCAAATAAATGGAAATACAAGGTAGGGGGTTGGGGGGAAGTGATGACAATGCAGCCCAAAGACTGGAGGGGTCGAAATGCTTAGAAATCTGTGCCCTCTTCGCTTCTTCAAAACAAGTGAACTCTGGGTTCATATGGATGTGTACTTTGTTAAATCCTCAAAAACAAATAGTTCTTAAACCAAGGAAATCTATCCCTCTGGGTAACAGGCAATCAAGTCAGAGAGTCAGCACAGATTTGAAAAGCAAAATACCTTAAGACAATGTGTCATGATCCTCAAGTGGAGTTTATTTTGCAGTGTGGTGGGGGGTGGGGTGGGAAACAATACAATCATTTCCCTCTGTGAGGCCAGAACTCACAGGCATGCTTTCACTATGCGCAGGAAGGAGAGGGAGTGGCCAGGAGAAGAACACGGTTGTCAAAGGATTCCATCAGCGGGCTCCTTGGCCTCCAGGGATCCAGCAAGGAGGTTATTAATAATAAATATTACCAGCTTTTATGTTTATGATAGCTCCAGAGGAATGCACACGCCCGACAATCATCATCTCTGACCTTATCGCATCCCTTGCAGGGTGGTAACAAAATACTAAGCAGTTATAAGGTGCTCTGTGCTTTACAGAAAGGTTTCCTCCGACATTATTGCATTTGGTCTTCCCAACAGCTCTGGGAGGTAGGTGAGTGAGGCAGCATCTCTATTTGACAAAATAAGGATGTGACATTCAGCGGGTAAAATGATTTGCCCAAGGTCACTGCTATGGGCTGAACTGTTTTCCAAAAAGATCATGATGAAGCTCTAATCCCTGTTACCTGAGAATGTGACTTTATTTGGATATTGGAAACAGGGTCTTTGCAAACATAAGTGTGCATTAAGATGACGCTACACTGGAGTAGGGTGGGCCCTTAACCCAACATGCCTGGTGTCTTTATAGAAAGAGAAGATACACAGAGACACACACGCTCAGGGAGGAACGTGCCATGTGAACACACAGGCACACAAAGAGAAGACAACCACGTGATGACACAAGCAGAAGTCACAGTGACACAGTTACAAGCCCAGGAACACCAAGGTTACCAGCACCACCAGAAGCCAGGCAAGAGCATGGCCATGCCAACACCTTGACTTAGGACTTTTAGCCTCCAGAAGTATGAGAATCAACCTGTTGTTTGAGGCACCAGTTTGGGGGCGTGGCTGCCCTTCCGGTCCCCAGGACTTCCCGCCTGAGATTCTCTAATGCTCTGCTAGTGATACTCCTCATACCTCTACCCGGCCACCCCAGCTCAGCCACTCTTGCGTTGTCTGGTCTCCCAGGCCACCTGCCACTTCCCAAGACTCACGGAGGCCCCATCGCTCAGCACTAGCTTTTCCCCAGCACCAAAAATTCTCCCTGCACTTCTTGATTCTTTTCAACAAATTCCATTTCTGTGGGCAGTGATCTCAGTTGTTAGTGAAGAAAAAAATCTGACATTATGTCAGTAAAACTTCAGGGTAAAATAGAAACATAATGATGGCATTTATTTAGCACCTGGTGACCAGAAATGCATATATGTTTCCTCTAATTCTAGAACATCCTTCCAAGTCCAGAGATCGTCATTATCTCCATTTTATAGACAGGGCAGCTGAGGCTCTGAGAGTGTAAGAAAATGTGCCCGATTTATACAACTGCTCTGGAGCCCTACAACCGGACTACCCTTACAACAGGCGGCAGTTCTAATGGAAGCCTTCAGGTGTGGCTGCCTCATTTTACAGACAAGAAACTGTCCTTGGCCTGTGCCAAGTTCACACCCCAACTTGATCTTTAACTCACATCATGAGGCCCAATTTGAACCCAGAATGTCTCTAGGAGGGATTTGAAAACAGCAATCTGGTTGGAAAGAAGGATTCTCAAAGCTGCACTTATCCAGGGTTTTACAGAAGACGGAGAACAAACCAAGGGTCCATATTAAAGTGATGACTGACAAGGGCACCCGGGTGGTTCAGTCGGTTAAGCATCCAACTCTTGGTTTTGGTTCAGGTCATGATCTTGCGGTTCGTGAGTTCAAGCTCCACGTCGGGCTCTGCACTGACAGTGTGGAGCCTGCTTGGAATTCATTCTCTCTCTCTCTCTCTCTCTCTCTCTAAACAAATAAATAAACTTAAAAAAATTAAAGGAAGAGAAGCTACCATCTCCCCGAGTCATTTTGTGGCACTATCACTGGGACACAGAGATCTTTCGCTTAGTCCACAAAGTGTTTAAGTATTTTTTAATGAGTTCCAACATCGAAAAGTCAGGAGACATTACCTTTGATCTTGATTTCTAGCTTTTATTGAAACAACAACAACAAATAAACCCACCCCAGGAGATGTGGCAACATTAGCCCATATCCTCACATGGCGCAATTGAGCAGAAGCTGAGAGGTGGCAGTCTGTCACCCTCAGTCCTTGCTACGCCCTATCCCCCACGTGGGGCCTGAGCGGCTGTCTCCTGTCTCATCCTCCAGCAGTGCCCCTTCCCTTTGCTCTTCTGGATCACCTGCCTGGCTCACAGAGTAGAGGTTTCAGGCTGTGATCCCCACCCCAACTTTCTAACGTGTTCCTACCTGGAAGAGGTACTTGCTTCTCAAGGGGGGTACAGCCCAGAAGTCCAGCACAAATGAATGACTTGCTAACTGTATGAGACAGTCGCCTCTGGAAAATTATTTTAGGGCAGGAAAGGGGGATTTCTCTCTTGGGAAGGAAGATTTGAAGGAATTATCTCCAGGATAAATGAAAGGTAGTCATATTTGTCACTGTAGGCAGAAAAGTATAGAAATCCATTTCTTCCAGAAAATATAAAGCTTTAACCAGATCCAAAAATAATTTAGATGAATTCATGGATGATAAAGACATAAACAGACATCAAGAGGGAATTGAGGCAGTTGGTGGAGCCTCATTACCCTTTGACTAGCCTCAGGGAGGTTGGCCACCTCTGATCTCCTCCAGGCCCCGAGCTGAGCTTTCTTCGGGACAGTATTTTATCTCAAATGAGCAGCTAAGAGAGATCTCACTTCTGCAGAACTCCTTCCCACCCCGGCACACAAAGTCAGCAGCACCTGAAGGAGCTGCTGTGGGGCAAACAGCCTGTAGAGAGGAAGCAGAGAACCTGGCACAAGGCCTGGTTCCCCCCCTTATTGGCCTGACCTTGGCCAATCTCTTCCCCAGTCTTCAGTGTCCCTCTCCTGAAAAATCAAACATGCCTGCTAATTCCAAGGGGTTACTTAGAGAGGCCTCTGAGGCCACCCATGGAAACATTTGATGGACTAAGTAACGATTCCTTGGATAAGTGACCGGCCAAAAGATACATGAATGAGACCCAAGGAGAACAGTGATGTAGACCGCATTTTGCTCCAAGTAATGACTCTTGACATCAACATCCTAAAGAAATTCCTAGCTGTTTACTGGCCCTGCAAATGCAAATCCCAAGGGTGTCATGCCAGCCCCATTCATGAGTCACAATATTCTCTTTCATATTAAGATTCGTTCACTCTTTTTTCCAAGCATTAAGGAGCCACCCTCCCTTGGGCCCTGGAGAGCTTTGCAATGATTTGTCTCCTCTAAATTGTCTGCCCTGTCAGTTCTCCAGACCCACTAGGCCTAGGAACCCTTGGTCTGCCCTGTCCCTGGAGGACAGACTCACTTTTGCCTTCTCAGCCCCTGCACTGTGTGCTCAAGAAACTTCCTGTTGTGCCTACAAAGCTGACCTCACCAGGGTTTCTCCAGATGGCTGGGAAGATCACAGCCTGGTCTTGAAGGCAAGGGCTACCCCCTGAGAATTTGTCGGTGGCTCTCGGAGGGAAGGCTCCAGCATGGGTGATTTCTTTGCCCATTCTGCAAATTTCAAACTGCTCGTTGCATTACTGCCCGGTGGAGATGGGCAACCCAGAAACCAGGCCCATGCCCAGTCTTTCAGCCTGAACGTCCGTGAGGCTATGACGCTGCCTGGAAGCACCAAATTCCCACCCAAATTCCTACCCGAATGCTCCCTGACCGCGAGAGTCAACAGCCCACATCCATGAGTCCTGACGTGGTCTTACATTCGACACTTTGATCATAAAACTATTTAGGCCTTGCTGTTCCACAGAACTCTTCTCTTTTAGTGGACAAATAAATAGTCTGGCTAATTAATGGATCTTTATAAAAACTGTAAATGTGTTAGGCTTTCACACTTATGAGAGAATTGAAGAGGAAACCAGTTTCATAGATGCCGTGGGGACAGCATTTTACTCCGAAGCAGGAGAGACGATCAGGCTGCAGGCAACTTGTCTGTCCATTTCAAAGCCAAAAACGGTCCACTTTGGCATGACTACCGTGTCCTAGGTTTATTACCTTGCACCAGAATTGTGATTTTTGTCCCAGCAAACGGCCCTGGCGGGAATGCCCCCTGCTACTGGACAGTAAAGGTCCTACCCCACACACTCAGAAATTCCTCAGCGCCAGGCCAAGATTGCACATCGTGTCTTAATTGGTGGGGTCTATTGAAAAGCACTAATTGTGATCGCCAGATAATGGGTTCCCTCCCTCGACTCGGCACACTAATTAGCAACGATGTTTGTCAGACTAGCTGTCGTGTGGCAAAGGGGTCTGGAAAACGGAATTAATTTAGCCATTGCCATGCACTAAAGATACTTTGCCTTGTAAGAACAATCAACCCCCTCACCTCCCCTCCTCCAGGAAGGATGAGTTTGAAAGTGGCACAAAGACAAATTTCCATTTGCGGTCTACACTGCAGTTATGGTCGGGTTTGCAAATTCTGAGACCTACAGGCACTGAGAAGCAGCTAATTTTAATGATGAAGTGGGCCGGGTATAAGAAACATACAGCCTATTCTATCTATTCTTTTGTTTTCCCACTCTTGAGAGCGACAGTCTCTATTATGGGGGACAAAAAGCATTGTGAGAGTGATGATAAATTAGTACTCAGCCTCAGTGTCATGGAAACAACAAGGGGAGGGTAACTGGTGAGCCAGAAAACACGACACGGGACAAGGGTTATTCTGCTTGAACCAGGGTGCCATCTCAGAAATGCAGAGCAAATGTGGCCACCATGTCTGGTTTTCTGAGGCCAAAGACGTGGATTTGTGTATAAAAGCTCCTGCTTTTTAAATGTTGGCAACCAATTCTTTTGAGCATGTAAAGTGTAGAGGTCAAGCAGTATGCATCATACCAGGGCGGGACAGGGCCCCTAGGACAGTCTCGCAAGCTCAGCTCAAGCTGTTTGTGCTTGTTCTATTCTCCCCTCGAAGTGTGCCACAGACACAGAGAAACAGAGGATGTTTCTGTTTCAAAAGTGAAACTGGTCTGGGAGAATGTACTGGAAGCCCAGTACATTCTCTTAGTTACTTAAACAGTCCACTTGAGTCATTCACCTATGCCCTGCTCCCTTACCCTAAAACTTCGAGGGATGGCAGAGATAAATGACCCCACGGTACCACATTCCACCACATCCTAGATTATTGGAGGTGAGGAGCAGAGAGGCAACTGTGTCACATGACACATGACTTGTCAGGGGGGTGCCCTGGATCCATGTCTGTGTTCAAGATACCCACACCATACCGCCTCCTTGAAAGAGCTTCCTAGGGAATGTATGTAGCAAGCATCACACCCTTCCTGGTTTAATGCCTTAACTTTTTCCTATCTCTGCCCAGAAAACCTCTATTCATTCACTGTTTCCCTTCTTTGAGGCTTTTTGACCAATCTGCCCATGGTAATTAATGTTTTCCTAGCTAACAGCCTGTAGAGCACCAAAGCATCACCAAATCGTCCTTTCTTTCTCTTTCTTTTCCTTCTTTCTTTCCTTCTTTCCTTCTTTCTCTCTCTTTCTTCCTTCCTTCCTTTCTTTTTCTTTCCTTCTTTCTTTCTTTCTTTTCTTTCTTTCTTTCTTTTACCAAGGAGGATTACATGCTCTCAAAATGTCCTCTAACACATTTGATTCTTACTTAAAACTACATCGAAAAAGCAGAACCTAATCTAAATCCCAGACTGGAAAAGTGGTTAAAATCGTGTTTCTTATGCCCAAATCAGTTAAGAGCGTGACTGGCCGCAAGCAAGAGAAAATCTGAGTTATGAGATATTCAAGTTGTTTAATTATCCTATACAACAGTAAGGCTGGAAACGGGTTGTTAGAATTAGTGTAGGGGCTCAAAAACATTAGGATGCTGGGTCAGCATTTTGCGCTCCCTCTTGAACATTCCATCAGGCTGGCTGGACAGCTATAGGAACTGCAGACATCACATGTGTGCTCCAGAATGCCAAGCAGAAAAAAGGGGCAGAAGGAGAAAGTTTCTCTTTAAAAAATAAATAAATAGGGGCGCCTGGGTGGCGCAGTTGGTTAAGCCTCCGACTTCAGCCAGGTCATGATCTCGCGGTCCGTGAGTTCGAGCCCCGCGTCAGGCTCTGGGCTGATGGCTCAGAGCCTGGAGCCTGTTTCAGATTCTGTGTCTCCCTCTCTCTCTGCCCCTCCCCCATTCATGCTCTGTCTCTCTCTGTCCCAAAAATAAATAAACGTTGAAAAAAAAATTTTTTTTTAAAATAAAAAATAAATAAATAAAAATATTTTTTTAATGTCTATTTTTAAAAGAGAGAGAGAGAGAGAGAGAGTGTGTGTGTGTGAGCAGGGGCAGGAGAGGGGCAGAGAGAGAGGGAAGACACAGAACTTGAAGCAGGCTCCAGACTCCACGCTGTCAGCACAGAGCCGGACGCGGGGCTCGAACTCACAAACTGTGAGATCATAACCTGAGCCGACATCAAGAGCCAGTCGCTTAACCGACTGAGCCACCAGGTACCCTGAAAGATCCTCTTCTCAGCAGATCTAGCCTTTAATTTGGAATCAAAATCCTTTCCATCAGTTTCCAGAAGACTCAACCTTTCCTCTTATTATTAGCTGTAACAGATCCACAGGCAGCCTTAGATGCAAGGGAAGCTGGGAAAAGGAGTATCTGTTGGGGTGGAATGGGATTACCCTGACTGGCTCAAATCAGTCATGATTCATCCTCCAATGCTGTCAGAGGAACTTTATCCTATGTGAACAGAATCTGGGATTGATTAGCAGGGAAGAACGATCATATGGCGATTATATAGGCAAGCATGCCACAAAACTCAATTTACAAAATAAATATCAGCTAATGGTTGGCATGAAATGGCATGTACTCAAGAGTTATGAAGGAATTCAAGAATGAAATTGGCCAAAATACATAACCTACACATATAAATGGCTGCCTGTTCTACCGACTGGTTTGCTGAAAATCCACCCCCCATTCATAAAAAGAACTCCATCTGGAGAAATGGCCAGTAGAGCCTAAAACAAGAGGACCTGAGACACTGAGAACCAAATTGCGTCAGAACCCCTTGAAAGAAGAGGTTACCATCACAATTGTTTACAGTCATTATGGTTAGAGTAAGTTAGCAATTGAGTTAATGACAAGGGTCACTTAGGAGTCACTGGAGGGCAGTTTGGGACAGGATGAGTAAGAGAGGTTAGAGCATGGCAGTTGCTATAAGAAAATGGTAAAGAGAAAATCAATACAGAACTTCGACAATACCATCAAGTGTGTTCATTATGCGAGACTCAAGTGCAAGGAGAGCATGGAGTTGGTGGGCTCCACCCCAGGGCAGAACTGATAAGTACATTTCCCTTAGACTAGATATACTCTGGAGAGCAGGAAGAAAACAGATCATCAATAAAACACCGAGGGATCATGCCTTTTTTTTTTTTTTTAAAGATACGAGCACAAGATTCTTGGATCTTGTATGAAACAGTATCCCAAAGAGAATTTCTTGGAGCCGTTCCAAGGAGCCAAATATAGCTACTATTTTATGAAAGACAGTTGGTCATTCTGAACTGGTAACTACGGTTACTATGAGCTGTTACGATAATCACGGTACCTACGGTAATAGGTTATGATAATTCTGAACTGTCTATGCAGCAAGACATATAGAGGGGAGTGTATGTATGTGCAAAAGATTGAATACACCTGGGAATGACTTTTAGTATCTAACAAAGCTCTTAAAATCACAATTCTACATCTGGGACACCTGGGCTGCCCAGTCAGTTGATTGTCTGACTCTTGATTTCAGCTTAGGATATGATACCAGGGTCGTGGGAACTAGCCCCGTGTTGGGCTCCACTCTCAGCTTGGATTGTCTCTCTCCCTCTGCCCCTCCCCTGTTCATGCCTCTCTCCCTCCCTCCCTCCCTCTCTCTCTCTCTCATAAAATTTAAAAAATCACAATTCCACATCTATTGATGATCTGTCTAAACTCTTCATCTCCTATTCATTTTTTGTAGACAGGTTTAAACCTAAATGTTCCCTATTCATGGGAAAACAACATGATTCAAACGAGAAAACTCCTATCTGCCTACTTATTAGACAAAAAGAAGTGGGAATTTAAATAAAGAGGAACAGAATTTCTTAGTCATTAATATCATTTTCCCCCACTTGGTGCTTTTTTAATTTATTGAATGTGCTGTGATGGAATTGAGGAGATAGGGTAAGGTTAGGGGTTCATACATAAAGAGGTATTTATGGAGCAAAGAGTATTTTTAAAGTGTCTCCAAGTAGAGAAGCATAATATGAAGAGCCTGGTTTCTCAAAGATATGCACCAAACCAGTGCTGTTTGGCATCTTTAAAAATGATGTTGAGGAAAAAGGACATAAGGGTGTCTCACAGATAACACCAAAGAGGTGTGGAGGGAGGAAAGTCAAACTGTTGAAAAAAGATACCAGGGGTTAAGGGGAAGATACAGGAAAATCTTACAAGCCTGTGCAATCTGGAAAAAAAAAATGAAAAATGAATCTTAATGAAGGGAACAAGGTAACATATTACAACATAAATAATCCAAACTTTCCCTGTAGAATGATATCCATTAAGAAAGGATGGTTTCCTAAGGATACCTGGTCAGTGTTCTGCTAAGAACCAAGGTCAATAAAATGTTGATCATCAAAATATAAAATTGAAATGGGGCACCAAGGTTTACTTTTCCTTTGTATAAACCATAACACTTCATTTCTTAAATGCTATGTTCAATTTTGTCCTTAAGAAGTATTTAATAGAAACGGAGTTCCAGATAAGAGCAGTTAAATGGTTTCCGGGGTGTAGGAGCTGATGTACGAAGACAGAATTCCAAAAAGCTTGAAAACTTTTCATCTGTAAAACTGGGATTCTTCATTTTTGTGCCATGGACACCTTCCACAGTCTAGTGAGCCTGTGAATGTCTTCCTGGGATAATCCTTTTAAACATATAAAATAGAATACACCATGTTACTTGAGAAACCAATGATGATACTATCGAGCTTTCAAAATATTTTTAAAAACAAATTGGCGATAAAGTAATATAGTAGCATCTTTATCAGCACAGTAAGTAACTAGGTCTGATAGTTGTAATGATTACCATAATTTCCAAGCAGCGATGAACATAAATGATCGTCTCATACCTGCAACAATTATATGGTATGAAAACGCCTGTAGTGTCTATTGGTAGGATTTGTAATGGAAGAAAATACTAAATTTCAAGTAGATGCTTGTGAGAATAAAAGTGTGATTTTTCCCATCCAAGTTCATGAACACGCTGGATTTCTTCCTCAGGTCCCTTAGGGGTTTGGGAACCCAAAACTAAGTAACCTTGCCATGACAGCAAGGGCTGAGAAAGAATGTGGCCAATGCTGATCATGTCATGGATGATGTAGATGAAGCAAACTTTGTTTCGCAGGGCCCCAAACACGAAGATAGGTGGCCAGGAAAGAATAAGAAACATGAGTGAATTCAGGACCCAAAAAAGGCAATTTTAGCAACAAGCCTGAGACACTGGGTGTTGTATGGAAGTAATGAACCACTAAATTCTACTCCTGAAACTAATATTACACTGTAACATTAAACTAACTGGAGTTTGAATAAAAACTGGAAACAAACAAAAAATGAACAATAAGCCTTAGAAAGATATGAACCTCATTATTTTGGTAGATTGTAATGACTGGAAATAAAGATTCAAAAAGAGTTTGGACATCATATATTTTCACTCATGTGTGGAACTTGAGAAACTTAACAGAAGACCATGGGGGAGGGGAAGAGGAAAAAGTAGTTACAGAGAAGGACAGCGGCAAACCAAAAGAGACTCTTAAATACACAGAACAGACTGAGAGTTGATGGGAGGGGAGCGGGGGAGAGGGAAAAACGGGTGATGGGCATTGAGGAGGGCACTTGCTGGGATGAGCACTGGGTGTTGTATGTAAGCGATGAATCATGGGAATCTACCCCCAAAACCAAGAGCACATTTTACACACTGTATGTTAGCCAATTTGACAATAAATTATATTAAAAAGAAAAAGAGTTTAGACAAAGTTGTCCATTTTAGCCATAAAAAAACTCAAAGAGGAGAAGACTGAAGGCACTTAACCTTCAAGATTCACATTAGGAAAGATGATGAGAGACGCACCTGGGTGGTTCAGTAGGTTAAGCGTCCGACTTCAGCTCAGGTCATGATCTCACGGTTCGTGGGTTCAAGCCCCATGTCAGGATCTGTGCTGACAGCTAGGAGCCTGGAGCCTGCTTCGGATTCTGTCTCCCTCGCTCTCTGCCCCTCCCCCACTCGTGTTCTGTCTCCTCTGTCTCTCAAAAAAATGAATAAACTTTAACAAAAAAGGAAAGATGAGAAGAACCTTCAAACACATCATTTGTAGCACAAGAAAAAGTTGGGGGTCGGTGGGTCTGAATCAGTATCACTCACAGTATTTCTCACCTTCTTTAGGAATCCACTCTTGTTCTGATTCAATTTTTTTCTCTGCTCACAATGAAAACAAACTACAACATAATCCACAATAACCGTGTATGTGTATTTCACCACAGACCCTAGCTTCAGGTAGGTACTAAGATACCTAAGCTTCAGGTACTAAGCACTAAAATCTTGTGCTCCAGCTGTTGACTTAAGGCATATTTTATAAGCCACAAAATATCATATTTGCAATGAAGTGGACAGAGACTGAATGCAACCTGGACTCAGAGGCAGGGTCCTCCCGACAGCCTTTGTTCTAATAGAAACTTAAACCTGTATGGAATGCCTATCCAGGCTTACCTGGTTCTACCTTGCCCTTTCCACCCAGCACATACCCATCCTACCCCACTCAGGAATTAAAAGGCCCTGAAATTGTTATTATATTTCCTCTCCCTCTTTAATAGAGAACCAACGATCTTCATCTGTTCTGGATCTCTCTCAATTCGTGTCAGATGCAAAACTGACAATGAAATTGGCAGGGGTCCCTGGGGCCCCAGGGCCTCTCTGAGACTCATGGCAGGAGAAAAGCGTTGTCTGGTCATGGCTGTTTTTATCCTCAGATTTTCCACCCTCTGACTCCCTTTATTTCCTGAGTTAGTCACCAAGTCTGAACAGCAGCCAAAGCCCTGACAATATTAGCAAGAACATTTGATTCCTTCAATAAAACTGGAGATGGCCCTGAAAAATGATCAGTATTCACCTGGCTCTCCCTCTGCCTTCCCTAGGGGACAGTCCTTCATCCCTTCTACCCTTTTCATCATGGCAACAGAGAGTCTGCCAGAAGGCAGTGGTTTACCCAGGCAGACTGCCTTTCGCGAATATTTTTCATTAACACAAACAACTTTGTTTCTTCTAAGCAAAACAACAACAACAAAAAAAATTAAAAATCAAAGGGTAAAAAGATTAATCTTAAATGGACAGCAGCTCGAATCTCTTAAGCCTGTAAGGATATTCCAGATCTGTTCACATAAAGGGTTGAGAAGAAAGAACACCTGGAGCCCCGCAAAGAGGACAGACAAGGGAGAAGCTCAGAGAAATGCCTCAGAAGGAGATGGTACAAAGGGCACTGGCTCAGGAATAAGTAAAGGACGGAAACAGACAAGTAATTTACTAATAAATAAAGGAGAGAGCAGAGCAGAAAGATGGGTTGCCACGGTAAGTCTCTCAAGGCTTAAAAGGATTTGCTTTGGGAGGTTAATAATAGAGGGGAGTGGGTGCATAGGGAGGAAGGAGCCACCAAAGAATACAAGGAGCCTCCACCAAATGAAAACTTCTCTCCTGAGCAGGTGTGCACGTACCTACGCATGTGCTTGTGTGCACTGTCACACACATACGCTCTAACTCCTAAACTTCCCATTTTCCCGACTAAACTGGGACTAGTAGGCTGCTTCATTATTTTGTCAGAACTGTGGTCAGACTGACAGTGAGGTTCAAGGGTTGTGGCAGGAGGCGGAAGAGGTCTTCCTGTGTATGACAATCACCACAGCACCAAGAACCTTCCCAATGAATGCAGCATGTTCCCCTGAGGTCATACGTCCCTTAATGTTCTGTGAGGATAGCTTATTCTACAACAACTAAACAAAAAATGACGGAATCTGGAAGGCTATATAGTAAGCTCAAAGTAGAACGTATACTAATACCCAAAGCATGTATGTTGCTACTGCCTACCGGAGTCTTTATAAGTCACAGACCCCACACTGTGGAGCAAGGCAGTGGCGGGGACGAAGACCATTCCTTGAAGCCTACCAGAAAGATGAGTGCTAGTTTTCTGTTTTGCTTTGTGAATAATTAGATGCCCACATTTCACTTTCTTTTGATCCTCCCGGCCCTATGAGCTAGAGAGGGTAGGTTCATTCCTCTTTAGCTAATAAGGAAACCAAGACTTCAAAGAAGGAATGAGATTTCCTCAAGGTCAACTGGCTATTAAGTGGCAAAGCAACATCTGGCATCAAGTCTAATGATGAATACATGATACTCTGCTGCCTGTCCATCAGTATAATTAAAATATACTTAATGTTTTCCACTTCTTTCCGGTTTGATTTCGTTCATTCCATTAATATTTAGTAAGTGCTACTTTCTGGACAAAGTTGAAAAGAAACTGTCTTACAAGAGGTCTCAGAAAATCAACACAACAATAATGAGACTATAATGATGTGGCGGGATTGGAACAGGAGAGGAGCGACAGGGCTCACACGTGAAGTAGAAATAAAAGTCTGAAGTCATTATAAATGGCAGCAATGGCGTGTGTTTGGAGTTTGATACACAAACTTCTAAATAATGTAGGTGTCTGCTTGAGAATAACCTGCCCTCAAAGAAAGCTCAGAACTTTAGGCAGACCAACGGCAGAGGGGTGGTTCTTGTCAAAGGGAACAGTGTGTGTAAGGGAAAAGATTTGAGAAAGACTGGTACATTCAAGGAACTATCAGTGTATTCAAGAACCATCAGTGGAGGCCAATTTTGTTCAAGAAAAAAATGTGAGGATGAGCCTGGAGAGACGGTAGGTGATGGGAAGCCTACTCAAAAAGGGTCTTGCATGGTGCAGAAAGATGTTTAGCTGTGAGCCTTTAGGCTGAGGGGATCCATGGAGGCATCTTCACAGGGCAGTGACATGACCAAATGTGCTTGTTGGAGAACATCCTGGCAGCAGTTTGGACTTAACCAACAGCCTGGCAGAGAAGGAGGAATTGAGGCAGGTGGACCAGCAAGAAGACTGTGTTGTAGTCATGGCAACAGATGAAGGGGACTCAACTGAGTTAGTAGGGATGCCTCCAGGAAGTGTTTAAAACTGAAATCTAGGGGTGCCTGGGTGGCTCAGTCAGCTGAGTGTTCCACTCTTGATTTTGGTTCAGGTCATGATCTCACGAGTCATGAGACTGAGCCCCATATCCGGGTCTGCGCTAACAGTGTGGAACCTGCTTGGAATTCTCTCTTCCTTTGTCCCTCCCCCACTCACATACACACTTTCTAAATAAATAAATATTTTTTAGAATCTTAAAAAAATAAATAAAAGTAAAATGCACAGAGCTTTGTATTTGAACGTAGGAATGAAGGAGGGCAAGCCACCCAAAACAATGCAAAATAGTTTGAAAACAACTTTGAATGCCTGAAAACAGAGACTGTGTCCCATTCATCTTTGGCTGTCTCCTTTCTCATATTGACCTGGGCACATTTGGGGTGCTCAACTTCTGTGAAATGGCAGTGTTCTCTGATCGTTATATGCCTCTGCAGAGGCACATTGAAGGTGGGAACCATCAGCTGCATCTTTGTTTCCTATCTCTGAGGACACCTGCCTCAGAGATCTGAAGTCAAGAGGTGTTTAGAAAGGTCATAAAATTAGGAAAATTCTCCAGATTGAAAAAAACAACAACAAAACAGAACAGAACAAAACGACATGAGACGTAAAAGCAAAGCAGACTTCTAGACTGAAGTGAAAGAGTGAAATAATGCTGGACTTTGGGCAAATTATTTGCAAAAATGGCCACACTCATTCTATTTTCCTCCCTGAATCCACATTCATTTAAAATGTGATTTTGTGCAAGATATAATATCAACATACAGAAACCGGTTGCATTTCTATACACGAATAATGAAGTAAAAGAAAGAGAAATCAAGAAATTGATCCCATTCGCAACTGCACCAAGAACCATAAAATATCTAGGAATAAGCCTAACCAAAGAGGTAAAAGATCTGTATACTGCAAACTACAGAGCACTCATGAAAGAAATTGAAGAAGTCATAAAGAAATGGAAAAACATTCCATGCCCATGGATTGGAAGAACAAATATTGTTAAAATGTCCATACTACCCAAATCAATTTACAAATTCAATGTAGGCCCAATCAAAATTGCACTGGCATTCTTCTCAGAGCTAGAACAAACAATTCTAAAATTTGTATGGCACCACAAAAGAACCCGAATAGCCAAAATAATGTTGAAAAAGAAAACCAAAGCAGGAGGCATCACCATCCCAGACGTTAGCCTCTACTACAAAGCTGTAATCATCAAGACAGCATGGTATTGGCACAGAAACAGACACACAGACCAATGGAATAGAATAGAGAACCCAGAATTGGACCCACAAATGTATGGCCAACTAATCTTTGACAAAGCAGGAAAGAGTATCCATTGGAAAAAAGACAGTCTCTTTAACAAATGGTGCTGGGAGAAGTGGACAGCAACATGCAGAAGAATGAATGGATCACTTTCTTACACCGTACACAAAAATAAACTCAAAATGGATGAAAGACCTAAATGTGAGACAGGAAACCATCAAAATCCTAGAGGAGAAAGCAGGCAAAAACCTCTTTGACCTCGGCCGCAGCAACTTCTTACTCATTATGTCTCCGAAGGCAAGGGAAGTAAAAGCAAAAATGAACTATGGGGACCTCATCAAGATAAAAAGCTTCTGCACAGCAAAGGAAACAATCAGCAAAACTAAAAGGCAACTGATGGAATGGGAGAAGATACTTGCAAATGACATATAGGATAAAGGTTAGTATCCAAAATCTATAAAGAACTTACCAGACTCAACACCTAAAAACCAAATAATCCAGTGAAGAAATGAATAAGACATGAATAGCCACTTCTCCAAAGACATCCAGATGGCCAACAGACACATGAAAAGATGCTCAACATCACTCATCATCAGGGAAATACAAATCAAAACCACATTGAGATACCACCTCACACTGTGGGTCAGAGTGGATAAAATTAACAACTCAGGAAACAACATATGTTGGTGAGGATGTGGGGAAATGGGAACCCTCTTGCACCGTTAGTGTGAATGCAAACTGGTGCAGACGCTCTGGAAAACAGTGTGGAGGTTCCCAAGAAATTAAAAATAGAATTACCCTACGACCCAGCAATAGCACTACTAGGAATTTATCCAAAGGATACAGGAGTGCTGATTCATAGGGGCACATGTACTCCAATATTTATAGCAGCACTATCAACAATAGCCAAATTGTGGAAAAAGCCCAAGTGTCCATCAAATGATGAATGGATAAAGAAGATGTGGTTTATATATACAATGGAATACTACTTGGCAATGAAAAAGAATGAAATCTGGCCATTTGCAACAACGTGGATGGAACTGGAGGGTATTATGCTGAGTGAAATAAGTCAGTCAGAGAAAGACAGATATCATATGTTTTCACCCATATGTGGAATTTGAGAAACTTAATAGAAGACCATGGGGGAAGTGATGGGGGAAAAATAGTTTCAAGCAGAGAGGGAGGCGAAACATAAGAGACTCTTAAATACAAAGAACAAACTGAAGGTTGATGGGGAGTAGGGAAAAATGAGAGATGGGCACTGAGGAGGGCACTTGTTAGGATTAGCCCTGGGTGTTGTATGTAAGCAATGAATGATGGCAACCTACTCCCAAAGCCAAGAGCACACTGTTTACACTCTATGTTAGCTAACTCGACAATAAATTATATTTAAAAATTAATTAATTGATTGATTGATTGATTAAATTAAATGTGACTTTGAAAACCTTCCTATCAAGGGGTGGAATTTGTTTCCCCACCCCTGCAATCTAGGCTGAGCTCATGGATTACTCTGAGCAACAGAATGCAGCAAAAGTGACCTTGTACTTGCACATGGGTGCCTTGAACACCGCTGCTCTCTCAGGACCCTGCCAAGCTGCCATGTGAACAAGCCTGTGGGAGAATAAGAAACCCCATAGAACAAAGACCAGCTATTCCAGTGGAGGCCATGTGGGATTAGTCAGCCCTCAGCCAACCTCAGCTGACAGCAGATGCCAGGAGGGAGCTCCTGAAGATGAGAAGAAACTGACCAGCTGAGCCCAGCCCACACTGACAACTCAGAAAGTCGTGAGTTAAATAATTTTTGTTTTAAGCCACTAGGGTTTTGCTACATTTACAAAAGCTATGGCTAGACTCATCTTTTTTTTTTTTTAATTTATTTATTTTGAGAGAGAAAGAGGGTGTTAGCAGAGGGAAGGGGCAGAGAGGGGGATATAGAGAGAATCCCAAGCAGGCTCTGAACTGTCAGTATGGAGCCCCGCACAGGGCTTGAACTCACAAACCTTGAGATCATGACCTGGGCCGAAGTCAAGAGTTGGACATTTAACCGACTGAGCCACCCAGGCACCCCTAGGCTAATCTTTGTAAAAGCAATATGGAAGACACTCTTCCTTGGCTTTCAGCTTTGAAGGAAACTGGTGCTCCAACCACTCTGGAGACCAGTTCCAGAGATACAGAACTTTGGTCACTGCACTGCTAATACCACTCCATCTATGACCCACATGGCGATAAGATTTGCTCAAAATTATGTCAGTGTATACTCGGATCGTATGTTGCAGGACTTCCCAGGAATGGTCTCATACCTGGAAGTAGAGGAAATTCTTTGAGGGATGGGCAAGTCCCCTACAGTTTTCAAGCACTATAAAACCTTCAAGGAAGTATGTATTTATGGGTGTATCAGAAAAATAAAACCCATGTAAAAAGTATGTGTGGATATTTTACGTACTCCTTGTCTGAAATATTTCATAATTTAAAATAAAAATTTTTAACCAGGTAAAAATATATTACATTTTCTTACTTTAATAACCCTTTTATTCTCTCCTTTATATTGTTTCCAGGGATCCTATATTAATATTGCTTGTGTAATTACTGGTTGTGTGTAATTGTTGTGTAATTACTGGTTTCCCTATGTCTTTTTTTTTTAACTGTGGTATGTTAAAGGTGGGGACTATGTCTTATTCATCTCTGTATCTTCAAGCCCAATACAGTGCCAGGTACACATTATGGGTGGTTATGTAGATCGATGGGTAGGTAGCTGGGTAGATGGGTGGGTAAGTGAAGGGATGGGTCAAATGGATGGATGGATGGGTGGGCGGATGGGTAGATGGGTGGGTAAATGGATGGGTGGGTGGGTGGATGGGTGGAGAGGTAGGTGGCTGGGTATAATAATTCTTCCTCAGGATCTGGGAATATTGGGAACTCAATACATGCTGACTGGGCCACCAACAAGGCTTCCCTACCACATTCTTCCCCACCACCAACACTCCCATACTCTTAGCCTGCTATGTTTTCCTTTCTTCCAAAGCAATGTACACTTTTGGACACATCAGATTAGTCACCTCCCTGTTTTGTTTACTGCCTATCTGCCATCACCAGAATGTAAACTCCATGAGGCAGAATCTTTGTCTGCTTTGCTCACTGTCATAACCCAAGTACCACAGACAGTGCCTGGAACACAGCAAGAGCTCAAAACATACATACTGAATGTCTGAATGTGACCTTGTCCATCTCAATTTTTTTGGAGCCTGACCAATGTGTGTCTGTATCCCTTTCCTGTTTGTCTAGCTTCTCCTGTGAGGTATCTGCTTTTAAGATGATCCACCAGTTACTTGTTCTACCCGCAGATATAGGTTGACCAAAAAGAAATTGAAACAGTCCCCTTGAGTAATATACATTTAAAAATATGCAGTGTTTTGAGGTGCCTGGGTGGCTCAGTCAGTTAAATGTCTGACTCTTGATCTCCACTGAGGTCATGACCTCATGGTTTGTGGGACTGAGCCCCACATCAGTCTCTGCATTGGCAGCACATAGCCTGCTTGAGATTCTCTCTCTCTTTCTCTTTGCCCTTCCCCCGCTCAAAATAAATAAACTTTAAAAAAACTTTAAAAATATGTAATGTTTTTTGGCGACCTAAAAATCTGAACGAGGTGGATCCAGAGAAAGTATACATCAGAAATAGAATACTTAAGGGTGCCTGGGTGGCTCAGTCATTAAGCATCTGACTTCAGCTCAGGTCATGATCTCATGATTTGTGACTATGAGTCCCACTTGATGTGAGCTCAAGTCCCACTTCGGGTAAAACATGAACCCAGCTTCTCTCTCTCTCTCTCTCTCTCCCTTCTCTCTCTCCCCCTCTGCCCCTCCTGAAATTCATGCTCTCTTTCTGTCCCTTGTTTACTTGTACCCTCTCTGTCTCTCAAAAGAAAGAAAGAAAGAAAGAGAGAAAGAAAGAAAGAAAGAAAGAAAGAAAGAAAGAAAGAAAGAAAGAAAGAAAAGAAATAGAATACTTAAAAATATAGAACATTTCTGGGGCGCCTGGGTGGCTCAGTTGGTTGAGCGTCTGACTTCGGCTCAGGTCATGATCTCATGATTTGTGACTATGAGTCCCACTTGATGTGAGCTCAAGTCCCACTTCGGGTAAAACATGAACCCAGCTTCTCTCTCTCTCTCTCTCTCCCTTCTCTCTCTCCCCCTCTGCCCCTCCTGAAATTCATGCTCTCTTTCTGTCCCTTGTTTACTTGTACCCTCTCTGTCTCTCAAAAGAAAGAAAGAAAGAAAGAGAGAAAGAAAGAAAGAAAGAAAGAAAGAAAGAAAGAAAGAAAGAAAGAAAAGAAATAGAATACTTAAAAATATAGAACATTTCTGGGGCGCCTGGGTGGCTCAGTTGGTTGAGCGTCTGACTTCGGCTCAGGTCATGATCTCACAGTTCGTGGGTTCGAGCCCCACTTGGGGCTCTGTGCTGACACCTTGCTAGGAACCTGGAGCCTGCTTCGGATTCTGTGTCTCCTTCTCTCTCTGCCCCTCCCCGGCTCATGCTTTGTCTCACTCTATTTCTCAAAAATAAATAAATGTAAAAAAAAAAAAAAGTTTAAAAAAATATAGAACATTTCCGGTTTATAAATAAAAGCTACATTATTATCTATGAATCAATAACAACATCAATTAAGTATGAAATAAAGTGAAGAAGAGTCTGATGGAAAAACTACAAAATGTTTTCCAACTACAGTGAAACCTTGGTTTGCGAGTATAATTCATTCCAGAAACATGCTTGTAATCCAAAACACTTGTATATCAAAGCGAAGATCCCCGTAAGAAATAATGGAAACTCAGATGATTTGTTCTACAACCCAAAAATATTCATATAAAAAGGATTACAACACTGTAATTTAATACAAAATAATAAAGAAAATACAAAGTATAAAGAAAAATAAATTAACCCGCACTTACCTTTGAAAACGCTCGTGGCTGGGGTGAGAGAGACAAGAGAGAGGAGGGTTATTATGTAGGACGACTTTCACTATCACTAACGGATGTTGACTACACTACATATTAATAAACTCTTGTCACAGACTGTATTTAAAGTAACTGGCAATAAGGCGACAGAGGAAAGGGTCTATATTTGCAGGCAGCCTGACCTAGAATGAAGCAAAGCGTTCCTAAGCTCACTCTTGCATGGAAAAGCAAAGAACTATCCATAGGTGCTTTGAAGTGACAAAAAATACACGAGTGCCAGTTGTGGGTACCTTCCAACATTCTGAAAAATCACCGATTTCTGCCAAACACCATCGCCTGAGACCAAGCATCTGAGCATGGGAGACGATCACCCACAATCCCACAGTGAGTGAGAGAGAGAGAGAACCATTGGCTCAGTTGTGGTCATGTGACATTCAGTGTCACGTACTATTTGTATTGCAAGACATCGCTCGTTTATCAAGTTAAAATGAAATGTTGGCTCATCTTGCGGAACACTCGCAAAACAAGCTACTCTCAATCCAAGGTTTTGCTATATTATTTGTGGGCCTGTTTCCTTTGCCTGAGTGTCAATCATGTGGGAACGCACCACGGTTCGTCAGTCAACGCTACATGCCCCTGGTACCTGGTCATGAACTCTACCTGTCACTCTCTTAATGGGATTCTGATAGGTTCTTTGGTGTCAATTCTGCTGACTCATGCCCTGATGGCTTTGTAACCTAGTTAAGGGTTCATTAGCTTAACTAGGCTAAAGCTATTCTCTTTCAGAGAAAATCAGCCTCCCGCCCAGGGTAAGACACATTATCTGAAATTGTTCCTTTTCTTCACAGATCCATTTCAAACTCTCCTATTCTGATTTCTTTGTAACCTAGTTAAGGTTTCATTAGCTTAACTAGGCTGAAGATATTCTTGTCAGTTAAAATTTGCTTTCAGCCTGAAATTATCCACACTCTTTCTGGAATGGCTGCATTTTTCCCACAGTCTAAATTAGATTAATTTCAGGCTTCTCCCTCTCTAAATTACAATTTGCCAAGATGGCCCAGAGATGGTCTCTCTCTTCCAGAAACCTGTCTTTCTTCTAATACTTGACTCCCCCAGTCACCATGGCATTCCCTTCACAGCCTCCTCACTGCCCTGCCTGCCCGCGGAAAAGCCCAGCACTCCAGAGAACCACGCGCACACGCCTCCATGATGGACATGTGAAATGCAATATACAGAACATGACCTAACTTCTTCAGATGTGATTTTAGAACACCTTCACACAATCTGGGCTTTATTGCAGAAGAAGCTTTGATTCGCTGATTTGGTGACCTTATTTTTATAGTAAAACAACTGTAAAATTTGGAAACGAAAAAATAAAACAACCCACTATAGCAGAAACCAGAACTTTAGCTAGGACAAAAATAAAATGCAATTAAAACAAAACAAAACAAAAAGACCCGGCTAATAAAAGAAAAAAAAAAATCCTCAGGAGGAAGCAAAAGAATATGGAGTTCGTTGCTAAATGTGGCTAGATCTGTTTAAATCTTTTTCGCCTCCAAGCCTCCAACTAATATGAATACTGTTTTTAAAAGTTCTGTGGTAATTAGATGCAGCCCTTTGGAAATTAAATTTCAAAAGGTTTTATGACCGAGGCTGTTTGTGAAATCATCTTTCCTATGTAACTACTGCGACAAAGCAAAACTGTCAGGCTAGTCTGTCTTGGGTTGCATTCATTATCACACATTCTGCTGCTAGCAGGGGTGATGGAGTAGGAGGAGGGCAGTCGGGAAGGGGGGTGAGGAGAGGAGAGAGAGAGAAGGGGAGAACCTGGCACCAAGACTCCATGCAGACAGCGCTGGGGTGGCGGGTGGTGAGCCAGCCGGGAGCCATGAACCCGCTGCTCCCAGAAGCACCTTGTTACCATGGCTCTCAGACAGGAGCCTCCTGCTGCATGGAGCACGATGCTGGGCCTTACTGGTAAGTACTTTAGCATGCTGTGGCTCCTCAACACAAACCAACCGTGTCATCTGATACGCAGCTAACCAACAGTGGTCTCTTCCCTCGATGAGGGGACACCAGGCCTGTGGGGTACCCTAAGAGACTGCCTGCTACTCTCCAACAGAGCACAGCCCAAAGGGATTTCCGAGGGAAGAGATGTCATCTTGAACTGTACTTTCAGAATGTACACACAGTATAAGATTCTCCTCCATACTGTATGTTTCACGAGAAACATACATAGGACCCAGTCTAGAAGATTCCTTTTGGGGCAGGAGACACCTCTCTTTTCTGAGCAATTTACTTTGTAATAGAAATGTACCTCCTAATAGAAAAAAAAAATGTTAATTCCGTGTGTGTGTGTGTGTGTGTGTGTGTGTGTGTGTGTGTCTACACATGCATACACAGAGAAACCCAAAGTCTCTGTTTGGTCTGCCTGGAGTGAGGACAGGAAAGAAATACAGATAACGACACATTTTTCCTCCTCATAAGGTGCTAAAAAACCAGTACCTGTACACAAAACTGTCCGCGAGTCAAGCCCTAGAGGTGGCTAAAATACTGTCCTAAAAGGGATCGATCTTTCAGATGACATTTTAGATATAGCTTACATATCTAAAATGAAGATTTGCGATATAATTTATATATCTAAAATAAAGAAAGACGACAGTATGGGATATTACCAGGGGTTGATACACCTCATCCAAGAACTGCTGAAAAGGATAGCAAATTGTACCTAGGTCTTTATTTTTTGTACGTCTCTGTTTGATTTTCTACAGCATCATTTACTGTTTTCCCTATCATCGATTTTGGCCAAAAACTACTTTCAACTAAAATAAAAGAATAAAAAGTTCGGAGGTAAGATCTGGACCACATGCCAGAAAACAAAGGCGATTTCTTACAGGCTACCAAATTGGAGGTCTCTTCTGTAAAGCTTAAAAATTCCCATCTAATGTTAAAGTGGTGCTGGAGACAAAATGATCAGCAAGGATATTTTGAGTAATCATTTATAATTTGATTTAGCAATTATTTAAACCAATCTGTTCTATGTGGCTTTTTGGGGGGGGGGTTTGTTTGTTTGTTGCTAAAATAAATACTAATTTCCTGGCCACATCAGACCTCCTTTTGCCTTTTCTATGAAACACTAAATGTTTATACCAAACCATCACCTCATGAGAATACTGACAAAATCACCTAATAATTGAATATAAAAAGGATAACATGACCCTACTGCACATCCCACAGTTTATTCTGAGAAAACTCCATCACGTGCTGTAACAGTGTCACCTTCACTGAAGCTTGGCCAGAAAAGAGACCAAACCCTAAATTAACGAAGACAGAAAAGAAAACAAAATTAAGGTAGAGGGGATGTCCGGTTTCTCCAGAATCTCTCCAGAAAACCTTTACTACCAATCCCAAGCCACTGACATTTGGGTTTAAAGATTTTATCACACGATTATCAATTCCCTCTCTAAATGTTATTTGTAAACATGGGGTATTTTGATAAGTAACCGGTTATTGATTCAGGTACCATTATGTAATAAATTTGTGCCACTTTGCCCAGAGTTACCTTGAAATGTAGCTACCTTCTACCTATAAATAGGAAGAGGGTGGGGAGTAAGGGTCCTAAGCAAAGTGCGAATATAAGTGAAAGTGTATTTGGGGGCGCCTGGGTGCCTCAGTGGTTAAGCATCTGACTTCGGCTTAGGTCAAGATTTTGCGGTTCGTGAGTTTGAGGCTGTTTCAGGCTCTGGGCTGACAGCTCAGAGCCTGAAGCCCACTTTGGATTTAATGTCTCCCTCTCTGTTCCTCCCCCGCTTGCACTCTGTCCCTCTCTCTCTCTCTCTCAAAAATAAATAAACATTTAAAAAATTTAAAAAAATAAATGAAAGTGCATTTGTAACCTTTACTTTAGGACCGAATTCCTTTCCAAGCTCTTCTTCCATAACACATTTGTATGCAATGTGTTAATTATGGCTAGCTTTAATCTCTTCATAAAAGTAGGAGCCTATTTTGTTACTACATTTTGTCAGCCATTAGTTCGAGCTCATTAATCAACTAATGGGTCGTAGACAGAGATGTGGTAGGGCCCTTGTCCATCTCTGTGGCTTTACAACCAAGGCCACGGAGTCTCCGAGTTTGCTGGCTTGTTCCACGCCTCACGGCCAGTTAGCAGCAGTTATGGCTGAAAGCCCGTCTTCTGACTCACAAAGTTCTGAAATCTTTACTCTCTTTGGTGGTTTTCAAACTGATCTGTGGATCTCCAGGGCTCCGAGAGAGTGGGGCACTGGCCCTTTCAGGTCCATTTTTGCTGGTTTTATACTTTGACCTCCCTACTATTATTCGACTTAAAAATCCATGGCTCAGAGTGCCTGTGTGGCCCAGTAAGTTCAGCGTCCGACTCTTGATTTTGGCTCAGGCCGTGATGTCGCAGCTTGTGGGTTCGAGCCCCGAGTCAGGCTCTATGCTGACAACATGGGAGCCTGCTTGGGATTCTGTCTCTCTTGCTCTCACTCTCTGCCCCTCCCCACTCACACATACATACACAAGTTTGCTCTCTCTCTAATAAGCCATGGGCTTAAAGAAGTTTTAAAATCACATTAAAAAAATTTCTAAGTAAAAATATTTCCAAAATATGTTGGAAACCTATTATAACTTTCCATTGTATAGAAGTTGGATCTGGAGTTGAGGGGGTGAATGACCACAGGACCAGGGGTTCAGAGCTCCAAGTCTAAAAGGCAGAGACACCGGAGGCCAGTGCCTCCAACTCTGTGACCACAGATAAGCTCCTGAGCCCCACTACCTCTCAGTGTCCTGGCCTGTGGAACAGAACTTCTAAAACTTTAAAGCACTGAAGTCTGAATGGAAAACTCTGTGTTCACAGCCGCTGCTGTCAATACGGTCGTGGTTAGGCAATGTCAGTTATATATTAACACAAGAGAATGAACTTTTAGATCAGCATATGGCGAGGGGCTGATATACTCTGTATTTTCTGGATTTCCAAACCTAACAATTCAAACTGTCTTGTCCTCTGTGGTATGCATTAGCAGTCACTTTGCTCCCAAAGGAGGTTGGGAATCACAGGCCAAGATCATTGACACTCTGGGAGTGTGACGGGGGTCCAGGGGCATGGGCAGGCAGTCCCTCAGTTGTCTCTAAAGAATGAGCTGGAGTAGAGGCTTCAGGAAGTTTCCCATCACAGCTGTGGCATATAGCAAGCCTGATTCTGAGCTGGGCACCTGCAGGAAGGTCATGGCCTGGGCACCAATCTGCCTTTAGAGTCCGTGGCCACAGAGGAGTCTAACAATAGGCCAGTGCCAGATTCAGGGAGTGCCAACCAGACCCCTGTAAGGGGCCATCTGGCTTTGGAAATTCACAGTCAGAATCCAAAGACTTGTCTAAGGTCACAGGGGTGTCTGCTTTTATGTCCAATTCAACATACCACATTATTTCTTAACCGTGGCCTTGTGAAATGTGGTGTGAAGTGTTAGTGGGACAGGGATGAACCAGACTCCTTAAGGGGCCTACCTGGTCCAACCATGTGGTTGAAGTGTAGGGCAGCGAGTCTCAACGTGTGGTCCCAGCATCACCTGGGAACCTGCTGGAGATGCACGTCCTCAGGCCTCATCAAGACCTAACCAAACCAGAAACCCTGGGATCGGGCCCAACAATCCCTGTTTTAACGAGCCTTCCAGGTGACTCTCAAGCAGCTAACACTTGCGAACCAGTGGCACAGGATGTGTTTGAAGAGGAGCAGCCAGATGTGAGCAGTGACAAGCCAGACGATGACAGGAAGTGGGCACGGCATCAGGATACGATGGTGTGGATAACAAAAGCCCATGGCGTGGAGAGCCTGCCATGGTGGGCAGAAGAGTCAGTCAAGCTGAGAGAAGCTGGAGCCCGACACAACACGAGATAGGTTAGAGTTTTCACACCTTACTGACGTCAGAAACTCACATGGAAAAAACCAGGAATGACTGGGTGGTCCATATGTGAGAAGAGCCTTGTTGAGAGTGGACACCAAGCTTGCTCTTCTCTCCATCCAGAAGAAAAGTGTCAGCAACTTACTCAAAAGAGCTGTCTTCTCAAGACAGGGGCTAACTTACGAGCTAACTGAGCACCATCCTGGACTCTTGGCCTCCCTGGAGGTCGTCCGGGCTGAAAAGTGGAGCTTTATCTTAAGGATAAAACGAGCATTTGTAAAATGAACAGATTTCTTAGGCCTACCCCAAGAGATTCTCACTCTGAAGGTCTGAGAAGGGGCTCCATGCAGATGAATTCTTGTGAATGTGCATTTTTAACAAAGGATTCTACCAGTCAGACCTTAGGTGGACCTCAGATGACAGTTTGACAAACACTGGCTAAATGATCCACTCACCCAACAGCAGCAAGGTTGGGAACAATGAACAAAAGATCGATCGTTCCTCTTTTATTTGTCACTTGTTTGTTTTTAGGTTGTATTTTTTGATGTAATTCATAGATTTTTACCAGAAGACATCGGAGAAGTTAAGACTGGTTTCTGAAGTGGCAGAAAGTCCCTGAAATCCCAAAATGTAGGAAACTTCTAGACCAAGGGCAAATGGGGCTGGCAGAAAGGCAGGGGAAGATTTCTGGGACTTCTCAGGAGAGGAGCCTTGGAATCATACATATTTTCTCGGTTAAAAAAAGGAAAGCAAGTGATGCATTTGAAACCCAGTCCTCTTTCCCCTATGTCGCATAACTGAGATGATTAATCACCGAATCGCTACACATGAGAGCTGGCGAGGACCTTGGTGGCCACCCTGCCCACCTCAGCCCTGGCGTGAAGTCACTCCTTGACCTCTAGAGATGAAAACACCCCAATCAGAAGGCCGTCAGTCCACTGGTTAGAAAGGTCTCCCCCCACAATGAGCTGAAATAGTCATATTTCCTTCCTTAAAGAGAAATGAGAGCTTTGCATGCTACCTTCAGACACATGGGTCGATTCTTTTTCTTTGCAGGAAAGGAAAAGTGAGGCGCAATTACCCCGAGAAACCTTAATTGGATTATGCAGTTCAAGTGACAAGACAGAAGGAAAATCTGGCCCTTTTTCCTTCTTCCTACTTCCCTTCCCACACCGCTGGCTTCTTTAACCACAGCATTTAATAAGTTATTGTAGCAAAATGGGGAGAGAAAAAAAGAAAGCAAACCCCATTCTGTTTTGTTTTTTAATCCTTACATGTCATCTTATTCCTTCATTTTTGTGGCCTTTTGTCTCTGCCGGTTTCCATGGCAACAACAACCAGCAAGCAGTTCGCATCCCTCTCTCTAGCTTGCTCACAGAGAACTCCAAACAGAGTCAAAACCAGCTCTGGGTTGAGGAAGAAAGTAGACGACTCCCTTCCTTCTCACTGATGTTGATGTGTGCGTTTTTGAAGGTGTCTGTACGTTTCTGTGCATTGATCTCGGTAGTTTTGGCCGCAAGTGATTTTTTTTTTTTTTTAGACCGTGTCTTTGTTCCAGATTTGGGGGAAGGGAGCAGTGACTTTCACATACAGTCACATTTTTGAGAACATACAGATACATGATTCATACAACATGGGAAAAATAAGGAGAATCCAATCATCTTGCAGGAAAAAAATAGCAAATGGTTTTCCACACACACCTAGGAAGGAAACTATTCTCTGCAAATGCACCATGTTTATACAATATTTATAAAATCCATCAATGACCCACCAGGTTCATACAATATTTATAAAATCCATCAATGACCCACCAATCTATTAGACACAATTTCCATCAAGTGATGATATTTGATTTTACTTTGTAACTTGAGTGTTTTTCTGTTGCAATGCTCCCTGAGTATTTTGTGTTTTCCTTAGATATTTTTCTGAAGTGGACACCGTGGGGCCAACAGGGGGTGGTATGGCCACAGTTCGGGTCCTGTGAGAAACACACATCATCTTCTGATGAGTTTTAACTGAGACTGAAATAAGCATGATTTTACTCCTCTCAAAAACGTAAATCGCTACTTAAGTTTTACCAATACAGCCATACGTACCCAATTATGCTAAAGAGGAATTGTAGAGGAAATTTGTAGTGCAAGCTTTTAAAAGAAGTATCTCAGAAGAGGGGTGCCTGGGTGGCTCAGTTGGTTAAGCATCCGACTTGGGCTCAGGTCATGATCTCACAGTCTCTGAGTTCAATCCCCACATCAGGCTCTGTGCTGACAGCTCAGAGCCTGGAGCCTGCTTCAGACTCAGTGTCTCCTTCTCTCTCTGCCCCTCCCCTGCTTGTACTCTGTCTCTGCCTCTCAAAAATAAATAAACATTGAAAAAAAATTTTTTTAAGTATCTCAGAAGAAATTGGTACCCACACCAGTTTCCTATCACTGCTGTCACAAATTACTGCAAATTTAGTGGATTAAAACCACACAAATTCATCATCTTATAGTTGTATAGGTCAGAAGTCCAAAATGGGTCCCACAGGGCTGAAATCAAAGTATCAGCAGAGCTGTGCTCCTTCTGGAGGCTCTAGCAGAAAATGTGCCTCCTGGCCTTTCCCAGGCCCTAAAAGCAGCTTGCATTCCTTGGTGCATGGCCTCCTCCTATAGCTTCAAACCAACAGGACAGCATCTTCAAATCTCCCTCTGATTCTAAAGCTCCTGCCTCCCTTTTATGAGGACTCTTGTATTTGTAACAAGCCCACTTAGATAATCCAAATTAACCTCCTAACTCAAGATCCTTAACTTACTCATGTCTGCAAGGTCACATTTACCATGGAAGGGAACTTATGAGTTCCGGACGTGATGATGTGGACATCTTGGGAGCTATTATTCTGTCCACCATGGGCACTGCTTTCATCAAATCATGCCTGCCCACCCTCACATGTTAATTCGATCCTGGTCTTATTCCAAGACTCGGACAAAAAGCCCGTCTCCAGCTTGCCCTAAATCCTATCACGCGGTCGAATGCCCAGCTCTTGGACCGCAAGCCAGGTTGACAGCAAATGTTTTATGGTTTCTACGCCTGAGGCCACCCACTCAGGATGGTCTGGCTGTACCAGGTTCTGCCTGCTCCTGTCTTTCTGCCTCCTCACCCCATTCAGACAGTGCTCTCCATTGCCTGCCCCCACACTTAGAGCATCGAGGACTAGTTCATGCCCCACAGGGTGAGATGTGGGGAGACAGGAAGAGAATTTGCCTTAATGTTCAGATTTTCTTTCATCAAGGACATGAATGCCCTTGCCTTTCTATTTGATTTTATATTTGCCCTTCAACTTACTAACGTATTTTTCAAATCTCATCTGCTGATTTTAACCCTTTTGCTAGACCTCTTGTTGAAGTCTAGCCTTGGTTTCCAACCTCCCACTTAGAGCCTGACTTCTGAAACCCGTACTTCCTCCAGCGGCTGGTTTCCTGAGACATTACTAGGTCCACCCCTCCCTGCTGCATGGCTCTGGACGCCCCACTACTGCCTCGCTGCACCCTGGCCACTAAAGCACATTGTCTATTTCCCAGTCCAGCTACCGAGCTCAACTAGATGCTGTGCCTTCCCTGGCTGCGCCAGGCTGCCCACCGCTGAAAGGGTCCCTCCCAGGCTCCTCCACTCCCCAGTGGGAAGAGAACCAAAGAAAGGGAAGGAGGCCCCAAGAGGGTTGCCATAGCTCCCTCTGATGTGGGTATGGAAACGCTTGCCCACTAGGGGATTAACGATGCAGCTCTACATGTTAAGGCCACAATCCCGCCACCACATACACGCACATACACGTCCATCTTCTCTCCCTGACACCGGCCGTGGAAGCCCCTATGTTTTTCTGAAATAACTACTTACATTCTCAAAGACAGCTCCAACTTCCTACAGTTGAGAGAACCCCCCACTGCACAATTATTTGTGATGGATGAGGAGCCCACCCAAGGCAAACACGCTCCCAAGGACCTGTTTTCGAAAATACAAAATCCAAGGGCCCGTCTCTAAAACGTAATGTGACTTTTTATGCAGAGGTGTCGCCACGAGCCAGCCAGGATTGGGTCTGGCAGCTGTGAGAGGTGGAATGCACGCAGTCGGTCACCACCACCCTCCGCACACACCGTGTACCACGGCCACGGGGCCAGGGGCCACAGAGAGTTTGCTCACTGCTCTTCCCGCAACGCCACACCGTAGCAAACATCCCAAACTCACTCGCAAAGCTAAGCAGCCCAGACCTCACGGGCAATGTGATGCTGGTACCTGGAGTGACTGAAAAAGGAGTTTTCCTTTTCTTTTGGTCTAAACAACATAAGAAAATAGACATTACCCCTGCCTTCTTTCAGTGGCCATCCAATGTCAAATAGAGGGCAGGCGTTCTAGGGTTCCAGTTGTTCTCATTAGTAACCATCTTAATGAGATGTTTCTGGCCACAACGGGAGTGCCCTCCAACTTGAACACCCCAAATTACTTTTATATGCTTCTTTGATTTCCAGGGAAGAAAACAGAGTGGGGAGTGAGTAAAAGGAAACGTTGAGAAACAGCTCAATTATATAACTGACTAATTTACAGCATTTCTCCACTGATTGTAATCACCTCTAACCAAATAAGGTCATTAAGTGAAGGTTTTCACTGCATCGTGACCAAAACTCGACTTCCCTTTGCCTTTATTACCCTAATTCATTTCCATCACAGAATCTCAAAAATAACCTTGGTTTTAAAAAGACCAAGCCATCTTGCGGTATCTGCTAGATGTCTCTGGAGTACATTCTACCTCTGTTGTTTGCAACAGACCTCAAGTCTTTAATAAGGCCAACATGGCCTCCTCCTTGTCGAAATGACAAAAAAATACACTGACCTATATAGAAACATATCCACAGACACACAGACAGATACAAACACAGACAGCACACGCATAAAGAATCTGAAAGACGTAGCCAAAATATAGACAGAACAGAGGCTCTGTCGTTATTCATTAACTCTATGACCTTGAGCAAATTACAGAATATCCCTGAGACTTGGGTCATCTATCATGAAGGTAATAATATTGAAAATGAGGCTAACGATATTTGAATACATCATGGGGTTTTTATGAGAATGAAGTGAGTAGACACATACAAAGCCCTTACAACAGTCCCTGGCACATAAGTCCTAAGAGTTTGTTGCTGATTTTAGTGGTGGTGGAGACAGTGGGGCAGGAGCAATGGTGCTGGCAGTTTTAGAACATGAGGTTCAGTGAACAAGAGAATATGAGCAGAAAAACCATACATCTATACAACCTACATTACTTTTAAATACAGTGTCCCATGGATATCACCTTCATAATAAAACTGAGATTAACTGAGCCAATTCTTATGTTAGGAACTTCAGGACGTTGGCTCTGAAACTCAAGACAGCCCAAACAGGTAGGTAGCACTAGTCTCGTTATGGGAAGAAAACAGAGACCCGCAACCATTAAGTAAGTGCCCAAGGCCACACAGAGGACAGAGGTGAACCCCGGCTTCTGTCATTCAATAAACATTCTCCTCCTGGCCAGTCTCTCCCCAAAGCTAGCACTTCCCACCGCCTGGTCCCTCCAGCAAAGCCAGCAGGCCAGGATTCAGATTCCCGGTTTTTAAGAGATGAGGAAAAGGAGGCAGACAGCCAGGAGGTAGAGATTTAGGAATAAAGCACAGGGTGTTGCGTGGGCGGGAGTGGGTGCAGGTGACGGCGACAGCGGGGATGACGGCACTGAAGGTGGTAAATGGGGCCTGGAGGCGAAGAGCAGCCGAGGAGGTTGGAAAGACCACGAGGACGGGGTAGAGGAGAAAATGGCACAGTGCAGACCCCACCGAGAACTAGATTCTTCCAGCGGCTCTCCAGGCCTGCCTGTGGCAAGTGATGATTACTCTTTTTCAGTTGAAAAGACCGTCAAACATTTTAAATTACAATTGTCAGTAGTGAGATGGTGTTTCATCATGTGAAATGATCTAAAGCTGCAGAGCATAAAGCCTTCTTTAAACAGCAAAGTAATGGCTCCCTGTAGAGAACTAAACTTCCAGCACAGAGCGGCTCGCTCTTCCCAGAGACACTGGGAGGAAAATGAGCAAGTGTCCCCTGACCGGAGAAGAAAGCACGTGCCACAGAACCACCAGGATACACAGGTGCACGTGCACTGTCTTTTCGGCCCTCTAACCGGGTGCTCAGACCACGCCCCTGAAATGCAGCCGGCTTGGCTGAGCCGCCCTGGGTGCCGACTCCAGACACGGCTTTATGCAGACAAGCCCCCGTGGTGGTGTGCTAATGTGGGAGAGGCAAGGCAGTGAGAAGATTAAAGGGGAAAAAACTAGCAATCCCAAGCTGCACACCGTATGATGGCGGTGTTCATGGCCTCCTCTCCCCCGACAGAAGTTACTAAAGAGCAGCAAAATGGTCTATTTATGGGTTCCTCTCTCCTGTTTTTCCAGAACCCTCGAAGGTGCAAACGAGCCACAGATCTGCAAGATACCAGGCAACAAGAAGAGAGTTAAGGGAACCCTATTCTGCCTCAGACCATGCCAAGCCCCCACGGACAGGCCAAGCCACTGGGGAGGGAACAGGGGAGAGTGAAGCAGGAGACCAAGAGCTCCAGGCACAGAGGGCAGGGGCAGGGGTGAGAGGAGCAGGCAGGTGCAGGCATCGGAGACGTTACGTGCGGACCTGCCTCCAACTTCTCATCTTTGACCACCTGTCCCCTCATTTCAGTTGCTTCTGTTGCCCTAAAGCCAAGCTGCCAGGAGTTTGCACACGATGGGAGGCGCTTGGACTCCAGATCCCGGAGCAGTCTGGGTCGCGTTCCTCAACGTATGGGGTCAATAGGATTCTCGGACAGCTCCGAGCCTGAAACTGGCCTTTCCCTACCCTTCGCTCTGTTCAGCCCTGGGAACCTTCTCAGAAGTCAATCAGGACAGAGACAGAAGGCGTCATTCAGTCACTCAACGAATATTTATTGAGCACCTACCATGTGCCAGAAAGCATTCTAAGGACTGAGAAATAAGGCAGTGAAGAAGACGGAGGGGAAGAGAGAGACCATAAACAGGAAACCTCAGCTGGCAGGGCTTCTAGGAGTGTGGGACATTTGGGCAGCCCTCTCAGCTGTCACCCTCAGCTCCTCCACGATGGGGGCGGGGGGCAGGCTGTCCACTTGTACAGAACCAACACCATGAGCAAAGGCACCCTGATCACGCTGGCCCGCACCTCCCACATCCCAAGACCCAGCACCATTTCTAGCAGCCTCCGAGCCAGGTGCTGAGACAGAAGAGAAGATCAAGAGCGGATACAGCCCTTGGCGGGTGGTGGTTACTGGAGGTGAGGACCCCATGCCTTCTCAGGAGACCTGGGAGGACAAGGCTGAGCTGAGCCTCCAGGTGGCACTGCCCCCTCCACCCACCTCCCAACAGCACCACATGTCCCCTCTGGCTGGATCAGACTCTCAGGCTCCTGACGTCAATTTCCCCTCCCTTATCCAGGCCGCCCCTCCAGAGCAGCCGTGCTGATGTGGTTGGTATCCGAATCACTGAGGCTGTGCTAACCAAGCAGTTCATGTCATTGTCTGCTATTGATGCAGCAGCCCTGGGAGGAATCGCAGGCTCCTCACGGGAGGTAGAAGATAAAGGTGAAACAAAAGAGCCTCCAGACTGTTTGTATTCCCACCCCTCCCAGGACCTGCCCTGGATTAAGAATAATTTTCCAAATCTTTACCAGCTGCCTGGCAGCTTGCCACAGATCAATAAGTCTTCTGCAGAGTTCCAACTTGCAAAAATATTTACTGTACATAATTTAATAGAACCCTCTCCTGGATAAGGAGCTGACACTTTTAATTACCTGGAGCAAGTACTCTCCGTCTATAGGACACCACATACACGTGGCGCGGAATGCCAATTAAATGCATCTCCCGGGGTTTTTCACAACTGATTCATAAAGAAGAGGGTCCGTACGATGGTGACCTCCATGGGGGGAAGGGTAGCCACAGATGTAACCAGTGATTTTTTTCCCCAGAAGAAATTTCAAAATGCTATTCCCTCTTTTCTATTGCTTTTGTCTCTACTCCCTTCAACAGACATTCGCCTACTCAAATACAGAGACAAATCTTTCCCCGTTTCCTGGAAATTAGCTTCTGCGTCTTCTTCAGGGCTCTGCCAAGGGCGGCTGGCCCTCAGGCGCTCATCTTCTTTAGGTCCTGGGAAACACATGGCTGAAAATGTACAATCTGGAACTGACCCGGCAACAACCACATCGATGGCAGTAACACGGAAAACACCTTCCATGGGTCAAAAACACGGTGCCAGCCTTTTAATATACTTCATTTCCAAGCTGTATAACAATAGGCATGTGTGGAGGCATCATTATGCCCACTTTTCAGGTGAGAAAACAGAGGCTCAGAGATGTTCTGTAACTTATCCAAGGTCACCAACCACTAAGCTGCTGAGCAGGACTCAAACATACATCAGTCTGACTACAATCCCTCAGTGTATGTCAAGCCTGTTTTGAGGAAGCACCACACGTTCCCAGAAAAGCTCCAGAAATCTGGACTAGTTTATGTCCTGGGGCTGTCTGGAGCTAAGGCGAACAAATCTGGACAGATTCGGAGACTGGCTTCCCTACTCTTGTGGCCTCTTCCCCCTGGGCTTGAGTCCTCCTCTAGCCCTCCTCTTTCTAAGACCCTGGGAGAATGTCCACCCTCCACCCAGCACAGTGGATGAGGCCTGGGCCCAGTGTCTATCTGGCTCTGGCCCAACGTGGTCAGGAGCCCCATCTGTAATGTGGGCATTTCTCTCAAATGCTAATTAACTTCCTTTGGCATCTTCGACAAAAGCAATCCCCTGGCAATCATATTCTGCATAAGCACCTAAAAATTTGTGGGCGTACAATAAATATTCAGTTCCTAACAACAATTCCCACACTTGCTAATGATTGTGTGGGTACATTTGGTTTCATCAGCTAAGCCCTGCCAAATAATATGCGATTGAGCCATAAGAAAGTTCATGTCCAACGAGGTTTTCAACACCGCAGAATTTTAGAAGTATTTAACTGAGATGCCACTGAAACCTAGAAAAAGTACATTAACTCTGGGCCACCCTTGGAAGGGCTAACCTTCTAGGAGCAGTGGAGGGGCAGGGTAGATAGAATACGATGGTAAAGAAACTTGGAGGTTTCATTAAAATGATGGATTTGAAAAGGATGGAACAATTCTTCAGCCAAGTGCTCCTTGGTGCTCATCAAGGAGACCCTTGCAACCATATCTACTGAAACCCTATCACGTTCAGCTCAAATTAGAAGGCTAAGGGGGGTTCCTACTATGCCAGCAAAGAGGGAAGTGAACAGCAAAGCACGAGAATAGATCAGTTCTCAAAATGATGAATGAAGCATGGGTTGTTAGCATAGAATTTAATTTGTAACACTCACTACAGGTGAGGAAGCACTAAAGAAACCAGATACATTTTGCATATCCCAGGTGAGATGGGCACTAGACATGTTTCTGTGGGGGAAGGACATAGTTGCAGGCAGGAAACAAATGGACAGGCATTTCATGCCTGTATTTCTCTGGGCAAACTCACCTATCACCCCCCTCCCCCACAGGCACAGGCTGTTTTCTATGATTTGAAAGGAACGTCTACCATGAATAGACACTTCTCCAAAGAAGACATCCGGGTGGCCAACCGACACATGAAAAAACGCTCAACATCACTCATCGTCAGGGAAATACAAACCAAAACCACAATGAGATACCACCTCACACCTGTCAGAATGGCTAACATTAACAACTCAGGCAACAACAGTTGTTGGCGAGGATGTGGAGAAGAAGGATCTCTTTTGCATTGCTGGTGGGAAGGCAAGCTGGTGCAGCCACTCTGGAAAACAGTATGGAGGTTTCTCAAAAAGTAAAAATAGAACTACCCTACGACCCAGCAATTGCACTACTAGGCATTTATCCACGGGATACAGGTGTGCTGTTTCGAAGGGACACATGCACCCCCATGTTTATAGCAACACTATCAACAATAGCCAAAGTATGGAAAGAGCCCAAATGTCCATTGATGGATGAATGGATAAAAGAGATGTGGTGTATATATATGTATATATATACATACACACAATGGAGTATTACTCAGCAATCAAAAAGAATGAAATCTTGCCATTTGCAACTACATGGATGGAACTGGAGGGTATTGTGCTAAGTGAAATTAGTCAAAGACAAAAAACATATGACTTCTCTCATATGAGGACTTTAAGAGACAAAACAGATGAACATAAGGGAAGGGAAACAAAAATAATATAAAAACAGGGAGGGGGACAAAACAGAAAAGACTCATAAATACGGAGAACTGAGGGTTACGGGAGGGGTGGTGGGAAGGGGGATGAGCTAAATGGCTGAGGGGCACTAAGGAATCTACTCCTGAAATCATTGTTGCACTATATGCTAACTAACTTGGATGTAAATTAAAAAAAATAAAAAATAAAATTAAAAAAAATGAAAGGAACGTCTAGAAGAGATGCTTGAAAACCCTCATGGACATTCATGTGCATCCCTTAATGGATGAAATGTCCATAAGAGGAGTTGGAGGAGCTTTATAAAGGGGAAGAGAACTTGTGCACAGAGGAGGAGGAGAATAAGAGCACAGGGAAGGAAGGGGTAACATTCCCACAGGTCATGTGGTCCACATGATGGTCTGAAGGATCAGAACATATCAACAGAACTGTGTGTGTGTGTGTGTATCCATATACATGTAGACCATATGACAGTCACAGCTGCTAGGTGAGGGTGGTGGGCCTACAGGGGATTTTCTTTCTTCATTTTTTTTTTCATGGTATTTTCTAATTTTTTGACATGTAATGTAGTATTTGGGCACTTAAAAGAATGGGAGTTTTAAAATGTTTGGAATGTGAACATGGATAACAGGCTCCTGGATTCTGTATTTGTGAATGAAAATGTGCACAAAGGTTTGGGAGAGACTCTTGGATCTCAGGCAGCAACCCAAGATTAATCAGAACTGCGAGTCTTGTCTGACTTGGAATGACAGATGTGAAGGTTGGAGCTATGCTGATGTAGACTCACAGCCAGGAGGTCATCCCCTTGCTGGAGGCGGACAGGTGTGTATCCTGAGAACATGGGGAGAAGCCCATTCAGAAGACACAACCTCATGGGGAATGCTCCGAAGAAAGCAATAGGAGGTTCCAAATAAGACAGCAAATGGGTTAGATCAGTCAAGTGGCGATAGGCACACGGAGAAGTGCAAACGAGGAGACCACCAAGAAACTCACAAGGTCTGCCACTGGCTGGTGAGGCCATGCACCAAATGACCCAAAGCACTCACCCTCCTTTAAAGGTGAGCAAAGAGTCACTCAACACCCTCTTTCCTCACAGCATCACCCCCTGAAACTGTTTTCATCAAAGTCACCAGTGACTTCCTTGACCTTCCATGTCCAGCTCACCCTCTCCATTTCTCTCTCTCCCCCTACCCCATTCTATAGTAAAAACTCTTCAAGAGATATCTGTATTCACCACATCTAATTTCTCACCTCCTATTCTCTCTTGAAACCAGTCCAAACAGATTTTTGTTCCCTCCAAAATTGTTCTCTCCAAAATTGTTCTTATCAAGCTCACTATTACACTCCATGCTGCTAAATCCACTGCAAACACATCAGTCCTCTTTCTACCTGACCCATCAACTTGAATAATTCATATGGCCTCCAAGCACCACACTGTCAGGTTCCAGCAAAGTCACTGGACCCAGCTTGTCCCTCATCAACTTGACCTCTTAACATGAGAGTGCTCCAGGAGTCAATCCCAACTCCTCTTTCCTACTTACATTTACTCCCTTGGTGACATCATCTAGTCTATGGCTTTAAACACCATCTATATGCCAGGGACTTCCAAATTTATGTCTCCAGTCCCTACTTCACACTGAACTCAAGACTTGTAATCCACTTGCCTACTTGTTATTTCCACTTGGATATATGAACACATTCAACACTTCCACCATAAATCTCACTCCTTCTGGCTGCTCCATTTCAGCTGATGGAGCATCTCAGCTCAACGTTTCAGTTGCTCAGGCCAAAAAGTCTTGCAGCCATCCCTGACTTTTCTTTCTCATACCTTACATCTAGTCTCTCAGGAATCCTGTTGGCTCAACCTTCAATATCAGGACAGAATTTGACTACTTCTCACAACTTCCACTGCTACCTCCTTGGTCAAAGCCTACCAGCTCTTGCCTAGATCAGTGCAATAGCTGGCCCCTCTGCTACTGTCTTCTTCCCATCTCCAGGATATATTCAACTCAGGAGCCAGTGTGATCTTGGTAAAACAGAAGTCAGGTCATATCATTCTTCTTAAAACTCTCCAACAGCTTTCCATTGGAGTGTTTCTCTCAGATTCATCGGTTTCTTTTTATCTACACTTCACGTCTATCTTTACTTTCTTCTCTGTTAATACCACCCACCCACCCCCATATTATTCTCCACTCAGCAGCCATGATCTTTCTAAATGAGAAATCCAATCGTGGTACACTCCAATTAAAAGCCCTTCAACGGGGTTCTGTTGACCCCAGAAGGAATAACATGTGCTAGTGTGTATTATGCTAAGCAAAGTACGTCAGAGAAAGACAAATATCATATGATTTCACTTTTATGTGGAATTTAAGAAAAACAACAGATGAACCTAGGAGAAGGGGAGGAAAAATAAGATAAAAAAGAGACGGAAACAAACCATGAGAGACTCTGAACTCTAGAGAACAAACACGGTTGCTGGAGGGGAGGGGGGATGGACTAAAAATGGGTGATGAGCATTAAGGAGGGAACTTGTTGGGATGAGCACTGGGTGTTGTATGTAAGTGATGAATCACTGGGTTCTATTCTTGAAACCAATACTACACTGTATGTTAACTAACTTGAATTGAAATAAATTAAGAAAAAAATAACATGTAAATTCTTCAGGTTTACTGTGGCCTTCTTCATGCACTCAATCTATCCCCCCTCTTTGCTGTGCTATAGCGTCCCAGTGTATCTCCTGGCCGTGGGTCTTGGTGAGCATGCTCAGCAATCAATGGCTCAGCAACCATTGATTCTGTGGACCCTACATCAGTAACCTGTCATTAGAATATCGCCTAAAGAATTACCCTCCTTATGTGAGTTTAGTCTCCCTAACCAGACTGTTTTTAGTTCCTTGTGAGCTGGTATTGCATCTCCTATCTTATTTTCTGCTCCTTTATCAGCTCCCTGATAATAGCAGGTGGACTTGACACTTGCTTAATTAATGGGGAAAGACAGACAGTAGGACTTGGGTAAAGGGACACTAGGCAAGTATTTCCGGACCATGGGTTGATTTCCTTCCCTTAACGTATCTTCAGTGGCTATTATAAAACAGTCTGTAGAATGGTCGATGTGCTAGCAGTTCGGTACAACTCGTTTTTCAATTCCTTTGAGCAGAAACACCAAGAACAAATGACTTTACCTGAATATGTTGCGATGACAGAAAAGCTTTTCCCCTGGGACAAGAATAAAAGGCAGCTCTGCTGACCTGATAAGTATCAGGACAAAAGGATGATGATTTGATACAATGGCTCAACAGGCTGTACGTCGGCTCGCAGAATCCACTACCCAGTCACAGGAGGGAACTGGCAATGAGGACAGCCTTGGTGACTATGCTAGCCAGCGCCCCAGCTTTCCTCCCCTTGCTTTACATGGGTAGGTACCCAAGACTCTACCCACATGGTCACAGATCTGAACCCCCAGTGGGGGAGTGAGGCAATAGTCTGAGGGTGCCGTCACTTCCGTCGTTCTTCCGTACCATGTTATAACAAAACTCCATGCACTCTTTTGTTAGAGATCTCAGGTTGGACTGGTTGGAGAACAGTAACAGATGCTACACCCCTCATCAGGACATTTTGAAATATCCAGTGTCGATGTCGCAAGCGTCTACCCTTCCTGTTCCAAGATACAGGGGTTGACTCTAATGGCATAAAGGTGATAAACCTAAACACATCATAGATTGGGGAGGGGCATATTAATATATAAAGAGGGCCAATCAGGGAGGAAATATGGCATATCAAAATGATCTGAGAATCATGAGATGTGAATCTAACCACTAATTGCCTAGGTCACCTTGGAATGGGTACAGAAACTGTCCAGGCTCTGAAGACCTCTGCAGGTCAATGAGCCTCGTGTTTGCTATTAGGCCTGGAAAACTTAACCCATGGGTGGCAAATGACAACAGCCAGTCCCTTTAGCCCACGTCAGAGAAGATTGACACCAATAGCTTCAACGTCTTCTCCAGAGCAGAATAAAAAGTTCACAACAGGTGTTGCAGCAGGAGACGGCAAAAGATGAAAACAGAGCAGTTTATAGGCCAGGATGCGAGGACTCACAGGATACAGGAACACCTCTCCTTTCATTCCTGGTTTAGACCCAGAGACTCTGGGGGCTGGTCATGCATTCGGTGGCCTGGTTGTATCATCTGCTAGGCTGCAGTGGGTCCCACCATGTCATGGTGGCTTTTATAGGCTTGGCACACCCTCCCCCTCAGCCCCTGGCCTCCCCTGGGAGAAAGGGAAGAATCCCGTTTGTCTCTCTTCCTGTCAGCAGAGGCTGGGTCTCACGTTCCCTTCTGGGACTACTCCCATCAAAAAAAGGTATTAGATAGAAGACACCACCTGTGTGAAGTTTGGATAGAATCCCAAGCTGGCATTTCCTCCAACACTACAGGAACAGTGCCTAGGCCTCCAAAAGAAAAGAAACAACCAGCAAGGAATATGTATACATTCTTCCTCAGGAACTAACCTCATTCCTTCCTTCTTCACAGGTAGAGAAGAAAAGAGTGAGCAACTGAAAGTCTTGTGACACACTTACACGTGATACGAGGTCCTAAGTCATCCTAGGCTTCCACCTGCCAAGCTGGCTGAACACTCCAGGTCTGCGGCCCAAGAGGCATGAGGTCACCAGACAGAGATGGTTTGATTCAGTCTCTTTCTAAAAGCGTTAACATGCACTCAGCGGGGTGCCTGGGTGACTCAGTCGGTTAAGCGACCGACTTTGGCTCATGATCTCGCAGTTCTTGAATTCGAGCCCCGCATCGGACTCTGGGCTGACAGCTCAGAGCCTGGAGTCTGCTTTGGATTCTGTGTCTCCCTTTCTCTCTGCCCCTCCCCTGCTTATGCTCTGTCTCTCTCTGTCTCAAAAATAAATAAAACATTAAAAAAAATTTTAAAAAACATGCACTTAGCGATCGTGCTGAATTACATGCACCCTACTTTATTAGGCTGCAGTGACTTGTCTAGAAATTATTTGCAACAAGAACTTTAATGGAAGATACCCCTAAAAATACAACTTTACTTTTTTAATGGGATACCAGCATTTTGCCTCAATTATGTCCGTAATTTAAGATATATAAGCCTCATAAAACTCCATGGTGTATACTACAGGTGAATTTATCCCAATTTTACAGACCATGTCTTATATATCCTATGCCAGGCTCATTTTCTCTAGTACTCATTTCAGTTGCAAATACATTGAAGATACCAAGTAATAAACCCCCCGATCTCTCATTTAGATTTAGTTGATAAAATATAATTTCAGATCATTCCCCTGAAAGACACTAAGATTCTTAAAATGCCCTTCTACTATGCTGCATTACTAATTAGAGATCAGGACAGGAGGAGTAGTTGGAGGTACAGGGTAACGGATCATCACCAAAATCAGAGACTTAGAATAAAATAAGCATGGCTTTCTTTAGAAGACCAAAATGTTCGAGTGGATTGCTTACAATGGTGAATTCACCCTGAAGTCACATTATGTATGTCATAGTAAACATCAAATTCTAACTCAAGCTTGGGCTATACACACACAGCCTAACTGGAAGAGGCTAAGTTCAAAAAAACGAAGTTCAGAGACCTCATGGCCCCACGGAACCTGCAATCAGTTTGGAAACGGGGGCTCCACGAGCTGCGGTTGGAACAGTGAACTTCCCTGGGAACGTGTATCTTCTGTGGACAACCAGGCTGGCTGTTGGCATTGACAACACAGTTACTGGCTCCAGCTGTTTCTGGGAATCATCTGAAATAAGCAGGAAACTGGGATCCCAACTTTGTGATCATGGGTGCACATGATGAAGAGAGGATGCCTGAAGGGCCCCATGCAACACATCCACCTGCCCACCTCCAGCTTCTGGCAGGGGAGGGGAAAGGGTCAGAATCATAAAGCAAGTGAAGGTGTCCTCTCTTCTCCTTCTCTTTTCCTTCAGCACCTTCTCCATCATCCTCAACCCACCTCCCCTGCTCCACCCCCCCAAACGGTGCCTTCACTTAGGATCTTGCAACTCACCATGAGCTTTATCTAGAAACCAAAGGTTAATGGTTAGGTCACACACCTTGTCCTTCTCTACTGCCCCTCCCCTGCCCAAAGGACCTGAACACATACATTGTACACTTGTCAAAACCCAGAGAATGTACAACAGCAGAGTGAATGTTCCTGTGAACTATGGACTCTGGGTGATGACAACGTGTCAATACAGGGCCAACGTACCACTCTGGTGCGGAATGTCAACAGTCGGGGGTGTGGGATGCATGTGAAAACTCTGTACTTTCCACTCAATTTTGCTATGTACCTAAAACTGCCCTTAAAGCAGTTAGAAAATGGGCTGGGGGTGGATATGAGCTTTTTCCTCATCTTTGCTCAACACTTTCCACTGGCAAATCTGTCTTTCCTATGATGGGATATTTCTGAGTGGAAAACTTCATGAACTCTATGCCTCATAAAAAGAGGCCACCTCCTACCCAATGTAGGAATAGTTAGAACATTTAAAAAAAAAAGTGTTTCAGTCAAGAGAGTCTGGAGAGGACTCAGCAAACAACAGCACAGAAAATAGGACCCAGAAGGATAAAGAATCTCACCGTTTGGTCTAGAGTTGCATTGTTCAATTCAGTAGTCACTAAGCATATGTGCCTATTTAAATTCAAATGTAAATTAAACTAAAATGTCAATTCCTCAGTCATATCAGCCACATTTCAAGGGCTCAGTAGATACACGTGACTAGTGGTTATGATACTGGATAGCACAGATACAGAACATTTCAGTGACTGCAGAAAGTGTTATCAGACAACACTAGTCTAGAGTAGGGATCTACCAACAGCTACAGAGTAACTGTTTCAGGCCTTGTGGACCAAATGGTCTCTGTCACAACTACTCAACACTGCCTTCGTAGTGAGAAACCAGCCCTAGACAACATGCAATGAACAGGTACGGCTCTGTTTCATTGTAAACTGTTTCATTTGTAAACTTCGTTTACAAAAATGGGATTTGGTCTGTGGGCCAATTTTGCCAAGCCCTGATGTAGAGGACCATTCCTGGAGACCTCTGATTCCCCAGCTCCTAAAATACTGCAAGACATCTATTCATACACATCACAGGCAATAGCTGTAGACAGACTAACTTATATGTTTGGCATAACTGGACCTTTAATTATCAGGATACCTCTACATAATCATGACAGATAAAATACAAATCCATTTAAACTCATTACTGCTTTCAGAGAGCATTTGTTACCCCATAACATTCTCAAGAAATGAACCATGAATTTTATCTCTTTTCTTGGGTTTCTCTGATACAAGTAGTGCATGTTTAGTTTGGAAAAACAAGAAAGCAAAATTAAAAAAAAAAAAAGACAAGGAAGGAAAAGGGAATGCTGAGTTTCCACTCAGGAGATTTTTAACCATCATTAACATATAAATATAAATACGTGATTCCTGTGTTCACAACTACCTTTCTTATACCTAGAACAGTGCGGTATATGTGAGAAGTGTGGCATAAATATTTGTCAAATGGAAAAAAAAATGACTATTACAAGATAGGAAGGTTGGCAGATGGACTTCAGGACTTCTACAAACCTTACCACATGAGTAATGCTGGGTGTAAATGACAGTTTCTGGAGGGATCTATAGTTTTCCTTGACTTGTCAACTTATCTGTGACCTTACAAGGAGGAGAAGACTTTGGTCATCCTCAGGACTGAACCAACAGGCCTTCATATTTCTGTCCATCAAGAACTGCACCCCCTAGAGAAGCAGACTTTTCCCAGGGCAGTCTTCTGTAACTAACCAAAGTCATCTATCTGAATCTAAGCCATCCCAGGTGGAAAAGTGTCTTGTTTTAGACATAATATGCTCAAGAGAAATGGGGGAGGGGGTTCCGGTGTCTTTTTCTAAATCTTAGGACAGAGATCCAGCATACAGAAAAAGATTCCTAATGAGCTCAGGCTTGTTTCGCCTTTGAGCCCTGCAAAGTCAGGTCTGGGATTTGGTCTGCAGGCTTGAGCACGACCCTGAACCAGGTGAGACCATAAGCCCACTGCCTAGAAGGACTGTCTAAGATTGAGGTGCCCCCTTCAGCATGTGGACAGAGGCACGGCATGGTGTTAGCTACTGTCAACAATGAAGAGTTAGCTCAGAAACACAGGGGCGGTTTTCTTCCTCAAGATGCTTTTATAATCTGGGGGAAGACGACTTGAGATTTAGACACCCATTTAGAGTTCTCTCAGGCATTTTACCTGCACCTGCTCCACAGAAAAAGCAAATTCAGGTTTCTTTTCTCAATCTTCATAATATGGCACAGTCAAATCAGGGCCATTAATTGCTAAGGGTAAAGGGCTTTCTGATGCCTAATGAAACCTTTAGGAAAGCAGGCTCCTTAGAAGCAGTTCTATTTATAAACCATGCCTTTTCCTGGCCTTCCTCTCTTAGCACTGAGAGCATGGGTAGGAGGCAGGAATTTTTTGCTTCTGAGAAAATGATCATCTGCCCCTCCCGCTTATTCCCCACCTAGAGTCCTAAACCAATTATGACATTGTAATCATTTCCAAGAGCAACCACTATGCTGTCACAAAGAGAGGATTACGACTTTAAGCCAAGATACAGCTAAGAGCTAATCATGATTCAGAAACAGAAGACCATTTGCTTTTATGCAAATGGACATAGTTATAAAGAGTCTGCAGAGATAATGACCAAAAATGTCATCTATGATAAACAGATTTATGGCTAAACCAACATGTGTGCCTCCAAATTCAATAGACACACCAAAGTGGCAAATGGTTCTTTAAAGGGATGTTATACCCTGATTCAAAGCTATGAGAAAGTCCCCTCAAGTCTAACAGTTGGGATTTCTCAAAATCGGGGGTCATCCTGTGCCTCAAAATGAGACCCAACTACAGAAAGAACCTGTTCAAGGGTGCACTGCCTCTCACATGGCACGAAGCGTGATTCTCAGCTCCCCACCCCTCCCCACCCAATGCCCACACAGAGCATTTGTCCCCACCACCCTCAGTTAATGGCGACCCCATTCTTCAGTTGCTCTGGCAAACCCTAAATCATTCCTTCACTCCTCTCTTGCTCTCACACTCCACATCCGATCCGGCAGCAATCTGGTGGGGTCAGAGTACATCCGAACTCCCAGCACCTTCCACCATCTCCCCTGCCACCACCCTAATCCAAGCCACCACCATCTGCAACCTGAAAGAGGCTGCCTCTGATTTTGCCCTGCCTTCAGGCTCCATCCTATTAAAATACAACTCATATCAGGGGCGCCTCACTGGCTCAGTCGGTAGAGCATGCAACTCTTAATCTTGGGGTTGTAATTTCAAGCCCCATGTTGGGTGTAGAGGTTACAAAAAAATAAAATCTCTCAAAACATTTAAAAATTAAAAAAGTATACAACTCATATCATACCACCCCTCTGGGTAAAAACTCTCCAGGAGCTTCCCTCCAGGATCCAAGAGCCCCAAATGATCTGCTTCCTCCCTACCTCTCTTAGGTCATCTCCCACTAAGCCCTCTCTCTCTCACTCACTCTATTCCAAGAAGTTCATGACTTCCAGGGAGTTTCTTGAATGTGCAGGCACCTCAATGCCTCAGGGCTTTTGCACTTGCTGGAATGCTCTTCCCCTGATGATCTTATGACTGTTTCAAGACCCCTCTCCAAGAAGCCTTTCCTGACAACTCTTCTCAAAATATCCCCTTCCATTCCCATCCCAATAATCCATACTCCTTCCCACACTTGTTTTTCTACTTAGCATACTCATCACTACCCAACATATTTTATCTTTTACTCATCTTATTCTTCATCTATGTCACACAATACAAGTTCCATAAGAGGGAGGATTTTATCTTTTGTTCATGAATGAATCACTGCTAGAGTGCCTCACAGTGAATGGTACTCAATGAGTACCTGTTGACTACACGAACATCAAAAATATAAATTGGCATTTCAACTGTACTGTCAGTTAAAATTTAAAAACAAAAAGGAACTGGAATAAATTAGAAATGGCCTAAATGCCTATGACCATGAACTTGGTTAAAAGATATAGCCATACAGGCACGTGGGTAGCCTACTCCGTTAAGCATCTCTTGATTTCGGCTCAGGTCATGATCTCGTGGTTCATGAGATTGAGCCCCGCATTGGGCTCTGCGCTGACAGCACAGAGCCTGCTTGGGATCCTCCCTCTTCTTCCCTCCCTCTCTCTCTCTCCCTCCCTCCCCTCCCAAAAAATAAACTTTAAACGTTAAAAAAACACAAGATATAGCCATGAAAAGATACACTAGGCAGCTCTTAAACATAATATAGAATTTACTAATATGGAAGGAGCAGTGCAACTGTACTAAGTCTAATAAGAAAGTTGCATAACAGGAGGTATAATATCACAGCCTAAGATACTATATGTATATTATATGTGCACGTATCACATATATTATAAAATGCCACTGGTGTGTACATGTGTTTGTGTGGATAGATCGATGGTGGAGACAAAGAGAAAAGGAGAGAGGGGCAAATCAATCAATCTCTGTAGAAGAATTTAAGGAGATTTCTCTTTCTTTACTGTTTCTGCATTGGATTGTCTACAAGGAATAGCCTTTACACAGCATTTTTTTAAGAGAGTTTTCTCTTTTAACATTTACTTGGGGTTTGTTGCCTGCGGACAGCCTGACTAGACCAAACATCCCATAAAAAGCAGTGTTTAAAGCATTTCAGCTCAACCCTCCAGAAACTATTTGACAGCTAGTTCTGCAGAATTTCTAAAGAAGATTTATCCCCTTCCCTTATGACCAAAGCACCTACCAGGAAATGATAAAATATAAATAAGTCTAGCTCACTAATTAATATTTTGTGAGCCCAAATCTCAAAGTACAACGAGGCAAGGTAGAGGAATGAGGGTCCTCTCAACACAAGATTTTCCTCTCCCAGTCACAAGACCGCCTCCACCCTCTATCCCTATTACCTGGCCACCAAGCCTCAACTGCAGCCCTTGTTCTGGGCAGACTGGGGTGGCTGAATTTGCCACCCACCCCAGGCACATCCCCAGCCCTGGGTCTCTACTCTCATCAGGGCCATGCCTTGAATGACCCTGTCCTTCTAGGCTTGCTAGAACCCCCTTCCCTCCAAGAAGCTTTCTGACCCCAGACTCCCTCAAATGTACTCTTAGGGCATTTCTCCTTGACATTGAGGATATCACCCCTACCACTGTTGTTTGTCCCTGTTGTTATGAATAACAAGATGAAGAATAATGGACTATGTCTTTTGTGCTCCTGTGACCAGGCAGGGAGTGAGGATACAGAAGATGAATGAGATCCTGAACCTTGGATCATTTCAGATTCCCATCCAGTCTGTAAATTCCCAATTTGGTTTTGACCTCCTTGGTTCCCAGCACAAAGCAGAGAGCATTTTGTACAAATTAGCAACTCCAACCAATGGATGCTGGCAATAATCATGATGAGCCCACGCTGTCTCTGGCCAGTGGCAAATGGCTTCCACATCTGCTTAAACCCTTGCATCCTGGAGTGAAGGCTGAGCCCGTGCCCAGAGCTTCTCCATTACCAGCTGCACATGAAATGCACCTGGGGAGCATTTTTTTTGAAAATGCTGATAACTAGGACCCAGACAAGTAAATCAGCAACCCCAGTACAGGGCCTGGGAATCAGTAGTTCTTAAAAGCCCTTCAGGTGATTCCAGTGGCAGCCAGGGCTGAGAGCCACTGCTCTGGGCTGAAGGCCACTTTGCCACCAAGTGAGCATGAGAGCTTCCTTCCTCCTCTGGTGCTCTCTTCAGGCCTGGTGCTATCGGCAGAACAAAATCACGTCTGTGGAGATTCCACAACTGTGGAATTGTGGAGGGGAAAAAACGAGCATGGGGCTGGAGACCATGAATAGCGACCACTGTGTCCTAAGCTCTCCTCCCTTCCTCAAGGCTTCCTTGAAAAGTCTAGCCTTAGTCCCCTGGGCCTCAGTGGCCAGTACAGAGTGGGCATGGCTGACACCCAAATGTCACCTTCCACAGGGGTCAGTGAGGCTTCACTGCTCACACAGGTGGCATCTTCAACACTTGAGGGCAGAGATGTCCAAGCCTAAGAGGGTAAGCTGCTTTGAGACAGCCTCCTGGCATCATAGTGTCTGACTTATTTTATAGGATGGTAAGCCACTAAGGAATGGCAGGCAGCATACTGATGGCCAGTTGAGCTTCCTTGGTGGCCTGGAGATACTCAGAGCTGTGGCATTTGGTCTTGGCTGCCCCCAGATGGTGAGCCTCGTGCTGCCAACGGCACAGGCTTGCAATGTGCTCTTAATGGCCAGAAGTTCTTGTCTCTATGGGGAAGTCATTCACCAAAGGACTTCATTATCTCAAGAAGCATGTGCATAAGACAAGATTCTACCAATGACCATGATGAGGCTTATCCTCATCCATGGGCTTTCAGGCAATCCAGGTGAGCTTGGGTGGGAAACAAATTGGAAAAGCATCTCGATCTTTGGACACCTTGCCCCACAGAAAAAAGCCAGTCCTGCAGCTGACTCACAGACTAGGTGCTACAGCTTAGAGATGAAGAGCACAACTTGGACTCACCTCTCAGGTCTGAATCACCTGTGTCCTACTAGGTGTGTGAACCTGAACAAGTTACTTAACCTCCCTAGGCTCCAATTCCCTTTTCTGTAAAATGGGGATAATGGAAATGTTTCTATAACAGAATTATTTGGGGATTAAATACAGGGTCATAGTCAAAATATTTAACAACTGTTATGGCAGCAATGTGAATGGATAAATAATGGATTGCAGGACTGGCTCAGAGTCAAGAATGGCCAGAGACTCCAGGTGTGTGGGCAGCAGGAACCAGAAGTCAGAGGAACCACAGTGGGGTCAGCCGGCTCCTGAGGATGACAGAAACACACAGCCCTGTGAACTCTTGTGACGTGCCAAGCTTCTGAGTCCTGTGTCCCCTCTCCCAGAGCCTACTCCACTCACAGGCATCATGTGAACTTTTCCAGCTCCAATACAGGCGTGCCTGATAGAGATCCTTCACTCAACATGGTAGCCAACACGGGTAGGGTACATACTACATGCTGAGTCCGCAAATACGTTCAGTCTTCAAACCAACCTTGTAAGATGCCCACTGTACAGATGAAAAGAAACTGAGGCACCGGAACGCTGAGCAACTTGCCTAAGTGGAAAGGTAGAGATCCTAACCCGAGTGGTCTTACTCTAAAGCCCATTGTTTTTAACCTTTACAGTAAGAAGACAAACACATGAACACAACCAGAAAGACCTCCCATTCTTCAGAAATCAGCCTCTGTAGTAGATCTTTTCACCATCAAAAAAATGCCTAGTTCCCCCCTTTTCTGGACATAGGTACTAAGTAAATACATTCAAACTAATTTAGGTACCCATACTCTAATCAAATGGCAAATGGCACAAATATTGCATTTGTCAAGCCCATAAACCTTTTGGGGGCTAGAAAGAGCATATGTTGGCCCCAGCTCGGTGCTCCAAATGGCCAGAAACTTAGAGGCAAGGCTGTCAGTCTGTCCATGCAATTCTGTCTTCCTTAAGGAAACCTAATGTGAATCACTGCTCTTGGGGACAGCTGCTCAAAAGCCAATTTATTTCTAGAGTGACTCTCGTAGGCTCTTGTTTTAAATACAATGGTCCACTAGGATCACCAAATCTCTTCATATTATGCTATTTCTAAGGCTTTTGCTTTGCACTCTACTTTTCTGGAAATCAGTAAGAATCACATTTTGCAGTATTTGACAATTCTCTCTCCAACCATCACAGTCACTTTTTTTTCAATTGCTTAAAACTTGGTAAAAAATTGTTCATTTCTTTTTGGCAGAAGTAACTCATATTCAAGCTTGGATCCAAGGTAAGCATTTCTGGCACATATGGTTAAAAAAAGATCTCTTTAAACTGAATTAAGACAGCATGGAAAATACACATTCATTTAGCCCACTTCCAAAAGTTGATTTCTAGCAGTTTAACAATATTTGACAGTATTATTCTTAGCACATGTGGTGGAACCGTTGTGTTGCTCTCTATAAGGTAACAGTGTAAGATCAAGATGAGCTGTGAATCAGACAGACTTAAAATAAAGTAGTAAAGTTCCAGATGTCTCATGTAGGCTTCTGAAGGGTGGGCCCAGGTTTAGTTGTAAAACAACCGGGCAGCATGAAACAGGTTTCAAGAGAGGAGACCTGTTTTAGTTCCATAATAGATTCCTCTTTGCCATTGAGCGACAAGCGATGTTTGCCTCCCCTGAGTGAAAATGTTAAAAATAAGGCAAAGCTTTTATTCAGAGAGATGAGAGCTGAAGAAAAAACTTGGATGGTTTTCAGAATCCACACACTTGATGGAGCACCTTGATGGCTCAGTTGGTTGTGTCCAACTTCGGCTCAGGTCATGATCTCACGGTTCGTGAGTTCGAGCCCTGCATCAGGCTCACCGTGGTCAAGCCTGTTGGCCCAGAGCCCACTTTGGATTCTCCATCCCCCTCTCTCTTCCCCTCCCTTGCTTGCTCTCTCCCCAAAATTAATACATATATTTTTTTAAATAAAAATAAATGGGGGGCACCTGGGTGGCTCAGTCGGTTAAGCGTCCGACTCTGGCTCAGGTCATGATCTCACAGTTCGTGGGTTTTAGCCCTGTGTCAGGCTGTGTGCTGACAGCTCGGAGCCTGGAGCCTGCTTCAGATTCTGTGTCTCCCTCTCTCTCTGCGCCTCCCCCACTCATGTGCGCTCTCTCTCTCTCTCTCTCTCTCTCTCAAAAATAAATAAACATTAAAAAAAAATTGTAACAGAAATAAATGAATCCACACACTTGGTTTGCCCTTTCTACCTCACTAAATTAACTCAAGCCAACTTCAGTATATGGATACCCAAGCTTTGTGTTGAAACACCCAATTACTATTTTTTCAGCCTCATTCCCACCCTCAAAATGGGCTATAAGAAAGAATGGCCAGCCATCACCATATTTTATGTTTATAGACTCAACATTCAATCTGTTAGTGTGTCACTGCATAGGGAATGCCATATCACAGGCTCCATGATGGGTAGACTAGACGGGCAGACAGACAGACGGATGGACATCCCATCCCTCTCCAGGTTGCAATTACACTACAGTCACCACCGCAAGGCCTGCAAAGAAAGCCCATTCAATAAAAAGATGTTTTAACTAAATTTTAAAAAAATCTAGACTTTCCTTCTGAATATGTCTTCTTTTTTATTTAAAAAAAATTTTTTTTTCAACGTTTATTTATTTTTGGGACAGAGAGAGACAGAGAATGAACGGGGAAGGGGCAGAGAGAGAGAGAGACACAGAATCGGAAACAGGCTCCAGGCTCTGAGCCATCAGCCCAGAGCCTGACGCGGGGCTCGAACTCACGGACCGCGAGATCGTGACCTGGCTGAAGTCGGACGCTTAACCGACTGCACCACCCAGGCGCCCCCTGTCTTCTTTTTTAAAAGCCAAAATCTAATTAAATAACTAAAAATAAACACTGGGCAGTTGATGAATGCTTCTGGCATTTTGCACTTGTGGACGTCAGCAAGAGCCACATGCCGCAGCTTTTGACAACGGTATTCAACCATCACAGGTACTGGCGTTTCAGTTGCTCAATAGAGAGCAAGTGAAATGTAGTACTATATCACCAATCCTTAACTGCTGGCAGACACAGGTGAACTTTAGTCTTCTCCCTAGACTCTGGTAAAATGCGCTTTTCTAACTCACTCTGAATCATATCTTGGAAGAAAATAACTCCCGGGACTGGGCTTATGGCTCTGGAGTTTCCAATCCGTTTCGTGCCAAAAGCCTGATTAGAACACGTCTTCTTAAATCACACCGAGACTCTTTATCTTGGCATCCGATTGTTCCTGGGCAGATATCCCGGGAGTTTCGGCTCCGGGACTAAAGGTCATCTTGGCATTAAAAATCCTCCCCGGGTCTCATAAGGTAGGAGCAGTTTTTCTCCGGTTGCACGGCTCTAGCTACCTGCTTTAGTTGCTCACACTAATTAAAAACACAGCCTCAGTCTGCCCTTCTTGCCTCTTCATCAGCTGGAAAAGGTCTGCCATTCTCACGGACACACTGGCAGCCAAGAGGGCAAAGCAGAAAAAGTACGATTATATCCACGCAGGGCTTTTTCTGCTCCAGCATGAAATCCTGTCATCTCTTTTCTCCCCACTTAGAAGAAGCCAACCTCCCACTCTCCTCCTTAAGAGGAAAGAAAAACTCTCCTCCCTATAGGCATCTCCAGTAATGGCTACTCCACTAGACGCCGCTTTTAAATACAACGGCATTTCCCAAAGCTGCCGGGGAGCAACCGAAACTTCTACCACCTGCCTTGGCCACCAACTGCTTCAACAAGAGCTCCTTTGAACCAATTTCCAAAACAACTTTTCAGATGCACCTGAGATGAGCAAGAATATCTAGCACTGAAGGCAGAGTTGAGGACCAGTGGTAAATGCTTAACCAACGCTTCCTGTTCTCGTTCCTGGGGTTCTCATACATGTGTGGGTCCACCCATCCTGGGAAGACGGTCCTCCAGAACGGGAGGCAGAGTTAGAGGCTGTCACTTCCACAAAGTGCCATGGATGTGATACTATCAGCCAGTTTTATAAACACACCAACTTCAGAAATTAGTTTTAAGACACTAGGGAAATGGTCATCTGCAGATAGTTAGAAATGAAGAGTTGATGAATAGGAGTTTTTTTTTTTTTACTATTTACTCAATACTGTCTGAAGGACAAATACCTATGAACTCAAGAGGAGGAATAACACCTGTCTTCAGCAGATGGCATTGAGCACTTCATAGATGCTCAACAAATACTTGAAAAAGGTAGAAGTGAATACACAGGCATATATGGGTATGTAACTATAGACACACACACACACACACCCCAAAGTTCAGAGGCAATGCCCCAGGCCATCCTGGGGTTTGTGACTCCCAAAAAACCACTTAGGATTTTCTCTTATTCTCCCATGATCATCAATCATTCTCTGAGGTTGCCCTGATGCCTTTATACCTTCCAAGTATCCCCCTTGAAGGTAGATGTAAATACATCAATCCCTAAAATTTTTAAGCTAATCATACATGTATATATGGAGATGCTGATTTTACAACCAGTATATTTTTAGGTCTAGTTAGTATCTATTTTTCCCCTAAGAAAATGTGGTGAGCCATTAAATTGAGTTTCTGGACTTGCTAAGCGGAAACCAGACCCAGCCTTGCCAGCCAGCCAACATCCTCTTTCTTTAATATCCTTTTAATGCAAAAGCCATCAGAGTTGGTTGTGCCTGAACTAGGTTTCAGCAGTGGCTCCATATACCACTGCCGTTTCCGTCCCTCTTTGGAGTTCAAACATGTCACCACGAGCAAGAGCCCTCCCTGAACATCACTCCCTTATTGGGGAAGATGAGCAGACAACATGTCTTTAAAAACAAGGATCGTACTGATATGTCTCAGCTGTCAATCATACATCATCAAGCTCACAAACAACAAACAAAACACTTCTTTGATGAGTGAAATCTTATTTTTACATATTGATGGAAAGACGGAGGGATGGACAGGTTAATAAATGAATTTGTAGAGGACAAAAATAGATTTCCTTGATTAAAACAAAGTAACAATCCCAGGTAACCTTAAGTCACGTTTTTGCTCTCCAGAACCAACTAACTGCTGCTTGCGGAGCTCTGTAACGAGGTGACTGAAGACAAAGATAAACAGCTCGTGCCTTCAAGAGGCTGACGATTGTGTGAGGACAATAACATACGCAGACAAAAAAAAAAACAAAAAACATTTTTTAACCTAAAAATAAATTTTCACCATCAATAAAAGAACACAAAAGACACCACAAAGCAGGGTGTGATTAAATGTAAGATAAGTGGCGAATATCAGGGTTCAGGTGTTGAGGATGGGGGTCTTTGAGGCTCAATACTTACGGGAAGTTTCACAAGAAAATCTACGTCATAATCTAGACCTTAAGGGGTAAGGTTTGCAAATGGCAGGAGGACAGTGAGGAAACATTCCAGATGAGGAGGTTAGCCCAGGTACGTGTGTGGGCAGGAGTGTCCTTGGCACGTTGTGGGCACACTGCTGACTGGAGGTATCCCTTCGTATTGGCCAGAATTGGAGTTCCATAATAAAAGCCTAAAAATTATATAGACTTTAGGCTCTTCATAATGGTGAGGTGGAGGCACAGAAGATGTCGTGGAGGGAAGCGGTGTTTTCAGAAGATGAACATGGCAAAGGTGTACAGAACCAACAGAGTGGGGTAGAGGCCAGTGGCAAGATCAGTCCACAGGAAACAGTGCAGCTTTGGGCAGAACTGGGCTGGGACTCTGGTGACGAGGAATATGGAAGGCACAGATTTGAAGGACATTCAGGAAAAAAAAAAATGCCAGGCTTTGGCACCTGATTGGATACACACCCCCAAACAGAACCAAGTGTCAGGAATGAGGCTTGGCATTCACAGTTGAAGGACATCAGGAAGAAGACTCAAGTGTGGGTGGAGAATAGTTTCAGATAACAGTGTGATGCTCTGGTATAAATGGCCAGGAAGCATCTGGTCCACAATGAGACTAGGCGATAGACTGCAAATATGTGAACACAACAGACAACTTGGCCATGAGGGTGACTGCGATCTCAGGGCAAGAATGGTAAGCACAGAAGAACAGAGTAAGCATGTGGGAAAAGCAGAGAGGTCTGAGAGCCACTGATGGAGACGGAGAAGGAGCAGGCAGAGAGGTAGAAGGGAGAGCAGGATCACAGAGTGACATGGTGGCCAAAGGCACAGCATCAAGCACTGATGAGCAAGAATGATGAATGAGGATGCCCGAGAAAAGGACACAGGACCTGAGCCACTGGCCTCGAGGAGAATATCACATCAATAGGCTGATGAGAACAGGCATTAGATCATAAGGGGCCATGGAAAGATGGGAAATGGCCATGAGTATGTGGTAGGAGGAGGTGACTAGTAGGAGGGGTCACGTAACCACGTGGTTGCTCATAGGACCACTAACACAGCAGTGAATGCAAGACACGGGCACAGCCATCCGAGGCCCCCATCCCTGCCCTTTCAGGAGGAACACCTTCCTTCTTCCTGAGAGCACAGACATGCAAAGAACAAAGAGCATGCCCCCTCCTTCTTTCTCTCCTGAGCCAGCCCAGGAACTTTCAGGAGAAAACCATCCCACGGTAACAAGGATGTGCAAGAACAACTGAAACCTGCCATCCCAGGAGCTGAAGCCATATGGCTGCTTTTTCTTCCCTGCAATGCTCATTGCAGCTGGCAGGGGTTAAACATTTCCAAGAAGGGACCAGGGAAGGAATCTCCTGGGCTTCCAGGCCGAGAAGCTATGGCTGTTGCAACTAAACGAAAGAGACGTCAGGTGGTGGTGATGCTCGATCGAGACGGAGCAGCAGCGGCTGCACCACAGGCAGCCAAAAGTTTGTGCTCTGTTTGTTTTCACCTCGTTGCTCTCAGATCTCACTGGCATCGTTTCGTGGAAGCTCTGGCTGGTTCCTGTCTGCTCCCTATCAGGAACTGGATTTAAATCAGTGGTTTGTGCACTTAGTGATTTCCTGGTCTCCTCAGGGGGCGCCTAAGCAAAGCTGTGCCTCTGCGTCCTTCCAAAGACGACCCTCCCTCTAAGGACACACGTCAATAGTGCAGAAAGTGCAAACGCAGGCTTTCAAAACCCAAGCATGAAGATATATCCAGAATGTCCATATTTATCCACTGAAAGCCACAGTTACATTCTGCCTTCAGACTGTCAACGTGCAGAGCGAACTTGGTAGCAACAACATCTTTTACTATGGATGACAGCTGACACACAAAGAAAGAAGGCATTTCAGCAAAGGTCATATGGGATTTGGAGCCCAAACCTCCTTTCCGGCACAGAGCTTTCTTTTCTACATAAAGTTGTACATAAATTAGTGCACGAGTTCTACTAAAGACCCGTCAGGTTCCCTTGAAAGATGATGTCTGCAGTTCGTTTCCACAAATTAGCAGGAGGCGTGGGGGGTATTCTTCAGGAAAGCTGATAATAAAGCTGTGAGCAACAGTATCCTCAACAGGATTCAATTCTACCAAGTTAAGGGAGACTGATAATACAGGGAAGGGCAGGAGGCATATGGGCAAGAAAGAGCCCAACTTCCAGGCTGAACCCTGGGGCACGAGTAACAACAACACCCAACAGCCGGGAGATCCGGGAAAAGGGAATTTCTCTTTTGTGTGACCTTAGTGCTTGCCAGGAAGGGCATAATGAGGACAAGGAAAGAAGAAATCACGGCAAAATCTTCTCTTATACCCCTTAGTCAAGTTCTAGAGTGGGATGCGATGCTCCTTCACTTCTTCTGACTTTTTAAAAATGATTCCTCTACTTCCAAATGGATAAAAAGGCGTGGCCTTATGTTGTCTTCTCCCTCAAAGATTTAGCCCAAATTTGATACCTATCACTTCAAGCTTTAAAATGCTTGGCCCTTTCCATGCCTGAGTGGCTCAGGTGGTTGAGCGCCTGACTCTTGATCTCGGCTCAGGTCATGATCTTGTGGTTTGTGGGTTCGAGCCCCACATCAGGCTCCACGCTGAGGGTGCAGAGTCTGCTTGGGATTCTGTCTGTCCCTCTCTCTCTCTCTCTCTGCCCCTCCCTCACTCGTGCACACTCTCTGAAAATAAACTTAAAAAAAAATAAATAAAACGCTTGGCCCTTTTCTAACCAATCTGTTGTGTCTTTTATTAATTAAAAATATAAGGAGCTAATTCTGTTCCATTGAGATGTCTGAGAAGTTTCTCTTTAAAGGGCTCCCACCTGCTTTGAAACTGTCATTTGCCACCCAATGGACCACCAGTCGAGGATTTAAATTCTACTGCTTGGTTGTTGCCCTACATGATCTGCAGGTGCATCTTCTTATGGATGCAAATCAGAGAAGCAAATTTAGAAACGGTTTTGGAATACGTGACCTTTGGAGATTGAATTTTCAAGCTGAAGACTGGGAAGGTTATTTATAAAATCCTTATAACTGGAGGAACGCTTACTAACTCTACTCTCCCAAATGACCTCTTGGGACCTTTCAAATATTCAGGGGTTAGGGCTTCATTTCCCAAATCAAAGAGCAGAATGTTGTCTCTCATACTTTAGCTTTCCCTGGGTAACTACTCTAGTAGTTACTTATTACTTACTCATTCTCAGCCACAGGAACATCCCCATGTTCACTCAAGTTTCTCACAGAGATGGGCATTTTTCCCAACCCTATCCTTTCTGCAAAGAGTTCCTAAGCACCTTGTTAAGAAACCCACTCACTAAGACAGGGAATCCTGGAAGAATAAGTTGGGTTTTCACAGGGGAGAAGGGCAGATGGTATGTTCAGTTGGGACCATGCTGAATTTGAGACAAGACATCCAATCATCAGGGAAACATAGTCACCCGGATTTGGAAGAGAGGCCCAGGGTGGAGATACAAGTTGAGGAGAGGGGTCATGAGCATACGGATGGTAATTCAAGGTGTGGGGATGAATAAGATCACCGGGGGGAGTTTACAGGGCAGAGGAAGTAGAGGGTGCAGGGCTCGGCCTGGAGGCAGAGACAGAAGAGCAGAGAAGCTCACAACTCAGAGAGAGAAGAAAAAAAAGCAGGAGAGGTTGGTGTCCCGGGACCTGAGGTTATCCGGTGCTTCAAGGAAAAAGAAATTCAGACAATGTCAAAAGCTACAGAAAAGGTAAACAAGAAATGAGATTTGACAACTGGGAAGCTCTTGGTGACCTTGGGTAGACAGCAATGATCATTTTTTAGCCCACTCATCCTAATCAAAGCCATGCCAACCCCACCATCAAGCCCAAGTGTGTCCTCTGTGAGTATGTCTCTCTCTACCTCAGTCTCCAATTGTACTTCGACTGTGTGGATCCACACGTCCTGTGGGGACTCACCACTTGACCCTGAACATGCAGTTGTCACAGCCTCTCTTCTCCCCCGGAGCCTCCAACTCCATGTGCTCCTTCTCCCCTGCTCCCCGGGCTCAGGTCCCCACCTGTTCTGCCATTCTCCCATGACTGCTCACCCCAGCCATCACACTCCCTTACCATCTTTTCAAACATATCCCAAGCGACACGTGACGATACACTACTAATGGATGGTAAGGCTAAATGAACAGAAACAACCAGAAAAATAATGTAAAAACAAATACCTTTTGAAGCATGAAACAAGGTGAAAAAAGCACAAAGAAAAGTGACTGACCATATAATCTAAAAGAGCAAATAAAACCCAATCAGTTAAACAATAAAAACTCATGGGACAAGGTGAGAAATTTATAGCAAAAAGTATAATGCTAATATCCTGAATTTATGTTTTTAAAATGCCAACAAATCAATCAGAAAAACCAATAACAATTGGGCAACTGGGCAAGGAACAACAGGTAATACACAAAGCATTCTGACACAAATAGATGATAAAATATGAAAAAAAACCTTTCTAACAATCAAATAATTTAAAACTAAAAGCCCACTTGTTCCTTATAGAATTGGACTGCTCTTCAGGATGATACTCAGTTATGCTAAGAGTTGAGAGAAATAGATACTTACATATACTCCTAGTGGGGAGGAACCCACTAATCCCATTTCTCTGAGCCAATCCCAAAGAAATTATGCTGATAGGGGCACCTGAGTGGCTCAGTCGGTTGAGAGCCTGACTGTTGGTTTCGGTTCAGGTCATGATCTCATGGTCTTTGGGTTCGAGCCCCACCTCGGGCTCTGCGCTGACAGTGCAGAGCCTATTTGGGATTCTCTCTCTCCCTCCCTCTCTCTACCCCTCCCCTGCTTGTGCTCTATGTTCCTGGAATTGCTTCCAAGATACACAGAATAAGTGCATATAAAATTATGGAACCACGGTAGGGTTAGGTCAGCACTGGGCATTGCCACCTCCCCGACTAGAGAGCTCTGGTCCTAGGACATGGAGCACTGATCCAGTTTATAATAGCTCATAAAATGTGTTGGAGAGCTGCCTTTTTCTATTCTCTAGAATATTTTGTATACAATTGAAATTATCAATTACTTGACCCTTTGGTAAAATTTAACTGTAAAACTATCCATGACTGGTATTTGGGAGGTGGGTAGACATCAGCTTTTGATCCGATTACATTAATATTTCGTATACTTTTGGGGCTCCTGGGTGGCTCAGTTGGTTGAGTGTCTCTTGGTTTCAACTCAGGTCATGATCTCATGGTTCGTGGGATCGAGCCCTGCATCGGGCTCTATACTGACAGTGGGGAGTCTGTTTGGAATGCTCTCTCTCCCTATCTCTCTGCTCCTACCCCACTTGCACTCTCTCTCTCCCGAAATAAGTAAACTTTAAAAAAATTTTTTAAAGAAATTATGCAGATAAGATCTATGTGCAAACATATGAAGTATAGCATTATTTATAGCAGTGCAAACTTGTAGCTAACTTAATATACTATAGAGAACTATTAAAATAAATTCTCGACTTTTTAATTATATACTCAATATTTTCACACAGATGCAAAAGGGGAAAAGATAAATATCTTTAATCTGTAATGGACATTTATAAATCAACAATAAATCTATAAAAAGTGACCAAACACCGACAGGCAATTCACATGAAAATAATCAGTCAACTTTTTTTTTAAGTTTATCATAAAGTAATGAGAAAAGAGAAGATGAATATCCCTAATTCATCACATTAGAAAATATTTAAGTATATGTAACAGAACCATGAGTGTATTAAGAATGTCTAAAATGAGTAAATGTAATAATGAGACAAGAACATTCACCAAAATGCTAACAATAGCCATTTCTGGGCACTGAAGTTATCAGCGATTTTTATTTTCTTCATCATGCTTATGCAGATTTTCCTAATTTATACAATGAATATATACATTACCTTTGTAACGAAGGAGCTGTCTGGAATTACGTTTTCAACAATATATTGGTGAGAATGGAAAATGCACATGCTACAGCACTCAAGAGCAAAAGAAGAGAGACGATATATAAACAAGTTGATTCACTTAGGTACATATGCACTATGCACAGGGAAAGTAAAAAAAGGGACACACCGTGCAAAGCTTTGAGTAAACATGGTGGTGGGAATATGGCTGATCTTTCATTGAATTTTTTCTGTACTTTCCAAGTTCTTTTATCATGAAAATTATTGTTACAATCATAAATAATAAAATGTGTGAACTGAAGCGCTTCACTCTTCCTTTCGGCAAAATAAGACCTCTCTTATTTCAAACTGAAGCTCTGGGCACCTCTTCTCTAGAAAATTACCTGGACCCATTTTCTCCATCCTCCCCCCCAGAGCACTTGATAATCAGGATGTCTTTACGCCATGTTTGTTTCACTTTCAAGCTTTTGGAGTTTGGTCTGTCATGTTACCTGGTGGGACAGTTACACGCCAGAGGTGGCCAATTACAATGCAGGCTGCACATTCAGAAGGTGGGGTCCTCACCCACCCCTGCCCCTGGCTCATCACCCAGCCTTGGGCGAGTAACACAATCTCTTTGGGACTCAGTTTTGGTTTCTCTAAAATCATGAGGCTGAGCTAGATGTATGGTTTTCACAGAACCGCTGCAGGGTGATGGGGAGACTCGGTGGGCAGGGTTTGAGGCCCTGAGCCCCACTGGCACTAGATCAGCTCCACATGTATCTGCTTTTTATCTTGGGGTTCCACATAAAAGCGTGTTGAAGCAAAGGGCTCTGCTTGTTGAAAAAACACATTTTTAACTTTCTCCCTGCCTCTCCCAGACTCACCTGCTACAAACGCGATTTGTTTCATCTGATAGACTGGACTGCACGTCTGAGAAGTCAGAAACTCTCTTTGGCTGGAGTTCTACTTTTTAACAGGCAGGGAGAAAGAGTGTGGGTTCAGACTCAGAGAGTCTGAGTCTTGGTTCTGACTTGATATCATTTGATGTGTGGTTTGGGGCAAGTTTTACCCTTCTACCTTCCCCCATGCCATTTCTTCATCTCCAGATGAGAATACAAATGGGGGTCTCTATCACAGAATGTTAGAAGTACTCAATAAGGTAGCATAAATGAAACGTGCTTTATATAAAACACCTGCACTACAAGTTAAGTTATTCACAGTAAAGGTAATCACAACTTCCACACTTATATTCATCCGTTCAACAAATACTCACTGGTCATCCACTATATGCAGGTCTCATGTTCTCATCAACATGCTGAAACTTCAAGACCCTGCTAGGCTTACATCCAACAGGCGGACTAAACAAGTAATACACATAAAGCCCTTAGCCCAGTGCCTGGAATATAGGAAGTTAGCTTCTCCACCAATAACATGTACTGAAAATGGGGTGGCCTCCTGGATAGTGAAGTTGGATAATTAAGAAAGACATACCCATATCGTATATCATAATGGGGCACCTTTTCTAGGTACAGAATGTCCCTCCTGCTACGCATAGCAGGAACCTGTACCTCCAGGTCCCATATACATTAACACTGCCACAAAGACACGCCCATCCTCTCTTTCCACTATGCAAAGGGCATCCCACCATGAAAGCTCCCCCCTCTCACTTCTTTTATTTTTTTGTAAGTCTATTTATTTATTTTGAGAGCAAAAGAGGCAGCGGGGAGGCGGGGAGAGAAAATCCCAAGCAGGCTCCGCACCATCAGCCCAGAGCCCACCGTGGGGGTCGAACTCACAGAACCGCAAGACCATGACCTAAGCCAAAACCAAGAGTCAGACACTTAACCGACGGAGCCACCCAGGCGCCCCCACCACTCACTTCCTTTAAAGAGCACAGATAGGGGCGCCTGGGTGGCTCCGTCGGTTAAGCGTCCGACTTCGGCTCAGGTCATGATCTCACGGTCTGTGAGTTCGAGCCCCGCGTCGGGCTCGTAAGCTCAGAGCCTGGAGCCTGCTTCGGATTCTGTGTCTCCCTCTCTCTGACCCTCCCCCGTTCATGCTTTGTCTCTCTCTGTCTCAAAAATAAATAAAGGTTAAAAAAAAATTTTTTTAATAAAAAATAAAAAAAATAAAGAGCACAGATAACTACTAAATATTGATGAGCAAGCAAAAGAGAACTTTGCCTCTGGCTCACACTTGGCATCTTCATTTTTCTTGATTTGCTGGAGCTTATCTGGCCTTTTAGCTAGAAGGGACGAGGCTGCATGAATGGCATGAGTGGCTGAATGTGAGTGCAGTTCAAGAGCTCACGTATATCCAACACTGCCGTTTCTAGCACCTGTGGAATGCCACAGAAGTCACAGATCTGGAGGAAACAGTCCAGGTCCACAAGATTCTTCCAAGAAACCAAAGAGGATAAACCAAGAATACATGTCTACACCACCACATGGAAAACGAGTGTGGTAAGAAGGAAACAAAGATAAAGAGAACATCTCATAGGTGCACACACTATGAGGTGCATCTCATAGTGCATAGGTGTACTTCCTCTTCTTTCTCAAGGGGACAGGGAACCTGTAATAACCTCAAGAAATTGTAGGACTTAGACCTGGAGAGGTATTAAGGGAGAAGAGTCTTGCCCGGCATCACGGTAGGAGAGAGGTTACCTCTTGGGACAGTTATATGCCAGATGTGGCCAATTACAATGCAGGCTATACATTCAGAAGATGGGGTGCTCACCCACCCCTGCCCCTGGCTCATCGCCTGGCCTTAGGAGGGTAACACAATCTCTCTGGGACTCAGTACTGGCTTCTTTAAAATCATGAAGTTGGGCTGGACGTATGGTTTACACAGAGCTGCTGCAGGGTGATGGGGAGACTCGGTGGGTGGAGTTTGAGGGGAAAAAAAAAAAAAACCACCATCCGAAAGAGCAAGTGGAGCATGCTCTAGAATAAGAGTATCCACTCACTGGGTGGTTAGGAGAACACAAGGAATTCACATGTACCAAGCACTTAGGACAGGGCTGAGCACCTAAAAAGTGATCTTTGACCATGAGCTGCTACCTTTGTTGCTCTTGCTTTCCTACTACTGTTATTACTGCTATGGCCTCTGCTGTTCCTTCTAGTTTAGGTGCCAAGACGTGACAGCACAGCACGAGACTGGAAAAGCGATTCAGGATCACAGTCTGGAAAGCCCAAAATGCCAGGAGCCACAAGCTATTTCTGACAGAGTTCATGGGACCACAGCTTTACTTTGGAAACATTTTGGCAATAGTACAGGTTGGGGGGAAGCGGAAAGAAACAGAAGGTAGGAATCCTGGATAAGAAGTCATTCCCTTCACCTGTTGAAAAAGCTCAAGAGAATCAGGAGCAGGGTGGAACATGCGGTGTGGACAGTGCTCGGCCCTCAGAAAGTGCAGGGTGTGGGCAGCAGGTCTGAAGATCAGAAGAGGGGACGGAACGGTCCAGACAGGCTGAGAACCAGTCAGACGGCGGCCGTGGTGGCAGAAGCCAAGTAACACAGGAGAGCCCTGGAGAAGACTGTGCAAGAGAAGACCCGTCTGAACATAACTTTGCTTTGGGAATGTACACATGGGGTGGATAAAAGGTGAGCGCAGGGATCAGGGGAAGTGTGCAGGGCACAGTCCCAGTGGAGCAAATTCACTGCCATTTTCTCCAAAGAACACTGAACTGGTTCCGAAGAAGGGAGGCTTCCAGCCTGTGGCAACTCTGCCCGCCCACTCCCCATCACCCACTCTTTCTTTCCCGTCTCCTCTACCTGATTCTTCAATCACCCATATAGAGAGTGTGTAAGACCCAGAGACGTGGGTAGATAAAGAGCAGGAATATGTGGCACTTCCTTAAAAAACGGAATCAATTAGTAGCCACTGGTATTCTGAACTAACGGCGGTTTCCTTAAGCCCTAGACATGCAGCGCTTGCCATCAATACCAGTTCCCAGGCGGTACAGAACTGCCAAAAAACCATGAAAAATTGATCCCAAAAACCTGATTGGAATGTAGTTTCTGCTACTTACTGGCTGTGTGATTTCGGACAAATCACCAAACCTCTCTGAGCCTCTCGTTTCTATCATCTATAAAATGGAGACCCTAACACCCAGATTTCTTAAGAGTTATTGCAAGGATTGAGTGGAATAATACATTCAGTGTGCTTAGCATAGTGCCTGGTGCATAATAAATAACAGCTCTTATCTCTTATTTATATTAAAAGCGATCTGATGAATAAATAGTCTTTGTTCCTCTCCTTCTGTCTTGGGAAGAAGAGCACATTTTCTCACCCCCTAGACTTTTGGTGTCTTTGTCCCGTCGGGTGATGGAGACTGGTAGAGGCAGAAAGGAAGAACCACTGATCCAAAGGCTCTCTCTCCACCAAAGAGTGGTTGCACATCTTGAGTCCCGGGGAAAATATCAGCAAGAGCAGCCTGGACTCACTATGAATCACCCCTTCAGGGCTGAGGGTGATGCTACGGCAGGTGCAGACCCACAGCTTATCGGTATGGGGAGGCCATTTGTGGAGGGCACAGGTGGGTGCAGGCTGCCTGGGCAGCATTGCACCGGCTGTTTGTGTAGACAGGCTCCCCCACCAGCAGGCATCTCACAAGGATGGGACCTGCACAGGTTCTGAATCTCCCTGTAATTGAGGGTCAATTGTCAGATGCCCACCCATCACAGCTATTCGCGGAAGGCGCTGCAAACGTGGTATTCGGCCTTGTACCTTCTGGAGGCTACAAGAATCCTGCTAACACAGGCGATAATTCCAGCTAGACACATTTCCAATCCCACAGAAGAGCTACAAGGTCACATGATTGAAGAGGAGGGCGGGGAGCGATCGGCAAAGACGGAGCTAACATCCCCACAATGCTGCACACGTCGTGGGAAGAGCAGCCTGGCTCCTGGTGGGAGGGAACGGCACTGAATAAAGATGCAATACCTTGAGGAAGAAGCTAGTTGCAAATTGGTTAGCCATTTAAATGGCCAAATTACCCAAGACATAATTAGGGCACCATTTTTCCCCCTGGAACTCCTATATGTGAATTAATGGACCCTTCTTAGTAAGCCAAACTAGCACTAATAGCATTTTCTTTCCCTCAGACCGTTTAAATCATTAATCCCTTTTCCAAGCTGGCATTTGTGTCCGCGTCTTCTGTGCCCAGAGGTCAAGTCTCTATCAGGCTGCCTTTTGCGCTCCTGCATGCAGTAATGGTGGGCATCTGTCAGGACGGAGAAAATCTCTTCTGGTTCTTATGTACATGGTGCTCCCAGAGAGATAGTTAGCACTAACCGAAGGAGCACAGGGCTGGGACAGTAGGCAAGCTTCATGGGTGCCTTGCAACCTGCCAGGACTTTGGGGTGGGGGTAAAATACACATAAAAGTTAGCATTTTAATCACGTTTAAGTGTACAGTCTATCGGCATTCATTGCATTCACATCGTTGGGCAGCCATCACTACTATTTCTAGAACTTTTTGCACCTCTCCCGCTGACACTCCACACCCATTAAGCACTAATCCTCCTCCCCACCAGCCCCTGGCAACTGCCACGGTACCTTCTGTCCCTAGGAGCGTGACTACTCTAGAAATTCACGTAAGTAGAATCATGCAGTATTTGTCCTGTGACTGGCTTGTTTCACTTAACACAAGGTCCTCAAGTTGCATCCATGTGGCAGAATTTCCTTCCTTTTTAAGGCTGAATATTCCGTTGTATGTATATACCACATTTTAACAAATCTATCTGAATTGTATTTTTAATTTTTTTTTATTTTGAGAGAGAGCGAGCGAGCAAGGGAGGGGGCAGACGGTGGGGAGGGGGGGAGAGACAGAAAGAAAGAGAGAGAGAGAGAGAGAGAGAGAGAGGATCCCAAGCAGGCTCCACACTCAGCACAGAGCCCAATGCAGGACTCACACCCTTGACCCTGGGATCATGACCACAGCTGAAATCAAAAGTCAGACACTCAATTGACTGAGCCATCCAGGTGCCCCTGGAGTGTGTTTTTAAATCATTGACTAGCCACTGTAAAACTGTTTCCACTTGTGGTAAAAATATACATGACATTTAGCCATTTTTAAATGTACAGCTCAGCGGGATTAAGTACATTTACAGTGTCACGCAACCATCTCCACCATCCATCTCTAGAGCTTTTTATCTCTCCCAACCGAAAAACTCTGTGCCCATTCACCAACCCCCATTCTCCTCTCCTCTCAGCCTCTGGCAAACTACGCCTGCTAAGACATTTAATTGTGCCCCGCCTCAGCCTCTCCATCTGAAAAATGGACATTGTAATCATAGCCTTGGGCCCAGGAGTCCATGCCGTGCCAGGAAGTTCATTTCCACTTCGCTCAGGCCCCTCTGGCGCCCCCTGGAATCTTTCTAGGCTGGTGCTTACAGCCAACTTGGGGGCAGCTGGATGTGGAGGGCATCCGGGAATGCACACAGGTCCCGCATACCGCGGGAAGACGGGCCAAAGACATCCCGCATGGCAAGGAACGAAGTTGTTCCTAACCTTTACACACACCTACCAAACACTGCTCTCGGTAGAATTCAACACGCTCAACTGGAGGTTGGAAAATCAAGCACAATAGGGACAGTCTAAATATAAATCCCCATCTGCTTTTTATTTTCATTGCAACCTTTCTGGACCTGAACAAAAGAGAAAGTGTTGCTGGTTTCGATTTCTCGTGGCTACCTCCTGTAAGAGAAAAAAAATTACAAATATCACCTGCCCATTCGGGTAACATACATCTGCAAAACCACCCTCTCTGTAATAAGACAAAGAAGCCCCTATTCAAACTAAGGAGCTCACTTTCGGCAGCAGAGTCATTTCCAACTTTATATATTGTGCGTGTTTATTAGGGTTTAACAAAGAGGAGAATTTTCGTGTAATTAGTCACTGGAGGGTACCCACACAACCCCATAAATGTAGCAGAGGCATATTGACAGTGGCATAAAAGGAAACACTAATTAAATCCCAATTTCCTCCAAATACTGCCAGATCTTGCAGGTATAAACTCACTTCCTGGGCCGTTGAGCATTTACTCAGAAGCGCCCAGAGCTCAGAGTTGGTGCTGCAGAACGCTGAAGAATCTGGAACAAAGCGTGCCTCGAGTAGTGAAGTACTCCTCAGCGGTCGGGATGTGCCTGGCATAGCTTAGGGAGGTCGGATGGAGCTAAAGAGAGATGGGGAAGGGGGCTTGGTCGGGAAACGTCACGGGACAGCTGAGGAATTTTCTGGAAAGAGAAACAGAAGAACTGTGGGTTTGGGGGGGAAAAGGAAATTCAAGAGATGGGTCAACAGAGGTGGGCAGCAGAGGAGAAAATAAGAAGGACGGCAGTGGGGTCTGGTGCGGATACCGGTGGTGAGGCCTGGGACGATCAGAAGGGTCAGGGCACTGAGCTCCGTGCTCTGCTGTGTTAACAACCCTCGTACATGTCAGGGATAAAACTCCCCCCGCCCCCCCCCCCCACCTTCAGGCTGTCACTTAACAGCCAACCTCAAAATGAGTCCAAAATGGCGAGGGATCCCAGGAACAAAGAGACGGAAGGAGCAGCAGAAGAAGGTGTCCAAGACCCCGGAGAGGAACGGCTCCAAGAGGAATTATGGCCTGCAACTTTCACGTGAACACGGGTTTTGAAAACAACAGAAAGCACTGTGTGAACCACACAGAACGGTCACGAGAATTCCAGATTTCCAAGTGTACGGTGGGGTCTTCCAATCCTGCTGAGAGCAGGGGGTTAGGAACCACTGAGGAGGAAAAAAGGAAACCAGGAAGGAAGGGCCCAGGCCCAGCCAGAGGAGCCCCAGGGAAGGGGAACCGAAGACCTGCCTTGGGTGCAAACAGCAACACTCTGGGAACCTGTCGGTGGAACAGGCAACGTAAGAGACCCAGTTGTCATCACGGATGTGAAGAATCTGACTTGCCCTGCAAGAACCAAGAGGCCACCAATAGGCGCCTGTCTCTGAAACACCATCTGGCCCCTCCTCCCCCGCCACCAGGCAGCTCCCCCTTTCCCAAAAATAGGGCTTTCCCAGCGATACCTCTCTCACCCAGCCCTCTCAGAAACAGCCTCCTACTCTCCTCTCCTGCAGACAAAAGTCCACACACTCCTACTAAACTCAGAGACGCTCACAAGCGAGGTGGGCAGGGCAGAGGCCTGGAGCAGGGGCCACTGTCGTGGCCTGTACGACCAGCCCTCTCAACCGTGCTCTTGCCCCTGAGCCAATCAGCCACTACAACTGACCTTCTTTAAAGGGAGAAAAAGATTCTTAAACACGGTACATCTTGTGCAGATTCAGGTGGTTGCTGCTGAATGCTTGTAAGGACTTGCTTCTTTTCCTGCTCTATCCCCTTATTTACAAAGCCTTTCCCTCCAGTGGGTACTAGAAAAGCTTATTTCATCCCAATCCTATTCTGAGGACTATAAATCCCAAATTAGTGAGATAAGACCACTGGGGACTCATTGATATTAATTCAAGAAGCTTAAAAATAAATGCCTGGAGGGGCGCCTGGGTGGCGCAGTCGGTTAAGCATCCGACTTCAGCCAGGTCACGATCTCGCGGTCCGTGAGTTCGAGCCCCGCGTCGGGCTCTGGGATGATGGCTCAGAGCCTGGAGCCTGTTTCCGATTCTGTGTCTCCCTCTCTCTCTGCCCCTCTCCCGTTCATGCTCTGTCTCTCTCTGTCCCAAAAATAAATAAACGTTGAAAAAAAAAATTAAAAAAAAAAATAAATGCCCGGAAAGTTCTAGCCAATTTTAGCTGGCACATATCACGGCCCTAGGTCTCCCCTTACTGCTTTGCTGTTCTTTTGAGTTCTTACTAACGTCAAGTCTCATCAAGGTAGCGAGGCCCAGCCTGGGGCCGAAAAGAAGGGGAGGGCGAGGTGCCATGTGCTCTGAGGGGCATCGGGGACTCCCTGTCCTGCTGAGGTTCCTCCAGAGACACTGCCTGGGCTCCTGAAAGTGCACTGGTCTCAGTTCATCCCGTTGTTCAGTGGAGAGCAGGAACGGAGGCTCCAGACGTAGGCCGTCACGGACATCTGCTTAGCAGTGTATCGCTTAAGCTCTCAACCTCTGTTAGGAATGGTCACAGGGCACACGACACAACCTTGTTCTAAGGACAAGTTACAGCAATACATGTGAAGCCCCCGGCACAGGCCGTTAGAGCAACACTGGTTACTGTTACTCCGTTAACCCCAGCGTCCCCCCACTCCGTGAGGCGCTGAGACGTGCAGGCATACGGTAAGGGGCTTCCTCTCTCCAGAACAACGTGCTCAGCATGCAAGTCACCAGCTAATTCGGTGACTAAATGACCTTGCTTCATGACTGGAGAGACCCTAGAGAGGATGGGGATGAAGTGAGGAAGGTCCACTTAAAAGAAGAAAGGGCCGGGGCAGGGCAGAGAAAACACACTTAGCAGTCTGCCAGATGGGGGCTCCTGGGTGGTTCTGTCGGTTAAGAGCCTGACTCTTGGTTTTGGCTTAGGGCATGATCTTGAGGTTCGTGGGTTTGAGCCCCATGTTGCGGGGTTCAGGAGCCTATTGAGGATTCTGTCTCTCTCCCTCTCTCTGCCCTTCTCCCTGCTCATGCTACCTCTCTCTCACTGTCTCACTCTCTCACTCATTCTCTCAAAATAAATAAATAAACTAAAAACAGTAAGTCTTCCGGATTGTACTATAGTGAGACAAGACATTATCCACAGGGGAAACTGAGTGAAGGGCATACAGATTATCTTCCCATGAATCTGAAATTATCTCAGGGGCACCTGGTTAAGTCGGTTAAGCCTCTGACTTCAGCTCAGGTCACGATCTCTCAGTTCCCAAGCTCAAGCCCCATGTCGGACTCTGTGCCGACAGCTCAGGGCCTGGAGCCTGCTTCAGATTCTGTGTCTCCCTCTCTCTCTCTCTCTCTCTCTCTGCCCCTCCCCCCGCTCACGCTCTGTCTCTCTCAAAAATAAAAATAAACATTTAAAAATAAATAAATAAATAAAATTATCTCAAAATAAAAAGCTTAAAAAAAGAAATCTGCCAGAAGTCCAGGCCCCTAAGATTCCATTAAAACAAATCTGGGCACTGGCAGCAAGCTGGCTCTTGGACCGGCCCCCCTCGGGCCAGGCTTCCTGAGAGGAGAAACGATTTCTTTTCATCTCTGCATCGCCACCGTAGCGCAGTGCCTGGCACGCCGCAGACTCAGTAAATGTTCCATCTCTGCATAAAAGGATTAATTCTCCTTCCCAAGCCCCTCGCCCCCAAAGACTAGCTGAGAGCACTCCTACCCGCTTTGGCTCCCGTGCAAACATTTAGGGTTTTGCAACACTTTTTTTTTCTCCCGTGTCTTTGGAAACCTCCGTGAGAACAGACATGTGCACACGGCTTGTCACTTTCAGACGCCCAGCCAGGAAAGGTTACCGGGAATGCAAACCAGCCACCATTAGCATCAGGAAGTTAATGGTAACGGGGCCACGGCTGGACCATCTTCAGATTTCTGGAAATGTGGGACAAAGGTTAGCCGCTCTTTTGAGCTGGTGATTCCCTCTCTGCTCTCCCGCCTGCCTCCAGCTTGGCAGCCAAAATACCCACTCTAATTTCATTCCCTGCTCTTGGCCGTGTGCTTTGTGAATTGCCTCTCTTGACACAAGATAAAGCGAAAGAGCAGAGGAATTGGCCCCCTGCAGAAACCAGAGGCAAGGCCAAGTCTGTTTGCTAAGAAAACACTCCCTGCTCACCGACCACAGCTCGACAGGTACCTTCTTCTTTTGCCTCTTCTTAGTGCCTCATAATAATCCTTGAGCATCTGGGACCTGCCAGATTCTGAGCTAAATGTACTCACAGAAAAGGAGACCAGACATCCTCTTGGGGGGCATCATAGCAGGCCAAGCAATAGTTACCGCTCAGACAAGCCAAGAGAAATGAAATAACGGACGGCATGTGCTGCATCAGAGGCTCCAAGCTGCACGTGCCCCGTTCTCACAGTCCTGTTCTAGCAGTCCTCTTTCCTCCCCTCTCTGCACCTTCCCAAGCTGAACCCCTAACTGTAATTCCCCTAACCGCGCTGGCGGGTTGCCCGAGATTCGTTCCACGAAGGCCCAAGATCTCCTACAGCCCCCATTCTCCCTCGTGCCCTGTGATTAAATTTCTGGATCGTGGATGCTTTCTTAACCCACACCCCTGGCTAAGCAAGTGCACAGATGTCAACACCCATCACATCCACACATCCACGGTGGGCTCCCGGTGGGGAGCAGCGGGGTGGGGGTGGGGGCAGGGGTTGGTAGCTGCTTCAGGTCCTGGGACTCCACTAAAATGAAAGATGCCTCTCACCAGATCATCCAGCCCCACTGTCAAGGACAGCGGGCCCCAAACCATCCCTCTACCTAGTGGTTATTAAGACTACAAAAGCCCGGGGCGCCTGGGTGGCGCAGTCGGTTAAGCGTCCGACTTCAGCCAGGTCACGATCTCGCGGTCCGGGAGTTCGAGCCCCGCGTCGGGCTCTGGGCTGATGGCTCGGAGCCTGGAGCCTGTTTCCGATTCTGTGTCTCCCTCTCTCTCTGCCCCTTCCCCGTTCATGCCCTGTCTCTCTCTCTGTCCCAAAAATAAATAAACGTTGAAAAAAAAAATTTTTTTAAAAAGACTACAAAAGTCCATGTGCAAGCGGAGGGCCAACAAATCGCATTAGACTGAAAAGACCATGTTTGATTGATGTCTGTTCATAGGTGGCTGTTCCACAGCCTGGCGGAAGCACATTCATCAGGATCCAGAACAACTGAAAAGTGGACAAGGCAGGGGTTTCTACAAGGGATTCTCTATAATTCTCAATAGGAGAGAAATGAGGGCAACATGAATAAAGTTCAAGATTTATCTTCTCCCATTCTCTTCTCTGTAAAAGCCTCTGCCCCACCCCCCCACCCCCCCACCAGCCAAGAAACCAAGCTGGTCTCTGCTGGGTCAGGCCATGAGCGGAGAAGACTGGGTGTGTAGAGAAAGAGCTCGACTCAGTTTGTTTCAGGTATTTTATTGGGGGAGTCTTTTCAGTAAACATTTTTTGAAATCTGTAACAGAAGAGAAGGGGACGCTCAGTCTGAGGCTGAGTTGGTCTCTTTCACTGGCCTCTTGTTTCTGCTGAACATCTTTCACACCGGAGGCCACAGTCACGTGCCAGCCAGACCTTTGAGCATGTGACTGTCAGAGAGTTAGTCTCCTGCCGCATCTTGCTTTGGGTCTGAGATCCCAAGCCTCAAAATGAAAGTCTTGACTCTCCTCAGAAGGACATACTCCCATTTCTGGGTTCATGTAACTGAGATCAGTAGGGGTGGGAGGGCGACTAAAGGAACCCCGAAACTATACCTTTATGATTGGTAATAGTTGCAATTCATACTTATAAACCACTTTTAAAGTTTCCTGATTGTTCTTGTCTACAGCATTTTCTTTCATCTTTACAGTGCCCTCGGAAAGGGGCAAGAATCATTACCCACAGTTAACATTGCCCAATGGGTCTCACTACCAAGTGGCTCCTGTATCTGTGACGGGAAAAAAATGAGATACAATCTATTATTGCAGATTCATAGAGACTTTCTATTTGCTCTCTGCAGGCCAGGCACAGGGCGTGGTGCTAGACAAAGGTATTTAACCTTGACAAGCATTCCGCTTACAACCTTTCTGCTGTTAATCCATAAAACTCCCTCCTTGGTTCTCTCAACAGCAAATTAGACACAAGTGTGTCTACTGTGGAAAACAACATGCCCAGCTGTTGGGGAACATTCAGCTGGCGACTGAACCTGGAAAATCTGCCATTCACCTCCCCTCACGATCTCCCCTTCTTTTCTCCCTTTCCGTTCCCAGCGCCTGCACCCCTCTGCCACCATCCCGCTTCACCCTCATAACCATGGGACCGTACACACAGTTGTGCCCCAGTTCCTTAGTACTTCTCTCTCCAAAGGCATTTTTTTGCCCAGAAAAACAAATAAAAATCCTCAAGGCAGACAGGGGTCGTAACAGCAAAGGTGACTGTTCTAAATGTTAGGGTTGACAAAGATTTTAACTCCCGGCGGGAGCAAAAGACAAAGGAAGGAGGTAAACACCTTGAAGGTGCCCACATCCAGCCATACCCGGGAAAAGCCGAGGAGCCTCAGCTCGGTCCTCATTTCCCGGTCCCCAACTCAATAGACCAAAGCCTGCTCTGTTGAGGTCACTGACTTCAGTTTAAGGTCTCTGAGGCCATTCCAAGTTTGATTCACCCCTGTTCTCTCATAGGAGTCCCTCCTCTCCAGACAAGAGTAGTTTGGGCTCTCCCCAGTCTTGCCTCCAAAAATAGAACACTCTCCGGGACTGCAGTGGCCCTACAGGTCTCTATTATATTTTTATTTCACAGGGCCCTTTTCCATGACCCTGGCAATCTCAATATTGCAGGCTCAACTCTTCCCCAGAGTAGTGGCCAAAGAGCTCAATGACAAGAAGAGCTGAAAGCAAACTTGAGAGAGATGGGGGCTACTTAGAGGTAAAATATGAGGAAGAAGCCAGGGAAGATATTGGTGCATTTGTAATGCGGGAACAGGGGCGTTCAGTGATTTTCAGGGCGTGTGCGGGCTGCCCACTTGTTTTCCTGCCCGAGGTTATAAGCTTGCGAGGGCGAGCTCATTCCTCTGCTCCCAAAGATGAAAGGCGCTTGAGGAATGATTCTTTACAGTCTGGTTTATTAGACAAGATAAAGGGCTCCCAGACAAGATAGCAGGATGACAGTGAAAAGATAGTTCTGAGGAATTAGAAGAAAACCCAAGATAAGAGGGGGTAACGTGAAAGAAGAGGACAAGGTAGGTCAAGAGGAGGAGGAAAAATCCAACTTTGCAGCTATTGTCCACATGCATGAGCATTGTGACTCTTCTCAATAAGAACAGTGTTCCGCGCTCCACAGAACATTTAGGTAAATTCTTGCATGGGTGGAAGGAAATTCATGAGAGCCTCAGGGGGGCAGGTGCAGCATGGCATATGGAGACTCCCTACTGAGAGGCTCAGGGTGGCTGTTTGTAACATAACAAGCAGACAAGAGTCTTTCTGGAACGCATATCCAAGAGGAAGTGACAAAGAACCAATCATGGAAAGAACACAAGCAGGCAGGACGTGGATACTGGGAAAAAATTCTGAGACACACAAACTGGGGTGTAGAACTCCGATGGGCAGGACATTTCGATGGAGGCCAAAGAAGATAAGTAAGTGATGAGTTTAGTTGTCAAAATCGCGGCTGCCCCACCATGGGTGGGACAAGACTGATTTTTTTTTTCATTCCAATCAGATGGAAATGTCAACACCCCAAAAGAGGAAGCTTAACCAGAAGAGTCCTACTATCCCTAAATGTCCTACTAATTAAAGGTGAGATTGTTCAGTGATCTCCACAGTTGGCATGTAGGACTCTTGCTGCTATGTGGCGAGTGGAGAATGGTGGACAAAAACGGTAAGGTGCTCTCACCTCCTTTACCACCTCCCATTGAGGCAGGAATCATGAGCCCTTGATACGTCACTTTCTGGACACTAGTACAATTCTCTGTGTGTTTTCTAGTAGAAACAACGAAAGGAAGCTAGCATGATTACTCTACACAGAGTTTTAAAAGGAACCTTGAAGCCATTATAGATTCTCATTCTTCATGGCACCACCCAGTTTTTCTTCCAGTAAAGGGGGCAAGCGTTTTGGTTTAACCTACTTAGGAATGACAGACAATAGGCACCGTCTGTTAATTCCAGCTGCTTCTCATAAGAAAGGAAAATCTGTCACATGGTGATGTCAGAAGGCCTCAGGATCATAAAAATATTTCCCAGAGGGTCTCCTAAAATAGGAGAAACGACCAGAAGTCATTTTGGTTGAGGTAATTGAGTACAGAATACTCCTCCAGCTGCAGAGATAAATAACGCTTTCCCAATATAGATGACAAACCTTTCTCAGAATCCAGCCACAGCAGCGGTATGAAGAATCCTGATATCTCCTGAAAGCTCAACTCTATTACATGCAGAACATCAAATAGATTCCTGCCTTGTCCTGCTGACAGTTTTATCTCTCAAAAGGTAGAGAAAGCAATTAGGGAAGCCGCTGTTCTTGACATAATTCTGACCATCAAGAAAGAGCCAGCTGGCAATGTGTAAGTGGCGGGGATCTCCCAAGTGACCGCCTCATCCCGGGATTTGTAATGGCTTGGGAAGGGGACACTGCACGTGGGCGGACGTGGTTATCTCTCACGGCCGGAATCTACAAAGAGAAAGCAGGTATGGCTCCTGCCTTCCAAAAGTTTCTATTTACATGAAAGATAAATAAAATTCAAGGGCATTTTATCAGGGACAAAAAGAGGCAAAAGGGCCAGTGTTGCAGAAGTTTGAGGAGGAAGGTCTCGTGGCGTTGGACAAGGTGAGCAGAAAAGGTCTGCTATAGAAATCTGACTTAAACTCACTTATGGAAGGTGATGGATCAGATAAGGAGTGTCAGAGACTGATTGTGTGTGTGTGTGTGTGAGAGAGAGAGAGAGAGAGAGAGAGAGAAGGAGAAGGAGGAGGAGGAGGAGGAGGAGGAGGAGGAGGAGGAGAGGGAAGGGGAAGGGGAGGTGGGGGAGGGGGAGGAGGTGGAAGAGAGGAGGAGGAGGAGGAGAAGGAGGAGGAGGAGGAGGAGGAGGAGAGGGAAGGGGAGGTGGGGGAGGGGGAGGAGGTGGAAAAGAGGAGGAGGAGGAGGAGGAGGAGGAGGAGGAGGAGGAAGAGAAGGGGGAGAAGGGGGAGAAGGGGGGGGAGGAGGAGGAGAAGGGGGGGAGGAGGAGGAGGAGGAGGAGGAGGAGGAGGAGGAGGAGGAGGAGGAGGAGAAGGAATGTGCACTGGCCGACCGGGTTCCCCAGCCCATGCGACCTTCCTCATTCCTTGCCTTGGTCCTGCTTCACCCCTTCTTCTGACCTGGTTACTCATCTAGCTGTTCTTCAACTTTCCACCTTCCCGTCCCCTCCTCCAGCCCCACGACTGACAGGTTCTTGTCCCTCCGGGCTAACACCCCTGATACATTCCAGTTCTGTGTTCACCTCTTTCCCAGTTAGGCTCAGTGCACCTACAACCCTGGAAAACCCATCTCCTGACTGGACCCGACCCCCAGCCTGCAGTGGCTGGAGAATGAGATTGGGACTGTAACACACTTGGCATGGAGTCTGGCCCAGCGGAACGTTCCTCTAAGGACAAAGTAAGCAAGGAGACTGAAGAGAGAAGACAGTACGTGTCTTCTAGGCGTTCCATAAGCCACAGCTGTCTTCCCAGAGAACTGCCAATGCCCTCAGGGCAGGCTCCTGCCACCATGTTTGTTCTAAGTGCCGTTCACCCTCCATCACACCACAGATGTTTGGGCTGAGGTGAACATGTGACAAAAGCTGGACCAACCATATGCTTCCTCCCAGAAAGGTAAAACTTGGTTTTCTGTTGGTTTCCTGCTCTATGGGTACAGAAACTTCGGAGCTATGGGGAGACCATCGGCTCCTGACAGGGGCCAGGGGGAGGCACGATGGCAGTCTGCAAAAGGAGATCGAAGCAGACAAACAGAAAGGTGAGATGAGCCCTCTGCCTTGCTCAGCCTCAGCCCCGATCTCTTCTGAGGCAGGCTGCTCTCTCCTTGTGTCGGGGTCCCTCGGAAGCCCTGCGTCCCGATGCACATCCTTACAACTCAAACCAGACCGCCTCAGTCCTGGGACGGCACCTCAAGGCCCTGAGGTAGTGATGGCTGACACTCTCTTATGTGCCGGGCACTGGGCTGACCGCTTCTCCACAGTCATCTCAAACCTGCGTAAGACCACCGGGCTTCTAGGAGAGCACGGCAGGGCCAGGACTGGCATGTAGACACTGTGGCTGGGGCTTGTGCCCTCATCCCATAGCTCCCCTCCCCCGTGCCTTGGAAAACGGATGTGAGCTGTAACCAGAGCTTAAGACTGAAGACCTTGGACTTAGTCCTTTATATAATAGAAGCAGTTGAAGATTTTTGAGCAAGGGAATGGTGTGCACAAGAAGGGGACAGTACACAGGAAGGCAGATCCTGGGGGTCAGGTCCAGTCAGGAGATGGGTTTTCCAGGGTTGTAGATGCACTGAGCTCAACTGGGAAAGAGGTGAAAACAGAACTGGAAGGTATCAGGGGTGTTAGCCCGGAGGGACAAGTACCTGTCAGTCGGGGGGTGAGAGGAGGGGGAAGGGAGGGCGGAAAAGTTGAAGAACAGCAAGATGAGTAACCAGGTCAGAAAAAGGGGTGAAGCAGGACACAAGGCAAGGAATGAAGGAAGGTGGAATGGGCTGCGGAACCCAGTCGGCCAGCACATGACGAGGGACGGCCCTTTAACGTTGTGCCCGATGCCACTGCCTGCGTGGAGGCAACTCTTTAGAAGAACCACACAGGAGTTCATAGCTTCAAAGGCGCCGGGAGGCCAGGAAGCAGTCTGCAAAGGTCTAAGGAAAGATGGGAAGCCACTGATGGAGAGGCAGGACCGTCAAGGAAGGTCTGTGCAAACTTGAAAGGAGGAAGTAAGACGGTCACTGGAGGGGATAGGAAATCAAAGAGGGTTTCTTTCTTATCTTTTTCTCTTCTTTCATTTTAAATCTTTCTTTCTTTCTGGACAAGGAAGTTCTGCTTATCTTTGCGGGCAGAAGAGAAGGAGCTGGTGAGCAAAACGAAAGCCCTAGCAGACCAGGAATAAAGGGTGGTGCACAGTCTGGTCCTGGGTAGCCAGCTGGATTTTAGAAGGAAGGAGTGGATGACGTTAATGGCGAGAAAAACGGGTGGGATTCCACGGCAAAAGAGTTCAACAGAGCCAACCCTTCATGCGGGCAAGATTATGAAAGGTGAAATTTCAGTTGCACCATCACGAAAGATCCCCAAGAAGAAAACAAGAGGGAGGCATCTGAGGAAGGCCACACGGGCACCAGGTGGCCACCTACCAGAGCCTGGACACTGCACAGACAGGTACAGATGTGGGGGTGGGGGGTCTCCTACCTGTGGGGTGCCCGTGCTCCACAGCAGGGCCCGGGCCTCAAAACGTGCCAATTAGTTAAAGGGTTTTTGAGTTACATTTGGGGGTAAAACAACCCGGACACAGTGAATCTGCTGCTCGCAAACATAACTTAGTGCCCACAGATGGCAAAAAGGAACATTCTGTTTGCCTTTCCTTAGGATAATGATCTTGGGAGTGAGGAAGGTAACGTAAACATCATAAAGAAGTAAGTGCAGGGCAAGAGGTGGAAAGATAATATGGAAACAATTGGGTTCCTTAAATGAGTTCAACTGTTCAGGCCCAGAACAGAAGGTGTGGCTCAGGGGTCTGTGTCTGGGGAAGTTTTCAAGATGCCAGCTAAGGAGAGAAGCAAATGTGGTCCAGATCGGTGGGAGGAGGAAGCACTCCCTTAAAAGTCCCCACCCTGACCCCCAAATGGAATTAGTTATTATACTGGTAACGTGTGAATACTTAGGAGAATAAATAGGGAAAGCCACCAGGTTCAGAGATCGGGCTAGATTAAAATCATCACCATATTTTGAGAGAAAGAGGCAACTGGCCTGCTATTTATCTGCTCACACCCAGTCTCATTCCAGGAAGCACTGAGGGTTGATAATAGGGACGCCAAAAATCTACTGAGACACCACCAGTTACAAATACGTGACAAAGAAACAGGAGAAACAGTGGATAGGAGAGGCATAAAAACGGAGCCACAAATAAGACTGATATTAAAATGTGCAGAACAGAGTCCTACCCACTTGTTAAATTCTATTCACCGGCTCCAGACAGACACTAAGTTGGCCCTAAGTGTTCTAGCAGGCAACAACGAAGGGAGACCCTGAGACGGTTCCATTTCCTCGATGGTGTGAAGTGAAGTAGCAGGAAGAAGACAGGGGGGAAAGAAGAGACGGGTGGGGAAGGAAGAAAGCAATCCAAAGAAGCACAATAAATACCATTTTAGCACTGATTTGCACTCCTGGAGAGGGACAGTAGGAGACTGTACAGGGGATAAAAAAGACACCAGGGGCGTCTGGGTGGCTCAGTCAGTTAAGCATACGACTCTTGATATCGGCTCATGTCATGATCTCCCCCGGTGGTCAGATGGAGCCCCCGAGTTGAGCTCTGCACTGACAATGCAGAGCTTGCTTGGGATTCTCTCTCCCTCTCTCTCTACCTCTCCTCCACTTGCTCGCTCTCAAAATAAATTTTAAAAAAACATTAAAACAAAAAAAGATACTTTCATAGCTTGGACCAGGACAATGAGGCTGAGTGTCAGAGAAGCGGTAAGAGTTCAGTTATTTGAGGCGATGAAGCCACGCCTCCCCACAGGCTTCCGTGCCTGCATTAAAGACCTAAGAGCTTCCAGTCAGGAACTCCAAGGAGAATTCTGGAATTTGACAGACTTTGCTTAAATTCCACTTCCTTCCTTAACAGCAGTTTGCTTGGCCAAATCAACAATTTTGAGTTTTTGTTTGTTCTGCTATAAAACTAGAATAATTTTACCTACCTCAAAGAATTATTGTGAAAATTAAGTGAAAAAAAATGGGAAAGAAGAGAACCATGATTATCCCAAGACTAGACCCACACCACAAGTAACTTCTCCCGAGAGTCCTCATAAAGGAGACAGCGTGTAATTGAAATAAGCAAAGACTTCAAGGACTTTCTTGCAGTTAAATGTAATATATTACCTCCAAGAATCCCTCTAACTCTATGTTCTATGATTATTTGTAATTCAAATTAGAGTAAATTTTGTTAAAACAAAGTCCCAACGCTGTAAAGGTATTCTCAGCCTTAAATGTCGGCCTGATTATTTTAAGCAACATTCAATACAGATTATTTCTAGGACAAGCTGAATACTAACACAATAAACTCTGGAGAACTTTCCATTCTCCTCCTGAATGGCAACTCAGGGTCACACATCCTCTATGCCGGTCTGCCCAGGCCTCTGCTTTGGGAAGACTCATTCTGCTCGTTCATGGGGACCAATGACAAGCACGATTCTCCCTGAGGTTGGGCAGGCCCATGCAGACAACAAATGCCCCTAAATAGGAAGGGGCTTGGTAAGCCTGTGGCCCTACCTTCAGACAATATTTTATGAAGGCCACCCATCCACATCAGTGACTACCTTCCGATGGCTCCTCTAAGTTCTCATACCAACTCTAAAAACAGAGGTTTCCCATGTACTTGACCGTCTGGTAGAATTGATCTTTTATCTCTCAGCCAGTGCCCCAAAACTCTGAGCCCCATAATCCTTACCTCTGTTGTGATCCTTTCTTTTGCTTGATCTTAGACCCTACTCTCTGAACTATTCTTAACCTGCTTGGCTCCCAACTGAATCCCCACATATACTCATGTAGACCCTTTAATTACATGGTTTCCAGTCACCCTGGACACATCCTTGAGTTAATACGAACCAGTCCAGGCCCTCATGGCCAATGTTCCATCTGATTTGTCCTTCTTACTGCATTTGAGTGGAGTGATATTTGGTGGTCACTGCTTTGTCTAACACACCTCACTGACCCCACATTATGCCTTATATTATTCCATTCTAAAGTATTATGGAATCAGGCCATGGCATTCTATGATAATTACCACTTTCACCTCCGATTTTTGGCTGAGACATAATATATTCAGAAAAGGTTCAGAGAAGGGCAGCTGAAGTCATTAAAAGAAAAGTCTCCTTCATAAGGATGAATTAAAGAAATAAGGAGTCTGCAAAACAAATACAAAAATGTTAGGAGGAGACAATGTCCAAGTTTTCAAAAAGTCGTGGAGAAGATAACAATGTACTTATAAACCAAATTCCAGAATGCCAGACTGAGGCACCATCCCTCGATTCTTAAGGCAGACAAATTCGGAGCAGTTAGAAAGAAAGTACCAGCAACGACAAAGAAACGGGTGATGTCAAGAGGCAGTGAGGACTAAAAATGCACATTTAAGGAGAGTTCAAATAAAGTCATGGGAAAATCTACCAAAGAGCATGATGAGGAAACTGAACATCTCGAACTTCTGGAGATAAGCTCAATTCCCAAAGCACACACCAGCAATTGGTGAACTTGACGAGCCGTAGGACCTTAAGCCTGTGCGTTTTTATGGGCAGAGAGGATTAAACGAGACCCATGGTATAAAAGCACTTCACACGGTGCTTGGCACACAGAGCCTCAGTAAACCGCAGCCCCAGCTATGCTGCAGTTGTCTTATATAACTCAGCCGAAGGCAGTCGGATCCGGCCCCACAGAACAGCTCCTTTGCTGAGTCATTATTCTGTCTTCAACAGATCAACAACCGCCATCTGTCCATAATCATATCCTGTTGTCAGGTCTCCCTTAGCTAAACACTTGGGTTCGTTCTGGGGCATTCCAGATAAGCCCTTCCACAGTTAGAAAGAGGATCTAGCACTAGAAATTTTCCAATGCCAAGATCATTCTGGTCTCAGAAATCTTTTTGTAAAAAAATATGCATTAACAAGAGCCATGGAGACCTTCGCCCCAGTGACATTTGGTAAAAGAAAACTTGTGTGCTGAGAAATGCAATGTCATAGGGGCGCCTGGGTGGTTCAGTCCGTTGAGCGTCTGACTCTTGACTTTGGCTCGGGTCATGGTCTCACAGTTCGTGGGTTCAAGCCCCACGTGAGCCTGTGCTGTCAGCGCAGAGCCTCGCTCTCTACCCCTCCCCCATGCTTGCCCTCTCTCTCTCTCTCTCTCAAAATAAATAAACTTTAAAAAAAAGAAATGGAAGGGCAGAATATGTAAGCTGTGGCTACCTCAGGAAAGACATGGGAGATTCCAGACTTTTGTCTTTGCAGGAAGACATACAAACGTGAAAGATGGAAAACTGAAAGGTGAATGGTAAGAAAAAGATTTCTAGCCAGATGCACTATTAATAGCAGCTCAGAGTCCATCCAGGGGAAATGGTACCCCTGGCAGGAGATGGTAGGAAATCTTGGAGAGAGAGACCCAGGGCCGGGTCTCCCACGAGGACTCCCATCTCCCTCTGGTGCATCGCATACGGCCAGGCCAGCATCTCCCTAAAAGCACCCACTTCTGCTCTGAAATTCACCTTCAGCTTCCCCAATTTGTAAAGCTGGTACGATGATCTCCATTCCCATTGGTCACACGCACCTTGGGCTATGGCACATTAACTGGATTCCCGGGGTCAGGGGCAAAAGCAACCACAGATGGAATTAGCCGGTTGGACCGTATAGCCCAAGAGCATTTTAGGGGTATTTTGCACCAACCTCCGCCTTTTGCTGATAAAGCTGAGGCCCCATGCATTAGGGAAAGAGCCAAATCCAAGCCTGGCTCTTCTCACATGGTTGGTTCTGCCTGCACCCAGGGGATTGTGACATCCACTCAGCCAGCTGGGTGACCACTCGGCCTCCATGTCGCTCAATACCAACATGGGGGTTGGAAGAGTCCCCTCCCTTCCCCAATTGTAGGAAGCATGAAACAAGATGGTTTAAATGAGACAGCTCGTGAACTAGACTTCACACAGCGTTTGGCACATCTAAGCCTTCAGTAAATTATACCGATTACTCCGAGCTCTTCATTGTTACCCGTTCTTTTTCCTCCCCATACAGTTGGGGAGGAAGAGCAAACAATCAGAACATTTTGAGATTATCTGCCATGGCTGCATTTTCAAGTGTTCATTTATTTAATAGGCCGTGTGCCTTGATTACAGTCCTATATGGGTCTGAATTTACATTCACAAGTATGTTTGAATTTCGCTAACATCCCTCTCCCGGGAGTCATGCTACGTCAATACCTCTTACCCGATAAGGCTTCAATTGTTGTCGTAAACTACCATTTGGACTCTGTAACAGAACTGTAAATAGAGTGATAATTAACGGATCTCCCAGTGATTCTCCTCCATCCCCGATTCATCAGGCACTGCGTCTTCAGAGTTGTCCTTCACCCTCAGGAATATGATAAGAAAAATGAACAAAAGGGATAAGAAAAGAAAGCACCACCAATTGTAAACAGTTGGCTTAATCTCGGATTTATTCTTCACAGCTGGATTCCATCTTTGCTTCTCTCCTCCTGCCTTGACCCGCTGCCACCTCTTCCTCTCCCTCCATCCCTCCCCTCTCCCCCAACTGAGCCTTTACAACTGTTCTTCCAAAGCCAGGGTTGCAAAGGCCTCATAATTGTCAAGCCTGGGGCACCTGGATGGCTCAGTCTGTTAAGCATCTGACTCTCGATTTTGGCTCAAGTCATGATCTCACAGTTCGTGAGCTCGAGCCCCGAGTCAGGATTCTCTGTTTGGGATTCTCTCCCTTCCTCTCTCTCTCTCTCTGCTCCTCCCCTGCTTGCTTGCTCTCTCTCTCTCTCTCAAAATAAATAAATAGACTTAAAAAAATAAATAATTGCCAAATCCAAGGGCACTTCAAGCCTTGTGACCATTTCCATCTTTTATTTTCTGAGTGTCACTGACATGCAACGTGACATCAGTTTCAGCTGTACGGTGCAGCGATTCTCCAAGTCTACACATCAGGCTGTGCTCACAAGCGCAGCCACCCTGTCCGCCTTCAGACTCCCTCCTCCCTTGGCTCCTGCTTTCCTCCTGGTCCCCTGGCCACTGCGTCCAAGTCTAGAGTGCCTCTTGCTCTGTTGTACCTTCTAAACAGCTCTTATTTCTGTCAGTTCTTCATCCCCGGTGCCCTGACCTAGTTCGACAAGCCTCTGTCTCTGCTTACCTGACTGTTGCCATAGCTCCCCAAAAGGTCCCCTGGTCTCCAGGGTCAACCCCACACACCCTCCCACACAATGTCTACTTCACTAGCAAAATGGTCAAAGAGGCACACGCTAGCACGTGCCCCTCCAAATTTAATGGATGTTGGCTTGGGTTTGGTTTTTGCCAAGCTACAGAATTATATCCGGGCACCTCCACATAGCACACAAGGCTCCTCTTGCTTTGGCCCTGCCAGCCCTCCCTGCCACATCTCCTACAGGCCTCCACGCATGCCCCTTGCCTCTCCACCATGCCATGCCCTTCCCTTTGCACACATGCTGTTCCCTCTGCCAGAAATGTCCTCCTCCACCACTCCCACCTCCCACCCTGGGCAAACTCCACCTCCTTGTGGAAGACGCAGTTCCAGGGTGGCTCCCCGGGCAGAGGGTCTGTCCTCCTCCCCCACCCCGGACGGGCGTACAACCCACGGGAGACCCCACGTCAGACAGAAAAGCTCCTTGAGGGCAGCGACCACGCCTTACTGGATTTGGAGCCCTGATCAGTGCCTGTCAGCCCTGGATGCTCGGCCTGATAAAGGACTACAGAAGATAGATAAGCATTCCTTCAAAATGATATTTTTAAACCCCAAAGAAGAAAAGATGACAAAATCCCTGTGTCTGCTCCTAGGAGTGGCGTTCAGGGAAGCTTTGAAGAAGAAGAAGAAAAAAAAACAACTTGTGGGTCTAAGCGATGGCACCAGAAGAAAAAGCCTATCCCTGAGGCGCTATTTAAATTCCACACAGTGATTTTCTTTTTAATTCATTTTTATTCCAGGTGCAGCCCTGCAGCTATTTTAAAACTGAGACTTAAAATAAAGTAATACTAATAGCTGGAGTTATCACAGGCTCCTGCAGTAACAGGGAGCCTTGAATCAAAAAAAAAAAAAAAAAAAAAAAAAAAGCCCTTCACGGAGTCTTGGCAAACCACAACATCCCTTCCCCAGGAGAGAGCGGAGAGGGAACAGAACAGGGCTCCATCATCAAAGGATTGTGCTTCACTGTGCAAAAGAATTTATTCCTAGATTCCCTGAAATAGTTCCCTTTGTACCTTTAACCACTGGTTTTCGAAATATTAACAGTCGGAAGGGAAGACTAAGATGTGAGGCCGGGAACCAGAAAGGTGCCGAGTGACAAACACTTCCTACAAAGTGTGGTCGGCCGACCTGTCCACGCCAGCCACCGGAGACCCTGGGTTCTGAGCACAAATGCTCACCCCAGGGCCCAGCCCAGACTGTGGAATCGGAATGGCTGCTAGGAGGAAAAAAAAAAAAAAAAATGGATAATTTAAATGCCCGTTTTCTGAAAAGCAGCTTCCCGCTCAGGACAGCTGCCCCAGGAAATGGAGTTTTTGTGAGTGGTGCCCAGAGACACAGCCCTGCCTCTGACCTGCTTGTGTCAGCAAAAGCCAGAGTTGTTTCTCCCAACTTGTTAATGGAAAAAAAAAAAAAAAAATCCTGCTTTAATTACTGGCCCCACCAGGAGGGAGTCCAGTGTATTAATGCCTCCCAGGCAGGGAACTTCCCCGAGCATGTTATCACGGACTTTCAATGTCTGATCAGCCCACCCCCCTTCCCCAGTTTGGGTAAGAGCACCGCCCCTCCAATCTGGGGGATGTCCTATCTCCCCATCTCCCACCCAGATGTACAGCACAAATCTGAAAGGACCGCCAATATCACCTCTCCATCAGAATTACAGTCAGGGTCACAGGTGGACAGATGGCCACCCGACCCAAGCGGTCCTCCATGAGGTCGACCCAGCATGACCTGAGAGCAAAGTTCCCGTTCCTCCTGTGCCATGGGCAACCATCCTTGTGACGAAGTTCGCCCACGGTAGGTTTCTGTCGCTCTTCTGGACAGCTAGAAGAGCCCTGTGTATCACAGGTTGTCAAAGTTTAAGTGGAGTCAGTCTGAAGGTTTCAGCAGCCAGGATCCCCAGGGCGCATCTGATGAGAACCTGCAAATCCACCGAGGTTTGTGATGGGAGGCCTCCGATGCCTACAGAGAGGGCATCTATGAAGTGTCCGTGCTATGCGCTCACAGCCGGCTTCCCCAGCGGCACCCCAGATATTTCAGTAAGCTGGGTCACTGCAGTGGGACTCGGGATTCACGGGAGGCCTGTCCTGGAGGCATACGTGCTCCTCTGCAGCCAGGCCACGGGCCTCGGAGCCCCCAGAGCGCCCACCCACCCCCTCCCCCGGCCAGGAACGCACACCCCTCCGGGTCCAGCTCCTGAGTCAGCGATTGCCTTTTCAAGACAACATCCCTGCTGCCTGGGAAGAAGGTGGCCATCTCTCCCTTCTGAGTTCCCACAGCATTTGCCCTGCCTACCACTGATTTCCACTTATTTACAATTCGGGACATCAATGACAGCCTTCGAGTCAGAAAGAGAATTGGACAATGTTTCCCCGGTTTTAAAATTTCAGACTCACACAGTCTTCCCATAAAGAGTGCCAACTTATTATTTTGCCAAGTAACAACGTTTTGAAAACACAGTACAGTCTCTTAATGCCATCCTATCATAAGAGAAAAAGCATTCTCATAGCAAAGAAAAACGCAAACCACCTCAAAGACAATCTCAGAATTCATGAAAAGTTTACTACGTGGCTGTGGCCGTCCTTCTCCCCCGACTCCCCCTCCACCTCTCACTTTGCTGTTGTTTTGTTTTGTTTCATTTCGCCTTGGACCAAGGGAAATTGCCTCACAGACCAGCTGGCACCTGTAGAAAAGGGTTTCTGAGTCGCTCACCTTGGCCCATTCACCCCAAGGCGAGGGCCTTCTGCAAGGAACACCAACCTCACGACGTGAGCAAGAGAATCTCACTTCAAAAGGATGTTTTCCGGTTACAAAATGCTCCCACGTGTGCTACTCATTTAATTTCAACTTAAATCTCACCACAAGGCTGCTGTATAGATGGGAAGGCTAAAGCACTCATCTGCTCTATTTGTTATCAAGATGTTCTTTTATTTGGGGCTCCATTCTACCTCCCATCCACCCTGTGGGCTTTATTTTACCCTTGAGAACTTTCCTTCCACCTCATGGGTTTTATTTTTTTATTTTATTTTTTATTACTTTTTTAATGTTTATTTATTTTTGAGAGAGAGACAGACAGACAGAGGTGAGCAGGGGAGGGGCCAAGAGAGGGAGACACGGAATCCAAAGCAGGCTCCAGGCTCTGAATTGTCAGCACAGAGCCCAATACGGGGCTCGAACTAATAAATCCCGAGATCATGACCTGAGCCAAAGTCTGATGCTTAACCAGCTGAGCCACCCAGGTGCCCCCCACTTCATGGGTTTTAAATTTCACTCTTTTGTCCCTACCTAAACTTCATCTTCAAGGATGGCAAGCTTCAACCTGAACCCCTAACACATCCAACGGTGCCAGTAGACCCCCAATCCATGTTTGTTGAAGGTCGAAAGAATTCTCATTCAACATGATATCCAGACTCTTCCAGACCCTTCACTTTCCTGGCCAAATCCCTCAACAGGGACTGCCATCTTTTAACGTGCCTCCTAAAATGTCATGCCCAGAACTGTGTGCCATGCACCAGATGGCCTGAGCTGTGCAGAGGGCCAAGGTCCCTTGGCCCTCCTGCACTGGGCACAAAGCCTTTATTCATGAAGTTGAGACTGTGTTTGCTTTCTGGCAACCATTTCGTACTGCTGACTCCTCTGAGATCAGAATCAACTAAAATTCTTAGATATCCCCAATTCTGATTTTCTTAGTTGGTCATTTTAATCCAGGAACAAAAAACCAGGTCCTTGACATTTAACCTATTGAATTCATTTTTGTTAGTCAGGGTCCTCTATTCTTAGCTGACCTGTCAGATCTCACCTCTCCAATCAGATGTTAAGGTTCTTGAGATGGTATCTTCGGTACTTCTTTATAAGGAGTAAGCGTAAACGTCCGGGATGGTGATGCTCAGCAGATACTCAATAAATGTGTGTTGGTTGATCAAGCTCCGCTTTTACCATAATATGCCCCCAGGACTCTCAACTTCTGATGAATCACACTTCAGTGCCAAGGACTAGCACCAAAGACTTCCTCCAGTTGCCCCCACTTCTTATACTTCCAGCTCTGACTATTGCTGGTCCCCATACCCACTGCATGAACCCAAAGCAGCCTGCTTGCTCCCAGACGTGCTCTGGTGTCTACAAATGACCACCTCCGCCAGTCCCTCCCATGGCCTTCTCAAAACTCACTGCCTCCGTGAGCCCTGACCTGCTGCATTTCCCCCATGTGCCCTTAGCATTTCTAGCACAGTCCATCGTGCAGAAAAAATACCTGGAGTAAAGCTGTGAATGCTCGTATGAACCAAAACAGAGAACACATCGTCATGTACTGTAAAGTAGAATTCTCTCTACAAAGGAGTTTGTCATAGAATTTGCTGTTCTAAAAGACCCCTTTAGTGTATTTTAAAGGACTTGATGTGGCCATGTGGTTAACATGCAGCTTTCCATGAACACATCTGTCGTACAGGGAGATGCCTTGGGATCTTCACAGAGAATTGTTCTCTGCAGCAATGCTGTTCCAGATGTACCAGCCAAAGGCCTGGAGACACGTTCTGTCGTTGACTGCGTGCTAATGAGTTCTGTCCAACAAATATATACGTATATAACAAGTGCTTTCTCTGTGTTTTCTATATACCGCAGTTTTTCCAGGAGCCTTATAATGAAATGAAAGAAATCAGAGTCTTATATCCAGAAGGGAATCTTGTTTGAGTGACTCACGTTATGACCAAGGAAAATAAAGCCAACGACAGAGGTTTACAACTCCTTTATCCCACTTTCAAGTACCAACAATTCTTCAGTGAAACCCACCGTGAACACCTCCTCTCGAAGCCAAAGACGACACTCCCATTCAGCCCTTCTGGGATTTAATGGATTATCTCCAACTATTTTATGGGAGACACAGGACCTCAGGGTCCTTCCATCTGAAGCTCCTAAAGATTTGAGCCACATCTGTCTCTACTTACTCCGATATTGTTTTGAATTCGTCTTCTCTTGGAAGACACATGACACTTGCACAGGGACATCTGGGGACTCGTCACAATCCCTGGGACAGTCCTGGGCACAGGGGAGCTCTGGCAGCCCTTCTTGTCTGCTTGTAACTGGAGCAAGGGAGGGATGAAAATAAATGCACGGTCTCCCTCTGGTTGTAATTATTAATGGTCAATTTGCTAAAATGGTATCTGTTTAGATGACTAATAATCACGGCTCTATTATTTGTAGAATGCTGTGTTTTGTTTTGTTTTTAATTATGTCTTAGGTGAGTCTCTCATTTGTGCTTTAACTCTATAAAAATGCCTCAATTTCTCACTCACTCATTCTATCCCAGGCACGATGAAGGTTTGAAAAAGGTTGCTCCTATAATTTTTTTTTTAATACAAGCTGCTGTTATCATGTCCGTGAGTCATGTCCTGCAGAGGAAGTATGTGTGGCACTCAGGGAAAGATATGAAGGGGAGCCCACTAGCAGGGGGGGCAACCCCTAATTTGGGGGGCATAAAAGAGTTTGTGCCTAGTGGCATAACCCCCAGCATGGGGAGCCCTTGGGAGACCTGGTTTTGGAATAACCCAAAATTGGGTTTCAAAGTGGGAATTCTGTTTTTTCCAGTCAGACAACATAGTTGATACTGAATGTTATTTATAGGTTTGACTTGAGCTGGTTTAAACCATTTTTCTTGTTTCCAATAAATCATTTCATGGAAATGGCTAGATATTATTCCTTCTTTGTTTTAGAGCTAAATTACCTATTAAATAAGGGGGAAGAAGTGAATTATGTTAGTAAAAGGCTCAGATGGCTTTGCACAACATCAATTCAGCAAAATGCATTCCTGCCTTCATAGGTAATGGCCCAAGTTTAAAATAATACCATCAACAGCCAGGATTTGTTGAACACGTACTATATGGGAATGTATGCTAATCACCGCATGGGAAGTCAAGTGCACTAAGAACCGTCTTCTGAAAATGTGCCGCCCAACTGGGAAACGGAGACACGAAAATGAACCATAATACAAAGTGGTGAATGGTAAGGATTTTGAGCTACATAGGAGTCCACGGAAGAACTCACTTCTGTCTGGAGTGTCCACAGAGGGGCTGGTTGTTGAGCTGGGCACTGAAGCATGGAGGGAAGGAGGCTTAAACAAGGGGACAGTGTGTACAAAGACATGAAGGTGAGGCAGAATAAGGCAGTCCTGCATAGTGGGAAAGCAAAGTTAAATCCTGGCACTTATGAGCTGTGTGACCTTCAGCAAGTTGCTTGATCTCTCTGAGCCTATATTTTCTCTCCGTAAAAGGAGGACACTAGAGGAACCTCGTTCACAGGACTGTTGTAAAGAGCAGAGAAAAAATGGGAGTGAAGCACTGAGCAGAACCGTACTTCAGAACAGAAGGTAAACCCTCAGTACACGTTAACTATTGTTATAATTTCAAGGTTACAAAAGAACACAGGCAACCCTTGGGTTGAGCTCTATCCTGGGGCCACGATCAGTGATAGAGAGGCCTTGTTCTGCAACAACCACTTACAGCAGGACAGAGGGAATGGGTCGTGGCACACCATGGTGCCAATCATGAAAATGAATTTGAGGGAATGACACAGAAAAAAGCAGGCACGGTCAACACTGTCAGACTCTTCCCAGGCTCTGGGGCCCACCTCATGGTTACTGCTATAAATGGAGTAACTCACCCCTGCCAACTCCTAAACCATTTACACTCTTAAAAAAAAAACAAAAATAAAACAACAAAACAAAACAAAAACCTCGTAAAAGGAATATCAGAAGGAAACCAATCCAGGAAAATACTTGAGGATGCTGCCTTATGATTGCCCCCATCAGGAAACCACGGGAAAGGAGAGTTCCTAAGGGCAGAGTCAGCCAAGAGTAATTGCTAGAAGGCTGGGGAGCATAGAGAGACACTGAAATGCACCTCTTCCCCCACCCCAGCTTCTCAGAAGACCCAGCAATGCAGAGACAATGCTTCCTGGGACTAGATACAGCAGTCTACAGAGGGGGTGGGGCACCATTGCAGGGGTGGGAATTCCTCTGTTACTGGGGCAACAGGCAAAATGAGGGCAGAGTCCATTGTCCCTTCAAAGTCCCCGGGGAGACTAAAGAGCCCGTGTCACATGTAACTGGCTAAGAGCACTTGGGAAAAGCAAGCTTCCAAAATAGTTGTCTATGAGCTGGTGCTGACACCCACGAGGATCACGGTCTGGCAGAAACATACAGAAATACAACCAGGGAGTTCAAGATGCATGGGAGGCATTAACGAGGCTGGCTATGGAAGTATTCTTCGGCATCTGGGCTGAGCTGGCTAGCTGAGTGACCCAAGTGTGGTGGCGGCATTTTCTCCTCCGATACTCGAGACAGAACGATGTGGCACCAAGGACATGATAACACTTAGCAGCAAAAGCCAGCAAGAGCTATGACTTTGGTTTTTAGAAGACTTGTAAAGAGAATTCACCTTTCTTGGCATAATTCTGATTGAGCTTCAACTGGAATCTCAGATAGGGTTTTTCGGAAAAAGCCCAGATTTTAATAGAGACGATGCTTTCGGGAAGAATGGCAAAAACGAACAAACAAAAGCATTGCAAGTGGGTAATGACTTTCAGTCAACATATCTGACAAACAGGAATGAGGTTAAAAGGTGATTGACTGTATCTGCTGCTGAACCACGTGAAATTTTAGGCTCCAAAGAGAATGTACTCAAAGAAAATGCCTGAATGTCAGTTTCTTAGCGTCCTGGGGTCTCCTCTTCCCAGAACTAGAGACAGCCCACCTGAGCACCTGAGCTTCATTCAACCAGGTGTCCTCTGGGCTGTAGACTGCCTACCTGAGGGTCTGGGCTGAGCCAGGTGTGACAGGGAAGCTACTAGGTGTTACCAGATTCTAAAGTCACACAACTCTTGTACTGCTTCAGGCATCACAGCTCCCTAATCAAAAGACATAAATATATCCTATCTGGGGAAATCCATCCCATCATGAATGTCTAGACAGTCACTCTATTTCTTACTGTTGACCAGTGAGAAATAACAGACCTCAATGTTCTATAGCTTTACATAGACAGGGTGCCTACATAGGACACAGCACCACAGGTTGGGCAAACTTGTGCTCCCTCATCAGCTCCAATGTTGACCTTCGGAGTGAACTTCGACAACATTTACTGAGTATCTGGTAAGGTCAGGCACCAAGCAAGATTCTGGGGGTAAAGGGTTATCAGTTCAGCCTGGCTCCTCCTTCACACCCCAGTTACAAGATGAGGAGTAGAGAATCAGGAGACTAATGCCCTTACCAGAATGAACTATAAGGTATCCCAAACGCTGGAGCGAGAAAGCTGGCAAAGCCCACGGAACAGGTGGTTCTGTAGCCAAACCGTGGAGCCCAAAAGGCCCGCTTCCGGGCTCTTCAACCACTCCAGAGTCCCTGCAGACACAACTTGATGCTTGATGTCAGTACATTAACCAGAGATGCCCACATCAGTGCCCATCTCCTGGAAACCAAGGTCAGCATAACATGGAGAAACAGGGGGCCCCGGGTAGGTGACAATGAGGGAAATCCTCAAATGTCTCCATCTCGGAGGTCTCAAAACCCACCACCGGGTCATCTTTGTTTTGAGTTACGTCAGATCCTTTCTTTTCAGTTAAAAAGCAAAAACTGTAACTAAGGTAGGAATAGCTCACCAAGCCCCTACCACTTTAGTGTGAAGAAATTGAACAAATTATTTAACTCCTCATTAGGAGAGACAAAAAAGGGGGGGTGGGAACCTGGGTAGCTCAGTCAGTTAAGCATCCGACTTCAGCTCAGGTCATGATCTCACAGCTCATGGGTTTGAGCCCTGTGTCGAGCTCTGTGCTGACAGCTCAGAGCCTGGAGCCTGCTTCAGATTCTGTGTCTCTGTCTCTTTCTGCCCCTCCCCCACTCACATTCTCTCTCTCTCTCTCTCTCTCTCTCTCTCTCTCACAAAAAGAAACGTTAAAAAAATTTTTTTAAACATTAAACATGTTTAAAAACTAAGCACTAAAAAAATATTTTTTTAAAGGAGACAAAAAAACCCCTTTAAGCATAGAATTCTGAGGTGAGTACAGGGTCCAGAAATCCGGGGAAAGGGCCAAGAAAGGTTAAGAGTTTCGCTTCTTGGCTACCATGACCCAAGGTGCCCACGAGTTTAGCTCTAGATCAGCGCTCATGGGAGGTGTCTTTCTGTCACATTCCTGCCCCCTCTCTACTCACCTCCTCAGGCAGCAGGAAAAGCCAGGTGATACACCTGGGGTCTTCCTGTTACCCGGTGAAAGCCAAAGCCTGTGGGAGCACCACCTGATATGGGTGAAATGAGAGGTGGTCCCCACAGGCTGGTGGACAGTTTTAGGGAAAGAGAAGAGTCCATTCTAGCCACACCTTCAGAAAATTCCAAGTGCAACAAGAACATCGAGATGACCCATAACCTGGGTCTGAGTCTCTTCTCCCATCTTAGTTTATAGACAAGTGTTCCCAAGGAACTAACAACTTCTTGATGATTGATCAAAACACAGTATTTCTGAAAAATGTCCTGTTAATAATAACCACCCTTTAATGTCTTAACACTATACAATTCACCCTGGGTCCCTGAGACTCAAGGGGGCAATGACCTGTGCAGAAGCATGACAAAAGGCAGCAAATTTCCTCAGTCTCCAGAGGCAGCCCCCCTGGTCCAGTAGGAGATTGACATGGCCTTCCTCCAGCCAAAAGCCAGCAGGAATCTCCACTTGGTTACTCCCCCTGGGATAGGGAGGAGGGAGAACTGGATCCACCAGGAACATTCTATTGACACAGGGTTTTCAAGAACTAATAGCCCCAGGATGTGTGGTATTTAAGGAGAAAGTAGTTGCATCTAGCACCCGGAGTTATTAACGGAGAATGGACAAACACCAACAACTCAGCTTATCTCTACTCGGCAGCCCAGGGACATTAGGGGGAGGTGTCCACTCTCAGCCATGCCTTCTGCCAGTGAGGACAGCAGTTCCTGACCATGGCTCTAGGCAGTCTCAGAAGGACACTGGGAAGGTGAATGAAATGTCCTCCTCCATTGGGTCTGACTCCCGAACAAGTCTTACCAGAAGAGGGGCTGCTCAAGGCTGTAGCACCACGTGGGGGGGATTCTATGTTTCAACATCTGTAAGAAACTTAAGAGAGTCTTTTAAGAGACATTATCTCACTTAGTTCCCAAACAGCCTCTTTGGTTAAGGTTTCTGCCGTTGGAAGCCCTGATTATGCTCCAAAATGGGCTGGATCATGGACCAGGAGGAATTCAAGGAGGGGGGACCACAGGCTCCCCAGGACAAGCTCACGGGAGACCCCAACCCCCCAGACAGGCCCCAGTCAGGGCCAGCCCAAGGAGGTGAACTTTCATCCAAGTAGCAAAGAATCTTTAGCAGGGGAAACCCAGACCTATTGTCACAACAACACACCTCCAAGTCAATTAAACTCGACCGTCAAGAGAGCCGTTAGCCACAGTGACCGTATTTAAAAGTTGGGGAGCTGGAAGAACGCCATTACTACCTGCACCCACCACCATCTCTGGGGTGCTAGAAAGAACACGGATGTGGGGTCACAAGATCTTGGTCCTTTACGAGTTATCTGGCCTTCAACAAGTCACATAACTTCTGTGCACGTCCAGTCCCCCATCCATTAATATCAAGTTAACACAATAAAACTTAAACTCCCAAGCGTGTTGTGAAGATCAGGTGAAATAATGTACATGAAAGTGTCTTAAAACTAGAAAGGGCCACAACCACGTCAAGTATTACTTTGAAAGTACTTGGGAGACTTTGGACAACACATACAGTGGAAAAGCTGATCCTGCTTCTTCATTCTTCATCCAACCCAATCCTAGAAGAGATGTGCCCCATCTAGCTGCCTCAAAGATCTCCCTGTTCATTTATTCTGTGGTCATTAAATTTCCCCCAGGTATCATGCATTGGTATCTACACGCTGGAGAGACAGCCTTCCTGTCCTCATGGAGCATGAATCCAGATAATTCCAACACTATCTGTTCCCACCTCCATTTTATGTTCTCAGTCTTTGTAAATCCTATCCTAGAAAGATCCCTTCTCCCAGGAGCAAACATAAACTGTCTCCTTCCCAGTCTAGATGAGCAGGTCTGAACATGGAACCCCACCCTGTGAGCTAATGAGTCACCTGTAACCAAGTCTACACCACTGTCCTGAAGCATGAAATTCATGCTCCCCATCCCATCATCTTGGCCCTTCGAAAACCTTTAATGTAGAAACTTGAGTCTCCTGGGAGACCAAACCTCAGTCTCAGCAGACACACAGTCTTCCGAAGCCACTTTTGAAATAAATACACTAAATACCAAACCAATAAAGCAGAAGTTTATCTCCACGCCACAGGATGTGTTAGCCATGTCCATTATGGGGACTTGTAGCAGGTTAAATAGACACTCAAGTTGCAAAGACCTGGGTTTGAATCCTGACTTTGTCACTTGTGGGCCTTGAAGCTAATTATTTAGCTTAGTACCACTTGAAGGTTCAATTTTTCACATTTATAAAGCTCAGATAACAATCCCTACCCCATAGTGATATTCAAATAATTAAATGTGATAATGTTGGTAAAGAATTTAATAGTGCTTGGCACTTAGAAGCACTCTATAAATGGTAGCCATTGTTATTTATAATTATAATAGTCATTACTATTGACATGCTCACAAAACAGCCCATTTCATCCTATGTGCTGTGATATCTCTACTGCTCTACGGGCAAACAGAGAAAGCAATGCTTCCACTGACTCCAGAGCAAATTATTTCCAACCGTGGACCCCCACTCATCCTGCCTTTTTGGAAACACTAGCTCTCAACCCTGAGGTTAAGATATACTTATCCTTGGCTCAATAACCATGTGACCTGGTTGACGGACAAAATGAAAGAATAAATCAAAACCTAAAATATTTCATCGGCCCACTGGGCTCCATGTCTATTCATACAAAATATTGCGTACACTTCCTCCCAGCAGCCCCTCTTCCTTTCCAGCTACAGTTTTTCTTCATCCTACTCCCCTGTCTGTGGTGCTTACACCTCCCTCTTCATGATGGCCAACTGCACTGTACGATTCCAGCCTGCCTGAACAGATTCCTGCAGCTGGCTCAGCAAGTAAAGTAAAGTAAAGTAAAGTAAAGTAAAGTAAAGTAAAGTAAAGAATGAACCTTGCCCAAAAAGAGGTCTGGCCTTTGCCCTGGGCTTCTGGGAGGAAATTCTCTTTTTTTTTTTTTTTTTTTTTTTTTAATTTTTATTTATTTATTTATTTATTTTATGAAATTTATTGACAAATTGGTTTCCATACAACACCCAGTGCTCATCCCAAAAGGTGCCCTCCTCAATACCCATCACCCACCCTCTCCTCCCTCCCACCCCCCATCAACCCTCAGTTTGTTCTCAGTTTTTAAGTCTCTTATGCTTTGGCTCTCTCCCATTCTAACCTCTTTATTTTTTTTCCTTCCCCTCCCCCATGGGTTCCTGTTAAGTTTCTCAGGATCCACATAAGAGTGAAACCATATGGTATCTGTCTTTCTCTGTATGGCTTATTTCACTTAGCATCACACTCTCCAGTTCCATCCACGTTGCTACAAAAGGCCATATTTCATTTTTTCTCATTGCCACGTAATATTCCATTGTGTATATAAACCACAATTTCTTTATCCATTCATCAGTTGATGGACATTTAGGCTCTTTCCATAATTTGGCTATTGTTGAGAGTGCTGCTATGAACATTGGGGTACAAGTGGCCCTATGCATCAGTGCTCCTGTATCCCTTGGATAAATTCCTAGCAGTGCTATTGCTGGGTCATAGGGTAGGTCTATTTTTAATTTTCTGAGGAACCTCCACACTGCTTTCCAGAGCGGCTGCACCAATTTGCATTCCCACCAACAGTGCAAGAGGGTTCCCGTTTCTCCACATCCTCTCCAGCATCTATAGTCTCCTGATTTGTTCATTTTGGCCACTCTGACTGGCGTGAGGTGATACCTGAGTGTGGTTTTGATTTGTATTTCCCTGATAAGGAGCGACGCTGAACATCTTTTCATGTGCCTGTTGGCCATCCGGATGTCTTCTTTAGAGAAGTGTCTATTCTGGGAGGAAATTCTCTAAGACCTTGGAATGTAAGGCCCGATAGGAGTGGATGTCTTTGTTTGCCTGTGGCCTTTGATCATGCAGGATAGTATAATAATGTGATTTGGCGTTGTGGCTTTGGGTCATGGGGTATCAGCTCAACCTCAGGAGGAGTTGGATAGTGAGATTGATCACACGCTCAGGCAACCACGCCTATGTGATGGAGCCTGAATAAGAACTCTGAACACGAAGGCTCAGTGGGCTTCCCTGGTTGACGGTACTCCTTGCATACTGTTGTACCCTTATGCCAAGAAAGTTACACTGCCCATGATCGCACAGAGACAGGAAGACTGGAAGCACCACGTTTGGAATTTTCCTGAACTCGGCCTTCTGTGCTTCTTCCCTTGGCTGGTTTTAATTTGTATACTTTCACAATAGTAAACCATAACAATGAACATAACAGCTTTCAGAACATTCTGAGTCTTTCTAGTGAGTTGATCAAAGCCAAGAGTGATCTTGGGGGCCCCCCAAACTTGCAGTTGGGGTCAGAAGTGAGAACAGTTGTGAGAGCTGTTCTAATACTGCAGAGGCCATCAGGAGAATCCCTAAAGATGGGCAGTCAGGTCCCCATGTGCACAGTGGTCTCTAGAAAACTGAACAACCACATCCTTGGATCATTCTTCGTCATCAGAAGATGAACTTGAAAGCCTAAAATTGTTAACTCTGCATTCATTCACAAGTCCTTGTTGGATCTCGATCCACACTCTGAGTTAATGAACATAGACGGACCTCTCAGCCTTCCCCGGTCCTCTGATGTCCATTAACAACATGGATGAGGTCCTGCCTCTGAAGCATTTGGGATTTCTAAGTCTGGCATCAGCAGTTACAGTACGTGGCAGACTGGAGGGGGTGTCCATCTGGAAGACCACATTTGGGAAACTGCCACCTGTGTTCATGTGCCTCATCTGCCTGGAAAATGTCACAGCCACTCTTCCACTGAGCCTGGTCCTCAACTCAAGGGAGGAAATTGGACAGAGGAAAGGAAAAAAAGAAGCCAGAGGAATGCTCAGGCAAGCCAGCGGCCAGTAAGCGTACCAGCCATGGCAAGCTCTGAATCCTCAGGAAACACGCCCTTGTGAGGATGTCTTCCCCAGGCTTGCTGGGCATCCCCCTGCTGAGAAACAAAGCTCCTTTTCAAGCCGGTGCTGCTATCTGCAGTGGTTCAGTGTCCAGATAACCAGGGAGCAAGGAGATACATTGTCATGTCAAGGCTCACAGGGGAAATACAAGAAGAAGAAATGTCAGCATCTGGATACCGACGGACATGGAAAACCTCAAAAAACTCAAGAGAGAAAGAAAATGTATTTTGGCGATAATGGGACTAGAGTGGGCTGCAGCTGGCTGAATGCTATATTGGATCTCTACTAGCCACGGGATCCTTCTTTGTTAACCCTGAAGCCCAGCCACCCGCCCCACGAACGGGGAGCAGAAATAAGGGAACAAACTGGACCCCACATCTTTAAAATGAAGAGGTCTCAGGGCTGTATCAGTCACTTAAGCCTAATATTTGGATTTCCTTTAAATTGTATTGTCGTCAATGGCTGTTCAGGCTGAGTTGCTTAGACAGTAAATTCTGGTTCTAGCTGCCATTTCGCATTATGCTAATGTATGTGAGAAGCTGCCTCCCTGGATACCGTAGCAAATTGCCAGCTGAATCATAGAAATGCTGTCAACTTTTTTTTTTTTTTTGCAAGTTTTCCATTTTTGCTTTGCTACTGTGTAGCCAGGAGAAACTGGGAGGTGAGCGGGAAATATATATATATAATGCATATATATATGTATAATATATATATATGCATTATATATATATATATATATATATATATATATATATATATATGCATCAAGCTTCCCCTGGATTGGTTTTGCCTCTTTGAGAAAGAGCTGTAGTTTTCTCCCTTGTTTCTAAAGCAGCCCACAGACATGCCTCCATTTTATTTGAAGTCATTTCATTGCCCAAATATCTGTGTCAGTTTCAGGGAATCGGCCTTGAGAGCCAGCAGAGGGAGAAAGAGAGCACCAAACCGGATTTTCTACAGATTCCACTCAAAATCAAAGCCCGAACAAGTGGGAATTTGCTGAGCCCAAACAAACAAACAAGCAAAAGGCAAAGCAAATGAATTCAGCAGAGGAGGCCACTTTTTAAAAGATGGTGAGGGTTCCAGGGTGGTGCAAACAGCTTTGGCTCACAAACGGGTTCCAGTTTGGGCACTGCCAGCTGTTCTCCCCGGGTGACCCTCTTCTCCCCCCTTCCCCCCACCCCAACCCAATCCTGCTCCAAACAGTTCCTTTGCCTGTAAATGAGAAGAGGGAACTGGTGGCCAGGAAGATCCCTTCAGCCTTAACATTCTAAGTCTGTATGACTCTTTTCTGGTCTTAGCTACCTTCTAGACTATGGTTAACAACACCTTATTTTCTTGGACTCGGGTGCTGGACCTGATTGCCCAGCAAGATTGTTCCAGGTCCAAGAGCTAAGATTCTAAGACACTTGTGGCACAAAATAGTAATTTCTCCTATTGTCGGATGGTGGGAGAGACAGGTATGTGCAAGGGCGCGAGACGGCCGCAACAGAGTAGCAGGCTGGCACCCCCACACTGGGGGCGGAGAAACAGAGGTATTCGTGAGTGCAAATTTTCAGTTCTAGGAGTTAGTCCTAGAGACCTGCCGTACCACTGAGATCCTGCAGTTCACAATATTGTATTGGAAAACTTACTGAGCGAATAGGTCACAAAATAACAACAAGAAGGCACGAGAACACTGTAGGAGGTGATGGAGAGGTTTATGGCATAGATGGTGGTGGTAGTTTCACGGGTGTATACTTATCTCCAAACCCATCAAGCTGTATACACGTAATACATACAGGCTTTTGCATGTCAATCATAACTCACAGTGGTTTAAAAAAAAGAAAAAGGCAAAGGAAAAATACAATTAAAAAAAGAGATAGCTGCAATAGACCTAGGACATGCTCCCCATGTCCCCAACCCTTCTGCTTTTGAAACCCCAGCACTGAACTCCACTTTCGCACTGCCTGTCCTGGGTCAGACCCCTGGAATGGCAGCGAGCACTTGTTTGGTATAGACTGCCTGTCCTGTGGCTTTGTCCGCTGTGGAACCACAACCCATTAACAATTCCGGCACTTGGGACCCTCCTCCCCAGCCCCACGTTTTTATCTCACCTGTCCCATTTCTAACCACCTAAAAGTTCTACCCCTGCCCACTTTTCCTGCAGACAAAGATTCCTCTACCCCTGCTTGACCTCAGCCCTCACCTAGAATTTGACCAATTCAAGGGTACACACTCAAATGCCTTTGGGAGCCAATCAAGACTCCTGAAGGAGTGAGGTTGCCCAATGTAAGGAATAAGGAGAAGTAGGACCCTAGCGGCAAAGAATTGAGCGCATCCACCTCCCTCCCCTCATAAACAACACATTCACGTGGAAATTTTTACAATTTTATGTGCCCCAAACAGAACAATTATGCAGAAATTAGGCTCCACACTACCAGTTGTTGTTTTTTTTTTCTTTTTACTGCAAGCCCTCTGTTTATTAAATTCAGGTTTCTTTTTAAGTAAGGAATATACTTGCATGGAGAATTCACACTTCTTTCCAATGACTAAGACTGGATTGAATTACCATTATTATAAATGATCTTCTTTTAAGTTTAATAGATGCTAAAGCTTCCTTACCATATAGCCTGTGTTACCTTTTATTGACTAACTTAAGCCTAATATCTATAGCATTTCTGTGATTTTTTTTTCAATGGAAATACTCCTGAGAATAAAGTCAGACCTCCTGGGGTACCGCAAAGTGTAAAATTTCTCTGATGTCTCATGGCTTTATCTACAACAACAGGAAGTCTTCTTCGCAAATTTTGTATTCTATACTGTATCTGTTTATTAAGTGGAAAATAATGTTTAATTACTTATCACACACTTACCTCTTCACTACAAATCTTTAAGTGAAATGGACACTTCTGGATGATGCACCACTTTCCTCTCACCAGACCCCAGGTGGGAGCTGGGTGTCCCTCTGCTGCATAAACACTAAGATTGGTTGACCACCTGACGCTGCTGTTCTACAGGAGAAGTAGGTTTGTTCATGAAATTGAAGGTTTGGAAGCCGTGGTCTGGTAACTGTTCTTCTACCTTTTTCCTGCGCCCAAACTCCCCAACAATCCCAAAGTCTTGTGAGAACAAACACCAAGCAAAGCACCCTAGTCCCTTCAAGGGTGGAGTCTGGACTTGTGTTACACAGATTCTCACGCTAACTTCCCCCTTGTTCCCCAGAATGACAGGGAGTCGGCTACAGTACCCCAGCCCTGTCCCTGGGGCCCTGGTACCATTGGCAGAGACTCTGACAAGTGCTGGGAAAATGAGAACACCGGGGTGGGGGGCGTGGGGTGGGGGAGAGGGGGGCGGGGACATCACGCTCCTGAAATTCATGTTCAAGATCAGCTTTTGTATATTAAATCCTACCTTCCCACTGACAACCCCCATTCCTCCCCTTCTTTCACGGATGCTTTTCAAAAGACAGTGGAGGTGAATATATGAACTTTAAGTTTCTCTGACGTCTACCTGGTGGCCACAGATTTGAAATACTCAGGGGATACAAAGGACTTTTCATAGTGTGAAGTACAAAATGGTCTCACATGGGTAAAGAGTGCCCCTTGACTCATTTTGTAGGTCTAGATTTCGATTTTTCAGCTGCCGTTAAAAATGGGGTCACCTTAACTTAGATTCTAGAAACTAAGAAGCGTGTAGAGTGAAGATCATAACTCAAATGATCTGTTCTTACCCCCTTTTGAGTTCTTCTTGCCATAAACAAGCTTCTAATTCCAGGTGAGAAAGAAGTCAATGAAACAAGCCAGGGGGAAGGTGAGTGGCTTCTCCTGGGAACGTGTAAGGGTTTCTCTCTGAAAGACATTTTCCCCACCCACACCCCCCACAACTGTGATGGGACCACCCCACGCTCAGATGCCAATCACTCAAGAGAGGTGCACTGCACTCAACAAAGCAGATTCAGGGGCGCCTGGGTGGCGCAGTCGGTTAAGCGTCCGACTTCAGCCAGGTCACGATCTCACGGTCCGTGAGTTTGAGCCCCGCGTCGGGCTCTGGGCTGATGGCTCAGAGCCTGGAGCCTGTTTCCGATTCTGTGTCTCCCTCTCTCTCTGGCCCTCCCCCGTTCATGCTCTGTCTCTCTCTGTCCCAAAAATAAATAAACGTTGAAAAAAAAAATTTTTTTAAAAAAAAAAACAAAGCAGATTCATATAAACATCCTTCCTTCTAAGCAGAAATGCTCTTTTCTGCTTTACTAGTAGAATCCAGGTGAGCTCACTTCTGAAACCATTTGAAAGGCAAAAAAGCCAAACTCACAAACAAAATGTTGGAAGGGGGAAAAGAGGAAGAAACAGGTGGCCTAAGTTCCTTTATCAAAAGGCTTAGGGGTGCCTGAGTGGCTCAGTCGCTTAAGTGTCCGACTTTGGCTCAGGTCATGATCTCACGGTTCGTGGGTTCGAGCCCCGCGTCCGGCTCTGTGCTGATGGCTCTGTGCTGATGGCTCGGGGCCTGGAGCCTGCTTTGGATTCTGTGTCTCCTTCTCTCTCTGCCCCTCCCCCACTTGTGCTCTGTCTCTATCAAAAATAAATAAATGTAAAAAAAAAATTTTTTTTAAGTCTTAGATCTTTACACCCTGGGTTTTATAATAGGAGAATAGGAGAATTCATTTCAAGGTGGGGTTGTAGGTCTCTAGTGTGAGGCACTATTCATTGCAGAGCATTCAAAAATGAAGGGAAAATGTACATCTGACATGAAAATACAGAAACAGGAGCTCAATCAATAAATGTGTAACTTAAGGCGGTGTTTCCAGAGCATAGGTATTTTATATGCCAAGATCTACCTACTGCAAACACAAGCATGGTGCTGGGAAAGGCACAGACTTATAGATCCAATAGCCCAGGGAGGAGGAGAGAGCCTGGATCAGTCAGGACACAACAGCAAAGGGACAACACACTCAAAAGGGCTTAACTGAAGATTTTTAGGAAAGAACTGTACACAGTTTGGCACAGAATTAAAGGAGCCAGTAAAGACTGGTGATAAGTGGGAAGTTATATTTGCCCCAAGGTCTAAGGGGCGAGAGGGAAGGAACTGTACATGCAGGGAGTCTGGCAAGAGCCAGAGCTGTGGAAGAGGGCTGCCTGGCAGGACCCGTGCCTTAAAGGAACATAGCAGACGAAACCAGACAAATGGAGGGCAGGGGTGTGGTGCAGACGAGGACGGCCACCTCTTGCCTCTTGCCTCCTGGTTTTCCAGTCGTGCCTATTGACCAAACTCAAATGGAAAGCCAAGAATAAGGGGGCACAGGTACTACAGTCCAGAGACATCAGCCTCCCAGGGCATGGAGAGTGAAGCCAGGGCAAATGGAGCCCTAGACTCCAGCAAAGAGCCCTAGACTGAGGGTCAGGACACCCGGTTCCAGCTGTGGCACACTGGCTTTGCGACTTTGGACGAGGCTCAACATATCTAGATTTCTAGGAAAGGACTGAGTAGACGGTTTCTCCGGGCTCTTTCAATTTTTACATCCTGTGGCCCTCATCCGGGAACTGTGTAGAACCAGGAGATCACACACGGCTACTATGGTTATCACAAGGCTTTAAAGCAGCACCCCTCAATCTCGGAAATACTCATTCTGTTTCCTAACCCACAAATCCAGATAGAGACCAACTCCATGGGAACAAAAATATGGGCCCAAGGAATCCTCACGTCTTGATTCTCAGCTTTATCATCAGAACTAATGTCACATCTTGACCGGTTTCCCTTTTGATTGTTGAAGAGTTCAGGATTTCACATGGTGGTCTCGTTCCTTTTGAGAACAAATCTGGACAGTGAAAGGAGATGAAGCATCCAGGGCCCCAGAGCCTCTGAAGCTGTGTGTGCGGGAGAGAAGGTTCGCACGCGCCAAATGGGAAGACCACACTGGGATTCCAGTCCTCATCACTGCGGACCAGCCTCTCCTATCTCCTATTTCCTATTTCCCACTCCTGCTCTTCTGCATCTTTCTTGTCTTGGTCTGACACCTGCCCCCTCGCCAGCCTAGAGGGGGGAGGAACCTACAGGATCAGAAGGTTCACACTCTTTGCCCCCCTGTGAATGGAATTACCCACTTTCCCTCATCTCATTAGCTACTTCTGGTCATTTTGTTCTGTAGCTTGACAAAATCTTTCTCTTATTATCTCAAAGCAGTCTGGAAAAGGATACTAATATATATTAGAATCCTTTTTTTTAAGCGTTAAGCAAATAGGGATCTTGAAGAAATTCCTTTCTCCTAAAATACAGGAATCCATGACAAAAGAAGCATCAAGCTGATTGAAATTTCACAGAGAAGAGACTTCCCGTGTATTTCAGGAATGGTAAAAGCTGCCGCCCCTCATATGACTTCTTGGGCGCCGCTGACATCCTCAGATGTAAAACCCAGGGGAAACGGCCTGAGAGAAAAAGGCATTTGAAGGCCAAATCTACTAAGAAGCCAAAGAAACGAAAGCCTGTTAACCTTGGACGGAGAACCTTGCATTGGGGCACTCTGTAGCAAACAAGTCCAAATCGGGGTAGATAAAATTAAGTTATACCCACAGTAATAAACGCTCTAATTTTGCTTTAGAAGTTTGCTCTGGAGTTATTACTGTCATTATTTTACTTGATAATTATGGCTTAACGTGTTAATAAATTTTACTTGTGCAATAATTTTGCAGGCTAAGTAGTTACCTGGGAACTCTGTATCATGCACCTAGTAGGTCCTGTCAATGAATGTTCACCGCAAGGTCTCAGCTACAGAATTTCGAAGCTATGACGGTGTCCTCCTCTTCCCTCGCCTCTCATACTCCCCTAATCCTGTCGAGCAGTGCCCTGCACCATCCGTTCCCAGACGCACATACTACGTGATTTCCTGGACATCCATATCCACATGCATCGTCCAGGATCCTCTGTCATTTTGAAAGTATCTCTAGGATTCCTGGGCAGTGTTTGTGTTTGCTTGCTTGCTTGTTTTTGCCTCTGGCATAGAATTTTCTGGGAAAGAAACTGCTTCCCCTTGGGGATCAAGGGACTCCCGTCCAAGTTAGACTGAGTGCCTCTTACCCATCGCCACATCCCAGTCCCTAGCACAGTCATGTGGCCCACAGAAGATGCCTGAAGATTGTTAAAGCAGAACTCTGTTTTTAGGTAAACTGAGCTTTGCTGGTCCCTATAGGAAACACAAAACTGAATGCAAAGTAAACATCTCCGGAGGGAGCTTTCCTTTTTCACAGCCTGAGTTCTGAGAAATGTCCTCCCATTGCAAGGTGGGAAGGGAGGGGAGCAAAGACAATAAATGGACTTAAGTGTTTTCAGAAAGACTGTGGTGAGCACAGACCCACTCGGTCCTGTCGGATATGAAAACGGTTTGTCATGAATGATGAGGCGTGCTGGTCAGGGATCCGCTTGGGGGAGTTCTTCAAAGGTAGTCGGGAAAGAGAAGCTGATGGAGTGCACCTTGGGAGGGGGTGGAAGAGCCACATGTGGCCCGGTGCTCAGCAGGACCACTGACTGTGGAGAGGCTGACTGTGATAAATGTCAAGAAGCCTCGAGATGACTGAAGGCAGGCCAGCTCCTGCTTTGCCCCCACAAGTGCATCACCGGGGTGGGTGATGCACTTGTGGGGGCATACATACATACGTACATAGAAAGAGCATTCTATCTATGCTCTTTCCTTTGAGCTCCGGGAACTGCATGGTTCTCTCTACTCCATGAGGCTCTCTTTCCTTAGCAGATTTCCTTCTGTTCTGTCCCAATGACACAAGAGTAGGTATGGTGTTGTGAGTGAAAAAGAGCACTCACGGATGCCGGGGCCACACCGTCCAGTTCAAATCCTTCCCCTGTCACTAGCTGTGTGACTCCGAACAAGTTACTTAACCCCTTAGTACCTCAATTTTCTTATCTATAAAATGGAACAATAGTACCTACCCCTAGAGTTAGTATGAAGATTCAATAAATGAATGCCTGAGTGCTGCAAAAGTGACCTGAGGCTCTACTAATCTGCCTAACAGACAGGATTCAGATGGAAAAGGAAAAGGAAGCAGGCCAGAAACCTGTCCCCAAAGTAGGCACGAGGCTGGGCTAGCAATATCAGGTACAGCAAATAAAAATGCAGGATACCCAGTCAAACCTGAATTTCAGATAAAGGATAAATACACTTTTTTCTTCATTTTTTACATGTTTGTTTATTCTTGAGAGAGATGCAGTGCAAGCAGGGGAGGGGCAGAGAGCGAGAGGGAGGCAAATAACCTGAAGCAGGCCCAGGCTCCAAGCTGTCAGCACAGAGCCCGACGTGGGGCTTGAACTCACAAACCACGAGATCATGGTCAAATGCCAAAGTCAGATGTTTAACTGACCGAGCCACCCAGGCACCCCAGGGACAAATACATTTTTAGTATAAGTATGTCTCAAGCATTGTATGGGACATATTTCTACTGTAAACATTTTTGTCATTTACCTGAAATTCAGATTTAACTGGGCATCCTGTGTGTAATCTGGCAACTTTAACCCGGACATCAGGCTGTGAGGAGGGAACATTGGTCCCATAGGCTCTCCGTGTTCCTATTTCACACTTAATGATACGCTGGATTCCACCACAAGGCTGAAATGCTGGCGGCCAGGACCATACATCCGAGGCCTGCGAGGGATTCTTGAGGATGCTCAGAACTCTGAAGCACCTTCCAAACTCTGAAATTTCTCCTCCAATTATCCTGCCACCCAGTGTCCTTATTTGGATGAAGAATTCCTCCCTTCAGAGTTTCTAGACTCTATGTCACAATTCTAGAACACAGTCTCCCCTTCCTATGAGAGCTCCCAGCACTGCAGAGTGCTCATGCTGGACCAGAGTGCTGGTGGGGGGTGGGGGGAGGTACCCCCAGAGAGCAGGGAGCAGGGGTTCTGGAGTCAGCAACGGCTGGGTTCAAATCCTCGGTGCACCACTCACTGGCCATGTGACTCTCTGGACTCAGTTTCCACATACGTAAAACTGAGGTAGAAACTGCCATCTTGCAGGGTATTCGACAGGACGGGCAGCAAGACATAAATTCAATATAAATTCCCAGGCATACAGTAGTTGCAAATAGTTGCTGAGCAAACAGTGGTTTGCTGTTATTACTAGTTTTACCGATGCCAGCCAGAAAATCTTTCGTTTTCAAAGTTTTATATCTTTAAAGTGAATTAATCTCTAACTACTTTGGCTCTGTAAGTTTCCAATTTGTTTCCTTAAAGCAGAGAGTACCTACATTGAATTAATGCATCTCCACTAGAGTTTGCCTCTGAACGATTACATGGATATGTGACGGAGGTAAGTCTTGTACCAGATTTAATGGAACTACATGCAATTTGTTTTTACAATTCTGGTACTCTGAAAAGTATTTCCGGGGAAAAGACAGATCAGTATCCTCTGCTGGGATGACAGAAGTTCCCACTTACGGCAGAGAAAAAGGAAGAGTAAGACTGGTCGTATATTTCTTCCAGTTTTAACTCTGCCATCCAACATGATCCATCCAGTTTGTGGTCTGTCTCCTCCAGGAAGCCATCTCTGGTTACTGCATCACTTAATACTATTTAGCTTTCTCTGAATACCTAAGCACATAGGCTGCACCACAAAATGCCAGACAGATTTAGCCATTATTTTAAAGTTCTTTTATTTGAGTTGTTCTGGTCTCTCCATCCAGGTTATAATAAGCTCCTGGAGAACGAATGTCATTCCAAATACCCTTCTGTAGATTCAAAAACACCTTGCACCATACTGAGCCTGATAAATACTTGCTGAAATCATGAATGAAAAATCCGCCACTTGTATCATGTAGAGAAATGGGTCACTAACCTGTAAGTATTTTTCATTTCCATCTGACTCGGGGAATAATAAATATTTGATGATATGATTCGATTTGAACTAAAATAAGCATGGCTCCAGTGGGATAAACTATCAACAAAAGGACGAAAGTTGTTGTTCCTCCACAGAGGCCTTGGAGGACCCAGATTCTTACTCAGAATCATCCCTTCAGAAACAAATTTGAACAAATTAGTTAAGCCTAAGCTAGACAGGCTCTTGTGAGCCCCTAGAAATCTCCAGAAGCTAGAGGTTTAATCAGAATTTAGGGGGAAAAATCCAAAGGATCATTTCCTAAACTCTTATTCCCACTCCTACCCCAAACCATTTTCCAGTCTGATCATGGCTCTCCCAACAGTGCCTGTTTATATAACGGAAGTTGATTTACATCTGATTCCACGTGATCACATTTCCATTATAGACCATAATGAAATTCACTGGACGACTTACACAACGGAAAGAATACGGACTTGGGAATTGGAAGTGAACCTACTCATAGCTTGATGATTCTCTTGCCTTGATTTCAGTTGCAAAATCTATCGACATTCCCAAATAACGTAGAGCTCCGTCAGGGGAGCTGGTTTATGTGTGCAGTGTGGTTGCGTCTGAGCTTGGGGACATGCAAAAACACATGAGCATTATTTGCAGAAACGAGAGAGTCTACAGGAGAGGGTTCTCAGAAGGGAAGGAAAATCGGTTTGAGACCTCGATGATCCCTCTACATGCTGTAAACTCAATAGGCTCTCAGAGACTTGGTTGTTGTGTTTTTTCTATCTTGTAAAATGTACTTGAAAGAAGATTCAACCTCTGTAGCAAACATTTAACATCCAGGCCTCTGAGCAAAATTATCTACAAGTGTAGAATGAGCAAAGCTCTATCCACAAAAGTCCTTTAGTCTACTCCAGAAGGGGTAGACTGGACTTTCCACGGCACGGAATTTCCTCCCTTTATTGGGCCCACACGCCAGGAAAGCTCCTTGCCCTTGACCACTAGACAGGATGCTTTTCTGCTTTCCTTCTACTGCTCTGGTCTCCCTTCTCAGTGCCCTTTGCTGACTCCCTCCTCCCCCTGAGTGCAAGCTCTGTGCCCTTCACAAGGCTCTGCTCTCGCTCTCCCCCTCTATTTAGGAAACAAATCCTATTTTAGGACTTCACCATCACTTCTACTCTGTAAGTCTCAAATCTGTATTCCTCGCTGGGTTTTTCATCTGCGCTCCAGTTCAGGTGCCTGTGAGGATCTCCGCCTAGACAGATCCTCGTCACAAACCAGAGGCCCCCAACAGAAACCACAATCACCATTCTTGATACTCCAATAGCCTGTGTTCAGTCACCGAAACACAAAAAGCCTAAAGCCATTCATTTGTTCGTTCAACAATGACTTACGTGTGTCTCTTATTTCCTAGATCCTCCTATTAACCACAACCTAAACTTCAACTCAACTTATTCCTACTCAAAACACTACCTTCTGGGACACCTGGCTGGCTCAGTCAGTGCAGCATGCAACTCCTGATCTCAAGAGTTGTGAGATCGAGCCCCAGGCTGGGCATAGAGATTACTTTCAAAATAAAACCCTTAAAAACAAACAAACAAACAAAAAAACAAACTACCTTCCTTCCTTTCTCTCCATATGCCTCATGAGAATTATCTCCAGACTCCACTGAGTCCTAAATCACCTCCCTTCTTTGGATGTCTGAAGCATTTATTGATTATATTACCATGTGGGCACTTAATACAACAATGCCTTGGACTCTTAACTGTTTCACGCAGATAGTTTATACATCTCCAAGTATGTTAGAAGCTTCTGGATGACAGGAACTGTGTTTATGGATTTTTTTTTTAAGTATCTCCCTATCCTGGCACATAAGTGAATAAGTGACCTCTATAAAGTGTGTATTTCAGGGCCTGGCACCAAATACGAGCCTGAAAACGTAAGCTTAAAAATAAGTAGATACTCAATAAACATTTGGCAAACTGACTAAGAATGAACTGTGTGAAACGCTCCCAAGACATCAGTGTGCCAGGCCCTAATTGGTATTTACTGGCGGGTACATTTTTGAGTCTTGACAAGCCATGCAAAAACAACTCACACAGACTTGAATTATTTGGGGAGTGAAAACGGAACATGGGAATACGTTAGCTACGATTTCCTTCCTTCTTCCCATCACTTCTAATAATGTAAATGTTTGGCTTAACATCACATCTGTAAGCGGGTACCTAGCTGGCACCGGGGATGAAAGCGCCCCCCTAGCTGGCCGGGGCTGGCTGGGTGGGTCGGTTGGTTGAGCATCTGAGCCTTGATTTCGGCTCAGGTCATGATCTCACGGTTTGTAAGATCGAGCCCCTCAGCGGGGCCGGAGCCATGAACATGGGGCCTGCTGAGAATTCTCTCTCTCTACCCCCCACCTTGCACCTCCCCCACTTGCACATGTGCATGCTCTCTCTCGCTCTCTCAAAATAAACTTTAAAAAGAAAGTCAGAAAAGTGCATGTGGACTCATGGGCCATCATGGTGGAGGAACCACAGGGAGAGCAGCCGAATTTGACAATGAGGAAGTAAGCTGACAGTGACTTGCCCAAGGTCACATATCAACTGGCCCAAGTTAACCTTGAGGGACCTACCTCACTTCCTCCCACCCTCCAGCCCAGCTGACCTCCCCTCGGCCTCTGAATGTCTCCCATCCATGCGAGGGTGCTTTGTTATTTCTTCCATGGCAACCGTAACCTCACAAAGCAGAGCTGACCTCCTCCACCCCTTGCAAGGACAGAAGGGCTGAGAGATTTCTATATTGTCGGGGTTTTTTTAATCTCAAAGAGAAGTTAATTGTCGGGTTCAGACCAAAAAGAGCCAGTGACACCTCACCCCCAGCAGCCCTCTCAGCAAAACCCAACACAGCCAGGAGTGCCTGGCTGACCTCAGATGGATTTAGAAGCAGGGTTATTTTTTCCCCTTTGTTAGTCAGTGACACCCCCCTCCCCCGCCAAGAAAAGGAAATCAATCAAGGGTCACAGGGATTTGCTCGTTTCGGTTTTCTTAGATTTTATGGTAGAGTGAGTGAAAAATCTAAGCTGTCTCCCATTGTTTCATTACCAGAAATTCAAAAATATTCAATATAAAAAAGAATTTTTAAAAAATAGGTGGGGCACAGAGGATTTTTAGGGCAGTGTAACTACTCTATACAACAGCATAATGATGGATAGTGTCATTAGACATTTGCCGAAACCCACAGAATGTACAACACCAGGAGTGAACCCTAAGGTCAACTGCGGACTCTGGGTAATTATGGGTCCGTGTAGGTTCATGGGAGGGTAACAAATGTGCCACTCTGGGGCAGGTGTCCCTAAGGGGGGGATGCTATGCACATATGGGGGTAGGGCATATGTGGGAAATCCCTGGACCTTCCATGCAATTTTGCTGAGAACTTAAAACTGCTCTAAAAAATAAAATCGATTAAAAAAAATACAGACTCTGTGACAAAGAAAGTCAGATATGAAAGGAGAACAGGAGGAAGCAAAAAAGCTGGATAAGGGGGAGATGGAAAGCAGTATCTGACAGGCAGGAAATAAAATCCAATGCCCCTGAAGGGTAGAGAAGCAGCAATTCTGATCCCAGAGAGAGAGACTCGGGAAGGTAGCTCATGAAAACACAGAGACACATACACACACACACGCTGAAAACAAACACACAGGGGTGCCTGGGTGGCTCAGTCGGTTAAGTGTCTGACTTCAGCTCAGGTCATGGTCTCACAGTTCATGAATTCAAGCTCCACGTCGGGCTCTGTACTGACAGCTCAGAGGCTGGAGCCTGCTTTGGATTCTGTTGCCTCCCTCTCGCTCTGCCCCTCCCCTGCTCTCTCGCTCTCTTTTTCTCTCTCTCAAAACTAAGTAAACATTAAGAAAGAAAGAAAGAAAGAAAGAAAGAAAGAAAGAAAGAAAGAAAGAAAGAAAGAAAGAAATTAAGAAAGAAAGACAAATTTGACAATAGCCATTCAGACACATTGCAGTCATCACTATAGAGTCCTATTTCTATCTTGTTCTTTTCAATTCGACCATACCTTATGATATTCTAAAGCAGCTACTGAGCATTCCAACCATGGCTGCTAGGAATGAGACAGTGAATTTTTTATTTGACATAATTTCTGTTAAACTTAAGTCTATATCTAAAAATGAAAGCGACGTAAGTGGTTCTCCACTAAACACAACTTTACTCAGTAGGACTACTTTTCACTTTGCTTCAAGGTCAAATCGATTCATTCTTTGCTGATAAACTAGTTTTATTAATATGGATGTGAATATTTTTTTAAAAACTGATTTGGGGAGGGAGGTACTCATTTTAGTTATTAAAAAACTTTTAAGTAGGTTTGGAACAAGTTGAATATATAAATCTACATTTTCCACTGTAAATTTTATGAACTGCAGATATAAATCAAGTATTTCTGATGAAAATTTAGCACCAAAATTCAGAGGTGTTCTAAGTATAAAATACCCACCAAATTTTGAAGATTTAATTTTTAAAAATGTAAAGTAACTCATTATTGTTTACACTGATCAGCTATTGAAATAAGAGTATTTGGAGTATATAGGGTTAAATGAGATCCATCATTAAATTTAATATCACCTGTTTCTTTCAACTTTTTTTAATGTGGCTACCAGAAAATTTTAAATTAGGTATGTGGCTCATATCACATTTCTTTTGGACATCACTATTCTTTTATTTTTTTATTATTATTTTTTTAACGTTTATTTATTTTTTGAGAGACAGAGAGAGACCGTGAGCGAGGGAGGAGCAGAGAGAGAGGGAGACACAGAATCTGAAGGAGGCTCCAGGCTCTGAGCTGTCAGCACAGAGCCCGACACAGGGCTTGAACCCACGAACTGTGGGATCATGACCCAAACCAAAGTCGGACACTTAACCAGCTGAGCCACCCAGGCGCCCCTTGCCCAAAATATTCTTAGAAGTAAAATTCTTGGGGCGCCTGGGTGGCGCAGTCGGTTAAGCGTCCGACTTCAGCCAGGTCACGATCTCGCGGTCCGTGAGTTCGAGCCCCGCGTCAGGCTCTGGGCTGATGGCTCGGAGCCTGGAGCCTGTTTCCGATTCTGTGTCTCCCTCTCTCTCTCTGCCCCTCCCCCGTTCATGCTCTGTCTCTCTCTGTCCCAAAAATAAAATAAAAACGTTGAAAAAAAATTTAAAAAAAAAAAAAAAAAAAGAAGTAAAATTCTTACAAAAAATCTTGTCCTTATTTACAACAGAGAAAATCATTGACTTTCTACTTTGGGAAAGTGCTTGTGGGAAAGAGAGAACGGTATGTTCGGCTTTTGAGGCCTAATATCCCAGTTATCTTGGGACTTGAAAGTATTTATGCTAATATTAAGTTCAGGTTGTCGCTACTTTGTTGTTCTTGTTTTTCAGTTAATTATAAACTATATCACTCTGGGGCGCCTGGGTGGCACAGTCGGTTAAGCGTCCGACTTCAGCCAGGTCACGATCTCGCGGTCCGTGAGTTCGAGCCCCGCGTCGGGCTCTGGGCTGATGGCTCAGAGCCTGGAGCCTGTTTCCAATTCTGTGTCTCCCTCTCTCTCTGCCCCTCGCCCATTCATGCTCTCTCTCCGTCCCAAAAATAAATAAACGTTGAAAAAAGAAAATTTTAAAAAATAAAAAAATAAAAAAAAAATAAACTATATCACTCTGGAAACTTGCCCCAAAGTCCAGGTGACCCCGAGCTGAAAACTGACCATGTAGATTTAGAAGCTAAATCAGTAAACACTATAGCAGAAACTTAGAGGCTTCTAGAAGGAAGGTGCCTACCCTGAATAACTGTATGGCACACCCGAAAAAGATCCAATCCTGTGCTTTGGACATACTTTTGAATAATAATGGTAACGAATTTGAATTATTGGCTTCCTAATTCCCCTCAAAATTTTTTTCACTTTTGGGTCACCTGGGTAGCTCAGTTGGTTAAGCGTCTGACTCCTGATTTCAGCTTATGATTCATGAGATGGAGCCCTGCATCGGACTCTGTGCTGACAGCACGGAGACTGCTGGGGATTCTCTCTCCCTCTCTGCCCTTTCCCTGCTCACACACATGCTTGCTTGCTCGCTTGCTCTCTCAATCTCTCTCTCTCAAAATAAAGAAACATTAAAAAAAAAAGTTGCCATTTTTTTCATTGCAGAGGGAGGAGGATAATGGAATTCATAGCAGAAATTGCATTCTAAAGCTGCCAATACAAATAGTAGCCACGAACGACACGTCCTACTGAGCACTGTAAATCTGGCTCATCCAAATGCAGGCTCTAAAACTTACACTGGATTTCAAAGACCTAGTACCAGAAAATTAAAACCAGCTTATTAAAATTGTTTTATACTGATTATATGCTGAAGCAAAATTCTGACTATATTAGGTTTAGAAAAACTCTTATCATTAAGGTTAATTTCTTCTGGTTCTTTTGGAAAAAAAATGGCAAAATTTAAACCTGTGGCTCACATTTGTGGCTCACGTTATAGTTCTATTGGGACAGTGCTGTTCTCAAGTGACCAACTTCAGCTCCCTAAAAGCAGAAGGGAAATGGCCCACATTCACTCCTGCAGCAGGTGAGGAGGTCATTGGTGTTCTGGAGCGGGACTCCCAAGTCCTATGGATGAGCCTTCCCCCCCTGCATCCTGGGCTCCCCCTGATGTAGAGGCTAGAACCATAAAGAAAGCCATTCTGTTGTTGGAAACCACCAATACACCCCTAGTGGTGAACACCTTTCAGAATGTAGATGTTCAGAGGCTCTCACTGCCCCCTGCAGTGGATGCTGTGGGACTCCAGCAAGATCCCCTTACAGCAGGGAGGCACCACGTGGTCACCTAGCTGCCCTGGTGACACCAGTTCCTAGGGAGAAGTGCCTTTGGCCAATGGGAGCCACCTCATCCAAGGTAGACCCTTTCCAAACAGTCCCTTGCACCCAATGACAGGGCCATGTGGAGGCACAAAGGCCTAGACCCTGGCCTCAATTTGGGACACTCTGAAGGGCTACCTTAGACCCATAGTTCCCTGTGCCATTGACAAAGGCCTCTGTTGCAACTCCATTACCATCTAGCTGTTCCTGCTGCCCAATCCTGCTTCCCACCCTCCCTCACACCGCACCTCCCAAAAAATTCCCTATGTACAAACTTCCGTCCCAAAGTTAGTGTTCCCCCAAAATTCATATGCTGGAACCCTAATCTGCAATGTGATGGTATTTGGAGAAGGGGACTTTGGGAGATAATTATGTTATGAGAGTGGAGCCCCATGATGGGATTAGCACTCTTGGAAGACAGGAGAGATCGTTTCCTCTCTCTGCCCTCTGCCATATGGAGGCACAGCGAGAAGATGGCCATCCTCAAACCAGGAACTGGGCCCTCACCGGACCAGATCGGCAGACACCTTAATCTTGAACTTCCAGCCTCCGAAACTGTGAGAAAATAAACATGTGTGGTCGAAGCCACACAGTCTATGGTATTTTTGTTACAGCGGCCTGAACTAAGAGAGCCTGCTCCCCAGTAGGCCCACCTAGAACATCCCCACAAGTGAAGAAAACATTACGGAGAAAGTATACTGCGTGCACACGCGTGACACCCAAATGCACGGTCTAGGAATAAAGTCAGGATATTTGGGTCAGCCACATACAAAAAAGCCGAGCTGCTACCAGCTCCCACAGGCTCTCTCAGTTGTGCTTATTGTCAAACATCCGTCAGTCTCCGCTTTGTCGTGCACAGAAAAGAAATCCTGACACCCAAGGGCTAACCTACACCCGTACGACTGGTCATCTCACCTAGTTAGAGCCCTGTGCTAATAAGTCCAGAGATAGAGGCTTCAGCTATCCCAAAGGGGCCAATTAATTTCATAGTGTTCTTGACCACAAACCGCACCCCCCTCACCACACAGACTCCGAGCGGCACGCACAACTGTGGGTCTCCGAGTCGGTGCGTGGGAACAAGGGCCTCAACCGACACACGCGGTGACCAGGTCAGGTAACTCACACAGGTGCACGCAGGCAGCGGCTGCCCAGCCACCTTTTTCTGCCACCTGCCTGGGTTCACATAGTGCTTCCATCATGAAGAGGAGGCGTTTTCCTCCCAGAGGTGGCTCTCGTGGATTCCTGGCCTCTGCTTGTTTTCCCTTTCTCTGGAACGTCAGCTCCCTCCCTGGTCCACAATGGCCCGGACACTTCGGTCCACAGTGGCCCGGACACTTCCGTTTAGCGGCACAGGTGTTTTTCCTACGCTCACACGCATGCTTTCCCCTTCCCTCCCACCTTCCCCTTTGATCTCCTGCACCTCATTGCTGTAGCTTCTCAAACTCGGGAGGGGTTCCGTCAGAGACGCTGAGGAACCTTTCCATGCTCTCTCCCTCTCAATATGAACCCTTCCTGAGACCCTGAGATCAGAGCTCCTTCCATCCTGTTCCTCCCCACACTCCTGGGGACTTCTGGGTGGGGGTGTTTGCTTGGCTTGCATCCCAGAGAACATTTGGAAGCCGGAATCAGAGAGCCTCGCTGCAGCTCCAATCAGCTTCTCTCGTGCTCAGCCAGTTCAACTCTTGCCGGTGATTGAACAGAGAAAAATCTCTCTTGTGTTCTTCTGTTTGTTCTCATTAGAAAACCAAACAGAAGGCAAGCTTAGGGAACATCACACACCTAGGACCTGGAAGGCTGAGCTAGATCCAGGATGGCCTGAAGCAGCAGAAAAACAATGTGTGCGTAGGGGAGAATGGAAGCTTCCAAGGGCAACGACCACACCCATCCTGCTCAGAGTGGCTCTCCAGACTTCGAAAGCCACCCAACAATTTCTTAACGCTCAGTAAAGAAGTATAAAGAGCAGGAGGACCTTCTCCATCATGGGCCCCGAGGAAGTGTGGGGACTGAAATACATAGACAACCGACTTGGCATTAACCTCAGAGGGTTTAGAGGGTTTTTTGAGTTTTGGTTTTGGTAACCTTTTTTTTTTTTTTTTAAATCCTTGGCTAGCCGGTGCATCACAAACACTTTGAGCACTTTTTAAAATTTTTTAAATCTTTATTTTTGAGAGAGAGAGAGAGAGAATGAGAATGAGCAGGGGAGGGGCAGAGAGAGAGGGAGACACAGAATCCGAAGCAGACTCCAGGCTCCGAGCTGGTAACACAGAGCCCGACACGGGGCTCAAACCCACGAACCGCAAGATCATGACCTGAGCCAAAGTCAGACACTCAACCAACTGAGCCACCCAGGCGCCCCACACACTTTGAGCATTTTATCCTCAACATCCTTAACTTTCTCTGGGCCTCCTCATTACTAAAATGATAAAGTTTGATTAGATGAGCTCAGATGTCACCACTATCTATAAAACTCCACGATGAGATTAATAAGTTAAAAATGAATGCTTTTACTGATGGTTATAAATTCCATTCTGTCTACATATGGGCTGAGAGTACATCGCATAATTTACATCTGACTGTACTTTACTGGAAACTAAAGTTCAAAAGGGAATAAGAACCATGAGTAGCTTTTTCTAGCCTACTGTGGACGCTGCCGCGCGGGCACAGAAACCATCCTTCAAGCCAGCATTCTACGCCAACCAAGAAACCATTATTAACATATCTCTGGCCACAATAAATCAGAAAGCTTTAGCCAAGGATTCTGCATTTGGTAGAAGTTATTCCCAGCTTCATGAAAAATCAACCACAGATGAAGACATGCAACTAGAAGTCCATTTGGCACAGAAACACTCCAGAACAGTCTAACCAGCATTATTGTAATAATTAATATTAATACATAATTAATGTAAATATTAAAATGAAAATTGGTAAGCCTTCTTTTATACAGTCTTGGAACTGGGTGGCATGTGTTCAGGGAGCGCCAACTCATTTGAATATTTGCCTAATTAGGAAGGTAAATCTGTTGCTCCTGCTGCCAGAAATCACACCGTGCATTTCAAAGCCAAATATAAATGCCTTTTGCATCACCCACTGTTCTGGATTATTCACCTCCCACGTCTGTCCCTCCAGTAGCAGAGACAAAGCAGAACTGACCACACGGTCTCTTCTCGCTCTGTCCTCCGCTCTCTCACCGGGGCTTGGCTCTGCCATACAGAACCGAGTGCAGATGGCACACAACTATTTTGAGGGCAGAGGGTAGGAGATGAACGAAGAACAAAAGGGTTTTATTAACTCAAGTGTGGGGAAATATAGTGGTCATGCAAACTGCTGGACCAGGTTTTGTATCTCGAGGATGTGGTCCCAAGTGATCCTGATGGAAATGTCTCAGGGCTACACTGGACAAAGAAAACCCTGATGTCCCTGAGTTTTACCCCTCCTTCCTCTCTCCTCCCACCATAAAGCTTTGTGCATTCTCCGTTCTGGCCACATGGGACTCCCCACCGCCGCCCAGACATCTCACTGGCCTCCATGTCTCCAAGACTTTCCTCAAGCTGCTGCATGGGTCTAGAAAGTCTTTGTTTCCTATATCTGCCTGGGAAGTTCTAGCCATTCCCCTCAAGGTCCTATTTGAATACTACCCCCACCTCCAAAACTCACCAGATCATCCCAACTTTATCCTGTGTGCCCTTTACTGAAGTAATTTATGTACGAATATACAAACAGCATAAATTGTAACAGAGGGCCGAGGCAGCAACTTATTCATATTTCAACCCCCACAATGCACGTTGCAGGCTTCATACAGAACTATGGGTCCACAAGAGGCAGGCTGCAGAAAGGGTTACTGCCCCTTGCTGCCATCTAGACCAGACATTTCTTAGGACCAGTGCTCCTCAGGAGACAAACACCCTATGCCCTGGGCGGGGGCGGGGGGGACTGTTCCATTGTTAGGTAGCACATAGGAATAATCTTCAGAGCTTGTTAAAATGCCAAGTCCCAGACTCTGCTTATGATTTTGATTCAGTAGTTTGAACTGGCAAGGCAAGAATTTAGTTTGTTTTGGGGTTTTTTTGCAAGCCCACTCAGATGGGCCTGGTACTGGTGGCCCTGGGATCACAATTCGGGAATTCTGCCCTGGGGAATACTTCAGGTGGGAGACAAAGATGCACACGAAGTGAACCAAGACTCAAAGAAGTTGAACTAAGCTCTGCCAATTTGTCACAAAGGAGAAGTACTTTTCGGTGGAGAACTCACAGGGATACGTGTAACTCCCAACATCCTTTTGACCAGCAAAAGGTATTAAGTCAAAGTGTTCCGGGCTTGCCAAACACTGAGCTCCCTAGAAGTATCTGTGTGGCAAGAGGCTAAGACCCTTCCCTGACAGAACACATACCCAGGGGGACACGGGAATCCCAAAACCCACAAGTCAAACTTCCAACGTCTGTCTGTGCTGAGACACAGAGGAACCGCTGAGAAGGACCAGCCTGAAACGGAGCAAAAGCTACAATGAACCATCACCTTGAGAAACGTTTCCAGGGTTAATATGGAAAACAGGAAAACTTCTTCCCCAGAACAGAGTCTGCCCAGCTGAGAGCAATGTCAAATCTACCCGCCACAATTCTGAGCCCACACCATTATGCTTTAGGCCAACACTGCCCCCAACAATTTCACTCTCATGCTTTTCAACTTTTTAATTTTTTTTAAAGTTTTATTAATTTACAGCACAGGAGGGGCAGAGAGAAGGAGAGAGAGAATGCCTCCGTGCTGTTGGCACAGAGCCTGATGCGAGGCTTCAACTCACGAACCGTGATATCACGATCTGAGCAGAAATCAAGAGTCAGACGCTTAACCAACTGAGCCACCCAGGTGCCCCTCAACTTTTTTTAATATGATTTGTTTATTTTTGAGGGGGGGTCGGGGAGAGGGAGGGAGGGAGGGAGAGAAAGAGAGAGAGAGAGAGAGAAAGAGAGAGAGAGAATCCCAAGCAGGTTCTGAGCTGACAGCACAAACTGTGAGATCATGACCTGAGCCCAAACCGAGAGTCAGACGCTCAACCCACAGATCCACCCAGGTGCACCTCAACTCCTTTTAATTAATTAAATGTTCTTCATGCCTACTGTCTGCCAGACATCACACTAAATACTGGGATTAAAACATGAGTAAGACATGATCCTTGCCCCAGAGTAGAGAGGCACTGCAGTAAACAACCGTAATGGAAAGTAAAAAGCGTGCTGAGAGCAATACATGCAGGAGGGTCACCCAACCCTGGACAGACAGGAAGGCTGAGACCTGATCTCAGAATCGACAGACTCCTCCAGAATTACCACACTCGAATCAACACTCTCTCCCTCCCTCTGCTCCAAGTTACCGAAGAACTCTCCAACCCAGGGAACAGCATCCTCTATTTCCCCCCGGTTCTAAGGGAGGGCAGCTTATGGCTGTACCCGGATGAACTCCCCAAGTTTTCTCAACTAGGCCATGAAGTTCCCGTGACCAGCTTCCTGCTTCCCAGGGTTTGGTGGATCCCCAAGGGCCTTGGAGAAAGAGGTTCAGGGCCCCTGTTGGGCCTACCCACTGTGAAAGGCAGACAGCTGGAGATCCATGACCACCACAGGGCTGGGGAAAGCTTCCCGGAAGGAGAAGGAGGAACTGAAGTTATAAAAGGACCAAGTCGGGAAGTTGGTCCCCTAAGTTTACACGAGTTAACTGGTGCTATGTTCACACTCCTCCTTTTGTTTTCACTAAGAATTAAGTTGAATGGAAAAGCAATGCTCACTAGAGTGTGTGGTCCGTGACCTGAAGCACCACCAGCCACCTGATGGTGGGAGACCAGCCGCTGTGTGCCTCCCACCCAATATATAGGGACTGAAAGGGCTCTTCCTGCCTCCTAGGAGCAGGCCTGGCTTCTGTCTCCAGAGGGGGATGCTGCAGAAGAGGGAGGTACCAGGTCTCGTACAAAAAAAAAAAAAAAAAAGGGAAGAAAGAAATGGCTGGTACTGGGTGCAGAATTATTTCACCAAGCAAGTGTTTATTTATATGACACATCAGCAACTTGTTACATTCTGAGTAACTACAATCGCTGATTACATTAACGGATCACCTCTAGAAAAGAAATCTAATTATACTTTTGTACAAATTGCAAAATGTAGATAAATGCCAAACTTTCTTCGCAGCCCTTTTGTTCTCTCCTTGAGCTCAGAGTTAGAGCTGTGGGTCAGGCTGGCCAAATCACTGCAAAGCAGCCACACACTTGAACGGGTGCTGTCCATTCATTCAACAAATACGCACTAAGCGCCTTGCCTTCTCTGTACGTACCAGCTCCGCTCTAGGCGCTGGAGATACCAGATGTGAACAAAACAAGGTTTCATTCCTCTTGGCATTTCCCCAAGTATCAACCGACTCCAAGAGCCATAAAATGCCCATGTTACCAAACCCATTTAAGCTACTGGACTTCATTTTCTGAGCACCCATTAGGGCTTTGTGTGTCCAATCCAGAAGCTGTCAACCTCTTTAGCCCAGAGAAAGAAACACTAAAAGAGGAAGCAAAGGATTAAATCGGGGGTAGAGGGGGAGGGGGTGGCAGGTTGAAGGGGGGGGGAGGGACTAGAAAAGGAGCCCTTGGCCAAGTAGCACACATACTGAAGGGATTAATTTGGACGGGAAAGAAGAAGAAAATAGGAAAGTAAAGACAAAGAAAATGAAGACAGAACTTAAAAATGAGAAGCACAAATGGCTAATAGCCATTCAACCCTTCTCATGATTGCAGAAATGAAATTTTCAAAAATGAGTGACTGTTTCTCATCAAATTAGAATATACTTGAATAAAAAAAGAATTCTCAATCTAGGTAAACTCAGGTTAAGACCAAACCAGCTGGAATTTTCTGGAAAGCAATTTGGCATTACATATCAAGACCCTAAAAAAAAATACAGGCGTCTCTGGAGCCAATGATCCCTGTTTTGGTTTATCCTAAACAAATGATCAAAACTATAGGGGCGCCTGGGTGGCGCAGTCGGTTAAGCGTCCGACTTCAGCCAGGTCACAATCTCACGGTCCGTGAGTTCGAGCCCCGCGTCAGGCTCTGGGCTGATGGCTCAGAGGCTGGAGCCTGTTTCCGATTCTGTGTCTCCCTCTCTCTCTGCCCCTCCCCCGTTCATGCTCTGTCTCTCTCTGTCCCAAAAATAAATAAACGTTGAAAAAAAAATTAAAAAAAAAAAAACTATTGTCAAAGATTTATGCACAAGGATGATCATTACAGTATTATCCTAACAGCCCCAGACCAGCAAAACATAAACATTTAACCATACAGGAAAGGTTAAGTAAATTATGCGTACTCATATGGTAGACTGTTATGCCATTAAAATTGAGCTTATAGCAAGTTTTGGTGACAAAAGGAAATGCTTATAACTATAAACCAAACTCAGGATACAAAATTATACATAAACTATTATTTACATCATGGAAAGAAATGCTAAAGGATATCTGCACGACAGGCAATTTGTTGCTTGGTGGTGGAATTTTAGATGAGGTTTTCCTGCTCTCCTACACTTCTCTGTCAGATTTTTCTATTATATTTTATTTTGATCATCAGGAGAAATGAAATAAGTCGATGATAAAAAGAGATAAAATGGAAGGAGGGGTAAACATTCATCTCATGAGGAAGAAAAAGGGACTGGGCAGGTGGTTACAGGGCAGGATTACGACAGAGATTTAAAGGATTCAGATGATGGGCAAATGCTTGCTGCCCAGAACGACCCTTGGGGACAAGCTCTATTTCAGATTTCCTCTCTCCTTTCAAGATTAACCAGCATTAACTCTAGGTTTCAATCTGTGACAACTGGTATATAAACTTGAGCTGAGTCCCTGGCACTTAAAAAGTCTCACTTGGTTCCCACCATTTTCAGCCTCCAAGTTGAATCCTAGCCGGTCCTACAAACATGATACATTGAGCTATGAGAAAAAAAAAAAAATGTTTCAAAAGAACCACAGCCTTTGTCAAAATTATTTGAAAAAATCCTTCAGAGTGGCATCAAGTCCCACCCCCTTCCTGCCCCCCCCCACCAAAAAAAAAAAAAAAAAACATAGCAATGACTGTGACCAATTGGCTACAGATGCTTTCTCTGGAGATCCCATCTCACTGAAGGAGATGAATTAGGTAGTCCTGGAAAGCTTCTAGAAGAGGGCCCCATCTGTTCAGCACTTACCTTGTGCACAGTAAACTATAAATACTTAATGACGAGGCCAATGATAACAACGAAGTTGATCAATAGTGAGCATGGAGACAGCGTTCCATTTCCATGTACCCCAGGATGACTATCAGGGGAATTCAGGAAAACCACCGCATATAGAGGGGACACCTGGCTATTCCTCCCCGACGTTCTTCATTCACCCGTCGGCCATCACCACCCCCACCCCCACCCATGGCAGCTCAGTTTCCCCAGAATGAGAGCTGAGGTTGTTTTAAGACTCTGTTGAAGTTTCTGGCAGCCGATATGGAGGGTGCCAATCACGTCCTCGCCAGTGTCCCCTGATCATGCAATTTTAATGGGCTCAACCTCAAGGAAGGAAAAAGGAGCCTGGGATGATGGTGAATTATCACAGCTCCAGTTGGGCAAGGCAGAAGACCCCCATCTTCTGAGAGTAAGTAATAGCTACTCATTGATTCCACCCCGCCTACGATCTCTAGGTGAGAAACCAGTGTTTAAAATTAAAAGATATGAGAAAATCTAACCATCTTCTTAAATCTGAGTTCATCAGTAATTAGTGAATTTGTGAATTGGGTTGCAGTTGACAATTCCATCCTCGACAATAATTTTGAAGAGCCTGGTACATTTAAATTTATTTAAATATAACAAATACATAAGAAAACTAATTTTTATACATTGAAGACCCCCACAGGGGTCTTGCTTAATAAAAAGAATGAAAATGGTTGTTAGCCTTAAGACTACAAGGCCAAAGAGATAGGATTCATGCATTTATTAGATGCCAAAGTTGAATTAGCTTTTGAATGTAATGAGTATGCCTTATTTCCATGTATGGAAAGAGAAATGTAAGCTCCACAAAATACAGTTAATTCTTCCCTATGCTTCCAAGAATGCTCCCTTCCCCATTTTCCATGCCCCTAGTTAGTGCTGATAAATGTTCATGGAGATAAAGACAGCTGCCATATCCACCGCTGAGTCTATCCAGACCACGAGATATCAGGTCCGGACGATCACGGAAGTTTCCTCAGGGTCAGAAGCCACCCATCTCCATCCATCCCATATACATTGATAAATCACTTTCCTAGGGCATCCTCAAGTCCTATCGTCCACATCATGAGTTACATAAACTCTAGAAAGCCTCAGTTTCCTCAACTGTAAGACAGATAGAAAAGATACACTCCTCATAGGACAGTTGGGATTTAAGTAAAAATAATGGCATGCCAGGGCCATAGTACAGCTATGGGCCCATGTGAAGCAACTCAACAAGGGTAGTAATTACACCAGAGTACAAGCTCTGTGAGGGGAGAAACCACCTTCTTTCATCTAGTGCCTAGAGTGGTTTCTGGAAATGGTAGGAACTCAAGTTTAATGAATGACATATTTTGGGGCCATTTCAAGTGCCACTATTCCCGACCCACTGTCCTGGGCTGAGATGGTCTTTTCCTCCTCTGAACACTGCTAACAGCATTTTGTTTGCCCACGACCCACGGCACCGGTGCTTGCTATCCTAGGTTGCCATCACTGTTCTAGGTTCTCGAGTAGGTGGCAGGCCCCTCGAAGGCCTCTCTTTCGCTGCCCCATCATGCGTACCACAGGCCTTCAGTCAACACTGGGAATGAAGGTCCTGCCAGGTCATTCCAGGAACAAGCAAAGATGGCTCTTCATTAACCAGAGCTTCAACGCTCTGACCAGGACTGTAAACACTCAGGATCCAGGTCCTTCTCTTTCAACTTAATGAGGAAATGAAACAGAGTTAGTAATTTTTTTTTTTTCTGCACATTTCTGTTAGCTCTGCCAAGCTAAACAGTAACTGGATTTCAGCCCTTAACCATAAATCAGAGGTCCCTTCTCTTGCTGATGTGAAGTAATTTTTACTTCCAGGAAGTGAAAAGATCCCTTTGGGGTAGGAGCTGGTGGCAAGGTGGGATGGGGGAGGGCACAGGCTGGGAGTCCACAATGCAACGCTAGGGTGACATACGGACAGAACCAGACAGGGGCAGCATAAGGGGGTGTGCTGGCTTCAAGTCGGCATTTCCCTTCAACTCAGGGCCTGAAGGAACACGCCCTTCCTTCTGCTATACCCCCAAGAGGATGTGCCCTGAGCTCTGGGAGACAGCTTATGTACAGCTCCTTTTCCTGGTTTCCCTGGCAACTGTGCAGCATCTAGAAGCTCCAGGAGTGAGGTGGTGGGTCAGGTGGTGTGTGGAATACGAACGCTGATGTCATCCCATGTGGGGTCACCTCCACACCCACACCCTTGTTCAGTAGTCTCTCAGCCTCAGAAGGACACACACACACACACACACACACACACACACACACCTCTGACTGCTCATTTCTAATTTGGTGCTAGGTGCCCAAGCAAAGAGCCTCAGGGAAATCTTACATAATTAGTCTATTTTATCAATGCGAACTGAGAGGCAGGACTGAGACTGAATGATGCCAAGGCCAAGGATGCTTGCGGTCTCTCTGTTGGGTTCCTGGATTTAGATAAGCCTGCACAAGACATACCATGGGGCATTAATTAATTGTGTATCAACAGCTGGTTATGGACTGAGAACAAGAGACCAAGGAGGAGTCTGTGCCTGCCACCCCATTGAGGGTGTCTGGTTCGGGGGACCCAGCCTGACATGCAGAAAGAAGGGAGGTGGTAAGACCATTCAGTGGCAAACCGCCCAGAAAGTAGAAAGACAGTCTCCAGCTTTGAAATGAGTTCCGTGCTAAATCCTCATTTGTAAGTCAGTTATTTAGAATTCAGAACCCATTTCCAGAGAAGTCATGTCTGTTATAAATGATTGGGTTTCTAGGCTAGTCCACAAAAGCCTATTTAACTCATAATGTAGATTAAATACTATACATTTACAATGAAAAGCAATAGAAAAAAAAAAACTGTTGTGATACCAGTAATTAAATGGGAAAAAAAAAAAACCAGAGGGGAAAATAAATAGCGTTCTTCATTTCTTTTGAACACCGGAGCTCTTGCGAGGAGGGGTAGCTAGCCTGGAGGCTCATGGGGAAGGGTCTTCACTTACTTTAGGTAATGGGGGGAGGGTATCACTGACGGTAGAAAGCAGGAGAGAATGAGGTAGGGCTGTCCTGTAGGATAATGAAATTAAGAAAACATACTTGGGAAAACAGAGGGGAGGAGAGAATGTGAGTAGATGTGTCCAATAAAGGTAAGGGCTCCTTGGGGTGAGGAAAGGGCATGAATTTTGCAGCCAAAAAGGCCTGGCCTCTAGTTGCACCGCTGTCTCTTATCCACTACAGCTGTGGGTGAGATGGTCCATTGGAGTCTCAGTTACCACACTGGCAACCTCAAAGAATCACTTCAAACACCTACACACCACATACCATGTGCACTGCCCAGCACCCCCATCTTGGAAGGATTTATTGCCCCAGTGCTGAGAGGGCGATTGGCCATCAGGGGTCAGCCCCTCTGGGGATTACTCAGAGAGCTGCAGGCCCAAAGCTACCCCTATTATGGTAGCCCACATCCAAGAAGTAACTAGGGTGGGAAGATAAGACTTAGCCACCTCTACCCAATTCTGGAAAAACTGACGGGCCATTTGTAGAACTAGAGCCCTGTTGGGAGGGAGGGGTCACTGGGCCTGCATTATAGCTTGACTTCTCCCTCTGTCAAACCTGGCTCTGTCCCCTTCCTTACCACAGAAATGGGCCCTAAGGGCACTCATTAGTGAACCTCCTCCTGCAAAACTCGCATCTCAAAATCTTCCTGGGAAACCCAACCTGCAACAACCTGGCCCAGATTCGGCATGGGTAATAATGAGATCCTTTCCCTGCTACCTCTCTTTACCTGCACATGGTACAGACCAGCAGAAAAGCCTACGAACACCCCGATTAGCTCTGTGATTGGGGCTTCTGGGAGCCCAAGGGGAATGTGGCAAGTAAGGATCTGGGTGACCTGAGGGAATGTGCATTCCTATCCCCCTGAAAATGGCTGGGGCACACAGAAAACCTGTGAGGTTTTGTTTTTAACGTGTGAATGTTCATAATCAATAGTTTACAATTTACCTTGTCCAATATGGTAGCTGCCGGCCATGTGTGATAATTTAAGTTAAACAGACATTCAGTTGCTTAGTTGCACTACTCCTAATTCAAGAGCTCAACAGTCAGATGTGGCTTAAGACTAGCATATTGGGAAATGGAGATTTATAGATCACTTCCATCATTCCAGGAAATTCTACTGGGTGGAGTGTTGGTTGGAATGCTGAATTACAAAGAATCTAAGAATGTGTTTTAATTGTAGTCTATACCAACCTTCCATGGAGGACTCCTAAGATAGATATGGAGACAGAGGGAAGCAAGACATGTAACACGTTATTTTTGGCTAAGACTTAGCTCCACTTCCTACCTTCTATACACAGAATTATAGTTTTACATGAGCAAGGCTGAATTCCATGGAGAACTACTTTAGGTAAGCCTGAATTACTCAGAACCAGGCAAGTCTCTCGGCCTACTATGACCTCCAAGCTCAAATCAGAGTCCATATCAGCAAAAGTCAAAGAAGAATACAAGTGGCAGAGAACATCAGCCTCAAAGCCTAACTCCAGCAGGGGTCAGCTTCCAAAATAATATCAGAGGACCCAACATTTTAGCTCAGCCTGGTAACTCCATGACTAAGACAATGGCCAAAAGCATGTCCTTAAACCTGATCAATTTATGCACCCTTTCTTCTTACTCATGAACAGAGAAACGTGGGGATTGTTTGTCCCAGCAGCCAACACTGCCAATCACTAAATATGACTTGATGAGCAATGCCAGAGTCTTGGACTCAGAAGTGCTTCATAATGTCTCAGGTGACCCTACCTTACCTTCTCAGGTAAGGTAATGTCTCAGGTACTCCACCTTACCTTCACTTTGGATCTGGTTCTTGCCTTCTGCCCACTCCATGGAGCTTATACTTCAGATCCTCACTGCTTCCCTAAAACCCCTGTTGTTAGGATTCAAGTTCCATCATCTTCCAATGGTCATGGCTACAGAACACTTCTACCAATTCTCATGTCCATTCCTGACTCTCAAGGGGACTCAGGCCAGGCAGAACTATAACTCAACTCTCACCGAACTGGTAGGTTATAAGCTATCTTCAAGGCCAACCTATCTCCCTGCAATTCTTGTTTCTCCTTGGTTGATAACACAGAATGGCAGAATCCATGACCACAGCCAGCACCACCCCATAGCCCATAATGGGCACTGAGTTGAAAATAAGAAGTATATTTCCTCCAGAATAGGAATATGACACCTCCCCCTCAACCCTAACCACATCACTATCCTTTTTCTAGACCCTCCTCCTTGCCCAATATCCCCAACACTCTGGAAGTACCCACGTTGGGGATATATTTTTTCACTTCAGACATAGAAAGGCATCTGATCACAGTACAGACTGAAAATTGTTGCCTCCCTGAGAGGCAGGGCTGGGCTACAACAGTCAGGAGAATCATTTCCGTGCTCCCCTCAACAATTTCAGTACAAATGTACTCACAGTGTATTTATCTTCAGAGCTCTGAAAATGTAACTTCTTAGACACTTAGTATGTAAATCTTCTTTTAGAGACTCCTGTTACTGTCTAAACTACATTCTTATCGGACACAACTGATAAATTAGAGGGCTGCTTCTGCTACTGGTATCCCACTGAGGATCCCAAACATGGATGATTTTCTGCTCTGAAATTCCTTTTACAATATGCCACACTGTTGCCATTCAGCACATAATACTCTCAGCCACTTTCTACTCCCACACTGTGAACACCTGATGCTCCCATCACATACACCTGTGCAGACAGCAAACCTACAACAGATCCATTCACCCGCACAGCCTGTGTAGAGTTCATTAGAAAAGCCCCCAAGTCCACAAAATGCCATTTTAGAGCCTTTCCCCCACATCCTACGGGGATCTCAATGCCTGACGCAACTCCGCATTCCAATAATAATAGCACCTAATGCTGCTTGGTATCAGACTTCCCAGAGTTACTGACTGATTTCACATGAATCATTTCATTTAATTTAAACTTTATAATAACTCTCAAGACAGGTATTATTACCTCTGTTTTACAGATGAGCGTATTGGGCTTAAAACACTTACAAGCCCAGGGTCATATGCTTAAACAGTGACAGAGCTAGAACTCAGTCCAGTGTCCCCGAGTTGCAGTGGAGCCTGAAGTTGGTTGCTGAAGGAAAGAGGACGTTGGAGATACAACAAAGAGGTTTTAGGCTAGATGTCAGGAGGATGCTAATAACACATAATGCAGAAAGATGGGCAAAGAAAATGCACCTCACCTCTAGAAATAGATGACATACATACATAAAAAAAGAATGGGGCACCTGGGTGGCTCAGTCAGTTAAGCGTCCAACTCTTGGTCATGATCTCACAGTCTTGAGATCGGGCTCTGCACTCGGTGTGCAGCCAGCTTGAGATTCTCTCTCTCCTTCTCCCTGTGCCCGTCTCCCCCACTCACATTCACACATTTAGTCTAAATAAATAAGTAAATAAACAAACAAAGAAACAACCAAACCAGCCAGCTTGAGATTCTCTCTCTCCTCCCTCTGGCTCCTCTCCCCCACTCACATTCACACATGCTCTCTTATAATCAATCAATCAATGACAAGGAATACACAAATAGGTTACAAGTCCTGCTTCTGTGGGAGAGGTTATGCTAGATGCAACATTTCCTCTCCTGATTCCCATCCAGAGCCCACTCCTACTCTGTCCTTCCCTGAGTTTTCAATGACCACTGCAGCCCCACCCATGTCCCCAGACCAAGAGTTCCCAAACTTCAGAGATCCTAGTTCAATAGCCCTGGACTGGGGCCCACAAATCCACATTCTAAGGTGTTCACAGATGATGGTCCATGGACCACATTTGAGTAGCACTGGATTGGACTCTCATAGGACCTTTACCACAAAATACAGAACTTGATTATTTTTTCTGCTAAGCCATTCTGATGCCCAGATGCCTCTCACATACCCTCCTCATAGTCCTACCATCTTCAGAATCAGTCTCACCCCCAAAGCCCAGGACCAATCCTCATCACAGTTTGAGACTGCTGCTCTTACTAAAATGATGTCCTATCTTATTCAAGGCATGGTACCCCTGATCCATGTATCCCAGATCTTAAAAGTGGGTTTTTCTCAACCACTATTCTCTATTTCTTAAATATTTTTTAATGTTTATTTATTCTTGAGAGACAGAGAGACACACACACACAGAGATGAGCAGGGGAGGGACAGAGAGAGAGAGGAACACAGAATCCAAAGCAGTCTCCAGGCTCTGAGCTGTCAGCACAGAGCCCAATGCGGGAATCGAACTCACAAGCTGTGAGATCATGACCTAGTCAAAGTTGGACGCTTAACCAACTGAGCCACGCAGGCACCCCTGTTATTTTCTTATTCTAACTCACTAAAGCTCTAGATTTCCTATAGAAGTGGGACCTGTAGAAAGCATGTAGCCCTGAACCCCCAAAGTAGTACCCACTGTATTCATACCTACTGACCCACTGCCATAATGGCAAGTGTCTGCTGCTCAGACATACACACCTCATCCAACCCATATTCACTGTTGTTGAGCTATCCCTGCACACTGGAATACTCAGTTTCTGGTTTGGTTCCTCCCCCTCCCTGTTACAGCTTGCCTGGACAGTGAGCTCTGACAGTCTTGGCTGTTGGAAAGAAGAATCACAAGCCCTAATGAGCTTTCTTTTCAGCACCTACAGCGAGGACAGCTCCCCCAAAGGAGGCAGATCCTAGATCCCCACATTCTCCTTGCTGTCAAAAACAGGCCATGCCTTCACGGGATGGTACTTGGGGCTTGGATTTTGCTTTTATGCCCTCTACAATGAAATCTTGCTGACTTAAGTGTGGAATTCGGGACCCATGATGTGTGCACGTCAGCAGCATCAGCCTGCACACTATGGGTAGTCAATAAACATTAAGCAACAAGCAGTCTGATCCCTTGCCAACTTGGCACCTGGAAATATATCATCCAATTTGGAAAGCAGAATACCTTTTAATATCCCCTCCAGCACCTAACATGGGGCTTCTCGAAGAACAGGTACTCCATGAATATTGAATGAGTAAATGAACGAGTGGACGAGGTGAAGTCAGTGGGGTGGCGCCCAGATCTCCTTTGTGGTGTCCCTATCACTGTGCTCGGCCGGAAGAAAACAACTTCCAGTCAGCAGAAGCTGAGAGAATGCCTCTAGGCCAGACTTCCAACTAATTCCCAGCACAAACTTGAACCTGTACATTCAGATGAATTGTGGTTGAAAACCGCAATTACACCAGCTGAAGGGTTCTCAGATTTGTTTCACTATATGGATCGTTGGCCCATCTTTAACAGAAAGGTTTGTACCTTACTCTACCCCACCTTTTACTCCAGGCTTCCTTCCTTCCTTCCTTACTCCTAAAGCCACGGCAAAATAAACCCTCACCTTGTCTGCTCCATTCCTGTCTGACCCTCAGCCAGGGCAGCCATCTAACCAGATGGGATTGACAGCTGTAGATGCATCGTGATTTTAAGTATCTCCATACTACTTTTAACCACCTCACTGTTTCCTTTGGGTTAGGTCTTATGAAAAATAAAAATGCTATCTAGAAAAGTAATCCAAGAAAACATGAACACCTTAGCACAAACAAGTTCATCAAATTTTTGACAGGCAGGGGGGGCTGTAAAGAAAAGGTGGGTTCTGGCAGGAGTTACGAGGGCAAGGGCAGGTTATCAGTGCAAGATCACATGAAGGGGTTTGTGTTCTCTGCCTGGCTTGCTGCAGAAAAACCACTGGAGCTCTGGGGGGGGGGGGGTGCGGGGGGGACAGGCATAGAGCAGCCTGTGGGTATCCTCAAAAATTTACAGCATCCTCTGCAAGGGCTAGGAGGGGCAGGGAGGCAAAGATGGTTTGCAAAAAGCAAAGGCTTTAGAATACCAAGTGACATACGGTGATGCCCTGATGATTAAGTTTCTGTGCGAACAAGCCTTCACAATGCTGGGGATGGTTTCTTGCTAGTCATGACCCCCATGGATGCCAGTCTTGCAAGCAAAAGGCAGCTCACAACAGACTGCACACAGTAAGAGCCTCACACTGGCTGGGCTCAGATGTGGATGCAGGGGAAGGAAAATGGCTGACGCTGCAGGGGACCCAAGCTTCTAACGTCTGGGATGTTTACCTCATTAGGCTGTTTTACATAACACCAGCCAAAAACAGAAAGGAAGTAATAGCTGGAGGGAGTCCGCTGGAGTTCAGACCTGGATTCTAAGTCTCAGATTCCTCCAAGGCCAAGGTGAGACCTCTAGGCAGCCCATTTCTCCCTAGCTTGGTTACTTTGTCTGCAAAGGAGCCAGTACAATGCAGACTGGGCTCCTAGGAGGAAACCTTGAGCCACTCTCTGAGGGGCATTGCAGCAGATGTGAATAAAGACGTAGTTGTCATTGATATAATTACCGTTGTTTTATTTTTAACCCAAACCCCTTGGTCTACGACATTGATCTTGTGACGAGGGATGGCTGGGAAAGGAGGGACCAGACATCCAGGGAACTCCTGAGCTTGGAGCCCAGAAGCCTGAATGGGAGGAAAGTCCAGAGGGTAGATGAACAAGCTAGTCCAGGAGCTGCCAGGGCAGTCCACTGGGAAAGGAAAAGCCAAGTGCCATCAGGCAAGGAGCCAGCCTAAGTCCAAGTCCAGAAGGCTGAGGCCAGCAGGGAAGAGCAAGAAGCAGCCTAGGGCACAAGAGGTGGGCATGACCTGGGCATGACAAGAGGGAGTCAAGCAGCAGCAGCGGGGAGACTAGGGTCCGGGGGCAGGATGCACTAATTATGGCAAGAGGAGAGGGTGTAGAAGAGGCAAGAGGAGGGATCAGGTAGGGCTTGGCCAAGCAGACTTAAGGGCTCTGCCCTGAGATCCACGCCAGAGCAGCAGGACAGACTGAGCTTCTCACCATATACCAGCCTGGGTGGAGGTTGGCCCTGCAAGACCGAGCTAGGCTACAGGCCCCCCCACCCCACCCCATCCCCCCACCATGGGCAGCCTTGGAGACAGGAAGCCAGGTGTGTCACTCAAGGGTCTATATTGGACAAGACACTTGTGTATTTGTATTTCTTCTCCCCTTCAGCACATCCACTGAAATGTCCTTGCTCCTTTACAGTCTCAGGCTCCATCTCTGTCTGTCCGTCTCCCTCCGCTATGGCCCTTCCTTCCTCTCCCTCCCTCCCTCCCTCTTTAACTACAGATCTTATTTCTCCCGATCCCACTCTGCAGAGCTACTGTGTGAGCGTGTTCGTGTGTTGTTGAAGGAGCATCCTCAGGAGGATAGGGGAGCGGGGATGTCAGAGATCATTCTTCCTTCTCTTTCCCTCCCTGGCCAGCTGGAAATGTGCCGTGTGACCATCCGATCTAATTAACTGAACTTTCAGACTTGACAGGAGGCGGCTTTAAAAAAAAAACAAAAAAAAGCAAAACAAAAAACTCTAGCTTTCTTGGCTCTTAGCCTCTTGAGAGATAAGAGAAAGGATCTGATTGCAGGGAAGTGGAGTCCCAGCTCCCTGATTCCGGCTGCCAGGGGCAATCAACTGTGAGCTGAAAGCTCCATCTTGAAAACCCCGAGTGGAATGAAAAACCCTGAGCACACAAGAACAGAGACTCAGGAGTCCTAGGGCCCAGACTGGGTGGGAAACTCAGCAGCAGCAGAGATCAGAGGGGAAGAAAGGGTCACCCTTCTCACAACTTCCGCTGGACGCCTGCCCTGCATCCCCCAGGCAGGCTCCTCCTTCGTGCCACCCGCCGGCCTCCCCGGGGTCACCTGCTGCAGCTCCACCCTGTGCCAGCTCCTTCTTGCAGAAGCACTGATGTCTCAGTGACATCTTCCCAGACCCTGCTCCCTTAGCCTCCTGGCTCTCAGGGCCCTATCATGGGCCACCCAGGGTCCCCTCCCCGCCACCTCCCCTTGCCCTGCCAATGGCCACGTGCAGGCCTCCAGCTAGGCCACGAGGGCATGCCAAAGGGACGCCAGTGGCACACAGAGCAAAGGCAAAGCCACTTGGGATGGCTTCAGGGGCCCCTGGAGGCTGCAGGACACATAATTCTCCTGACAAGGGCTCTAACCTGAGACTCAACTGCGGAGCATGAAAAGCCTGTGGGGACATTTTCTAGTGAGAAGAGGAAGCAGTGCTCTTTCAGGTGCCAGTCTGCCTTCCCTGACCACTGCTAATCTGATTTTCTCATATTCAAAACATAAAACCAGACAAAGTATCCGGAGAGTGGCAATGCCAACCTCGTCTCCTGCAGCCACTGTTCCCATCCTCATTGGCCCGGCGACATTTGCTGTCCTGCTGCAGCCCTTGAGGGGGGTGGGGGCAGGAGGACCTGGATCAGAAGTGTAGTGTACCCAGGGTGCATGGGGGCTGGACAACCGCCGCTCGGTGTCACTGGAACCTAATGGGAGGGCAGCAGGTAGATGGGAGGGCAAGTGGGCTGCCCCAGGCAGACTGTCAGGCCTGGGCAGAGTAAGGGGACAGTCCCAATTCCGGAAGGAGTTCTGCCTTCTCCTGGGGAGGTCTGACCAGGGTGGGAAGGTGGCCAGGGCGGAAAGGACAAGCACACATAGTACCTCACCACTGGAACCTCAGAGACCACCACCCCAAACACACACACACACACACACACATTGGACTCTGACCCTTATTCCCCACAGTGGCTATTATCTCTTTACACTTGGATTTATAAGCCTAGTGACCTACAAATAATTTTATTCTTTCACCTACTATTCACTTGACCATGAAGTCAATGAGCTCTCGGCCAAACAGTTAAGCCTGCCACTGCTGGGGTTCACTCTTCAAAAACCACAGCACAGTTTTAAGCCAAATTGTGCTTTTCCTATTTGAAAAAAAAAAATTCCCCACATCAATGGGTGATAACCACATGCAAATTCCTAGTGAAAAATGCATAACCTCAGTTTAACCAAAGTCCAAAATATTTGCCAGTTGTTTCAGAAAAAAGAAATTTAATTTCTCGCCTTTGTCAAATACTACTACTGAGAAAAGTTATAGAAAGTAAGATATTGTTGTCAAATTTCAAAATGATAACCAACCTAGTATCAAATGAAATTATTTTATCCCATTTGCAGTATTAAAGAGTACAGAACTCTCTAATAGGAAATCAGAGTCTGATTTTTTTTTTTAATTTCCAAAGCTTGATCGTAGGGGTTTGCAAGTCTTTGTAGTTTCTACTTTATTTCAAAGGGGGCTTATGAGCCCTTTTCCCACCTCGTATCAATACCTGACCTTTGAAGATTAAAACTGACGTTAACTATCCTTCCCCATGATGCCAGCATTGCCAATTATACTCAGCACCAACTTCAGATGTTACATCTGAACTAAAAACGGCCCTGGCTAAAAATAGCCGTCATCGGTGACAGGAATGGCCAGTGTTCTCTGCCTGCTTAATAATAGCCCATTAGGCTACTGTGTGAAACAGGCAGATGAATCCCTCACCAAAGAGGATCTCCCGCTTCACCCACCATGGGATGCCAAAAACTGCTGCCTATCAGTTGCTGAGATAGCTTTCATCGGTTAAAAATAGATCTGTTCATAAGCATGAGCTGCACACTACATTTGCAGAACCCAACGGCACCACACAGTTTTGGAACAAGGACCCCAGAGACACTGGACTCAGAGAAGATTCCACAAACCGTAGCATTAGCCTCCCCTCTCCATCTTTGCCAACACTATGGGACAATTTCGGCGATGCTGCGGTAGATAATCTATTTGAAATCTACCCTGTGCAGCCAATAGCATCCTTCTGGGTTTCCCTCAAAATGCCTCCATGCAATTTACACTAAAATAATTCTCCTTCTTCCTGAAAAACTACCTTAATTGCTTAAAACAATTATACTGTATTGTAATTATCACACTACCTTGTAATTATTTGCTTTGTGAATGTGTCTCTCCCCCTCCCCCGCCTTTCTCCACCTCCAGATGTGAGCTCTTTGGAAGAGTTCCCTGTGGCCTCAGTATCCACTATGTGCCTGGTACATTGAAAAAAACTCAGTAGCTTGGGTTGAATGAGTAAATATGAACCGAAGCTTTGCCAAGCACTTCTTCCTTCTCCGATCCTGTTATGACCCCCATAACTTAAGTAATATTTAAGTGGTTATTCAACAAGGCTTATCACGAATCTTGAACATCTACTATGGGCTTCTGTTACAGTAGACCAAGGTAAAGCAATCATTTTAGTCATTTATGTATTTGACCCCATAAGTATCTACCACCAAAAAAGAAATTAACAACCCTGATTATGAGTATCTCTAAGGCAAATCTCACATTAAAATTAAGGAAGTATGTGATTTGCCTACCTCAATATCTAGTACATGGGAATGCACTTGGAACATTAGCTCTGTCCCCATGCTCTGGTTAGTATCTCTAGCAATGTCAAAGCCTGAAGGCAACAATTTGTTAATGCCTTCCCAGCCACTGATACCTTCCCTATCATTTCAGGCCAGTGGCAGTAATAATCATCCAGACACATGGTCACAATCTTCCCCTTCCTTCCCTCCCCCCTCCAAAACCAATGAATCATTGCTCTGGTTTAATTTTACTTGTCTCTCCCACCTCCCTATGGTTGTTTGATTAAAGCCAAACTAACAAGTGGAATATGCCCAGTGGAACCCATGCATGCAAAAAATAACTGGGCAACAATAAAGGGAAGAAAGAGGTCTTCACCCTTCTTCTAAGCTGATGAAACAATTTAACCAACAATATAAGACCCTCCTTTTTTTAGCCTTGTGACATTATGCGGGGGGGAAACTGCAATAGGAAAGAACCGACAAATTCAAGAGAGGCAGCACAGAGCTTAAGAATAGTAAGAATGTGTTCCCATGAAGAGCTATGCCAGCAGCAAATGAGAACATCCCTGACACAGACAAGCAGGATATCCCCATGGAACAGAAAAATAAAAATAGGCAACTGTTTGCTCATTAAGCCATCCTCCTATCATGATTTAAGTCTCAGAGGGTCCCTGACCAAGCAACTCCCTAAACAATGGAGGCAGATATTCTGATCTTTGCTGAGTCATCACATGCGAACTGGGTCCCAAAGCCTCTCATTCTTGGGAAAACAGAAACATTTGAGGACGAGATCCTACCCCTTGGCAACCCACCCAGATGCATACTGCCAACACTTTGCAGTATGCAACCCCCAGCTGGCCTCACCAGGTAGAAAGGATAACACGAGGGATTTTACAGGTTGCCATGATAATACTCCAAGCAACTCGGAGACACGCTGAAGTTAGATCCCAGGAGCTGGTTTTGTAGGTGAAATCTAAAACGTCTACCTGGGTAATGACATAAGATTACTAATCGTTGTCTGTTGGTTGTTTTTTCATTTCTTGGGTTGTTTTGGGGGGGGTTTCATTTTTAATTTTAGAAGCAAACTCTTTAAATCTAATGCAATCAAAACCAACTGAGGCAATTCTGAGCCCCAGGCATGGACAGTTTAAGGAATTACCATCCTGCTCTGAGACTGTCCACAGGCCTAAGAGGTACACCCATACTGTCCGGAACAAGCTGTTGATGGGCATCCAAACCTCCGTGACCTCCAAAGGTCACCACCAAAGAAAGAAACTCAGGTGTACTTACGAAGGGCGTGCCACTCATCCTGACGGATGGTCTTCGTGATGTTGAAAGTGAGGTTCCTGGGGATGGTGGCTGAGGAGTAGTGGTATTTGATGTATGTGCATCGTTCAATTTCTCCTGACAAAGAGAGACAGGAAATCAAACATTAATGAGGCGGCAACCATGTCTGGGGCAGTTTCTGGGATCCATTTTTCTGTCCTGAGGAAAGACACTGGTTTCATATTAGGCCTGGTGACACCTATAGTTCAGACAAGGCAGTAACTTTGACCCCAAAAAGTAAGGTCCACTCTTAAGAGAGTAGAACTGAAGTCAAACACCATCGATTTAGACAGAAAAAAATACCTCTCTGGCATCATTCAGAGATGGGAAGAGTCAAAGTTTAGGCCAATCGAAGCTTGCTAAGAAAGTAGTGTCCGTGTTTTTTTTAACCTTAAAAAAATCAACTTTCAAGTCATGGGAAGAGATTTGGCATCAAGAGCCAGTAACAAGGATGCCTGTTCAGCCAGTTAAGTGACCAACTTCAGCTCAGTCATGATCTCCTGGTTCGTGAGGTGGAGCCCCACATCAGGCTCTGCACTGAGGGTATGGAGCCTGCTTGGGATTCTCTCTCCCTCTTTCTCTGCCCCTCCCCCATTTGTGCAAGCTCTCTCTCTCAAAATAAATAAACTTTAAAAAAAGAGAGAGAGACAGTAACACTTTGTACCCATAGACTGATACAGAACAGGCTTTGCTTTAATGATGTCATCTGTGCCTGTAGCACACACGATCTTACGGAATGGTGAGCCACAGAGGCCTCTTCCCTCTTCTCTCTCCCATGTCCTAACCTCATCTCTGAGTACAAAGCACTCAAATCAACGCCCATCTCCTTGAACCAGCCTCTTCTTCTCAAGCGTTTTGGGAAAAAAAATCGGGCTCCTTCACACACTCAACACCTGGTCCAGTAGAACCTTTACCGCTAAGTTAGCAATGCATGCTTTGCTAGTTAATTATCAAAGTAAGTCTGTATCGTGGAGCAGAGTGTTCCAAAGTGTGGTCCGGGGACATCGGCATCCTCTGGGAACTTGCTAGAAATCCAATTTCCCAGACCCAGCCCTAGACCTGCTGAACTGGAAACCCAAAGGTAGAGCTGCAATCTGAATTTTAAGAAGCCCTCCAGGTGATTCTGTTGTGCACCTAAGTTTGAGAACCACAGCCTCTGAGAATCTAACAGAATTACCAACGTATTCACTCATAAATCCACCACGTTTGCAAATTCCCAAAAAAAAGGAACAACTGGAGGAGTTCCTTCCTTGCTACCTTTGGTCTCCTGCAGCCATGTTGGCTGATGCTTGCATATCTGAGGGATATTAAAACCCAGTGTCAGGGATCGCAAAGAATCCAGAAAGAAGGGATTTTTAAAGGTTAGGGGTTTTAAAATTTGGTTTTGCCCCCGAATAGATTTTGATGGTAATCCATTTTGCACCCCACTGATTTTCAATTTATAAGTGGTGGCACGTGATTGAATCATTTGACCCCCGGCTCACTGTCAGCAGGGAACCTGGCAGTCGGTGGAGCGCAATCATTTAGACGGTGCCTCTCGTGAAACCGATGCCTTATCGTAAATCATATCTGGCCAACTGCCCAACTGCCAGTTATTGGCAGACACGCCCCCAATGGGACAGACACTGTTCAAAGAGCCAAAGTTTGGGGGAAAGTGTTGTACATGCTTTTCCTTTAATTTTTCACTTCCTCCACCTTTGTCCCCTTAGCTTATAAGTGTCCTGAAGTCTCTCACATATGCCCCCAGCATTCACCCTGACCACATCCCCAGTCTTCCTTCTTCCCTAACTTCCTATCTTGCTATGCCTCTTGGAAAAGTGGTCTATCAGACCACCTCAAGTCACGCTCATACCTAAACCCACATGCTCTAATCTCCCTAACAGTCTCCACGAATAGCATCACCTCACATCCATTCTACACATAATAAATCCCCCTGCCATCCCTAACGGCCCCCCCACCTCTAGTGGGGCCCCTTCCATCTGACATTCATTGGTCACCAAATTCTGTCAGTTCTACCTCAGAAATGTCCGTGGAGGGGCATCTGGGTGGCTCAGTTGGCTGAGCAGCTGACTCTGGCTGAGGTCATGATCTCACAATGCATAGGTTCAAATCCCACATTAGGCTCCGTCCTGACAGTGTGGAGCCCGTTTGGGATTCTCTCTCCATCCTCTCTCTGCCCTTCCACCACTCGTGTTTTCTCTCTCTCAAAATAAATAAGCTTTAAAAAAGGGGGGGGGGGGGCACCTGGGTGGCTCAGTCAGTTAAGCATTCTCTTCAGCTCAGGTCATGGTCTCAAGGTTCTTGAGTTCAAGCCCCATGTCAGGCTCTGTGCTGACAGCTTGGAGCCTGGAGCCTGCTTCAGATTCTGTGTCTCCCTCTCTTTCTGCCTCTCCCTCCCTCCCTCCCTCTCTCACCAACCCCCCCCCCCAAAATAAACATTGAAAAAAATTAAAAAATAGAAAATAAAAAGAAAGAAATGTCCCTGGAAGCCAGCCCATCCTCTGTGCCCTCACCCTCTACCGTAGTTATGTGAATACAACAACCCAGCTAAACAAACGGCCACATTTACTGAAGATTTACTTGCAGGAAAGGCTTGCCAATGGTTTCATACATAAACCAACAGTTTCTGACTCTACTCATGTCGTGGCACACACAGAAGAGATGTGCACAAGGCTCCCCGGGATAGAGATGCGTCTGCCTGGGCCCTGTCGGCCTCCCTGGGAGGGAGCCAACCTTCCCAACCCACTTGTAATCCTGCCTCTTCTGTACTCATCCCCATGGCAGAAAACTCTGTTACGGATGTGGCCTTACTTAATCCTCGATACCACCCAGTTACGTAGTGTTCCTACTATCATGGGCAGGATATGATCCTATTTCACAAATGAGAAAATAGAGGCTCAAGAAGATAAGGCGACTTGCCCCAGGAAATAGCGGCACCAGGATTAGAACCCAGAATCTCCTGACCAGGGCTTCCCTCCACACCGCTGCCCGACTGTCTTCCAGAGAGGAAACTGTGGTCTCTCCCACACACAGGATAAACCTCACGCTCCTCGGGCAGGAAGGCCCCGCCAGGTGGCCTGCCCTGCCCCGAAGAGCCCATATCCGTCAGGACTCTGCCCCTGATACACACCCAATCCTCGTAGGAAGTGGCCAAAGTGGCAGCTCCTCAGCAAAGCCTGCCTCGCACGGAAGCCTGTGCCCGGGAACAGAGGAGCAGCAGTGGTTCAGCCTAGACCCTCCTCACTCCTCCCTGCGCTCCTGCCCTCCTGCGGCAGGCACTTGAACGGGCTGGGATTTATCTGTTCACATGCCTCACTCCCCCACTAGATTACGAGTTCCTCAAGGGCAGGGGCCGGTCTCGTCCACTCATCTCTACCTCCCCGGCCCTGGCACAGGGTGCGCACCAGTAACATGCGCTCTGAAGGAAGGAAGGAATAATACCAGGCGCCCTCTGGAAAACCGCAGTGGGCGAGGAATCCAACTGCTTCTGCTCTGTGCAAGGGACAAAAATAATTAAGGCAAATCAGAATATAATGAACGAAAGGAGGGCACTGTTGCAGAACCCTGTCTGCGTCTACAGCAAACACCTCTTCGCTTTCCAGACAACGTAAGGAGAGGTTTATTTGATCACAGTGAGGTAGGAAAAAAACCACGTATGTACAGAACAACCTCTCGCTGCACTTTGCAAATGTAATCCAAGGGGCAACTAGGTCAGTTTGTTTCCGGTTTTTGTTTTGATTTTTTTCAGTGTTTATTTTTGAGAGACAGAGTGTGAGCAGGGGAAGGGCAGAGAGAGAGGGAGACAGAACCCAAAGCAGGCTCCAGGCTCTGAGCTGTCAGCACAGAGACCGATGTGGGGCTCGAACCCACACACTGTGGGATCATGACCTGAGCCGAAGTCAGACGTTTAACCGACTGAGCCACCCAGGCACCCTTGTTTCTGTTTTGTTTTTAAGAAGAAAGAGGAAAATATAAAGGGTAGAGAACTATAACAAGAATACCACCAGTAACTACTTGAACAAACCAAGATCCCACAGGAAATGGCCAGATTAGTGCCCATCACTAAGGTCTGAGAAAAGTATCTGATTTCTTGGCTCAGATCAGGTTCTCTCAGGCTCAAAACAAACTCCACAAGTGGCCACAGGCTCCCAGCAGACCTCGGCCACCTCCCGTGGTCTCCCTCACCCAGCCCACCCAGCCACCCGACACTTGGCAAGAGCAGGCAGGTGGAAAGAGCTGACCGACAGGCACCGCAGGTGACCAGCCAGAGAGCCTGGCTAAAGCCGCAGGAGAGGCCCCGCTGGAGGCCTCTCTGTTTGCTTTGCCTCAGGGATGCAAGCATCCTGTCTTTGACAGCAATTAAATTTGAAAGACTCAAATATTGCCTAAGAAGAAAGGCAAAATATTTATCCATGTGTCTGCAGGTCCTGTCAGTGTGCTGGGCTTTTGTAAATACAGGCACCATCTGGGCACCAAATTCGTGTGCCCAGAATGTGGGCTTCCCAATACAAATAGGTTTTCCTGCAACAATCCAGGGGGGCCACCTGGGAGGCAGTGGAGAAGCGCCTGGGCTTCCCCGGAAAGAAGGTCAAACCTGTCTTCCTGACCCCTACGTTCCAGCCCAGAGACCTCAGCCTGGATAGGACAGGGGCACCCTCAGGAGTGAGGACACCATAAGCCTTCATCTGCGCCGTGCCTTCTGAGCTGGTGACCCTCCCATCTGCCCCGTCGTGCTCCCAGAGAGACAGGATACCCAGATGCGTAGTTAAGAAGAGTTTCAAAACCGGGAAATTTACAAAGCGAGCACAGGGTGTAAAGAGGCCAGCAACGGGTGATACAGGGACCTACGGCTGGCGACAGAAGGGAGTGAGAGAACCCCAAGACTGGAGAGGCAGAGGGAGTCGGTACCAGACCCTAGAAAGAGTGGCCACTTGAAGAGCGGTGATAGGACCTTGGGCAGAGGGTCACAGCCAAGCCACGGTGAGGTGGCTGAGAATAAACACACACCCCCTCCCTCTCCCTCCCCCTCCCCCAGGAGCTGAATCCACCAGAAGCTGGAAGGGGTGGGGGTCCAGAAGCAGAGAGCAGGTGCGAGGTGGAGGGAATCCAAAGCATCCAGCTCACTCCCCTTCTTTCTCGTTCCTCCCTTGCTCCCCTCAATCTCCCTGGCCCTCTCTCCTTCTAAAGCCATCACTTCCTTACTCCAACCAGCCACCTCCTCCTCCCCTCCACCTCCACCTGCAAGGGAAGGCCCAAAGACAAGCAAGAGTGGGAGACCGTCCCCATCCTTCTTCTCCATTTCAACTCCTTTAGGACCCAAGGCCTAAGTGTGTTAACTCACATTAAGTCCTCAGTGTGATCCTCGCACACAGTCAGTGCTAAGTATTAGTTATTACCCAGGGTGCCTGAGTGGCTCGGTAGGTTAAGCATCTGACTCTTGATCTCGGCTCAGGTCATGATCTCACGGTTCGTGAGTTCGAGCCCTGCATCAGGCTCCTCGCTAACACCATGGAGCCTGTTTGGGATTCTCTCTCTCCCCCTCTGTCCCTCCCCTGCTCTCTTTCTCTCTCTCTCTCAAAATAGACTAAGTAAACTTTAAAACATAGATTATTAGTTATTACTCTCAATTGCTACCCTAAGACTACTTACTCTAAAGGGACAACAAAGGAAGTCAGAAATTACAATAGCAACCAACATTGACATCATGCCTCGTACGTTTTATATACACATACACACGTAAATACATAGATCTATAGAATTATATATAGAACAAGAGAGAAAGCTTGCACACAATAACCCTCGGAGGCTGGCGCAGCAAGAGTTCTGATGTACATGGGGCATGTGAGGAAACAGACCGGGGAAGGGAGAGGCAGAGATCAACACTCACTTCTGGACTCCAGAGTCATGCTTTTCGACAACACCAGCGGGCAGTTTTCGTCTCCTGTGCCTCTGCTTATCAGCAAGACCTGGTTTCTGGAGCACTTATGGGAGGCTTATAGATATAAGGAAGACTCTTAAGCAAAGTGGCTTTTTTTTTTTAAGTTTATTTATTTAAGAGAAAGAGGGAGCACAAGTGGGGAAGGGCGCACAGAGCCTGATGCAGGGCTTGAACCCATGAACCGTGAGATCATGACCTGAGCCTAAGTCAGATGCTTAACCAACCGAGCCACCCAGGTGCCCCAGGCAAAGTGAGATGGGATCCACCCCCACTCCATCAAAAATTATCTTCCTTGAACAGCTGCCATAGTACTTTAAATTCTTCCATGAGAGAGGTGTTACTTTGGATCGAATACTGTTCTAATAGAGTTTTAAAAGGGGCTGCCCCGTCAGGTCATGATCTGACAGTTTGTGAGTTTGAGACCCGCATCAGGCTCTGTGCTGACAGCACAGGGCCTGCTTGGGATTCTCTCTCCCCCTCTCTGCCCCTCCCCTGCTTACACACGTGCGCACGCACTCTCTCTCCCTCTCTCTCTCAAAATAAACTTTAAAAAGGGGAGAAGGGCATAGGGCACCTGGGTGACTCAGTTGGTCAGGTGTCTGACTCTTGATCTCAGCTCAGGTCATGATCTCATGGTTTCATGGGTTCAAACCCCACTTCGGGCTCTGTGCTGACAGCGTGGAGTCTGTCCGGGTTCTCTCACTCCTGTCTCCTCTCTGTGACTCTTTCTCAAAATAAACAAAAATTAAACATTTTTAGATAAAAAATAAAAAGGAGGGGGCCAAGTGGGTAGCAGTCACCAACACCTGGGTGACTGGCATGAGCACAAGCAAACCCACAACTTGCAGGGCAGGCCCAAGGAGAAAGGAAGACAGGGGAGCACTTTTCTCACATGAAAAGCGGAGTGACTGGTGCAGCCGCTGTGGAAAACAGTATGGTAGATCCCCCCAACATTAAAAAGAATACTACCACGTGACCTAGCAATCCCACTTACAGGTATGTATTTGGAGCAAATGAAAATACTATCTTTTTTCATGAATCACTTTTTTTTTTTTAATTTTTGTCTTAATCTCTACACCCAGTGTGGGGCTCGAACTCACGACTCCTGAGATCAAGCGTTGCACGCTTTATGGACTGAGCCAGCCAGGTGCCCCTGAAATCACTATCTTGAATAGACATCAGCATCCCCATGCTCACTGCATCACCAGTCACAATAGCCAAGGCATGGAAACAACTGATGTGCCCACCAGTGGATGAATGGACAAAGAAAACGCGGGAGATGTATGTATGTATGTATGTATGTATGTATGTATGTATGTATGTATGTAACAGTGGAATATCATTCAGCCATAAAAAAGGAAATCCTGTCATTTGCAAGAACATCAATGGACCTTCAAAGCATTAGGCTAAGCAAAGTCAGAGAAAGACAAATATTGTAGGAGCTCACTTATATGTGGGTTCTAAAAACACGAAGCACATAGAAACAGAATAGTTTGGTGGTTGACAGAGGCAAGGGGGGGATGAGTGGTAGAACTTACTGAGTGAAGGCAGTCAAAAGGTACAAGCCCAGTTATAAAAAGTCTGGAGATGTAATGCACAGCATGGTGACTGGAGTTAATAATGTATATTTGAAGGTTGCTAAGAGTAGATCTTAGACGTGAGGTGATGGATGTTCATAGACTTACTGTGATCATTTCACAATACCTGCATGTATCAAAGCAGCACATTATGTACCTTGAACTAAGACGATAGGGATGTTGATCATATTTCAATAAAACTGCAGGAAAATGAGGCTGGGTATGTGACAGTGAAATGCATTTAGGAAAAGTTGGGTTAAATATTTAAATGGTCTACTTACTGCAGGACTTTAAGAGAGTTTCTAATGTATGTTGTGACTCCCCCTACTCCCCCTAGAAGGGATAGGCATGGCAGGCAGACCTTCCCAGATTCTTCTGACCCCAAAGCTTTTTGTATTCAAAGAAGGGTTGCTGCCGCTGAACTGTGAGTTCATCACAATCAGAAACCGTGTTTCTTCTTTATGCTTTTTTACCCAGGGGCAGGTAAGCAGCTGGTGCACAGCGAGGGCCTCCATATACGTTTGGATGAATGAAGAACGGAGATCGGGATCTGTTACTTGATCAAATGATCTATGAGGTAAATGAAGTCGTTGGCTCTGAGTATTTGCTGGCCTCTCCTCAGAAGCCATGTCTGGGAGCGACGAGCAAAGCAACACCAGGGTCAAGTGCCCATCTGGGAGCCGTGTTGGCACCATGCCTTGTGGATCTTTGTGGACAGAACCACAGTGGGGCCTCTGGGCACCCTAAGAGCACCTTGGATCCCACGGCAGCCACAGTGGGCACTCCCAGGAAAGCGGACAGCACTCACCAAGTCTTCCTGCCTCAACACACTTCACAAGTCCACTTAGTCCACACCAGACAGCCTAGAGAAGAACAGGAGGGGACAGCAAGGGAGTAAGAGCCACAGAGCAAGTGCCCGGCCCCCAGGGAGAGAAGCACAAGGCCCGCTCTGCACAATGACTCAGAGGGCGACCTCCGGGACCACAGGTGAGGCTCACGTCAGCAAGCAGCTCCGCACTGCCCACCGCACGGCTTCCTCCTCCCTCCCGTTTCCCAGGAACTCCCCCAGGTTCCTGTTGTAGGCCGCACTGGGGCAGCGGGACTAAGAATGATGACCTAAAAGAAAGTAGAGAATATGGTTTATAGGCTTGAAAACAACGTGGGTGGTATTAAGTAAAAGGAATTGGTCCAACGTAATCCTGAAGTCCTCTTGCCGGGGTCACATGGGCACCTAGCGCCTCAGGGAGGCTCTTCTCTTTCTCTGCTTCCGTATCCTCCGTGTTTTCTTCTCTCGATCTTCAAGCATCCTAAGACACGGGGTGGGCTACAGGACCAGCGTGGAGGGTCCACGGGCTTCCTTCCCTGCAGAGTTCCTGAAGAGTCTATTCAATGCCCACCACGCAAGGATGCTCCTATTCTATCCCAAGCCATCCTCACAACAACCCACTGAAGCCAAGACTGGAGAAGACGGTGTAGACAGATGAAGCCCACCCTCCAGAGCCCCTCAGCCAGCAGGGAGAAAAGACAGTGTCTCTCAGCGTGTGCAGAGCACTTTCAGACACCACAGCTGGAATGACTCAACTCCAGCCGAAGGTTCACTGGGAGCAAGGGCTGTGTTGCAGCCCAAGTGCCTTGTACGTGGAAGCAACCAACGCCTTCACTGGGAAAGGATGAAAGAAGGGGAAGAAGGTAACGTCCCGGCCTCAGCCTGCCGCAGCCCAGGCCTTGCAGGCTCACTCCCGGGTCTGCCTCCCCCCCACCCCGGGGCTGACCCCCCCTTAGTCCCCTTTCTAGCCCAAGGCCTGTGCTCTGTGCTTAATAAATGCAAAGATTAAGGAGAGAGTAGAAACACATGGGAAAAAAGTGAAAACCAACATTAAAAAAGAGAGATGACACCAGTTGAAGCTTTAAGCCTTGAACCTCTTCTTTAAAGGGCATTTTTTTTTTTAAAGTTAAGATGACCTCTTAGCAAGGAGAGGAAGCAGAGAGCTTTCCCTGTAGTGCGTCAGGAATGCCATCATCAGATTTATTAGCATGGTCAATGTTGAGGACCTTAGCGACCACGAGAGTGTGGGTGGAGGTTAGGGAATTAAAGGTGTGAGATTAGAAGCAAAATCGTGTCCTGGACGAAAGAGCAAAGAAGCAAACCAGCAACGCCCCAGGGGCTTCAAAGAGGGCAGACGGGCTGGGATCCCCCACCCCTGCCCAGTCCTGTCCACAGGTGGGGCAGAAGGGGGCCAGGGCTGAGAAGGACACCCCCTGGGCAACGCCACCAACCAGCAGCTCTCCTATCTGCGGGCCAACTCCTCACAAAAACCTATTTCAAGAAACCCCACCTCCCCTCCCACCTCCTCTTAGCGCCTTCTGCTCCTCCCAGATGTTCTGAGCCGGAGGATTTGCAAGGCTTATAGCTGCTGCAGGCCTAGCCAGAAAGGTTTTTCTCTAAACTGAGGAAAAGTGTTATGTTTTGGGTTTTAATGCTTTCAAATGCATTCCATTTTGTGTGCTTTGTTTTTGTGCTTGTGGGATTGGCGTGGCCTTTCCGTGTTTGTATGTACTGCAAGGCCAGAAATCCTAAACATTTACTTCCTTCAGTCCATGTTACATAAATGTTTATCAGCAGTGGTCAGGGGGGCCCCTCTGATTCACACACGGGCAATTTCATTCTCAAAACGCCTGCTCCCGTCTGCCAGCACCCCAGTCATCCCCCAACACAGTTCTGACCCCTCACCTCACCCAGGGCCCAAATACCTTCAGCTGGCTACTAGTTGTAATAGTGATTTGCACAGAAACCGCATTTCTATCGGTAGTTTTGAGCGAGACAAGCTTGTATTTTTCATCTTTGTTCTCCTGATGGCCAAAATGGTGCTTTGAGGTCTTGGCATTTGTTTTAACAATAGCTTGTGTTTGGGGCGCCTGGCTGGCTCAGACGGTCTGGCATCCAGCTTCGGCTCGGGTCGTGATCTTACAGTTCGTGAGTTTAGGCCCCTCCATCAGGGTCTGTGCTGGTAGCTCAGAGCCTGGAGCCTCCTTCAGAATCTGTGTCTCCCCCTCTCTCTGCCCCTCTCCTGCTTGCACTCTCTCAAAAAATAAATGAACATTCAAAAACACACAACAGCTTCTGCCTAATGCAAGCTTTCTATGTATTAGGCATTATACAAAGGACCTTGTTATGCATTGTTTCATTTAATCCTAAAAGTTAGGTCTGGTTATCATCCCCATTTCGCAGATGAGGACATAGAGGCTCAGTGTCCAAAGGTAAGCTGCCTGAGAACACAAAGCGGTTACACGGCTCAGGTGGGATACAAATCCACCTGACATGTTCGTAAGCAGGGCAGTATACCACACGTGGGAGGAGAAATTGTGACAATCCAAGCTCTTCAGAAATAGAGACCTTCCAAGGTTTTCTATCAGAAACAAGCAAAGCAGGACGCCAGGGTAGTTCAGTCAGTTAAGTGACCAACTCTTGATTTCAGCTCAGGTCATGACCTCCCGGTTCATGGGATCGAGCCCCACATCAGGTTAGGCTGACAGCTTGGAACTGCTTGGGATTCTGTCTCTCTCTCTCTGTGCCACTCCCCTGCTCACACTCTCCCCCTCCCTCTCTCTCTCAAAGTAAGTAAATAAACATTTAGAAAAGAGAGAGAGGGTGGTGCCTGGGTGGCTCAATTGGTTCAGCATCAACTTCAGCTCAGGTCATGATCTCAAGAGTTTGAACCTGGCACTGGGCTCTTGAGCTGACAGCTCAGAGCCTGGAGCCTGCTTCAGATTCCATGTCTGTCTGTCTGTCTGTCTCTCTCTCTCTCTCAAAAATTAACATTTTTTTTTTAAATTAAACAAAATAAAAAAGAGAGAGAGAAAGCACTTTGGATAGGACTATTGGGCCTGCCGGGAATTCACACCCCTGATCCACCCACCATCCCCCACCCAGACCCACTTCCCCATCTCGTCCACTTGCATATCTTTCACCCCGTCAACCTAAGAGGCGTAGCCAGAAAGGGAACGAGGCCAGCTTGGCACAGCTTGTTTGGACTCTGCACATCACAGCCTCCTTGCTGATCACTCACCCGCCATCTGGTTAATAAGCCCTTTGGACAGTTTTCCAGAGCTCCCTCGAGCTCAGCGGCTCGTCTGGGTTCACGGAATCCCGACAATCTCCTCCTTCATTGAAAAATCTGGACACCGCTCACCTACCTCCAGGCTCACGGCACTTCGGGCACCCCGTCCGACAGCCCAGTCCCCGCTCTCGAACAGGACGGCCCCACTGGAGAAAGCGCCTCCCGTGTCCGTCATCGTCTGGCACTCAACACTCCAATTAGGAACTAGAACAGAGGCCTCCCTGCTGGGTGACTGCCGCGTGCCTCACATCACAAGCGAGATCTGTGCCCCCAAATCACCCCACTGAGCACAGTTCCATTTCTCTGCCCGCACCTCCATTCACTCACCAGCCCCTTTTGGTTACTTTATCGAGTGGCTGTCCTCCTTGACCAACATCTAAATAGCACCGAACGCTTCACGATCTCCTGTGCTAAGGGTCACCTCGTCTCTGGGGGTGCCTGCGTGGCTCAGTCAGTTAAGCGTCTGACTTCGGCTCAGGTCATCATCATTATGCGGTTCATGAGTTCAAGCCCCACGTCGGACTCTGTGCTGACAGCTCAGAGCCTGGAGCCTGCCTCGGATTCTGTGTCTCCCTCTCTCTGCACCCCTCCCCCCATCGCACTCTGTCTCTGTCTCTCTCAAAAATAAACATTAAAAAAAATTTTAATGAATAACGTTCATCTCCTCTTTGGTACGATCTATTTTCTTTATCCTAATTTCCACATTCCTGGGTTCTGAGTGCCTTTTCCCCCAGAAAAGGAGACAGTTCTGAATCTTTTAGCAGGTTTTTGACATGGTATTTTTAAAAATGTCATGACAGGGGCGCCTGGGTGGCGCAGTCGGTTAAGCGTCCGACTTCAGCCAGGTCACGATCTCGCGGTCCGGGAGTTCGAGCCCCGCGTCGGGCTCTGGGCTGATGGCTCAGAGGCTGGAGCCTGTTTCCGATTCTGTGTCTCCCTCTCTCTCTGCCCCTCGCCCGTTCATGCTCTGTCTCTCTCTGTCCCAAAAATAAATAAACGTTGAAAAAAAAAATTAAAAAAAAAAATGTCATGACACAGTAACTCCCTCACCAAAGGAAATGAAGAACGAGGCGTTGTTGGGCTTGCCCCACACCACCCGTCTTCCCTGTAAGGTCTGGCTGAGGCTTTTCTCCATGTGCTCATGTATTTTCCAGCTTGAAACCAGCTGCCTGAGAGAGGAGGAGAAGGTGAGGTATGGCTTTAAATCACCACTGAGGGTGTAGTAAATAACCCGTTCCCTTATTCCCATCACAGCCCTAATAACCTTCTAGAAAGTTCAGAGCCCCAAGCCTTCACTGCCCTCCCCATACCCCTCCCCACAGGGTGCAGACACCCAGTGAAGGAGGCATCGGCTTCCCCAGGCAGTTTCGGCTGCTGGAGGGACCATCAATCTCCAGGCTCTGACAGACAAACGAGGCGAGAAGGAGACCAAGTCTGGTTTTTCACTGGAGAAACAATGAGCTCATGCTTTCTCTCCAGGGACCCAGGAAGTGGAGACAGCTCTTGAGATGGGGAGACAGTGATGGAGACGGGCAGGAGTGATGAAGGATGGGCAGGCGAGAGGGAGGAGGCCAGTCTGGCACTTTTTTAATGTCACTTTTGATAAGAATCCCCAGCTTTCAGGCCAGAGGGAAACATCCATTTTCTTTAAATTAAGGATCCAGCATGAGGCAGTTGTCCTAAAGGGGAGGGACAGCGAGAAGATGAACTGGTCGCAAATTCTTCATTCCTGCTCCTTCAGAGAAAAGATGATCGTTCATGAGTCACCAAAATTGCAGATGCCACAGCACAAATGGCTCTACTTTGCCGCTGCTGCTCGGAGGTGGGGTCCAAGATCGGATACATGGACAGAGACTTTGGGTAGCTTTTTTGAAGGTGGGTCTGCAACCCTCAGTGTGCATCTCTGGAAGGCAAAAGGCCAGTCATTTCCAACAAGCTGAACCAGTAAAAAAAAAAAAAAAAAAAAAAAAAAAAAAAAACTTCAGACAGCTGCCCAGATGTTTTTAAAGAGCTAAATGAAGGTTTGATTTCAGCTAGGGGGAAAAATATCCTGATTACAGAGTTTTCCAGTTTTCATCTGAAAAGGGAGTTATATAATCCTGATTTTCTTTACTAGTTAATTCCGAGAAACTGTGTGTGTGTGTGTGTGTGTGTGTGTGTGTGTGTCCGTCCCTGGGTATCCGTGTGTGAGCATACGTGTATTTGGGGCAAGAATGGAGGAAGCTGGGTTGTAGATGAGAAACCAAACCCAGCTGATTATTTCAGTCTTCAACCTGCTGTGTGCCTTAGCTAAAAACTGAATGGAAACTAAAGATTACAGAAACAAAGTAGAAGGCCCCAATAAATTATGTTTTTCTTTACATCTCTATTTTACCAAAATATCTTTTTATACATTTTAGTTTTTCTAATGCTTATTTTTGAGGGAGACACACACAGAGTGCAAGCAGGGGAGGGGCAGAGAGAGAGGGAGACACAGAATCCAAAGCAGGCTCCAGGCTATGAGCTGTCAGCACAGAGCCCGACGCCAGACTTGAACTCACAAACCGTGAGATCAGGACCTGAGCCGAAGTTAGATGCTTAACCAAGTGAGCCGCCCGGGAGCCCCTCTATTTTACAAAATTGACCATTTTCTCCTTTAAGTTAAATGGCTTGGCTAGAATAAAGACGTGTTAACTTAGCCTGACTCATTAGTTGAAATAAAACTCAAACCCAAGTATGAAAATATGAATAGTGAATTACTCTTCTGTGCTGTGTCCATCAACACTATTGTGGTTGAGAGCCTGGGCCCTGGAGCCAGCTTGCCTGGGGTTAAATCTTAGCTTTGACACTCTCTGGTGTATGATCGTGGCCAAATTAATGAAGCCCGCTGTGCCTCCACTTAAAGGGATAGGATACAAATATCTACCCCCTCGAGAGTACTGTGAGAATTCAGTGAAGTAATACAGGTAAAGCACTTAACACCTGCTACAATGGAAACTCTCCATAATTGTTATTATATCTTCAGCCATACTCTATCCATATAAGATGAAGATTTGTTTTATGTGTCAGATGCCAGGTAGGTTTTTTAAGACATGCAGTGAGCACCTATCTGGCATGCTTTGGCAAAAGAAATGCACATCCTAGGAGACAGGCTGCCCGCGGCCTGTCTCCTTCCTGCCTGGTGTGCTTCCTCAGCCAGCTCTGGCATGCCCTCTGCCCCCACCCCAACCCCAGCTCAGGGCTTTCCCCGCAGGCTCCGACCCTGGCCACATCCTACCACCCTGCTCCTGCCTCAAGGACTGACACCACCGCCTCCCACATCGAGCCACTCTAACCCTGGTTACACCAGTGACCTTCTCCAACCCGTCTACACCCCACATCTGTGAGATCCTCACTTCCACGACAAAAGAAACATCACTCTGACTACACAGCACCCAGTCTGAACACCCATAACCAGACAAGTCGCCATGTGGGACAAGCCTCTGACCCATGAGGATAGCACCACTTAGTGTCTCCTAACCAGAACCTGATGATCGTGGGTCAAAGCCAAGGTGGAATTTTTCTTTTAAACTTCCTGGAAATGCTGCCCCCCATTCCACCACCCAATCAAAAGAGAAAAACCTGAGTCAAAGAATATCAATGTTTGGTAAAGAGTGGGGGGTGGGGGGAGAAGCTTTCGACCGGTTGATGGGAGTGTGAATTGTTACAAACACTTGACCAAACCAAGTGAACTGGTGATGTTGATGTCCAGTGGCCCCAAATCATGCCCCACCCCCGGACAAACTCCTGCACATGTGCGAAGAAGGAGAGGTCCACAAGGATGTTCCATATGGCACTGAAGGTCCGTCAAGTAGGAGACAGAAAAATCGAGTGTGGTTATATTCACAGGATAGAATATTCTATATAGTTTAAGTGAATAACCTAGGGGCGCCTGGGTGGCTCAGTCGGTTGAGCATCTGACTTCAGCTCAGGTCATGATCTCAGAGCTCGTGAGTTCGAGCCCCACATCGGACTCTGTGCTGACAGCTCAGAGCCTGGAGCCTGCTTCAGATTCTGTGTCTCTGCCCCTAACCCACTCACATTCTTTCTCTCTCTCACAAATAAACAAACGTTAAAAAAAATAAATGAATAACTTAGAACCGTGTATACTGAGACAGAAACAGTCCCCAAAATATAACACTGAGTGAAAAAACAGAACTGTAGAGTTCCACCTACTGTACCTTCTTTTTTTGTATTTTAAGTTTTTTCTCCCATAAAATATTGTCTTCTGGGATCCACTAAGAAAGAATACAATCATATTCAAGAAGAAATCCACCCATTCCCTTAACAAAAATCAAAGGCGCATCATCCAAGTTTTAATGGCAAGAGACCCTCCTGGGGGGCCGGGCCGCTCACCTCCTGCTGATCTCCTCCCAGGAGCATCTCACTAATCACCTATGCATCCCATTCACCTCCCCTAGCGCACGCAGGTGCTGGCCCCGCGGATGGATGCCAACAGGACAAATGAGACGGAGACTCAGGAAAGCACAAAACGATACAGGACACGGTGAACACCACCTGGTGCTGGCGGAGGGAGGGAAGGTCATGGGTGGCTGAGGACACCAGGGAATGCTGGGGAAAGGAGGAGGACCATGTTCTTCAGCTTGGTGGGATGTAGAACATGGGGGGAAGGGGTAGCGGGGGCCCGCCAGCGCCCAATGCACCCACGGTTGACTCAACAGGAGCAAACTACCCCAGAGCCAGAGCTTGGTGGAGTCCCACAGGCGATCGTTTGGGTTGATGCCAGAGTACCGAGTGGAGAACTCAGGCAGGGGGCTGCCCTGGTTGTCCAGGCATCAGTATGCAGCCAGAGTACAGAGTACGGCTAGAGGCATGGACTAGGAGGACACATGTGAACCCCTCCTCGTCTACACTGGCTTCCTGGCCCCTTGGATTTGACCTCCTCCTGCAGGGACAGGTGCAGCATCGCTCTCCCTACACGTGGGGCTAGGACCTCTGCTGCAGGGCAGCCGTACTTTCAGGGCATAGGAGCAAAGAGGTGGTGAGTGGATGGCCTCTGGGATCCTAGGCATCCAAAATGAGGGAGCTGAGAAGAGCAAATCATCCTAATGGAGTAACCCACTCCTTGAGAGGCTGCCCAACGCCTCCCTAAGTACAATGAACGTTGCTCCTGGGCCCCTCGGGGTTTGCACTCGGGGGTTCACTGAAATCAGCAGCCAGCACACAGAAGCAGAGTGAGAGAAGACAGACAGCCATCTCTTACGTAGTTGTGCAAGGCCTCAGGGAGCCACTCCAATCACTGCAATGAAACAGAACTGGTGCAGCACCAGCCTGGCAAGGTGGCTTTCAGAAGGGGACCCAGCATCTAGAAAGCAGAGCTAAGAGCAGGAGCACTCCACAGGAAGGGCTGGAGGGGCGCCTGGGTGGCTCAGTTGGTGTCCAACTCTTGATTTTGGCTCAGGCCATGATCTCACAGTCATGAGATGGGGCCCCGCATCCAGGTCCGTGCTGGGTATGGAGCCTGCTTAAGGTTCCCTCCCCCTCCCCTACTCTTCCCCCTCTCGGGCTCACTAGCTTTCTCGTTCACTCTCTCTCTCTCTCTATCTCTCCCCCAAAAAATGAAAAACAAAGTAGAGGCTAGAGGGGGAGGAAGTCAGGACAAACCCAAGTCATTGGAGGGGCAGAGGGGCAGGGGGGCCAGGGAGCAAGGTGGGAACAGAATGGTTAAAAGAGGGAACAGGCAGCTATTACTGGAGAAATTTCTATTCACTTATGTTTTTCTTGCTTAAAGAAGATGGAATACGTTAAGATTTTCTAGATAAAGATAAATAATAAGACTCCACCCCAGGGAGTTAGAGCTCCAAGTATGCATCATAGCCATGTTTTTGGGAACAGAGGGAGACTCTAAGGAGTCGAAGGGTTTGAGGGCAGGTATGAGGCCATCAGAAGTACATGGAAACTGAACCACTAAGACAGTGAGATAGACACCTGGAAATGAAGAATACCACACAGAGAGCCCCCATTCTCTCCTGTCTCCTGCCCAGGTCGCAGCAGCCTTCCACCCCCTCCCCCATCCCCTTTGCTCCCAGGATATCCGTCTCGGTGCTTCCTTCTTTCTACTGGGCCAGCCACTGCAATCTCTCCCTCACTGGGCTGGGTCACCTATGGCTCCCCAACTCCCCCACCCCGGCCCTACACCCTGACAGCTGTCTCCGGTCTCTCTAAGGTCTCAGCTGCTCTCAGTCCCTCCCTACTACCTGCTCTCCACAAACTTTTCCCAGCATGTCCCTCAGTCTCTCCATGATTTAGAAGCCCCAACTCTTTCCTTGTTGCCTAGTCGGTGGGCAATGTGATGTGGTAGGAGAACTGGACCAGAATTCAGAAAACCCAGGGTCAGCCTAAAACACATAGGCGTTGACTATTTGGTATGGATTAGCCAGCTCGGGCTTCCAGGACAAAACACCATGGACAGGTGGCTTAAATAACATTTATTTTCTCCCAATCTGGAAACAAAGCCCAAGATCAAGGTGCCAGGGCTGTTTTCTGAGGATACATCGCCTCCTAGCTGCCTCGCTCTATCATCACATGGCCTTTCCTCTGTGGCGCACAGAGAGGAAGGTAGAGGAGGGAGGGACTGGGATCTTAGAGCACCAGCTCTATCCAGGCAGGGCCTCAGCCTTATGGCCTCATTTAACATTACTTCCTGAAGCCCCTATCTCCAAATTAGTCACACTGGAGGATAGGGCTTCAACACAGGACTTTGGAGTGATTCAGTTCAGTCCCAAACATAGTAATGGTGTCATCTCAAGTCAGTAGGAAAAAGATGGTTTATTTATAAATGGTATTCAAAACCTGGGTAAAAATTAAACTGAAGACATACTTTTACACCTTAAACCAGGATAATTCCCAAGGAGATCAAATATTTGTTTGGAAAAAAAAGTTAAGTCATCAAAGTACTAGAAGAAACTGTAAGAAAACTCTTCTGTAGCCATAGAGCGAGAAATCCTTTACAACTATGACACAAAATCCCTAAGAGAAATTACTGAGAAGCTGGACTACATAAAAATACAAAATTTCTGCACAATAAAAACCACCGTAAGCAAAATCAAGAGACAGAGAAGGCACCTGGGTGGCTCAGCAGGTTAAGCATCCGACTTTGGCTAAAGTCATGATCTCGCGTCTCGTGTGTATGAGCCCCGCGTCAGGCTCTGTGCTGACAGCTCAAAGCCTGGAGCCTGCTTCGGATTCTGTCTCCTTCTCTCTGTGCTCCTCCCCCACTCACACTCTGTCTCTCTCAAAACGAAACATTAAAAAAATTTTTAATTAAAAAAAAAAGAAATATTTGCAATTCAAATAACAAAGGACTAGGAAAAAAAATCACAAAGCACTGATCTCCCTCATATATGAAAAGCACCTAAAAATTACTAAGAAAAAGACCAACAATCCAATTTTAAAATAAACAAAAGGTGAACAGATAGCTCATGGACCTTAAAATATGCAAATATGCTCAAGAGTACTCAAAGAGAGAGAACAATATATTAAACCTGCACTGAGATGGCATTTTCAACAACTATTCTGGCAAAGGTCCCCAGGTTTGATAACACACTGTGTGGTGAGGGGCAGGGAGGCAGACACAGCACCCGTGAGTTGCTCTTGGAGTGTAAATTTTGTAAATTTGTACAACCTCTCGAAAGGGCAATTCATCAATATCTCTAAAAATTACAAAGGCTCAATTTGACCCAGAAATTCCACTTTTAGTCATTTATCTGGGAGACGCAGCCTCACAGGTGTGAAATGACATACGTACAAGGTTATTCATTTGCCACTTTGCTTACGAGAGCAACCTAAATTTCCATCAGAAGGAGACTGGCTAAATAAATTATGGTATATCCACACAATAGAAGGCAATACAGCATTTTTGAAAAGACAACTCATTATAAACTGATATGGAAAGCCTTATGGGATAAATTAAGTGGAAATAAGCAAGGTGCAGAGCAGCATGCAAAATACATCACGTTTATTTAAGAAGTGGGGAAAAATGATAAATAGATATATAGGCATATGCTTGAACACACATAAAACATCTCTGGAAGGAAACTAATAATATTGGTTGTCTGTGGAAGGGGGATTGGATGATCAGAGAAATTAAAGGGGAAAAAATGTTCCTTGTAGATCCTTTGATGTTTTTAAGATGATGAATCACAATGTGCATGTATCACTACACAAAAAAGTCCATTACAATGTTCCAAAAAAAACAAGGTAAAAGATAAAGAAAATCCAGCACCATGTCAGCCTGGCCAAGAATGGTCTTGAGTCTGTCACTTTGGCTCTCTGAACCCCAGATTCTGCACCCCACCCTCCTGGCTTCCACATCAAAGCTGTACAGGGCTCAGCACCCTAAGCTGTACAGGGCTCAGCGGACACCTTACAGTTCTCAGCACTCAGAGCCCTCCCTTCCCCACAACTTGGGCCACCCCTCTCTAAACCCAGGCTCCCGTCAAGCACCACACTCCCACCACTGACCCGGTCTTGACCTTGCACACCAGTCCTGCCTTATGTTCCCAGGACTAAGGTTTGTGGGGATGGCCAAGCTGAGGGCTCTACCTTCCCCCTGGCTGGGATGGATGGCTGATTCCTGGCCTACGTGAGCCTCTGGAGGCTCGGCCACTGGCTGCCAGACCTCCATGCACTGACTGACCCAGCGGTATACAGCCTGCCCCTAAGTTCCCATTGCTCTGCGTACCTGCTTATGGTGTCAGTGGCTGCCCCCATGGGTGCCCCCTCCCCTTACCTGGGAGAGCTCTGACTTCCCTCATGTGCCTCTAGTGACCAACCAGTCAGAGCCTTCCTCCTGGAAACAGCTCTTCATGTCTCCCCCTCGGCTACATTCCAGTACACTGCAGTGAGGGATCCTCTCCTGTCACCGGAGGTTCCTTCTAGGTTACAATAAAACAGCTCAGAAAACCTGTCGTGAAGTCCTCTGCAAACTGTTAGAAGATGCACCACCGCTTTGGCAGTGCATCATAGTTGTGCAGCCTCCTCTCTCTTCTTCCCAGGATACAGCCACCTCCTCAGTTTGGGCTTCAGATCCCTCGTCAATTAATTCCCCATCAGGCCACCCAGCCCTGGAGCTCCTCGAGCAGGATCCAGAGACACCTTCCGGCTCAGTACTACCAACAAATAACCTTGGCTGTTTGCAGGGTTGCCCAGTTTGGACAAGTACGTGACCTTGATTCTCTCTCGGCTTATCTTCAATCCACAGCGCATCCCAGACTTTCGAGGCAGCCTGTAATTTTTGTGTGTCCTCTTGTGTGAGTACTTCAAGGTCACAATCACCAGCACACAGCAATCAGCTCTCAAATGACGGTCTTAATGGATGTTGTTTGCAGCTTATCCTAACTAGAATGTAAGCTTATTTCTTTTTTATCTCCTCGTAACACCTAGGGACGTACAATGCTCTGCATACAGATGTATGACGCATGAGTAAAGAGGGGCGGGAATGGAAGTCAGAACGCCTAGACCAAAGCCTCTCAACTTGGTCCCGACTCAGTTACCGCATACCTAAAATGCCAGCCAGATCCCTTCTCCATCACAGGGATATTGTGAAGACCTAAGGAGTTCAGGTGCATGAAGGTGAAAATGGATTTGGCTATTACACACAACACAGAAACTACATGAATTCATGTATTAAGAGTCATTTTTAAAACATCAAAGAAGTGCATCTAGAAGAGAAGGGCTCTGTGCTATCCAAGGGGACTCGTGATGCTTCCACGTGCGTGATCATCACTGACTCCTCAACGACACCGCAGAGGCAGGAGCCCTGAAGCGAGTGCAGCCTGCATCAGCAGCCCCTGGTGAGGCTACTCCCTGCCCCCATGGAATCAGGAGACCACCTTTGTGACAGTTCTCTCAGCTCTACCTCCAAGAACCCAGAGAAATCCTTTTTTGGAGCCCCGCCTTCTAAGAGAAGCTTCGCTTATCGTCCCTGCTGCTCAAACGAGCGTGTGCTGAACCACGTGACCCTCTGCTGGGCACCAGCTGATCCCGGGGGCCACAGCCACCAGTGACAAGGGCCCAGCACAAGATGCTGAACTGAGCCAATGGAATCCTCCCTCAACTGAAAAGGACACCAGAAGCATTGAAAGAATGCGGCGGGAGTTGAAAGGGTGCCATGAGATCAAGCTGGTGCCAAGGAAACCAGAATAAATAAAATAAAAGGTGGGGTAAAGTTAGGAGGGAGACAGGCAGTGGGGAAGCTGGGGAAAAGAGGTGAGCAAACAGCAGAGACCTGGAGAGGGAGGGTAAGACCTGGACTGCCCCAGTTCTTCCCCTTCCCATCTGAGGTGTATCTTCTCAAGAACCCCTCTACTTGAGTCATCTTTGTGCGTTCCTGGAAGCCAAGCCAGTCCGCCTAAAAAACTCCTGGGACCTTGAAAAGGCATCCAGTTTCCAAAACCCAGCTCCTTCTCTAGACCACTGCTATTGGTACCACCCTCCTGGCTCTTGGCTACCTACCTGGACCCTTAGGATGAACTCTGCTTTCCTACCCATTACCTTGACTCTTTGACCTTGAACTCAACCTGTCACCTTGACTCCTTGATAACAGCTTTCTGTCCTCACCCCAACACACACATACCCCCCCCAACCCTGTTTTTCTTTTTTTATAGTAGCAAGTCACAGTGGGCAGGAAAGACCACATTATTAAGGATCAAAAGGTTTCAAGAAATTGAAGTTTCAGAAGGAAAGAATTCTCAGAAGAAACAGATCAAGAACCAAAGTCCATATGAATATTATAATTAAGGCTATCTATGAAGCCCTGCTCTGTGCAAGGCTCTGAATGAGATACTAAATACACACTCCCCAGAAAAAGCACTCAAAGTACCATCACAAGCCTAAGCCATGACTGCCTGGGGCTTTAGACATGTCTGGGCACGTCTGTAGGGTCAGTAGGGCAGCCGCAGCTCAGAGCAAGAGGTGCTGAGTGGAATTCAGAGTATCTGCAGTCTAGTCCTAGGATTACCTATTGCTTTCCCTCTCTGGGCCTCCCATTAGTTCATGTGCACCAAAGACCAAGTAGACGGAGAAAATATCCATGCCGAGACAAAGTCACTGTGCAGAGATTGGTCCCAGGACAATGGATGAGAATGAGGGAAGGGTGACTCCAAACGCAGTAGGATATGTTGCTCAAGTCCCTCGGCTCCTGGCCCCAGGGATTCATGCCAGAGCCCCAGGGAAGAGAGGTGTAACAAAACAAATGGAAGTGCCACTTGCCAAAAATCTCCCTAAGACGTTACCCTCCCCCATACAAGGCAGCATGGGTGGGTGACCCACGAAACAGAGGGAGCAATCCTTCCCTTTCTGATGAAATTACAAGCAAGCGCCAGGCTCCTGGGAAGTCAGAGTGTGGCAGCAAGCTGGACCAGCCCAAATCTAGAACAGACCAGAAGAGCAGGCATTCCCCCACATCAGACATGGAGACAAGCAAGAGTCCCTAGCAGGGGAGAAGAGGCCGATGGGCAGGTGTCACTGTCAGAGAAGACAGATCTTGACACATTCTGAAGGAAATGTCAGAGCCCACCAAGTAGCCAAGAAACAACATTTAGAAACATACATGAGACACCCCTGTGAACTTCCTAAACCCAATAGAGGAACCAGAGAATCCCTAAAGAACAATAGGAGGGGAAGAAAGATGGTGAGAATCAGAACAACCCAACCAGGTACAATTCAGTCAACACTTACTGAACAACTGTGCAAAACACCGTGCAACACAATGGAGGAGACATGCTCTTCAGAATCTCACTCTATGACCTGTGTCCCAACAAACTGCCCTTCTCGTTACTGGTGGCTAAAAGTCTGTGCCGTTCTGGAGCAGACCTTGTGGGATACTCCCCCAGGAAATCCATAAAAAATCTCTCCCCTTTGGCTAAAACCCTCCAAGTGAAGGAAAGACCTTCCAAAAAGGCATTAGGGAGAGGATCCCAGCTGGGAGGACCATCCAGCTGGAGGCTGATGCCATGTCTGAAGGTGAGGTTCCTTTTCAGAGGCCAAAGCTGGCTACTTTGTGCAGTGAGGAGGCCAGCATTTGAACACACCCACAACCCTTAGCTTAGAACATGCCATTGCCAGGAAAATGCTCTTGGTTATCAAACATCAGAATCATCAATGTTCCCAATTATCCACGTTATCATATATATCCAAGTCATATATATACGTATATATACGTGTGTGTGTGTGTGTATATATACGTATATATATGTGTGTGTGTGTGTATATATGTATATATATGTGTGTGTATGTATATATACGTATATATATGTGTGTATATATATACATATATGTGTGTGTATATATATATACATATATATATATATATATATATATATGTATGTATGTTACTCATGTGATTAGGTATCAGACACTGCACTGGATGCTGGGGGGGAAAGTTAATACAGCCTCAACAGTTTACAGTGTGATTTGGGAAGGGGGGCAGGAAAGAGGAGGAGGAAAAAGAAAGCTGGAAATCAAGTCTAAGGAAATGTTGCATTAGTAAACATAGAGATCTCTTTGGCTCAGTTAGGTTATATATATAGGTTACGATATAAATAGGTGCTTCCAAATGATTTGAAATCAGAAAATGACACTTCTCTACATGTCTAATGCCTAGCAAAGAACCATTGGTTGAGCATAACACAAAGAACTCCAATCCCAGGCCTGTTGAAAGAATGAAAAGTTTTGACTTAAAGCACTACTTCTGACCATCTACCAAGTTAGTCCCATTTGCATTTCTGATAACGAAGGGCAAAGCAAAGGAATTTGGGAGGAAGCATGTTGACGGCAGGGAGAGGGTGAGCTGTGAAGGTGCCAAGGTTAAGAACAGTTTTCTACCAGCCTTGGTTCACTGAGCCCACGCTGCTGTAAGATCTGAAGTCTGTGAAGAGGCCAGCAAGGACACAGCTCTTATACCCCCAGACTTAAAATTTGTAGGACTTAGAGTCAACATTGTTTTGATGAGGAGAAACTTTGGCCAGTTAAGGTACAACCCATTCACTCACACACATGTAATTTTCCAATAAAAGGCTCCAAATAGGTGACAAAATGTAGGACTTCCATAACCTCTAGGACAACAGTATTGCTTCAATGATTCACTTCCAGGTCTTGATAAACACCAAGCAGACCAGTCAATGCCAGCATCTACACCATCCCATCTCTCCGTTTCTCCAACTAACTCTTTCCAGCCAGGTGACCCACTTCTTTTCCCTTCCTTGTGTGATTCGAGAGCCCATGACCTACAATTGGACTTAAATCCAATAAGAAGAGTCCAAAAACATTCCTGGCTTCAAAAATGTGTCCTCAATTATGAAGGTCTTCTCAATCATGGTGTCTTGAGGCCAATGCATAGCAGGCTTGAGTCTCTCCTGATGCCCAAGACAGACTTCTGAATTTCCAGAACCCCAAAATTCCTAAGCCCTAATTTTCCCAATATTTTAATTCTTGCAGGTCCAGCTTCAAGGCATAAGGACCTCAGATGTAAGCTAATAGGGAACAGTGTGCAATTCGAAATAGGCCTGAGTGAGAAGAACTAGCCAACTCCAGGTCTAGCTCTGAACAAGAATCACAAGGTCCAAATATCAATGTTGCTGGTGAGGCAAGGGGTCTAAGCTGGTGGGTAGACCCCGGAAGCAGGACACTTTGGGTGGAGATGAACCTCCTAGTTGGGCAGCTGGAAACACCAGCATTCTAGGGAAGGGGATGGTGATGATGGAAAGGCTCACCGCCCAGGGAGGCAGAATTGTCAACAGTTTTAGGAAATGACAGATACTATTTAGCATGGTCCTTAAGCATTCAAGGACCAGACTCAAGAACCAGTGACAGAGGAAGGGCACACATGGCCGTGGCTCCTGCTACCAGCTCCTGGCTGTGAACCTGAACTCACAGTCACTGTAGATTTGAAGAAGACCCTTCTGTGGTCATCTCTCTACACTGGTGGCCCCCAAGATTACATATTCCCACTGTACATACTTTATCATGAACTTCAACACGCATGTGTCAAGAACTTACTATAGTATTAAGGCCTCAAAGGGCTTACAGTCTAACCATACGTGTAAAGATATGTTTATGAGCACATTGCTGTGATGATACAAACTTCTATAAAACAGCCAGAGGTCAGACACACATACATCTCATTTTGTCTCTGAAACTAATATATAAACTCCCTGGGAAGAGGACCACGCCTTCCGAAGCCTTTGAACGCTCATCATCCTACCCTAGACACCTCACTATTGCACAGCACGTGAGAGCTGGACGGTGGGTAGACGAATGGTGGTGGAATTTCCTCACTCAGAGCCTTCTGGAAGGAGACTGAGAAGCAACAGAGGGCAGGGCACAATAAAACTGTAATTTTACAATTGGAAGTGATGTTAGAGATATCTGGTGACATTTCTCATTTCAGATAAGGAAACTAAGGACCAGAGGAATTAGGTGACAAGTCAAACAGCTAGGAACTATGCAATTCAGGAATTAATGCAGACGTCACCATCCTCTGCCTGGTGATGCTGAAAAGTAAAAGGAGAATACTTCAAATAGTACCCATCCCTTGGATTTGAATATACCCCAGTGAAATAACACCTAAAATATGACGAAGTCTAACGCAAGCTCAGATTGACACAGTAAGGCTACCAATGGGGTATGAATTGTGTCCCCCTGAACGTGACTAAGGGAAAGAGGAGAGGGTGACCTCAGAAGCAGAGTGCAGAATTGAGGACAGGGCTGGAATGAATGTCATGCTTTTGCATATATGTACTTGTATTTTATTTAGATTCTTATTTTGTTAAACCACATCTACCAATTCTCTCCCTCCACCATTTGACCTGTTAATAAGCTCAAAGGAATAAAAGTCCCTATTGTTTCAAAGGCTTAAATTCACGGACAGTTAAGGACCACAGACTATTGACATCCTAATCAGATCTCTTTCCTCTTAAAAGTGGGCGGAGGTAGGAGGTGGTGCGGGAGCACGGTGCCGTGCAGGTGTGCAGCCCGGGAGGACTACACAAGGGAGAGCTGTGGACAACACCAATGAGGCCAAGAGAGAAAAAGGGATTGTGGGAGAGGGTTAAGGAAGGGAGAGTACCGTACATTCAGGACGGAACAGCACAGGGCACCTGAATGGCTCAGTTGGTTGGGCGTCTGACTCCTGATTTCACCTTGGGTCATGATCTCACGGTTCGTGGGTTCGAGCCCCTCATCAGGCTCCCTGCTGACAGTGTTGAGCAGCTTGGGATTCTCTCTCCCTGCCCCTCCCTTGCTCACACTCTCTCAAAATAAATAAATAAACTTTAATTTAAAAAAAAAAAGACTGAACAGGACAAAGTCAAACTTCATCTCCTTTGCAGCAAAGCCAAGGATCAGCCTGGCACTGCTCTCTCACGTGGCCCTAAGGACAAAGGACACTTGCCCAGGATGGCCTGCCCTGACACTGGCATTAAAAATGCATTCCCTTCTACCTTGCCCTTAATAGCACCCTGTCCTGAACCACTTAAATCCCACTCCATGCAGCCTTTTCTTTGTTAAAGGTCGCTTTAAATTCTAAATATTGTCAAATAGAACCTGAACTGCAACTATTTCTCTAGACCTAATCTTCTGCTGTCAGCAAATTCAGAGGGGAAAAAAAAAAATCAATAAAGGGATTAGCTGCGAGTGACATTGCATATTAAGCAGCAGTACATTGTGTCCACGGTAAAGGACTTGCCAGCTACTAATACTACGAACCATTTCAAATGATGACTTTTTATCAGAAAACCTTTCCTGACCCTCTGTCTCCCAAAATGAAACAAAAAGTTTAATTAATCAAAATGTCTTTTTTCAAAAAGGTTTCCTTTTGGCAAATTCCTCCACCACTTTGCCTAAATTGACATTAACCCTTCAGGGTGGGTTATTAACTTTTATAATATCGGACCTTGATACAACTCTTGATCCAAGAAAGTAAATTCTTTAATGGGAGCTAGGCTGCAGGAGAGCACTTCCTTTCCAAGTTTCTGCACAGTGAAGCAAATTCTACCAAGTATATGTAGATCCTGAGCTCTCCAGCCTGAGTCTTATGCTCTAGACCAATGGTGTTAAGTTTGAGTAAAATCAGCAAATCTCTTAAGCACAGTTACACCTCATTTACCTGCTCACTTACACAGCCTCGTTGACAAGGAAAAGCCAGCTGAGAACCCAAAAGGAAGTAAGAAGAGTCTCTGGGACAAGCCCAAACACACACACACACACACACACACACACACACACACACACACACACACACACACACAGGAAGCACATGTTCTATATTCATTGGAATAAAAGTCCCTCAAGGCCTTCGTTCAGGCCTGGTGCTACTTCCTTTAGACAAAAGCCAAAAGGCTTAATTATGGGACTTTGGAGGCCATGGAAAATTATAAAACAAAACGTACTGCTAAGAGCAGACAACTGACAGCAGCCAGGGGGTGGTCCTCTGGTGTCAAGATAGGACACAGGGAAACAAAATCGAGACCGAAGATCTCAAAAGTCAGAGCAACCTGGAACCATTTAGTGAGGGGCAAGCACCCCGATGACCTTTGGGGACACAACTGCATCACAGCAATGAACAACACCTGACCTTAGGATAACAGAATATCACCAGCTTTTTCTTTTTTTAATTTTTTTTTCAACGTTTATTTATTTTTGGGACAGAGAGAGACAGAGCATGAACGGGGGAGGGGCAGAGAGAGAGGGAGACACAGAATCAGAAACAGGCTCCAGGCTCCGAGCCATCAGCCCAGAACCTGCCGCGGGGCTCGAACTCACAGACCGCGAGATCGTGACCTGGCTGAAGTCGGACGCTTAACCAACTGCACCACCCAGGCGCCCCTCACTAGCTATATCTTAATGACAGGTAGGAATGAGCCCTTTAAGAAGGAAGAAAGCCTCACCATCAATTCAACTTATTTCTGATAGGATTGTTTGACGCTATGTTTAAGTTTCAGCTTAAAGCTTAAGTGATCTAGAAATTTAACCTTTTTAGTTCAGTTCATACCTCAACAACTTTAGAAGAAACGATTAGGCGTTATAACAAAGTGGAGAGCATGAAAATATTTGTTTCTAAGTCCTTCCAGATGCCGAATTCCTCGTTGATGAGTTTCTAAAGAGAGCAGCTCCCCTAGAACCTCTTCAAAGCCTATGAAGCCTGCAGCTTCAGCCTCCTAAGAAATTTTTTGATGGAGAACCCGGATGAAAAAGTAAAGAACCAGTTCTCTCACCTGTACGGTCCCTGCCCTTGTGGAGCTGGCACCATGAACCACGAACCTGCCTCCCCTTAGCGATTGGGATGAGACAAAAGGAAGGAGTGAGGGTCTTCTTTAGAAGCCCAGAGACCTAAAATGGGGATGGCCAAATTGTGATACAAATACCGCCAGCACCCCTCCCACACCACGGCAAGCACGGCCACCAAACAGCGTCAGTAGGGCACCTCCAAATCCTTCCCTCAACACAAATTCAGGCAACCATTGTGGATTGACTGGGGTTGACATTCAGGGGAGAGAAAAAGATTCCAGGCCTAAGTCATTGGCATGCAGCCTCAAATTAGATTTGCAGGTTGTTGGGGTTATAATTTTCCCATGAGATAGGCTGTCTTCTTCCATATCCCCACATCCTCAGCCATGACCACAGTCCATTCTGGAAGATCTGACTCAACTATCCCTCCTCAATGGAGCCTTGCCCAAATACCCAGGGGAAAAGGTTTGGGAAGGGGGCGGTCAAGCAGTGATTGGTTCTGTTCTGTTTCCATAACACTTTGCACAGTATCTTTCCGGTTCAAGAAGGAAACAATACATTTATTGAGTATCTACTCCTTGTCATGCATGGTGCCGGGCACTGGGAACAGATTCATATATGACGTGGTTCTTGCCTTCAAGGAGCTTACTTATAGTCCACCTTACAGGATTTACCTCCCTCTCTCTCTCTCTCTCTCTCTCTCTCTCTCTCTCTCTCTCTCTCTCTCACACACACACACACACACACACACACACACACACACACACACACAATTTATGCAGGTCTCCTCCTGTAAGAATACCTCAAGGAGTGTTTTAACTAGGATCTAATGAGGAGAACAAAAGAATTAATTGAAAATGACTATCTTTGCTTTGGGATAGAATTTACATGTAATTATGTAGAGCAAACTGGAAGCTGTACACCCTCAACGTCTGATCATGAACTCCTCCTCCCTCAGCCGACATGGCTGTCATTGCTTCTGTCCTCATCTGTCCCTGTTCCATCTACTCAGGTCATCCTCTGGGTTGCATCCTGTGCTGCCTGGAGGTAGCAGGGTCCTCACTGGCTACTGCCAACAAGACCCTGCGACCAAACCTGCTTCTCCCCTGGGTGCTGGGTTGGGCATTCCTGACACCCTCATCATGGGCAGGGTAAAAGGAGTCTGGAACTTTCTATGTAATGCTATTAATAGTCTCTCTGGCAGCAGCTAGTCAGGGTTTCACTGTTTAATCCAGTGCCTTGTAGTGTGGCTGGCACCTCTCAGGCTCTCAGGAAAGATTTGTGAATGAATGAATGAATGAGTCACCAAAATGAAACACAACTATGAAATACATTATTTCACGCTCACTGTCCCGGGAGTGGAAATCATGCTTCCACTCCACCTGTGCGACTCTGACCAAATAATTTAACCTCTATGTGCCTCCGTTTCCCTACAAGAGCAATGTAACATAAGCATTACCAGGAGGAACAGTGAAAATGTGCATAAGGCACCCACTATAGTGCCTGGAGCACAGCAAGTGCACGACAAATGGTGGCAATCCTTCCAGCACCAGCACACAGTAGGTACTCAACAAATATTTGCTGAAAATGAATGTGCAGACCTCCAGCAACAGTTGCAGGCACACAGTCCTGGCCCACACTCACACATGCTCACAAGGCCTATTCTACTGTTAACCCTCTATACACCACCCCATCTGAGACACTGTCCCCTTCACTGGCTCTCCCCCTGTGACACCCCACCACCCCCTTGTGTATAGGACATGCAAGCATCCCCCGGAAGGATCGCAAGGGAGACTGAGGCCAGCAAGGGTGCCCGTGCACCCGGATCCAGAATCAGTCATGGGTGTGGGTCTGGCCAAGACACAACCCAGAAACACCAATGAGCAAAATGGTTTTTTATTATTACTCTTTTTTTGAGAGAGAGAGAGAAGGAGAGGGAGAGAGAGAAGGAGAGGGAGAGAGGGAGGGAGAGGGGGGAGGGGATCATAAGCAGGCTCCACACCCAGCATGGAGCCTGACTCAGGTCTCGATCTCATGATCCTGGGATCGTGACCCAAACCAAAACCAAGAGTCAGACCCTTAACAGACTAAGCCACCCAGGTGCCCCTGAGCAGAGTGTTTTTAAAGACCCGAGTTGTCAGGGTGCTTGGGTGGCTCAGTCAATTGAGCATCCAACTCTTGATCTCGGCTCAGGTCATGATCTCAGTTTTGTGAGTTTGAGCCCCATGTTGGGCTCTGTGCTGACAGCACGGAACATGCTGGAGATTCTCCCTCTCTCTCTCTGCCCCTCCCCCCACTCTCACTTGGTCTCTTTCAAAATAATATAAATACATACATACATACATACCTGACTTCTAGTCCTAGCTCTAACACTTAGCAACTAAGGGACCTTAATTGAAGGCTATTTGAGCTCCCAGACTCTTTCCCAAACAGGAAAATAAATTTAACATTAGTACCTACATCACAGCATTGTTATGTGGATAAAAGAAGGCATGGAAAGCAGTTAGAATAGTGTCTGTCACACAGCAAAAACTCAAATATTCACTATGTGTAAACAGACACTAGATCTACATTAAGGAGTGAAGAGTAATGTGGAGGATTGAAAGAAGGGTTTTACATCAAGTATTTATTTTATATTTGGGTGTATGTGTAGTTTGGTAATTGCAGGTAATAACTACTGATCCACTGGGGCATCCGGATGGCTCAGTCAGTTGAGTGTGTGACTTCAGCTCAGGTCATGATCTCATGGTTCATGAGTTTGAGCCGTGCATCAGGCTCTGTGCTGACAGTTCAGGGCCTGCTTGGGTCCTCTGTCCCCCTCCTTCTCTGCCCCTCCCCTGCTCACTCTCTCTCAAAATCAAACATTAAGAAAAAAACAAAAAAAAACTACTGATCCGCTCATGTGGTGCAGAGCAAGCAATCAGAGGGAACTGAAAAGCAACAAGGCACAGGACTGTGACAGAGGAGCGCCGACTTTCCCACGCATGGCAGGTGTACCCCACCCCATCACCACCTGCTCCAGTGTCCCAGTCATCCTTCAGGAAAGGAGCAGCACCCAGGAGTCTGGCGCTCAGTACAGGACCCACAACGGTAGGGCTAGTAAGGGGAAGACAGCTCTTAAACGAAGGCCTGACAGGGACTGGTCTGGAATTAGTTCTATCTGCGGCATTTCCAAACCTTTCTTGGTTTGCACGCGTCTGCCCCCAACCCCACGAGGTCCTCCCTGGCTTATTACCTCCCTGGTAATAAAAATTCCACAAATTATACTAGTTGATCCTTCACAGCTCAGAGACAACTGATGACCTCCACTCCACAGATGAACAACGGAGCCTACTCAGGTTAAGTCACACACTCATGCTCTTTGTCACTGACCACATCACAAAGGAGAACTGCAATGAAGGAAACAAGGTTCAATCAGCCGGAAGACAGTCACTGCAAGGGATTCCAAGAATTATTTGTTAGAATACAAAGGACTCCATCCGGGGGCAATTCTCCTCAAGAAAACTAACTCAGACTTTGTTGATGATAGCGTTAACAGAACCATGCGAGTAACAAGAGGACAGTACCTCCCAAGGACCAAAAGAATATTCCATCTTTGGCCCGGCAATCCTACTTCAAGAAATAGAGCCTAATGATGGGGCGCCTGGGTGGCGCAGTCGGTTCAGCGTCCGACTTCAGCCAGGTCGCGATCTTGCGGTCCGGGAGTTCGAGCCCCGCGTCGGGCTCTGGGCTGATGGCTCAGAGCCTGGAGCCTGTTTCCGATTCTGTGTCTCCCTCTCTCTCTGCCCCTCGCCCGTTCATGCTCTGTCTCTCTCTGTCCCAAAAATAAATAAACGTTGAAAAAAAAAAATTTAAAAAAAAAAAAAAAGAAATAGAGCCTAATGAAAAAACCCAAAGGAATTGTAAAGTTATTCGCAAAAAAAAAAATTGTCAACTGAGGCTCTACAATGGCAAAAATGTGGAAACCTAAGTATCCAATGGTAAAGCCTAGGTACACAAACCTACACGTGATTAGCAAATCAAAAGCCTACACGGCAATATGGAACAACATCTGTATAATATTGAAGAAAAATCAATGGACTGTACTCACATGGACAAAAAGTAGAGCACAAATTATTAAAAACAGCTTGATTGGGGGGTGTGGCAGGATCGTGAGTGAAATGTTTTCCTTTAATTCAGAGTTGTGCAAATATCACTAAACATTACCGGCATACGTGTAAACACTTTAAAAATAAGATGAGGGAAATTGCACTAGAATCTCCCAAGTGCCTAACAGCCCCGGTAATCTTTGTGGGGTTGAGACCAGAACCAATATCTTTTTCATCTTTGTATCCCCAGAGTTTTCTGGGTATGACCAGACTTCAATAAATATCGGAGGAATGTTACAAACAAACACGTCGATGATTCTCTCCTGAGACTGGGACCGTTTGATCAGTAAGAGCCTTTATCGCCTCAAAAGCCATGTGCCTAGATATTAATTCGATGAATTAGAGGTTCAAGAAAATATCCAGGAGGAACCGCTTGTTAAAAGAGAAGATGAGAGCAAAATCTGGGGAAGAGCCTGCCTGATTGAAATTTCTCAAGTTTGCATCTTTGATAGAATTCCACAAATTGCATTCTCCAGATACACAAGTAAAGACGAGCTTTGCGTGCAGTTCTCCAAAGAGAAGAACCTTCTCGAAGGCAGAGCTCACCCGTGGAAAGAGAGGATGTAAAGTGTGCATTAAATTCAGTCACCAGGAGAATAACTTGCAGCCAGAAATCCATGAAATGACACCAAGTCAAAAGCAAGAAATGTCAGAGGTCCTGGATTAGAAGGCACAGAAGACCCAGCTTGGGATGTGGTCCATCTCCACCAGCTTAAGCAAATCACCTAACCTCCCTGGAACCCGGGTTTCTGGTCTCCATCTTGGCCAGTTCAAAGGGACGTCGTGAAAATCAGGCAAGTTCTGAAAATATACATGAGAAACAGAACACAAGCTGTAAAGTGCTATGTAAAAGCCCGGCCGCGGGCATTCTAAGTGTGGGAACACGTGAGAGCAGGAAAGGGAAAAGGAAGGGAGAAGATTAGGTGATTTTCACACAACTGTATAGGCAATGATATGGTGGAGTGCTGACCTACGTTCCCAAGTGAACGATGGGAAGGAGCTCTCAGACCACAGCCAAACGGGCCTCCAGAATGCTGCCCAGGGGGAGGGGCCCCAGACACCACCTGCTGGGGCTGAATTCTTTTTACAGGGGCCTCAGAGAGGTAGCAGCCTCAGAATCTGGAAGATAGCTCCATTCTATTCACTAATTATGCGTTTGGGGACAGCACGGGCGGGAGCATTTTGCAAAATGTTTTCGGTTTAAGGGATTGGAAGGAAGCCCGTCGTGAGACGGCACATCAGGCACCTTCTCTGATCAAAGGGATGAAAGAGCGCGAGGGACGTCGGTGACACAGATCCAGGCCCCTGTATGTGGCAAGGTGATTAAAGGCACAAATCTGCTTCAGAGCTGTCATTCCTAATAAGACCTGACCAGAGCAAGGAGCCGCTGAACTGGCAGAACAATGCCATTTACACACCCTCGCCGTGCCTACCTTGTGAGGCTGCACGTGGCGGAGACGGGGCGCATGGGGCGCCCCGCGCTGGAGCTGCCTGGGAGTCGTGCAGAGAAACCAAGGACACCGAGGGATACCTTGGCGTTCCTCAGGTTTGCATGGGCCAAGAGGTCATTTCTTAAGCCCTGCGCTGAAGGACAGGATGCTGGTGGGCAACTCTGGATAATGTGTCCAGCAGTGAGTTCCCTCAGGTCAGATCAAGAAGCCCAGAGCAGTTTCTTCTGCTGGAGGGGATCTCCGATCACATTCGGTCAGTCAACGTCATCATTTGACAGACAAGACTGGAGCCCAGAGAGGTTAAAGGACTAACTCTCAGCCACACAGCAAGCTCCAGATAGGACTTCTAACACGATCATTCTCTAAACAAAATATGAAGGGCGTCTGGCTGGCTCAGTCCATAGAGCGTGGGACTCTTGATCCCAGGGGCTGTGAGTGTGAGCCCCACGCTAGGTGTAGAGATCACTTGAAAATAAAAATATTTAAAATAAAAAAATACGAAAAGCAGGAATCTGGCAGAGTTAACAATAGACTGGAAGGAAACTGTTGCCAGGACCCTGACAAGGACAAGTAAGGGGAAGGAACGCCTGTCCAAAGCCACCCGCAGGGACCAAACTCCAGGAGGTGACGCAGCAGACACATCATGCAGGGTTACAGCCGTGGTTAGTGTTTAGATCCCAGGAGCAACAGCAGAGCCACTCCTCACCCTTCCTGTCCGTGTCCTCCTTGCAAACATGGAAACCCAAAGGCAAGGCTTGGCGGTGACCCAGGCCTCAGTTCCTGGGCTCTGAAGGAGCACCTGAGACGTGCAAGATGGCACTGGGGCGGGTTCTGGGGTGATTCCCGAGGCTCCTCTGCAGGTCAGCCCTCCTCATCCCCAGGGATGCTCCTTCTTACCCCGCTGCCAACAAGGGAGTTGTGGTGTGGCTCTGAACTTTGTAAAGCCTTCTAGCCCATCCATCTCTTCCTTCTGGACGATCAAGTAAGTGCATGTTTAAGAAAGCAAACGTATCAAACACTCTCAAATGGATGCATCGTGGCTTCTATCAGCATGGGCGGAGTGTGAACCGCTCACCAGGCGTCCTTGCTAGGAAACCAACACGGCGAGGAGACGAATTCTCCCCCAGCGATAACGTAAACCCAGCAGGACCCAGAACGCCTGATGACCGCTTAGCTCCCTTCGGGCTGCAATCTGTTTCTCACTCTCCCAGGGCCCACAGTGACTATCTCAAGAACACCTTGGACCCTTTCCGAGGGAGGCGCTGTAAGGCGAAGGATGCTCCCATCCCTGCCCCACCTACCGTAGGCCTCGCCATCCAAATCTGGGGCACAGTGATCATGGCGGGCACTGCTGGTGGTCTCTGAACATCCAGCTCCCCTTCTCTTCCTTGGACTCAGCACCCCCGTTTTTAGCTAGGTGTGTTGCTTCCTGGGAAGAGGACTACATTTCCCAGGCTCGCTCACAGCTAGGTGTGGTCACAGAACAAGGCTGACGGCCAATGATGTGCCACCAAAGGCACAACCCTTAGCACGTTTACATGGGAGAAGCTCACTCAATCCTCACAACGACCCTATGAGCCTGTACGGTCATTAGCACCTTTTTAAACTGAGGAAAAACTGCAACACGCAGAAGCAATTTGCCTAATTCAAAGTGTGCATGAAGTGCCACAGCTAGGACTTGAACCCGGCCGCGGATTCCAGCCAAAGCTCTTCACATCAGTTACACCGAACGCAACTCCAGCCAGTCGAAGCAGAGGCTAAGTGTGGGACTTCCAGGAACGCGCCGGGAAAGGAAGGGGCTCCGGGAGGCGAACCTGAATTCCCCCTCCCTAGGGGGTGAGCTGAATTTAGAAACTTTTTGTTTTGTTTTGAATTTAGAAACTTCTAACCAAAAAAGAGCCTGGAAAGGGAAAGAGTAACTGGACAGTGGAGACGTGGCAGAGCCCCTTTAATCAAATGATCAGGGCTAACATCACCAGTAACAAGTCACGCTGAGACGAAAGACTCTAATACAATGCCATGAGAAAGCGACTTCGCCCTCTGTGGATTCTTCCCCCAAACCCAAAACTGCAGTCTAACCATTGACGAATAATCAGACAAGCCTCAACTGGGGAGCTTTCTACAAAACACCTGACGTGTATTCTTAAAAACTGTCGCAGTGGTGAAAAACAAGACAGAAACCATCCTAGACCAAAGGAGACTGAGGAACATGACAACTAAACGCAGTGTGGTCCCCAGGATGGGATCCTGGGACCAAAAAGGAGCCTTATTCTAGAAACCGGTAAAACCTAAAGACTAGAGTTAGGTTAACAGTATTGTACCAATGTTAACTTCTTGATTTTGATAAATGTACCATGGTTATGTATGAGGTTACCATTAGAAAAAGGTGAATGGAGGATCTAGGGGAACTCTTTGCAACTTTTCTGTAAATCTAAACTTATTCCAAAATAAATAGGTCTGTAAAAAGGAGAGGCAAGTGCCTTTTTCCTTTCCTCCACTTCTCTCTCTTGCTGGCCTGTTAAAATGATGATGATTACTGGCGCTTCAGCAGCCACCCTGATCCACAAGGCAACCTTAAATTCACCTGGAAGACGTCCTGAAGACAGCAGGGAAGTTAGAAGCATAGATCCCTGGTGATACTCGGTGCTGTCTTACCAGCCCTGAACTACTAACTCAAAACTTTTATTTATGTTTTTTTAATGATAAAGAAAAATAGCCTCTATTTTATGGAAGCCACTTATTTGGGGAATTTTCCATCCAACACAACTGAATGAAGATTAGGTCTTTGTTAGTAACAGCAATAGAGTGAAAATCCATGGAATATCCATCACTGATGTAAAAATTAGAATCTTAGCCTTGGAATTGGCCTGAGATTCCATCTAATCCAATCTGTCATTTTTGAAACGAGTAAAAGAAGAACCACAAGGGTGACTATTGTACCCAGGTCCCAACACCAGCAGCAAAGTAAACACGGGACCCCCAGTCCTATCCCAGCCTAATTCCCTCCACTGTACCTCAGTGCTGGACAGGACTTCAAATGCCAACACTGCAGTATTTATACAATCCTACACATAAGATCAGGGTGAAATGCTGCCATGTAGGCTGCTTCTGATCATTGCACTGATGTGCCTACTCCCCTCTAATGACAGCATTCTTCAGTCATTATTTTCGAATCAACCGCTCAACCCAACAACACATCTCCCAATTCTGCTAAAATTCTGTGACTTTCATATTTGACGTTTGTGAATAAGAAGCTCTAATATTTAAAATAATCTGTTGTTATATTCACTTGGCTTTTATGAAAAGAAAAACGTGTACTCCTACCTCTCAAATGGTATTATTATATTCAAGGGGGGAAAGCAAGGTTTCAATAGTTATGATCATTGATCACCAAAAACCCTAAGAAAATTACTTCCCCAACTGGGGTTACAAATTTCTTAGTCTATAAAATAAAGGTTTAGCTGGGATCTCAGTTTCTCCGAGTTTCCTTTTAATGTTAACGATCCACAACTCCAAAACACTAAACTATCACTCGGTTTTCACTACCTATGAATAGATGACCATTTTAGATTCAGATCTTTGCTTTCTTCATCCCATCTGTTTAGAACATGGTGTTTGCTAAACAGAGACCACTCATCTGTGGTGGAACGCATCCACGGTCCCAATCTTCACCTTTTTACCATGTGACTTTGCAGTTCTTTTCACCAACGAGACAGAATCTACTTCCTCACCCCTTGAATTTGGGCTTAGCCACGAGACTTGTTTTGGCCAGTATTACATGGTGGGAGTAACACTGCGCCAGTTCCAACGGAAGACCTTGGGAAGGCCGCCATGTTTCCACATGCGCTCCTAGCACTTCCAGCTTCGCTGTGAGAAGACAAGCCAAGGCCAGCTTGCTGGTCCTGGGAGAAGAAGGAGAGGCACACAAAGAACTGCCCCAGCTAAGGCGCCCCAGGCGTGCCCCCCATCAACCTACAGAGGCAGGAGTGAGCCCAGCCAACCAGAACTCTACAGATCAACTGTACCCTGATGTGTCCTAAGCCACTGAGGTTTTGTGGTTGTTTGTTACACAGTGAAAGCCAGCTGACCACTACCTTAAAACCTCAACTCTGGAGGGAATCTGTTTTGGGGGAAGAACTGGCTATATATATTTGCTATTAAATGCTCTGTAGGAAAGGGACTCGGTTTGCTCAGGAAACAATAGATTACCACGTCCTCGGGGCACCACACTTACAATCAACCCTCTGCCCACAGGTGGATAAAGTCTGCCTCCCCTGCATGCACACTTTCTTGAGCTTTATTCTCCACTCCCGTAAACGCATACACAAATGCTGAGTCATCTACACAATACCACCTTTTAAAATCATGATTTAAAAACCACTTATGCACCTCTATGTTAATTGCAGCATTATTTACAATAGCCAAATTATAGAGGCAGCCCAAGTGTCCATCAATAGATGAATGGATAAGTAATAGGTGGGGGGGGGGGGGGGGCGCCTGAATGGCTTAGTCGGTTGAGCATCCTACTTAGGCTCAGGTCAGGATCTCATGGTTTGTGGGTTCAAGCCCCACCTCAGGCCCTGGTCTGACAGCTCAGAGCCTGGAGCCTGCTTTGGATTCGGTGCCTCTCTCTCTCTCAATCCCTCCCTCGCTTACACTCTGTCTCTGTCTCTCAAAAATGAATAAACATAAATGGGTTAAAAAAGAAGTGGTGTGCATATACAGCAGAATATTATTCAGCCCTAAGAGAATGAAATCTTGCCATTTGCAATAACATGGATGGAGCTAGAGTCTGTTAGCAAAATAAGTCCATCAGACAAAGACAAATACCGTAGGATTTCGCTCATCTGCGAAATTTAAGAAACAAATTAACAAAGGGGGAGAAAGACAGACAGGCAGGCAGACCAACCGACCAAGAAAGAGACTCTTAACGATAGAAAACAAACTGAGGGTTACCAGAGGGGAGGGGAAGGGGTGAAATAAGAGATGGGGATTACGAGGACACTTATCCTGATGAGCACTGAGGAATGTATACAAGTGTGGAATCCCTATATTGTACACCTGAAACGAATACAACAATGTATGCTAACTGTGCTGGAGTTGAGACAAAAAATTTCATTTAGAAAACCCTTTATACTAGCTCTCCTCTTTCTCAGTGCATACTTCAGCCAAACATTGCTCATTTTGATTAATTAAATGCAACGCCAGTATTGGTACCATGGGAATGATAGGATTCTGTTCTAACTATGCATTAGTAAGAAATGAAATTAGATGTCAACGTCCTATAAATGGGTTGAACATTCCTTTTATCCCTTTAGGCAGTGGTGCTAAAATGCAAACGTATTTAGTTGGGCCCATTTTGCTTGTTTTTAAATCATTCCACAAATACTTATTAAGCATTAACCTGCTCTGTGCAAACACTGTTCAGGCATCAGCCCCAGGGGGTGGGCAGCGGCTGGAACCAGAAAAGCCCAGGTTGTATCACATGCCAGCAAAGAGCAGACAAGGTGCCAGGAGGCCCCGCAGGGGTCAAAGGAGGACATTCGGCCACAGAGCCTGGGGACAGCAGAGCGATGTTAAACATGAGCGCAACAAGGCGAGAGGCAAGAGGCTGGAGAGGAAACAGGGCGACAGCTCCAGAAGCCACGGGGCACCCGGGCTCATGCGTCAAGATTCCAAATCGGAGACAGCTTCCTGCTCCTGTTCTGGGCTTCTCTGTGGTTCCTGTGGGGAAAGGGGAATCCTCGTGGCGGTGGCCAAGCCCCACAGGTGGGGAAAGGCAGTTATTGGCACCTGACTGTGGGGCATCTGGAAATTAGTTCCTGGCCAGGGAATTCTGGCTGCCAAGCCCTGGGAGGGATTCCTCCCTTTCTGCCTATAAATGTGCTCACACCCACACCTCTCTCTCCCCCCACTACCCCACACAGCTGTCAAGTGCTGTCTGACGTACCTCAGACACCTCGCCCTCCTCCTCCTAACTACCCACATCTGGGCCAGCACGGTTGGTCGACTACCTGTTCCACTGGAAGAGCCCCCAGGTGCAAATGGAGCCTGTGCCTCCAGCCTCTCGGCCCCCCCAGGCCAACCCGCCCATCAGCATCAAGCCATCTTCCAACTCGGCTTTGATCTCTTCACTCCTCTGCTAGGAAGCCACAGACTCCCTCTGGACTACAGAGAACAATGGCCACACCGCAAACACACTCTTAGGGCCCTTTGTTTCCCCGCGCCACCCGACTGGCCCTGCCAGATCACCCAAGCACCCGCCACCGCTTCCGGTCTCGCCCTCATTCGCAGCAAACCCGGCTTCGCTCTTGCATCGAGGTCCGCATAGTGGAATCCCCCCACCTTTCCAGACCCACCCCAACAGACCCTTTTGGTAGAGCCTCTCTGGAGCCGCGTGGCTGTGACGTAACATCCCCCTCTGTCCCTCCCCTCTCTCACCATACCCCACCTCCTACTGTTCACCGAGGCCTTTGCTACTTAATCTTGTCAGGTTAGAAGCTCTTTGAGACACGTGCTGTGTCTTGTCCCTCTTTACAACTCTCTTTCCCTTCCCTAATGCCTCAAGCATGAGAGAAATCCAATAAAAATATGTTGAGTTCAAGGTTAATAATTTAATCCCTGGGAAGGCTAATTAATTTCGTTAATCCCACATCCAACCAGGTTCCATCCCGGAGCACAAGCAGTCTGGTCCAGAGATCATGTCCGGTTCAGTGTCACTCAGACCCACAACCAGGAAAACCACATAGAACACATGTCCTCTTAACCATCAACCAGAAACATGAGGCAGAAAACACCGCTGAATGAACAGTTAGTGAGCATGAGCCTTGTCCCCGGGGTAAACAAGTCAAAACAACAGGTTTAGGGAGTTAGAATTCAATCTACGGCATAAGTACTCTGATGGCCCATAAAGGAGGCATATGGTCACATTATAAGGAGTAACTGGAGGAAAAGGAGGAGTAGGAGGAGACACGGGAGTGGAGCCCAACCCACAAGAAGATGGCAGACACGCAACTTCCCTTCACGGAGAACACAAGTACAGGCCAACAGAGAGAAAGTAGGCTGGTGCAGGGACCATGTGTAGGAGGGGCCCGGTGTGAAGAGGCTTAAGATTTCGTAGAGGCCAGGTCAAGTAGAGACCAGCAGATCACGGGCAGTTTGGATTTCTTTTTTTCTTTAATCTTTTTTTTTTTTAAGTTTATTATTTTTGAGAGAGGGAGAGAGAGAGAGAGAGAACATGGGGGGGGGGGGGTGCAGAGAGGGAGGGAGAGAGAATTCCAAGCAGGCTCCACACTGTCAGCACAGAGCCCAACGTGGGGCTCGACCTCCTGAACCATGAGATCATGACCTGAGCCAAATCAAGGGTCAGGCACTTACCTGACAGAGCCACCCAGGTGCCCCTGGATTTTTTAACTGGCTAGTGAAACCTAACATAAGATTTACCATCTCAACCATTTCTAAGTACAAAGTTCAGTAGTGTTATGTTCATCCACACTGTCATGCAACCACCACTGTCCATCTCCAGAACTTTTCATTTTGCAGATCTAAAGTTCTGTACCCATTAGACAACAAGTCCCCATTCCCCCCCGCCCCCAGCCCCAAGCAACCACTGTTTTTCAACCTTCTGTCTAGGAATTTGACTACTCTATAAAACCCATGTAAGTAGAAATCATTCAGTATTTGTCCTTTCATGACTGCCTTATTTCACATTTGCATAAGGTCCTCAAGATTCATCCAAACTATAGCATGCGACAAGATTTCCTTAAGGCTGAGTAACAGTCCACGCTGAGAATATGCCACACTTTGTGTACACGTTCATCTACCAATGGACACTTACATGGCTGCTACCTTTAGGCTATCGTGAACAGTGCGGCTATGAACATGGATGTGCAAATATCTCTGAGACCTTGCTTCCAATTCCTTTGGGTCATTAAGTAATTAAACATGGAGGTCATTAGACCGAGGTGGCTTGGACACTTTAGTAGCCTAAGTAAGCAAACCAATACGTAAGTCTGTAATGCCTCAAGAAACCAAAACCTAAGGACAACTCATCACAACCAACCAACTAGGCTTTCCCAAATAAGGAACACACTCAAGCTACAACCAATCAAAGAACGTCCTTGGCTTTGTTTCCACCTCTTCTCTATACTAGTCCCTCCCTTAGTTCCTGCCATTGGAGTGCTCCTGACCACCCTATAAGGCACTGCCCAATTCGAGTTTTGCTCCAACGCTTAAAACTTTTATTATGCTTCAGCTTATCTTCTAACAATTCACATACCCAAAAGTGGAACTTCTGGATTCTACGGTAATTCTAGGTTTCTCTTTCTAAGGAACCACCATATTGTTTCATGGCAAGGAGTTTGCCATTTATAGTCCATGAAACTGTAGGCCATGAGGGTTTTGAGGAGAACAGCATTATTTTATTTAGAGTTTGAAGTCCTCACTCTGGCTGTGGTTCTAGAAGACACATTGTAGGGGGGCAGGAGGGCGGGGCAGTAAAGAGTCAGCTGCCATGAGAAGGTCATAATGGGGGTCCTGGGGAGACGTGAGGAGAACAGGATCAGATGAGGGACAGAACGTGGAAGAAAGGTGGGACAGACCACAGGTGGGCTCGGAAAGGGGAAGGAAGTGCTGAAAAGCACTCCTAGGGTTTTGGCCTGAGCCACTGGGTGCGTGGGGAAGTCATTCCTGCGATGAAGAGCAAGGGACACAGAGGTACAAAAACAAGGTACAAGGTACCTTTCACACAAGGTACAAAAACACTACCAAACTCTTCCCTCCTTTCTCGTACCCTCCCCACCTCGACCCCTTTGTAAGTCCTAAATCTCCAATTAACCTTCAATCTCTCAAAGCTCCCTAACTCAAGACAAGGACAATGAAGAGGTCACCCACAGAATGAAGTTCTGTGAAGCAGAAAAGCAACTATTACCCCACAAGGCACCGGCAGGGACCCCAACTCCACCCCAGACAAGAATAAACTATAAAGGCTTGTTCCTCAGGCACCCGAGTGGCTCAGTCAGTTGAGCGTCTGACTTCAGCTCAGGTCATGATCTCACAGTTCCTGAGTTTGAACCCCAGGTTGGGCTCTGTGCTGACAGCTCAGAGCCTGGAGCCTGCTTCAGATTTTGTGTTTTGCTCTCTTTCTGCCCCTCCCCTGCTCATTCACGCTCTCTCTCTCTCCCCGTCTCTCTCAAAAGTAAACATGAAAAATAAATAAAAATTGGCATGTGGGCCAGGCGGGGGTCAACTCTGTGTCTAAACAGTGGCCAGACAGCTGGCCAGTCACCAGCCTAGTGGCTTATCAGTGGGTCCCAGCACTCTGGAGCTTCTCCTGCGACCACATGACCCAGGGCCAGGCTCGGGGCACCCCGAGCTCCCCACCAATGCAGCCTCCTATGTGAGTCCCCATGAGGCCTGTTCTTCCTGCTGGTCCTCTGGTCTCAGTCACATCACACAGATAAAGGTGATGGCTTTGGGGACCAGAGAGTTTTTTCTAGTCTTTCAACAAATACTAAGCACCTACTGCATTCTTTGCAAAGGGCTGGTATAAGACATACGGAGACGGGTCAACCATGGATTCTGTCCTTGAACTTTCAGCAGACATCAATTGGCAACAGGAGGCCACACAAGGTTAAATACCGAATGGTAAAGAGAAAGAGTCTGTTGTGAGCTATCATCTGTTAGCAAAGGAAAGTGGGACTCATGCTAGCCATAAAGGAAAAATACTATTTTTGCAAGAGAGAGGATGCACCAAGCAGGGCAGAGTGCCCACTGAAGGCACAGGGACAGGAAAAAGCAGAGCCATTAGGAGAGAATTTGAAGGCAGGGTGACAGCGGCACAGAGAGGCGGCTGATCTCATAATCCAGCCAGAAGGAGATGGGCTCAAGGATGGGCAAGGAAGAGAAACAAATGTCTTCCCAACACCCATTATGTGCCAAGCATCATGCTTAAAACGTCACAGCTATTTCCTTAACCCAAGCCTCACAGCCACCCTTTGAGGACACAGACTGAGGTTACTAGCCCCATTTCACAGCTGTGGAACTGAGGCTTCGTACAACTAAAACTATTTTCAAATAAGACTACCGGCTATAGGACCTGACCTCCAGCCACCCAGAGAAGTAGGCAGCCTTTACTACCTATGCTCCCAGTGTGTTCTCACTATTGTTATCGTTGTTGGGTATTTTGGATTTTGTTTGTGTATGTGTTGTGTGTGGCCAGGGAGGCGATCAGCCTTCCTCTGTTTCTTATCTTGAAGCTGTTCTATAAAATGACGGACGAGAGGCCCTCTCTGGGAGGCTGTATACTGTTCCCGATCTTCACCCCTTCCGATTCCCAAGGTCACCGTATGACTTCAGTTTGTCCCAGGAGAGGAGGAGCATAAACTCCTGCCCCAAGGGCATCCAGCTTGGCCACATCACTTGCCTTGGCCAGTGTGCTGTAGGCAAAAGGGACAGCGAGACTCAATTCAGCCTTGGCCTCCAGAAGGGAGTCACTGTGTTCTCCATTTCTCCAGTGCTGAGAGAGGAACCTGCCTAGGGGAGTCCACTAGTCCCGGAAAACAGAGCCAGTTGGAGCAGACCTGAGCCCCAAACGCACCTGTGAACCAAGGCCAGACAAAGTCAGCGACATTCTGTAATGCCCTCTGGCTGTGAATCACTGATCTAGCCCACATCCTTCATTTTTCAATAAATGCACCTGAGACCCAGATCGGAGAAATCATCTGTTAGAGTCTTACCACCAGTTGGAAATTGGGTCTCCTCATTGCTAATCCACTGCTCTTTCAAGATAGCACCCTATCTCATCAGAGGGAGTCCCTGCAGGCTGCACAAAAATAGAGGAAATCTGAGATGCCAACCAAGTAAGTAATTAAGCAGAATAGATGCAGTCAAAAACCATGAAAGCAAGATTTAACCCGGATAATCCCTCCATAATTTAGAGTTGATCTGTCTAAAAGAGTTCCTGTTGATTTCCCAGGAGGACCTTTCTTCTGGAGCTGGAACCACAGGGATCATCATAGCTGAATCTATTAACCCTGTCGTTTTTCAAGGTGTCAGTCTTTTGTACCTAAGAAATGTGGCCCAATTCCTTTCGTTTTGGAATTTGTGTTTTATTACCAGCATCTATGGTACTCAAAAATAACATTTCTTCCCCAAATGACTTAGCATGTTCCTCTCTGCTTCAGATTATGAGCCAGCCTGAACTGGAAGATCATTTACTATAAATATTGCTGTCGTTCAAAGACTCTTAAAATCATGGCATGTTAGGGCTGCAAGAGACCTTAAGAAATCATCCATCCCGACCCCGTCACTTTACAGGTAAGGACACTGAGGCCTGAGGAGGATAAGCAATCGTCCCGAGGTCACACACCTAGTTAGTAACAGAGTGATCAGTGCCATGGAGAAGATTTGCAGTACTATGCTAGAAATACAGGAGGAGTTCAACTGTCTAAGGGAGCCATCGAAAGTGGGTCACTCCATATTTAAGATGGATCATGCCAGGAGTCACGCTCTGAAACTGCCAAAGAACAGGACCACCCAGGGAAGAAACTGAGGCCTCCCTGAACAGCCAGGAGGTTACCAGGATCACTGGCACCTCAGATACCTGGCTGAGTCCAGGTCAGGCAAACACAGCCTCTCCTTCAGATGTGGGCACCAAGCCCCCTGGAAGGGTGACAGTACTTCCCATGACAGCCTGCAGTCTGCTCCTAACAGCTCCCAAGAGCCAATTTTGTGAGCCACTGGTTAAACTGTTGGTAGCTCGACATCAGCCATGGTGGGAGTATGTAGACCATGGAAACGGGGGAGCAGTGCAAATCGAGAGTGGTAGTGTTCCTTGAGAACCAGTATACAGCACAGCATGGTGCACTATCCCTCCACCAGGGACTGGTGGCCTGCCCTGGCACAGAGAGGTCCCTTCCCTACAGGGCAGGCTACTCAGAGAAGAAAACAGAAACAATCACCAAGGACGCAAGAGCTCTTACCAGGATCCCAGTCAGGGCAGCAAGGGCTCCATGATCTCTATCCCTGTATCATAAGAATGTGCCTCTCAGAATTCTTTGTCCAAATCTTCTGCCAGGAAGCCCAGTGTTCTTATTCTTGCTGTCCATACTACCCCTGTTTTCAGTCCTGGACACCTACTACATTGCCCTGGGAATCCTCCACACATTGGCCAATTTAGGGCAATAGCAAGAAAATCAAACCCCTACTCTCCTTTTTTCTCACCATGGCTGGAAAAGTCAACAGCTGTATTCCAGGGGCCAAGGGACCCAGGTCCAGGTAACCAGCAAGGAAACAGAACTGTAACTATCCAACAGCCACTGTGCATCCTGGGCCTGTCGCCTTCTGTGGAGAAAGCATCTGGTATTTATTCACAAACTCATGTGAAGGGGCCACTGCACCAAGACTGAACAAGGAAGGTGCTGTGTCATCAGCTTCAGGGACAGCAGGAACTGAAGGGGTCAAGCCAAGTCTTCTTTTTCATACCAAGCCACCTCTGCAGGATCTATTATGCAAAAGCAGCCAACTAGGAACTCTTAACAATTATAGCAAAGCCTCAGGTCTGTTCTGGATGAGGGCACAAGCCTACCCAAGGAGACCAATTTCAGAAGAAGGGCCTCAGTGGCCCTTGCAGGATTAACTGGCCTGTGGCAAGTGGTCTAGAATTTTACAGTCTGATTGGGTCAAGGGACACTGACCTCTTCAGAATAGATCTTCCATCGAGACAGAAAGCCATTTTGGTTCAAGCCTTAAAGTTCTGGCCTCATGGGGCGCCTGGGTGGTGCAGTCGGTTAAGCCTCCGACTTCAGCCAGGTCACGATCTCGCGGTCCGTGAGTTCGAGCCCTGCGTCAGGCTCTGGGCTGATGGCTCAGAGCCTGGAGCCTGTTTCCGATTCTGTGTCTCCCTCTCTCTCTGCCCCTCCCCCGTTCATGCTCTGTCTCTCTCTGTCCCAAAAATAAATAAACGTTGAAAAAAAAAATTTTTTTTAAAAAGTTCTGGCCTTAGCTAAAGAATTTTCCTCTTGGGGGGCACCTGGGTGGCTCAGTCGGTTGGGTGGCTGACTTAGGCTCAGGTCATGATCTTGCAGTCCACAGGTTCGAGCCCCGCATTGGTTCTGTGCTGATGGCTCAGAGCCTGGAGCCTGCTTTGGATTCTGTGCACCCCCCCAACCCTTGCTCCCCACCCCTGCCCTACTCATGCTCCGTCTTGCTCAGTCTCTCAAAAATAAATGTTAAAAAAAAAATTTTTTTTTTAAGAACTTTCCTCTGGGGTGCCTGGGTGACTCAGTTGGTTAAGCAATTGACTCTTGGTTTCACCTTAGATCACGATCTCATGTTTCGAGAGTTCGAGCCCCGTGTCAGGCTCTGTACTGACAGCATGGAGCTTGCTTGGGATTCTCTCTCTCTCCCTCTGCCCCTCCCCCATCTCATGCTCTCTCTCAAAATAAATATTAAAAAAGATTTTCCCTCTTAACTCTTTCCTTCTGTGAAAGGCAGAGCTACCACAAGAGTTCAACCAAGCTCCAAGTGACCCTGCAAAGAAAAACCATCTTCCTAGAAACTCTCTTCTCACTGTATTTAAAAGTGAATTTCAGGTAGAAATTTTCAGGTAGAAATCTCCCTTTTTCAGGAAAAAGCCCGAAGTGGGAAATTCATCCATCTTACTTATATACCACAAATGCCTATGATGGGCCAGGTACAGCACAGACACTCAAGTGTTTGTCAAATGAAGGACTTAAAAATGAGTAAAAAAATCAATTTTTTTTAAACAGAGATATGTATCATCCAGAACGGAACCAAAAGTAAAAACAGTAAAGGCAGGGGCGCCTGGGTGGCGCAGTCGGTTAGGCGTCCGACTTCAGCCAGGTCACGATCTCGCGGTCCGTGAGTTTGAGCCCCGCGTCGGGCTCTGGGCTGATGGCTCGGAGCCTGGAGCCTGCTTCCGATTCTGTGTCTCCCTCTCTCTCTGCCCCTCCCCCGTTCATGCTCTGTCTCTCTCTGTCCCAAAAATAAATAAACGTTGAAAAAAAAAATTTAAAAAAAAAAAACAAACAGTAAAGGCAAAGATTAGTAGATGTGATCACCTAGAAATTTAAAACTTCTTTACATAAAAAAAAAACAACTCAATATAAAAGTACACGGCAAATGGGAAACATATCTACACCCTAGGATAAAAGGCTCAATGCATATCTTCATATATGAAGAGCTCATCCAAATCAATAAGAAAAGAAATACTCTAATAAAGGAGATTCACAATGGAACTACATGTGGCTGATAAGCCTAGCGTCCAATGTCATTAGTAATGAAAGATTGTGAAATTTCTCTGGTGAAAACAAGAGAATAAAATAATAATAATACAATATCCACTGTTGGAAGAGCTGTAAAAATAGGTGCCCTATACTCTGCTAGTGAGAAAGGAAATTAGTACAGACCTTCCAGAAAGAGTTCTTTTCAATAATACCAAGAGCCTTTATAATGTACATCCTTTTCGATGTAGAAACACCATTTCTAAGAGTTTATCTTCCAGCAGTCTTCCGAGGTGGATGCAAAGATCCATCAAGCTGCTAATCACGGCAATTTTTATAGCAACAAAATTTATAAACAACCTAAAGTTCCAATAATTAGAGATTTTCCAAACTATAGATCCCTTTATAATAAAATACTTTGCAGCCATTACAGATCAAGGTGTTGAATATATTTAATACTGGAAAACATTCAAAATCGAATGCAGAATGTACAAGAGCAGTCTAGAAGGCAGGAGGTCTTGTAACCCTTTTTTAAGCTACATACTTACGTGCAAGTCAGGAGGTCTTGTAACCCTTTTTTAAGCTACACACTTACGTGCCCGGAAAAAATATTAGCGGTAGCGGTAGCTACCGTTGGGGAGAGAGAGAGACTAGAGATGATTTGTTTTTCTGTTACATTTTGTAAACTTTCTACCCTGTGCACAGTTTTTCTCTGCCCACTGGAGGCAGCATGGGTGAGTGCTCAGGCTTCTGCCAAATCCCTGGGTCCACAACTTACCAGTCAGGTGACTGAGGACAAGTTCCCTACTTTCTCTGCACTTCTGTTTCACCATCTGTGCAAAAGGGGTTCTGATACCATCCACCTCATAGTGTTGTGGGAATGAAACTAATCTCGGTAGTGCACCTGGCAAAGTTTCTGGCATGTTAGTAAATATCTGAGGAATGTTAGATACTGCTAATAAAATGAACAGTAGCTATATTTAAAAAGAGAAAAGAACATACTTTGAGGTTCGGCCTTGGCCTCTACTGAGGTCCAACAGAACGTGCCTAGCTGCCAATCCAGTTAAGGTGCCTACCTGTCAGCTCTTTCCAGGGGGACTGTCATCTCTCTGGTTGGAGGTCCTCCACTGAGCACTGGATTGGCTGCCTTTCCCGTTTACCCACCGTGGATGTTCTAGATCCTATAGCCCCATGCTTGCAGCCACCGCAGAGCAAAGCCACGTCAGGGGGGAAAAAAATTTTTTTTTTTTTTTTTTTTTTTAAGTTCAAAATCGTCCTAAATATCCAGTCAGGACAAAGTCTTGTCTGGATAGAAATAAGAGACCTGTGGTTAGATTCTGCCCTTCAAGTCCCAGGATTCAGAGAACCTAGAATCCGGGAGGACCAAAAAGGAGCAAGTGTCTTTGAAGGGACCCCCATTTTGCGAAGGCTGGAAGCCGAGTCGGCACATCTTGTCAAACCCTTAGGCCCACCCTCCCAGAGACGGTGCCCGTGCAAGGCCACCAGCCCCAAGCCATCAAGATCGGTCTCCTGTGGAGAGCCGCCCACACTGGTGCAAAGGCCCCCAGGACTGACAGCCATTCCTGGCCTCCCAGGATATGGAACTGTCTGCCTGGATCCCTACCTGAGAGGCTGATTTTGGCCTTCCTGCTCAGGCCCTCTTGTCAGCCAGACTCTTGGGAATGCAGTGGCCACAGGCTCCCTCAGACCCTGCATGACACCCTTCCTCTCAGCACAGGAGGACCGCCTGGCCAGGACCCGTCTCCCCAAGAGTCAAACGACCTACAAGCCCTGTTCCAATCTTAGCTCACGCCCCCACTGCAGCAACGTCCGCTGGCCGGGACACCACGTCCCAGCTCTGCCAGTGGAACCTGGCTGCCATTTCCAAGCCGTGGAGGCCACAGGATGCAGGTGGAGTGGCCAGGTGGGACCAGACAGGCCAAGGGCGCTGAATGCAAGTGGCTTTCTCCTTTGCAGCTGACATCCACGTGGCTTTGCCAGAATCTGTACAATGATGAAACGTCGTGGGGGGGGGGGGGGGGGGGCGGGGAGCGGGGAGGGGAAAGGGGGAGCCAGCCCTATTAAAGTATATTTAGGGAGGGAGAAGGGATCTTTTGAGATTTCACAGATTAAAATCCTGACGGTATGGTTTCATGTGGCCTTCCCCTCTCCACTGAATCCAGGTTCTCCTTGGGTAGAGAGAATGGGGGGCTGTGTTTCCACAGTGATTTTTCAACAACTCAAGATCCAATGCCAACTGCCAACCCAGAAAGGAACCCCAAAGCCCACCCTGCAATCTGGCCCTCTAACCGGAGTTGGGTGAGGGATTAATGGGAAAATAAGACACTTGGTGGAAAGAGTATAAACTGCAGAGTCAGACACAGCTGGTAGTATTACCCACCCCTTTCCAGCTGGGTAACCCTGGCCACACTGCTTATCCATCACAAGGCCCAGTTTCTTCATGCGTAGCACGGAGAGGAATCATCCCTACCACATAGGGTTGTGGTGAGGTCTCAATAGGGACGCAAAGTACACAGAACCCAGTCCATCAACAGCCGCCATTGTTATCCTTAAGCACACTCTCTGCCTCCACGGCCCTTCCTTGCCACACACTTAACGATCAACTCCATTAAGTCCGTGACAGTATGGAGATTTCGTCTCATTCACCTCAGTACCCCTCACCTATTGCCCCACCAGGCACACTGTAGCCTTAAATATTTTTTGGCCCTTAAATATTTTTTGAAGGAATGATTTATTGAGTGCCATGTGGTCTCTGAAATGTGCCTCCTGTATTTTATCATTTCATGGATGATGTATTATTCCACGACCTTTTGGATTTCCATTTAATCATATCTAGATTAAATCCCGATTTATTTCCATGACCCGGAACAGCAGTCAGCTATTTCCCTCCGTACTATCTTACCTAAGTGACTACAAGCGCTACACCAAGTACATCCCTTTGTGTAACCAACCAGTTTGTAACCTTGGGACTTGAAAACAACAGTGTAGGATTTCCCCCAGTTCTGAGGGCTGACTAGGTGGCTCTGTTGCTGGTCTCACCCAACTGCACCCAGACCATTGTTAGTACAGAGCCCAAGCATCCTTATGGAGGAACAGTGGGGACTCAAGAGAGTCAAGTCAGAAGCCGCAAGACCTCCAGAGCCCGGGCTCTGCAACTAGCATGATATTGCTTCTGCCACATTCATCAAAGCAAATCCCAAGACTGATACAATTACTGGCCAGTGTAGGAGGGAGGAATTTGGAGGAAAAAAGATTCTGCCTCTCGATACAGGCTTCAAAATAGCTTGGACAGGTTTTCAAACCAGACCACATAAAAGAAATACACATTTAACTTCACCAGGCAGATCTGTGCACGTAGCACACATCCCCACTGGAACCCCTAAAAAGTCCAGGGCATCCGATGTTTGAAAACACGGTTTCCTCCACTTGAGGCATTTTCAAGGCCGTTCAGGGTTGCCTGAAACTTTCTCTCCCCGGGTGACTTCACTTACTCTCATTATTTCAATGCCATCTATATGCTAATGACCCTCAAATTTATACCTCCAGCTCAGCTTCTGACTCACATAGTCAAGTCTCGATTTTGCTCCCCAAACTTGTTCCATCCATACTATTTCCAATCTCGGGAAAGAGAATCATCAGCCACCCCTTGCTCAGGCCACAAATCGACTTTGTCCTCAGCTGCTCCCTTTCCTTCACCTCCCACTCTCAATCCATCAGCAAATCCTGTCAGCTCTACCTGCCCCCCCCATCCCATCCCCATCTTTTCCACTTATCAGCTTCCTAAGCTGCCATAACAAACTACCATGAAGTGGGTGCCTTAAAACAGAAATGGATGGGTCTCACAGTCCTGGAGGCTGTAATTCCAGAATCGGGTGTTAGCAGAGCCACACTCCCCCCGTAACCTGTAGGAGAGAATCCTTCCTAGCTTCTGGTGGTGGCCATGGTGTCCCTTGGCTTGAAACTACAGCACTCCCATCTCTGCCTTCGTGGGCACAAGGCACTCTCCTATTCTCTGTGCAAATTTCCCTCTTATAAACAGGACACCAGTTATGTTGGATCAGGGCCCACTCTAACCAAGTAGGGTCCCATTGTAACTTGAGTACAACTGCACAGATATTATTTCCTAGTAAGATTACATTAAGAGGTACCAGGGGCTCAACAGATCTTTTTGGAGGACAGAACTCACCCCTAACAACTACTACAATCCCAGCTGAAACCAGCATAAACTCTCACTGCAATTGCCTCTTTTACCAGTCTTTCCGTTTCACCCTTGACCTCAACAAAATCTACACTCTTTACCTGGCATTTAAATCCCAAAGCCATGAGGCACAGCCTCTCCCAACTTCATCCCCCACCGCCCTTCTCCTCACCCTCGTGCTACAGCCACACCAAGCACCTCCCTGTCCCGGCCAAGCTAGGGCCCAGACCAGTGAGGGCCTTTTCACTAGCTGAGCTTCCGGTGCCTAGAATGGCATCCCCGCTATTCAATGAGTCACTCATCATCCGGATGTCACCTCTGAAGAGCGCTCCCCAGGCGTTCTCTTTCACGTTTGCTAATTTGACTCCTCACCTAGCAGTTACAACCATGCGATTTGTTTACTTGATTCTTGCTGGTCTTCCCCAACACCAGGGTGTGAGCAGGGGCTGTGCCTCCATCACTGCTGTATTTTGAGCACCTAGCACAGCGCCTGGCACAAAGTAGACGCTCCGTAAATGCTTGTTGAAAAAATGAACTGCTTGTTGGTGGTCAAGCCCAATGGTCATCTTTGATCTCTATCTTATAGAACCTAGTGCATTGGACAGGAACGATCATTCTCTCTTCTTGAGGTTCTCTACCATCTCCCCCCACCCCCAACCATCCTCAAAGCCATGGTCTCCTCATTCTCCCTACTCTAACTTCTGACTCCTTCACACACTCCTCACCCTCTATTTGTGCCTTTAAGGACAGTAAACCTTGGAGTTCTGTTGCAGGTCCTTATGGAAGACAGAATACTTGCCCCCCAGAAATGCCCACATCGTAATGCCTGAAACATGTGAATAGATTACCTTCCGTGGCAAAAGGGATTTTGCAGGTACAAAGGGGAGATTAGCATAGATGATCCAGGGAGGACCAATGTAACTATGAGGATCCTCATAAAAAGAAGGCAGGGTCAGAGTCAGAGAAGTTATAACGAAAGCAGAGGTAAGAGTGATGTGGCCACAAGCCAAGAAACATGGGCAGCCTTTAGAGACTGTACCCCTCAAGTCTCCAGAAAGAACACAGCGCTGCTGACATCTTGATTTTAGTCCCATAAGACCCATTTCAGACTTCTGACATCCTGTGGTGTTACATAATAAATTTGGGTTGTTTTAAGCCACTAAAGTTTGTGGCAATTTGTCACAGCAGACACAGGAAATTAACACAGTTCTCTTCTCTTCCATTCCATAGGTTCTTTTTGGCCAACTTCACCTTCACTCATGGCTTCAATGACCACCTACAAGAAGATGTGACTCCTCCAAAATTCAGTCTTGCATATCCAACAGCTTCTTTAACATCTGTCACTGGGCATGCTAGGACTATCCCAAACTCCAATGGTCCTCAGCTCAATCCCTGTCTCACCCCCAGTCCCACCTGTTTCTCCAGCTATATTCCGTCTCTGCTGATGGCAGCATCATGCACCCACTCTCCCACACAAAGCACCTGACTCCTCCTTCACCGAAGTGTCCAACTCATCTTTAAGCCCTGCTGATTTCAGCTCACACCCTTGTCCTCTCCTCTCATTGCTTCCATCAGAGCCTTGATTGCCACAGTCACCTTCTTCCTGGTCTCCCCACCTCCAGCATGGAAGCACTCAAACCCATCCCCCATGCTCCATTTTTCTTTTTAAAATGCAACTATCTTACCCCATCCCTCCTTTCTAGATTCCTCGGAGATAAAAGGCAAGTTGCTAAATTCAACACACAAGGCTTCTCTGTCTGCCTCCTACCTGATCACTCCAGCCTGAGCTCTTCTGCATACAGCCCATCTTCCCACTCTCCCACAGGGAGGGAGAAGGGAGAAGCAGGTAAGGAAAATGATTTCACTATCAAATCTATCAAGTCTTTCCTCTCTAAAACCCCAGGCTGATACCCAATTCAAGAAGAGTAGCACCACGTGAGACACTGTCAGCAATTATACATCCTCGCTACTCCTCATAATCCACCCCAAAAATGCAGAATGATGCCCCAATGTGCAAATTCACACAAATACTCATAGTCTTCTGGATCTGTCCACCCACAGAAACACAAATACAGACGATAGGGGTAGATGCTCATCTCTCTGTGCCTTCTCACAATTCTCGTTGAAATCCTCTCACGTGGACACGTGAAGTCACAAACATCCAAAGCAGGGGAAGTAGGTTAACTTCTGTGGCTTGGGGAGTGAGAGAATGCACAGAAGAGGTAGGAAAGAATGGTGGAAGGTTGAGAGTAAGTGGAAGATGAATGTATGTATTCACCAACGTCCCTAAGCCCCAATAATGGGCCACAGGTCATGCTAAGCACTAAGGGTACCAAAATCAATAGTGGCTACAGTAATAAAGCAGCAGCTAATACTCCAACAGTGGCCACTATATACAAGCCACTACATGTTATATCAACTTATTTAGTACACATAACAATCCCACGAGATATTCTTACCCTTTATTTATAGATGATGCAACAAGGTCCAAGAAACTGACGTGTGTAGTGTTGCATTGCTAAGAAGTGGCAGGATCTGGATTCCTTTCCAGGCATCCGATTCTAGAATCTGTGTTCTTACCTACCTCCCAATACAGCACCCTGCCCGTGAGTAGCTTGCAGACCACCAGGCACTCACATGCTAGAGCTGGGGCTGTGTGTTCTCTCCTCGGAGAGGTAGCATGGAAGAGAAGACAGTGACAGGGATGAGTGGGATGGCCACTGGCCTTGAAGTCAGACAGACCTAAGCCCAAGTTCTCTATCTGCCACCCACTACCTATGGACACTTCAGCAAGTTAGGTTATTAACCTCTCTGAACAGCAGTTTCCTCCCCCAGAAACAAAGGTGTGACTATCTACTTGGTTCAGTTTTATTGGAATTAAATGAGATTCTATATACAAAAGTGCAAAGTACTGTGCTTGGCATAGAGTAAGCTCTCAATATATCCCTTCCTCTTGCTGTCCCAATACTTTCTCTCCAGCTCCCTAAACCTAAAGTTCTCCAGAAATATTAGAAGAACCACTGCACAGGGGAGTCTGGCTGGCTCAGTCGGTAGAGCATGCAACTACTCTTGATCTTGAGGAAAGGAGTTTGAGTTCCACGTTGGGTATGGAGCCTACTTTTAAAAAAATAAATTGAAAAAGAGAGAGAGAGAGAGAGAGAGAGAACGAACCACCACTGCACATTCCGGCCCTGGGCATGCATTTGGTTTAGGCAGCAAAGCATTTTCAAAGGCACCATAACTGGGCAGAAGCTACTGTGGCCACAAGAGAAGCAGCTCAGCACCTAGTAGGTCCTACAGTGACAGTGACTCCCCAGCCCCCCACAGGCCGGGGAGCTCTCGACTTCTGCGTGGAACCAAGGTGACCTATATCTGCTTCAGACCTACACAACCAGACTTCCCCAGGGCAGGGCCTAGACTCAGCCGTTTGAATTCCTGGACGCCCCCAAGTTTGAGAATGACCGCATAAAAAAGCAAAACACTCTTTTCCAACAAAATGCATGGCTCAGGGGTGAATGAGCGGACCTGCCATGCTGCCAACTTTAGATGTTTCTTTTACAAGACACTGGAAATAAAGGCCGTTTCTCTGTCTCTGGAGGAAATAAAGGTCTCCTCTGGAAAGAAGAGGCCCTTTTAAACTAAGATTTCCAGGAAATCCAGGGAAAGCCACAGCATCTTCCTTGCCCAGATTTCAGAAACCAGAGACACTAGGTACAGCAGGGAAGTGAAGCACAGCAGAGCCCAGAAGACACTCGATCTGCTGGGGCTGGCGGAGCATAGGTATTTATGCTGCATAGGAACCAACCTTTGAGTTAAAGGCCAGGGGCAATGGCAAATTCTGCTGGCTGACCCCGTATGCAACCAAAAGCGACCTTAGAATAATTTCGTCATCAGGTAATCCAGAGCTAAAGGTCAGACAATAACCAAGGACACCTAAGTCAGGCCCAGCATTTCCCCTTGACTTAGGGCTGGGGTCATGTGACCAACTCCCCCCCCCCCACTTGGCCCCTGGACCTGGTTAACGAGAGACAACTATGGGGTGCCAGCCCATGGGACCCCAAGTCTACCCTGTAGTGAACTCAGTCCTGGCACCATGCTCTTCTCCCTGTATCTACCATCAACTCCAGTTCCAGCAGACAAGTCCCCACCTCCCTGTGTCCAAGTCTCTGGGCTGGGTATGCCGCCTCTCCCCTCACTTCCCCTGAAAGACTTTTCCTGAGTCCCTTGGATGAACTGAGGCCCTGCTCTTCACTGGGAGACACGCCCACGAGGCCCCCACACTGAGCACACTGTTTGTCTGGGCTCTGCATTGAAAGGATGGGTTGTCTCCTAGAAGGTGCACTCGTCCATGCAGAAGGCTGAAGCTTGGGATCCGACCAGTTCTGACCCTTTCCCTCACACTACCTGTGTAACCTCCCCTACCAGTGCCTGCTCAAGCCCTGTGTGCTTAACTACATGGCTAACCACGTGTCTCTAGCTTTGTTCCAAAATGTGACTTCTAACAGAGAAAAAGCAATTATAGCACATTCATTGTACCTCTACTTGTACCTCCTCGCCCACAGCAGCTGAGGGAGGGGGAAACAGTAAGGGGAAAAAAATGTCTTTATTGTATCTACCAGCAAAGAAAAAAGGGTTTACTATCCAGCTATCTCACTTACAGGGTGTAATACTCAGCTAGAATTCATATATACCTTTTCTAATCATAAAGCTTAATTAACAAGTTGACTAGAGAATTAGAATGTGAACATCATAGTTAATGAATTTGCAAGTTCTGTGTATAGAAAGGGAATCCTCAATATCACCTGTTCAGCTTTTAACCAACCTAACCTGTGTTTAAAACTTTACACACTGAAACCCCTATAGTCTGAACCACCACTCATATGAAATATGGGCTTTAAACAGCTGTTGAATGAACATTCAAGCTCTTGATCAAAGCCCTGCTTTCCAGCCAAGATTCATTCACTTATTCTCTCACTCAACAAATGTTTCTTGAGGGTCAACTATGCATCAGGCACTATGGGTGAAGCACAATGTCTGACCTCATGGAGCAGACAATACAGGTGGGAAAGACAGACAAGAAAGCAAATAACATACTATATAATTCATGCTACTAATGAAAGTTTCGGGTACAGTAATAAAAATACATGGGGAATATTCCAGTAGCAAGGAGCACACTGGCCCCCCAATCTTGGTCTTCAACACCATTCTCCAGTAAAAGGAACCAAGGATCCTTGGAGAAATATTTGATTCTAGGTCTGGACAGGAAATGTGCAAGATTACCTTGGAGCATTTTGTGGTGTCAGAAATTAAGAAGATGCTCAAAGATAATTTACTAAGTCAATGCCCACATCGACCAGACAAGGTCAAAGAGACACAAGAGCCAAGTGAAACAGTTCCCAATGGTCAAAGGTAGAACTGGGGGGAAAAAATAAGCAGCACTGGATTATAACCCAAAGTATGAAATATACTTGAGTCTACATGGATGAGTAAATGACTGAATATATCAATAAATGGAAAACAAATCTCTCACGCAGAATTCCAAATAACTTATGTAGATGCTCCTCCCCAAAGGAAGGGGAGCATAACTGCCCATTGCTCAGCTGTGGGCTATGTCTACTCACATCCTTCCCAAGAGGACAGTTGAGGCGGGGGGCGGGGTGGGGGTGCGGAGTAACTTACCGTAGAGAAATCTGACACACACTACTTCAACCAGGAAGTCAAGGTCAACATCAACAGTCATAAGTCACACTGATAGGATGTGCCTTTAGCATGCTATGATGAAAATGGCACTTTACATGATTTTCCTCCCAAACCCATTATCTAGCCCAATCATGAGGGGGAAAAAATTCTGCCAAGTTCCAACAGAGGAGCATCCTACAAAACATCTAGCCAGCAGTCCTCAAAACTGGTGAGGTCATCACAAACAACGAACGTCTGAAAAGCTGTCATAGCCAAGAGGAACCCAAGGAGACAAAACAACTAAATGTGAGGTCATATCCTGAATGGGACCCTGGAACAGAAAAAGGACATCAGATAAAAATTAAGGAAATCTGAATAAAAATGTGGAGTTAATATAGTTATTAATATTGTTTCATTAGTCGAAAATGTCCCCCACTAATATGAATAGGGGAAACTGCGCAGGGGCTATTCAAGAACTCTGTGCTATCAGCTCAGGTTTTCTTTAAAATCTATCCTAAAGGACGCCTGGCTGGCTCCGTCGGTTAAGCGTCCGACTCTCGGTTTTGGCTCAGGTCATGATCTCACAATTTGAGAGTTCAAGCCCCATGTTAGGCTCTGTGCTGGCAGTGCAGAGCCTGCTTGGGATTCTCTGTCTCCCTCCGTCTCTGCCCCTTCCCCTCTCATGCTCTCTTAAAAATAAACACTTAAAAAAATAAAATCTATTCTAAAAAATCAAAGTCTATGAATGAAAAGAAATAAATGGGGAGAAGCGTCGGTCTGAGAAAGCTTCACCGGGGATTCACTTTAAGCCTAGACTTGAAGGTTCTAGGTCACTCAAGAGAAGTGTTCAGAGGTGAGGAAACAGGATGTGCAAAACCCGTCCAGCAGGACAGAACAGAGGGAGCCAGCACGCCAGAAGTGCTGTGGACAACAGGGTGGGTGGTGGGAAAGAAGGCAGAGTGGGCAGGAAGCCGCTCAGGCTTTGACTCTCCAGGAAGGAGGAGGATCGTATTCGCAGTGCGGTAGGAAGCAAGAAAAGCAGCACAGCGTCCTCAGTACAGCCATTTTATTTAGCAGTGTGTGTACAACTGTCGGATATTTTATTATATTCCAGATAGACTCCTTTTATAGAAGTCAATGAGAAACGAAACATGAAGATCAAATACTGGAGGTCTCAAACACACGTGGGCAGAGACGGAAACTACTAGGCAGATGGGAAGGGAAGACTAAATATGAAACTAAATGCATCTTTGGATTAGTCATGGATTTAAGCGGACTGTGGGATTAATTGTGAAAGAAAAGAACAAATTAAAGACCGAGAATATTTCCTTGCAGATTCGGTCTAAGAGATAAAACTTAAGCGTTCCTAATTTGTTTCTATCTCTGAGAACAAAACCTTCCTTAAAACATAGAAGTCATCTTTTGTACGGGATTTTAGGAATGAAAGAAAGTAGGGAATGGCTTTTATACTTTCTATATGTAAATCTGATCTTTAACAGCCTAACAGACAAAATTTGGACAGAGGTCATGTTTTCCCCCCAATACCTGCCCTACTGCACTCTGCTTTTCAAGTTCAACATTAACTCACATTCACGTGCCAGAGCACACCCAGGTACATTAATTACCCTCCCAACACCCTACCCCCATCCCTCCCCACCCTCACTCTCAGGAAACAAAGCACTGCTCCAGCCTTCTCCTGGGTCTTGCTTCCCCAGACGTGGTGAAGGAACGAAGGAGTAGTCTGTTAAACTAATTCTCAACAAGGATGCATATGGCTCTTCCTTAAAATCTTGAATTTTAAAAGAGAGCTCATGAAAATAAGAATACCTTAGCCAAGAAACAAATCTTTACTAATTTATATTTTAGTCCTGCCAATCTGGTGGGAGAAAGATTTTGTAAAATGGAAACTTTCAACAGCCCCCTTCTATCATACCACATGGACAACCAAATACTGTGCCAGCACAAAATTTTTTTTTATGTTTATTATCTTGAGAGAGCGCACACTCGCGAGCATACACATGACAGCATGCACAAGCGGAGGAGGAGCAGAGAAAGAGGGAGAGATAGAGAGAATCCCAATCAGGGTCCATGCTGTTAGCACAGAGTCCAACATGGGACTCAATTTCACGGTTCATGAGATGATCACGAGATCATGACCTGAGCCAAAATCAAGAGTTAGACGCTCAACCAACTGAGACACTCAGGTGCTCACAAAAAAAATTTTTTTACTCATCAATAATTCTAATCTATTTTCTTTGGTTAACTTCCATACCCTTTTCACCAAACTATATTCCATTTTGATTTTACGAAGAAAAAAAAAAAACAAAACTCTGGCACTATCAGAAACCCCTAATGAATTTCTAAATGTTGATTACAGTGTATTATGTTCGCTTCCATAGTTTAAATGTATTCATTAAACAAATACTTCTTATGTGGCAGTGCTGTTCTGGAAACTCGAGGGGGGACAATTAAGTCAGACAACATCCTTACTCTTGAAGAGTTTGTTTTTCTAGTTCAATGTAGTTAAAGCCAAAAATCCAATAGCAAATGGTGGTCCAGCCTTAAAAGCTCAATTGGAACTTCAGACCTCACAAACAAGAACAGGAAAACTGGAATGAGTTAAAAGTCTTTTTTCAAGAAGGAAACAAAAGTACAATAAGGGTTCAGGTTAGGAAGCCCTAAGGCAATCTGAGCCTTGTCACTTTAAAAAAAGAAAAAAGAAAAAAAAAAAAACCCTTGCAGGCTCTATGTTGACGGCTTGCTCAGAGCCTGGAGCCCATTTCAGATTCTGTGTCTCCTTCTCTCTCTGCCCCTCCCCCGCTCCTGCTCTGTCTCCCTCTGTCAAAAATAAATAAATGTTAAAAAAAAAAAAAAAAAGCTCCTAGTGCTGTGAATGGAGGCTCAAGCTAGAAGTTAAAGACCCAGAACTGTTGGGGCACCTCAGCCAATTAAGCCTCCAACTTCAGCTCAGGTCATGACCTCACAGTTCGTGGGTTTGAGCCCCACATCAGGCTCTGTGCTGACAGTTCAGAGCCTGGAGCCTGCTTCGGATTCTGTGTCTTCTTCTCTCTCTCTGCCCCTCCCCCACTCTCTCTCTCTCTCTCTCTCTCTCTCTCTCCCCCTCTCTCTCACAAGTAAATAAACATTGAAAAATTTAAAAAAAGGGAGAGAGAGAGATGCAGAACTGCCTAAAACAAATGTCAGAGAAACTAGAACTGGCTAAAATAGCTCCATGACAATAACAAATGTAGGTAAAGATGTGGAGGAACTACAAAACCCATATGTTGTTGGGAGCAGCGTAAAGTGGTTCCATCACTTTGAAGAACTGCCAGTTTCTTATCAAGTTAAACATACACTTACCAAATAAGCCCACCCCCAGATATTTATTCACCCAAGAGAAATGAGAATCTACTTCCACAAAAGACTGGCACAAAAATGTAATACCAAATGGTCTTAAAAATAGCCAAAAAGGACAAACTACCCAAAAGTCCATCAATTACAAAGCAAACGAAGGGTGAGCTATTCTTATGATGGAATACTACCCAGCAACAAAAATACACACAACAAAGGTAAATCTCAAAATACTACGATAAGCAAAGGAGGCCGGTCACAACAAAGCACACACCACGTTTCCATTTATATGTGGTCCAAAACAGGCAAAACTAATCTGTACTGAAGGAAGTCAGATCTGTCGTTGCCTACAGTTGGGGAGAGGTGGCCAATGGAGGAGGGAACGTTTGGGGTGATAGAAATGGTCTGCTTCTTGTTGAGGTGATAGTTACAACCCTCAACACACAAACAGAACGCTTGAGATATTGTATGTTAGTTAAAATCTTTAAAAAAAAAAAACTTTTAAACTGCTTAACATCAGGTTAACAGGGAAAAAAAAGGGCACAAAAACACCAGCAAACACCTGAGAGAGCTGCTCTCTTAGAGAAGTAGATGTTGGTGGCTGTCACTGGCATTCCAACTCAGTACCAAAGGGCTGGGTTTTACTGGTCCAAGACAGTTTTGTGGCAAAATGTCCGGGAGATTCAAAATCAACCTGCTCAAGAATCATCTTTAAGAATAGTTCCCTTGGGGCACCTGGGTGGCGCAGTCGGTTAAGCGTCCGACTTCAGCCAGGTCACGATCTTGCGGTCCGAGAGTTCGAGCCCCGCGTCAGGCTCTGGGCTGATGGCTCAGAGCCTGGAGCCTGTTTCCGATTCTGTGTCTCCCTCTCTCTCTGCCCCTCCCCCGTTCATGCTCTGTCTCTCTCTGTCCTAAAAATAAATAAACGTTGAAAAAAAAAATTTAAAAAAAAAAAGAATATTTCTTGAAAGTCTACCAGGGCCAGGCATAGAACTGGGTGTGGGGAATACAGCCCCACATCTGATGAGCTCCCATCCTAGCGATGGAACAGCAACAGTAGGTGGTAATATGGTAGGGGCATAATGTGGGGAAGGGCAAGATAAACAAAAAAAGTTAGCTGATTTCAGGGGCTGACTGATCCCATCAATTTGTACTTACGAGGTTGTCTTGCTTTTAAAGGTTTCTCTAGTTAAGGTCCAATGTTGGGAAACACTGATGTAGCGATAAAAAGCATACATGGGCTGTGACTACAGAGCATTTGCGTAGCGACTTACGCTCATTCCTGGCTCAGTCACCTTTCAGGAAGTATCCGTTGTCATTATTATTTCCCCCTCTCCCTCCTTATAACTAAAACATGAACTTTGAGAATACATGTACAATTAGAGACATGTACAAGAACACATTCGTCACAGTTTCATGCATAATAGCCAAAGCTGGAAGTGGCCCAAACAGAATGGATAGGCTGTGGTGGATTCATAGAATGGGATGGCTCCCTGCAATAAAAAGAACAAACTGCTGCTACATAGCAATTAACAACTTGGATGAATCTTACAGACATAATATTGAGTGAAAGAAGCCAAACACAAACGACCACATACTCTATACTGTCATTTACATGGAGTTCAAGAACAGGCAAAACCAATCCGATAAGAGAAGACTGCAGTTACGTTTGGCAGGAGCTGCCCACAGAAAGGGGGCACAAGGGAGCCTTGTTGCGCATGAGCAAGGTTATCTTGATCTGACTGGTGGGAACATGGGTAGGTGCACGTGAAAACATTAACTGAGCTCTTCGCTATGGATCTCTGTGCTTTCCTGTATATATATTATACCACAACTTAAAAAGTTAAGAATTTAAATGCAACTAGCTAAATAAAGAAGCACATTTGGGAATAGGAGTATTTCTCGTGTAGTATCTCATTTTCAGCCACTGATGGCTTCAGTGAATGGAAATGCTGGACCCTTTCTATTCTAAGTGGTTCGTTCATTCATTCACTACACATCTCCTGATCATGTCCCAGCTGCTGGGCACCACGCTAAGTGCCCAGAACACATGAACGAACCTGACAACACGATCCCCATCCTTAAGGGCATCCCTGAAATGGGCAGTCAGCCATGTAACCTATTACCCTGGGGCAGCTGGTGGCAGCTCCTCTTGATGTGGCCCTGTGGGAGTTCAAAGATTTCCACAGGAGAAACCTTAGACCCCAATTTGAATCTAGTAACTAAAACCTCATGCGCGGTCATCCATTTCTCCCGAGGAGCAACGTGGGTGATCGCTCTCAGATCATAGTGTTTAATTGCAATTGACATTTCTAGGTCATCAGTTGTGATGGCAAGTATCCTCCTGGAAGACTCCTCATTTGTGACAACAGCAGAGGAAAAGAAGCTAATTTTAGAGAACACAGCCCAGCTCCCACCCTGTGGAGGAACATCCAACAGAAGACTCTTTGTTCTCTCAGCCGTGGAGTGGTGTGGGAATCGCAAAACAACTCCAGCAACTGCCTCCCACCCCCATCACGGGCCCCGGGATTCTGCCCTCCAGATGGTTCAAGAGGCAGCCCCATGCAGTATTAATGTATGAAACATGACAAACACTTTGCTCTGGTTTCTGGCATGAATTAATATTTAACGTGCTTTGAGTTTTATTTTAAAAGACCCAAGTTAATTGATGGTACATCCAAAATAGCCCCGATCTTCTTGCATTTTTAAAACGCTTCGTGGTGAAAATGGGCACAAGTTAGGCGTCCAGGGGCTGCTTTGCCTCACAGAAGAGGTCCGATGACCCGACCCTGGAGCTAAGAAGAAAGTCGACCTCTGGAGAGAACAAAAGAACAAGAGAAAAGAAAGCAGGAAGGCCAAGGATTCCTAACAGTACCACAGCGTTCATTCCTCCTAAGGCTGAGCAAGCAATTATTCCCGACTAATGCTGACAAGACCAGAAAGGAGGCCCAACGGGACTGGTATTTGGTTTCTAGATATGACCAATAACAAGGCTGACCAGATGTCCTGGTTTAATCTGGGACGATCTCAGTTTACACTTGTTACAAGTATCAACAGTGTCTCCTTTAACACTCAAAAGTGTCCCAGTTTGAACAGATTAACAGTCACCTAATCAGTAAGGGAAGCAGTAGCTGGTGTGCTAGAATTGACACAGCCTTTGGAGGAGGAAAAGGACCAACTCTTTGTATATCCTGTGGTTCACCTTGGGTCCACTCAGATAGGGGCAGAGGTCAGGGCCAAAAGACCCAGACAGAAAATACACGACAAAAGGAAAATCTAACTCTACAAGCATGAAAAACCTCACAGAGAAGGAAAAAAGAACATCTACAGAATAAAAGACAATCACTCAGGAGGCTAAAGGGGATTGGACCACAGAGATAAGAGCAAGCCCCACCCCATGGAGGCTGGCATTTCCCAGGGCTGCCATAACAAATTCACCAGAAACTGGGTGGCATAAAATAGAAGTTTACGTTCTCGTGGTTGTGGAGGCCCGAAGTCCAAAATCAGGGAGATGGCGGGGTTGGCTCCTTCTGGAATAGATCCCTAACTCTCCCAACGTCTGGTGGTTTGCCAGTGGTCCCTCCATCCCAACGTTCCAATCTCCGCCTCCGTGTTCACGAGGCCTTCCCTCTGGGTGTCTTCATAGCTCTGCATCCTCTCTTTATAGAGACACCTGTCACTGACTTTAGGGTCCACCTAAACCCAGGATGACCTTCATCGTGAGCTCTTCAATTTTATGTGCAAAAACCTTTTTTCCAAATAAGGCCTCTTCGTCGGTACCAGGCGCTAGGACTTAACCCACATCCTTTCGCAGGCCACCATTCCACCCACTACAGATGTGTGTAACATAGCGCCCCCGTGACTCAAATTTACCAAATAGGGGGTTTTTTTGGGTTTGTTTTTAATCAAAAGTCTTTCCAAGCTAAATCTGGAGTGAAGGAAGGCAAGAACTAGACTCCATGTAGAAGAGAGGGTGTAAGCGAACCAAATGCCCAAGGAATGAGACAACTCCCTGGTGCCTGTGGCCACCATGTCCAATGAGGAGAAGCTGGGACAGCTGACAAGTCATACCCCACTTCTCCCCTCAAGGTTTTTCCCTGGTTTTCGTGATCGGTGGCCTGTGAAGCTCCGGTGTCACGGGGGCTGACGGTGGTAGAGCTGCATCGGACAAATCTGCCTGGTCCTAAAACCTGCTTCATACTTCCTACTTTCTGCTCACCAAGTATATGGACTAGCCCCACACACACGCTTTGGTGGGAATACCAAAGACGACAAGGGGCCTCCTTCTCAGGGATGACCAGTGACTTCAAGCTCAAAATTCCCCAGGGTGTTTCTTGACCAAGAACCCCACCTGACCCTGTGAATTAAACACTAACCACTAATCCAGCTCAGCATCTCCACTGTCCATAAAAAGCCTGCCACTACAAACAAGACAAAACAAACTGAATTAAGTTCTTATACAACCACGGTCCAGGACAGGTCATTTCCTTGATCAGAGCATCACTGGCTGCTCATTGCTATAGTAGCATTTTCCCAAGGGGTTTCCGTGTATACCCAGAATAAAGTGGAAGGTGTTGAAAGGGAAGTAGAAAGGGGATTAGGTTCAGGGAAAGATGGTCCAGATTCAGACAGCACATCTCCAAGGCTATTCACACATCAGTTCCCGCCTCCTCTCTTAATACCCTACATGCACCACCACCCCACCCATCTATCCAGGCTGCCCATACACTGCTCATCTTTGAGCTCTGGTTCATGCTATTCCTCCACTGAGAATGTTCTTACCAATCTTCCCCACTCACTCACATACCAGGTGTCCTGTCAGGCACACCTCCTCTAAGGTCCTCTTTCTCCACTCCAGTTCAAGATGGCGCCTCCTTCCCCTGCATTCTTAGTGTCCTGATCCCTCATTCCACAAAATCTGTCATCCGCTAATAAATGTCTTGCTCCTTTCCCACTCCCATTAACCCAAAGCCCTTTAACGAAGGGAGCACTCTTCACCAAGCATAGCGACCTCCACTTGGCAGATACAATGTCTACTAACAAAGGGAAAGTAACTTCTGGGTCCATGAGAAATAACAGTTAAGTACAACTCCATCTCTTGTCCCATCTTATTTCCTGAGCTTCCAGTGCCAAGAGAAATTTTCCAGCAAACTGACCTCCTTCACCTGGAGGGTCGCAAATGCCAGCTATAATTAAAACAGCAAGCAACTTTATTTTCCAGTATATTTCAGGCGGTATATGGGACACCGGACTTCACATCCTTCCGAGTAGCTAAGGAGCAGAGCTTATTTTCAGTTGTTTCCCAGATTTTATAGCCATACTTTCTCTTCCTGATGTATGGCATATAGGTTTTAAAGTATACTAAAAAAAAATTTTTTTTTGGTTTCTGAACTTCTTTAAATGTCTTAACACCTCTTGAGCTAAATGGAGACACCTGAAAATGTCAAGCAACAAAAGAGGGGTTGAGACAGAAGTTCTCTTCTAAATCAAACACAGACATTTTCTCAGAAGTATTTTTTAAATTCCTTTGACAAGAAACAACTAATTAATATCCTGATAGGGGGCCTCAGATAGTTCTTTTATCCTTGGTTATCCAACAAACCAAAGCACATAAAGGACCAAAAAAGGGGAGGGGGGCAGGGAAGAAGAGTAAGTATACTAGGTAATTCTGGAAACTTTCTTTTTGTATTTTTCCCTTTTGACTGTTGGGTGAGATAATCGGACTGGAAATTCTAGGGAGGAGCAAAGTGATGAGTAATGAGAAAGAAAGCAGCTTTGTAATCTTCTTTGAAAGGTTCTCATTTCACATTTCTTCTTAGAAAAAATAAAATACAATACTCCTATCCCTACCTTGCTTTTGTTGCAATTTCAAACATTCACAATACTTAGAACACCATACGGTAGGCATCAATTCAACAAATATTTATCACATGCCTGGCACCGTGCTAGGTGCCAGGGAAACAAAATGTGATCAACTCCCTCTTCCAGTAATGGCACATATTGGGAGGGATCTCTAAAATAAGAAACAGGTGCTGGCGGGCTCAGGTGGCAAAGCATGCGTCTCCTGAACTCCGAGCTGTGAGTTCAAGCCCCACATTGGGTGTGGAGATTACTTAAAAATAAAATCTTGAAAAATAGTAAAATAAAGAAACAGGAGACCTGCCCTCCTAGAGCTGATGGTCTAGAGGACAATGCTTGGCAATGTTAAAAAAGAGGTCAGGGGGCAAAAAAGCTCATTGCTTCTTGATATTCGATGTTCATTATTAGACTAAAATGGATCCATAGAGATGGAAGTCCATCGCTTTGAAACTTTTAAAAACAACGTTTAACATCACTCTAAGAAAGGGTTAACCAGCATGCAATCCTAACATATTTCTGCCAATAATGTCATAGTACGTTCTAGATCAAAAGATTGCAGGACTCTCTGGCTCCCTCATTATACAGCCAAGAAGCGAAGAGTCAGAAGTTCAGGGTGTGCTGGAGTTCACAGCAGCCACTAGTGTAGACAAGGGGATTAGACTCCACATCCCTCTGAAGCAGGTGCACCACCCCGAACAACTGCACTCTCTTCTACATGATGCAAGCACTTCCCCCTTGGACTCCTCAAGGGGATGATGTGCGGGGGCGGGGAGAAGGAACCACTCTTGTTCCTGCCGTCTGCTGCCATGGCTACTGAAGGATGACCAACACAGTACGGTCGTCAGGGGATCTTCAGAATAACAGACAGTGACACCCTGGCCCTGGCGCTAGTCATAGGACAAGGAAGGAGACAGCCTCCTGGCTACCTGAATAGCCAGCAAATCATGATGTTGCTCTCCCTGCCTCATTGGCTTCTAAAACAGCACTCTTCTCCAACTTGGGCATAATTTCTATTTTTCTGTGTACCTCTGACAGATCAAGAGAGAGGAAAAGCAGGCTGAGACAGGTGGGACATTTGAGATATGCTCAAGGACCTTAAGACAAAGGGACAATGAGATCATTAGGGGCACCTGGGTAGCTCAGTCAGTTAAGCGTCTGACTCTTGGTTTTGGCTCAAATCATGATCTCACGGTTTCAGGAGTTCGGAGCCCCACGTTGGGCTCCACACCGACAGCACAAAGCCTGCTTGGAATTCTCTGTCTCCTCGGCTCTCTGGCCCTCTCCCACTCACGCTGTCTTGGCCTCTCTCAAAATAAATGAAAATAAACTTTAAAAAAATTTTTTTATTAAAGGAAAAGAGTCAGGGGTGTCCTCAGAATGTTGGGCATGAAACAGACTGTGGATAGATGGAAACTCAGAGGTTCCTGGCTGACCAAGACTATTTCCAGAGTTTAGACTTTTCTTCTAACTCTGTGGCCTTGATCCACCTGAAAATGGGCAAGAAATACTTTGATTATGGAAACCATAGTCAAACAAGCCATAATGGTTACCTTTAGAGCTACATCAACAAGCTATTCTGGTTGTCTTGCATTCAGAACCTTCCGATTCCCAGAGGAGTGGTGAAGGAAGAAAAAAAAAGTAAGGGACAAGATGAAAAAGGGAAAGGCCCTTAACCATCAAGACAGATTCCAGTCGTCAGTTCATACAGCACGCCCATGTGCCACTGGACCCTGCATTTCATCTTCCAGGGTGCCAGTGGTATTCCTCTGATGGAGGGTTGGCACTTTTCCTGGGACAGGATAGGATTTGTTTTGCATAATCAATGTCCTTTGTTTTACAGTCCTGTGTTCTTAGGGCCCTTTGGGGCCAACAAGCACAAAAATTGTTCTAGGTAATAGCACTTGATAAAGATGCTACAGTAATGGCCTATTGAGAAATCCATTATCAATAACAATTCCCTAACCTACAGCAGATGAACAGTCTACACTGGGCAGGACAGGCCTAGATTTCAACTCTTTCCCCTCTTGACAGGTTGCTATAAAGTCCCTCACTGAGGCATATTCTCTCTCAGCCCTCTTCCTTCTTTCTTCCATTTCTTTTCCTTTACCCTGTTCTGCTACACTCTGGTCTTACCCAAAGTCTTATTTACTTATTAAACCAAAGACTTTGAATATGTTATTTTCCTGGGGAATTTCCAGGCTGTTCTCCTTTACTTCTGGTAAAAGAATTTCTAATTGGACAGAGTGAGTCAACTCTACCAACAGAAGGAAAGGAATTATGGAAGACAAAGAGGCTGCAACCCCCCAGAGATGAAGAACAAGAGACAACACGAACTCATGAAAGCTTTTAACAAATTCTTAGGAGACAAGGGCAGGTGGAAAAGGGCACCTGACCGGAGTTACCACCTCAACAGGTTGAAAGGGGGAATGCAGACAAGGAGGGAGGGCTCACTACCAGAGCCCAGGGCTGCTCAGGACTTATGAGCAACAGGTGCATGGGGGGAGGGGAACAGGTCTCCTACAAAGAAACAAGATTAAGTGGCATCACATTTCATTACCTAGAAACCAACAGACACATTCTCACTTTGGAGACATCGTTCATTTCAATTTACCATTCTCTACCTAGTCAGACTGTCAACCAAGAATACAAGAATAAAATCATTTTCACACAAACAACGACTCAAAAATATACTTTTTAAGAAGCTCCTATGGGTGACTGGGTGGCTCAGTCGGTGAAGCATCCAACTTCGGCTCGGTTCATGATCTCGCAGTTGGTGAATTTGGGCTCAGAGCCCGGAGCCTGCTTCCAATTCTGTGTCTCCTTCTCTCTGCCCCTCCCCTGCTTGCATTCTCATTCTCTCTCTCTCTCAAAAATAAATAAAAAATTGTTTTTAATTTTTAAAAATTTTTAAAAAGAATTTAAAAAATAAAGAAGCTACTATAGGATGTGCTACAGCAAAAAAAAAAAAAAAAAAAAAAGACAAAAAAAAAAAGGTAAGAAAAAAGATATGACCCCTATGGAAAAGGGAATGCAGTCAAGATTGTGGTCAAATCCCAGGACCCACCTAAACAGAAACCAATCAGAGCAGGAATGAAAGAGGTCTCAGAGGGAAAAACGAAACTTCAAGTACCTTTCCTGTTGAGTTGTTTGGCAAATAATATTGATAGGCATTTGACAGACCTAGTAGAATCTTCAGGAGAAATAAGCAATAGATAAAGCACTGAGCAAAAATTTTTAAAGGCCATTATGACCTCTAGGCCAACAGAACAAAGTACAAGAAGTATAATCATGGCATACAATTTGGCTCTGCTGTAAATGATATATATATAGTCCTAATGATGTAAATATTGACAAAGGATTTAACCAAAAATTGTGATATAGTTTTACCGAGAAAATAGGAGGGAGGTGGATAAAGGGAGGGGTATAAGTATGGAAATTCAATCAACTGGATCACAAAGTTAATGTGGAATATCTAATACTGCCCAAGAAACAGTAGTGTATTTTTTTTTAAATATGGTGCTATAGGAGGAAACCAAAAACCTCTCAAGTGCCTGCCTCTAAAAAGCTGGTGTGGGATATGGGAGAAGGAGGACTGGTTTTTTTTCTTTAGGACATTTTTGGTTATATTTTACTACCACCATTTTACTTTGATTAAGAACAAAATTAAAAAGATGTGTGTCCCATTTATATTCTGAATTAACATTTTTATAAGACCTGCAATGATGTTGTAAATAGCATAATCATATTGGGTTGCATGATTTTATTAAAAGCATTTTATTAAATGTAAACATTTAAAAATATTCCACCATTAAAAAAAAAAAAAGGATAGGAGTGCTTTGTGGCAAATACATCTGCCCCTCTAAATCTTCACAGCCTGATAAATTACCTATCCCCTCCTGGAGATGAAACAGGTTGAACTTCAGACTCTACCCGGGGCTTCTGCCTCCAGGTGCACCCTATCACAACATACGTACCAACTGTCTGTTCTACCCAGGTCTCACGATGCTCATCTCCTCAAGTTTTGCCTCCAAATACATAAGAAGACCCTGCCCTTCCCAAAGCAGTTACATGATCCATTTCCAGCACCACCTAGCCTTCCCACCTTCGTCTAAAATCTGACCACATTACTATCACAACTAGACTATCTAGCACAGGGGCGCCTGGGTGACTCAGTCGGTTAAGCGTCCGACTTCAGCTCAGGTCACGATCTCACGGTACGTGGGTTCAAGCCTCGCGTCGGGCTCTGGGCTGACCGCTCAGAGCCTGGAGCCTGTTTCGGATTCTGTGTCTCCCTCTCTCTCTGCCCCTCCCCCATTCATGCTCTGTCTCTGTCTCAAAAATAAATAAACGTTACAAAAAAACATTTTTTTTTTTAAATAGACTAGCGGGGCGCCTGGGTGGCGCAGTCGCTTAAGCGTCTGACTTCAGCCAGGTCACGATCTCGCGGTCCGTGAGTTCGAGCCCCGCGTCGGGCTCTGGGCTGATGGCTCAGAGCCTGGAGCCTGTTTCCGATTCTGTGTCTCCCTCTCTCTCTGCCCCTCCCCCATTCATGCTCTGTCTCTCTCTGTCCCAAAAATAAATAAACGTTGGAAAAAAAAAAATAGACTAGCACAAGCAGACTAAACTTTGCCAACCCTTTCATTCTTACGAAGATAAGCAGACTCCTGCCCTGCTCCAGCCATCGGTTCACGGATGACCCCTTCCATGTGACTGAGAGCTGCACCCGAGGTCCCCTCATGTTCCTCGGCCTCATCAACCTCTCTCAGCCTGCATGGGCCTGGCTCCCTCCAGAGCCCTTCCTCTCTCTCACCCTCTCCCAATTTCTGAGACTGAACCACAAGAGGGAATCTCCAAGATAAGAACTCCCCACGGAGGGCATTTAGCAAATGTATCTGCAAAACGCATCAAAGCATATTAATAAATGGGAATGCAAGCTGGTGTGGCCACTCTGGAAAACAGTATGGAGGTGCCTCGAAAAACTAAAAATAGAGCTATCCTACGACCCAGCAATTGCACTACTAGGCATTTATCCACGTGATACAGGTGTGCTGTTTCGAAGGGACACATGCACCCCCATGTCTATAGCAGCACTATCCACAATAGCCAAAGTATGGAAAGAGCCCAAATGTCCATCGATGGATGAATGGATAAAGATGTGGTTTATATATACAATGGAGTATTACTCGGCAATCAAAAAGAATGAAATCTTGCCATTTGCAACTATGCGGATGGAACTGGAGGGGACTGTGCAAAGTGAAATTAAAGACAAGAATCATATGACTTCACTCATATGAGGACTTTAAGAGACAAAACAGATGAACATAAGGGAAGGGACACAAAAATAATATAAAAACAGCGAGGGGGACAAAACAGAAGAGACTCTTAAATATGGAGAACAGAGGGTTATTAAAGGGGTTGTGGGAGGAGGGATGGGCTAAATGGGTAAAGGGCACTAAGGAATCTACTCCTGAAATCATTGTTGCACTATATGCTAACTAATTGGGATGTAAATTTTTTAAAATGAAAAATAAAACAAGTTAATAAAAAAAGCATAATAAAAATGTTTGCTGAGTACCAACAGAAGCCACAGGTGTTGTAGAGAGCACAGGACTTAAAAGCGGCTTAGCCACAACCCACATCCACCAGGGCTCTTCAGTCCCTGCTGGACTCTTACCTTCCACCTGCCGGGACCGCACCGGCCAGTCTCCCCCTGAAAGCTCTCTGGCCACCAGAGCCCTCTGGGACCATGTGGGACGGGAGGCACCGGGCAGCTAACATCCCTAACCCCCAGCAAGCCTCAACACAAGGAGAATCCACGGATAAAGAGCTTAAGAGTCAGCTGGAGAAAGTGGAAGCCTTTTCTGCACAGTCTCCCGGAGTTCCGCGGGGACTGAGCCCCAGCTGCCCACAGCACTAACCCACTCAGCGACTCCCCCAGCGCATCCCCCTTCTGTTGCTTCCTCCTGTCCCTGCCTCAGGGTGCACTCAGGGGAACTAACACGGGGGCCTGTCGGACTCAGCAAAATGTCTGGAGAGCCAACTGTGCCAAACCACGGTCCTCGGGGACCTGCTATAATGAACAGGTAAAACTGACACATAATTAGCACATTTTTTAATGCAAAATAAACGTTAAAAAGCAAGATTTTCTGAAGTGCCCTGGACAAGGCCCTTTTAATTTTGTTTACGCTGTTTTCTTCACACCGTTCCTTCAACACCCTCTTTTCTTTGCAAAGGTAAAATTCCTCGCACCGCAAAGTCGAAACACACGAGTTAATAAGGTCTGAAATAACAAGGGCTCGTGATCATTTATGGTTGTCTCTATCCCGGTGTGGCCTCTCTAACCAAATCCTCGGAACCGTCAGCATTCGCTTCTCCTGCAAAACCTGCGTACATTCTCCAAACAAGCCCAGGGCTTCCCTCCGAGGTCAGACATCCCTGATGTAAGGAACGCCACCATCGTTAACTGTGTAGCTCTCACGACACGCGGAGCCTTCGAAACACTTTATGTACGTGAACTCATTCATCCTGAGAGGTAGGCATTATTATTATTCCCACTGTACAGACGAAGAGACCACGTCTAATGTCAAACAGGAAATGGAGAGGCTGAGACTAAAACCCAGGCCGCCTTACCTCCGGCCCGATTCTAGGCATAAAAGGAAAAGGGCCCTTGGCCCACAGAACCCACCTCGGGGAAGGACGCGTCCCGATGAATCTCCCACCAGCCCTACCAGGGAAGCCCTTAAATAGCTGCAGCAGGGGGGCGGGACGAGCCAGGACGGAGGCTTGGAAGGGCGGAGAGAACCCAGCACCTGAACTGCGCGACCCAGCCCCCTGCCGTAGGAAGGGATCCTTGCAATGCCGTGATTGCATAAAATTGCACAGGAGATGGTAAATAATGTAATATTTCACAAATATCTACTCCACCCACGGATGCCACTTGGGGGTCCCTTGATCCAGTAAAGTATCTCTAAGTCGCCATTTCATTGGAACTTAATAGCCGAAGAAACTGGCTGGGACACCAGCTGACCAAAATCCGGTTCTGCCCCCCCCCCCCCCCCCCCCCCCGGTCTCGCGAGAGGTTGTCAGTTCTCTCCCAAACTTCTTCCTGCCTCCGGCCTCCATCTCCGTACTTGCTTCCGACCCTGCTTCCCTCATCCTCTGCCACACAGAGGCCAGCACCCACCTTTGCCTTGTGCTTAGGGCCGTGCTGGCAACGAATGACGCGGCTTGCACTGTCTCTGGCCGATGAGAAAAGCGCAGAGGCGGCCTCCGTAGGCAAACAACGCGTTCAATCGCGGCCAGCTGTTCAAACAAAGGTTTCTCAGTGGCTCAAACAGAGAAACAGGCCGGAGTTGGGTGTTCGGTCCAAGCTGAGCCACCCGCGTCATGCTCATTCACCAGAAGCGGTTCCGTGTTAACACAAAACACCATCCATCATATTAAATCCGCGTTGTTAATTTGAACCTTATTGGTTCTGTCCTTTTATTTGTCTTTAATGCGTAAAGCTCTTTTGGGTTTATGGATATCAAGCTTTAAGCACTAGGAGTTTAAACCTGGCTGTATTTCATACATGTTTAAATAAAATTATAATCAAAATAATTTAAGTCGACTCTGGGGCCCATGAGAACCCCCCCCCCCCCCTTTAAACTACCCTAAACCTTACAGAGAGGCCTTTTTCCTCAGTGGTGAAAGCCCGGTCAAGGTGGCTTCTGTGGACTTCCCATGGAATCTTGCTCCTAGCAGATGCCCGATGAAGTCTTCAACGGAGTCACTCAACTTTGTTTGCCCCTCATTCATGTGCTCCCCATTTTAGATCTCAACAGTTCCTTAGCCCTTTGTCTTCCTTTCCCAGAGACAGCCCCCCAGTTTTCAAATTCCCTAAGGCAACTCTTACTTTTCATCAAAGCCAAGGAGAGTTGGAAATCCTATGCCTGGCATTTGGGATAGTGCACGATCCGGTAACTCCAAATGTGCCTCCACTCTTTCCCTAGGATAACCCCAAGGAAGCTTTTCTGCTCACTCCTACTGAATACATAACACCGGGGTTTCCTCCGCCCTCCTCCCTGCCTGCCCAACTCTTTCCCAGGGTGGGCCCGGTCCCTGAGTCCCACTCACACTGACCTTCCCTTCTCCTTTCTCCACTAGCACCCTCCCTGTCTGAATCACCCACCTTGGCCTCTACCTGCATGGTACCTTCTAAAGTAACCAAATGTTCCACAAGACTCCCCAAAGGGTTAAAACGCTCTCAAAGAACAGGGAAAATATCCGAGTACCTTCTTTAGCCCCCTGACTGCCACCTGAGTTGCCCACTAACAGCAGAGTCTGTGCTAACAGCTTACATGTGGTAGGATATTTGGGAAGGATCCCAGGAGGAGGAGCGAAGAACTAGGGGAGAGAAAAAGCCAGCCCAAAGGTGTATCGATGGGCCGGTCTCTGTGTGGCTCACCAGGGCTCAATCGCACTGGGACCTTTGAAGGCGACTAGTGTAGGCCTCAGAATCATCCACCCAAAGGACAGAAGGAGAAAGCATTTTACCCCCCTTCCCTCATTGGTCAAGGACTGACCCGTGGGGTGTCGATTCCTTTGCCCTTCCAAGTGGCACTTGCATGAGATCCAACAGGCCTTTGGGGGGTGATCTCCAGAAACCCTTGGGCAGAGAGAGATACACGGTGCTGCTGAAGCCAGATGCTGTCGGTTATACTTGTGCGAGGCTGGTTGCTCAGCAATGGCTGGGGTAGAAGATGGGCCGAGAGGAGGTGAGGCAGGACACAGAGATGCCTGTTCTGTCCCCGCAGCAACTAGCACATTGCTATGCTTCAAGCAGGTGAGCCACTCTCACCAGTGGAATTAACTAACACACTTCTTCCTTGAAGCCTTCACACATTAATCAGTGATTTTCTGTGGTCATCCACTTTCAGACCTGGAAAACTCAAGGCTTCTTCTTTATGCCAATTATACACAATCTTTGATCCCTATACTAAAATGCCCTTAACTGTGAAAATAGCAAGACAATAGGATCATGACTTTAGATTCCACACAGCATTTCTGTACACTAATTACATTATCTAAATAGCCTGAGGTAGCACCATCACCAAGGGCACCTGGGTGGCTCAGTGGGTTAAGTGTCTGACTTCAGCTCAGGTCGTGATCTCATGGCTCATGAGTTCGGCCCCCGAGTCAGGCTCTTGCTGACAGCTCAGAGCCTGGAGCCTGCTTCGGATTCTATGCCTCCCTCTCTCTCTGTCTCCCTCTCTCGCCCCACCTCAAAGATAAATAAACATTAAAAATAAATAAATAGGGGAGCCTGGGTGGCTCAGTCGGTTGAGCGTCCGACTTCGGCTCAGGTCATGATCTCACGGTTCGTGAGTCCCGGCCCCACATCGGGCTCTGTGCTGACAGCTCAGAGCCTGGAGCCTGCTTCCGATTCTGTGTCTCCCTCTCTCTCTGCCCCTCCCCCACATGCCCTCTGCCTCTCAAAAATAAAGAAAACTAATAAAAAAAATTTTTTTAATAAATAAACAGTGACCAAATAAAATGGTTTCTTCAACTCCATTCTGCAAACATTTTCTGAGTCCCTGTTATATGTAACATGCTGTTTTGGTGCTGAAGAGATGTGATGCATATGCTGTAGTCTCTGGCCTCAAGAAGCTCACCGTCGGCCTGGGATAGCACAACTCACCACCAAGAGAGACAACAAGAGGAACCCCAAAGAAACAGATGCACTGAAGGAGCTCAGACAGAAGGGTTCCTATTCCAGTGGGGGAGTTGGGAGCGGCTTCCCGAAGAACAGGGTGTTGAGATGGGCTCTGACTAGTCACTCTCCTGGAAGGATGCTCTCTGATCAGAGGGATGACAATGGGAAGAAGAAGAAATGGTCCCAGCAGTGTCCCTTGGCTGGACAATGCCCTCACTTGAGCCCTCCCACACCTTTCTAGTCCGATGTTTTTCAAGTCTGATTCAAGTCTGACGGTTTTCAAATTTGATGGTTTTCAAGCTGTGTTACATGGAGTCCCAGGATCTTAGGGAACAGATGGACAGGGATGGGACAGATGGGACAGAGCACAGGGATCTGAGAGTCCCCCTCCCATGTCAACTAGAGCAGCTCAGTTAGAACAAAACGAACTCCACTGTTAAACAAGCATTTAAAAAGTAAAAAGCCAGGCACCTGGGTGGCTCAGTCAGTTGAGCATCCGGCGCTTGGTTTCAGCTCAGACCACGATCTCATGGTTCATGGGTTCAAGCCCCAAGTGAGGCTATGCACTGACAGCATAGAACCTACTTGATGTTCTCTGTCTCCCTCTCTCTCTCTGCCCCTTCCCCACTCGTGCTCACTCTCCCTCTCTCTAAATAAATAAACACTTTTTTTTTAAGTAGGGGCACCTGGATGGCTCTGTCATTAAGTGTCCAACTTCGGTTCAGGTCATGATCTTGCAGTTCGTGAGTTCAAGCCCCGCGTTGGGCTCTGCGCTGACAGCTCAGAGCCTGGAGCCTACTTCAGGTTCTGTGTCTCCTTCTCTCTCCACCCCTACCCCCACTCACACTCTCTTTCTCTCTCAAAAATAAATAAACACTAAAAAAAAGTGAAAACCACTCTTGGAGTTGGAGCACCCATGCAGGAGTTTGAGTGCTACCCTACTACCAACCTGCCCCACGAACAGCCCGTGAGCCTCTCCCTCAGCGGCTCTCGAAATACATCCAACTACTCCTGCCATCTTGAAATTGTTAGCTTCAGGGGAAACTACTTAATATTTGGAAACCTGGTGGAGCATTTGCGGGTAGGCAGTGGGCTGCCTCTGGCTAAAATGCAAAGTAAGTTACCAAGTCACAATAGATTTCATCTCCTTTTACTCCTCTTCCCCACGTGAGGGGCTTGAGCTGTAAGATAAATGAAACATGCTTCTTGGCCACTCACCCAGCAAAAGCCATTTATCACTCTGGCCAAGTGGGTGAGTGGCTATTTGCAGAACGGAACGCCTGGTTTCGAGAAGCGTCCAGGTGAGTTCTCTCGTCTAATGAACAAGAGAAAGAGCTTTGATGTCACGGGTCACGCTTACCTCCCTGAGTCCCGCAGAGTCACAGAGCTGGAGAGGATGAGATGAGCTCCCATCAAATGTGTAGCAAGAGGGAAAGAGGAGAACGTCCTGGCACTTTGGCCTGCCACCATTCGATTTTTCAATTCTAATCCAGTAATAAGAGAGAGGTAGCGAGGTGATTTCTGAAAATAAACTGCTCTGAAGGGAATAAATCTTCCAGAGTAGAATCAGCCCCAAAAAGCATATGAAAATGTCCGGGGTGAGTTCACTCTTTCTGATTACCTACCACTAGGTTTATATACATCTGGGCAAACATTAAGGATCAACTAGCAGCAAATAACGGGACAAATAATCACTGACTTTGCAAACCGTGCACCCTTCACACATCTAATCTAGAGACTAATGTTTCTGGCTTTGTCACGAAATGCCAAAATTGTTAACTTCGACTACTTCTATAAATTAGTACACACACGTTGGTTTACTGAAGAGTGTGATCAGAATGAAAACACTGATACAAGCAAACACTCACTTCTAATGATAGAAAAGTAAATAGAAACCTAATTCTTGACAGTATCCATTTGCCCCTAGTCTTTTCCCTCCCAGGGTTATTATAAAGCGTTCTAGCACTATTCTGAGGAAATGATGGACAGCCTTTTCAGCTCTGATCCTTCCTCTTTATTTTTTTAATCCAGAATTAACATCAGAAAATCCCCTCCACCTTTCAACATTTGTCTTCTCTGATTCTATGCAAGCTGGTTTCTCCACAGCTGAGGCAAGAAAGCAATCCATATTTATTTCAGGAGCATTCCCTAGACCAAGGAATTGTCAGCAAAGACACCATTTGTGAAGCAGTCCTGTAAAACATACATGAAAAATTAACCTGTTGGATAAACAGAGGGTGGTGGATGCCATATTCTTCCGGTGGCAGGCAAAAGTTTCACAGGTCTGTCTGAGCTGGCTCAGGCCACCCTTGCAAAATTCCACAGGCTGGCGGGCTTAAACAGTACACATTTATTTTCTCACAGCTCTGGAGGCTGGGAAGTCCAAGATCAAGGTTCCAGCAGGCTTTGGTTTCTTCCCAGCCTGCAGCCACCTTCTTGCTGTGTCCTCACACAGTCTCTCCTATGTGTGTGCCTTGGGCAGAGAGTGAATGCGCTGTCTGGTGTCTCTTCTTACAAGGAGAGACAGTCCTTTCAGATCAGGGCCCCACCCTTACGACCTCGTGTATTTAACCTTAATTACTTCCTTCCTCCAAATACAGCCGCACTGGGGGTTCAGACTTCAATACATGAATTTGGGGATGCACGAGAGAGCACATACAGTCAGCCCATAACAATGCCTACAGAGAAACTGGTTATTCTCTGGAATTTTGGTAAAGTATCTACTCAGTCAATATTTATTCAGTTCCTGCTACATGGTGGAAGGAAAGAGTGGAGAAGGGAGAAGAAATGGAGGAAAGGGGTGCATGAACAAGTTTCATGTCTTAACAAAGATGCTTCTCATCTTCATATCTTTAGTTTTGTACGTTAACCTTCAAGTGAGTTTACTAACTCAAAATGCTGCTTCTATACGTGAAGTATGATGCCCCACATGGAAGTGGTACAGTAAGTTGTATTTCCAAACCTTCTCTACTTATTTATCAGCAAAGGTTCTTTCTTCAATCAGTTATTAATTCTGTAAGGCTTTGGAGGCAGAACCTGGCCTTATTCCACTGAAACCCCAGGAACGTAGTGTCTGATATAATGGATATTCATACAATTGTTGAATAAAGGAACGATAACCACACACGAAACTTTAAAAAAAAATTTTTTTAATGTTTATTTATTTTTGAGACAGAGAGAGAGAGACAGAGCACGAGTGGGGGAGGGACAGAGACGGAGACAGAATCTGAAACGGGCTCCAGGCTCTGAGCTGTCAGCACAGAGCCCTACGCAGGGCTCAAACCCACGAACTGTGGGATTGTGACCTGAGCTGAAGTCAGTTGCCTAATCCACTGAACCACTTTGGCGTCCCATGACACTTTTAAACATTGTTTTAATAAAAGCATAATAAAAACAATTTATTACTGTTTTAATATAAAAGCTCAGTGGGTAAGCATCAGACTTCAGCTCAGGTCATGATCTTACAGTCCGTGGGTTTGAGCCCTGCATCGGGCTCTGTGCTGACAGCTCAGAGCCTGGAGCCTGCTTTGGATTCTGTCTCTCTCTCTCTCTCTCTCTCTCTCTCTGCCTCTCCCCCGCTCCCACTCGCACACAGTCTCTCTCTCTCAAAAATAAACATTTAAAAAAATGATAATAAATACATACATACATACATACGTACATAAAAAACATTAAAGAAATAAGTTCCTGGGTTGCCTGCATGGCTCAGTCGGTTAAGCATCCAACTCTTGGTTTCGGCTCAGGTCATGATCTCACAGTTCAAGCCCTGCATGGGGGGCTCTGCACTGACAATGTAGAGCCTGCTTGAGATTCCCTCTCACCTTCTCTCTCTCTCTCTCTCTCTCTCTCTCTCTGCCCCTCCTGTGTGCTCTCTCTCTCTCAAAACAAATAAAACTTTAAAAAAAAAGAAGTTCCTAAAATCCAGTTATTATCTTTCCTCTACCATGTGCCGTCTTTTTCCCATAAAGTAGTTTTTAAAATGGTGTAAGATTTTACTCTTATAAACAACAGATCAAAAATTCTGTAAAATCCTATTTGATTTTTTTAAGAGGCAACTGTTTTAAGAGGAAGGAAGGAAGGAAGGAAGGAAGGAAGGAAGGAAAAGAAAAAAGAAAAGAAAAGAAAAGAAAAGAAAAGAAAAGAAAAGAAAAGAAAAGAAAAGAAAAGAAAAAAGAAAAAGAGGCAATCGTTGATGTGCCCAGCTGGACAATGTCTGCTTCGTCTCAGGCATGGGTCTTAGCACCATCAGGGTGGGTCTGACATTTTAGTCAACAACTGCTTAAGAAACTCCTGCGATTTTCCAGGCGCTGTCCTAGACAACAAGGGGATATAAGGGTGAGAAAAAAAAGGCACAGGCCCTGCCTTTTTGATGCTTGCAATCCAACAAAGGAAAACAATCACACTAATAAATGCATAACTGCCAAGTGAATTAAGTGTACTGAGGGGAAGGAACCCAGCTCATGAAAACTGAGATACAGGACAGGAGGTCGGAATTCAAAGTAACCAGCTCCTCCTCAATCACATCTCCAGGGTCGCACAATCCACCGCCTCCTAAGATTCCAGCCGACTCCCTCCAGTGATACATCTCCAACAAGATTTGACCACACCATCTTTGACCACACCAAGATGTCCAATCTATTGAGCCCGTCACCTTTTCACTGTCCCTCATCCCCTCCTGGCCTTTCTTCCCACACACCTCAGCTTGGACGCCATAGACAACCACTGGATCACACTTGCCTACACCCTCCCCCTCCCCCTGCCCCTGCCCCCTTCACTTCCTCATACTCTGTTCCAGCAAACACCTGCTCACCTCGAACTCCGCCATCTCCACGCTTTCGCCCCTGCAGAATGCCACTAGAGAAAAACATACCATCATGCCACAGCAGTCTCGCATTAAACTGGGGACCACAAGTCCCAAGGGAGCCCTCAATGCTGCCCGCAAGGACCCCGTATTGACAGGTGCACTCACTCACTCCTGCTCCTCGACAATTCTTTCACACCTTTTCCTTCCTCTTCACCCCTCCATCACCTGCTCACCGGCCTCACTCTCAGGTGATGATGCGGCATCCGCAACTGATAGAATCCCACAAACCCTCGCCACCTACACTACCAGCATAGGTATAAATACTGCACACTCACCTTGCCTCCTACTACTACTGAAGATGAACTTGACACACACCTACCTACTGCGAACTTGTGCTCGATCCCGTCCCTGTGTGCCTACGAAGTGACACCAGTGGATTCTCCCCTTCTCCACTGGACCATTGCCATCATCGTTCAAACATGCTGTTATTTCTCCCATCTTTAAAAATCCCTCTCCTAAATCCCCTCTTGCCCCAACTCATGCTCCATTTCTCTGCCACCTTTGTTACAAACCACCTCTCAAGAGTTCTCTCTACTCGCGGTCTCCAATATGTCTCCTTCCAGCCTCTCATGAACTTACCCCAATCCAACTCTTACTCCTCTACCACCACAACCACCAATAACTTCCACAATGCCAAACCCAATGGGCAGACCTCACTCTTCACTTTGTTTGATCAACCCAACAATATTTGACACAGACCACTTCCTCCTCCTGGAAATACCTTTCTTCACTTGGCTTCCAGAACACCACACACTCCAGGACCTCACTGACCACTCCTTCTAAGTTTTCCTTCTCTCGGACCTGTTTATGTTGGAGTGTGCCTGGTCTCAGTCCATGGGCCTTTAATCTTCTCTCACCTGTTCTCTGAGAATCTCATCTAAGATCAGTTCTGACCACCATCTGTGCTGACAACTCTCAAGTTTATGTTTCCAGGACAGATTGCTCAGCTGATCCCCAAACACATATATCCAAATGCATACTCCTCAAGGTCTAACGGACATCACCAACTTAATGTGCCCCAAACCAAAGCCTTAATGTCCCCAAAGCCTCCTCTAACCACTGCGGTCCCCATCTTGATTGATGGCAACTCCATCCCTGCTCAAGCAAAGACAACAGAGACTTTCCTGAGCCCTCTTTCTCTCTCACATCCCTCTCGCCCAATCCAACAGGAAATCCTGTTCACTCTACCTTCAGAGTATCTCCAGAATCCAACCACTTCTCACTACCTCCACCAACAGTCTGGCCACCACCATCTTGTCCACACAGTGGGAATAGCCTCCTAACTGATCTCCTTCTGCTATTGTCCCCCGACTGTTGGCTGTCAACACAGCAACCAGAATGATCCAGTGGCCTCCTGTCTCACAGTAAAAGCCACAGACCTTGCGACGGTCCTACATGAGTACATCTCCTATTGCCCAGCCCCTTACTCCCTCACTCCCTCCACTGGCCTCCTGGCTACTCCCCAACCAGGCAAGGCCTATTGTAGCCATGGGGATTTTAGACAGGCTGCTTCCTCTTAGCCCTTCTTCTCCAGAAATCTCTGTCCAAATCCTTTATCTACTTCCATGTCATGTTCTTGGTGAGTCCTTCTCTGTCTGGCATATTCGAAACTGCACGCCAGCACTCCCACTCCACACTACCTATGCCCCTTACCTTGTTCCGTTTACTCCCAAAACACTCACCAGTTTCAACCAGTATACAATTTGCTTATAATGATTATTGTCTCCCCACCAGCATGCAGGCTTGGCCAGGACAGCGATTTTGTTTATCTTCTATTCATGTGTCCTGAGTGCCTAGAACAGTCCTGGCACATGGTAAACACCCAACAAATATATGTTGAGTGAATACAAGACGTGAGAAGCATGGACACCATCACTAAGTGGCCACAATTAAAATGTGTGCCATTCGGGTGCCTGGGGGGCTCAGTCAATGGAGCGTCCCACTCTTAATTTCAGCTCAGGTCATAATCTCATAGTTTATGAGTTTGAGCCCCATGTCGGGCTCTGCACTGACAGTGCAGAGCCTGCTTGAGATTCTCCCGTTCTCTCCGCCCATCCCCCACTTGTTCTCTATCTCTCTCTCAAAATAAATAAAAACTTAAAAAAAAAAAAAAAAGGACACTGTGTTCCTAGTAAATGGATTGGCATTTACTAGCACATTTGCACAAATATGCTTATCAAATTATCTGGTTGTTACTTTGGAAAACGGCCTGAGGCCAAAAGAAGGCTCCAGATACCTGATAACTTGAGAGCTTAAGAATTTCTAAAACTTTGGGGCGCCTGGGTGGCTCGGTTGGTTGAGCGTCCGACTTCTGCTCAGGTCGTGATCTCACGGTTTGTGAGTTCGAGCTCCGAGTTGGCTCTTTGCTGCAGCTCAGAGCCTGGAGCCCCCTTCAGATTCTGTGTCTCCCTCTCTCTATGCTCCTCCCCCTACTCACAGTCTGTCTGTCTGTCTCTCAAAAATAAATAAACATTAAAAAGCAAAATAATAATAATAATAATAATAATAATAATAATAATAATAATTTCTAAAACTTTCCTACAACCCATCAACCCACTCCAAAGACTAAATGACCATAAACTTATACTTCTGGGGTACCTAAGGAGTGGGCATGGACCACCAAAGTCTTCAACTCCTTTAAAGTGTCATGTATTGGCTTTAAAAGTCATGAATTTTGGGGGTGCCTGGGTGGCTCAGTCGGTTAAGCATCCGACTTCAGCTCAGGTCACGATCTCGCGGTCCGTGAGTTCGAGCCCTGCGTCGGGCTCTGGGCTGATGGCTCAGAGCCTGGAGCCTGCTTCCGATTCTGTGTCTCCCTCTCTCTCTGCCCCTCCCCCATTCATGCTCTGTCTCTCTGTCTCAAAAATAAATAAACGTTAAAAAAAAAAAATTTTTTTAAAGCCATGCATTTTGAAGTCCGGTCTATTAAACATCCACTTATTTTAATAGAAAAACAAGCTAAATTATTTAGTAACTTAATTACTTGATTTCCCAATCTTATTTTTTCTAAGATTTTTTTTTTCAATTGTTTATTTGTTTTTGAGAGAGAGAGAGGTAGAGAGCAGACAGGGGAGAGGCAGAGAGAGAAGGAAACAGAATCCCAAGCAGGCTTCAAGCCACCAGCACAGAGCCCAAGGTGGGGCTCAAACTCACAAACCGGGAGATCATGACCTGAGCCGAAACCAAGAGTCAGACGCCCATCCAACCAGCCACCCAGGCACACCCCCCCCAACAAAAAAAAGGGGGGTTCTGTGTCTGTCCTGGGCATCGCACATCCCTCAGGAGTTGAGGAACGCCACTCTGAGGACACACTTTGGAGGTGCCGAACAACTCTGAAGAATGCAGCAAAGCCAAATGGAAGCACAACTACAAACGGACCTATTTCACAATGTTGCCTTGACTGACCCTAACTGGCCGTTTTTAAAGGTCCTATTAAAAGGCTCTGTAAACTCCTGGCTTTGCTGTCATAGTCTGGTAATGACCAAACACTCTGTTCCAGAGCTATTTAAAGCAGACGCAGGTCCCAATTTCTGTTTCCCCCCTAACATCCTCCAGCAGCTCTAACTTGGAAGAAGTCATCACAACTGATGAGAGAAATTAAGGACAAGAGTATTTTTAATGAAAATGATATCAATGGGCATTTCTATTTGTGGCTAAATAAAGCAAAAGAAATAAAATGTTCCATCTTTTCGATAAAATCTTGGGGCCGAGGAGGTTGAGCTCAGACACTACAGCTTAGCCAGCTCGCCCTTCTCCTTCCCCATACTGATCCCCACTCTTGGCCTCCTCTTTCCTCTGCCCTTCCTCCTCCATCATGCCTTAATGTCTGGACAAAAGGCCACAATGGAATTGGGGTTAATAATTTGCTGGGGAGGGTTTAAGTCAGACTTCTGACTCTGTTTCAGTGCAACTATCCTTAAAGCCCGTGAAGACTTAGGAATTTCAGCCCATGCTATGGGCTGAACTGTGTACCCCCAGATTCATATGCTGAAATCCTAAGCCCTGGTACCTCTGAATGGCACTGTATTTGGAGATGGGGGTCTTCAAAGAGGGTATCAGGTTAAAACGAGGTCCTTCAGGGTTGCCTGGGTGGCTCAGTCAGTTAAGCCTCCAACTTTGGCTCAGGTCATGATCTCACAGTTCGTGGGTTCGAGCTCCGTGTCAGGCACTGTGCTGACAGCTCAGAGCCTGGAGCCTGCTTCAGATTCTGTGTCTCCCTCTCCCTCTGTCCCTCCCCCGCTCATTCTCTCCTCTCTCTCTCTCTCTCTCTCTCTCACACTTTCTCTCTCTCCCTCTCTCTGTCTCTCAAAAAATAAATAACTGCTGAAAAAATTAAATTAAAAAAAAACAAAACAAGGTCCTTCAAGTGGGCTCTAATCCAATGAGACTGATGTCCTTATTAGAGGAGGAGATTAGTGTGGTGCCTGGTGGCTGAGTCAGTAGAGCATGGGATTCTTGCTCTCTGGGTTGTGAGTCCAAGCCCTACACTGGATGTAGAGATTACTTAAAAATTAAAAAACAGAAAATCTTAAAAGAGAGAGAGAGAGAGAGAGAGGAGATCAGGACACAGGGAGAAGAAGGTCACCTGCAAGTCAAGGAGAAAAGCCTCAGAAGAAACCGACCCTATCGGCCCTTGATCTCACACAACTGTGAGAAAATACATTTCTGTCTTCAAGCCACCCAGTCTTTCATATGTTGTTACGGCAGCCCCAGCAAAAGAATGCAGTCTGTAAATAATAGATGCAGGAAGGTAAGGGTAGGAAAAAGAGCAGGTAGTTGACGATGGGGCCCAGAGGACAGCAATAGAGCAGCAGGCAGAGGAAGAATCCAATTTTGGAACTCTGATGGCGTTTTCAGACGTAGAAAGGATCCCGGCTTTGCTGTATCATAGTCCCTCCCTGACATCCACTAATACATCCCTACACCTGGAGACGAATTGCACCTTTTTTGCTGGCAGTGGAGGGCTTCCAAGAGCCCCACCCAAGGCCTAGATCAGCCTTCCATGGGTCACTAGACAGGACTGGAAACAGAGGCCCCTTAAAGGACAGCTGACTCCCTGGGAGCCTCCAGGGAAGACAAAGTCTTTGCCAACCACCCAAGAGGCACTTCCTGCATCTCAAGAGGCCAAGAAAACACAAACCCTGTTTGTTTTACATTCGACACCAGTCAGATTTCTGACCTAGCTCAGATTCAACTAAAACACAGGTAGCAAGGGCTTGAAAAACGCATGGATGTGTTCTCAGTTGTGTGTGGCAGAAGGTGGGTGGGGAAGAAAGAGAAAAAAGTTTCTATTTTGACACCCAGTTGCCCCAAGTGAAGAAGACTCTCTTCTCTCAACAGTGACTGTACAGAAAGATTGATTCCAGAGAATCCTACATCCAGTCAACCCTCTTTTCCTTGCTGTGACAAGGGTTTACCAGGGAAAACCCTAGAATTCCAGCACTAATACAGTCTTCATAAAATCTGTCAATAAATCTTCAAAGAAAGTCTGGCAGCCATGCTGTTATTAAATAAATGTAACAACATATTGCAATGGTACAAATTCAAACACACCTCCTTCTGTATCAACTCAGGTTTCCTCCAAGTCAAATTTTGTCCCCTGAAGCTGTGTGAAAAACACCACCACCAGTCCTCCGCCCGAGCCCCGTGTGAAAAAGTCACCCAGTCATCAACCAACATTTAGGGAGCACCTACTATGTGCCAGGCAGGGTGATGAAATGGAGATAAACGGATGAATGAGAGACAGTCAGTCCCTGCCTTCAAAGAATTCATTATTACATAAGGTAAACAAGTAAGTCAATAGATTATGATGTGGTAGGATTCATGCCAAAGTAGAGGCAAAGTGAAAGAGACAGAAGCCAAAGAAGGTTGTCCTTACACTCTGGATTCTGAAAGCCCTTGAATTTTAACTTCCCAACTCAGTCTGACAGTCTACGCCCACTGCCAACGTTCCTGCCCCCATTGTGATTCAGCAGGTCTACCCTGGTCTCTGCCTTCCAAGGTCCACATAAAAGATGAGCTGGAATCACCAGGGGAAGAGTAATTTTTTTCTCTCCACACTTGAAAGAAAACGAGGGAGCCGGTAGATGACAGAGACAGCAGTAGAGAAAACCCACAAGGGACCCGAAGTGCTATTCTGGGTCTCTCTGGGCTTCTAGATATAACTGCCCCCTCGGAGCACAGGCGTTGGGATGCGGTGAGGGTGATGGGCTGTGATACACAGAGTTCCAGATAGTGACTCCAGGGTCCTGCCCCCCCAACCTTAGCCACTTAACTGGCACTTCTTATTTAATTCCATCAGCTTTCACTTTTTTATCTGTAAAATGGAGTCACACCGTCTACCCTGCCTACTTCACAGGAAGCTTGGAAAAGTCAAAGGAGCTGTGTGATAAGTTAAAAAGCTCTTAAGCCAGAAAAACACAGTACAGATACAAGAGAGGGTTATAATTAACCTAGCCACAGAGCTGCCTTAGGGCTTGATTAAAATACACTGTACCCCTCTGGATCGACAAAGTGTGAATATGGTTAAAAAATAGGGACAGCTACTCCTAAACAGAGACAGTTGGTGTGTGGGCAAACCCCCATAAGCATTTTCTGTGCCAGGAAACCTGCATATGCTTAGAAATTAGCACGTTTCTGTTGGCCTTATAGCAGCAGTGTAGGAGAGCTCGCAGAATGAAATCCGCAACAGGCAGCACCACTGCCAAACACAACTGTCCTAACTCCCAAGAAATATATTGAACATGAACCCGGATCAATGGAATAAAGCATACCCTGCGCTGTTGGGCCAAGGAACCCCACACAGAGGGCGCACGCATGATAAACACACATAGGGCCTCCAGCAAAGTGACCAAGTTTTGAACACTGACGATTAAGGACCAAACATTTATGCCCCCCTCCATTCGTATGTTGAAGTCTAACGCCCCTCCCCCCAGCCTCTGCGATGGTTTTAGGAGGTGGGGCCCTTGGGAAGTAATTAGGTCACAAGGGTGGAGCCTCGTAAAGGGCATTAGCGCCTCATGAAAGAGACCCCAGAGGACTCACCCATCACTTGGGCCATGCAAGGACACACAAACAAGCAGCCTGTGAGCCGGGAAGTGGGTCTCACCAGACATCAAATCTGCTGACACATTGAACTTGGGACTTTCCCAGCCCCTGGAACGGTCAGAAATAAACGTCTGTTGTATAAGCCACACAGTCCATGGTAGTGTTGCCACAGCAACCCAAAGGGACTAAGACACTGACCTATACGTTTCAAAGCCTAGGAGGAAAAGCCCCTTTTAATAAAAGTTCGAGACAGTGAAACCACTTCTGCAACCTGACAAATGATGCCCCAAAACAGTACTTTTTCTATCTGATTACAGCAAATTTTCCAATACAATGAATGCTTTGTTTGGCTGAACCATTTAATACTCATTCATACTCTCTAATGAAACTACTAATTACAAAATCTCTGCATTGCAGGCAATAAAAAGGGGTTGCTAACCTCTTTACAGTGCTTTAGCTCTGCCATCAAGTGGCAATTACTCAATGCACCCCCCCCCCCACCGCTGCCTTTTTCACTCTCACCTCCAAACATCCCAACCAACCAAACCCACTGAAAAACTAAAACTCACTCAAACACGGAGGCAAGCATACAGCCTACACACACACACACACACACACACACACACACACACACACTCCTACACACACCATCCAGGAACTAGAAGAAGAAAAATAGAAGGAATGACAAGGATCATAGAGGACCCTCTTATTCAGAGTACTCCTTTGCACTGGCTAATTCAGGAAGAGCAGGGCTTCACCTCTTTGCCTACTGGAAATGTAACTTTTAGTAATATGGTCATTGAAACTAAACTCCATCACAACAGAAATATTTGATATCTAATAGAGTCCAGTGTACCAGCATATGCTACATATATTTTTATTTCTAGAAAGCTGTCATCCATCAGTCTCTCCAGCTAGTGTCACCAAACAAAATAGGAGGCATTAAGACATCATGAGAGATGTTTGTTTCAAGCTTCCAAGCCACCAGAACCATCTCCAAGAAGCTAACTCACCCTGCGTCCCAAGCTCCAAGGACATCTCCATCTGTACCAGAGAAAACACGAGTTAACTTCTTCAACCATTTCCACTAAGGCTTTTTTTTTATGTTTATTTACTTATTTTGAGAGGGGCACAGGGGCAAATAGGGAGAGAGAGAATCTCAAGTAGGCTCCTCACTGGTGGCACAGAGCCCGATGCAGAGCTCCATCTCACAAACCGTGAGGTCATGACCTAAGCTGAAACCAAGAGTCACTTAACTGACTAAGCCACTCAGGCACCCCTCCCCTAAGGTTCTTTAAGCAGCAATGAAGTCTATAGCGGAAGAAATAAATGTTTAACACATGAACACAGGCAAAAAGAAAGAGGCAGAAACCTACTTTTCTAATTTTTAAAAGTTAAAGGGAAAAATAGAAAGACTGCATGAAACATTTTATTGTAGTTCATTAATTAATTAATCAAGCGTCTGACAACAGGCAACAGATTTGGAGTAACTTTTGCCAAACCCAAATTAGATTCAAAAGAGCCAAAATGTTTTTTCCCACATTTGCAGGTTATAGACTTAGAATTTGGTCACTTAGCTAATATTCCAAAGAATGTATCTCAAAGGATTATTTTAATAACTTAGAAAAGTACTCAAATCAAGTCTGCGGAAATTAATTTTGTCTCCTTTTCAAAGATCCATGGAATGAAGTAAGAGCTTTGAGGGCACTTAAGTCAGAATCTGTCTACTTATTAAGTAGCCGGGCTATTTAAGGCATCTGGTTGTTTAAACAAACATCAAAATGTTTAAAGGACAGTCAAATGACTTTCCTTTAAAACCCTTCAGTGCTTTACCTTTGAGAGCTACATAGTTATCTCATTGCTCAAAATACTTTTGGAATGCTTCCTTGGAATAATTTTTTAAGATCAGCTTATTGTCACACACTATACAGATATATGCATGCATGCAAACACAGTCAACCCTCACTTAAATCTACAGAACTTCTGTGTGAATAGTCAAAAAATAATTTCCATTTGGTTGAGCACGCTTTTATGGTATTTACGTTAGAATACAGGTGTTTTGTACTTTCTGGAAATTTATGTCAACTAAACACAACCACATGATGATTAGGAGCCAGATTCAATAAGGAATATCTGGGAAGCTTATCAGTTTTCCTGTACCCTCCCCCCCTGCCAAATTCAGCCTGCTGTCTATCCGCTCCAAGCTGGCTGTAGAAAATGGTAGCATCTCCCGCGCTTCTACAGGAAGAAGGAATGTTTCTAAGCGTTTGCACTTATACAGAGTACAGAGCGAGAACTCTCGGAGAGAAAATGACCATTCAGAAGAGCCAAAGACCTTAAAAATGCACCCATCCGGTAATTCCCAATTCAGCCTTTAATTATAGAAGACCTGGCACAACCAAACGTACTGAATTAGAAGTTACAGAGCTGGGGTCTACATATCCACATACTTTAAAGCTGCAAAGATGATTCTAATTGCAGCCTGAGTTAAGAGACACCATTTTCCTTTTACAGACAAAACCTGTGAAGCAAAGGCGGCAGTCACCCAGGTAAATGGCAGAGCTGGAAAGAGGAGCCAATGCTTTGACTCAACCTAGCACAGGGTCCCTTCCATTAAATGTCACCAATGGCTGTGATTAATGACAATAACACATTGCTACTGTCGATACATATGAAACTGTGCTTTGCTACGGATCTGCAACAATCCAAGCCAAGCTCCTGTGGCCAATCAAGAGACTACAACATTACTGAGTGTGGCCGCTCTATTTTGACCTGCATCCCTATTTGAAGACCTCAGCTTGTATGGTTCATGAAAAGTAAATCGCTAGGCACATTCAAGTCCATTCAGCAAGTTGACAATTCAGTTCAAAATGAGCTAATGCAGGGGCACCTGGGTGGCTCAGTCAGTTAAGCGTACGACTTCAGCTCCCATCATGATCTCACAGCTCGGCTCATGGGCTCGAGCCCCACGTTGGACCCTGTGTTGACAGCTCGGAGCCTAGAGTCGACTTCCAATTCTGTGTCCCTCCCTCTGCCTCCTCCCCATCCTCTCTCTCTCTCTCTCTCTCTCTCTCTCTCTCTCTCTCTCTCCCTCCCTCTCTCTCTCTCTCTCATAAATAAATAAACATTATTTTTAAGAAAAATGAGCTAATGCATAAATCCTGAATCAGAACCAGACCTGTAGGAAAGTGGGAAAGGGTAGCTATTTATAATAATGTTAGAAAAGAATGGGTGACCACAAAATACTCATTCCACCGAAGAGCTAAAATTTCACATTAGAAATGTATTCCTTTAGCCTAAGCGTGAGTCTTCGTATTTGTAGCAAGTTCCCCTGGGAAGGGCCAGCCATTGAGCTTTATTGGTCACATACAAGACAGAGTAAAGGATCTGCTCAGATTCTTTTCTAAAATGAAGAGCTATGATAGGAAGGGAGGCAGAGAAATGTTTTAATTGATAGAAATGGGATATCATCAAGAGAGATGACAAACCTCACAACTGTCCCTAGATCCAATTCTGCTGCAGGGGGTACTATATGGTCAAGCTGGCTTTAGCAAAGTTGAAGGGTTTTTTTTTTTTCCTTTTAAACAGATTTTTTTGTTTGTTTTGGTTTTGGTTTGGTCTTTGTAAATAAAGATAACCAATATGGGGCCAAAGAGAGACTATTTTTTTATTTTTATTTAAGTTCTAGTTAATTAACATACAGTGAGATATTGATTTCAGGAATAGAACTGAGTGACTCATCACCTACATACAATACCCAGCGCTTATCACGAGTGCCCTCCTTAATACCCATCCCCCACCCACTTCCCTCCATCAACCCTCAGTTTGTTCTCTATCATTAGAGTCCCTTACGGTTTGTTTTCCTCTCTATTTTTCCCCCTCCCATATGTTCATCTGTTTTGTCCACATATGAGTGAAAAATCATACTGTATTTGTCTTTCTCTGGCCGACTTATTTCACTTAGCATAATACACTCCAACTCCATCCATGTCATTGTAAATTGCAAGATTTCATTCTTTTTTCTTTTAATATTTATTTATTTTGGGGGAGAGAGCATGAGCAGGGGAGGGGAGGGGCAGAGAGAAAGGGGGACAGAGGATCCAAAGTGGGCTCTGCATTGACAGCAGAGAGCCCAGTGCAGGGCTTGAACTTACAAACCATGATATCATGACCTGAGCCAAAATCAAGAGTCAGACACTTAGGGTGCATGAGCGGCTCAGTCAGTTAAGCGTCCAACTCTTGGCTTCAGCACATGACTTCAAGCCCCACATCGGGCTCTGTGCTGACAGTGCAGAGCCTGCTTGTGATTCTCTCTCCCTCACTCTCTGCCCCTCCCCCACTCACACTGTCTTTGTCTCTCAAAATTAGATAAACTTAAAGAAAAAAACAAAGGAGCACCTGGGTGACTCAGTCAGTTAACCATCTGATGTTGGCTCAGGTCATGATCTCACACGGTTGTTGAGTTCAAGCCCCACGTTGGGCTCTGTGCTAACAGCTCAGAGCCTGGAGCCTGCTTTGGATTCTGTGTCTCCCTCTTTCTCTGCCCCTTCTCTGCTTGGCGCTCTCTCTCTCTCTCTCTCTCTCTCTCTCTCTCTCTCTCTCTCAAAAATAAATAAAACATTAAAAAGAAATTTTTGATTGAAAAGTTTAAAAAAACAAATAAATAAAAGAATCAAACACTTAACTGACTGAGCCACCCAGCACCCCAAGACTGCATTCTTTTTTGATGGCTGAGTAATATTCCATTGCATATAAATATACTACATCTTCTTTATCCACTCATCAGTCAATGGACATTTGGGCTCTTTCCATAATTTGGTTATTACTGGTAATCAAAGAGAGATTATTAAAAGAACAAATTTCATTTAAAAGGTGAAGACAAAGCCCAAAAGAAATCACAAACTGGAGACTTTCAGATATGAAATATTTTAGAAATTCTATGCCATAAGGCATTTCTGGCAACAGCAATCATTTTGGAAATTATCTAATATAGAGACCTACATATAAATGATCCTGTCTAATCCATTCTATTTTCTTGCAAGTTTTAAATATAATAACAGCTAACACTTCTATGTGCCAAGAACTATTCTCAGGTCTTTACTTGTATGAACTCACTCAACCCTTACAATAACTCTATGAGTTGGTTAAAAATAAAATCTCCATTTTACAGATAAGGAAACTAAGGTCTAGAAAAGTTAAGTATCTTGCTCAGAGTCACACAATAAATAGTGAAGCTGGAATTTGGAGGCAGTATAACTCTACACTGTTAACTACACTCTAATGAAGATATTTGAAACAGAAGCCTAGACAAACCACTTTACACACAAATTTTTTAAAGTTGGGCTGATAGCGAAAGTATTTTTAAAACTGTGTTATGTGGGTGCCTGGGTGGCTCAGTCGGTTAAGCGACCAGCTTCGGCTTAGGTCATGATCTCATGGTTCGCGGGTTCAAGCTCCGCAGCATGCTCTGTGCTGACAGCTCAGAGCCTGGAGTGTTCTTCGGATTCTGTGTTTCCCTCTCTCTCTCTCTGCCCCTCCCCCGCTCACACTCTGTCTCTGTCTCTCAAAAATAAGTAAGCATTAAAAAAAAAAAAAAAAACTGTGTTATGATACGGGCGGCTCAGTCGGTTAAGCATCCAACTTCAGCTCAGGTCATGATCTCACAGTTTATGGGTCCAAGCCTGTATCAGGCTCTGTGCTGACAGCTCGGAGTCTGAAGCCTGCTTTAGATTCCGTCTCCCTCTCTCTCTGCCCCTCCCCCACTCACACTCTGTCTCTCAAAAATGAATAAACGTTAAAAAAAATTTTTTTAACTGTGTCATGATAAACCTGATAAGCCTTGAATTTCAAACTTTAAGCCCTTTAAAGAAGCAGTTCTGTATTTAATCTGGTATAAGTGATTAGGGTTAGAAGGACATTCTTTCTTCCATTGGCACTGGGGAAATTTTTCAGTATCAAAAGTCTCAAGTGTCAGAAGTTCAAGTGAGTGAGTAAAGAGGTAATAAATTGGAGAGATGCCTCTTGACTGGGAAAAAGTCATAAGGATTCATATTTTGGAGAAGGGAACTTGCAGCAGGGAGCTCTTTTGGTAACATCATAAATCAGAATAGAAAATTATGAAAAGAGAATTTTGGCAAGCTGAGATGAAAGGAAAGCCTGGTTGTTTTAGGAGAAAACTAACTGTCTAGTGGATAAGTTTTGTAAGAGGAAGTACTGTACACACTAAGGATAATGAGATTTGAAGAAGGTTGCAAATTTGACACCATGAAGATGCTAAAATTTTCAGGACCATGGACAGACTCCATCGGCGCTCTATTGGCCAAAAGACTGGAGGCCAAGTTGCTTCTCTTCAACCTTGAAATCATAAACAGGATTAAGTTAAGCAATCTTTGGCAATGTCTAAAAATTTGGAGGCAAAAGTACTGAGTTAATCTTTTATTTCAAATCTTGTTATAATTGCATATAGATAAATACATAAATGAATGAAACTCTACTACAATGCTGGTGTTAGTAGAAGGATCTATCATTTACTGTGCTAATCTAGTTGCACACAGTTTCTGTTGTTGTCCTAATGGTGGTTGTAATATAAGCCTTCGTATTAGAGTTCAAAAGAGATGCATTAAATTATTATATACATGAGAAAATAATGAAAAATACCAGCTACATTACCAGATAAACTTTAAAATCTCAGTGGCTCAGCTAAGAAGTTTAATTCTTGCTCACTAAAGTCCAGTCAGCCAGCAAGACAGAGGAGACAACCATTCCCATTCAATGGGGCTCAGAATCCCCGAAGTTTTGCAATCTTTGAATCCTGGCTTCCAATGTCACCCAGATTGTCAGCATCCAAACAGAAGAAAGAAGAAGACAGAAAGCATGGGATCGCACAGGAGGATTTTATGGGACAGACATGGAAATGGAATATATTACTTATATCTACATATCACTATCATAACTCAGTCGTACGTCCACACCTAACTGCAGAGAATACTGGGGGAAATAGTTTGGTTCTGCACCCATGGGGAAAGAGACATAAGTTTGGCAAACAGATAGCCACCCTTTGTTCAGTGGGCAAACATGTGACCTAAAGTGAAATTGAAAGCATGGTATAACAAAATATTTAAAGTGGAATACTACTCTATCAAACCATTTCCCCCACAAGTCTGGGCGAAAGCCAATTATAAGCTGTCAAAACAAGAATCTGGCCAAGAGGTTAATCACGTTGTATGGAATGTAGTTTCTTCCCTCTAGATACTATGTCAGAGGCTGCCAATGCCAGTAGAGAGATGTGGCTTGGTTGCCTGGAGCGACCATCAGTATTTGCACCTCCCTCCACCCATCTGGTCACTCCTATGGATGCAATGAAAAAGGAGAGGGAGGAGAGAAAACCAGGAAAATACACAGGCACATCTCTAATTCAACGAAGCACTGTGAGGCAGCATCCAGTAGTGTGGTGGTTGAAAGAACATGGATGGGAATGCAAGCTGCTGCAGCCACTCTGGAAAACAGTATGGAGGTTTCTCAAAAAACTAAAAATAGAACCACCCTACGACCCAGCAATTGCACTACTAGGCATTTAGCCACGGGATACAAGTGTGCTGTTTCGAAGGGATACATGCACCCCCCCCATGTTTATAGCAGCACTATCCACAATAGCCAAAGTATGGAAAGAGCCCAAATGTCCATCGACGGATGGATAAAGATGTGGTGTGTATATATACAATGGAGTATTACTCAGCAATCAAAAAGAATGAAATCTTGCCATTTGCAACTACGTGGATGGAACTGGAGGGGATTATGCTAAGTGAAATTAGTCAGAGAAAGATAAAAATCATATGACTTCACTCATATGAGGACTTTAAGAGACAAAACAGATGAACATAAGGGAAGGGAAACAAAAATAATATAAAAACAGGGAGTGGGACAAAACAGAAGAGACTCATAAACATGGAGAGCATCAGAGGGCTACTGGAGGGGGGTATGGGAGGGGGAATGGGCTAAATGGCTAAGGGGCACTAAGGTATCTACTCCTGAAATCATTGTTGCACTGTATGCTAATTTGGATGTAAATTTTAAAAAATAATAATAAAATTAAAAGTAAAAAAAAAAAGAAAGAAAGAACATGGAAAAGGGCAATAGTCCCCATTTGGTTCCACTATTTACTAGTCAAGCAACAGATGATAAACATTTTTAAGTCTCTGGCACCTTGTGTAAAATGGAAATGATCAAACCTACCCTGTATGCCCCACAGAGTGGCGAGGTGGCTCAGGGTTTAATTGGTGAAAAAAGGTACTGATGAAAGGATGTGATTGAGAGAATAAGCAGCTACTAAGAGAAAAAGAGCAAGTAGGTGACAGAAGATTAGGCAGGAGAGCAGCCCACTGAATAAACCCATTGCTGCAATAGTTGGGGTGGGGGTGGGGGGGCAGGGGGAAGTGCCAATAACCCAACAGGGAAAAAAACGCAAGCTAAAAATTTTCCAAGCACTTGAAAAAGTAAAATTGGTCATGACATGCATCCCGAAAGACACTTCATGGAAGTTCAGAACCTACACGCTTACAGATGGAATCAAACATACTCCCAGCCACAAGCCAGAAGGGTAAAAAAAAAAAGCCAAAAGTTACGTGCAATTATAGGTAGCAATGAATGCCATTTCTCACATGGTTTCCAAATTAGGACCTAGCTTCCCCCTATTTCTGAGTAGGAGGCAAAGGTGAAATTATACACCACCTGCTCCACTAACTTGCACCTGTTACTCTATGTCTCTAGAACTTACGGTTTTTCTTGGAATTTTGAATCCTTATCATCTCCAAGGAAGAAATAAAATGTGAATGACATCCACACCTTCTCAAAAAACATGCAGACAAGTGATTGCCTATCAATGTGACTCATAATTTTTGCACCATATCCAGACTTTTGTTCCCCAAGAAAGGAAGATTTTGTGACTTTAATTCCTACGTCAATCATAGAAAATATTTGTTGCCAAGAGATTACCAGAAATTTGTGGACTTTGTTTTCCATGGACAAAGAAGACTAATTCTGCACCATCATAGGTCTTCAGTCATTTAATCAGTGGCTCTGAAATGTAGACACAGTGCAGCATTTTTAGGATGACAAGGCAAGAATGTGACTATCCAGCCTGAAAATAAAGCATCTTTATCTCAAAAATGACCTGAATGTCATCAGAGCCAAAGCACCCTAAGATTCTCATAAAAGTAACGCTATTTAATGGAAAATTGCAGGAACTATTGGCTAGAGGGTCCTGCAGCACCTAGTAAGAGAAGCTTAAGGATGAGCTGTCCTCTCTTTAAAAAATGAAATCTTTGGGGCACCTGGGTGGCTCCGTCAGTTAACCTTCCAACTTCAGCTCAGGTCATGATCTCAAGGTTCGTAGGTTCAAGCCCCGCATCCGGCTCTGTGCTGACAGCTCAGAGCCTGGAGCCTGCTTTGGATTCTGTGTCTCCCTCTCTCTCTGCCCCTCCCCCGCTTGCGCTCTATCTCTCACTCTCTCAAAAATGAATAAACTTTTTAAAACAAATGAAATCTTTTAAAACTTTACAGAGCACCATACTTCAAGACACAACACATCACATTCCAACTAACACCCGAGAGCAAGATGTCTCTGAAAGTCTAACCAATCACCAGCCACCTAGTACCTGGAACAGTTAGGCTACTCTGACCAAGCCCTTTTTATAAAGCAGAAAGCAAAGACAACATGCATAATCAGAATGGACTTCACTCTCCAATCCTACTTTCTTCTGAGAAGCTCCCATTAAATGCTCAATGACAGTAAGATGCTGACATGCTATAGAAACACTCTCTCAAGAAGCTTAAAGGTCTTAGCTCAAATTATCCCACAGACTTGTAGTGGGAACAAGATGACTGATATAACTTGCATCAAGAAAAATAGCCTTGGGGCATCTGGGTGGCTCAGTCAGTTAAGCATCTGACTTCAGCTCACGTCATGATCTCATGGTTCATGAGTTCGAGCCCTGAGTCGGGCTCTGTGTTGACAGCTCAGAACCTGGAACCTGCTTCGGATTTTCTGTCTCCCTGTGTCTCTGACCCTCCCCATTCACACTATTTTCTTTTTAAAAAGAAAAATGGTCTTGTGCATGAAACTAATATTACACTATATGTTAACTAACTGGAATTTAAATAAAAACTTTTTAAAAAGAAGAAAAAAAAAAATATATATATATAACAAAAATATTTTCTTGCCTGGTTTCCAGATTTGGGTGATGGACTTAGGAAGTTGGCCTTTTTTTTCCCCTAAATATTTATTGATTTGCGGGAGAGTGCAAGTGGGGGAGAGGCAGGGAGCGGGGGGGGGGGGGGGGGGGGCGGAGACAGAGGATCTAAAGCAGGCTATGCACTGACAGGCTGACAGCAGAGAGCCCGATGTGGGGCTTGAACTCACAAACCATGAGATCATGACCTGCGCTGAAGTCGGACACTCAACTGACTGAGCCACTGAGGTGCCCCAGGAAGTTGGCCGTTAAAAAAACCTTGGGGGCACCCGGGTGGCTCAGTCAGTTAAGCGTCCGACCTCAGCTCGGGTCATGATTTCACAGTTCATGGGTTCAAGCCCCGTATAGGGCTCTGTGCTGACAGCTCAGAGCCTGGAGCCTGCTTCAGATTCTGTCTCCCTCTCTCTCTGCCCCTCCCCTGCTTGCTGACTCTCTCTCTCTCTCTCTCTCTCTCTCTCTCAAAAATAAATAAACATTAAAAAATTTTTAATAAATAAAAAAATAAAAAATATAAAAACTTTATGTTATTTTTTCCTTAGATAAAGAAATTAAATAATGCCCCCCTCCAAAAAAAAAAAAATTGTCTTGGATTTTTACATCCTGCCTCACCCAAAATATGTGTTTCTTCCAGGGCCACAAATTTTCCTTCTACCCTTTCCTCTCCACCTTCTTTTCCGCCTCAACCTTCTTCAGCAATTGCTCCAGCAATCATTTTTTTCTGCACCATCAGTTTTGGCCCTGTCTACTGGATCATTCCCAACAGCCTACAATTATGCTATTACTTCTCAAAAAAAAAAAAAAAAAAAGTTTTAAGTCTGTCTTAATCTAACTTTCTCAGTCCACCTACCATATTTTTTCTCCTTGCTTTTACACCAAAAATCCTTTAGACAGCTGTCAAAACTCATTGTTTCCAATTCCCTCCCTCCTTCCATTCACTCCTGAGCCCCCCACTGAAATCCATGACCTCCACATTGTGGAGTTCAAGTCTCAGCCTCATCTTACTTGACCCACTGGCAGCTTTGCACACAACTGATCACTTCCTCCCCCTCAACACAGTGGCTTTCCTTGGGTCCAGGACACCACGCTTTCCTAATTTTTGTCTCACTACCCTAGCTATTTCTTCTCGGTCAGTTTTGCTAAGCTTCCTCATCTCCCTGAGCTCTGTAAAGTCAGTGTGCCCCAGAACTTAATCCTTGGACCTGTTTCTTCTCTACTTGCCGTCGCTCTCCAGGTGATCTCGTTCAGTCTCATGACTTTAAATGCTAGAAGCTGAGGAACTCCCAAATTTGCATCCCAAGGGAGACTTCTTCCCTGAGCCCAGGCCAAGACATCCAGCTAACTGTTGACATGTCCACTTGAGCACTTGAAAGGCGTCGCAAAGGTTATCCTACCCAAAATGGTGGATCCCCAAATCAGGATCTTCCTACAGTCCTATCCATTAGATTTAAATGGCAACACAGTCCACCAGCTCCTCGGGTGAAAATCCTCGGGGCCATCTTTGACTTCTCCTTTTCTCCCCCACCCTGCATCTAATCCATCAGCCCGTCCTGGCAGTTTGCCATTCAAAATATATTCAATCTCTTCCCCCTATTTCTCTGGTTCCAGCCACCACCACCTCTGTTGGCTGCTCCCCCTGTTTATGTATACATGCCCCACTGTAATCTATTATTAGCTCAACAACCCAAGTGATCTTTTAAACCATAAATCTAATCATGCCACCCCTCTTCTCAGAACCTTCCGATGGCTGCCCATCCCACTCCTTCCTATGACCTTCAAACCCTACGTGAGGTAGCTCTTTACTTCTCTAACATCATATTCTACTATAAGCCCCTTCTTTGCTCCCACCCTCAGCCATTCTGCCATCCTCCCTGTGTCTCCAACATCGGGACCACTGCCCTTACTATTCCCTCTTTCTGAAATCTTCATACTTCGACTATCCCCAGAGCTGGTTCTCTCATGTACACCAGCTCTTTACTCAAAAGCCAACTTCTCACCAAGGGCCTCCCTGGCCATGCTATCTACGATTTCAACCCTGCCGCCTCACGTTTCCTGTCCCTTTCCATGCCTTGTTTTTTCTCCTTAGCACTAATCACTGTCTAATATTCCACATATTTACTTATTTACTTTTTAATTAGCTCATCGGGACATAAACCCCATGTAGGCAGGGAGTCTGCATATTTGGTGAATTACTGTTCCGTAAGCCACCAATACAAATCCTGACATGTAAGTATCACCAAATATTTGTTGAATAAATGAATATATAATCTGTGTAACTTACTCCTGCATCATGAAGGAGAAGCACAGAGTGGAAATTGTTAGCGCACTGGAAAACGTCACCATCCTCTCCGATATCCTATCCCTAGGAAGGCACCCGTAAATAAGTACACACAGCTCTGTGTATCCACAGGTCAAGAACCTTAGGTAAGGAGCTTTGTGCTGCCTTGTGTACATTTCTACACACTCCAAGCCCACCCAATCATGTCGTGTGTAGGGCCTCTACCTTTCCCAACCCCTCACTGATGCTGTACCCAAGCCCAGCCGTCTCTTAAAAACCCGTGTAGAGGTTACAAGAAGATTTTTTTTTTAATTAATAAGACAATCAAGAGCAACCACAATCAAGTAGTGTTGGAGGCCAACGGGATTGATTCTGTATCTCTCCATCTGGGAATTCGTCCATTAAAACAAGTGAGTTTATTTTCACTTCAGCTATAACAGCGGACACAAAACCTCCCGGAATGTATGGTCAGCATGCTAAAGTCTTTATGAGAGGACTCATCACCTTGAGAGTGGCCATTTCTTTCTTCTAAATAATCAGGATCTCAATACAGGGATATCATTGTTGTAGTTCCTAAATGCACTTCACTACCTGGAGACAATCTATCTTCTGTGAAGAAGCCATTATGGCCTCTGATGCCTCTCCCTTTTTACAGCTTATTGATCTACAAGCGCCCAGCCAGCCACCACACCACTACGGATATGTGTAATAAAAGCTGATACAGGCATGCTGCTGGCATAGGAACATAAAAGTCCTTCTTTGAAATGTTAACAACTCTGCGGACCCAAAGAGATGAAATGCCACCTTTCCAGTTTGAAATAAACCTCTAGGTTCCTATAGGTTCTAAAATAAACATACGAGGCAAAAGACAGTTTTCTAGGGTAAGGGTTACCCACCATTTTATGAGACTCGCATCACTATGCAGCTCATCCACGCTTCTTTAAATCGTTTTTTACAATTAAGCCAGCTCTTCAAAACACAAGTTTCGTTGGAATTCCTACTCCATGGTTACTACTGAAAATACAATCTACATTTTTTTTTAACCTGAGCACTTTCTCCGGATTGGGCAGAAGGTGCTGGAACTCACTTTTCCAACTGAAACCCCGTACAGATTTAACTCATATAAATCCAGGAGTTAGAGTGGTCGTATAAAATGTTGCTTTGACATGAATCATTTATTTAACCTAGTTTAGAGCACCAAGCAAAGGGGCTGGATCTATATTTAGCTGCTGAGAGCAAAAGAATTATTCTACTTATCTGAACGACCCAGCAGTAGGCTCTGCCCTTAGCAGACTACAGGCCAGAAAAGTCCTTAAAACCTTCACCGTAAAATGACCCAGCCAGAACAACAGTCATTGTCATTTTGGGAGTATCGCCTTCCCTGTGAGACGCTGAGAAGTAAACATCTCTCTCACCCACTGTTGACTGAGCACTTTGGGGGTCTTCGCAAGCAAAGATGTGTCGGTTGGCCCCCACGTCTTCCTGTCCCCAAATCTCCCACCGTGTCTCCCTGTCCCCAAATCTCCCACCGTGTCTCCCTGTCCCCAAATCTCCCACCGTGTCTCCCTGTCCCCAAATCCCCCTATGGGGATGATGTTTTCTGTGAGCAGCATTGCTCACCAACAACAATGGCATCGGGCATGCCAGATACTGAAGACGGAATACTTACCATGTCTTCCTAGCATCACTGACCCACTCCTGTTGAAAGTCATAAATGGTGAACTGAGGTATGAACCAGAGCGGAGATGGTCACAGAAGGCACAGTCTCTGTTTCCAGGTCGTTATCTGACCGAAATCAATATCAAAGGAGAGGTGAGGACACTGCCCTAAATAGGTGGTTGAGAGGGAGGCTTCCCTGAGATAGCCTGAAGACACTCCTGGTGATAAATATTGTGAAACCTGGAAAAATATCCTGAGGGAATGGCCACACCTGCCAGACCCAGAGGTGAATTCGGAAATCCTTCCTTGCATGATAGGAACAAGAAATGGAGGTACTTAACTTAACCCCTACTTTGCCTACTCTCTTTAGGGTAGAAGGGCCAGCCTCGAAAAGGCCTAAAGAGGAGAAAAAGTGGGCACAATGAAGAGGTCAAATCCAAAAAAAAACTGAATTGTCGCCACTTGAAATTCTCCCCTTGTGAGTCAGAAATATGGGTGCTTTAAGAAAATACAAACCTTCACCGAGGAAATAAATTGAAGTTTATCATATGCATTACAGAACAATTCACAGCAGGCTTCCTTTTAATAGTGAGTCTCCCTAGTCCAATGAAATTATGGCTCTTTGTTAAATAAGATTTCCAGATCGACTGCATTAACTGAGATAAACCTTCATTCATTCAACAAGTAGGTATTAAATACCTATTATGGCCCATGCATTATGCAAAATGCTGAGGATAAAAAGATGAATACGAAATAGTGCAAAAACAGTCTCAAAAAGGATGGAAACATATGGGGAAATAAAATGTCACTGGTGGTAGGAAGCAAGCGTTTGGTGTGTGACAGGGTGAGAACACCAAGCAAGAGGACAGGAGAGGGCCTTAAGCTGATTGCTAAAAGGTAAGCACGTGTTGACCAGGCAGACTTGGGGGGTGGGGTGAGCAGGGACAGGGACTTCCAGGCCAAGGAAAAAGCTTCATAAGCAAAAGTTCCCAAGGCAGAAAACAGTTCAACTTGTTCGGGGGCAGGGGAGTCCATCAGGGCTGGACGAGAGCGTGCTGGATGCAGAAAGGCACGCCAAAGGACCAGATGCCCAGGTGGGGGTGGGGGAGGTATGTTGCCAGACCTGGGGGGGGCCATGGGCCAAGGTGAAGATTACGGATCTTATCCTGACTGATACGCTGTGGGGAGCCACTGAGTTGAGCAAGTGATAACATGATTAGATTTCCATTTAGGAAAAATCACTCTGATTAGAAAGCAGTGAGGACAGATGAGATAGAGAGCAGGAAGCCAGAGGGCACTGCAAAATCACAGGGAGCGGGCACCTAACCACAGCAGCAATGCTGGAACAGGATCGGGGGACAAGCACGAACATATCAGCAGAAGCGACTTGTTCACTGCGTGGATGAGTAGGGCAGGAGAGAAGAGAGCCCTAAGGATGATCCTTAAGTTTCTGGTTTAGGCAACTAGAGAGGTGGGATATCAAGATGGAGGAAAATGGGAGAGAAAGGACTTCGGGGCACGGGAAGAGAAAACAGGTTCTTCGGGACCCATGGGATATCCAAGCGGAGATATCCCACAGGATATCCCACAGGAGCTGTTTGGATGTTAGGTCTGAGTGACAGATTCCCAGTGCGACAAGTCATGAGTTTCAAGGGCCGAAAAGAGCCAGAGGCGTGAAAGAGAATACTCCAGGAGAATGGAATGTTGGAGAACCCCACACAGGCTGAGAAAGAAGAGGGAATAAGAACAGAGGTAGAGGGGCACCTGGCTGGCTCAATCGGAAGAGCGTGCAACTCTTGATCTCCAAGTTGTGCGTTCAAGCCCCATGTCAGGTGTAGAGATTACAAAAAACTAAATAAATGAAATTTAAAAAAGAAGAAGAAGAAGAAGAAGAAGAACAGGGGTAGAAGCCGATCCAAGAGGGAATGTTGGTTGCCTCCAAAGCCAGAAGAGATGAAGTGTTGAAAAAGAAGCAGTCCCAGCCACCGGGGACTGGAAAAGAAACCTAGCGGCAGGGACCCAAAAGTGCCCTGAAGACGCATGAGGAAGAGAGGCAGGCCAGGCCAGGAGAGGGGCCACGCCTGAAAAAAACTAGGGCTGAGCAAGACTACTTCCGGCTTCCTTTGTGCGAACACACGTAGCGAGGAGAGACAGGGAAAGGTGAGGCCAGCTTTTCCCAGAGAGAGAGAGGTCATTCACCTGAGGAAGTATGGGCTCTGCCACCTGTGGATACACGTCCCGGATACGGCAGCTCCTGGGCATCTCGTCAACCCTGTGGCTACCAAAACATAGGCACGGCAGTCACTCTGCTTCAATACCCCTGAAACCTCACGAGACACTCATGATTCCCTAGGGACTTCGGGCCCAGCTTTGGTGTTTCGGGCCCAGCATTATCAGGTGAATATGGAGCCCCCGCTATCGTTGTGATAGGTCTTCTGCTCCAGCTGTAGTTTGTCTGAACACAGTGGACACGAATCATTGTCATAACAGAGGGACCCTTGGCTACAGTCACCCTCATAATTTTAAGGATGAAGAAGCTAAACCGTGTTCATCAATAACATAAAGTTTTACCAACTAACATTCTCTATTTGGTTTCCAGAGTGACTGAGGGGGCGCCTGGGTGGCTCAGTCAGCTAAGCGACCAACTTCGGCTCGGGTCGTGATCTCGGGGTCTTTGAGCCTTCCCAGAGCTGGGCACTCAGCCTCTGGCTCATCCCACACTCCCTGTCTCAGTGCCTTCTCTATTCACAGTTCTGTGTCTGATCAAGTTAATTGGAGGATTAGTTTCAGTTTACCTTTCTGACCCTTAAAACTCTTGGTTTTCCTCCACAAGCTGCAGGAAACTTACAAAGGGGGGAGTGACTTGTACATTACTCTTTGTCTCAGAAACAAATCTTTTTTTAAAACTTTTATCTTTAGAGAGAGAGAGAGAGAGAGAGCGCCCAAGGCGGGGGAGGGGAGGGGCAGAAGGAGAGAGAATCTTAAGCAGGATCCACACTCAGCACAGAGCCATTGCAAGGCTCGATCCCACAATCAAGAGTCTGACACGTAACCAACAGAGCCACCCAGATGTCCCAGAAACAAATCATTTTAAAGCCTCAATTTCCTCTTCTCACACCACATCAAGAGTGAGTAAAACATAATTTTATTTGTTCTCAGCCCTTCCCATGAGCTACTTTCAGTGAAAACTGTTGGTTAGGAGTTACCTGATTCTCCTCTAAATGCTGCTGCTACTAGTCACAAAAGTCAGTCACAGATCAGCTCAGAAACAAAGTTTTCCATTAATTTTCCTTAAAGAACCTGCCTCCTAAACACTGAACAACACAGTTAAAATAAAATAAAATGTTAACTTTATTGTCAGGATCATAGAAACTTTCCAAATAGCCTGCTTGTGTGCATTCCCCATTTGCCTCAGTTTAAGAAATAAAATAGCAGACATGATTTTAAAGCAACTTCCCAATTCCATTTGTTTCTCTGTCTTAAGAAAGGTAATCAGGGGATGGGGCACGTGGGTGGCTCAGTCGGTTGAGCAACTGACTTTGGCTCAGGTCATGATCTCACAGCTCGTGAGTTCAAGCCCTGCGTCAGGCTCTGTGCTGACAGCTCAGAGCCTGGAGCCTGCTTCGGATTCTGTGTCTCCCTCTCTCTCTCCCCCTAACCCACTCGCATTCTGTCTCTGTCTCTATCGAAAATAAATAAACATTAAAAAAAATTTTTTTAAATAAAGGTTATCAGGGGCACCTGGGTGGTTCTGTCGGGTAAGCATCCAACTCGATTTCAGCTCAGGTCATGATCTCAGGTTTGTGAGTTCCAGCCCCACGTTGGGCTCTGTGCTGACAGCATGGAGCCTGCTTGGGATTCTCTCTCTCTCCCTCTCTCTCTGCCCCTCCCCTGCTCACACTCAGTCTCTCCATCTCTCTCTCTCTCTCTCAAAAATAAATAAATAAACATTTAAAAAAAAGAATGGTAAACATCATCTTTCATTTTGAGTTTATCAGTCCCATGCATACTTGCAAATACAACACAAATAATGTCTTCCATAAACAATACCTAATGTTATTTGATCTGTGTCTAACTTCATATAAATGGCAACATACTCCACATTTCATTCTGTATCCTGCTTTTTTCACTCAAATGTTATGTTTACTCACTTGGAAATATATAAATGTACATTTATTTTAAATATATGGCAATAGTTTCCATTGTATGACCCCATACCGTACCTCATCATCTGTTCTCCTATTAATGGGCACGTAAGTTTCTCTGTCTTGCTTATTTCTGTTGCTGTTCCAAGCGGTGGTGCCATACATTCTTGAACATGTGTCCATACGTGTGAATATAGCAGGAGCCCAAGTATACGTGTCTTCAGCCTCCGGAGATAGATTCCAGCTGCACTCCAGTGTGGTGTCAGCACACACACAGCAGCATAAGAGCACAGAGCTTCCTTAGGGTAAAAACAACCCCATCCCATCCAGCTCTGTGAAACACTCCAGGGCTTTGGGGAATAGGAGTGGTGTTTGCCTAAATAGAACCGCTGTTATAAAGATTAAGAGAAATTCAGGCCAAAATTGAAAGGGAGACGCTCTAGAGCAAATAAAGTGTCCAACGGAGTGAGGTTCAGAATATAGAACAGCAGGGCATTTTAAAACGCAGGAAATGATATAAATTTATGAAGATGACCTAATATAAAGTAAATTGCCTTTTCTTGGCAAAATACTTTGACGCCAAAAAAAAAAAAATCAATTGAAATAATTCAGATACTGCAGTCTCCCATAAAACAGCAAATCTGTCAAACTTCCTTGAATGCCAATAGCAGCTTCCACTCAGCATAAACATCACCTGTAGACAATTCCTGGTGACTCCTGGAGCAGGCCTTAAAACACCATCTCTGTGTATACAAATTTATAAAAAATAAACTTTTTTCATCTTTGAATCACCTGTTTGTTGCCTGACTTAAATTTATACGTGCTGTTATTAAACACTGCTGAATAGGGGCGCCTGGGTGGCTCAGTCGGTTAAGTGTCCGACTTCAGCTCAGGTCATGATCTCGCGGTCCGTGAGTTCGAGCCCCACGTCAGGCTCTGGGCTGATGGCTCAGAGCCTGGAGCGTGCTTCCAATTCTGTGTCTCCCTCTCTCTCTGCCCCTCCCCCGTTCATGCTCCCTCTCTCTCTCTCTCTCTCTCTCTCTGTCTCAAAAATAAACGTTAAGGGGCGCCTGGGTGGCGCAGTCGGTTAAGCCTCCGACTTCAGCCAGGTCACGATCTCGTGGTCCGGGAGTTCGAGCCCCGCGTCAGGCTCTGGGCTGATGGCTCAGAGCCTGGAGCCAGTTTCCGATTCTGTGTCTCCCTCTCTCTCTGCCCCTCCCCCGTTCATGCTCTGTCTCTCTCTGTCCCAAAAATAAACGTTGAAAAAAAAATTAAAAAAAAATAAATAAATAAACGTTAAAAAAAATTTTTTAATAAAAAATAAAAAAAATAAACACTGCTGAATAAATCACCTCTGGTATGATTTATAAAATCTGGTGGCAATGGCTGCCTCTTGGGAGAAGGGCTGGGGGGTCTGAGGGACAAGGGTAGGTGGAAGGCAGACTAGACAAGTCTTGTCAAAATTGTCAAGCCTTGTCAAGACTTGTCAAAATTAATTAGTAATTTTTAAATTACTAATAAGGCTAAGACTTCACCTTATCCGTCCACAAATAATGACTCTAAGAACATTCCTTCGTCTGCAAAGCCTCCCTTACCTGCTCCAAAATTCAAGTACCACTCAGGCCCCCGACACGTAAATAAATCTCTCCTAGAAGCAACCTTAGGGCTTATATTTATTAGTCTCCTTGCACACTTCCTCCTTTTGTTTGTTCTTTGAGGACAGGAACCATGGATTTCTGTCAGGATCCGCCAAGTTATGTGCCTGACGTAGTTGGAGCTCAAAAGACTAAACGCAGTAAGAGCTCTTCATTTTACAACAATTTTTAAATGACCCAAGAGATGTATTTGTTACTTTTATTCGTTTTATATCTTGATGCTCTTTAAAAGTATTGTTTTTATTTTTTTTTAAGTTTTATTTATTTTTCAGAGAGAGAGAGAGAGCGCGCACACAAAAGCAGGGGAGGGGCAGAGAGAGAGAGAGGGAGACACAGAATCCCAAGCAGGCCCCAGGCTCCGAGCTGTCAGCACAGAGCCCGATGCAGGGCTTGAACTCACAGACTGCTGATCATGACCTGAGCTAAAGTGGGATGCTTAACCGACTGAGCCACCTAGCCACCCCCTGAAAGTATTGTTTTTAAATTTTTTTTTTTCAACGTTTATTTATTTTTGGGACAGAGAGAGACAGAGCATGAACGGGGGAGGGGCAGAGAGAGAGGGAGACACAGAATCGGAAACAGGCTCCAGGCTCCGAGCCATCAGCCCAGAACCCGACGCGGGGCTCGAACTCCCGGACCGCGAGATCGTGACCTGGCTGAAGTCGGACGCTTAACCGACTGCGCCACCCAGGCGCCCCGAAAGTATTGTTTTTAAAAAGCAAGCCAAGGGGCGCCTGGGTGGCGCAGCCGGTTAAGCGTCCGACTTCAGCCAGGTCACGATCTCGTGGTCCGTGAGTTCGAGCCCCGCGTCGGGCTCTGGGCTGATGGCTCGGAGCCTGGAGCCTGTTTCCGATTCTGTGTCTCCCTCTCTCTCTGCCCCTCCCCCGTTCATGCTCTGTCTCTCTCTGTCCCAAAAATAAATAAAAACGTTGAAAAAAAAATTAAAAAAAAAAAAAAAGCAAGGTGAAAAAGATATGATTCTCAAAACTGTTTAGAATATACATATTTTATACTGATATATGTATATATATACATATATATATCGTGTGTGTATATACATGATATATATATGTATATATATATGTATATATATATATGATTCTCAAAACTGTTTAAATGTAAGACCTATGTGGGCAGGCATTTTGTCTGTTTTATTAACTTCTGCATCCTAAGCATTCCAGTGCCTAGCACGTGTAGGTGCTCAATCAGTGTGTTGAAAGAATGAAGATCTTTTGCTATAAAGTATCCTACACACTGACCAGTAATACAGTTCCTTTCTCTATTAAGTTTTACCATTTCTTTTCATTAATTAATTTATGTATTTTAATTACGGTAAAACATACGCAGCACAAAACTGATCATCTTAGCCAGTTTTAAGTGTATGCAGTTCGGTGGCCTTGAGTGTATTCACGTTGTTGGGCAGCCATCCCCATGTTTCTCCGTGAACTGTCTCAGTGTTTAACTCCAATCTGCAACAAGACATTTCAAACCATTCCAAAGAGAAGCAGTGAAGTTGTGTTACATGATTGTGTGCGGGTATGAAATTAGCTGCTTTGCTTCTCACCTCTTCCTTCACACTTTTAGCACCCTGGGATGCTCCCTTCAGAAGTGGGCTCTTTTAGGACACCTGGGTGGCTCAGTTGCTTAAGCGACCAACTCCTGGTTTCAGCTCAGGTGATGATCTCACTCTTTCATGAGTTCAAACGCCCCCCCCCCAACTCCCTGTCCTGTGGGGCTCCGTACTGACAGGGTGGAGTCTGCTTGGGACTCTCTCTCTCTCTCTCTCTCTCTCTCTCTCTCTCTGTCCCTCCTCCACTTGCACTGTCTCTGTTTCTCTCAAAATAAATACATTAAAAAAAAAAGAAGTGGCCCCTTTCTCTCTCCTTTCTCCCCTCCTTTCCCTTCTCTCCGGGTTCACCTTTTCTCAACCATCTATCTATTATCTACACTCTATCACCTAAATTTAACTTTCTCATCAAACGTTAGAGTGTGAAAGGTCTTGAAGTTTATATAATCCAAACTCACTATTTTACATTTGACAAAACAATGTCCTTAGGGAAAAAAAAAACGTATGCATTTTCTCAGAAACAGCAGATGTCCAATCCAGATGTTCAAATCAATTTTCTGTCCACTCATCCCCCAGGTCACCCGCTCCCTCCTCTTTCTGCGTATTGTTTGGAGTACGTAGTTGTAAAAGTATCTGCATCTGAATACATATTTGTGACTTCACTCTCCTTCATTCCTAGATGTTTACGTGCCTGCACGTGAAGGGTCAGACTAGCCCACAGTGTGTTCAGAATTCTGCCTGAAGGCCTAGGACCACCTAGTAACAGCAGAGAGGGAAAAAATATTTGTAACCGACAACCCCAAGTGGAATATACAGACTCGATCTTGTAATTGATCCTTACCAACCCTACAGTACAAGAAGAAATAAGCTGACCTTCTGGAAAAGAAACATGGCTCTTGGCTTTGTTGACTCAATAAAAAGAACTCACGCCCCCGACCCGAGTCTCCTGACCAGTTGACTCCTGATCTGGTTGACACAGATGTGGTCTTCTGAGGAAGAGCCTGATCCAGCCACACATGACAATGAATTTGGGAAACCGTGAGCTAGAGTGTAAGTTCCCTCAGGTCAGGCACCATGTGATGCCTCCTCGTTTTGCCCCCCAGCACCTAGCGGAGCGCTTGGTACACAGCAGGTGTGCAAAACACATCACACCGACCCTCTCTCTCTTCCCATCCGTGCACCTGCCCACTGAGTCACAGGGCTCCTAAATGTTACCTCTCACTGGTTCATTGTATTTCAGAGTGAAGAGGGAGGATGATGTGACCACACTCGCTTGTGCATTTGGCCACACACGAAATGTGTGTGCATGGGGCACACACTATATACAAAGGCCGTGGGTGTTTACATGTGTTTCCTTGTGAGCCGGTAAAGCCTCCCTATATCTCAAAACCAAAACTAATGGAACTGCGAATTTTTCACTTACTTGCCCAGCTTCCCCTTTATGCTTCCTTTTCTTTTTTTTATTAAAAAAAATTTTTTTTAACATTTATTTATTTTTGAGACAGAGAGAGAGAGAGAGAGCATGAACAGGGGAGGGTCAGAGAAAGAGGGAGACACAGAATCTGAAACAGGTTGCAGGCTCTGAGCTGTCAGCACAGAGCCCGACGCGGGGCTTGAACCCATGGACCGCGAGATCACGACCTGAGCCGAAGTCGGACGCTTAACCGACTGAGCCACCCAGGCGCCCCTGCTTCCTTTTCTTTTTAAGTTTGTTTATTTATTTTGAGAGAGAGAGAGAGAGAGAATCCCAAGCAGGCTCACTGTGAGCACAGAGCCTGATGCAAGGCTTGAACCCACGAACGGTGATATCATGACCTGAGCCAAAACCAAGAGTCAGACGCTTAACCGACTGAGCCACCCAGGTGCCCCTTCTTCTTTATGTTTCCTAAAAGCAGAGACACTTCATGCTCTTCACTACTTCACATTATATTATATACTGATTAGTTCATTAGGGATCATTTTTATTCTAATTGGCATGTTTTCAAGGTAGTATCTTTTTTTTTTTTTTTTTTTTTTTTGGTAGGAAGCTCTCTACCCAACATGGGGCTTGAACTCACAACCCTGAGGTTAAGAGTTGCACACTCTGCTGAGACAGCCAGGCGCCCCTTGTTTTTATTCCACATGTATTTATTTATTGTCTGTCTCTCCCCACTGGAATGTAAGCTTATCCATGATGCCCAGCCCCTAGGCCCTCAGTTAATATTTGCGGAATGAATGAGGGTGGCCATAACCTCAGCATCCACCACAGTGAGCAAAATAAATACTTGAAAATCATGTATCCGGCACCTGGGTGGCTCAGTCGGTTAAACATCTGACTTCCACTCAGGTCATGAACTCACAGATCATGGGTTTGAGCCCCACCTCAGTCTCTGTGCTGACATCTCGGAGCCTGGAGCCTCCTTCCGATTATGTGTCTCCCTCTCCTGCTCGCGTCTCTCTCTCAAAAATAAATAAACATAATTTTTTTTTTTTAAATCACCTACCAAAGTGTGGAAGGGCTTCTGTCAGCGGGTTTCAAAGCCAAGTGTGTGAACTACTTTAACATGACCTTCCCCTGCAGGCCTAAGCGGGAGTTCTCAAGCAGGTCTCCCCTTGGTGACATTCTACAATTGCTTCTCGTTTCTTTTCCAGTTTGAGGAATCAATACCCCAGCCTCTTCTCCACTCTACACCCCCCACCCAGCAGACCCTATGGTGACAAGAGAGGGCAGTGCATGAGTCACCAAACCTGGAGCCAGAATCCGAATCTTGGCACCTTTGCTTCCTTATCATGAGACTTGGCAAGTTAATGGACATTTATATGCCTCAGTTTCCCCAACTGTGGTGCAGGGATGAAAAAAATAATAATGCCCACCTCGAGCATTATTATGAAGAATAAATTAGCGAATATATGGAAAACTCTCAGAGGAGTACCTGGCATCATGTTTGACAATTATTATTATTAACCCTTTCCATCCAGACAACAAGGCAAGTTTCTCTGAATGGAGTGGAGAGAAGCCAAGGAGAGACTAGAGAAGCATGTGAGAATTCTGATGGAATTTTAATGGAATCTTAAAGATGGGAAGTTAATAAAATATAGACTTGGTATAATTGACCATGAACTCAAACCTTCTGCCCAAAACATTCAAGTAGCAAAGTTTATTCAAGTGTAGAATAATATACTTAAATTTGAGGTCAAGTTATCATGTTTAATTCATTTAATTCCTCATCTGAAACCAAGTACGTGCTTGCTCTTTTGAGGCTCTGGGTTCCATGCAGCTCTGTCCAATGGAGCCTTCTGGGATGACAGGAATGTTCTCTAACCTGCACTGTCCAATATGACAGCCACGAGCCACACACGGCTCTTGAGCACTTGAATGTGGCCAACATGACTAAGGAAATGAATTTTTAATTTCATTTCATATTGGTTATTTTAAATTTAAGGAGCCACTTGTGGTTAGCAGCTACCCTGCTGGGCGTTACAGCTACCAGGGACGTGAGTATACAAGCTCCTTGACTTGCCTCTTCCCGGCTCTCCAGCTCCACTCCCTGCCCCTCTCACTCACTCCAGCAATCACCACTCACGAGGCCAAGCTGCTGTTTCACAGCTCCGTGGCTATGCAGATGGCTCTCCTGGCCTGACATGCCCTTCCTCACCATCCACCTCCAAGCTCATGAAAACTGTGTTCCGATTTCATGTCCTCCAGGCAACTTTCCCCACCCCACCCCTCCCGGCTTACCCCCATCCCCCTGCCCCGCTGCCAACACCATCCGTCACTGCCTGCTCGGTGCTTCTCCGCATCTGTAGCTGCTGCTCTGTCGTTGTCATTTATCCCCTGTGACGCTAACAGACTATGGGAATTTTAAGGCCCAGGTATTATCCATCACTTCATTCCAGGGACGTGTGTCCATCACATAATACATGTGCAGTAAATATTTGCTGAGCACATTATTAATTTGTGAATATGTGCAGTGTTTTGTTCAAATAAGCCTCAATACAGAGACAACCAGTCTATGATTATATAGATCAAATTCTACTAGAAGGCCTATTTTCAAATAATAAAAAAAGTTCTCAGAGTCTCAGGTGAAGGTCTACTTATTTTAAGCCATATCAATGTAACATGCCAGTAGAAATCAAAGAATGTAAATGTTCCCTGGAACAAAATCCTACCTGTAGCTATTCCTCCTAAGGATCTGGAAGTCTCTTGGATTTCAGAAACTGATCCTGTCATTGATCTGTCCCCCGTGCTTGCAGTGACTTACTAGGGAGACGTTGACATGGTTGAAAAGCAAGACAAGAGGACTTGATTATGGTCACAGTCGTGTGGGGATTCAAGGGTGATCTATCCTTGCTGCACCCAATCCCACCTCCAAGAAGGAAGTCATTAAAATCTCATCTAATGTGAAAAATAATGATTGTGGGTGATAAATGTCTGTTCAGTGACATCGGCTATCCAAAAAAGTACTGTTTCCCTTATTCCGTAGCAAAACTTTTTTGCTCAAAAAAACCTTCCCTGTTAAATTATTCAGCATCTGTTGCAATATTAACCTACCCTGAGAGCCATGCTGGCTCATTTTTTTTTCATCACAATTTTCTGACTAATCCTTTATTTGGATTCCCACACAAGTGTTCCTACAATTAGAATAAGCTCTTGATGGATACGTTTCTGTGAACCTAATTTGTATGAGATATTTCCCAAGTACCAAGCATCTGGTGAATGTATTTTACAAATTATATCTTTCCTGCCCTTCAGGAACTTAACAGTTCAATAAGACAAACGAATAAATATACCGTGACCAAAAATGCATATTTGTTATTGGTACACACATGGCAACAGGGCATCGAAGAAATGGATTTCAGAAAGAACATGAATCTAAAGGACTTTATCTTCGAATCAGATATAGATTTGACTTTTGTTTTCTTATTAATTATGTGGTTTGGTTGTGTTTTAAAATGCACAGACGGCAACTTTCTAATGTAATGAACATTGATTTAACAAACGATTGAGTTCGTGGAGCTGTATGATCATTTAGATAAATCTCTAATTTTCCCCTAATATTGACAGATTTTACACAGTCTTTTTCTCTGGTGTCCCTTCCCCCTTGCCCAACACATATCTCCCAGCATTTTAATCTGAGATGTTCCCCCAAAAGACAAAGGCCTACCGTATCTTTTGAGGCTGCTAATGAATACTGTGAGATAAATATCTTTCCCTAAGATGCCTGCCCTAAATTTAAATAGAGGAATATCAATTTCTGGGTGCTTTTTTTTTTTTTTACTTCCTTCTAAAATCTGCTGATGTAGAAAGAACATGGATTAAGTCTAGAAATTATGTTCTATGTTATTGGAGTTGCTTGTGAATTCTACTAATATAAGATACCCTTATTTCCAAAATGTGTCTATTGTTGCTTAGAAAAGGAAGATCTAGTTCTCAAATATTATGCTTCGAGGTTAAAAATGAAGATAGTGACCTTAAGTCTCTCAAGATTTGTAAGGCTGGCATGCCATCTATCTCAATAATACCTAACAAGAATGTCAAATGGACAGAAACGGCCATGGTAAGCGGGTGCTTGCAGCTGACAGTGATTGCTGTATTTTGGGTGATGGGGAACAGCATCTCCATTAGTCCAAGTGAAATACAATGCCTGCCAACTCGAGGTATCAGTGTATTCAATCCCCCTGCTGTGCCGTGTCCATTTTCTGTTGCTGCAATTAAAAATCAGTCGATACAAAGTCAAAATGTTGTACACTCTTCCCCTATCCCTTTCCCTGTCACTGTGTTTCCAGCTTCACCGGAAGAACATGTCACTATGGTAACCAATCTCTCTGGTGCACAGACCAAGTTAACCTTTCTAGCCGGATTGCCAGGCAAAGCAACATGGAATCAAAGCCCTCTATAGAACCACCAGAAGATACGGACTCCATCCCCCTTTTTCTAAGTGGGGTTAACCAATACCAGACAGAAGGATACCCATCTTGTTGCAAGAGACATTTAAGAAAGGAAATTCAAGAATGTCCTTCAGCAAGCCCTACCACTGCTTATCAGGCATTATTATTAACATGAATTCTCCCTCCCGTTTCAGCCAACTTCCTACCATCTCAATTTTGATGAAAGTGGAAAACAACGAACGAAATAACACTTCACGAATCCGAGAACCTGCAAACTGTTACGAAGTCACCCATTGTCAAAAAGGAGTCTGGTTTCTCTTGTTTTCCTACTTTTAAATCCAAGCCAAGTTACTCTCTTCTGGAATTCTCTAATATTCTGTACATCTTTACAAAGTTGTAGAGCTCCGAATGGGTCCACCTGCTTCATATAGGAGACTAACCACGAAGCAGTTGTGATGTTTGTAATATTAAGACACTAATAACTGGATCGGCTAAAATCCCTAGTCATTCTACAGAAACTACAAAATAAACATTCAGATGGATTCTCTTTCTGGACTTTTCTAAATCTGACTTGCCACCTAGATCATACCCACTGCTTGTCATTCTTCAACAATTGGCTTTTTTCAAATTATCACTTTTTTCTGATCAATTTCAATATTTTTATAAATCAAAGAACATCAGCTCTCACAAATAATATTTTAAAACAGAAGCAAACCTGTGTTATAATATTAAGAGACACAAAGAACTGTTTTCTATCTTTGACTCAAAGACTTTGCAGGTAACAACATCATTTTCACCTTGGCATCAGCATTTAATAGTTGAAGAGAATGAAACACAGCAAGGGGGAAAAAAAAGAACAACACTCATAAAATCACACCACATCTTCCAGAAGGCAACTACCATAGGAGAGAACGTATTCTCTTCTTCAGAGCAATATTAATAATACATCCAAACAACAGTTCAGTGGACTAATAGAACAGGGTGGTCCCCAAAGTATAAATCACACAAGATTTACAAATGGCATGAGATGAACAGACTTTTAAAAATGTATGTGATCATACGAAAGAAAGTATGAAAGAAATTTTTATCATTAGTAAATATGGTCTGTTTTATGTTTTGGAGTACTTTAGGTATTTTTGATATAAATCTTCTGAAAATGGTAATTTTTTTTCTCTAAAGTGAGGAACTACTTTTTATGTGTTTATTAGGCCCTGTTAAAATTCAAAGCACACAAGTCACTTTTGTCAACCATTTCCCCAAAAGGAGAAACCAAGAATCTGGTCAACAGGCCTGGAGCTACAATGGGGCAGGGGCTGTGATTTATCCATGTTTATATGACCAATGCCTGCACCACGCCGGGTATAGACTAGCACTTAGCAAACGTTTGTGGCGTGAATATGGCCTTCTCAGTGAGATGTCTCTCCTGAATCGGTTCAACATCTAAAACAAAGATTAAAACTAGGAGGCTGTCTGCCGGACACATCATTCTCAAAGGGGCTTCCTCTGCAAAGAACACAACGCGACGGATTCCCTCCCTTTTCAGGGACTGATGAAGCATTATCCTGGATAAAAACCCTGGACCACGATATTCCACGGGAATCCCATCACACAAACGCAAGACAAGAGGCCGGGCAGAGAGAGGTAAGCCTCCATTACCGGCTATCGGGAGGCAAGTTCTGGCCGCTCCAAGGCTCAGCAGGGCCTGGACAACCTGACCTCCCGTTCGCAGGAGGCCGGAGAGACCGTGGCCAGGCGAAGGGGGCAGAGGGCTGCCGGGCGAAGGGAGGAGAGGGCTGCCGGGCCTAGAGGCGCCGGGCTCTCCGCAGCGCCACGCCTCGCGCCTCGCGCTTACCTTTCCGAATGAGGGCTGCGATCTCGGGGTCGAAGCCCTGCCGGTGGCATTTCCTCCAGAGGCCCATGTTGGTGGAGTTGTACTGCCGGCTGCACTCGTCAACCGGGCTCATGGCGAAGAGCTGCCGGCGATTCCGGGCCCGGAGGAGTTTGCCCTCCCAGCGGTCCAGGCGGGAGCGGCTCGCCCGGAGCGGCAAGTTGTTGTTGTTGTTGTAAATGAAGCCGGGGTCGACCCGGCGGGTGTTGAAGGCCTTGCACCTGTCCCTGTGCTTCCTGGCGTCCGTCTCGTACCAGTGGTCCGAGCAGATGGCCACGGCCAGCATGCCGAGGGCGCAGAGCGCTAGCGAGAGGCCCGTATAGAGCAGTAACCTTCCGGCAGCCATGCCTCCGCTTGGCGGCTACACCATGGGCATGATCCGCCGCAGCCTCGCCTTCCCTCCGCGCGCCCGGAACAAAGCGGCGGGCGGGCGGCCGAGCCAAGGGGGAGGGGGGACCGGAGGGGGACTCGCGCGGCGGCGCCCCCTCGCCCCCGCCTGCCGGTGCGCGGCCCAGGGACTGCGGGGATGGGGGCGGACAGCCTAAAAAGTTCTGATCCGGGGAGGCTCCGGCTGGCTTCTGGGCATCCTCCGGGGGGGCAGGTGCAGCCTCCGGCGGCGGCGAGCGGACAAGACCGCCTCCCGCCCCCTCCCTGCCCAGCAGGAAGCTACTGCCCCGAACCGGCCGCGTCGGCACACAGCCGGACTTCAGGCGCCGCTGCCCTCGGGCCAGAAACTAAACACCCAGTGCCCTCGGCTGCAGTGAGACTGTTGGGCTTTCTTTGTGCAGGGTGGCGACGGGACCCACTCGCCTGGCCTTTTCTTGGGGTGAGGGGGTGGGGGCTATCACGAGTTGCTGCGCGACGACAGAATGAACTCCAGCACCCGCGACGAGACCGGCCAACGAAGGAAAACCTCCAGATGCCAGGGCCGGCTGCCCTGAGTCCCGCCTGGGTCTCCCACTCAGCGACTGCCCCCCTTCCGATCTGCAAACCAAGAAATGTTCTTCCTCTCTGGGTCGGCTCTTTGGAAAAGCTCCGTCCTCTGGTCACCAGTAGGTCCTTTGCTGTCTGGCCAGCGCGCTGTGCTCAGAGGCGGGCTTCCCGTGGGCGCACGGTCGCGGCCAACCTTCCCGCGCGAGCTCCCGGGTGTTCTGCTTCTGGCCTCGCCATTCAGGAGGCCCCTCGGGCCGACGGCGCGGTCACCCGGACGGCGTAACTGGACGAGCCTCGGCCCGCGGTTAGAGGTGAATGGGCGGCAGCCGGCGGGCTCGAAAGACAGGATGCGCCGAGGAGGATGCACCCGGCAGGGCGCACGGCGCGGCGCGCGCGGAGCTCGGCTCGCGGTGCCTTCAACACCATGGACAGGTCGCGCGATCGGGGCTCACCACCAGCCCCGCAGCCAGCCCCGGGGGCGTCATGCCGGTCTCCCCAGCGCAGTCTCCTTCCTGAGTATCCACCCGAGAGGTTCCAGACCCGCCTCTCCCGCGATGCCTCTGCCTCACTTCATCTGGCTCCCAAGTAGCCCCAGGAACCCGCTGCTCAGGTGCAAAGAAAATGCTGCAGGCACCGAGGAAAACAGCGGTCCCGGCCCTTCAAAACAATCCGCCCCCTTCTCCCGCCACAGCCCGGCACTGGAGCTGTCTGCTCTGCCCAACTGGGGTCAGCCGCTCTCAGACTGCACCATTTTCTTCGCAGCCCACCCAGGAGCCGAGGCGCCGGCTCACTTGGCGGCGAGCGGAGAATCGCGTCCGGGCCTCGGCGTCCCGCGATCAGGCTCCCAGCGCGCGGCGGCCGCCGAGGTGAATGGGGCGAGGGTGGGGGAGGGAGGCTGGGGCGCTGGGCTTCCCCTCCCAGCCTCCTCCTCTAGCCGCGGCGGCTCCGGGGCCTCGCGGGCTCGGCGGGTGGTGGGGAGCCAGAGCCCAGGCTGCGCCCGGGGTGCTCGGGAAATCGCATCGCCCGGGTGCGGGCTCCGGAGGAAGCCGCTGCCGCGCTCGCTCGCTCGGGCGCCAGGCGCTGCAGCTTTGGCTAAAACCCACAGGCGAGAACACTGAGCGCGCAGCCAAAAGCTAGTGATGTCATCCGTGCAACGTGAGCCTCATCTCTTATTTTTCTAGCATCCTTAAAGATAAACTGCACCATTTCCCAGGCACGAGATGTCTAAGCCTGAGTCTCTGACCAGGCAAGTCAATGGTGTCTGGATAGGTATGTGCCCAACCATATCCATATTTATGCACATATACATACATGTGGCATGTAGCATGTTTCCGTGCATTATTATAAATTTAGGGATGTTGCCCCCTTCTCCTGTTTATCTCTTTTTGGTGGTGGAAAATTCCCTCACATCGACCCCAGTTCTTTAAAGACTGCTTATTGCGGAGTCGGCGTTCAGAGGGGCTGAGGAAGTTCCTGCGTCCCCAGTTTTGTCGCTGGAATCTAGGATCACGTTAGATCTTTGTTTTCCCCAGAAAGCCACGGGCGCTACCTTGCTAGCTCCAGCCGTTTCCCCCCCGGGGCCGGGCGCGTCGCTGGGGTTGCCACGGCCAACCCGAGTCTAGCCCCACGCCTGCGCCAGACCCCCCGACACACACCCACCTCCACCTGCCACCACCTCCCTCCCCAGCAGGAAAGAAAAAAAGGAAACTGACTGATCCTTTCAAGGCCAGAGGAAGAGAATTTTAATGGGTGTGTAGTGGGGGGGGGGGGAGGGGTGCTTAATAGATATTTTGAAAACGCCGGGGGGCTCGCGCTTTGAGGAGGGGAGGTGGGGTTAAATGAAACCTCGGTGCGGGTCTGTCCTCATCTGGGTGGCTGCTGGATTTAGGCTTAGCGGGGGCGCTGGGAAGCAGTGCGGGACCCCAGACCGTGGGCGGGTGGGCCCCAAGGGAGCCCCAGTTCATCCCAGAAACGCCCGCCACCCCCACCGCCCGGCTCACGTGAGACCGCGCCGCAAAGGCTGGGAGCCTCCCTCCCAGGTTGAAAGCCTGGTTTTTTTCTTTGCAATGCTCGCCCCTCATTTTCACCCTTACTCCAAAGCTGGGGGCCCGCACCGTGGGGTGAAGAGCTGCCCTGCGGGGGGGAAAAGTGTCCGGCACCCTGCTTTGCACAACGCGACCTGTGAGCCAGAAAGAGCGCACCTCCACCATATTCTTTTTGTCTTTTTTCATCCTCCCTGCAGTTTGAAAATCGGGAACGAGGCGTTTCAGTGCCATCTAGTGGGGGAGGGGCGTGCCTCGCCTTCGGTCCCTGGATGCGGCAATGGGTTTTGCTGAAAGGGACAGCAGAGCCTCAGGATGTCCGCCGGGTTCTAGGGGGCCCGGCTGGCCGAGGGGCTATCAGGCACATGCCGTTGGCCGCCTCCCGGTCCCCTGGGTTCCCTAGGACGGTGAGGCGGAGCCCAGCGACTTGGCCACAATGTGGTCTCACCTTTCCTGTCTACCCTCACCCGTTCCCTCTCCCCCAGCCATGAAAATCTGGAAACAAGCGCAAACACTTCGCACACTTGCAGACTTGCAGTCTGAAATTCCCGGAGCTACTTTATTCTGGAAAGCCCAGAGCACTTCCAGCCTAACAGGATGTCTGTGTCTGACCACAGGGAAGAGGCAGAAAGGTGAAATGATACCTACAAGGTCACTCAGCAAGTAGGGGCACATCCACATTAGAGCCTCACTCTCCTGATTACCAGCTCTCCCCTCCCCCGAGAACCACTTCCAAGAGGTGCCCTGGAGCCCCCTGGAAACCCAGGAGGTTACCCATCTGGCAATGAAGGTACCTGTTCCTTTTATCTGTATCTGTCCTCCTTCTTCCATTATTCCGTCCCTTTCTTGTTCTTCCTTTTGCAACTTTTCTCCAGGCCTGTGCCTTAGGCCTGCTTCCATTGATGTGCCTTGTCCCTTCTCCCATGGCCCTCCTGGGCCGTCCTGTGATTAGGGCCCTGCTGTGGGAAGGGCCCTAAATGGAACATTGTCCTCCTCTTTTCCCAACATCATTAAAATTCTATCTTGAAAACTTTGGCCTTGGTGACATCCCCACAGCCTTTTAAAGATGTTGTTTTCAGGCCTCCTTTGAAATGCGGTTTTCCTGGACAGCACTACTCCATTTGGGGAAGAGCCTGGTCTTTGGTGCTAAAAGGAGGGAGGATTCCTCCTCCAGACTATATAACCACTTGACCTTCTTTTCTTAATTGAGTGATCTATGTTTCTTCCCTCTGCCTTCTTCCAGTTCCTTCCACCCCGTTAGCTGTGGCATCACTGTTTCCAACCTAGTCCTTCCGATTTGAACCTACACTGTCCTAGGATCAGAGAATCCCAAAATTGGAAGGGACTTTAGAGTTTACCACACAAAAATGCATGAATCTCTCCTAGAACATTTCCCAAAAAAGTAATTGGCCAGCTTCTGCTTGCATACTTGCAGTGATAGGGAAATCACTCTCTTGGCAAGTACCCTGTTCCACTCTCAGATGGTATAAATGGTTAGACAGTCCTTCCTTATACTGAGTCTCATCCTAGATCCCTGTAATCCTACCCATTGGCCTTTGAGAAGCCCACGGATACCTGATTCCTCTCCCATTTAATGGTCCTTCTCATACTTGACCTCGGCCATCATGTTCTCCCTAAGCCTTCTTCCCTCCAGACTAAATACCCCCTTGAGTTTTTTTTTTCTCCTTGAGCTCGCTGCTCCAGGCTTTCTGATGCTTCCTGATTATTAGTGCTTCTTGTATCCAGCAGGGCTCCTTGATCTAACCATTAAGTCAACCGATAAAGAAAAAACACGGTCAGTCATGTTTCCACATGACCCATAGAAAGTTCTAATAATCCTCACTTTCTCTTCCAGGATCTCTCCTACAACTCATCCTTTCTGAATGCTCTTCTAGGATCTTGCCCCAAAATAACATTAAAATCATTGGTTTGCAGTTTGTGAAATCCACATTGTTGAAATTTGGAATTTCATTTGCTCACACACAACCTCCCCCCTTTCGCTAACCAGCGTTCACATTCTCCAAGCTTTCTCTAAGGTCAACAACAGAGATACAGAGATATCACTAAAAGTTCTCTTGGGGCGCCTGGGTGGCTCAGTCGGTTAAGCATCCAACTTCAGCTCAGGTCACGATCTCGCAGTCCGTGAGTTCGAGCCCCGCGTCGGGCTCTGGGCTGATGGCTCAGAGCCTGGAGCCTGCTTCCGATTCTGTGTCTCCCTCTCTCTCTGCCCCTCCCCCGTTCATGCTCTGTCTCTCTCTGTCTCAAAAATAAAAAAATAAACGTTAAAAAAAATTTTTTTTTAAAGTTCTCTTTCCTGGGTTACAGTTCACCCAAAGCAGATAGATGCTTTCCTATAATTTCTTCACCCATTGGGAGCTATCTTTAGTTATCATATTTGATCTACCCTACACCCTACCTTCAGTCTAAAAATCACTCTCCTTGACCTTGTCTATTGGAAGCAAAATAAAAGTTGATGAGGTGTGCTTTCTCATGCCATCTATCAATATGCCATCATTTGCTATATACACTTACTCCTGTTTTCCTAATTAACTTTGCACAACTTGGACATTACTTGAAACCCACAAGTTATCTTCCACTTTCGCCCCTGACACAATTCCTCCAGTGTGTGACATGCTAGTATTTATGCTTGAATAGCTGCTCTTCTCCCTATATCTCCACTCATCACAGAGCCACATTTGTGTGTTTAGCAACTTTCCTTCTTTTCTTCCTTAGTAGAGTCATTATAGCAAAAGGCCATTTTCATCTCACCCCTAGCCATCTAAGTCCTCTCCTGACTTTATAGTCTTCTTCCTCCACCACACCACCATGTTGATCTTCTTATATTCCACAGTTATCCTTTACCCAAAATTCTGCATGAATTTCATGTTTCTTTATTTTTGTTTAATGTTTATTTATTTTAGAGACAGAGAGATAGAGTACAAGCGGGGGAGGGGCAGAGAGCCGGAGACAGAATCTGAAACAGGCTGCAGGCTCTGAGCTGTCATCATAGAGCCCGACTCAGGGCTTGAACCCATGAACCATGAGATCATGACCTGAGCTGAAGTCAGACACTTAACCAACTGAGCCACCCAGGTGCCCCTGCAGGAATTTCATCTTGCCTGTACAGTGAAGCTCAAACTCTTTACAAGGTGTAAAGAGTTACACCCCCATACAAGGTGTCACAAAGGCTTCAACCTATTTTTTTTTTCATTTTTTATTTTATTTATTTTTTTTAATGTTTATTTTTGAGAGAGAAACAGAGAGACAGAGTGCAAGCAGGGAAGGGGCAGAGAGAGAGGGAGACACAGAATCTGAAGCAGGTTCCAGGCTCTGAGCTGTCAGCACAGAGCCCGACATGGGGCTCAAACCCACAAGCCATGAGATCATGACCTGAGCCAAAGTCAGACACAACTGACTGTCACCCAGGCACACCTTTTTTTTTTTTTTAAGAGAGAGAGTATGTGCACACTGAGAGAGGGGAGGGAGTTCAGGGTGGGGAGTTAAGGGCAGGGAGAGAGGGAGAGAGAGAGAGAGACAGAGAGAGAGAGAGAGAGTGTCTTAAGGAGGCTCCACACTCAGTGCAGAGGCCATTGTGGGTCTCAATCCCACAACCCTGGGATCATAACCTGAGCCAAAAGTGAGTCAGATCCTCAACAGACTGAGCCACCCAGGTGCCCTTCAGCCTATTTTCTAAAACTGGCCATTACACTCCCTTAGGCCCTCTGTTCTAACCAAGCAGCCCTCTAAACTTGTTTTAAAAAGCCCCTCTCCCCATTGGCATTCTTCCTCTTGTCCATAAAATACTTAACTGCTCTGCTTTTGAAAGTCCATACAATTACAGGTGCCTCATATCAATAGGTCAAATAAATGTCATTTGATCCTCTCACTAGAAGCTAAAAAGACAACCAGGTAAAGCCAACAAACATTCTGGATATTTAAAACCTCTTCCTAGGGGCGCCTCGGTGGCTTAGTCAGTTAAGTGACTGACTCTTGGTTTCAGCTCAGGTCATGATCTCACAGGTGGTAGGTTCAGCCCCCACCTCAGGCTCTGTGCTAACAGCTCAGAGCCTGGAGCCTGCTTCGGATTCTGTGTCTCCCCCTCTCTCCCTGCCCCTTCCCCACTCATGCTCTGTCTCTGCCTCTTGAAAATGAATAAACATTTAAAAAAAACTGTTTTAAATGACACAACAGAAAAATGATCAAAGGTCTTAAAAAGAAAATTTATAGGGGCACCTGGGTGGCTCAGTCGGTTAAGCGTCCGACTTAGGCTCAGGTCATGATCTCGCCATTCACGAGTTCAAGCCCCGCGTCGGGTTCTGGGCTGACAGCTCAGAGCCTGGAGACTGCTTCAGATTCTGTGTCTCCCTCTCTCTCTGCCCCTCCCCCGTTCATGCTGTCTCTGTCTCTCAAAAATGAATAACCGTTAAAAAAAAATTTTTTAAGAAAATTTACAGAAGAAAAATTCAAATGGAATATTAACATACAAAAAAAAAGCACTCAACCCCTCTACTAATCAGAGAATACAATTTTTTTAAGTGCTTCTTTTTTACCCATCCATTGGAAAAAGTGTTTATGTGTCTGTTAATGTCAAGTGTTGGCCAGGGCATAAGGAAACAAGCTCTCGTGCTCTGCTGGTGGGAGCATAAACCGATACCGCCACTCAGGAGGGCAATTTGGAGTAGCTGTGAAGACGAGAGATGTTTGTTTCCATCCAGCAGCTCTACTTGTAGGTATCTAGCCTGTAGAAACACTGGCACATGGGGCAAAGAGCAGTTTTGGTATGCTGCCCACATCCTAGGGCTTCTATGACAAAGCACCGCAAATCAGGTATCCTAAAATGTCAGAAATTTATTGTCACGCATTTCTAGAGACTGGGAGTACATCAAGGTGTTGTCAGGACCATGCTCCCTTTGAAACCTGGAGGGGAGAATCCTTCCTTGCCTCTTCTAGCTTCTAGAAGAAGCTTCTAGCTTCTAGTATCTGCTAGAAATCCCTGACATTCCTTGGCTTACTCTGATCTCTGCCTCTGTCATCACATGACTGTCTTTTCTCACAACATCCTTCCTCTGTTGCCAAATGTCTCTCTTCTTATAAGAACACCAGTCATACTGGAACATAAGCCTACCCTATTCCAGCCTGACCTCATCTGAATCAATTACCTCTACTATGACACTATTTCTAAATAAGGTCACATTTCAAAGTCATAGGGGTTAGGACTTCAACAGAGGTTCTGGGAGGACACTCTTCAACCTACAATTCTACCTTTCATGTAAAATAGAAGGGAACAGGGGCACCTAGCTAGTCAATGGAGTGAGTGGCTCTTGATCTCAGGGTCATGGGTTGGGGCCCCACGGTGGGTGCAGAAATTACTTAAAAATAAAATCTTGGGGCGCCTGGGTAGCTCAGTTGGCTAAGCGTCCAAGTTCAGCTCAGGTCATGATCTCATGGTTCGCGAGTTCAAGCCCCACATCGGGCTCTACGAGGACCCTCAGAGCCTGGAGGCTGCTTCGGATTCTGTGTCTCCCTCTCTCTCGGCTCTCCCCCACTCACACTCTGTCTCTCTCTCTCTCTCTCTCTCTCTCTCTCTCAAAAATAAATAAAGATTTTAAGATTTTTTTAATAAAAAAAAAATAAAATCTTGAAAAAAAATACAGGAAAAAAGGGGGTCATAAGCCAATATATATGTATCTGTTTATTTGTGCAAAATTAAAGAGTGATAGAAGAACCAAGGAGCCAAGCAGACAACAGGAAGCTGGCAGTGGGAAGCCACTACCACCACGAGGCAGGCTTGGCCCCAACAAAGAGCCCAGGGCAAGCTTACAAACGCAGCCCGCATCTCATGTACCTGAATGTTTATAGGTGTAAGTCAAATGATGAACTGTTAAATAACGATGTTCCAACCTCCTACCTTACACATCTCTTTGTGATGACCAATTTTCAAATATGTGTAAAGTTATATTTGAGTATGAATGCAATTTGGCAAAATATCAAAGACAACCAAATTATGACTGCTCATGTGTTGATGGATCAGCAATGCACAGGTGAGTAATAAAATAGAGGCACTTATAATTTACAACAAAACACGTATCATAAGAGTTATTTTTCTTGACTTTTATTTCAGAAAAATCATTCTGTTGTTATAATCAAGATTTTCACATAACTTTATATATTATTGATGGTAATGTCAAATGTTTTTGACAACTGCTTTTGATTCCTTGTAGTTTTTAAATAGTTCTTTTTTTTTTTTAGCTTACTTATTTACTTGGAGAGAGAGAGAGAGAACCAGTGAGGAAGGGGCAGAGAGAGAGGGAGAGAGGAGATCTGAAGTGGGCTCCATGCTGACAGCAGAGAGCCTGATACGGGGCTCAAACTCACAAAAGGCAAGATCGTGACCTGAGCTGAAGTCGGACACTTAACCAACTGAGCCACCCAGGATAGTTTTGGGTTTGTTTGTTTTTTAAATTATTTCCAATTTGGAGAAACTTCACCCTACTGAAGCAGTAACACTTCTATTGGAATGTCAATAAAATTCTTTTTTTTTTTTAATTTTTTTAATGTTTATTTATTTTTGAGACAGAGAGAGGCAGAGCATGAACAGGGGAGGGGCAGAGAGAGAGGAAGACACAGAATCCGAAGCAGGTTCCAAGCTCCAAGCTGTCAGGAAGGAGCCCGACGCGGGGCTTGAACTCACGGACCATGAGATCATGACCTGAGCCAAAGTCGGAAGCTCAACCAACTGAGCCACCCAGGCGCCCCACAAATTCTTAAAACAATACTTATATTTGGGATTTTGTATCTTATATTCAAGCATTGTAACGATCACCTATGACAAGTTATTGTTAATGCAAAAAATGCAAAAAAATATTACTTTTATCATGTAAACATTATCATACATGTCATGATTTTTACTGTCAAAGTAATATGTAGATCCACAATACCTATTCAGTTTTCTTTCAAATATTCCAGTGCTAGAATGAAAAATACCAAAAATTGCAGTCCATTGATTAATTTGTTCAAATCTCTCCATAGTCAAGACCATATCTTGATCTATAACAGTCGGAAAATAGTTACTACAGACATTACTTTGGCTTATTTGTACATGAAGCCTCTTCTTTAAAGTCATGAAAACATTTGCATTTCCTTGTTCTAATTCTCTTATATTTTATTAGGATATCACATTTGATTGCATGTGCACTCTATTTTTATTTAGAAAACTATTTTCTTTAAAATTTAAAAGTATTTTTAATCCCTTTAAGTGAGAAATCACCAAACTTGGGTTTTCTTTTGCTTATACCATTAATAGCAAGTAACAGTTTGCATGAAAAAATTGTGGACAGCACAAGTCCTAAATTAATTTTATCTTCCACAAAGACCACATTCTTGCTCTAGATTTGAGGACATTCTATTGTTTCATTTAGCTTTCCTAACATATCTTACATCCTTTCTAAATTAAATTTAATGGCTTTAGTCAGCATTTCCATTGTGTGTCTTTTTTTAACGTTTATTTATTTATTTTGAGAGAAAGAGAGAGAGAACGTGCACACGAGAGCTAGGGAAGGGCAGAGAGAGACGAGAGAGAGAGAATCCCAAGCAGGCTCTGTGGTGACATGGGGTCTGAACTCATGAACTGTGAGATCATGATCTGAGCCGCAATCAAGAGTCAGAAGCTTAGCTGACTGAGCCACCAGACGCCCCACGTTGTGTGTCTTAAGTGGCTGTAAGGCCAAATTTAAATGTGTCTTGTCTATGGATAGATTCAAGATATATAAATAATCTTTCAATTCCTCCAAAGAACTTCATGACTATTGGCTCAGTTGAGGCCACATCTCTAGCAACAAATTCAAACTATGTTTATAGCAGGCTATAAAGAATGTTTCTGGATTTTAGGCCAAAATCTAGGTTAGGTCTAGAAATACACTTATGGTTTAAGAGGAATATGAATTGCAAGAACATAATCTTGCAAAACGTGCCTCAGTTACTGTGTGCAACTGTTCAAAATACCACCCTAATTCATATGTAACTCCAGAACCATGAACTGGAACACAGAAGGAAGCAGTAAAATGGATGCCTATCGCTGCTGGGAAGTGACGCTTCCTTATTCAAAAATCTACGGCGTGCATGCTACCTGGGAGGAAGGATCTGACAAGTTAACCATTTCATCTTTTCTTTTATCAAAGTGCCTCCACCCTCACACCCTTTCTGTGCTCCAAAGCAGTAGCTAACACCGTATCAGCAGCAACACAACCCACAAAACTTAAAGGCATTTAGATGCAGATGTTTTTTGTTCTGAGGGCAAGAGTTTCAGAAAAGCGTGTCCTTGGGGCCTGAACTGTGTTAACCAGAAGAGCAGCTGTTTGGGCCACGCTGTGCCAGTACTGATGGCCGCCAGATCCCAAGACAGAAGGGCAACCATGCGTTCTCCAGGACAGTTACTTTTTGTGTTTGTGATACGTGGGCCCTAAAAAACATAGGGTCTCGGACAGGGGCCCTCCTACTGCGGACGGAGGGCAGCCTCCTTGGTAGAATAAAAAGAGCAAAGAGTATTTCCTGAGCCTGGGGACCAGGTTCACCCAGCAGAAGCTGAAACTATGGAGACATCTTTCTGGCCAGAGCTGGAGCCATGAAACCAGACGTCACTGCTGCTGGAGTTGCTACCCATGGCAGAGAACACAGGAGAAATACCCTGTCTTTGGCTCACCAGTCTTTTGCTAGAAACTCCCACTGGTGGAACCCAGATGGACACCAGCTGACACGGGGGCCTGGGGATACGCAGCCTGCAAATGTCAGTCCCCGGCAGCACAACAGAGCAAGGAAAGTCAAAGCACAAATCTGAGGGCAAACAGGCCAGGATGGACTGGCACACAATACATATTCTCATAAAGTCAGGACCAAAACAAATGTGCTCTCTCTACCACCACCGGTTAATACGTTGAGGGGCAAGAGTAGAGTAGGCACCAGAAATTAAGAGTCACAGCAAGTGCAGGGGTGCCTGGCTGGCTCAGTTGGTTAAGCACCCGACTCTTGGTTTCAGCTCAGGTCACGATCTCGCAGTTTCATGGGTTTGAGCCCCATGTTGGGCTCAGCGCCGGCAGCACAGAGCCTGCCTGGATTCCCTCTCCCCGCCTCTCTCTCTCTCTCTGCCCCTCCCCCACTTACTCTGTCTCTGTCTCTCTCAAAATAAATAAACTTTAAAAATAAAAAAAAAAATTTTAAGTTACAATTGCAAAGGAGAATGCAAAATGAATATTATATGTGGATACTAGGACTGAAAACTTAATAAACTAAAAATAGATAAGAATCAATACATTCTGATAGAATAGCAATTAACAGATTAGTTACAAAGAAAGTGAAGGCTTTATATGAAGAAAACTACAAAAATTTATCGGGAGACACAAATGACCTGAGAAGATATAGAAACCCACCACATTCCTGAATGAAACAATTCAATTCTATAAAAATGCCAATGCTTCACAAAGTCATTCATAGATTTAAAACAGTTCCTACCAAAATCTCAATCTTTCATTGCAACTTGGAAAATAATTCTTTTTTTTTTAATAATTTTTTTGATGCTTATTTAGTTTTGACAGAGAGAGAGAGAGACAGAGCATGAGCAGGGGAGGGGCAGAGAGAGAGGGAGGCACAGAATCCGAAGCAGGCTCCAGGCTCTGAGCTGTTAGCACAGAGCCTGACACAGGGCTCGAACTTACCACAAGATCATGACCTGAGCCGAAGTCGGATGTTCAACCGACTGAGCCACCCAGGTGCCCCTGGAAAATAATTCCAAAGCGCATCTGCAAAAAGCTACTAGTGGGAATAGCGAAGATATTTTTACGTGATAATTTCTCTCTCATAAGTATTAAACTACTTTTTAAAACCACAACATTTTAAACAGCATGATATCCACTTCTCAGACTCTGCACTTGTTCTCCAAAAGCTCCCGGATATTTTCATAAATGAAAAGAAAAGGAAACCCAATCTAATCATTCACCCAAAATCGTGGCACACGTAATTGTATCAATTTAGACCTCTTAAGGACTACAATTCCACAAGATCTGGAAATACCATGAGTGACTAACAGCCTCCCAGGCAGGCTTTGACCATTCTGGGTGCACTATAATGCCAGTAGGATTTGACCAATATGGGTGCACTGTGATGGCATCTGGCTAATGTGATACTCTGATGCTTTCTAGATGTTCACCTCCTGGACTGAGGAGTCATGGTCTATGTGGACAGTATCTTGTTCTACTCCCTGACCTGACATCTCATCTCTGGATCCTGTAAGTGTTTGATCACCAGTCCCATCATCTGTTAGGGACTGTTTATGTCCCCTCAAAATTCACATGTTGAAGTTCTAAACCCAATGTGATAGTATTTGGAGACGGGCCTTGGAGAGGTATTTAGGTTTAGATGAGGTCATAAGGGTGGTGTCCCCATGATGGGATTAGACATCACAAAGCTCGCCTTCCTCTCTCTGTCTCTGCCACATGAGGACAAAGAGAAAGTGGTCACCCTTAAGCCAGGAAGATAGTTCTCATCAGAACTCAATCATTCCAGCACAATGATCTTGGACTTGGCCTACAGAACTGTGAGAAATTAAATTTCTATTTTTTTAAGCCACACAGTTGATGGGATTTTGGGTGGCAGCCCAAGCAGATTAAGACAGCACAATCCCCGTAACAATTTAACAGAACCCAAGTTTGGACCATGATGTGGAGTGTCTCCTCCCCATCTTCCTGATCAAGTGCAATTATCCACATGTTGCTGGACAGGGCATTAGTAGTTCTGGGATAGGACAGGACAGGCCCCAATTTCCCCTCCTAGATATTGCTATTTCCTGGAATTTTCTGTTTATTACCAGTAGTTCTAGCTCTCTCTCTTTCTTCTCACCTTGACAGCTATGGTTGCTGACCTCATTCATTTCTTCCACATTTGCATGTGCAAGCACTCTCCTAGGTTCTTGAAGAAACATAAGTGAAAAACCAGGAAAGATCCCTGACCTCATAGAGCTTATATTCTAGTAGTGAGAGACAAATAATAACCAACTTAATAAAAAAATAAGTCATGTAGTATTGTAGAAGATGATAAATGTTATAGGAAAAAAATAGAGCAGTGGGTAACAATGTTATGGACTGAATGTTTGCACACCCCCAAAATTCATAAGTTGAAACCCTAACCTTCAATGTGACTGTATTTACAGATAGGGTCTTCAGGAGGTAACAGAGTTTATTTATTTTTTTTAAAGGATTATCTTTTTTTTAAATATTTATTCATTTTTGAGACAGAGAGAGACAGAGCATGAACGGGGGAGGGTCAGAGAGAGGGAGACAAAGAATCCGAAACAGGCTCCAGGCTCTGAGCTGTCAGCACAGAGCCCGAAGCGGGGCTCGAACTCACGGACCGCGAGATCACGACCTGAGCTGAAGTCGGTCGCTTAACCGACTGAGCCACCCAGGCACCCCAGGAGGTAACAGAGTTTAAATAAAGTCATAAGGATTAGGCCTGGTAGAACTGGTAGCTTCATAAAAAAAATAATAATTAAAAAAATAAAAAGGAAGAGGTCTCTGTCTCCCTCCCTCCCTCTTTCTCTCTCTCTCAATGTCTTAATCTTTCTCTTGATCTCTCTTTTCTCTTGGCCCAGAGGAAAAGCCATTTGAGGACAAAGCCATCTATAAACAAGGAAGAGAGCCCTTATCAGGAACCTAAATGACCAGCACTTTGATCTGGGACTTCCGGCCTCCAGAACAGTGAGAAAATAGACTTTTGTTGTTGAAGCCCCCCAGTCTGTGGTATTTTGCTCTGGCACCTGAGCAGACTACTGCAAAGAGGAATCATCGCATTAAAAAGAAAAATGTATATAATCTTTGGAAAGCACCAGAGAATTTCAGGGGTTGAAGGCCTTATTTACCCATCTCTCTCTCTCTCTCTCTCTCTCTCTCTCTCTCTCTCACACACACACACACACACACACACACACACACACACACACACCCTGGCTCCCCACAGCATGGCCAGGGCTCACCCAGCCAACCCCAGACTCCAACTTGGCATCGCAGAGCAGTCTCACCAGAGAGAGCCTTGGGTGTGCCAATTTCCACTCCTCCTCCGTTTCCCACAGGCCTTGCAAGCACCTCGCCTCAGAAAGGGAATTACTTGCCAACAAAGACCTACGTGGGACTTGGGGGCACTGCCCCGGGGCACTTCATTATAGGGAGCTCCCACAGCCACAGCCTGCAGGAGCTGACACACAGAAAGAAGCTCATTCATAACAAGCAGCAAGCCTTTGTCAAGTTACCATTTCACGTGTGCCAAGCAGTTAAACTCCCTGGGAGGCGCCCCCTCCTAGAAGGGAATAAAAATAGTTCTGCCAGGGAGAACCATCCACCCAAAGCATCTGTGGTCATTTAGCCCCACTGCAGTCGACCCCAGTGGTGCAGCATGAACAGCAATCAGAGCTCCACAAGTAGCCAGAGGACCTTGGGAATGTAACATGCTCAAAAGAGAATCTAATTGGATCCATGCTCAAAAATTAAGGTTCAAATATTTACATTGAAGTACTATTTGTAATGGGATTCACAAATGTCCAACAACAGGGGTTAGATGAATAAATCATAACCTGGTCATTCAATGGAATGATAAGAAGTCATTAAAATAACGTTTTAAAGGAGTATTTAAGGGGGTGCCTGGCTGGTCAGTAGGAAGAGCATGTGACCTTTGACCTCAGGGTAGTGAGTTCGAGACACACACTGGAGGTAGACATTAGATAGATGACAGATACATACATAGGTAGATAGACAGACAGACAGACAGACAGACGGATGGATAGATGATAGATACAATTTTAGGGATGCCTGGCTAGCTCAGCCAGAAGAACATGCGACACTTGATCTCGGGATCGTGAGTTCAAACCCCACATAGGGTGTAGAAATTACCTAAATAAATGAAACTTTAAATAAATAAAGGAAAAAATAAAGGAGTCTTTAGGATGTAGAAAAACACTCAAGAGATGCTGTTAGGTGCAAAGAGTAGAATATAAAACTGTGGGTGAAATATGGTCTAAATTTTATAAAGAAAAATCAATCACAAGGAAATACATCAAAATGTTAGGATTTTTCCTGGATTTTTTCTCTTTAGAGGGTTTATATTTTCTAGATTTTTTTAAAGATTGTATTTGTAAGTCATCTCTACACCCAACATGGGGCTCAAACTCACGACCATGAGATCAAGTGTCTCTACCAATTGAGCCAGCCAGGTGCCCCGATAGTTTCTACATTTTGTACAATAAACATGTATTACTTAATTGTCTAAAAACAATAGCTATATTAAGATAATAAAGTTACTCATATTCGAACTTTTATATGTATAATTAATTTCTCATGCAGCCAGGTTTCCCTAGGTTCCAACTGAACAAATTCATTCAAAAGCCCAAAATCTATGAAAGAATCACTGACATCCAAAATTAAAAGTGTTCTCCTTAGAGATAATTCTGTCTCTCAGGGCTTTGAATTGTATATTTTTGCCTTACTCTTTTTGACAGTGAAGATTCTTTTTGGGAGAAAAAAAAAAGTCATGGCTTTCCCCGGTTTCTCTGTTCATTGCTTTAAATTTTCCATCTTTTTATGACATGTGCAAGCAAAACGCCATCTCTTCCCTCAACTGGATCATTATGTTTTGATCTGACAGGCATGGGCTATAAAGAAGCACAGGTGTGGTTCAGGACCTTAAATGGTTTTGCCAAGTTCACAAGGCTGGCTATGAGAGGACCTAACAGGTGGGGCTCTAACCTGAGCTGAGCGGGAATGGTAGGGAGAGGGTGAGTCACCCACCAGAACTAGAATCACAACAACAGAATGTAAAATCAAGATAACGGGACCCAAAACGTCCACAAAATGAGAGAGGACCAAGAGCCAGAGAAGAAGCAAGGATTGTGGACCAGGGCCAGGATAATCCTGTCAGGAAAACCTCTAGAATAAACTCAGATAACTGGAAGGGAAGGCTATGAGCATCAGGCCCCCATTTGTTGGTTGCCTACTCAGTCCGGGCATTGCATAGATGACTTTTGACTTAATCATCATGAGAATTTTATAAACCAATACTATCCACATTTATTAGGTGAAGGGACCCACTCAGAGAGTGATTTGCCAAAGTTCATCCAGGTGGTAAATATTGGGGCAGGGATTTAAATCTAGATATAGCTAACTCTAAATGCCACCTCTTGGCACTGTGAATCTGCCACAGACCCTAGAAGAGACAATGGAAAGAAAGGTGACTTCCTAGGGTCAGAGGTGGAGATACATGGTGAGAGTGTGCCTATAATATCCCTGAAGGTCAACCAACCCCAAGAGGAAATAATCTGAGGTAAGATGCATGACTGTGTACAGAATATGACAATGAGTCTATCTGAAGTGAAAGTAGTTAGTTTAGAACTCAAATTGAAAAACACCTTTCCAGAGACCAGACGGGGTTGACAGAGAGCTCACTGAAAATGAAGCTGGTTTAGGCTTTCACAAAACCATACAGCAAGCACTGTTTGTAAATTTGAAAAAAATCTAGATTGATAAGAGTCAATACTACAAACACCTATATTTTGAATTTTCGGCATTGTAGTAAAGAGTGTGTGTGTGTGTGTGTGTGTGTGTGTGTGTGTGTGTGTGTGTGTGTGTTTGCATGTGCTCATGTTTATGACTAACTTGTACAGATTCACTTGCTTAGGCTGACATTAGAGATTGATCTCAAAACGAAACTGATCTTGGGGACTGGGTGGCTCAGTCAGTTAAGCTTCTGACTTTGACTCAGGTCATGATCTCAAGGTTCGTGAGTTCGAGCCACCCCGCCCCACCCCATCAGGCTCTATGCTAACAGCTCAGAGCCTGGAGCCTGCTTCAGATATTATGTCTCCCTCTCTCTCTCTGCCCCTCCCCTGCTCTCCCACCCCCACCCCCTCTCAAAAATAAGCATTAAAAATTTTTTTTTAAAAGAGAGAAACTGATCTCTCTCCATTGATAACAGCAATTACCAAGGTTTATACAAAATGAGACTAGAGGGAAGAGATGGGGACCCGTTTCTGTGTTGCTCTGTTGTCTGCATTTTGCCTGTCCACAATCGGCCACTTGAGCACTCTACCAGGGGAAGCTCCTCCCACTTCCCAATTTCGCCCCCATCAACAGGGCACTAGAAGACTTGTGACCTCATCCCCTTTAGCTGTGATCCTTTAACAAGCATTTCTAGTAGTGGACCCTAGCCAAACCAATAAAGGTTTTTAAAGTCATGTCTAGTACTCTTTTCTAGAAAATTTTACAGAAAACTTAGAAAATTCAAAGCAAAAAGAAGAAAATAAAACTCATCTGTCAGAATTTTGCTGTATAGACTTTAGATAGATGTACAAAAATAGACACTTACAAATACATATATACAAAAATCATTCTCAATGCACTATGTTGTCAAATGCTTTCTCTACATCTTACTGATATAATCAGATGATTATTCACACAGAATAAATCCCACTTGACTGTGGTGTGCACTTTGTTTTATACATTGTCAGATTTGATTTGTTAATATTTTGGTGAGGATTTTTGTATCAATGTTCAAGAGAGATATTGGTCTGTAGTTTTCTTGTCTCAAAAGTCTTTCCCTGGTCTTGGTATTAGGGTAATATTGGCCTCAGAATTAATTAGCAAGTGTTCCCTCTGCCTCTACTGTCTCAAAGAAATTGTAGAGAATTGACATCATCCCTTTCTTAAATGTTTGGGAGAATTCACCAGTGAATCCGTCTGGTGCTTTTTAATTTGGAAGGTTATATATTACTGATTCAATTTCTTTCATAGATAAAAGCAAAATCAGATTATCTCTTCTTGTATGAGTTTTGATAGATTCGAGGATGCGGTCCACTTCATCTAGATTATCAAATTTATAAACATGAAGTTACTCGAAATATTCCTTTATTCTCCTTTTAATATGCAAAGGATGAGTAGTGATGGCCCCTCTTTGATTTTCGATACTAGTAATTTCTGTCTTCTCTCTTTTTCTCTTAGTTAGCTTGGATAGAAGCTTATCAACTTTTATTGATCCTTAAAAAAAAAAAAAAAATGGTGAACACCTGGCTGGCTCAGTCAGTTGTACGCCTGACTTCTGCTCGGGTCATGATCTCATGGTTCATGAGTTGGAGCCCCACGTCGGGCTCTGTGCTGACAGCTCAGAGCCTGGAACCTGCTTGAGATTCTGTCTCCCTCTCTCTCTGCCTCTCCCCAGCTCGTGCTCTGTCTCCCTCTCTCAAAAATAAATTAAAAACAAAATTTTTTTCATTTGTATTGATCTTTCCAAAAAACTATTTTTTTTACTTCATTCATTTCCTGTTTTCAATATCACTGATTTCTGCTCTAATTTTATTTTTCTTCTGCTTACTTGAGATTTACTTTGTCCTTCCTTTTTTCTTAGTTTCCTAAAATAGAAGCTTAGATTGTTGATTTTAGATTGCTTTGCTTTTCTAACATAAGCATTCAATACTATAAATTTTCTTCTAAGTCATGCTTCTACTACATGCCACAAATTTCGAAAAGTTTTATTTTCAGTTTCATTTCGTTCAAAAGATTTTTCAATTTTTTGTAAGACTTCCTCTTTGACCCATGTCTTATTGAGAAGTGTGTCATTTAACCTCCAAGCATTTCAGGATTTTCCAGCTCTCTTTCTATTATTTTTTTTTAAATTTTTTTTTTCAACGTTTATTTATTTTTGGGACAGAGAGAGACAGAGCATAAATGGGGGAGGGGCAGAGAGAGAGGGAGACACAGAATCGGAAACAGGCTCCAGGCTCTGAGCCATCAGCCCAGAGCCCGACGCGGGGCTCGAACTCACGGACCGCGAGATCGTGACCTGGCTGAAGTCGGACGCTTAACCGACTGTGCCACCCAGGCGCCCCTCAGCTCTCTTTCTATTATTGATTTCTAGTTTAATTCCTTTGTGGACTGAGAGCAGACACTCTGATGTCTGGTTTTTTAATGTGTTAACACGTGTTCTGTGGCCCAGAACGTGGTCTATCGTTGTGAATGTTCTGTGTGACCTTGAGAAAAAAGTGTATTCTTCCGTGGTTAGATGAAGTAGTCTATAAATGTCAATTATATCATGTTGATTGATTATGCTATTCATTGCAATGACGTCCTGACTGATTTTCTGCCAATTACTGATAGACGGGTGTTGAAATCTCCAAGCATAACAGTATATTCATCTGTTTGTACTTTTGCAGCTCTGTCCGTTTTTGCTGCACATATTTTGATGCTCTGTTTTGGGGTATGTCTCTTATTATCCCCGTTAATTTTCCTTGTTCTGAACCCTACTTGTGTGAAATCAATATTACTATTCCAACTTTCTTTTGATTAGTGTTAGTATGGTATATCTTTTTCCATCTCTTTTAATCTGTCTTTCCTTTTAGTGTATCTTTTCCTCTATCCACTTAATATTTAAAGCGGGTTTCTTACAAACAACATATAGTTGGGTCTTGGGTTTGGTTTAGTTTGGTTTTTCTGATCTACTCAGACTATCTCTGTTTTTTAATTGGTGCATTTAGACCACTGACATCTAAAGTGATTATTGGGGGTGCCTGGGTGGCTCAGCCAGTTAAGGATCTGATTCTTGATTTCAGCTCAGGTCATGATCTCATTCATGGTAACAAGATCGAGCTTGCATGGGGCTCCATGTTGGGCATGGCTTCTGCTTAAGATTCTCTCTCTCCCTCTATTTGTGACCCCATATCTCCCTCTCAAAAAATAAAGTGATTATTGATATAATCAGATTAATATTTACCATATTTGTTACTGTGTTCTGCTCATTGCCCTTATTCTTTGTTTCTTTTTTTTCTTCCACTCTTTTCGGTCTTTTGTGTTTTTATCTGAGCATTTTATGATTCCATTTTTTCCAGTTACTTAGCATATCAATTATACATTTTTTTTTAACTTTTGTTTTTAGTGGTTGTCCTAGAGTATATCATAAATATTTATAACTAATCCAGGTCCCCTTCCAAATTACACTATCCTACTGCATGGGTAATGCAGGCATTTTTTTAAATGTTTATTCATTTATTTTGTCAGAGAGAGTGAGCACAAGCAGGGGAGGGGCAGAAAGAGAGGGAGAGAGAAAGAATCCCAAGCAGGCTCCGCACTGTCAGCACAGAGCCCAACTCAGGGCTTGAACTCATGAAACATGAGATCATGAGCTGAGCCAAAATCAGGACTTGGATGCTCTACCTACTGAGCCACCCAGATATCCCTAATGCAGGCATTATAATAGGGTACTCACAATCCCTCCTTCCCATTCCATACGATATTACTGGCATTCATTTTCTTAGCCATAAATTATAATCAACTAATGCATTGTTTCTAATTATTATTTTGAGTAACTGTTATCTGATAGGTTGATTAAGAATAAGAAAATAAGGGGGTGCCTGGGTGGCTCCGTCGGTTGAGTGCCGACTTCAGCTCAGGTCATGATCTTGTGGTTTATGAGTTCGAGCCCCACGTTGGGCTCTGTGTTGACCGCTTGCTCAGAGCCTGGAGCCTGCTTCAGATTCTGTGTCTCCTTCTCTCTCTGCCCCTCCCCCGCTCACGCTTTGTCTCACTCCATTTCTCAAAAATAAATAAATGTAAAAAAATTGTTTTTTAAAGAATAAGAAAATAAAGGATATACTTTATCCCTATTTATTCCTTCTCTAATGCTCTTTCTTTCTTCATGTAGACCTGAGTTTCTAACCTATATCATTTTTCTTCTTCTAAAGAACTTTTTGGGGTATCTGGCTGGCTCCATCAGAACAGCATGTGACTCTTGATCTCAGGGTCCTAAGTTTGAACTCCACAATGACTGCAGAGATTACTTTTTGAAAATAATTTTAAAAAAGAACTTCTTTTGGGGGGTAGTTCCTGAAGAACCTCTTTTCTTTTCTTTTTTTTTTAAAGGATTCTTTTAATTTGAGAGAGAGAGAGAGAGGGAGAGAGAGAGAGAAAGAGAGCCCACACTCGCACACATGCAAGCAGAGGAGGGGCAGAGGGAGAGAGAAAGAGAATCCCAAGCAGGTTCCATGCTCAGGGCAGAGACTGACATGGGGCTCGATCCCACAATCCTGGGATCATGACCTGAGTTCAGATCAAGAGTCCAATGGTCAACCAACTGAGCCACCCAGGCGCCCTCCCAAAAATAGATTACTTATATTCTTAAGTAATCTCTACACTGAACATGGAACTCGAACTCACAACCCAGAGATCAAGAGTCACATGCCCCACTGACTGACCAAGCCAGGCAACCCATGAAGAACTTCTTTCAAAAAGAAGGTGGGATGGGGGCACCTGGATGGCTCAGTCGGTTAAGCATCCGACTTTGGCTTGTCATGATATTATGGTTTGTGGGTTCAAGCCCCACATCAGACTCTGTGCTGAGAGCTCAGAGCCTGGAGACTGCTTCCGTTTTGTGTTTCCCTCTCACTCTGTCCCTCCCCGACTAGTGCACTCTCTCTCTCTCTCAGCTCTCAAAACTAAAAAATAAACATTAAAAAAAAGAAGAAGTTGGGGGCACCTGGGTGGCTCAGTCGGCTAAGCATCCGACTTCAGCTGAGGTCATGATCTCACAGTTCGTGGGTTGGAGCCCCGCATCGGGCTCTGTGCTGACATCTCAGAGCCTGGAGCCTGCTTCTGATTCTGTCTCCCTCCCCCTGCTCATGCTCTGTTTCTCTCTCTCAAAAAATAAATAAACATTTTTAAAAATGTTTTAATTAAAAAAAGAAGAAGAAGTCTTCTACTGGCAACAGGATGGGTCTATTGGCAACAAATTTCCAACTGCTACTAACCAACCAACCACTGACGGGACAAATTATTTAACCCAACCTTTCCTTGGTTTATACAAATGTGAAATCATCTTCAAGCATTATTCCTGCTCTGAAATTCTAGAATTCTAAGTAAAGTTTTATACATTAAGTCAAGTAGCTTACTTGGTACGGTGACTATTAATTAGGAAACATAGAAGAAGCTTTGTTTAAAGTGAAAAAATCTTTTTTAAACATACATAATCACTCCCTCAAATAGTCATTTCATAAATCTTGCTTCTCAAATACCAACTTCTCTTAAAGCGAAACCCATTTAAATGTCTCTGCTTTTCCCGTTTCAGTAAAGTACAAAAATTATAAAATGTCAAGCTCAATAAACTGTGGACTTTAAGGAAAGATTAAGTGTTTCTTTCAAAGTCAACAAGGAGCCGGAATGTTTCCAATATCTTCATTTTTCTTTGGTGGCTACCAAATGTATTTGGACCCAAAATTCACTCAGGAGCATGGATGTTAGATATGAAGGCTTTTGAAGAAAAAAATCTGACTTGATGAGATGGAAGGAGAATGAAATAAATGGCTGTTGGACAAATTAACACAGTCAGGTAATATAATTAGTCCTTGGTATTGGGGATTTAGCATTCAAGGTTCTGTCTACTTTTCAACGATTCTGAAGTCTGCATCGTGTAATAACAGATAATTTTGCTAAAACATTCATTTTCAGAATCCGATGCCCCAGGCGGCTGGTGCATGATCCTGGCATCTAAATTCTATGGCACCTTCTTCTGTCTTTGCCTGGTTGCTATGGACATGTGCACACTCATAAGCACTGTGCTGTATTTTGGAAAGCAATATATGCAACTATGGCAATTAACAGCTAGGGATCTGTGGAGGTCTCTCGAAGTGCTCAAAAATCATTAAGATTTACTATATTTTAGAGGCACCTAGCTGGCCCAGTTGGTAGAACATGTGACTTAGTCTCAGGGTCATGAGTTGAAGCTCCATGTTGGGTATGAAGCCTACTTAAAATTTAAACAAAATTTCAGAAACCCATTAAAAAATATTTACTGTATTTTTGAAAAGAAGAACTAGATTTTTTTAAGACAAAAAGGAATGTTTAAAAACAGTTGCACAAGCTACCATAGATAATACAAAGTTCTACAGTCTGTTAGATGCAACGTCAGTTAAGACTCCCCGTGCCAACTGACAGAAACCCAATTCAAACTGGCATCAGACAAGGGTTTTGGTTTGTCATTGAAAAATCTCAGGGGGCGCCTGGGTGGCTCAGTTGGTTGAGAGTCCAACTCTTGATTTCCACTCAAGTCATGATCTGAGTCATGGGATAGAGCCCCGCGTCCAGCTCCATGCCGAGTGTGGAGCTTCTGGAGACTCACTCTCTCTCTCCCTCTGTCCACCCCTCTCTCTCAAATAAAATTTTTGAAAAAGAAAGAAAAGTCTCAGGATGATTTTCAGGCATGACTTGATCCAAGAGCCCAGGTGATGTTATCAGGACACGGTTCCTTCCCCTCCCTCCCTAAGCTCTGCTCTCACCAGCCCCTCGGAGGCTCTCTGAGCCCTCATTCTCCCACAGAGAATTCCAGCACAGAAGAAAGCACCTTTTTCTAACACCTCCATAGGAGTCCCCAGACCCACACTGATTGAATCAATTTGGGTCACCGCCCGCTCCTGCTTCGTCAGGCCTGGGTCACATGTTCCACCTCTGGAGAAAGAAAGGAGCACCCCCTCTCTGTCCACAATCCACACGGGTTGAGTCAAGGAAAAATGGTTCACCAAAGGAAAGTCAGGGAGCTCTGACCCAGAAGCGTGACCAAAACAGTAGATGTTTAAGATAAAACTGAAGTCCCCTGTGGCTTCCGTGTGTGACAGCTGGGTCCTAAACAACTGTAGTTTCGGTCGAAACTCTATCTGGAAAGCAAGGGAGGGCGGAGTGCTCTGGGTGCAAAGGCGGGTGTTCTGGGTACTGTGGCCAAGTGTATTTGTTCCATGACTTCCTCGGGAAAAACGTCCTAATGCTCCTCGGTCTCTGTTGCCTCTCTCTGTGCAGAGACTTAACTATTATTGTAATTACTGCCAGTCCAGCATTGTGTGTCTGAAGTGATGACTGCCAGCCTTAAGTGCTTCCAAATTTATTCATTAATGCACTTACTTTTGTATTAATAGCAAGACCCAGGAGTGCCTATGTTTATTATGTGTTTATTTCTATGCTCTATAAACAGCCAAATAAATTTTAGGGGGAAAAACTGTTTTGTATTATTTGAATTGAAAACTAGCCTTAGACTATGTAGAAGCCTGGCACTATGCTTTCAACGTCCCTTCCTTGGCCGGGAAAACTTAACCCGGTGTATGCGTGTTTTTCTGGGAGTCCATTTGTATCTCAGAGGGGTCAGTGACTCAAAGTGTGAAGACCCGCCGGCCTAACCCCATGGGCTCCAGGGAACCATGTTACCCATTTCACTGGAAAGGTCACAGTGCAAGCTGGTGATACGCAAGGGCTGTAGACTCAGAAGTAACCCGGCTCTACTCTGTGACTTTCGGCAAGTTACATACTTTCTCTGTGCCTCATTTCTCTCATCTCATAGGGATAAAATAACCACTACCTCAAAGGACTGTGGAAACAGTTAAACAAGATCATTCATGTCAAGTACATAAATCAGTGACGTGTGTAGTAAGTGTTGAATACTTATTAATATTATACCTGTACAGATCTTCAGTTTAGGGTGGTGTTACATCCCTATAAACCCTACTGAACATCACCGCTTAGCCTAGCCTGCCTCAAACATGCTCAGAACACTTACATTAGCCTACAGTTGGGCAAAATCATCAAACTCAAGACTATTTTTTAAAATTTAAAAATCCCAGTTAACATACAGTGTCATATTAGTTTCAGGCATCCAACACACTGGTTCAACACTTCCATACGTCATCAGGTGCTCATCACAAGTGCATTCCTTAATCCCCATCACCTCTTTCACCCATCCCCCTGCCCACCTCCCTTTCTAGCAACCATCACTTTGCTTTCTATCGTCAAGAGTCTGTTTCTTGGTTTGCCTCTCTCTCTCTTTTACCCTTCGTCTGTTTGTTTTGTTTCTTAAGTTCCACATATGAGTTAAATCACATGGTATTTTTCTTTCTCTGGTTGACTTGTTTCACTTAGCATAATACTCTCTAGCTCCAGCCATGTCACCGCAAATGACTAGATTTTCATATTTTTTATGGCTGAATAACATTTCATTGTATATATATACCACTTCTTCTTTACCCATTCATCCGTCGATGGACACTTGGGCTGTTTCCATTATTTGGCTATTGTAGATAATACTGCTATAAACACTGGGCGTCTCTATGTCCCTTTGAATTAGTATTTTTCTATCCTTTGGAAAAATACCTAATAGTGTAATTGCTGGATCACAGGGTAGTTCTATTTTTGACTTTTTGAGGAATATCCATACCGTCTTCCACGTTGGCTGCACCAGTTTGCATTCCCAACAATGTAATAGGGTTCCCCTTTCTCCACATCCTCGCCAACACCTGTTGTTTCTTGTGTTGTTGATTTTAGCCATTCTGACAGGTGCGATGTGGTATCTCATTGCAGTGTCGATTTGCACTTCCCTAATGATGAATGATGTTGAGCATCTTTTTGTGTGCCTGTTAGCCATCTGTATGCCTTCTCTGGAAAAAAATGTCTATTTCATGTCGTCTGCCCATTTCTCAATTGGATTATTCATTTTGGGGGTGTTGAGTTGTGTCTTGATATATTTTGGATATTAACTCTTTATCAGATATGTCATTTGCAAATATCTTCTCCCATTCCATAGGTTGCCTTTTAGTTTAACACAGCCTAGTTTATAATAAAATTGTTTAATGTGTCATATAATTTATTGAGTACTATGCTGAAAGTAAAAAACAGAAAGGCTGTATGGGTATGGGATGGTTTTGAGTCTATCAGTTGTTGACCCTTGTGATGACGAGGCTAACTGGGAGCTACACGTGCCCAGCATCCAAGAGGATCATCCCACATATCAGCAACCCAGAAAAAGACCCAAATTCAAAATTTCAAGACAGTTTCCACTAAATGGGTGTCACTTTCCCACTATCATAAAATCAAAAAATTTTAAGTCATAAGTCAGAGAAAGTCTGTACATACTTGGTTTCTATGTTTCTCCTTCCTTAGTTTTCAAACTCTAGTTGTTAAAATATAACTAAACCACAGCTCACCCAGCCCCAATGTGTCAATCACCCACCCTATGTTTTGACATCATGAGGACTTATGCACCTGGAACTTGGGATTAAAAATTAGCAAAAGATCTTTTATTTAATACAATGTATATGGCCTTGTGAATGGAGGTTGTTATTAAATAACTTTACTAATACCAACCCCTTTAAAGGATTTACTAATTTACTATTTACAATTTACTAACTTTACTAATACCAACTCCTTTAAATTATCCTCATGATAATTTTATGAGGTAGGTTCTATCATTATCCTAACGTCATAGAAGAAGAAAGGGAGGCACAGAGAAGTTCAGGAACTCGCCTAAGGTTGTACAGCTAGTAAATATTAGATTTAGGGTTTGAATCCTGAGAGTCTGATTCTAGGGTCCAAGCCCTTCACCACTTTACCATTTGATTTTTTTTAGGAAACTCTACCCCCAACATGGGGCTCAAACTCAGGACCCCAAGATTAAGAGTCTTACGCTCTACTGAGTGCGTCAGCCAGGTGCCCCTGCCGTTCGATGTCCATCTTTGCTGTTCGGTTGATAGAGAAGGACATGTTAAAAAAGAGAAAAATAGGGGCGCCTGGGTGGCGCAGTCGGTTAAGCGTCCGACTTCAGCCAGGTCACGATCTCGCGGTCCGTGAGTTCGAGCCCCGCGTCGGGCTCTGGGCTGATGGCTCAGAGCCTGGAGCCTGTTTCCGATTCTGTGTCTCCCTCTCTCTCTGCCCCTCCCCCGTTCATGCTCTGTCTCTCTCTGTCCCAAAAATAAATTTAAAAAAAAATTTAAAAAATTAAAAAAAATAAAAAAGAGAAAAATAATTATCAACTTCTCACATTTATTAAGCACCTACTGTGCTGGGGCTTTCACGCATACTTATCTCAATACTTTAATCACCATTAGTACTTTTGAAGAACAATCATAAAAAGATTTTTATAGAGCAAATGAATACCAGAAATTACTTCATTTAGTCCCCTAGCAGCCCTACAAAGTAGATGCTACTATTATTGCCATTTTACAGATGGAGGAAGTGATGTTTTAAAAGCTTAAGTAACTTGCCAAATCTCGTGTGGGTAGTAAGTGGGGAAGCTGGGCTTCCAACTCAGGTTGCCTGACTCTAAAACACTTGTGTTTAACCACAATACTTTCCAATCTCCCTAACTCTGTGGCACAGGCATTATGTTGCTATTATTATTAATAAATCATATACATATTTATTCAAAATCCATTCAGTGGATACTGACCACTGATACCATTACCTATCACTTTGAAGATGGGAAAATGAAGCCACAGACCAAATAGGTCCTAGGCTGCCCCGGTGAAGAGGCTCGGTGTACTTACTGGGAAAGCTAACTACAGGCGAATTTGTGAAGCAAATGCATACTTCCTTTGGGGTTTCCAGACTCTCTTGCAAACACTTTTCTCTCATCCTAGTAACGCAGATTCCCCATGGTGCTATTGGAAAATAATATATTCTCTCCAAATGATCACAACTCAGTTAAAAACTCAAAATGGGTTGGAGAGGATATGATGAAAAATAAATGTGGAGTTCTAAGAATGCTAATGCTGGCGGTAGGCAGATCAAAGGCAGGACGTTTCAGTTAAATAAGAATTTCCAACGTTCTGATGTGGAGCCGAGGATGAACTCCTGCCACCCAGAGCAGAAGAGAAACTGGAACTTTGAGAGAACTTTTGGATCCAGAAATTTTAAAATATAGAAAACATTTTGGGGCACCTGGCTGGCTCAGTCAGTGGAGCACATGACTCTTGATCTCAGGGTTGTGAGTTCAAGCTCTACACTGGGTGTGGAGAGGACTTTAAAAAAATTTTTTTTTAACATTTATTTATTTTTGAGACAGAGAGAGACAGAGCATGAGTGGGGGAGGGGCAGAGAGAGAGGGAGACACAGAATCGGAAGCAGGCTCCAGGCTCTGGGTCATCCCAGAGCCTGACGCAGGGCTCGAACTCACGGACCACAAGATCATGACCTGAGTTGAAGTCGGACACTCAACCAACTGAGCCACCCAGGCGCCCCTGGAGAGGACTTTTAAAAAATCATAAAAAAATAAATAAAAATAGGGGCGCCTGCCTGGCTCAGTCAGTTGGGTGTCCCACTTTGGCTCAAGTCATGATCTTCCAGTTCATGAGTTCGAGTCCCATGTCAGGCTTGCTGCTGTCAGCTGAGCCTCCTTCAGATCCTCTGACCCTCTCTCTCTGTCCCTCCCTCACTTGTGCTCTCTTCCTCTCTCTCTCTCTCGCTCGCTCGCTCGCTCTCAAAAATAAATAAATATTTTTAAATAAATAAATAAATAAAAATTGGGGGCACCTGGGTGGCTCAGTCAGTTAAGTGTCCCACTTTGGCTCAAGTCATGATCTCGCAGTCTGTGAGTTTGAGCCCCACGTCCAACTCTGTGCTGACAGCTCGGAGCCTGGAGCCTGCTTTGGATTTTGTGTCTCCCTCTCTCTCTGCCCCTACCCCACTTGCGCACATGCTCTCTCTCTCTCTCTCTTGAAATAAATAAACATTAAACATTTTTTTAATAAAATAAACAAATAAAAATAAAATACAGAAAACATTTTAAGAGTAGACAACTCAGGGAGCCTGATCTAATGGTAATCATTGTCTAAAACAGAGGTTAATTTGTGGAATTCCTAGTCACCAAGTCCAGTGATATTAAGGTTAAGGTAACTCCAAAGAGGATACATTTGACCTCAACCTGATAGGACTGACTAATAGCAAACTCCATGGAGTGGACATATTCTAATTGTTAGTTTTCACAATTGCCCTGCTAAGTAGCCATTACCAACCTGTTTTACCATCGAGGAAAACGGCTACAAGAGTAACAGGGATAGGATTCACACCTAGTTCTATGTGACTCCAAAGACCACGGGGGTTTTTTTTAGGTTTTTTTTTTTTTTATGTTTATTTTAGAGAGACAGAGAGAGAGAGAGAGAAAGAGAGAGAGCACAGCGGGGGAGGGGCAGAGACAGAAGGCGACACAAAATCCGAAGCAGGCTCCAGGCTCTGAGCTGTCAGCACAGAGCCTGACGCGGGGCTTGAACTCACAGACCGTGAGATCATGACCTGAGCCAACCCACAGACTGTGAGATCATGACCTGAGCCAAAGTCAGATGCTTAACCCACAGAGCCACCCAGGAGCCCCTCTTTTTTTTAACCATGCTTACCTCCAAAGCAGAAAAACAGCTTGCCTCTCTTGGGATCACAAAACCTACACCAATTGTGGGATACAAAGATGAATTACCAAAAGCCAGGGTGAAAGAAGGAATCAGTTAAGACAGAAGAGACTGGGCCAGCCTACCGCGAGAGTGTGTATCCATAATCTACACAAGGCATCGTATCCCACCTTTTTTTTGTTTTTAATGTTCTTTCTAAAAAGAAAAAAATTATTTTTGAGAGAGAGAGAACGAGCTCACGAGAGAGAGACAGAGGATCCAAAACAGGTGCTGACAGCAGACACCTCGACATGGGGCTCAAATTCATAAACTGTGAGATCATGACCTGTGCCAAAATCAGATGCTTAACTGACTGAGCCACCCAGGAGCCCCAGACATCATGCACCTTAAAAAGAGCCCTTCTAGGGGCACCTGGGTGGCTCCGTTAAGCATCCGACTTCCTGAAGTGATGATCTCGCAGTTCTTGAGTTTGAGCCCCGCACTGGGCTGTGTGCTGACAGCTCAGAGCCTGGAGCCTGCTTCAAATTCTGTGTCTCCCTCTCTCTCTGCCCCTCCCCTGCTCGTGCTTTGTGTCTCTCTCTCAAAAATAAATAAACATTAAAAAAATAAAGCCCTTCTAAATGGTCTGGTGGCTATGCTAGGCTATGTTGATTTCTGGAGTATGGCCTCCTACCCAACTATCTAAATAAGATTGGTGGACATTGATGAGGACATCGTTTCAATGACCTCAACATATCTGGATCCTTTTCTGCGTCATTGACAACTGTGACTCTTTTGTTCTATTGGAGTATAAATTCCAAGATTTGAGTTTGGATTTAGGAGTAAGAAAGCCATGTCACCACAGATTTAGACATTCATGAATCCTCCAGCCAAACTACCAAGATGCTGTCACTGCTTATTAGCACCTCGTGCAAAGTCCCAAACAGGCTAGTTTTATTTTAAACAAATAAAAATGAGTCCCAATCTTTTAGACATATATACTGAAATATTTGCACATGAATTATGTGATGTTAATGATTTGATTCAAAATAATATTGGAGGGAAAGATGGGCCATCAGGCAATATTAGTTGAAACGGGGTGGGGTGGAAATACATACAGGTTTATTATATCACTCTCTCTATTTGTGTATATGTTTGAAATTTTCTACAATAACATTTTAAGTATATTTTTGCCACTAAGTTTTTGTTTATAATGTTCTATCAGCCTGCTATGGACTACGCTTTTTCATTTTGAAAATTCAGTTTCCCATCTTCTCTGTGATTCTTTCTCTAGCTACTCCAGCCCACAGGTATCCTCACCTTCCTCAAAAATCATCATTTCTTGGGGCGCCTGGGTGGCGCAGTCAGTTAAGCGTCCGACTCCAGCCAGGTCATGATCTCGCAGTCCGTGAGTTCGAGCCCCGCGTCAGGCTCTGGGCTGATGGCTCAGAGCCTGGAGCCTGTTTCCGATTCTGTGTCTCCCTCTCTCTCTGCCCCTCCCCCGTTCATGCTCTGTCTCCCTCTGTCCCAAAAAAAAAAAAAAAATCATCATTTCTTTCTTTACTTTAAAGATTTTATTTTTAAGTAATTTCTTCACCCAATGTGGGGCTTGAACTCACAACCCTGAGATCAAGAGTTACATACTCCACCAGCTGAGCCAGCCAAGTGCACCCAAAGTCATCATTTATTTAAAAAACATATTGGAAAAGAAAAAAAAAGGCTGGAAAATCAATGTGGGAAGCATCCACATTAATAAGTCAGAAAAAGGGGCACCTGGGGTGGCTCAGTCGGTTAAGCATCTGACTCTTGATTTCAGCTCAGGTCATGATCTCACAGTCCTGAGATCAAGCCCCGTGTAGGTGTCCATGCTGAACGTGGAGCCTGCTTAAGAGTCTCTCCCCCTGCCTCTGCCCTGCTTGCATGTGCATGCATACACATGCGCTCTCTCTCTCTCTCTCTCAAAAAAAAAAAAGCCTTAAATAAATAAAATAAAATAAAATAAAATTTCATGCCTACATAAGGAAGGTGATGCTAATATCACTGACAGAAATTAGAGAAATATAGGAGAAGAAACTGGGTTCAGGTTTTACCAATGGAGAGAACTGAAGAGAACTGAAAGAGGTGTAAATGAAGACACAAAAGTACAGGCTATGAAGGAAACTCACAAGGGGGTGATGAAGCACCCCAAATGACAAAGCACAAAGCTGTTATCACCCCCTTGACGTGGAGGCTGCAGATGGGGGGGTACAGGAGTTATCAGAACTCAGTAAGAGTTATGTCTGTAGGAGAGCAAGGCCCAGCAGCTGTGGCTTCGTGGGGAGGGATGCAGTCACCCAGGCTGGAGGGAGCCCAGGGGATAAATACTGCAAGCCCTCTCCCCTCCACCCTCCAATCTCTTGCTGGTGTCTCCCAATGCCTGGGCCCAATGAAATACACTCCAAGGAGGTCAGCCTCCTAGAGCACAGAGCAGGGTGGAGAAGCATGGATGGTGCATAGAGAGGCGCAAACGGGAATGCCCAGCACATGGTCTCGGAGGCAGTGGTAGGACACTCAAGCAGAAATTCCCCCTAAAGACATGAGACTGGGACTCAAAGAGAACTCAGACAAGACACACTTCCTGCTCTCAGAGAAGTTACTCAGCAGCTGGGGGAGGGGGAGGCTAACAGGCTTTAATACCAAGTTGGGTTAAATAATGTGGGTCACATTACATGTACCATATGAATGTAGAGGGAAGGGACATCATTAAGAGCAAAAAATACAAGGACCTAAATGCGAGATCTGAAACCATAAAAATCCTAGAAGAGAGTACAGGCAGTAATTTCTCTGACATTGGCCATAGCAACGTTTTTCTAGATACATCTCCTGAGGCAAAGGCAACAAAAGCCAAAATAAACTATTGGGACCACATCAAAACAAAAAGCTTCTGCACAGCAAAAGAAACAAGCAACAAAACTAAAAGACAGCCTCCTAAATGAGAGACGTTATATGCAAATAACTTATCCAATAAAGGGTCAGTATCTAAAATATATAAAGAATTTATACATTTTTATATTTATAAAATCAAATTTTTACTACAGTTTCTAAGGCTAGCCTACTAGCCTTAAAGGATACAGTGACAAATAAAATGCACACAAGTTCTCCCCTATGGAGCCTAAAGTGCAGAATATAAACAAGTAACAAATGATCGTAATATAAAGGAAAGAGTGCTGTTTTGTATATAGCTACTGTTCATTAAGTGCTTACTCCGTGACAGTCCCTGTACTATGCTGTCATGCATATTAACTATTCGATTCTCACAGCAATCTCTGTGAGGGAAGTACTATTATTATTGCCATTTTCCAGGTAACAAAACGGAGTCACGAAGATACAAGCTTGCCCAGAATGACAGAGTTACAGAAACGGCAGAGCCAGGATTCTAACCCAGGACCTCTGACTCCAGAGCACACAGTCGTTCTCTTTAAGCTACACTGTCCTTACGTACACACACACACACACACACACACACACACAAGTCACCAAACACAGCCCGAGAGCATCAGGAAAGGCTTCCCTGAAGGAAATGGTATCTCTGCTGAAGACAAGGTGGAATTAACTTGAGGAGAAAGAGTTTTCAGAGCAAAGGAGACGCCTGCAATCAGAAGCAGCTCGGGGAGACAGGAATAGGGACTGTAAGGCCAGGAGCCGAAGGGTGTGAGGCCACAGGCACAGAGGCCAGCTGAGAGACTTGGAAGCCTGCCACAGTCTGGTCAACCGGAAACTGTAGCGGGGTGCTAGGGAGGGGGTGGACAGTGACACCATCAGATTTGTGCTTCAGAAAGATGCTTCTTGCCTCAGTGAGGAGAACCAACTGGAAAGGGGTACCCTGGAGGAAGGGAGGCTAGTTAGGAGGTCATAATATTGTGGGCAAGAAATAAAGGCAAAGGGGACTTAGAGAGTGGGTGTGGGAGAAGAGGGATGAAAAATCAGTGATGCCATCCAGATTTCTGGCTTGAACGTCTGGAATAATAACGGTGTCATTTACTCAGGTAAATAATATGGAAGAAGGAACGGCTTAGGGTGAAAAAGGGGAGAAGAGTTATAGAGGTAAGTGAGGCACAACCTTACTAGTGATGTAATGTACGTGCGGTACGTGTTATTTCTCCCCAGATTAATAAATTTGATTATATGAAATAGTAGATCCGGGGAAATAGGACCATTTCTATATTCCTAGTGGAATACAACTGATACAAGCATTTTTCAAGATCAGTTTAATGATGCCTGATAAAGTTGAAAGCCAAACCCTGCAAACCAGCAATAACATCTCCGGGTGCCTCATTTATTTTATTTATTTTTTAATTTTTTCTAACATTTATTCATTTTTTGAGAGACAGAGAGAGACAGAGCATGAGCGGGGAGGGGTAAAGAGAGAGGGAGACACAGAATCCGAAGCAGGCTCCAGGCTCTGAGCTGTCAGCACAGAGCCCGACACGGGGCCCAAACTCATACACCGTGAGATTGTGACCGGAGCCGAAGTCAGACGCTCAACCCACTGAGCCACCCAGGGACCCCCCAGGTGCTTCATTTAAAGAGATTCTTGTACATGTGCTGAAGGTGACCTGTACAAGGATATTCACTGGATCATTGTTTCTGATAACAAAAAATAAAAAACTTGAAACAACTGTCCCTTAGTGTAAAATGGTTAGGTAACTGTAATTTCTTCATAGAGAGCAATACATTATATAAATTTAAATGAATGAATTAGATGTGTATATATTAACAAGGATAAATCTCAAAAACACAATTCCAAGTGATAAAGCAAGCTGCAAAAGATACACACAGAATAATACTATCTAATTTTTTACCATGTAATTACCATGTAATTTTTTCTTTTTTTAATTTTAGAGAGAGAGTGAGAGAACACACCCAAGCAGGGGAAAGGGGCAGAGGGAATGAGAGAGAGAGAGAGAGAGAGAGAGAGAGAGAGAGAGAGAGAGAATCCCAAGCAGGCTCCACGCCCAGCACAGAGCCAGATGTGGGGTTCGATCTCATTACCCTGAGACCATAACCTGAGCTAAAATCAAGAGTCAGACACTCAACTAACTGAGCCACCCAGGCCCCCCATCTATGTAGTTTTTAAGCAAAAAATAGTGAGATCTTGGGGCACCTGGGTGGCTCAGTCGGTTAGGCGTGTAACTTCAGCTCAGGTCGTGATCTCACAGTCTGTGAGTTCGAGCCCCAAGTTGGGCTCTGTGCTGACAGCTCAGAGCCTGGAGCCTGCTTCTCATTCTGTGTCTCCCTCTCTCTCTCTGCCCCTCCCCCACTCGTGCTCTGTCTCTCTCTCGTGCTCTCTCAAAAATAAATAAACATTAAAAAAAAAAATAGTGGGGTCTCTGGATGGCTCCATGGGAGGAGCATGCAAATCTTGATCTTGGGATTGTAAATGGAAGCCTTCATGTTGGGTGTGGAGATTACTTAAAACTAAAATCTTAAAAAAAAAAATTACATAGAAATCTATCATAAAAATGACTTGTAATGCTGTATCAGCTGATACCTTCACTGGTTTCATCTTCAATTTTTCTGAAAATATTCAATTGTTTTCAACCTGACTTTTATTTCTTTTAATGTTTATTCATTTGGGGGGTGAGAGAGAGAGACAGAATGTGAGGGAAGGGCAGAGAGAGAGAGGGAGGGAGGGAGGGAGGGAGGGAGGGAGAATCCCAAGCAGACTCCACACTGTCAGCGCAGCCCAGATGCAGGACTTGATCCCACGAATGGTGATATCATGACCTGAACCAAAATCAAGAGTTGGACATTTAACTGACTACGCCACCCATGCCCCTTCAGTCTCCTGACGCAAGAAGAAAGTGTCCTCATGCCTTCTGTCTGTATGATTGCAGTAGCCAAGATTGGATGGGGGAGTATAGGAGAAAAAAAAAAAAAAACAGGGAAAACAGAATTTTTGCAACTCAAAAATAACCCTGTAAACTGTGAAGAGGCAGCTTTATTCCAAAAAATTCATCTAAAATTTGAGTTCAAAAAAATTGTCATTATTGGGGCACCTAGGTGGCTCAGTCAATTAAGCATCTGACTCACTTATTTTTTTTAATGTTTTATTTATTCTTGAGAGAGAGAGAGAGACAAAGCATGAGCGAGGGAGGGGAAGAGAGAGAGAGGGACACAGAATCCGAAGCAGGCTCCAGGCTCCTAGCTGTCAACACAGAGCCCAACGAGGGGCTCAAACTCACGAGCTGTGAGATCATGACCTGAGCCAAAGTCGGATACTCAACAGACTGAGCCACCCAGGCGCCCCTCACTATTTTTTTTTTATGTTTATTTATTTGTAAAAGAGAGAGAGAGGCAGACTGCAAGTGGGAGACCGCATCTGAAGCAGGCTGGAGGCTCTGAGCTGTCAAAACAGAGCCTGACACGGGGTTCAAACCCATGAGCTGTGAGAATATGACCTGAACCCAAGCCAGACGCTTAATCAACTGTGCCACCCAAGCGCCCCAGACACCTGCCTCTTAATTTCAGCTCAGGTCATGATCTCCAGCTCATGAGATTGAGCCCCAAGTTGGGCGCTACACTGAGCATGCAGCCTGCTTAGGATTCTCTCTCTTCTTCTCTCTCTCTGCCCCTCCCCAAATCTCAAAAAAAAAAAAAGTTCAAAAAGTATCATTATTATTCTGCTACTTATTATTTTCAGAATGGTTGCAAAATATACCAAAACAGCAATACTAAGATTTACCAAATCTGTATTTTGTTTTCATTTAGAAGCACCTTGCTTTACCTGAAATGACTTTTAAAGGATTAGCAAAATGGAAACATTGTTAATTTAATACAAAACATTTTTTTTTATTTTATTTTATTTTTTTTAGCGTTTATTTATTTTTGAGACAGAGAGAGACAAAGCATGAACGGGGGAGGGTCAGAGAGAGGGAGACACAGAATCTGAAACAGGCTCCAGGCTCTGAGCTGTTAGCACAGAGCCCGACACGGGGGCTCGAACTCACGGACCACAAGATCGTGACCTGGGCTGAAGTCGGCAGCTTAACCGACTGAGCCACCAGGCGCCCCTAATACAAAACATTTTTGATAAAACACTTTTATTTCATCATGTGCTTTCTATATTTTTGGCAAACCTTGGAGCTACAGATATAACATACTCAATTTATAGAAAATGTGCTGTTGGCCACATAATCTAATTACACCTAATAAAAGTCTAATAATCTAATAAAAGTCAATCCTCATTGTCAAACCAGTCATCTAAATAAAATTAACTTTAACAAAAAGTCTGACAATTTTCAATTCAAATAAGTGTGTTAACATATATACTTTGATGTGTATTTTCTAAAAACTAAGAGGGGCGCCTGGGTGGCTCAGTCGGTTAAAGCGCCCGACTTCGGCTCATGTCATGATCTCACGACTCACGAGTTTGAGCCCCGCATGGGGCTCTGTGCTGACAGCGCACACCCTGAAGCATACTTTGGATCCTGTGTCTCTCTCTCTCTCACTCTGCCCCTCCCCTGCTCTCTTTCTGTCTCTCTCTCTCTTAAAACGAAACATTAAAACATTTTTTTTGAAAAAGCTTAAAATTTTGTAGGAACTAATAAAATTAGCTTATACATTTGTATAATGTCATAAAACCAAGAATAAAGCTATAGGGTTTTTCTCACTCCTTAATTCATAAGAGTAAAACATAATAAATAAATATTATTCATGAATTAGAGTATGACAAAACGCATAGTATTCCTTTAATGAGTGTATCTAGGTGTACTGAACTTTGGTTTTCACCTTTCGGAAATAACTAAGTAAGAATCACAGATAAAAATTCTGTAACAGCTCAAATTGTAATCAGGGCATAGGGATGTACGAGCACCTGGCTCCGGTGTCCCAAACAGGCCAGGCTCGGCCCCTCGCCACAGACAGAATCCAAAGGCAGAGAGATGAGGGGTGGTAAAAGAAGAAAGGGGTTTATTTCTGTGAGACTGACATCAGGCAGACAGCAGACTAGCATTTCAAAGACTGTCTCCAAAGTAACAAAAATACGTGCAGGTTTATGTAAGGAAAATGTGGGACAAAGGTCGCTGGGTACAGGCAGGTGGGCAGGACAGGTCAGGTCCATCAGTGTCTAGGTCAATCGCACATGGTCTTGCCGGCTCGGGGCGGTTCTTGTTGCTTGAGGGGGTGGTTTTGGTTCCCATAGGGGATGCTTTGCCTGCAGAGTCTTTTTTTTTTTTTTTTTTTTTTTTTTTTTTTTTTTTTTTTTTTTTTAGGGCGAGGAGGGGCAGAGAGAGAGAGAGAGAGAGAGAGAGAGAGAGAGAATCCCAGGCAGGCTACCAGGCTGTCAGCATGGAGCCCAACTCCATGGCTCAAACTCACCAACCGTGAGATCATGAGCTGAGCCAAAACCAAGAGTCTGACACGTAACTGACTGAGCCACCCAGAGGCCCCTGTTTTTTGTTTTTAAATTAAGTAAGCTCTATACCCAAAGTGGGGCTTGAACTCAAGACCCTGAGATCAACAGTCACATGCTGGAAAGAAGAACTTAATCACTTAAGAACTTAATCACTTAGAGAGTACAGATGGGGGGGTGCCTGGCTGGCTCAGTCAGTTGAGCGTCTGACTTCAGCTCAGGTCATATCACGGCTTATGGGTTCAAGTCCCGCATCGGGCTCTGTGCTGACAGCTCAAAGCCTGGAACCTGCTTCTGATTCTGTGTCTCCTTCTCTTTCTGCCCCTCCCCTGCTTGTGCTCTGTCTCTCTCTCTCAAAAATAAATAAATGTAAAAAAATTTTTTTTAATTCATAAAGAAAAGAATTTTGTTAAATTTATAAAAAATTTATTAAAAAGTTAATTAAAAAAAAGAAAGTACAGACTGGGGCACCTGGCTGGCTCGATCAGAGGACCATGCGACTTTTGATCTCAGGCTATACATTTGAGCCCCACGTTGGATGTGGAGATTACTTAAATAAATACTTTTTTTAAAAAAGTACATGGGGCGCCTGGGTGGCGCAGTCGGTTAAGCGTCTGACTTCAGCCAGGTCACGATCTCACGGTCCGTGAGTTGGAGCCCCGCGTCAGGCTCTGGGCTGATGGCTCAGAGCCTGGAGCCTGTTTCCGATTCTGTGTCTCCCTCTCTCTCTGCCCCTCCCCCGTTCATGCTCTGTCTCTCTCTGTCCCAAAAATAAATAAACGTTGAAAAAAATTTTTTTTTTTAAAAAGTACAAGACTGTAGGTACTTGAAGTAGGTAGTTGAAGTCCTCTTTCTTTCCTTTTTTTTTTTTTTAATGCTTATTTATTTTTGAGAGAGAGACAGAGTGAGAGTTGGGGAGGGGCAGAGAGAGAGGGAGAGACAGAATCCGAAGCAGGCTCTGAGCCATCAGTACAGGGCTTCATGTGGGGCTTGCTCACATACCTCGACACCATGACCTGAGCCAAAATCAGGAGTCAGATGATTAACCGACTGAGCCACCCAGGTGCCCCGAAGTCCTGTTTCATAATCAGTTCCTTTGAAATCACAATAAAAATGTTTTCCTATATATTTAATGAAAAATAAAAGTATATGCTGTCAAAAATTACTCCAGCAACTATCGCATAATTTCATTTTTTGTTAACAGGAGGCCGACAATATTAAACATGTTAACTGGTGACAAAAGGTCAAGATTGAAGTATTTATATATGTCTGATGAGAGATAGAAGCAGAAAAATGTTCACCTTTAGCCCAGAAGTTTGACCTATAGAACCTGCATAGTTCTGATAAGGATCAAATACATACTGGTTGCCACATTCTTAAAGGGTCTCGTGACTGCCTGTACATCTCACCAATAGTTAATATCGAGCTGGATGAGAAGGACCAGAGAAATCTTTCAAAAGTAGTTTTTACCCATAGAAATTTGAAGAAGATACTTCGGATCTAAACTCCCTGCACATCCCTTCCCCCCTTGAACACTAAGCATATAACCACCAGCCTCATACGGCAAAAGGGGAGCTCTTTCTGCCCAAGGGTCCTGTCCCCCTGCTATAAGAAAAGCATTCTTTGCACTGAAAATGTATCAAGAATTCTTTCTTGACCATTCTATCAGCCCCCACCTCACTTCCATGATAGAGTTTTACAGAATAAGTGTATCAGATAGGCTAGGCTAGGTCAGGGTGCAGTAACAAATAACGAAATTGTATGACTAAAAACAACAAAGACATGTGACTTAAAACACCAAACTCACCTAAGCTTTGTGCACACTGACTGACAGAGCAGGATCCTCTCCTTATACCCATTCAGGGGCTTAGACCGGCAGAGCAGTGACCCTCTGCCAGGGGGAAAAGAGCTCTGGAGAGTTTCATATGGGTGAAGGTAATGCTTCACTTCTGTTAACAACGCATTGGCCAGAAAGAGACATACGGCTTTACCTAATCCCCAAACTGCCATGAAATGCACTCCAACCTTAGGCCTGGAAAGGGGAAGAATGGTAAATATTTGGGTACATTGTATCAGTGATTGCATAGTACGTTTATTTGTTTTAAGTAAGCTCTAGGGCAACACCCGGCTTGAACTCACAACCCTGAGATCAAGAGTTGCAAGCTCCACCAGCTGAACCAGCCAGGCGCCCTCTCAGTATGTTTTCACCTTTATTGAATAACACATACCAAATCTAAAATAAAATTATGTATGACTTTTTTGCAGACTATTCCAGAGTAATGTGAAAAATACGAAGGTCCCTTAAAATAATCCATTTTTTATTTAAAATAAGCAATAAAATAATCAATGTCTCTAACCTCTATTACTTCAGCTTCTAAGTTTGCTTTCCTTTCCAGGTAATGACACATCCTACGGATAAGTATTAAGAAGAGCTGAAAAGAACTGCTTATGTTTAAATATGTGGGAAGACATATTCGGCGCTGGCTTGGCCTGGCTTTCACCGGACTCTGTTTCAATAACAATGTACTTCTTAGGTGCAGAAGATGGGAGACACATTATGATTAAAGGAGATTTACTATCACCCTTACCACTCACTCACACTCACACAGTGTATCTGGCTTCAGAAAATCACAAGTATCCAATTACCTTCTTTCTTTTTTTTTTTTAATGTTTTTTAAATTTATTTTTGAGACAGAGAGAGACAGAGCATGAGTGGGGGAGGTGCAGAGAGAGGGAGACACAGAATCCCAAGCAGGCTCCAGGCTCTGAGCTGTGAGCACAGAGCCTGATGCGGGGTTCAAACTCACGAACCGTGAGATCACGACCTGAGCCGAAGCCAGACACTCAGCCAACTGAGCCACCCAGGCGCCCCCCAGTTACCTTATTCCTAACAGCCTCACTTCACCCTCACCTAGAATATATGTCACACAGGAAAAGACAGGAAGCATAAGGGTGGGTTTAGGGTGCCTCGATCGCTCATTAAAGGAAGCTTCCCCCAAAACGTGTTAAATTGCCGGTGGGTTTTATACCCTGGGTGAGGGATATACCTTTGTTTCAGAAAGTGAAAAAGAACTACTGTAAATGCAGAGGCAGGAGAGAAGAACCTGTATAATGCTAGCAATGAGTACTTACGGAAATAGGGCATCTGCACGTTAATTTACTTAAAGGAATAAGTATCCACCTGCCTCTTGGACTATGCCACACAGGAAGAACCTGAAACTGATGTGAGCTTTAATTCTTTCTCTAACAACAAGGAATATTTGCCACAGAGTATGATCAGTAATGAAACCGTACAGCAGAGGCTTTCCACTTCACCACAACTTAGAGTAAGACATAGATTTTACATTATGATCCAATATACACATATTGTTTCATGAAACAGTAATTACCCTCATTATATGTGAAGCGCTCTGATATTCCCTATACTAATGTCTTTTAATGCTGGTCACAACCTGCTAAATTGATTTCACAACTAACTTATGATTCATAGCCCACAATTTTGAAACACTGAGCTACAGAGATGGAAATTGGTAACGCAATCTCTGATTATAAGAAGTGTCTCTAAAGAAGCCTTAACTTGAAAGTGCAAGTGGGAAAACCAAAGCCTGGAAGTCAATGTCTGTGAGAGGTTAAATGTTGACCCTGAGGTGGGGACATTATTCTGAATTATCTAAGTGTACCCTAAATGCAATTACATGTATCCCTGTGAGAAGGAGGCATTAGGAGATCTGATACACATAGAGAAAGAGGTGATGTGAAGAAGAGGCAGAGAGACAGTTGAAGATACTGGCCTTGAAGATTGATGTGGCCGCAAGTCAATGAATGCCAGTGACCACCAGAAGTTGGGAGAGTCAAAAAACGGATTCCAATCTAGATAGAGCCTCTGGAGGGAGTGTGGCTCTGTCACCACTTTGATTTTGGCCCAGTGATACTGACTTTAGACTTCTGGCCTCCGGAACTGTGAGAGAATAAAGTTTTGATGTTCTAAGCCACCAAATTTGTAGTATTTTGTTATAGCAGGCTCAGGAAATTAATAGGAACCCCATAAGCTTGACTTAATGAGAGTCATATTGTAAAGTGCCTAGAATGTTACTAAGACCCAAGTTCAGCTACTTATAGCTTGAAAAGCCAATATTTAAAAAAAATTTTTTTTAATGTTTTTATTTAATTTTTGAGACAGAGAGAAACAGAGCATGAGAAGGGGAGGGGCAGAGAGAGAAGGAGACATAGAATCTGAAGCAGGCTCCAGGCTCTGAACTGTCAGCACAGAGCCCAACGAGGGGCTCAAACTCACGGACTGTGAGATCATGACCTGAGCTGAAGTTGGACACTTACTGACTGAGCCGCCCAAGCACCCCATTGAAAAGCCAATACTGAAGAGATGAGGTATGGGGTTTAAGTTTTTTTTAAGTTTATTCATTTTTGAGAGGGAAAGAATGTACTATCAGCACAGACCCCCCCCCACCCCCCCATGCAGGGCTCAATCCCACAAACTATGAGATCATGACATGAGCTAAAACAGAGTTAGATGCCCAACTAACTGAGCCACTGAGGTGCCCCAAAGTTTTGATTGGAAAGGAATATGAGCTTTATTCAGGAGGCCAGCCACCTGGAGGAAACACTCTTGACCAAAGGCCAACTCTGAGCTTTCTGCCTTGCTCACAGATTTTTAAAGGAGTTTAGGGCAGTTAATCAGTAAAGGGAGTGCAGTGGTCTGTAATATTTATTGATTACTGTGCAGACTTAATAGTGCCAGCTACAGACGTTTTCACAGTGCTCAAAGATTGTGCAAGGGAGTCTGGTTCCTTAGTCCTAGGCATTAGGGGCAGGGGTATGTGTAAGAGGGTCTGGTTTCTGTTTCAAGATGTGCAGAAGGGCTCTATTCTTTTCTTGGAAAGAATGCATGATCTCTCAAAAAGGTTTGTATATGTACTGGGCTATGGGTGGTTGCTAAGGCTTAAGGACAGAGGCAGTTTCAAGAGTAATAGCCATTTATAACTCTTTACACCTTGGTAGTTTTGAGAGTCATGGTATCTTATAGAGATATTCACAAAACATACTGATAACACAAGTGATAGGTGAAAAGGGAAATGCCAAAAATAGATATATAAATGGAGCCAACGACAAGGTTTATGCAAATATACATCATAATATGCATTGCCATGAGTCTACTGCAAATTTAGCCTTAAACTTTCCAACAGCCCAACATGCAAAGGGAGCCTTCTTGTTTACATGATTCAGTGGCCATTAGATAAAAACAGGCAACTACACAAAAACACAAAAGACAAGGTGAAAATTCTACCCGGACCATTATTTTTGGACTGAGCTAGGCAAAAAAGGATGAGGGATGCTCATTACATTGTGTGTAAATGTAACTGCAGTGAACTCACACCAGACCAAGTTTCTAAGGCTGATATGGTAAATATCATAGATTGATAAAATGTCAAAACTTAACTTGATAAGAGCAAATTCTATAGATTAGATTGATAAGATGTTGCTAAAAACCAAAATTCAACAGAATAAAATTAAAGATCCATTAGGCTTTATTAAGCGAGTTATGAATCAGAAAGCATCCCATCTAGCAAGTAGAAACGAGCTGAGTTGTACAAAATGGTAGTAGGGTGGCGCAAGAAAATTATTAGCAAAATAAAGGAAAGAATTGTTTCAAGTCAGGACATTTTTTGTGTGGGGGGTGGGAAGACGGGGGTTTTTATCATGCAGATTACCTCACTAGTGCAGATCAAGAAATTTCAGATTGACTGTTAAAAGGTTAAGTTCTTGAGAGAGGCTGAAACTGTGATTAAGTTTTGGTTTGCTGTGGTGGGTATGGGTGGAGAGGAAGGATTCCACTGGGGGCTTTTTCCCTTTTTAAAACAACGTCAAAAAATAACATGATTCTATAGATGGGAAGAGAGTGTCCACAGAATACCTTCCCGGTATATGGCATACTGCTGATGCACCTTATTTCCGGGATACATTTTGGAGTGTTTGTGAATGGCTTTGAATAATGCTTAGAAAATAATGTCTTGAGCCTTACTATCAGTCAATAAAGACTTCATACAATGCCTGAGGTGTGCCGTGCTTGAGAGCAGATTTAGCATGGAGGGAAATACAGTATTTCCACTATCTCCCAAGCCTATCTAGGTAACTACTAAAAAGTCAGATAAATATCCCATCCCTCCTGCCTGAAGGGCCACTGGGGGAGATAAACAGGCAGCTCCAAATGGCGCCCTGATCCAGCAAAAGGTATCAAGAACGGCCCTCTTAGAGGTGTTACTAATCCACTATTAGAAAATGAGTAGGTAAGTGCAAGGAGAGGGAAATGGCATCGCCGATGGGCCAGAAAACCCTTCAGCCCCTAGTCAAGCAATGCCCTTGGAGCACATCAAGGCCTAGGCTGGATGAAAAAAAAGAGGAACGCAAAAAAGAAAGTGCATTTTATCCTCCACCACGCGGCACGCGCACGACCATTACTTTAGAGGTTTGGAGGGTTTATAGCTCTTGTCCAACAAAATACGGTTAGCGAACCCTGCAAGACTTTTCAGCAAAGCCAATCTTCCTCCCTAAACCACCACCTCCAGTCCACACACCCGAGGCACTGCCCTCACTGCGCAGGTGCCAAGTAGGACCTCTGAAGCCTCCGAGAGAGAGCGCTAGTAGTTCCGGGTTTCACTAGGGCTCCCCTCTAGCCGCAAGCTTCTGTTTCTCCACTGCTCTCCGTTGTAGAGTGGCGTCCGAGCTTAGAGCCCGGCCGGGGGCGGGCCTTCCGGGAGAAGGGCGGGCCTTCCGGGAGAGGGGCCCGCGGGAGAGGAAGGTCGCGCGTAGGTAAGGCTGTCCGGGAGCTTTAGGGGGGGGTTCCGTAAGTGTGCGATTCCGGCGATCGTGGGAGAGGTTCTGCGAGGGTCTCCAGCCTTGTAGAGTTGCCAAGAATAAGACGATTCGATTTCATTATTAACCAGCTCGGTGGTTTCACACCGTCCAACAGACAAGTTGGCCTTTTCCTGCGTAAATGGGGGCATTTACCAAACGAAGGACTCTAGCGTAGTTGCCTCTCTGACACAGTTACTGTCTTTCTGATTAGGTAGCGTGCAAGGCTCGGTTTGTCAGCTCATCCGGCGGTATTCTGTACCGTCACTTTGTGTGGGGATGCAGATTAATTTTGTTGCCAGTTGAAAGAAAAATATTTGCGGGACGCCTGGCTGGCTCATTCCGAAGAGCATGCGACTCTTGACCTTGGGCGTCTTGAGTTCCAGCCCCACCTTGGGTATGGAAATTATTAAAAAAAAAAAAAAACAAAAAAAAAATTGGGGAATACTCTAAGGATACAAGCGTCCGCTGACTTGACACCTGCTTCCATCACAAGCAGGCGTGATCCAGTCATTTGCAGGGGGTTGGTGGCGTTTTTGTTGAACTGAATAAAGCGGACTGACGTTCAGAGCGTTCGTGTCCCTACGACCCAGTGACAGTCTGTACCAGGTTTTAAAAATAATAAAGCATCGTATTTAGTTTTGTGAAACACGTGTGAAGAACGTGTGTGGGTTCCCTGAGACCTGATGATTATTAGGGCCACCACTGTGCCACGAGTATGCGTGTCAGCCTCGAAACACATGAGGTAGTAACTTAAGTGGTAGATGAGAAAACGGAGGCAAAGGATACCTACTACTGCAGACACGAAACGGCCATCAAAGCTCAGAGGCAAGATTCCAAATGGCTTTTCTACTGCAAAGCTGGTGCTCTCCAGTAACCAGTGGTTTTGAGAAAATGATGAAAACTCTCCCCAGCAGAATTTACGCACACACATTCAACATACACTTTTAAAGTTCGACGGGATTCATCCCGCTAAGGGATACCCAGGTTAAGAACTCCTGTACTTCATCTGCCCTTTTCAAAGAAAAAAAAAAAAAGCAAACCTAATCCCAAGCCAGTTACTGACCTTAATTTATTTTTTTATAAAATTTTTTTAGTGTTTATTTATATTTGAGAGAGACCGTACGCAGTCAGGGGAGGGGCAGAGAGAGGAGACTGAATCTGAAGCAGGCTCCAGGCTCTGTTAGTAGCACAGAGCCTGATGTGGGGCTCGAACCCACTAGCCCTGAGATTGCAACCTGAGCTGAAGTGGGACGCTTAACCTACTGAGCCACCCAGGGTGCCCCCAAAACCTGAACTCTTAAATGCATCAAACCTATCAAAAAGATCAGTGAGACTTGCCCCTTTATGCTAGAGTAAAAATATAGGAATTTTCTTGTGTGGGCTTAACATGTCTTGCTCCAGTACATTTGAACATATATATGTATATATTTTTTTTTCCTTAGCATTTTCCACTCCAGTTAATTTTTCTTCATGGTACTGTTTACTTTAGATTTCATTTAAGGAAAAATGATGTTTTTAAGTTTTTAAGTGACTATTTTATACTTGCTGGAATGGCTTCATGCAAATAAAAATCTTGACCTGTAAGTTACTTGCCTTTTCCTTTATTGTCTTTAAAATAATATTTTTATTTGTAACATAAAATTGAAAGATTCTGTAAGGAGGCATACTAGGATCCTTAAAAAAATCCTAAGTAAGGCTTTCCAGTTAAAAAAAAAAAAAAATTTAAAGCCAGTAAAAAGTGACAATTTACCAGTCCTAGAACCAGTATTTATGGACAACAGAACTGTGTAGCTGTTTTAGCCTATGTTAAAAAAAAGAACAGCATACCAGGTCACCTGGGGGGCTCAGTCAGTTAAGCCTCTGACTATTTTGGCTCAGGTCATGATCTCATGGTTCAGGAGTTCGAACCCCACATTGGGTTCTGTGCTGACAATATGGAGCCTACTTGGGATTCTCTCTCCCTCTCTCTGCTTCTCACCCGCCCCCCGGCTCGCTCGCTTTCACGGTCAAAGTAAATAAATAAACTTTTTTGAGAGAGAGAGGGCACAAGTGAGTGAGGGGCAGATAGAATCCCATGAGGGGCAAAGAGGGGGGGGTTGAGGAGAGAGAAGCGGGGCTCACCCAAAGCAAGGCTTGTGTTGTTTTGTTTTGTTTTTACCCAGAGTGGGTCTCGAGCTCACCCATTGTGGAACTCTAACCCATGAACCATGAGATCATGACCTGAGCCGAAGTCTGATGCTTAAGGACTGAGCCACCAGGCGCCCATAAATAAATAAAGTTAAAACAAAACAGAGCGTACCAAGCTCCTATGCCATTCTTCATCAGAGACATATGTCTGCTCTGTGGAAGGAGACTACAGAGCAGTAATTGATAATTGTTATAATCATTTTCCGTTTTCTTCTTTTTAGCAAATGGATCTTTATTTCTAGTAAGGGATTCAGGTTGGAAGAGGCTTATTCCCTTTCTCCATCATAAAAGTTTTAGGACTTGGATTTTGTGGTATAGCCGTGTCCCAATGGATTCTAATGAGACTTCTTTGCCATTTATGTCTCCCAGTAATTTCCTACATTACAAAGTGGGCCTGGAGATAACTTAGCATCCTATGATGGCTTCAGTGATTACTCTCCTTAGGGGTCCCTTCCTCCTTGCTGCCTTTCAAGTTACTGAGCTGCTGGTCCCCTCCCCTGCATGTCTCTGGCTGTCAGTTTTTGTAAGTGAGGATGTCATTCCAGGGAGATAGCGGTTTAACTGCATGAAGTGTGTAGCTCTTTTTTTAAGGTATCTCCTTTTTTGCATGGTTAAATGAGGACAAGGAATAGGAGCACCTGGCTGGCTCAGTCAGACCATGTGACTCTTGGTCTTGGCGTCATGAGCATGAGTCCCACATCAGGTGTAAAGATTACCTAAAAATAAAATCTTAAAAAATAAATAGGGGCACCTGGGTGGCTCAGTTGGTTAAGCATCCAACTTCGGCTCAGGTCATGATCTCACAGTTGGTGAATTCCAGCCCCACATGGGGCGCTGCACTGACAGCGAGAAGCCTGCTTAGGATATTCTCTCTCTCTCTCTCTCTCTCCCTCTCTCTCTCTCTCTCTCTCTCTCTCTCCCCCTCCCTCCCTCCCTCCCTCCCTCCCCTCTCTCCCTCCCCTCTCCCCTCTCCCTTCTCCCTTCTCCCTCTCCCTCTCCCCCCTTCTCTCTCTCTCTGCCCCTCCCCTGTTCACGCACAGTGTTTCAAAGATAAGCATTAAATAAGGACAAAGAATAAATAATTGTGTCTGATTAGATCATACGAGCACCAAACTTAAAAACACATTTAGGTTTTTTTTTCTTTTTTTAAGTAACTATTTACTGTCACAGTCTTAGTTATTTCTCACAGTAGCCCCACAAGCTTTGTTTTCCAAAAAGGAAACTCAGATTTAGAAAATAAGTAACTGTTAAAATGACCCAGCTAATAAATGGTAGAGCCAGGATGCTAACCTAGGCCTCAGGACTCCATGCTGCATCTTCATTTAAAAATAAAGCGATGGGGGGTGGGGGGGGGGGGGGGCGCCTGGACAGCTGTCGGTTACGTACCAGACTCTTGATTTAGGCTCAGGTCATGATCGGGTGGTTGGTGAGATTGAGCTCCACATAGGGCTGTTTGCTGACAGTGTGGAGCTTGCTTGGGATTCTCTGTTTCCCACTCTGCCCCTCCCCCGCTCACCCTGTCTCCAAAATAAACATTAAAAAAAGAAAAAAAGCAATGGAATTCGGAACATTATCTGTCTGAAAACATTGTAACAAAACAATAGTTCCCTGGCCATCAAATAATTGGTTGTGGAAATACTGTGCACTTGCAGAAGAAATTTATTCTAATGCCATAATAGCAGTTAAGCAAAACAAAGCAAAGGTGATTAAGAAACCGTTTGTTTTAGTTTTTTTTTTTTAATCTGATGTTCAGAAAAAGATAACTTTAAAGAGGAAAGGTAAAGCATGCAAAGAAACTTTGTAGCCTCTGAAGACCACTATGGAGTCTGCAAGGCCGTTAGAGGTTTACAGCACTGATTTATTACGATTTCATATTTATACATTGAACTGTTAATGCCTTTTTTTCTCACTGATGAAAATATAACTTTACCCCTAACAAGCCAACCCAACCCAACCCACTCCCATTCACACAACTCTAAGAGTTGAGAGAGAAGTGACAGGAAATGGAAAAAGCAAGGTTTGCATGGGATCCCCAGGTTGGAGGGGCAGAGAAGAGACCCTAGATCCAATGGTTCTCCCATTGCTGGCCTTCAGATGGCACTATTGGCCCAGGTTTGCTTGGTTGGTGTTAAACGATTGGTAACTGGTTTGAGATCCACATTCTGCAATTGTTCTGAGGTCAGCCTCTGCTCTTTCAATGGGTCTTGAAATGGACAAGAAAAATTCCTTAATTTAAACTGGTTTTGGGTTTTTTTTCTTTTCTTGCAAGTTATTTTGAAATTTACTGGGCACTATTCTTGTTTAGAGGGTGTTTGTTTTTTGTTTTTTTTAAGATTTTACTTTATATTTTGAGTAAACTCCACATGCTTCATTGACTGAGCCAGCCAGGCCCTCTAGGAAATATTTCTGTTTTCTATATTTTTTCCCAATTGGTTTTTCAAGATAGGTTTATGCCTTTTTTCTGTTTGGATATCAACTCCTTTTCACCCCCACCAGACTGTCCCCCAGGACAGTTTCTTAGCAAAGATTCTCCTCTCTCTCCAAATTTCACAGTAACTAGCACCATCAGCCACCAGGAAGCTCTGCATCTGGCCTAGGATGGGATGGGACGGCTATTCTACCGGCAATGTTCTTGATTCTTAGGTATTGCCTATTAATTTTTGATATATATTAGCTGAAATTTCTTCATATTACGGATAGCATCTTTCTACCTCTTTCAACATTCGATGTACTGTTTTCAGTTAATAAGAAGTTAGCTGGTGTGCACTGAGGCAGAGTATATAAGACGGAAGATAAGACAGATAACCTTATAACCCGTAAGTCCTTCCTTTCAGGAATAAAATGAATCTTAAGAGCCGATGGGTTTATTTCTATAAGACTACTGTCTCTGTTTTGTTTTTTTCCCCGAATGGCTCTCAGTCTCTAGGCAGAATTCAATCCAGCAACCTAGAGGCTAAATGACCTCATAACTCATTAGCAGTTCTCAGAGCCATCTGGAGCCCTTGAGGAGAACAGTGTTCAAAGGGCTGATAATAAAGACAACAGGATAATTATTTCTCTGCCATGATTAAACCTTTAGATGGCAAGCAGTCAGCATTTTTATTCTGCAGATTGCTGAGGTGGGTGTTTTCTGAAGGTATAATAACAATGCTGTGGTAGGATAACTCATTTGCCTGTCCTCATCTAGCCTACAAACAGGTAAGCTGTCAGTAAATAACAAAACAGTTCACTGTAAAAAGTTCACTAGAGCAAGGTAATAGAATGGAAATCCCAAATGTAAAAATTAGAAATGTAAATAAAGCATGCAAAGGAAACAACCATTCGGACTGTGGACATTTCCCAACTCCAAGGCATGTCCTGTCGGCCACATGACATGCACCTGTGGCCTGCTGGTTTCATTTTCTAAAGTGCTCACTGGTTAATCTTAGAATTTCATACACTAACCTGTTGATGTTTCTTCTCATTTTCTGTAGGGACCCTTGCTCCTTGCTGCTCAGGAAATGTCTTCACTTTCAGAATATGCCTTGCGCATGAGTCGTCTCAGCGCCCGGCTCTTCGGTGAAGTTGCCAGGCCCACTGATTCCAAATCCATGAAAGTGGTGAAGCTCTTCAGTGAGCAACCATTAGCCAAGAGGAAGGAGACTTACGACTGGTATCCAAATCACAACACTTACTTCGCACTCATGGGGACGCTACGTTTTCTTGGCCTCTATAGGTAATGGCAAAAAAGCACAAAGAGTAACTTGTAAGAGATTATTCTAGGAGATCAGAAAAGGAAAAAGTTAGTTTTTTTATCCTAATAGTTTCTTGGCTCTTATAAAAGTGCTCAGGTTGTTCAAAAGGCACAGTTTTGGGGGGAAAGGATTTTAAAATACTCAACAATGGTCACACCAGAAAAAAAAAAAAAAAAAAGGAAACATGCACTTAGTGGAAGACATATTTTAATTATGTCTAAACCTGGATAAACTGACTGGATATTGAGCTACAGAAATGTTTAATTATTAATTTAAGAGTACTTTAAAGGGATGCGGAGAAAAACTGATGCAAATTCTGCAGAAGAACCCCCCACTCCCCGTCCCCGCCCCCGCAGGACGCCAGAGCTGCAGGTTCTGATTGGTCAGATGAAGAGAGGCCCTGCCTGCAGCCGATCCCCTTCCTAGCGAGTTTATGGGAGCCTTCTTTCTTTCCTAGTGACAGTTTTTTTGCAGTTCTTATTTCCTTCTACCTTCTTCTGGCATTTAAAAAAAATTTTTTAGTGTTTATTTTTGAGAGAGGGAGAGAGCACGCATGAGTGGGGGAAGGGCAGGGAGAGGGAGACAGGATCCAAAGCGGGCTTCTTTGGACCACAGAGCCCGATGCAGGGCTCGAACCCACAAACTGCAAGATCATGACCTGAGCTGATGTCAGATGCTTAAGTGACAGAGCCACCCAGGTGCCCCCTTTTATAATGTTTATTTATTTTTGGCATTTTTAGTTTGTACCCTTTTTTATATATTAATTTGATCTAAAAAAAAGTTATAGTTCACCTTTAAGAGTAATGTGCGGATTGCACAGGCTCTTAATACCATGTGTTCCATATTTGTGTATGTATAGGTACTTGGGACTATGTATTGCTCTAGAAAGAAAAGAGATCAAATGCCTATGTGATCATTTTCTTTAAAAGAGAGCCTTAATTACCAAGCTAATACATGCTCATTATAAAAGAATTCAAACAGTGTGTAATTGTGTAAAGTTAAAATCTACCTTTTTTTCATGCTTATTTATTTATTTTGAGAGACACGGAGCAGGGGAGGGGAAGAGAGAGGGGGGAGAGAGGGGGGGGAAGAGAGAGAGGGAGGGAGAGAGAGAGGGAGGGGGAGAGGGAGAGGGAGAGGGAGAGAGAGAGAGAGAGAGAGAGAGAGAGAGAGAGAGAGAATATGAATCCCAAGCAGGCTCTGTGCTGTTAGCACAGAGCCCTACTCGGAGCTTGATCTCATGAATCGTGAGATCATGACCTAAGCTGAAATCAAGAGTCAGATGCTTAACTAAGTCACCCAGGCCCCCCCCCACCTTTTTTTTAATGTAAAATAAATCTACTTTTTGGAGTGCCTGGCTGGCTCAGTCAGAGCATGTGATTCTTGATCTTGGGGGTCATAAGTTTGAGCCCCATGTTGGGTGTAGAGATTACCTAAAAGTAAAATCTTTTAAAAATAAATAAATCTCTTTAAGAAAATTTAATATGTTTTAATTGCACATGTCTTAGGGCAGCAGTACAAAAGTTAATTTGGGACTATTTCATACAATAAAATTAATAATTCATTCCAGGTAACTAAAAATTGGTACACTCATCTATACAACAGAAATATTTTTAAGTATCTTCCATGTATAGACACTAAGATGGGCACTAGAGGAACAGCAGTGAACAAAACAGAATAGATTTTCTTAGTTAATATATTAAGAGAGATTATAATCCATGACACATTCTGAATTTCTGGAGTTGCTCTGGGACTTTTCTCCCTTGCTATTAGTCTGGGCTCAGAAAATAAAAATTGTATTGTGACCCAAAATAAAATATCACTGGAAGGCAGATCTCCTGAGTAGAAAATTACAACCCATAACAAAGTCATATTCAGCTATTTTAATTTACCTGTTTGGTGCCACTGTACATTTGTTTGAAAAATAAAACCTTGACTATCTTTGGGGATAGGGAAAAAATACTTAGTGGTTAGTTACCGTGGAAAAGCACAATTCTTTTCTTTTTATTTTTTTATTTTTTTTATTTATTTTTGGGACAGAGAGAGACAGAGCATGAACGGGGGAGGGCCAGAGAGAGAGGGAGACACAGAATCGGAAACAGGCTCCAGGCTCTGAGCCATCAGCCCAGAGCCCGACGCGGGGCTCGAACTCACGGACCGCGAGATCGTGACCTGGCTGAAGTCGGACGCTTAACCGACTGCGCCACCCAGGCGCCCCAAGCACAATTCTTTTCATGTATTTGGTCACTGGTTATGGTAAATGGTGCCTCTAATGGAAGACCTCCTGTGGCATTGGGCAGGATGAAACTAGACGATCTTCAATAAAGAAAATATTGCTCAAAGGCCTACAAACGAGGGAGGGACGCACAGGTTCTCATAAACACTGACTCATTCAGTGACACAGGTGCTTGGGCTGTATCATCACAGAGACAAAGACCCCTGCCTTTGGAGCCTTCCTTCTGGCTGAGGGCTGGCAGGAGTGGAGCAGGGAGGGAAGAAGAGGAGAACAGATGTAGCGGATATGCTACACAGCTGAGTGTGCTGTGGGGGAAAAAATAGTAAAGCCGCCTGAGCAGGATCAAGAATGCTGACAGGGCACGTGGTGGGTGGGGAAAGGATGGGTCACGGTATTAGACAGGACAGTCAAGGTCAGCCTCTTTGAGAAGATGAGGTCTAAGCAGAGACTTAAAGGTAGTGAGTAAGTCAAGTGGGACCTAGGAAAGAACTTTCCAGGCAGAGCAAAGGCCCTGAGGTTGGCGTGTACCTGGTATGTTCCAGGGGTAGCACGGGCTATGGAGAGAGCGGTAGGGCCACAGGCAGATCATGAAGGGTTCTGAGGGCCATGACAAGGTCTTGGCTTTTACTCTGGGTGAAATGGGGAACCGTTCATAGGCCTGTGAACAGAGGAATGGAGTTTTAAGAAAAGTGAAGAAGACTTTTGAGTTTTAGAGTTTTGAAGAATTACTCTGGCTGCTCTATTGAGAATAGATTATTTGAGGGCAATCATAGTGAATTCCAAATAGCTCAGTTGTGTCCATCCTGTTCATGGAATGAAACTGTGTACCCTAGAAAACCAGTCTATTTTAAAACCACCCTAAGGAGTGAAAAATTGGGCCCAGCAACCTCTCCCCCCCATATTTAATTCATATGCCATTATTATCCACTCTTTACAGATGTGGTACAGAGAGGGAAAAGTCACTTATCCAAAGGCATACAGCTACTAAATGTTAGATGGAGCCGTGATTTAAACCCAGGTTGAAATGGATTCCAGGGGCACCTGGGTGACTCAGTCAGTTGATTGTCCAACTCTTGATTTTGGCTCATGTCATGATCCCACAGTTCATGGGATCCAGCTGCTTGGGATTCTCTCTCTCCTCTCTCTCAACCCCTTTCCAACTTAGCCGCACAAGCTCACGCATGCTCTCTCTCTCAATAAATAAACTTTATAAAGAAAAGAAAAGAAATGGGTTCTAGAACTTACATATTAAAAGGTATTTGATCTTAGAATGCAGACATTTTTCTAGAGTATAGGCCGTCTTACACCCCATCCACATGTCCAAACAGCCCTGGCTTCTTGGTCTCTAAATCTGTCTGTTGACTTGGCTTCCTTCTGCCTGAGCCTTTCCCCAGCAGCCTTTTCGTGTGAATCATCCACGGCCATGAAGGCAGCTTCCTCCAGACCTCTTCTCCTTGTAGGACGTACTGGTTCCTGCAGCTCTCAGGGTCTCTGTGTAGCTATTGAAGCTCATACCCACTTTCTGCTTCCCTCTGTTCAGTCTTAGTGTTACAGGGAAATTTGGGGTAATTATTAGCACTGTATCATAGTTGCATAGGTTTATATGGGCTGGCCTGGGAATTTAACTGTCGCTCATGGGGACACTGTGACTCAGAAGTGAACTTCTGGAACACAACTCATGTATACACTGGGGACTCCCTGTCCTTTCTGTTCACCAGGCTGAGCACATGCCCTGTAGAAGTCAAGGACCGATAACCACAACAGCCTAAGGGAAGAGTGCTACATTGGTGTGCTTTTCCACTCGGGTACAAATACTGGCTCTTTTTCTTTCTCCACTCAGAGATGAGCATCAGGACTTCAAGGAGGAGCAGATGCGTCTAAAGAAGCTTCGTGGCAAAGGGAAACCAAGGAAAGGAGAAGGGAAAAGAGCAGCAAAAAAGAAATAGTGTTGGTCCATCAGGAGAAAAAACTTCTTTCTCAGCAACTGGCAGCAGAAGAAGGTGTATTCATCTTTCCACATCTTGGAGGAGTGGGAGCTTCCTAAACTGAAGATTATTTGGAGGAACACAATCATTTCTGTGTTGAAGTCCAATCCAGTTGAATTGTGACTGGTTTCTGGGACATGTTATAATTCTGCAAAGCTGTTTTGGCCTTGGTTTTTTACTCAGATGTTTACCTCTTTCTCTAAAGAAATGATTGAAGAAGGACTCATTTGGGGTGGAAATGGGATGTTGAGAGCACGGGGACAAACTCATTCGATGAGCATCCTTTAGTGTCCTCAGTATCCCTTCTTGCTTCCCCCACTGCACCAGCCCTGAACTCCTCCACCCCTCTGACCGCTCAGCCACCGTCTCCACCACCAAGCTCATCAACTTTAGGTACCTCTCCACCTATTCCTTGGAGACTATCTAATAAGATAGATTTGTGGGACACGGCTGTACCTGCTGAGAGAGTACTGAGTACCTGCTGTATACAATGTACTGGGGCCCTGGTAATACCATGGTTAGCAATAGAAAACTGTCCCTACCTTGTGGAACTTTCAGGCTTGTGGGGAAGACTAAATATTGTATCATTACACAAATGAAATTGTATTAAACGCTACAAAGAAAAATCCAGACTTCTGCGACAGTGTGGATCAATGGATGGCTCAATCCAGAAATAGCAAGAGGCCCAAACTTCAGGTAGTTTCAAGAAGGCCTCTCTAGGCACTCCTGGGTGGCTCAGTTGATCAAGTTTAACTCCTGATTTCGGCTCGGGTCATGGTTCATGAGTTTGAGCCCCACATCGGGCTCCATGCTGACAGTACAGAGCCTGCTTGAGATTCTCTCTCTCTGCCCCTCCCCCCATCTGTCTCTCAAAATAAATAAATAAACTTAAACAAAAAGGCCTCCTTAAAGAGGCCTTGATCTCGGGGTCATGAGTTCAAGCCCCACGTGTGGTGTAGAGTTTACTTAAAATTAAAAATTTTAAAAAAATGGGGGGATGCCTGGGTGGCTTGGTTGAATGTCCGACTCTTGATTTTGGCTTAGGTCATGATTCCAGGGTCATGGGATCAAGCCCCATGTTGGGCTCTGTGCTGACCATGGAGCCTTCTTAAGATTCTCTCTCTCCCTTTTTCTCTCTGCCCCTCCCTGCATGCTATGCCTCACTCTAAAATTAAAAAATTTTATGGGGCGCCTGGGTGGCTCGGTTGAGCATCCGACTTTGGCTCAGGTCATGATCTCACGGTTTGTGGTTCAAGCCCTGTGGTTCAAGCTCTATGCTGACAGCTCAGGGCCTGGAGCCTGCTTCAGATTCTGTGTCTCACTCTCTCTCTGTCCCTCCCCCACTCATGCTCTGTCTCTCTCTCTCTCTCAAAAATGAATAAACACTACAAAAAATCTTTTTTAATCTAAAAAGAAAAAATGATGGGAAAAGTGTGTGAGGCACAGAGAACCCTATTGCAAATCCCTAAGGTAGGAAGAAAGTGTCCTGTTCATGGAGTGGAAAAAAGAACACAGACTGTATAGGTTTCATAAGGAAACAAGAGGCCAGACCATGAAGGGCTTTGCAAGTTCTGTACAAAAGCTTGGAGTTAACCAATGCAGTGAGTGTGTAAGGTGTTATTTCTTTGAGAAAGGAGTAGCTAGCTGCTCATTTTACTGTATTCTAGCAGTGAGGTTCCAAAGAGGTGGTGAGGCCCCTGATTTTTTTTTCAAGTTCCAAAAATCTAACGTCTAGTAAATTTTTTGAAGTACTTTTTCTTTTCTGTTGTAAAATTTACCATATTAACCACTTCTTTAAAATTTGTTTTAATGTTTATTTTTGAATGACAGAGACAGAGTGTGAGTGGAGGAGGGGCAGAGAGAGGGAGACACAGAATCTGAAGCAGGCTCCAGGCTCCGAGCTGTCAGCACAGAGCCCGACACGGGGCTTGAACTCACGAACTGTGAGATCATGACCTGAGCCAAAGTTGGAAGCCTAACCGACTGAGCCACCCAGGCACCCCCCATATTAACCACTTTTAAGTATACAATACAGTAGCTTTAACTAGATGCACACTGTCCAGCTAAAAGACTTTTTAAGGGCGTTTCTGCCTCTCTCTGGAAAAGAGCAAAGTACCCGCAAGAGTACATATAGCAGCTACTGAAGCTATGACTTTCTTTCCCTGCAGCATCAGAAGTCCTGGCAATAACTTCCCTGCAAATAATTCCTGAATCAGTAAGAATCCCATCCCATATCTCAGATAAATTATATTTTTAAAGATACATGATCCAGATGGTATGGCTGGGGCCCATATTATAGCTTTAAAAACTACTTAAAGCTGGGTAATTTGTGTCTCATTTCATCAGGGGACTGAGAATCTATTCATTTAGAATTCTCTGAGCACTTGCCCTGTGCCTGCCACGTGCTAGTTGTGGAGGACAGACTCAGTCCCTAAGGTTGTATGAATGACAGTTGTGTGATCCCAGGGATTTGCTCAGAAAAGTGTACACTTTCTGTTATTCTTGGCCAGTGCAGCTGAGCCAGGTGGGTGGAAGATTACCCCAGGATGTCGGGCTGAGAAACAGGCTCTCAGCCTGAACACGGTGTAGAACAACCCAGTGGATGTTTCAAATGAGGCCATCTCCAACTTGTGGAGAAGGCCTGAATGTAAGAGGAGCTTAAAAGAATTAGCATGGTATTTTAAGAGAGACCACATCAGATACCAATAGCTGACCTGAGTCGGAAACAAGCAGAGGATCTGGGTGTTGGTTTGCTGATGGCCCCTGAACCTACAAAGAGCCTTAGCAGTGGTTGATAGGTTTGTAAGTGACTCAGCAGTAGGCTGGTATGCCACTGCTCCATGCTGAAAATCCAAAACTATACCTAAAATTTACTTGTACATAAGCTGTACCCTGAAACCCATCTGACACAGTAAATGCTACCTGACTTAAAACAGCCCGTACTGGGGCGCCTGGGTGGCGCAGTCGGTTAAGCGTCCGACTTCAGCCAGGTCACGATCTCGTGGTCCATGAGTTCGAGCCCCGCGTCAGGCTCTGGGCTGATGGCTCAGAGCCTGGAGCCTGTTTCTGATTCTGTGTCTCCCTCTCTCTCTGCCCCTCCCCCGTTCATGCTCTGTCTCTCTCTGTCCCAAAAATAAATAAATGTTGAAAAAAAAAAATTTAAAAAAAAAAAAAAAAAAAAAACAGCCCGTACTGAACATGGTGGACAGATAGGACGTAGAGGATAAAAGGGAAGGGGTAATTCTTGGTGCCATAAAAACAACACATTTCAGGACACCGGCGACTGTGGTTTAAGACAAGGACAAAGTGCAGTCGGAAAAAACTCTTTAACTGCAGGTGTAGGCTAGACAGATGTTTAACTGGACCTCTCTGGCCAAGACCAAGACTTTTGTGTTTTCCCTCCAATGTTTGGTATTCTGTGTGCATGGAGGATTTTGCCCTTGATTTCACTATGGCACAGTAAACCAGACTGGGCTTGGGATTCAGAAGTCATGGATTGTGGATGCAGTCCTCCTTACAGGCTTTGTGACCTTAAGTCACATTCTCTGAACCTCCTTCCATCTCTAAAATCATAGTGATGCTTCACTAGATTCATGAAATATTAAGATTTGTGAAAAGTACCATGTGAGTTGTAAAAGAGGAATCCAATGTTTTCGCATACAGCTCTTTGTGTGACTAGTGAGAATTATTACATCTTACCAATAAATTTTTCCGAGGTAGTGTTGACAAATATATGCTAAAAATATAAAATTCTCTACATTTACATGCAACACGACAGGTTCGGGAAGCAGTAGGTGCGAGATGCATTTTATTATTTATGTGATCATGAAACTCATTTTTTAAAAAGCATCATGTAGATGTGTGTATGTATATCTAAATGTGCATAAGCGTATAAACAGGATGCTTTTACTTGTTAAGCACCTTCTGAAAAAGAGTAAGTCAAAATTAAAAATTCCGCCCTGTTCACCCTTTCCTTTTTTCCTCACACATTTCCCCCAAAGCTTCTAAGTGCCTAATTTTAGAGATTTACAGGCAGGAACAAACTTCAAAGGAAATAGAGGGAAATGTCTCTTAAACTGCCAACTCTGTCTTCATTGTCCTTTTTCTTAAGTACTCATTTTAAGTTCAAAAGAAAGCATTAAAAAAAAAAAAGAATCAATAAAACAAACAGTAAAACATTCAAGAAGACTTAGAAAAACAGGGAAATACAGTAAAGCCCTGGGTATTAAGAACTAGAAACCAGTAAAACATCATGCTGAACTTAAAACTGAAATGTTTTTCTTTGGCTTTTTTCTTTTTTGAGAGAGAGAGAAAGAACACAAGTAGGGGAGGGGCAGGAAGAGAGGGAGGGAGAGAGAGAAAGAATTGCAAGCAGGGTTCACGATGAGCCCAATGCAGGGCTCGATCTCATGACTGTGAGATCATGACCTGAGCTAAAAATCAAGAGTCAGATGCTTAACCAACCGAACCATCCAGGTGCCCCTGAAATGTTTTTTAAATGATACCATGACAGCAAAAGAGGAGGATCATGAAACTAGGGTGAGTACTTGTCAAAGAAACTACCCGGATGCAGTTTTTTAACTTAATTGGACGTCTGGCGATATTATAAGTTCATGTCAAAGTAGAAACCAAAACTAAACCAGCGTAGATCCTAAGGCCTTTTTCATTCTACTTAAACGTGTTTTTTGAGACAGAGAATAGATTCATTTTTGGAGAACCCTCTGTGTCTATTACAGAAAATATGAGCTCCTTATTGACAATCTAAACTGGTGCTAAGTGCAAAATATCTTCCCAAAAGAGCCACAAAACTACTAACCGACCCACTGAGTTTAGCATAAAAACAACATTCTAAACAAATTAAAAGTCTTAGGACACATGTCAAATCTAAAAGACTGAGTATATCTAGCATGAGAACTGACCAGTTCATTAAGCACCAAACAAATTAAATATAAATTGCTAATAAAGTTAAAGATAGAGATCAATGCAGTCCAATCATCCAGAATGACTTCACAAGCAGTGAAAGCAATGAATGCAAGTTATGTCAACATTTTTGGAGCACTTACCCCACACCTGGCTTTGCATTTTATAGGCCTTATGTAACTCCAGCATAAGTAGTCCCATTTTACAGCTGAGGAAACTGAGGCTTAGATCTTGTGCCCAGGATCACACAGTTCTAAGTGTCTAGACTGAGGTTTAAATCCAAGCCACCTGACTTCAAAGCCTATGCCACCAATCACCACACTGTTACAAGTAGGATCATCCCACGCAGAGAGGGGGTTACGGCAAATAGCGTGTGCAAAGACCCACAGACAGAATTCTGGTGGGCAAGAGCTATAATGTGCGTGGCCTTGCAACTTCAGAGCCATGACTTCATGAGCCCTGAAGTTCCCCGTGTCCTTTTATGACCCGACAATGCAGCACTGACCTCTCTGAGTCTGAACGGTATTGTAACAATAACTACCATTTGTCCAGCGCTTCCCTATTTGCTGGGAACTGTGCGTAGCTCTGTAAGCTATACCACTTAATTCCTCCAACAACCCTTTGAGGGAAGTATTACCTTTCCCGTTTTGTAGGTGAACTTAAGTTTAGCACCGAGGTTCTCCACTGTGGCTGTGCATCCGAATCACCTGGGGGAGGTTAGAACGCTGTGCCTGGTTCCACTCCAGACCAACCTAAGGCGGGGGAGGGAGAAAAGTAAGTTCAGCTTTGATAATTTTGAAAAGCTCCTCAGGTGGCTGTACTGTACGATGGAGGTTAAGAATCCCTGGTTTAGAGCAGTGTTTCTCAAGCTTTGGTATTTAGCAGTAATCCAGAGGGCTTGTTAAACACGATGGCTGGGCCCCACCCACAGAGTTCCTTATTCAGGAGGCCTCAGTGGGGCCCAAGAATTTGCATTTGTAATAAGTTCCCAGGTGCTACTGGTCTAGGGCCACGCTTTGAGAACCATTCGTTTAAAGTCGTCTCTTTCTTCGTGTGTGCATTTTGCCTACTCTAGTAGCAAACACAGGTGGAAATTGCTGGCTGCTTAGCATGAGCTCCAGCCAGGAATGACTTCTGGGTCCTCTGGTCAGTAGGTGGTACTGACCCAGAATGGAGCCAGACTGGGGGCCTGGGCAACTGGTTTGACAGGTGGTGAGTCCTGAAGGAGTAGGAAGGGCTAGGTCACCCTGGGACTTCGGCCACTTGATAGGTCAGCCAGGGACCACTGAGGGGGGCTGGTGGGCATAGTGCAGGGAAAGCCAAGTCCTCAGGCAGAGAGCAGGTACCACACGGTGTGCAGGAAACCAGGAGCAATGTGACCCCCTGAGAGAGAAAGGCCGACAGCAGCCGTCAGTGCGTCAGTGCGGTGAGGGGAGCTCCAGGGGAATGAGTTCTGTGGCTACAGAGGCCAGGTAACAACCCTTGCTTATCGCACACATTCTTGGTGGAAAGGCTAGATGATGGAGCTGAAAATAAAGTCAGGGTGGCAAAGTCACTGCCATGTGAAAATGAAAAGTAGATACAACCTGTTAGGATTCAGTAAAGGGGAAGTAAAAATTAACTCACGTAACTCTGTACGCAGCCATTTAGAAATACACGTAGAATGTAAAAATTGGGATTGTCTATTCAATGTTTTCTTTGCACGCTTTCCCTTTCTTTAGCCTGTACTCTTAGCTTTTGGTAGGAGACTAGCGGGAGTAAATACACGACTGTCTTTCCCAGTGACACAAGACCTACACTTGTCAGTCAGTGTGACTCCATTAAGACAGTAAGGCTCAGAGGATGGGCTCAGCCGGCCTGCAGCTGAATCATCACCAGAGACTTCTCTGAGTCAGCAGGCAGGGATGCAGCCTAGGCATCTGCATTTCCAACAAGTCCTTCCAGGTGATTAATATGCAATCTAAATTCTGATGGAACCCTTGAAAACCAGAAGATAAACGCTGGTTCCACGACAACCTACTGAGCCACAAGATGGAGGCATCCAGATGACCCTGTGCTTGTCAATGTAGCAACACATGTCTTGAGTCAACCGTGAATTGTGATATCCTCATCACCAACCTCCTTCAGCTTCTGATTTTATAATTCTCTCCAGCAAGCTCACATGTCTGATTTTATTCTTAGTGAGTCCTTGGCGCTAATAATTGCTTATCATTCTATAATGATCTAGGATGATCTTATCTCTACAGTGGTCTTTGTGGGGGCATGTTCAAGGTTACAGAGGTAGCAAGGATACTGCAATCCCTGGATGCTCAATTCCAGGCTTGTGGGCTGTTCCAGACCATCTGTGCAGGTTGTAAACTTCATCGCAGAAAGGAAAGCATAATCAGAATTATTCTTCTTGTGAAAAATAATCACTTGATCTTTCCTCCTCTTTTATAGGTCTTATAAAGTCTCCCACTGCATTTCACAACCAGCATAAAGAGCAGGGAAGATTAAAGTGAAGAGAAGCTCAGTGATCTCATTTGGAGATCACAGTCTGTCTAGTTAGCACAACAGGTGGGCCTCCAGTGTTTTTGCCACATCGCAAAACCAGGCAGGCACCAGCTCCCCAAGGAGGGAAGGGTGACTGGGTGATGCGAAATAGGAAAAAAAGAAAATTAAGACCACCCTAAAACACGATTCATTGCCAAGTGTTTTGCAAAGAACAAGTATTATTTCAATGACAAAAAAAAAACCACGTTATTTTTTAGAAAGAACATTGTCATGAGATCCTAACAGCTTGCCAACTGATGCAGCTATTTTCTTACTAAAAAGGAAGCACCTGAGAAAGCATCAAACTAACTCAAAATGGTCATTTGAGTTATGTTTTTCTAATTGTTATTATTCTTCAGGAACCCAAATCAATTGAAAAATGTGTGCAAACCCCATGAGTCCTGCCTTCCTGTTTATCTCCCACCAAAGACCCTCAGACTAAGGAGTTCCCCACGGCCCTGCTGCCTTGATCCACAGCAACTGACCAGGCCTGCCTGAACCCCTCTCTTCCCTTTCCTGCAGTGCTTGCTCCTGCGTCACCTGAACAGGTGACCTCCAGGATGAGTCACCCTCATTTACACCCCTGGCTGGTTCAGGTACAATGAAGAATCTGTTTCTGAAATGCCAAAGTCTCAAAAAGAGAGGCTTCTAATACTTTTTATTAACTGCTCCTGGCAAGAGACAAATTTGTGCTTGCCAGCTTGCTCTAAGGTTGTGCCAACTGGCGGGCTCAGCCGAACTAGACAACAGTTTACAGTGTCTGAGCCTTTTTACTGGAAGTGTGCTGCCAGGACCCCCTGGGAGCTTGTTAGAAATGCACAACTGCAGGCCCTCCCCAAACCTTCTGAATCAGGATCTGCATGTTAACAAGATCCCCAGGTGGTTTCTATGCACCTGAAAGCTGGAGAAGCTTTAAGGTTTAGACTTGTATTAACCTTCAGAGTTTTCAGCGGTCCCAGGGACCCAAATACAGTCTTCCTGCCTTTACTCATGCAGTCCATCCTCTCTGCCTGGAAATGTCTTCCATAGCAGTTCATCATCCTGGCCAACTCCTACTCATTTTTCAAGGCCCAACCCAAAGATCACATCCCCATTGAAACCCTCCTGATACCCGGAGGGAGTCAAAACTAATCATTCCCTCTTCTGTGTTTCCTTGATATATTACATCTATTATGTTCAGTGTATACTAATATTATAGAATTTTCATGCCATATTATATTTATATGCTCACATGTCCGTGTCCCCCATAAGAATGTGAGTTACTCAAGGACAAAGAACACACTTTATTCATCTATGTTCCCTAGCACCCAGCCCAGGGCTTGAAACAGAGTCTCAGTAAAGGTGTCATGAAAACTACCTTTGGGGGCATCTGCGTGGCTCAGATGGTTGAGCATCCGACACTTGGTCTTGGCTCAAGTCATGATCTTATGGTTCATGAGATCGAGCCCTGCATCGGGCTCTGGCTGACAGCGAGAGCCTGCTTAGGATTCTCTATCTCCCTCTCTGCCTGCCCCCCATTCTCTCAAAACAAATGTTAAAAAAGAAAAGAAAAATAGCTCTAACTGCCAAATTAAAAAAAACACACACACTACCGTTTGATCTTTTCTTTCATTGTTTGAGTCAGATAATAGTAAAATCTTAACTCCGCTACTTGAAAATTTTCCCATTATAATTTTGTATCCTTTAAAAACCTTTCTTATATCTTTGATAGCTGATTTACAGTGACTATTCAAAAACATTTCCATTGGCCTGGAAACAACCTCTGAGCCTGCATTTCATTGGGACAATGATTTCTGCCCCCTTTCCCTTGCACACCCCCCTCTCCCACAAGGTAACATATCCGTTGTTGAAAAGCCAACTTAGAGCAGATATTTTTAGTGGGGATGGGAGGTGGTATAGTAAAAGGAATTATTTTATTTCCTCATTTCTATTAAGCCTGTCTTGGTAGCTCTAATATTTTCTTGCAAATATATAACTGATAATATTAAATAAATCAGTTGTGAGTGAAAGGCAAAAAAACAGTAAAGAAAGTAGAAAATAAGTAGTGATCCAAGAGTCCCAATAATTAATAGCTGTGTTAAGACAAACACACCAGAAAACATGCAGGTAATTATGGGGCATTTACAGAGTTGGCATAACCCCTCAGGTTAACAATGAACTCTTGAAAGGCTGTATGTAGTCATGCACCAGCCTGCATGAGATAACACACAGCCTGAGATGTTCACTGGGAATATACAATGAGCAATTATCACTGCTCAGTGCTCGTCAGCAGTGCACAGCTATAAACTGCTCATCACCCATAAGATTCATCCAGATGGTCTTAGTCATTGTTCACGTTTATTTCTGAATGTATGGTTCTGGCAGTGGTAAATAAGAGACACTATTTAGGTGAACTTTCGCTTTCTAAAGTGGCCCATGCAATATTTATCAAGAGATTAAATTTCAACCTTTGACTCCAGTGTCCCGCAGGTCTAGAGCACAGAAATACAGATACAGGGGTGCCTGGGTGGCTCAGGCGGTTGAGCGAATGACTCTTGATTTTGACGCAGGTCATGATCTCACGATTGTGAGATCTAGCCCTGCATCAGGGTCTGCGCTGACAGGGTGAAGCCTGCTTGGGATTCTCTCTCTCCCTCTCTCTCTCTGCCCCTTCCCCCTCTCAAAATAAATATTTTTTTAAAAAAGAAAGAAATACAGATACAAATGCACAAACATTTTCACTGGATTTTTGTTATTGTTGTTTTAAAGTTTATTTATTTTGAGAGAAAGAGAGAGAGAGCATGCATGTGGGAGGGACAGAAAGAGAGGAAGAAAGAGAATCCGCACTGAGAATCCGCACTGGGGCTGGATCTCACAAACCCTGAGATCATGACCAAAGCTGCAATTAAGAGTCGGACGCTTAACTCACTGAGCCACCCAGGTGCCCCTAAACATTTTTAAAGAATAATAAATGAATGTTACTGGAACAACTGAAAAAAAATGTGGGTTTTTCCTTCCCAAGGGCACAAATGCAAAAATTTAATAGTCAGTGATGTATGACTTTAGGTTCAACAGAACTGACCCGGTCACTAGTACATTATAATGTATTTATGTAGTGATTGCTTTATTAAATATAAACTTCAGAGGCTTGTTTATAATATTTGTTATCACTTTTTATCATTTTATTATTATTTTTTTAGTGTATTTATTTATTGTGAGAGAGAGAAAGAGAGAGAGAGTGGGACAGAATCCCAAGCAGGCTCCACACTGTTAGCGCAGAGCCCGGTGCGGGGTGGGACTTGGAGCCCAATCAAGACCTGAGCCAAAATCAAGAGTCCAATGCTTAACTGACTGAGCCCCCAGGCACCCCTGTTGTCACTTTAATTTCACTCATTCAAAAAATTTCTCTTCTTTAGATATTTTTCCTGTAATTAGATGATATGCCACCAGGTGGCAGTAGTGCCTCACTCATGGCCTCATTATCTGAAGAGTAAGGATTTTGCCGCAAGGTGTTATAATATGTTGAGAGATGTATGGTTTTATACTTTGTAATGTTTTAATTCTTCATTAAAATATTTGAATTTAATTGAATATACTAGATATTTCTTTTATATCAAGATTAGAAAGAAAATAAAACAGAAAAAAAGAAAGATTAAAAGAAAAAAAGAAACATTCCAGTAAAAGAGACAGCCCAGTCACACTGCTTAGACAATCAGAGTTACATAAAAGATTAATATTAGTCTGTCTTTCTAGTATTCCTAATCAGCTAGAAAGTTCTGGGCTGCTTCCTATGACTCCTGAAATGTCTTTTTCATATTGCTACAAAAGAACAGAAAGAAAAGCAATCCTTGTTAGATTTACCCTAACTGCAGAATTTTTAAAAATCCCACTTTTTGAGCAGGGAGCCACCTTAGAAATTTAGGGAAAGCCCACATTTTACAGGGGAAGAAATTGGCATCTCAAGAGGCAGATGTTTTACCCAAGATCCTTTGGAGACACAGAACTAGATCCCAGGTTACATAGGGACCCTTGACAAATGTGCTCAAACAGGATACGAATGTCAATTTGTGAAATATACAGTCACTTTATAAGGCTAGGTTCACCAACCCAGTTTAAAAAAAAAATTGTTGGGGGCGCCTGGGTGGCTCAGTCGGTTAAACGTCCGACTTCGGCTCAGGTCATGATCTCACAGTCTGTGAGTTTGACTCACAGTGCTGACAGCTCAGAGCCTGGAGCCTGTTTCGGATTCTGTGTCTCCCTCTCTCTCTGACCCTCCCCCATTCATGCTGTGTCTCTCTCTGTCTCAAAAATAAATAAATGTTTAAAAAAATATATATATATATATATTTTTTTTTAATTTTAAATAGTTTCCATGCCCAACATGGGGCTTGAACCCACTTCCCTGAGATCAAGAGTCAGACACTATATAGATTGAGCCAGCCAGGTGCCCATACCAAGCCAGTTCTTTTTTTTTATTATTATTATTTTTTTATTTATGTAAGTAATCTCTACACCCCAACTCAGGGCTTGAACTTCCAACCCTGAGATCAAGAGTCGTATGCTCCTCTAACTGCGCCAGTCAGGCACCCCCAAGCTAGCTCTGTATAGACCAAGTAGTTCCTCTTAGTCACTATTCTTTGCAGTTCAGACAGGTTAAAGAACACACTCCAGTTACCAGCTGTTAGACCAGTCACTTAGGTTTTTTGCAAGTAGGAAGGATTATGAAGACAGACATTATAACGACAACTAAAAAATAAATGTGCTTGCGGAATTGCTAACCAATACAAACATTTACTCCACAACAGTAAGAAAAGCGGGTTTACAGTGTAGACTAAAATTTTATGAAGCACAGGGGCACCTGGGTGGCTCAGTTGGTCAAGCGTCCAATTCTCAATTTTGGCTCGGGTCAGGATTTCACAGCTCAGGAGATGGAGCCCCGTGCTGGGCTCTGTGCTGACAGCACGAAGCCTGTCTTGAAATCCCTGCTTGGGATTCTCTCTCTCCTTCTCTCTCTGCCCCTCCCCTGCTCTCATGCGCACTCTCTTTTTCAATAAATAAACTTAAAAAAAAAAAAAAACTTTTAAAAAGTTTATGAAGTACAAATATCTGCCTTTCTCACACATATGATTTCAAATTGTATGAATGCTAACCTAATTCTGATCTTCCTTATTTCAAAAGGGGACCTCCCAGCTTCCTCTTACTTAGGCTTCACGTTGCTGCATAGCTCACCTTGGGTGCCCTGGGACTCAGGTTTTACGTTTATCCACCTGCTTCTGTGCATCACAGGGAGGCTGGGGAGACTCCCGGGCACTCCCACTCAGCTCTCCTCTAGTTGTCTAACTCTGTCATTGCTGTCAGTTCCTTTGAAAATGAGGAACTGTGCGTTCTGCAACCCACAGCTATCTGTCAGCCTTAGGAAAGGTCTCAAGTCTGTTCCTTGAATCCACAACTGCTACAAATTTCTTCTAGAAAGTCAGAAAAAGAAGTGAATGGAGAACATGAAGAGACCTTAAGATCAGTGTGAAAGCCCATCTTTCCAGTGAGAAGTTTCCTCAGCTTCCTCCCATGCACCTCCACTCTTCATGGTCAGCAGCTCAGGGACAGTCCCAGGTGCCCAACAGAGGCCAGCTTTAACTTCGTACTGAATTATTAATTATGCTTTCTTTGAGCTGTTGGATATATCCCAGACTTTGGGGTGTGCATGTGTTTTGCATTCAAAATAGTTTATGTAGGGGCGCCTGGCTGGTTCTGTCGGTGGAACATAGGACCCTTAATCTCAGGGTTGTGAGTTTGAGCCCCATGTTGGATATAGAGATTACTCAAAAATGAAAAATCTTGGGGTGCCTGGGTGGCTCAGTCAGTTAAGCATCTGACTTTTGATCTCAGCTCAGGTCTTGATCTCAGGGTGGTTGGTTCAAGCCCCGCATTGGGCTCCACGATGGGCATGCAGCCTACTTAAAAAAAAAAAAAAAAAAAAAAAAAACTTAAAAAAAAAAAGTTTATGTACATACAATAAAAGAGAAGGAAAACTTTATCAAATCCTTGGGCTGGAGATAACTTTCTAAGTTTAAAAAGAAAAGAAAAGGCACCTGGGTGACTCAGTTGGTTGAGCGTCTGACTCTCGGTTTTGGCTCAGATGATCTTGAGGTTTGTGAGTTCAAGCCCCACGTCGGGCTCTGTGCTGGCAGTGCTGAGCCTGCTTGGGATTCTCTATCTCTGCCTCTCTCTCTGCCCTTCCCCTGGCCGCACGTGCGTGCGTGTGTGCGTGCACACGTGCATGTGTACACACGATCTCAAAATAAATAAACTTAAAAAAATAAAAGATTAAAAAGGTGAAGTGCATCAAATATTTAAACCTCTGTACATCAGAAAGTTACGAGTAGGTTTGAAATACAAGCTAATCATTTAAGAGAAGAACTGCAATATTATGAACTAAGGATTAAATCAGCTCCTACAAATAGGGAAAACAAAATCCCTCTAAATTTCCAGTAAACAATGGACACAGAACATGAATAGACAAGGCACATGCAGTTGGATGATAAACATTTGGTAATATGATCAACTTCATTGAAATCAAATAACAGAATTAAAACTACAAACATGATATATTGCCTACCTAACAACTTAGCAAAGATGTATTGAAGTATGAATGTCCCAACTGATACAGTTGTGGTGAAATGGGTCCTTTCACATACTGCTGGCAGTAAGGATAAAAACTAATACACATCTTCTGAATAGCAATTTCACCATGAATTTAAAGAGGCTTTAAAATGTTCTAAGTTTTGACCCTGTAATTCCACTTCTAGTGACTTGTATTAAAGAAGTAATCCAAAATATGCACAAATATTTTGAAATTAAGAAGATCATTGCAGCATTTTGTATGCAAGTGAAAAATTGACACTTAAAATCTAATGATAGAGGTCTGTTATGGCAAATTCCATAAATAGCATACTAGGCAGCCATTAAGAACTATGGTTAGAAATATTTTTTTTATTTTTTTTTAATATATGAAATTTATTGTCAAATTGGTTTCCATACAACACCCAGTGCTCATCCAAAAGGTGCCCTCCTCAATACCCATCACCCACCCTCCCCTCCCTCCCACCCCCCATCAACCCTCAGTTTGTTCTCAGTTTTTAACAGTCTCTTATCCTTTGGCTAACCCTAACCCATGGGGGAGGGGAAGAAAAAAAAAAGAGGTTAGAATGGGAGAAGTATTTTTTTTTAATTTTTAAATTTTTCTTTTATTTATTTTGAGCGAGTGCAAGTGGGGGAGGGGCGGAGAGAGAGGGGGAGAGAGAGAATCCCAAGCAGGCTCCACACTGCCAGCACAGAGCCTGACAAGAGGGGCTCAATCTCGCAATCCGTGAGATGGTGACCTGAGCTGAAATCCAGAGTCGGATGCTTGACCAACTAAGCCACCCAGGTGCCCCAGAAATAATTTTTTTTAACAAGAAAAATGCCTGTAATAGTAAGTGTAAAAGGCGAGGCATAACTGTTGTTTTAACGCAGGAGTATAAAGAGTGGAAGGGAGAAAGGTCACCAGTGGTTGTAACTAAGAGATGGGATCTCGGTTCATTTTATTTCTGCTTCTTTATACTTCTATGTGTTTTACAAACGTTCTACATTCAGCATGGATTACTTTTCTAATAAGAAAAAAAGAGACATAAAAGGAGAAAAGCTAAAGCACAAGATTAATTAACAAAATGACTATGATTTCCCCACCCTCCCACAGCAACAAAAAAGTCTCCTGAGAAGACCCTGAAAACCCACCCTCCAGGTAGTGCTCTTAACCTGATGTTTACAGAGAGGAGTTGGTTTATTGCAGTGTTAATGTGGTCAATTGAGAAACGGCCTAGTTCCTGCCACATGACTTTATAGGGTGCTGAGTTCTCTGCAATAACATGCATAATAATCTTTTTAGCAATCCCTGCAATTAGGGGGTGGCCAAACTGGAATTATTACTTTATCCGAGGCAGGCACACACACATATGCACGCACGCACAATGCTGGAAATTCAGAAACAACTACCCTCTTGAAGAAAAACAGAGTAATTAGGTCTCCTTTAGATGGGAAGATAGTCTTCAAAATCTAAATATAAACAGATTGTACTTTTTTTTTTCTTAAAAAATATAGATCACCAATCTCCACCACAAATTAGTTAAAGTCAGGTAGATGATACCATCTATCAGCGGTATCATAGTGCTTTGGACCTTAGGACAACAACGTAAATTGGTGGCCTGTAAGATGTTACAGACCCACAGCTTTGGAGTTGAATATGCAATGAAGGAAGTTCTCAAGTTGCACCGTGAGAACCAATTTTCTCAAGCAGAACTTAATTACAACTGTACAATCATCAAAACATTTATGGAGAACGCTAACCTTACACCCACTGCTGGGTTTCTGTTAAACTGATTTCCTTTAACTGAAATGTTCCCATCGAGAGAGAGAGAGAGAGAGAGAGAGAGTGTGTGTGTGTGTGTGTGTGTGAGAGAGAGAGAAAGAGAAAGAGTTGCAATTACTACTGTTTCTGCTCAACAATATCAATAGCATGCTTCTGCTCGTCTTCTTTGTAAGGCCAAATATTTTTTCTCTGCTTGACAGGAATCCAAATGGGACTGTCTTAGGGTGCATCTAGTACTAGCCCATCTACTGTCTTAAGCACAAGAAACCCACTTTTCCAAGGTTATACAGCTAATTAGTGGTACTGGTGTTTACGGGAGCCCAGTTCTCTGAACTTGTATTCCGTTGTTATTGTTCCATTGCTTTAGCAGTATGATATCCTCGACTGATTTTCCCAGAGAGAAAACTAAGATTTGCATATCAAGACTTCATCTTTGAATGCAAAGAAAAATACAAGATTAAGACAATTAATTAAATAATTCTGCAGGGGGTAAAATCATCACCCCTTGCGATGTCAGAGAGTCTCGCTGTCCTGGGATGACCATCTTGGGGCTGACTCAAAGATGGTTTTTGTGCCAAGTACTGCTCGCCATTGAAATGAGGAGCTTTACACCTACACAGGGGCAAGAAAGAGAAAGAGCCTTGGCCAGGTAGACTAGGCCTCAAGGACAATCAAATAGCTTGGGAGAGAAGGATGGAAGTGGGTGCAAGGCAAAGGATAAGCAGATGTAAAAAGAAGTGTTTCAGGTGCTCCTGGGTGGCACAGTTGGTTAAGTGTCCCAGTCTTGATTTCAGTTGGTCATGATCTCACCGTTCACGGGATTGAGACCCATGTCAGTGCGGAGCCTGCTTAGGATTCTTTTTCTCCTCTCTCTCTGCCCCTCCCCGTTTACTCTCTCTCAAAATAAATAAATAAATATTAAAAACAAAAACAAAAACTGTTTCAGCCCTATGCATTATTTGGAAATAGGATCGTGGGTCTTTGGAAGAACCCTGGGGAGGGAAGTGAGTGAGAACCAGTTAGCCTTTTCACCACAGACTCACAGACAGACTGACTCACATGCACACGCGCGTGCGCGCGTGCACACACACACACACACACACACATACATCAGGGCACCTCTTAGACTCTGCCTTAGTGCAGTGCTGATACACAAACACATACTTTGGCCTCTTTCCTTTTGAATGTGCAATTTCTTCTTTATTATTCTGATCTGGCTAAATTTTACTTGTCCTTAAACACTCAAACCACACCATTTTGGGATGCTTTCTCTGAGCCCTCTCACCTTCTCTCTGCCCTCACCCAGACTAGGCTACATCCCCCCACCCCTGTTGCGACCACACAACTTAGACATACTCTAGCAAAGTGTTTTTCATACTGCGTGGCAATGGTCAGTCCCCCTACAGGGACCATAAGCTGTTTGAGGACAGGGACCTCATTTTTCTTCTTTATATCCCACTACCAAACAGTGGGCCGGTCACATACTATTGCGTCAAGAAACCCTTCATCAAATGACTGATTTCTGAGGATCTACTTACTTCTAGCACTATGCTAGGTCATGGAGACACAGCAGTGGATGAGCTTCACGTGGTCCCCGCCTTCACGAATTTTATATTATATTAAGGCACGTTGACACTCCAAAAGCTTCTTGGAAGAAATGATATTTAACATGATGAATGAGTGTCAGATTGGTCAGACATAATATAAATAACTTCCTATTCTGCAGCATTGTCCCACCTCAATGTATAATAGACTCAAGGACAAACACAAGGATTAGGGTTTTCTCAGCTAAGCTAAATTTTGTAAGGAGTGCTACCAGAGACAACACAGACAAATTGGCCTGAGCCTGGCTGCTAACTTCCATAGCAACACCTAAAAAGACTGGCACTCTATTCATTTTATAGAATAAAGACAGTCACAGCCAAACCTCATTTAATTGAATTCTGCTAATTTTGAATCTGTGAATTACTCACTTAGAAACTTGGCTGGCCTCTACGTTGACACTGCATACAGAGAATTAGATTTCCAGAGAGAATTAATAATAACAACAAGCCTTTAAATAGCTCTTCAAAATTTTTAAGCCTTTCATATATAACATCTGATCTGATAATGAGACTGTAGCTACTTCTACTTTCGGGATCTTTACCTGCTGGATCGTAGCCATTCTCAGGATGTACGAGAGGAAACGAGGTTTGATGACTCACTCTCCTATCTGAAATGAACAATTGGGCCATGCGTCAAGCGAACTTCAGGTGATGGTCCAGGTGTTGACTCCATTGTCACAACATTTGCAAGGACTCCACGGGGTCCAGTTTGAAACGTGATGTGTTGTTTTGTTTTGTTTTTAATGCAGACTCCTGTGTGAAAGAGTAGAGCTGTGGAATCTTGATTTACCACTTCTTTTCTGTCACCAGGTCTAAGTCTCCAGAGAGAATGCCTTTTCGTTAGAAGAGTAGCAGAATGTTCAATGGAATTTTCAGCCGAGCCCCCAAGGCCATAGGTATCTGACACCAAAGGCAGTTTCAAGATAGACTACCCTGACGGAGTTTTTCAGATGTCTCAAAGTCGGTGGCATGGCTCTTAAAATCTCTTTGCCCACGTCAGGAATATAAAGGGAGCAACTTGTTGAGAAATGAAAAGAATTTGTGCCAAAATTAACTGGCAGGAAACGGTGCTGTGAGTCTCCTGCCCTCTCGGGGCAATGGTGGAAGGTTCTTCTCATTTTGTATCAGGTGAGGAAAGAAGGCACATGATGCACTAGTGCCTGACTCCCACCTGGAAAGTCCCAAAGCCAGAGACAGGTTGGCATTAGATCCAGAAACTGGATAAAGGGGGTGGGAGCGAAGACAGGGTGGCCACTCTGGGTGGCCTGTGTTCCCGGAGTGTGTCAAAGGAAAAGATGCTTGAGCATTTTTTAATTTTTAATTTTTATTTTATTTATTGGGCTCCACATCCAGTGTGGGGCGTGGACTCATGACCCCGAGATCAAGAGTCACATGCTCCACAGACTGAGCCAGCCAGGCTGGCTCGCCCCTGTGTGAGCATTTTTAAGCCCACGGTGGCCCTCTCAGTGGAGAGCCAGCCTGGAGCTTTTTTTTTTTAAACATTGTTTTTTTGTTTTTTTGTTTTTTTTTTTTAATTTTTTTTTTCAACGTTTATTTATTTTTGGGACAGAGAGAGACAGAGCATGAACGGGGAGGGGCAGAGAGAGAGGGAGACACAGAATCAGAAACAGGCTCCAGGCTCCGAGCCATCAGCCCAGAGCCTGACGCGGGGCTTGAACTCACGGACCGCGAGATCGTGACCTGGCTGAAGTCGGACGCTTAACCGACTGCGCCACCCAGGCGCCCCTAGAGCTTTTTAAAATCCTGCCCATGGGGTGCCTGGGTGGCTCAGTCGGTTGAGTGTCCGACTTCGGTTCAGGTCATGATCTCACAGTTCATGGGTTTTGAGCCCCACATCAGGCTCTGTGCTGACCGCCTGCTCAGAGCCTGGAGCCTGCTTCAGATTCTGTGTCTCCTTCTCTCTCTGCCCCTCCCCTGCTCACGCTTTGTCTCACTCTGTTTCTCAAAAATAAATAAATGTAAAAAAAAATTAAAAATAAAATAAAATAAAATAAAATAAAATAAAATAAAATCCTGCCCAGAGGACCACACGAAGGAATGAACAACAGCAGAAGGCAAGAATCTGTGTAGAACCAACGCAGAAAAACCAGAGAAAACAGCGGCCAGCCCATGGAAGACACCTGTCCCATATCACAGGAAGTGCAGCCAAACATGCCCAGGGGCTGCCTCCGAGGAACCCCAGAAGAGTCGGTGAAAAAATTTTTAAAAAGGCAACTTTAAACACCTGGCAGACCCAGAATCGTAAAGCCCTCTTCCAAGTGCACCAGTAAATTAAGAATTTCCTGCAGGGCTGTGCCAGGCCATACTGGAGCCTGAGGCCACAGGAAAAAATCTGTACCCCCACATACACTTGTCAAAATATCTTCTCCTAGGGTCGCCTGGGTCGTTCAGCGGGTTAAGCATCTCACTCCTGAGCACTCAGGTCATGAGCCCACAGTTTGTGACTTTGAGCCCTGCGTCCGGCTCTGTGCAAGGAGCCTGCTTGGGATCCTCTCAAAATAAATAAGTAAACATTTAAAAAATACATACCTTCTCCTATGTTAACGAGTGGAAAAGTTAATAAAAGCTCTACAATCAAAAAACATGATTACATATGAAGTCCCGTGTTTCCCAATCTGTTTCTCACACCATTGTAAAGCCTCATAAACACACCCATCGAGGGACACAATGACCCGGTGGCCCTTGAACTACAGGCTGATTAGAAATACTGTTCCCGTTGCACAATACCTCAAGGTCATAAAACAAACAAAATATGACAGCCTGTCTTTATTTACATTTTTGTTGTGTTGTTCATCCTGAATTTTTTGCATGAGACTTAAAAAAAATACTGCATTAATATGGATCTTGTTTACTGAGCCCCTTTCACTTTAGCACTTGAGGCAAGTGCCTTCCTGCCAGCCCTGCTTTTCAGCTCAGTTTCTCCTTCATTTTTCACTACCTTCAAAGTCAGAGAACCCAGGACCCTTGGTTAGCAAGACGGAGGGGAGAGGTGGAAGTTTAAGGTGAAGAAAGTTTTTCGCATCTGCAGGTGGTCTCAGCTGGAGAACAGGGACAGTGGGAAGCAAAAATAAAGATGCCTTCTCCAGTCACATTCCCATAAGGGTTGCTCGTTCAATGTACTGGCCACCTGAAGTTACACAAGAGCTTCAAAACAAAATCACACAAAGGCCTGGCAGTGGGGACTTTCGCTGGGGATAGACAGAAACCTCCAGCATAATATCTAGTGAAAGAATTTGGGATTGGAGGTCGAAGGCCAGGGTTCTACTCCTGGCTTCTCCACACACTATGCTTGTGAGAATACTCTGTTAGCCTCAGTACCTCATCCATAAACTCAGGGAATATTACTGAATACTTCCAATATGCTAGGAAAACATGATTACATATTTAGGGGGAGACAGAGGCAAACAGCCAATAAGACTTACGGTAGAAATATCTGCAGGGTGTTACTGCCACGGAGCCCAGGAGGAAAGCAACCCCCTCAAGTACGAAGCTTAGGAAGGTGACAGCAGACCTAAGTGGGGGCAGGAAATAATAGAGTTGAGTCATGTGAAGCTGCAGTAAAAGAATGCTTCAGCCAGAGGGAACTGTGGTGAAAGCAGGAGAATGGAATCTAAAACAGCCAAACTCATAGAACCAACGGTGGTTGCCAGGGGTAGGGGAGGAGGAGAATGGGGAGAGGCTGGGCAAGGGGCACAAACTTTCAGCTATGCAAGTGGTTGAAGCAACACTGAGGTTTATTTCTCACTCGTATCCTGGTTCCACAGCCCCTTCTCTCTTGGTGTTTTGCTGTTTGTATGCATGGTCCCTTGGTCCAAGATGACTGCTCAAGGTTTACAAAGCAGGAAGAAGAAAGGACATGAGAGGGTCATGTTCCCCTCCATTTAGAGAACTAGAAATTCCACAAAATATATTCACTTAGCTTTCATTGGCCTTAGTCACATGTGACTAGTTGCATGGAAGGCTGACCTACTGCAATCTTTTATTCTGGACAGTCACACACCTGGTGAAAACACAGGATTCAGTTACTAAGGAGAAAGAATCCTTTCTCTTTGGGTCAGGCAACCAAGAGTCTCCTCCACAGTTATTGTGTCCTCTCTCAGCTAATGATACCGCCAGTTGTTCAAGCCAAAGTCCTGTGAGTCACCATCAGTGAACCCCAGATCCAATCTCTGAGGAGCTCAGGACTTACCATAAATCCCATTTTTCTAGCTTCTTCCAGCCATCGTCTCAACTATTAATACAGCTTTCTATCTGGTCTCTTTGCTTTTACTCTTGCCACTCATGTTAGTCAGGATAGGCTATGCGGTGCTGTGGTAACAAACAGCTTTCTAATTCCAGTGAATGAATGTAAGAATGAATGATAGGGGGGCTTGGATGGCTCAGTTGGTTAAGTGTCTGACTTCGGCTCAGGTCATGATCTCACAGCTCATGAGTGTGAACCCCACGTAGGGCTCTGTGCTGACAGCCCAGAGCCGGAAGCCTGCTTTGGATTCTGTATCTCCCTCTCTTTCTGCCCCTCCTCTGCTTGCACTCTGTCTCCCTCTGTCTCACAAAAATAAACATTAATTTTTTTTTTTAATGAATGATGAATTCATGGAGAGTTACTGTTTAATAGGTACCAAGCTTCCATTTTGCAAGACTGAAGGAGTTCCACGGATGGGTGGTGTTGATGGTAGCGCAATAATGTGGACGCTGAACTGGTCTAAATACTGAGAAAAGTGTGGGAACATGGAAGAAGCCTGGACCCAGAGAATCCATTGTAGCAGACCTGGATTACCCACCTATCTCCAAACTTCTCGTGGCTTGAGACAAATAATCTCCATCTAACGAACAGCCACGTTGAAGTTTTTCCTTGGGGTTTTGTTTGGGTTTTTGGTTTTTTTTTAGGTTAGTATTTGAGTTTCTATCATGTGCTACCACTACTACATGCCAGGTTTTATTCTAGAAACATGTGAGTAAAAGTGAATTACTGCCTTCAAGTAATTTGTATTCTAGTAGGGGAAACATAATAAGTGAGTAAATATACAATGCATGACCTATAAAGGACTATGGGAGCAAAATAGCAAGTTTAAGAGAGTAAGAGTAAGAGTAAGAGAGACAGGGATTTCCAAGGATAGGTATTGCTTTTTTAAAAAAAGAAAAGAAAAGGTACTTCTTCACTCGTGCTTTATTATTTTACTTTTATTTGTATTGAGAGAGAGAGAGAGAGCATGTGTGTATACACGCAAGTTGAGTCAATGCAGAGCCCCATGCGGGGTTCGATGCAAGGCTCAAACCCACCAACCGTGATATCATGACCTGAGCTAAAACCAAGGGTCGGAGACCTAACAGACCGAAGCCCCCCCCCCGGGCACCCTGGGCTTTGCTTTTATATGAGGCAGTCAGAAAGGCTACTCTGATAACGTGACAGGTAAGCAAGGACCCAAAGGAAGTGAGAGAGGGAACCATGAGGCTACTTGAATAACACTGCCCAAGCAGGAGCATCCTTGGAGGATCCATGAAAGAATAAGGAGAAAAAAGAGGAGGATTGTAAAAAGTGACAGAAAAATGTGTGTTGAGGAGGGGAACGAGTGCCTGCGGGCCTTTGGGGCACTGTAAAGACCAGGGTTTTACTCTGTGCTGGGAAGCCCTAGGTCTTGCCACTTGGAGTAGAGGTCAACAAAAGAAATGCAGTCTGAGACTCAGGCAAGCCAGAAGGTATGCAGAAAGGGAAGGGAATGTGCACGACTGCAGGACCAGGACAGGCTCTCTCTGCAGAAGCCTGGAGTCCTGACTAGGGAGCCTGGTGAGACTGAAAGTCAACTGCTTCCATCTGATCCCCACCCTGAGGTCCAGCAAGGGGTCTGTGAAGCAATACACCCAACGAAACAGAAGACCAGTTGTCCAGAACTTTAGTCAATACCTTCACTTTTAGAATTCTTTGCCTGACACAGAAGGAATGCAGTGGAAGAAGATGGGATTAAGGGTGTTGTCTTCCTGCCTATTCTTAAAAATTGCCTCGAGGCTGGGGCCATTAATTTCTGGGAGTGGGGGATTGGCAGAGCACTAAGGCCAGTCCAAGAGCCAAAAATTCTCAGATTCAAAGACTAGAAAAAATATTGGCCTTGTTTACTTGCACGCAGAATTAACTGGAAAAAAATAATCCAAAAACAAAACCCAAAAAACCAAACCACTACTAGGTTTAAGAGACAACTGTGTTTATTGAAAAACAGAAAACAAAACAAACAAAAACCAAACAAAACCCACAGGCTGTTAGCCACAGCCTGTGGCTATTAAACCCTAAAGCAATCTCTGGGCTCCCAGAGAGTACTAGCAAGAATAGAAGGGCTTAATCTCCAATGATGGGAGGGATACTGAGCACAGGTTTATCCCACGGAGAAGACTGGTGGCTGCAGATTGGCTCCTCAGGAAACTTTTTTTTTCCTACCAGGGCAGGAGTTCTTGCTGTTCCTGCCTTAGTAATTGTCTAGGAGGATTTAACAATTTCTAAAGATCAGTAACTGCTGTAATTTTCCATTCTCCTGCTTTTCTGAGCAGGATTTTTCGATGTAGTTCTCCTGGTCTTCCCCACCATTGTATATTAGGTATTTGGATCACTAGCAAGTTGTCTTTAAGCTTATGGGTTGGGGGTGCCTGGGTGGCTCAGCTGTTAAGCATCTGACTTCAACTCAGGTCATGATCTCACAGTTCATGAGTTTGAGTCCTACATCTGCAAGCACGAGGCCCACTTCAGGTAAGCCCCACTTTTCCCCCTCTTTCTCTTTCTCCCTCTGCCCCTCCTGAGATTTTCTCTCTCTCTCTCTCTCTCTCTCTCTCTCTCTCTCTCTCCCTCTCCCTCTCCCTCTCTCTGTCCCTCACTCATTTGCACCTTCTCTCTTGAAAAAGAAAAAATTAAGCTTATGAGTTGCAGGAGTATAAGCCAAGTTCATACCTAACGGAGAGGGTGGTACTCCTTCAGAGTACCTGTCTGGGATGTCAAGCTGGGCAAGGTCTGTGGATAAAACTTGGTGGTTGTCTCTTAGATGAGGCAGATGTGCTTCATGTAAAGGAAAGAAGGGAGTGTACAGAATGATGTCAGTAGCAATGGCAGGTAGTGTGACCCAGTCTCAACCTCTAACCACTTCATCTTTTTTTTTTTTTTAATATTTTATTTTATTTTTGAGAGAGAGAGATAGAGCGCAAGCAGGGGAGGGAGAGAGAGGGAGACACAGAATCCGAAGCAGGCTCCCTCTGTACTGACAGCTCGGAGCTCGATGGGGGGCTCGAACTCATGAACTGCAAGATCATGACCTGAGCTGAAACTGGATGCTTAACCGACTGAGCCACCCAGGTGCCGCTGACCACTTTATCTTTTGCCGGTTGTACTACAGAAGTTGTAAAGCTATTTCTGATCATCTTTGATACTAAGGTGACCATTGCAGGGGAGGAAAATAATTTTCCCTTTACCCTTCTAGGTTCTCGTAAAACCCCTGTAAAAGAAGATTAGCACGATAAAAAACAAATCGAATTATGTACATACATACAGGAGCCCCACAAAGATGAGACTCAAAGAAGTTTCATCAGAAGCATGAAGCTTTTATATTTTTTAGATAAAGAAACAAGAAATTTGTGACAAATTGACAAGACAAAGGAGTTTGGGCTAGGGATAGTAAAATGGTGAAGAAGTAACAAGTTCATTTTTTGTTTTGTTTTTAATGTTTTTATTTATTTTTGAGACAGAGAGAGACAAAGCATGAGCAGGGGAGGGGCAGAGAGAGAGGGAGACACAGAATCTGAAGCAGGCTCTAGGTTCTGAGCTGTCAGCACAGAGACCAACGTGGGGCTCGAACTCACAGACTGTGAGATCATGACCTGAGCTGAAGTCGGATGCTTAACCCACTGAGCCACCCAGGCGCCCCTGTTTTGATTTCTTATACAGTCTTTTGGCCCTAAATTCCCTGTCTCCAATGACAGGTTGCTTTGAACCATCCTGGCACAAGGATGGTACCTTTCACATGGAAGCTTTGTCTCCTACTTTCAAGGAGACAGAGGAGGGTCAGAGTCACCTTCCTGCAACAACTGTTTCTCAAGTGCCTTTAATTCAAAATAGTCAATATGCCAAAGTCCCATACTTTGAGGTGTCATATTCTGAACCCCTATAACATGTAACCAAGATCTGACTAAGATATAAGCAGAAATCTGCTGACAACTTGAGAAAAGATTTTGCTTTTTGATACATGCTTCCTGTTCCTCTTTCCTCCACCTTGGAGCCCAGACTTGAAGCTGGAGGTGGAGAAGCTGTCTCCCAACAAGTGCAACCAGGTGAGGATAAAAGCCAACAGACCAGCAATGGTGGAGAAGGAACGGGGGGAGGGGGAGGGGGGGGGGAGGAAACGCAAGAGAAAAAGCAAGGAAGGGAGGGAGGGAAGGGGAGAGAAAGGGAGAAAGAAAGAAAGAAGAAAGAGAAAGGAAGAAAAAGGAAGAAAGAGAGAAAGAAAGAAGAAAGAAAGAGAAAGAGAAAGAGGAAAGAGAGAAAGAGAAAGGAAGAAAAAAGAAAAGAGAGAAAGAAAGAAGAAAGAGAAAGGAAGAAAGAAAGAGAAAGGAAGAAAGAAAGAAAAGAAAAAGGGCAAGCTAAACCGGAGTCCTAGATGGAATTATTAAGTAGCTATTAAGCACCAGCCCAGGAAAACTTACCTGGAATTTGTTGTATGAAAACACAACAATAAATCTACATGTTTAAGCCTAGTAAATCCATATGTTTAACACTAATAACAAGGAAATGTACATGAAAATTGTGAGTTACCCTTCTATGCTCATCAAATGGGCAGAAATTATAACACCTGACCTTATGAATAATTGTCAAGGAGGCAGAAAAACATGTATTTTTTTTTAAATTTTTTTTTTCAGGGTTTTTATTTATTTTTGGGACAGAGAGAGACAGAGCATGAACGGGGAGGGGCAGAGAGAGGGAGACACAGAATCGGAAACAGGCTCCAGGCTCCAAGCCATCAGCCCAGAGCCTGACGCGGGGCTCGAATTCACGGACTGCGAGATCGTGACCTGGCTGAAGTCAGACGCTTAACCGACTGCGCCACCCAGGCGCCCCAAAACATGTATTTTTATACACTGCTGGTGAAGGGTGAATTGGTGCAACCACTTGGAAGAGCAACTTGGAAACTGCTAGGGTAGGTGAAGATGGACATAACAATTCCACTTCTAGATGCAAATGCTTGACCCTTGCTATTTAAAATTTTTTTTTTAATTTTTTTTTCAACGTTTATTTATTTTTGGGACAGAGAGAGACAGAGCATGAACGGGGAAGGGTCAGAGAGAGAGGGAGACACAGAATCAGAAACAGGCTCCAGGCTCTGAGCCATCAGCCCAGAGCCTGACGTGGGGCTCGAACTCACGGACCGCGAGATGGTGACCTGGCTGAAGTCGGACGCTTAACCGACTGCGCCACCCAGGCGCCCCTTAAAATTTTTTTAATGTTTATTTATTTTTGAGAGAGAGAGAGTCAGAGCATGAGCAGGGGAGAGGTAGAGAGAGAGAGAGGGAGACACAGAATCCAAAGCAGGCTCCCAGCTCTGAGCTGTCAGCACAGAGCCCGATGTGGGGTTCGAACTCACAAGCTGTGAGATCACAACCTGAACCAAAGTTGGACACTTAACTGCCTGAGCCACCCAGGTGCCCTGACCCTTGCTATTTAATGTATGGTTCGTGTAGTCCAAGAATCCCTTGTACTTGTGCATAGGACATGTAGATAACGGTATTCACTGCAACTTTGTTTGCAATAGAAGAAAAAAAGGAGAGGGGAGACTTAAATGCTCATCAACAAAAGGATAAATAGATAAATGTTATTATATACATATGAGAATGAAAATGGATGAACTAGAGTTTCATAAATCAACAAGTATAAATCTCAAAAACATAATGTTGACCTAAAAAAGCAAGTTACAAAATAAGTGCCATATGATATCATTTATATAAATTTTTTAATCCACAAAATAATTATCTTATTCATAGATATATGTGTGTATGTATATATGTGTATATATGTACAGGCGTGTGTGTGTGTGTATATATATATAATATATATATATATATATACATACATATATGTAACATATATATAATACAAGTATAAAAATGCATGAGAGGGGTGCCTGGGTGGCTCAAGTCAGTTGAGTGTCTGACTCTTTTTTAAATTTTTTTTTTTGCAACGTTTATTTATTTTTGGTACAGAGAGAGACAGAGCATGAACGGGGGAGGGGCAGAGAGAGAGGGAGACACAGAATCGGAAACAGGCTCCAGGCTCTGAGCCATCAGCCCAGAGCCTGACGCGGGGCTCGAACTCACGGACCGCGAGATCGTGACCTGGCTGAAGTCGGACGCTTAACCGACTGCGCCACCCAGGCGCCCCGAGTGTCTGACTCTTGATTTCAGCTCAGGTCATGAGATCGTGATTCGTGAGACTGAGCCCTGTGTTGGGCTCTGTGCTGACAGTGTGAACCCTACTTGGGATTCTCTCTCTGCCTCTCAACCCTCTCAAAATAAATAAATGGGTGTTAAAAGAATCCATGAGAATAAAAATGAATTCAGGACAGTGGTCACCTCTGGAGGAAGGAGGGTAGCAGCCTAAGGGGTTCAAGGGTTCAGCTCTGCCTTTTTTTTTTTTTAATGTAAATTTGAAGCAAATGGGTAAAATCACAATATTTGATAAAACTTGGTCATGGGTGCCCTCATGATTTATTATTCTATTTTTCTCTGTGTTGGTAGTATTTCACGATTTTAAAAGGTGGGGTTGGGGAGAGAAAGGAAAAGAAAGAGAGTCAAGGCAAATACCAGAACAAGAGCAAGGTATCCTCAAAAAGAAAAATAGATCACAGGGAGGCAGATGGAGAGAAACACGCTGGTTGGGAAAAGAACAATCAGATTTCAAATGCTGTTGCTTCAAATGCTGTACAAGTGCTGCAAACCACTGCTTGCAGTCCACTTAATTATTCCCATCTATTTCTGTGATTTGCCAGGTCAGAGAGAAGAAGAAAGGCCTTTTGATGCTGAACTTGCTTGAGCCCCAGAGTACTTGGGGTATGAATATACCCAGGGGAAGATTTTCAGATGCAAGTTTTCATTCAACAAACTTGATAATAACTAACATTTACTTTGTGCTTACTATGTTCCAGGTACTATGTTCAGAACTTTATATGGTTTATCTCATTGCACTCTTAACACCCCTATGTGGTAGGCAGTAGTATCATCCCCTATATTACAAATGAGGAAACCAAGGCTAGTCACAGGCTAGAGTGTGGTGGGGCTATGATGTGAACCTAAGTAGGTGCTTCCACGGGCCACAGAGCCCGATGTGGGGCTCGAACTCATGAACCACGAGATCATGACTTGAGCTGAAGTCAGTCGCTTAACTGACCGAGCTACCTGGGCGCCCAGAAGAGGCCTCATTCTTAACCACCTTGCAATGTACCAGGCATCGTTAGATCTGAGAGCACAGGACTCCACAGACCTACAAGCAAAAAATTTCATTGACACGTTCAATTCAGTTTCACACACTCCTGTTTGTTCAGTGGAGTAGTTTCTGAGGCTCTGTTCATTTTTTTTTCCTATTCCTCATACTGAATTGAATAATCTCAATTTAGCTAACTTTATTTTTTTTTTAATGTTTCTTTTTTTTTTTTAATTTTTTTTTTTAACGTTTATTTATTTTTGAGACAGAGAGAGACAGAGCATGAACGGGGGAGGGGCAGAGAGAGGAAGACACAGAATCTGAAACAGGCTCCAGGCTCTGAGCTGTCAACACAGAGCCCGACGCGGGGCTCGAACTCACGGACCGCAAGATCGTGACCTGAGCCGAAGTCGGCCGCTCAACCGACGGAGCCACCCAGGCGCCCCATCAATTTAGCTAACTTTAAAGTTCATTGTTCTTTCTTCTGTTCACTCAAATCTGAGGAGCTCAACCTCAGATTTCAAATTTCCATTTCAGTTAGTGTGTTTTTCATCTCCAGAATTTCTACTTACACATGATAATTAACCATAGTCAGCATGCTCTACATTACATCTCCAAAACTTATTCATTTTATAACTAAAAGTTTGTACCCTTTGTTCAATATCTCTCCTTTTATAATCTATTCTTCTATGGTTGGGTGGGCCTGTGTTTTAATTTTGCTTACCTACAAGTCACAAAGATATTTTCCTATCTTTTCAGATGCTTTACGGATTTTGCTTTTTTGTTTAAAGCATTTAATTTTTTTAAGTTCATTTATTTATTTATTTTGAGAGAGAGAGCAGGGGAGGGACAGAGAGAGAGGGAAAGAGAATCCCAAGCAGGCTCTGAGCTATGAGAGCAGAGCCCAATGTGGGGCTTGAACCCATGCACTTAGGGGTCCAAACTCATACTTTTTTTTTTTTTAATGTTTTATTTTTTTATTTTTGAGACAGGGAGAGACAGAGCATGAACAGGGGAGGGTCAGAGAGAGGGAGACACAGAATCTGAAACAGGCTCCAGGCTCTGAGCTGTCAGCACAGAGCCCGACGCAGGGCTCGAACTCACAGACCGCGAGATCATGACCTGAGCCAAAGTCGGCCGCTTAACTGACTGAGCCACCCAGGCGCCCCTCAAATTCATACTTTTGCATGTAGATATCTAGCTGTCTCAGCACCATTTGTTGAAAAGACTATTCTTTCCCAACTGAATGGTCTTGATATCTTTGTCCAAAATGAGCTGACTACAGATGGATGGGTTTCCTCTCGATTTTTAACATGTCAACTGTCCAAAGAGGTTTCCCTCTCTGAAATAGATATGTACTGGTCTGGTTCATTAGACGGTATACAGATCATAAAGCCCACGCACATTAGCACAAGCAAACAAGTGGGAAAAAAAGCTATTGAGAAAACACACTAGAGAATAGAATAGAAGAGGAGAAGATGAGATTGGAGATAGATGCAGATCTGGTCCATATACGGCCTTTGAGGCCAGGGTATATCATTTGGGTTTTATTCTAAATGTGTTAAGAAGCTACTGGATAGTTTTGAGCAGGAAAGTGAGATCAAATAATTTACATTTTTAGAAGATCATCTGAATGCCAGGTAAACTCTGGAGCATAAAGCGGCAAGAGTAGAAGCAGGAAGATTTTTAGAATGTTATTAGGATCTAAGTAAGAGATGATGGTCATTTAGACAAGTGTGGCCCAAGTGACAAAGGGGAAAGGTAAATTCAGGATATATTTTGGGGATACAGATATGAAGGTAAATGTAATGGTTGGGGTGCTGTGGAGAAGTAAAAAGAGGGATCGAGGATGATGTCTTAAGTTATGTTTAGAAAAACTGAGTGGATGATTGCTCAATTACATCCCTTCCTTTGCTGAGATGTTTAAAGCTAGGAGAGGAGAGGAACCAGTTTGGGGAGTTGGGTGAGCTTACTGGAAATTAATTCATGGGGAGAACAGGCCTAGACCCTGAACTGCACAGAAGTCATCATAGTTGTAATTAAGTTGAATGTGTTCAGATGTGTCTTGTATGTTGATAAACAAGATACGTGACTCTCACGCTGAGAAGGTAAACAAAGGATAACTTCAAGGATGAGAGAAAGCCTTCTAGGGTTGGGAGAAAAAGAGGAGGTGGACAAGTTGGGGGGGGGCAGGAGCTGAGGGGCAGGGAGGATGTGTCAAAGGTAGAGGAGGTGGTATGCTATGTGTGTATATATAGAAAGAATTATGTACTTTTCAATTCTGCATTAGGGATACTGTGAAAGCTCATTGGTGCATTGCATAATTAAGCTCCTCTTCAGGAACAAATGATACATTTTGAATGGGAAGAGACACTAAATTTGTTCTACTAATCCAGTGAGTCCTGAGAAACATTATAGGTATTCTAATTAATGATATAAATAAATGCTTAGAAAACATACTTAAAGTGTTGGTGGGAAGATTAAATAAGATTATAATCATGTATTTTACTGTTTGGCATATAGTTAATCTATTAATAAGTGATAATAATATTATTAAATGTCAAAAATACTAGATCAGAATTAGCATAAACAATGGTGATGACAGCAATATGTTAGGAGGTGCACTTAGTTATTTTGAAATTCTGTTCTCTCAGTTCCTTTTCTACAAAATTGGTACTTTCTACACACACACAAATATAATTTTAGTTTATTGTGTGTATATATGTGATGTTTTTTCCTTGCATTCTTACTTTTATCTCACAAGCTTGCAGCAATGAATAATGCCGGATTCCTTAAAGACTAGCAGCTTGGGGGCGCCTGGGTGGCGCAGTCGGTTAAGCGTCCGACTTCAGCCAGGTCACGATCTCGCGGTCCGTGGGTTCGAGCCCCGCGTCAGGCTCTGGGCTGATGGCTCGGAGCCTGGAGCCTGTTTCCGATTCTGTGTTTCCCTCTCTCTGACCCTCCCCCGTTCATGCTCTGTCTCTCTCTGTCCCAAAAATAAATAAACGTTGAAAAAAAAAATTTTTTTTAAAAAAAGACTAGCAGCTTGTGGTGTTATTTATAAGAAAACGGTAGTTAAATGAAATGGACTTATTTTAAGGTTTTATTTTATTTTTCAAATAATCTCCATACTCCATGCGGGGCTTGAACTCACAACATCAAGAGCAGGAGTGGCATACTCCACCTACTAAGCCAGCCAGGTGCCCCAAAATGGAATTATTTTAATCAGTGATACTTTAAATTTTAGTATCCCAAACATAATTATTATAGGAACTGTCATACATAATACTTTTTAATACTCTTCAATTAACAGAGACAGAAACAAAAACAAAATAAAAAACAAGATAAACCCTAAGGACGCCAAACAAGCATTGCCTTCAACTGAATTACTCCTGGTTTCCATTTCTTCTACATTCTTTCTTGTTTTTTAAAAAAATATTTATTTATTTATTTTGAGAGAGAGAGAGAGAGAGCACGCAAGCCAAGGAGGGGAAGAAAGAAAGAGAGAGAGAGAAAATCCCAAGCAGGCTCTGCACTGTCAGCACAAAGCCCAACACAGGGTTTGATTTCCAACCACGAGATCATTAAGAGTCGACGCTAGGGACGCCTGGGTGGCTCAGTTGGTTAAGCATCCGACTTCTGTTCAGGTCCTGATCTCAAGGTTTCTGAGTTCAAGCCGTGCATCGGGCTCAGTGCTGACAGCTCAGAGCCTGGAGCCTGCTTTGGATTCTGTGTCTCCCTTGCTCTCTGCCTCCTCCCCTGTTCATGCTGTCTCTCCCTCAAAAATTAATAAACAGTAAAAAAAAAAAAATTTGAAAAAAAAAAGAGTTGATGCTTAACCAACTGAGCCATCCAGGTGCCCCCATTCTTTCTTCTTTTTGATGTTTTCAACCTTATTAGAAATTTTATAGATTTGTTACTTGGTTTCAAACAAAGGTATTAACGAAGGCAATCTACTTACCTGCTGATAAGAAGTATTTCAATTTAAAAACAGTCTTTGACAGCAAAATAAGAACCAAACGCTACTCCCCACAATACATGGAGACAAGACACCTTGATAACTGAGGGAACATTTTCTTTCTCAGTAGAAGCTTGGCTGCACATTTCCCCCATGGGAAAGAGTACTCCTCACAAGGTGCACATGCTTAAATGTACACATCTCCTTGTTAAAGGGGACAGGCATTTACTTCTAAAGGTTTACTTTGAGTTCGTTAATGACAATGAAGATAATTATACTTAATTTATATTCATTTCTCACTTTTCTCCCCATTATTTTCTGTCTACCATATAAATGTCTACCTTGCTTATTTTGTGGCTTTTGTTATGTTTATTTTTGAGAAAGAGAGAGAGAGAGAGAGAGAGCAAGCGCCAGCCAGGGAGGAGCAGAGAGGGAGAATCCGAAGCAGGCTCCAGGCTCTGAGCTGTCAGCACAGAGCGGGATGTAGGGCTCGAACTCACAAACTGTGAGATCATGACCTGAGCCAAAGTCAGATGCTCAACCAACTGAACCACCCAGGCACCCCTATTTTGTGGCTTTTTAAAAAAGTTTCTTTGGGGCGCCTGGGTGGCACAGTCGGTTAAGCGTCCGACTTCAGCCAGGTCACGATCTCGCGGTCCGGGAGTTCGAGCCCCGCGTCGGGCTCTGGGCTGATGGCTCAGAGCCTGGAGCCTGTTTCCGATTCTGTGTCTCCCTCTCTCTCTGTCCCTCCCCCGTTCATGCTCTGTCTCTCTCTGTCCCAAAAATAAATAAACGTTGAAAAAAAAAATTTTTTTTAATTAAAAAAAAAAAAAGTTTCTTTGGGGCGCCTGGGTGGCTTGGTCAGTTAAGCGTCCGACTTCGGCTCAGGTCATGATCTCACGGTCCATGAGTTCGAGCCCCGCGTCGGGCTCTGTGCTGACAGCTCAGAGCCTGGAGCCTGTTTCAGATTCTGTGTCGCCCTCTCTCTCTGCTCCTCCCCTGTTCATGCTCTGTCTCAAAAATAAATAAACGTTAAAAAAAAAAAATTTCTTTAAGGGGTACCTGCCTGGCTTAGTTGGTGAAACATGCCACACGATCTCGGGATCATGAGTTCTAGCCCCATGTTGCCTGTAAAGATTACTTAAAAACAAAATCTTAAAATGGGGCGCCTGGGTGGCTCAGTCGGTTGAGCGACTGACTTCGGCTCAGGTCATGATCTCACGTGGTTTGTGAGTTTGAGCCCTGCGTCGGGCTCTATGCTGACAGCTCAGAGCCTGGAGCCTGCTTTGGATTCTGTGTCTCCCTCTCTCTCTGCCCCTCCCCTGCTCATGCTCTGTCTCAGAAATAAACATTAAAAAAATTTATTTTTTATTTTATTTATTTATTTTTTTTTTAATTTTTTTTTTCTTTTCAACGTTTATTTATCCTTGGGACAGAGAGAGATAGAGCATGAACGGGGGAGGGGCAGAGAGAGAGGGAGACACAGAATCGGAAACAGGCTCCAGGCTCTGAGCCATCAGCCCAGAGCCCGACGCGGGGCTCGAACTCACGGACCGCGAGATCGTGACCTGGCTGAAGTCGGACGCTTAACCGACTGCGCCACCCAGGCGCCCCAAAAAATTTATTTTTTAATAAAAAATAAAAAAATAAAATCTTAAAAAAAATTTCTTTAATATTTTTTTCTGGGGAAATACATCACCTCTCTTCATCATCAAAAACAACTGAGAAATATATGAGGTCTTATAACTTCAATTATTCTCTTTAATAACATAAAACACATTCTTCATAAAGAATAATAAACCTTGGGACACCTGGATGGATCAGTCGGTTAAGTGTCCAACTTCAGCTCAGATCATGATCTCTCAGTTCATGAGTTCAAGCCCCGACTCGGTCTCTGTGCTGACAGCTCAGAGCCTGGAGCCTGCTTCAGATTCTGTGTCTCCCTCTCTGTGCCCCTCCCCTGCTTGTGCTCTGTCTCTGTCTCTCAAAAATAAATAAACATTAAAATTTTTTTTAAAAAAGAATAATAAATCTTAACTAACTTAGATTTAAAAAAAAAAGAATAATAAAACTTCATTAGTTCAATTAGGGAGAAATAGGGGGGATAAAAATATACAGGATTTAGAATGAAAAAGGAGATGTCTCACAGATAGAGTGATTAAAAGAATTCTAAGAGAATACTACATGCAGCTTTATGTCAATCAATTTGAAAACTAGGATAAATAGATGATCTCCTTTATAAACAAAACTGACCCATGAAAGATGGTAAGCATAAATAGCTCCATCTATAGTCATTGTAGGATGGAACTGAGAAAGTACTAAACTCTAACCTTGTAAAATGCACCAAACTTATTTACCTAATTTTTATCTCTTCATCCTTCCTTCCTTCCTTGCTTCCTTCCTCCCTCCCTTCCTTCTTTCCTTCCTTCCTTTCTCTCTTTATTTTGGTAAACTCTATACCCAACGTGAAACTCGAACTCATGACCCCAAGATCAAGAGTTGCATGCTCTAGGGGCCCCTGGGTGGCTCAGTCGGCTAAGCATCCGACTTCGACTCGAGTCATGATCTCGTGGCTTTGTGAGTTTGAGCCCCGCATCGGGCTCTGTGCTGACGGCTCATAGTCTGGAGCCTGTTTTGTATTCTGTGTCTCCTCCTCTCTCTATCCCTCCCATGCTCATGCTCTGTCTCTCAATAATAAATAAACATTAAAAAAAATTAAAGAAAAAAAAGAGTTGCATGTTCTACCGACAGGGCCAGCCAGGTGCCCCATGATTTTTACTTGTTCTTAAAATTTTTTTAATGTTTTATTTATTTTTGAGAGGGAAGGAGGGGTGGAGAGAAGAGGGAGACACAGAATCCGAAACAGGCTCCAGGCTCTGAGCTGTCAGCACAGAGCCCAACACGTGGCTCAAACCCACAAACCATGAGACCATGACTTGAGCCTAAGTCAGATACTTAACTGACTGAGCCACTCAAGTGCCCCCATTTGTTCTTTAAAAAGCATAAAATTTCAGTGTGCGTTAAGTGATTTCAGGCTATTAATGAAAAGATAGAAAAGCCACTAATTCATTTTATGAAGTCAGCCAACTTTAACATTAAAACTAAATAAAGACCATACAAACAGCAGAGTATTGTAGACCAGTCTCATTTGTGAGTATAGATACACATTTCCTAGCTTATGAATATAGATGCATGACCCAAACAGTTACATTTGATACAGTAATGTAATAGGGGCACTTGGATGGCTCAGTTGGTTGAGCATCTGACTTTGGCTCAGGTCATGATCTCACGGTTTGTGAGTTCAAGCCCCACGTCTGTGGGCTCTGTGCTGACAGCTCAGAGGCTGGAGCCTGCTTCAGATTCTGTGTCTCCCTCATTCTACATCTCCCCTGCTAATGCTCTCTCTCTCAAAAATGAATAAACATGAAAAAAAGATTTAAAAAATACAGTAATGTAATCAGGCTTTTTTTTTTTAGATGGTTCAATAATAGGAATTCTATCAATATAATCCATTATATCAACAAATTTAAGGAGAAAAACTATATCATCATGTCAATGAGTGCTGAAAAGACGTTTGATAAAATCCACTGGCCATTCCTAATTTTAAAAACTCTATATAAAACAGAAGGAACCTCTTAATAGGACCGCTTACCAAAAGCCAACAGGAAATATCCTATGTAGCAAAACACCAAAACCATTTCATGAAAATTGATAACTAGTCAGGGATGCTATATCAGTATTATTTAACAGTGCCTTGGACAGTGTAGTACATTCAGTAAGATAGGAAAAATGGCATAAATTTTAAGGAAAAAGCAGATAAAATTGAAGAAATTCAGGTAAAAAAAGACTAGAATTATTTAAGAGAATTTGGTAAGATGATTGAAGACAATATAAATATATTGGAGTTAATGGCTATTCTCTATTCTTTTTTTATATTAAATATAATTTATTGTCAAATTGGTTTCCATACAACACCCAGTGCTCATCCTAACAGGTTCCCTCCTCAATGCCCATCACCCACTTTCCCCTCTTCCCCAACCCCCATCAACCCTCAGTTTGTTCTCAGTATTTAAGAGTTATTCTCTATTCTTTTAATAAATATTTAGAAAAGGTAGTGAGGGAAAATACTCCACTAACAATAAGAGAAAAACATCCAAATCACCCAAAGTTAAATTTGACAGGAAAAGCACAGAACTTAAATGAGAAACATAATAATGTCTTTATTCAGAATATAAAACAAGTTTTGGACAAAAGGAAAAGCATTCATGTCGTTATATGAGAACATTAATATTAAAAAGGCAATTTTTCGGGGTGCCTGGGTGGCTCACTTGGTTAAGCATCTGACTTCACCTCAGGTCATGATCTCAGTCCGTGAGTTTGAGTCCTGAGTCGGGCTCTTGTGCTGACAGCTCAGAGCCTGGAGCCTGCTTTGGATTCTGTCTCCCTCTCTCTCTGCCCCTCCCCTGCTTGTGCTCTGTCTTTGTTTCTGTCTCTCTCCCTCTCTCTCAAAAACAGATAAACATTTTTTAAAAAGTCAATTTTCCCAAAACAATGTATACATTTAGTAAAATTCCAATTAATTAATAGAGTATGGATACAGGTTGGAATTGGATAAAATACTTTTATTTATTTTAACAAAAAAATATCTTTTAATGTTTTTATTTATTTGTGCGACAGAGAGAAACAGAGCATGAGCAGGGGAGGGGCAGAGAGACAGGGAGACACAGAATCCAAAGCAGGTTCCAGGCTCTGAGCTGTCAGCACAGAGCCCGGGGTCTCGAACTCACAGACTGCAAGATCATGACCTGAGCTGAGCTGAAGTCGGATGCTTAACGGACTGAGCCACCCAGGCGCCCCTGGGTAAAATACTTTTAAAAGTTATATGGAAAAATAAATGACGAGTATAGCAACATAAACAGTGAAGGGAGACATAGCAGATATTAGAACAGATTAGAAAGTCACTGCTATCAAATGATTACAGAATTCTAAAAGGTTAGACAAACCTTTTATATTGGTGAATGGAATAGGAATCCACAAAGGGATCTCAGCAGATATATACAAGTAATATGTGATAAATGTGGTGGTTGAAGTCATTGTGGGAAAGACGAATTATTTAATAAATGGGGCTAGCACAACTAGCTGTGTATTTGAAAGAAACTACATTTAGATCTCTATCTTGTGCCAGATATAAAAAGAAATGGATAAACTACTTAAAAAGCAAACAAATAAACAAAATCCTTGGGGGGAATATAGGAAAATAATGTATTTTACCAACAGGTAAAAGACATTGGAAATCCAGAACATATAAAACACAAGACATATATGACTCTATAGATACTATCAACTTTTTAAAAAAAGTTTATTTATTGATTTTGAGAGAGAGGGAGAGAGCTCTCACACGAGTGGGGGAGGGGCAGAGAGAGAATCCCAAGCAGGCTCCGCGCTGTCAACAGCCTGATGCAGGGCTCGATGTCATGAACCATGAGATCATGACCTGAGTGGAGATCCACAGTTGGACGCTTAACCAACTGAGCCAACCAGGTGCCCCTCAACTTTTGTACGAATAAATGTGGAAGAGATATTATAATTTAAGCTAATAGTAGATTCAGAGAAAATATTTATAATAAAGAGGAGAGATATTCAATAACAATAATCAATAATGAGCTCTTACAAACTGAGAAAAGATATGAAGACAATTCATAGAAGAGAAAAAAAACCTAATGACCAATAAGCACATAAAAATACACGAAATTCACCAGGAGTCAGGGAAATGTACATTAAAATAACAAGAAGTTATCGCTTCAAATCTCTTTGTCAAAATTTTTGTAAAGTGAAAATGCCTATTGTTAGCAAGAATGTGCAGAGAAGGACGGTCTCATATACTGTTGGTGGAAATAGGAAGCGTTGGAGCCTTTTTTATAAACAATTGGCAATATCTATTTAAATTACAGTTATTTGTACCTTTTTCAAGCAATGCCATAGCAGCTTTATATCCCATAGTAGTAAAAGCATCAAGTGGTAAGATGACACATAAAGGGATGTTTTCTTCAGCTTTCTTCATAGTAAAAAACAAAATAAAATAAAGTAGAACTCGGTTAGTTGAGAGATTTGAGGGATTACCATGTATTGTTGGTATTCTTGAGAAAGCAAGATGTGCAAGATGGCCAATTTGCCACCAAGTAACAGTTTGTTCTCCTCAATAAATGACGCCTTATCAGGGGCTCAGTGCTGGTTTCTGTGGCTGGCAGGTTGGCAGCAATAGCTGGAGCAGCGTTGGCAAGTGGGGGGCCAGGTTTTGGGGCTATGCCTAACCTCAGTCTCTGCCACCACGGCCAATTTGCTCATGTGCCCGCTGTGTCGGCACTGGGATATTTTGTGATGTAGACTGGCTGACATCAACCGGCCTAATCATTTGGTCCCTGCAGTTGTTAATGCCTCATCCGTGGTGCGTGCTCTCTGGTAGACACGAACACGTGATTGCCGCTCTGTACACTTTGTGCCAACTCTCCTAGGTCTATTCATAAGGCCCGCCCTTAGATTTCCTCATATCCAATCTGTCAGCCTGTCCCTCCCAGGGCCCTGATCACTAACCACTGCCCGGGAATATGCATGTATTTTCATCTTGGCCCACGTCTCCTTCTCCACAAAGCAGGTACTACCTTTTGGGAAGATTTTCCATGCCGACAACTGTTTAAGGCCATCCCTAAATGTGGATATTATGCAGCCATACACATATTTAGTTTTCGCTCATGTACTTAGCTGACCCATCTATGACTCAAATTTGGGCTTTTCCCTCCTCCCTTAGCTGGTTTTACAGGACCTCCTCTCACGACATAGCCAGAGGCATGAGCGAGCGAGGGAGGTACTGTGCAATTGTGGTGGTTGTCAGGAGGGTCTTCCTGTTTAAGCCTGATACCAAATATACCATTTCAGTCTTTTGACTGCTGCTGGGCCTGTCTGACTTTATAAGTTCGCAAAGACGGACAAAATCCTTAATGAGCATCTGGACTCACAGTCCCTTGGTTCTTCATGGTCAAATATTCTGTCTCCATCATGGCCCAGTAACGTACCAAGAAATGTTCCTCAAAGGTGTCTGATTCTCTTCTTCAGATGGCATGGCCGCACAGAGAATGGTCTGCACTGTGTGATTCTCCCACTGGAGTTTGCTATCAACTCCATACTGAACAGATTGAAGATTAAAAAAAAATGTTTATTCATTTTTGAGAGAGAGAGAGAGAGAGAGAGAGACAGAGCACAAGTGGGGTAGGGGCAAAGAGAGAGGGAGACACAGAATCTGAAGCAGGCTCCAGGCTCTGAGCTGTCAGCACAGAGCCCGATGCAGGCCTCGAACTCACGAACCATGAGATCGTGACCTGAGCTATCGTCAGCCGCTTAACCAACTGAGCCACCCAGGTGCCCCCATACTGAACAGATTTAAATTAAATATGACCTTTTTGTAGATTTACCTCAAAACTCAGATGTGAGTGAGAGCTGCAAGAATGGAGAATAATCTAAATAATAGATAATATATTATTATGAGAATCACTGTATTCAACACTGGTCCTTGACCCACCTACAAGGCATTCCAAGCTGTCATATAAATGGGCTGCTGGCAGGCATGTGCCACCAGGCTTCCAAATACACTTAAATCTGGAACACAGTTTAGACTCCAGCTGGGCCCCTATTATAAGAGAACACAACAACATCTGACAAGAATAGTATAAAACTAAGCAGCCAGGGTTCCCAGATGTTATCAGACCATATGAATAAAATGAAGATATATTAACTGAAAACTCAAAATCACAATGGCTTAAGTCCCTACCAATTTGATAGTTTGAACCTCAAAAGCCCACGTAAAGCAGGCTATAATTATTTCTTAGAGTCTCCTGTGGCTTCCCAGGACCAGGCAGCCACTTTGCCCGATTCCAGGGGGTGTGACTGATATTGTGTCCCAGGTGAATGTCACTCCCTGGCGCACACCTGAGATTCACACTGCGTAAAATGTGAGTGGTGTCCCTGGAATAATGTAACATTGACCCTGCACCTTTCAGGTGTTCACAAACCAATTCCCACTCCAGATCTACTGTTCTTCCTCTTCTGTTTCAGTTGCCTTGGCCATTGTCCACTGTCCTTGACATTGCCTGAAGGAGAACCACTGATGCTAATGTTGAAGGTGACCTTTGCAGGCTCTCCACTACTCATACTAAAGATGCAGCCCCCTGATAATCCCAGAGCCACTGTCTGCACATTGGCAAAACAGGCTACATTCTGTGCAGACTGGGGAGAAAGGTGTGCTTTCTACGGCAATTTGCTTCCCAAGTACTCAAGCCCAGGACCTTACAAAGTCTCTCACTTAAGTGTTCCATCAGCGGCTACTTTCCATTCATTCTTCATCTCCTGAAAGCAACTCTCAACACTATCCCCCACCAACAAAACCTTTTTTTGCCATAGAAATAAGTAACTGGTAGGTATAACTTGTCTCAATGCATAATGTACCAACATCTCCATATGTTTTCTCCAACCTCCATCCAAAAGGACAAAGAAGCATATATCTAAACCAGAACACTTAACACATGTGGTTATTTTAATTGTAACTTTATATATGTATGTATGGAAGGGTGTCTGGGTGGCTCAGTCGGTTAAGCATCCAACTTGGGCTCGGGCCCAAAGATGTGCGATTAGCTATATGCTGTAAACTTGACAATGAAATAAATCTTCAGGAAAAGAAGGGAACACTGGTTTTATACCTCCGATAACTTCAAGTTTCCAACATCCTGCAAGGTCAAATTACAAGGGCAAGTGTCTTGAGGAAATTATAATGGCCTTGGAGTAATTGTTCCAGCTCTACATTATTAAGAAACCTTTAATATTGTTTATTGCTCCCTAACACCTTGTAATAGGCATGTCAATTCAATGAAGGGAATAGTTACCTTCAGACTCAGTAAAAATAAGCTAGTTAAGAAGACGGTGATCCTCACCTTGTATACTTCAATGCTTAGCCACCAGTTCTTAAAGCAAAAGGGTTTTACATTTTTTCATTGTGTCAATTTTGCCTTTAACTTGCTCATTTTTGGCTAGAGATGTCTCTAAGCACATTTCCATATAAGGTTGGGAGTTTCAGTCTTTTTTTTTTTAATGTCTATTTATTTTTGAGAGAGAAAACAGGGGAGGGGCAGAGAAAGAGGGGGACAGAAGATCTGAAGTGGGCTCTGTGCGGAAAGCAGCAAGCCCAATGAGGGGCTTGAACTCCCAAACCGAGTGATCATAACCTGAGCTGAAGTAGAACGCTCAGCAAACTGAGTCACCAAGACTGAGTTTCAGTCTTGATCTATATATTGAAAAACTTCTAAAGGTACAGTAATATTATGAAGCTGCCTCTGCGTTTATCAGTCTTCTGTAAATTAGTAGCAATAATATTCAGCTTCTGGTTGAGTCCAGCCTGGCTGTCTGCCACCACTATAGCCCTGCTCTCACCCACAATCTTCTGCTTATAACTTTTAAGTGGCAGTGTTAGCTACAGCTTCTCTTCAGCATTTCAAAAATCTTTGGTCCTACTCTCATCCAAAACAATCCATTGCACTTATGTTTGGAATGTATTAAGTAATATGAAATGTAAACATGATAAAATGTTCAATCTTCTCATTAAAATAACAGAGTTTTTGGCCCCTTAATTTCCCAACATCTAACTTCTTTTATCATTCTAACAACTAATAACATTTCCTAGAGAGTGAATTACTGTCCTGTACAGAATGAGGGAAAATATGTTTATATTCATGTAAGAAAAGTTCTTATGTGAAAAGCGCCACCCAGAAAACCATGCTAATTTTAAATGGTGTAAGAGAGATGCTAATACAGAGACTGAAGGATCTGCATAATTAGCATATTTGCCTGCCAAAGCTATTGTTAGTTTAAAATATAAAATACATAAACTGTGGGGAGCCTGGGTGGCTCACTTGGTTAAGTGTCCGACTCTCGGTTTTGGCTCAGGTCACGATCTCGCGGTTTTGTGGGTTCAAGCCCCACATCAGGCTGTGCACTGACTGTGCGGTCTGGTTGGGATTCTCTCTCTCTCCCTCTCTCTCTGCCCCTCCCCTACTCACGCTGTCTCTGTCTCTCTCAAAATAAATAAACTTAAAAAAAAAACTTTTTTAAATACATAAACTGTGATCAATAAATATACTAGCGATCTAAGTCAAACATATTTATAACACCATGAAATTAACATTTGGTTAGGCCCAATATTGAGTCATTATAAGAATAGAGCCGGGAAGTGATCCCGGCAGATGCCCAAACCAGAAACTCAGATTCAGGAGAAAAAAAGACATATCAAAATAATAAATAAAAGGGTTTTAAAAGGGAAAAATCCAGATTTTCCTTCATAGGAGGAAGGTGGAAAGACATACATTTACTAATCTGTTGTTGAAAAACTTCTAAACTAACTGAATTCAAATATTAAAAAAGATTCCAGGGATTAACTCAAAGATTTTTGTTACATCAGTAACAGAGAATAAGGAATTAGCATTTATCTTTAATTTTTTAAAAAAGTTTATTGAAGTAGGGGCACTGGGGTGGCTCAGTTAGTTAAGCATCCAACTCTTGACTTTGGCTCAAGTTGTGATCCCAGCCAGGGTTGTTGTGGGATTGAGCCCTGCGTTGGGCTCCACACTGTCAGCAAGTGGAGCCTGCTTGGGATTCTCTCTCTCTCTTTCTCTCTCTCTCTCTCTCTCTCTCTCCTCTCTCTCTCTCTCTCCCTCTCTCTCCCTCTCCTCTCTCTTTCTCCCTCTGTCCCTTCCCTGCTCCCTCACACTCTCTCAAAATAAATAAACTTAAAAAAAGTTTATTGAAGTAAACTTAATATACAAAAGAAGGTGCATGTATTTAATATGTACATTTTGATGAATTTGGACATAGGCGTATACCTGTGATGCCATCACTGCAAACAAAGTAATAAACATATCCATCACCTCCAAAAGATTTCTTGTCCTCTTGCTTTTTGAGGGGAACTAGTATTTATCTTTACAAAAGAGGGTCAAAATGCAATAACATCAGTTAATTAAAAAACAAATACAGGTTGAACAGCTGTTATAGCATCAAGTAGGGAATGTAGGGCTCAGTTTGGACTTGGGGAGTTGGCAGTGTCTGTGACACATTCAGGTACAGACATGTAGCAGGAGTTGGATACTAAAGGCTGAGTCTGAGTCCAGGTGGAGATATCTACACTGTGATACACATTTAGAAGCCATCATTGTAAACAAAACCTATGAGATGAGTACAAGGGTGAAAGGAGTTCCATTAGGGAAGAAACAGGGAAAGGGTGGAGTCCTCTTTCTCTGGGTTATATTGACGGTTAAACTGCCAATGGTGAAAACTGACCCCAAAAAGGAAGCCAAGAAAGAACGTACCTTTTTTTTGAGAAGACCAGTAGTGTGTGGAATCATGAAATCTAAGGTAATAAGAGATTTTCAAGAAAAAGAAAACAGCTAACAGTTGTTACAAACACAAAAAGAGGAGCAAGACCCCATACTGTGAGGTAGGCAAGGAAATAAGAATGGTTAAAAAAAAAAAAAAATGCATGGGGCACTGGGTGGCTCAGTCCGTTAGGCATTTGACTTCAGCTCAGGTCATGATCTCACAGTTCCTGGGTCCAGTTCATGGGTGCAAGCCCCACATCGGGCTGTGTGCTGACAGCTCGGAGCCTGGAACCTGCTTTGGATTCTGTGTCTCCCTCTCTCTCTGCCCCTCCCTGCTCTCTCTCTCTCTCTCTCAAAAATGAATAAATATTAAAAAAAATTTTTTTAATAAAAATAAATTTTAAAAAATGCATAGAAATTTGTACTTGGGGGAGTTAGAAGCCAGAAAGTTCCTGTCTTAAAGCCTTTATTTTCTCGGTGACGTAGGAAGCAAGATCTCACAGAAAGGTTTCTGTATCTCGGAAAAAGACAGAAGCAAAACACAGATGTAAAAATCAGCATTTAGAGACATTAAACATGAAGCACAGCAGTAGTTGTGATGTGTATAAAAGTTGGGTACTATTAGATATTTGCTCTTTGACAGGCTCTCCCAGAGCAATGGTACATGTTAAAACAAAAAAACAAAAAACCCAAGACTGTCATTATTGTTCAGATTACATAAAAGCCTAGCACAGTTCCTGGCACTCAGTAGATATGCAATAAATATTTGTTGAATGAATGAAAGAAATGAACCATGAGACTCATAAATCTATCTTAAGAACAAAAAGATAACCAGGACAGGTGTTGCTACAAATGTTTATAATAAAAGTGCATTACAAATACATACTTAGAATAACACAACAACATTTAAGAGAAGATCCCTATTTAACATGTAGAGATACATTACAGGGTCTTATTAAAACCTGAGTGCAACACAACAAAAACTTTGTCTCACAGACTCTTAATGTCCATGACAAAAGGTGTAAATCCAATATACCAAAAAATAAAAAGCATCATAAAACTAGATTTATCTAGTTTTATCTAGAAATTGATCCTATGTAAGAAGGTAAAACTTAATGCAATATTAATAGTGGGTGACTGCAAGTTTTGTTTTGTTTTATTTTGTTTGAGACAGAGAGAGACAAAGCACAAGCAGGGGAGGGGCAGAGAGAGAGGGAGACACAGAATCTGAAATAGGCTCCAGGCTCTGAGCTGTCAGCACAGAGCCTGAAGCAGGGCACGAACCCAGGAACCACAAGATCATGATCTGAGCCAAAGTCAGACGTTTAACCAACTGAGCCACCCAAGGGCCCCGACTAGCAAGTTTTTAAGTGCCTGAAAACACTTTCCTTCAGAAACTTATGACAATGTCTTATTATCATAAGTATGTGCTCTTTGTATACAATGAAAGAAAAATGTTCTCCAACATTTTTTTAAAGATTTTATTTTTAAGTAATCTCCATACCCAAACAGGGCTTGAACCCACAACCCTGAGATCAAAAGCTGCATGCCCCACTGACTGAGACAGCCAGGCATCCCCCTCCAACATTTTTTGAAAAATCTCAAATATACAACAAAGTTGAAATAGTACTACAAACAAATTACCATATATCCTTTATCTAGATTCTAATAAATTGTTACTTCTTTATCTCTATCTCCATTTTTTCCTGAGCCATTTTAGAGTAAGTTGCAGACATAATGGTATCTCACCTTAAACACTTCATCAGTCACCTTACGAAAATACAGATATTAACATTAATTCACAATTATTACTTAATATATAGCTCTCCTTTAAGTTTCCCCAGTTGTCCCAAGAATGTGTCTTATAGTTTATTTTCCTATCTAGGGTTCAGTGAAATTTCATGTATTACATTTGGTTGTTAAAGCTCTTTAACTTCTTTAATGTAGAATAGCCTCTTAAACTTTCTGTCCTCGACTTTTTTTTGTTATTCGTAATATTGAATTTTTGAGGAGTTAGGGTTGTTTGTCTTTTTTTTTTTTTTAAAGAGTAATTTTTTTTTTTAACGTTTATTTATTTTTGAGACAGAGAGAGACACAGCATGAACGGGGGAGGGGCAGGGAGAGAGGGAGACACAGAATCGGAAGCAGGCCCCAGGCTCCGAGCCATCAGCTCAGAGCCCGACGCGGGGCTCGAACCCGCAGACCGCGAGATCGTGACCTGGCTGAAGTTGGACGCTTAACCGACTGAGCCACCCAGGCGCCCCTGGGTTGTTCGTCTTATAATCGTCCACATTCTGGATTTGATAGCTTCCTCATGGTTGTGTTCAGGTTAAACATTTTTTGGACCCAATACTACATAGATGATGTACCACATCAGGACTCATTACGTAATGTTGATTTATCCCCCTCTTGGGGATGCTGAGTTTACTAGCATGGCTATTAAATTGCTATTGTAAATGTATACTTCCCCCTTTATAATTAGTGAGAGGTCTGTGTGGTGGCAATAAGAAGCCAAAGGACTGCCCTCGTCCCCAACAGTCTTTTACCCAAATAAGAATTTCAGCAACTATTAATGGTCCTGACCTGGAGTAATTATCACACTGGCAGTTGCAAAATGGTGATTTTTCTAATTCTATCATGCCCTTGCTCTGGAGTATACCAAAGTGCATCCAGTGCAAGCTCAATTTATACATTGCTGTCCTAGATCTGGAATCAGCCGTTTCTCAAAGGAGCCCTCGTGACTTTTAGGGGAGAATGGTATTTCAAAATCAAGATTCAGGTATCAGGTATCAGGTATACCTCGGCACTCCTTTCAGTGCCCAGAGCTAAGAATACACGAATCCACGTGTACGTCTATACTTATACATTTATATATATACATATGCACACATACTATATATAGGTATATACACATATAAATACTTATGTACACTATATGTACATATAAATGTACATATGGATAAGAATTATATAAGGATTTATAAGTGTACATATATTGTATAATACATACATTACATATTATACATATACTATATAATACAAATATTACACAGTGTATGTACTTTCCTAATTCTATCATTTCTTCTCTGTGTAATAACTAGCATATATTCTTCTAAAATCATACATACATACGTGTTCACAGACACATTATTTTTGTCTAAGTCCTACATTAATACAGTTATTCCAATTCAAATCCAGTATCACGGGGTTCTTCTTCAACTTCTCCTGTTCGTAACATGTTTCTTACTTTTTCCACAGTAAGACTCTTGATTCCCAACATCATCATATGTACTCATTTCTCTATCCACAATAAATACAAATTGTTTTGGAATTACAAAGTCAATATCACTACCCATAATAAGCCTTCTAAGAAAAGTTAAAGATTTATTCATAGTTCATTTTGTTCTTTGAATGTAATCCAGTCAGTACTTAAGAAACGTAAATAACAGGAATGTACTGCAGAGATTTGGTCTTAGGCACCTGTCGAGCTGGTTAAACAGTCTAGGTGGGGATGGTGCTTCTGGGTCTGCTGCTGGAACCTAAAATCCTCAGCCAGACAGTCAGGAATAAAAGTCAGAGGTGAAGTGGGAAAAGCAGGAAAAAATGAAATCTATGAGGCTGAGCTGGAAGCTAGGAGGAAAGACTGTAATACAAGTCAGATTGTCACTACCTTGGGCTCTTGTGACAATGCCAGTGATGGGGCTCCTGCGGGAGAAGCCCATCATCACAGAGTTAGACATGCCTCCCATACAAATGTAGCACTTGTCATTTCTTCTCTCAGAAGAGAGCCAGCAAAGAACTCTAAGAATTATGCTCACAAATGCATTTCTCACAGCCTTGGTGGAAAGAGTTTGCTCTGGACACTCTCAGGGGATATATTTCAGGAGTGGGTGAGCAGGACTTAAATGATGGAAGAGGATTCTGGGAAATAGTTCCAGTTTAGCTAATTTAACACACTGTAAGTCCACTATAGTCTACAGTCAGAAAGCGACATGCAAAAGCTACTGGAATTAATCACTGTGTGATTAATCTCTCTGTGTGATTATGCTATGAATTTGATATATGATTAGGTTCATTTGGTTAGATTTTACTCTTTTTCATTTATTTACATCCATAAAGTAAAAGTATATTAAAAGATATACTCAGAGAAGTCTCACTCTTACCCTATCCCCTTCACCCCGTTCTTACTCCTCCCTTACCAGGTGCCATTTTCATTATGTATATATACATATATAGTTTCCCCTCACTTCTTGCCAAAAAGGTAGCATACTATATATAGTCTACTGCACCATGAAATACAAACAAATTTAAAAATAATTGAACACTTCATGGGCACCTGGGTGGCTCAGTAGGTTAAGTGTCTGACTCTTGATTTCCATTTAGGTCATGATCTCACGGTTTCATGAGTTCGAGCGCCACATGGGATCTCTGCTGACCGCATGGAACCTGCTTGGAATTCTCCCTCTCTCTCTTCCCCTCCCCTGCTAATGCTTTCTTTCTCTCTCTCAAAATAAATAAATAAACATTAAAAAAAATTTGAATGCTCCAAATTACCAAATTTGCAAAGAACAGTGAAAAGAACAGTGTATCTTATTAACACACGAAAGGGTTAGTATAAGCAAGATGGTACAAAATGAAATAACATAATCATATAAATATCCTTTGGTAAATGTTAGAAAATGTTGAAAAATCACTTTTTAGAGTGATGAAGATGTTCTGGAACTGACTGTGATGATGGCTGCCTGACTCTATGGATATATTAAAAATCACTGACTTGTATACTTTATTATCTTTTTAAAATGTTTATTTATTTATTTTGAGAGAGAGAGCATGAGCAGGGGAGGGGCAAAGAAAGAGGGTGAGAGAGATTCCCAAGCAGGCTCTGCACTGATGTGGGGCTCGATCCTACAAACCCTGAGATCGTGATCTGAGCTGGAAGAAGAGTCAGAGGCTTAACTAACTGAGCCACCCACGCACCCCAAATTGTATACTTTAAAAAGGTGAGTTATATGATATATGGATTATATTTCAATAAAGCTGTTATTTTAAAAACTCAAAAAAAGAGAGAAATATAATATCTAATACATTTTTTTAAATTATATTTTGGTTTTTTTAATGTTTATTTTTGAGAGAGAGAGAGAGAGAGAGAGAGACAGAGCACAAGCGGGGGAGGGGCAGAGAGAGAGGGAGACACAGAATCTGAAGCAGGCTCCAGGCTCTGAGCTGTCAGCACAGAGCCCGATGTGGGGCTCAAACTCACAAACCATGAGATCATGACCCGAGCCTAAGTCAGATGCTCAACTGACTGAGCCACCTTCTAATACGTTTCATCAATCTAAAAGCAAAGTCTTCCTTCAAGAATTAAAAGCCTGAGAAATGTGAGTTCAGTAGAGGAGATGACAACTGTGCTGAAAAGACAGAAAACCTAGACTTGATATGAGTTTTTAAAAAAAACAAGAAACAAAAAACAAAAGTTTTTATTGACTTCCAGTTTCATAGGTACCAGTAATGGGGTGGGGTTGCTTATATGATTTTTGATTGTATTTTTTTTAATATTTACTTTTCTCTCTTTTTTTTAATGTTTATTTATTTTTGAGAGAGAAAGAGAGTGTGAGCAGGGGAGGGCAGAGAGAGAGGGAGACATAGCATCCATAGCAGGCTCCAGGCTCTGAGCTGTCCACACAGAGCCCAGCATGGGGCTCGAACTCATGAACTGCGAGATCATGACCTAAGCCAAAGTCAGATGCTTAACCAACTGAGCCACCCAGGCACCCCTGATTTTTTACTGTATTACCAAAAGCACGAATCCTAGGTTATTGCAATCAGCAGTTCTATTCTTTGTTAGTTGCACGAAATCTGGAAAAGTGTTCAACTGGACCATGTTCTAAGAGGAAAATTGAAAAGAATAGCAGAAAGATGGGAAAATACTTCAAGGAGAGAACTAGAGGAAACAGAACTCCCTTCAAATACTTGAAAGCACTTGACAGAATAACATATAGACTCATCCTGTGTTCCTCTAGAAGGCAAAAGAGACCACAACATAGATGTCATAAAGAGGAGGGTTTTAATTCAACTTCAGAAAACAAAGAAGTTCTCCTTGAAGGCACTGTATTAGTGAGGTCCCCATCACATTTGTATAGAGTCTGGGATTCCACTGTGAAGATTCCAAGTATCTCTCTACAGGAAGGCTGCGCTGAATCAACTCTATGATTCTATCTTCTATCCACACCTAAATAGCTTCTGAGGGTAGATTTCTACTTTTTATTTTGATGTTTATTTATTTATTTTCAGAGAGAGCATGAGTGGGGGAGGGGCAGAGAGCAAGGGAGAGAAAGAATCCCAAGCAGGTTCCACACTGTCAGTGCAGAGCCCAACACAGGGCTTGATCTCATGATCAAGTGAGATCGTGACCAGAGTCAAAATCTAAAGTCAGACACCTAATTGACCAAGCCATTCAGGCACCCCAAGAGAGGAGCTTTCTATTAATACAAGATGTGTTATTCACAATGATGACGTTGATTCATAAAGAAAATATTAAACTGTAATCAGCTATACATCATTGAATCTTGTTGGAGCTGTAGAAGCTTCCTAGAAACTGCTTACTTGTTTTCCAGTAGTTGACTACATTAACATGGATCAGACCCAGCTGGTCAGGTCCAGCTTATGGGTGAGACTATACAGTGTCTATTAGAATTCAGGATTCAAGATAGAATTTCCAGTTGAAAATTAACTGGAAGAGAGGGTCAGATATATCAGCAAGGCTTCTTAGTGTCTCAGACACGAACTAGAGCAAAGATCTGAGGAATGCTCCTCACCTGGATGTGTTTTCCAACTTCCTGTGAATACACAAATGCCTTAGGGGAAAGGGGGACTGGGAACAACACCTAAAAGAACTGCATTGACCAAATGCAAGATAATACTGTTTTGATGCCCATATGACATACCACAGCACAGGAGGGAGGTGTCTTTCTGTTTCTGTCCAGAACACAAACTGGCTTGATTTATTGCAGGCTCCAAGAACACAGTGCCATAGTTTTGGGCAGAAAGTTTCAACACAGCATAGTGTCTATGGCAGTATCCGGATTTGGCCAGGGGAAGTGCCCAAGAGGAGACAGTTAGGCTGTGTCCTACGGCCAAGGACCTGCATTTATTTTTGCATGCAGTGGTAAGAAGCTAAAGAAAGAAGGTAAGGGTTTCTTCATTAGTATACTGAGATATGTCTTGGTGATTCCCAGTAATAAAAGGGGGAGGATTCGAGTATAGAGTCCCCTGGGGAGAAAGTGAAGGTAAGTAACCATTTCTAGAAAAGCTGGCTCAGTATTCTAAATTTTTTTCTCTTAATGTTTATTTATTCTTGAGAGAGAGAGACAGGACATGAGCGGGGGAAGGGCAGAACAAGAGAGGGACACAGAATTTGAAGCAGGCTCCAGGCTCTAAGCTGTCAGCGCAGAGCCCAATGTGGGGCTTGAACCCACAAACCGGGAGATCGTGACCTGCCAAAGTCGGACACCTAACCCACTGAGCCACCCAGGTGCCCCTATAGCTCATTATTCTAAACACAACTTGTCTGTAAATTAAGATAACTGTAAATTCTTTGACACTTTTTCCACTGAGAGGTACGATCTATATGCCCTTTCCTTGAATTTGGGCTAGACTTAATGACTTACCTATATCCAATAAAATGCAGTAGAAGAAAATAAAATAAAATAAAATAAAATAAAATAAAATAAAATAAAATAAAATAAAATAAAAATCCAACAGAAGTGACACTGTATGACTCCGGAGGCTAGATCATAAAATACAATACAGGTTTCACCTTGCTTATAGGAAGCCTAGCATTTGGAGCCCCCAGCCACCTTGTAAGAAGGCTGACTACCCTGAAACAGCCATGCTACGAGGAAGCTCACGCCACATGAGGAAAGTATGTTTGGGTATTCTGGCTGATTGCCCCCAGCTGAGGTACCAGCTTCAATCACCAAGTATATGAGGAAACATGCCTCCAGATTATTCCAGTCCCCACCCATTGAGACACTTCTAGGTATTGAGTCTTCCCACCTGAGGGTCCCAGATATCATGGGGCAGAGGCAAGCCATCTCTGCTGTGCCTTGTCTGCATTATGACTGAGGAGGTAACTTTACATTTTGTTAAGGGCAAAACTATGTTTGATCCTCACAATGATACAGTTAGGCGGGTTGGGTTGGCATTATTACCACCGTCATTTTACACATTAAAATAACAATAGGGGATCGAGCGAGCTTACCTTCTTTAGGATTATATATAGTTAAGATATGGCATGCTGATACTGATCTTTGTACTCTACAAAGTTTATGCTTCCTCTATATTCTCCCATCTGGATCCTGTGGGGCTTTAGAATGGCCTAGGGAAATCAAATAAGATATATCCAGATTTAAAGACAAAGTCAGAAAATGTTGAGTGAATAGAGGCTAACAAGAATAAATATTAAATGGACGAGATCAATCATCCTGTGAAGAAATAACTATGTAAGAGATGATCTACAGGTTGTTGCTGATAAAGAAGGCTATAATTTAAAATAGAACCAAGGAAAACAAATCTTAGAACTTTGAATGTTATGAGGAAGTGTTATAATGATATAATTTTTTAAGGGTCTGATTAGAAAATGAAATAGGACTGTTAAAGAATAAATAATGCTGCAAGTTGTGTTTTTGATAAAACTAAGGGTAAAAGGTGCCATGACTGGCTAATGGTGCAATTTTACTCTGTTTAGAAGTATGTCCTTGGAGTACAGAAGGGCACTTCAGACTAGTATAGCTTGATGACATAATCTCTTAGGACAGTCTTCATTTACTCTACTTTTGCCAAGCCACTTTTGATTTATTTAGTTCCTCAAACAGACTTTTCCACTTGGAAGGGAAAGCACAAGGAAGCTAACAAACCTACCACACTCACTTGATAGGCTGCATTTTGCATTGTAAAGGAATATTAGTATTCTGATTAATCAAGCAGCCTCACACACAACGCCTTACCTTTGGACTAAGGATCAGTTCCTGGGCTCATAGTGACTCTATCGGTATGCAGACATTCAGCTTCAGAAGTCAGTAGGACAGCTTTCCATCTCTTTAATCATGGTGAATACTATAAGGAGGTCACTGGTGAATTTCCTCCTCATGGGAAGTAAAGAAATGTAGTTCACTCAATGCTTCTCATGACTTGATGGCTTGGTTACTTTGGTGATTAAAACTGTACACCATCAGTAGGCCACAGTATCTTCCACTGTGTTTCTCACTCCTATTTCTCCATTCCTTATTCCGCACCCCACCCCCCCAGGGCATATTCCCTTTCCTTTAAAATAAATGTACTTTTAGTAACGAATTGGGTGTCTTTAATTTCATTCTGTAATTGGCCCTCACAAAGGGAATTTAACTCTTATTTTCATGCATACTTTTTACAGATAATGTCTTAGAATATTCTATTCACGAAAGGCATGAAGTATTTAAAATGTTCTCAATGATTTTCTTGAAAATAAAAATCATTTAAGTTTTGATGCTTCAGATGACTGGAATGCTGTGCCTTGTGCAGGCCCTTGCACACGACAAGTTTTCCACTTACATTTGCTGAATGAATCTGCAAAACGAAAAACACACTTAAAGAAAACGTTTTATTCCTCAATAATGGGGAAAAGCTTTTAGACTTCCATTTAGACCTACTTTAACAGGCCAGATCCTTTAATGAAACGGATACAAAAATCATTCTGATAATTTAGCTGTTCCTAAATATATTTCTATCAAATTCGCTCAGATGTTTCCCCCTGGAGGTTTCAAGTCTTATTTTAACGACAGAGACACTCGCTGTAATGGAAAAAACACAAGCAGTATGGGCTTCCCCATCTTTCTCCCTCTAGGATTTCAACTTCTCGAACACCACCCATGCTCTTCTAGTAAATCCCACATTACGGCACAGGTTTAGCACAGGGAAGAGAACGAAGTAGGAAATCGGAGCCATGGAAACGGCAGAGCGGAGGAAACGTGCACGCGCGAGGGTGGGCACGAAAGGAAAGAACCCTCCCCAGAAGACTGCGCGAGGGCGCTCCTAGGATTACGTCACGCACCCCGGTGACGTCACGGCCGTGACACGCGGGTGACGCGGGTGACGCCGTTGCCGCGGCGACTTCTAGTCGTCTCCGCCCCCTTCCCCCGCCCCCCGCCTAGCATCCTTCCCCCAATCCCCTCAGGCTCGGCTGCGCCGGGGGCCGCGGGCCGGTTCCTGAGGTGGCCCAGGGGCCCTCCCGCCGCCGGCGCCGCCCGGGCCGTCCCTCCCCGCCGCCCCCCGCCCTCCGCCTCCGCCTCCCCCCGCCCTCCGCCTCTCTTCCCCCTCCCCGCCCAGCAGCGGTCGCTCGGGCCCCGGCTCTCGGTTATAAGATGGCGGCGCTGAGCGGCGGCGGCGGCGGCGGTGGCGCGGAGCAGGGCCAGGCTCTGTTCAACGGGGACATGGAGCCCGAAGCCGGCGCCGCGGCCTCTTCGGCTGCGGACCCTGCCATTCCCGAGGAGGTGAGTGCCGGCGCACCCTACACCCCTCAGGTCTCTGGGCTCGGCTGGCTGGTGTTTTTGGGGGGAAAGAGGTGACGGTGGGGGCTCTGGTGCCCTGAGCCACCTTCTCCTTTGGGTTCTGCGGGGTGGGAGATGGGCATCCCCGCGGTGTCCCTCTCCGTCATGCAGCTCCTCGCTACGTAAACACACACAGTGGCCCAGGGGGGGTTTCCCTGGCTCGCACCCCAGTCTGGGGGATTCAGGCGGCATTGGCTGAACGGGAGGCTATCAGTAGGGGGCGAGACTCAGGGTTGGTCTGAGAAGGTCACGGCTGGCTGAAGGTAGCCAGGCTCTCATCTCTTCGATGTTTTCGTTATTTTGGGGTGGGGGGGAGGCGGCGAAGGGGGGCGGCATCCAGGTGGATAGAGGTAGGTTAGTAGCCGGGGCCGGGACCCCAGCCTGAGTTACCATTGTAATTACTACATGGTCGTGGCGGGGGGGGGGGGGGGGTGGTGATGGGGCGCATCGTTCCCCTCCACTCTCCCTGATGTCTCCCTTTTCAGGCCTCTGCCCTCGCCTCCACTTTTCTACTTGTTTGGGGATTTCTTTTCACCTGTTTTACCCAGCAGATGGTTTTGATTTAATTTTTACTTTTTTCAATCTTAAATCCCACTGTTTCCGCTCTCCTCTCCATCCCGGTGTCAGGGCCCCAGTTCTTATGTTTGCCTGTGCTCTGTCGCTGAGTGGTAACCCTTCCACCCCCCATCCCATTCCCATCGGCCGCTCCGCTCTTTTGCCGGTTGTCGGACCTGCCAGCCTTGTAGCCTCAGTATCTACTTAAGACCATTTTTGCACTTCTCTTACCCTAGTTCTCTTTAGGCCCTCTGGATCATTCTACTGCTCCCTAGCATTGTTATCTATTATCTTCATAAATCCGTTTGGACGCTTTGGAGCTCCTTCCCTTCTGAATCCCGAAGCTGTCAGGATTCCATCAGGTTTCACTTGAACTACTGGCACTTTTTGGCTAGTCTTCCATTGTGCGTTCATACCTCTTTATTTTTTCCTACCCGTTTTTAAATAGATTTGATTGATTTCTTTCTGTTGTCCTCCTTTTTGTCCCAGTTTTTTCCTTTCATTTTTTTCCTGCTTGGCTTCTGCTTCTCTCAGCCTGTTTTTTTTTTTTTTTTTTTTTTTTTTCATTATTTAGCCTATTATCACCTTGTCAGATTATTTACATTTGGTTTTCAAGGAAAACTTACTCCATTTACTATCTGGTATTGTATTATATAGAGTAATACACTTTATTATACTTTGCAGATAATGAGATATTAGTATAATAACTGTGCTTTGTAGTTATTGATTAGATTATGTGATTTAATTCTCTTGACTTTGCTCAAAGTTCTCTTTCCTTCCGTACTGTTTACATTTTGTTTCCCAATTCTCATAATGTCTCACTCTTTCTTCTATGTATGCAATGCTTCTTTCCTGCTTCATCATCTTTACTTTGGAAATTCACCCCATATGCTTGCTCTAGTATTAGTTTGTTCACAATTATAATTGTTTTTCAGTCTCCTCTACCTCCTCCATCTATGCCCATGATGTGTTCTATGCCATCATCTGGTCTAAAGTTCTCATATGTTTTCTTCTTCATTAAATTGCACCACTTTCCACTTAATTTTTACTTTGCATTTTTGCTCAGATCAGTTTCCTCTAACATCTGTTCATTTTCACCAACTTCTTGTATTCTAAGGATAGCTCTTTTCCTTCTTCCATTTCCTAGTTTATTCTGATTTCCTTGTCCCCAGTTAACCATTCATTCGGCCTTGTTTCCTGACTTTTGGTTCTTAACTCTCTGAAGCTTCCTCTTGTCTTCCCTGCACCTCCACATTCCTTCTTATTTATAAACAGCTTTGTTCCGTTGACATGGAAATTTATTTTTAGGATACATTGTTTTTAATGGATAAATACTAGGGGTCACATCTGCTGTCTATTTTTTCCATGAATCGGATATGCCTTTGTCTTACCAGGCACAGGTGCCTCCAGGCTCCCTTTACTCTGTAGTGTATGTGTGGTTTTGTTGAATTCTAACTTTGAAGACTATTACAGAATGGAAGAATGGACAAATTATTGGGTATGGGTCATGAAATTGTAATTCTCTGACCATAACATTGTTTATACTGAGAACTTTAAGACTTAGTAGAACAGTTTGCAATGATATAGAGAAGTCTTTTGTTATGTATAATCTCCGCTATCTAATTGGAAAGGGCCGGATTGTTTGAGCTCAACCCTCTGAAGATTCTGATTCTGTAGGTGAGAGCTAGCGCCATAAGTTTCTGTATTTGGCACACTTCCTGTGCCGTTCTCATGTGTTAATGATTGAGAATCACTAGGCTAATGAATTTAAGTTTAAATTGCCAATAATTAGAAAACGTATTGGTATCTCCTAAAACTACAAGGATACTCCTCTGACTCTCGTAACTAAATTTAATTAGTTAGAAGTGTTGTGTGCTGCGTCCTCCACTCAGGTTTTAATGTTTACTGATGAATAGTTTTATCTCTGTAATTTCTTATAAGAGCTGATATAAAAGGTGTTTGAATGGAGAATAAATGATTGAAAGTGAATCTCTTTTGAATATAGATATCAATGTTATGGATGGCAGAATAAATTCCCCTAAGAAATACTTTAAAATTTGAAGTTGGTATTGTTAATTCAGTGAAAACCGAAATGTACTGTGTGTGGTCTTTTAATTGAACTATCTTCCTTATGTGCACTTAAAGAGGTAGACTTGCCAAGTGCATGGAAAGAAATGAAAAGTTGTGCTTGTGTAAAATGACACATTCTAAAGAATTCCCTTGCCTGACATTAAAATAGAGGGTTTTTTTTTTTTTTTTAAGTTTCTTAGAGGGAAATTTCAGCTTTCAGGTGTATTAAAAAATTTCTGACTACAGAGGGAAAACACATTCGTTATTGAAAAATTACAAAGCTGTAAGTAAAAAAAAAAAAAAATCTAATTATGTCACTAGGATATAAAAGTGTAAACATTTTGGTTATATCCAGAACTTTTTTAATGCTTGTATGATATAGTATATGTGGTTTTAATATTTTAAACTTAATGTAGCAAAATGTTTTACGTTTCATTAGGTAATACTATGATTTTTTTAAAAAAACTAATTTTTTTTGGATATTAAAGATTTTTTTTACTACTTGTTATCAAACATCTTGAACATAGAATGTAGATTTTAGTTTTTGATGTATGTTGGGAAGTGAACAAATTTTTTTGTCCTGTATTTGTATTTGTAGACCTCAAGGTAGAATATTCTAGAAATAACAGGATCTTATTAAATATTTATGAAATGAATGTGCTTCTACTTGTGGTATTAAACCTTTATTTCTGACCATTTATATTTCCCTGATGTTTCTTTCTATGACTATATGGTATAATATTGGGATATTGTGACTAAATAGTATAATGAATACATTTATTTGAAAAACGTGTTATATTAGGGTATGATATTTGTTAACAGTTCTTCTGTAGTGTTTCTGTAGAAGGAGCTTCTTATAATTCATTACAATTAAAATTATATTGTTTTCATGATTACTTATTGCCTGCCTTAGTTAAGCTATGTAATTATAATAATGCATTGACTAAGCAGTATTCTGGGATAGAATCTTTATAATGTGGTTCACTGTATTAAAACACATATTTATAAACCACGAAAAACCAGAGATAGTCCCATCAGGGTACTGCGTCCTTGTATAGTTCTGGTATTGCTGCTAATACTTGTCTAGGTGTTTTTGAAGGTGGCCAAAACATGCCTGTTAGGCATAACTATAAGATAGCTGTTTTTGTCTTTAATATTTCTAGTGGTCCCTTTCTGTACTCTTTCTCTCCTTCCCTCCTTTAGGCATCTACTTTTATTTAGAAAACTATCTGATAATCAGTCACTTACATATGCTGGCTGTTAAAGGAATCATTTGTCAGTAAACCGATAAGAAAGGAATGTTGGTTCCTGATGCTTGAATCTTTGAATGTAGTAAACTCGAAGCAAACTTGATTTAATCTTGTTTGGATAATAGGCCAGAAAAATTATATTAGGATAACAAGCTAGAGAGAGGTTTGACTTTTTTTCCAGTTGCCTGTCCTTTGCTTTCCTGATAAGGATGAATAGGAAGCTGATCTAACACCTGGAAACCTATGTTCTCTGAGTGGTGGGGGAGAGAGGGAAGGAGCAGGCTATATTGTTTTTTTTAGGCTTTTCTGTGACCTGATGCTTACTTTGTTAAATGTGGCAGCTGCTTAGAATTCTTCCTTTTTCCTTTTCTCCCAATCATAAAGTTGTATTCTCCTTTAGAATTGAAAAGTGCATATTTCCTTTGACATCTTGGTATTAATTTAGCTGAGTTCTTAGTGTGAACATTTTGTGTCACAATTCCCTTGTTCTAGGAAATGCAGTATGTTGCTATGCTTCCTATATTTCTGCCTCAAATTGTCATTAAAATAAGCTTTTATTGGCGCACCTGGGTGGCTCAGTCGGTTGAGCGACCGACTTAGGCTCAGGTCATGATCTCACGGTTCGTGAGTTCAGGCCCTGCATTAGGCTCTGTGCTGACAGCTCAGAGCCTGGGGCCTGCTTCAGATTCTGTGTCTCCCTGTCTCTCTGCCCCTCCCCCGCTCATGCTCTGTCTCTGTCTCAGAAATGAATAAAATAAACATTAAATTTTTTTTTTTAAATAAGCTTTTATTGTCAGTAGCTCTTACTGGATTTCATCTTCCTCGGAAGTTGAATTAAGTCCTTTACTCATTCCCTTCATCTGTTCTACATTGGTTATTCTGTGAGGTCAGGATCAGCAATAGAGAACTGACTTCTCAATTATGTCTACTGCTTTTGTAGACATAATGTTACAGATAATAAAAGAACCAAAAAGGTAGTCTCATTTGTATCGTTCCTTCGTTAAATATTTGCTGGAGGCATTGATGTGTTCTGGGAGGTAGTTTTTATTTTTTAGTTTCTTTTGGCTACCAACCTAATTTACTATCATACATAATTAGCATGGTAGAAGAAAGAAACTCTTAATACAGCCTACACCCTAACATTAAGCAATTATTTTTTTTTCTACCCTCTACCCTCTGAGATTATTTTGGTTTCCATGTTTTCTCTTGGGCTTAAAAAACTATTAGTCTTGTTTCTTCTATCAAGACTATGCATACGAAGGGAAATTGATGCCCAGTAACTTAACATTCCTTTCGGGATCCTGGGAATGTACTTGATACAGAGTATAAAAATTACTCTGAACTCAATTAACTTTATGTCTTTGGGAAGCTCTGTAACATCAAATGAAACATCATTTTCATTCTTGTAATATAGCTGCAGTTACTGACAGCACTTTTGGGAAAAATATACCATAGGATGGTAGTTTTTAAATTACTGTAGAGCACTAGACAATTTTTAAAAAACTACCACTGTAAGAAATTCAAGTTTTCAGTTACCCTAATACATACATAGGAGAGAAACAGTTTTTGTCTGTTTTGTACATTTTTTAAACTTTTTTTTTTTTTAAAGAGAAAGAATGTGTGGGGGAGGGGCAGAGAGAGGGAGACAGAGAGAATTTCAAGCAGGATCCATGCCCAGTGTGGAGCCCAACATGAGGCTTGATCTTACAACCCTGAGATCGTGATCTGAGCTGAAATCAAGATGCTTAACTGACTGAGCCACCTAGGTATCCCTGTTTTGTACAGTTTTTTTTTAATCTTTGCGTTTTGCAACAATATGTGGCACAGAAGTACTCAAATACTTCGTGAAAGAAATAGTGAATGGAACCTTATTAGATATGATGCACTCTGTTTTTCTGTACTTTTCAGTTCTCCTTTTTTTAAAATTGTTCTTAATGTTTGTTTTTGAAAGAGAGGGACAGAGTACAGGTGAGAGAGAGGCAGACACACACACACACACACACACACACACACACACACACAGAATCCGAAGTAGGATCCAGGCTCTGAGCTGTCAGCACAGAGCCTGACACAGGGCTTGAACCCAGGAACCACGAGATCATGACCTGAGCTGAAGTCGGATGCTTATCCAGTCAAGCCACCCAGGCGTCCCTCAGTTCTCTTTTTTTATGCTATGCATAAATCAGTTTACTAGATTGATAACAAATTGGTTGTAACAGGCATTTTGAAGGGTGGTGTAACTTCTTCAGCAGTTACGAAAAGGCTCTGTTTAGTTGTACACTTTAACTCTTGAAGTTCTTCAGTTATCTGCTTTGCATGTTGGTTTCCTTGAAAAAGAGGCTTTTATGGCTGTGAAAATTTTAGAGATGTGTACTGGCATAAATCTTCCCAATTGTAATAATCTGTGTAGAAAATTTTAACAACTTGTATCTAAGATAGTGGTCAGCAAACATTTTTTGTAAAAAGTCAAATGGTAAAATTTTATGCACTGTGGGCCTAACTACTCTGTCTCTGTCAAAACAACTCAACAGATTCAACAGTGGCATTGTAGCACAAAAGCAGCTAATAGACTCTGTAAGTGAATTAGCCTGTGTTCCAATAAAACTTACGGACAATGGAATTTGAATTTCATATAATTTTCATGTGTCATGAAATATTCTTACAAGTTTTTTCAACATTTAAAAATGTAAAAACTATTCTTGTGGGGTGTATTAAAATAGGTGATAGCCCAGATTTAGTTCATGGGCCAGAGTTTTCAAATTACTGGTCTAGGGGAGACTGACTATATCATATTAAAAGTTCTGAAATGAAGGTGTGGGTTAGAGGTCTATAGAAAGTTGATCATTGCTTTTTGAAAAAATGTCGGGTTTATTGGGATATAGTTTACTATACTGTAATGTACCATTTTAACTATATAGTTTGATGAGTTTTGACAAATGTATATAGTCATGTAACCACTGCCACAATCAAGATACGGAACATTTCCATCATCTCAAAAAGCTCCCTAGTTCCTCTGTATTCAGTCCCCTTCGCTGACCCTCAGTTCCTGGCAGACACTGGTCTGGTCTCTAGTCTTATTTTCCCAGAAAACTATATACTTTCCCGGAAAGTTATATAAATGAAATGATAAAGTATGTGGTTTTATGTATTTGGCTTCTGTGATTTAGTTTGATACATCTGAGATTCACCCAGGTTGTATGTATCAGCAATTAGTTTTTGCTTATTATTTAGTAGTAGTCTATTGTGTGGATATGCCACAACTTCTGCATTTACCAGTTGATGGGGTAGTAGGGTTGTTTTTGGTTTTCAGCAATTGCAGTAAAGGTTGCCATAAATATTTGGGTTCAGGTTTTTGTGTGGACGTGGGTTTTCATTTTTCTTGAGTAAGGACCTAGAAGCAGGGTTGATGGGTTGTATGGTAAGTATATATTTAACTTTATAAGAAACTACCAATTCAATTAAAAAATGGGCAGAGGACATGAACAGACATATCTCCAAAGAAGACATCCAGATGGCCAACAGACACATGAAAAGATGCTCAATGTCACTCATCATCAGGGAAATGCAAATCGAAGCCAATCAGGTATCATATCACACCTGTCAGAATGGCTAAAATAAAAAACTCAAGAAAAACCAGGTGTTGGTGAGGATGTGCACTGCTGGTGGGAATGCAAACTGGTGCAGCCACTGATGGAAAACAGTATAGAGGTTTCTCAAAAAATTAAAAATAGAACTACCCTATGATCCAGTAATCACACTACTGGTATTTACCCAAAGAATATAAAAACACTAATTTGAAGGGATATATACACCCCTGTGTTTATTGCAATATTATTTACAATAGCCAAATTATGGAAGCAGCCCAAGTGTCCATACACTGATGAATGGATAAAGAAGTGGTGTGTGTGTGTGTGTGTGTGTGTAAAATGGAACATTATTCAGCCATAAAAAGAATGAAAGCTTGCCATTTGCAATGATGTATGGATCTAGACAGTATAGTGCTAAATGAAATAAGTCAAAGACAAACACCATATGATTTCACTCTTATGTGGCATTTAAGAAATAAAACAAATGAACAAAGGAGGGGAAAAAAGAGACCAAAAGATAGACTTGTAACTACAGATAAAATGGTTATCAGGAGGGAGGGAGGTAGGGGGATGGGTGAAATTAGGTGAAGGGGATTAAGAGTACACTTATGTTGATGAGCACTGGGTGATATATGGAACTGTTGAATCACTATATTGTACACTGGAAACTAATAACAACAATGTATGTTAACTACACTGGAATTGAAACAAAAGAAAGGAAACTGCCAAAATTTTCTAAACTAGCCATACCGTTTTGTATTGCTACCCACAGTGAATGAGCATTCCAGTTATTCTGTATCCTTGTCAGCATTTGGTATTATCAGTCTTCTTAGTTTTAGCCATTCTGATAGATATATAGTAGTTGCTCATTGTGATTTTAATTTGTATTTTCCTAATAACTAATGTTGTTGGATATCTGTTTATGTGCTTATTTACTATCCACATATTTAGTGAAGTCTCCCATTTAAATCTTTCTATTTAGTTATCTTCTTGTGGAGTTGTAAGAGTGCTATATTTATATTCTGGATTCAAGTCCTTTATATCAGATATCTGTTTCGCACATGCCTCCCAGTCTGGCTTCTCTTTATATTTTCCTAATTGTCTTTTGAAGAGTAGAGGTTTTATTTTTGACGAAGTTCAGTTTATCATCTTTTCTTATTATGATTTCTGCTTTTTGTGTCCTATTCAGTAAATCCTTTTTTTTTTAAAGTTTATCTATTTGGAGAGAGAGAGAGAGTGCGTGCACACACATGCGAGTGGGGAGAGGGAGAGAGAGAGAATCCCAAGCCGGCTCTGCAACGTTAGTGCAGGGCTCGAATTCACAAACCGTGAGATCATGACCTGAGCCAAAGTCTGATGCTTAACTTGCTGAGCCACCCAGGAACCCCTGTTTAGTCAATTTTTGCCTAATTTAAGATCATGATACTTTCTCCTATGTTTTTGTTCTAGAAATGTTACAGTTTCACCTGTTACACATCATAGGTCTGTGATCCATTTGGAGTTAATTTTTGTGTATGTTGTGAAGTAGAGGTTAAAGTTCATTCTTTTTCATATGGATGTCCTGTTTCATAGTTGTTGAAGAAACTTTTTTCTGTCAAGTTACTTTAGCATCTTTATTGAAATCAATTGATCATATATGTGAGTTTTGAACTCTGTTTTATTGACCTATATGTCTTTTCTTTGGCCAATATCACACTATCTTGATGACTGTAGCTTTATAGTTAAGTCTTAAAATTAGGTAGAACCAATTCTTGGATTTTTAGAACTTTAAAATTTGATTTTTGAATTTCCTGTGTTAACTATACTTTTAGAAGGAAAAGGTCCATAATTTTCTTATTCTGAACAGTATTTTCTACCCCCAAAAGCCAAAGACTCACTGCTATTTATAATTAGTGCACCCCTATCTTGAATTATTTGGTGGTGAGGTTCATGAAAAATGGCAGGTAAAGAAAAACTTTCATTCAAAGTTCATTTCTTTATAAGAAATGAAGGAGATGTTTCAGTGGGTTGCACAAGCAGTCAATAATGTCCTTTTTACCATATTGCAAAAATATTAACTGTAAAGAAGATATGTGTGGGTGAAAATATATTAAGATGTTTATTCACTACAAAAGTCACTGAAAATGTCAGCTAGTGGAAGATATTAGTTTCTACTATGTTATTCTCCATCTTCATTGTAATAGTTCTTCTATTTGAAACCTATGTCATTTTCTGTGATGTTCCAGAATTAGCACCTTTATTAATCTTCAAGGCATCATTAAATTGTTTGTACTAAGGATAAGCATTTGGTGATTGTTGGTCATATTTCTACCTTTCTCGTTGTGGCTCATATGATCCTTCATCTTTTTTTGATTACACTGGTGATTGCTTAGCTTAGGGGAAGTCCCTACAAGATAAACTATTTCTGGTCGTGTTTTTCATCTAGGTATTAAACAAAAAATCAGCAAACATGTTCATAGAGCATAAGTCTTGAATACCTGACTCGTACAGGGCTGTGTGGGAAGGTAGATAGTACCCAGGCTTTTGTTCACATTGTAAGGAGTGTTATTCCAGATGTATTTGGCTACCTTGCAAATTTGGAAAATGCTCTTCTAGGGAGAGAGAAACTCAACATTTTGGCAGACCATTTTCAACTGTTGTTTCAAAATTAGCGTGTTTAAAAAATGCTTTTCCTTTGTAAAAGATACTTTGTGTTTACATTGAGAAATACTCTACTCATGTTTTATATTTTATATTTTTAAATATATAACCATTAAATTAATAACATCAAAAAAAAGACTTTCTATTTTTAGAATAGCTTAAATGAAATTTTAGGATGCTTTTAATTTTGAAATAGTTTAAGGGGTGCCTGGGTGGCTCAGTTGGTTAAGTGTCTGACTTTGGCTCAGGTCACGATCTCAATGCTTGCAAATTCGAGACCCGCATCCAGCTCTGTGCTGACAGCTCAGAGCCTGGAGCCTGCTTCAGATTCTCCATCTCTTTCTGCCCCTTACCTACTCATGCTCTCTCTGTCTGTCTCTCTCTTTCAAAAAATAAACATTAAAAAAATTTTTTTTAAAAGAAATAGTTTATTTTCTAAAAATGTTTATTTTTTTATCTTAGAGAGAGAGAGAGAGAGAGAGAGAGAGAGCGCGCGCAAGGGCAGAGGAAGGGCAGAGAGAGAGAGAGGGAGATAGAGAATCCTAAGTAGACTCCAGGCTCCAGTCTGTCAGCACGGAACCCAACTGGGAGCTGAAACTGACTAAACTGTGAGATCATGACCTGAGCCAAAGTCAGACACCTAACTGACTGGAGCGACCCAGGCGACCCCAAAAATAAATAGTTAAAAATGCTGCTTAGGTTTGTTCGTTCCTCTGTTAGAATTTCTAAACTGCATTTTCTATATTATCACATTTATTTTGCAAAATAAATTTGTTTGGTCTCATAGATGGACTTTTAACATTAAAGGGGATTAATAGCTCCAGCAGTAATATTGTAAATATTTATTAGAACCTGAATTTTTTGTATTCTCAGCCTGGGTCTAATCTCTTTTCCTCTGTTTTATTTTTTTATTTTTATTTTCTTTTTAAAAAGTTTATTTATTTTGAGAGAAGACAGAGACCAGAGAAGTTTATTTATTTTGAGAGAAGACAGTGGGGTGGCGGCACATAAAGAGAGAGAGGAAGAATCTCAAGCAGGCTCCATGCTCAGTCAGTACAGATCTCGATGCGGGGCTCAATTTCACGAACCATGAGATCATGATCTAAGCCTAAACCAAGAGTCAGATGTTTAACTGACTGAGCCACCCAGGCGCCCCCTTTTTCTCTGTTTTTAAAGTTATACCATCTACTTAGAAATCTCTCTGTAACTTAAAGGAAGAAAAACATAACAATTACTAATGTAAGAGTCTTAAATTTTTTTAATATTTATTTTTGAGAGAGAGAGAGAGAGAGAGAGAGAGAGAGAGAGAGTCAGAGTGTGAGTGGGAGAGGGGCAGAGACAGGAGACACAGATTCTGAAGCAGGCTCCAGGCTCTGACCTGTCAGCACAGAGCCTGATGCAGGGCTTGAACTCATGAACCGTGAGATCATGACCTGAACCAAGGGTGGACACTTAACTCACTGAGCCATCCAGGTGCCCCTGTAATTTAAGAGTCTTATGTAGGTATTGTATTTTTAGAGTTCTTATTAGCATAATTTCTGGTAATGTTATATGAAGGTAATTTCATTCCCATTCATCATAAAAGTATCCTATCAATACCAAACAATTATTGCCTTTATAATTTTTTAATATAAAAAGGTAAAGTACTGGGGCGCCTGGGTGGCGCAGTCGGTTAAGCGTCTGGCTTCAGCCAGGTCACCATCTTGCGGTCCGTGAGTTCGAGCCCCGCGTTGGGCTCTGGGCTGATGGCTCAGAGCCTGGAGCCTGTTTCCAATTCTGTGTCTCCCTCTCTCTCTGCCCCTCCCCCATTCATGCTCTGTCTCTCTCTGTCCCAAAAATAAATAAACGTTAAAAAAAAAAAATCTTAAAAAATAAAAAAAATAAATAAAAAGGTAAAGTACTATTAATTATTCCTAAATACCTCAAAATTGCATTTTTACACAATTGTATAACTGTATGTCCATGGGAATGGTGCCAGAACTTCAGACAGGGAAGAGGTTACAATTCATTGTAGTCGTTACGTTCCTATTGTACAACCACTGAAAGTGTTCATTTCCCCTTAGTTTTTGTACGCTTTTAACGTTTTTAACATTTGAAATATTCCACCCATATTTTCTTTCTGCAGGTGTCTTCTCATATTAATATTAAGTTACACAATATGAAGTTAGTTTCACTATGCATGAACATTTAGTTCAGTGTAACTTTGTGATAACTCTGTTGCAGAGGATTTTTCTGCCTTTGAGTTTGACACTTAAGCTTCTGTATATATTTATGAAGGAAACTTTGGTTATTGGTTATCATGGATGACTCTTTGAGAGAAAGGTTTAAATAGTTCTAGCAACTGTTCTGTGTCCTACCCATTCCTATGCAGCTTGCTTATCAATGGCGGCATTTGCTTTTTCCCTCCGTCCCCTGTGATAGCCACTGAACTTGTAAGTGGATCATAGTGGTATGAGAATAAAATGAGATTGTGGACATGTAAAACCCCTCACAAAATTATAGTTATGTTATTTTTCTGCTCATTTTCAAGATTAAAAATAAATATATTCAGATTTTTCCTTTCAGAAATACTTATGGCATTTTTTAGGATGTTCAGTGACACAGTTAGCTCAGGGCTTTAGATGTTACAGACTTTTGGCAATTCTTTTTTTTTTTTTTTTTAATTTTTTTTTTTTAACATTTATTTATTTTTGAGACAGAGAGAGACAGAGCATGAACGGGGGAGGGTCAGAGAGAGGGAGACACAGAATCTGAAACAGGCTCCAGGCTCTGAGCTGTCAGCACAAGCCCGACGCGGGGCTCGAACTCATGGACCGTGAGATCATGACCTGAGCCGAAGTCGGCCGCTTAACCAACTGAGCCACCCAGGCGCCCCTGGCAATTCTTAATATAAGGTTGTTGATTGACCTAATAGGACTGTTTCAATGTTGATTACATTCAGTGTTATCTTTAAACCACTACTGAGTTAAAGAAACACACAGTGACAAAATACTTATATTTTTTGGTAAGCATGTCTTAGGAAAGAGGTAAAATGTGTTAATATGATAGTACACAGACTGTGTCTCATGACTTTATTGGAAAAATGGTAAGCATTAAGACTTGTGTTTTAACATTTTTAAAGCTATGGTCCACCATATTCCTTGTCCTCTTTCTTTTAAAAACTATTATTTAAAAAATTTTTTTTTAACGTTTATTCATTTTTGAGACCGAGAGAGAGATAGAGCATGAATGGGGGAAGGTCAGACAGAGAGAGGGAGACACAGAATCTGAAACAGGCTCCAGGCTCTGAGCTGTCAGCACAGAGCCCGACGCGGGGCTCGAACTCACGGACCACGAGATCATGACCTGAGCCGAAGTCGGACGCCCAACCGACTGAGCCACCCAGGCGCCCCTAAAAACAAATTTTTTAACGCTTATTTATTTTTGAGAGACAGGGTGCAAGTTGGGGAGGGGCAGAGAGAGAGAGAGAGAGACAGACAGACAGAATTCGAAGCAGGCTCCAGGGCTCTGAGCTGTCAGAGCCCAGTTTGGGGCTCAACCCCGTGAACTGTGAGATCATGACCTGAGCCGAAGTCGGACGCTTATCTGACTGAGCCACCCAGGTGCACCTTACTTGTCATCTTTTTAAAATTACATTGATGACTGGTAGTAAGTCGTTTCATAGGCCATTATTCAAGTATTCAGTAAATAAATATTTGAGTGCCTACAATATGCTGGGTAGTAATCTCGGTGCTTAGGAGTACATTAGAAAACAAAACAAAGATCTCTGCCCTCATCTAGCTTACATTCTGGTAGAGGTATGTGTATATAGTGGGGGAGGGACAGATAGACACACAAAAAGAAAATTACATAGTATGTTTGAAGGTAATAAGTTGTGTGGAAAAATCAAAACAGAACAGGGCAAATTTTGGGGGGTAGGTTGCAATTTAAAATAGACAAATTAGGGGCACCTGGATGGCTCAGTTGAGTAAGCGTCCAGCTTCAGCTCATGTCACGATCTCATGGTTTGTGAGTTTGAGCCCCATATTGGGCTCTGCACTGATGGTGGGGAGCCTGCTTGGGGTTCTCTCTCCCTCCTTCTCTGCCCCTGTCCCGCTCACTCTCTCTCTGTCTCTCTCTTTCTTTCTTACTCTGTTTTGCATTCTCTCTCAAAATAAATAAATAAATATCTTAAAAAAATAAAAATCAAATAGGGAAATTAGGTTAGGGCCTTAGTTGAGAGGGCTGACATTGAGCAAAGATTTCAAGAGGTAAAAGAAGAGCATTTCAGACAGAAGAATCAAATTCAAAGGTTCTGAGTCAGGATGTGCCTTGCCTATTCGAGAAATAGCAAGAGGGTCAAAGTTGCTGGAGTGGCTTAAAGAAGGGAGCTGAGGGGTGCCTGGGTAGCGCAGTCAGTTGAGCGTTGGACTCTTCATTTCGGCTCAGGTAGTGATCCCAGGCTCGTGGGATTGAACCCCATATGGGGCTGCACACTAGGTGTGAAGCCTGCTTGAGATTCTTTCTCTTTTCCTCTTCCCTCTCCCCATCTCTACTGTTTGCCCATGTGATCTATCTCTAAAGAAATTTTTTAAATTTAAAGAAGGGAGGCAAGTAGTAAAAGGTGGAATCTAAGAGGTGTTGGGGTAAGAGTGGGAACAGAAGCATGACCAAAGGCCATTGATTTTTGCTTTAGGTGAAATGGGTAGCCATTCAAAGTTTAAGCAGTCAAAACTGAGCCACATGTTTTTAACAAAAAGGTTCTGGTTGCTATGTAGAGAATAGACTGTAAAGAGGCAAGGGTAGATGTAGGGAGACCAGAGAGGAGGCTCTTGGAATTATCTAGACAATGGTCTAGACCAGAATGGTAGCAGTAGAGGTATATAGAAATGATCAGATTTTAGATGTTTTTATTTTTATTTATTAAAAAAATTTTTTTTAACATTTATTCACTTTTGAGAACAGAGTGTGAGAGTGGGGGAGGGGCAGACAGAGAGGGAGACACAGAATCCCAAGCAGGTTCCAGGCTCTGAGCTGTCAACACAGAGCCTGACATGAGGCTCAAACTCACAAACCGTGACATCATGACCTGAGCAGAAGTTGGATGCTTAACTGACTGAGCCACCCAGGTGCCCCAAATTTTAGATGTTTTTAAAGTAGAGCCAACAGGATTCATTGACAGGTTGAATGTGAGGTGTGCAAGAGAGGTGTCAAGGGGGAAGGGGAGGGCACATATTAAGAATTCAGCCACCCAGGGGTGCCTCGGTGGCTCAGTTGGTTGAGCATTCGACTTTTGATTTCAGTTCCGGTCATGATCCTGGGGTCATGGGATGGAGCCCGGTCTCGGGCTCTGTGCTGAACATGGAGCCTGCTTGGGATTCTCTCTCTCCTCCCTTTCTCCCCTGCTCGTGTACTCTCTCTCTCCTAAAAATAAAAATAATAAATAAATAAAAATTCAGTTTGGGGCATGTTTGAAATACCTATTAGATGTCAAAGATGTTGAGTATGCAGTTATGAGTCTGGAGTTTGGGAGTGAGGCCCAGTGACAGAGACTGTTCACCGTATCTATGTCTTACTTTCTTCTTGAGTATGTACTTAGACATTTCTCCCTTGTAGTTAGGTGTGGTTATATGATTAAGTTCTGGCTAATGTAATATGAACACATGTGATATACACTAATTCTAGGTCTGGTCCATACAAACACCCTCCATCCTGTTTTTTCCCTTCTGGTTGGCTGCACTGAGATGATCCTAAAGGTAAGTTGGAAGCCATATATTGTAAATGGTAGGTTGTCCATTAGCCTAGGTGTCTGAATACTGTATGGATAAGGACCACTTTGCTAACCTGTTCAACAACCTAGTATTATTAGATGGATAAGAAATAAGTTTACATTGTATTTGAGTTCTTATACCTTTTGGGTGTATTTATTATAGCAGTTACCCAGCCCTGAATTTGGGATTTGGATGGTATTTGAAGCTATGAAACTGATGTGGTCATCAAGGGAATGAGTGTAGATAGGAAAACAGTGAGCCAAGGTTGGAGAAAGGAGGAGCCTGAGAAGGAGCAACCAGTGGGGTAGGAAATCAGATGAAGAAAGTTTATTTTTTATTTATTTTTGTTTTATTTATTATTTTTTTTGAAGAAAATTTAATAGAGAGTGGTCAGTTGTGTATACTGCTAGGTCAAGAAACATAAAGACTAACAATTTATCATTGGAGTTAACAAAGTAGAGCTATTGTGATATAGACAAGAATAGAGCATTGAGATGAGATTCCAATGGAGATATTCTGATGGAGTGATTTTAAGGGAGAATAGAAGAAGTGGGGATAGTGAAGAATTTTCCTATAAAGGGGAACAGAGAAATGGGGCAATAGGTAGGTAGTGATTGGGAAGTGGGGTCAAAGAATTTTTTTTTAGTGATTAAAAAAAATTATAAGGACATATGGTGATAGGAATGAATCCTTAGTAAATCATTAACGGTTTCTGGAGAGAGACAGGGAGAGGAGGAGGAAGAGGGAGGGAGAAGGAGAGAGAGAGAGAGAGGGACATTGCCTCTGAAGAGGCAAGAGGGAAAGAGATTTAGTTATATGTGGAAGGATCAGCTCTCAATAGGAGCATGGATATTCTATGGTAATAGGTGGTAAGGCAGAGTATATAAATGCAAATGTTGATAGGTCCATGTGATAAGGTTATAAGCTAAGAGTGAATCTTAGGGATAGGTGCATTAAGGAGAGAGGTGAATGTCTTAAAGTTGTTTGGGAACACATGAGGGTGAATGGATAAGGGGCAAATATAAAATTGATAAGCAATATTAAATTATTTTACCAGTTGTCCAAACAGCATTGTGACTTCTGGCTTTTTGGTGCAGGTCCTCAGATCAAAGTTAAATGTAACTTGCTGAAGGCAATTTAATAATTGATATGAGTCATTCTCATTTTGACTCAGACATGGAATCGTTGTGAAATAGAACATGAATTATTACTTCTTCGTGAAGTATATGCCATTATCCTGTGGAATTTAAGCTAAATTTGGAGAGGTCTGGTTACTAAGGTTGTTTTTAAAAAGAATTCATTCTTTCTGTATTGAAGTTTTATTGAATATTTATTTTGTCTGTGTAGAATAGCATCCTCATCGTTGTAGTCTAATTTTTTATACTGTACAGTGAAGCAGTTGCTGTCCTGTTACTTTCTTTCAAACATTTTCCAAGTTTGACTTGTCTTTTTGCTCATTCTTTTCCTGCTGCCTGAATTAGGAATTCTTTCCCTTGTCCTCAACCCATCCATACCTTTTAGACTTAGCTCACTTATCTCAGGAAGCATTCCTTAACCTCTTTCCAAGGCCTGCTCAGGTGCTTCTACTTTGTGCTTTCATAGTGTATCTCAGGGTATACTTGTATCATTTGACTTACTATATTATAGTTTTTGTTGATATCCATCCCTTCCCTCCAGACCAATGTCGTTCAGTCAAACTTTCTGTCATGATGGAAATGTTCTCTGCTGTCTTGTATGTCCACATGTGGCTATCGTGCACTCAAAACGCGTATAGTAGGACTGAAGAGTTGGATTTTAAATTTTATCTGATTAAATTTAAATAGTCACATGTGGCTGCTGACCAGTACTTTGATCAGTGCCACTCTAGACCCTTTTAAAGTCAAGGCTTGTGTGGGATTCATATTTATTTTTCATTGCTTAGCAGTACTTACTGCTACTTAAATTACTGCATTCTTCCTCAATAATCTTAGTCCAGATAGTTGTCACTCACCTGGAACATGGCAGTTTTCTTCTCTACTTCCATTCTTAACCTTAGCTTTCCAGTTTGTTTTTAGATTACGTTGATTTATGCAGCGGTAAGTTCTTCCATCCTGTGAAGCTAGGGTTTTTGTTGTTGTGTTGCTGTTGTTTTTCTCTTTTGGACTGAAAAACTGGGTACTGGGAGGTTACCTCAAGGAATTTCTGAGGGTTCAGGAGCGGCAAGGAAGAGGTTTAGTGGGCTTGTGGAGGGTAGGGAGGCAATTTCCGCTTCAACCAAAGTAGCTCCACTTTGTAAGTTACTGTATTGGAATTGTGCTTGAGATTTCACTTGGAGGGGAAAAAACGCTTCTAAAAGAGAACACTCTTGTTGGAGGAAACAGGGCATGCACATGGCAGTATGTGATTAAGTGCCAGAGTGGATGATGGAGGAGTTCAGAAATGGAAGGTTATTATAGGCTAATGAGGTCTTGATGGAAGTTAGTGTTTAACCTAGGCAGGAAGAAGGAAGGAAAAAAAGATGTAATAGGTGGTGGGTTTAGACTTTGCAAAGAACTAGAGTTAGAAATACATATGGTAGTTTTGTTTAAGGAACAGGATCACCATGATAATAGTTGAGTGAATTGCATGAAATAAAATTTGGCTACATTAGGCAGGACTGCATAGTTACAAATGGAAAATTTTTTAACTTTATATTATATGCAGCGGGACGAAAGTGGGGATTTAAAATGATAAAAGCAGTGTTTCAGGATGATTGAATTGATAAGGGTTTGTACGGTGGATTTCAGATGGGAAGAGGTCAAACATTAAATATTTAGAGACAAAAGCTGTAAGGTGTTGTTCCTGTCACTGTTGAAGGTTGCATTCATTGACAGTAGATACTGAGACACTGTAGTGTGTAGTGTGCGGTATTTATTAGGAATTAACACCCGTGAAAGGAAGACTGGGCACAGGATGAAGTTGTATTGGGATGCGGGCCTCATAAAACCCTTCCTTGCCTTTTATTTTAGCGCGGGGCTCCGGAGTGAGGATTGCCTGTCAGAGGGAGTTGAGCTAAATGGCTGGGCCTTTGTACCCCTCCTTGCTTGGTCACTGGATGTGGCCCGAAGTTGAAGCGGACTTTGAGGGAGGTGACATTTGGAAGCTCTGTCTTCTGGCTGTTCTCATAGCTGGTCAGCAGTTCCTTCCATGAAGGGGGAGCTTGGTCGCACATCTCTATGTCTTCCATAGACCGTGGGTCTGAGTGTGCGCACTTCTTCCCCAGAGGGCAGTTTTGAAATAGTTGGAGGTATTTTGGTTTTTCAAACGTCGGGGAAGAGGGTGGTATTAGCCTTTAATGAGCAAGGAGAGGGAAAGTCAGCCCTCTCACAGTGTTCAGGACAGTCTGCACGTTTAAGAACTGTTTGAGTTACTACATGACTTTGAATGGTTGTTGTTGGACGTTGTAGGTGAAAAAGTGGTAATGATAATCTGAGCTTAGAAACTAACTTTGTTTTAGGTATGAGGCATTGTATTAATATACACCAAAAGTTTCAAGAATTTAGTTACCACATAAATCGGAGCAATGTTAAAAATTTTTTTAAGTTTATTTTTGAGAGAGAGAGAACATGGGAGGGGCAGAGAGAGAGGGAGACAGGATCTGAAGCAGGCTCTGCACTGACAGTAGAGAACCTGATGCGGGGCTCAAATTCATGAACCCTGAGATCATGACCTGAGCCAAAGTTAGACAGTCAGCTGACTGAGCCACCCAGGCGCCCCTGAATATTAAAAATTTTGATCAGAACTTTATCGGGAGTTCACTACTTCAGAAAATCACATGATTGATAGCAGTGCCACCTGCACAGTATTGGGTGACTCAGATACTTTTCCTTTCAGTCTACAGTTGTAACCACCACAGTTGGAGTGATTCTCCATATAGATCTAAGCATCAGATACTCTCATTATGTTTATTTTAATAATTGCCTGCACATTTTGTAATATTACAAATTTATTTCTTTCATATGCTTGAAAATACAATTAGAGTATTGTTGACTTTTAAAATTTCACTTAGGCTATCTCTGAATTTAATTTTAGGATAGTACAGGGGGTGTTACAAAATAGTGGTCATAAAAGGAGGAAATTGATTTCTGTTTTCATTAATGGTGGATTGGGTTATTTCAGACCAGCCCTTTTGATGAAAACAACTAAAAACTTGGAAACAATATTTCAACATTTTTTTTAGGAATTAAAGAGCTGAAGAGCTAGTAGAGAGCTACAAGGCCAAATACTAGGAAAAAAATAGGAACCCCAAAAAATAAAGTGGAGAATGAAGTAGCTTTTGCTCTAAGGGCAATTGCCAACCTATTCAGATTTGAGCTTTGGTTTTGGGGTACTTCATGGGATGAAGAAGTTCGAAGTCAAAGCCTGGAGTTCTTCCAAAGTGACAGTCAAAAAGAAGAATAACTCCCTTTTAAGATGATATCCCAAGGACTCCATCATTAGGTTAAGAGTGAAACAGAACTAGACTGTCTACCCATTCCCATATCTAGGGGATTGTGGATTTGATTGGAGCAGGGGAAGAGAAAAGAAATTAAGAAAAATAAATCCTTCAAGTTGTGACCACAGTTTTAGCTCTCACACTAATTAGCAGTTTAGATTTCTCTTGCCTGGGTGGTCCAGGGACCCTCAAGCCATTTATCTTAGTTCCTGGTTTCAGACTGGTAGTACTCAGAAGGCTTGGCAGAAGGAAAGGCAAATTATCGTTGGAGAGAGGCCCTTCATTCTGAAGAGGATTGCCACCAATAATTTTTCAAGAGCAGTTAATAGTACACTATCACAAGTAACCAAGCATAGTAAAAATATACACACCCACACATAAAATTACATGATATATGTATGTAAAATTCTTTAAGCAATATAATTTAAGATTTGTGTAGTTTTTTTATTGAGATATAATTGACAACTGTGTAGTTTGCTTTATATACATATACCTCAAAATAAGTTTTTAAAAAAATATGTAACCTACTTGGAAATGGCACTGTGAATAAGAAACAGATCCACATAATTCTCAAATATCAGATGGATTTAAAACAATTGCTGTTTCTTAATGAAAGACATATATATTTTTAATTTTTTTAAAAATACTTATTCGTTTTTGAGAGACAGACACAGAGTGTGAGTGGGGAGGGGCAGAGAGAGAGGGAGACACAGAACTTGAAGCAGTCTCCAGGCTCCAAGCTGTCCACAGAGAGCCTGATGTGGGGCTTGAACTCACGAACTGAGATCATGAGCTGAGCCGAAGTCGGACCCTCAACCAACTGAGCCACCCAGGTACCCCGAGAATGAAAGACATATTTGAAGACAAGCAGAGAACAAGAGACTATGACACTTAGTAGACTTGAACACACACACACACATACACACACGGAAAATGCAGAAATGAAACTATGCCAAATATACCTAAGGGAGAGATTGAACATATCGTACCTAACTGAAGAAGAATTAGTTACCTGGAGGATAAGGTGGGAGAAACTTTCCCAGCTGCACTACTAGAGAGTGAAAACAGTGAAAATATTGAAGAGAGCTTACATGATGAGGAAGAAGGAAGCTTACATGATGAGGAAGAAAATTTAATCAGAGCTCCAAAAAGAGAGGAAAGAGAGAATGATGCAGAGGTAATATTTGAAAAGATATTTCTGACTGCACATTTTCCAGTTTTAATGAGAAACCAGTTGATAGACTTTCAGAAGCTCAGTAAATTTCAAGTAGTAAAAGTGAAAAGAAATTTGCACCCAGGCAAATCAGTGAAATGGCATAAACCCAAATACAAAGAGAAAAATCTTAAGATCAGCCGGAGGAAAAAAAAGATTTCTTTCAAAGGAGCAGCTATTGACTGACTGCTAACTTCTCAACAGAACAGCATATGTATTTTCAAAATAATTGCTAATTTATATTTATAAATTCTACACTTAGCAAAAGTAACTCTTAAGGATGAGGGTAAAATAAAAGTTTAGTTTAACAAACTGCATCAGTCCTTTATAAAGGAAATTATGAAGGATGTACTTCAGGCAGAAAATTCCAGGTAAAGGTCTGAGGTATGAGGTAAAATGAAGAGTAAAGAGCCTTGTTGAAGTAAATTAAAGAAGACCTAATGGGGCAAAATACCATGTACATGGATTGAAACACTCAATATTATGTAGATATAATTCTATCAGTATTTTATAGTTACAGATATTTAATATAATTCCAATCAAAGCATTAGTTGTTTTTTAATTTTTTTTTTTTTTTTTTTTTTTTTGGTTTTGTTGTTTAGGTGGAACTTAAAAAGCAGATTCTGAAATTCTCTGGAAAACAAATGAAGGGCCGAAGTAGTTAAGATGTTCTCAAAGAGGACAGTAGGGGAGGATTTACTTTACCAGTTATTGAGACTTACTGTAAAGAATAATAATTAAGACATTGTCATAAGTAGTCTAGTGATAGATGCATGGACCAGTGGAACAGAAGAAGGTCTATAATTATGGGTTACTTGATGAATGACAGATATAGGTTACTTAATATATGACAGATACATGCTGGGTAATCAGTGAGAAGTGTGCCCTTTTCAATAAATGGCTGGAAAAATTAATTTGGACCTTAACCTCACAGTGATCACAAATTCTGGCTACATTAAATGTCTGGGTGTGAAATGCAAAAATATAAAGCTTTTAGAAGACAATATGAAAACATATTTTTATTTAGAGAGCTTTTAGAATTAGTGAAAATTAACATTTTTTGTTAAATTTAAGATGCCATGAATTCTAAGATTCACCATTACTTTATATTTCTAAAATAAAATATTGCCAGATAACCATGATATGCTATTGACTGTAAAATAAATGCACTCAGTTTTCACTGTTTTAATCTTACGAGTGATGAAATACAGTGCACTTCCTGAACTTCCTTCCATCAAATGTGGATGCAGCTTAGGTTCTCTCCACTGGATGAATTCCCAAAATTTGGAAGGCAAAGAGGACAAGGAAACTTGTTTTTGCCGCTGCTTTGGGTGGTTAGCACAGTTGTGGGATTTAAATGAATAGAAGCAGTTGAGGTGTCTGGACCGAGATTCCAGTGTTTAATACCAGTTTAATACCACTCCAGGCAGGAGTGGCAGTAGCTTTTAGACCTCTGGTTTGCAATGTAGCCTTTATCTCCTCATTCCAGTAGCTACTCCTGATTCTTAATCCTTACACATTTTGAATGATAACCATCTTAGTCCTTGTATTTAAAAAAGTTTTTTCTTACCGCCGCCATCATGGGTCGCATACACGCTCCCGGGAAGGGCCAGTCCCAGTCGGCTCTGCCTTACTGCCGCAGCGTGCCCACCTGGCTGAAGTTGATGTCCGACGACGTGAAGGAGCAGATCTACAAACTGGCCAAGAAGGGCCTGTCTCCCTCACAAATCGGTGTGATCCTGAGACACTCCCATGGTGTTGCACAAGTACGTTTTGTGACAGGCAATAAAATTTTGAGAATCAAAAAAAAAAAAAAATTTTTTTTTTTTTTTTTTTTTTCAGGGCGCCTGGGTGGCTCAGTTGGTTGGACATCTGACTTCAGCTCAGGTCATGATCTCACGGCTTGTGGGTTCAAGCCCCATGTCGGGCTCTGTGCTGACAGCTCAGAGCCTGGAGTCTGCTTCGGATTCTGTGTTGCCCTTTCTTTCTACCCCTCCCTTGCTTGTGCTCAGTCTCTCTGAAAAATAAATAAAGCAGGGAAGGGACAAAGAGAGAGAGAGAGGGAGACACAGAATCTGAAACAGGCTCCAGGCATTGAGCTGTCAGCACAGAGCCTGACTAGGGGCTCGAACCCACAAGCCGTGAAATCATGACCTGAGCCAAAGTCTGATGCTTAGCCAGCTGAGCCGCCCAGGTACCCCCATCTTAGTCCTTGTATTAAATACCTTTCTGGTTTAAATATGTGATATATATCATTTTCTTTTCTGCATTGGGTCCTGATAAATAAATTTTTATTGGCTCAAGGAATCATTTGGCATTTAAAAAAAAAATTTAAAACATTGTGGTAAACTATATTCATGTTTTAACCATTTATTAAGTGTATAATTCAGTGGCATTAAATACATTCAGAATGTTGCATAACCATTACTACTATCTGTATCCCTAATTTTTTTGACCTCTCCTGCAAAAACTCTACCCATTAAAAAATAATTCCTTCTTTCTCCTTTTCCCAACCCCTGGTAATTTTTATTCTACTTTCTGTCTTTATGAATTTGCCTATTCTTAGGTACATTGAATAAGTGAAATGGTATAATATTTGTCATTCTGTACCTTATTTCACTAAGATATGTTTTCAAAGTACATATATCAAAAGTGACATATATCAAAATAACTGCCAAACTGTTTTCTCACGAGTATTCCATCTACATTCCCTCCAGCGATCATGAGGATTCCAGTTTCTTCACATCCTTGCCAACACTTGTTATTGTTCTTTTTCTTCCTTTTTTTGGATTTTAGCTATCCTAATGGGCATGAATTGGTATCCATTGTGACTTTGTGTTATGTAATTCTTAGTGGAGTTTTCTCAAGAATCTAAACATAAAATTACCATATGACCCAACAATTCCACCTCCAAGTGTATATACCCATAAGAATTGAAAACAAACTTGAATAGATACTCGTACACTGATGTTCATTGCAGCAGTATTTATGATAAACAAAAGGTGGAAACATCCTAAGTGTCCATCGACAGATGAATAGATAAAATGTAGTATATACATACGATGGAATATTAGTCATAAAAAGGAAAGATGTTCTGGGGTGTCTGGCTGGCTCAGTCGGTAGAGCATGCTCCTCTTGATCTCTGGGTTGTGAGTTCAAGCCCCAAGTTGGGCAGGGAGCCCACTTAAAATAAAATTTTTGAAAAAGGAAAGAAGTTCTGATACATGATATAACATGTGGAAACCTTATGTTAAGTGAAATAAGCCAGACACAAAAGGGCAACTATTGTGTCATTATATAAAATATCTAGAAGAGGCAAATACATAGAGACAGGAAGTAGAATAGAGCTTAACAGGGGCTGGGAGGAGAGGGAACGGAAGTTACTGCTTAATATGAGAAAGGTGAGAATTTAGTATCAGATGGAACCTAGGCTTAACTCTCATATAATACAAAATTTGTTCTTTAGCATCCCTGACAAATGATTAAGCATTCAATTGAATATCCATAATAGTAAGGCAGTTTTTTCCTTTGTTAAACATCTTTATTATTATTTTTATTTTTAAAGAGAGAGCGAATTAATAGGGAAGAGGGGCAGAGGGAAAGAGAGAGAATCTTAAGCAGGCTCCACGCTCAGTGTGGAGCTCAACATGGGGTTCAATCCCATGACTCTGGGATCATGACCTGAGCCAAAATGAAGAGTTGGACACTCAACTGACTAGGCCACCCAGGCTCCCTAAATATCTTTATTGTTAATAAAGATATCTAATAATGTGAATCTCAAATATACCTTCTTGAACTTTTGTCTCTAAGTTGTAACATCATCCTAGTTTAGTCCTTTGGAAAAGCACAGGACAAGCTGTCTCTTTTATCTCACGTCCCCACCCTCTCACTATTTGATAGGCACATACACCCTCCTTTAGACGTTTCTTTGACACTGGTTACTTGCTCTGTGCTTTCTCTTGTATCCAGGTCATCCTATCCAAAACCAAAAATACCTTCCCCGACTCTGGTACCCCCTTGAGCATTTGTTTTTCTTTCTGGTCACTGGCTGTGTTAGTACTCACTTAAACCTAACCTCTTGAAAGTCCGTCTTTCATTTCTTACTGCACAACTAAATGTATTCTTTCCGAGGCTACTCTGTAACCTTAACAATCAAGTTACCCTCTGATTTAGTGTATCAGTCCTGCATTTCCAGTGGTGTCTTGAGTATTTTATGTTTTAATGTCTCACTGACATCACGAAGTCAGCAAGTCCTAAACTGAATCAGTTCTCTTTCCCTTTAAATTACTTCTTCCCCTCTTGTAATATTCTCTACTTATTATAGTTTATTCTTGAAACCCCAGAGCATCTTTCATTTCTCCTGTCTCCTTATTTTTCCTGTGCAGTCAGCAAAGCCCTCATGATTGGGATTTGTGTGCTCTTATACGAGACCTCAAAGAGCCAACTCCTCCCTTCCTGCATATAAGATTACAGCTAGAAACACCGTCTGTGAACCACAAAATGGGTCCAGACACCATATCTGCTGGCACCTTGATCTTGGACTTGCCAGTTTCCAGAACTGTGACAAAATTCTTTTGTTTGTAAGCCACCCAGTTTTTTGTTTTGTTTTTGAGAGAGAGAAGGGGCATGAGCAGGGGAGGGACAGATGGAGAGGGGAAGAGAAAGCTTAAGCAGGCTCTATACCCGGTGCGGAGCCTGACATGAGGCTCCATCTCATGACCATGAGATTATGACCTGAGCCAAAATCAAGAGTAGAACGTTTAACCAACTGAGTCATCCACACACCCACATGGTATTATTTTTACAACAGCCCACACAAATGAAGACAGCTGCTGTTCTTACTGAGGTTTATGAGACTCTGACCTCCCGGTCAGTAAGGACTATCACTACAGTATTTCTAATGCCTAGTACATCATGTGATACTAATACTAGGCTTTTATAAAATATGTGTCAAAAGGATGATTTACTTTTAGAATTTGATATAGCATGTAAGCATTCAGTGTAGCATTGTGCCCAACACATACAAGGTACACATAAATGGTAGTCCTTTTCCTTATAAAATAGTTTGTACTTTACATTCACTGATTACATTTATTCATTCATTGGCTTAAAGTTTAAGAATAAATACTGAACTCCTCTGTGCTGGTTGTGTGTTAGCTAGGTGCTTTGATAGAGACATGATTATCTCTGTCCTCAAGGAGGTTACAGTCTAGTGGTAGGACCAAATAAATCAAGAATTAAGGACAGTGTACTATGTGCAGAGTGTGCTCCAGGTGCAGAGAAATCACAGAAGAGGAGCACATAATGCAACATGGGTTTAAGGGAGGGAGGATGAAAGATTTCCTAAAGGAGATGAAGTGAATTTTAAATATTTAAGATGTACAAACCTTTTTAAAGAAGGATAATTACGCTTTATTTAGACACATAAAAGAAGACCTTAATAAATGGAGGTACATACTGTGTACTGAGAATGAGTTGAAGACTGAGTATGGTAAAGATGTCAGTTTTTTGCACATTGACTAGTAGATGTATTTAAATCCAAATGCCTGTAGGTTTTTCTGTGGAACTTGACAACTTGATTAACAGTTTCTCTGGAAGTAAAAAGAGGCAAGAATTGACAAGTTACTATTAAAGAACAGTAAGAAAAGACTTCCTTAATCTGTTTTTTCAGTCAACAAATTTGAATGCTTGCTACATGTGAGACCCTTGTTATTACCTTAGTGAACACGAGACATGTCTCCTACCCAAATCACATTCAGATTCACTTCTGGTGATATCTGAGGTTTTTAAATAAACCACTTCATGAAATATCAGGTGAGTGCCAGGACTACCAACAAACTTATCACTGTAATTTTATTACATGGTTTTTATATTTAAAATTTTTCCTGGTTGTGTAAGATTTTTCTTTACATTTTATTAGTTTTAATTTCTTTTAACTGTAGGATGCCAGAAGTAGGCAGGTTTTACCTTAAATAGATCCTTAAGAATGTCAATTGGATTACAGCCTTGTTAGAAAGGGAGGAAGGTTCTGCTGCTGAATGATGTATCAAGCAATTATGCGACCTTGGGGAGTTAGCGAGGGAGGGTGACTTTGAGGGTCCCACACGCATAGGTTTCGAGGCCTAGCCTGTGTGTCAGGTGTCTGGAGAACTTACAAAAGAAAAGGCAAGATGAATAACAAAATGACAGGTGAACTTAAGTAGGTAGAGGTTGCTAATGAATTTTATATGCCTGTATGGAAGTGCATGGGTGAATACATGCTGCTAAATTAGTTGGGAAAGGATACACTTGTTTGGAACACTTGCTTACTGTATTATTATTATTATTATTATTTATTATTTTTTTAACATTTATTTATTGTTGAAAGAGTGTGAGCAGGGGAAGAGCAGAGAAAAAGGGAGACACAGAATGTGAAGCAGGCTCGAATGTAGGGCTCGAACCCACGAGCTGAAATCATGACCTGAGCCAAAGTCGGATGTTCAACCAACCGAGCCACCCAGGCGCCCCTGTAATATTATTTTTTTAATGTTTATTTATTTATTTTGAGAGAGAGTGCATGCACATGGGAGAGGAGCAGAGAGAGAGAGAGGGAGAGAGAGAATCCCAAGCAGGTTCAGTACTGTTAGCACAGAGCCCAAAACGGGGCTTGCTCTCATGAACCATGAGATCATGACCTGAGCCGAAACCAAAAGTTGATGCCTCACCAACTGGGTCACCCAGCGGCCCCTTGCTTACCCTGTTAAATAAAGTTGAACCCCCTCCTACTGTGCACAGAAATCAATTCCTGGTAGATTGAAGGTTAAATACAAAAAGACAAACTCAGCTTTTTCTAAAAAGCAGCATACTTTTATGAGCTCAAAGCAGGGAATGATTTCTGAAGACTGAAAACATCATAAAAATTGACAAATTTGGGATGCCTGGGTGGCTCAGTAGGTTAAACATCCAACTCTTGATTTCCCCTTAGGTCATGATCTCCATGAGATTGAGCTCTGCGTTGGGCTCTGTGCCGAGCCTGCGTGGGATTCTCTCTGCTCCTCCCCTGCTTGCATGTGCTCTCTCTTTCTCTCTCTCAAAATAAATAAACATTTTTTAAAAAATTGATAAATTTGACTACACTAAAAATAGGAACTTCGATTTATTAAGACCCCTTTAAGAGACTGAAAAGACCAAAGTGCAGAATAGTAGATATTTGTAATGTACGTGTATTAGTTACCTATTGCTGTGTAATAAGTTATCCCAAAATTTAGCAGCTGAAAACAGTAAACATTTATTTTACAGTTTCTGTGGGTCAGAAATCTGAGAGCAGCTTAGCTGGGTGACTGGCTCATGGTCTCTCATGAGGTTGAAGTCAAGTGTCAGCCTGGCCTGTAGTTATCTCAAGGTTGGACTGAGAGAAGATGTCCTTTTGTGCTTCCCCATGGGTTGTGGCAGGGGCCTCAGAAGATCCACTTCCAAATTCAGCCACTTGGGCCTCTTTACAGGACTTACCTCACGGAATGGCAACTGGCTTTTTCCAGAGTGAAAGATCCAGGAGAGAGTGAGAGAGAGTTCACAGCATGTAGGCCACAAATAACTTAATCTTGTAACCTATCACAATGAATGGACAACTAGTACAAAGTGTATATGTAAAGAAGTATGAATCACAGGGGCTCCTGGGGGTTAAGCGTCTGACTTTGGCTCAGGTCATGATCTCATGGTTTGTGGGTTCAAGCCTCATGTCCGGCTCTGTGCTGACAGTTCAGAGCCTGGAGCCTGCTTCAGATTCTGTCTCCCTCTTTCTTTCTGCCCCTGCCCCCGCTTATTCCTGTGTACATGTGTATGCGTGCCCTCTCTCTCTTTCTGTCTCAAAAATAAACATTAAAAAGAACAGGTATGAATCACTAGGACAAAGACAGAACACCAAATAGAAAAAGCAGGCATTTGAGTTAAAAAAAAAAAAAAAAGACCAATAAACATATGCAAAGGTCATTAACCTCATCAACAATTAGGAATAGAAATGAAAACCATAGGAGTCCATTTTATACAAACTAAATTGGCAGAAACGAAACATTTGAACAGCACCCAGCATTGGTGAGGGATATGCTCTTCCACTGCTGGTGGGAGTATAAATTAGAAGAACCACTTTGGAAAATAATAGTGTGTTGTACAACCTGCAGTACCACTCCTGGGCATTTAACCTAGACTGGTGGTTGTCGAACTTGATTGTGCATCAAAATCCCCTGAGGGATTGTTAAAACAGACTGCTGGGCCCCACCCTCAAAGTTTCTGATTCAGTAGGAATGGGGTGGAGCCTGACAGGTTGTGTGTCTAACAAGTTCCCAGGTGATGTTGGTGCTGCTAGTCCAAGAATCATAATTTGAGAACCAACCATTGCCCTAGAGAAATTTGTGAATATGGGGAATAGGCAGCGTATGAATATAAGACTGTTCATAGCACTATTATTTATTTTAACTCCAAACTACAAAGAAAAAAATTCAAATGTCCATCAGCAGTGGATTAGATAGGTAAATTATGGTATATTCACTTATGGAATAAAAACTTAGTTTATCGCTTCTCGGTCTTATGGCTAAAATTTGTTCTTACCAGTTTGATAAAAACTTAGTTTAAATGGACCAGGAAAAAAACTCACAGCTCCTGCACCAATATGTGTGGTCCCATAAACTTAATATTAGTCAAACATTAGATAAGTCACAAAAAAATTCAATGCAACGTGATGCTATTTATAAAAAGTTCCAAACATGGGGTTAACTATATTGTTCAGGAATGCAAACAGAAGTACAGAATTAAAGGAAAATCAAGAGAATAATTATCACAGGGGTGCCTGGGTGGCTCAGTTGGTTGAGTGGCCCACTTCGGCTCGGGTCCACGAGTTCAAGCCGCGTGTCAGGCTCTGTGCTGGCAGCTCAGAGCCGAGAGCCTGCTTTGGATTCTGTGTCTCCCTCTCTCTCTGCTCCTCCCCTGCTTGTGCTCTCTCTGTCTCTCAAAAATAAATAAATGTTTAAAAAAATTAAAAAAAAAAATAATTATCACAAAAGTGAAGAGTGATGTGTTTACCCCAGGGATGGCAAACAGTGGATGGAATTGAGGAGGGACGTGTGGGAAGGTTTTAAGGTACTGGCAATGCTGTTTCTTAACTTTACCGTTATACTTTAAACTGTAGATATATTTTATAAACTCTTCTCTACATACGTCTATAATAAAATTTACTTTACTATAAATAGATATTTTATAGATGAAGAAACTGACACTTGGAGGGTAAATACTTTGCCCAAGATTATAGAGCAAATAAGTGTCGGCTGAAATTCTTTCTGATTTTAAAGCTTGTGCTCTACTATTCTGTACCATAAATTTTTACAAGAGTTGTAAGAATTAGACACTGTAATCCCCATTTTGTAGATGAAGAAGTAGGTTTAGAAAAGTTATGCAACTTGCCTAGGGATACATTGCCTAAGTAGAAGATCTGGGGATTTGGACACAGACCTTGTGACTCCAGAGGCTCTTAACCACCTTGCTCTTGGAGCCTCCCCACTTACTGTTGTATCACAATCAGTTACACTTTTTGCGAGTTTGTTAACCACAATTGATAGCTCATGTTACACCTTTTGGCACCTTCACTGGCTTTCTACTGATGTTTTTCAGCCTGGATTATTATCTTGAATCTGTTTAGTACTCTGAGTTTGCTTGTGCTAGAGAATAAAACATTTCTTTACTTAGTTGTGTCCTTTTACCTAGGAGTTTAAGTTAGAATTTTGATAAACTCTGCTTATGTCAGTGTACTGATATCTATTAGCTTTCATTGTCTGAATCTTCAGCCTTTAAAAAATTCTGTACTCTTACCAGTAAAATTTGAGTTTATTAACGTCACTGCACGTCTGTTTTATTTGTAAATTATGTGTGTACTGCTGTACGAAAATAAATTTTTAAAAGCTAAGCCAAAAATGAAACAACTTGTGATGGTTTTCTTTGCAGCTAATATCTCAGGCCATTACACCCTTATGGCAAGGTTCACCATTAATGATAGTGGGTACAAATCTATATTTTGAATAATCTGGATAATTCTTAAAAACTGACTAGTTTCTTATCAGATCTGATTAGGTCAGGATTTCTCAAATTGGACACTGTCTGCATTTTGGCCTGGATAATTCTTGGCTTGGCGGGGGGAGGGGGATGTTGTCTTTTCCGTTGTAGGACGTTAAGCAGCATCCCTGGTCTCTACCCCCTAGGTGCCAAGTATCCTCCCCTCAGTTCTAACAATCAGAATATCTTAAGACACTGCCAAGTATCTCCTGGGGGCAGAATCACCCCTGGTTGAGAACCACTGGGTTAGATCGTTGTTTTAATCCTGTATTGTGCCTGCCAAACAGCTTGTGCGAGGAGCAGGCAATGTGTCAGCTTTGCCTTTTTCTCTAGCAACAGTAGTGTTACCTTCAGTATGAGGTTTGAGATTTTTTGGTATGAGTTCCTTTCAAGCCTCATGTCTATTTTATGAGGTTTATTTAGTAAAGCTGGATAATAACCGTACATTCACTTCACTCAGTATATTTCAGCTGTAGCATGTCACAGTAAGACAGATGTGCAAAGAAGAGGGAGAACTCCTCCCTTAGTTAAGCGCTCTGCAGTGTGGAATGCCAGGGCTTTGGCATACCTCTTAACCACGTGTGACATACCTGTCTATTAATCCTGAGTGAGGGTGGCTTTGTAAATAGTAAATCTGAAAAATCTGTAAGTGAAAAATCTGAAGTTTTCTTAGTTTTCTAGATGAATATATGACTAAATAATGTCTGCCTATAGCCCTAATAAAGAGTCTCCTGCCTGCCCTTTATAGGTGTAAATCATGTGTTCGGCCATCACATTGTCAACTGCTGTAGAGTTTGCATCATTTCAACTATAGAACTCAAAAGGGGAAAACAATTTAAGTTCTCTTAACTGACTTCTACCTACCCAACTCATCAGGTTAACTGATAGTTCCTGTTAAAAAAAAATATTTGCTGTCAAGGGCACCTGGGTGGCTCAGTTGGTTAAAGCATCTGGCTTTGGCTCAGGTCACGGTCTGTGGTTCGTGAATTCGAGCCCTGCATTGGGCTCTATGCTGATAGTGCTGAGACTGCTTGGGATATTCTCTTTCCCTTTGTCTCTGCCCCTCCCCAACTTGCACATGTGTATACTCTCTCTCAAAATAATAAACTTAAAAAAATATATGCTGTCCGATTAGATGTGGATTCTATTTAAAGGAAGATTCCTCACCCTACATCAAGGTTTGGAGAATGAGTGTTCATGTTACAGTTTTAAGGTAAAATAAAATCTTTATGGTTTTACCGTTGCTTATGATTCCCTGATTTAGCGAACCTTTTCTCTTAACCAACCACCAGACTTTATTACACTGAATAAAGGGCTTTCTTTTGCACCCACTTCGGTATTACAGTTGTGATGATTTACTTTGTGGAGTTGGGATTACAGTTTCTCTCAGCACCCTACTTCTCTCGTCATCTAAACTCACAGCTGCGTTATTATACAAAAAGTCTTCAAACTTTGTCTTCTGGAATGGCTATTTGCTCTCTCAAAACAACTCTGGCTTCCTTCTTGCTAATTTACAGGATTATTGTGAGGATATTAAATCTATCAACAGTCGTTCAGACTCTCATTACTTCTTGCCTATAATTGTGGCATGCTTTTAATGGTACTCTTGGCCTTTAGTGCCTCTCTGGCTTGTTAGTTAACCTGAACATTGTTGCCAGAATAAACATCTAAAATATATGTCTAAACAGATCAAAAGCCATTTATAACAATAAGAACTGCAATTTTTTTTTTTAATTTTTTTTTTTCAACGTTTATTTATTTTTGGGACAGAGAGAGACAGAGCATGAACGGGGGAGGGGCAGAGAGAGAGGGAGACACAGAATCGGAAACAGGCTCCAGGCTCCCAGCCATCAGCCCAGAGCCCGACGCGGGGCTCGAACTCACAGACCGCGAGATCGTGACCTGGCTGAAGTCGGACGCTTAACCGACTGCGCCACCCAGGCGCCCCAAGAACTGCAATTTTTAAAAAATTACTGTATATGCTGGCTTAGATGTGGTCTCTATAATCAGGAGATGTCCATTAAACAAATTATTAAAAAAAATACATTACACACATAAATTCTGAATTGTGAGTATGTGCCCAAAGGAGAAAATAGCAGGTACTGTGGAGTTGAATGTGAGTCTAGTATAGACTGGGGGAGAGTGATCAAGAAAGGCCTCGCTGAAGCGAGACCTAAAGATCTCTTCTATCTGGAGAAGCTGTGCTTGTTTGGAAAAGCACTGGGCAGAGTTTTACAAGAAAAAATAGGTTGGGTAAAGGCTTTCCTGCTGGAAGGTCATTGGTGGTTGAGTTTATTGAGTAAGGGATAGACAGAATAGTGCCTGATAAGGCAAGAGGTTGGCTGGGATAAATCATTTAGGATCTTGTAATCTGTGCTAAGAAGTTTAGGTTTTACTTTTGAGTCACTGGGGAGCCAGTAAAGGGTTTAAGCAGGGAGAGTTATGTGATCAGATTTGTGTTTTAGGGATTCACTCTGATTATGGAGAATGGATCAGAGAGGAGTGGGAGTAGGGCAAAAGAAACGGGAAAAACAGTTAAGATACCTTTGTAAGTAGTAATTCAAGGAGAAAGGATAATAGTTTAGAGTAATGACAGTAAACAAGTTAACACATAAAATTATTATCTCAAAAAACCATTATCATAGCCTTGTGAAATATGAGCAGAATAAGATTTGGAATGAACATATCCAAGCCCATCCAGTAAATAGTGGTATAAGGAATTGAAACCATGGATATTGACCATTCGGCTTTTGTCTCTGAAACAAAAAACAAACTTCAGTGAAGATTTTTTAGCCTACCTTTATTACCTTTATCTCCTCCTAAACTCTTATTTACCTATGCTATAGCTAAACCATACTATGACAATAGTTATTATGAACCTAACTTGTACCTAGATGCCACTAATGATTGTTTACTGTGGCTGGAATACTCTTACATAGTTAACATTAGGATCCAGATCAAAGAGGAAGCCTTCCAACTTTGTCTCCAGACACACATTGTCCATTTTCCCTCTTTTAACCACAGTAGTTTCTTTATGTCATGGTATGTTAATTCAGTAGATATGTGTTGGGCACTTTGTGTAGACATTGTGGATATATTCATGTACAAAAATAGAGTGTCACTATGAAACCTATAGTCTAGAGACAACACAGACCTTGTAAACAGAATCTGTGCATACAAATGTAATTATAAATCTTGAAAAGTGCTCTGAAGGAATAGTAAAGGATGCCTGTGGGTTCTTAGTAAATAGTACAGGGTTGATTGCCTTGGAGGGGCCTTGAGTTCAAAACTATTTTTGTAATAATACTAAGACATTGTTTGCCTTTCACTCTCATTCTCTCATGAGGATTCAGTGATATAATGTGTGATAGTGTAGCAGATTGAATTGTAGAAGATGATATGAAAATCCGGATGTCTTCTGTTAAGGTGGATGTTAATGATACTGTAAAAAATATAAAAAATATTACTTTTTCTTTTCATTATTTTTGTTTTGGAAAATGTAGTTGTTTTTTCATAAAAATCAGGTTAGTGTAATTTTTAAATGATTAAATATACAGATTTCTTGGTTATAATTTTTAATATGGTAAACATTGAAAGCTCCAACCTGCATGAATAAGAGCTATGAGGGGTCCTCAATAATTTTTAAGATTATAAAGAGATTCTGAAACCTGGAAGTTTAAGGGGCACCTGGCTGGCTGGGTCGGTGGAGCATGCGACTGGATCTTGCATTTACAGGTTTGAGTCCTATGTTGGGTGTAGAGATTACGTAAAAATAAAATCTTTAAAAAACAAAAAAAGAAACTAGCAAGCTTAAGAACCTCTGTGGTGGGGACCTGACTTAAATTGGGGTCTTCTAGAGAATTAAAAGATCGCTTATGTCTCATTTTAAGCTCTTACCTAAAAAGTAAAGTCTGGTTATCTCCATGTCTCCAAAGCCTGTACTTCTTTGCATATAATGGGTATGTTGGTTAAATAATGTTTTATTGCCAAGGTCTACTGTACATGGTCCTCATTTCTTGAATTTGGTTTGAAGCCTTTATTGAAGATACCATCTTTATTTCTGATTACTGTGGGAGATAGATCTGAGTTCAGGTCCTTCTTGGTGTGAAGTTGCTTAACCTTGATGAACCTTGCCACTCATCTGTAAGATAGAATACATATTACTGTATTGTAATGATTAAATGAGCCAATGTATATAACCTGACAGGCACAGAACATGCAATAAAATGGTAACTTTTTATTTTATATACATAGCATATTGAGCTTAGTTCTAGTTAGTGGGCAGAGAGGTCTGTGGGTGAATTAGTATATAATTAAATAATCATCATTTGAGTACATCTAATAGTTTATTAGGAAAGGAGAGAAAGCCAAAATAATCCATTGCCTGGTTACTCATCTTTAGAAGAGGGAACTGAAACAAAATGTAGGCTTAGAATAGTTGAAATAAAAATAACTCCAAGTACGTTGTAAGGATAGGGACAGAGTTTTATATGTCTGGTACCCCAACAGTGCCTCACATTTACTGAATATTTAAACAATGTTAAATAGCTAGAAATACTAAAAAACATTTTTATAAACCTTGCAAAAATGTGTACTATAGTTTAAAGGTCAGGTCTCAAAATATCCCACATGGCTAACTGGAGAAGTAAATAAAGGAACCTGGAAGAAAAACAGAATTGCCCTGGGGGATAACATGAAGTGTTATAAAGTGTGACTAAACGGGATCTAATAAGATAGGACAGAGTAGGGCATCTTGTGGTGGATTCCAAATTTAGCAGTTAAAATCTTAACTATATTAGAGGTAGACTCCTTGAGATCACAGTGCAGAATGTTTGCCAAGGGATGACAAGAAAATAGCTAGGAAGATCAAGTGACTGCTTTGCTTTGCTTTTCATGGCAGAGAGCTATAGGAAAATTATCCTTTTATATATTCTCTTTTGAAGCAGGTAGTTCAGTTGTGCTGAAAAGAAAGAAAAAAGAGTGTGGTGACAGATGGTAGCTACACTTGTGAATATAGCATAATGTATAAATTGTCAAATGGCTATGTTGTACACTTGGCAACTAATGTAACATTGTGTGTCAACTATACTCAAATACAAAAATTAAAGAAAAAGTAATATTGTTATTCCTTATTTGAGATTAAAAATCAACAAAAATTGGGGGCGCCTGAGTGACTCAGTCGGTTAAGCGTCCGACTTCGGCTCAGGTTATGATCTCACGGTCCGTGAGTTCAAGCCCTGTGTCGGGCTCTGCTGACAGCTCAGAGCCTGGAGCCTGCTTCAGATTCTGTGTCTCCCTCTATCTCTGCCCCTCCCCTGCTAACTCTCTGTCTCTCTCTCAAAAATGAATAAACATGAAAAAAAAATTTTTTTTTTAAATCAACAAAAGTTGGCTAGAGCAACACAGAGGTCTGGATCTAGAGCTTGCTTACATTTCAAAATTTTTTTTTAAGTTTATTTACTTATTTTTTGAGAGAGACAGAGATAACGTGTGAGCAGGAGAGGGGCAGAGAGACAGAGGGAAAAAGAGAATGCCGAGCAGGTTCCGTGTTGCTAGTGGAGGGCCCAATGTGGGGCTCGACCCCTCGAAACTGTGAGGTCGTGACCTGAGCCGAAACCAAGAGTCGGGCACTCAACTGACTGAGCCACCCAGGGGCCCCAAATTTGCTTACATTTTAAACAGAAAGGGCTGTAGACTTTCTGTTCTTTTTACAACTAGAAAGCTTTACAGAAACTACCTGTGTAATTATCTCATAAAACTTCTTTCTCGTTTGAAGATTTTTATCAACTTAAGGTTTGAATTTTCATAGATTATTAATGTGTATTATCTCGATAGCTGTGATCTTTGAATTTATAGGCGACTAAATTGAGTTGTCATTTGTAGTAAGAGCAAGTGAAAAGTATGTTGCTGTTCACACTTGGTATTTAAGTAGATGCTTATATTATGCAATCAGTGCCAGCAGTTGGTTGTTAATTGAAGATAGTTTAACTGGAAAAATTTTAAGGATATTAAAATATTAACACCACATTTTAATTTAAAACATATAAATGTATTCTCCTATACCTATATTTTGACATAATGTTTGATTAATGTGCTCTGAGTGGAGTTCCATGTGTTTTTTCATGTCTCAACAATACTTATAATGCATTATCCATAACCACCTGTTTTCTTTTTACTCTAATCATCTGTGAGTTGAGTGAACAAATCATGAGAGATTCTAGGAAAAGGATGAAGATGACTTAGACTAGAGTGATAACAGGGGAAGTGATACAAAGTAATCTGATACATGATATATTTCAGCCATAGATCCAAGAGAATTTTCTCTTGAACTAATTTCCAAGTGCATAAACTTCAGAGACAAACTGAAAAAGAGAAATCACTGCTAAGAACCAAATTTTTGTTCTACAAGATCGAGTAAGATATTTTTTTCTTCATATCCAGGATCCAATCTTCTAGTGAATTCCATTGGCACTACTTTTGAAATATATCTTGAACCATACCATTTCTCACTGCTTTCGTTGCTACCATGTCAGTCTTAGCTACTTTCCTCTGTCCAATAACAATAACCTGTATATATATGGTCTTGCCCCCTTGCGTTGTGGTCTCTACATGGCAATGGGAGTGATCACTTAAAACGTAATTTATGTTATTTCTTTGCTCACAAAACCACACTTAAAATGGAACCTAGACTTTGTATGGTTTTCAAGATCTATATAATCTGACTCTTGCCAGCCTCTGTCACTTCATCTTCTAAACTAGTGATTCTCAGGGCGCCTGGGTGGCTCAGTTGGTTAAACATCCAACATCAGCTCAGGTCATGGTTTGTGAGTTCGAGCCCCACATGGTGTTCTGTGTTGTCAGCGCAGAGCCTGCTTTGGATACTCTCTCTCCTCTCTGTGTCCCTCCCCTGCTCTCTCTCTCTGTCTCAAAAGTAAACATTAAAAATATCATTAATAAAATAAAATAACTAGTGATTCTCAAAATGTAGTCCAGGGACAGTTAGAGGCCGCCGAGGCTCTTTTGGAGGATCCACAAGGCCAAAACTATTTTTATAAAATAATTACGATATTTTGTAAAAACTTTTTTTTATTTTTTTATTTTTTTTAACGTTTATTTATTTTTGGGACAGAGAGAGACAGAGCATGAACGGGGGAGGGGCAGAGAGAGAGGGAGACACAGAATCGGAAACAGGCTCCAGGCTCTGAGCCATCAGCCCAGAGCCCGACGCGGGGCTCGAACTCACGGAGCGCGAGATTGTGACCTGGCTGAAGTCGGACGCTTAACCGACTGCGCCACCCAGGCGCCCCTAAAAACTTTTTATAAAAATACTAATACGTTAATTTTTCAGAGTTTCCAGTTGTTCATTAATGTGTTTTATTGCTACAGATTAATGCAAAGTCTTATGAGAATCCAGCTATCTTTTATTAAGCTAGTCATTAAAAAGAATTGCAAAGATGTAAAACACTGACATCCTTCTCACTAAATCTTTTTTGTTTTGGACTTTAAAAATAATTTGTGTTACATGATGGATTTCCTACTAAATTAATATTTTTACAATTTCTCAGTCTTATTTTCCAGTGTGGCAAATATTAATAGATATAGCCCACATAACCAAAGCTTTTGGTTGTTAAGAGTGTAAAGTGATCCTGGGGTGCCTGGGTGGGGCTTATCGGTTAAGCATCTGACTCTTGGTTTTGGTTCAGGTCATGATCTCACGGTTCATGAGTTTGAGCCCCACATCAGGCTCTGCGCTGACAGTATGGGGCCTGCTTGGGATTCTCCCTCTTTCCCTCTGTCTCTGCCCCTCCTCTGCTCACTCTCACTCTCAAAAAATAAATACATAAACTTGAAAAAAAAAAGTTTAAAGCAATCCTGAGACCAAAAAGTTTGAGAACTGTTGTTTTGCACTATCAGCATTTTCTTAACACCAGCTACATTGGCTTTCTTGTTCTTTGTAATCTCCAAGCACCCTTCTAACCTAGGGCTTTTTTCAGCAGCTGGTATTTTTTCCTATGGCTGAAGGGTATTCTTCCAAGCTTCCTCACTTCATTCAAATGTTCAAATGTCATCACCTCTTTGATGAGACCTTTCTTAACAGCAAACTGCTCTTTCTAAGAGCTTCTTCCCTACCCCCTGTCCCTTACTTAGACTGAATTTTCCTCCAAGCACTTGTCACTGTTGGAAATTAAGTGATATGTTTGTTTTCCTGTTTTGGTCTCCTGCCTGAATATATACTCTGTGAGGGTGGGGATTTTGTTGACTGCTATGAGGCGAGAGCCTTGAACAGTGTTGGGTACATGAGTGATTAATCGGTTTTTTGACAATGAAAAAAGTAAAAATACACAGAAACAGAATCCATGAGTAAAAATGTGAGTAATATAGAATACATACTCTGGAAATCTAATACATGAATTAAAGGATTTCTAGAAGGAAAAAAGAGAAGTAAAAATTAGTTAAATAATAGAAGACTGTATCTCTGAGCTGTAGAAAGACTTGAATCTGTATGTCGAAAGATAGAATAACAAGCAAAAGTTACATTTCCAGTTGAAATTCCTGAATATCAGGAAAAGAGATGATCATAAGCTTGTAGACAGAACAGAAAGGGAAGATAAGTCAACATTGGCAACACTGAGAGAAGAAAGTGTGTTTAAGAATCCCATATCTGGCCAAGGTATTTTCAGACAAGAATGGAACCAAAGTATATACATCCCCCATATACACTATCTGTACACTAAAGAGACATGATTAAAAGTGGAAATCAACATCTATAGATGTTGATCCCCTATACTGTAATGTTAACTTTTTAGAAATTAAAAAATATTATTTTAATTCTAAATAAGTGATTCTGAAAGTGACGTGCCTATACCAGTGGCAGCAGCATTACCTGGAAATGTCTTTTTAAAAAAATGTAGGCCCTATTGCAGACCTACTGAAACAGAAACTCTGGGCATGAGGCTCTGCAAGCTATATTCTAACCAGCTGTTTTAGTGATTTTGTACATGGTAGACTTTGAAGACCATTGTTAATCCTAGATCCAACTTAAAATAATAAACACAAGCATTTTAAGTAATTCTGTATGTTTTACTCTAAGGTTGTTTTTTTTTTTTTTTAATTTTTTTTTTTTCAACGTTTATTTATTTTTGGGACAGAGAGAGACAGAGCATGAACGGGGGAGGGGCAGAGAGAGAGGGAGACACAGAATCGGAAACTGGCTCCAGGCTCCGAGCCATCAGCCCAGAGCCCGACGCGGGGCTCGAATTCCCGGACCGCGAGATCGTGACCTGGCTGAAGTCGGACGCCTAACCGACTGCGCCACCCAGGCGCCCCTACTCTAAGGTTTTGACATATATTAATTTAATTTCTCCCCTAACTATCTTATGAAGTAGGTACTCTCATCATTTCCATTTTGTAGTTGAGAAATTTAGAAACTTGGCCAGGTATTCAGGACTGGTTAGTGGTGAATTAAGATTTTTTTTTAAGAGATAATTATCTCTTTTTAAAAAATTATTTTGAGAGAGAAAAAGCACAAGCAGGGGAGGGACAGAGAGAGAGAGGAGAGAGCAAGAATCCCAAACAGGCTCCACACTGTCCGCGCAAAGCCCGATGTGGGGCTCGAACCCACGAACCATGAAATCATGACCTGAGTTGAAGTCAGATGCTTAACCAACTGATCCACTCAGGTGCCCCAGTGGTGAATTAAGATTTAAATCAAAGTATTATGACTACAAAGCCCATGCTTTTAGCCGCTACAGAGCCCTAGTGCTTTCTTCAATTTGGGGGATGGAGCAGAACTAAGCAAGTTAGGAAATCCAAGAAGTATAAAGGAGAAGATTGACACACCTGAATACATAAAAATTTAGGATTTTTATAAGAAAATAGTATGCACATAAAAGAAAAAGATGGATATACAATGGCAAAACTGACACATAACACAGGATTAACAGTTCTGCTATACAGAGAGCTCTCACAAATTGTTAAGAAAATGACTACATTAAAAATGGACAAAAGAGGGGCGCCTTTATACACACACACACACACACACACACACACACACACACTTTGGCTCTCTCTCTCTCTATATATATCTTCATACTTTGGCTATTGTTGATAGTGCTTCTATAAACATGGGGGTGCATGTGTCCCTTCGAAACAGCACACCTGTATCCCTTGGATAAATACCTAGTAGTGCAATTGCTGGGTCGTAGGGTAGTTTTAATTTTAGTTTTTTGAGGAACCTCCATACTGTTTCCAGAGTGGCTGCACCAGCTTGCATTCCCACTTGACTTTAACTTTTAATAATAACTAGATAAATAGTAGAAAAAGCAAAAAATTTACCTTTCCTTTCAATATTTTGAATTATTAGAGAAATTGACACTTGTCCTCTTCTATCAGGTAGTAAGAGAAAGTTGTTGGACGGTTTTCAGTTTGGCATAATCATAAATGTGGCATCTCAATCTGTTCATTCATCTGTTTATTGTTTTCTGTGTTATTGTGTGTATGTATGATAGGAAATACCTGAATACAGGTATTTTACTAACTCCCTTAGTCAAAAGAGGGATTTAAGTCTGAGTTTGGTACAAAACTACCTGAATATATGTGCCAACTGTTTACTAAAGTTAGAGAACTCCAGTTGCTTGGCACCTGCAGACCTTGGAGGAAGTTACGATGGCACCTGTCATCCTTGCGCCCTGGTATTTCTTTTGGATAGAACTTTGACAGCCTTTTAGATTCTCTACGGGCTTACTGTCCTAATTAGGTTTTATAAGGCTTTTTGAGTTGATTTTGGCAATTTAGATTTTTATATAAATGTCTATTTCAACCAAATTTTCAATTTATTGAGATTGTGTGTAATACTGCCCTCAGTGTCTTTAAACTTTATCTCCATGTGTTTTACCTTTCTGATTCTTAATGTATTTTATTTTCTTTTTGAGATTTTCAGGGTATTGATCAATATTATTAATTTCTTCAACTAATTAATCCTTAGTTTATTTAACTTAATGCACTTAATTTTTGTTTGCTCTTTTTTTAATTCCTCTTACTATATTTATTTTTTCTCAGGGTTTTTTGTTGTGATTATTGTTCTATCTTACATCAGTTTATTTTCAGATTGATTTTTCCCCCTAATAAGTACATTTGAGGCTATTGATTTTCTCTTTTTTTTTTTTATTTTTATTTATTTATTTATTTATTTTTTTTTAACGTTTATTTATTTTTGAGACAGAGAGAGACAGAGCATGAACGGGGGAGGGTCAGAGCGAGGGAGACACAGAATCTGAAACGGGCTCCAGGCTCTGAGCTGTCAGCACAAAGCCCGACACGGGGCTCGAACTCACGGACCGCGAGATCATGACCTGAGCCGAAGTCGGACGCTTAACCGACTGAGCCACCCAGGCGCCCCGATTTTCTCTTTTAAATATTGCTTTGGCTCCCTCCCATAAGTGTTGATATGCAGTGTGTAATTATCAATCAATTCTGAATATTGTACTTTCAGTTGTGGATTTTTCTTTAAGTCAGGAGGTATTTGGAAGTTGAATGTTTTTTCTTGGTTGTTTTATATTATTTTTAATTTATTTTTAATGTTTATATTTGACAGAGAGAGAGAGAGAGAGAGAGCGTGCGTGCCCGCGAGTGGGCATGGGCAGAGAGATAGGGAGACAGAATCTGAAGTAGGCTTCAGGCTCTGAGCTGTCAGCACAGAGCCCAATGCAGGACCCGAACTCATGAGCCATGAGATCATGACCTAAGCCAAAGTCTCACGCTCAACTGACAGAGCCACTCAGGCGCCCCTGGAAGTTGAGTTTTTAAAAAACTTCCCAGTGCCTGGATTCATAGGTTTGTTTGACTGACTGATTGATTTTTATTTTTTAGCTATAATTTCAGTCTTTTTTTTTTCAAGTAGGCTCCACGCCCAACACGGGCCTTGAATTCACGACTCTGGGATCAAGAGTCAGATGCTCTATTGACTGAACCAGCCAGGTGCCCTTGCTGTAATTTTATTCTTAATTTACAGTTTGGCTATCTTATGGTTAGAGAAGAAGGCTATAAGTATCTACATATTGACATTCCTGAGATTTCCTGTATGTTCTAATACATAATTAGTTTTCTAAATACTGATCCTTAGCTTTCTCCCCTCCCCCATTCTAAGGTTATTTTAAGTGAGATATAATTCACATGCCATAAAAATTGTCCTTCTAAAGTATACAAGTCAGTAGATTTTAGTATACTCACAAGGTTGTGTAACCATCATCAGTATCTAAGTCCAGAACATTTTTGTTACTCCAGAAAAAGCCCCTATTCCCATTAGCTGTCAGATCCAGTTCTCTCTCTTTTTCAGTCCTCTGGCATCCACCATTCTTTCTGTGTCTATAGATTTGCCTGTTCTGGGTATTTCCTATAAAAGGAATCATACAATATGTGCCCTTTAATGTCTGTCTTCATTTACTTAACATAATACTTTGAAAGTTCATTTATGTTGTTGCATGTGTCAGTCCTCCATTCCTTTTTTTTTTTTGTAAATTGAGGTGAAATACACATAACATAAGCCACTTTAAAGTGAAAAATTCAGTGGCATTTAGTATATTCACCATGTTGTACAACCACCACTGATGTCTAGTTCAAAATACATTCATCACTCTAAAATAAAACCATGTACCAACTAAGCAATTTTTCTCCATTCTTCTCTCTTCCAACCTCCAAAGGTCACCAGTTTGCTTTATGTTACCATGGATGTATCTATTCTTAATATTTTATACAAATAGAATCATAAAATATATGACCTTTTGTGTCTGGTTTCTTTCACTTAGCATAATGTTTTCCAGGATTATCTACATTGTACTTTCCTTTTTATGGGTGAATAACATTCCATTGTCCTATACCACAATTTGTTTATCCATTCATCCATTGATGGATGTTTGGGGATTACTTACAACTTTTGGCTATCGTGAATAGTGCTGCTATGAATATTGGTGTACTTGTATTTGGGTACCTGTTTTCACTTATTTTAGGTGTATACCTAGGAGTGGAATTGCTGGGTCACACGGTAATTCTGTGTTGTTTTTTTGTTGTTGTTTTGAGGAACCAGCAAACTTGGTACCGCAGCTGCATCATTTTACATTCCCATCAGCAGTGCATGAGGGTTCCAGTTTCTTCATATTCTCACCAACACTTGTTGTTTTATGTGTGTGTGCTTTTAAATAATAACCATTCTAGTAGATGTGAGATGAAAACACATTGTGATTTTGATTTGCATTTCCCTGTTGATTCATGATTTTGACCATCTTTTTATGTATTTGTTGGCTTTTTTTTTGTATATCTTTGAAGAAATATCTGTTAAAGTAGTTTCCCCATTTTTAATTGAGTAGTCTTTGTTTTTGAGTTCTTTCTATCTTCTGGATACCAGACCTTTATCAGATACAAGATGTGCAAATATCTTCTTCCCTTCTGTAGATTGTCTTTTTACTTTCTGGATAATGTCCTCTACACAAATATTTTTTATTTTGTTGAAATCCAGTTTTTTTCTTTTGTGCTTTGGTGTCATAAGAATCCATTGTCAAATCCAAGGTCATTAAGATTTACCCCTGTTTTATTCTAAGAATTTATAGTTTTAGCTCTCATGTTTAGGTTATTTATCCGTTTTGAGTTAATTTTCATCTATCATGTGAGGTAGGCATCGGCATTTATAATATAAATTTGCTACGAGGCACTGCTTTTGCTGTATCCCATCAGGTTTATTAATATGTTTTCATTTTCATTTCTCTGAAAGTATTTTCTTTTTTTTTAAGAGTTTTTTTAAATGTTTTTTATTTATTTTTGAGAGAGAGAGAGAGAGACAGAGTGCGAGCAGGGGAAAGGCAGAGAGAGAGGGAGACACAGCATCCGAAGCAGTCTCCAGGCTCTGAGCTGACAGCACAGAGCCCGATGTGGGGCTCGAACTCACAAACTGTGAGATCATGACCTGAGCTGAAGTCAATGCTTAACCGACTGAGCCACCCAGGCTCCCCATCTGAAAGTATTTTCTAATATGCCTTGTGATTTCTTTGACTTTACATCTATATTCAAAAGGGATATGGGTGTGTAGTTAAATTTTTTTTTTTTTTTAGTATGGTCTTTCATGATGGTATAAGGGTAATGCTGGCCTCAAAAAGTGAGTTGGAAAAGGTTTCCTCCTATTTTTGAAGAACATTGTATAGAATTAGTCTCATTTTTTATTTTTTAAAACATTTTGTAGGGTTTGTCACTGAAATCATTTGGATCTAGAAATTTCTTTTTAGGAAGGTTTATAAAATATTTTTTTTAGTTTCCTTCGTGGTTTGAGGAACATTAAGATGATCTCTTCCACCTTGTGGGAGATATTGTGTGTGTGTGTGTGTGTGTGTGTGTGTGTGTGTGTGTGTGTGTGTATGGTTTTTGAGGAATTGGTTGACTTCTTCTAAGATTTGGAATTTATGTACATCTTGAATTTTGCATAGTATTCTCTTATTATCAATGTCTAAATATCTTTGAGGGTCTATAGTTTATTTTTCTTTCATTACTAATGCCGGTAATTTATATCTTCTCCTTTTTCTTTTTCATTCTCATTAGAGATCTATAAATTTATGTTTTCAAAGAACTAGCTTTGGTTTGTTAAAAAACAAAAACCAATTGAGTAAATTTTAAAGATTTTATTAGCCAGGGCATCTGGGTAGCTTGGTTGAGTGTTCGACTCTTGATTTCAGCTCAGGTGAGGATCCCAGGGTTTTGGTATCAAGCCCTGTGTCAGATTCCACACTGAGCCTGGAGCCTGCTTAAGATTCCCTCCTCCCTCCTCCCCTCCATCCCCCACCCCCAACTCCTTCTCCCCTGCTTATGCTTGCTTACTTTCTCTAAGTAAATAAATAAATAAATATTTTATTAGCCTTATTCAACAATTCATGAATTGGGCAGCGTTGCATCTAGCAGATAGAAAGGAGCTACAAAGAGCTATGCACAATGGAAGACTTTTATAGGCGGAAGGAGGTAGGACAAAGAAGCTATTCTAGCAAAGAGCTAATATTTTCCAGGCAAGGTCACTTTCTTTGTGGGAGACAGCAGGGGTCTACAAATTACTAACTGGGTATTCCAGGCTGACTGGGTAAGGTTACATTCCTGGGAAAGACCAAAACTACAGTTATGTCAGATATTAAGTCTTGGTTTGGGGATGTGGGCTTAGCACAAGGGACTCCATTTTTAGCCTGTTGTCTTATTTAACAGTGTAATTTGTTAAAAGTATTTCCTTCCCTGTTTACAATTTAACTGATTTCTCCTCTATCTGTCTTCCTTTTCTTTGGGTTTATTTTGCTTTTTCTCTAGTTCCTTGAGGTGAATTTGAGACCATTTTTATTTTCTAATAAATGATATAATTTTAATGGCATAAAGTCACCTTTAAGTCATACTTTAGCTGCAATTTACAAATTCAGTATGTTGCATTTTCATTTTTACTTCTTTTTATAATTACTGGATTGTTCATCAAAATATTGTTAATGATTTTTGCGTCTGTGCTTTTGAAGGCTGTTGCTTTGTGGTTTTGAGGCCTTCTCTTTGACCCAGGCATTGTTAAGAAGTGTGTTGTTTTGGGGCGCCTGGGTGGCGCAGTCGGTTAAGCGTCCGACTTCAGCCAGGTCACGATCTCGCGGTCCGGGAGTTCGAGCCCCGCGTCAGGCTCTGGGCTGATGGCTCGGAGCCTGGAGCCTGTTTCCGATTCTGTGTCTCCCTCTCTCTCTGCCCCTCCCCCGTTCATGCTCTGTCTCTCTCTGTCCCAAAAATAAATAAACGTTGAAAAAAAAAATTAAAAAAAAAAAAAGAAGTGTGTTGTTTTATTTCCAAGTGTTTGGAGAGATTTTCTGATTATCTTTATGTTTCTAGTTTAATTCTGTTATGGTTAGAGATGTAGTTTGTATTTTTTAAAACTTTGAAGGTTTGTTTTATGATTTAGAATAGTATCATGTATCTTGGTAAATATTCTGTGTGCATTTAACAAAAATTTGTATTCTGCTATTGTTAAGTCGAGTGTTATGTTTTTAAGATAATTTGATCCAGTGGGCTGAAGAAGTTGTTTATTTTTTTCTATATCCTTACTGATCTTTCTGCTAGTTCTGTTGCTGAAAGAGGAGTGTTGAAGTCAAGTACAATTGTGAATTTGTCTGTTTTCCTTTCATGTTCTAAGTTTTTATTTAATGTTTAAAAAAAATTTTTTTAATGTTTATTTTTGAGAGAGAGAGAGCGAGCATGGGTGGAGGAGGGGCAGAGAGAGAGGGAGACACAGCACCTGAAGCAGGCTCCAGGCTTTGAGCTGTCAGCACAGAGCCCGATGCGGGACTTGAACTCACGGACTGTGAGATCATGACCCGAGCTGAAGTCAGATGCTTAACTGACTAAGCCACCGAGCACCCCTATGTTTTTTAAAGCTTTGTTAGTGGGAATACTTGTCTCTTAGTGAATTGACCCTTTTATCACTATGTGGTGTCACTTTTTCTCCTTTTTTTTTCCTTGTAGTCTATTTTATCTGATATTAACATAGTAAAGCTTTCTTTTTTTTTGATTTAACTTTATTTTTTAAAATTTACATCCAAATTAGTATATAGTGAAGCAATGATGTCAGTAGATTCCTTAATGCCCCTTACCCATTTAGCCCATCCCCCCTCCCACAACCCCTCCAGCAATCCTGTTTGTTCTCCATATTTATGAGTCTTTTGTTTTTTCCCCCTCCCTGTTTTTATATTATTTTTGTTTCCCTTCCCTTATGTTCATCTCTTTTGTCTCTTAAAGTCCTCATATGAGTGAAGTCATATGATTTTTGTCTTTCTCTAATTTTACTTAGCATAATACCCTCCAGTTCCATCCATGTGGTTGTAAATGGCAAGATTTCATTCTTTTTGATTGCTGAGTAATACTCCATCGTATATATATACACCACATCTTCTTTATCCATTCATCCATCGATGGACATTTGGGCTCTTTCCATACTTTGGCTATTGTTGATAGTGCTGCTATAAACATGGGGGTGCATGTGTCCCTTTGAAACAGCATACCTCTATCCCTTGGATAAATGCCTAGTATTGCAATTTCTGGGTCGTAGGGTAGTTCTATTTTTAGTTTTTTGAGGAACCTCCATACTGTTTTCCAGAGTGGCTGTACCAGCTTGCATTCCCACCAACAGTGCACAAGAGATCCTCTTTCTCCGCATCTTTGCCAACATCTGTTGTTGCCTGAGTTGTTAGCCATTCTGACAGGTGTAAGGTGGTATGTTATTGTGGTTTTGATTTGTATTTCCCTGATGATGAGTGATGTTGAGCATTTTTTCATGTGTTGGTTGGCCATCTGGATGTCTTCTTTGGAGAAGTGTCCATTCATGTCTTTTGCCATTTCTTCACTGGATTATTTGTTTTCTGGGTGTTGAGTTTGATAAGTTCTTTGTAGATTTTGTATACTAACCCTTTATCTGATATGTCATTTCCAAATATCTTCTCCCATTCTGTTGGTTGCCTTTTAGTTTTGCTGATTGTTTCCTTCGCTGTGCAGAAGCTTTTTATTTTGATGAGGTCCTAATAGTTCATTTTTGCTTTTACTTCCCTTGCCTCCGGAGACGTGTTGAGTAAGAAATTGCTGCGGGCAAGATCAAAGAGGTTTTTGCCTGCTTTGTCCTCAAGGATTTTGATGGCTTCCTGTCTTACATTGAGGTCTTTCATCCACTTTGAGTTTATTTTTGTGTGTGGTGTAAGAAAGTGGTCCAGGTTCGTTCTTCTGCATGTCGCTGTCCAGTTTTCCCAGCACCACTTGCTGAAGAGACTGTCTTTATTCCATTGGATATTCTTTCCTGCTTTGTCAAAGATTAGTTGGCCACATGTTTGTGGGTCCATTTCTGGGTTCTCTATTCTATTCCCTTGATCTGAGTGTCTGTTCTGCCAGTACCATACTGTCTTGATGATTACAGCTTTGTAGTATAGCTTGAAGTCCAGGATTGTGATGCCTCCTGCTTTGGTTTTCTTTTTCAAGATTGCTTTGGCTATTCGGGGTCTTTTCTGGTTGCATACAAATTTTAGGATTATTTGTTCTAGCTGTGTGAAGAATGCTGGTGTTACTTTGATAGGGATCGCATTGAATATGGAGATTGCTTTGGGTAGTATCAACATTTTAACAATATTTGTTCTTCCTATCCAGGAGCATGGAATCTTTTTCCATTTCTTTATGTCTTCTTCAATTTCTTTCATCAGCTTTCTATAGTTTTCATTGTATAGATTTTTCACCTCTTTGGTTAGATTTATTCCTAGGTATTTTATGGTTTTTGGTGCAATTGTAAATGGGGTTGATCCCTTGATTTCTCTTTCTGTCGCTTCATTGGTGGTGTATAGGAATGGAAACGATTTCTGTGCATTGATTTTATATCCTGCAACTTTGCAAGTAGAATTCATGAATAAGTTCTAGCAGTTTTTTGGTAGAATCTTTTGGGTTTTCCATATAGAGTATCATGTCATCTGTGAAGAGTGAAAGTTTGACCGCCTCCTGGCCGATTTGGATGCCTTTTATTTCTTTGTGTTGTCTGATTGCAGAGGCTAAGACTTCCAATACTATGTTGAATAACAGTGGCGAGAGTGGACATCCCAAGCTTTCTTTTGATAATAGTTTGTATGATATATATATTTCCCCATCCTTTTATCCTCCCTGAGTTGTTTGTAGACATCATATAGTTGGATATTTTGTAATCTCTTCTGACAATCATTATCTCTTAATTTGTATCTGTAGACCCATTTACATTTAATGTAATTATTGATATGTTTGGATCTAGGTTTACCAGTTTAGTAATTTGTTTTATGTTAGTTTTCTCTGTTTTTAATTATTCTTTCTCCTCTCCTGCTTTCTTTTGGATTCTGTGTATATATATATATTTTTTTAAAGTTTTATTTTTATTTTTGGGACAGAGAGAGACAGAGCATGAACGGGGGAGGGGCAGAGAGAGAGGGACACACAGAATCGGAAGCTCCAGGCTCTGAGCCATCAGCCCAGAGCCTGACGCGGGGCTCGAACTCCCGGACTGCGAGATCGTGACCTGGTTGAAGTCGGACGCCCAACCGACTGCGCCACCCAGGCGCCCCCTGTGTATATTTTTTAGTATTCTATTTTAAATTTCCTTAGTGTGGTAATCCTGTGTTTATATAGTTTTTCTTTAGTGATTACTCTGGAGATTATAATATACATACTAAAGTTTTCAGTGTCTGCTTAGAATAAATTTTGTATCCCCTTAGATGGATTATGGAAATGTTACCACTATATAGCTGTTTTTATCCTTCTGCCCCCCTTTTGTTACTGTCAACTTGCATGTTACCTTTGTTTTCATACAAAGCCCCATTAGGCAATGTTATCAATTTTCCTTTCAACTATTAAACATATTTAAAGAATGTAAGACGGGGTGCCTGGGTGACTCACTCGGTTAAGTGTCTGACTCTTGGTTTCGGTTCAGGTCATGATCTCACGGTTTTGTGGGTTCAAGCCCCACATCAGGCTCTGTGCTGACAGCACAAAGCCTGCTTGGGAGTCTCTCTGTCTCTCTGTCTCTCTCTCTCTCTCTCTCTCTCTCAAAATAAGTAAATAAACTTAAAAAAAAAAAACAATGTAAGACTAGAGGATTCGTGTATTTATATTTATATATATATATAATCCACATATATATGTATATATATATTGTTTATTTATGAGAGAGAGCATGAGTGGGGGAGTGGCAGAGAGAGGGGGAGACAGAATCTGAAGCAGGCTCCAGCCTCTGAGCTGTCAGCGCAGAGTCCGACATGGGGCTCGAACCCATGAACTGTGAGATCATGACCTGAGCTGAAGTCAGACGCTTAACTGACTGAGCCACACAGGTGTCCCCATGTATTATATTTACCTAGACATTTGCCATTTCTGGTAGCAATTCTTATAGAGCAGGTCTGTTGACAACAAATACTCTTAGTTTTCATTTATCTGAAAATATCTTTGTTTTACTTAATCCTGAAAGATATTTTTACCAGATATAGAATTCTAGGTTGTCAGTTCTTTTCTTTCAGCCCTTGAAAATGTTATGCTACTTACTTCTGATGAGAAATCTGTAGTCATCTGAAATGTTGTTTTCTGTTGTTGTTTTTTAAAAATTTTTGTTGATGTTTTATTTTATTTTTGAGAAAGACATAGAGACAGAGCATGAGCTGGGGAGGGGCAAAGTGAGAGGGAGACACAGAATCTGAAGCAGGCTCCAGGCTCTGAGTTGTCAGCACAGAGCACGATACAGGGCTTGAACTCACAAACCACAAGATTGTGACCTGAGCTGAAGTTAGAAGCTTAACCGACTGAGCCATCCAGGCGCCCCATGAAATGTTGTTTTCTTATAGTTTATGGGTAATTTTTATTTGTCTGCTTGCAAGATAATTTGTCTTGGTTTTCAACATTTAATGAAGTATATGTTTATTTCTGTGTATTTATCCATTTTGGGATTTACTATCATTTCAGAATCTTACACGTTTTGTCAAATTTGGGAAGATTTCAACCATTATTTCTTCAATTTTTTTTGTTTTTCTTTTTGCTTCACTTTCCTCTCCATTTGGAGTTCAGTGACACATCTGTTAGATCTTACTGTTGTCTCACAGAACTTTGAAGTTCTGTTTTTTTTAATTTTCAATTCTTTTTTTCCCCTCTGCTGTTAAGATTGGATAATTTCTGTTGATCTATCTTCATGTTCACTGACTCTTCTATTTTCATTCTGGTGTGGAATCCAACCATGAGTTTTCAAATTTTCTGTTATTTAAATGTTCAGTTGTAAAGTTTCTGTTGATTCTTCTGTCTTCACTGTGTGGAGGCTCTCTAGTCTTATTTCTTTTAAGATTTTATTTTTAAGTAATCTCTATACCCAGTATGGGGCTCAGACTTACAACCTTGAGATCAAGAGTCTTTGCTGTACCAACTGAGCAGCTAGTGCCCCAAGAATATTTTTTGATCACTTGTTGAAGCATATTTATTACAGTTGTTAGATGACTTTGACATCTGGGTCATCTTGGGGTTAGTATCATTTGGTTGTCTTTTCCATGCAGGTTGGGGACTTTCCTGGTTCTTTGTGCAGAGTAATTTTGAATTGTTTCCTGATGTTTTTAATATTGTGTTAAGAGAATTAATCTAAGACATGAGACTTACAGGTTCATACTGAGGCATAGAAATGCTGTTTGCAGTTATCTCTCCTTTTTTTGTTTTGGCTGTGTTCAGGAAAGCAGAAACTTAGAGCAGGCAAGTTGAAAAATAGGCCAAAGTCTTTACTCTAGTTATCCAAGTCAGAAGGATGAGCTCACCAGAGACTCAGAAGTAAAGAGAGCTGCCTGTAAGGACTTACAGTGTTAAGATTATCTGGAACCTTAGAGCTGTGTATTCTCTTCAGGTAGGCCTTTTTAGTATTAAGAAAAGTTAAAGACTCTCAAAAATAAACTAAAATTAGTAACATTAATGAGACAGTATAGAATTGCTTTTTTCCTTAAGGATTTAACATACAATTTTGAAATGTAGTTTTGAATGGTATTTTTGAAATCTGTTTCTATTTTAAATTTTCTTAAAAGTTAATATAAAGATTTATATTCTCATGTTGTAGCTCACAGAAAAGGGCATATTGTTTTTTTAGTAGTATATGTGCTACTGAAGTGAGCACAGAGCATGTTATTTTTTGAATATCACAATAGATACCTTAGGTATGTAGAGGAAAGAATTATTAATTTTTTAATCAAAGAAAGTTATCTTAAAAGTTTATGTTGAATCACTATATTGTACACTTGAAACTAATATTACACTGTCTAACTGGAATTTAAATAACTGGAACTAACTAACTGGAATTGAAATAAAAACTTACAAGAAGAAAGTCTACAGTATGCAGAGATGGCTGGGAGGGTGGAAGAGTTAGAGGGCCCTAAGCTCACCTTGTGCCATGGATACAACTAGATAACACATCAACATCAATAACCCAGAAAGTGACCTGAGGAGGAGTAGAACAATCTCCTCAACTGTAAGTAGAGAACAGGCCACATTGAAGAGGGTAGGAAGGGTGGAGATGCAATGGGGAGCTAAATGAACTTGGACCACCCACAGGGCCAGGGAGCTGACAGCTAAGGGAATGGAGAGAAGCAGAATATCAGTGAGCCTGCAGAGGGAGGACGAATGCCCATAATATTTGGTGCTGAAAACCAGGGGCTGAATTAATGAGTTCTTAAAACCAGCAGGACTTAAAGCCTGAAATGTTAATATCAGTAGGCTTGGCTCTCCGGGAGCCTAGAGGGTGATTGGAAGCTGAGTCCCTGCTCTTAAATTTTTTTTTTTTTTTCAACGTTTATTTATTTTTGGGACAGAGAGAGACAGAGCATGAACGGGGGAGGGGCAGAGAGAGAGGGAGACACAGAATCGGAAACAGGCTCCAGGCTCTGAGCCATCAGCCCAGAGCCCGATGCGGGGCTCGAACTCACGGACCACGAGATCGTGACCTGGCTGAAGTCGGACGCTTAACCGACTGCGCCACCCAGGCGCCCCAGAGTCCCTGCTCTTAAAGAGATAACAAGACAAAGAGCCCACAGACTTATAGCATAGAAGCAGCAGTTCGAAAAACACCTAGGACGTACTGGGAGGGAAAGTACGCTACTCATCTTGGAGTGTGTCCCCAAGGGGCAAAGATCACTGAGGGACCTCTCTAGGGAGAGAGGAGCTGGTGGGTGCCATCTCCTTCCCCTCACCCCCAGCATAAACACACAGCCACCTGTGGGAACCAGCATTGCCTCCACATTCACTACTTAACATGCTTACACCAGTCTCCACCCCATGCTTTCAGTGGATCTGCCCTTTTCAGTCATGCTTATGTCAGTCCCCTTACCTCATTCCTGGCACTGCGGGTCCCTTCCCCCAGACCTTGCCAACACCATGTCTTCCAGCCCACGTGTCTTGTGGGGCCTCGGTCTTGGCAGGTGGTGGTGGTGGGCCATGCAGAAGCCCTGGGTGCGCCTTGTTAAAATTGTGCCCCTACCTGCTTGGCATGCTTTGCATATCTGCCCTGGCCAGCCCCTGGTCCTGGTGGAGGCAGCAGCCACAGCAGGTCTCATTCCACACACACCAGTGCACACCTTGTTAACACTACTCACCACCTCAGCTGGGGCTCAGACACTGCTCGCAGCAGGCAAAGAGAACATCTGCCGACAACTGAAGAAAAAAGTGGCCAGCATAAAAGGGCCTGGGCAACACACATAGGACACCCCCTGAAGTGCCAGTTTCTGATGAACGGGCGACATTGTACTGCAGGGCACTAGAGGATCTCTTCTTCATAAGGCCATTACTTTCAAGAGCAGGAGACACAGCTGATTTTCTAACACACAGAGACAGACACAGAGAGTTAGATGAAGTGAGGAGACAGTAGTAGACTGTGTCCCAGATGAAAGAATAGGGCAAAATCAAAACAAAAGAGCTAATAAACAAAACAGATATAAGTAATATGCCTAATAAAGAATTTGAAGTAATGATCATAAAGGTACTAGACTTGAGAAAAGAGTGGAGGACATCAGTAAGAACCTTAACAGAGATCAAAAAAGAACTAGGCAGAGATGAAGAACACAATGAAATAAAAAATACACCAGATGGAATAAATAACAAGCTAGAGGAAACAGAGGAGCAAATTAGCGACCAAAAAACAGAGTAATGGAAAGTAATCAAGCTGAGCAGGTGAGAGAAAAAAATATGCAAAATGCAGATAGACTTAAGGAACTGAGCGACTCCATCAAGTGTAATAACATTCACATTATAGGGATCGCAGAAGAAGAAGAAGGAGAGAGGGAAAAGGGTCAGAAAATTTACTTGAAGAAATAATGCTGAAAACTTCTCTAATGTGGGAGCAAAAATGGATATCCAGATCCAGGGGGGCACAGAGGTTCCCCCAACAAAGTCATTCCAGGGATGTCCACACCAAGATGCATAGTAATTAAAATGACAAAAAACAGTGATAAAGAGAATTTTAAAAGCAGCAGGAGAAAAGACAGTTACATGTAAGAGAAACACCATAAGGGTATCCCTGGACTTTTCAGCAGAAACTCTGCAGGCCACAGGGGAGTAGCCTGATATATTCAAAGTGTTGAAAGGAAAAAAAAATCTGAAGCCAAGAATACTGTACCCAGTAAGGCTTTCATTCAGAATAGGAGGAGAGAGAGTGTTTCTCAGACAACAAAAGCTAAAGTAGTCATGACGACTAAACCAGCCCTATAAGAAACAATAAAGGGGACTCTGAGTAGAAAGGAAAGACTATAAGTAAGAGTAAGAACACTAAGAATGCAAAAGCAGTAAAAATAAGTATATGTGTAAAAATAAAAAATCAGTCAAGGGATTCACAAAGTAAAAGGATGTAAAATAAGACACCATATACCTAAAAGGTGTGTGTGTGGTGGTGGAGGGCGAGGATGAAGAGTAAATTATGGATTCAAAGTTAGGCAAACGTCAATTTAATATAGACTGCTATATGCAGAAGGTGTTATATATAAACCGAATGGTGATCACAAATCAAAAACTAGTAATATATATGCAAAAAGTAAAGAGAAAGGAATCTAAAGTTATTACTAAAGAAAGCCAGCAAACTGTGAAAGAGGGCAAGAGAAGAACAACAAAAACAACCACAAAACAAGTATAAAAATGGCAATAAGTACATATCTATCAATAATTACTTTGAATGTAAATGGACTAAAAGCTCCCACCAAAAGTCATAGGGTGATAGAATGAATAAAAAACAAGATCCTTCTGTATGCTGCCTGCAAGAGACTCATTTCAGACCTAAAGACACATACAGATTGAAGGGATGGAGAAACATTTATCGTGCAAATGGGTGTCAAATGAAAACCAGGGTGGCAATATTTGTATTAGACAAAATAGACATTAAAACCAAGACTGTAACAAGAGACAAAGAAGGGGTACTGCAAATAATAAAGGGGATAATCCAACAAAAAGATAACAATTGTAAATGTTTACGTACCCAACATGAGAGCGTCCAAATACAAAGAGCAGCTAGTAACAAACATGAAGGAAGTAGTTGATAGTAATACAATAATAATAGAGGACATTAACATCCTGAGTACATCAATGGGCAGATCATCCAAACAGAAAATCAGCCAGAAAACGGAAGCTTTGAATGACACACTGGACCAGATGGGTTTAACAAACATACTCAGAACATTCTATCCTTAAACAAAGGTATACTTATCTTTTTGGGTGCACACAGAATATTCTCAGAATAGATCACATTTTGGCCACCAAACAAGTCCCAACAAATTCGAAAAGATTGAAGTTATACCACGCATCTTTTCTGACCACAACGCTATGAAACTAGAAATCAACCAGAAGGAAAAAAATTCTGTTACAATGCAAAAGAAATTAGGTGTCTTTTAGAATGAGTGAAAAACATGTTGCTTTTCAACTTCCAAATTTATATCTCCAACATAGACCTCTTAATTTAATTCCAGATAAAGATATGTAGCTCCTATTTCAGCTCTCTACTCTGTTTGTTTAAAGGCCTCTCAGGATGTTTAAAATAGAAATTTTTTATTTCTTTATGCTGTGTCTCTCAGTCCCACCTCCAGTATTTCTTCTGCAGTCTTTTGGATTTGGGGCTCTTTCGTCTTCAATTGACTTAGGTTAAAAACTGTAGAGTCCAAGATGACTCCCCTCTATCACACCCTGCATTCATTTCATCAGCAAACCTATTGACTCTGTAGTATATCCAGGCTCTGATGAATCTTACCACCTTTGCCTGTGTCAGTGTGGTAAAAGGCAGCATCTTATTTCATTTGGCAGTCATTTCCCACTTGGTTCTTGGCATCAACTCTTGTTCCCACTATGGTTCATTTTCGGTATAGCAGCTATTAAAAAAATCTGAGTGAACATGTTACTTTAAAAAAAAAAATCATTATTGGGGCACCTGAGTGGCTCAGTCGGTTGAGCGTCCGACTTCGGCTCAGGTCATGATCTCACGATTCGTGGGTTCAAGCACCGTGTCAGGCTCTGTGCTGACAGCTCGGAGCCTGGAGCCTGCTTCGGATCTGTGTCTCCCTCTCTTTCTGCACCACCCCCGCTCACACTCTGTCTCTCTCAAAAATTAACATTAAAAAAATTTTTTTTAAATCATTATTAAGATAGAGTCCACATACCATACAAACTACCCATTTAAAGTGTGCAATTCATTGGCTTTTCCTAGGTTCAGAGTTGTGCAACAATCATCACCAAAATCAATTTTAGAATATCTTCATCACTCCAAGAAAGAAACCCCACACCCTGTAGCCATCAGCCCTCCGTCTCTTTATTCACTTAATTCTCCTCAGTCCCAGGCAACCAGTAATTTCTGTCTCTATAGATTTCACTAATTTGGACATTTCCTGTAAGTGGAATCATGCAATATGTGGTCCTTTGTGACAGTCTTCCTTCACGAAGTATGATTTCAAAGTTTATTCATGTTTTAGCATATATCAGTATTTCTTTTTATTGCCAAGTAACATTCCATTGAATATGGATATACCACATTTTATTTATTCATTAGCTGATGAATGGTTGGGATTGTTTCCCCTTCTTGGTTATTGTGCGTAATGCATCTATGAAGACTTATGTACAAGTTTTTGGATGTTCTGTTGTATGTTGTTGTGCTGTTCTTCTAACACAGTGTATTAATTATCTATGGTGTAACAAACCACCCCAAAGCTTAGTGCTTAAAACAACCATTGCGAGTCTGTGAACAGGCTATTCTGTACTGAGCTCGCCTTGGCTAGGCTTTCTTATTTTTCTATAACCAAACTGGTGGTTCTAGGTAGGCTATCTGGTCTCTGATGGCCTTGAATGACACAACTTGGTTCTAGGAGGCTAGCCCAAACACGTGTTTTAGCAAGGCACAAGTATATTAGCAGTCAAGTTCAGTTGTGCAGGAAAGCAAGAAGAAGCTTGTGTTTGCATTTTAAGCTTCTCCTTGGGTCATATTTGCTAATATCCTGTTGCCTAAAGCAAGTCACTAGGAGAAGCCTAGGATTAGAATGGAAAGGGACCACAAATTAGAAAACAGAAGGTATGCCTACAGGGAAGCCATTAATTGGGGTCATGAATGCAGCCAGCCTGTTACCACCTCCTTTCTTCTTGTATCTTAATACCTTGTATTTGTTTTCCATCTGGTTTTCTTTTTATATACCTGCATGGTGAGTTTGCTCCTTCACTCCCTCAGGTCTCTGTTCATTTATCATCTCATCAGTGAGCCCTTCAACTCTGACTACTTTACAGAATTAATAGCCACCCCCCTCCTTCCTGCTTTACAGCTAGATTTTTCTTTATAACTTTGTTTTAAGAGATTATTTATCATTTTCTTTTAACGTTTATTTATTTTTGGGACAGAGAGAGACAGAGCATGAATGGGGGAGGGGCAGAGAGAGAGGGAGACAAAGAATTGGAAACAGGCTCCAGGCTTTGAGCCATCAGCCCAGAGCCTGACGCGGGGCTCGAACTCACGGACCGCAAGATCGTGACCTGGCTGAAGCCAGACGCTTAACCGACTGCGCCACCCAGGCGCCCCTGTCATTTTCTTGAGAGAGTACATGCGTGTGCACCCAAGTCGGGGAGGGGCGGAGAGAGTGAGACAGAGGATCCAAAGTGGGCTCCACACCAATAGCAGCCAGCCTGACATGGGGCTCAGACTCACAGACTGTGAGATGATGACCCAAGCTGAAGTTGGATGCTCAACCAACTGAGCCACCCAAGTGCGCCTTCTTTATAACTTTTTATCTCCGTCTGACATATGTATTTTGTTTTATGCTTGACTTCCTCAGCTTCTGTGAGGTCAAGGATTTTGGTTAAATGCACTGTCAATGCCTAGAACCCTGGCACAGGACTCTCATTAAATAGTTGTTAAATGAAGGAACGAATCTACATTGATCCATTTTTTCTTAAATTCTGATTATCTCAAAGTTCTCACCTGTGTTACATTGTGGACTGTGTAAAGTGTCAGCTGCTCTTGGTTAGAATATGTGATGATTTTTTTTCTTCAGTAATAGTACCCCCCACCCCACCCCTACTCTCTGGGGGATACATTCCAAGACACCCAGTGCATGCCTGGAACTGTAGGTAGTACTGAACCCTAGATATACTGTTTTTTTTCCTGTGCATATATACCTGTGATAAAGTTTAGTTTATAGGTACAGGAAGAGATATAACAATATAATAATAAAAATTGTTCAATGATAACAACATACTGTAATAAAAATTTTGTAAATGTGTTTTTTCCTCCCCCCCCCCAGAATAGCTTATTGTACTGTACTTATCCTTGTGATGATGGGAGATGATAAAATGCCTACATGTGAGATGAAGTGGGGTGAATGATGATGTAGGCACCGTGATGTAACATTAGGCTACTATTGACTTTCCAACAATATATCAGAAGGAGGATTATCTAGGATTCCAGACTGTGGTTGACCACAGGTAACTGAAACTGTGGAAAGTGAAATGGTAGATCAGGGGAACTACTGCGCTTCTTACAGACACACAGACCATGTGGTGTATAAGAATCGTTCTGCCACTCATTAACTCTCTGACCTGGGCCAAGTTTATTTTTTCACCTGTTTCCTGTTCTATAAAGTAAGGATAATAATAGCTCCAAACTGCTTGAGCTGTTGGGAGAATTGAACAAGTTTAATATGTATAAAGTGTGAAAACAATGCCTGGTACAAAGTAAGCACTATAAAAGATTGGTACAATTACTGTCTAATATTTCTATCACCCACTTGTTATTAGAGTACATGGCACAGGGTAAATGGAATTAGAAGCTAGAGAGGTCTTATACTGATGGAGAAAATTGTTGAAAACTTGACTATGCTTTTTTGGAAGGGGAAAAGCCCACAAAGCAAAGGAAATAGGTGATGTTTTTCCAGTGTGTGTATAGGAACATTGTGTTCTGAAAACATTCACATACCATGAAGTGCTCTTTACAAAATATTCTTTATTTTAGAATTTACTAAAAATACCTAAAATTGGGGCACTTGGGTGGCTCAGTCAGTTGAGCATCCGACTCTTGGTTTTGCCTTCTGTCATGATCTCTCGGTTTTGTGGGTTTGAGCCCCATGTCGGGCTCTGTGCTGGAAGCATGGAGCCTGCTTAGGATTCTGTCTCTTCCTCTTTCTGTGTCCCTTCCCCACTCACACTGTCTCTGTCTCTCTTAAAATAAATACACTTTTTAAAATATAAATAAAAAAGAAAAATACCTAAATTAGTGAGCACATATTTTAACTCTCTTTTGAGAGTCATATAAGCATCATTCTCGATACATCAGAGAGAATGCCTTTGACTCACACTGGGTGCATTAGGGTTTAATTCTGTCCTGGAACTCCATTTGAAAAAGAAGGAAAAAAATACCTTGACTAGGGTGGCTCCTGCTTCATTGACTGGTAAACTACCTACTTCGTACTAGTGTACTTAGTTAGGTGCTAGGAATAAAGCAGTGATCAGTGTGCTATAGATCTTAACTTCACTGAGTTTACAGCCCTAATAGGCCATTATACCCCAGTTATTTATTTCTGTTTCCCACACATCTTTTATTTTAGAGTCGTGGGACACGTGCTCTGGAATGGTGTGCCAGGGCTTTGGAGAACTGAGGGTGGCTTGTTTTTAAAGTTACATAGGGGCGCCTGGGTGGCTCAATCAGTTAAGCCTCCGACCTCGGCTCAGGTCATGATCTCGTGGTTCGTGGGTTCGAGCCCCCCTCTTGGGCTCTATGCTAACAGCTCAGAGCCTGGAGCCTGCTTCGGATTCTGTGTGTCCCTTTCTCTCTGCCCCTACCCTGCTCATGCTCTGTTCTGTCTCTCTCTCAAAAAAATAAATAATAAAACATTTTTAAAAATTAAAAAATAAAGTTACATAAACTTAGTGGATGATCTTATGGACAATTTAAAATAGTTCTTTTTTTTTTTTTCCAACGTTTATTTATTTTTTGGGGGACAGAGAGAGACAGAGTATGAACGGGGGAGGGGCAGAGAGAGAGGGAGACACAGAATCGGAAACAGGCTCCAGGCTCCGAGCCATCAGCCCAGAGCTTGACGCGGGGCTCGAACTCACGGACCGTGAGATCGTGACCTGAGCTGAAGTCGGACGCTTAACCGACTGTGCCACCCAGGCGCCCCTAAAATAGTTCATTTTTGATGCTGTTTTGTTTTTCCAGGATCCGTGAAATGATAAGGTTTACCTGCTGTCAGCCAGAAAAAAATCTTTTCTTCCTCTTACTTCCATTTTGGATAATTTTAAATTAATTTCCAAGTTTGACTCAAAAGTCAGGATATTTGTCACATACTGATTTCATGAACACCACTTCCCTATTTGCATATCGCACTCTCTCCTCGAACATCGCACTCTCTCCTCGAACGAAGTAATTGTGAAGCTATGATCAACAAACTCTTAAATCCTCAACCTCTTTTTTAACCTTAAAAAGATTCCAGACAGCTGTCTGGCCCCTGATCATTGTGCTTCTTCAGCCTTCTCGAGAGAAACTCATTTCACAACCCGTGGACTCCAGGACCAAGGAATGACTGTAACAGTTACTAATTTCCTTGACTCTTGAGTCTCTCTCCCCTTTCATTTTGTGAGTCTCACAAAATAGCAACTGCACACCATCTCTCTTCCATCTCTGTCTTCAGCAGTGGCTGCAGTGGCTGCTGGCAGTGCTGCTCCTTCTGTCTTCCGGTGAAGACTGTCCACTCACTGCGAACTTCTCACAGCTCCCGCTTTCATCTCTGGACTTCACCTCAAAGTCTTTATTGAGAAGTTAGATGCAGCTCTGATCTCACCACCGAATCTACAAACCTGTCTGCGTTGGTCTTGGTGTTCTCTACCTTCCTTTCACTCATTATCAGAGACCTTCCCTGGCGGTCTCATTCTCTTCTTGTGACTCAGGTTCCATCTTCTTTTTACTGTCTCTAGGGCTTCTTTCCTGCAGTTTGTGTCTCTCTTCCACATCCTCAATTTCTCCCTCTCTTTTGGATTTTCCTTTTAGCCTCCAAACATGCTGTTATCTCCCAGCCCTGCTGTATATACAAAATATATGCAAATATCATAACCAGATATATAGAAGACACATCCTTCTTAGTGTCTTCTGTCTGCTATTCTTTTCCCACTTTTTAACCAATGAATTTTCCTCTCTGAGTAGTTTTTCTCTTACCCTAGTGTCTGTTTCTTCTCAACCATTTTTGTGGACTCTGGTTTTTGTTTTGTCTTGTTTTGTTTTACTAGTCCTCTAAATGTTGGTGGGCCTTAAGGTTGAGTCTTTGCCTACACTCCCTTGGAGGTCTGCTCATTAGTATGCTGTGACACCTAAATGTATCCTGCCTTCTCTCTCCTCCTGAGTTTATAACCAGCTTCCCTCCTTGATCATGTAATTGACCTCACCTGTTGGGGATACAATGCTTGCTTTCTCTCCCTCTTGATTCCCCACTTCAGTAAATGACATGACCGTCCATACTGTTGCTTACACCGACATTTTGGCTCTGGACTCTTATTTTTCTTTCTCACCCCTTCCCCATGTCTAATCCATTAGTAAGTCTTATTTTCTCCACCTCTAAAATATATCCCAGATGCACCAATTTTTCTCCATCTCCACTGCCTCCACCTTAGTCCAGGCAGTCATCTCTTGCTTAGCCTACAACCGTAGTCTCAACTGGTCTTCTTTGCATTCACTCTTGCCCCCCTATAATCCATTCTTCACTGGAGTGATATTTAGAGGCGTTATAATATTTATGCTCTGGATTTCCATTATCTAGAGTTAAATCCTGACTCTGTTGTTTGCCAGTTCTGTGGCTTTGAGCGAAATACAACCTCTGTGCCACAGATATTCTCATCTAGAAAATGGGATGGTAATTGTCAGTAATAATAAAATATCAATCAGATTATGTCACACACACGCACACACCTGGTTTTGAAAGTTTGGATTCTCACTGCACTAAGAATAAAATCCAAACTACTTACCGTGGCTTCTTACTTAATGTTCCTGACCTCTTGTTTTCATGTTCTCCTCGGTTACCTTACTAAACCCACACTTAGTTATCTTTTAACTCTTTACTTGCAAACATAGCTTTTGGTGGGGTATGCTTGCTTGCTTTCTTGCTTGTTTGCTTGCTTTCTAGACCAGTTTATTAACATTCTTGTTTTGTGTTTGTTTTGTTGTATATAAAGATAGTGCCATTTAAAAAAATTATTTGATGTTTTTTTTTTACCTGGTGACTTATCTTTTTAAGTGCTAGGACCAGGGTTCTACTGTGTTTTTCCAGTTTTGTGGGAGATTTATAAAATTCTTAGAAGTGGAATTGCTAAGTCAAATGATAGGAAAGTTTTCAGACCTATGAGTCCTAGTGAGGTGAGTTTTTGAGATTTCACATGTCCACAAAAGTTTTCATTTACCCTCGTATTTGATTGATATTCATGAATAAAGGACCAAGTTGATTATGGTAGAGAGCTTTGCAGTTATACAAATATAGACCTTTGTTCTCAATGGGAAGTCTGATTGTGGGTTCTCTTGAACTTTGTGTATTCATTGGTTGTTTTTTTCTAGGGCACAGGGATTGGAGGAGGCAGGTTTGGGGCCACCCTAATTATAAATGTAAGGGCAGCTTTTAGTATGGAGGGAGTTAACCAACTCACAACCTCCATTTCCTTCTTCATTCTCTCCTTCCTTCCTTTCCCAAGCATATAAAAAAGTACAGAGAATAATATCATTGATCATCCATGCACCTATAACCCTGTGTTGTTGAATCATGTCTTTTATCATATTTGCTTCAGATATTTTAAACAAAACATTACACAGATAAAGCACCTTCTAGCTCATCAAAGATAATCAGAGTGTATCCTTTGTATCTGTTCCCTGCTCTGTTCATCTTCAGAGGTACCCATTATCCTGAATTTAGTGTTCATCATACCATTCATGCTTCTAAACTTTTGACATGAGTGTATATCTATAAACAATATCAATGGAATGTTTTAAAGCTGTATATATCTTAGAACTTGGTTGTTTCATTCAATATTGTGTGTTGGAGACGTATCCTCAATGATAAATGTAGCTCTAGTTCTTCATTTTGACTTATATATAGTATTCCATTTTACAATTGGTTTTGTTTTTTTTTTTTTTGCCCCTTTTCTCTTAGGGAGTATTTAGTTAGTTCTAGTATTTTGCTATTAAACCATTGCTGCAATGAATACTTCTTGTACATATGTTAATGTTGTAATAGCTGCATGATAGTATAATGCCCACCATCAGCTTTGCTAGGTATTTTCAGTTTACTCTTATGCATCTGTATCATACCCACATGTAGAATAGAAAAGCACCTATTGCCGTACATAGTTAGACCTAAAGGTTTTGCCAGTCTCATGGGTGTGAAATGATTTCTCATTTTAATTTGCATTTCTTTGATTGCTAATGAGGTCATTTATGTTATCATGTATCTGTCGGATAGTCTGAATTCTCTTTAAATCTACTACTTGTTCATAAATCCTTTGCCCGTGTATCTTTTGGATTATTTGACATTTTCCAAAAGGATAGCCAGTTACCCCAGCATTATTTATTTATTTTTTTAATGTTTATTTTTGAGAGAGAGAGAGAGCGCGCGTGCGCGCGCGAGCAATCAGGGGAGGGGCACAGAGAGCAGGAGACACAGAATCCAAAGCAGGCTACGAACTGACAGCAGAGAGCCTGATCCAAGGCTCAAACCCACGAACTGTGAGATCTGACCTGAGCTGAAGTCAGCTGCTTAACTGACTGAGCCACCCAGGCACCCTAGCATTATTTATTATATGGTCCATGATGTCCCCCACTAAATTATAATGCCAACACAAACTGTATCCATTCTCTTTGTTTATTGCTGTGCTGTCCTATTGCTTTATAAATCTTGCTCTCTAGTGATAACAGTCTTACTCTCATTATTTAAAATAGCTAAAAGACTGTATCATTTTATAGTACTTTTGTAAGAATTTTAGAATCAGTTTGCCAAATCCATGGGGAAAAAAAAATCTCAGGATTTTGTTTATTGTACTACACTGAATTAATTTGGGGAAAATTTGAGATTATTACAATATTGAATCTTCACATAAAAGAGCATTTATGTTAGTCTTTGTCAAGTGAAGGGGTGGAACATGCACATACACACATGCATCACATGGCATAAATGTGAAGTAAGATTTAGTGGAAAACAGTAAGTACCAGAGCACACAGAATCCCCTGAGTTCTGTTATCTTCACATAGATATATACTTAGGGTAGACCTAACTAGAACTAATATACCAGAGAAGGGGCTCCTAAGTAATAATTGGAACTTTGAGGTTGATGGAATGGCCTTATTAGAACGGAGAGCTCTGTGGCTGTCATCAGCCTTTTCTTGCATTGAGCAAACTCAGACCTCCTAAGTCAGCTTGTTGATGGGCTACTAAAAGAGAGGAGGAAATAAACCTCCAGAGTCATTTGAGTTTCTCTTCTCAGTCTTCCTTTATGCCTTTGCATATTATTTTGTTCCCTTCACAAAGATCTTGCAAATCTTTTATTAGATTTATTCCTAGGGGCGCCTGGCTGGCTCAGTAAGTAGAGCATGCGACTCTTGATCTCAGGGTTGTGAGTTCGAGCTCCATGTTGAGTGTAGAGATTACTTAAAAATAAATTTAAAATCTTAGGGGCGCCTGGGTGGCGCAGTCGGTTAAGCGTCTGACTTCAGCCAGGTCACGATCTCGCGGTCCGGGAGTTCGAGCCCCGCGTCGGGCTCTGGGCTGATGGCTCAGAGCCTGGAGCCTGTTTCTGATTCTGTGTCTCCCTCTCTCTCTGCCCCTCCCCCGTTCATGCTCTGTCTCTCTCTGTCCCAAAAATAAATAAACGTTGAAAAAAAAAATTTAAAAAAAATAAATTTAAAATCTTAAAGATCTTTTTCTAGATTCTTTATAGTTTTTGTTGCTATTATGAAGGGCATCTTTTTAAAATTGGCTCTGGCTGATGCACTGGATTACTATTCTATCCACCCATCTTGCATTATTTATTTATGTCTGTTTTTATATTTTCATACTCTTAAAAAATTTTTGTTTTAATGTTGTATTTATTTTTTGAGAGAGTGGGAATGTGGGGGGTGGGCACAAGAGAGGAGGATAGAGGATCTGAAACGGGCACCTTGCTTACAGGCTGACTGCTGCAAGCCAGATGCAGGCCTCAAACTCACAAACTGTAAGATCACGACCTGAGCTGCAGTCAGATGCTCAACCGACTGAACCACCCAGGCACCCCTCCATGCTATAACCCTTCCATACTATAACCTCCTGTATATAATATCAGTGGTAACAGGCACCCTTGTCTTATGCCTGACCTTTCACTGTGATATTTTGCTGCAGGTTTCTGTAGATATACTTTTATTAAGTTAAAAGATCACTATTTCTAATATTCCAAGATTTTTAAAATAAGTAAATGTTGAATTTTTCAAAATACACTCGAATTTTGTTACTGATTTTTAAATTAATTGCATCATGATAAAGAAATAGGGTTTGTATCACAACAGTTTTCTGTGTTTATGAAACATGTTTTGTGGCCTAGAATGTGACTGGTACATAGAGGAAAAAAGGAACAATAACAAAACTTGATCAGTTCCGTAGAAGTCAGAAAATCAAGAAAAAAGCAGTGTAAGTAGAAAGCACACAATAAGACTAGAAATAAATCAGGTACAAAAATGTAAATGAACTAAATTCTCTGATTAAAACAGATAAATATGTTTAAAACAAAACATGTTAGCAAAAGAAAAAAAAACTTTGCATAGTTCATTTATAGGCAACACAAAGATGAGAAAAGACATATCAGGCAAATGCTGGTGTAGGTAGGTTTGTATCATAAAATAGACTTTAAGAGAAAAAGCATTGTTGGGGAGAATTAAAGGAAAAAGATAAAAAGTTTGGAGAAAAACTCAATCCTACATAGAAGTTGAAGTAACAGTACAACAAACGTTTGCATTGGTATCACTTACACCACATAGCTTCAACAATTGTTAACATTTTGCTAGATTTATAGGTCCTGAAAAATTATTTCACTTGTCTAAAATTATATCTAGGGAGATTAACAATTCCATAATCATATGTGTAGTACATGTTTAAATTTCCACAGTTATCCTAAGAATGTCTTTTATAGCTGTTCTCCATCCTTAAACTAAGATCTTCTTTGTGTGCATGTGTTGAATTAGTTGTTGTCTTTTAATAGTTCTTGTCTTAGAGTCTTGAACAGACCACCCACCATTTTGTTTCCCATGACATGATTTATTAAAGAGACTAGGATACTTGTCCTGGAATGTCCCACATTTTGGATTGTCATGGCTTTGACTTTTAAAGAGAAAGATAAATGTCTTATAGAATGTCCCATATTCTGTATATGTCTGATTATTTCATTATTTTTTTTTACCTTGTATATTTCTTCTCAACTTGAAGCTAAGTGTAAAAGTTTGATTAGAGGGTGCCCGGGTGTCTCAGTCGGTTAAGTGCCCAACTTTTGACTCAGGTCATGATTTCATGGTTCATGGGTTCAAACCCCACATTGGGCTCTGGGCTGACAGCTCAGAGTCCGGAGCCGGCTGCAGATTCTGTGTCTTGCTCTCTCTCTGTGCCCTCCTCCACTTGTCCTCTGGTGTCTCTTTCTCCACCACCACCACCACCCCCCCACCCCCCCACACAAATGAATAAACTTTAAAAAATTAAAAAAATGTCTGATTAGATTCTGTATTAATGTTTTGCAGGTAAACCTCATGGGTGATAGATAATGTGTCATTTATGTTGTATCACATTAAGAGGTACTTGTCCGGTTGTCCCTCTATTAATGATTCTAAGCTACATATCCTTATAAAGATGTGTGTTTTTCCCTCTGTCTTTAATCTGTGTGGAAATGCTTGGACACTATAGGAGTATTCTGTTCTTCATCAGCTTTTCACCTAACAGCTTCAGCCTCCTGTGATCCTTTCTTGAACCAGTGATTTTATATTAGCTGGCATTCTTTTAGAAGGAGCTTCCCACATCAAATAGGAATAACTAGAATTTTTTCCAAGAAGGTAGAATATAAAATACGTAATTCTTTTCCACTAATGTTTAATTTTCTAAAGATGTAACAGTCACCTACAGTGGTGGCAAGTGTCTCCCAACAAACTTCTTACTTTTATGGACTAGTGAGTTTTTATTTATTTATCTTTTATGTATGCCACCTGTTGTAATTAATTATAGTTTTTACTCTTTTTGCTGAAAATCTCCCAAATTTGGCTAGTAGGAGTCCCTTCAAGCTGGCTCCTGTGTTGTTTTGACATCTGTCTGGCACATGAAGATGTTCCAGGATCCCTCTTGAATAATAAGTGGGTCTTAGAATGCTTTACTGCTGCCCATTTGCCCCCAGCAACTGTTGTCACTGTTTTTGTTGTTATTTTGTATAGTCTGCTTATTTAGATTTACGCTTGTGTTTATTAGTTTCCAGGTTCCCCATTTGTATTAGTTTCCTGTGGCTGCTGTATCAAATTACCACAAACCTGGTGTTTTACCGCAAATGTATTCCCTTAATAATTCTGAAGGTCTGAGGTCCAAAATGGGGTTCACAGTAGGGCAATCGAGGTGTCAGAAAGACTGTTCTCCCTCTAGAACACATTGCCTTGCCTTTCCCAGCTTGCAGAACTGCATTCCTTGGATTCCTTGATTCATGGTCCCTTCTTTCAGCTACCCAGGCCAGCAGTGTAGCATCTTCAGATCTCTCTGGTAGGTCTTCACTTACCTAATCCTCTGTGATAAAATGTCCCCATTTTATAAGGATGCTTGGAATAACATTTTGGGCCCATCCAAGATAATCTCCTTAATTCAAAATACTTAATTACATCTGCAAAATTCTTTTTGTCATATAAGGTAACATAGGTTCTGGGGTTTACAGTGTAGATATTTGGGGGGCTGTTAATCAGCCTGCCATGCTGCTCTGTCTTTTACATTATTCTGGGTTCTGTTTCCTTTTAGGTTGTTAGCTATTTTCTTTTGTTTCTTGAAGTCATTTCATTATCCTCTGGCTTCTTATACTGTTGTTAAGAAATATGCTGTAGGGGCGCCTGGGTGGCGCAGTCGGTTAAGCGTCTGACTTCAGCCAGGTCACTATCTCGCGGTCCATGAGTTCGAGCCCCGCGTCCGGCTCTGGGCTGATGGCTCAGAGCCTGGAGCCTGTTTCCGATTCTGTGTCTCCCTCTCTCTCTGCCCCTCCCCCGTTCATTCTCTGTCTCTCTCTGTCCCAAAAATAAATAAACGTTGAAAAAAAATTAAAAAAAAAAAAAAAGAAATATGCTGTCAGTGTAATTTATTTTTCTTTTCTCTCTGGTTGACTTTAAGAACTTTTATGAACCTGTACTTCGACCTATATAGTTGTGGATTTAGTTTTATCTGTCATGGACAGGACACAGGACTCATTGTGCTACTCTTGAGAATTTTTTTTTTTTTTAATTTTTTTTTCAACGTTTATTTATTTTTGGGACAGAGAGAGACAGAGCATGAACGGGGGAGGGGCAGAGAGGGAGGGAGACACAGAATCGGAAACAGGCTCCAGGCTCTGAGCCATCAGCCCAGAGCCTGACGCGGGGCTCGAACTCACGGACCACGAGATCGTGACCTGGCTGAAGTCGGACGCTTAACCGACTGCGCCACCCAGGCGCCCCGAGAATTTTTTATTTTCAATTGTTTTAGAAAATTACACCCATCTTCTGTTCAAATATGTCTCCCATTGTCTGTTTACCTTCTGAATTTACTAATTCCATTCTTTGCCTTTCCTGTTTTCCATTCATTTTTCTCTGCCTTTTGGCCAGTTTTCTCTGAATCCTCTTCTAGTTCTTTAATTCTTTCTTTAGCTCTAATCTGTTTACTTCAGCTGAGGTTTTATTTTAATGACTGTGATTTATCATTTTCTCATGCTCCCCTTTTATATGTGTTGTCTTTAAGCTTGGAGATATTCTAGAATTATCTCAATAGAAACTTTGATATTTTGGTCGGCAATTTATAAACTTTGATTTCTTTCTCAAGCTGATTGTATTTGTTTTTTATTTTAGAGGAGTTTTTCACAATCTTTTCCACTGACTGATTGTCTAGCCTTCATGCTTCCACTGCCATGATTCTTTCAGCAATTCTTCTGAAATTTTAGGACCATGTCTCTCTTTTTGAATTATTTATTTTAAATAAATTTGTTTAAATAAATTTGTTTTACCTTTGGTAATAGTTATTTGTTGTTTGGGCATCTGTTAGACTAGCGTGTAATTTTCTCCTTTGACCTGTTAAGTATTATTTTACTGGATTCCTGATGAATGACTAACATTAATTTGAGGGAAAGAACAAGAGTGAGAGAGGGAGAGGGAACTGAAAGGGAGAGGGAAAATGGAATTTAAGAGGTTTTCTATCCTCACAGCTTGGATTATTTGTGTGTGTCTGTGTGTTTTGTTTTTTTTTCATTTTGTATTCTCTTTGTCAAGTTTGGATATCTGGATTTTGCTAATTTTATGAAATGAACTTGGAAGATTTTCCTTTTTTATATGCTTTCACATATTAATAACTTATTGTATTTTCTTTAAAGGTGTGATAGAAGCCAATCCTATAATAATCCGGACCTGATGCCTTTTTATTGGGAGGAAGGGAGGCAGTGGCTGTAGTTTTCTGTGCCATTACTGCCCTGCAGTTCTTCCATAGCAGTTGGTCTGAATTTATATTTTATTAATTTATATTTTAACATAGGCGTCTTCTGAGGTGGGCGTTAAAAAAATTCATTTTTGTGGGGGAGGGAATTTTGCCATCTGTAAAGTCACTAGAAATGATCGATTGTTTACTAAGATTGCCTGATTTTAATTGCTGTGGTCCACTGAAGAGATCAAAACAGGACAGGAAATCTAGTACCTTTCTTGAATTTTTTTGCTTCTGTTTGTAATTCTTTCATTTCCCTTTCAGGATTGTTGAAACAGATTTTCTTCATTTTTTCCAAGAAGGCATTTTAAGGTCAAAACTATATATCTTCTCTTAGTTTTACAATATCTTATTCTATTTTTTAATATATTTATATTTAATAATTATCATCAAAGTTCTTTCTCTTACTCTTCTGGGAAATGTGAGCAAATTTTTTCTACCAGACTCATCTTCCCTAATTTCAGTGATGGCTCATAGTGATTTTTCTTCATTCTTTGGATATAAAATTACTTTTGTTTCGGGAATTAAGAAATCTTATTCCAGAACATTCATGGTCTGGCCCTGCCCTACCTAACCAAACCTGTCATTTTCTGCTCCCCAGTACAAAAATTTTATTCTAATCAGTTTTACTCAGCTCAGTTCCGTAATTTCCCTCATGTTCATTTTCCTTTTCTAGTCTAATTTTTTCCTTTCTCTCTCTCATTCCTTGGGGGGTGGTTCTTTACCCTAACTGTACATGAGTTTTATCTATGGAGCTTTAAAAAAAACAAAACAAAACAAAACAACAACAACAAAAAAGGCTTTGGATAATAACATCTTCATTTATTTACTGAAGTGGAAAGAATCCCCGAACTAGGCCTAATTTTTCCTCTCTTCCCCTATTCTAAAGACAGCCTGAATCTTAGTTTCAGCGCTGATTGAATACCTGTTATGACTAAGACACCAAGATAAGTGATGGGGAAACGAAAGGTAAATAAAACATGTTTCTGATCTCAGAGCAGCTAATACACATGAAAAACATAATCAATTTTAGGATATCAAATTCTGACTATAAAGCACTTCTGCCTGAGTGGTCAATGAAGTCAACATAGAGGGAGGTTATCATTTTCTGAAATGAAGAGACTATAGGAAAAAGAAGTTTTGGGGGGGATTGTGGGCTAGACCAGAAGTTAAATCTTTGAACATGTTAAGTTTGCAATGTCTATTAGTTATTTTAGTGGAGATGTTCAGTAGGCAGTTGGACAAAAAGTCTGGAGTTGAGAGGACAGAGCTGGATTTTAAAATTTGGGCTTCATCAGTCCATATCTGGCATATAAAGCCACAAGATTGGATAAGATCACCTGGAGAATAAGTATAGCTAGAGAAAAAAGACATCCAATGCTTTTTGGGGGATATGAAAAATTAGCCAAGGAGTCGTAAAGGGAAATAATACGATATCTGACAATAGAAAGAAAAGGAAACTTCTGTCATTGCTTCTCAAATTCTGAGATTTTGCATGTATAACATGCTTCTGGAAGATTATGCTGCTGCTAGTCTATGGACCACTTTTGAGTAGCAGGACTTTGTATGACAAATGAGGCATAATGTGAAAAACATGAAAAAACCGCAACATTTGGAGGAGAATAGGATTAATATATAAAATATCTAGAACATAGGACATCTATAAATCAACAAGAAAAAAATAGAATGAAAGAAAGAATATGGATAGGGAATTTTCCAAAAAGAAATGTAAATGTCCAATAAACATGAAAAATGGTTTTCTGGGAAATACAGATTGAAACAACAAGATCACCTTTCCCCCTTCAGATTGGCAAACGTTTCAAAGTTTGATAAGACCCAGTGTTGGTGGGATTATAGGGAAAAGCATGGACTCATACCCTCCTAGTAGGAATATGACTTGGGACTTTTTTTCTATTGGAAAACCATTTGACACATTTATTAAATTTTTAAATGCACATAACATTCAATTCAGGAATTCTATGCATTGATATCTAAAAGGGAAACTTAAACCTGTGCCCAGAAAGGCAGTTCAGAACTATTCATTGAAGCATTGTTTGAAGTTGAGAAAAATGGAATAATCTGAATATCCTCTAGGAAGAGAATTATTAAATAAACCAAGGGTCCTGAAGCGCCCTCCTTGTTCATCTATCTATACCCTCTTGTACATTTTTTAATTACCTCACATTTTTAAATTATAACTTTCGGTAGTTTAAAAGGTCTTAATCTCTAGTGTGTATTATATTCTGTTCATTTTTGGTCACACCTTAAAATTCCAGGTTTAGATCATGCAGTTTATGGAGTATCTAGTGTACAGTGTAATTTGCAAGCACATTCTCTAACCACTCAGATAAATTGGACTCATTCTTCATCAAGGAAAAAATGACTTTTTAAAAAATAAACACATAATATATGCCTGTACTATAACCACCCAACTTGTGAATTCTAGGCTGGCCAGCTGGATAAATGAATGAGGCTTGGAACCCTGCCAAGAATTTATTTCACTGATAAAATAAGGTCTTGGTTTTAACCCCTACCCCTTTTCTCTCAAGGGGTTTTTCCCTCGTGTTGACTCCGTACTTTAAAATTTATACATCTCAGAACAGTGCACATTAGTAGGATCTGAGATGGAGAAGAATTTTGCCTTTCTTGTATAGAACGGAGAATTACAATGTGGTGATTTTAAAGGGAGAGGAGGAAAGGAGACTAGTTCTCAAGCAGTTCAATTAGGAGTACACGAAAACATCAAGGAGCTGAAAATTGTCCTAAAATTATCTGTGACCATCCACTGTTAGGTTGCTCTTGAAGTTTGAAGACCATTGACGATAAGCAGTGTCATAACAATATTTCGAAATAAATGTCTCTATCCTTAACACCACCATTTAAAAACAGTAAAATACGTATGTATTGATATGGAAACAACTTTGAGGAATGTTGTTCAGGGAAAAAAACAAGTATTAAAAATGTTTTTTAAATATAATATTTATATGTATTTGTATACTTTGTATATGTATTATTATATTTACTTTAATAAAAAGGAGATGTGGAAAGGATGTATAACAAATTGTAAACGGCAGTTGAGTTTTGGGCAAAGGGTCCAGGAATGTGGGGAAGTGTGAAAAGAGACTTTCGTCATTCTTTTTTATTTTAATTTTTTTTAATGTTTATTTAGTTTTGAGACAATTTTTGAGAGACAGAGTGTGAGCAGGGGAAGGGCAGAGAGACAGGGAGACACAGAATCTGAAGCAGGATCCAGGCTCTGAGCAGTCAGCCCAGAGCCCAACACGGGGCTCGAACTCACAAACCGTGAGATCATGATCTGAGCAGAAGTCGGACGCTTAACCTACTGAGCCACTCAGGCGCCCCTGTCATTTATTCTGAATACTCATGTATTATTTGAATCTTTCACAGTTGAGAATATTTGTACTACTAGTGTAGAAAAGAGTTTTTAGGTGTTTAATAAAAGATGGGAAAAATTGCTATGCTAAATGGTCTCACAGGTCTCAGCTCTAAATTTCAAATTTTAAAATATCTCTAATTCATATCCTAAATGATTCTTATTTACATTCTTTTAAATTATTTTTCAGGTGTGGAATATCAAACAAATGATTAAGTTGACACAGGAACATATAGAGGCCCTATTGGACAAATTTGGTGGGGAGCATAATCCACCATCAATATATCTAGAGGTAAGCTTTTGAGTATCATATCTGTAGTGATTTTTTATTTTTTATTTTTGTTATTTTAGAGACAGCGAGAGAACACAAGTGGGGGAAAGGGACAGAGGGGGAGAAAGGAGAGAGAGAGAATCTTAAGTGGGCTTCACACTTAGCACGGAGCCCCGTGCAGGTCTCGATCCCATGACCCTGGGATCATGACCCTAGCTGAAACCGAGAATTGGATGCTCAACCGACTGAGCCACCAGGTGCACCTGTAGTGATTTGGAAAATAAAAACATGAACTTACAAAAGCATTTGTAGTAGTAATAATGTTTACCCTAGGGGATAAGATGAGAAATAGATATGGGAAGGTGGATTACCTTCGTCTTTATTATATTATACTTCTTAATCTTACTTCATTTGTTACAATAACATAGAGTATTTTGTAGTTTGGAAAAGGAGAAGCCATGTATAAACCTCAAAATATTACTCTGTTAAAAAACTTATTTAAAAAAGAGAAAGAGAAAACATTCAGTTGTGGAGGTTAGGAAACTAGTTACTGTGTTAGAAAGTGGGGTCAAATTTTGTGAAGTATGTTTTTTCCTTGTGAAATATCTTTTTTCCAGCAAATCCCCCCAAATTGGTGTTTGCTTTCTTTTTTGTTGTTGTTGGTTTTTTTTTCAACATTTTTTATTTATTTTTGGGACAGAGAGAGACAGAGCATGAACAGGGGAGGGGCTGAGAGAGAGGGAGACACAGAATCGGAAACAGGCTCCAGGCTCCGGGCCATCAGCCCAGAGCCTGACGCGGGGCTCGAACTCCCGGACCACGAGATCGTGACCTGGCTGAAGTCGGACGCTTAACCGACTGAGCCACCCAGGCGCCCCAGGTGTTTCCTTTCTTAATAGGTAAAATTTATAATATTTAAATAGCTCAGAATTGCTTAGCTTTAGTGTTTGAGGCTTTTGTATCAAGACTTGAGCATCATAAATTTATAGTCATTGTTCTTAATCCTGTGGGGTAGTAGTTTCTGTTGTAATCACAGATAACCTTTCTTGATATTGGTTTCCTGAAGTAAGTCACTCGGGTTCCATGACGAGCAAGCTGTTAGGGGATCCAGGCAGTCAGGCTTCACGGTCCACACTGCTTCCCGCTGCACTACACTGCCTGTCGCTGTAAAAGCTGGTCCAGCTGTAATCACTAATCATATAGAAATATAACCATAAATTACAAATGATCATTTGCCTTCAAACGTCTTACATTTTTAGGCATGGATTGGTAGACTCCTAAACTAAATTTCTAGTTTAGTAATCTGGTTGCACTTAAAGGACGTGTTAAATCTTTCAAGTATTTTCATGAGAAAGTAAGTTTGCATTTCTAAAATAAATTTGGAAGTTTGGAAATAACCACTGATAAACTGTTGGCTTCTTCATATGGCTTCCCTCAGAGCACACTGCCAGATACCAGTAGTAGGACCACAGTTCATACCTCTGAATACTAGTTAGTATACTTTCCAATATCCCATGCTGTTTTACTTTTCTGTCTGAGGAGGACGAGTGCAGGAGTCATAGGAGGCAAAGAGTCCTGGTGGAAATGGTGATTCTTTATTAATTAGAATTAGACAGTTTAACCAACAGTTTTTGCCAACCATTTCTGTGTCTTGTGAGACTCTCCCCCACCCTTAGTCGTAATACATTTGCATCAATAACCGTTTTTGACTATAGCAGGGATTCAGTGCCCCCTCCACACACTCACATTCTTCACACTCTTCACTGTTCATATTACATCTAACTAGGACAATATAAAGCAGACCATACCTCATAGATTGTATCATTAGCATGTAGATTCTTTTTTTAAAAAATTTTTTTAATGTTTATTTATTTTTGAGAGAGAGAGAGAAAGAGAGACAGTGTGAGCAGAGGAGAGGCAGAGAGAGAGAGAGAGGGAGACACAGAGTGTGAAACAGGCTCCAGGTTCTGAGCTGTCCGCACAGAGCCCGACGTGGGGCTCAAATTCACGAACCACGAGATCATGACCTGAGCTGAAGTCTGACGCTTAACCAGCTAATCCACCCAGGCACCCCATGGAGGTAGATTCGTATTCTCAGGGACACATTACAGAATTTCTCTGTAGAAGGCAATACAATATAGTGATTAAGATGAACTTTGAAGTCACATAGGCCCTAAGTTTGAATCTTAGCTGTGACTTAGCTTCTGCAAATAGGTTACCTAATCTCATTATACCTGACCTTATTGGTAAAATGAGAATACTGTCACACATGTAGTAATTTAAGGTTTAAGTTTATAATTAGGAAATAGCATCATTCTTCACACATATTTTTGATTCATTCATTCAGCACATATTTATTAAGTGCCTGTTTATACATTTATGCTTTTCTAGGCTCTGGGGATATAGCACAAAAAAAAAAAAAAACCACCACACAACTGTGCCTTTAAGCAGCTTATAGTTTTATCAGAGGAGGGAATTACAGGCAATAAACAATAAACCTACATAAACATTGGGTAAACTATGAAGAGGAGACTAGCTGGAGATGACAGTATTCTTCCCTGGGGAAAGTTGATGAGGGTCAGTGGGAAGACCTTTGGGTACTGATATTTGAAGGCTCTTCAGTGAAAAACCAAGTTTGTTGGTTAGCCACTGAGACCCATCATTCTGCTTTCTGTCCCTACGTATTTGACTACTCTAGGAACCTCAAACAAATGGAATTGTACAATATTTGGCCTTTTGTGACAGCTCATATCATTTAGCATAATGTCTTCAAGGTCCATCATGGGTCAAAATTTCCTTGCTAATTAAGGCTGAATAATGTTTCCACATTTTGTTTATCCATTCATCTATCAGGGGATACCATTGATGGTTGGTCATTTCTATCTTTTCATTACCACGAATAATGCTGATTTTACTCCTTCTGACTGTATACCAGAAGTGGAATTACTGAATTATGTGGTAATTCTGCATTTAATTTTTTTTAATTAACTAATTCCTCTTTAATTTACATCCAAGTTAGCACATAGTGCAACAATGATTTCAAGAGTAGATTCCTTAATGCCCCTTACCCATTTATCCCATCCCCCCTCCCACAACCCCTCCAACAACCCTCTGTTTGTTCTTTTATGTTTAAGAGTCTCTTATGTTTTGTCCCCCTTCCTGTTTTTATATTATTTTTGCTTTCCTTCCCTTATGTTCATCTGTTTTGTATCTTAAAGTCCTCATATGAGTGAAGTCATGTGGTATTTGTCTTTCTCTGACTAACTGATGTTGCCTAGCATAATCCCTTCTTTTTTTTTAATTAATTAATTTATTTATTTATAAAAGTTTTTTTATTTTTTCTAAATATTTTTTTCTTTTTTTTCAATATAGAAATTTATTGTCAAATTGGTTTCCATACAACACCCAGTGCTCATCCCAAAAGGTGCCCTCCTCAATACCCATCACCCACCCCCCCCTCCCTCCCACCCCCCATCAACCCTCAGTTTGTTCTCAGTTTTTCAGAGTCTCTTATGCTTTGGCTCTCTCCCACTCTAACCTCTTTTTTTTTTTTCCCCTTCCCCTCCCCAATGGGTTTCTGTTAAGTTTCTCAGGATCCACTAGCATAATCCCTTCTAGTTCCATCCACGTAGTTGCAGATGGCAAGATTTCATTCTTTTTGATCCCCAAGTAATACTCCATTGTGTGTGTGTGTATGTACACATATATATGTACACATATACACACACCCATATACATACATACATATACATACATATATGTGTGTGTATGTATATATATGTATACATATATACACATATGTATACATACACACACACACACACACACACACACACACACACACACACCACATCTTCTTTACCCATTCATCTGTTGGTGGGCTTTTGGGCTCTTTCCATACTTTGGCTATTGTCGATAGCGCTGCTAGAAACATTGGGGGGCATGTGCCCCTCGAAACAGCACACCTGTATCCCTTGGATAAATACCTACTCGTGCAATTGCTAGGTCGTAGGGTAGTTCTATTTTTAATATTTTGAGGAGCCTCCATACTGTTTTCCAGAGTGGCTGCACCAGTTTACATTTCCACCAGCAGTGCAAAAGAGATCCTCTTTCTCCGCATCCTTGCCAGCATCTGTTGGCTGAGTTGTTAATTTTAGCCATTCTGACTGGTGTGAGGTGGTATCTCATCGTGGTTTTCATTCCTGATGATGAGTGATGTTGAGCATTTTTTCATGTGTCTGTTAGCCATCTGGTTGTCTTCTTAGGAGAAGTGTCTATTCATGTCTTGCCCATTTCTTCACTGGATTATTTGTTTTTTTGGGTGTTGAGTTTGATAAGCTCTTTATAGATTTTGGATACCTACCCTTTATCTGATAATGTCATTTGCAAATATTTTCTCCCCTTCTGTCGGTTGCCTTTTAGTTTTGCTGATCGTTTCCTTCGCTGTGCAGAAGCTTTTTATTTTGATGAGGTCCCAATAGTTCATTTTTGCTTTTATTTTGCTTGCCTCCGGAGCCGTGTTGAGTAAGAAGTTGCTGTGGCCGAGGTCAAAGAGGTTTTTGCCTGCTTTCTCCTCTAGGCTCTTGATGACTTCCTGTCTTACATTTAGGTCTTTCATACATTTTGAGTTTATTTTTGTGAATAGTTTAAGAAAGTGTATTTAATTTTTTAAGGAAATGACATACTGTTTTCCACATTAGCTGCCTTTTACATTTCTGTTAGTAATATACAGGAGTTCCAGTTACTCCATATCCTTGCCAACACTTACTGTGTGTGTGTGTGTGTGTGTGTGTGTGTGTGTGTGTGTGTGTTTCTGATAGCCATCCTAATGAGTGTGACATGGTATCTCATGGTTTTGATTTGCATTTCCCTGATGACTTATGATGTTGAACATCTTTTCATGCGTTGATTGGACATTCATTGTTCTGTGGAGAAATGTCTGTTCAAGTCTTCTACACATTTTTTAATTGGGTTGGTTTTTTGTTGAGTTGTAGGAGTTCTTTATATATTCTGAGTATCATTCCTAATTAGATAAATGATTTGCAGATATTTTCTTCCATTCCATGGGTTCCCTTTTCTCTCTGTTGATTATATCCTTTGTGCGAAAGACTTTTTTATTTTGATGATGTCTCATTTACCTGTTTTCCTCATGTTGCCTGTGCCTTTGGTGTCACATCCAAGAAATCATTACCAGACCCAGTGTCATGAACCTTTTTTTTCTGTTTTCTTCTAAGATTTGTAATTACAGTTTTAGCCCTAACGTTGAGGTCCTTGATCCATTTTCAGTTAATTTTTCTGTATGGTGTAAGCTAAGGGTTCGTTCAACTTCATTCTTTTGCATGTGTATATCCAGTTTTCCCAGCCCCATTTATTGAAAAGGTTGTCCTTTCCCATTGAATAGAAACTTTGACACATGCCCTTGTCAAAAATCATTTGACCATGTATGTGAGAATTTATTTGCGGGCTCTCTTTTGTTTTCCGTTGGTATTTATAGTCCAACTTTATGCCAGTTTACACTGTACTGGTTTGATTACTGTAGCCGTGTAAGGATTTTAAAGTCAGGAAGCATGAGATGTCCAACTTTGTTTTCCTTTTAAGGATTGCTTTGGCATTTCACTATCTTTTGAGATTTCATATGAATTTGAGGGTGGATTTTGCTATTTCTGAAACACATGGGGATTTTGGTAGGGATTGCATTGAATCCATAGATTGCTTTGTGTAGTATTGACATCTTTAGAGCTCATAAGTCTTAAATATGAATGGACAGCTAAGAATAACCAAATATTGGAAGAAAGCTTGTAGCAGGAAAACAATAGCAAAAATGGTCAAAGCAACTCAGAAATAGTGCACAGAACAGATGAGAACCTGAAAATAACTATAATTAACATCAGAGATAAGAGAAGACAATCTGTTCTTATTTCATGGCTGTACTAAAGAAACAAAAGTCTTTTTTTTTTTTTTAATTTTTTTTTCAATGTTTATTTATTTTTGGGACAGAGAGAGACAGAGCATGAACAGGGGAGGGGCAGAGAGAGAGGGAGACACAGAATCGGAAACAGGCTCCAGGCTCTGAGCCATCAGCCCAGAGCCTGACGCGGGGCTCGAACTCACGGGCCGCGAGATCGTGACCTGGCTGAAGTTGGACGCTTAACCGACTGCGCCACCCAGGCGCCCCGAAACAAAAGTCTTAATAGAGAACAAGAAAGAGCTCTTGGTATTAAAATAATTAAAATAGTAAGCAGAAAATGTAAATACATATGTGTATGTGTGTCTGTGTGCATATACATAAACAATTGTTGTAAGATAAAGTTAAGGAAATCTCTAGAAAGCAGAATAAAAATAAAGATGGAAAGTATTAGAAGAAAGATAAGAATTAGAGAATAAATCTAGGAGAGCTATAAAAATACCAAATGCTTTTAGGTACAGAAAAACAAAAACACCTAATCACAAGTTGCCCAAACAAATAGGAGTTTTATTTTCCCCTCCTGTAACAAGAAGTGTGGAGGTAAATTATTTTAAGATTGATTCCACAGCTCAGAGTTGTCAGATGCTGGGGTGGATCTCTACAGTCCTTTAGGCCTTTCTGTCATGAGTGCCACAGATCTGTATGCCATCATAGGACACTTCAAAGCAGGAAGCTGGGATCACAGACGCTCTCTTGTGTCCTACGCGCTTTCAAGGAGGAAATTTTCCCCTTCAAATCCCCTACACGTCTTGTCCTTTATATCTCATTGACCAGAATGGGGTCACATGTATCCCTACACCGGGACTATGTTTATATTTCTTGAAGTAAAAGGCTAAAAAGTGAAGTTTTTCCAGTGTTCACAGTTTGGCTTTAAGATAAGCTTGAGCATTGGCGACTAGAAGTTATGCTATAGTTATTTCGTTCCAAACATTTCAAGATAGGAAATAATGTTTTCTATGTTTGATATTTTTGATATTTCCACAGGAAGATAAAACTTTACCTATCCCTGCATCTCTTCCTTGTAGCAGAACAGGGTGAAATCAGTTCTGTCACCATCAAAATCTTATGTCCTTGTACTAATTTATTTAAAAACTAGCTTTTAAGTTGTTCTAGATTTTTTCCTACTGACGTGAATAATAATTAAAATTATATTGATTCTCTTGATGATAACTTCAGTGAAATGACCTATAGTACTCTTAAGGAATTTCAAATTTGGCTTTTTAGTCTTTGGTTCCCTTTTTATTTATTATTATTTTAACATTTATTTATTTTTGAGAGACAGAGATAGAGCACAAGGGGGAGGGGCAGAGAGAGAGGGAGGGACAGAATCCAAAGCAGACTCCTCCAGGCTCTGAGCTGTCAGCACAGAGCCTGATGTGGGGCTCGAACCCATGAACCGTGAGATCATGACCTGAGCTGAAGTCCGATGCTTAACTGCCTGAGCCACCCAGGTGCCCCATAAATCTTCATCCAAAGGAGGAAAAGATAAGTTTGCCTTGAAGAGTCATTTCCCAGGAAATCTTTTTTTTACCCAATTTTTCTCCCTCCATACATCCAACAAGTTATTTGAATGCCTTCTGTGTGTAAGATAAAATGCCAGTTGCTTCTCTAGTAGTAGGTTCTTCTTTTTGGACCTGACATATTAGATTCCAGAAGAGAAGGAATAGTGTTTCTTGAATCACTGTGCTGGTGATACACACTGGTGTTACACACGGAGTCCTAGCTACCATAGAATTGACATGTATGCCAGAGTGCCCTGCAGACAGAGGCATGGTAACGGTAGTAGCTCCTGACATTTATTATTTGCTATCTACCAGGCACTGTTCCAAGCAGATAGTCGGTCATTTAATCCTCAACCTATCCTTTGAGTTACACTTCCTATTCTCATTTTCATTTTATAGATGAAAAAACTAAGGCACAGAGGAGTATAATAATAACATGGCTAATGCTACAAAATTAGTCAATAATGTAGCCAAAGTTTGAATCCACACATTCTGAATTCAGCATCTGCTCTTAACTGCTATATCATTATTATGATACTGACAGCCTTTTTGGTCTTTAATCTGTGTAGAACCCAGGATGATGCAGAGATATTTTATTAAAACAAGTGAAAAGAATACTAGCAGCAAGGTCCTTCTTGTGGAATACAGAGCAGTCCATTAGATACCATCTTTGGGCAATCTGTAAAATTTCATTGTATCTTGTGAAATGAAGTTTAACAATAAGTTTAATGGACTAATGATAAAAAAATGTTTATTTCACTGCTTTTTCCCATTTGTTTAAAGTAGATCCTTAGAGGGGCGCCTGGGTGGCGCAGTCGGTTAAGCGTCCGACTTCAGCCAGGTCACGATCTCGCGGTCCGTGAGTTCGAGCCCCGCGTCGGGCTCTGGGCTGATGGCTCGGAGCCTGGAGCCTGTTTCCGATTCTGTGTCTCCCTCTCTCTCTGCCCCTCCCCCGTTCATGCTCTGTCTCTCTCTGTCCGAAAAATAAATAAACGTTGAAAAAAAAAATTTTTTTTTAAAGTAGATCCTTAGATAATTTTCCTCCCATTTTTCCCCAAAATTTTATTTTTAAGTAATCTCTCCACCCATTGTGGGGCTTGAACCCACAACCCTGAGATGGAGTTGCACACCCCGCTGACCCAGCCAGCCAGACATCCCTCCCACTTTTACTTGAGAAATGATTCACATACTGTAAGATTCACTTTTTTAAAGTGTGCTATTCAGTGGGGTTTTTTTAGTATATGCACAAAGTTGTGCAGTCATCACCACTATCTTAATTCCAAAACATTTTCATCACCCTAAAGAGAAACCCTTTACTCATTAACAGTCATTCCCATAAGCCCTTGGCAACCACTGATCTGCTTTGTATTTCTATACATTTGCCTTTTGGGGCACTCTGTGTGAATGGAATCATACATGATACGGCATTTTGTGACGGGCTGCTTTCACTTGGCGTGATGTTTTCAAAATTCATCCATGTTGTAGCATGTAGCGTTCATTCCTTTTTATTCCCTCATGTAGATATATCAAATTTTGTTTGCCAATTTATCAGTTGACGTTTGGGTTTCCACTTTTTGACAATCATGAATAAAGCTATTATGAACATTCATATACAAGTTTCTGTGTAACATACGTTTTCACTTGTCTGGGTTCTATGCCTTGGGATGGAATTGCTGTGTCCTATGTATGGTAACTTTATGTTTTAACTTTTTGAGGAACTACCAGACTGTTTTCCAGTGTTAGCTGCTCCATTTTAAATTCCCACCAGAAAGCATGAGGGTTTTCATTTCTCCACATCGTTACCAACACTTACTCTCTTGTTTTTTAAACAGTCATGGTTATAGTTTTGACCTAAAAATGGTAAAGCATCTTTTTGATGTGCTTATTAACTGTTTATCTTCTTGGGGAAAAATACCAATTCAAATCTTTTGCCCACATTTTAAACTGGGTTATTGTTCAGTTGTGAGAATTCTTTGCATATTCTAGATAGTAGATCCTTATGAGATATATATATATATATTTTTTTTTTTTTTAAGTATTTTCTCCTATTCTGTGGGATTTATTTTTCATTCTTTTGGTAGTGTCTTTTGAATTTTTTTTTTTTTTAACGTTTATTTATTTTTGAGACAGAGGGAGACAGAGCATGAACGGGGGAGGGTCAGAGAGAGGGAGACACAGAATCCGAAACAGGCTCCAGGCTCTGAGCTGTCAGCACAGAGCCCGACGCGGGGCTCGAACTCACAGGCTGTGAGATCATGACCTGAGCCGAAGTTGGCCGCTCAACTGACTGAGCCACCCAGGCGCCTCAGTAGTGTCTTTTGAAGTATAAAAGTTTTAATTTTGAGAAGTGCAGTTTATGTTTTTTTCTTTGGTTGGTGTGATTTAGCGTGTCATACCTAAGAAATTACTGCCTAATCTAGGTTCATGATGATTTACTCCTATGTTTTCTTCTAAGAACTTTGAATTTAAAAAATTTTTTTTAATGTTTATTTTTGAGAGAGAGAGACAGAGCATGAGCGGAGTAGGGACAGAGAGAGAGAGAGGGAGACACAGAATCTGAAGCAGACTCAAGGCTGTGAGCCGTCAGCACAGAGCCCAACGCGGGACTTGAACCCACCAACCGCAATATCATGACCTGAGCCAAAGTCAGACACTGGTTAAGTGGTTAACTGAGCTACCCAGGCACCCCTCTGCTAAGAACTGTGTAGTTTAAGCTCTTAGTTTTAGGTGTATGATCCATTTTGAGTTACTTTTTTATTGTAATCTTAGATAGTACTCCAACTTCATTCTTCTGCTTGTAGATATTCAGTGGTACCAGCACCATTGTCAAAAACCAGTTGGCTGTAAATGTAAGGCTTTATTTCTGGATTCTCAAGTCTTCTGTGGTGTTCTATGTATGTATCCTTATTCCAATGTCTTGATTACTGTACCTTTATAGTAATTTTTGAAATGAAGAAATGTGAAGCCTCCAACTTTGTTCAAGATTATTTTGGTTTTCTGAGTACATTACACTTCCATATGAATTTTAACATCAGCTTGCCCATTTCTATAAAAAAGCCATTGGTGGGGCGCCTGGGTGGCGCAGTCGGTTAAGCGTCCGACTTCAGCCAGGTCACGATCTCGCGGTCCGGGAGTTCGAGCCCCGCGTCGGGCTCTGAGCTGATGGCTTGGAGCCTGGATCCTGTTTCCGATTCTGTGTCTCCCTCTCTCTCTGCCCCTCCCCCGTTCATGCTCTGTCTCTCTCTGTCCCAAAAATAAATAAACGTTGAAAAAAAAAATTTAAAAAAAAAAAGCCATTGGGATTTTGATAAGGATTGTAGTGAATTTGTAGGTCAATTTAGGGAAATTTGTCATCTTAATAATATTAAGTGTTTTTGTATTATTAAAAAAATTTTTTTTCAACGTTTATTTATTTTTGGGACAGAGAGAGACAGAGCATGAACGGGGGAGGGGCAGAGAGAGAGGGAGACACAGAATCGGAAACAGGCTCCAGGCTCCGAGCCATCAGCCCAGAGCCCGACACGGGGCTCGAACTTACGGACCGCGAGATCGTGACCTGGCTGAAGTCGGACGCTTAACCGACTGCGCCACCCAGGTGCCCCTTGTATTATTTAATTCAAAAACATCCGACATGATCTGTGCCTTCAACTAGTTTACAGTTTAGTAGAGTCATATTAAGAACTCAGCTAAGTAATACAGGGATGACAGTAATAAACATAACAAGAATTGCTAGTACTACTTATTCCTGCTAGTAAGAATATTTATTGGGTTTTTGCTATGTGGTAGCCTCTGTAATAACTTCTTTTACTTGTATTATCTCATTTAATCCTCACAAAATTTTTTCATAATGAGAAAAACATAGTCCTATAAAGAAGAACATGATAATAGTCTAAAGGAGGTGAAGAGAAAGAATACTTCTTTGGGGTTTTATCAAGCAGAGCTTTGAATTGGACTTTGAAAAATAAGTAGGATTTTGATGCGAAAGAATAAGGTTTTGGGAAAGCTTCATCCTGAAGAAGTATCTGGTATCTGTAGTATCTGGAAGAATGAACCACAAGAATTTTGTTGATGATACTGGTGGTGGCTGAGGTGTGCATTTTTGTGGGAGGACTTGTCCATATTTGCTGAGTAAGGAAACAGAGGAAAAGTTGGAAGATATAAGAGAAATTGAGGATAACAGTGTACCAAGGCCTCTGTAGAGGCCCTAAACATTCAGTACCATTACTAAATTGAGAACAGAAGAGAGATGGGGCGGGCCCCTGGGTGGCTCAGTCAGTTGAGCATCCCACTGTTGATTTTGGTGCAGGTCATGATACTGGGTTCGTGGGATCAAGCCCCACATTGGGCTCCATACTGAGCATGGAGTCTGGTTAAGATTTTCTCTCTCCATCTGCCCCTTTCCCCCACTCGTGTGTGCTCTCTCACTCTCTCTCTAAAATAAATTAAAAGAAAAGAGAGATAGGGAAAGGCATGGAGAATTGCTTAGACAAAGAAAGAAGAGGAAGCTTTTATTTGATGGCTTTGACCTCCAGAGTAAATTTGAAGGTAATGTAATGCTGTTTTCTGAGTGAATTAAAGATTGGGTGATGAAGGTAAGGAGGCAGAGAAGCATAGAAAAGATTGGAGTGTAGGTATTGTGAAAAATGTAATATGATGTTAAAATTTTCGGGTAGTACCCTAAAGGACTAATTTCCACGAATTGATAATGGGACTCATTGACCTCCTTCTATCTTCTTGACTTAATTAACTGACCTTAACTAATTGACCTACCTTACTATCTTCTCCAGCAGTGTATGGTAACCTGAGAGAAAGAATGGAATAATTGAGTGGTTAGAATTTACTCCAGATTTGTATTTGACAAACAAGTTGGTAAAAGAATAAGAATTAGAGAATCAGAGATGTTACTAGTGGTATTGTTGAAATGGTGAGCCACAAAGTAGGGGCAATAAGACAGTCAAGGCCCAAATCTAAGAAACTTCAAGGGATTAATGTTGATATCATAAGCAGATTAATGTAGTAAGATGGAAACTTGAGAAGGTGTGTTCAGGGACAGGGGAAGCTCCACATTGAGGTCTTGTCATCATTTGGAACTCCTGGATCTTGAAGGTAGAATGAAAATCAATACCTTTAGAAATAAGTTTAGAGAACTTTATGGCAGGAATGTTAAAAGAGTAATCCACACTGAATGCATCAAGGATAGTGGGATGAAATGAGTCAATCCAGGGACAAAAGGCAGGCAAGAGCCTTGATTGCAGCTGTGAGGATGGAGAGAGGTGGAATAACTTAATAAAAGGAAAGAGCTATTGATAAGTGCAGTGAAATAATAGCTTGTAATCCACAATGGAGGGAGCAGTATATTTTCAAAAATTAAGACTAACATTTTGATAAAGAAATAACATTCTGAAAATTTATTGTTTCAGTGCATTCCATTTCCCTAAGGCTTACTTTGTGTACTTGCCCAGATGATAGTAAATAAGATTTGATATATGCAAGGGGGAATTTTTATCTCCCAGACTTGCATGTATGTGATCTTCCTAGGGTAGGAATTGCGTCAGTCTTTATTTTTTTAGTTTGAGTCCCAAACAGTGCCAGACACATGTATGCTCAGTATATACTAATTGACGGATTAAAGGCTGGATAAATGGATCATATTGAAAGAGATGCCCGTAAGTAATTAGCTCTTGGAACTGAAAGCTAACACAAAACACAGTTCATATAATTTTGAAGTGATTTGATTATAATGCCTCAAAATGTTATGAAGCATTTCCAGAATCAGGGTAGGGTAGCTACTAGGTTATAAAGGAGAGGGCTTTTTAAAAATTTTTTTTAAATATTTATTTACTTTTGAAAGAGAGAGACAGAGCGAGAACGGGGAAGGGACAGAGAGAGAGGGAGACACAGAATCTGAAGCAGGCTCCAGGCTCTGAGCTGTCAGCACAAAGCCTGATGCGGGGCTCGAGCCCACGAACCATGAAATCATGACCCGAGCCAAAGTTGGACACTTAACCGATGGAGCTGCCCAGGCACCCCAGGAGAGGGCTTTTAGGTGCAGTTTATGCCCTTTACCCCAATGGCTCAATTTACTATTTTTCCTTTTTTTTCATCTTCAAAATTATATTTTAACAACCAGCATAGCAAGTGCAGTCAGTGGTCTTTACTGAAATGAAATTTCTTCTTCATTCTCCTCTATCTTTGATCATTCTCCTTTGCTTATAGAATGAAGTTCAGGCTTCATAGCATGGTATAGACACCCTCTACAAGCTGGTGCCTTACCCACTTTTCCAGTTGCATTACTTGTTTCCCTGTATTGCTATTCTTCATTTAATTCCGCAAACATATATTGATCCCTTGTTGTGTCCCAGATACTGAATTGCATGCAGCTATACTAGTCTGTAGTTTTCCCTCTATGCCTTAAAGTTTCCTACCTCTCTATTTGTTGCAGAATTTCTCCTGTACACAGCTCTCTCTTCTCCCCCACTTAACTCCGTCTATCTAAATGCTAACATAATCCTACCTCATTCTCACCTTATATCAAGAATGTCTTTTATTTCTCATGTATAACACTTAAGCATACTAAAATACATCCACCTGCTTCTCTGCAGCCCAATAATAAACTCCTTGAGTGATGAGAAGTTTTAAAATCTTTGATTCTCCCTTGTAGCCTTTTATAAATGTTTGTGGTATTACATCTATGTATGATAGTAGAGAGAAATGGTGGACCATAGTGTGGGGGAGGGTGATTTCCATTGCCCTAAAGAACCGTGGACATATATATTCCAATTTATTCCATCCCTTTACTCTCAATATCACTCTGTTTTCAAAATTCTTGTTATTTTTAGAATATGATATCTTATGTGGTCATTTGACTTTATAGCTTTAATCAAATGAAACTTCTAGAAGTTTCCACCCTAGTGGATAATGGCACCAGAATTTCTTGACTGCAGGGCATAAACCACCTTTTCAAATAAAATTTTATTCTTTAAGCAGTATTTGATGGGATCGTCAGAGATCCATAGTGAAGAGAATGAAGTATTTTAACTAATACCTGTTTCAGAAAGAAGGTGGCAGTTATGTAACTTCTAAGCCCTATTGAGAAGATTTTGGTGGTAATGGCGAGATCTGACCCTGTACCTGAGTCTTATTTTTTGGCAAATCTCTTTTAACCCCGCATCTCCTTTTCAACTTCTCTTTCTGTTCTTTGGAGGGCAGAAAGGTATGAAACTTTATATGCCTACAATTTCCTCAAAAAAAATTTTTTTTAATAGAGAGGGTACTTATCCTTGATTTAGTATAGTATAGTATTTTATCTTATGTTGGATATGCAGTTTGGAAGTTAAATTGCAATATGACCAGGGGTGCCTGGGTGGCTCAGTAGGTTAAGCATCCGACTTCAGCTCAGGTCATGATTTCACGGTTCGTGGGTTCAAGCCTTGCATTGGGCTCTGAGCTGACAGCTCAGAACCTGGAGCCTGCTTCAGATTCTGTGTCTCCCTCTCTCTCTGCCCCTCCCTTGCTTGCACTCTGTCTCTAAAATAAGTAAACATTAAAAAAGATTTTTGTTTTTAAATTGCAGTATGACCAGAACATTGTAAATACATTTTAAAATTAACATTCATGGGTTATTCTAGACATTTATATGTTTGTTGATTTCTCAGTGCAATGTACTGTCTTATCACATACACAAAAAAATGATCAATTTAAAAGTAGAAGTATTAATTTACAGTACTTTCAGCACTTATTTTGTAACTTGTACTTAAAACCCTATTAGCTAGATTATAAAGAGTTTACAATCAAAGATTTAAATTTCATATTTCCTTTTGTTACTGTCAGGAAAAAGTCCAGATTCAGTGTATGTTTACTTTATTTTATAGGCCTATGAAGAATACACCAGCAAGCTAGATGCCCTCCAACAGAGAGAACAACAGTTATTGGAATCCCTGGGGAATGGAACTGATTTTTCTGTTTCTAGCTCTGCATCAACGGACACCGTTACATCTTCCTCCTCTTCTAGCCTTTCAGTGCTACCTTCATCTCTTTCAGTTTTTCAAAACCCCACAGATGTATCACGGAGCAATCCCAAGTCACCACAGAAACCTATCGTTAGAGTCTTCCTGCCTAATAAACAGAGGACAGTGGTGAGTCAACTTTTAATATCATCATTGCTTTTTCTTTGTGTTTTTCAGAAAGAGTAGTTGTTGAAAATGAAATACGTTATCACTCCATATTCTGTGGTCATGCAAATGGAAGCATCCATTTCAAAAAGGAGTGGAAAAGACATATTAATTGGTGCCAATGTCTGTGTCCCTTAACTGGAACAAATTGTATTGTGTTTAGTGTCCGATTTGACATTTTAACCTATCTGCCAAACTTGAACCAGACTCAAGCCTAAGTACTAGTTCAGAATCAAAAAGAATTTCCAGACTTGAGCTTGTTTGTTGTCTAACATATGTCAGGTAAGCTTTGTTCTTTGCCCTTGAGAAATCCCTATTTGGACTTATCAAATGTTGGATTTTTAGTGTGCTTGATATTTTTCCTCTGTCTATGTAACTTTTGTTGATCATTAGCATTACCATTGGAACGAGTATTCTGTAAGTAACATTTAAAGAATGGAAATCTGCACAATTTTATGGATGGTCTATAATCCTTGAGTACAAGTACTGTCATTGCCTTAAATAATGCATCTATATGCATTGCGACTTTTTAAAAATGCATGTGGTTACTTTTGAGGTTAATAAAAAACCTTTTCATTTCCAAATACAACTGAAGTCAAAGTAGTTTTTTTTCCCTCACACAGCATTAGTAGTAATGCTAGATTTTCATAGAAAAAGTTTGATGACTAGGCTGTTGCTTGGAGGCTATAGCCTGGAGGCTATGGTGGCCTCCAGTGAGGTTAATTTGTCACCTTGTGCAACAAAGAGATGTGAGTGTCAGTGTGTGGGGATGCAAGACTAGGCCTTCAGCCAGTGTCACAAAGGTAGTTGGAACTCAGGTCCTTGCATAAAGCTGAGTCTTTGAGGAGCTTTATCTTCAGCAAAAGGGTGAACTAGAAGAAAATCTACTTACTCAGCATACATAAATAACAATGAAACTTGTCTGTCTTCACCAGTGGTCCAGATAAAGTTTAAAGCTTCCCTTGTGAATTCCTAATTATGGGCCTATTCTCATCATGGTGTGGGATTCATATTTGTACTTATGGGTCCTGTCCAGGAGCTTTCAACGCAACAAATGGTCCTAGAGAGATAATAGCGCTCAGGCACTGGGTAGAAGCAAATGCAAACCCTCTTTGGCCGATCTAGGTCTCATGAAATTCATATAGATAATGCCCACTGACAAGTTCAAAATCCCATGTCATAAAATACACAAGGAAAGAGCCTATCAGCACATTAGAAGACTTAAAAACAGCACGATTCCTAAGAAGGAACCAAATAGGACTTCTAGGTGGTCTTAATATTTTAAACTCAGTGGATGACAGTTCCCATCTATGAAGTATTCTTGCTAAAGATGATTTTATTGAATGTTAAGCTTCCACACCTTCCATTTTACAAGAAACACAAGGAATAGAAGAAAAAGTTAAGTGCCATGAGGAAGTGATAAATTCAGAATGTGGACATTGTATAAGACAAATGGCCTGGATTCAATGTCACAGAAGATAAAAAAGATTAGGGATTATTCTACAACTAAACAAAACTAAAGAGATGTAAACAATTGCAGTGTGTGATCCTAGTTTGGGACTAAGATGGGGAAGAGCTATCAAAGGCATTCTTGTGATGGGAAATGGTGAATGTTGATTAAATATGTTATTATGGAGTTATTAATTTTCCTATGTGTGATAATAGGAATGTAGTTACGTAGGAGAATGTCTTTATTCTTAGGAAATACATTTTTTAATATTTAGGGGTAAATCGTCATGACACCTACAACTTTGTCCACCTTCTTTTTTTAAATAAAACTTAGGCACAGTAAAGTATACAAATCTCAGGTGTACAGCTGAGTATGTATATGTAACTTTGTGCATATGTAACTGCCATGCAGATGAAGATACAGGCCATTTCTAATGCTTGGGAAGAGGTTCTCCCAAGCCCCCTGCAATTCGGTCATCATTTTTCAGAGTAACCACTATTCTGACTTCTATCTCAATCAATCAATTTAGAACATAGTTTCAAATGATAAGATCGAAAACAAATGTCAGAGAAAATAAATATTAAATGTTAGAATCTATGTAGAGAGAATTTGGATGTTAATTGTATCATTCTCATTTTCCATGTTTGAAAATTTTCATTATAGAGTTGGAAAAATGCAAAAACATATACCAAAGGAAAAATAGAAAGTTCGAAAGAAACAGTTGTCACTAAGGAAAAAAAGAAATAATGAACATTTGATTTGATGAAGTAGCAAGGCAACTTGAACTATAATTTCAGTATCTCTAGTAGTTACAGCGTATTACAGAACAGCTGTCAAATGCTAAATAAAAATTAGAATATTTGTTTTAAGAAACTAAATGGGGGCGCCTGGGTGGCGCAGTCGGTTAAGCGTCCGACTTCAGCCAGGTCACGATCTCGCGGTCCGTGAGTTCGAGCCCCGCGTCGGGCTCTGGGCTGATGGCTCAGAGCCTGGAGCCTGTTTCCTATTCTGTGTCTCCCTCTCTCTCTGCCCCTCCCCCGTTCATGCTCTGTCTCTCTCTGTCCCAAAAAATAAATAAAAACGTTGAAAAAAAAAATTAAAAAAAAAAAAACTAAATGGATGAGATTAAAAGTAGATTAAATCCAACTGAAGGGAGGGAAAATTAGTAAACTGTGGAAAGCAAGGAAAGAGAGTCAAAGAAAATATAAAAGAGGGGATAAGAGGTATGAAAGATGAAATGAACAGTTTCATTATATGCCTGAGAGGAGTTCCAGAAAGTGAAAGTAGAAATAAAGGAGTAGAGCAGAATTCAAAGAAATGATGGCTAATGTTTGTGGAACACATGAATCTAAAGATTTGGGGAAAACAGGCCCTGAATTGTATAAGTAAATTTTGGTCCATAATTATTAAACATAACAAAATGAAAGAATACTATTTTAAAACGATTCAGGGAAAGAATTATCTATAATAAAAAACTACAATTGGATTATTAAAAAATATTGATTGTAGCAGCTGGAGAAGCCAGAAGACAATAGAATATTGTACCAAGAATGCTGAGAGGTGCCTGTTAAGTTGCTTAGCTGAAGTATGAGTTGAAGGTACATTCACTAATAAAGGCCTTTCCAGATGGGGAATTTACCTTTCCCATGCTCTGCTTAAGGGAACTACTCAAAAATTACTTTAGAAAGTTGAATACAGATGAAGGAATGAAAAGTAAAAATTAAACCTAAAACTATCAAATTTATAGAAGAAAACATAGAAAATCTTAGTGACCTCGAATTTGTGGCAATGATTGCATAAATATGACACCAAAAGAAAAATCCATAATGAACATATTCATAAACTGGACTTCATCAAAATTAAAAACCTATTGCTCTTTGAAACACAGTGTTAAGAGAGTAAAAAGACAAACCACACAGACTAATCTTTGCAGAACATCTATTTGATCAAAGACATGTATCCACAGCATTAGAAAGAGCTCTTTGAACTCAATAGTAAGAAAGCAGACAACTCAAAAAATAGACAAAAGATTTGAGCAGATGCTTCACAAAAGAAGATATGTAGACAGTAAATAAACACATGCAAAGATACTCAACATCATTGGTCATTGGGGGAATGCAAACTAAAGGCACAAGATGTCACTACACGCCTACTAGAATGGCTGGAATGAAAGAGTGGTCATACCGACTATTGGCAGCTATTATGTGGAATAACAAATTTTTATACACTGCTGGTGGCAATGTATAATGGTACAATCACCTTGGAAAACAATTTGGCAGTTTTATTTAATTCAGTTCCTTTAAAATCCCAACAGTGTTTTTTGCAGACATAAGAAAAATCCATCCTGAAATTCATGTGGAGGCTCAATGAATCCTGAATAACCAAGCATTCTTGAGAAAGAGCAAAGTTGGAGGTCTCACACTTCCTGATCTTTAAACTTTTTACATGCCTACTGAGTGGCATAGACATCAGACATATAGATCAAGGAAATAAAGAGTCCAGAAATAAATGATCATGTATGTGGTCAAAGGATCTTTGACAAGGGTGCCACGGCCCCCTCTGGGGGGGAGGCGGGGAGGAAAAACCCTTCCACAATGGTACTGGGAAAACTGGATATGCACGTGCAAAACAATGAGGTTGGACCCTTACCTTACACTATATGCAGAGTATCTCCAAATAGATCAAAGGCATAAACATAAGAGCTGCAACTATAAAACCCCTTAGAAGAAAACATACAGGAAAAGCTTCACAATACTGGACTTGGCAGTAGTTTTTTAGGTAAGACACCAAAAGTACAGGCAACATGTAAAAATAGAGAAATAGGACTATATCAAAATTAAAAACTATATGAATCAGAAGCTTTGATGCAGCCACTCTGGAAAATAGTATGGAGGTTTCTCCAAAAGTTGAAAATAGAACTACCCTATGACCCAGCAATTGTACTACTACATTTTTAGCTGAAGAATACAAAAATGCTGATTTGAAGGGGCCAATGTTTATAGCAGTAATATCAACAATAGCCAAATTATGGAAAGAGCCCAAATGTCTGTCAACTGATGAATGGATAAAGAAGATGTATTTATATACAATTCAATATTACTTGGCATTCAGAAAGAATGAAGTCTTGCCATTTTGCAACAATGTGGATGGAACTAGATTATTAGGCTATATGAAATGAGTCAATCAGAGAAGGACAAATATTATTTTACTCGTGTGGAATTTAAGAAACAAAACAGATGAACATAGGGGAAGGGAAGGAAAAATAACAGAGAAGGAGGCAAACCATAAGAGACTCTTAACTATAGAGAACAAACTGAAGGTTGAGGGGAGGCCGGTGAGGGGGGTGGGCTAGATAGGTGATGGGCATTAAGGAGGGCACTTATTGGGATGAGCACTGGGTGTTACATGTAAGTGATAAATCACTAAATTCTACTCCTGAAACAAATACTACACTGTTAACTAACATGAATTTAAATTAAAAAAAACCCACAAAACTATGTGAATCAGAACACAGTCATCTAAGTGAAAAGACAACTTATGGAATAAGACAACTTCTTTTCATATTTACAAATCATATATATGATAAGGGGTTAATATTCAGAACGTATTTTTAAAAACTCCTACAACTCAACAACAAAAAACCTATAAGCAACCCGATTAAGAAAAGGGGAAAGGACTTAAATAGACATTTCTCCAAAGAAGATATACAAATAGCCAACAAACACGGGAAGAGATGCTCAACAGTAATCATTAGGAATATACAAATCAAAGCTACAAGGAGCTACCACCTCACACCCATTAGAATGGCTGTTATCAAAAAAAGAAAGGAAGAAAGAAAGCAAGAAAGGGAAAGAAAGAATGAACAACATGTTTTATTCAACGTAGTAGTAGAAGTCATAGACACAGCAGACACACACACACACACACACACACACACACACACACAGAGGAATATTACAAAACCATAAAAATGGATAAGCTGAGGTGCCTGGGTGACTCAGTCGGTTAAGCATCTGATTTCAGCTCGTGTCATAAGCTTGCAGTCCCTGAGTTCGAGCGCTGCATCAGGCTCTGTGCTGACAGCTCAGAGCCTGGAGCCAGCTTCAGATTCTGTGTTTCCCTCTCTCTCTGCCCCTCTACCGCTCGCAGTCTGTTTTTCTCTCTCTCAAAAATAAATAAACATTGGAAAAAAAAAAAGGATGAGCTCTTGCCAAAGAGGGTATTATGCTAAGTGAAATAAATCAGACCGAGAAAGACATATACCATATGATTTTACTTGCATGTGGAATCTACAAAATAAAACAGGAATAAACACAAAGCATAATCAGACCGGTAACTACAAAGAACACACTGATGGCTGCCAGAGGGCCAGAGAATAGAGGGATAGGCAAAATGGGTGAAGGGAAGTGGGGGGAGATACTTCCAGTTGATGGAATTAGTAAGTCATGGGGGTGAAAGACATAGGGAATATTACTATTCTGATGTTGTATGGTGAGAGATAGTAAGCTATACTTGTGAGCACAGCATAATGTATAGAGAAGTTGAATCACTATGTTGTACACTTGAGACTGAGGTAATGTGTGTCAGCTATATTCAAATTAAAAAAATGTTTTTAATTGATTTTGCTTTAATGTTGACTTGTTTCTCAGTGGTGGGTATATAGGAATCTGTTATACTTTCTGTTTCTGTATGTACAAAATATTTCGTAATCTTAATAAAAAACAAAATCAGTTTTGCTTTCAGTTGGTGAATAATAGATACTTGAGTCATGATTTTCCTTTAATATTAAGTTAGCTCTATAAATGATGTTGTATCTAACATAGTAATCCATATGACATTTTAAAGGTATTATAAAGGTAAGCTGTTGAGCTTTATGAAATGATGTGAAAAAATATATAATTCCTTTTACCTCATACTATATATTTCTGATACTATAGGTACCTGCAAGATGTGGAGTTACAGTCCGGGACAGTCTAAAGAAAGCTCTGATGATGAGAGGTCTAATCCCTGAGTGCTGTGCTGTTTACAGAATTCAGGATGGGTATGGTTTGTATGTGATGTGAAATTTTGTTTAAAAAGGCAAAAAAACCTCAGACATTGAACTTTGGGGTGTTCTGTAGCATCTTTACCCAAACCTAGGGTGTTAAAATTTAAGTTTAGGAAAAAAAAAAAAAGCCTAGAGAAAATTTGCCAGGCTTTTGAGGAGTTAACATTAGACAGTTTTGTGTGATTATAGTATTTTGTTATTCTGATCAAATGACTTTATTTGGAGTTGGAGATTCTTAAAATTTTTGAACCATTTAGAGTGTGACTTACTTGAATAACGGACTCTACCCCACGCCCATTTTTAATATAAATTCATAGTTTCACAAAAGGCTTATCAGAATTAACATTTTACATTAAACTGTTTTTCTTTCAAAAAAGTGTCTAAAATTGTGCCAAGACCCCCCAAATTTTGAATCCTGTTTTTTAAAAAATATCCTTTTTGGGGCATGTTGTCCCTTGAGTGCTGTTTTTATTTTTTTAGTTTTTACTTTTTTTTGAATGGATAGATAAATCCGTACCTGTGATTTTTTTTTTTTTTTTTTTTTTTTTTTTTTTTTGGAGGGGGGACCCTAGGAACAATCAATTTTCTGCTGTTGTAGGTCTTTTCTGGAGCTGACTTGAAGAAAAGAGTACATCTCTTTACCCTGCTGTTTGTCCAAGAGTGATACATTTATTTGGGGTAAACTTAAAAATTAATTTATTGCCATTTAAATTTCTAACGATGGAAGACCAGGGAGCCAAACCTCCCTCACCATTACTAGCCCCTCAATAACCAATTTTCGTATCTTCAGCATGAGGTATGTGAAGATTTTTAGGTACGCTAACCAAGAAAGGCTGTGTCTACACTTTTCAGAGAGAAGAAACCAATTGGCTGGGACACTGATATCTCCTGGCTCACCGGAGAGGAATTGCATGTAGAAGTGTTGGAAAATGTTCCACTTACAACTCACAACTTTGTATGTACTTGTACATTTTTTCTCAGTGTCAAAAACGTTCAGGTTCTTGTGCATGAGTTTTTATTTAAGGAATATGCAATATGGATGAGTAATTTAGGGATTGATAATTGACCTAGGTTAAAATCAGTTCTTTAAAAACTTCGTATTTAAACTAGAGTTTTATTTTCATCATATACTTTCTTTTTAACTTGAAAAAGCAATAGATGACTTTCATTAAAAGGAACTAAAAAGAAGGGGCACCTGGGTGACTCTGTACGTTAAGCGTCCACCTCTTGATTTCAGCTCAGTCATGATGTCACAGTTGTGAGGTAGAGCCTGCTTAAGATGTGCTTTCTCTCTCTCTGCCCATCCCCCGCGTGCATGTTCTTTCTCTCAAAAAAAAAAAAATTTTTTTTTTTAAAAAAGAACTAAAAAGAAAATTTGAATGGTACAGAAGTATATCAAGTAAAAAAATGAAAATAAGAGGGTAAACATTTGTTATCTTGTATTCTTCTAAACTCTTCCTGTATATACAAATGTGTGCTTATACCTGTGAGCCCAAAGTTTTTTCCTTTCTCTTTTTTCCTTCCTTCCCTTCCCATTCTTTCCTTAAATGAAATATGGAGTCATATTCTGTATGATATTCTTCACCTTAAAGAAAAAAAAAATTCAACAGTGTATCATAGATCTCTTGCCACGTCAGTACACCTAGGTTTGTGTTTATAGTGATTGCATAATAGCCCATATTTAACCATCCTCTATTAATAGACATATAAGGGGTTTTAAAATCTATTTTGTACAGGACTAAACAGAATTTTTGCATACAGCTTGATACACTTGTGTAAATGTTTCTGAAGATGAGTTAATGGAAGTGGAGTAGCGCTTCTTGAGGACCTCTCCCTTTATCTGGGGTTTGCATTTGCTGGAACCTAGCCTAAGCTAAGTGTCACCAGCATGAGACCTGGAATGTGGGACATGTCCACCTTAGTGATGAGGGTATAGTGCCCAGAGTTTGAGAACTTACCCTCTAAAGGATAGGCAGAAGCCTAGAGTAGAATGATCTGTAAGGCAGGAATGCACTTCTTACTTTCTATTATATATGGAATTTTGACAGTAGTTTAATTTTTCTAGATGGAAAGTTATTGCTAATCTTTGGGCATCCAGTGCTCTCTCGTGTGCTTTGGTGATCAGTACAGCTGGACTCCTAAAGCAGATGAATGATGAGCTGATTTCCTTGGGGGTTTGTGCTTTCTGGGCTCCGTTAGTGGTGAATAATTTGTGCTTCAGTAAATAAGACTTCTTTTTTTTTATGTTTATTTTAAAAATTTTTTTATGCTTGTTTATTCTTGAGAGAGAGAGAGAGAGAGTGACAGTGCACAAGTGGAGGAGGGACAGAGAGAAAGGGAGACACAAGATGTGAAGCAGGCTCCAGGCTCTGAGCTGTAAGCACAGAGCCTGACGTGGGGCTTGAACTCACAAACCGTGAGAACATGATCAGAGCCGAAGTCAGATGCTTAACTGACTGAGCCACCCAAGCACCCCAAATGTTTACTTATTTTTGAGAGAGAGAGAGACAGACAGACAGTGAGCAGGGAAGGGGCAGAGAGAGAGAGACAGAATCTGAAGTAGGCTCCAGGCTCTAAGCTGTCAACTCAGAGCCCAACGTGGGGCTTGAACTCATGGACCACGAGATCATGACCTGAGCTGAAGTCAGAGGCTTAACCCACTAAACCACCCAGGTGCCCCAATAAATAAGGCATCTTTTTGATGAATGTTGTCAGTCAGATTTACTATGTAGCAAGTAGTTTTGTAATGATGACCTAGCAAGTTCATTACTATTTATTATTTTTTTAATTTGTAGAATTTGGAGTGGATAAATCTGAAGATAATTTTAAGTTTTTAGGATCCCAAAACAGTAGAGCTTACATTTCACAATGATTACTACTCTTTTTCTTAATTATTCTTCTTAGCTAGAAATCAGTTAAGAGGAGGTGAAAAATCTAATGTTAAAGTAGTGCCTCGGGAAGGTCCTTGCCACAAGAGAATAATGAAAACAAACTGCAGAGTATAAAAATCCTCACAACACAGTTGGAGACTTGCCAGTAAATATTTATTGAGAACTTTCCACTTACCACCACTGTTTCTGATCTGGGGATATAACAATGAATGAGAAAAACAATATCCTTGCCTTACAGTAGAGAGACAGATGATTCGATAAGAACATTTCATAAACACTCTTAATTACCGTGTATGTATAAAGTACAGTAGATGCACAGAGTAGAGACTCCTAACCAGGCCTTGGAGGATCAGGAAAGTTTCCCAAAGGAAGAACTATCTAAGCTAAGGCCCAGTGGATGAGGGAAGAATACTCTCAACAGAAGGAACAGTGTAAAAGCATGGTACTTACAAGCTCTGAAAGAAGTTCAGGGGGTATGGAATCAAATTGGAGAGGGGGTGGTTACAGTGCAGCAAGAGTTAGGGCTAGAGTAAGAAGAGTCCAGCCCGTGGGAGTCTTTGTAAGGCATGTTAAAGACTTGGACTTCTCTCCAAAATAATTGGAAATTGAATGCTTGTAAACAGGGGAGACCTGGGAATGGATTTGTGTTTTAGAACAGTTGCTGTGATGCCATGTAGAGGCAGAGGGAAAGCCTGCGTTCCGTTTAAGAAAGGGAAAGAATTCCTCTCTTTGCTTCTCTTTGCTGGATCTTGCTGGCTACTGGAGGATAGCTGTTTATGCCTCCTGGTTCCATAGAATCCATTGTAAAAGCAGTTCCTTTGGTATTTGCCTGGGTTCCAGAAATCCCTGGGAACTGACAGGGTGTAAGTGGCAGGAAAGGTAGAAAATCTGCTTTCCCGTGCCCACTTTTATTGACAAGAGTATACTCATATTCAAGTGCATGTCACAATTTATACTCCTGCGTACCCACGTTTGCTTCTCATTTCCATTCCTCTCTGCTTCCCTTCCTCCTCCCCTCTTGCCTTGTGTGTTTTTTTCTTCTGTACATACACAAACAGCCTGGTACACGTAGGTTTCAAGTAGAAGTCAGTAACAGGAAGAAAAACTGCAAGTGAGTAGATGAATGAAAAAAGAAATTAGGGCTTCATGAAACTGAACAGATTATCAGATGAGTGCGAAATGGTTAGCAAAGAGGATCAGGTGACTATAAAATAATTACTGTGAACACGTTTTGTATTTTTCTGTGCTCTATCTTCTGAGATCCTGCGAGAAATACAAAAAGTCCTCACGTTGGAGAGTAATGGCCACATAAATGTTAAAGGTTTTCTAATTTCTTGTATATCCAGAGACAAATGGAAAAGTAACAAAGCTAAAAACAAGTAGTTGCCTTTTATATTCTCTAGAAAGTGATACGTAGACCTTTTTAGGTGAAGAAAACAAGAGCCACTCTTGAAATCACTTGAATGTTCTCAAAAAGCTGGAATGTATCATGTGCCAAGATATCATTTTCCTGATGAGACATTATTGTTAAATATCTTTTTATCCTGCTAAATGTATGTTTATTGAAAAGAGTTTGGTAAACTGTGGGTATTGAAATAAACTTACTGGCTCATGAAAGGCATTTGCATGGAATAGAAAGTTCTAATGTACATTATATATGGTCAGGATAAATACTGTTATATGAATATAGGTATGTCCTGGGTCATGATGTAAACTATACTTGTTACTATTGTTTGTGATTAAAACTGTCTGAGACACTGAGATGAATTAAGGGTATATAGGAAAGACAAAGGACAAAATAGAGTCACCTATGCTTTCACCACTCTGAAATAGCCTCTGTTAACATTTCGGTATTTATCTTTCTTATATTTTCTGCTTATTCTATATGTAAAACAAATACTCTAAAAATAATTTCTGGCTTCAGTAGTTACCAGGATAGAGCCTCCCTGACGCAGTTCTTATTATGTGACCCATGTTGTAGATCATTTGCCTTCTGACATGGAGTTCTTAAGTTTCCCATAGAGGGATGTTCACAAACCCATTTAGGTGTTCTAATCCTCTAACTGATAATTTGTTAAAAGTGGTTCTTACTGTCTTTTAGGTGATTTTCCTATCCCTTATCCTAGTCCGTTTCTGTTTTAAAGCTCTTTGGGTGTTTTGGTTTTTTTTTCCTATTACTAAGTAGTAACTTTAAGCCAGAGTTCCTTGCTTTATCAACCTCGGCCATCATTTACTGATCACTGATTTTATAGGGAATTAGCTCATTTGTAGTGTTACAACCTTACCTTTTTCTTCCCCTTTAAATAATATACCATCCCACCCCACCATGTAAAAATAAACAAACAAACAAACAAATAAATAAATAAAATGCCATTGTTTCTTGTTCTGTCAGCAGCAGCAAGCATCACTTAACTCCTTTCGTGGGACAGTTGTTACAGTGTGTCCTCACCCTTCCTTTCATGCCTGTTCCCTCTTTCTACTTGTTATCTCTACTTTTACTTTCATGGAGTCAGGTTGAAAATAGTTTCCAGTCTTTTATTCACTTTCCATCTTCTTGACTTCTGAGTTTTCTAAATTGGATATTGAGTGGGAGATAAGTACATATGGTTCATCTATTGCCTTGAACCCCCTGGTCTTCATTTTAATATCTTTGTGTGTAAGGCAGTTCTCATGATATGAACATATTAAAGATTTGTTATTTTAAGCAAGAGAGTGAATAAGTTGATTTCTAAAAAGATTCTTGCAAGTTTTTAAAATGCTCTCTGATGTTTTTACTTTGCAGGTACGGAAAACGTTTTTCACCTTAGCATTTTGTGACTTTTGTCGAAAGCTGCTTTTCCAAGGTTTTCGCTGTCAAACGTGTGGTTATAAATTTCACCAGCGTTGTAGTACAGAGGTTCCACTGATGTGTGTTAATTATGACCAACTTGAGTAAGTAATAAAAAAAAAAAGTCTCTTTTCTATCTACCATTTTACATTTAACTTTTCTTAATGTGAAACTAGAGTATCTTAGAATCTGGGAATTTTCTTTCCAGTAGAGTTACAGGGAATTAAAAAAGGGTGGCTAGGGAATACAATGTAGCGTAGCCAGTACTGCTCCCCCAAATTTAATTCTGATTCAGCTGTACATTTCATTTATGTGTTATATTCTCTTCTAATGAATAAAGTTCCCTTGCCCATAGACATCACTGATAGATGGTTTTTGGGAGGAGAGTGGTGTGATTTAAACTAAGTTAACCATTATATTTTTGGATCACAGATCAGAGATTCTGATCCTATCACTATTTTGTAAATTATGTGTGTTCTCTCTCTCTTTCTCTCTTTCGGTCTCTCTCTCTCTCTCCTTCAACCTCCCCCGCCCAGTTTATTTGAAAGTAAGATATAAAATCTTTGTACCCAGCGTATCTTTCTAAAACTTCTATTTGCTTTATGCCACAGTTTCTCTAATAGATTAGACTGAGTCTATTGTAATCTTTTTTGTTGTTGTTGCTGCTGCTACTACCGTTAAGGTCTTATTACTTTGCTTGATCACTTGAGCAAAGAGAATTCAACTCTGTACTTTAAAGTACATTTGATGTAATCTAACTTAGCAGTTGATACATTTTCTTCTAATTCTTTAACCATAAAGCATGATTTTTCTCCTCTAATATATAGAAATTTGCTAGATAGGACAATTAGTTCTAGATTATAAGCTTGCCTTTCAAAGTGCAATATAATTTTTTATAAATAAGCCTTTAGGCAAAAAACGACTAATTGAATTTAACAGTCATTTCTGAAAGTGGAATTTGATCTCAAATATTTCTGTTAACTCTATAATGTATTCTGGTGTGTGAAGCTTCTGGGTTTTGCACAAGTTAGGTTTGTTTTGTTTTGTTTTTGTTTTTGCCTCACAGTTTGCTGTTTGTCTCCAAGTTCTTTGAACACCACCCAATACCACAGGAGGAGGCCTCCATAGCAGAGACTGCCCTAACGTCTGGATCGTCCCCTTCTGCCCCCCCCTCCGATTCTACTGGGTATGACTTGACTCCTGCTGTTCAATAACAATGCTACTTGAGCTGGTTTCTTTTGGATCTTTTGGTTAATTATGAACCTTTCCAACACTTGGACTGTTAAATCAAGGATTTTTCTCCAAGTAACTTATTTTATCACATCAGACAGATGAATGATCACACAGGCAGATGTACACAATTTTATCACATCAGGCAAATGCACATGAATTCGGTAAAGGTACATGGGATTAAAACTGACTTAGACTCTTTCAGGACCAACCTTTGAAAAAAATCAAGCAGCAGATCATTTAGAGTTCCTGCCTTGTGCTCATCACTTTACTAGGTAATATCAAATATAGAAGTCTGTGATTCCCATTTAGAAAAGCAGCATTAAACCAATGAGACAATGGCAAACAATTTAAAAATAGTCTGCAATTTATGACATAATATTTTAAATGATGTGAGGACATAAATATTACCATGTTTACCATAGAAGAGAGAATAGTGAGTATAGTCAAGAACATTTAGTGAAGAAATGGGATATGAATTCTAGAATGTGGATGAGCCCAGGGAATAAAAAGCATGATGATGGGTGGTGGGATGGTAGATTTGAGAGACAGTGAACAGAGGCTAATCTAAGTTGATAAGTAACATGTGTAAACCCAAATAGTGAAGAGTGTTGAAATTCAGACTAGAATTTAGGCTTAAGACTTAACACAAGAGGGGAAAGAGGTAGTTTTTGAGCAGAGAACTGGCTGGTCAAAATGATTTTAAGGAAAGGATCACCACGTAGCAATGAGAGATAGATTGATGGAGAAATGTCTAGGGTGAAGAAGGCCAACTCAGATGCTGTTCATAGTGGAGACGATGAGTGGCAATAAAGACTTGAAGTGGGCTGTATGGAGAAGGGATGGATATGCACAAAGTGTAAGGAAAAAAATTAATAGTATTGTTAGTTGTGGAGGATAAATGAGAAAACTGACTTTAAAGATAATATAAAGGCATCATATATTCAAGCTTCATAGTAGGAAAAAAAAGAAAAAAGATGGTGAGTTTAATAGATATTAGTATTTGTTGGAGAATTTCTTATATATGTCTGCATACTCTTTCTCTGTTGGGTTTGAGGCAGAATAAATTTTGCTATATTTGGAGCATATGGTTAAAAAAAAAATAAAGTCCTCACATGGCATTCTCTCTTATAATATTCCAGAGATAGTTAAGATCAGAAATATTTATTGTCAGTTTGAACCCTACTTCCTTCCTCTCTTCACAAGGTAATGCTATTTTTTCTACCTAGAGAGAGAAGACAGTAAGTGGATAATCCCAAGAGACCTGTAATTTTACAAAGCCAACCTTTCTAGAGGTTTCATAGGCTAGAAAATTTACTAAAGATTTGTATTAAGGACTGTATTTTTATCTACTTAGAAACACTAGAAAATGCAACCATTTATTTATTTAGTCAGGTCATAACAGTTACCTGCTCTAGTGGAGTCATTTTATTCCTGCTGTCTCTATCATTAGTTCTTTGCACCTGTGTCTTCCTTAGGAGATCTAAGTGTTATTGTTTGGTTTGATTTTTTTTTTTTTAATTTTTTTTTTTCAACATTTATTTATTTTTGGGACAGAGAGAGACAGAGCATGAACGGGGGAGGGGCAGAGAGAGAGGGAGACACAGAATCGGAAACAGGCTCCAGGCTCTGAGCCATCACCCCAGAGCCTGACGCGGGGCTCGAACTCACGGGCCGCGAGATCGTGACCTGGCTGAAGTCGGACGCTTAACCGACTGCGCCACCCAGGCGCCCCGTTTGTTTTGATTTTTAATTAACCTTCTGGCTATGGTATTTACTCCTGACAGTTCTATAGACCATGATGCCTTTCCAGTGGCAGGTCCTAGTTCTATGAGCAGAGTTACAGAACACCATAATGAAATTAACTTGGTTTCTCTGAAGGTTTATAATGGTAATGATCCAGGGCAGGTGCCTTTCAGTGAAGGGATGCTGTCTTAAAATTGAGAAACCATTTGCTTATGCCATGAGTATTTTATGTATAACTAAACTGTAGTACCTTCTGGTCTTGAGCAAATGATAAAAAAGATATTCAAACTTTTGTTTCCCTGATGCTTTTATGTCACAAGTGTCTGTGTATGCCTGTGAAAAGATAGAAGCCAATCCTGTTCTGTATTGCTGCTCCTTTGCATTATGTTAATAGTCTTTATAATAATTCTAGTGGTCATGAAGCACATAGAATAATGGATGTAACCAAGACATATTGGAGAAGTGATACATTGCCCAGTTTTGAATTAAAAGTTAGAGGTACCTCCTTTTCTGCTTTTTAAAAATGTTATGGAATGTGTGAATGTATAAAAAGTCAGCATTTTAAAATTTACATATTGCTGGGCCCCCTGGGTGGCTCAGTCAGTTAAGTGACCAACTCTTGGTTTTGGCTCAGGTCATGATCTCACAATTTGTGGGGTCGAGCCCCACATCAGGCTCTGCACTGGCAGCATGAGGCCTGCTTGGGATTCTCTCTGTCTGCTTCTCCCCTGGTCGTACTCTTTCTCTCTTAAAATAAATAAATAAACTTTAAAAAATAAAATTTACATATTGCTGAACAGAAGGAGTCACATTGCTTCAAAGCTTTTAATATTCTTTTTTTTTTTTTTTTTTTTTAACCGTTTGTTTGTTTTTGAGAGGGGTTGGGGAGGCAGAGGGAGGAGACAGAGGATCCGAAGTGTGTTCTATACTGACAGCAGAGAGCCTGATACTGGATTCAAACTCAGGAACTGTGAGATCATGACCTGAGCTGAAGTCAGTCATTTAACCAACTGAGCCACCCAGGCGCCAAAACGTTGAATATTCTTTTTTTTTTTTTTTAATGTTTATTTATGTTTGAGAGAGAGACAGAGTGTGAGCAGGGGAGGGGCAGAGAGAGGGAGACAGAATCTGAAGCAGGTCCAGGCTCCGCACCGTCGGCACAGAGCCCGACATGGGGCTCAAACTTGTGAACCGTGAGATCATGATCTGAGCCGAAGTCAGATGCTCAACCCACTGAGCCACTCAGGCGCCCCCCCCACCCACAACTTTTAATATTCCAGATTGAAAATAAGATCTAAACTAAGTGGTAATTTGCTGAAGAGTGTTACAGGTAAAAAAATTTTTATTTTTAATCTGATACTGCTTTAAAGAGGTTTGCAACAAGATCGGTAGAGGTGTCATTAGGAGAAAGCCAGTTACTGGCTGCCAACATACTTCACTGGGTATAAATTGTGTTGGTCCGGGTAAAGATGTCCTAGTGTGGAAATTCAATTTTATCAGTCCCCAGAAATGATGAGAGTTAGAGATACACTTGTTTACAGTAACCAGAATTAGAAAAGACTGAATCAAAATTCTAGGTAATTCATTTCTTTGAGAAATATAGCTGTTGTATAGACCAGAGTTCTTGTGTTGGATGGACCAGCACTCCACTGTTGGAAGATATTTTTGAGAAACCACATTATAATCCAAAGATTGCTTTTGTTAAGCATGGGATTAGCACATGGCTCAGGGGCACCTGGGTGGCTCAGTTGATTAATCAATCATCCAACTCTTGATTTCGGCTCAGGTCACGGTCTCGCAGTTCGTCAGATCAAGCCCCATTTCGGGCTCTGCACTAACAGAGCAAAGACTGCTTGGTATTCTCTCTCTTTGCCCATTCTCCATTTGTGCTCTCTTTCTCTTGCTCCAAATAAACTTAAAAAAAAAAAAAAAAAAAAGACATGGCTCAGATGTTTAATGACATTAGGATATAATAACTTGAAGTTTCTCACAAAATTATAATACACTGGGCATCATTGCTAGGTAAATTGATTTCATGGACCACCATATGCCCTCCACTGGGTGATGTTAGATACCAGCTGCCAAATATAGTCTTTCTCATTTTGTGAATAGGCAGATATCGTCACTTTCTTATGTATCCATTTTTTTAGATAATAAAATTTATCAGATTAAATCCTGGTTCGTTTCTCCTACTTCTGAACCAATGCCCTTTGAATACATGTTTCTGCTTTGTTATAGACTACATGTTGCAGTCATAGTCTTAATTCAGTAACTTTCAAAAATGACTTGCTGTCACTTAATGCCTGCATCAGATCAATTATATTAGATTGATCCATTATATTAGGTTAATTAGAATGCCCTGTACAACTGTAGTTAATTCAGGCTTTTTCTTTTTTTTTTTTATTTTTATTTTTTTTAATTTTTTTGTCAACGTTTATTTATTTTTGGGACAGAGAGAGACAGAGCATGAACAGGGCAGGGGCAGAGAGAGAGGGAGACACAGAATCGGAAACAGGCTCCAGGCTCCGAGCCATCAGCCCAGAGCCCGACGCGGGGCTCGAACTCACGGACCGCGAGATCGTGACCTGGCTGAAGTCGGACGCTTAACCGACTGCGCCACCCAGGCGCCCCAATTCAGGCTTTTTCTACATTTAAGTCCTAACTTAAAGTATGCAATTGCCTTGAGACTTTAAATTAGACTATAGTTTTTTGAAAGTAGGTACACTTTCCAAAACTTTTTTTAAAAACCATTTGTCATTTTTACATTCTTTTACCTGTTCTCAAAATCCCTTAGCAAAAGCCATATATTGGCAGCCTAAGGCAAAATTAAAGAAAGCTCTGTCACAAATTAAAAATTTCTCAATAATGACAATAAAAATTTTCTTAAGGCCAGGTCCATCAGTCTTAACCTGTAATTTTCAGTGGGTAATAACCAAGTCTTTAAACTACATAATATTTTATTATTTTTATTTCAGTTATAAGTGGACTGAATTGAACAAATAAGCTCAAAATTTCTTTCCCTACCTTTGATAGCGTACTTCAAAGAGTAAAACAATAAATGGGTGGGGTTCAGATTTTGTTAAAATGCTTTATTCGGAACTTTAGGGAAAAAAAAAATCTTTTTGTCACTATTTGGCTTCTTTGGCTTTTCAAACCTTTTCTACTATTTTTTTCTTCCCGTACCTTCCTAAACCTGTCTCCTCACAAAATGTCTTTTTATTCCCTCCACATTTTCATTTTGGTTGTGTCTTAAAAACCAATAAAAAATGATGATTAGTTATAGAGTTTGCATTAAATGGGGTGGAATGAGGGCACCTGGATGGCTCAGTCGGTTAAGCATCTGACTTTGTCTCAGGTCATGATCTTGCAGTATGTGGGTTCGAGCCCCGCATTGGACTTTGTGCCGACAGCTCAGAGCCTGGAGCCTGCTTCGGATTCTCTGTCTCCCTCTCTCTCTGCCTCTCCCCTACTCGTGCTCTGTCTCAAAAATAAACAAACATTTAAAAAAATAAAAAATAAAATAAATGGGGTGAAATGATACCAGTCTTTGTAGAGAGGCTGTGAGCACTGCATCATTCATTGGTCTTGATGGAGCTCATCAGGACAGCCATACCTTTTCTTTCACATGATACTTACCCTTCCCAGCTCCCTTGGATATTCTGAGGAGCCTAGACTACTCACAGGTATTTACAGTCTATTCACAAAACTTGAGTGTGCTTTGTGAGTGTGAGGTTCATTTCAGCGCAATGAGAGATCATAGAATTTGTTATTTATCTACAGTAACAAAATAGATCACTGCCACCTATTTTGATGATTTCATCAAAAGCAATTTTAAAGAAGATTTGCTTTAATGCTTATTACTTGGTTCTCTTGCATCTCTTAATTATTGGACACGGTAAGAATGATAAAATATGAGAGGCTGACACTATAAGGATCATCTTTTGGATATGCAAATGGTCTTTTGCTATTGTTCAAGATTTTAATTTAACTCTGTGTAAAGCAACAGATACATCTTCCAGGTCCTGGAATCCACAGGTGTATTTTCAAAATATAATTTCCTAATACTTTGCATAAAAATTCCATTTTAGTATCTAGAAATGGCAAAGGTAGAAAAAAATAGATTTTATTCAGTCAATCTCTAGTATTTAGAGATTTTTGTGTAACTTTAAAGAGTTTCTTTAGCTGATTAACTACAGGTAATTTCTAGCCATTTTTAGATTTCCCTGGAGTTCTTGGATAAGAATCAGTGTTCTTGTCATTAATCGTCCCTAGAGGGTCTGCTTCAGCAAAAGCAGCTCTTCAGTATTAATTATAGGCATATATTAGTTTTTTAAACACCGTTACTGCTGGGTTTTTAATGCTTTAAAGATTTTATTGGAGAATACGAAAACAAGGAAATCTTTAGATCACCCATTTTTTGTTTTTATCTCTTTAAAGTTGCTCTGAATCTTATCTTTCAATGACTTGATTTTTCCAGGCCCCAAATTCTCACCAGTCCGTCTCCTTCAAAATCCATTCCAATTCCACAGCCTTTCCGACCAGCAGATGAAGATCATCGAAATCAATTTGGACAGCGAGACCGGTCCTCATCAGCTCCAAATGTGCATATAAATACAATAGAACCTGTCAATATTGATGTAAGTATCCAGCATTATTAGAACTAAAAAAATTCAATTATATTTCTTTTTCTGCTACATTTATAATATAGATCAGAAGTAAGTGCCATCTTTCAAGTGTCACAGTCATTAGGTGATTGACTTCGTGAATTAGTGATCAGAAAAAACTTGTCATCTTCTCTGATGGTATTAATACTTAACTGATGCCAAATTGTGGAGTTGTTCGGATTTGTTGCCTTATGATATTGTTTCTGCAAAAGTCTTATCTTCATTTATTTAATAGATAATCCCTTGGCCATTTCATGGTAAAGAAATAAGGGTACCATTGCAGATTTTCTATTTGGATCAATTTGAAATCTGTATCTAAATTTCTAAAAGTACAGTTTTAAGTTAAATAACCCTTTAGGACTAATCATTACTTTATGTACAAGATATGCAAAGCTACTTTTTACCTTCCTTACTTTTTTTTTAAATGTTTATTTTTGAGAGAGAGGGTAAGTGGAGGAGGGGCAGAGAAATAGAGACAGAGGATCTAAGCAGGCTCCATGCTGTCAGCACAGAGCCCAGTGTGGCGCTCGAACTCACTTTTCTTTTCTTTTCTTTTCTTTTCTTTTCTTTTTAACATTTATTTATTTTTGAGAGACAGAAAGAGACAGAGTGTGAGCAGGGGAGGGGGCAAAGAGAGAGGGAGACACAGAATCCGAAGCAGGATCAGACTTCGAGCTTTTAGCACAGAGCCCAATGCAGGGCTCAAACCGGTGAGACACCTGAACTCGTGAACCACGAGATCATAACCTGAGCTGAAGTCAGACGCTCAACCGACTGAGCCACCAACGCGCCCCAACAGACTTTCCTTAAAGTAAATATTTTAGGCTCGTGGGTCATATGATTTCTGATGACAGCTGTTGAACTTTGTCATTGTAGTGTGAAAGCAGAGATAATACCTTATAAACAAATGGGTGAGGCTTTATTCTCATAAAACTTTATTTACAAAATAATCCAGTAATTGAGTTACAGAAGAGAATAATGTGCTCTTACTATCCGAGCTGTGGTGGGATGGGGGTCCTGATCTTGGAATTAGGTGTCATTTCTCCCAGAATTTGTGCTTTCAGATAAAGAGTGTAAGTTATTCCTAATCTCTGTAATAAGCAACAAAACAGAAAAGCTGCCAACCTTGTTTGCCTTGGAAACTAATTATATTTAAAACGGAAGTTAAAAAACTATTTCCCCACATAAACAGGGTACTAAAATTAGTGAGGTGGTTTTGTGTGTGTGTTAGAAGATAGGAGTTGTTCTCATTATACAAGCGTTCCTTATGTGAGTCTTCCTAGTTATATAAAGTTGAGTAGAGAAGCAAAAATTTTCCTAACAGGAAAATATTCACTTATTAACAGGCTACTTTAGTATTAGTCCCCACTCAGATATCCTTCCCCATCTAATACCCGTTTGCATTCCAACCCCCATACATCATTATCCAACATTTCAATGAAAATACAATGCAAATTGATTGCAAATCTGGCAAAACAAAAAGAAAGAAAGAAAAGATTTAAAGATTTTATAAAGATAGTGAAAAATGACTTTGGAGAACTACTGAAATTACAAAAAGCCATTGAAAAATAAGGATACAGTAGAATTAAATTAGTCCAGGTAACAATAGAAGAGAAAAGATCCTTAGAGATGACAATATAATAGGTTCTTCAAATGAAAATGATTTAAATATCAAAGGATTGTTAGAGGCCCTTCAGGGAATTGATGAAACCCTCTAAAATTTTTATAAAAATGGTTATGCTTGCTATGTAAAAGATGAATATGAAAACGAGGATTTCAGTTGGTGCTATAGCTTTCGTATTATGAACAACAAAAAACGTGATTCCTGTGTTCTGATAATTAGCATATTGAAATTGTAACTTAAAATTTATTAAATATAAAAGAAAATCTTTATTATAAATTTTAATTTCATTTTTCAAGATGAGCTTCCAAATTCCAGACATCCTTCCCACTTTTTACTATGAGATTTTTTTCTCTATTTTTATTGGATTTATTTTAAGTGGCCTTTGCCTAATATTAATTTTTCTCAACTAATAAGGTCTAGGTAGGCCTGCATACAAAGGAAGAAAATAGTAGGAGAGGGAAATATGGGAATAATGAGATTGTGAAATAAGAAACCAAATCTTATTTCTAAATTAGGTCTATTCTCATTATGTTCAAAATCGTAGCTATCTTGGGGTACCTGGGTGGCTCAGTCCAGTTAAGCTTTTGACTCTGGATTTTGGCTCAGGTCATGATCTCACAGTTTGTGAGTTCAAGCCCCCTGTCAGGCTCTGTGCTTGCTGTCGGCATGGACCCTGCTTGGCATTCTTTCTCCCTCCTTCGCTCTCTCTGCCCCTACCCTCTCTCAAAATAAATTAAAAACATTTTTTTAAACGATTTTTTTAAACATTTGTTTATTTTTGAGAGACAGAGCACGAACAGGGGAGGGGCAGAGAGAGAGAGGGAGACACCGAATCCAAAGCAGGCTCCAGGCTCTGAGCTGTCAGCACAGAGCCCGACACTGGCCTCGAACCCACAAAGTGTAAGATCATGTCCTGAGCTGAAGTCGGATGCTTAACCGACTGAGCCACCCAGGTGCCCCAAAATAAATAATGTTAAAAAAAAAGTTATATCCAGTTTTCCTTTCAGTACTAACATCATTTTAGACTGTTTCCCTCTAGACTTTTCCTCTTAGTGTTACTGTTCTATTCTCTGAGGCTTGAATATTTGGGGTATCATCTTTATATGTTGACTTTTCTTCCTTCCTTTTAACCAAATAGTCATAAGGTATCAACTTTTCCTTTTGGTAATGCATCTCAAATTTGTTCTCATTACTACCACCCTCTGAGCCCATATTTCTTTATTTGAATTAATTAATCTCCTAAATGGATTTCCTGCCATTGGTTTCTCTCTATCCATTTCCATTCTTTATGTTAGTGTCCGAATAATTTTTTTATACCTCTGCCATCATCTGTTTCCTTGTTCCAAAACTTTCATTGACTTCCATTGATTATAAGATAATATATAAATGCTTTAGCATTTTCATTCAATTTCAGTCATTCAGATCCAATCATTATTTATCATTTATTATTCTAGTAAATAAGTTTTTTTTAACTTGTTTTTGACATACTTGGCAATGCTGACTCCGGGATAGGCACTGTCAGAATTGGGAATTAAAGATGAATTAGCACATAGTCTGTGATCGCAAAGAGGTCACAGTCTAATGGATGAATCAGACATATAAATAGATGCAAAAATATATAGCGGTAGTTTATAGAAGAGGGTGATAATCCTATATGCCACAGGGTAGAGTTTATCACTGTACTTAACAGAGAAAGGACAACATTTAAGCCACATTATAAAAGATGAATGCGTAGGAGTTCATTAAATTCACTAGGTGGGGGTTTTAAGAAGAAAGGGCATTTGTTAAGGAAATAGTACATGCAAAAAATATGGTAGTACCTTTACTTAGGATGTAATTAATAATGCACATTGTAGGAGTTTCTGGTTCAGGAGAAGAGTAGGGAGAAGAAGACAAAACTAGGTAGGTAGAGTCCATACTTAAAGGCATTGTCAAGTCTTTAAGGTTTCTGTCGTTGCTGGTAGTAGGGAGTCTGGAAAACTTTTGAGTGGGAGAGGAAGTGCTCAGCTCTGTATTTTGGAAGAATATTTTGAGTTCACGAGAGATTTAGAAGGCAAGATTGTTAGGAATGGTATCAAAAATGGCTACTGTTGATGAATGCTTACTATATGCCAAGTACTATACTGAGTGCTTTACATAAATTTTCTTTTCTTTTTTTAAGTTTGTTTATTTTGAGAGAGACAGAGCTAGTGTGAGTGGGGGAGGGGCAGAGAGAGAGTGAGAGAGAGAGACAGAGACAGAGAATCCCAAGCTGGCTCCACACTGTCAGTGCAGGGCCTGACGCAGGGCTTGAACTCACAGAACCATAAGATTATGACGTGCGCTGAAACAAAGAATCGGATGCTTAACCGACTGAGCTACCCAGGCTCCCCTACATAAATTTTCTTAGTCTGTCCTCATAAACACTCATGGATTAAGTACTATTTTTATCCTTATTTTACTGTTGAGAAAATTCTATTTGAAGAGGTTAAGAAACTTACCCAAGATCACATTGCTAATAAATGATTGAAATGGGGTAAAACCTGGTCTTTCTTGCTTATGTTTAACTACTGTTCTGTAGAGTAGTAGAAAGAAGTGAAAGAGATGAGATCTAGAAGATAATGTCCACACTTCTCTGGCTTGGGTAAATAGTATTCATTCCATTCAGTAGTATAGGAAATACCAAAGGAAGAAGAACAGGTCTTATAGAAATGAAAATGGTAACTTTTATTTTGGACATACTGACATTAAGTTGTCTGAGGGACTTTACTGGTTTAGAAGTCCAGTGGCAGTTGAATATAAGGACCTTGAGTAGAGATAACAGATTTTGGAATTATTAGCATATTTCTCAATTAAAACCATGGGTGTAAATGATACTACTCAAAGACTACATGTAAATTGAAAAGAAGGTAGAATATGCAACCCCACTGAATATTATTAACATTTTGAGGTTCGGGCAAAGACTGTCCTTTTCTGTGCCTTTAATGGGCTCCTCTTCCCAAGTCTAACTTTACATAAGTAAGAGAGAGTAGTGTCACCCCAAAGGGCAGAAAGGGAATTGAAGAATGCTGAAGTAGTTGATGTTAGTTGCCACTGAAACTCACATGTGATAAGGACTGAAAATGACTACTGAACAATTAAAATGTCACTTTGACTTCACTGAGAGCTGTTTTAGAGGGCCAGTGGAGGAGCACAAGGCTGATGAAGGTGTGGGGGTAAGTGTCACTTTTGAGAAGATTGGCTCTAAAGGAATAATGTAAGGGCCATAGATTAAAACAGGGTTGAAGGACAGTTGTTTTTAATGTGAGAATCTTCAGCGTGTTTGTAACTTGAGGGGAAGAAGCAAGTGAAGAGAGAGGTTGAAAATAACAAGAGAGGGAATAATTGATATAGTCCAGTTCCTAAACGTGGAAACGATATTCCTCAGGGGCTGTGAGGAATTAGAGATGGACATAGCTCGCTCTGCAGCTCTTTACAGGCTGTATGACCTTGGGCAAATGCCTTAACCTTGAAGCTAGCTGTATCTACCTCTTTTGTTGATTTGAAAATGTTTATTATGCACATAGTAAGAATTCAGAAATTATAGCTAACGCTACTGTGCAAATACTTGTTAATATAGGGACAGGCTTCTGTTTCCTCTATCATGCTAAAGGGAAGAGATATAAGTAACAAAAGGAGCTACAGGAGATGAGGGAGAGTTGGAAATAGCCAGTATTGGGATACTAGAAGATCCTCTTTAACCTAGAATAAGTGAAAAGATTGTCAAAGAGCTTTAGGAACAGATTGAAAAATAGAAGTTTATGGTGTTAATTAGCAGTAAGAGCGGAGAAAGCCAGAGGTGGCTGATCCCTGGTTGTGGGGAGTTACAAGGTTGGTGAAGCAAAAAGGAAAGGGATGTGGCCATTTTTGCCTTTGTCTTGCGGTTCTTTGTGTCTAGAAGTTCCTCTCTGGGACACCTGGGTGGCTCAGTCGCTTAAGCGTCAGACTCTTGATCTCAGCTCAGGTCTTGACCTCGGGATCGTGAATTCAAGCCCCGCAGTTGTGCTCCAAGCTGGGTGTGGAGCCTACTTTAAAAAAAAAAATGTAGGTGGTCCTCTGCTTCTTTCCACCCCTGCATTCCTATCTACCCCCAACTCCTAGCTCTTTTGAAATGCTTCCACAGTGAGGTCTTACAGTTCTTTATCCTTTGAACTCGTGTGGCACCAGGAGTCTTTTCACCCATACTATTTGTCTGGCAGTTAACTAAGCAACTTTGGCACCTCTTTTATGGTTTTCTTAAGTTATTATTCTTTTATCATTTCATTTCCATGTTTGTACATCTTTCTTCCACTTAGATTACAAGTCCTCAAGAACACAGAGAAAGTTAGTGAGACCACAAGGATTTTATATTTACTGGTAGCCATGCAGCCCCTAACACCTAGCACATTGTTGGCAGATGTATATTTGTTGGTTATTCTGTAGAAGATGGGAAAGGCTTTATATAATACATTACACATGATGGAAATGCATTTGTAAAGAATCTATTCTAGACTAGAAACAAAAGGCTGCCTGTTTGCAAAGAGCCTTTGAGCCTGTTTAGAGACATTTGGGGCCGTTCAGGCCCTCCTATTTAAACTGGGTAAACATACTAAGTTCCACCTATCAATGTCCAAAGTGCATCGCGTTGCCAGTAGACTTTTCGGTCCCCATCACCCAGTATTGTCTGTTGTAGGAAGATATGTTTTAATAATAAAGACAAACTTTAACAAAACCCTATTAGAGCCATTTGATTTTCTTCCCCCTCTAGTGTTTCCTTACGCATCTGTATTTTGATTGTAATCAAAATACATTCGTATTTTGTGTACATTTAATATTTTTTTATATTGTAAACATGTTTCACGATACAAGATTCACACTTATTTCAGTAGCTGCATAATACTTACTAAACTGATGCACCATAATTTACTTAACTAAAATGTCATATGTCTATAATAGGGAAATAATTATTTCTGATATTTTAGTATGATGGATAATGCTGCACTGAATATCTTTATGCATACATTTTTTTCTTCTGAATTATTTCCTTAGGAAAAATTCCCAAAAGTGGAATCACAAGATCAAAGGGTATGAACATTTTATGGCTAATATGTGCCAGTAGAATTTTTTTTTAAGATTGATGTAGCCAGGGGCACCTGGGTGGCTCAGTCGGTTAAGCATCTGACTACAGCTCAGGTCATGATCTCATGGTTCGTGAGTTCGAGCCCCGCATCGGGCTCTGTGCTGACAGCTTAGAGCCTGGAGCCTGCTTCAGATTCTGTGTCTCCCTCTCTCTCAAAAATAAATAAACGTTAAAAAAAAAGAATTGATGTAGCCATTGGTTTTGAATGGCCTGAAAGGGATTTCAACATTTGATTAGGACTAATAATCCCTTCAATATAGGGGTTAGGTTGACAAGTGCTTCAAAATGTTTATCTTATGTTCCCTAATTTCATATTCTTTTGTGAAGTAATTGTATGACAGGTATTATGTTGAATTAACCTTTCTGTTAATGGTTAGTGGAAAGTTCAGTGTTGTTATTACTTTCTTACCGTATGCTTTGAATAAATATCCATTACTGTTTATTTGTAGGACTTGATTAGAGACCAGGGGTTTCGTAGTGATGGAGGTAAGTAGTGATTTCAATTAAAAAAAAAAAAAAATCAGGGAAAAATGCAATTGCTTTGCTGCTTGTCTCCTTTATATTTGCTTCTTTCATGAAACACAGACACAGAGAAAAATGTGTAGGGAAAACCCCCCAATTTTTTTTTAGTTTTCTTTATTATTTATCATTCATCTCTGGTAAAATTTTAACTGATTTATAAGATGAGTAGATAAAAAGAGAAGACATAAAAGGGAATCTTAAATGTACTATCTACAATTTTAAAATGTTGTTATCCTCAAAGACAGATCATCAACTATCTTACCCACCTTACTGATTCCTAACTATCTCTAAAACTAGAGGTGCTAACTTCCCTTTGGGAAGGAACTCTAACTAGTACCACTCATACTTAATGATTGAGCTTAGGGTCAGTTAACACTTGATTTTCCTAAGTCATTCTTGTGAAGAATCCCTTAGATTGCCTGTCACAACATCTCCGTTTGTTGGACATTGTCAGCCTCTTCAGCATTCTGGAAGGGTTTGGAATGTACCTTATACAAAATGGACCCTTATAGAAAGAAAGCATGTTGTCCTCTTATTAGTCCAGTAAATAAAAGAAGTAAATGAGAAATTGAATGGAGATTGCTTCATCAGATGTTCACTCTAGCACTCTAAAAATTGGGGACATAAGAAAACATTGCTTACTTTTTAAGTAAGATTTTATCCCTATACAGTGTTTTCCACGAAATGGTATTTGAAACTGTCTTGAAGATTTCTTCCAGGTGGTCCTTAGTGCTTACTTTTTCAAGTATTTTCTCTCTAAAAAAGAGGACCTGTAATACCTGTTTACCTTTTTGAGAGTCGGTCTCCTCACTGTGAACTGCTTTATCTTCAAAATACCTAAACCCAGACTTTAAAGATATTTTATATTGAATAAAAACATTGTGTAAGTCATCTTGTGTTATGTTTCTCTATACCTGTGAATCTGCCTCAATGAAAACCCTGCATTGTATCTTGGACTTACTATTCATTATAGCATGTAGTTTAAAAAGTTGTGGTTGTTTTCCATTTGTTATTCCATGAATCCACCAATTAATGTTGCTGCCAGTTTGATTTTCATGTGTCTTAATAACTGTGGCTTCTGATAATTTTGCCCAGTACATCCAGCATTTAAGTGTTGCCATCATATTAGCATCACAAAGTTAAGTTAATCTTAAAAACTGCCTGCTTAGTTCCAAAAATCAAATGGCACTTCTTATCCTTTTTATGAGTCACTTTATAAAAAGTCATTGGGATTTTATGAAAACAAGCAGATTTTTTAGACATCCAGAATATTTTGTGAAGCAGGCTTCAACTCATTTATTCCCATGACTTCTTTCATTTCTTCTGTGTGTCTGTCTTCTTGTGTTTGCCTGCCCCTCTCTTTCTCTTCTAACAGCCCCTTTGAACCAGCTGATGCGTGGTCTTCGGAAATACCAATCCCGGACTCCCAGTCCCCTCCTACATTCTGTCCCCAGTGAAATAGTGTTTGATTTTGAGCCTGGCCCAGTGTTCAGAGGTAGTTGGGCTCTTCTTTCTTGTTTTCACCCAAAGCAAACTCAATATAAACTACAGATACTGTTTGTGCCTCACCTTCACAGCGTGTGTTTGTAAGTGTGAGAGTTTTCAGTACTAAATTTCTGCTTGGCCTGGCTGGAATGCTCTGAATGTGCTTCTCACACATACTCACTACCACAAGCTTTCTGTATGCTGTCTGTCATAAATTTTTAAAAGCAAGAAAATTCTGAGCTAAGATATCCATCTTGTTTTTTGTTCTATTACTTACTTTTTGGTCTTGATAATTTCTTAAACTCGGTGGGTGGCAATAAATAATGTATATGGGGGGGGGTGCCTCAATCAGAATAACTTTTATTTTAATCCATTTACATAATAGCCTTCATGACTATTAATATTTGTGATCAACTCTTGTGGTTTTTAATAAAGTAAAAACAGAAACCCCAATTAGGAGATTTTGCCAGATTTTTGGCTTTATTTTTCTATAATAGCACTGTCCTTTTTTTTAATGCAGGACACATACGTTTTATATTATATCAGAGGTAGGGAGCCTTAAAGGTTTTTAATATATTTGGGGTACTTTTAGCATACTTCATAAAATTTGAGGATTGCTACCCTCACTTACACCCTAATATGAAAGAAGCACTATAGCAGTGTGGTTCCACTCTCTCAGTTCATCTCACTCTGTTTGGTAGTTAAACTGGTCTCTTAACATTTTAACTCAAAATTCAGACAGGTATCTTACTACAAATATTTTTAAAGAATTATATTTACTGGCTTTTGCTAGTGTCTCTTATTTACTCTGAAAGTGATGGTGGTGGTTCAGATTTTTGCTGTCTCAGCCCAGCTGTTTCTCATAAAATCCATAGGATGGGCTAGAATTCCTACAGTACTGAGTAGTGTCACTGAAATAAGTAATACAGTACATTATTGAGTAGATCAGAATCTATGAGGCCTGAGCAAGCAGTTAAAGCTTTATGATGTTGAAAATTACCACTTGGAAGGTGGAAAATGGATTATGCTCTAGTTACAGGCATCCCAGGCCCCATTTCCTTTTAGAAAATTGCATATCAGATCAGGTACATTCTCCATGTGATGACATGTGTGATGTGGTAATGATAAAATTCTGTACAGTTTGAACATTTAAATGTAGACATTGCTATTCTCCCTACCCCCAAATAGTAATCTTATAAAAGAAAAAATTCTTTCGAGGTCTTTTTGTTCTGTATATGCAAATATTACTGGACATCTCAGTTCTCCTTAACTGTATTCAGACGCCACTAGGAGTCATTGCCCTGAACCCCTCTAAACCGGCTAGGTGAATCTAGGAGTTGTGCTCAGTCGGTGTTTAGAAAAGTATGCAGCCCTGCCTACTGAGTCTACTTTCAGTGTATCCACTGGACTCACTTGACTCATAGAATATTTCCACTTGTAGCAGCTTGGCCAGGAGGCCACAGCACTTAACTTTTCTCTCACTTTATACCTGTAGAGATTTTTCAGAAAGTCTTGAGAAACTTGTTTGGCTTTGTTTGTATTAACTTTGTTATACAGGTAACAAGTAGTCTTTGGTAGAACAGGAATCCAGGAACCACTGAACTGACCGATATTTCTAACTCTTAAACACTATAGGATTTTTAAAGTTCTCGTGGCTAATATGATAGAGCCAGATATTTTTAACATTAAGGCCATTATTATATGTTCCCATTTGGGAGTTTCCATCTGTTTTTATATTGATTGGCTGTTCAGGTAACATAAAATAGTTACAAGTTTATTTTTTCTATAAGCTTTTAAATTGATTTTACTTTTTTAAATCAAACAAAGACTTGGGAGTATTGTTTTAGTATTGACCTCTTACTTTAGAAAGATTATTTTTCTTCCAGACTCTACACCAATAAGCAAAGTATGTATCTGAAATCAGGTGTTTTAAAAGTCATTAAATTGACCAGAAAACTAAAAGAAATTACAGTGCAGATCACCAAATGAGGCCCTTTTTTGTCCTATCATTTCCAAAAGATGTGCCTTTAAACATACATTGCATTTTGAAAAGAAGTCTAAATGTCTCCCCACCCTCTTCCCCCAGTAAATTAACATACTCAATCCTCCTTTAATAGATACATTTTTCATTTCACTAATTTAGGATCAACCACAGGCTTGTCTGCCACCCCGCCTGCCTCATTGCCGGGCTCTCTCACTAATGTAAAAGCATTACAGAAATCTCCAGGGCCTCAGCGGGAAAGGAAATCTTCTTCATCCTCAGAAGATAGGAATCGAATGGTGAGAATATATGAGATCTTCTGTCCTCTCAGCTCTTTTGTTTTATGAGCTAGCTAAATGTAATGTCACCTTTTAGATTATATGATATGTGGTGATGTATGATATGTCAGTATGTGACACAGAATTCCCTTAACAAAGTAAATTTAAAAGCTGATAGTTTTTTGCTTAAAGCATTCCCACACACTGATTTTTGCTCTCTTCCTTTTTTGTTTGCTTTGGCTTGACTTTTGTGCTATTTTTATGAAGAAAACACTTGGTAGAAGGGATTCAAGTGATGATTGGGAGATTCCTGATGGGCAGATCACAGTGGGACAGAGAATTGGATCCGGGTCATTTGGGACAGTCTACAAGGGAAAGTGGCATGGTACGTATGTAATACAGTGACATACAAGTTATAATAGGATACGTGTCATAACTGTGATTTAAAAAAATCAAAGGGAATATGCACTGTTTGAATCACTAAGCAAATAGCATCATAGCAAATAGGTCAGATTAAAGAGTCCTCCAAAGAAAGGGTTAACAAAAATTATGGGAAATAAAAACAATTCACAGCAAGGAGGACTCCTGTCATTACAGTCATAATTTTTAAAGATGACAATTCCCCGGGTAAGTTACGCCCCAAGATTTTTTTTCTTTTAGAAGTCTTTTTGCTGATAGTTTTATTTGTGTTATAAATCACAGGTAAACATTAAAATTGTACTTACCAAAGGAAGAAACAACCAGGGAGCATATAGAAATGTTTAGCCTCACTAATTATCAAAGAATTGCAAATTCAAAAGCTACAAATCATTATTTGCCTCTCAAGTGGACAGATAGGTTTTTTTTGTTTTTGTGTTTGTTTGTTTGTTTTTTTAATTGGCCATGTTTAGAGCTGTGATTATAACACTGCTGGAGGGAGAATAAATTGCTACAGATTTTCTGGGGGGCAGTTTGTCAATATGTGTGTTGAGCCAACAATTCCATTTGTAGAACTACAACTCATTGGGCAGAAACAAACAGATGTGTGTGCAAGTATATTCATTAGAGACTTAATGAGAAAATGGAAATAAAGTTACGTGTTCATTCACAGAGGACTGGATAAATTGATAACCTTCATATGTGATTATATAGACATGAGATAGTGTGGTAGATCTATATTTATTGATACAGAAAAGTACGTGTGGTATATTAAATTTTACAGAACAGCATGTATAATATCCTATACTATGGTACTGCCTAGAAATATACATATAACATAAACTTTTAAAATGACTGTCAGCATTTTACTATATATCTTTTTAGGTGATTTTTTTCCATATGTATTCGTAAATATTCACACTGCATACATATAAAAGCCTAATAAGTTTATATATCAGTGTGTTAATGATCACTTCTGAGTGACATGATTATAGGAGATTTTACTTTTTTTCTTTGTTTTCAAAATGTTTTTCACTATGAGCACTGTATTACTTCGATAATCAGGAAGAATCCATAATTATATCAAAGTATAATAAACCTGCAAAAAAGTACAAGATTCATCTGTATTATTGGATGTGGTTATAGGTCATTCATTCTCTGAATAGTATTCATTGTGTGACTCTAACATGATTTCTTTTCCAATCTCTACTGTGTGATGAACATTTGAATAGTGTCCAGTTTGGGGCTATTACGAATGCTGCTGCTGTGAATATTCTTAGTACATGTTGTTTGGAGAACATATGTTCCATTTTTGCTGGGTATATACTTAGGAAAGAATTGTGGGACCACTGGATATACATATGTTCAGTTTTAGTAGATGCTGCCAAAAGTGTTTTAAGTGCTTGCACCATTTTACACACCCACTGGCGATGTGTAAGAATTCTGTTTCACATAAAATTATTTTTTTAATCTTCCTGAGCAAAAGCAAATGATCCTTGGATTTGAAAACCATGTTAACTACTCTGATAAAGAAGCTCTGCAGTTTTCTATTTCAGCCAAGCTTCATTGGGCCTGTCATCAATAGTTTGTTTTAACATTCAGATAATAAAAGCATTTGGTTTAGTATTGTTAATTAATCAGGAAAATACCATGGGTACTTACTTGGTTAAACTACGTTTCTAGGGGAAATACAACATTGGCTATTGGGGGGGAGGTGGTATTTTGAAATACTAGTATAGGAGTGTCATTGTTCATTTAGTTTTTATCTTTAGAAAATTAATACATTTTAGAAGTTAAGATCTCATTTATTTGCAATTTAATAATGGTATGGATTTAAGGCCATGGTAATTAGTGAAAATATCCAAGAGGTATATATATATATATATATATATATATATATATGTATATATATGTATATATATATATATTTTTTTTAAGTTTAAAAAATTGGAATGACATTTGGAATGACAACTTTTTTTTTAGGTGATGTGGCAGTGAAAATGTTGAATGTGACAGCACCCACACCTCAGCAGTTACAGGCCTTCAAAAATGAAGTAGGAGTACTCAGGTGAGCCTGTGTGCATTACTGTTTTCCAGAGAAGTTATCTTTATCTTCTATTTTCCAGTGATAGCCACTGTTGGCTTTACAGGTTTACTAAAAGTGGATAAGACAGAGTTTGAGTATACTATGTCTTTAACCATATTGTTTAAGTGGTGTACAATATTATATGGTATAACTGATAGGAAAATTAGTCCTAAGGTGAATTAATGGAAATACAATGTTCTGATCATGAAAAATCCTATTTCCACTTATGGAAATAATACTCTCAAAATTCTAAATTTATCAGAACACATTTAAAGATTGTGTCAAGCCCTGGGACTTGAGGAACAGTAACAAACTAGAGAATATCCAGGCAGGGACAACTTAGATGAGGAGGGTTCTGAAACTGTAACAAGGGGAAAACAGTTGGTAGAACTGAGTATATTTGGGTCCACAGAAGGCTATTATGTTCAAGAAGGTACAGACTTTGTTTTATTCCAGAGAGCAGAAGAGGACGGCCAGTGGCGGAAGTTGTAGGGAAATAGTTTTTTCTCAACCCCAAAGAACTTTTTAATACTAGAACCACTTTCAAAAGGGGGGTAAGGGTGAAAAAAGAAGCTGCAGTCTCTGTGAAGAGCTTTGCACAACTGAAGGTATTTAAGCAACTTCAGTTGCCTGTTGTGAAGTATATTAAAACCTAAGATCTTTCTGCAAGGGGTAGGATATTACACTAGACAATTCCTAAAATAATTTCTAAACTTATCCTTCCTTATGTTCTTCCTGATAATCAGACTGCTTTGGTCCACTTTTTTAAGATTTGCTGAAGTTTATCGACATTTACTATTTATTAACATACTTCCTTTTACAGGAAAACTCGGCATGTGAACATCCTGCTCTTCATGGGCTATTCAACAAAGCCCCAGCTGGCTATTGTCACCCAGTGGTGTGAGGGCTCCAGCTTATACCACCATCTCCACATCATCGAGACCAAATTCGAGATGATCAAGCTGATAGATATTGCTCGGCAGACTGCACAGGGCATGGAGTAAGTTCCATTCTGTTAAATCTCTTGTAAATTGTTTTTGAAGACCACTGATGGTATTTTAAAGGTTTTAGCTAATATTCTTTTGGGTTGCTTTTGAATTACTGTCTAGTAACATAGGAACACTTTTAACTAATGGCTAAAAATATGATATTAAGAAATAAAATGTCTCTCTAGTATATCTTTAGTATAGTCTTCAAAAACATGTATCAAATATTTGATGACAAATACGTGACTGCAATTTTATGTTTAGCATGCAATGATTTAGTATTGAAGGTTAACAAAACAAAATAGGCCAAAAAACCAAGAAAGTCTACAAAAAAGTCTTTAACAGTTACTGAAGTATACAAAATAATTAAGTTATCCTTTCAAATTATTTTCTCCATGCACCCATATTTTTTATTACAAAATGTCATCTGAGTGAAATAAAATAAAATGAAAATCTGCATTCTGATGCTTTTTTAAGGATTCCAAGTTGAGTTGTTCATATCTGTTGAATTTTGCTATGTAATTTAAAAGATAAAATGTTGCTTAAATAGAATTTATCATCGGTCAAAATAGGGAACCAACTGGGAGGGATAAATTTTGCATGCAGCTCTTAAGTACAAATGAAGAAGGAAATCAAAAGGTAAAAATTAAGAATGAATTTTGAAAGTACTTAGATGAAAAATTTTAAGTTAGTAGAATACAAGTTTAAAAGCTCTATGGGTAGTTTAAAAATATGTATGTATCTTATATTTTATAGTATACAAATGGCTTTTATTATGTCATTTAATCTTTATAGTGCTATAGATTTTTTTTTTTTTTTTTTTTTTTTTTTTTTGCTTTTAAAGGTCAGGAAACTCAGGCTTTTAAGTCATGTCTATAGCTGCACATTTAATAAATAGCAGCAGAGGTGTTTGACTCAGAATCTGACTCCCAAGCCATTATTCTTTCCCCATATTCACTATGCTACTTTTACATTTTAAAATTAGAATAAAAGAGTAAAAGTGTATATAAGTACCAGTACCTAGAGCTCTGACTCAAGGTCACTTAGTGTGTAAGTGTAGGACCAGGACTGAAAATCAGATCGGGCTCTTAAATCTTCCCACTGAACTATCACCCTCCCTGTCTCAAGACTAAGTAATATATCTAAGTAATTTAAGTAATTTACATTGTTTACAAGCCTGTGGTCAGCCAGAATGCTTATTGCAGCAAATGATTACCTCTTCAGTAACATTCCCACTTATCCACTAGACTTCAAACAGTGTCAGCCTTTCATATAAGTTAGAATCTGAATCTGTTCAAATCTGAAAGGTATATTAAACTCTTGGAAAGAGTAAACCGTGGCAAAAGTTGTAAACATTGAGAAGAAAACAAAGCTTATTCTGCTCCCATCCCACCAGTCTCTTTGCTGTTTCTTCAGGCCAAGCATCTTCCCTCCTCAGCCTTTGTACTGGTTATTTTTCTCTTTGGGATACTCATTCCGCAGATATCCATAGAGCTTCTCCCTTAGGTCTCTGTTTAAATGTTACCTTTTAAAAGAAGGCTTCTCGGGGCGCCTGGGTGGCGCAGTCGGTTAAGCGTCCGACTTCAGCCAGGTCACGATCTTGCGGTCCGTGAGTTCGAGCCCTGCGTCGGGCTCTGGGCTGATGGCTCAGAGCCTGGAGCCTGTTTCCGATTCTGTGTCTCCCTCTCTCTCTCTGCCCCTCCCCCGTTCATGCTCTGTCCCAAAAATAAATAAAAAACGTTGAAAAAAAAAAAAAAAAAGGCTTCTCTCACTCATCATCTTATGTAACTAAGATTCCTACCCCACCGATGATACTTTCTGTATCCCTATCCTTTTGTTTTTGAGACTCAGCTGTATCGGACATATTTGTTTATTGTCTGTCACCCCCACTAGAATATAAGCTGTATGAGATGAGGGGCTTTATTTTGTTCATTGTTTTATCCCTAATGCCTAGAACAGGGCCTGGCCTATGATAAGTACTCACTACATATCTGTTACATACACACACACAAAATGAAAGAATGATTACACATAACTGCATATTATTGCTGTTTTACCTTTTGGAAGAGAGAGAAGCATATCAAAACAGAAGTGTCAAGGAAAGAGAAAATGGTCAAAGAGAATAACAAAAGAATAAGGGGAAATGCTTTTGCTATAAACAGAGGCAGCAAAGAATAGTACTAAAAATTGTTTTTAGAAACAGTGATGGGTAGGGCATCTGGGTGTCTCAGTCAGTTAAGCATCTGACTCTTGGTTTCAGCTCAGGTCATGGTCTCACGGTTTGTGAGTTTGAGTCCCGCATCAGGCATTGTGCTGATGGTGCAGAGCCTACTTGGGATTCTCTTTCTCCCCCTCTCTCTGTCCCTCCCCTACTCGTGTGCATACGTGCCTGCGCGCTCTATCTCTGTCTTTCTCTCCCTCGCTCTCTCTCTCTCTCTCTCAGAATAAATAAATAAACATTAAAAAAACAGGAACAGTGATGGGGCAGTGGAATGCCACTATCGATAAAGACAAGAAGTACAATAGAGAGAACATTATCAAATTGCAATAGTTCTGTAGTCTGGAGAATAGTCCGTGAAGAGATACAATATGATCCCATCACTTTGCAGTTTGGGTTCTGTAAGCATAAACCTTTGCATCTGTCTATTCCAAAACACTTTGGTTATATTTTTAGGTAACTCTGACTATATAATGAGTATACCTAGTTATGAATTCAGATCATTCTATAAATTTATCATAGATTTTAATAGCTAAAAAAGTATTAATAGTAAATTTTAGGGGTGCCTGGGTAGCTCGGTTGGTTGAGCATCCGACTCTTGATTTTGGATTAGGTCACGATCCCAGGGTCGTTCGATCGAGCTCCATATCAGGGGTGACAGCCCAAAGCTTGCTTGAGATTCTCTCTCTCTCAAAATAAATAAACTTTTTTTTAACTGTAAATTGTAAGCCCTCTAGCAAGAGTTTATTACCAGCTTTAAATGAACCAAAGAAGATACAGTTCCTATTTCTTCTTTCTGTTCTTTATAAGACAGTAACATGCACCTGGTTAAATGTATTAACACATCTTTAGTTTCTAACGGCTTTGGCAGATGTGGGTTTCAAGTTAAGGTGACAAAGTTTTGCTGTGTTTTGAAACGCCACTAAAACTACAATCAAGGAATTTTTTTTTTTAAGCATGAACATATAAGGACAGAGATAACAGAGAGGAAGGAAACAATAACAACATTTTGAAAGCCAGAAAGCAGATGAAGTGGTAATGGAATTAATATACCTAAAAAAAGCTAAAGCCTTAGTTGGCAATGGGGAAATAATGGCCAACCTGACACCACAGGTTCCTCAAAAGTGTCAGGAATTGTCAGTGCCAGCTGCCTTCAGAAGAGGGGAGATACGTGAGAGAGCGTATCTGCAAATCTTCTCTAAATCCTGCGTCCCGCTCTGGGTCGCTGGGTGACTGCCCCCTCCCTGCCCTACTGTAGACTTCTATATTCTCTGGAGAGAGGAAAATCAATTATATCTGGACTGGGGACATGGGCATGGAGATTTTGTCAGAAACAGGGGGGTTGAGTGACTGTTTCCGGAAGGATGAATGGAGAGTTCCCCAGCACTCTGTTTTTAAAGATTCCCAGCCAAACGCTGGCAGCCAAACCTTCCCCTTTAGGCAGGAGATGGGAGAGTCTTCTCTGAGGAATCTTATCAACTGAGAGAAAAGACCCAAAGGTAGGGACATCAGGGATTCCACTTAGATCACTACACAAGGAAGTTAAAAAACAAGAAGCCCATCCATATGCTCAAACCTTCCAGACAGTTTTTTGAAGCTTCATTTAGTCTGAGTAAGACAAATTGTCTCTGGATCATCAAATGTCAGAGGTAAAGGGTGGGATGCCAATGACAGAGACCAAAACAAACGGAGTTAAAGAGGCAACAAGGAATAAACAAACAAACACAAGGCAAGGAGAAGAGACACCTCTCTCCCCTGAATACCTACCAGTTTCCTCAGAGATGAAAGAAGATTTTTTATTCGTGAAGCAAGAATAGAGGCTTTGTTAGGAACATTTGGATAATAACAACAACGGCAGTGTTAAAATGTTGATATTTATTGTAGCCCAGCACAAATTATATGCTTTGTACTTATTTAAACTTTTAAACGTCTGATTCCTCCTTCCCTGTCCTCCACCATCATTTCACAAAGGACAGAGCAAGCTAGATGTAGCTAACCGGTAAGGCCATAGTCTGTTTAAAGAGCCACCTAATAGTGTACTTTTGCAAAGCCCCCGTTTCAAAATAGTCTGCCACCTGAATGTTTTCCAGATGTTGTTGATCTTTTCTGAATACTTTCTGAAATGTATTATTTTCCCCTAACTCCTTCCCAATTTGAAAGTATACAGTCAGCCACTGCTCACACAAAATGTATTTTGAAGTCAGAGAGTATAAGCAGAATAAGGATACAAGGTGCTGGGGTTGTAGTCATTCATAGGATAAAACCATTAGTAATTAGGAAAATGAATCATTAGGACTTTCAAATGTGTCCCCTTCATTGGATTACAGAATATAAGCAGATGGGTGACATTTTTCCTGTGTGATTTTGTCTCCTTTCCTCAGTGAAGGATCATTTCTGATTGCTTAGGTTTACCTGAAGAGAGCAGAGTTGTTGTAATGGTAGATAAGGAGAGTCTCATTCCTCCCGAATCAGGGCTAGTATAGTATGTTTATCATCTTCTCACCTGACAGTCATTGACCTTAGGGCCAAGGTATTTTAAAAATGTTGTTACTAAAGAAATTTCACGAATGATCAATCTGTCATGCCATTTCCTTGCAGGACTTTTAATTTCAGTATAATATTTATTGTATAACTTTTCATTTAACTTTATCAGAAAATTTACTAGGTGTTAAATCAAGAGAAAGTTGTGGTCTGTTGTTATACCCACAGAAGTGTTATAATCTGAATAAAGATAATTAAAAGTAATTTGGGGATAAATCCTCACGATTTACTTTTTTAAAAAATAATGAAAAGTATGCCTCTTTACTTAAAAACAAACCTAGTTTTGGGAATGCAAGCTGGTGCAGCCACTCCGGAAAACAGTGTGGAGGTTCCTCAAGAAACTAAAAATAGAACTACCCTACCATCCAGCAATTGCACTACTAGGCATTTACCCATGGGATACAGGTGTGCTGTTTCGAAGGGACACATGCACCCCCAAGTTTATAGCACCACTTTCAACAATAGCCAAAGTATGGCAAGAGCCCAAATGTCCATCAGTGGATGGATGGATGGATAAAGAAGATGTGGTATATATATGCACAACGGAGTATTACTCGGCAATCAAAAAGAATGAAATCTTGCCATTTGCAACTACATGGATGGAACTGGAGGGGATTATGCTAAGTGAAATTAGTCAGAGAAAGACAAAAATCATATGACTTCACTCATATGAGGACTTTAAGAGACAAAACAGATAAACATAAGGGAAGGGAAACAAAAATAATATAAAAACAGGGAGGGGGACGAAACAGAAGAGACTCATAAATATGGAGAACGAACAGGGTTACTGGAGGGGTTGTGGGAGGGGGGATGGGCTAAATGGGTGAGGGGCACTAAGGCATCTGCTCCTGAAATCACTGTTGTACTATATGCTAACCAATTTGGATGTAAATTTAAAAAAATAAAATTAAAAAAAGATAATAAGCCTAGTTAAAAAAAAGATGGAAGGATGAATTAAAGCTGAAAAGAGATGAACGTGTATCAGTGACTGAAAATAATTCCAGTTGATCAAAGAATATTTAATTATAGTGAGCATGATTTTCCAGTGGATAAGAACAATGATACAAAAGAGGGTACTGGTAATCAGAAAAATAAAAACTAAAACAAGTACTATTTTTCACCCACTGGGATTAGCAGAATACCTGAATTCAGACAGAATTGCGTGTTGAGAAAGATGAGGGGAATTGCTTACTGGCACTTGATGCAACCGGCCACCCCTGGTGTGCTCCAGAAGGTCTGATAAAATGGAGAGGCCTGACCTGCCCCGAGAGATGCCAGCTTTTGTTCCATAAAAGTTTTATATGGGAAGAGATGTATTGCAGGAAAATATATAACAGTGAAAAATTATAAATTTAAATGTCCATCAGAGGACTTGGATAAATAGAATATTGGCACCTCTGTGCAGGAGAATAATACACAGCAGAAATGAATTACGTATCAGCATTAGCTTTAAGATACAGTATCAGGTGAGAAAAGCTATTAGCACGAGACCACTTGAAATTTTAAAAACAAAACATTTTTATATGTGGGTTGTTTTTTTTTTAAGAGAGGTGTACATAAGTATGCAAAAGTATTAAAATAAGGATTAGCAGACACACACCAGATTGAGTAGTGGTTTGCAAGAGTGGTGGAAGGGATTGGCATGGGGACAGCTATCAGGGAGAGAAGAGCAGTTGTCTTATCTATAACACGTTGATTATTTCTGTCTTTTAATTTAAAACAAAAGACTCCATAGTTGTGTTTTACTTTCATAAGTTTTATGAACTGTGAAAACCGGGAGGCCAATGTGGAAAATTTTTAACAGAATTAATTATGGTGACAAATATGAGTGATTGCTGCAGTGATTGCCTTTGGTGAAGTTCTTAATTTCAAAATAAAAGTTATTATAGGGAATACATAGTCACTGGAGGACACCCAGGAAATGTGAACATCAATCAGCACCAGTAATCCGCCGAGAGATAATCACCATTAATATTCTGATGTGTATTGTGTGTCCTTTCAGAATTTGGTACTTAATAGTATACACAGTGAGTTATGTTGTTGTTCCAAGTATGGACTCGCACTGGTTTTACCTTTTTTCATTCTTATTTTAAATATCTTTCTTGATCAGTAAGTACTATGTTTTGACCCCACCTCTGCTACATACTAGTAACTTACCCACTCCTTCTGTTTTTTATACCAGCTACATTCTCTGGTTTTTTATATATGCAGTAATGTGTTTAGCAAGTACTTACTATGTGCCAGACTTTGTTCTGGGTACTTATATATGCTACCTCATGTAATCCTCAATAGCCCTGTGAGGTATATCCTATTATCATCCCCATTTACTTATAAAGAAACTAGGGTTTAGAGAGATCAAGTAACCTGGCGCTGACACTTTGGTGTCAGAGTATATTCCTTTACACGTTGCTGCTTCTCCAGCTTAGTCTTTTCAACACCTCAAGTGGGCTCTTAATGTAATACAGCAGCCATACTTTTTTTTAAGATTGTTCATTCTTCCTTTCTCCTAGAGGGTGTCTTACCTTCTCTATCCTCAAACCTTCAACACCTCTCCTCCAAGAACAGTCAGCTGGTTTCCTTGCCTGTGATTTCATTGAGAAAATTAGAAGCACCCACCACATATGCCCACCCGCCTATGTTCATGCTCAATTTTTCTGCCTTATCACTAGGAGTGAAAGCCAACCCTTCCTTTTCATATGCTAGATCCCCGTCTTATTTCCCCTACTCACTGACATCTTTGGAGTAAATCTCCCCTATTCATCTTCAGCTTTTCCTTTTCTACTGGACTTTCTTTCATTTAGAAGATCTTCCTTATAATGCACATTTGGCAGAATGTTGACAATTGTTGAATCTAGGTGGAGATTGTAGGGTGATTATTGTACTATTCTTTCAACTTTATGCTTAAAAATTTCTTAATAAAAAGTTACAGAGAACCCATCCTTGATTCTGCTTCCCCCTCAAGTTATCACCTCATTTTTCTATTCTTTACAGTAAAACTTGACAAAAGACTTGTTGATATTCACTCTGTAATTTCTCTTCTTCCCTTTTATTGTGGATCCCACCTGGTCAGGATTTTGTCCCAATACTCCACTGAAATACTTCTTAGTGGGTCCAGTGGTTAGATTTACAGTCTCCATCTGTTTGTACTGTCAGAAACATATTCTGCAGTTGATCATACCCTTCTCCGATGAAACCCATCCTTAACCCCTTGCTACTCAGAATCTGGTCTGAGTAGCATCTGTACCACTTGGGAGCCTTTTAGAAATGCTGAGTTTTAGGGGTGCCTGGGTGGCTCAGTCGGTTAAGCATCTGATTCTTGATTTAGGCTCAGGTCGTGATCTCACAGTTTGTGAGTTCAAGCCCCACCATGAGTCTCTGTGCTGACAGAGCAGAGCCTGCTTGGGATTCTGTCTCCCTCTCTGCCCCTCACATGCTGTCTCTCTCTCTGTCTCTCAAAAATAAATAAACATTAAGAAGTATTAGTGAAAATGACATTTAAAAAAATTTTTTTTAGTGTTTATTTATTCTTGAGACAGAGACAGAGCATGAACGAGCGAGGGTCAGAGAGAGGGGGAGACACAGAATCCGAACCAGGCTCCAGGCTCTGAGCGGTCAGCACAGAGCCCGATGCGGGGCTCGAACTCACGAACCGCGAGATCATGACCTGAGCCGAAGTCGGAGGCTCAACCGACTGAGCCACCCAGGTGCCCCGCGAAATGACATTTAAAAAAAGAAATGCTGAGTTTTAGGTGCTACCCCAGATCTTCTGAATTAGAGACTATATTTTAGTAAAGTCCCTAAATGATTTGGATGCATATTAAAATTTGAGAAGCACCCTTCTCCTGATTTTCCTTCTACTTCTCCTTTGTAGCTAGTTCTTCCTCAACACTTGAACCTCGCTGAATGTTGGAACTCTCCAGGAATCTCCATTCTCTTGGTGATCTCATCCAGTTTCATGGCTTAAAATACTGTTCAGTTACCACTTATATGCCCATCACCATCCAACTCACTTCCTCCAAACTCCAAACTGTCCTATCCAGCTGTCTTCTCCACATTGCTTGACTGTCTAATGGACATCTCATGTTTAGCGTGTCTCCTACTGAGGACCTGACCTTTTTTTCCTCAAGCCTGCTCTTCCTACAGTCCTTTCATCTTAGTAACTGGCAACTCTGTTCTGTCAGCTGCTTATGTCAACATTTTGTAGTTATCTTTGACTCCTCTCTTGTTGGCACACCATACACCCAGCCTGTTATCTCCTGTTCACTCTGTCTTTAAAGTATATCTAGAGGGGTGCCTGGGTGGCTTAGTCAGTTAAGTGTCTGGCTTTGGCTCAGGTCTCGATATCATGGCTCGTGAATTCAAACCCTGCATTGGGCTCTCAGCGCAGAACCCACTTCGATTCTCCTGTCTGCCTTTCTCTCTGCCCCTCCCCTACTCGCACATGTGCTCACACTCTCTCTCTCTCTCAAAGATAAGCATTAAAAAAATTTTTTTTTTAAATCCTGTTTTCATTTTTGGGGCAGCTGGGGGGCTCAGTCATTTGAGCGTCTGACTTCAGCTCGGGTCATGATCTCACGATTCATGGGTTCAGACCTACGTTGGGCTGTGCACTGACAGCGCAGAGCCTGTTTTGGATTCTCTGTCTCCCTCTCTCTCTGGTGCTTCCCTGCTCATGTGCTCTCTCTCAAAAATAAACAGGGGCGCCTGGGTGGCTCAGTCGGTTGAGCGTCTGACTTTGGCTCAGGTCATGATCTCGCGGTCTGTGAGTTCAAGCCCTGTGTCGGGCTCTGTGCTGACAGCTCAGAGCCTGGAGCCTGCTTCGGATTCTGTGTCTCCCTCTCTCTCTGCCCCTCCCCCAGTTGCACTCACTCGCTCGCTCTCTCTCTGTCAAAAATAAACATTTAAAAATAAGTAAACATTGAAAAATTAAAAGAAAAACGTATACCTAGAATCTGACAAATTCTCATCTCCTATTCTGCCGTTCACTCTGATTCAAGCCACCATTAACTCTTGGCTGGCTTAGTGCTCTTCTTCCACCCTTACCTACCTTCAGTTTATTATTGTTCAGCACCCAGAGTCTTTTTTGAGACTTAACTCAGGTTATGTTGCTCCTCTGGCCTCCCAGCGTCTCACATTTCACTCAGAAAGAAAGCCAAAGTCCTTACAATAGTTCCTCAAGGTAACCACCACCACAATCTCTCTGCTTTCGTATTACCTCTCAATTCATTTACTGCTCTTCCTTCTTGCTCCCTCTGTTGCAAGCCAGTTGGCCCTCTTGCCGCTCTTAGAATTTGGGAAGGACATGCCTCCCTTAGGGCCTTGCCCTTGCTAGTTCCTTTGCCTTCTATGCTCTTATCCCATATCTGCGTGACTCTCTCCCTCCCCTCCTTTCAGGCTTTCATCAAAAGGTCCTTTGAAAAGAGGCCCTCCCTGCCCTAAAATCACAACCCCCTGCCAACTCATCATTTCCTGTCCCCCCACTCACAGAATACTGACACATCTTTTTTCTTTTCCGTCTTCTGTACTAAAATGTAAGCACCATGGGGCGCCTGGGTGGCGCAGTCGGTTAAGCGTCCGACTTCAGCCAGGTCATGATCTCGCGGTCCATGAGTTCGAGCCCCACGTCAGGCTCTGGGCTGATGGCTCAGAGCCTGGAGCCTGTTTCCAATTCTGTGTCTCCCTCTTTCTCTGCCCCTCCCCCGTTCATGCTCTGTCTCTCTCTGTCCCAAAAATAAATAAACGTTGAAAAAAAAATTTTTTTTAATAAAAAAAATAAATAAAATGTAAGCACCTTGAAGTAGGACTTTTCCGCTTTATCTTCAAGACTTAGAACAGTTGTTGCTTAGCACATAGTGGGCTTTCAATAAACACGTGTTAAAAGAAAGAAGAAACCCCTTCACAGGTGCCTGGCTGGCTCACTTGGTTAAGTGTCTTACTTTGCCTCAGGTCATGATCTCACGGTTCTTGGTTTCAAGCCCCGCATCATACTATGTGCTGCCAGCATGGAGCCTGCTTTGGATTCTCACTCTCTCTCTCTGTCTCTCTCTCTGTCTCTCTCTCTCCTTCTGTCCCTCCCCCACTGATACTCCCTCTCTCAAAAATAGATAAACATTAAAAAAATTTTTTTTAGAAGGAACCCCTTCAAGGTAATCATTATTACCTCCATTTTTTAGGTTAGGAATCTAAAGCTAAAAGGGATTATGTAAATGTACCCAAGGTCATATGGCTAGTAAGTGATGCAGTTGGAATTCAAAACCCATGCCCTTTCCACTCTGTCCCTCTGGTTATGTCGCTTACGTCTTCTTGGCTCTGGTTTTCCCATTAGTATAAGTGCAATTATTGCTGTTTTGCTTGCCTCCCAAAGAAACACGAAGTGGGGTTTTTTTTTGTTGTGTTGTTTTTTTTGCAGTGATGCAAAAAAAGTGGGTTTTTTTTGCAGTGATGCAAAAATATCCTGAAAACTTTAAAAGGCTGTATGTGTACATGAGGGTGGTAGAAATTTTTTTCTTATGGAAGTTTTACAGTTTTTGCTTTTAGTTTTAGGTCTTAAATCTACTTTAGATTGATTTTTGAGTTTGGAATGAGATGAGGGTTGAAGATTTTTTTTCTCCATATGGATATCCCAGCAGTATTTGTTGAAATGACTATCCTTTCCTCCACTGAGTTACCTTGCTTTTATAAAAAAAAAATAAATATGCTTCTGATTTTGGACTTGTGTTTGAAATGAACTTTTAAAAAGAATAATAGGGTTTTTGCTATTCCATCAGTACCATGATATTCCATGTTTATAAAACATTCCCACTTACTATTTTTAGGCCAATGTTTTACTTAGAAGGTTTGATTTTCCAAGGGGGATTATACCCTCTCTAATGCAGGTCCCAGCTAGGAAACAAAAAACACATAGAAGTATCATATTCATTGGTTAGGAGATTTAATATTATTAAGATGTCTTCCTTCCCAAATTGATCTGTAGATTTCATTTTAACCCCAGTCAAAATATCAGCAGGCTTTTCTGTAGAAATTAACAAGTTGATCATAAAATGTACTTGGAAATGCAATGGCTAGAATAGTCAAGACAATTTTTGCAAAGTTGAAGGACTTCTAGTGTCAGATTTCGGAACTTTGTATAAAGCCACAAGGCCATGTGATGTTGGCATAAGAATGGTCATATAAATCAACAAAACAGAATAGAAGGCCTAGAAATATATCCGTAAGTCTATGGTCAGTTGATTTTTTTAACAAGATGTCAAGGTAATTCATGTGGAAAAGGTAGTCCTGTCAACAAATATTGCTGGAACAAATGGATTTCCATAAATAAATAAACAAATAAACACACGATTAACCCTTATGCAACACAAGACATTAATATTAACTTGAAATGGATTAAAGACTAAAAGTTGAAAATCTAGACATTCTAGAAGAAACATTGGGGAAAATCTTTATAGCCTAAAGAAAGACAAAGATTTCTTAGGATACAAAAAGTAAGGATCATACAAGAAAAAATTCATAAATCGGACTTCATCAAAATTTAAACCTTTGCTTTTTGAAGACACTGTTAAAAATGAAAAGATAAGCCACAGATTTTAAGAAAATGTTTGTAACATACATTATCTGATTAAAAGACTTGTATCTAAACCATACAAGAACTCTTACAACTCAGTAGTTAAGACAAAGTATCCAACAAAAAGAGTGAGCAAAAGATTGGAGTACTTTATTTAAAAGGCATAAGAATGGCAAATGAACATGTGCAAAGATGTCCAACATCAGTAGACATTAGGGGAGGTAAATTAAAACTCCAAGACACCACTCACTACACACCCACTAGAATTCTTACCATCAAAACCAGCCATTCCGATTATCGGCAAGGTTGCAGAGCAGCTAGAACTCTTACATGTTGCTGGTAAGGATCTTAAATGGGACAACCACTTTGGCAGTTTCTTTTAAAGTTAAAAAAACCACATGAGCAATCCTAGTCTTAGTTATTTATCCAAAAGAAGTGAAAGCATAAGTCAACAACAGAGACTTGTACTTGAATGTTCATAGTATCTTATTCATAATTGTCAAAAATCAGGAACAACCCAAATGTCCAAGGGCTAAATGGTTAGGTTGTGGTATGTCCATACTCTGTAATACTGCATGCAACTAGCGTGTGAATCTTAGAATCATTATGCTGAGCAAAAGAAGCCATAGATTTTTTTATGTGATGTTCTAGAAAAGGCAAAACTAATCTCTAGTGACAGAAATCATTATCAGTGGTTGCCTGAGCTGAAGAGGGTGTTATTAATTGCAGAAATACATGAAGAAAGTTTTGGGGGTGATGGATATTCTTCATGTTTATTGTGGCTGGTCATTATACAAGTATATATATATTTGGCAAAACTCAAACCGTACATAAAATTGGGTGCATCCTGTGTTGTAGACAAGTTATAACTTAATAAGTTTGATTTTTTTTAGTGCGATAGAAACCAAAAACTACATAAAAATGGATTTTAGGCCACTCAGAGCACAACACAGCTGGAAAAGGTGTGAACTTCACTTCTTACGTATTTTAATTATTTTATTTTATTTTTTTTATTAATTTTTTTTTAACATTTATTCATTTTTGAGAGACAGAGTATGAGTGGGGAAGGGGCAGAGAGAGAGGGAGACATAGAATCTGAAGCAGGCTCCAGGCTCTGAGCTGTCAGCACAGACCCCAGCTTGGGGCTTGAACTCACAAACACGAGATCATCACCTGAGCCAAAGTTGGATGCTTAACCGACTGAGCCACCCAGGTGCCTGATATTTTAATTATTTTAAAGTATAAATGATTGTTGACTGCAGAGGAGTAGCAGAGTCTCATTCCCTTCAGTCTTACTCACTTTGCACAGTGTGGTTATGAGGAGAGTGGAGAGCATCAAAGTAGAAGGGACACTGTAATTGAAATTGTTTGGATCAAATATTGTCACCACCCTCATGCATATTAGTCCCGTCAGCTGCCACACCCTCCGTAGGTTTCTGGGGAGAGATTCAGCTTGCTACGTGAAGTCTAATGAACATTTTCGAAATTGTGTACCATTTGGTGAAACGGGATTCAAATGCTAATGTCTTGGAAGCCAGTTCTTTGGTTTTAGAAACAGTTGAAAATACAAGAAAAGAATAGTGAACTTCAGTGAGAGACACTTGGGACTGTTACAAACAGGCAACACCGATAAATCAGGCAAATACTACAGCAAATGTAGCCTTAGTGATTGCATTTCAGCAAGGCATTTGAGTGATAATTCTCATGATGGCGTTGAGGAGAGGATCAAGAGATGTAAATGCATGGAGAATTGGACTAGGTTCATAAGTGTATAACGATCATCATCCCCGAAGCTATCAAGCTGAAGGAGATTTTTGTTTCATTCTGCTCCTGAGTGTGACTAGCATGTTTACACATAACTTAGGTGAGGGCATCAAGAGCACACTGATCTTTTAAAACTTATTTTTTAATGAAAACTAAAATTTCAATCACCTGAGATTATAGGCCACGTCTACAAGATAAGACATCTTACCCAAGGTCAGAAAAGAAAGATACACATACAAATATAGGATGGGGAAACTGTTGTGTAGGAGCAATGCAAGAACAACCCTGTAGGGTTGGAACTGAATATAATTTTAATAGAAGTCTGTAGAGTGACTGTGGCTGCCATAATACTCTCAATAATGGCTGATATAATTTTTTAGCCCACATAAGGAAGATGAAGATGAATTAAATTTTGTTTTGTTTTTTTAGATTCCACATCTAAGTGAGAGCATATGGTATTTGGATTGCCCTGTCTGACTTGTTTCATTGCAGATAATGCCCTCAGGGTCCATCCATGTTGTTGCAAACAGCAGGATATCCTTTTTTGTGGCTGTATAATATTCATGTGTGAGTGTGTATGTGTGACATTTTCTTTATTCACTCATGAACACTAAGTTGTTTCTGTATCTTTGCTATTGTGAAGAATGCTGCAGTAAACATGAGGGTGCAGATGTCTCTTTGAGAGCCTGGTTTAAATTCTTTTAGGTATATACCCAGAAATGGGATTACTAGATCATATGATAATCCTATTTTTAAGTTTTTCTGAGGAACTTGCATACTGTTTTCCATAGTGGCTGTACCAGTTTACATTGTCTTCAACAGTGTACCCTTGAAAGAGTTCCCTTTTTTCTGCATTCTTGTCGCTACATGCTGTTTCTTGTTTTTTTGATAATAGCCATGCTAACAGGTATGAGGTGATAGCTCATTGTGGTTTTGATTTGCATTTCCCTGATGATGAATGATGCTGGACACCTTTTCATGTACCTGTTGGCCATCTGTATGTTTTCTTTGGGAAAATGTCTGTTTTTTAATCATTTTGGGATTTTTGCTATTGAGTTCTACAAGTTCTTTATATTTTTTGGATATTCCCTTATTAGATATATGACTTGCAAATATTTTCTCCCATTTGGTAGGTTGCCTTTTCATTTTGTTGGTGGTCTGTGCCGTTTGCTGTGCAGAAGCTTTTTCGTTTGACGTAGTCCCAGTTGTTTATTTTTGCTTTTGTTGCCTTTGTTTTTGGTGTCAAATCAAAAAAAAAAAAAATGATTATCAAGACTGATGTCAAGGACCTTGCTACCTATTTTGTTTTCCCTAGGAGTTTTATGGTTTCAGGTCTTATGTTCAAGGAGAAAATTAAGATGAGAGTCGCTCTAGTTTGTGTTGATCGGATCAAATCTAGAGTATTGTATTTACTCTTGAGGCATCATATTAAGCTCTTAAAAGAATGTTAAAAACCTGAATCTTGGATAATAGCTTGAAAGAAGTAGCATAGAGAACAAATTTTACTAGGTGATTTGCCCAGCTTTCAGATTAAATGATTCTGTAGGTGGATACTTTTGCTTCAAGGAAGGAAACTCCCAAGGGAAACCTATCAAGAAGATGTGATACTCATTTAGTTTATAGCATGTTTTTTCTTTCTTGCTACTGTTATAAACCTATAAGGTTCTCTTTAACATCTTTGAAAAGTTAAGAAGGGAGTCCAATTTGACTGCTTTAAATAATGGATAGACTTCTGTATAATCTATAGTAAAGTTAATTTATTCTTGTTCCCTTCCCTACCCTCAACCAGTAAAGGATTACCCAAGGATAAGGGAGTGCTATTTCAGGTTGCAGCTGTATATGACTTTGGCCTGTGTTAGATTTATATTGTCCACCTTCTACTAGGGTTATATCACTAGCTCAGCACTTGTATTTATATCTTGTTAATTATCTAGTACTTTCCCAGTCAGAATTTTTTTCTCCCATCAACCCTCTGGTTACATTTCTATTTACTTTATTCTTGCTATATTTCTTTGTATCAGATTCGTTGAAAAAACTGACAACATCAGGAACACCTTTATCTTCTTATAACTTAATCATGCTGCCATATAGTTCATTTCTACCACCCATTTGTTGTGTTTAATTTCAAAGAAAACAATCTCTTTTCAAAGACCAACACTTTTTCTGTGCATTAAATACCAGATCTCTGACCAAAGCACCAAGCTCCGCCACTGAGCACCATCACCATTTGTTCCCCTTTCTTTCTGAAGAGGAGACATGGTCTCCCCATCTTGAAAAAGCATTTGATTGAGGCCCCTTTTTCTCCATCTGTACCTCTCTCTGTCACTGCAGAACTTTTTAAGCAAATGAGACCCATAAATGACATCATGTTTTCCTTCAACATAAGAGAGAGCGGGTGATATAGTGAGATTGAGTTTAAGAAGTCATGACAAGACAACTTTTTTTTTTTTTTAATTTTTTTTCAACGTTTATTTATTTTTGGGACAGAGAGAGACAGAGCATGAACGGGGGAGGGGCAGAGAGAGAGGGAGACTCAGAATCGGAAACAGGCTCCAGGCTCCGAGCCATCAGCCCAGAGCCTGACGCGGGGCTCGAACTCACGGACCGCGAGATCGTGACCTGGCTGAAGTCGGACGCTTAACCGACTGCGCCACCCAGGCGCCCCACAAGACAACTTTACAATGCAGTAATCTATGCAGGAAATAAACTGATATGAGAGAGGAATTGGAAGAGAAGGGGTTACTTTGTATAAACAGTAGTTTGAAATGAAAATGTTGTCTGAGAGGAAAGTTTCAAAATCTTGATCTCTGGGAGAATGAGGAAGTTTAAATGAAGATGTAAAAGCATATATAAAGCTTAATCATTGTAAATCTTCCATTTTTAACTGTTTATTACATAATTTTGATTATACCATTTAGACTTTAAAGTGTCATTTTAAAGCACAATTTGTTTCCTAATGGTCATTGTCAAATTTCAGAAGTCTCCTGTATCTTTTCTCTGTAGTATCAAATAAAGAGAAATAACTTTGACTAGAATATTATATGCATTTCATTGTAGTTGACTCAACAGACATGTTGAATACTTACCATATGCCAGGCACTGTGCTAGGCCCTGGAGATTAAACAGAAGTAAAGTAGGCAGAGCCCTTTCCCTCAGTGAACTCAAGCAGTTTTTAGGGGTAACAGATAATTTAAATTTATCATCGACTTTAAAATAGACTCACTGTGGACGTTATATAGCAGGTTTCCTCCTCACTATTTTTGTCTGTTTTGAAAATTTATTCTGTATTACTTAATTTTCTCTTATTATATGCTATTTTAAACTAATCAACAATAGGATTATTTACTGTGGCCGTTAGTAGCTAATTTAAGATTAACATGTCTGGTAAAGCTCCTCTGTATTTTTAAGAAGGTATTTTAGGGATGCCTGGCTGGTTCAGTTGGTGGAGCATGCGGCTCTTAATCTCAGGGTTATGAGTTCAAGCCCCATGTTGGGTGTGGAGATTACTTAAAAATAAAATCTTCAAAAAAAAAAAAAAAAGAAGGTATTTTAGTAATGTATACTACTACATTTAAAATGGTTTTATCAATCAAATCTTCATATTCTGGTGGAATTTACATTCTGAAAAGAAAACCAAAGGCACAGAGGGAAAAATACATGAATCAAGCTGTTAAATAATTACTACACAAGTGAACACTGAAAGATCACTTTCACTTGAGTTAATCATGGGAAAGCTTCATTCAGAAGTTAGAGGGAGCGTTTCAGTCTTAAAGGATAGGAATGAATGGGGTAGAATAGAATAAAAGTTCATTTGGGGATGGGTTTGGGAGGGGAGCATTGATCACAGAGGTGGGATTAAATATCAATGTCTGTTGAAAAGACACGGATAAATAGGCTTGGCTGGAGTGAAAGGTTTGTATTGGTAAATAGTAAAAGATAAAGCAAAGTCTTTTAACACAATACAGGGTTTTGGCTGTACCGTAATAGTAATATGTTCCTATAATCCTAAATTCATTGACCGTTTATTTTAATATTCTTATGTAAAGAGGTTATCATAATGTATAGTTTGCAGTTGTATCATAATTTTGAATAAGTCTTTATTTACACCCCTAAATATGTTCTATAGATTTGGAGGCCAGAGTCTTTACCCCTACTCAGGTTGAAATGATGTTTTGTTTTTCAGTTACTTACACGCCAAGTCAATCATCCACAGAGACCTCAAGAGTAATAGTATCCTTCCTGAAATTTGTCTGCGAAGTTTGAAAACATCCTGACTTTTTCTTCTGCATTTTGTCTTCACATTATGTAAAAACAATTTTCATGCTAAGTTCAATATATTGTAAAGAGAATTAATAAACGGGTTTGCATGAGAGCATACTGAAGCAGGATACTACCACCTGCTTTTGGTTTCTGAACTTTTGAACATTATCAAAAAAATCTACCAAGTCTTTCTAACAGTAGTCCTCTTTTGATTGCGTGCTTCCATTCTGTCAGCTCCATAAAACAGAGAGTTGTGCAGCTGCCCGCTCATTTCTGTCAGTGCTCTGACGCTGCCCCCCAGTGGTGCAGATGTAACTGAAAGTTGTAACTTACGTAACAAGGAGGTGAGAAAGACATATTTTTCCTTCTTCCTCCATAAACCCAGCTCAAGACCCTGTCCGCCAACTAAACTTCATTCCAGTGAAGAACCTTTGTGTCTTTGTCAGCAATGCCAAAAGAATGGATCTGTGTTACTGAAATCTAATGGGAAAGTTTTCACGATTTCCCATAAACTCAGGAAAGCATCTCACCTCACCCTGCCACATTTCAAGCCCCAAAAATCTTAAAAGCAGGTCACATAGGCCAAACAGAACTAATTATTTTTTAAAACATATTTGTCAACTTTAAGAGGAAATAGGAAGAACTGTACTTTTTAAAGGAATATCATTATTACCAAGGAAAGAAAATCATATTACAGGCTTATAGAAATTAGATCTCTTGCCTAAAATTTTCATAATGCTTACTTTGATAGGAAAATGAGATCTATTGTTTTCCTTTACTTACTACACCTCAGATATTTTTCTTCATGAAGACCTCACAGTAAAAATAGGTGATTTTGGTCTAGCCACAGTGAAATCTCGATGGAGTGGGTCCCATCAGTTTGAACAGTTGTCTGGATCCATTTTGTGGATGGTAAGAATTGAGGCTGTTTCTCCATTAATGAAATTTGTGGACCCTGCGATGCTGCTGAACTACTAGAAAATCATTGAAGGTTTCATAATGCCCAGTATTCACAAAAATCAATGTTGATCTTATTTTTTATGTAAATAGATTTTAACCTTTTTCTTTATCTTTATAAAAAGTATTATGATACCAGTTTCAGTACATTTCAAACAAAAAATATGTATTTTATAAACTGTTTAAATTTTACCCAGAATTGGCTCTCTAAAATATCTTGTGTTCAAAATGTTCTGTGTACCCTGTTGCAAAAAGAAAAAAACAAGTATGCCATTTAAGCAGGTATGATCTGCAACAGTTATTAAGGTTTTGCTAAGAGAACTCCTCTTTTTTGAGAGAGAGGCTGTTTCACAATCTTATTTAAGCCTAAATTGGCAAGTACTTCCGTTAGACTAGAAAGAACCTATAATTATGGGGCAGCTGGGAGAGGAAAGACAAAAAAAAAAAAAAAAAGGTAGATTTTTAACACTGTCAGCCATGTGCTGCCCTGCATAGCTCTTGCTTTATTCCTATTTCTGCTTTGTTGGAAAAAGGGGAATGAAAACTTCAGTTACTTTCTGCAGGCTCTGAAAAGGGCAGGCATAGGAATCAACCTCTAAGCTAGCCGTTCTTAAAAGGGACTCTGAGACCCTTTTGGAGGTCTTCAAGGTCATCCCTGTGTAAAGCCACATTTGGTTTCATGTTCTTCAGCCAGAAATGACACATCACAACGGATTGAATGCAGCAACAAATATGTGTCTGTAGCTGACTCTGTTAAACCAAAGAGAATTGCAGTACTGTTCTCGCTGAACTGTTTTTGGTTTTGAAAATACACTTTTCATTAAACATGGGTCATCTGTGTTAACATCTAATGTTTGTTGTTTTATTATTTATGGAATTACTAAATATTTTAACAGTTTCCCTGTTAGTTTTAAAAATGATAAATACCTGTGTATGCCCTTGGGATCTTCAGTAATTTTCAAGACTAAAAGAGGCCTGAGACAAAAAAGTTTGAGAACCGCTGCTCTCAGCTGAATATAGGATGTCCCCAAACCATTAGTGCAATTTGAAGGTTTAAATAATTGAATCTGCACAAAGACTTTGGGACACGATGCTGGAAACAGAAAAGCTGCAAGGGCTCTTGAAGCCACATTTGCGTATATTCCCCGAACTATCCATAGCAGTCTCCAGGAAGGGAATTCCAAGATAGATGTCTGAATCAGTGAGGAAAACTTAGGGTTCAATTCGGCTATGATTTCTTGTAATAATAACTGCAGTTAAGGCAAAGTAGCAAGTGGAAGGAGCTCACTGGACTTAGAATTAGGAGATTGGTACTTAAGTGCTCTGACTCTTAGCCTGCATGTTTGTTAACCTCCACCACGTCTCTCAGTTTTTAATGTTGGTTGAACTAGTGGATTTCTAATACCTTTTCTGTGTCTAAGATTCAGTAATTAGAGCTAGCTAGGTTTGTGACTTTGATTATTCTAATTGTTTAATAAATCATTATAAACCAGAGGCTAATTAATAATTGTAAACTGGATCTCACGCACCTTTAAGTCATACACCTTGTTACAAGATGGCAGTGTATCCTAGGAAGGGGTGGGCTGGCAGATATTAAGTACTGAAATTATAAAACCTAATATTAAAAAGAAACAATTAATACATGTTTTAAAGGTGTGTTGATCTTAACTAGTGTGGAAGAGAGGCTCAGTTAAATCTCCAGGTTTGTCCTTTTTTCAAAAACCATAGTTTTATACAGTTAGTAGATTATTATACATAAAGTGTTACATTTTCTTCTGATTTCTTTTTTGTTGATGTATAGGTAGATTGGTTCATCCTTTGTTCCATCAAGCTGAGTTCTAATACGAGAGTAGCCAATAGTACACTTAATTATTGAATAAATCCTTTTGGGTTGATAGTGCCTTCAGAAACAAATATGGAACATCCGTAGACAAGAGAGAAGAGTTGGGTCAGGACTAAGGTTATGTAATTCTCTGAACTATTTACAATAGTCTTCTCAACCTTGTTTTATTTATCTTAGAGGGGAAAGACACCTTTGTGAAAATTTTTACAAGTTAAATCATTAAATTAATTGAGGATCTTAAATCACTAAATTAATTGAGGATTGATTATGCGTTTCTTGTAAATAGATGACATACAACTTTACATCAAGCCATCTACCAACAACAGTGAGGTAAAACTAAATTTTAAAAAGACATTTAGTTCCTCAACTGATTTATTACTCTCTTCCTCTCAAAACTGTGTTCTGGCTTTCCAGATTGTGTCTATCATAACCAGCCTCTCAGTATTCTGGCTTGTTCACTATAGCACAGTTGTATGTGGTTTATTTTGTACTATATTACTAAAAGCAGTTAGTAAGATGTTTGACCAAAGTAAGTAGACAGTCTTCTTGTACGCCCCCATCCTTCCATCAGGGCCTCCGTACATCTATCAGTGGTTCTCAACCTTGGTTAGACATTAAAATCATCTGGGGAACTTAAAAAAACAACAGCGCTTGGATCCCCTCCCCAGATTCTGTTCTAGATTGTAGTCTGGACATTGAGAGGTTAAAGTCTATACAGGTGATTGTGATTTTCGGGTGAGGCTGAACGTCATTGCCTGCCTTTTGAGAGAGTCTGACTGGCCTTACCCTGACCTGTGACCAGGAATCTTGTTCCAGGTCTTCCAGCCATTTTTGCAGTCAGTCCAGGTTTTGGTATCAAAGTAACGCTTTCACAAGAGTTTTTATTTATACTCTGCAATTTCTCTGATGAGACAATTCTTCCAAATGAAACAGAACAGAAGATGCAAGGTGAAGTAATTCCTTTAAGCTAATATTTAACTGACCATCTGTTGTATTTTATGTAAACAGCCAAGAAGAAATTAAGTATTAGAGTACAGTGAGTGAAATGTGTAAAAATGTAGCAAATATGCTTTGGTCTATAGCTTTTCCCAAGAAGCAAGCAGCCAAGATTCTTTATACCATCTTCTAAGTCAACCTGCTGTCTCTTGCTTTTGTTAATAAAGCATCCATGGCATGTTGACAATGCTTTTGGAGGCAGGAGTTCTACCAGTATTCTCTAAGGTGCCCTGAGACGAGGAAAACCATTGTACCAAGGGGGAAAACCAAAATTCTAAGGCAGTTACCATAGTGGTTGTGCTACTCCCAAACATGAACACAGATCTAATATTTCTTTACTGAATCAAGAATGGGAAATGGGAACTGATTCTTGATAGGACTAGTCCTGGGAAGGATTCAAATAGCAATGACAGGATTTTGTGCTGAAAGAGGATGGCTGATAAAATTATAAAATCTTAGTAATGCACATGGAATCTCGGGTAATACCACCTCTTTCAGAGTTTACCAAGCATTTTTCTTCTTGATCAGTTCTACTTCTTTGCCCATTAATAAGAGAATTGATTGCATATTAGGTGAATTATTTAATGACAAAAGCATTGTTCTGGGAATTTTAATCTGCTTTTCAGTCTATTCAGTTGAAGTTGAAGAGTAAACAAGAATATTTGTCTTTTTGTGTTCTGACAGGCACCAGAAGTAATTCGAATGCAAGATAAAAACCCATATAGCTTTCAGTCAGATGTATATGCATTTGGGATTGTTCTATATGAATTGATGACTGGACAGTTACCTTATTCAAACATCAACAACAGGGACCAGGTAAATCTTTACCATCTCTTGGGGTTTATTTTACTATATGTATGAAGAGTCCAGTTTGGAAGCAACTGTGTGGCTCAGTCGGTTAAGTGTCCGACTTCGGCTCAGGTCATGATCTGGAGGTTTGTGAGTTCAACCCCTGCAACCGGCTCTGTGCTGACAGCTTGGAGTCTGGAGCCTGCCTGCTTCAGATTCTGTGTCTCTTCCTCTCTCTCTCTGCCCCTTCCCTGATTGTGCACCTTCTTTCTCTCTCTCTCTCTCTCTCTGTCTCTGTCTCTCTCTCTCTCTCTCTCTCTCTCTCTCTCTCTCTCTCTCTGTCTCTCTCTCTGTCTCTCTCTCTCAAAATTAAATAAAAAAATTTTTTTAATTAAAAAAAAAAGACTCCAGTTTGTTGCAAGAAAAGAAGCGTTGAGTCCGGGTAGGCGTGAAAAATAGATATCTTGATGTTTGTTACCAGTTTTGGAAACCTTTGGTATACTCTCAGCAATAGTAGCTGTGTGTAAGGCCTCTCCTTGAAAGCTCAGTGCTAAGTGTTGTAATGGAGTATAGCTCCTGATGTTCTGACTAGAAGCTAGAGCTGCAGCAGTGGGTGTTGGTCACATCTCTTGACCGAGCTCGGCTAGAAGGAGGCGCTGCCGCTGCAGCGACTGGGCTTTATGCCGCCTCTCTGTTCCGTCACGGCTTGTGCTAGGCAGCCTGGCTGTGCTGTTCTTCATATCGGATTCTTGTGAAATTAGTACGGTTTCTCCCTTTTGTTAACTAGGTAAATGGAAAGACTTATTTCATGCTTTCCATTTTTCTAGAAGGAGAATTCTAATAGGAAATTATTGTACTTATTTCTTCCTAAGTTCCTGTTCTCTGTCCTTTACCTCCCCCCTGCCCCCAGTACCCAACTTAGCCTCAGGCAGCTCTTTGCCTTTTCTGTCCCAGCCACATGAAATTCACCAGGACTTTGACACTAACCAAGAAAATGAAATTGTCTTTACTAAAATTATCTTGTATACCTCGGTATGTAAAAAAGTGTGTGTGTGTGTGTGTGTGTGTGTGTGTGTGTGTGTGTAGAGAGAGAGAGAGAGATTGCAGCAATTCCACCATTAATATATTAAAAAAACAGGGGCTCAGTCAGTTAAGCGTTCGACTTTAGCTCAGGTCATGATCTCACGGTCCGTGAGTTCGAGCCCCGCGTCGGGCTCTGTGCTGACAACTCAGAGCCTGGAGCCTGCTTCAGATTCTGTGTCTTCCTCTCTCTGTGCCCCTCCCCTACTCGTGCTCTGTCTCTCTCTCTCTCTCTCTCTCTCAAAAATAAATAAACCTTTAAAAAAATAAAAAATAAAAACAAAACAATAGTTGACCATATAAACTATAAATAATATTTATACTTTGTACTGTGGTTTGCATCAGCATTACTTGAGTAAGGGCTCCTGGGTATTTCAGTTGGTTAAATACCCAACTCTTGGTTTCAGCTCAGGTCATGATCTCACAGTTCATGAGATTGAGCCCCACATTGGCCTCTGCACTGACAGCTTGGAGCTACTTGGGATTCTCTTCCCCTCCCCCCTCCACCTCTCTCTCTCTCTCAAAATAAGTAAATAAACATTGAAAAGAAGAAGAAGAATTACCTGGGTAATTTGTTTCAAAATAGAGATACTAGAGCAGATTCTGATTCCATGGAGTGAAGTCCAAGCACTTGCATTTTTAATAAGTTTGCCAGGTGATTTTTATACATACCGAAGTTGAGAATCCCCATTCCAAAGAATAAAAAAAAATCCAACAGTGTGAATGTGGTATGTGTTTTATCATAAGCTCTCAATCTAATGAAATGATAGTTTTTAATTTATAAATGTGTTAACTTCATGTAAGTAGTGTGTGTGTATGTGTGTTGGTCATCAGTTCAACTCTCCATCTTTTTGGTAATAACTCTGAGTATCTTTCTCTCTAAGAACTTCAGCTAGTATGTGATTTCAGAGAAGTAGTCTCAGTTGTCCTGTACTTTGTGAATACTTGCTGAGTGACCAGATGGCCCCTTACCCAGAGTGCTCTGGATTCTATGTAGATGAAAAAAGTGATTTAAATGACTGTTTCTACCAAGGTCAGCACAGAGCTAATTGGTTAGTTGCTGTTTGGTCTTTCTAACTACTACGTAGCTTTTGAACGTTGAATACTACCTTTGAGTGTTAAAAAAAATCTGTGACCTGATTCCTAATTACCTGACATTTTAAGCCCTGCATGAAGCATAGATTCAAGATAGACCAAACTACTAGCGAAGGAGCGTAGTTGACCCATTGCACTCATTGGACTTGTGACAGATTCTAGATCACTGAGATGATTGATTGGATGATGGCAATCTGAGTAGCAAGGTTGGTTCTAATTTGCACACTTCCTGTGCCCTGCCTCCTACAGTCCTATTCATTCAACCATAAGACATAATACCCTGTGCCATGTTCACTTTTCCTTTGCATATTACTTTTCTACAAGGGAAAAGGGAACTTTACAAGGGAACTTTAGTTTTAGTTGATTTATCATAGAGACCACAAATAAAAATTTATGAATCTAAGATCTGGATGAAATCCAGTGAATACTTCTGTTTTAATAAAATAATACATTATGGAAATGGGTATTATTATCTCCAAAATATGGATAAAAAGCAACCCAGAGTTTTGCACTCATCCACTTCTTGGCATTTTAGGTGCTTTGTCTTCCACAGGAGTATAATAAATGATGTGGCAAGGGCTTACTCTCCATAAGAGAAGTGAGTGAGTGACCAACAGAAGGGTAAGGCCTTTACTGGTTAGTTCTGTCTGGTAGTAAGAACCTTCTGGAATTTGCCAGTCTGAAACCAGGTTGAATATTTGATAAAGAAAAAGGAGGGCGCCTGGGTGGCTCAGTCAGTTAAGTGTCTGACTCTTGATCTTGGCTCAGGTCATGATCTCGCAGTTTGTGAGATCGAGCCCCACTTGGGGCTCTTTGCTGACAGCAGGGAGCTTCCTTGGGATATTCTCTGTCTGTCTGTCTCTCTCTGCCCCCCACCTCAAAATAAATAAATAAACTTTTAAAGAAAGAAAGAAAAAGGGGGTCAAAGAATGATATATGCACTATCCCTTACCCCTATTCTATTTCATTACTTCTTGTCTGCTTTCTTCAAATGGCACTTTCCATGGAAGTCCCTTTTGGGAATAGCCAATTCTAGTCATCTTCAGTGACGTAACCCCAGCTATTGCTCCGTCTGTCCCCTTGATTTGATTTTTCTTTTTCTCTCGAACTTTCATCACCATGGCTCTCAGATTGGACTTCTGTTTGAAAATTTAGGAATATTCTTCTTTCTCATGGGAGATAGGACATCTCCTTCTTTACTACGCACTGTAGGAACTGTTCCTGTGTACTCTTCCCCACATAGTCTCGGGTGGCAGGTTTTGCCTGTAAATTTAAAGCAGGACTCTGGTTAAGAAACTCAGTGTAATAGCCGACCTTGGACTCATGACCTGGTCACTTTACCTCTTCAGGTGTCTTTTTTTTTTCAGTTATAAAAATAAGAAATTGCACTAAAGAATTCATTCTGGTTGTAAAGATCAGATTCTTTCCTAGAGCAGTTCTCTTAGCGCTTCAAGGGATGGCCATCGTATAGCATGCCTTTTGCTTTCCTTACTCTAGTGCTGAAATCTAAGAAATTGCTGTCATTTTTTTCCCCCTCTTTATCCTTCCATTTTGCTCTCTAATCACCCTGCTCTTTCCTCTTCCAGTGAGCTTTTCTACTGAGTTGGGATTAATAATGCACTCATTTAGGCTACATGTATTGACTCTCTGTCCTCATGGTTTTCTTTTCTTGGAGTAGAAGTACTGTGTCATCTTAGAAGAAAATAACAACTAATTTTTATCTGTTATTTTAAGTACTGTTATTTAAGTCTGTTATTTCAGTTACTGTTGGTGTATAACAAACCACCCAAAACATAGTGGCTTAAGCAAATTATGAATCTGCAGTTTGGACTGCTTTCAGTGAGGAAGATTTATGTCTGTGTCACATTGTGTGGCCTAGGGTGCATTCATTTGGGTGTTAAAGGATCCACTTCCAAAATGGCTCATTCATACCTCTGACAAGGTGTGGTGCTAGCTGTCTGCTGGAAGCTTGGTCAGGGTGAAGGGCCAAGGGCTTTAGTTCTTGTCGACATGGACCTTTCTATGGGGACGTCTTCTAGAAAGTGTGGACTTTGTTAGAGCCTGGTGGCTAGGTTCCAAGCACAAGCTCTCAAGAGATACAAAATGATGAATACCAGTATCTTACCTACACACAAATTATTTCAATAAGAAATTTTCAAGGCCTACTATATGCAAAGCACTATGGGATATAAAGGAATACAAAGATGAATAATACACAGGCCATGCTTTTGGTGGAGTTAACCAATCTGTTGAAGCAGTGCAAGGGGAGGGGGTGATGAGAATGAGTAGACATTGTGCTCCAGTAATACAGAGGCATGAATCAAGGGGTGGAGGTGCCAGGAATGCTGAATGTGGATTGAGAATGGAAATAACCAGTCAGTTCCAGAATTTCAAATTGAACTGCTGATTTTATCTTTTATGTGCCACTTAAATCTTCTGTACATGAATTATATCCTGGAGAGTCTTCCCTTTAAGTAATTGCAAAGAATGTGATTTCCTTTGTATTATATTTTTTCAAAGTTTGATACGGCTCTTTTTTAAACATACTTTTATACTTTCAAGCCTTTTATTGATCATTCAAATAACATCTCTGCAACAAAAAATATGTATTTAAATTTAGAATTACAAAAATCTTTCCTGTGACTTTAGTCTTTGAAGGTTAATTTTTTAAATTCTGAACTATGCTTCTATTAATGAGTATTAATATATAACTGATGAAAATAATGTAAATTTTGGTATATAGAAATAAAGAAGGTAAAATTTTATTGGAAATGTGTGTCTTAATGAACATATGGGGCTTTTCTCTTCAGTTCATTCATGTATTTGTGGATAAATAGGCTTTTGCTGAAATGAGAAAGAATTAAGCACTGAGCAGTATTGTTCAGGTAGATACAAAGATGGGAAAGTCAGGAATTTGTTGTACCCACATGCACAGTTCACTGGTCCCCAAGACCACACTCAGACTCAGTCGCTCATTAAGTTTGAGAACTCGCTGTAGGTTGTTAATGCTTACAGTTATGGTTTAGTGCAACAGCAGGATACAGATTAAAATCAGCCAAGGGAAGAGGCACATAGGGCAGAATCCAGGAGAGTTCCACATGTGGAGGTCACAGTTGTCTTCTCCCAGTGTAACTGTGGACCGCACTGAATTCTCCCGACAGCAGAACACTGCCAACCACAGAGACTCTCTTAAGTCCAGAGTTATCACTGGGGCTCTGTCAGGTAGATATGGTTGACTACCTCTGTGGCTGGCCTTAGTTCTCAAGCCCTCTGGAAGTCAAACTGGTACTATATGACTCAAAGTCCCTTCTATAAGCCCCCAGGTAAGTAAACAGAAATACTCTCATCAGGCAGGACATTCCAAACTTTTAGGGATTATCTCCTAGGAGCCAAAGGCAAAGGCCATCCCTTTTACTGGGCAAGATAAATTCTTTACCGTACACCATATCACTCAGTTAAAACTCATGTCTATAATGTACCAAAAAATTGCATAATAGCTTGTCACTGAGTTTTGTAATCAGCTGACGGTTCAGTTAATTTTACTGAGAGCAAAGATTTGGAAACTAGCTGTCTTGCAAAGGTATTTGTTACCCATTCATGAAAGCCCTGTTAAGTACCAATAGTGTCCCTTTGGTACCCCAGCAGTTTTACACCTTGGTGCAATGTGTACTATCATTAAATTTCATGTGGGTAAAAAAGGTATGGTTTTTACAAAGCGGGAGTAGGGCAGTTCTGCCAGGAGAGATGGAAGGGTAGCTGCACACTTGCACCGCGTGGTCCTCGAGCACATCTGCTCTTGGGTCAGCACCGGTTCTTACAGCACTGAACAGGGACTAAGAGCAAGTTAAGAGACCAGGCTCGACTGTTCTAAAGTTTATAAGCTCCGGCCTGTAACAAGGGATCTCTTGCTGGCTGTCCACCTAGCCACTAGGCTGTCCGTTGGAACTGTTCCCTCTAAGATCAAACCCCCCCTCTCTCCAAGACTTCTGATGTCTGTCTCTGCCCATTATCAAAAGAGCTGAAAATTAGAAAGTTAAGAAATTGGAAAAATTATAAATCTCTGCACCCAGGGAAGACAAGCCTTTTTACTTTATTAAACAGAAAACTTCAGTTCCCAGATGGTTTACCTTCTTTTCTTTGGAGGAGGCTGTGATTCTCATATCTACATAACTAAATGCCCCATATCACCCATTTCCTCAGCAAACAAATTTAAACCGCAGATGCCAAAACAACTGCTAAAAAGGTTAACATTTTTAGTTCCAGCTACATATATATAAAGGACTCAGTATGATGCCCAACAAGTACTCAGTAAAATACTTAAGTAGAAAAGAGGCACAGCCTGACCTGTGTCTCATGATTGATTACCCTGGCAGTGGGAAATGGATTGGGGAAGGAGAGACCAGAGACCTGGGGAGCGATTAGGAGACCTTTACAACAGTCCATGGGACATGATGTTTTCAGTTGGCGGCCCGTGCAGTGTCGGGTCCCCACGATAAGATGTGTGAGAATCAGATTACTAGCGTTGTGTTTCTTAACTTTTTATTAAGGGAAAATGTACACGCAGAAAAGTACACATAAATGTGCAGCTTGTTGAATTCTCAGTGTTGGAGTATTTTTCAATTTACAAGTGAAGTTGTTTGATTTGTTTTTTTTTTTATTCCTCCCCAGATAATTTTTATGGTGGGACGAGGATATCTTTCTCCAGATCTCAGTAAGGTACGAAGTAACTGTCCGAAAGCCATGAAGAGATTGATGGCAGAGTGCCTAAAAAAGAAAAGAGATGAGAGGCCACTGTTTCCCCAAGTAAGAAGAAGCTTGATGTTACCTAAGAGGACAGACTAATACTCAGATGCAGATTTTTAAATACTTTCAGGGGCACACAGTTTTGTGTTTTATGGATTTGGATGTCTTGTGATCGTGTGCAGGCAGCAGAGAAGTAATTGCACAGAGATGATTTTATAAAGGTTGAACAGTGGTACATCTAGAAACCTGGAATCCCAGGACAGAATATTCAGAAAGACTTGACTTTGGTCTAGCAGTTTTCAAACAAAAATTTTTGGTCTCACACACTTAAAAATTATTGAAGGCCCCCCAAAGAGCTTTTGTTTATATAAATAGTAATTGCCATTTTAGAAATTAAAACTAAGTTTTAAAAATGTTGATAAGTTTATTTAAGCGTAATAAAACTATTACATGCTAAATAACATTTTTATGAAATTAAAAAGAACTACATTTTCCCCACCAACAAAATTAGACGAGTGGCATTGTTTTACCTTTTTTGCAAATCTCTACAAAAAGAAGACATGTGGATTCTCTGCATCCATTATGCTGCAGTACCTTCCACCGTGTAGCTTCTGAAAGCGCCACTGACTTTTGCAAAGTAATGACAGTGAAAAAGGCAGATAATACCTTAGTGTTACTACGAAAATAGTTTTCCCACAGACTGCACTTTGAGAACTGCTTTAATTCTTCTTGGTAAGATAAACACATTCCAAGCTTCCCTACATACCGGGTCTTTTGGAGGAACGTTTCCACCTGGAGCAAAAAGAAAAGGCAGCTGTTGGTACTGTCTGCCTTTCTCTGATTCTTGGAAAATGACTATCACTTTTGTCTCTTCATGTTATAAGGCTACAGCCCTGAAGTTCATAATCTTTCATTAAGCTTCATGAACTGAAACTAAGTACCTGAACAAACTTAGAAAGTTTAGGTATTGTAATATAAATTGAGTTTTTTATGATGCTTAGGAAGTTCCTGATAGCACCACATAAATAGGTCTTGATAAATCAATACAGTTTGCAAGTGGGAAGTGCTAACTTCCTTAATTATCTAGCTACTGTAATCACGGAGTTGGTCTTTTGTGAACCTTCTGCCCTTGAATGCACAGCGCTAGCTGGGTCTCTTAGACAGAAGTCACTGTTACAGGAGCTAGTGGATCCTTTATGCCCATCTAAAGAATTAAAGACCCAGGGCACCTGAGTGACTCAGTTGGTTGAGTGCCCAACTTCAGCTTGGATCATGATCTTGCAATTTGTGGGTTCAGGCCCCACGTTGGGCTCTGTGCTGACAGCTCAGAGCCTGAAGCCTGCTTTGGATTCTGTGTCTCCCTCCCTCTCTCTCTGCTCCTTCCCCACTCACACTCTGTCTCCCTCTCAAAAATAAACAAACATTAAAAAAAAAAAAAAAAAGAATTAAAGACCAGGGCACCTGGCTGTCTCGGTGGAACGTGCGACTCTTGATCTCAGGGTCATTAGTTCAAGCCCCACGTTGGGCGTAGAGCCTACTTAAAATTTAAAAAAAAAAAAAAAATTTTTTTTAAATAAAGAATTAAAGATAGAATTTATAATTTGAACATATCTCTCAGGGGCTGCCTCAGCGTGGGTAGATCTAGGTTTTACGTATTGGAATTCTAAGTTACTATTTTGAGGAAGAGTTATTTTTTTTTTTAACCCGGAAAACCACTGGTTGAAGATATCAAAGTAAAAGGACCAGTGCTGTTGGCCATTGTCAGCAGGCCCCCCGTACCACGTTCTCATTTCATATTCCAGGTGCCAGAGCTTCCTGTTTAACCTGCTTGGTGCACATTAATAATGCAAATTATATCCATAGGACCACTTTTTTTTAAGATTTTCTTTTTTTAAGTAATCTCTACACCCAACATGGAGCTCGAACTTAACAACCCCAAGATCAAGTTGCATGCTCTACCAACTGAGCCAGCCAGGCGACCGACCCACTTTCTGAGTGGTATTAAAAGGGACAAAATGTTCATATTTCTTTTTTTTCTTTCAAAATGTTCATATTTCTAAATACAAGTAACATTTTATTCCTTGCATGATATCAGAAAATGAAATGCATATCTGAATTTTTCAGATTATTGAAGGCTACCTTAAGTACTGTTTTTAATTTTTCATTACAGGATCTCTTCACACTATACAAAAACATAAATTTTAAATGGCTAAAGATTTATATGTAGAAAACAAAACCTTAAAATAGGAAGTCATTTTTTATAACCTTGAGATAAAAGGCTTTCCTTATAAGCAAGAGACAAAATCCAGAAATTATAAAGGAAAACATGAGCATGTCTGACTACAATAAAAGTTTTTATACTTCTGTATAATAAAAATAATATTGAAAGGTAAACATAGAAAAATAATTGTAGCATGTATATAATAAAGTATAAATACTGGTATTATATAAAGGCCTCCTACAAATCAGTAAGTAAAAGATAATAGAAAATGAGCAAAGGATACGAACTGGTGAATCATAAGGAAATACAAATGGCGAATGAACTCAGGATGTTAAAAGTTCTGGGACGGTCAGTAAAATGTAGAGTAACGGTGAAATACATTTTGATTTTCTCTCTCAGATTGACAATATCCAGCATTGGGAACGATGTTGGGAAGTAAGGAAGAGCCTTCCTTGTAAATTTTTTAACAGTGTTGTTGGGAATGTAAATTGGTTTGGCCTTTTGAAAGGACTTGCTAGAATTCATAAACTTAAAATATATATACTTTGTGCTCTGATAATTCCACTCCTGAAAAGGTATACTACAGAGCCTGCTTCCACAAGTGTTCAGATATAGACAAAAATGCTTACCATTAGGAAAAATTAAAAATCAAGGTAGCTCTCTAGATGGCATGGATGTTAGGGAGGGGGAAAAAAAGAAAGCAATGCAGAAAAATATGTATAGAATGATAACCACTTTAAATGGTGATGAGGGTGGGGATGGGCTCTGTTTTCATATGTGCATGTTTATGCATAGGAAAGGTCCAGAAGAAAGTATAGACTCTTTAACAGTGGTTACCCCTGGAAGGTAGGACTTATACTTTTTCTGTATTATTTGAATTTTTATTTGTGTGTTATGCTTGTAATTTAAAATGTTTTGTAACATTGCTTCTTTGCCTTATACTAATCATTATACAGATTATAGTTTAACTTTTAAAAAAGTTTTGGTGGCTCAGAAAAATAATAGTGATGGCTGCTAAAGTTTTATTGAGTACTTACTATATACTCTAGGCATTGTGCCAAGCCTTTTACACATATGTCTCATGATTATGAACATCTGTTATTATACTGTATGCCTTCAAAGTCATAACCTGTTTCTTTGTACCTTAAAATATGCTGAGTTTCTACATTTTGTGGATTGGTGTCTATTTGTTGTTTTCCTGTCTTCTCCTTCACTCTTGGATTGTCACCTGTCACTTCTCACTCCTGTGCCACTAGCAGTCTGGGTCATTGAGACCCTCCTTTTAATCATGTATGTGTAAGACGTTTCCTATTACTGAGTTTCTTAAAGAATGAGTTGCTCTGATGATTCTGTTTGTGAAGCCATATAGTGCTTTACTGATTTATGCTCCTTCTTCTTCCCAAAAGGGACTGTGGTCTGTGGGATAGGTATATAATTGGTTTAAAATTTTGTATTATTTACTGTTCCAAGGCTGGCAAATAATCTAAAATGTAAATAAAAGCTAACTATAGGTTACTTTCCCCATTTATTTTACAGAGATTAAAGCCAATGGAGTTTGGTAATAATCTTTTCTTTGTAAGGAAAAAAAATACCAATTTCTTAAGCGTTTAGGATAATACTCAAAACAGTGTAAGATTTCAGGTGCTTTCTTGTTAAGTATGATGCGGATATTAAAGATTAACACCACCTAGATTTTCATTCTACTTTTTTTCTTTTTTCTTTTTTTCTTTTTTTTTCCCCCTTTTTTAGATTCTTGCCTCTATTGAGCTGCTGGCCCGCTCATTGCCAAAAATTCACCGCAGTGCATCAGAACCCTCCTTGAATCGGGCTGGCTTCCAGACAGAGGATTTTAGTCTCTATGCTTGTGCTTCTCCAAAAACACCCATCCAGGCAGGGGGATATGGTGCGTTTCCCGTCCACTGAGATAAGTTAGATGAGTGCGCGAGTGCAGGGGGCCGGGGCCAAGGAGGTGGAAATGTGCGTGCTTCTGTACTAAGTTGGATAGCATCTTCTTTTTTAAAAAAAGATGAACCAAAGAATGTGTATGTTTTTAAAGACTAGATATAATTATTTCCTGATCTAAAATGTATACTTAGCTTTGGATTTTCAATATCCAAGGGTTTTCAAAATGCACAGACATTGCTGAACATTTGCAGTACCTCTTCTGGAGGCTTTACTTCCTGTTACAAATCGCTTTTGTTTACTGGCTTATCCTAATTATTAAACTTCAATTAAACTTTTCTCCTGCACCTTTTGTTATGAGCTATCACATGTCCCTTAGGGACTCGCAAGAGCAGTACTGCCCCCGTGTATGGGCTTGCAGGTGGAAAGGGGATGACAGGTTTTAACGCCTGTGTGAGGCAAGGCAGTCCGAACAGATCTCATTTAGGAAGCCGCGAGAGTTGAATAAGTTATTTTTATTCTTAGTATTTTTTCTATAACTACTTTTTATTATAACTTGGAAAATATGGATGTCCTTTATACACCTTAGCAATAGACTGAATTTCTTTTTATAAATTATGGGTGCAGGTAACCAAAGACATTGCTGAGGAGTGGATGTCTGACATGAGTACCGTGGTTGAAGCTTGGATTTTTAGTGGACAAATGTTATAAATTGAGGTTCCTTTTAAGTAGTATTTCCTCATTACTAAAGGTGTCATATACACATGGAAGGTGAATTTCCTTACAAATGCATTGCCTCCTCCTCCCCCCAAAAAACTTAACAGAATTCTGTGAAAGTTTTGGGTTTGTTTGTTTAGATGTCTTTAGTTGCTAAACAGCAAGGTCACAGACTTCTTAAATATTGTTACTTCAGATTATACTTCCCTCTCATGATGCCTATTTTAACAATCCCCTTATCCATGTGTCTCATAAAATTTGTGTTCCATATGTTCTTTGCCCAGAAAGGTTCTTCTTCTTATGAATGAATGCTATTCTTTTTTTAATCCCATGGTACGAAGTATTTGTTAGAGCTAATACTTAACATTTTCATATGTAAAAAATGGCTGTATTGTGGCAGTCATTAATATTCTTATTGTGAACCAAAATCTTACTGGAATCAAAAGTGGAAGAGGCAGTATTGCTGACGTCTTATCAAAGAGATGACCATCTCTACTTGTGAGTCAGTGCCAAAAGCCAGCCTCTTAAATACATTTTCATTTATTCGGTTTGGAACTGTGATGATTTTTAAATATAACGGACAGTTCAGGGTTATGCAGGCACACAGACAACATCTGCATAAATACCACCCTTTGAAGCCAATAAAGAAGAAAATTGGGAAGACTTTAATGATATTTTAGTTCTTAGGTACCACAAATAAGTTTTTAAAATACTTCTTGGGACGCCTCAGTAGCTCAGTCAGTTAAGCATCAGACTCTTGATTTCGGCTCAGGTCATGATCTCACGGTTCGGGAGTTTGAGCCCCATGTCAGGCTCTGCACTGACGGTGTGGAACCTGTTTGGGATTCTCTCCCCCCCTCTCTCTGCCCCTTCCCTACTTGTGCTCTCTCGCTCTCTCTCTCAAAATAAATAATTAAAATAAAATAACTTTCTAATTTGAATGGATGAAATTTCGTCCAGGAAAACTACCCAGTGAGAAGCATGGCATACCTTTGGCCCCTTATTTGGGCAGTTTAAGACAAGTAATACCATTCATCTTATTCAAAATGGATTCATGCCTTTCAATTTAGGCAAGAGTAGTGGAAAAGAACATTTCTCATGTTTTCAAAAATAAAAAGGAGAAAGGCATAAAAGAATAGAGCATGTTGGAAAACATTAAAGTGTGGGATTTCCAAATCCTCTAGTGACATTAAAGATGTGATTAGTAGTGGGGCTCCTGGGTGGCTCAGTTGGTTAAGCGTCCGACTTCGGCTCAGGTCATGATCACGTTGGGTTCTGTGCTGACAGCTCAGAGCCTGGAGCCTGCTTCGGAATCTGTGTCTTCCTCTCTCTGCCCCTCCCCTGCTCGCTCGCTCTCGCTCTCTCTCAAAAATAATGAATAAACATTAAAAAAAATTATTTTAAAGATGTGATTAGTAGTAATTACTAAATGGGGTTTTATTTATCACAAATTGAATAGCAAGCATGTAGCTGATAAAGTTTTTACATTGGTCTGTGGAATGCTCAATGCTCAAAGCTTTGGAAAGCACTTTAAGGCACAGGAGTCAAATGATCTTTATATTGATACAGTTCTTTCTATAGTTCTTCACTATACTTGCTTCACTCATATTTTCTTTTCTTTGCTCACCGTTTTTTCCCCTGACTACCCCCTTCACTGAAAACTACCCAGCAACCCCACTGTCTGCCTTTGACTCCATTCAGTCTCCTCTGCCAGAGGGCATTGCTGAGCTCTTCCAGCCATAGCGCTGTCTCACACTCTCCATTGTGCCTCCAAAGGGTCACCTGATAGCTCTCTTGTCTTCAAACTCGGCCCCCTGGACGTGTCGTGGAAGAACATGAAAAATCTGGCAGAGCGAGATGTTTAGAAAGCGTGGATGCAGAGGAGTAGGGAGCATTAGAATGACATATGGTAGTCTCCTTTTCTGTTCTTTTATGCTGTATTGTAGATGCTTTCTCCAAATAAAGAAAAATACCGTTTTTCTAACCATATGTGGAGTCCACCTCTCTGACTAGGTAATTGAAACAGAAGGACATTCGTTCTCTTATGACCTGCTCTTTTTCTTAAAACCTGAACCCTCAGATATTTTTATTAAAGTTGATTTCCTTTTTCAGCAGACAGCCTTTTTATAAAATTTGTTTTACATGTTAGGCATTTTACTAGTCAAGTGGTGAGGACTAAGATTTTTCATCTTGATTTTTAAGTAGTTGAGGGATCACAGCATTTAATCAAATACTTTAGGTTGTTTATTTTCAGACATTAATATTGTACTAGGCATTTACATACTAAAGCATTAGTTACAATCATCCTCTTGGGGGCGCCTGGGTGGCTCAGTTGGCTAAAGGTCCCACTTCAGCTCACGTCATGCTCTCACAGTTTGTGGGTTCGAGCCCCACATTGGGTTCTGTGCTGACGGCTCAGAGCCTGGAGCCTGCTTCGGATTCTGTGTCTCCCTCTCTCTCTGCCCCTCCCCTGCTTGCTCTCTATCTCTCTCTCTCTCTCTCAAAAATTAATAAACATTACAAATATTTCTTAAAAAATCATTCTCTTTAAATAGAGACCATGTAACACAGCAACTTAAATGGCCTCTGACTCAAGTGAGTCGCTCTCGATGTAAGGAAATGAACTGCCTTTGTTGCTTAATATTATGAAACGGGTACTTTATGGCTAAAACATTTTATCAGTTACAGTCTGTTAGATTGAGAATTATTGAGTATTTCTATAGCACTTTTTATTTTATTAAATACTTCCTCTCTCCTGTGATAATTTCTCTTAAGAATTTAACAAGTCCAGTGTGTCCGTGCCAGAATGTTATACTTTTGAAACTTCCTTAAAGGTCACCACAGAGAAAGAATGGGACTTGCTTTAGTTTCAGATGACTGTCCCCACATCTAAAGCAGTGATCAAGTTGTGTGCAAAATAACATACTAGATTTTTCATAGCATATTTTGTCTTTAAGAAGTATACATCAAATTATATGTATGAGAGCCTCTGAAATACATTCAATTCTGGACTAAAAGATAATTATTTCATAATATCTTAAAACTAGTTAATAAAATCCTTAGCTTTCAAATAAACAAATCTTGATGTTTAGAGTATCTAAAATCACAGGGCCTTCCCAAGTGTTCTCTCCCCTAATCTTAACTAAAGTCACATGGAAAATAGAACTTAGGTTATTCTTAGCCAGAAAAGAGATGAAAAAAAAGTTTCATTTTGGCCTCTGATTTTTCAGGCAACAGTTAAGTTAATAAGCCAAGATTTCAAAAAGCCACATAGTATTCTGGGTGTTTCACTTCAAATAATTGTTATTACCTCAAATAAAATAGGATAGGGGATGGGATAATAGAGATTTCCAGATACGCAAGAAGGAATATGCTTTTTTTTCCCAAAAGCAGATCCATTGCCTCTTACCCCCAATTTTTCTTAAATTTCTCCATGATTTCAGGGTCATATATAGAAAGAGTTTTATTGGTCCCTAAACTCTTGAGTTCTTTTTGTCTTTTTTTTTTTTTTTTTCCTGGACCTGAAGTCTGTTGATGTAAAGAAGTGCATTCCTTTAGAAGCAGCAGACAGTGGTAGAATGATCTTAACTGTTTCCTTTACTGGCGTATGATTTGCAGTTTGTTGGTAAGAGTTTGTCCTTGGGCGGTTGTTTTGTGATTTTTTTTTTTTTCAAGGCTCACATTTTTAAGTTTGTAGAGTAAAACACTTCAACAAAGTGGAGTGCCTAATCATAATTAATGGACAACATCTGAAGATTTTTTCAAGTTATTTTTTAATGCAGTATATAAGATTTAACTTAGAATTTTGTCACTTTTGATACTCTCTCACTTAATAGATTAAAATTTAGCCATTTTTTTAAATAAAAATTTCTAAGTAAATCCTATTTTCACATTGGCTTCCTTCGATGAGATTTAGATTCTGCCAGATACAGTGATTACTAATTAGAATGTTGGAAATCGCTTTGAAGAAATGTATTAAAATACTGGAAAAAATAGCAACCTTAAAACCATAATGCACTCAAGCTATCAGCAAAGGTAGTGTGAATGTTTATACATTTCTAGAGTCGCTATTAACAGCTTCCTGTGGTTATGCTATATTTGGCTCCCCAGAGTCTTAGTAATTTGGCTAATTTTTTCACTAGTGCCATACTCCCTAATCTTTTTAACTTTAAATATGAAGTAATAATTCTTTTACCCTTCCTTGACCTTTTGACTCACAATGCCGTGGTTACTTCCTTGGTGAAAGGAATCCTTAGATAGAAAGACAGTTTCACTATGTGCAGTCCAATTAGTAATAATATTCAGAATGGGAAAACAAATGATTAATTATTGAAAATTGTTTAGGGGTGTGTTAATAGTGAAGACTCTTCTCCTCCACCAGACTTGCATTTTAACTCTGCCATTTTCTAGCTGTGAGATAGCAGGCAAACTACTTAACTAAACCCCCAGCTTGCTTCTCTACAAACTAAGAGAAGGAACAGCACCTGCCTTATAATTATTGTGAGGCTCAGATGCAAATGTATGTAAAGTATTCACTGATGCACCTGGCATATAACAGGTATTCAAACAGTCTCGTATTAGTCTAATCGACTAATATTACTAGCCTACAGTCTGAGGGTTCTGCCATCCAGTCATTAGCAGTCTGTTGGGATATACCAGTGTTCTCTAGTAACCAGTTGGAATCTAACAGCAATTAGAAGATGGATAGGTTATTCCTAGATTAAATAGCGTATTCATGCGAGTGATTGCTTGGATCCTCATCACACAAGCTGTTACTACTGAGAAACGATGTTAAGGCTGGCTAAATTCCGAGAGTTGTCGGTTATTAACCAACCCTCCAAAATTAACTACAGTCTATATAATAAGAAGAACCAGCCTCTAGTTACAAGTAGAAGCTATGAACAAAACGATAGATGAAAAATAATGGCATGAACCCTCAAAGTTGGTAAGCTAACGGAATATAGGACCTCAAAGGGACTTTGTGGTTTAAAGAATTCCTTGTGCTGACAGTAATGTTCAGTCACACGTGCCTATGTGTAATATTTTGGTAGTTTAAAAGGAAATGAACTAGAAAATGGACAGTCTAGATTTTCTTTCCTTCAATCAAATGTGTCATGTGGACAAATCAGCTGACCTCTTAATTTTATCTTTTTCCAAATGGGGAGAATTCTTGTTTCTTCCTTTCTAATCTAATAGTGGCATTATAAAAGTGGAAATGAGTTGATAATTGGGGGGCAAAGTATTCAACAAATCAGACTTACTATTTTACAATCAGTTTCTGAGAAATTTTGTTCGTTGCAGCGCTTTTCAGCGTGACTAGAACCATAACATGTACATCCCCGCTGGGAAGTTACTTGCAGACTTGATATGTAATTGATGTAACTGAACCCTACTCTCTATACTGTAAATTATCTTCTTCTATGGGTTTCAGCCATTTTTGCTTTTAAATTAGTTATGATGATGCTAGATTTGTAATAGATAGCTAGTCACCTTTCAGTGAGGCTTTTCTGGGTCTCTAGGTTATTTGAGATAACTTTTTTAAAATTAGCTCTTGTCCTCCCTCTACAGGAGAATTTGCAGCCTTCAAGTAGCCACACCATCATGGCAACATCTACTCTTATTTCTTAAGTCTTGTGTTCGTACAATTTGTTAACATCAAAACACAGTTCTTCTGTTCCTCAACTCTTTTTTAAAGATACAGAATTTTCAATGCATAAGCTGGTGTGGAACAGAATGGAATTTCCCATCCAACAAAAGAGGGAAGAATGTTTTAGGAACCAGAATTCTCTGCTGCCAGTGTTTCTTCTTCAACACAAATACCACGTGCATACAAGTCTGTCCACTCCCAGGAAGGAAGAGGAGAGAGCCTGAGTTCTGACCTTTTGGTGGTCAGGCATGATGGAAAGGAGCTGCTGCTACAGCTTGGGAGATTGGCTGTGGAGAGCCTGCCGATCGGCTCTGCCCTTCTAACCGCCAGATCCGCGTGTGGCTGGTCACCTGACGGGGCAGTTTGCAATCGCCAAGCATCGTTCTCTTTCCTGTTCTGGGATTTTGTCGCGGAGCTCTTTCCCCTAGCCACCACCGTTCATTTCTGAGGGATGGAACAAAAATGCAGCATGGCCTTTCTGTGTGGTGCATGTCCAGTCTTTGACGCATTTTTATCAAGTGAAGCTGTTTTATTTAAATGGAGAACGAGAGGTGAGGACGAGATCCGTGTTGGTGTAGAGGAAAAGGGGATGCTGCATCTTTTTCCTGACCTACTGGGTTTCTGGCCTTTGTTTCCTTGCTCACTGAGGGTGTCTGCCTAACCGCGCAGGCTGGGACGTGCTGGCACACATTGCCTTCTTTTCTCACTGGGTCCAGCAATGAAGACAAGTGTTGGGGATTTTTTTTTTTCCTCCACAATGTAGCACATTCTCAGGAAAATACAGTTGATATCTTCCTCCTAAGCTCTTCCAGTCATCAAGTACTTGTGTGGCTACTTGGTCCAGGGCACAAATGCCATGGCGGTATCTATCTAATTAAAAGCCTACAAAACTGCTTGATAACGGTTTTGAATGTGAGACATTTATGTAATTTAAATGTAAGGTACAAGTTTTAATTTCTGAGTTTCTTCTATTATATTTTTATTAAAAAGAAAATAATTTTCAGATTTAATTGAATCGGAATAAAATAATACTTCCCGCCAGAATTATATTCCTGGAAAATTGTATTTTTGTTATAGAAACAACTTTTAAAGAAAGATCGTTATCCTTTTCTCTACCTAAATATGGGGAGTCTTAGCGTAATGACAGATATTTATAATTTTTAAATTAATGGTACTTGCTGGATCCACACTAACATCTTTGCTAATATCTCATGTTTTCCTCCAACTTATGCCTACACTACATCCTCCGTCCTCTTTCCAGTCTTTATCTGGAATATGCAACCGAGAATAAAAATGGTGGTGTCTCCATTCATTCTCCTTCTTCCTTTTTTCCCAAGCCTGGTCTTCAAAAGGTCGGGTAATTTGGCAGCTGAGTTCCCTTAGTAGAGAATAGAGCAATTTTAGGTGTATTGGGACTGAGGGGAGGATGCATGAGGCCTAACAGCAGTTGTTATTATAGAAAGGGCTGCTGTAGTACCAAGAACCTCATCCTTTGTCTTTGCATAAGTGGAAAATATAATCTACTCGTAGCTTCCTTTGGCCTTTACTAAACGGTGGTATAATTGCAGTAGTAACAAAGAAAGTAACTCTGGATATATTTATTAATGGCAAATTAATGACAAATCCAGCCTAGAATCTCTTGTCAGCATTTAGGAATGTAAATCAAATCAGACATACTTAGCACAACCAAGCTATGAAGCCAAGGACCTTACGGAAATTAGGACCTATGAAATAAATCAGGGAATTAGAAATTGGTATTTAAACATTTCAAATTGTAACTCACTCCACTATCTATCTTTCAGCCTGTTAAGCTCACTGCCATTCGATGCTTTTTGCTAAAATACCTGTATTCAGGGGAAGGCCTACTGAAAACTCCACAGACTGGTAGAAGGTTGTCCTAGTAAAATGGGAAGTATCCTGGAGTTATTGATGAGTTTGAAAAGCAATGCGTTTATCTTAAGTCCTACATGAGCAGAGCAATATCTTACAGAATTCAGAAATGGCAAAGATTCTTGTTGATCTGAACAGCATCTTGTGTGCATAATTTTGCCTCTCTTCTAAAAGCATTGTTTATTTTTCTTTTTAAATATGTCCCCATCCATGCTCTTAAGCTGGTTGGTGTGTTCCCTTTGCCAAGATTGGAGAGAGCTGGGCTGGAAAAGTAGGCCTGTCCTGCTGAGCAGGTAGAGCCCGCCGGAGGAGGCCTGGCCGCATGACTCTCCGGTGGCAGGAGCCAGCACAGCACTAGTGATGGAGGAAGCTTAGCATTGGAACCTTCAAAATAAAATTCAAGGTGATACACGTTTGTCTTTCCATCCTATTTAGAATAGGTTGCTGTCTCACTTGAAAAGAGGAAACAGACTTGATCTCAGATGAAGCTGTGCCCAGAAGCCAGGCTCAGGGTGTTCTTGGGAGATTTTTATAGCGCCCTTAAAAAGTAAAAATAAAATTTTAATATTTCTGTTCCCTTTTTTCCATCTCTAGTTTACAAATGACATGATAAAGGGGTTTCCTCTTACTTTTTGATGCTTAGACTACAGATAGACTTGTTGAGCTCCTAAGAAGATACAAGGAAGAACTCCTTGTTTGTGCAAAGCACTTTATGAATAATTTTGTACAGATAGTGTGTGGCTGCTTCACTGACTGTCTTGTAAGGTTGTAGTTAACCTGTCTTTTCCGTAAAGTGGCTGCGGTGCCTTCTATAGTGTATTTTATTTTGGGTAAGGAAAGGTGAAGCCTTCTGAAAAATTTGAGAGCAAACATAAAAGATTGTTTCAAAATATGTAGTATTCTTGATGGACTTTTTTGTCATCAAACTAGAGTGTAGAGTTTAGACTTTTGCCACTGAAATAACATTGACCAAAAAACTTAGAAAAGGGATTTGTGAATAGAAAATCCAGTGTGACCATTCGTATTTATATGCACCTTAAAAGAAGATTCTGTCCAGCTGTCAAATTCTGGTTCCTGAACATCCAGTCCCTGATTGCCCTTACGATCTTGTAGGATGTACTGGAGCGTCCTAGAAGATAAAACGCCATGTAAAGCATGTATGTTACATTTATGTTGGTGTTGGAAGAGAAAGAGCATATTATGTAGTTCTAAAGAGGTAATCAAGGCTTCAACACTGTCAAGCAGAAACTCTGTAAATACTTCCTAGATTCTCCTTTGGTGCAGTCCCAGCTCTCTTAGCACACGATGTTCTCTTTGAGTCACCAGGCAGTGCTGGGGCTGCTGGATCCCCTCCCAGGCCCCCACTGCCCCTCCTGTGCACTCACTCCCCAGCCTTGTGTGGACCCCGTCTAGCTTTAGTTTGAAGCACATTGCAGGGTTCAGGTGACCTCTTCAAAAAACTACCTCCTTAGAATGAGGTAATGAATAGTTATTTATTTTAAAATATGAAAAGTCGGGAGCTCTAGAACATGAAGATGATTTAAGATTTTAACTTTTATGTGTACTTGTATTTGAGCACTCTCATTTTGTCCTAAAGGGCATTATGCATTTCAGCAGTAATGCTGAAAAATGTAGCTCAGAGTTTCTGATTATTATTGCAGGTGGTGCCAGAATCTGTTTAGGGGTACGCTTCAGAATCTTAACCTTAAGTCAGTTGCATGAAATTAGATAGTTACGGTAACGGTTCACTAACAGTGATACACTTAATTTTCAGTAGGCTTGGCAAGACAGTACATCTTCATAAAGAGTTAGCCGCAGCTTCATCACATGCACAGATCCTCCTGTAGAGAGACTGCCCAGCGAAGAGGGTGGAATGATGCCCCCTGATCCTCTTCTTTGTCTGAGTTGGCATCGTTAGCACTAGAATATCAGCACCTTGGGACTAGCAGATTCCCACCATTAAGGCTATATAAAAAAACAAAAACAAAAACAAAAAACAGTAACCAGACATGGAAAGTTTACTGTGAGTATGACAGCAGATAGCTTAGGGATCATACACTGAAACGGTGTAGATGAGGCTCTAGAAAAATACCTTGACAATTTGCCAAATGATCTTTACTGTGCCTTCACGATGCAATAAAAAAGCTAAAATTTTAGCAGAAATCAGTGATATGTGAAGAGAGCAGCCACTCTGGTCTAACTCAGCTGTGTTAATATTTTGTAGAGCGCAACGTAGACCGCAAAGATCAGTGCACTCACGGGTTTATAGCCGAAATCACATTTAAAAAATGAGAAAACACACAGGTAAATTTTCGGTGAACAAAATTATTTTTTTAAAGCACGTAATCCCTAGTAGAGTCAGATATATTTATCACATAGAGCAGGTAGGTTGAAAATTATAGTTCAGTGACATTTCTAGAGAAACTTTTTCTACTCCAATAGGTTCTTCAAAGCATGGAACTTTTATATAACAGAAACGTTTGACAGACATTTTAAGGAGTTGCTGTCGTTTGGGGTTGGAAATAATATATGCTGGGCAGCAGTCCCTTCTCAAGAGTGAGAAGGAGGATGCTAGTAACATAGAGGACGGAATTTGATTTTACCACTTTCCAGAGTACTGCCAACCTGAACAGGGATTTTTCAGAGTTTAAAATGTAAACTGGCCTCCCAGGACTTGTTTGCAAATTAAGTGGGGCTCTCCTGGTCATGCTGTTCGGGGTGCCACGGGGGGCCCCTCTTGGAGGGGGCATTGGACCAGTTGGGGACGTGGCCGATGGCTGTGAACTGGACACACTCCATGGTGTGCATTTTGTGTCTTGTTTTCATTTCTTGCCACCCCCAGGAAAGGCACTGTACTGTCTCCAGCAGGTTCTCTAGATGTTTTACTAGGTTGTAAATGCCCATAGGCTGTTGTACTCTGGTACGTATGTACTATGATGCCCATGGGCCGTTGAGCCCCAAGGAGTGCAGTAGGATCTCTGCCTGATGTGTACATTGACCAGAGGAGAGGGAAGTGGCCAGTGTATTGCTAGCTCTGATAAAATTGAAAATACTGGGAAGATTTTGTTTAATCAGCACACTAGAGAGTAAGCTTTGTTTTGTTGTTTTCAGATAACTTATTTTCACTTCTGTTTGGGTAAAGATACTGAAATTGAAATTGACTCCTAAATTTTGCCAGTGGCGGAAAGGGTAACTGATGGTTTCTATCAGGATTTTTAAGGTAGAGGAGGACAGAAACGTTAAGTCCCACAGTCTTAAAGTAAGGCAGCAGTGCTTTATTTTAACACGCATCGGGATTGTTTGTCCTCACCTCAAAAAAGTGATTAGGTAGATCTTTAATTTCAACATCCACAACTTCAGCTGTTAATTTTTTAATCCTTTTTTATTTAATTTTTTTATCCTTTGACCCCTTCTACCCAACTGTTCATTTAGTTTTGTTAATTACTAAATTAGTTTTATTAAAATGTTTAATTTTATTAAAATGTATAATTTTATTTAACAGAATTCTGTTCTAATTGTAGTGCATGGGGACACAGCCAGTGTATCCGTTTGTGTGTGTGTGTGTGTGTGTGTGTGTGTGTGTGTGTGTGTGTGATGGGTTTGTGTTTTAAGGATTCTATAGATCAAAGTGCTCTTGGAAAGCAGCCGAAATGTTTGTTCGTGTTAGTCCTGAACACAGGACTTGGGCAAGCATCTGCCGCTCTGGCAGGCTGGGCACATGGTCCGCCACGAGCAGCCGGCTGTCATCAGTCTGGGGAACTGGGCGGGAAATTCACCGAAGAGACGCGGCAGAGGGCTTCTGCTTACAGGGGCCGAGATGGGGTTAAAAGTTGCTTCAGTACCAGTTTTGTGTTGAAAATGATTCTGTGTTGCATTTGTGTGTTAAGCCTTTTTTAACCCACTTGGAGTTTGGTGGAAGAAACTTGAGACTAGCATAAGCAGCAAAGCTCACGGAGTAGGCGCAGATGTAGAGAACATGGACCAAAATGGGAGGTGGGAGGGTGTGGGAGTAAGTTGGGGGCTAGGGAAAAATTGATGTGATGGTGGGAAATAAACTATAATTACCTGAAATAAAAAGTAAGAGTGCAATAAGTGTGCTTTTTATTCTAAGCTGTGAACAGTTTTTTAAAAGAAATTATTCCTTCCTACTAACATTTGTGTATGTTCCATAGCTGATTAAAACCGGCTATGTAAACATATAATGCCTTTTTATTCATGTTAATTACCAACATAAGTGGCTAACCTTTATGTCTTATTTATCTTCATGTGCTAATAGTTTACATACAGGAGTGCGTATGCGTGCGTGTGCGTGTGTGTATGTGTATGTGCTGTATTTCCCTCCATTTGGAAATGCATTCATTGGGTCCTCTGTTCTTCCTGTGGCCACGCCACAGGTTATGTTCTTGATTTGGCCTTCGTGATATTGCCTGATTTGAAGGACTCTATCACAGTGCTGTATTTTTGTGGTGTTCTCATTTGTTAGTTGTACACGCTGACCCTTTCCTCACTCAGCAGTAGCTTTCTTAGGAGCGTACAGCTGATGAGGGGACTGAATTTGACCATTCCTCGACATACGTCCCTTTGAATTCTAGTTCAGTACTTAGGATTGCTCTTTGGTTTAAACCAGGAAAAAGGAAATCACCCCGTTGTCATTCACTTCTTGGTTTGAGGACAATTCTTCTAGAAAGGAGAGGAAAGGGAAATCCTTCGTGTTTTAACTGCAGTGAATTAATGGCTCCTGGTTTACCACTCCAGACCTTACGGCGATTCACACACACATTCCTCTCTCTCTTGCTGCCAAAGGTTTGTTTGGCTTTAGTTCACTTCGGTTCCACTCAAGCATTGAAAAGGTTCTCATGGAGTCTGGGGTGTGCCCAGTGAAAAAAAATGGGGACTTTTAAATTGTCCACAGACCTCTTTATACCTGCTTTGCAAAAATTACAATGGAGTAACTATTTTTAAAGCTTATTTTTCAATTCATAAAAAAGACATTTATTTTCAGTCAAATGGATAACGTCTCCCTCTTGTCCCTCAATCCTCAGTGTTTGCTTGAATTTTTTTTTTTTTTTTTTAATCTTCCCCATACCCACTCCTTGATACTTTGGTTCTTTCCTGCTCAGGTCCCTTCATTTGTACTTTGGAGTTTTTCTCATGTAAATTTGTACAATGGAAAATATTGTTCAGTTTGGATAGAAAGCATGGAGAATTAAAAAAAAATAGCTGAAATTCAGATTGAAGAGATTTATTTCTGTGTAAAGTTATTTAAAAACTCTGTATTATATAAAAGGCAAAAAGTTCTATGTACTTGATGTGAATATGCGAAACCTGCTATAATAAAGATTGACTGCATGGAGAAGTCTTTATCAAGACTCTTTTTCTAGCACTATCCCATCCAGTAACGTAAGTAGTTGGGGTCTTGACAGTACTTCCAGGCAATGCGGAGACCCAGAGGTGTGCGTTTTGTTTCATACATGTCAATCCCTGCTTGGTGAGTAGAAGTTACTTGTATGAAAAATATTTTTAAAGTAAGTAGTCGCGATGAATGCCTGGTACATTGTACCGACTGCACTAGGGTGGTGGAGACAGCCTTTTGTCCAGTGTTGGTGTTAGTGGTGACCCTCAAGTATGTTACAGTGCTGTGAGCTGACTGCTGCCCTCCAGTGGCTCAGCTGAAGTGTGTGCAGTAACTGAGTCATTGAAGGAATCAGTATGGAGAAGTTCCCCTTGAATTGTATAGGTTTCCAATTTTTCTGACACAACTTCCAGAACATTTTGCCTAGGAACACAGAATGTACTCATAGACATGTATTTGAAACTATGCACTTGTGTTTTTTAAAAATGCTAGTTACCCCAAACAGTTCATTTTGTGCATGATTTCACGACCTGAAGTCTGAATGACTCCTAGAATAACTTCAGGTGATGTCAGATAACTGGGCAGTTTCCAGAAGAGAAGTCAACCATTTTAAAACTTCACCTGGAAACCCTATGTCTGAGAATAATGTGAAGGAACAGAAATATCTTCAGGTTGGTACCTTATTTGAGGAACCTGGTTTGTTTTTCATGCCCCTCCAGCTAATCATAAAATTCTGCAGAGACCACTATTTTCTCTGAACTATAGCTTTCTCATCTTAAAAAAAGAAAGTTCTGTAATACAGATATTATAGAAACTTTTTTTTTGAATTGCTTTTTTTAATGTTTGTTTATTTTTGAGAGAGACAGAGACAGAATGTGAGTGGGTTTAGGGGCAGAGAGAGAGGGAGACACAGAATCCGAAGCAGGCTCCAGGCTCTGAGCTGTCAGCACAGAGCCCGATGCGGGGCTTGAACTCACGAACTGTGAGATCATGACCTGAGCCGAAGTCGGACACTCAACCGACTGATCCACCCAGGTGCCCCGAAACTTTTTTTTAGAAACTCATTTTAAAGTAAACTTCATAGAGGATTACAACAAAGTGATTGGGGGCTTATGTTTTAAGAACGTATTACTCTACTAGAAATTTTCCTTAAAACTTAGTCTAAAACGTGAACGCTTTCATTATTGTGATAAAATTCTATCACAAAGCACTCTACCACACCAGTTTTGAGACTTTATCAGGGGCTGTGATAACTGGACCTGCTGTCTGGATTATGTAATACTCCTAGGCTGATAAACGCCAGTGCAGAAGGAGCTCCTAAAGATAATTCTGGTCCAGGGGCGCCTGGGTGGCTCAGTTGCTTGAGCATCCAATTCTTGCTTTTGGCTCAGGTCATGATCTCAGTTCATGAGTTCAAGCCCAGCATCAGGCTCTGTGCTGACAGTGCAGAGCCTGCTTGAGATTCTCTTCTCTCTGCCCCTCCCCCACTCCTTCTCAAAATAAACAAAAAAAAAGATATTCTGGTCCAGGTCCCCTCATTGTCAGATACTCCATAGGAATCCCCAAGGATGACACAGCCAAGACTCCGGACTTTTGTTTTCAACATCAGCAGCATGCGCCATTTTCTACATGTATGTGTGTGTGTACGATTTTGTTATGGTTTAATAGCTGTAACAAAATTTGGACAGAAATGGGTGTTCACTCCGTGACAGTGAGTTTGTAGCAAGAAGTGGATGTTGTGCCAGGCATACTGCACTTGCCCCTGCTGTCTTTGCCAGTCGGTCAAGCCCCTGCTCAGGTACGTGACAAGAGGCGGAGGCCTGGCTGCTGGGATGGGCAGTTCCTGTTTCCCCGCACCATACGCTGTGGACCCACTGGTGCTTTCTAGGAGGTGGCAGCGGCGGACAGCCAGGTTGACCTCACACAGAACAGTTTTAGGGGCACACAGGACCCAGAGGACTTCTGTACCTTCCCATAACATGCGTACAACCAGGGGTCCTCACACAGTACCTCCCTTGTGGTGTTTGTACTCAGGGTTCCATGGGAAACGTTATAAATTTGTGTTAAAATTTGATGCTCTCTGTTGCCATCAGTCATTTCTTCACCACCTGCCTTTCCTTTTGTGAAGGTCCATCTTTTCCCTCCATCTAGCAGGCCATACCCTAACACTCGGAGTATGCATATACGGGAATGTTTGACGAGTTACAGGAAAGTTTGAGGCTTTCCTATAAAATTGGACTGGGATTCAAGCGTCACCATAAACTTGGCTTGGACCCAGTGGTCTAGAAATAACAGTTGCTTACATTTAGAGATTATTTCCTTCACAGCAGATGTGGTTCTAGAGGCTTCATGTGCTAACACATTTAATCTAATCCCTTTTACAAATGTGGAAGTTGAAGAAGAGATCAAATAAGGAATGCACCCAAAGTCACATCAAGTAGATGGTAAAGCAATGAGTCAGACCCAGCAAGTTTGACCCCAGACTGAATTCATGAAGCACTGTGCCAGTTTTTCAAATGGAGTCCCCTTCGTGGGTGGTAGAACCTGGCTCGGTTAACCATTTTAGAATAAGAGAAAGTAGTGTGTATCACAGGTAAGTACTGTGTCATAAAACTTTTGGATTATACACACGAGCATATATTCCAGGCCACCGTGTAAAATTAGCGAATAGGTCATGATCAAAAAGGCTTACACAATGCTGTACTGACTCTCACAAGCTGACTCGGCCTAGAGCCAGGCTGGCGAGCCAGGATCTGAACCTCAGCTCTCAATTGTGTGAGCTTGGGCAAGTTACCAATCTATAGTTCAATGTCCTCGTCTATAAAATGTGGACTTAACATGTGCAAAGTGTTTGCCACAGTGCCTGGCCCATAGTTAAGCCACAAGCTTTCTCTAACTATATAGCCATCGCTCACATGTACATCACGCTTTGGTACCTTCTCCTACTTTATTTTCCCATAAGCTGTACAGCTGCCCCCCTGAACATGGGTTTGAACTATAATGGTTCACTTATACATGATTCTTTTTGATAAAGACAGTACAGTACTATAAATGTATTTTCTGCTTTTTTTTCCCTCTAGCTTTACTGTAATACAGTATATAACACATATAATGTGCCAAACATGTTAATTGCCTGTTACCAGTAAGGCTTCTAGTCAGCAGTAGGCCATTAAGTTCTGGGGGAGCCAAAAGTTATACCCGGACTTTCAACTCCACAGGGGTGGCACCCCAACCCCTGGGTGGTTCGAGTCAAATGTGATAGGGTGGAGGCTTTTTAAAGTTACCTTTAATTCAAATCAAGCAACTCTGATTTCTAAGGCAAAGAGGTTAATGGGATTATCTTGAGTTCAGGGTTACAGATGAGTAAAATAATACACGGATCAATAAAACACTTTGTGAGGGGGAGGGAAGGCACAGAGAGAAAAATTAGACCTAAAAAGTACAGAGAAGAGATGGCTTTTTAAAGATCTTACAGACTTAACAGCTGAGACCATGCCCTCTTCTCCAGGTAAGTGAACACAAAACGAAAAGAAGTGTCTAGCAACAGGCTCTTGACTACTGGAGCTGGAGGGGGGAGGGGGAAACTGTTCCCCTTGCTTCAGCTTTGCTGCCTTTGTGCCTACTCCTGACACCTGAGGACCAAAGATCACTTCTGTTTAGAGCCTGCCAGAGGCTTCTCACTGCCTCGAACATAAAATCCAAACCTGCAACCATGACCTGTTAACCTCATCTAGTCCCCTGGTCTCCTCACCTACTGGAGCCCCACCGGACTTTGTGCTCCTGAAACATTGTGACCTTAGTCCCACCCTAGACCTTGTTTCTTGCAACTGCTTGTCCCTGGAGCACTCTCCCCTTGAGACCCTCACACAGATGGTTTCTCCTACTTGTTCAGGTGCCTCCCACCCAAAAGATCAGTACCCACCTGTACCCACCTACTGATCTGTAGCACATCACCCAACATCATTTCCTTCGGGGCACTTAGTAAATCTCACGTAATCAATTTGTGTCTGTCTTCCCTTCCTAAAGTCTTTTAAGTTCCTTAAGAACCGGATCGTCTTGGGATGCCTAGGTGGCTCAGTCGGTTAAGCATCTGGCTCTTGGTTTCGGTTCGGGTCATGATCTCATGGTTTTGTGAGTTCAAGCCCCACATCAGGTTCTGTGCTGGCAGCGCAGACTCTGCTTGGGATTCTCTGTCTCCCTCTCTCTCTGCCCCTCCCCTACTCCTGCTCTCTCTATAAATAAAAAACCTTAAACATGAAAAAAAAATCATCTTATCGGTCTTTTTCAGCAATGTATTGCCTACACTCCAGTGGTTAAAAACCTAAATTAAAAATATGAACACTTACGTTTCTGGGCAAATCATTAAGCCATTCTATACTGCAGATTTTTACCTGTGGACAGAAGAAAATTCTGTCCTACCAGAACTGTGATGCAACAGAAAGTTGGAAGGTATTGCGAAACACATTTTAGAAAAAGCGGAATATCCTATTTCACCAGTATCTCCCATTCCTCCAGTCATAAGAATTCCTAGTTAGACATGTATCTCAGGTCCACAAATGGCCACTAACACTGCCCAGCCCACAAGCGATAATATAAACACAAGAAATGGACCACACAAACCTCTCACCTCTGTATGTCGGGCAAGAAAACACCAGCAGTAGAGAAATGGCAAGAGTTTTCACGTTAACTGTCAACATACATAGGACTACAACATTCACTAGGAGGAGGGCGGTATCGCTCTGCAGTTAAGTGCAGGGCCAGGCCTAATGTCACTACTCATCAACGTGTGACCCTAAAGCAAAGTTACTTCATCTCCTTGAGCCTGAATTTCCTCACTGAGAAGTGGAGCTAATGTCTGTCTATACCATGGGGTACCCCAAAGGATCCAGTGACGGGGCCTGTAACCAGTTAGGACAGCAGTTGGGAGCATAGGAAATAATCCATAGAGGGTGGCTGTCGTTATCAGAAACATCCATAACTCAGTTCCTCACTGTTGACCAAAACACTTTAATTTACAACTTTCAGGTACGATGTGAAGTCCTCAATCGCTTGAAACTTTTTGCCTGACTCCTGCAGGGAAACAAAAGTAGAAAGCTTTAAGTACTTTTATTTTCAATAATTCAAATCCATAACTTTTATTCAATTATTCAAGCATTCACTGAGCACCAATCATGAGAGTAGTCTTATAGAGTACCTTCTCAAAGGGTTTACAGTCTCATCTTTAAAATAAAATGTTAATGACTGTGTGAGAATACTGGGAAATCTGTAAGAAGAGGAGGTTTGTGCTGGCAGTCACGTTACCAAAGGGAAGGAGGGTCCTGCTAACGGGGACCCCTGATTTACGCACGGTAAATCCAGAGACACAAAACAAGCTGTGAGACAGTTTAACCACCTGCCCTTGGGGGACATTTTTTTCCTCTCCCTCTCCTCCCCACATACCCTAAAACTGCTGTAATTTTCATGTCAATAAGTTACTTTTTTTTCCTTAAAAAAATTGTTTTTAATGTTTATTTTTCAGAGCAAGACAGACAGGGTGCAAGCAGGGGAGGGGCAGAGAGAGGGAGACACAGAATCTAAAGCAGGTTGCAAGCTCTCAGCTGTTAGCACAGAGCCCGACGCAAGGCTCAAACTCACATGAGATCATGACCTGAGCCAAAGCCGGGCACTTAACCAACTGAGCCACCCAGGTGCCCCTCAATAAGCTACTTCTAATTAAAATTATAATAGCAATACTAATAGTATGATGGAATGGGAACATTTTTCATTTAATGCTTCCTAGCATTTAAAATAATTCCTGAAAATAAATAAAACAATTTCCAAGGCCTTTTGAGTGCTGGCAATTATTAATGCAATGATTGATTTAAAAAACATGTTACATGAGAATGTCTTAACCCCTGAAGGTTCTAGGAGTAGAACCTTCCTTTCAAACTAAGAAAAACTCTGATTCCTAATTTGGAAAAATGAAAGGACCATAACCTTTTACTGTTTGGGATTAATCTCCACACAATTCCATATCATAACACTTCTCATAAGCTGGAACTTTCTATACTTAAACACTCAGAGTAGAACATGGTATTTCTGCAACTACAAACATAACTGCAAGCTCCGTACCTGCCTTATCCACCACTATAATCCCCCTGTGGAGTTGATACTTTAGAAAAGTCTTTGATCAATAAATAGGGGCGCCTGGGTGACTCAGGCAGTTAAGCGTTCAACTCATGTTCGGCTCAGGTCATGATCTCACATTCATGAGACGGAACCCTACAATGGGCTCCGTGCTGAGGGCAGAGCCTGCTTGGGATTCTCTCTCCCGTTCTCTGCCTCTCCTGCACTCTCTCTCAAACACTAAAAAAAAAAAAAAAAAAAAAAGATGGCTAAATGGGACCCTAAATCATAACATGACTCAGGAAAAGAGAATTTTTTTAAAACAAATATTGAAAAGGAAGAGGAGACAGCAAATATGAAAATACTAAAGGCAGAAGTCAGACACAATACAGTTAATTGCCCATCATGATTTTAGAAAGACCATCATAAAGTCAAAACATTTTTATCGACACAAGGCAAACAAGTTTCCAAAGGAATGTGGGGCATACCCACTTGTAAAGAGTTCAATCGACACTTTCAGTCTTCATCATCAGGGAGGATACCTAGTTCTTCATCTGTCCACTGGGAAGGATCTGGATATGGAAAGTGACCCTGGGGACAACCGTTCAAAAAAAGGTAAAGAATCTACATATATTCCATACGGTGAATTAAATCCAAAAGAAAAAAAATTTAAGGCTGTCCTATACACAGACCCTGACATGCCACAGGAACAAATTCTACTACTTTACTATTTGCTCATCCGACTGTTCTTCAACCTGTTCAATATGAGCTGTGGCCTGAACTTCAAAGCCTACCCGTTTTGGAGCCACCAGCCCGAGCCAGCATTTCAGTATGCATCCATGATGGACGGTTGGGAGAAGGTACCCCACATCTCGACAATGCGTTAAAGCCCTGGTAAAATATAACGTCTCCAAGTGTCCTGTCAATCCTGCCGGGAGATCTGGAAGCCTCAGGTGGGCTCATTCATCTTCAGTCCTGACTCAGGGCATTTCTGGTGGCATCATCGTCTCAGGCCAAGCAGCCACATACAGGCCTGACAGCGGACCTACAGCAAGCTAGGGGTGTCCACGTGCTGCCAATTCAGATACCAAACAACTCCCTACAGGGGGACAAGAGCACAGAGTTCTAAGGGAAATGGGACATGAATCAACCCGATGCATCAAAGATTTGTGTATGAAGATTTTTTTCCTATCTAGATCAACGAGCACAGATTTCAACGGCGGAAAGGTTTAATTTCCTGGAGAACAGAGTCCGTGCAAAGGTGATAAAAACTCAGTTGAGGCTAGTAACATGTTAGAATGTTACCAGCAGCTAACTTCTCAAGACAAATTAGCCCACATCTCTCCCACCCTGATCTGGCTGCCCTGGGCCCCTGCACAGACTAGATGACATTGAGCATTTAAAGCAACTGAAGTCTGAAACTTAACCCACCAAGGAACCCCTGGTTCAGAAGGTAAAAGAATTAGTTTCTAGTCTTCCTTCCGAATATGACAACCTAACAGAAACCGTAAGAGATGGATTACCAACCTGTACACCTGTGGGTAGAAAAGGTCAGAGATCATGTATTTCATTTGTTAATAGGATTCTGCATGTCCCCAAGGACAACATGGTAAAGGGATATATCCAGACAGTAAAACGGTCTACAGACAGGAAATGAAAAAGCTAAGCTATTGATATATTAGTAATAACAACCTAATTAATTATAATACTCTATTAATATATTAGAATTATTGTCCTGCACTTACCAGCACAGCATCCGAGTCATGCCAAAAAACGCCAGAGAATCCAGAACCACATGGTCCCACTGAAGAACTCAGCCTGGACCACCTGGGACTTGGTCAGCTGGGGAAACTGCCTATACCGAGGCTCGATATGCACCCCGCCACCGGCACTATGACACAAAACAAAATGTTACGCCGCTTGGTGCCTCTTCAAAGTATGAAATCATCCAAAATTTTAAAGTTAAATCTAGAAACTGAATCTAACATTTGTTTTTTTTGTTTTTTTTTTTAAGTTTTATTTATTTTGCAGAGAGAGAGAAAGCACACAAGCAGGGACAAGCAGACAGACAGAGAGAGACACAGAATCCAAAGCAGGCTCCAGGCTCCGAGCTGTCAGTACAGAGCCCGACGCGGAGCCTGACCCCACGAACCGTGAGATCATTACCTGAGCCAGACACTTAACCGACTGAGCCACCCAGGTGCCCCTAAATCTAACATTTCTCATCTCCTCCATGAAACACAGGATGACAGACCTCCATAGTCCCTTGAAACTCATTTTTCATAAGCCTGCTTTTAAACTTGTTTGGCAGCAAAAAACTGGCCTGCACTGATGAGATTATTATTTTCCTTTAGTGAATATTCATGTATTTTATAGCAGAAATATGAACGTGTTGATAATGGGATACCGGCCTCAAGTTTTAGTCCAGGGACGTGAACCTGCAGCAGTAAGTCACTTAGCTGATCCAGAAAAACAAATGGGCAAATTAATTTTGTTCTGTTTAGCCATCTATTTCAAAGGCAAATAATGTCCTCTGCTCTATTACAGTCTTTATTAAAAGACCACTATATGGGAATGACGACTCAGCAAATCCTTTTTTTTTTTCTTCTCAGTTTATTTATTTTTTTTAGTAATCTTGACACCCAATGTGAGGCCGGAACTCATGATCCTAAAAAAAATTTTTAATACATAAAAGCAAATGTTTACTTTAAAAAAATAAATAATAAGCTAATACTTCTGAACAGAGCAAAGAGCCTCAAAACAGTAAGTCCAAACAACTTTTTCTGGTTTTTGTTTTCATTTCAATATTGATAAACTGGGGGACACAATCCCTAAGGGCTGCAGTCTTTTTATTCAGTTAGATTTTAATTATTATAGGTGGACTCTAACGTAATATAATTTGTACTGAATGGTGTTATTGTCAAGATCTATTTAGCAGCTATACATATTCTATGATACAGAAGTTTAAAGAGAATTTCTATATAAAATGTACAGTGTTCACAAATTTCATTTCAGGTAAGACTCAGTTTGTAAAACAATGTTCTCTTCTGTGCAGCATAGAAATGAATAACTGTACCAAAACTGCACTAACATTTCTTCAAACTGTGCTGTAGATTTGAGAACATCACTAGATCTATGGTTCCTTATACATTCTTACCCACCACCCTTATTATCCTCTCCTACTCTTTTAACATTTTTTTAATGTTCATTTATGTTTTTGAAAGGGAGGGAAGGGGCAGAGAGAGTGACACAGAAGCTGAAGCAGGCTCCAGGCTGTCAGCAAAGAGCCCAACTGCGAGCTTCAAATTCACAAACCTTGAGATCACGACCTGAGCTGAAGTCGGACGCTTAACTGACTGAGCCACCCAGGTGCCCCTATCCTCTCCCTTTAATTGTTAAAGGTTATTAATAATCATCATTTATTGTTTACCCTGTGCCAAACACCAAAGTAAGCATTTTATATGCATTATCATTTATGTTCATAACCCTATAGACAGAGCCTATGGTTACTAATATTCACAAATGAAAACACTGGGGGATTATTTGGTGGCAAAGCCCAAGCTCTTAAATACTGCCTACGAACAACATTAATAATTTTCTCATTTTATGAATCAAAGACACAGTTCTTAATTAGAATTCCCATCAGCATGATACCACACTGAAGAGATAAAGTTTCATTTTTATGTAAATATTTACCCAGTATATTACACATCTATTTGGAAGGCTCTACATAAAATATTAATGGATGGTGTAAGAGGTGATTCCTATTTTTGCATATGTATTTAAATTTTTATTAACTTTTTTTTTTTTAAGTTTATTTTATTTATTTTGAGAGAAAGCGAGAGCATGAGCAGGGTAGGGGCAGAGGGAGAGAGAGAATCCCAAGTGGATAGCGTGGGGTTCTATCTCCCATAACGTGATCATGACCTGAACTGAAACCTAGGGTCTGATGCTTAACTGGCTGACCACTCAGGCACCCCTTAAGTTTTGGTTTAAATTCCAGTTAGTTAACATACAGAGTAATATTAGTTTCAGACGTATAATATAGAAATTCAACACTGCCATGCAACATCCAGTGCTCATCACAAGTGCCCTCCTCAATCCCCACCACCTAGGTCACCCATCCCCCCACCCACCTCCTGTCTGGTAACCATCAGTCTGTTCTCTAGGGTTAAGAGTCTGTTCCTTGGTTGCCTCTTTTTCCCTGCCTTCACTCCTTTGTTTTTCTTAAATTCCACATATGAATGAAATAATATGGTCTTTTTCTATGCCTGAATTCACTTAGCATTACACTCTGGATCCACCCACGTTGTGGCAAATGGCAAGATTTCATTTTTTTATGGCTGAATAATATTGATTTTTTGTTTGTTTTCAAATAGTGACCACATATTACTTTTAAAAGGCACCCCCAAGGGGCGCCTGGGTGGCTCAGTCGGTTGGGCGGCTGACTTCGGCTCAGGGCATGATCTCACAGTTTGTGGGTTTGAGCCCCATGTCAGGCTCTGTGTTGACAGCTCAGAGCCTGGAGTCTGCCTCGGATTCTGTGTCTCCCCCATCTCTCTGTTCCTCCCCTGCCTGTTCTGTCTCCAAAAAATAAATAAACGTTAAAAAAAATAAAAAATAAAAGGCTCCCTCAAGCATCATTGCTTTACGACCTGAAGAATATATCACACTGTTTCTGTAATGCCATCATGTGCCAATTTTATTTAACAGTATTTATTCAGGACCTATCTATGCATATAAATACTTCATTTTACAAACAAACTATGGGGATGAGAATTCAATATATTGTAACAACAGGCTTCCTCTTTGATACGTTTTAGATACAAGGGCCAATCAGTTAAATTCATTAAAATAATATTTGAGAATTACAGTTCAAACTCACTACCAGGAACTCTCCACATTTCATTACTGCCACAGTGACCTGTTGTTTTAACTATGACTTGACATAAGTGGGTCGTTGGGGCGCCTGGCTGGCTCAGTTGGTAGAGCACGCAGCTCTGGATCTCAGGGTCATGAATTTGAGTCCCACACTGGATGGAGAGAGCATTTAAAAAAAAAAAAAAGAGGGGCACATGGGTGGTTCAGGTCATGATCCCACGGTTCATGGATTTGAGCCCCATGTCCGGCTTTGTGCTGACAGCTTGCTCAGAGCCTGGAACCTACTTCGGATTCTGTCTCCCTCTCTCTCTGCCTTTCCCCTGCTCACGTTCTCTCTCTCCTTCAAAATAAACAAACATTTTTTTTTTTTTTTTTTTTTTTTTAAAGACAGGCACCTATGTAGCTCAGTGGGTTAAGCATGCAACTCCTGACTTCAGCTCAGGTCACGAACTCGAGGTTAGTTGAGATCGAGCCCCTTATCGGGTTCTGCCCTGACAGTGCAGAGTCGGCTTGGGATTCTCTCTCCCTCTCTACCCCTCCCTTGCTCATGCTCTCTCTCTCAAAATAAGTAAATAAACAGTAAAAAGAAAGAAACAAACTTCCAAGGCCAAACAGCTAGACTGTGGCAGAGGTGAGATTTGAATTGAGGCAGTTTGAGGCCACAATCCTGCTTTTAACCACTACCTACCCTGCCTCTTGGAAAAATGTAGATGATGATCTAAGGGGCCTGGAACATCACCTGTAAAAATCGGGCGTTCTACTTTCTGTCCTGCTCGTACTGAATCTCTGCACTACCAATTCATTTTTGGCAGATGTGCCCTCCCTTGGCATCCCAGCACTATGATCTCCAGTTGAATTTTTGGGCTACCTCACGGGTGACTCCTCTATTGCTCATTCTCTTAATTCTGGTGTTGCGAGAGTGAACCCTAACCCGAACTATGGGATTCGGAGATAATGTGTCAATCGATTCTGCCAAAGGGAACATTCTCATAGGGAATGTTGATAATGGAGGAGGCTATGCATGAGAACAGGGGCCTTATGGGAAAATCTCTGTACCTACCACTCAATTCTGCTGTGAACCCAAAACAGTTCTAAAAAATAAGATTTCTTTTTTTTTTTTTTTATTCCTATATTGCCCAAGCATCCACTTTTGGCTCTCCTCTCACCCTTCGGCACTCTCCCTGGGTGATCGCCTCCACAACCTTAAGAGAATTCATCCTCCACCCTGAAGCCAGAGTAACTATTCAGAATGGAATTAAAATCTGGTTATGTGACATCTAATTAAAACCTCGCTGGGATCGCTATCGCCTCCGTTAGAAATCCTCCAGCCGGGCATGCGGACATTCCCTCCCTACGTCCCAAGGTCTCCCGAGGCACTTCGGACACTCCTTGCCTCGCACTTGACGCTTCAAAACACACCGTACAGGTTGTTTCCTCTGCCAGAACGCCCTCGCCTCCCCCAACTCCTGCTCTCGCTTCCAGATCAGCTCCAGCTTGCCTCCACGTTCAACTGAATTTCCCAAAGGCAGGCTCCCCTGGGGCAGGAGCGGCCTCCCGCACAGTGGAAAACCTGCCAAGCAAACAGTGCCCCGGCGCCCCCTGCCCCCCGGTCTCCCTGGCCCCCACGTCACGGACCGGGACTCCAAGTCCCAGCGTGCCTCGGGGCGGAGATCGCTGGAGAGACCCGGTCGGCCCAGGTACCCGGCGTCAAGGTGAGGGCGTCCCGAAGACGGGCGCTTTCCGTTAGAAGCAGGCGGGGCCCCTCTCCCAGCCAACACTCACTGACGGACTCCAGTGCCTCCAGCCGCCCCGGAGCCGCGGCCTTTGAACAAGTGGTTTCCAACCCGAAAGAAAGGCGCCAACCGCTTCAGAGCCGACATGCCAGCGCGCGTCCGGATCGCCGTTCCCAGGCCGCACCGCCTCTTACGTCACTTCCCCCCGGAGCCCCGGCCCGTTACGTCATGACGTCGCCCCGCCCGTCTCCCAGAAGGTGGCGTTTGCCGGGGGAAAGGCTTTAGGAGGCTCCCGGCTTCAGGCTCAGCTTTAGGAGACCCTCTTTGCGCGCTTGTGCTGGGAAACCAACACTGAGTCTGCTCACTCGCTCCTCTCTGACTGCTCATCTACACGGTGTTTTCCCACCTCCATCCGCTCCTCTGCCTGTTCTTCCCTAGTTAACTGCCTTCTGGACCCCCCCCCTTAAGGCTGCTAGACCCTTTCTGAAGCAGAGGACCTGCCCAAAGCGAGTCCTTTGTGCTCTCCTCTCCTGCAAGAGGCTCACAACAGTTTTCTTTAAAGTCTTCGTTTTTTTATTGTTCTGCCACCTGATTACCAATCAGCAGCCAGTGGTGCGCAAATACCAGTACATGGACTGGTGGCATCAGAATCACCTAAGGAGCCCGATCCCAGATACTCTTCAGTCTGGAGCAAGGCCAAGGAATCTGCATGTTAGCGTGCCCTCCACTTTATGCAGTGCTCTAATTCCCTGATCCTGAGCCAAGCCCTAGATTCTTGACTTTTGTCTCCTAATATTGCCTCCTATTAAATCCTGGATGGACTCTAAGCTCCTCTAGACACCCACACCACCATCTCCCCTCAACCCTCCCAGAAATTCTTACAGTCTTTACTTACCGGTTATGGTCTTCCTAAAAAGTTGCAAGTTTGATTAACTGATTTATTTTTTTAAGTTTACTTATTTGAGAGAGAGTGTGCTCACATGGCGAGCGGGGCGGGGAAGAGAGGGAGAGACAGAATCCCTAGCAAGCTCCATGCTGTCAGGGCAGGGCCCAGCTGGGGCTTGATCTCCCCAACCTGAGATCGTGACCTGAGCCAAAGTGAAGAGTCCATTGCTTAACCGACTGAGCCACCCAGGCACCCCCCACAAGGTTAACTTATAGACTTAGCCTGCCAGCCTCACACCTTGGAGATTTCTATTTGAAATGCATCGTTTGCTAAGCCCTGAAGACTTCACTCTCAGAGTCACAAGCATGAAGAGGATACTTACGGAGAGAAATGCAGACCTAAATTTAGGGATTTCAGTGCACTGAATATAACTGACATCCTTCCTGTGCCAAGATCTGGGTCTCCATGTGCCCTGTAACAGGAAACCTGTCTCCCTGAAGTTACACTCACATAAAGCTTGGGATTACTGAGTTGCCTTGTGACCTTCTGAGCAGCCTATTAATTTAACCCCTGGCCCTGTAGAACTCTCTCCCCTGTTGTCCTGCCCTCCCAACTTGTAAGCTGGTGTATAGAGGAGAGAATCCACTATTTTCTGGATGAAAGTTGACTTTCCAGTTGATACACAAGAGCATGGCTTCCTCTGAGCCACTTACCCTTTCTAGTGACATGTATGACCACTAAGATATGAAGTTCATGAACTGGGAAGACAGAGCTTTCCATTCTTCCTTGGGAGCTCATTGCCCAAGCTACACAACTTCCCTGATCCCAGCAAAGAATGAATTTGTGATTGCAAGGCCAAGGGGCGGGGCAGGGGGGGGGAGGTAGAGCACAGCTTAAACAAAAAAGAGCCAAAAGATCTGGAGTTCAAATAGAGTTAATAGGGTCAAAGCGAGTTAATAGCTCTATTAGCTCTATTAAAGTTGAGTCACTTTACTTCTCTGAGTATCAGTGGCCCCATCTGAGTGCGAGTCTTCTAGAGTACCTAGCCCACCACATGTACTCAGGAAATGTTTATTCTTTGTTATTCTTTCCTTTCCTCCTAGCAAAAGCTATTCAGGGGAATTAAAATTCATCCACTCTTCCCATCTTTTTTGCTGAATCACTAAACAAGTTTTAACTTCAATGCTTGCTTGTAATATTAAATAATTATAATAATGCTTGTAATAAAAATATTGTTTTATAGACCATTTGTAGGACCCTTAGCTTTAATGCCTTGCATTACAAATTCTGATTTTACTATGAAGTTTATGGTCCCAATCAGTAAAATATTTTGACTATGTAGCAGTGATGCCTATTTGTTTTCTAGACACGCTTTAAGAATTCCAAAGGGGCTGGGTGCCTGGGTGGCTCTGTCAGTTAGGGACAGACCCTAACTGACCTAACATACAGCATCTAACCCCAAATCAAGAACCTATTCCTTGGCTGGGAATAGAAAACAAAGCAAGGAAGCAAGGAAGGGAGAGAAAAAACAAAACAAACTTTTGTTCACACAACTTCATGTATCATTTCATTTCCTACGTTTAAAGGCTTGATCTCCCTTTCCCTAGAAGTCTTAGAAAGAAGAAAGGAACCCATCTGTCCAGCGGTTTTAGTAACACAGAAATGAATCTTATTCTTTCTACTTTAGAAGGGATTGAGTTGTGGTCGCTCTTCAGGGGACAGCCACCATGCTGCCCCTTTATCCACTTACACCCAAGGAAGTAGCCTTTTCTCGGTAAGAAGACGACTTTAGAAATCAGATTTAGCATTTTTTAAGATGCTGAATTTAAAAATCAGCCAATTACCTACATTAAAGCACATCTGTTGCCCATTTTTCTCCCCTGAGACAGCCTGTGTTCATTTTCGGCTGCTGCTATAATGGCTCCTGAGGAACTGAGGCCCTCAGTCCAACAGCCCACGAGGAACTGAAGTGTGCCAACAGCCACGTGAATGAGCCTGGCATCGCACCCACCCCTGTGGAGCCTCAAGATGCCTGCAGCCCGGGCAAAACCCTGAGCAGGGGACCTGGCTAGACTACACCCAGATTTCTGACCTGCAGACACTGTGAGGTACTAAGTTTTGTTGTTCTTCAGCCACTAAGTTTGGGGTAGTTTGTATGCCATGTTAGATAACTAACACATGCCACCAATAGTTTGATTAAATCCATCGGCTTTAAGGCAAAGCTCAGTACTGCTGAGACAGGCTCAGGGCGGCACCCACCCTGCACTTGGACCCTCTCTCACCTCACAGCGTAGGTGTACGTGCACTTGACACAAGGGCTCTGTGCTGGCTGGAGTGCCCATGAGGAAGCTGAACAGTGCCACTACTCACCCCAGCTATCTGGAGCCATCCCAACCCCTCACTGCCTGACTAGAGTGCCCTCCCCTCAAGACTTGATAAGTAAAGGGGTGCCTGGGCGGCTCAGTTGGTTAAGCGTCCAACTTTTTATTTGGGCTAAGGTCATGATCTCACAGTTCGTGGGTTCGAGCCCCGCGAGGGGCTCTGTGCTGACAGCATGGAGCCTGCTTGGGAATCTCTCTCTCTCTCTCTCTCTCTCTCTCTCTCTCTCTCTCTCTGCCCCTCCCCTGCTCACACACACTCTCTCTCAAAAATAAACATTAAGGGGCGCCTGGGTGGCTCAGTCGGTTAAGCAGCCGACTTCGGCCCAGGTCATGATCTTGTGGTCCATGAGCTTGAGCCCCACGTCAGGCTCTGTGATGACCGCTCAGAGCCTGGAGCCTGTTTCAGATTCTGTGTCTCCTCCCCATTCATGCTCTGTCTCTCTCTGTCTCAAAAATAAATAAACGTTAAAAAAAATTAAAAAATAAACATTAAAAAAAGACCTAATTAAAATTGCTATCCATACCCCTCAAAAAAACTGCCCCAAATGATCCTATGAGCAACTAAACCTTCTTTGCTCCCTAAAAGACAAAGGGGAGGAACTTCATCCTTGAGAAGGAAAGAGTGGAAGAATCTAGTCCTGTGGTCAGACCAGAACTTCCAGAGAGAGGGAAGGCTTGACTTACTATCTAGAGCAGCGGTCTCCAAAACAAGCAAGAGAATCCACTGTGATGTGGGAGAAAATACTATTTTTTATCAAAAAGAAGAAGAAGAAGAAGAAGAAGAAGAAGGGAGAGAAAGAAAAGAAAGAAAGAAAGAAAGAAAGAAAGAAAGAAAGAAAGAAAGAAAGAAAGAAAGAAAGAAGAAAGAAAAAGAAAAGAAGAAAAAGGAAAGAAACTAAGTTTTACTGATATCGGCTCTACAAGCTGACCCTGGGACCCACTTAGTCCATGGGGGCCCACCAGTTTTAGGGAACTGACCGTGAGTGGGCCCAGGGCAGAAAGGCAGGCAGTGGCCTCCTTAATTCATTGCTGGAGAGTGTCACCGTGTGCTACTGCAGATGTCAGGCCCTGGTTTACAGAAGTTCTCATTATGTTACCTCTGTGTTAATATCACCCAAAATTAACCCTGGACGAATGGGAAAGGGTCTGAACACTGCTCAGAGACTGCAGTATGAATGCTGATATGTGAGCACCGGGGAACTTTAAGAAAATGGCAGAGATGATTCTGTCCCTGTCCCTACTGTGGCAGCCATATTAATCACTTTACCTGGTCATAACATTTAGCAGGTCACCAAAAAATATGAAAAATTATCAAGAAGATACTTTGAAGTACAGCAAAATTTGCCCAGAGCATATACCGTGCCTTCAGAGATCTCCTGGTGGTGGTAGAACCTGTATAAAACTTCTAAATACGTTATGTGCGTGCAGGTATGTATGTAAATAGATCCAACTTTTCACTAGGAGGGTACCTCATCAAAAACATTTGGAAGCCATGGGTCTACAGGATTCTGTGACATTTTCTAACCTAAATATCAGAGCACTTGCAGGGCCTCCCTGATTGGGAAATGTACAGGGTTAAGAAGAGAAGAGAGAAACGAGAAAACAAAATAACTAAGTTTATTTGTCCTCCTCCGCGGAACATTTTCCCTGAAAGCCTCCCTGACACCGGGCCCAGCTCCCACGCTGAACGGAGAGGAGTCTCCCCGCCCTTTCCTTCCCCAAATAACCCAAAGCTTTTCACACGGAAGCCTGAACCAGGTCAGAGCGCCAGACCTCGGCATGCCTTCCACGCGTACCAATTTGAAAATGTCCAAGCTGCCACAGGAGAGGCTGCCGGGGGTGGCCTTCAGTTCTGAGACGAAAGCCCGCTGCCTGCCCACGGCTGCGGTCAGCGGGAGGACGCTGGTCCTTTCAGAAGGAAGGGCTTCGCTGCCTCCAGGATGTCCAGTTTGGGGTCCAGGGAGCGGCCAAGCCCCTCCAACACCATGATGGCGAACACAATGGAGGCGAAGTTGCTCTCTAGCTTTACCTGAAACAGAAAAACTGGTTCTTGCCAAAGCCCACTGAGAGAGAGAGAGAGGATCCTGGATAACCTGAGAGAGAGAGAGGGAGAGAGAGGATCCTGGATAACCACTCCATGCCTGTGATTTCTACCACCTACCTACCACTCCTCTCCCGACCCCATCGTCTTCCCCACCATCGTCTACTCCCCCAACCTCCCCTCTACTAGAAATATTGACGGAAAAGCTGGGGGATGAAGCACGTACTTCTCTAGGGGTGTGTGTGTGGATGAATGACTTAAAAATGATAAAATGACTATTTCACAGCTGCACGAGGGTCATCCTTCAAGAGCTGCAACGGCCTTTGTGAGACCGCGCAAGTGGCTTTGCTCAAACAGCATGGCTGCCTCCCCTTTGGAGCCCGGGGATTAGTAGCAGCGATTTAAGTAAATTACTCAACTAGTCCGCAAACGTACTGTTCTCCACATGCTAGAGAAAGGAAGCTCAGGTGCAGGGTGGTTCAGTGATTTATTCCAGGCCGCTGCGTGAGGTAGAGGAGAGCCAGAATTTAAACCTGGAAGAGCAAGAATCTGCTTTTCGAGAGCACAGAAGGTCAGAAAATGGAAGGCTGACTCAGGGGGAAATAATCTCTGTTAAAAGTGAAACGTTATTGGGGCGCCCGGGGGGCTCAGTGGGTTAATCGTCCGACTCTTGATTTCGTCTCAGGTCATGATCTCATGGTTCGGGAGTTCGAGCCTGTCGGGCTCTGCGCTGACAGTGTGGATTCTCTCCCTCTCCCTCTGCCCCTCCCCCGCTGGCACACATGCTCTCTCTCTCTCTCTCTCTCAAAATAAATAAAACTTAAAAAAAAAAAAAAGGTAAAGGGCATTTGTCTCAGTTAAGACCTGAGAAGTTGTGTGGGGGTCAGGTCGTGCTTCAGCACCACCAGAAATGCTTTCACTCTTAACTTAAGCTGAGGGGTGAGTTTGTGTTTATTGTATTCTTTCTTCCACTGTTTCTGACAAATGTATATGTTTTTTAACATTTATTTTTGAGAGAAAGACAGAGAGACAGACAGACAGAGACAGAGCACAAGCAGGGGAGGGCCAGAGTGGGAAACAGAAACCGAAGGAGGCTCCAGGCTCTGAGCTGTCAGCAAAGAGCCCGACGCAGGGCTCGAACTCAGGAGCTGTGAGATCATGACCTGAGCCGAAGTCAGAGCTTAACCGACCGAGCCACCCAGGCTCCCCTCTGGCAAATATTTTATTAAAAATTTAAGTGTCACTTGAATAGACATTTCTCCCAAGAAGATGTATAAATGGCCAACAAGCATATGAATAGATGCTGAACGTCACTAATCACTAGAGAAACGCAATCAGAACCACAAGGAGATACCACCTCACGCCCGGTAGGATGGGCACCAGCAAAAGGCCAGACTGGATCCTTTGTATATTGGTCGCGGACAGGTAAAATCATGCATGGAAAAGCGGTACAGAGCTTCCTCAAAAACTAAAAAAAAAATGCCATATGATATAGCAGTCCCACTTCTGGGTAAATATACAAAGAACTCGAAGCAGGACCTCAAAGAAATATTTGCACATCCATGTTCACTACAGAATTATTCATAACAGCCAAGAGGGGGAAGTAGCCCAAATATCCGTGGCTAGATGACCAAATAAAGAAAATACGGTGTAGACATACAGTGGAATATTATTCAGTCTTACAGAAGGAGGAAACCCTGTCACGTGCTACAATATGGAGGAACCTCGAGGGCATGATGTTGAGTGAAATAAGCCAGTCACAAAAGGACAAATAGGGCATGATTCCACTTATACGGGATATCTAGAGTCGTCAAAATCACAGAAACAAAGTAGGACGGTGGTTGCCAGGGGTTGCCAGGAGGAAGAAATTAACTGAGAGATGCTGATCAACGGATATAGCTTCCATTTCGCAAATTGAGAAAGTTCTAGAGATTTGTTACACAACAATGTGAATATGGTGGACACTACTGAACTATGCATTGAAAATGGTTAGGGTTAGGGTGCCTGGGTGGCTCAGTCGGTTAAATGTCTGACTTCAGCTCAAGTCATGATCTCACGGTTCATGGGTTCGAGCCCCACATCGGGCTCTCTGCTCTCAGCACAGAGCCTGCTTCCCCCTCTCTCTCTCTGCCCCTCTCCCGCTCGAGCACACATGTGTGCGCTCTCTCTCTCTCTCTCTCAGAAGTAAATAAACATTAAAAAAAAAAACTTTAAAAAATGGTTAGGATAAATGTGTACATATATTTTACCTATAAACGTTTTTAAGTTTGTTAAAAAATTAAATGCCTGGTGAAATGTCCAGAATGCGGTACTTGTACTAGGTACTCTGTCGGCTCTCCCATCCTGGGAACAGCAACGATAACAGCAAACACTTCAAGAGCTTTTAACCACTGTGTCCCACACTGTGTTTAAGGAAGGCTGTCTGCGGAGTTAGAGCACGGGGGACAGGAGGACAAAGCAGGAAGAGTCCGGGCTCTGCGGTCAGACGGCCAGCACCCGGGTCCCGGCATTACCACAGGCGCCGCGTGGCCGTGGGTTCGTGGCTGGGCCTCTTGGCACAGGTGTCTGCCTTGAGGATGTTGAGGGCTTTAAATGGGACAGTGACAATATGATATAGGGCACACACAGGGAGCCCCTACACACTACTGTGGTTACTCACGGCGGCCCTGGGGGCTGGGAGGCGCTCATTCAGGTCAGAGCTGGTGAGCCTGAGTCTTGGCCGCCTGCTCTGCATCGTGTGCGACTGAACTCCCAGGAGCGGATGTTCAGTCCTGTTTCCCTCCAACCCAACTCCCTAGCGATGACTAAAGCTTCCCCCAACACCGAGGCCGTATGGAAGCCTCCTGCAAAACAGAACGTGTCAGAAGTTTTGGAAAGCATAAAGTTTTTTACCAAAACCCCACCAACAAAGCCAACTCTAGAGTCAAGAGACAGTTGCAGGGGGGCAGGGGGGAGGCTGTGCCACGCTCAGTTGGTGGGACGTGGGGAGTCACTTAGTCCTTCCGTGCCCAGTCTCTTCATTCAGATAACACGATAGAGATCAGACCTGCCTGCGGGCATTGTCCTGAGATTTAACGAGAAGCTGGATGCGCAACGGACCCCAGGTGGTAGGCGTCCTACACGAGCCAGCGGCACCTGTTATCTCATGAATCCACAGGGTACTTGGAGACCCCTGGTCTGTGAGTCTCTTTTGTCCCAAGCATGCCGCTACTGCAGAGTAGTCATGGAGCAGCACACAGAGCACAGGACTGAGAGACCTGGTTATGTGTCAAGTCCCGGCTCCACCACTGAGGCCCGAGAAAGACAGCAGACCGGCCTCCCCCGCTGTGCCTTCTGTAGAGTGAAGGCGCCGGGCCAGACAACTTTAGGACTCTCAGCTCTGTGCTATGATCCCTGCCAAAGAGCTGCCTCCTCCACGTGGTGTTTTATTACCAGACTGCAGAGCCTCACGGGAAATGATGGGAAAGGCCATCTTCAGAGGAGAATCCTCCCTTCCCCACCCTCAACACCTTGGCTGGCGGCTTCACTCTGAAGAGTGGCCCAAGACGACACTCCATCACGAGCAGAGAGAGCCGAGGCAAAGGCCAAGGTGAAGAACCATGAGGCCACTTCCCCCTAAGGGACTGGGGCAGGAGGCGAAGGCCAGGACAGCCCCACCGGGGCCTCTGAACCCCCCAGGACAAGAGGCACCTCCTCTTGGGCCACCCTTGACCCCGGGACGTTATGCCACATGGGAAAGAGGTAAGTATGACTTACGTTAATACTAAGCATCACTAACGAGAACTGTGAACGGAAAAGGCATGAAGAGCCCGAGTGAGGCGGTTCTGGCATTTGTGAAGACAGCCGGGTATTTGTCTCTCCAGCTGGGTATCGCGGGTACTCAGGCCGCTCGACTGAGGGGTACTCAGAGTCACCGTGAGAGGGAAACGGCCCGCCACGCCCGTGTCAGCGAACACGAACAGCACTCGCCACATGAACGTCCGCCAGGACGAGATCGCACGGAGGGGAAGTACCTCCCTCCACCCTGCGGCCACCCTCCGGCTTCCCCAGACGCCTGCCCTCCAGCCTGAGGAGCGTGGAGGCTCAGCTGCGCCTCGGGCCTCACCTTGTGAGTCATCAGTAACTTAAAGACATTCGACAGAAGGCTGGAAACTTGAAGCTGGAAAACAGAATACAACGGACTGTGCGGAGTCCCCACAACCACTTCTGTACCTTCCAGGTCCCTGTCCCACCCCATCCTACCACCCACCCCCGCCCACGCCCACAGCCACAGCCACACACGGACACCCACCCAAACACACATACACACACACACACACACACACACAGCCACAGCCACACAACCACTAACATACAACCACATACACAACCACCCCCACACCATCCACACACACACACAACCACACACACCCACACACACAGCCACAACCACCAACATACAACCACATACACATACACAACCACCCCCACACCACCCCCACACCCACACCCACCCACACCCACACACATCCACAACCACACACACACACACCCCACCCCACCGACCCGCCCCCCACAAACACACACACCAGCCGTCGGGAAAGGGGCTCTCAGACAACTTCCAGAAAGGACCGCATACATACAAGCCCAGCTCCCATCGCACAACTGAGTTCCAAGCCCCCCGCCGCAGTCCAGCCTGGGGGCCCGTGGACCCCATCCCTCTCAGTGCACAGAAATCTTAGGTGAATACACCACATGGCCAGTGCCAGTGTGCCAGCTCCTCACTAGAGCGGGCCACTCCTTGCTCTGACTTGCTCCTGCTAGTGTAGACCATGAACTTGGCAAGAAAACGGGTTAGAACTGTGTATAAAACACCGAGTGGGCTTTGGTTCGGCTGTAAATAAAGGACACAAAGGTTAGGCATGTCCTCTGGCTGCTCCTGCTCCGGGGCCTTCGTCCTCCTTCCCTCCACACTCAGCTGAGCTCCAGACACAGGCAAAGCTGCAGAAGGGCCACAACCTGGATGGGGGATGGGTGGGAGAGTGGCACTATAAATGTCCCTGCCCCAGCAGCCACCAGGAGAACCTGGTCGAGGAGTCACTCTTGAGAGCCGGGCCTCCAGTGGGTCGCCTCGCACCCGGAAGACGTGGGCAGAGGAAACGTGCACTCTCTATCTGCCTTAACGCTCAACCCCACTCAAGACTTCTCCCTGTGAACAGGTCTCCCTTCAACCTCTGCTCCATCCAAGGGCAAGGGCAGTAAACACCCCAAGGCCTCTGCCCCTCAAGTGGCCTGCTCACTTTTTCCAGGGTGATGGTGTTCTTCCTGGCCTGAGTCACCAGGGCGGCCATCTCGGCCTTGAACCGCTCCACGTCCCTGCACTCACTGGCCCGGGCGTGATGCAGGATGAGCTCAGCCACCCTCTGGCCCTGCAAGACGTGAAAGAAAGGAAACTCGGTAGAGTCAAGAGGCCATAAAACTGGACGCTCTGCCCAAACTCCTTTATATTCTAGTTGCTTCCACCTCAGTTTTCTACAATCCTGAACTTTTCTAATTATACCCACTCCAAAATACCTGGTGACCAAACAAAGACTTTCAAAGCCTCTGTCGGTCGCTGGGAGCCCACAGGCTCCAGTGCACTCAGGGCAAGGGGCTGTGTTTGCCTCCTTCACCTTCAACAGCCACACAGGGGACGGGGCAAAACCAGTGCCCTGCTGCTCGCGCTCCACGAGGCACTGCCGACCAACCAGCCCATCCCCCAGAGTCACCAGAACCTGCTGCTGGACCGGACCAGCCACACTCTCCTCATGGGCTCTCTCCCCGTCCGAGGAGAATTCCCTCCTCACACCCAACCTGACCTCTGCGCTCCAGCCTTCCGCCTCCTCTGCCCAGGGCGCCCTCTGACCAGAGAGCCTCCCGGTCTCCCCAAACACCCAAGTGGTCACTACAATGCCTTTCACCTCCCACAGAGCCATCCCAGGAGCCAAGCTCTGTCTCCCCAACTTGCGCAGGGGAACGTCCCCCCACCCTCCACCTGCCACTGCATCTCAGTGTTTAACCTTGGCCCAGGGGATGCTTTCATACAGTCTCAGGCTCAAGCCTTTGGTTTGTCCCCTCAGAAGCCTCCTAAATAAGCAGAGCCTCCCCTGAATTTTGCCTTTTTGTTTTTTAAACCAGCTCTCTCTTTGGCAGGGTCTTTTTTGCTAGAAAATTCCACATCATTGGCCAGAGGGTTTCTTCATTGTCACTCTTGATGTAGTACCTGAAGTTGACTCTGTGGAGGTTTTGCTGAATCCCTTTCTGTAAATAATCACTCTCAGCAACTGGAGCCCCTCCGAGCCACAGGGTTGGGGGTTAAAGACCACTCCAGATTCCAAGGTTTCTCCCCACACTTGGAGAGTAGGTTCTCTAAGCTGCTGCTTCTCACCAGCCTGCCGTCTTGCAGCAAATGGCACAGGCCAGGCCAGCCGTTATTCAGACGAGAAGCCGGCATTCCCAGTGCCCACCCACATGCCTGCTGAGGAGGGAAGAGAAACTACCAGTACGAAACAGCATTCGCGATGCTGTCCCAAACTGTGAGCTGCTTAGAACGGGCATCACGCGTGGGCATCGGCGCATTCTGACCAAAGACCCCTTGGATAGCTTCATTTCCTCTCCTCTCCTTCCCTCTCCCCGCTCCACTCCACTCCACCTGCGTCCATCAAGAGCACCCCTGGCCAAGGCAGGCATTAACAAGATTGACAAGGGAAACCCCACGGTTTCCAAGAGCCTAAAAGATCATCTCCGATTCCTGCCGGCCCAGTGGGTCTCACCTGGCCCATCGCCACAGCCATGAAAACTGCTCGGAAGTTGCTCAGGTCGGCATCCTGCAGCTCGGCCACGATGCCGGCATCCAGCAGCACCAGGCGCAGTGGGCATGGGGCAGGTGTCATGGCCATCACCAGCGTATCGCAGACATCCACCTGCTGCAGCCGTGCCTCTTGACTCTTGGAAAGACCGTCGGCGCCCTGGACCAGGATATTCCCAGGGTGGAGATCTGCATGGACAAAGTTGTCCACAAATATCTGGAAGGAAATCAATGCTATTCAAGGCTGAGACACCACCCATCACCATCAGACCACACGTGAAAAAGCTTCCGGGACAGGGGTGGGGGCTGCCTGGGTGGCTCAACCGGGTAAGTGTCTGACTCTGGGTTTCAGCTCAGGTCATGATCTCAGGGTTCACGGTTTGTAAGTTCGAGCCCCACATCGATTGAGTACAATGGCAAAGAGGTGTACATTTTATAAAGCCTCGTGGCTTCTGTTCTCACTTCAGAATTTGTACTGTGGAAAGCCAGGTTGACATTTTTAAGAGAAAAGTTATTTTCGGGGCGCCTGGGTGGCTCAGTCGGTTGAGCGTCCGACTTCGGCTCAGGTCACGATCTCACGGTTCGTGAGTTCGAGCCCCGCGTCGGGCTCTGGGCTGATGGCTCAGAGCCTGGAGCCTGCTTCCAATTCTGTGTCTCCCTCTCTCTCTGCCCCTCCCCCATTCATGCTCTGTCTCTCTCTGTCTCAAAAATAAATAAACATTAAAAAAAAAAAAAAAAGAGAAAAGTTATTTCCAAAGTAAAGAACATTAAAAAAGATTAGAAGGGAACATGAAAAATCAAACGCCAAACTGCATTACAAAGGACTTATTTTTATACTGTAGTTTGAGCAATTGATATTCTAATTACGAATTATCTACTCATTGTTTAAAGGTTCCCCCAAATTCTATGTTCTTAAAATTCGTGGAACCACCTTTTTAGGAAAACATTTCATTAATCAGACATCCCCTCCATTCCCTCCATCCGTCCACACGGTAGAGTCTAACCATGATACCAACAACCCACACTGGCACATAGCATCGGGTGGGCGGGGAGAAGTGGCTTCGAACCTACTAAGCAGGAAAGAAAGCCCCAGGACGATGCCGGACAGGAAGTCAGGTGTGACTTGGTGGGACAGGATCTGCCTCCTATGAAAGCTCATCTCTGTGGTCAGAAACCACCAGCAATCCTTCCAAAGGGGAAGAAGAGCCTCAGAGGCTCTCAGGGACACCCTCCTACCTCCTACTGGCTGCAGACCCAGGCCAGAGGCCCTCCTGGGCCCGGTTCTGGCTGTGAAGGAGGTAAGAGAGGCCGCTGCCCTGGTGAAAATCCTGGAACTAGAGAAGCCAGGGCTGGCACACCCCCAGGATGTGGTTTCCAGAGGCTGGCTGACCCCTGACCCCGGGCTGAACCTCCTGGCACCTTGCTGTCCCCTTGGCCCCCCAGCTTTCACCCCCATCCTTGATTCTGCAAGCTGGAACCCATCACGATCGCCCCAATTCTGCGTGCTGTTTCCTGCTGCCTTCCCCCCCGGCTGTCCCCACCGCACCCTCCCCTCTGGCCCAAGGTGCCCCTTGGAGCCCTGTTGCTGGGGACAAAGTCCTCTCCCCACTGAACACCCACTGCACCGACTGAGAGAACACCCAGCTCTACCCAGACAATCCGGCTTCTCTGGGAGTAGCTGGTGGTAGGGGGGGTGGGGGGGTTGCTGCTGACTTTCCACCAGAGGCCAGAGGTGGAGTCGAGGCCTGCTCTGAGCTCCTCTTCTCACCCCTGCCCTGCTCTGGCCACTGGCCTCGGCCCCCACAGCTCCATGCCGGTCACACAGGTTCTTCGTTCCCACTCTGCCGACACACCTGGTTCCTTCTTACCCGTATTCCACATGCTGCAGACCTGGGCTCGTATCCTCTCTCTTGCCGACAACATGCCATCCATCCCTCAACCACTCCCTTCTGTGCCAACTGCCAGGGAGAGTCCAGACCCTGGATAACCTCAGTACCCACTTTCTTTACTCCTACACGTGAGCTGCTATCAATCCCAGTTGCTGCTGTTAGTACTAATGATGACGGCGGAAGCTAACACTGCTTAGGGCTCACTGTGTCCTTTTACGGGCATCAGCTCATTTACATCATCAGGCTGAGCCCTCGTAGGTGACACCTAGACTTCCTCTACATCTCAGCTCAGATGGCATCGCTTTCTGAATGAATCCTGAGGCTAGGATGGGCCCCACCTAAATGACCCTCTTGTGCCTGTGTATCATTTACTCATTTGTGGCCTGTCTTCCCAATGAGTGACAGTTCCATGAACGTTGTGATCATATCTGTTTCGCTCACTACTGTAAAGTCAGCACTCAATTTAGTTCATTGAGCACAGAGAGGGTGCTCCATAAACACTGCTGAATGAATGAAGTACCATTTAACATACGGTATCTTCCGCTGTTTGTCTAAACTGTAGGCAACTTGGGCAGAGCCTGGGTCTTGCTCCCCACTCTTCCCACAGCACCCTGCATGGTGACCAAGCACATGCCACCAAGAAAGCGCTTAACAGAAAGATGTAGAATGAATGGTCGTGGTGGGTGGCTCAGCTCTTCCTAGAGCAGATTTTTAAGATGGCGGCTTGCTGCTTTCCTCATCTTCCCGCCCATGGGAGCCGACCAGTGTCTCCACCATCTTCCCACATGAGATTTGACCACATGCTGGGCTGGGGCACCCTCTCCATGCCCATGAACTCACCATCTTAAGAAGCATGTTGATCCCCAGCCGTGCAATCTTCTTCTTCAAGTCTACAGGAATCCCCGCCTGCTGGTAACTGGACACAGGCACACTTTCCTTGAAGAAGGGTCAAGGAAGAGACAGCTTTACCCTGAAAAGCCCGCCGAACACCCCACGTGTTCCTCATCCCCACATGACACATGGGCACTGCCTTCCCATCCCTACTCTTCTCAAGAGTTTTTCCTTCCTTAGAATCCCTATGAATCTGTCACCCACAAGTTAATTTTAATCTACTTACTTATCCCTTCTAGAACACTTCTCAAAGGAAAACAAGTCCCATTTTACAGAGGAAACCCACAACTCTGCCCCCCACAGGTAAGAGATGCTGTAAGATGGTGGGAAAAGACAGGAACAGACCCCAGGAGAACTAGATTCTGATCAAGAGTCAGTCAACAGGGACGTGAATGAGCTCTATGGCCTTGGGCAGGGAAGTGGAAAGGACGATGAAAGAGGGCAAAGACAAGAAAGAGCTAGTAAAGAAACAGTTCACACAGGTTAGTTATTTAATTGTCAAAGCAGCCCGCTAAGACAGATCTTGTTATCCCTCAGGAGCAAATAAAAGAACTAAAGCCCAGAGAGTTTAAATAACTTACTCAAGATCACACAGCTAGTAACACCGGGTCATTCGTGTCACTTCCCTGGATCTCACCATTACTATCTTTACAAAGGAGGCTGAACCAGGCAACAGCTAAGGGCAATGATGTGACACAAACATTTGCTGAACACTTTCTCTGTGTAAACTCTGCTGAAGGCATTTTGTATTCAATGTGTCACTGTGTCCTGGAACAACCCTATGAGGCAGGGGCAGGTGCCTGCTGTTATACACCAAGAAACTGAAGTCACCAGCAAATAAAATGGAAAGCAGTTTTTCCGACAGAACGGAAGAAGGTATTTGCAAACGACATATCAGATAAAGGGTTAGTATCCAAAATCTATAAAGAACTTATTAAACTCAACACCCAAAAAACAAATAATCCAGTGAAGAAATGGGCAAAAGACATGAATGGACACTTCTCCAAAGACGACATCCAGATGGGCAACCGACAAGTGAAAAAATGCTCAACATCACTCATCGTCAGGGACATACAAATCAGAACCACAATGAGATACCACCTCACACCTGCCAGAATGGCTAACATGAACAACTCAGGCAACAACAGATGTTGGCGAGGATGCGGAGAGAGAGGATCTCTCTTGCACTGCTGGTGGGAATGCAAACTGGTGCAGCCACTCTGGAAAACAGTATGGAGGTTCCTCAAAAAATTAAAAATAGAACTACCCTATGACCCAGCAACTGCACTACTAGGTATTTATCCAAGGGATACAGGTATGCCGTTTCGAAGGGACACACGCACCCCAATGTTTATAGCAGCACTATCAACGATAGCCAAAGTATGGAAAGAACCCAAATGTCCATCAATGGATGAATGGATAAAGAAGATGTGGTATATATACACGAGCAATCAAAAAGAATGAAATCTTGCCATTTGCAACTACGTGGATGAAACTAGAGGGTATTATATACTAAGCAAAATTAGTCAGAGAAAGACAAAAATTATACAACTTCACTCATATGAGGACTTTAAGAGACAAAACAGATGAACATAAGGGAAGGGAAGCAAAAATAGTATAAAAACAGGGAGGGGGACAAAACATGAGACTCATAAATATGGAGAACAAACAGAGGGTTTACTAGAGGGGTCTGTAGGAGGGGGCAATGGGCTAAGTGGGTAAGGGGCGTTAAGGAATCTACTCCTGAAATCATTGTTGCACTATATGCTAATTTGGATGTAAATTTTAAAAATAAATTAAATTTAAAAAAATAAAATAAAATAATAAAGTAAAATAAAATCTCTGTCAATTTGATATATGAAGAAAAAAAAAAAAAAAAAAGCAGATTTTCAAGTCCAGAAAGTCTGAAGCCACACCCAGGCTCCCAGCCACCCCGCTACACGACCTCCCTGCCTCATGCCACAGCTGAGTTGCCCTCAGTTTCTCTTGGCTTTTGCCTTTTCAGACTGAACAGTAGAGATGCCCCAGCTGTGAGTGGAAGGCACGGCCTGGGAAGCGCTCACTCTTACTTCATAAGTTTCCACCAAGACGTCCCTGGTGACAAAGGGACGCAGAGGGGTGGGGAATTTGACGGAATTCACATTCAGGAAGTTGCACTGGAAGTGTTCTAGGTTCCGAGCTTCGTAACGCAGGTCGATCTAGAGGGAAGTGGAGAGAAAAGATGAGGGGTAACCTGGGCCCAGGGAGAGCAGTATCTGGATGGCCAGCAAGCTAGTGAGTCACCACAGGCAGCGGCCTTCTGCACCTGCCTTCTTGCAGAACTCCTCAGGAGACAAGGGAGGGCGGTTTTGGCCGCGGGAACTCCTGGAAGCCACAGCTGCAGACCCCCTCGCCGCACTTGGACTCCACTGCCTCCCCGCTATTCCCTCTCTGCCCACCCCACGTGACTCCAGGCCACGGAGCCCTTGCCCATGTCCCAAGGCTTTCTCTCCCTTGCTCTCCGGTGGCCCTCTGGCCTCCCTAGACCTGTCCCCCTCTTAAGGTCCACCTCCACCAGGGGCCGGCGTGCCCTCTGCCCACTGCGCTGACGCAGCTCCCTCCGCTCGGCAAGCCGTTCCCTTGCCACTCAAGGGACCGCTCCCATCTCTCCAGGCACCTGCTACCGGTGCCCTTGATGACCCTGTTCCTCCTGAACAGTTCTCTTGGCACCCACCCTTCCCTCCCCCGGTCTTCCCCCTGCCTCCAACCGCTCCGTCTAGGTCTGGTCTCCTGGCCACTCCTCCCCTGTGTGCCCCCACGCGGTCTCAGCTGCTGACCTCCGCCAGCCTCCACTCTCCCTCTCCATCCCCTCACGTCCTCAGCCAGCACCTCCTCACGACAGAACCACGTGGTCTCCCGTCCAGACCCCGCTACCAACTCCACACTTCTTCTCCTAGAAGCCCAAACTCCGTGTCTTGAATGGAGTCCACCCTTGAACACCCTTGAACTCCACGTCTCCCCCCCGCCCCTCATGCAGCCAGTCACCTGGGAGTCACTGCAGATTACCCCTCTCTTGTCCTCCACGCTATTTGTGACTCCAGGCCACCAAGGCTGCAGCCACACCTCTCTCGGATCCACTCCCCCGTTTCCCCCTCACTACAGCTCCCAGGGTGACTCCCAGCCAAAAGAGGCACTGGGCTCCTTGACCCCCATCTTCCGTCTCTCTAATCCATCTGCTGGTGCCCCCTACCACCTGTAGGACGAAGTCTAAATTCTTTAGGATGACATCCAAGGTGGCTCACTGTTTGGCCCCCACGGCTCTCCTCAGCTCCATCTCTTTGTGCCTCCCGCTTCCTCCGCCTCCCAGAACTCTAGCTTCAGCCAGTCTATACGGTGCTGAACATCCTGGCCTGCCTCAGGCTCCCCATCCCCTTCGCCTTCCTTAGTCCCTCAGACGGGAATGTTCTTCCCCCATTTGGTCCAACTGTAAACACCACTCACCTTTCAAGACTCAGCTGGAGTCTGGGGAGCCTGACCCTCAGGATAGAATGACCACTTCCCCTCTCGGGCCCCAGCTCCACCCAAGTGAACCTGGAGAGACTCCTACTATAACCGGGATCGTGCTCTTTTTGCAGATATTTATGGGCCAGTCCCCTTCTGCGTACTATGTATTCCTTATGGATGAGAAAATCTCACCCATCACCCCATGGTGTCTATCGGACTTCGAGGAGGGGTGGCAGGAATGACAGTGACGCAGAGCTGGTTGCCGGAATAGAAGCTATTTCCTCTATTTTAATTTTCTTTTATCATGGAAACTACGTCGCCCGCAGCAAAAAGCAAAGCTTTCTAAACATTCAAAGGCATCCCCAGGACTTAAAACCTTCCATCAGAGAACAGAAATGAAGACTGAGCACCTTGCTTTTGAAAGACGGCCAGTTTCTGCACTCTCCAACAGGGAGCCAGTGCACTTGCCTACTTGAAGCCCCGGCTGCCCCCAAAACATGTTCACCAAGTCTGGCTACTTAAACAAGTATCCCAAGGGTCCTGGACAGGGAGCAGGTCCTTGTCTACTCAAAAACCCTGGAAACAAAACAAAGCAAAGGCACAGTGTGTGACTTCACCAATTCTTCTCACCCTGGAGATCAGCCATCGATTGTGGCACAGATAACACAGATGACACAGATAACACCAGGATCCTGGGACTTTCCTCCCAGGCGCTAAGGTAGATGGTGCTTCCCAGGCACCCTTGCGGTGACATTGGGCCCGTGCGATTAAAGCTCTGACCTGTAGACTAAGAAGGCCACAGTGGCCTCTCTCTCCACTCCACACGGACCTAGATGACCCAGGTTGAAGACGGCAGCACCAAACTTGGGAGGAAATTGGGTCCCTGGATAACCATGAAGTAGAGTCCCCTCTCCCTCCTTGGGCTCATCTGCATGGCACTTTGATACAAGAAATAACCTCACTGCACTTGGCCTCTGAGATTGGGGTATTCTTTGTTATGTCAGTTAGCAGTACCTACCCCGACTGCTACACCACACGAGCCACGACATTCTAGGAAATCACGCATTCGTTCAGCATTTACGAAACAGCCAACGGCAAGAACTACGTTAGATGCTATTTACAACCGAGGGAAGGAGGCTTCACCTGATGGACCATGAGCTTCTCAAATTCCTCCACAATCTCCGGCAAGCTCAGCCACTTGACTCCTGGCAAAAGCGCGAGGACTCGGCTGCCCATCTTCATCAGCAGCAGGTCCATCTGTACCTGAGACAGCAAGCCAGGGTGCAACACCTGCCGGGAAGACAAACAGAAGAGGGATCAGGAGGGCACATTCACCCAGACAGGGCTGGGTCCCACCATCAAAGGAGAGCCAAGCCCGATGCTCATCAGAGCAAAACCGGATGTGGTCCCGACAGCCGGGATGCTCCTGCCGCCCTCACTCCCATGTGCCTTCGATAAGGAGATGCTCAGGGCAACTCCTCTCTGCTGCACTTGGCTTTGCTGGGAAGAAGAGACGGGCTTTTCCTTCCAAATACATTAAGGTTAGGCCAGTGGCTCCCAAACATTAGCATGCATAAAAGTCACCTTGGGGTGCCTGGTGACAACAAAGACTGCTGGGCCTCCTTTAAGACCTAGTGAATCACCTACCCTGGGGATGGGACCAGAAATCTGCATTTTACTGAGAGAGGGCACCAGGTAAATGAGTCAGGTAGTCCAAAGCCTGAGCCGGATAAGGATCTAGAGTCACAGAACTCCAGCAAGGATGCACCACGGTGGGACGGGAAGAGTCTGCTTTCAAATGCCTGTTTATTCTGCAACTCTTGCCCAGTGCGAAACTGGGCACGTACTCAACCTCTCAGCCTCCTGTTCCACTTTTTAAAATTTTCTGGCTTTTCTTCCTTTTTCTTTTTAGAGAGAGAGAACACATCCAAGTTGGGGAGAGGGGCAGAGGGACAGAGAGAGAATCTCAAGCAGACTCCATGCTCCGCGTGGAGCCTGATGCAGGGCTCGATCCCACAACCCTGGGATCATGGCCTGAGCCAAACTCAAGAGTCGGACACTCAACCTACTGAGCCACCTGGGCGCCCCTGTTCCACTTTTGAAAACATGGAGATAACAGTCCCTACCCCCACTTCAAGTCCTTTCCGGAATAAAATGGGAATATAAATAAATAGAAATTAAAGAAATGCCTACTTCAAAGGCATCAAGAACAGATTAAATCATGCATCTAACATGCAGAACATAACATCTGTTCTTTAAGAACAGATTAAATCATGCAGGCACCCACTCCTTGCCTTCCACAGAGCAGAGGATACTTTGGTCCAGTGTTCCCCAAACATGCCTACTCATGAGAATCACTTGCAGCCTTTATAAAAAGACAGGCCTCAGCTTCCTCTCTTGGAAAGTGTGATTCAGTAGGTGTGAACTGAGGAACGCTTGGGAGGGTTTCTTCCAAGGAGGTGTAAGAGAGCATCAGGGGTACCTGCTATCTGGGTCGGCCAGATCCCCGGGGTCATGCTGAAAGGGAATGGAAAAGTGTGGAGACTAAAAATTGATGGAGCCCAGGCAGGGGTGACTAGAAACGAAGAGGGGCGCCTGAGTAGCTCAGTTGGTTGAGCATCTGACTTCGGCTCAGGTCATGATCCTGTGCTTCATGGGTTCGAGACCCGCGTCGGGCTCTGTGCTGATGGCTCAGAGCCTGGAGCCTGCTTCAGATTCCGTGTCTCCTGCTCTCTCTCTGCCCCTCCCCCACTCTGTCTCTCTGTCTCCCAAAAGTAAATAAACATGTAAAAAAAATTTTTTTTAATAAAAAAAAAGAAATGAAGAGACAAGGGAGCCACTTCTGTAAAAATGAAGACTGCCATCTTGGGCTCACCACATGGTATCTAACCTAGACTGTCTGTGACTTACCCTGACCCCAGAGTAGTGGGTCCATTGGGTGGTTCCTCTAGCCACAGAGGCAGCGGACCCCAAACCCTCTTCGTTTTCCTTTACTGGACTATTCACACAACCACTCCCTAGAACCAAGAAATAACAGCTTGCAAAGCATAGGCAGTCAGATCAAGGTCAAGCTAACAGAAATCAGTGGAAGGTAATGTGGGGTGATTTGCAAATGGGGGTTTCTGATCGGGGACAGCTCTGTGGGGTCGGTGAGATTTTAGAGACAGGAGGGACAGGTGACAACATCAGAGCACTTACTTTCACTGCCACAGGGATGAGATGATCTGGCTCAGATTGGTGGGCAGGTGCTGAAGACTGAGACAGGACTGCATTTGATCCATCCGGGTCAGCTTTAGGGAGGAGCAGCCTTTCTAGAAATGACTGGTCGGCAAGACTTCCTTGAAACTTCCACCCCTTTCCCAGGGGTCCAAAGAGCTCTCCCAGCCTCCGGACTGCCCCAGCTTCTGAAGAAGGCTGCAGACTGGAGGCCTCGGCAAGTCTCTGGATGCTGACATTCTCCAGGAAGGCGGGATTTGCACGTGCTTTGTACACTTGGGCCACACAGCCTGAACCCACAGGTTCCTTCTTCTCAAAGCAGAGGACCCTTCCCCAGTCTTCCCCAAATGCCTGCCGCAGGAAGTGCTCAGTGTGAGTCCAAGGGTGGGGGGTCACCTGGACATGCAGCTTGGAGAACTGGGCACAGAAAGCCTCCGAGAAGAGATCCCGCCGGGTACTGGCCCACTGGCCCAGTTTGATGTATGTTGGGCCCGAGGTCTCCGTGGCTTTCAGAAGCAGATAGAGCCAGAGGCTGGAGATGCTGGGTGCCAGGTAGGTGAGGGGGTAGAAGAGAAGGAGGGGGAAGAATTTCATCAAGAGAGCCCCAGCCCGGAGCCAGATACGGAGGTGCAGAAGGAGGCATCCTAGCGGCCCCTCTTGGGAGACTCTCTGGGGTGGCCCATTTTCAGCTAGGTCACTCCAGCTGGCTCTTTGCTGGCACACACTCTCAGGGCCCCCCTCACCAACGTCTCCATAGGCTGAGATAAGTTTGGGTAAAGTGCCAAGCAGAAGCCAACAGAGTCTGGCATTACGAGAGCACCCAGATGATCTTAAAAGGCCGAGTTCCTGTCTGAGCTCAAAACCTCTTAGGTACGACAAGCAGACCCTAACAGAAAAACGCCAGGGGGTCACCATCCTCTCCCAGAGGTCCCCGGCCTAGGTTGCCCGCCCTCGACTTAAAGGGCACCCATCTATGTTCACGCTCTGGGCAAGGCTGACATGAGTCCAGGCCACAGCTGAGTATCCCACTTAAAAGTGGGGCAGCAGCGAGATGCGGCGACGCTCAGAGCCCGCGTACAGGCTAACTACGCGAGTGCAAGCGGTGCTCAGTCTGGCTCCCGGTCCTGCCCTGCAGGGAGCGCCCCCTAGGCCTCGCAGCCCGGCCCCTCCGTCCCGGCTCCACCCCGAGCTCCCTCCCGGTACCTCGCCTAGACCTAAGGTCCGAGGCCGCCTGCGCCTTCGGGGACTTTCAGAACTGCACCGACTGCGAGGGCCGGAGGGGCCGAGCCAGACGCCAGGCCAGGCCCAGAGCGGGGACGCGACCTGCGGCGAGGTGGCCGCGCAGGCGGAGCCACCCCACTCCAGGTCGCTGGCCGGGCACCCGCGGAGGGCCACAGCGAGGAGGGGCTGCGTGGAGGTGGGGGTGAGGGTCGTGGCGCAGAGCGCGGGTGCTGAGAGCCAGGAGGGAGGGGTGCGGGGGAGGCAGGAAGGTACACCCGGGTCAAGGGATTGAGAGCCGGGGCGGTGGGCGGTGCGGACCGCCGAAGACCCAGGCCCCGGGTACCAGGGTGGGAAGGAGGCTGGGGCCGGGAGGTGGCGGGGGGCGGGGGGAGGGCGGGTGCAGAGACCCAACGTTGAGGGCCCGAGGATCCGGACGCCGACAGCGGGAAGGGTGTGCGGAGGGCCGGCGATCGGGTTGGAGAAAAAGGGGGAGAGGGGCGAGGAGAGCGGGAGTCAGGCGGCCGGGGTCCGGGAGCCCAGAGCGGAAAGGGCGTGCGAGGGACAGGGGATCCCGGGGCCGAGGAACCCGCCGCCGAGAGCCCGGGACCGCGTGCGGAGGGCCGAGGACCCGGCGCAGAGGACGCGCCGCCCGCGTCTTCCGGGAGCGCCAGGCGCGCCCGCTCGGGCACCGCCCCTTAAAGCGGAAGCGGCGCGGACGCGGCGGAGGCTCGTCCCCGCCCTCCGCTCCTGGACTGCGTAAATAGATTTTGCGCAAAACTCGAAGGGCCCTCCACGCCTTCCCCTTCTGCCCGTGCTCTGGGTCTCCATGGACATCTTTGCAGCCTTCCTTACAGAAATCGTGGAAACGCGCAGTGAACTGAAAGCCCGGTCTGCACACAGGTTGAGTGTTCAGCTAAGCAGAATGTGAGGAGGGTCGGGGAGGGAGGTGATCCTTGGACCAGGAGTACCAGGCTGCATTAATCTAGGGATGTGTTTGGACATTGGGGAGTGGCTAATGGCATATTCATTTAACTAATGCTTTTTGAGCCCAATACGTAACTCTTAAGCAGAATCTAGTAATATTATCGAGGCTCATAATATGTTCTGTTTTTAATTTTTTCAATGTATTATTATTTATTTTTGAGAGAGAGAGAGACAGTGAATGAGCAGGGGAGGGGCAGAGAGAACGGGAGACACAGAATCTGAAGCAGCTTCAGGCTCTGATCTGTCAGCACAGAGCCCTTTGCCGGGCTGGAACTCATGAACTGCGAGCTCATGACCTGGGCCCAAGTCGGAACCTTAACCCCCTGAGCCACCCAGCCGCCTCGAGGCTCATAATATGTTCTGAACTAGGTATCACGCTAGGCCCCGGGGACGTGGAGACTCACATCCTGACTTTACAAGCTGATCACTTATGAGGGAGATCCCACAGGGGAACACATAATGTACAATTTCCAAGTGTGACACAGCATGAAAGAAAGGAAGAATCAGAAGAACCCAAAGCATGGCGACTACTTTGGACAGGAAGGGAGAGAGGCGTTAGGAGTGGGAGGGTAGATAAAGAATAAAGTCCTTGGGGCGCCTGGGTGGTTCAGTCGTTTGGGCATCCTGCTTCACACAGGTCATGATCTCATGGTTCTTGAGTTCAAGCCCGGTGTCACGGTCTGTGCTGACAGCTGGGAGCCTGGAGCCTGCTTCTGAATCTGTGACTCCCTCTCTCTGCCTTTACCCCCCCTCACGCTCTGTCTCTGTTTCTCAATAAATAAATAAATATTAAAAAAAAAAAAATAAAGTCCTCAAGAGGAAGGAGTTGAGTGTGAGGATGGGGGGGGGAGGGTGCTTTAACCTTGAAAAGCCAAAGGAAGGTCCCATGGTTCTAGACAACAAGGGGCAGAGAAACAGAGGTGATGGTGGGGGTAGTGGGACGCTAGTGGTGGTGGTGATGGTGGTGGTGAAGGTGCAACTTAAGGAGCTACAGGCACCCAAGCAGGTGAAGTTGAGGGCTTCCTGGGGCCCATGTGAATGTCAATGAGCAGAATGATGTTATGCATATTAAGGTACATGGACAGCAAAATCAGTTATATCAAATATGAACCCTAAGTCAGAACCTGTAGGAGGCAGCCTTTAAAAATCGCAGATGTTGATGCAGTCAAGCTGCTTCTCACATGGGTCATTTTATGCAATCTGTTTCAGGATGTGTAACAGCAGGAGTGTATTTGGAATGACTAATGAATTAAGAGACTAAATATACAAACAGGGGTGCCTGGGTGGCTCAGTCGGTTAAGCATCCAGCTCTTGATTTCGGCTCAGGTCATGACCTCATAGTTTGTGGGTCTGAGCCCCACATCGGGCTCTGTGCTGACAAAACCGACCCTGCTTAGGATTCTCTCTCTCTCAAACTTAAATAGAGAGAGAGACCAAATATACAAACAGACACTGGCCAGATATATGACGGTGGAACTCTGACCGGCAGCCTCTGCGGTAATAGGTCCTGGACAGTCAGGACTCGGCCAATGACTGCCAGCTTCTCTAATTTTCATCCCCAACTTCCATCTCAGGACCAACCACGGGAAGCCAAATGTCTACTCCAAACCGGTCACAGGAGATGCCCAGGCCCCCAGAGTCCCTGTGCCAACAACCTCCAATTAGGGCCCATTTGGTGCCTTTTTTTTTCTGTATAACCTGTCCCCACTAGCATTTGAGTCTCCACTTTTGAGTCTCTGCCACATGCAAGTGATGATGGCTGACTTCCTTGCTATAGAAAGCTCTGGATAAACGGCCTCCGTTTGTTCTCACTTGGGTGGTCTCCGTTTTTTTTCCATAGAAATTTTCGTGACAGCTAAGCCCGCTAACTATTCATAGCTTCCAGTTCTCGGAGGTGCTCCTGCGTATGCTGTTAACTCTGCCACCACTAGGTGGCACCATTCTCTCGTGACCTGGAACCGAGGCTTCCTCGGGGTTCCCAGACCTGACGGTGCGGGAAGAGAATTGCAAAGGCCCACCTGGCTGTGCTTATCTTTTTACGTGATCCAAATGACTGTGATTTTAGCATTTCCCATGGAACTTTGTGACAGAGCAGATGTGATGCAGGGCCAGTGCTTGTTCAAAGCCCCAGGACAGGGGATAAAGACGCAGGATTGGCTGGCTTCAGAGTTCTCAGCCTCAGCACATTTGACATTTGGGGCAGGATAATTCTTTGTTGTGTGTGAGGAGGGGTGGGCAAGGGGGAGGGGAAACCGAACGGTGCCTTGTAGGATGCTGGAACCCACTTGATGCTGGAAACCCCCTTTCCCGATTATGACTTTAAAATATGTCTTCATGGGGCGCCTGGGTGGCTCAGTCGGTTGAGCGTCCGACTTCGGCTCAGGTCGTGTTCTCGCGGTTCGTGAGTTCGAGCCCGGTGTCGGGCTCGGTGCCAACAGCTCAGAGCCTGGAGCCTGCTTCGGATTCGGTGTCTCCCTCTCTCTCCGCCCCTCCCCCACTCACACTCTGTGTCTCTGTGTCTCTCTCCTTCAAAAACAAATAAACGTTAGGGGCGCCTGGGTGGCGCAGTCGGTTAAGCGTCCGACTTCAGCCAGGTCACGATCTTGCGGTCCGTGAGTTCGAGCCCCGCGTCAGGCTCTGGGCTGATGGCTCAGAGCCTGGAACCTGTTTCCGATTCTGTGTCTCCCTCTCTCTCTGCCCCTCCCCCGTTCATGCTCTGTCTCTCTCCCCAAAAATAAATAAACGTTGGAAAAAAAAAATTTAAATAAATAAAATAAAATAAACGTTAAAAAAATTTTTTTTAAATATGTCTTCAGACATTGCCAAATGTTTCCTGGGGAGCGAAGTTGCCCCCAGGTGAGAACCACTGGGCTGAGCTCCTTTGGAGGACAGTTCTCTGTTGAGACCCTTTCAGCCACTCCCCCCTCAACACACACCCTTGGTTTCTTCAGAACAGGATATTAGCGAAGGGAAAGCCCTGAGCACGCCTCCTGCAGCACCCCCTTCTTCATCCTGCCTCGAGCAGACGCTAGACCAGCGTGTCTCCAGCGGGGACTTGAGCCACCTCCACTGAAAACACCTGGGGAGCTTGTAAAGCTGCAATCCCCGGGCCCCACCCAGCCCCCCTTCATTGGGACCCTTGCTTCCCCTCCCCTCCCAATACAAGGGCCCTATCAGGCAAATCAAAAGTTGGAGAAGGACCGACTCTATCCTGCCCCCAGGTCCCGCTTGGTACACCTGGCCTGCAGTTAGCGCCTAAGAGAGCTGGACCGTGGCATGAAAATGCTGGCCGTGGGCCACCCATGTACATCTACTCCTCAAGCCTGTAGAGTAGAAAATATCAGAAACAACACTGGAAAAGGACAGTCAGGGACGAGGCTGAAGCAGGCGGGCTCGCCCACCTCTTTCCCCACTTGCCACAAAGATTGTCCCAGACCTTCCTCACGCGGGCCCCCTGGCCGCCTTCCGCTTTCTCCTTTCTTTCTCCTTAGCGGGCTTGTCAGAGAAATTGCCCCTCCTCTGGGTCCCGCTTTCTGGCTTTCTGGGGTTGCTCCGGCACCCCCCGCAGCAGGTGCCGCTCTTGTGCCAATGCCGGGTGTCCTGGCAGGTCCCTTTCTCCTCGATGAGGGGCTTGGCCATGCCCACCTTTGAGGCCCCTTTCTGCTCTGCTCTGTGGGGCCCCACCCATGCGCAGCTCTGATGTTCCCGGGCCTTCCACGTCTCTGCTCTCAAACCGGGCCCATGACACCAGTAGCCCCGGCTAGTGGTTCTCCCGGCAGAGCCACTCAGGTCGTCCTGGGTCAGATGGCTGGGTCCTTCCGGGCTCTGGCACTCATTCGCAGTGGCCTTGAGCAAGGCACCTACCTCTTTTTGGCTGTGTCTGCATTGGTAAGAGGCTATTAGAACCTCCCTCCTAGCTGGTCTCTGCAGAACCTTAACATTACCTGGCAACACTCAGCCATACGGGGAAAAGCAGAAAGAATGAGAACCTGAGAACCGGTAGCTGCTTTGTGCTTTTTCTGACTGTTTGAGAAGGCGGGAGCTGGGTGGGGCCTGAGGGCCAGGTGGCCTGATCTCCCCAGACACCTGAGACCCGTGAAAGGGAGGTGCCGTGCCCAAGGTCACACTGACATCTGAGGGTAGTCAGATGTCACCTGGCTTGCCTTTGGGCAATATTTTCTATTTTGCTCTAAGTTGATCTGAGAGATAGAGGAAGCAGATCAGATATTAGGGCCTCCCAGGGGCACCTGGGTGGCTCAGTCAGTTGAGCGTCCGGCTCTTGATTTTGGCTCAGGTCATGGTCTCACAGTTGTGACATCAAGCCCCACATCAAGCTTGGCATGGAGTGTGGATCCTGCTTGGGATTCTCTCTCTCTCTCTCTCTCTCTCTCTCTCTCTGTCTCTCTCTCTCTCTCTCTGTGCCCCTCCCCCACTCATTCTTTCCCTCCCTCCCTCTCTCTCTCTAAATAAATAAACCTAAGGGGCACCTGGGTGGCTCAGTCAGTTGAGCATCCTACTTCAGCTCAGGTCATGATCTCACAGTTTGTGAGTTCAAGCCCCACATCGGGCTCACTGCTGTCAGTGTAGATCCCACTTCAAATCCTCTGTCCCTCTCTCTCTCTCTCTGCCTCTCCCCAGCTCACCCTCTCTCTCTCAAAAATAAATTTAAAAAGCATTAAAAAAAAAAAGATATTAGGGCCTCCCAGAAACATGTTCCTTTAAGCGAGGTGTGGCCTCTGAGAGGCAGTGCAGGGATTTGCAATTATTTGGAGGTCTAAAGGCTGAGATCAGGTCCTGGGTGAACGTTAGCCAGGGGGGTTGAGCTGGCAGATTTTGAGGCCGTGGGTGCAGCACCCAACTCATAACGTTGTGTGATGGAGACGTTTGGAGAATTCTTGCCTCCCCATTCAGGTTTGAGGAGATTGTCTAGCTGGCCAGGAAGTAGGTCAAGGAAAACTCTGAGAAGCAAGACGGGAGTCTTGTGTCCTCAGCACAGTCCAGAGCTGGTCCGACTGACCTGGCATGTTCTGGAATCACAATGAACAGGAAGAGCTAGAACTGCTCCTACAAACAAATCTGTGACTTCAGAAAAGAGAATCTAAACCATCGCACTCTTGTGTCCCTTCCTTAATGTTCAACTGGGTCTCCCAACAGGAAGAGAATATATGAGTCGAGGGTATTTGGCTTTGCAGGCCTAACATCTGAAACTGCCTGGCGGTGAACGCTGCAGAATGTCCTTGACTTTGTTCTCTGCTTTCTGTCATAAACACACTAGTTCTTGTAAAGTGATGAATGCCTTAATTCTTTGTGGGGGAAAAAAAATGACCCTCCAAAGCTCAGGGCATAGAAATGCAACAGATGGTTCTTAGCCAAAATTTTGTTATTGTGTTAGTTGCCAATTCAGTGATTCTTTGAGATTTGCAGGGTACCCTGACAAATGTCAGTGGGTCTATGATGACGAACGTCAGTTACTCCACAGTGCCCCCTCATGGGCCCCCACAACTGCCTGTCTTCCCATGCCAGTACCGAAGGCAGCAGGGCACCGGGAGAGAGGAAGAGAGGGGACAAAGCCATCTCCGCGGAAGACGGGCCCTTCACAGCCAGGAGAGGATAAAGGAACCTGAAGCCTTCAGTGTGGGCCCTGCTCACTGCTTCCCCTGGGTGGCTGCGCCTCCGACCCTCCTCCCGGATGACATTTGATTGGGACCAAGAACAAACCAAACCTGGATTTGAAGTTTGGGTGGGATGGTTGGCTTGGTTTTATTTCCCCAGAGGGAGGCACATGAGGGTTGTGGCGGATAGGAAGGAACGTGCGTCCAGCTGTCTGTAGGCAGGGGAGCAGAAGGGGCCAAGGATGGGTTAGCAATGGAATGAGAAGGGAAGAAGGCAGCGGGCCTCCTATGGAGGAAAAGAGCAGGGGAGCGTTGCTGCTAGTGGGCTCCAGTTAGCCACTGGAGGGCTGTGGAGGAGCTTTGCCAAGGGCATATCAAGGCGAGGCTGTGGATTTTCTCCTGCCCCTAACATAAATTCCTTCCTCGCTCTACCTCATTCAGATGACATGCGCTGAAAAATGAGCGATTCCTCTCCCCACACCAGCTTTCTGGATAAAATAATAATAATAATAACAGCCAGGGGCACCTGGGTAGCTCAGTCAGTTAAGCATCTGATTCTCAATTTCGGCTCAGGTCATGATCTCATGCTTGTAAGATCGAACCCCGAGTCAGGCTCCGTGCTGAGTGTGGAGCCTGCTTGGGATTCTCTCTCCACCACCGTTCCTCAAAATAAATAAATAACTAAATAAACATGTAATAGTAACAACCAAACCTCTCCTCTGTTGTCTGCTGTGTGTATACCTTTCAACTACGCCACCTGCGTGCCAGTGAGACGAGAGGGCTCCTATCTCTCAAGGGCTGAGAAGGAATGGATCCCCGGTGACCCAAGCAGGGGGTCTGCAGTCTCTAAGGAGGGGTGTCAGAGAGGCCTGGGGGAACTGCACTGCCTGTGCCTGGGGGAGCATAGCCAGGACGCGGATTGATCGCTGATCCAGAAATCCCAGTCCGGAGTGGCTGGCACTGGGCAGAACCACGGCTCTCAGACAAGCTGGCATAACAAAGAACCTGGCTTGAGCCAAACAGGCCTTGGAACTCAGTTTTCCCGTCCGTAAAATGTCAGGGATGATATCGGATTGCCCCGGGTGCGGGGAGGATTATGTGGCAAGACCATTCGTGAAGGTGCTCGGTAAATGTTTAGCATCCAAACAGAATTTAAATTGGGACACCTGGGTGGCTCAGTTAGTTAAGCATCTGACTCCCGATTTGGGTTCAGGTCATGATCTCAGGGTTTGCGGGTTCAAGCCCCATGGGTTCTGCACTGACAGTGTGGATCCTACTCGGCATTCTCTCTCTCTCTCTCTCTCTCTCTCTCTCTCTGCCCTTCCCCTGCTTGCACATGCACTCTCTCTCAAATGAACTTTTTTAAAAAAGGAATTTAAGTGGAAATTAAACAATTTGGGGAAGAGGAGTTGTTCAAAGGCTCCTTTTCAGGCTCTCTCCCCGTCTTCCTCAGGTTAGCCTTCTTCCAGCCCTGGGTACTTCTTCACTTGGTTTATAGCTGAGATGAAGCAGGCTCAGTGCTGTGGTGCAGAAGGCCCTGGACCTAAGAGAGGTTGGGGGGAAGCTCCACTCGGATATGAGAGGAGAAAATGGCCTGCTGTCCTAGGAAAATAACAAACAGGAGGTGACCGAGAGTGCCCCCAACAGGCCAAACCCAGTACCACACACACCATTTACTCGCTGATCTGTTTTTAATCCCTCCCAACAGAATGAAGTGGGTTATAACCATAGCTACTTCCACCTTACAGATGCAGACACTGTTAGAGGCAAAGCAACCTGCTCCTGAGCCCGTGCTCCTCAACAGGATGCTGAAGGAAGAGAAGGGGGGGGGGGGTAAGAGAGGTTCTGCGGCGCTCCTTGGTTGTTCTAGGTGGAAAAAACAGGATTCAAGATGAAGAAAAATCAACTCTGTCTCCCTCTTCCCATCCACACCTTTCCCGCCTTGAGGCCAGGCAGTATCTCCTACCCTAGACCTCATTTTTCAACATGGAGAGACGTTGAAGACAGACGGGGAGGACCGGGGCACTGTTGGAGCAGTCAAGCGTCAGGAGCGGAGAGAAGAGGTACCACTGAGAGGGTCTTCCAGGCTCCTGTGCACAGCCCTCACCTTGGATGGCTACCCTGACCTCTGGAGCTGGAGACCAGGGCTTGGGATGGATCAAACACCAGCTGGGAAAGCTCCAGAGAGCCGGGGGGGGGGGGGGGGGGGGCAGGGCCACACAGGAGAGGCCGAGCCCTGCCATGGCGACAGTGGCTGGTAGGCCCAGAGACAGGAGCAGCCATGGGGTTGGGGGCTCCAACAGGCAGGCAGGGATGGAAAGTCGCAAAGCACAGGCTCCACTCAACAGAGTCTGCCCCAGGGAACTGAGGCAGGGTCTGGTTCTGAAACAAGCTAGTGTCTAGAGCTCAAAGATGAAGGAGCAGAAGGAGTCTGGCCACCACCAAGGAGTTGCCACTAAGGAGCTCCCCAGCCAGCCTCCTCTTGGTTTGTCCACCTGACGCGGGACTGGCAATTTGGAAGCCACGGAATCAAAGGTGACCAGCCTGCGCTGTGAGTAGGATTGGGGGAGGCAGCCAACTGGGCTCTCAGCTCCATTTGCCATTTTCCCCACTTTGACAGTTTGCCCCATGATAACCCAGAGCCCCGGGGGGTAATAAACGTTGAAGCCAAGTCCTAGAATTATTTTTTAGACAGTGAAAAGGTATTGAGTCACTCAGTTGAGTGCCTGACTCTGGATTTTGGTTCAGGTCATGATCCCAGGGTCGTGGGATCCAGACCGGCTTCAAGCCCCGAATCGGGTTCTGAGCAGAGCATGGAACCTGATTAAGATTCTCTCTCTGTCTGTCTCTGTCTCTGTCTCTGTCTCTCACTCTCCCTCTCCCCCACTGCCCCTCTCCCCCATTCGTGTGCTTGCTCTCTCTCAGAATAAAGTGGAAACGTATTAAATGATGCTTCAGCAAACAAAACAATAATTTAAATGCTTATACTTTAAAAAAAAGTAATTTGCTTGTACCTTGCAAATTTGTATTCTGGAAGTTTGCTGTGCTTAGTTGAAGTGGGTATAGCATGATGGAGTTGAGGAAGCTTTAACAAGCTCTAGAAAAGCTTCAAAAATCTCACAGAATGAGCAAAACCCTGAGCTAAGGAGACACAGCTTTTTTTCTGTGACTTTTTTTTTTTTTTTGAGAGTGAGAGAGTGGGGGAGGGGCAGAGGGAGAAAGAATGTTAAGCAGGCTCCCGGGTCAGCAAGGATCCCCACATAGGGCTCCATCCCATGACCCAGACATCATGACCTGAGTGGAAATCAAGACTCCCATGCTCAATCCACTGAGCCACCCAGGCGACGTTCTGTTCTGTGACTTTGATATCTAAATTAGTCCCTCAAATCTTGGGCCCCAGTCTATAAGGACTGCCTAGACAGTATCTAATGTTCCTCATGTTCTGCAATAGTTTTTCTTTTCTCTCTCCTACACACCCCTTTTGTGGATTTATAGGCTAGGGCTCTATCTCCCCACACCCCCCCCACACACACCCCACACCCCCACCCCCGTTGCCTAGGCTTTAGACCCTTCCTTCTAGGGGCCCCTGAGCTAAAGACATGAGTGACTTTTCTCTGGTATAGAGATTCGCCTGGAGTCTCCCCCCCACCCCCTCCACACACACACACCCATAAATCACCACTGTCAGTTCCATCTCCGTTTCATCAGGGAACTCCTCCGCTCAAAAACCTTCCGTGGCCCCCCATTGTCCTCAGCACGAGAAGCCCACAGCATTTTCGCGTGTACTCCTCCTCCGGCAGTCCTAACTCACGCGATCTGTGTTCCTTGATTGCCCTACGTAAGTGGGGGCAGTGGACACTACAAAGTCGTGTCCCCTCTGGCAAGCTTCTCCTGACTCCCTCCCGCCCGGCTTGGGAACCCTTGTGCCCCGCGCTCGCCCCCTCTCCCCCGCCCCCGGGCTTTTATTGCCTCTGTTCTGGTTGTCGGTGCCCCAGCCAGACTGCAAGCTGCAAGGGGCAACCGAGGCGGCTGACTCGCTGCCCGGGACGTCCCAGACCCCAGCGCCGCGCCCGACCCGTAGTAGGTGCCCCACAAACGCGTTTGGCGACGGAGCGAAACGGGCAGGGGGGGGCAGGGAATGTCGCCGCCGCTTCCGTGCCTGTGTCTCAGGGTCTCGGCCGCCGCCGGGCGCCTCGCGCCAATAGATCCCGGGCCTGGCGGAGACGGAGAACACCGCGCCGCCCGGTCTCCAGCGAAGAAAGGGTTAAGCCGCCGTCGCCCTACCCCCCCCACCCCCCCCACCCCCCCCCAAAAAAAGGCGAGGGGAAGAGTCCGGCAGAAGGTCCTGTTTACGGGAGCCGCTCGAGTCCGCGCGGCCCTGGGAGAGGCGTTGCCGTGGCAACGGGCCGGGCGCCCGCCAGCTGCGGATGAGCTCACTGGAGCGGCGGCGGCGGGCGGGGGTCGGCGGCGGCGGGGCGCGCGGCCCGGCGGAGAGGACGCGGCAGCCGGCCGAGCCCGCCCTGCACTCGCCCACAGCGGCGGCCGGGCGGCGGGCACGCGAGCGGAGGGCGCGCGGCTCGCCGGGCGCCGGGAGAGGCCCGGCCGACACCAGGGCGGAGGGCTGCGGGGCCATGGCGCCCCGGGCCCCCGCCGCCCGCCGCCCCCGCCCGCCCGGGCGCCCCCGAGCTGCGCCCCGGAGCCCGCGGAGCCGCGGCCCGCCAGGAGGTAAGGGCCGGGCCGGGGGACCGAGGAGGGGACGCGCGGGGCGGGCTGGGGGCGCCGCGGAGGGGACGCGCCGGCGGGGGGGGGGGGTGAGGGGGTCCTGGGGGGAAGGGAGGGGACGGCGGGAGCTGCCCCAGCCCAGGGCTCGGAAGCGGCTCTTTGCAGACTGAAAACCGGGTTTCCCGTGTGCGGACGTGGGGACTGAGGCTCTTCAGCCCGACCTGAGGGACTTGAGCAAAGTGCTGGCCGGACGGCCTTTGGGGGCTCGGCGTGACTTTCAGGGCCGAGTGGGGAAGCCGTCGTCCCGCGCTTCGGAAACCTGCAGAAACTGGGCAGAGCCTGGGTCCTCCGGGCTGTGTCCCAGGGGGCGTGAGTGAGAAAGAGAGAGAGAGTGTGTAGAGAAAGAATCCAGTGGGGCTGAGCAGCCAGAGACAACCCCCCCCCCCCCAACTGGGTCAGAATTTGCAGTCTTGGGAAAGCAGGAGGGTCAAGATGATTAAATGCTCTTATTTCTCCCACTTTTCCCCTAAGGAGGGATTTGGGAGCAGATGGAGCCGGGGGAGTGGGGTGTCTCTTAACAACACGGGGTACGGTGATATTTAGGAGAGTCACAGAGAGCTGGATTCAAACCCTTGAGGACGGCCAGACCTCAGCGGTGGGGTCCTTTCCAGGGGACCCGGTGGGGAAGCTGGGCAGTGCACTCCGGGCGGGCTGGGCAAGGAGAAGTGCAGTGACTTGTGCTCTAAGCGGCCGGTACTGGAGAAGGAGCAGGGGGAATTCTAGCTGTTGTGGAGATGGGCTTCAGGGACCGACTTCTCTAATGCCTCCAGCCACTCAGATAGCAATGGCCCCAGATTGGTCGTCTTATAGTCGGCACTCCACCGAAATTTTGTTATCAAACTCTACGCCCTTGGTGGTTACCGCATAAAAGAACTAAATCCTCTCTGCTTGCACTGTCAAGTATTCAACACACCAGGGTGGTGGAGTAGAAAGCCTTTGGCTGCGCTGCTTAGATGGAGCAAACAGTTAAGAGCAAACAGTGACTGTTTTTGAGGAAGGGTAGTGAGTGGAAAGGCTGGTGGAAGAGGGTGGCTTCCAGTGCTTTTATTGGGAAGATTTGAAGCCTCCCTGTGTTGTGTAATCGTTCACTTAACAGCACTGTGCTAGGCGTTAGGAACAAACCCAGTGATGAATAAGAGCTCTCTCTTCCTTCCAGAACGCACCATCCCAGCTGGATAGTCAGAAGAATTAAAACCAGGGGTGCCTGGCTGGCTCAGTCTGTAGAGCACGGGACTCTTGATCTCAGGGTTGTGATTTCGAGCCCCACGTTGGATGTAGAGATTACTTAAGAACAAAATCTTACCAAAAAAAAAAAAATTTTTAAACCAGTCCTGGGCTGGCCTGGCTGTGGGTGCTACGTTCTAGGGGAACCCAGAGCTGGGCCACTCAGCCCAGGGGAGGCCCACAGAGTAGGTAATGCTGGGACTGAGCGCGGAAAACCTCTTCACCGAGAAAACAAAGCAGGGAAGGCGGTTTCCAGCTGAGGGAAGGGAAAGCACAGAGTCACCAAGACAGGGGGAGGGAGAGGGCGGGAGGGTAAGTGTGGGGAGAATTCCCAGTGTGCCCCCAGAGGGAAGGAGGATCTCACTGAAGCTGGGTTCAGATGATGTCCTAGAAAGCTCGCTGTGGTTGTTGGGTGGAGGTCTGGAGGAGAATGTGACCTCGGCTTTGCGGTGCCCGGGCCAGAATTACTGACGCGCAGATGATGGCAACGCTGAGGCAGGACGGACGGATCCAAGAGATTAAGAGGTAGGACCCTGGGGACGGGCACAGGTGAGGTAACTTAGACCAAAACCAAGTGCCGAAAAGCTCAGGAGAAAACAAAGCAAAGCAAAAGGAATGGATATTTTGAATGGCCTGAGTTTAGCAGATTACAACACTTGGACAACGAATTTGGCTCTAAATTTCCTGGCAGCTTAGAGACAAACAAAAATACACTGGATTGCACAGTTTTGGAGTTTGGACAACAGAAAGCTTACAAATTAATTTTCAGAACACAATTTTTCCTGGAATGAACTCAATAGGGAATTTGTCATGAGGAACCTTGTGTAAAGACCAAAGAGTGACAGAGGGGAAAAAAAATGTTCGTTGTCGGTGTTACAAGAGACGGGAAGATAAAATTCCACGTGACTGGCTCCTTATACCATCTTCCTGTTTTGACTTGGGAGCACACTGCATTTCTGCGGGCTGCTGAGCGTCAGCTCAGACTTGCGGGCAGTTGGGGCCAGGGGAAATCTATGCCCATGGTCTCAAGGGCCCATGGTCTCAAGTGGAGGAGGTGACACCAGCTTTGATGAATGTAGAGAGCAAAGCACCCCGGGTGCCCACCGTGAAGGGGAAGCAGGCAAGTCGTAGAACGGCCCCCCGGCTGGTAGGCTGAGACTCTGGTCTGCTGAAGGGTCTGGTACGCAGTGTGCATCCAGAAACCCTGACCAAAAGGGAAGCAGGCAGTGGGGGCAGCATTCGAGGACTGCGGTCAGATGGGCAAGTCCACATCTTACCCCCCACGCCCCGTCCCCACCAGATGCCCTCAGACCTGCTGTTAAGCCTGCTTTTCCACAGCAGGGAAAGGGTGGGACTCGGGAGACCAGAGATTCACCCTGAGTGAGGCCGGAGGGGGTGGGAATCTTGTTTGCTGCAACACCAGGAATGTCACAGGACAGGGAACACAGACCCAGAGTTGAGAGGTTCTGCGGACTCCGCCACAGATCCCTTGGCTGGGTCCTTCCCTTTGCTTTCTGAACCAGGGAGGGAACCTGCGGAATCTCTGTCCATGCATTGCTGCTGTTGAAACCATTTCTTGCTAATTTTAGATGTCTTAAATTAGCATTGAATAGGTGTGAGACTCTACTCCTCCAGCCCCCCTCCCCCATCACTTTCTTAATATTTGTAACTGGGAGTGGCCTGTTAAAACACACATTTAGGGGCGCCTGGGTGGCTCAGCCAGTTAAGTAAGTGTCTGACTTCAGCTCAGGTCATGATCTCACAGTTCATGGGTTCCAGCCCTGTGTTGGGCTCTGTGCTGACAGCTCAGAACCTGGAGCCTGCTTCAGATTCTGTGTCTCCCTCTCTCTCTCTGCCCCTCCCCTGCTTGTGCTCTCTCTGTCTCTGTCTCTGTCTCTCAAAAATAAACAAACATTAAAAGGGGGGTGGGGTGGGGCGCCTGGGTGGCTCAGTCGGTTAAGCGTCTCAGGTCATGATCTCAGGATTTTTGAGTTCAAGCCCTGGGTTGGGTTCTGTGCTGACAGCTTAGAGCCTGGACCCTGCTTCAGATTCTGTGTCTCATTCTCTCTCTCTGCCCCTCCCCTGCTTGCACTCTCTCTCTCTCTCTCTCTCTCTCTCTCTCTCTCTCTCTCTCTCGGTCTCAAAAATAAATAAACATTAAAAACAAATAAAAATACACACACACATTTAAATGTCTTAGGGGAGCATTTTTTTTTAAAGAACAGATGCCTGGGCCCCACAGTAGAGAGAGTAAATAAAAATCTCTGAGAATAGGCCCTGGGCATCGGTATTTTTGAAAGTCACAGGTGGTTTTAAGGTACAGCCAAGGGTGAGAGTGGCTGCTTTAACAATCACATAAAGGGTTCCTTACAGCAGGGGACAGAAACCTCAGATTCCCAAAACAAGGACCCCATAAAATTTAGTTAGGAAGCCCGTTACTCATAATAAAAATCAAATAGCTAATGTGCGTTCAACATCAGAATTTAAAGCCAGCTTGAACAGAGCTAGATACAAAGGCTGGTGGCAGACACATTCGTGTGTATATGAAGTATTTTTTTACAAAAATAGAAATTCTTGGGGCACCTGGGTGGCTCAGTCGGTTAAGCATCCAATCCTTTTTTTTTTTTTTAATTTTTTTTTTTTTTAACGTTTATTTATTTTTGAGACAGAGAGAGACAGAGCATGAACCGGGGAGGGTCAGAGAGAGGGAGACACAGAATCCGAAACAGGCTCCAGGCTCTGAGCTGTCAGCACAGAGCCCAACGCGGGGCTCGAACTCACGGACCGCGAGATCATGACCTGAGCCGAAGTCGGCCACTTAACCGACTGAGCCACCCAAGCACCCCTAAGCATCCGATTCTTAATTTAAACTCAGTTCATGATCTCACGATTTGTGAGGTTTGTGAGTTTGAGCTCCTCGTGGCAGTGCAGAGCCTGCTTGGGATTCTGTCTCTCACTCTCTCTCTCTCTCTCTCTCTGTGTCTCTCTGTCTCTCTCTCTCTCTCTGTGCCCTTCACCTGCTATCTCTTTCTCTCAAAATAAACATTTAAAATATTTAAAAATAAATAAAAATGAAAAAGAGAAACTCTAAAAGCAGAATCACAAGGCTTCTGCAGTTAGATTTGTCTAGTCCAGCTGTATGCATGCTTCACCTTAGCCCAAACTGAAAACATTTGGTAACTTTCTCTCTTTGCTTGGAACTCACATAAGTCTGCTTTTCTTGAGTGCTGAGCTTCTAAGTTCTGGGTACTTTCTACTTGCCTCAAGTAGACACTTCAAGTGTGTTTGTTTTCTAACCAATGTCTTCTGGATTGGAAAGAAGCTGGGAAAATCAGTTTGCAATGGAACATCCATAAAGTCTTAATCAAAAGGAATGAATCTCTATGGGTTGAATTCAGCAACTCTGACAGGATAATAGGGGAAATATTTTGAGGCTCAATGACTTTCCTTATAACACTCAAATACACCTTGCAGGCAGTTGCTTCTTTGGCTGTAGGCAAAGTTGACTCAGCTTCCTTTATGATCTCTGGAACCCCAGCCCCTTCTTTTTTGCTTCCTGAGGGCCCATGGAATGTCTCACAGGCACTCATGAGTGACCCAGGTTGTGTCATGCCCAGTCTCCTGTGTCTAGGCATGGACCCTTCTTCCTCCACAGAGCCAGATGGCCTCCATAGGTACCCCAGGTGATCTTTAAACGCCCCCCCCCCCCCACGCACACACACAGGCTACCCAACAGAAAGACTGACAGACACATGTACCCCTTTAATTATAGGAGAAAAGTCAGTGTCTGGAACTGAGGTGAGTGAGTAGCTCAGTTTTCTACATTTGGTATCCAAAGACAGAATATGTTGGGAAGCCAGAGTCAGACCATCTTTTACCCTTGTGTCAAGATCATTGTCTGATCTGGGCAAAAATGTATCCGGTCGACTCCCAGCTTGCCCAGAGTTAAGCCCTTTGCCAGCTGCAGTCCAGAATTGCTTTGCCTTTGGCTTCTCTTTTTTGCATCCATCCTTGGCCTGCAGTTGACTGGAAGAGGGGTGAGCCCTAGACCCCCTTTTCTAACAGGCTGAATTGCCAAAAACTGCTATCTTTTTCTTCTCCCTGGCCTGAAGGAAGGATGGGGTGAGTCATCTTCATGGCAAGCTCAGGGAAGAGGTTAGCTTCCCTCAACAGTGGGGAACAAAGAGGTCCCATGGCTCCCCTTCAGAAGGAAATGAGAGTAGGATCGACCTGGAGTGGGATCAGGACAGGAAGTCCTGACAGTGACCATTTTTTCCATGGTATCCAGGCCTTCCTTGGGCTGTGCGTCTTATCAGGAGGGCTTGTCAGACCAGTTCAAACACAGTATCAGATGCATTTCCTTTGGTAGTTTTGTTTTCCTAAAAAGCATACTATAAAGTTTTAAGATTACTCTTGTACACGTACTTGTATATATACATATATTTTTCTATGTAAACTGTGAAAGTTATATTTGCTATAAAACATTTAAGCAATAAGAAAAAAGAATAAGATGAAACATGAAAATTTACTGCATACTGTCTCCCTCCTTAAAGGCAATCCCTGTTTGGTATATATTCCAAATAGCCTCAGACTTTCTTCTTTGCCTGTAATATGTTTGCTTGTTTGTTTACAGAAGTGGAAACATGCTATCATAATTGAACACTCGTTTGTGAGAATAATTCTGTGGGGGACCTACATAGTCCTACTGTTTCTTTGCATGGATTGCCTTCATTTGTTTAACAAATTACCTGTTTTTGAGCCATTGGTTGCTTCTGAGTTTAGCCACTACAAGCACTCTGGGTCACTTGTTCCAATAGTTCTGTAAGATAAATTCCCAGAAGTGCAATTGCTAGATTAAAATAGATTTCAAAGCCAAATGGATATTGAATATATTTGTGCCCAGTGACGTATAATTTAAAAATGAGATCCTGATGCTCAGCCTTAAAAACAAAAACAAAAACAAAAAACAACTGTAAAATGTATTATTACCTCTCTCTCCCTTAACCCAAGCATTACCACCCCAGCTCCCCACTGAATTTACTCTGAATTTCTATGTAAGTTAATACAAAAATTAAAATTCATAGTGTGGTACATTCATAGAGGCAATCTACTATTTTGAGTTATATTAAATTTAAAAAGGCAATATATTAACATTATGATCTCTAGGAGATTTTTTATGTTTTGTAGTTTGTGATCCAAAAAACCGTCTTAATTTTTGTCTCTTGCTGTTGGTTTCATGTTCCCACAACCTCGATCCCACATAATCACGATTCCACATATTGTGTAGGCGGGAACCTGGGATGGGTGGGGTGGGTTACACACAAGAGTCAACCCAGTGCAGTAATCTAAAGTACCTCCCTCTTTCTCCCTCATTCTTGCTTCTCGGGGAAAAAATGTAGTCAGGGTTGTGTTTGACTTAGCAGCAAGTTCTCTGCAAATTCACTATGGGGAATGGATAGGGGAACCATAAGATACAAACCGGGCCACTTTGAAAGTAAAAAGGGAGCACTTAGGATAAGTTGTTGGGGCGCCTGGGTGGCTCAGTCAGTTAAGCAGCTGACTCTTGATTTTGGCTCAGGTCATGATCTCACAGTTTCATGAGTTCAAACCCACGTTGGACTCTGTGCTGACAGCGAGGATCATGCTTGAGATTCTCCCTCTCTCCCTCTCTCCCTCTCTTTCTCTGCCTCTCTCTCTCTCTCTCTCTCTCTCTCTCTCTCAAAATAAATAAATAAACAAAATTTTTTAAAAAAAAGGTAAGTTGTTAATTGATCTACAACAGGCCTGCCCTGGGACTATCCCTGGAAACTGCAACTTGCGGACGCCCTGGGAAAGGGTGAGAGTTGGCCATTATCTGTCCGTTCTCCCTGCTGGTCCAGGGGCATTGACACAAGCAGAAATGAGTTTGCACCATCCCTCTGCCCCCCAGCCTTTCTTAGCCCCCCTAGAGTAGAGCCCGAAGCGCAGGGAAGGAGGAGGGGTCAGCTGGATAACCCGGTGCTACGTGTGAACTTCTCATTCCCACTAAAGGAGTCAGAGGAGTTGGACACTCCTGTCCCTGCCTACCCCCAGCTCACCATGGGGAAAAAAAAAAAATCACGACTGCCTTTTCTCAGCAAATTGGAACCATTAAAGCAGGACACTTCTATCATTTTGTCTGTGCTTTTCATGTCCCTGTGAATTACAGGCTCAACCTCCCTGGATGTCCTATTTGTATGGGATCAGCAAATCGGGATTAAAACTCGCCTTGCGTGGTCAGGGGAGATGTTAGTTGGGGGAGAAGCCACAGAGCACTGATCTGATCACTGGGCAGGGGTGACGGGGGCACCTGAGGTTTAGAACTTGCCTTCCCTACAGCTGGAGCAGGCCAGCTTCTCAGCCACAGACTCACCCAGGGTGGAGACTGGGAAGACACAGAGGAACTTCTCGAAGCAGCTTGCCGGTGCTCTGGGCTTCTCTGCCAGAAAACGTCTCCAGCTCTCTGGGGGCGCAGGGGGGCTCTCTGCTTAATACTCTGACTTGCGGGTGAGAGTGGTTCAGATGTGGAATGAAGTGTGTGGTCATCCAACCCCCAGCAAAGCTCCCCGGCATCTTGTGGCCACTGTCGTCCTTTACATCTGGCCCATTTCACCATCTGTGTTGGTGACAGGCAACAAACACAACAAACACACACAAGCTCCCAGGACATCAAAAAGAGACCAGTGCTCTCTGTTTACCCTCCAGCTGAACTGGTGCATCCAATGGGGTGAAAAAATGTCAGAGAAAATTAACCCCCTAATGCCTCCCAGAACATGGAGACTTAGAGGTCTCAGCAGTGCCGAGGGAGGGTCACAGAGGCTCTCCTTTCCCCTGAACCCTGGATAGCCCAGATCCCGGGCCTGGGGCAGAGAGGAGGGAGTTGGGGAGGGGGTCAAAGAGACAGCTTCTTTGGTTCAGGCTCCAGGTTCAAGCTGCCAACCTCCTGGAGGAAAAGAGAAGGAGGGGGTTTCAGGATGGGGACCTGGAACAGCAGGAAGAGCCCCCGGGGGCAGGTCCACCAGCAACAACCCCCCCCCCCCAAAAGTCCCTGAAATCTGGCTTCCTTCCCTAACCCTCTGCTGAGACCTTATCCTAAGTTTCTAATGAAGCCCGTTCACTGTTCTTTAGCTCCCTAGTGTATGCGACACCCTGACCCAGGTCAAGGTTGATGGAGAACTGATGTGCACTGATACACTGTCCACTTGTCAGAATGGCTAATGCTTCTGAACCACTTAGTAAGCAGTCACTGCCCAAGCTCCCAGTGTCCCACATTCCTGGGAACCCCAACCGCCCCAGATCCAGCCATCACAGGGTTCACCATAAGGCCAATTCTCATTGGCTGGTGTCCCAGCCACAGCTTTGTTAAGTACTCTGTGTATTGCCTCCCCACCTGAGACACCACAAGATTTTGGTTATTCTAATTATCTGTAGAAAAGGAGATCTTCACTGATTCATTTTCTTTTTCGTATTCAACAAGCATTTGTACCTTGCCCATAGTAGCCTAGTGTGGGTTAGGCACTGCAGAGGAATAAAAAGAAGCCCAACCCTCATGTCCTACCACTGTCTAGTTGGAAGGCCCAGATGAGGACACATAAAAAGAAACTGAGTCAGTGGGGCACCTGGGTGGCTCAGTGGCTTGGGCATCTGACTCTGGCTCAGGTCATGATCTCACGGTTCGGTTCGTGGGTTCAAGTCCCGCGTCGGGCTCTGTGCTGACAGCTCAGAGCCGGGAACCTGCTTTGGATTCTGTCTCCCTCTCTCTACCCCTCCCCCTGCTCACTTGCTCTTTCTCTCTCTCTCAAAAATAAATAAACATTGAAAAAATTAAAAAAAAAAAAGAAACTGAGTCAAGCTGAGTAACAAGGGCAATGTAAGAGTGCCCCGTGCCTATTTCTTCACTCTCTGCACTTTTCTCTCAGGGATCTCCTTCATGCTCACAGGTTCGTGGGCTCCCTCCCAGATTTACACCCCCAGGGGTGTTCTTTCACCAGACCCCTAAATCTTTCCCTCTGACTGCCTACTCCACACGGCTCCTCTTGAATGTGCCATTTTAACCCCATCATGTCCAAAAGAGTGTGTTTCTCCATTCTGTATTCTCTTTATTTTCCCAGGTGAGCAAGTCTTAACTCCTCCTCCTTCCTTTCAGGACATCCCCCAGTGTAAGCCCCCAAGCCATTCCATCTTCTCCTGGCTCACATCCCATCGGTCCCTGTGTCCCAGGTGGGAGTGTACCTTCCTGCTCTTGCCTCACCTGCAACCTTCTCCTTTCCCAGCTGTTGGAACCCAGTCTCCTCTTAAGGGCCACCAGGTCCGACCTCTTCTTTGAGGCAGTCTGTGGCCATTCCGACTTCCATTGCCCACCTCTGCGCTCCTCCAGTTTGTATTTGTTTGGTAACATCCACCACTGTAGTTCAAATTTAGTCCTTAAACTCGTGAACCGTATGTCAGTCATTCCCTGGACTAATCTTGTCGTTTGATCGCGAACAACTGCAGTCTTTTACTGCCATTCGGTTGTTTGGGTTTATAGCTGTTATTCCTCCCTCTAAGAGGCAGGGACCATCCCATATACTTGTGTATTTCCCAGCATCCCCCCACCACCCAGCACCTCACGCTCTTTGATTCATCTTACTGATTAAATTCAAATCTCTCCATGCTGGCCCAGATGAGCTAAATAAAGTCATAGGGGAAAGACCATTTCCCTTTCTCAAAACCTAGCTAAGTAAAAATGAACATGTTCCCAGGCATTGCACAACTTGCAAGTCCCAAACACCAGAGACAGATAGTAAACAAACAGAGCCAGGGCCTCGGAGTTCAGGGAGCCAGAAAACGGAGGGGGAGGGGAGTCAGGATGAGCCGGCTGTGCTGATCTCAGTGGGCTCCTCCTACTTTCATATCTAGCTCTGAAGCTGAGCCTGAGCACGTTCTGGTTCCTACTGAAAAGGAAAAGGGGTCAGCTCCCCTTCCAATGTCAAAACCAACTCACACAGATTACATTGTAACAGCAACTCCGTGCTTGGGAGGGTTTTGCACCTTTACCACACTTGCAGACAACTGAGGCTGGGTCAGTAGCCCTGCAGATGAGTTGAGGAGGTATTATTATCATCGACACAAGCTCCTGTGTTATTACTCCTGTTTGTATTATTTGGCAGAGTTAAGCTCGCTTTATTACAGAAGGGACGTGTGGAGCACTTTTTACAGGACATGTGCTGTGCTGAATGCTTTACAGGTGCATTCTCATTTAATCCTTACTTGCAGTCTTTCAAAATAGGTGCTACAGTTATCACAGTTTTACAGAGGAGAGGACTCAATCTTTGCAAAGTAACTTGTCCGAGGTCCCACAGCCTCAAGTGACAGAATGGGAATTTGAGCCTGGGTCTATTTGCAAACTCTTTGCTTTTAACCCCATCTCTCAAGGCCTTTCCCCGAACGGGGAGCTGTGGCAGAGAGGCCTGGGCCCCCTTCTCCCTCTCTGGGCTCGGGAGCCACGGTGCCGCCCCCGGGAAAGGGGGTGCGAGATGACGTCTTCCTCTAAGATTGCTGCCTTTTGTCCAAATGTGCTGGCCAGGAGCCAAGCTGGAAACTCTCTGCTCATGGAAAGAAAGAGAACAGAAGCCAGCAAAAGAGGGTGGGAAAGGGTCTGAGGGGGAGGAAAGGAAGAGGAGGGCAGGAATTAGGGAGAGAGGAGGTGGGAAAGTGAGGAGTTTGGGGCAGCACAGCTGGAGTCAGAGATGGGTGTCAGGAAGCAAATAAAATGCGCCTTTCAGGTGCATCCCTTCAAGTGGCTACCTCGTGGTGTGGTGCAGCAGCCAGCCCTGGGAGGCACAGGCCCCTGGGAGGCACAGGCCCCTGGGAGGCACAGGCCCCTGGGAGGCACAGGCCCCTGGGAGGCACAGGCCCGGGGGCTCTCCAGGTGCCCAAGGGTCAGGACAGATGGGGCAGGGGGCCCTGCCTCCCCTCCTCAGTATTACTGTTCGGTGAGGTCAGGTTACAGTGAACATCAGGAGAGCATTCAGAGGAAAAATAAGTCACAAAATGGCAGCCTGAGGGCTGCTTCTGGAAGTGGAAGAGAGCGCCAGGCAGTGCCTTGGTGCCAGGGTGTTCATGGTGGGCAGGAAGGAGATGGAGGGGAGGTAGGAGAGGGGATGGATGCTGGGTACTTGGAATAAAATCCAAGTAACACTTTTACTGAGTAGCTACTCTGTATCCAGGAGGGGAAGGTCTGTACCCCCCCACCCCCCCGCACATTTATTTGGGTGTTAGGCACTGGACTTTTGAATCTGACAACCTGGATTTATTCAGCATGCATGTGACCTTGGGAAAAACTTACTCCCTCCAGGCCTCAGTTTCCACATCTGTAAAGGGGAGGCAATAGTACGGTTGGTGTGAGGATTCAACAAAACAATCCATGTAGAATCTTGCCTAGAGAATAGTAGATGCTCAATAAACGTTAGCCATGCGTTCATTATTGCAGCTGGAAGTGGCAAACATGTGGACCTTGGGTAAAAAGTATTTAAATAATAGTCGAAGCACGCTTATTAGATGATCAAATGTAGATAAGTTAATAACTGCTCTAGAAATTCAGAAGAGCGGGGAAGAACTTTAGTTTGTGGGGTGGTCACAGTAGGTTCTGTGGAAATTTCAAACTAGATTTTGAGGGCTTGGTGGGAATATAATAGCAAAGAAAAGGGAGGGTGACAGCCAAGGGAAAGAACATGAACAGAAGTGTGGGGATGGGAACGTTCCAAATTGCTGAAGTGCAGGAGTATTTGCCACTGGACCAGCCTAGCTCCTCTTGCCCGCAGCGTAAACTTGGGCAACGTATTTCATTTACATCCACTTCAGCTGCAAAAACAGCTGATCGCCAGGATGCTGCATCCAATGGAAGGGCGTCTGGGCGTCACCTAACAGAGCCGCCCTCTCTGTCTGCGTCTGGGTGGTTTCTTGCTGGGTCCCTCCTCTCCGTGTTTCAGTGCCGTTCTTTCCCTGTTTGTTTACTTCTCAGTCTTTGTCTTTCTTTCTGATTCTCTGCCTCAACTTCTATCTTACCCTCAGTCTCCAGTTCATTTCTTTTAACCTGCTAACACGAAGTCTCTTTTCCTCCCTGGAATAGGGCAGGGAAGCTCTGAACACTGTATCTGTTCATTTGTCTTTTTATAAAAAGAAAAAGCAGGGGCGCCTAAGTGGTTCAGTTGGTTTAAGCATCCGACTCTTGATTTCGACTCAGGTCATGATCCCATGGTTCCTGAGATAGAGCCCCACGTTGCTGTTTAGGATTCTCTCTCCCTCTCTCTCTCTTCCTCCCTCCCTCCCTCCCCTGTGTGCATGTGCCCTCTCTCTCTCTCTCTCAAAATAAACAAATAACTTTAAAAAAGAAGAGGGGCGCCTGGGTGGCTCAGTCGGTCAAGCGTCCAACTTCGGCTCTGGTCATGATCTCACGGTCCGGGAGTTCGAGCCCCGCGTTGGGCTCTGTGCTGACAGCTTAGAGCCTGGAGCCTGTTTCAGATTCTGTGTCTCCCTCTCTGTCTGACCCTCCCCCGTTCATGCTCTGTCTCTCCCTGTCTCAAAAATAAATAAACGTTAAAAAAAGTTTTTTTAAATAAAAAAGAAGAAAAAGCATTCCATGGGAGCCAGTGGCTAAAGTTACCTCGCATCTGTAGGGCAAATGCTTTTGTTTTTGTCGCTGTTTAAAAATCTCTCAACATCCTAAGACCAAAAACATTTCTCACTTCTTAAAGAACAAAACAAAAACAAAACAAAACAAACACCAACCACCAAAAACCCACTAACCTCAGAAATCTCTCTGGGTTTCTGAAGAGGTGGGCTGACCAAGAAGAGAGGAGAACCACCTTCATCAAGAACACGGAACTAGTAGACCCAGGTTCTTCTTTCCATAGAAACAGGAGTCATCTGGGGAAAGGAAAGGAGTGTGGAGCTGGTGAGTGAGCCCTGGACGGGGCCACGAACCCTGGGTCCTGCTTCTGCCTTAGCCATCACCCAGCAGGGTGTCCAATAAGGTGAGCCACAAAACTCTTGGGCCACAGTGTCATCGTTTCTAGCCCCAGCTCCTCCCCACCCCCGCCGATCCGTCCCCTTTCTGTGTTCATATTTAGTAGCTTCTCCAAGCCAGGGGCCTTTCTGACTTCATTATGTGTCCCCTCCCCTTTTTTTCTTTGAATTTCCTCACTAGGCTGGGGCCTCCTAAAAGCACTGTCATTTACAGGCCGGATTCCCAGTACTGACTGGGTCACAAGGGTAGAATTGCTGAGGCCAGGAGGATGTGGAAGGCTGGGTCAGCCTGTGCAGGCGTCATTCCCAACAGGGTCCTGGGAGAAGGGGCTCAGCATTTCCTGAAAGGAAGTGACTCCCATAAATAGACAGAGGGATGGGAAAAGGATTCGTCCATCCCTTCCCTCCTGTCAAGTCAGCTCTTCCTTCTGTTGTCCAGACTATGCAAACTCTTGCAAATGTTTTTCATTCAAATGTGCCCCTGCGGGGGGGGGGGGGGGGATGTGATATCTGCTTTCTTGTATATATATCGCAGATCTAAAATAAGAACTGAAGAAGGCGTACGTGCCTTTTATTTGTTCATTTACCCACAGTAACCTCTCATCAGTCCATTCCAATAAAAAGCTGGAGTTTTTCTCAGTGGGGTTTTATTGGCAAGAAAGGAAGGAGAGTGTTCACCTTCTGATTCCATGTCCTATTTCAGGGTTCGTTCAAGGGTTCAGCAGCTCTCCTGTAATAAGGCTTATAATATGCTCTTCAGCTTCTTGGAAAGGTTAGGTCTCAGGATAACTTTACTAAGAAGTTTCCAGCACCTCCAGTGCCATGAAGAGTCTTCGCAGGGACAGAAAGGGACTTCTTGAGAGCTGCTCTTCTGACCCTCAGTCGTGTAACGGGAAAGATCAGAGAGCACCCAACCTCCTGCGCCAGGCTGGAGGCAAACCCAGTGGGGCTTGCCCAGCTTCAGCCATACGGTTGCAGATTCATGTTTAAAACTCATACATACAGTAGCTTTACTTTTTCGCTTTGGGAAAGTAGTTGAATATAGCAGCTGAACACAGATTGAACAGGACACTGCATGAAGATGTCTGGTGGCACCCATGGGCAGAAGTGCAGCCTAGCCTCAGGAGGCGACTGGATCCAGGGGGTGCCAGGCCATCTTTGCACTGGCATCATTCTCTCCAACAGCCCAGCCCTCCTTACTCCGCAGAGTGGAAGATGGCCACCTCACAGCATTCGTTTCTGTCTTCCAGGACACAGATAGACGCCACTCCCTAGGAGTGAAATCCGATTGGTCCGACTTGAGTCAGGCCTCCTCTGGAGCCAATCAGCTGTGGGTGGGGGTGGGCTCCTGACTCAAACATGGCTGCCAGTGACCCTGGGACCCTTCGAATGAAGGATGGGGCAGTTTGTAGAAAAAGGGAACTGCTTGTGAGGTAGGCAAGCTCGCATAGCGCCTGCCGAATCTACTACTTGGGTCATGTTTCTTTAACCATTTCGTGTTCATTTGTTTTACCATTGTATTCATAAGTATCCTAGTTTCTGGGATTCATTCGCTAAGTACTTTGCCAGAGATACTGCTTGTGAAGGAAGTAACGACATTCTAGAGCAAGGGCTCTGGGGCTAGACAGGTCTCTTTTAAAATCTAGGCGTGCCTGGGTGGCTCAGTCGGTTAAGCGTCGGGTCTCGGCTCACGTCATGATCTGGCGGTTCGTGAGTTTGAGCCCTACATCGGGCTCTGTGCTGACAGCTCAGAGCCTGGAGCCTGCTTCGGATTCTGTGCCTCCCTCTCTCTCTCTCTCTGCCCCTTCCCCATTCACACTGTCTCCCTCTCAAAAAAGAGTAAACGTTAAAAAAAACACAAACCCTTAAAAAATATATAAAAAGGGGGCGCCTGGGTGGCTCAGTCGGGTAAGCCTCCGGCTTCGGCTCAGGTCATGATCTCACGGTTCCTGGGTTCAAGCTCCGCGTCAGGCTCTGTGCTGACAGCCTGGAGCCTGGAGCCTGCTTCGGATTCTGTGCCTCCCTCTCTCTCTCTCTCTGCCCCTTCCCCATTCACACTGTCTCCCTCTCAAAAAAGAGTAAACGTTAAAAAAAACACAAACCCTTAAAAAATATATAAAAAGGGGGCGCCTGGGTGGCTCAGTCGGGTAAGCCTCCGGCTTCGGCTCAGGTCATGATCTCACGGTTCCTGGGTTCAAGCTCCGCGTCAGGCTCTGTGCTGACAGCCTGGAGCCTGGAGCCTGCTTCGGATTCTGTGCCTCCCTCTCTCTCTCTCTCTGCCCCTTCCCCATTCACACTGTCTCCCTCTCAAAAAAGAGTAAACGTTAAAAAAAACACAAACCCTTAAAAAATATATAAAAAGGGGGCGCCTGGGTGGCTCAGTCGGGTAAGCCTCCGGCTTCGGCTCAGGTCATGATCTCACGGTTCCTGGGTTCAAGCTCCGCGTTGGGCTCTGTGCTGACAGCCTGGAGCCTGGAGCCTGCTTCGGATTCTGTGTCTCCTTCTCTCTCTGCCCCTCCCCAACTTATACTCTGTCTCTCTATGTCTCTCAAAAAATAAATAAATGTAAAAAAAAAAAAAAAAGTTAAAAAAAAAGAAAAAAATCATGTACCTGTTGGTACATGATGCTAGATACTTAGATTCATCCTTCCTCCCCCATCCCACCTTCCTTCCTTTCTTTTTTTTGGTAATAGCTTTATTGAAGTATAATTCACTTACCATAAAAATTCATCCATTTAAAGCCTACAATTTCATGGTTTTTAGTGTATTCACAAAGTTGTGCAACCACCACCACAGTGGTTTAGAATATTTTCATCACAGGGAAGAAGAAACCCATACTCCTTAGCAACCACTTATCTACTTTCTGTCTCTATAGCTTTCCCTGTTATAGACGTTTCATATAAATGGACTCATACGATATATGGGCTTTTGTGACTGGCTTGTTTTCATTTAGCATAATATTTTCAAGGTTCACGTTGTAGCAGGTATCGGGACTTTGTTACTTTTAGGGCTGGGCAATATTTCATGGTATGGATATACCACATTTGGGTTATCTCTTCATCAGTTGATGGCGTTCGGAGTATTTCCACTTTATGGCCATTCTGAATAATGCTGCGATGAATGTTAGCGTAGAAGAACATATGTGGACATATGTTTTCATTTGTCTTGAGCGATGCATTATTTCTGTAATTAGGTTTGCGAAGAGCTTAAATCAATGCCTGAGAGATCACCGGATGTAGCAGTGCTAATTTCTTTACCCTGACCTTCTCAAAGGTTATGAATGAAAGCTATTTCCTGCTTGCTGCCCTTAGAAGAAAGTCAGGCTCCCTAAAAGGCCTGACCCCTGGGGGTCAGACTCTGAGGTTACTGTCCCCAAGGGGTCCTGGCATCACCAATTAGCAGATTCTTGCATCAGGTTGTGAGAGGTCTCAATCCTGGGTGGTTCTAATTAAAGATACTGAGGGAGCAGATAAGGAGGTTTGAGGACCAAACTACAGAATTTGGAGTGGAGAGTTACGAATTCCCTATCCTGTCTCTTAAACAATCATGATTCTGGGCAAGTCTCTGAACCTTGATTTTCTCACCTTCAAAATGAGGATAACAGTAGTGCGTCTGGAAATTGGTGGGAGGGAGTGGACTTCTGTATGTTATCATGTGTGTATACTATGGGTGCTGCACAATGTATTGTAAGCTCTAGGGCTGTCCCAGAAAAAGTCAGATTTTTGAAAATCCACTGAAATCACAGTGGGTTCTGAAGGCAGTTGGAGCCCCTCTGGGGTTGGTGTTAACCGTTCAAGGCTGCAACCCATCATGTGAAACCCGTTCTTGCCTGCAGCTGGTTCTCTGGCTCAGAGAACGATGCGGGTTATCCTCCTTGCAGTTCACTACTTCTGCAAGCACATCGGATTTTCTCTTTTTAAGTAGGCTCCATGCCCAGCGTGGGGCTTGAATTCACGACCCTGAGACCAAGAATTATATTTTCTATTAACTGAGCCAGCCAGGCGCCCCAGGCACATCAGATTTGCGGGGTGATCTTACACGAACACCTTTGGACTGTTTGGTTATTCCAGCATCATTTATTTAAAAAGTCCATCTTTGGGGCGCCTGGGTGGCTCAGTCGGTTAAGCGTCCGACTTCAGCTCAGGTCACGATCTCGCCGTCCGTGAGTTCGAGCCCCGCGTCGGGCTCTGTGCTGACAGCTCAGAGCCTGGAGCCTGCTTCGGATTCTGTGTCTCCCTCTCTCTCTGCCCCTTCCCCATTCATGCTCTGTCTCTCTCTGTCTCAAAAATAAATAAAAACTTAAAAAAAAAATAAAATAAAATAAAAAAATAAAAAGTCCATCTTTGCCCTAGTGATTTAAGATGCCACCTTTATCATATATAAAGTTATTTTTTTTTTAATTTTTATTTATTTTTGAGAGAGGGAGAGTCTAGACAGAGTGCAAGCAGGGGAGGGGCAGAGAGAGGGAGACACAGAATCCGAAGCAGGCTCCAGGCTCTGAGCTGTCAGCACAGAGCCCGACGCGGGGCTCGAACCCACAAACTCTGAGATCATGACCTGAGCCGAAGTCGGAGGCTTAACCCACTGAGCCACCCCATCACCCTTGCCATATATAAAGTTCTATGTGTGGTTAGGTCTAGCCTTTCTATTTTGTCCCACCAGTGTATTTATCTATTCTTATAGCGGTACCACACTGTTTTAGTTACAGAAGCTTTAGAGTATGTTTTAATATATGATCGTGGTCCCCAAACCCCACCTCCCCACACACATTCTTTTTTATTGTTCTTCTTTCATTTTTCATTTTATTTTTCTTCTTTCATTTTTCTTAGCTCTTCTTGCATGTCTGGTATTTAGGTTTTAAAGTTTTCATTGTCCTCCTGGGAGGTCCTGGTGGAGGATCAGAGTGGGTTGGGGGTTGAGTTGTCTTTTGCACCTGGCTGTGCTTACTTACTTTACTAAACTGGTTTTGTAAGATTCTGTTTTCTTTCAAATTCATGAGCATTTAAGACTTCTAGTGCCTCGATAGAACTTACTTTCCCTAAACCTTCCAAACAGCATTTTAAAGCAGTCTTTAATAGAGTGTTAGAACTTGGTAAACTTGGATGAAGGGTTTATAAGACTTTTCTGTAATATTCTGGCAACTGGGGGCACCTGAGTGGCTCAGTTGGTTAAGGTCCAGCTCTTGATTTCAGCTCAGGTCATGATCTCAGGGTTTATGGGTTTGAGCCCCGCATTGGGCTGCACAGACAATGCAGAGTCTGCTTGGGATTCTCTGTCTCCCTCTCTCTCTGCGCCTCCTCCATGCATGTGTGTGCCCCTTCTCTCTCTCCCTCTCTCTCTCTCTCTCTTTCTCAAATAAATAAAAAAGTATTCTGGCAATTGTTCTTCAAACTTGAAATCATTTCTGAATAAAAAAAATCTGTAAGGTCATTAGGCTTAGGGTAATATCTTAGTAAAAGCTTTCAGAAAACCTGCACAAATTGTATTCACAGATTCTGCCTTGGTTCACATGTTGATTGACCCCTGCAGTGGAATCCAGCCACTCAGTTCAGTGTAACCTCCTTATGGAATCGGTGCTGCTTTTCATTCAGTGGTTTGTGCCTCTTTAAGTGTTTAGTCATCCTGAGATTATGCAAACATCTATGCAAAGGAAATTCAGCCCATCCTTCAAGCCCAGGCCCACAAAGGATCTTGCCTTCACTCTTTTGTATCAGAGACACTCTTGTGCGTCCTTCCCTCCAGCTTTATTGAGATATAATTGACCTACAACATTCTGTAAGTTTAAAGTATGCAACATGATGATATGATATACGTATACATTGTGAAGGTTAGTTAACACATCTGTCACCTCACAGTTAACTTGTGTGTGTTTGCAGTCAGAACATATAAGACCTACTCCTTTAGCAACTTTCAAGTGCATAGTACAGTCTTGCTATGTGCATCTTCTTTCCTGTACAAGAATGAAAACTCTCAGAGGGCAAATCAATCTCTTTATTTTATATTTCTCTCAGGCTTCTCTCTCGGTTTCCCTTGCAAAGCAGACACAACTATTAGTTGGAAGAATGAATTATAGGATTATTTTCCTGTTAACCATATGTTTCCATATAATCTCTCTTTGGACCCAGGGCAACATCTGTACTGGGAAGTGGCAGGCCAGAATACAAGTCTTGGTGGTCACTCAGGGAAAGGCGGTAATGAGAACAGTGTCACTTACCCTTTCATTTAGGAGGTAGCTGTGCCATAACAAAACAAGTGCTGGACTGATGGGTTCGGGCCAGCCCAGTGCCCAGCCACACTTGTGGCCATAAGGCAACCAGAGCCTTTTAAGGGGCGCCACAGGGCAGACTCAGACACCCACAGACAACAGGGTTTACATGTTCCCCATTATTTGTGACATTAATAGTAATGTGTGCTTATTATAGAAAGTTTGGAAATCTGTTTTTTGTTGTTGTTGTTGAATTGTAGGTAAGTATAGAGAATGGGAAAAAAATCATCCCAAGTTTCTTACTCAGTGACAACTGTTAATCATTTGTTACATTTACTTACAGTCATTTTCTTACACAGTTTTGGAAATTCCTTTTAAGTTTATTTATTTCGGGTCGGGGGGGAAGGAGGGAGAGAATCCCAAGCAGGCCCTGTGCTGTCAGTGCAGAAACCATCACGGGGCTTGAACCCACAAACGTGGAGATCGTGACCTGAGCTGAAATCAAGAGTGGTCGCTCAACCCCCTGAGCCACCCAGGTGCCCCTTTTACACAATTTGGAATAGGAATAGATTCTTCCTCCTCTTTTTTTTTTTAATATCTTATTCATATTGGACACAATATTTTTAATTTATTTTTTTAAATAAGAGCTTTATTGGGATATTTCACATACAGTACAGTTCACCCGTTTAAAGGGTACAGTTTAATGGGTTTTGGCATATTTATAGAGTTGTGCAACCATCATCACAATCAATTTTAGGACATTTTTATCACTTTAGAAAGAAACCCCCAGCGCCCGGGTGGCTCATTCGGGTAATCATCGATTTTGGCTCAGGTCATGATCTCACTGTTCATGGGTTCAAGTCCTGCATCGGGCTCTGTGCTGACAGCTCAGAGCCTGGAGCCTGCTTCAAATTCTGTCTCCCTCTCTCTCTGCCCCTCCCTTGCTCATTCTCTGTCTCTCAAAAATAAGTAACATTTAAAAAAATTAAAAGAAAGAAAGAAACCCCATACCCATTAGCAGTCACTCCTCTTTTTCTTGCCATATGCACCCTTGACCTAGGCAACCACTACTCTCCTCTCTGCCCTTACAGAATGGTAGTCTCCTTGAACATAATTTCATGTGCTCTATGATAGTCCGTCAAATAGCTATATTATAGTTTATGTTACCATTATATGGTCTGACATTTGAGTTATTTATACACCCGGGCACCCCATTTAGGATTATTTCTTAGGATAGATTCTCCAAATACAGAAGTATATCATCACAGACCATTAAAAAAAAAAAAAAAAAAAGAGACCCACAAAAACGTTCAGTCTCCCTCCCAGCTCACTCAGCAAGCTGAGTGACGAAATTCGGCATGGCTGCAAAGCAGTGTAAAACAGTTGTTGATTTTGAAGAGCTAAAGGAGACAGACACTGAAAACAATGAGCTAGAGTCTGTTTCTAGACTGAATGAGATAGCATGAAGCCACAGTTGTCGCATAAGAAGCACCAGATTTGGGTTCAAAACCTAGACCCGTTCCTGGCTCACTCATGAGTTGTTGTATGAACTTGAACAAATGACCTAACCTGATTGAGCCTCTATTTCCTATCAGAAACATGGTAGGCACTTTGGGATTGACTTCTGTAGAGGTTAGAAGTAAGAAGCGGCTTCTGGTGTAGCCCAGAATAGAGAGAAAGAAGAGCAAGTTTAAATATTTGGGAGTTGAGGGGCGCCTGGGTGCTCAGTCAGTTAAACGTCCGACTTTGGCTCAGGTCTTACATGATCCCGTGTTCATGAGTTCGAGCCCCACATCAGGCTCTGTACTGACAGCTCTGAGCCTGGAGCCTGCTTCAGATTCTGTCTCCATTTCTCTCTGCCCCTCCCCCACTCACGGTCTCTCTCTCTTTCTCTCTCTCTCTCTCTGTCTCAAAAATAAAAATAAACATTAAAAAAATATTTGAGAGTTGAAAGAAGTTGGAACCTGACTCCTCCCAGTTTGGTGACCTCTAATACACAAAAGAAACAAAAAAAGCTTAATTTTTGTTTTAATGAGGATAATACCACTGCATTGCAGGTTTATTATTTTTTTAGTAGGCTCTCTGCCCAACGTGAGGTTCGAACTCAACAACCCCCAGATTAAGAGTCACGTGCTCTACCAACTGAGCCAGTACTTTTTTTCTTTCAAGAAAATATATTTACCAGAATTCAGATTCTTAAATCATATTTTGGCAGTGTGAGCATATTTCATAGCTTTTATAACTCATACTTTGATGATTTGTGGCAAACCCATAGGAACTTTTTCCACAGCGGTGACACGGGTAGTTCTCAAGCATTCCCCCGGGAGGGCTGGCAGCACTAAAACCTTACACACACTGTAGCTTAGTGCTCATATGCAAGATGGCCACCTAATTGTACTTTATCTCTTTTTACCTCGACAAAATACACAACCTAAAGGCAACATATGGAAGTATTTCTACATTGCGAGTGACGGAAAAAGCATGGGTTTGCAAATACTGTCAAGTGAAAATGTGTTTCCATTCTACTAAGGTGGCCAAATACATCTCTCTGTACATAAGAATGTTCTGCAGGTGTGAAACTCGGGTTTATGAAAGGAAGAATAAAAATCTTTAGCCGCCTCTGGCCACAGGAGCATCACAAAGTGTGTTCCTTCCTGCACTGTCAGGCTGTTCTGGCCACAAATTCCCAGTGGCTTCATTTGTCAGACAAACTGACAGGTGCAGGTCAGGCAAATACTGACCAAATTGTTAAAAGAAAATACCGTCAGTAACTGAGGAGTCAGACCCACAGAAAGTCTTAAAATGACTCAGATTGTGCTTTTGGGCTTGAGGCCTCCTTTAGCGTGAAAATGAGCTTTTCATTTTCAAATGCTCATTGGAGCATTTACCCCTGGGTTCAAGGGACAGAGGCAACTAACTGTGGGCTGATAACTCCTCCACCAGATTTTGGAGCTGCTCCGAAATAGGCGCAAACGGACACACTGGAGTGAAAGGCTGCCTTACAAAGGAGAGGCCATAGGAGAGTATTTCTGTTGCCGACTGACGATACAAGAGGCAGAAAGATAAATGTGGTTTAGCAGCTCTGACACTGTCCCATGACTTCCCTGGGGAGCTTAGAGATGCATATTCCTAGGCCCTCCTGGCAGTATGATTCACTCTGTCTGGGGTGGGGGCCAGATCTCCTCATGATCTGCAGTTGTTCCTGCTTTTTGTTTTTAACTTTTTTTTTTTAATGTGAAACCTCATGGTTTTTTTTTTCTTTTCTTTTCTTTTAATTTACATCCAAATTAGTTAGCATATAGTGCAACAATGATTTCAGGAGTAGATTCCTTAGTGCCCTTACCCATTTAGCTTATCTCCCCTCCCATGCCCCCTCTAGTAACCCTCTGATGTTCTCCATATTTATGAGTCTCTTATGTTTTGCCCCCTCCCTGTTTTTATATTATCTTTGTTTCCCTTCCCTTATGTTCGTCTGTTTTGTCTCTTAAAGTCCTCATATGAGTGAAGTCATATTATATTTTTCTTTCTCCGACTGATTTCGCTTAGCATAATACCCTCCAGTTCCATCCACGTAGTTGCAAATGGCAAGATTTCATTCTTTTTGATTGCCGAGTAATACTCCATTGTATATATACACCACATCTTTATCCATTCATCCATCGATGGACATTTGGGCTCTTTCTATACTTTGGGTATTGTTGATAGTGCTGTTATAAATATGGGGGTTGCATGTGTCCCTTCAAAACACCACACCTGTATCCCATGGATAAATACCTAGTAGTGCAATTGCTGGGTCATAGGGTAGTTCTATTTTTAGTTTTTTGACGAACCTCCATACTGTTTTCCAGAGTGGCTGCACCAGCTTGCATCCCCCCTGCTTTTTTTTAAGAGAGAGCGCTAGGAGAGAGAGGCAGAGGGAGAGGGAGAGAGAGAGAGAGAGAGAGAGAGAGAGAGAGAGAAATAGAGAGGGAGAATCCTAAGCAGGCACCACACAAAGTTCAGAGCCCAAAGTGGGGCTTGATCCCATGACCTTGGGATCCTGACCTGAGCTGAAATCAAGAGTTGGATGCTCAACCGACTGAGCCACCCATGCACCCCTTATAATGTATTTTTTGATGGAGATAATAACTCACATAAAATTTACCACTTAGAAGTGTACAGTTTTGGGCATCTGGGTGGCTCAGTCCATTAAGCATCCGACTCTTGGTTTCGACTCAGGTCATGATCTCACGGTTTGTGAGTTCGAGCCCTGCATCGGGCTCTGCACTAACAGTGCAGAACCTACTTGAGATTCTCTCTCTCTCATTCTCTCTCTGCCCCTCCCTTGCTCGTGCTCTCTCTTTCTCTCAAAATAAATAAGTAAACTTTAAAAAAAGTGTACAGTTTAGTGACTTGTAGTATATTCACTGTGTTGTACAACTGTCACCGAATATTTCTGTCATCCCCAAAAGAAACCCTTACTTACATATCGGCAGTCAGTCCCAACTCCCCTTCCCTCTATGGACTTGCCTACCCTAGACATTTCGTATGAATGGAATCATACAACCTGTAGTGAAGACTACCTGGCTTCACCAGACTGGTTCCCCAAGTGGCAGTGGAGGAAAGAGCAGACAGGCAGGCATGGGCAGGATCCTGGAGGAGCTCCTCTCCCCCTTCCTTTCCCTAGTGAGAGCATGCAAGCGCCCAAGTACGAGCAGGGGAGGGGCAGAGGGGAGGTGCCAAGCAGTCTCCAGGCTATCCGTGCAGAGTCTGATGCAGGGTTCGATCCCACAATCATGACCTGATCTGAAACCAAGAGTCGGACACTCATAACTGAGCCACCCAGGCACTCCAGAGATACTTAGGTTTTAATTAATGATTTCACCTTTTAGTACTCCAAGGTCCTTAAGGAAAGTGTTTTCAGAGATCAAGCTGGAACTTCAAGCTTAGTGGATTAACGTAAGGGAATTAAAAAAAATTTTTTTTTAACGTTTATTTATTTTTGAGAGACAGGGAGAGACAGACTGTGAGCGGAGGAGGGGCAGAGAAAGAGGGAGACACAGAATCTGAAGCAGGCTCCATGCTCTGAGCTGTCAGCACAGAACCCGATGCGGGGCTCGAACTCACAAACTGTGAGATGATGACCTGAACTGAGGTCAGACACTTAACTGCTTAACCGATTTAACCAAGGCGCCCCAACGTAAAAGAATTTTAAAATAATACAGGTTTTTGATCCGGTAATGTCAGTCTGGAGCAGTTACATTTTCTGTGGGCCTTTGAGACTGACCAGAAGCATCTCACTAAAAAATATATTCATGTACCACCCGTTATTTAGCTTCAGAATTTTGTCTAACATTTTAAATTGAATTAAAATGATCAGTACTAATTATTAGTACTAATTAAGCCCGTCTGATGAATGTCTCCATTGTATTTTTATGGAAAGCAATTGAGTGAGAAAATGTGTTTTTATTAGTCATACATTCATTATACCTCCTGGAAGCCAGTCTGGATCACAAGGCCAGATTGCCCAGGAAGAAATAAAGAATGTTGGGTTGCGTAAGAAATCACCTGAGGCCTTTGCTTTACTGTATTGAAATGCAGCTTCCAGGCCATTGCCCGGACAGTTGGTTTTGGTACATTGGACTGGTGCCCAGGAATCTACCTGTCTGACGAGGCCCCCGGTTCCCAGATTCCCAGTGAACCACACTTGAAATCGCTCCATCTTGCAATCCCAGACCTATAAAGTGATAGTGAAGTTATGGTAATTTTAAGTCAGAGAACTTCCCATCAGCAAATTAGGCTGGGCTTGTCACCTAACTAATGACTTTTAAACAACACAGGTGAAAAGGGAAGGGTCGTAGGTTTTTGGGGGCCGCATTTTCCATTCCTCTGTGAATTCAGAAATGCCAGCACGCTGATTGCTGAGTGGGGGACGTTCTTTGCCTTCTGAGTTCCAGCCCCTGAAGCTTCTTGGAATATGACATCAGCTATTTCTCCAAAGACCATGCGTTTAGCACTCGAAGCTGTTACTGCCCCATGGGAATCGTCTTCACTTCAGTACCGTATCAAGTGCTTCTTGTGACTTCAACCTCAGAGTCCATATGTGGTTCTCCACACAGGAGACACAGTGGCCTTTGTCCCTTTTGGAAAAGCTCTGGCTTTCTGGGAAGTATAGGGAAATTGTTCTCTTTGGGGAGAGCTGGATGCCAGGGCCGATAGTGACCCAAGCACAGTCCCGGGTGTTCTCCCTGAGGGCACACTCCCTGTCTTCCTCATCCTTGAGGCCCAGAGCGTCCTGCACAAAGCCTGGCACCTCGTTGTAGTGCCAGGGAAAGGGGGTGCCAGCTTGAAAGAAGAGGGTAGGTGGACAGAGCAGCTGCTCACGGGGAACAAGGCTGCATCCCTGCGGTCGGTCTGTGTGGAGGCAGAATGCAGGCATGAAGGGGGTGGCGGGGGCGGCCACTGTCCTTGCCATCTGACAGGCCTTGCGCCAGATTCAGGACAGAAGGGCAGTGTCTTTCAGTCCGGCCAAATGGAGAGGCTCCAGAGTTGTTTTTTTTTTTTTTTGAATTTTTTAAATTGTAGTATAGTGGACCAGAAGCTTTGTGGAACTTACGAGAGGGGCAATGAGTTCCTTCCTGTCTCTGAAAGGCCCTTCAGTGCTCTTTTCCATAACAGGAGAGGAGAATCCTGGGTCTGGCTATCTTAAAGAGCTGGGCTTGGGGCACCTCGGTGGCTCAGTTGGTTGAGTGTCCGACTCTTGATTTCAGCTCAGATCATGATCCCACAGTCGTGGAATCGAGTCCCACATTGGGCTCTGTGCTGAGCATTGAGTCTGCTTAAGATTCTTTCTCTCACTCTCTCTCTCTCTCCCACTCTCTCTCTCCCTGTGCTGCCTCTCCCCCACTTGTGCTTGCTCTCTCACTCATTCTCTAAGAATCTTAAAAAAAAAAAAAAAAAAAGAGCGGGGCTTGCTTCCAGCGTGGCCATCCCCCAAGCTGCAGGGTGCCACATGACTGGTAAGGGGCAGTTGAGGTCTGTGCGCAGGCCTGAGCCTCTTTCCTCCTCCCCAAACGCACACCTTCTTGGACCAGTCTGTTCCCTTCCTGTATTTTCAGCTCACCAGTCCTACTCTGCTTCTTTTTAATTTGTTACCCACACTCACTCTCCTTTTTCTCTTCCTCCTGCTGGCCTCCCTCTCCTTGTTCCCAGGAGTTATATGGATATCTTGAAGCCTAGCCCTTTGATTTCTTGCAGGAAGGGGATGCCCAGGCCAGGAGTTTGGGCAGCCCACCCTGTCACCTGGCAGATAAATTCTCCTGGAAGAGGGGATGGGAATTTCGGAACTTTAGAGGAATTCAGAAGAGGAAGTCCCTGGAGGGTCAGTGGGAAAAAAATATGAATCTCCAATATCTCAATACTCCTTGAAACTCTAGTCAAAGAGTTACCTCGTCCCCCTCGGGAGGGACGGGGACGAGGTAAATGAATTGCATAGCCCATCCTGTTGGCATTCTCTGATGGGCCTCATCTTCCAAACCACGTCCACCTGAGCAATGTCCATTTGTCCTCGTGTTGAGAGACCCAGAGTTCTATAGGGACTTGCTGTTGAAATCATACATTTTATTTTATTTATTTTTAATTTTCTTAACATTCATTTATTTTTTGAAAGACAGAACATGAGTAGGAGAGGGGCGGGGGGCAGGGGGGAGACACAGAATCTGAAGCAGGCTCCAGGCTCAGAGCCGTCAGCACAGAGCCTGACGTGGGGCTCGAACTCAGAAGCTGTGAGATCATGACCTGAGCCAAAGTCGGATGCTTAACAGACTGAGCCACCCAGGTGCCCCGAAATCATACATTTTAATCAGCCACTTCACTTCAGTTGAATGTCAGGCTCTGGCATATCGTGCAACCACCATGGCGCTGAGGCAGCTGCTTTGGTATCCACATGGTCCTGATTATTTTTCAGGTCTAAGGTGCCCCGTGGGGTTCCTGGGTTTGCCAGAACCACCTAGTTTCCCTTAGACAGATGACCCTAGGGGTTACATGTTTCCTCCCCTGGGTTTGCGGCCGCTGGGAGAGGTCCTTCCTGCGTGGTTCCCAAGCCAAGGGCACTGTGGGTGTGTGCTTCCCATGAGGGCCAGCGCAAAAGTACCTCTGTGCAGATGTTTCTGCTTTGGCACCTAGTTTATTTCTTGTTTCAAGTAAAGTAACAACTCATTTCTTCTTTGGGGACTTTTAGCTCATTACGGGTTCTTAGGCTGAAAGTGTCACGTTGAGCTGGTATCTGTTTTGCTTATACACACACACACACACACACACACACACACACACGAGATTGGCATGGGGTCTGGAGGTGAAGAGGTTGGTATGGGGTCTGAGTCCAGGTGGACCTCGGGATTCTGTGCCCTTGCGCCCTCCCCTGGGTCCGGGATTCTGAAGGGTGTGTTCCAGTCACACATACCCCCGCCCCACTCCGGGCTGGACTCTATCAGGGATAAATAGTTCAGGGTGTGGGCCCTAGATCTGCCGTGGTGACTCACCAAGTGTGCATCCCTGTTCCCCCAGGCGACTTGGAGCTCCTCTTGGTGCTGACATGATGACAGTGTGCAGGCCGGCCAAGGGCAGCCACAGCCAGACTGAAAACCTGAGCTACAAATTGGCTGACAAGTAAGAGTTTTTCTCCCCCGAGAGTGTAGGAATTGGCCTGGATTCTCAGTTTCCTTCCTTTCTCTGTCTCCTTTCCCTCCTCTCTGACCTCACTTCCTTGGACCAAGGAGGAGTTCTTTTCCCGGTCATTGTGATGCGCCTCCTGTACATCCTCCCCAAGGCGCTGCAGGACCTGAGGCCAAAGTGGTCAAGGGAAGGTCTGACTGATGTCCAGTTGTCAAGAGGACAGACGCATGGCAGCTTCAGGCCTCTCCCCGATACGCTTCCCAGCCCAGGATTTATTTTTCTAACTAGTAAGATGCATGGGTATTTGAATTATACTTGCACCGTAAAGCTTTACAGCTGCATCTGTCCGCAAAGCCAGCTTTGCCCATTTTATCTCAGCAATGCTGTTTTCTGTCCAGATGGAGCCCTTTCCTCTGATTGTCTGTCTCATTCTTCAGAGGGGTTGACGACCGCTGGGCTGTTCACAGCTCTGCACCCCAGGCCCGAGTCCCTTCTGGAGCCATAGAGTCCTGGAAACAGGACCTTGAGAAACTCTTGGGTGCGGCAACTGTGTGGAGAAGGCACTCTGCATCTGGTTTCACCACCCCTGCCTCTCTTGCTTGAGCTCCGTAAATCCAGTGCAGTCTTCCAGCAAGCCATTCTTTCTCCTTTTCAGAAATTTTTACATAGGGCCTCAGTGATTGTGAGGTCACTCCAGATGTTTGGGATCTTAGACAAGAGCGGTAATCACTACAATAACACTGCTTGCCCGGGGCTTCTGGGTGGCTCGTTTAAGTGCCGACTTCGGCTCAGGTCATGATCTCGAGGTTTGTGAGTTCAAGCCCCACGGCAAGCTCTGTGCTGACAGCTCAGAGCCTGGAGTCTGTTTTGGATTCTGGGTCTCCCTCTCTCTCCGCCCCTCCCCCACTCGCATTCTGTCTCTCTCCCTCTCTCTCTCTGTCTCTCTCAAAAATAAATAAACTTAAAAAAAAAATTAAAAACACTGCTTGCCACTTAGTAATATCACAACCTACACTGTGTGCTATCATGTGGGAACATTACCAATATTAACTCATCCATTCATTCATTTTGTAAATATTGACTACCAAGTGTGTACTAGGCACAGAAAACAAGATAAATTTGGCCTCTGCACCATTCAAGTTGCAGTCTAGAGAAGGGAGGGAGGTTTCTTATTTTAAAATGAAAAAAAAATGGAGCCAAGATTGAAACTGAGGTCCCTCTGACTCGAAAGCCATATTTATTTGCTGTCAATGATGTTTAATAGTACATATGATATTAATGATTATTCTATCATGCACTGTCTTTTTTTTTAAGTTTATTTATTTTTGAGAGAGACAGAGACAGCGTGAGTTGGGGAGGGGCAGAGAGAGAGGGAGAAAGAATCCCAAGGAGGTTCCATGCCACCAGCACAGAGCCAGTGCAGAGCTTGAACTCACAAAACCGTGAGGTCGTGACCTGAGCCATCCAGGCGTCCCTCTCATCCACTGTCTTTAAGCATGAACTAACCTGAATTGTTCCCTCTGAATGCGTGTCTGTCCTGTCTCTTCATCTTGCTTCTAGCACTGTGAGAGTAAGGACTTTCACTTCTGCCTTTTGAACTCTCAGTAAAATGTCAACAAACTGATTCTGCTTTTGCTTCTGACTGATATCTGAATTCATGCTAATGTCTTCAGTGGTGACAGGGCAATTAAAAAATATGTTTCTCTTTTGTAAGCACTCTCTCGTGCGTTCTGATTGTTTATTTAAATCAGGAATTCTGCTTTGATAGCCATATTTAAAATACGAAAATGTGTTTACGTTTGCACAAGTTTCTAATTTATGCTGTGTAACCGTGAACAGCAACACAATTTACGTGCTAATGTCCCAGTGGAGGGAGAAGTCTGCATGTAAATAACTCTTAGTCTTCGAACAGGGAGCTAAATACTAACAGAATGCATGAAATTATCCATCTCTCATTGTGAACCTTAACTGGAGTTTCAGAATTCCTATATTGTCAGAACCACCCATTCAAAAAATGTGCACCATGAAGTTGGTCCACGTGTGCTTGCTAATGATGGCATGTCCAAGGTCACTCCGCTTAGTTATAACCTTTGCTGGTGGAAGAATGTTTTGTATTCAAAAACATAGAGACTCCTATTCTCATTAGACTAGCTTTAAAATGTTTTTCTGCTTTTTTTGGGGGCGCCTGGGTGGCGCAGTCGGTTAAGCATCCAACTTCAGCCAGGTCACGATCTCGCGGTCTGTGAGTTCGAGCCCCGTGTCGGGCTCTGGGCTGATGGCTCAGAGCCTGGAGCCTGTTTCCGATTCTGTGTCTCCCTCTCTCTGCCCCTCCCCCGTTCATGCTCTGTCTCTCTCTGTCCCAAAAATAAATAAACGTTGAAAAAAAAAAATTTTTTTTTTAAAAAAATGTTTTTCTGCTTTTCTTTCAAGATAATTTTTTAATGTTTATTTATTTATTTTTAATGTTTATTTGTTTTTGAAAGAGAGAGAGTGAGCAGGGGAGGGGCAGAGAGAGAGAATCCCAAGCAGGCTCCGCACTGTGAGCACAGAGCCCACTGATGGGGGGCTCAGTCCGTGAACAGTGAGATCATGACTTGAGCCAAAATCGAGTCAGACGCCTAACCGACTGAGCCACGCAGGTGCCCCAACAAAGTGATCTTTTTAAAGTGGTGGCTTCAATGTTTGTGACTTACAACTAGCATATAACATTTATATCTAAGTTTTAGCAAATCTTTATGAGCAGCCAAGAACAATAACCAAGAATGCCTCACCCAGTGTTTGTCTTTCTTGTCCAGGGTCAAGGTGGAAGGTCCAGAGGCTGGGGAAGACCCTCGAAGGCCATTTAGGTCCCCCATTCCTTCCCCAGAGACTGATCAGGATTCACCCCCCACAAGGAGCTCACTGGAAAGTCTCAATAACCTGATGCTAGAGTCAAGAGTGGACTGTTTTCAGCAGAACATGTTCACCTCAAATATGATCATCAGCGACTCAGCTTCAGATCTCAATGCTAAAGAAGCCAGCAAGGCAAGAGGCAAGAGGCAGCTCGGCGGTGTCGAGAACCCATGCCTTTCTGCCCGAGGAGGGGCCCGGCCTAAGCCCCTCAGCATAAAGGACAAGATATCCGAATGGGAAGGGAGAAAAGAGCTGCCCACTCCTGCCCCCGGCAGGAAAGCAGACGGGCAAGAGGATTACCTGACGTCCTGTGTGATGGGGAGAAGCAGTGATGGTGTGAGAGCGTGGGGCACAGAGGCTCAGGATGGAACCAGGCCAGAAGCAGAGAGCAAGGAGGATGAGAGGAATAAAGGGCTTGTGAAAGTCAGGGGACAGGATGCAGAACCGAGGCAAGACCTCAGCCAGCCCACCGAGCAGCCGGCTCCCAGCTTGGGCAGAGGCCGCGAGTCGCGGCCGGGCAAACAGCGCTTGCCGAATGACAGCCTCTCCGTGCTGAGGCAGGTGGAGAAACTCGAGCAAGCTTTGAAGGATGGATCGGCAGGGTTGGATCCCCAGTTACCAGGGACTTGTTATTCCCCACATTGCCTGCCGGACAAGGCCGAGGAGGGGCCCGCCCTTCCTGAGAACCGAGGGGGCTGGCGTGGCTCTGAATTCAGGTCCCACCACTGGGACCTAGAAGCCAGGGAGCTCGCCCCTGAGGCTGCAGAGGAAAGGAAAGGCTCGTGCAGGAGGCCCTGCGACCGGAGCCTGGAGAGTGCGGACAGGGGCTCGGAGGGCCCCCCCGCCAAACCCTTCATCAACCCCCTGCCCAAACCCCGGAGAACGTTCAAACACGACGGAGAAGGGGACAAGGACGGGAACCCAGGCTTCAGGAAGGACAAGAGGCACCTGCCTCCTCTGCCTTCTCTACCTCCCCCTCCGCTGCCCTCCTCTCCCCCGCCCTCCTCTGTGAACAGAAGACTGTGGACCGGAAGACCGAAACCCAGTGCTGACCACAGGTAGGTGACAGGTGGCTGTCTGCTCCAGTAGTTTATGCTGCATCACAACTGCTGTGAGCCTCATTGTTTGTTTTTGTTCAAAAAATTTTTTTAACGTTTATTTTTGAGAGAGACAGAGACAGAATGCGAGTGGGTTAGGGGCAGAGAGAGAGGGAGACACAGAACCAGAAGCAGGCTCCAGGCTCTGAGCTGTCAGCACAGAGCCCGACGCGGGGCTCGAACTCACGAGCTGTGAGATCATGACCTGAGCCAAAGTCGGATGCTCAACCGACTGAGCCACCCAGGTGCCCCTCGTTGTTTGTTTTATTATGCTGATGGATCTTGTAGTTGGTCGAGACCGTTCATGGCTTGAGATAGTTTATTGATTAAACCTGGAGATGTGATAGCTGATGCATGTGTTTTGTGTTCTCTGTCGTCAAAAAAGAGTATTTGCTTTGAAAAATTACCTTTGGATGTGATAAGTCCTTGTCATTCTGACACTAACCAAGGGTTCCACGAAAACTCGTGTTAACCCTGGCAATTAAAATAATTGGTGCCAACAACTCATTCTGCCACCACCGTCCCCAATTCGTGCATGGTGCTTTGAATCTCCACTGGCTCATTTTTTCATGTTTTTTTCCTGGTATGAGCTCTAGAAACATGCAGCTGTGTCTACCTTGGCCCTGTCACAGTCTATGTGACCTTGAACAAGTTATTGAACCTGAAACCTCAGTTTCCTCATTTATACATGCTAAAAGATGCACACACTAAATACGGTAAAACCTTGGATTGCAAGTAACTTGTTCCGCGAGTGTTCCGCAAGACAAGCAAACATTTGTGATAAATCGTAACTTGATAAACGAGTGATATCTTGCAGTACGAGTTGTATGTGATGCTGAATGTCACATGATCACAACTGAGCCAAGGTTCCCTCTCTCTCTGTCTCTCTGTCTCTGTCTCTCTCGCTTGCTCGCTGCAGAATTATGGGTGATCCTCTCCCATGCTTGGATGCTCCGTCTCATGCCACAGCGTTTGGCAGAAATCAGTGATTTTTCTGAAAGCTGGAAGGTGCCCACAACTGGCAGGAGTGTATTTTGTCACTTCAAAGCACAAAGTCCTTTGTTCTTCCATACAAGAGTAAGCCTAGGAATGCTTTGCTTCATTCTAGGTCAGGCTGCCTGCAGATATAGACCCTTTTCTCTGCTGCCTTAATTGCCAGTTACTTTAAATACAGTCTGTGACAAGAGTTTATTAATATGTAGTGTAGTCAACATCCGTTAGTGATAGTGAAAGTCGTCCTACACAATAACCCTCCTCTCTCTTGTCTCCCTCACACCAGCCTCGAAGGTTTTCAAAGGCAAGCGCAGGTTAGTTTGTTTACTTTTCTTTATATTTTGTATTTCCTTTATTATTTTGTATTATGGTACAGTATTGTAACCATTTTTATCTGAATATTTTTGGGTTGTGGAATGAATCCTCTGGAATGGAATAATGAATCCATTATTTCTTAAGGGGAAATTCACTTTGACATACAAATACTTTGGATTACAAGCATGTTTCCGGAACGAATTATGCTCGCAAACCAAGGTTTTACTGTATTTTGTAATGTTAAAATAATACATTAGATAATAAAATGTGAATGCTTGAAGTTAAAATCTGTGCTTTGAAAACCATTTCCTTTCTGCTTGGAGAACTAATGTCTAGTCCATTTTTGTTATGTGCTAACTGGTTTGATACCCACTAATCTGGAAACCAGCTACAGTACAAAACTCAAACCCGTTGTGCCTGCTGTGGTCACCCCTCTTCATCTCTGTGTTTCCCTTGACTCACTGCAGTTGGGCTTTTGCCACTTATCCTGAAACTTCCCTTGACCCAAGGCCACCTGTGACCCCCATCTCACTAAATCCAACAGCCCGTTCCCTGTTCTTTTCTTACATGACATCTCTTGGCATTTGAGGAACGACTTCACTCCCTCCACCTGAAGCACTGTGCTCCCTGGACTTCTAGGTCACTACCTCCCAGGTGGCCCAACTTCACAGTCTCTTGCTCAGTTCTGTTCTCCTCTCTCCCTGAGTGTTGGAATAACACGCCCGACACACCATCGACCGGGATCAGAGCAGCTAGTTCTCCATCTACATCATTCACTTCCTAAATGATCTCATTCAGTCCCATGGCTTTAAATGTCAGTTACCTGCTTGCGATCCCCAGATGTATCTCTCCAGCCCTGACTCCCTCCTCTCGTGAAAGTTTGCACTGTCATCTCCTGCACAGTTCTCCATTTGGTTATCTGACAGTTTGGACTGAATGTGTCTAAACCTAAATCCCAGTCCAGGCCAGATAATTGCCATCTTGTTAAAGGCATCATCCTTCATTGCACTTAGGCCAAAAACCTAGGCGTGATTTGTGATTCGTCTCTTTTTCACACACCCCTCGTCTAATTCATCAGCGAGCTCTTCGGTTCTAGTTTTAAACATTATCTTGAATCTGATTCCATCTGCTCTCTTACTACTTATCTGTTGTCTACCTTCCACCTTAATATATTCCTCCTTAGCAGCCAGAGGAGTTTTCTAGAAATATATTCAGTCATGTCACTCTCCTACTCAGCATGGTCTGTCAGGTAGGATCGTTTTGCTGTAAGAAACATAATTTCTTATGTTCTCTTCCAGTGGAAAAAGTTTGCATATTCGAGGGGGGGGGGATAGATATAAATTACGTCCTTTTAAAAAAGAAATCCTGCTCTATATACTGTTTTTCACATAGGATATCGCGGAGATCTTTCAGTGCTGCCACTTTTTTCTTCACGTTCCTTTTTGAACTGCTACATTCTTTACCTCATGTGGATAAACCATATTTAACCATTCCTCTACTGACAGGTGCTTCAGTTGTTTCCAATTTACATATAATGCTGGGGTGAATAGCATATAGCGTTCGAGAAGACTCTAGGGCCAGAGAACTTACTAGATCTGCTACTTACTAGCTGTGTGACGTTGTGCAAGCTACTAAATTTGTCTTGGCCTCATTTTACTTATTTTGTGACATAGCGATAACTCTAGAAACCACTTCATAGCTTTGTTGTGAAGATTGGATGAATAAATATGTGTAAACATAAATGAAAATAGAACCTGGAATATGGTGAATGCTTAATAAATGTAAGCTGCTGTTATTTTTTTCTGGTTCTATTCTGTTTTTTTTTATATATTTTTTTTTAAATTTTTTTTTTCAACGTTTTTATTTATTTTTGGGACAGAGAGAGACAGAGCATGAACGGGGGAGGGGCAGAGAGAGAGGGAGACACAGAATCGGAAACAGGCTCCAGGCTCTGAGCCATCAGCCCAGAGCCCGACGCGGGGCTCGAACTCCCGGACCGGGAGATCGTGACCTGGCTGAAGTCGGACGCTCAACCGACTGCGCCACCCAGGCGCCCCAGGTTCTATTCTGTTTAATATTTAGAGTAGCTATTTCTGTTTTAGCACCAAACTATTTTAATTATTTTAACCTCGTAATATGTTGAATATCTAGTAGAGCTGACAGAAATTTCTTCTCGTTCCTAGTCATCAGTTGATTCTCTTTGACATACCACGTACACTCTCCTGTCGTACACCAAAAAAAGTGACCAATTGTTCACCTTTGTAATAATTATAACCCCCTTTTTCGTTTCCTTATTATCCTCCTTTTTTCAAAAATATCTTGTGACTGTTCTTGCATGTATTGTTCCAAATGTTCTAGATGTCACTATCAAAATTTCACACACACAACATATGTTAGTTTGTTATTTTTTTAATGTTTATTTATTTTTGAGAGAGAGAGAGAGAGAGACAGCATGTGAGTGGGGGAGGGGCAGAGAGAGAGAAGGAGACACAGAATCCAAGACACGCTCCGGGCTCTGAGCTGTCAGCATAAAGTCCAACACAGGGCTTGAACTCACGGACAGCAAGATCACGACCTGATCCAAAGCCCACCACTTAACCAACTGAGCCGCCCAGGCACCCCTAGTTTATTTTTTTATTTTTTAATGTTTATTCATTTTTGAGCACAGAGCCCGATGCGGGGCTCGAATTCACGAATGTGAGATCATAACCTGAGCCAAAGTTGGACACGTAACCAATTAAGCCACCCAGGCACCCCTGTATGTTATTCTCTTGAAAGACCCCTTCAAGAAATTTTTTACTGTTGCTAATTGTCAGTGGATTCTCTTGGATCTTCTATGTATATAATATCGTCTGCAAAGAATTATCATTTTGCCTTTTCTTTTAAATCTCTGAACTTTTTCTCTGAGTCATACTGGCTAATGCTTTCAGAACAGGGTTAAGTAATAGTGCTGATAGCAGTGGACAGCCCTGTGTCCTCCCTGACTTTCATGGTAATGCTGCTGGTGTTCTGCTCACAGGTACTCTTGTTTGAGGTATGTGTTTATGTAATCAAGGTATTTTCATCTATACTTCCTTTTTTACTAAGAGTTTTAAAGATTAGAATTGGACGTCAGATTTTGTCAAGTTACTTTCAGTAGCTTTATATGATCATATGGTTCCTATCCTCTGACCTACGAGCAATGACTTTATACCCTAATATTGACCCATTCTTACATTTTTGGGATGAACTCCCATTTGGTCCTGGTTTATTACTCTATTTAAGATTTTTGTATCAGTATTCCATAAATGGGACTGGTCTTCACCAGGCTTTAGCGTCATCGGTATGTAGAATCCATAGAAGAATTTAGAGCTTCCGTGTTGATGTTCTGAGAAAGCTCGTACCCATCTCTGGTTCTAAATCCTTTCCCAAACCAGTGCCAAAGCCCAGGTGCGTGAGTGCTCTGGTGACCTCGCTGCTCATGCCCCCAGTGTGTTGTGACAGCAGCTCTTTGTGCCCTTCCTGGGCTGTTCCTCCAAAAAGGCTCCTTCTGTCGGGGCACCTGGGTGGCTCAGTTGGTTAAGCGTCCAACTTTGGCTCAGGTCATGATCTCACAGTTTGTGGGTTCGAGCCCCGTGTCGGGCTCTGTGCTGACAGCTCAGAGCCTGGAGACTGCTTCGGATTCTGTGTCTCCCTTTCTCTCTGCTCCTCCCTTGCACTCTGTCTCTCTCTATCTCTCAAAAAATGAATTAACGTTAAAAAAAAAAAGCCCCCCTCTCCCAGGGGCAGGTCGGTTGGTGCTGGGAAATCAGAGTCTTTCTGCTGTGTCCTCATTGTGCAGACAGATCAACCTGGTGAACAGTTATTCCCATTATCTTTTCTCTCGTAGCTACCATCTGCTCTTTTCAGTGTTCCAGCATTCTCTTTAAAACCAGCTAAAGTTACTTAGTTTCAGTCCAAAGATGAAATTTTTCTTGGCCAGTTTGATTATGGTTGCATCAGCTGTGTTTAAGAATTTTGGCTTTGGATTTTTCCTTTTGTTTAAAATAGTACAATGGGGGTGATTAGGGCAAGATGTTCACTTTCTACTTAAAAAAATAATAAAGTGTGCTCTTTATTGTGGTCCTATCGCTTAAAAAAAAAAGAAGAGGCTCAACTCAGGATTTGGCTGACTTACTGTCCTCTCTGAGGCAGGAGAGCCAAGCCAAGGCTGAAGAAAGAAATGATTAAGGATTTTGAGGTTAGGAGGGTTTAGAATTACATGGCCAGGCTGTGCACTTCAGAGAACGTATTCAGCTTATTTTCATAGGCCGACGGGTCCACTCTTGCAGGAGCCAAACCAGTGGACTGAGATTCTCAGTTTGAGAAAATGCCTTTTTTCTGGACATTCTCTTTTTTTTTCCTCTTCCCTTTCTCCTCTGTTCTGTGTTCTCTCCCCTTCCTCCTTTCTTCATTTCGCTAAAGCCCCAGGAAATTAAATGCAAGGACTTATGCCTTCAATCCTAAAATGGGAAATGAGAAACCCTTAAATGTCAGGAAATTCCAAAGATAAGGTTCCTACAGCAGCATTAACTTGGTTGTGTATGTTCTATGGCGTGCATTGAATAACTCTGGCAGGAATGCCTGAAGGCCTACATTTAACAAGGAAAGTTACTATTTTTTAAGTGTAAGCAGCATCCTGAATTTACATGTATCTGTATACCCAAAATGTTTTAACTGGGATGCAGTTTTTTGGTTTTTGTTTTTTTTAGGGTTTTTTTAAATTTTTATTTGAGAGAGAGAGAGAGAGCATTCACAGGTGAGTGGGGAAGGACAGAGAGAGAGAGGGAGAGAGAGAATCCCAAGCAGGCTCCACGCTGTCAGCGCAGAGCCTGATGCTGGCCTCAAACTCACAAACCATGAGATCATGACCTGAGCAGAGATCATGACCTGAGCAGAAATTAAAAGTCAGACACTTAACTGACTGAGCCACCCAGGTGCCCCTGGCATGCAGGTTTTTAATTTTAGTTTAATTTAATCCTATGATGGAGTTTTTAGATCCTTATGAAGCCAAATAACTATGTTGACCAAAATTTTAACGTTTCAACATTATTTGGCATTGTATAGATAGATTCAGCCTTTTCTTGAGGCTTTAGCATACAATTTGTGGAACTTTTTGAGGACAGGAAGCCTGGGTCATTATATGGCTACCAAATCATATGCCTGCTGTTATTGATTCCATAATTTCCACGTTCGGTAGGACTGATAGGGATCCCCAGAGTGGTCTGGTTGGACAGCAACCCTCAGCTATTACCCAGTGAGTGCTTAATTTCACTTACCAGCCATATTGTGGTCTGTTCCTGTCATGGCTGTTCCAGTCAACATGCCATCCAAGAGGCAGTTGTAACTGCCATGTCTAAAAACTGAGTGCTTAAAATCTTCAAAGGGGCAAATTGTTTGATTAATTTGACAAAGCAAAAGTTACTTTGAAAGCATGAGAGAAGCTTGATTTTGTAAATTCTTTATTTAATGGCAGTTGCATTAGAAAACAGAAATAAGAATAGAGAGGACAGGGGTGCCTGGGTGGCTCAGTCCATTTAGTGTCCAATTTTGGCTCAGGTCATGATCTCACAGTTTGTGAGTTCAAGCCCCCTGTCAGGTTCTGTGCTGACAGCTCAGAGCCTGGAGCCTGCTTCGGGTTGTGCGTCTCCCTCTGTCTTTACCTCTTGCATGCTCACACTCTGTCTCTGCCTCTCTCTCTCGAAAATAAACATTAAAAAAAAATTTTTTTTAAAGAATAGAGAGGAAAGTTGTTATTCTACATTAGAGCAGTGACTGTCAAGTCTTTTTTTTAAATAATTTTTTAAATGTTTATTTTTGAGAGAGAGAGAGCAGGGTAGGGGCAGAGAGATAGCAGGGGGACAGAGGATCAACAGTGAACCCAGTGTAGGGCTCGAACCCTTGAACCACGAGATCATGACCTGAGCCAAAGTCGGATGCTTAACTGATTGAGCCATGCAGGCGCCCCTATAGCTTTTTTTTTTTTTTTTTAAAAAGAGAAAGCATGAGTGTTTGAGCAGGCGGAAGGACAGAGGGAGAGGGAGTGCCAAGCAGGCTCCATGAACCAGCACAGAGCCCAACATAGGGCTCGATCCCGGGACCATGAGATCATGACCTGAGCTATAATGAAGAGTTAGATGCTCAACCAGCTGAGCCACCCCGGTGCCCCATGTCATGTCTTATTTCCCACTGGAGGTGGAAATGATTGGACGTTAGACATAATGGTGGATAAAGATGGGTTTTCTACTGGCATTTCTGTTTTGGATTTAGGATAGAGATAAGCATAAGCCCACCATGAGTAGCAGTAGCACTTGATGGGGGAGGTGTGAGCCCAGCTAACATAAGCATTCCCCCACTTAGCCCCACTCTCATCTCCTGATGGCACACACGCCCTTCCCAAGAGCTGGTGGGACCTGGGAAAGACCTGTGTGTGGTCACTGGACATGGAGACAAGAAGAGAATCTGTGGCAGCTCAAGGAGCCTGCTTCAGATTCTGTGTCTCCCTCTCTCACTGCCCCTCCCCTGCTTGTGCTCTCCCTCTGTCTCTCAAAAATAAATAAATGTTTAAAAAAATTTAAATATTCCCTCATGTATTCAACCAGCAAACATTTAATCCTGCACCTGTGTAGTATTAGAACATAACAGTGAACAAAATGAACTGAGACCCTGGCCTCGTGGACCTTACGTACTAGTAAGAGAAGCACACAACTCTGCAGTTATGTAACTATAACCATACTCAGTGCCGCGAGGAAGCCCATGGCGCTACGGGAATGTTCAGCAGGGTTATCTAGCCTGACATGGAAACAGGGCCAGATTGGGGAGGATGTGGCACTCGGACTGAGACCTGAGATTCCCATGTGGAAAAGGGGTGTTCAGTTTGAGAAACAGGTGAATGTCCCAGAGGAAGAAAGACTAGTATGTTGGAGGCCCTGAAAGGCAGTGGTGTGGCCAGAGAGATCAGGAAGGGTGTGAGCCGAGGCCTCCAGGTCCTCTGGAGCCTGGTCCAGAAGAGTCCTGGAGACCAGGGAAGTGTTCTGGCCTATCACTTACTAGGAATGGGAAACTTTCCTTAAAAACTCACATTTTTGGGGCGCCTGGGTGGCGCAGTCGGTTAAGCGTCCGACTTCAGCCAGGTCACGATCTCGCGGTCCGGGAGTTCGAGCCCCGCGTCAGGCTCTGGGCTGATGGCTCGGAGCCTGGGGCCTGTTTCCGATTCTGTGACTCCCTCTCTCTCTGCCCCTCCCCCGTTCATGCTCTGTCTCTCTCTGTCCCAAAAATAAATAAACGTTGAAAAAAATATATATTAAAAAAAAAAACTCACATTTTTTATTTTATTTTATTTTTTTAAATTTTTTTTCAACGTTTATTTATTTTTGGGACAGAGAGAGACAGAGCATGAATGGGGGAGGGGCAGAGAGAGAGGGAGACACAGAATCGGAAACAGGCCCCAGGCTCCGAGCCATCAGCCCAGAGCCTGACGCGGGGCTCGAACTCCCGGACCGTGAGATCGTGACCTGGCTGAAGTCGGACGCTTAACCGACTGCGCCACCCAGGCGCCCCAGAACTCACATTTTTTAAGAAGGGAGAGACCCAACCGGATTTTCATTTGTGAAAAGCTCACCTGGACAGCAGACAGGGTGGGTAACTGTGGGGTGGGAGGGGGTATGTGGTGGGATGGGGTAAGCCCAGGGTACAGCTGCTGGGGGACTGAGAAAAGCAGTGAATACTAGGAATGCTTGGCCGGTGGAACTCTTGTTAATTGGTCAGATATAGGTGCTAAAGGAGAAGGGGGTTTGGACGGGACTCCCAGGTTTAAGGCATAAACATTTGGACAAAGGGTGATGGCCTATGCTGAGGAGCACTGGAGGAGGAACTGGTCTTCACTGGGGTGCGGGGGGAATAGGAGGGTGAGTTCAACTTTGGATTTATTAATTTTTTAAAGCGTTTATTTATTTTTGAGAGACAGAGCATGAGCAGGGGAGGGGCAGAGAGAGAGACAGACACAGAACCTGAAGCAGGCTCCAGGCTCTGAGCTGTCAGCACAGAGCCCAACACGGGGCTCGAACCCACAAACCCTGAGATCATGACCTGAGCCGAAGTCAGATGCTTAACTGACTGAGCCACCCAGGTGCCCCTTGGATTTAGATTCCCACGGGTCATTCAAATGGAGATGTGGGATGAGCTCTTAACTTAGTATTTCATTTACAAAAATACAGAAAAGTCACAGGTAACCTTCAAAATACTACTTGAAATCACAGTGTTTTGCACTGGTTGTCAAAACTGGGATATTACATATGTTGTGACCCACTTCAGGAAACGTCAGTGGACCAGTTAAATCATCCCAGCATCTCTAAAACTAAGAAGTATCTCAATCACATGATAATTTGAAGGCCCAGGAAGCAAACTCAGGCTGGGAGGAGGTGTACCCCTTCACCAGGCTGTGGGCTCCCCAAAGGCAGGGACTTCTTGCCTTTGCTTCACCAGCTAGCTGTGAGCTCAGCTCGACCCCCAGAAGGTGCACATTAAACATATGGGCTGAATGTGGGACGAATGTGGAAGTGTTTAAGTAAGAAAGAAGCCAGTTTGGATGTGGTTATCATTAGCCTTTTGAAATTTCCTTTTTCTCAAAGTTAATATGTAAATAAAGGTTTTAAAACGTTTTGTGACCACAGCTTTCCTCCTGCGTTGACTTAACTTCCATGCTCTGCTTAGTGCCTGTGCTGTGGAGAGCACCAGACACGGACCAGACTTCCTGGCTTCTGACCCTGGCTCCACCTCTTTCTCCCAGTGTGACCTTGAGCAATTTATCTGAGCTCTGTCTGTTTCCTTTTTTTTTTTATTATTATTTTAGTTTATTCATTTATTTTGAGAGAGAGAGAGAGAAAGTGTGCACGCACCAGTGGGGGAGGGGCAGAGAGAGAGAATCCCAAGCAGGCTCTGTACTGCCAGTGCAGAGCCCAATGTGGGGCTGGAACTCACGAACCCCAAGATCATGACCTGAGCCAAAGTCCCACGCTTAACAGACTGAGCCACCCAGGCACCCCGGTCTCTGTTTCCTCGTATATATAATATGTTTAATGATAGTAATTCTTTACAAGGTTGTTGCAAAGTTTGAATGTAGTAATCCGAGTACAGACTTAGTTGATACTCAGTAAATGTTGAGTGATTCTGCGGCCTCTTTGAACAGTTTGCATCTTCCCTACCAAATCTAGGTAGTATGCATGCTGGGGACTTGAGCTACCAGAATCCGGTTAGCTCAGTGGGGGAAACCCAGGAGCTGTATGGCCCACTCCAGGCCGGTAACTTCACTCTGCTCTGGGCCACAGACCACCACGCGTCCATCCCCAAGCATTTGCCCGGCTAATACCAGCCTGGGCTAATGGCATCCCCGACTAGGGAGTGTTCAGGGCGGGCACAAAGCACAGTGCGATCCCGTTGTAGAGAAAACAGCTCAGACCCGCTTCCACCCCATAGACCACATCTGTGGGAGCTCTGAGGCACAGTCCTTCCTCTCCTGGCTGGACACCTCAAGGGGAGGAAGAAGGGGTTTATGGAGAGGTAGCCCTTCCTTCGCAGCAGGAGCTTCCATGAGTGCATCAGGCACCTCAGGGCACGGGTGACAGTTTCAGCCTCATGGCCTGACTTAAGGCCCTGAGGACCTAGGCTGGAAGCTGGAAGCTGGAAGCTGGAAGCTGGAAGCGTGGTCTTTCTTTATGTTCCTGTCCTGAGTGCTGAGTTCAGGTTCAGAAGGGAGAAGGGTGAGGTAGAGATTAGGGATGATGAATTCAGATGTGGAGATACTCAAGTTTAGAAGCCTAGAGAGGAAAAACCTGGGGAAACACCCAAAGCCCAGAAAGAGGGAGAGAAAGAGGAAGAGAGAGCTACAAGCAAAGACACAGGCAGTTGTCTGAGAAGGGGAAGTGGCCAGGGGCCAGCATTGCACCCAGCTCGTCAAACCTCAGAGGGTGCCTGTGTGCCTGTGTTTGCAATCCTTTGCTGAATGATACTTCTGTAAAATACAACAAAAAGGAATTGCCAGAGAAATGAAATGAAAAAGACAACAATATACAAGCCTCAGTTGTCTTTTAAAAATTTGTTCTGTCAAATTGCTTTAAAATTTTCTAAGCACAGGGGCACCTGGCTGGTTCAGTCTGTAGAGTATGAGATTTTTGATCTTGGGATCCTGAGTTCGAGCCCCACGTTGGGTGTAGAAATTACATTTAAAGCAAAGAGAAAAATGACTTTTAAAAAGTTTTTAAATGCCTATTCTCAATTATTGTACCTATGTCATTGGCACACCAGCCCTGGCCCAAGGATTGCACTTTGAGCACCACAGCCTTATGCTATAGAAACTAACAGGTGTCACATAAAGAAATGCCCCAGAAAGTGATTAGGTTTTACCAGAAACTCAGTAGTGACCCTCAGGGGGCAGCTTCAGAAAAGGGATGCTTACAGAGGCCAGGTTGAGAAGATAAAGAAGGAAAACCTGTGAATTCAGGTAAACTGATCGACAGCCTCAGCTCCTCCCTCCTCCACCTGCCCCCAACCCCCACCAGCTTAAAACCCTTGGCAAGGAAGGTGAGAAATCCGCAGAGCTGCAAGGGTCCTTGCTTCCAATGAAAGTTTTTCTAGAGGAAACCCCTATGTGTTTAAAGAGGGAAAGGAGCTAGTGGAGAGGGAAAGATTTAAAATGTAGCAAATCCCCAAAGCTTGGAAAGCAGGCACATGGCATCTGCCTGGCTCTGCTGTCTCCTCCCACCGCACTCACCACCTTGTTCCCTACAATCCAGCCTTGCCCAGCGTCTGTGTGCCTTTCCCACAAATGCACCGAGTTCTCCGCTGCCGCAGGACCTTCACAGGTGCCCTTTCCTCTTCTTGGACCACTCTTCCCCGCCCCCCCCCCCCGCCCCAACTGAGGTCTTTCTTTGTATCCTTAGGTCTCAGCTTTAATGAGTGACTTTGTCAGCCTCCCCTGATGCATCCCCAATCTACGTCAAGTCCTCCTTGATAGTCTCACTTGTGACACCCTGTTCTTTTCCATCACTGACCTTAACACAGGTTATTATTATTCGATGTATTTGTGCATGCTCTGCTTGAACGCCTGTCTTCCTCCCTGGAATGTAAGCTCTCTGAGGCAGGGACTCTGATTCTTTTAGTCACTCCTTATTTATGGAACCCTGAGCACAGTGCCTCTCACATAGTTCATGTTCAACATAAAACATTTGCTACGTAAGTAATTATAGCACTGCACGGTAATAGTAACAGCTAACACTTGTTGCATGTTTGCTAGGTGCTAAGGACTTTACAGACTTTCTCTTTTCTATTCTTTGGGCAATCCTATGAGATAATTCCTGTTTTTCAAGTCAGGAGGAAGAGTTTCAGCCCAGTTAAGTAGTTCATCCCAGGTTAAAAGGCTTGTGAACAATGCATCTGGGATCTGTGTACGGATCTGTTTAATCTTAGAGCCACCAGGGGGCACCTTCCCCAGGGGCAGAGAGAGATTGGAAGCATGGGTAAGAAGCAAAGACATATACTTCTACGTAGTCAGCCACCGTTTACATCAAGCATGTGCAGGACGCTGTGCTAGACACGGGTGCCCAGAGTAAGGAGCCGTGACTCCTGGGCCATGGGAGGCTTGTGACCATCCTATACCAGGAGGAGTGAAGGGCTAGGACCAAGTCAAGGCCAGCTGGGGAGTGTGCCCTCAGGAGTGTGGGTGGACTAAATTCCATTCAAGGAAGGCCCGAGTGTGTTCAGTGCGAGTTCCTCACAAGTCCCCTGGACGGACAAGATGAGCCTCGAGAGCCTGAGTGGACAGGGCTGTTCTGGTCCAACTGGTGGGAAGTTGTGTTTTACTTTGGAGAAGGAGAAGGAAAGAGGAGAAAAAAGGGAAAGGTGGAATGAACCGGTGAGGTGCTGATATTTTGTATGTTCCACAGTATGGTCTACCTCCTGACCTTCCTAATGTTCAGTAAAGCTAAAGAAATCATAGAAACTCAAGGTGAGCCACTGTGTATGTTGGGGGTGGGGGCTGGACTTTGCATTAGGTCAACACCAGCAGGACAGGGACAGCTCCTGTGGAAGTAGGGGGTGTGGTGAGGGTGATGGCCATTTATTTATCATCCTTACTGATCATCCTTACCACATTTGCACAAATCTCTGCAGGGGGAGTGCGGGAGGGAGTTGGGGGTGTCTCAGCTGGCCTCCGGGTTTCATTCTGATAATAACCACTTGAGTGAAAGAAGTGCGAAGGGGGCCCAGGCCTCTGGTCCACTCTGAACTGGCCATCACTGCTCCTTTCCGATTATTAATGTATGCTCTGTAAACATTGCAGAATATTTAAAAAGTCCAGAAAGTAAAAGTGAAAAGAAGCCATGAGCCATTCCTTAGCCCTAAGATATAGCTGTATATTTCACTTCCTTCACTTCTTTTCTATGTATATGTGTGCTTACAAAGTTGGGGTTGTATTTTATATGTACTTGACTCCCTTTACTCAGCGTAACAGCATAAACATTCTTTCAGATAAAAGCCACACCTCTTATGTAAGGATTTTCATACCTTCTTACAAGAAACAGAGTTGATTTCATTAATAGAAATCTTTGCAGGAAGAAAATTTGGGGGCATATAATCTCTGGACCAGCCTAATTGATTTGAGTTCTCGTTTTTTGGTTTTTTTCTCCCATCTTGTACAAACCAGAAAGTCCTATGAGTTTGAAGACTTATTGCAATCTTCCTCTGAGAACAGCAGAGTGGACTGGTACGCACAGACTAAGTTGGGGCTCACACGCACTTTATCAGAGGAGAACGTCTACGAGGACATTCTAGGTAAGAGGCCCACATACCTGTGTATGAGTCCGGGTCTGTCTCTGGCAAGGGGGAGAGGAAATGGGGCTGACCCCTTGAAACACAGACACACACACACTCTCTCTCTTTCTCTCTCTCTCTCTCTCTCTCTCTCTCTCTCTCTCTCTCTCTCTCTCTCACACACACACACACACACACACACAGAGTCTCGAAGAAATACATGTACTCAGATGAACAAGAGAGCAGGTAGGGGCATGGCAGAGTGGCCCACGGAGGGACATATGAGAGAAAGTGGGACCGGAGAGGAAAGAGGAAGGACTGGTGCTGAATGGCCATGGAGGCAGCATGTTGCAGTGGGAAACACTGGAGACCTGGGGTCTGAATAGCTGTGATTGAATCTCTGCTCTGCTCCTGATCAGCTGTATAACAGTGAGTGGGGGACTTCACTTTTCTGAACATCGTTCTCTCATCTGTATAATAAAGACGATGACAGTTACATTGTAGGGCTGAGGATTGGAGAAAATGGAATGGAAAGTACCTGGTTTGTAACAGATGCTCAGTAAATTTAGGGATTACAGAATGAAGGAAAACTAAGGCCACCACGCTCTTCCTGAATCTGTAGGAATGTGACAGTAACAGGGCATCAAAATTCAGACTAAAATGAATGTCAACTATTTTTAAAAGTAGCTTTGGCCTAAGTTCTTTTAAATTCTAAAGTGGAGCTCAGATTCACCAAGTTTGTTTACATTTCTTTATTTTTTAATGTTTATATTTTATTTTGGATTTCATTTGCTAATATTTTATTTAAGAATTTTTTTTTTAATTTATATCCAAGTTAGCGTGTAGTGAAATAATGATTTCAGGAGTAGAATCCAGTGGTTCATCCTCTACATTTAATACCCAGTGCTCATCCCAACAATGTTTATTTATTTTTGAGAAAATAGCAGGGGAGGGGCAGAGAGAAAGGGAGACATAGGATCCGAAGTGGACCCTCTGCTGACAGCAGCGAGCCGGATGTGGGGCTCGAACTCCTGAGCCATGAGATCGTGACCTGAGCCAAAGTCAGACATGTAACCAACCAAGCCACCCAGGCACCTCTGTTTGCATTTAAATTAGTGAGTTAAAAAGGAAAATAAAATCAATAAATTAGTGAGTTCAGTAGCCTTCAGGGAATATCACAGTTTTCAGGGAAGTGTGAGCTCAGCCCACCGTCTGCATGTTGGGGTCAAGGGTGGGAGTGGGGGAAGAAAGGAGCTGGTAAGAGGGAGAAACCCGTACGTGGCCACATGCAAGGGATCGGTAGGGCAGATACACATATACATACGTGAATGGAATCATCAATACCAGAACAAACTCCACAGTAGGAGGAAACACGAGACTTGAGGCAGAATAGATATTTAGCTGAGCTATGAATTTCACCATAGACTGTTTGAATTATAGCATCCAAGTTTGGGAGATGGGTTGCTGCCAAAGCAGTAGGCTTCCCAGGTCTGAAGCGGGTATGAGGTCTGGACTTCTTTTAACAGTGTGTACCTAACAGAGAAGTTCTCAGTTACAGAGAACAGAAGACCCAGCTGAAATAACAAGGGAGTTTGTTGGTTCATGTGACCAGAACTGGCCTATTCTCCCTTGTTTCCTCCCCCCGACCCCACATTTTATAAAGTAGGCTCTGCACCCAGTGTGGGGCTTGAACTCACAATCCTGAGATCGACAACTGCCCACTCCACTGACTGAGCCAGCCAGGCGCCCCTCTTCTCCCTTGTTATCACTCGGGCTAGCTCCATTCTCGGCGGGTTTCCTATGGTCTTCACGATGGCTGCCGTCAGCTCCCTGGAATCTGTAACTTCCCTTTGGGAAGGAGAGCCCATATTCTGCACCCAACAAAAATGCCGAGGTTCATGCTGAGGAGACTGGTTTAGGTCCCTTTTTCACCTTCATAGCCCAGGAATGCCATGCACTGGTTGGCATAAGCTTGGGATGTGAGCCCTTCCCTGAACTGGACACTGAGGCGGAGACTGGGGATGCTCACATTGACTGATGCTCTGAATTTGGAATGGAGTTAACTCCATATATCTAAGAAGGGGGACACAGGGAGTCACTCCGGCGAAAACCAGGGTCCAAGAGGAAGGGGGTGAATGGATAGCAAGACATCAGACATCCCCACCAGGAGAGGCCGAGACGTTGGGTGGCTCTCTGATAAGGAAAACTTCCGTAACGTTCCCAGTTCCTGACTTGTTGCCTTTGACCACAGATCCACCAATGAAGGAAAACCCTTATGAGGACGTGGAGTTGCACGGTCGCTGCCTGGGGAAGAAGTGTGTCTTGAACTTCCCTGGTTCTCCCACCTCTTCCATTGCTGACACACCCTCCAAGGTATGAGCCCCCCGGGGAGTGGTGCAGGGAGAGGGGTCCCCAGCACCCCCAGCATGGTGGCCTCGAGCAGCCTCGAGCTGTGGGTTACACCGGAGTGCCAGGCCTCCCTCACCTCTGGGTTCCTGGATTTGCCTATCAGCTGCCTGCCTGCTCTAGTTCTGCCTCTAGTTGTCCTGGAAACCCTCTGCTCAACCAAACATCCTAAAATAACATTTTAGTTTCTGGGTCAGAAACCTCCCCAAACTGGGTAAGTAAGATAGCACATCCGTATTATACAACTGTAAGGAAGAGTAGCCTGACCTAAAACAAAGTCTAAAATATAAGACTGAAAGTTCTGGTACAGAAACAGTACCTTTATAGCATGCCACCATCTGTGAGGTTTTAAATAGAAAAATATACATACATGGAAACTCAAATATGTTTTTGTATGTAGAGGAATATCCCTGTAGGGAGCCTAAGAGTGAGTGGGTAGATCTGTGGAGTTGCCTGAATGTGAGTACCTGGAGGGCAAGGTGGAAAACTGACTTTTTTTTTTTTTTTTTTTTTTTTTTTTTTACTGAATATCCTTTTGAACCTTTTGAAATTTTGTACTAGGTACACATAGATAATATAACTATACTCATGTGAATGATAACTTCAACTCATTGCCAAGAGGATTGAATTTATATTCCTTAGCTTGGCATTAAATAATCCTTCATAATTGATCCCTGGGCATCCATTATTACCTAATTTCCTACACTTCCTACATACAAAAGCTCCCGTCTAGCAAAAGCATACAAATTGCCCCTCTGATACTCTAGGCCCAGATTGACAGACCTTTTCTGTAAAGGACCAGAGGGTAAATATATGAACTCTGTTGTGACTACTCAGTGCTGCATTTTAGTGAAAAGCAGCTGTAGACAATATGCAAACAGATGGATGTGCTGTATGTCAATAAAACTTTATTACAGACACCAAATTTTAATTTTACATACTTTTCACATGTCGTGAAATATTACTTATTTTCCAACCATTTAAAAAATGTAAAAACCATTCTTAGCTCGTGGGCTGTATAGAAACAGGTGGTGGGCCAGATGTGGCCCAGAGGCCACATTTGCCCACCCCTGTGTTAGGTCATTTTTATATCTGCTCTTGGCTCTTGTCTTTCTCTCCCCATCCTTTACAACCCAGATCAATCCTGCCTCCTTCAAGAAGTTTCTAGGCCATTTCAGCCACTGGAACTTCTTCCCCTCTTACTCATTGGGCTAAAGTGTTCATTTTACACCAAATTGTGTATACGGCATTATGATATCTCTGACGTTGATGATTTAAAATCTGATTTAAGTCATGTAATGTATCTTAAAAACCTCCCCAGCTAAATTATGAATTCCTGAAGTTCCTCAATATTCTCTTTCTTTGTGTCCGCCATTAGTGGTTGTTCTACAGTGTGTAATTGATGAAGAAATTAAGTAAGGGAAGGCCAAATCCAGGCCCCGGGTGTCAGTTTCAGTCCCATTGCAGGATCTATTTCCAGCCTAAGAAAAGAAGCCATCTTCCTCTCTGGGCTCCATGCATTTGCTGGCAGGTGGGGGGTCCGCACACGAGGCATGCCTTTTGTGCTCAGTGGTCACACAGGGAATCTCTCTGCCACCAGTCTTCCTGAAGAGAGTTGAAGGTAGACTCCACCATGAGGGGTGGATCTTACCTAACCAAGCCGATTACTGTAATTCTTGCCGAAGCCAGTTAACTGCTCTTTTTCTCCTCCTATGGAAGAGTGTTGTCATGAATAATCCAGCACAAGAGATAATTAGCAGAGTTTTCCTACTTCCCTTTGAAATGTGTTTTCAGTAGATATAGATGCCTTCGACATTTAGGAAATCCTTCATTTCCCACAGTGGATAAGTCTGGCTTAAAAGAAGGAAGGCTTTCTCACAACCCAGGGTGCCCTTTCGTGTCCCACCTGGCTCTCCCCTGCTCTCCTCTTCACGCAGGGAATGCACCGCCTGCCCCTTAGGAGCAATGAACAACATCTGCCCCAAGCAACTCTGCAGTTAGAGCTGGGGGCTCCTCCCTGATGCCAGGAAATAAGGACTTAACGGCCCTCTTCTTCCCCTTCCTGCCAGCCAGAGAAAACCTAGGTCCTGTGTCACCAGAGCAGCTAAACACAGTAGGTAACCACCTCCACAAGCCTATCCCTGTCTCCAGTTGCCCAGGGTATGTGTCTGATTGCCGCCGTTCCTGCCAGCTGCTTTCAGCCTTTGCACGTCATCCGCAGGACTCTGTGTCCACGCTCATTCCTCCGCTCTCCCACATCTGGGTATCCGGTTTGTGCCCATTCTGGGAGACAGCTGGAGACTTCACCACTTCCTCCGTTTTAACTCATCAAATATTCATGGAGCATCTGCCGCATCTGGGCTGCACCTGGGACCTTAGAACTGGCGGAAGCAGTCCCTTTGTGGCGACCTCCTCTGTCAGCCTCAGAAAGATCCTGTGACAGCTTCTGGGATTCTCACTTAGTGAGACCGTGCCTGGACCCAGCACAGGGGTAAGGGTCAGCTGGACAGACAGAAAGGAGCAGATGTGCAGATGCTAATGCTTATAGACACACAATGCAAGCTCTTGAGCCGGGGCTACTTTCTTTTCTTGCTATGTGTTACCTCCATCCCCACACCTGGAATAGCACAGTAAATGGAATAGGAACTAATTTTGATAACAAAGGAAATCGAGGCTAACGTGAGACATTCTTTTTTATGTACTGACTCGTAAGACCTAAGGGAAAAAACATGTCACTAAGTAGCATTCTCTGGTTGCCTGGGGAGCCCACCCACACCATCTCCCACACCAAAAAATCCTGTATCACGTAGCTGTAGCTACAGAGAGGCAGTATCTGGTCGAGTGTGCAAGTTCTAGAGTCTGTCTCCATTCAGAACTTGCTAGCTGAGTGACTTTGGGCAAATGATCTCATCTACACGGATCAGTTTGTCACTGATAAAATAGGAATGATAATAGTATTCTCCTCGTAGGGATTTTATGAAGAGTAATCAAATTAATCCTTGTAAATACTTAGGCTAAGTAGCTACTATTTATGTGCGTTTGGTAATTATATAGAATTGTGCTTTTCAGTATGTGTTCTTTTTTAAAAAAAAAAACTTCATTTCCGGGGCGCCTGGGTGGCGCAGTCGGTTAAGCGTCCGACTTCAGCCAGGTCACGATCTCGCGGTCCGTGAGTTCGAGCCCGCGTCAGGCTCTGGGCGGATGGCTCGGAGCCTGGAGCCTGTTTCCGATTCTGTGTCTCCCTCTCTCTCTGCCCCTCTCCCGTTCATGCTCTCTCTCTGCCCCAAAAATAAATAAACGTTGAAAAAAAAAATTTAATAAAAAAAAAAAAACTTCATTTCCTAAAAACAGAACATTCTCATCACAAAAAAAGTTTTTGGCGGGGGGGCGGGGGGGGGGGTTGCGCGCCTGGGTGGCTCAATCAGTTGCGCACCCGACTTCAGCTCAGGTCATGATCTCATAGTTCATGAGTTCAGACCTCACGCTGGGCTCTGTGCTGACAGCTCAGCCTGGAGCCTGCTTTGGATTTCGTGTCTCCCTCTCTCTCTGCCCTCTGCCCATCGTGCTCTCTCTTTCTCAAAAATAAATAAGCATTAAAAAAAATTTTTTTAATTTTTTTTGAGAGAAAGAGAGAGAGAGAGAGGGTGCAAGTGAGCAAGGGGCAGAGAGAGAGAGAGAGAGAATATCCCAGGAGGGGCAGAGGAGGAGATGGGTGTGGGTGTGGGTGAGGGAGACAGTGAGAAGCAGGGCTCACCTGAAGCTGGGCTCACGTTTTACCCTAAGCTGAGCTTGAGCTCATGAACCTGAGATCATGACCTGAGCCGAAGTCAGATTAATGACTGAGCCATCCAAAATTTTCTTAAATACTGAAAAGTGTAATGAAGAATATAAAACTCATCCATAATCGGGAATTTTTATTTTTCTTTAATAGATTGTTAGCGTGTGTGTGTGTGTGTGTGTGTGTGTGTACATAAAAAAGATTTGGGATGATGTCTATATACTGTTGCTGGCCTTTATCCTGAGTATTTCCCCACATCATTAATTTCCTTTTAAAAACAATGTTTGTTGTCTGCCTGGCATTCCATTGTTTAAATTTTTTTTTTTTCAACGTTTATTTATTTTTGGGACAGAGAGAGACAGAGCATGAACGGGGGAGGGGCAGAGAGAGAGGGAGACACAGAATCGGAAACAGGCTCCAGGCTCTGAGCCATCAGCCCAGAGCCCGACGCGGGGCTCGAACTCACGGACCGCGAGATCGTGACCTGGCTGAAGTCGGACGCTTAACCGACTGCGCCACCCAGGCGCCCTGGCATTCCATTGTTTAAATGTAATGTCATCACTTTGTATAATGTCCCAATTGTTAAAATATGCGTGTTTGCTTTCCTATGTACTTCTGTGTGTGTATATTTAAGGAAGTGTTTATGCATTCATGGAAGGATATGCACCTGTGGGTATACATGAGCTAACGGACATGTTTGTGAGAATGACATCTAAGTCCTTAGAGGAGGCCTCTATAAAAGAGACCAGGAATGAGGTTAAGTTAGGTTAGGAAGAGATGGGATATTTGGTATCAAGGGCCCTTTCAGTCTTCTTACATCACTGTCTTCTGAGGCAGTAAGAGAGGGACAAGAGAGGACAGGAAGGAGTTAAGCCACCAGCCACCATTCGCAGACAAGAAGGGTGAATGAGCCCTGGCTTGAGTCCAGGTCAGCTCCCTTTAGGGAGGCATGCAGTTTCCTTGCCACCCCTCTTCCCCACCAAGAAGTCCCCCGGCCAGGGCCCATCACACTTGGTCCCCCAAAATAACTCATGAAGTTTCCACAGAGAGTTCTTGCCTGCTTTTCTTTTTTGGACACCACAGATCTTTTGCTAGGTCCATTCTGTGTGCCTCTGCAACAGCTGGGCCCCTCCCTAGAGGTTATTCCATAGACACAATGGAATTAGGCATATTACCATCAGAGCACATTGGTGTGAGGCTTTCTTTCTTTCTTTCTAAGTTTATTTTGAGAGAGAGAGCAAGCAGGGGGAGACAGAGAGAAGAGAGAGAGAGAATCCCAAGCAGGCTCCACACTGTCAGCCCAGAGCCAAACACAGGGCAGAGTCTCAAACTCACAAACCACAAGACCATGACCCACGCCAAGCCGAAATCGAGAGTCAAACGCCCAACTGACTGAACCATCCACACGCCCCGAGTGAGGCTTTCTGATCAAAAGCGGGAATCTTATCTGGGCCACAGCCTGATATAATCACCCCTGGGGTCCTATAGTATCTATTCTTTTATACTATCGTTCAGGTTTGACCAACTTCTGCTGGTTGACTGATTTTGTAAATAAAGTTTTTCTGTAACAGCCACGCTCATTCATGCACATATTTGGTATGACTGCTTTTGCACTGCGGTGGCAGAGTCTAGTAGTCGTGACAAAGCCTAAAATATTTACCGTCTGGCCTTTAAGAAAAGGCTTGCCACCCCCTGCTAAGTCCAAGAGTCATACCCTTACCTTCAAAAGCCTTCCACAGATGATTTGATGTCCTCATTGGTGTGTGATCTCTCCCATCTCTTTGGCTGTACTCGCTCTAAGCCATGAAGACTCTCTCTGGTCTAATTTGCTCTTCCTCACCGCTATGCCTCTTCTCAGATTGTGCTATCTACTTGAAAACGCTCTACCCCAGAGCCCACTAGGTCCTCTTCTCAGTTAAGTAGCAGCTGAAACTCCACCCCCTCATGAAAGCTCCCTGGACATTTGGGGGCTGATTCTGGGTGCTCTGGAGGGCACACCGGGGCCCCTTTCCCTGGCAGTGTCACCACGGGGAGATGCTGTCACCACGGGGAGATGCAGCCCACGCAGCCTCCCCCAGGTCTCTTGACACCCTTTAGAGAGTTGCGTACCATGTTCTGATTCCGTTCTGTTTTCTTTCTTCTCAGACTTCCTTATCGGTCAAATCTTTGAACAAACACTCTCACACCTAAAAGTCTAATAAAAACAGATGCCTGCTTTTTGCCAACAATGTGATACGTGATTCTAATACAGGGAAAGAATTGGGGCCATTTTCTTGGATTTCACTGCAGATGGAATTTGGTCTCTAAGAAAGCTTCTAGCTATTCCTTCTTTATGTGCTGGTTTAATTATGAAGATGTGCATAGTGAGCAAACCACACTGGCTTTTTCTGCTCAGGGCTTGTGGTGCTAAGCGATTGATTGCTGCCTATAGACTCGTGATACAAACATTTCAGCAGGCCACTTGGGAAGACTAGGAGTCTTTATTCTTAGAAATCTTCAAAAAGAAAAGGTTCTGAGTTATTGTTACATACTATGTGGAACTAAACAAGAATAGAGAAATCGATGGAACAAAATAAGATGATTCTGTAAGAGTTTAAGATACAATAAATGTGGCCTTGTAATCTGATAGGAAAAGAAAGACTTATTTATCAAATGGAATAGAGATAAGGTAGCTTTGGGGGAAAAAAATCACTTTAGACTAACATGCAATAAAATAAATGACTGATGGATTAATAAATAAAATATGTTAAGGGGCACCTGGGTGGCTCAGTCAGTTGAGTGTCTGACTTCAGCCCAGGTCACAATCTTGCAGTTTATGAGTTCGAGCCCCACATCAGGCTTGCTGGTCTCAATGCATAGCCTACTTCAGATCATCTGTCCCCCTCTCTCTGTCCCTCCCTCACTCGCGTTTTCTCTCTCAAAAATAAAACATTAAAAAAATATGTTCGAAATAAGCTAAGAAAATCCACAAGAAAATGGAATTAAATATGTATTAAACCTCTAAAAATATATAGACTTTCTAGGCAAAGAGAGGCAAGATGTAAATCATTCACAAAGGAAAAGATGAACAGATTTTCATATACGAAGATTTCACATGATCTTAAAAAAAACATGGAAAAAACACACAACAAAACTGACAAATAGTTCATATCTGCTCTACATAAAGAGTTCTTCCAAATTAATAAGAAAAATACTAGGAACTCAAAAGATAAATAGGCAACATAAACAATATACTAAAGAAAAAAGCAGTTAGCATATTAAAGTATGAAAAAATGAGAAAAACTATAGTGTATCAGGTATTTTGCTAGGTACTTTATATACCTTTAGCCCATCAAATGCATTAACTCATTAATTCATTTTTAAAAAGAGACTTTGCAGCTATAATTATAATACTGTGTGCATCCTGGAAGTACCTTTAGAAAGAAGATAGTCCAAGTAGTTTTTAAATTTTATTAGTATCTCTTATTTCAGTGTTAATATATTCGTATGGCTTAAACTTTGAGGAGTATTAAAGGTGTACAGTGAAAAGTCTTCCTCTGGCCCCTGGCCCTCCATCTCTGTCCCCCAGAAGAACCACTGTTAGTTTCTGATGTGTCCTTCAGAACTCTCCTCTGCATACACCAGCAGGGTAGCTCCTTAAAACACACACACATCAGCATGTTATGCTAACTGTTCTACACTTTGCTTTTCATGCTTTAACAACAGACATCCGGGGCGTCTGGGTGGCTCAGTCAGTTGAGCGTCCAACTTCAGCTCAGGTCATGATCTCAAGCCCCACGTCAGGCTCTGTGCTGACAGCTCAAAGCCTGGAACGTGCTTCGTGGATTCTGTGTCTCCCTCTCTCTCTGCCCCTCCCCCGCTCGTACTCTGTCTCTGTCTCCCCAAAATAAGTAAAACATTAAAAAAATATATATATATATACATCTGAGAGAACTTTCCATATGAGTACATTAAGAAGATTTTTCTTACACATGCATCGTATTCCATTCTGTAGATGTACCAGATTTTATTTGACCAGCTTCTGCTGATGGACATCGTTTCCAGTATGTTGTGTACTTGTATTTTACAAGCCATCTCACAGGGTACAATACGGTTTGCACAGTATAGCTTGCCTCGTACAGTATAACTTTGCCCAGGTCTGGGTATATGGGTAGGGCCCATTCCTGGAGATGGAATTACTGGGTGAAGCAGCATGTGCATTTGTAATTTCGTTGACACTGCTCCATCGCCCTCCATAGAATTATACCATTTTCTAGTCCCATCAGCAGTGTACCAAAGTATGAAAGGGACTCACCAATAACTCCGGTGAGTTACCAAATTTATCTTCGCTAATCTTAGAGGGAAAAATGTCTCCTTGATGGAGTTTTCATTTTCTTTTCTCTTGTGAGTAAAGCTAAGAATCATTTTCCATATCTAAGCATCATTGTCTTTCTTTATTTTATAAATTTTCCATCCCTATCTTTTTGCCTGTTTGCCTTTTCATTAATTTATGTGTTACAAAAATGAGTTCTAGAGGGAATTAATTTTAACCGACTGGGCCACCCAGGCACCGCTAGGGGAGTTAATTTTATTTATTTAAAAAAAATTTTTTTTTTAACGTTTATTTATTTTTGAGACAGAGAGAGACAGAGCATGAACGGGGTAGGGTCAGAGAGAGGGAGACACAGAATCTGAAATAGGCTCCAGGCTCTGAGCTGTCAGCACAGAGCCCGACGCGGGGCTCGAACTCACGGACCGCGAGATCATGACCTGAGCCGAAGTCAGACGCTTAACCGACTGAGCCACCCAGGCGCCCCTAGGGGAGTTAATTTTAAATCAGTACAAGATGGCAGAGGGGGACCAGACAGCATGGACCAGGGCCTGTGGAGCCCACAGACCAGCAACCCAACACCAGGGTTAACCACATCTCTTCCGCAACCTTCCTAATACATATTTAAAAATTGGTGGTATATAAAAAAGAAAAAGAAGATCTGTAAGTTGCAGGGTTTTTGGTTTTGGGGTTTTTTGCTTTTTTACCTTTGACCTTAAAGCAGCTCATTTTTAGAGATAAGACCCCCGAGGCTTAGGAAGTGAAGCTCCTTGTATAGGAGGTCCTCAGCTTACCAGTGGGCAGGGGTCAAAACCAGGCTTAGGTCTTCTGACTCCCAGTCCGGTGGGTGTTAGTTGGCTGAGCTCGTAGAGGTAAGAGAGCCAGGGTACTCCCGCTTGTCTAAAAGGAGACTGGATTGGGTGTGCGTCCTTTGTCATCTTCATGCAGACAGACTGAGCCTACCCTGGGAACAGAGACCAGCTTTCCCTCTCCATCTCATGGTCTGTATCACTGGCACCCCCAGCCATCTCCCAGTTAGTCCCTTTGTATTTATTTGCTCTTCTTTTCTCCTTTCCCCTCCCAGCAGTCATTGTCCAAACCTGCTTTTTTCCGGCAAAATTCAGAGAGAAGGAACTTCAAACTGCTGGACACTAGGAAGCTGAGTCGGGATGGATATGGGTCCCCTTCCAAAATCAGTCCCCCCTCCACCCCCAGCAGCCCTGATGACACTTTCTTTAACCTTGGAGATCCGCAGAATGGCAGGAAGAAGAGAAAGATACCCAAGGTAAGGCTTGCAGCAAACTTCGTGTGCAGATAGGTCCCCTTTCCTGCAAAGGAGGGTTGCAGAGGAATCTGGGCAGAGAACTGAACACTGGGCCGTCTTCTGCCTGCCTCATCACAGGCCAGGCAGCAGGCTGGAGTGTCTGAGCCTTTGTCATGATAGTTACTGTGGTCCTGTAGCCTTCCTCTTAGCCCTTCCTCTCCCAGCCTCAGCTCTGCTTGTGATTCCACACGACATTTCCAATGCCCCTCCTCCAAGGGCCTCAAAAAGCGAGCTCCGTTCCTTGTGCTGTGACTCAGACTTTGGTGAACACCAGCTACAGAGGTGGCATCGTGTGAAGCCTGTGCTCTGGGCCAGCACTTGTCAAAAATATCTTTCCTGGCTCTTTTCTTTGAGAGAGAGAGAGAGAGAGAGAGAGAGAGAGAGAACCCGAGCAGGGGAGAAGCAGAGGGAGATAATCCCCAATAGGCTCCATGCCCAGCGCAAGCCCAGTGCTGGGTTCAGTCTCACAACCGTGAGATCATGACCTGAGCCGAAATCAAGAGTCACGCTTCACTGACTGAGCCACCCAGGTGCCCCTTTGCTGCCTCTTTTCAACCAGAAAGGTAAAACATCAAAGGATGTTTCACCTTTCCTCAGCTCCAGCCCTGCTGTGCTGGTCCCTCTTCACTGGCCACTTGGGTACCAACTTCCTATGAGAACTTTTAGAGCAGGAACTCCTCATTTCAGAATACATGGATGGATGGATGGGATTTAGAAGTCATGAAACCAACAATATCATGTAAAATTTTGTGTGGAGAGTTTTGGGCGGATAGATGGAAGAGGGAGAAGATGGTCTATAGGTTTCATCAGATTTCTCAAAGTGATGCATTGACCTGAAAGTCATGGGACATTTACAAGCTGGTTTCTCCTGACAGTTTGGTTAATCAGTATTTTGAGCCATAATTTCACCCCTACCACACCCGTTCCCAACATTCTCATTCAAGTGAAGTGAAGTCACCTTGACAATCAGAGTGCGTTCTGAAGAGTAAGGGCAGCCAGTAAGTTGAGGTGATTGAGAAAAGACTAAAACCCACAGCCTGGTAGGAGGGGGTTGTAGGTGGAACAGGGGAGAAGACATCTTGCTGACAGAGGGCAACTGGAGGGGCCAGGGTGGAGCCAGGCCTCCTCCTTCTTCTGCTCTCCTTGTTGGGCCTTGTCCTGCCCAGAGTGTGGTGCAGGTTGCATACTGATTATTTGATGTTTGCTGAATGAGCTCCACTAACACAGGGACCCAGTCTCTTTCAGCACAGACTCACTCCCGGGCGTCCCGTCGACTGCCTTCCACAGTCACTGTCCTGTGCTATCGTGATAGCTGCTCCGGGGCCCCCAAAGTGTGGCATCTCTGGGCCCTCCCTTAACTCCCCTTCTGCTTTTTCTGGGACTGTTCACAGGCCTCTGAAATATCAAAATCCTACATTTGCAGAATAATTAAAAGTGACCATTCACATCTGTACTGACAGCCTTACCATTATTTTAACAAATGAAACAGAGATAGTCAAATGAATTACGTGTTGGGTTAAAAGAGCTTTAACACAACTCTAAGTTTGAGTACATGATTTTCTTACCAAGCATTTAACCTCTGTCCTCTACCCCTGTCCTTTTACCCATCACCCCTCCATGTACTATTTTAATATCTTTTATTTAATTATTAGAAAAAAATTGTTTTAAATTTTTTTTTTGTTTTTAATGTTTATTTTTGAGAGAGAGCGTGAGCGGGCAAGAGGTAGAGAGAGAGGGAGACACAGAATCCAAAGCAGGCTCCAGGCCCCGAGCTGTTAGCACAGAGCCCGACGTGAGGCTCCAACCCACTAACTGCGAGATCATGACCCGAGCCAAAGTCGGACGCTTAACCGACTGAGCCACCCAGGCGCCCATTTTTTTAATTTGAGAAAGAGAACACAAGTCGGGGAGAGGAGTAGAGGGAGAGGGAGAATCCTAAGCAGGCCCCATGCTCAGTGCAGAGCCCTTTGTGGGGCTCAATACCACAACCCTGGGACCAAGACCTGAGCTGAAATCAAGAGTCAGACACTCAACCGACTGAGCCACCCAGGCGCTTCTAATATTTTTTAAAGGTTTTTTGAGACTGAGGGAAAGAGAATGCATGTGCGCATCTTATGAAAGTAGAGGTGGAGGGAAAGCAGGGCTAGTGCTGCCGCTGTGTATGTGTTTAATTTGCAAATGCAGCAGTTCGTTCCATGTTAAGATACTGCCTGAAATGGAAGTGTCACCGGCACTTACACAGTGCACAGGCACTTGGCCTGCCCCTCCCCCACTCATGCTCTGTCTCCCTCTCCCTCAAAAAAAAAACATTAAAAAAATAAAATAGTACATTCACACTGTTATACAACCATCACCACCATCCATCTACAGAACTTTCCATCTCCCCAAATAGAAACTCTGTACCTGTGAAACACTAACTCCCCATTCCACCCTCCCCCCCAGCCTCTGGCAACCACTGTTCTTCTGCTTTCTGTCTGTACAAATTAGCCTATTCTAGGAACCTTACGTAAGTAGAATCTTACAATCTTTATCCTTTTGTGACTGACTTATTTCACTTAGCATAACATCCTCAAGTTTCATTTATGTTCGAGCATGTGCCCAAACTCCCTTCCTTTTGAAGGCTGAATAATATTCCATTGTACGTACCACATTTGGTTTATTCATTCATCCCTTGATCGACATTTGGATGTTTTCACTTCCTGGCTATTGTGAATAATACTAGCATCTCATTTATGCATTGTCTTATTCCATAGGAAATGGGGCTAGCATTAATATTCCAGTGGTTAGAACATGTGTGAAAACCAGCAAGTGCCATTTCATGGGTCTGAGCTCTGAAGCAAATGGCTGCTTCATAAGAACAAATATAAATAAGCCACACTGCAGGGATTAGGCGGTGAAGGCAGAGACCTCATTCAGGTTCAAGGCAAAGCCAGGACAGGGTTAGGAATGAGGAATTCACCAAGAGAGCTGTCAAGGCCAGTGTTGGGCCACCTCGCAGGACCCAGAGTGTGCAGGTGTGCAAAGATGTGGCAGGGCAGTGTCCTAACAGTGTGCAGAGCTGAGGGGCCGGGGCCCAGGCCCGCCACAAGGAGACCTGGAGAATGAGCCACCTTCCTCCATTGGTGGTCCAGCACTCCAGCTTGTGGAGAGGAGCTGCTGAGCTGCGTCAGGGAGTGGGACAGAGGGACGGAGGGCAGAGATGGGGATTGGCAACAGCTAACCCACTGTGCCCACCTGCATGCCCATCACCCAGTTCATCATAGCACATCCTCTCTCCAGTTCTTCCAGTGCAAAAAAGAATATAAAACTTTTCAAGGCAGCTTATAAACACATCTTCCCTTTAAAATCACCAGTTGGGGCAGGGGGGGTGGCGCCTGGGTGGCTCAGTCGGTTGACCGTCCGACTTCAACTCAGGTCATGATCTCATGGTTCGTGAGTTCAAGCCCCGCATGGGGCTCTGTGCTGACAGCTCAGAGCCTGGAATCTGTTTCAGATTCTGTGTCTCCCTCTCTCTCTGGCCCTTCCCCTCTTAAGCTCTCTCTCTCTCTCTCTCTCTCTCTCTCTCTCAAAAATAAATAAACATTAAAAAAAATTTTTTTAATAAACACAAAATAAAATAAAATCACCAGTTGGGGAGTACCGAGCCAACTCAGTCAGAAGAACGTGTGGCTCTTGATCTCAGGGTAATGTGTTCAAGCCCCAGGTTGGGTGTAGAGATTACTAGGGAAAATAAACTTAAAAAAAATAATAAATTCACCAGTTGGTTTGCCTTGACTATACACAGGTAGACTTCCCTTCCTCGCAACCAGGTAGAGCCCAGGAGGCTTCCACTGGTGAAATTTGCAGGTGCCGTAAAGCCTGGTGGGAAGCGACCCAGGGCTTCAGTCGCCCGATGGGTCTGCTAGAGTCAGCCTGGAAAATGTGCTGCTCAGTAGTGGTGCCTGCCGAGCGGTAAGAGAGATCATGGAAGGCCTTACAAGTGTGGATGAGCATTCCTCCGCAGGAAGGGTGGTATGCGGGGTGCAGGGCATGGCTATGCAGCCCTGAGCTAGAACTCGAAAACTGCTGTAATCCCTGCCCGCTTGCTGCCCACAGCTGCTCACACAGTCTTTGGCGTGCTTCCTACAAAACGGGCCCTGCCCGGGAAGCTTTTTATTTTTGCTGTCTCTTCCCTTTTCTTCCCCCACCACTGCCCCCCACCCCGGGGGGCACAAAGACTGCTCCCAAATCACAGTGACATCGCAGTATCGAAGGGGGAGCGACTGTCGCACAATTAGCCAATGAAATTGCCTCCCTGTGTCTCAGCTGGATGTGTTAGTATATTCAGACCTCCCCTGTTCATACATCAGGGAGGCTGGCGGCCTCCTTTACTGTCCTCGACAGTCCTGTTCCTGTCTGGTAGAAAGGAGTAATTGAGAGATGCCAGCGGGCCCGTGGAAAGCAGCCCCTCCCTCCTCCTTTCCCGGCCTTCCGTCATCCTGGAAGAGAATGAGCAGCAAAGGAATCCCAGCTGCACATGGAGAGGAAGCCACTAACACTGGCTTTTCTTCTCCCGGTGTCTGGCAGTTGGTATTGCGAATCAATGCCATTTACGAGGCCCGGAGAGGAAAGAAACGTGTGAAGAGGCTGTCCCAGTCAACAGAGAGCAACTCAGGAAAAGGTATGACCCCCTGCCACCATCACTCGCATCAATCTGAAAACAGATTCTTCCTAAAAGAGGCTTCCTGTGGTTCAGAGCTGGCTCACCAAAGATGAGAACAAGTCAGCCCTTTGTAAGAATCTCCTGTTGTCCACGGGACAGCGAGGACCCAGGAAAGACCTCAGCCTGGTGGCCTGTCCCGTGGTCCTTTGACTGTTCACCCATCAAGTCAGCCCAGTGCCGCATGCTCTGAGCTCACCATGGGAGCAGTTCTCTTTGCTTAGCACACATACAAGGAGCCAGTCTCTTTGGCTGTATTGTTTTGATATAGGTACCATCTGAACTAGAGCCGCATTCACGTGGAAGTACATTTAGTTGGACAAAGATATAGTTTGTCCATGACATTTAAATTGACAAAAAGAAAATAGCCCCTCTGAAGTAGAAATCTTGGATTTACGTGACTGCATGGAAAAAGTTTCCTGTGTTAGAAAAACTCACACACGCAATTTTATTCTACTGCCGTTTTTTGTTTGTTTGTTGTTTTTCTGTCCAGTGACAGATGAGAACAGTGAGTCTGACAGCGACACCGAGGAGAAACTGAAAGGTGAGAAGAGCAGGTGGTGTGCAGGGCGCATGCAGATGGCTGTGGCGTTTCCTGCTTAACATGGGAGACAGGACAGAGTGTCCTCGCACAAGCTGGTTGGGAAAGGCATGAATGTGAGGGGACAGGGGACCCACAGGGTTTCTCAGGGGCCGGTCAGTCCTGAGCATGACCAGGTAGGACCTGTTCGGTCACTGAGCCTGTGGCTCCAGAGATCCAGGGTGGATACCACTGCAGTGGCCCCCATTCCTATGCCTTTCCGTTATCGGTGTTTTCCACTGCTGGCCTGGGACTCCAGGCACCTGGGCTCTTGTCCCACTCCCATGAAAGTTGCTGTAAGATCAGGAGGAAATCACTTAAGATCTCAGGGCCTCTATTCCTCGTCTTCCAAATGAAGTCACTGAAGTCATTGGTCTCTGTAGATCTAAATTCATTGACTTCGGTGTAGGCTTTAGTGAGTTTTCCACAATTTCTCAGACCCGGGGTGGAGGGAAGCCAAAGAAAGCCATAGCCCAGGGCTGCTGAGGGAGGTGATGGGGACCGGTCTGCTTGGCATCCCTGCCTCATTCACCTCTCATGCCCACCTGCTCCCCGGCCCACCTCAAGAATGAAGCAAGTCCGTTTCCATCACATAGAATGATGGCAGGAGGGAAGGTGGGTGGGAGCTCTGAGTTAGTCATGTCTCTGCCTGTTCTGTCACACAGATGTTCACAAAGTTCCCCGCTCCAAAAGCCTTGTGGTCTGGATTGTGTCACATCCCACAAACTGGAAGATGAAGGGAATAAGTGAGGGGAGGAGTCAGCGTCCCCCACCCCATCTGACAGAGGGACGCAAAGATTACTCAAACCACTGCACCAAGTCCACACAACAGACCCATGGCTGAGCAGAGCCCCCGCGTCCCGGGCTTCCGCGCCCCCCATGAGCCGGGTGGCCTATCCAGTGTGGCTCGCCCTGAAGTTGGCAGGGACCCCAAACAAAGGGCTCTGAGCTAATTTGTTAAATGCGGGAACACTTTTTTAGGATTGGAAGGAACACACAGGCTGTCACAGCCCCGTGCAGTGCCTCGTTGGGAAGACAGTGGCACGCTGGCACTCACTGTCCCTGTCCCCCTAGCTCACAGTCAGCGCCTGGTCAATGTGAAGTCACGCCTGAAGCAGGCTCCGAGATACCCATCCCTTGACCGGGAGCTCATGGAGTACCAGCAGAGGCAGCTGTTCGAGTACTTTGTGGTCGTGTCACTGCATAAGAAGCAGGCCGGGGCTGCGTATGTGCCAGAACTCACCCAGCAGTTCCCTCTCAAGGTATGGGCCCGGCCTCTGTGGCCTGCCAGGGGACTGTGGCATTCTTGCCAACTTCGTGCTGGTATTCGTGGTTTCCGGGAGGTGTGGGAGTCTGAGGAGCGCTTGGTGTCTGGAATCTTGAACGCGGGTCGTAACTAGGGTATATCAAATGCAAAAAGCTGCTGCTGGAGAACTTGGGAGGTCCCAAGAGGTGGGAGATTCAGAGACTCACAAGTATGGACAAAAACACTGACTCACTTCCTGTGGTCACTGTGCTGTCCCTACCAGCTTCTTCGTCCTCCCTGTCTCCCTATGCAGCCACATCTCTCCCCAGGCTATCCTAGAAGCCTCTTTCCCATCAGCCACACGACTGTCCCCTGGGAGTGTGTGTTTGCTGAACATCTGTGCGTGTGCTGTGCACCTCTGGGTGTGCACCAGGTGTGCTAGGATCCCGTTCTAAGTCTAACATGGTTCGCGGCTGTGTGGATGTGGCTTTACCATACATTAAATCAGGTACCCAAAATGCACTGGCACTCAATAAAGCCTAAAATAGCATGGCCAATTATATATATATATATATATATATATATATATATATATATATATATCTTATATCTACTATATATATTATTGTTATATCTATATCTATATATATTGTTATATATATCTATATATAGAGATATATAGATATGTTATATATATATCTATCTATATATAGATATGTTATATATATCTATATATATATCAATATATATATTGTTATATATCTATATATATCTATATATATTGTTATATAACTATATATATGTATACATATATTGTTATATATCGATATATATATATATATATATATATATATATATTGTTCTTAGTCTTTGACATCACTATTAAATGGGTTCCACCACATTTCAATTCAGTCTACCCAGAATTTACTGAGACCCTATTACATTCAAGCTGTTTTCTGCTTGGCCCTACTGTTATAAAGATGAGCAGAATATGTTTTCCGTCCTTAAGGAGCTTACACTCTGACAGGAGGTCATAAGATAAGCACACAAAGACTCATGAGGCAGAATGTGACACTGTACGTGGCCTTCAGACAATGAAGGTGTTCAGAGACAGGAAGAGGGGAGGGAGGATGTGTCCTGGTCCCCTGAGGGCCTCCTTCTGCTGCCACTGCCCAAGCATAATCCCAGCATCTATGCTGGGCCAGCTTCCTTCTGTCCTGTCCACTGTGGTCCAGTGCAGTAATCAGGTCCTTGGAGTTTAGGACGGAAACCAGGTATCACTGAAGGAAATCATGGGCGCCGGCCCTCCGGACTGGCTCTGTTCACCTGCGTCCAGCTGACCTCCAGGGATGGTGTCCAGAAAACCCCAAAGCTATGAGTATGCCCACATTTCGTTGAGGCCCACACGGAGCAAGCACCCAGGCACAGAGGACTGTTCTTTTATCCTGTTTACTTCCCTCGGGGCCTAGCACAGTGTTGTACTCGTGGCAATATTTAATCAGTGTTTCAGGAATAAAGGCCTTAATTCATGAATTAATGATTGAATCACTATAACTATTGAATGCTTATAGTTTCCAACCTGGAATCCCCAGGCTCCTAGACATCCACATAAAACTTTTGAGCGGAAACATGTATAGTCATTGTTGGAAAGGGGACCAATCTGGAAATGTATCAAGAAAAAGTCCTCTATAATCCCACTCCACAGAGATCATTGCTGTTAGCATTTTGTTATGTTTCCTCCCAGACTTTTCTCATAGTGTAATTTTCTTTCTTTTTTTTTCATTTTTTAAAATTTGTTAAAGTTTATTTTTGAGACAGAGAGACAGAGCATGAGCAGGGGAGGGGCAGAGAGAGAAAGAGGTAGACACAGAATGTGAAACAGGCTCCAGGCTCTGAGCTGTCAGCACAGAGCCCCACGTGGGGCTCGAACTCACAAACCACGAGATCATAACCTGAGCTGATGTCAGACACTTAACCTACTGAGCCACCCAGAACCCCTCTCATAGTGTAATTTTCTAACAAAATTGATATTGTACGTTGTATAATCTTTGCATCGTGTTTTCTAAATGTACCATTATTTATAAACATATTTCCTATAAATTCTAAAACATTTTTTTAATTATATAAAGCTCTGTTATGTGGGTATGCCCTATTTAACCAGTCTCTTTCTGCTGGAAATGTATCTTGTTGCCAGTGTTTCTTTACATTTCTATTTTGAATGCTGTGTGATCATTCTGTGCATGCATTTTTACAGATCAGGCTATTTTATATCTTCTTGCCTTTGCTTCCTCCTTTCTCCTCCCTTCTAACTTTTTCTTATGGTTTTTATCCCCCACTTCTAGGGTCACCTTGACCAAGATTTCCCCTCCATACTTGCACACTAGAGATCATGCCTGCCATGTTCCATTAAAATGCTTGATATCATGTAATTATCTTTATGACAGTTCATGCAGACTGGGAAATTTTCCAGCCATTTATGATCGCTTGTATTTGTGAGAGACCTCTTTATGTCTTACTTCCCATAAATGAGCTTGTGTGCATGTAAGAGCACCCATGTACACATATGGGTTGATAACGCCTATGTTGATGACAGCATGTGTAGGTACATGTGTGTACACATGTATGTGTGTTGTGCATGTGATCTGAGGGTGGGCGCATCCACAAGGATGGGCCAAGTCAAAAAGTGCTGGAACTCGCCTCCCTACAAGGCCTACTCTTTAGTTCTCTAAGGGTTTCCACTGTGGAAAAATGTCATTGTTCTTTCCTTTTGTATTCTTTGGAGTTTATGGGCCTTCACTCTGTGATGATTAATGACCCCTTCCAGCAACTACACCCAGCAGGTATTTGCCTCTCTGTGAGATTATCCAAGGGTAGCCAAAATTAATGCTTTGGCAATGGTCTGAGCTAGTGAATTATCAACTCAAAAACTGCTCCTGGACAAGCTGGAATCTCGTTTGTTATGTTTCATCATGGATGGAAGAGGGAACCATTATTCTCTCAGTAGTGACTATTGATTCTGAAGAACAAAAACCAAAGGACAATTAATGACTGGCTTTAGGTCTATAAATGGTGGCTCTGTTTCATTCACTGATAGTTGTCTCAACCATTAATATTAGTAGCAACTTTAATTATATTTGCTCTAGCCCAAGGGGAATCATACTAGAAGTAGGTTTTATTTTTCTAGTTTGTTTTTTTTTTTATTTTTTTAATGTTTTTTCATTTTTGAGAGACAAAACACAAGCAGGGGAGGGGCAGAGAGAGAGGGAGATACAGAATCTTAAGCAGGCCCCAGGCTCTGAGCTGTCAGCACAGAACCTGACACGGAGCCCAAACTGACAAACGACGAAGCCGAAGTTGTACGCTTAACTGACTGAGCCACCCAGGCGCCCTTAATTTGTTCTGTTTTTTAACAAGAGGATATTCATCCAGTCTATGATGTCAGATAAAGCAGAGAGAGACAGAGACTGAGAGACTAGAGATTAAGATTCCTGGGGCACCTGGGTGGCTCAGTCGGTTAAGCGTCCAACTTCAGCTCAGGTCATGGATCTCACAGTTCTTGGGTTCAAGCCCCCTGTCAGGCTTTATGCTGACAGCTCATAGCCTGGATCCTGCTTCAGATTCTGTCTCTCCCTCTCTCTCTTTGCCCACCCCCCCACACACACACACTCTGTCTCTCTCTCTCTTTCAGAAATAAGCATTTAAAAAAATTAAAAAAAAAAAAAAAAGATTCCTAGCTAGATTCCACACAAGTTGTGTGATCATGGGCAAGTCACTTAACACATTAGGGTTTATTTCCTTATCTCTTAGATAAGAATGTCATGGAGTGCCTGGTGGCTCAGTCAGTTAAACGTCCAACTTCAGCTCAGATCATGATCCCATGGTTTGTGGGTTCGAGCCCCATATAGCTGTTAGCTCTGTGCTGTTAGCTCAGAGCTGGAGCCTGCTTTGGATTCTGTGTCTCCCTCTCTCTCTCTGCCCCTGCCCCCTCATTCTCTCTCTCTCTCTCTCTCTCTCTCAAAAATAAACAGTAAAAAAAAAAAAAAAAAGTAAAAAAAAAGGATGTCACACTTGATGATGTCTAGTTTCCTTTTGATTCTGACATTGAAGGTCATTGAAATTCATTGAAGTTTACAGTATAATATAATTTGACTGGATGTATTCACTAAGAAGTGTCATAAAATGTCTTTGCATGGGGCACCTGGGTGGCTCAGTTGGTTAAGTGTCCGACTTCAGCTCAGGTCACGATCTCATGGTCCATGAGTTCGAGCCCCGCATCGGGCTCTGGGCTGATGGCTCAGAGCCTGGAGCCTGCTTCCGATTCTGTGTCTCCCTCTCTCTCTGCCCCTCCCCGGTTCATGCTCTGTCTCTCTCTGTCTCAAAAATAAAAAACGTTAAAAAAAAAAAAAAATGTCTTTGCATGGATCGAGGCTTTCTTGGGCCCAGAAGTTGGAAGACCAGATTTGAGGCTCTGTCCTGCAGATTCATGAGTCTCCTAGTTGAAGGGGATTGCTATGACACTTTTTCCTAGTTGATTAAAATAGTTATATTCCAGAATGTTAAACATCAAAGATATTTCTCTAAAACAGACCAGTTTTTTTCTCCTGACTTGCCCCATGAGACTAGAGTTGACAGTGCCCTGGGGAAAAAAGGCCCCCAGCAGACTGAGCTGCAAACCCTTCCCAAGGTTAAGGTGGTGGTCTCCACTGTGGGAAGGTGGAAGATGTGGTCTTGCCAAACATCTGCCTCTCTCTCCACCATGCTGGGGTTTATTCCCCAACTTTCTCTCACCCTTTTCCCTGCAGTTGGAAAGGTCTTTCAAGTTCATGAGAGAGGCTGAGGACCAGCTGAAGGCCATCCCCCAATTCTGTTTCCCTGATGCCAAGGATTGGACTCCTGTCCAGCAATTTACCAGGTATGTGCTGGTGTCTCCCTTCCCCACCCCGAAAAGCTAAGGCAAGAACCAGGGAGGGCGTCAGAGATGGCAGATGTCATAATTCAATCCTACCATTAAGCGATCCCAATGGGCCCCAGGCTAGAGGTTTTCCCCACCGTGTTTTAAAACGGGTATCTTTTAGAAGATACGAATCACCTTGCTAAGCATGCCCACTGAACGTGGGCATACGTTTGGTTTATAAGCCTCTGTGAAGGGCAAACATAGTTCTTGGTCTAGAAGATGCTAGAGAAACATTACCCATCACCCTTTCCTTGTCCCTTGTCCCTTGTCCCTGGAAACATTTCTTTAATAGCCCATCCAGCTGTTACTCGGACTGTGACAGGTTTACATTTCTGCTTTAACCCACATTGTTACATACCAAAATTTTTGTTATCGAATGTGTTAACAATTGACCAAACTCAGTAGGCCGCATACTCTGTGTTTGAGGGACGCCGTGTTCCTTGAAGTTGGCCCAGCAGTCTCTAAGGGCAGTCTGAGCTTCTGGTTGTCTCTGAAGAGACAGTTCTCAGGGAGGGTCACCCGAGGGGCACTTCCAAGGGGGGCACAGAACTGCCCCAGTCTTCAGCTGCTCCTTTACTGAGTCACATCCCTAGGACAGCAAAGGCCATCTCCTCCTGGACCTCACTGGGGGCAGGAGTCACGATAGATTCTCCATCGGTGACTGCTGTGTTTCGGGCAATGGGACAGTTCAGGTGATAGAATGCTCTGAGAGCTCAGGGTGAAGAAAAATCCCTCATTCCTCTCAGGGTGCACTGGCACTTTGGGTCTCCCTCTCCCTGACACAGACCCCAAAACTATAGGTGCACAGAGTCCCTGCACAGAGATGGACGGGCAGGACAGACACAGGCAGGTCCCTGTGATTGCTCACTGCCTGGTGTCTTTGGTTGTGTTCTGCTTTGTAATGCACTTTTGTTTCCCCAACCACAGTGAAACCTTCTCATTTGTCTTAACTGGAGAAGATGGGAGCAGAAGGTTCGGTTACTGCCGAAGACTGCTGGTTAGTACATTCAGCTCTCAGTCTGCAGGAGAAGAGGCAGGAAGTGTGACAGGTTAATCAGAGGAGTTAAAAACATGGAAGATTTGGGGGAATCACCTAAGTCTCATGGGTAGAAGGGAACAACAGTTCTGTCTCCTTTAAGAAGAAAATACTTGCTCCATTATTTTCCTTGTCAAATGAAAGGCCTTTCTCTCTTTAAGCCAAATGTCCTTTCTAATAAAACATGCTACACAGACCCAGAGAGCTTATAGTGCACATTCATAATGCCTGTTAAGGGCCAAAGAAAGGTAGTTCTCTTGTTCATGATGCAGATCATTCAAGAGTGTGTTCTTCAGGGGCTCCTGGGTGGCTCAGTTGGTTAAGCATCCAACTTCGGCTCAGGCCGTGATCTCACCATCCATGAGTTCAAGCCCCATGTCAGGCTTTGTGCTGATAGCTCAGAGCCTGGAGCCTGCTTTGGATTCTGTGTCTCTCCCTCTCTCTCTCTGTACCTCCCCCACTCACGCTCTGTCTCTCTCTCTAAAATAAAAACATTAAAAAAAATTTTTAAGTCAGGATTGGATTCCAATGAAATGACCATGCTAACCCATTTCAGAGCTTGTCTTTTTGAGACTCATTCTTTTGAAAATCTTTAGTAGAAGCAAATCGTTTGCCTCTGAGTATATTTGAGTCTTTGAAATAAGCTGATATAATTTAGAGTCAAGAATAATGCACAGCATACAGAAGGTATATTCAGTAATTATTTGTTGAATTAACAGTGAATAAAAAGTATGGGTAGCAATTTAAAAAGTTAAGTGGGAAAAAAATAAAAAGTTCAGTGGGATAATAAGTTTTCTTGATAAAATTACTATGACCATAGTAAGATTGATTTTCATTTTGGTTTGAAAATTAGCTTAAAGGGCAGTTTCCAAAAAGATTTTTCAGGAATGATTTCTGACTTGGAATTATCATTCTAATAAGCAACATGTGGTTTCAAGGTAACTCCTTAAGAGGAACCACAGGGATCTGGGTGAACAAGTTTAGCCTTCTTCCTTTATGGCTCCATGGGCCATTTTGAGTGCCTCCTGTATGCACAACACCCTCAATTTGGTCCCTTCAAGAGAAGAAAAATATATATACTACATGGCCAGAAGTGCTTCCCACTTATAAAATGGGGTATGGGTAACTACTTACCTCAGTGCGTTTTCAAAAGGTTCCGTGTGTGGAAACATCTGGCACATGATATGCACTTAAAAATGTTTGGGTTCTCTTCTCTGAAGTGCTAACACTCATGAGTTCCTTGTGTTTCACCCCAAAAAGCCTGGTGGCAAAGGGAAGCGTCTCCCTGAAGTTTACTGCATCGTGAGCCGCCTGGGGTGCTTCAGCCTCTTTTCAAAGGTGAGGACTGGGGCCTTAGCGGAGGGAGGACACAGGAAACACCCGGACCCCTGGTACTTTTATAAGCGTATCCTGACATTTTCCTTCCCACTTCTCTTGTCACTGATATTGGAAATGAGAGCTGATGAAGGTTGGCGCCCAGGAAAAGGGAGTGGGGGGAGAGTCAAAATAATTGCAGGTGGAGGATGGAAGGGGGTGGAGGATCTTCCCAGAATATTCCTTATGGTTTACTTTCATACTTCTCAGCCCTGTCTTTTGTCATATTAGCTTTTGCATGACAGAAAGGCCACTATAATGGATGGATGTCTAAGTATCTGTGTATATATATGTGTGTTGTGTGTGTGAGAGATTTATTATTGTAATCGTGCTCTAAATCTATCAAAATCCTTAATGTAATTTGGTCCTCTTTTTGGGAAGATAAGCCAATGTATCAAGACCTAGGAACTGCTGTATTGAATTGGCTCATCCATTCTACTATTCGGTGGGTAGAGAGAAGCTAATTACTATCATATATGATAATCTTAAATATTAGGTATAATCCAACATTCATTTCCTACATTAACCAGACATGACCATCTAATCCATAAATTGATTTTAAGTTCTTCTTGAGCATATATTTTAGTCTGAGCTTTCTTTTGAGAACTGAAGTCCTATGTCTACTGTCCATGGATGGAAAGCAGCATTTCCTAAAATCATTCCGAAATAAGTCTACTTCCTGCCCACCGTCCACTTAGAGGAAGCCTGACTTCTACTGATCTGGTGTAACCTCTTGCCTTGGTAGAACTTATACTTCTATTCAAGTCTGTTAGAAATAAAGGATGATATCAACTTGTCTGTGTTCCTCCCTCTACTCCAGTGAGGTGGTAAGCCTTTCACATTGAAGTTGGTCATTTGCAGACTCTAGGAAAGCTATGCATTGCTGCTCATGCGGGTCTTTCCGAGGGGGTTGTTTAAATGTTTTTTAATGTTTTATTTATTTTTTGAGAGAGAGAGAGAGAGAGAGAGAGAGAGAGAGAGAGTATGAGCAGGGGAGGGGCAGAGAGAGAGGGAGACACAGAATCCACAAAGCAGGCTCCAGGCTCTGAGCTGTCAGCACAGAGCCCGACATGAGGCTCAAACCCGTAAACCACAAGATCATGACCTGAGCCAAAGTCAGACTGAACCACCCAGGCGCCCCCCTCCCACCCCGCCCAGGAGGGTTTTAAACATGGAGATAAGGCTGTAGGTCACAGCCTTTGCTGTTCAGAGAATGCTTATGAAAGGGAGAAGTGGAACCGCTCCCATGAGTTAGTCTAGCGTCCAGTGGCAGCTTTGGAATTCACATGAGCCCCATTGTTTTGTCGTGGACAGGGGCTGACAAGCAAGTAAACGTGTTAACATACCGTATGCTGTGCAGTTCTGTGTTTTCATGGTAGTTTTGTTACTGGGGATATTGAAGGGTGTGTATGATAAGTTGCCAAAGACCACACAGCAAATATGCTGGATAGAACCAGAAACAGAGCTTTAGCGAACTGATCTCTATAAACTCGGCCTATTTCCAGGTGAGGGACAAGGATGACTAAAATGACAAATTGTCCTTTTGTACAGAAAAAGGAATCAGCAGTGCCTGGCTGGCCCAGTTGGTAGAGCATGCAGCTCTTGATCTCAGGGTTGTGAGGTCAAGCCCAACACTGGGCCTGGAGACTACTTAAGAAACAAAAACAAAAAATAAAGAAAGAGGAATCGTCTTTAAGAAGAACAGCTCTCAGGGGTGCCTGGGTGGCTCAGTCGGTTAAGCAACTGACTTTGGCTCAGGTCATGATCTCACAGTTTGTGGGTTCGAGCCCTGCATCTGACTGTGCTGACGGCTCAGAGCCTGGAGCCTGCTTTGGATTCTGTGTCTCCCTCTCTCTCTACTCCTCCCCCACTTGTGCTCTGTCTCTGCCTCTGTCTCTCTCTCTGTCTCTCTCTCTCAAAAAATGAATAAAATATAAAAAGAAAAAGAAGAATAGCTCTCAGGGGCGCCTGGGTGGTTCATTCGGTTAAGTGTATAACTTCAGCTCAGGTCATGGTCTCATGGTTCATGGGTTCGAGCCCCACATCGGGCTGTCTGCTGTCAGCTTGGAGTCAGCTTCAGATCTTCTGTCTCCCTCTCTCTCTGCCGCTGTCCTGCACACGCCGTACCCCCCACCAGCTCAAAAATAAACATTAAAAAAAAAGGAACACCTCTCAGAATCTCTGAAGAAAGGTATATCATTAAATATGACTACAGTCACACTTTGTAACAAACCACAGTAGCTTAAAGAAACAATCATTTATTCTTACAGACCTGCAGGTCGGCCGGGGCTCAGCTCAGCTCATCTCCCCCTTCCCCCCACCCCTGGGCTCGCTCTTGTGTTGTGGGTAGGCCGGGGGTTGGCTGACCTGGGCTGCCTGGTCTCTGCTGTAGGCTGCAAGGCTGGGGTTGGGGCTGGCTCACATGTCTGTCATCCTCCTTGGACAGCGAGCTGGCCTGTGCACTTCTCCAGCAGTTCTCGTGGCTGTGGCAGAAGCCCCAGAAGGCCGCGGAGACACGTAAGGCAGCCTTCCTGAGGCCTAGGCTTAGACCTGGCACGCTGTCACTTCTGCCTCAGAATTCTTCATCCTTTTGTTATTACCACCTAGCCAGAGTTCTAAGATTTTTTTTTTCCCTTTGGGGCACCCGGGCAACTCACTCGATTGAATGTCCGACTTTGGCTCAGGTCGTGATCTTGTGGTTTGTGAGTCCGAGCCCCGTGTCAGGCTCTGTGCTGACAGCTCAGAGCCTGGAGCCTGCTTCTGATTCTGTGTCTCCCTCTCTCTGCCCCTCCCTCTCTTGCACTCTCTCTGTCTCAAAAATAAATAAACATTAAAAAATTAAAAAAATTAAAAAAGATTTTTTCCTCCTTCATTGCCTCCCCTCATAAAATTCTTTTTAATTTTTTTGTCATATTATTTTTTTATTGTGCTAAAATATACATAACATAGAAGTCACTATTTTAGCCATTTTTTAAGATTTTATTTTTTTTAATTTTTTTTTTTTTAATGTTTATTTTTGAGAGAGACAGAGAGAGACCAAGCATGAGCAGGGGAAGGGCAGAGAGAGAGACACACACACAGAATCCAAAGCAGGCTCCAGGCTCCGAGCTGTCAGCACAGAGCTCAACGTGAGGCTCGAACTCACAAACCCGGAGATCATGACCTGAGCCAAAGTTGGATGCTTAACTGACTGAGCCACCCAGACGCCCCTTAAGATTTTATGTTTAAGTAATCTCTATACCCAATGTGGGGTTTGAACTTACAACCCCAAGATCAAGACTCTCTTGCTCTACCGACTGAGCCAGCCAGGCACCCCTATTTTAGCCATTTTAAGTGTGCAGTTGATTAGCATTATGTTCATTCACATTGTGTGCAACTGTCACCATCATCCATCTCCAGAATTTTTTTACAATCCTGAATTAAAATTCTGCACCCATTCAACACTAACCTCCCCGTTCCCTTCCCTTCCCAGCCCCTGGCACCCACCATACTACTTTCTGTCTGTGTGAGTCTGACTACTCCAGGATCTCATGTAAATGAAGTCATATATTTATCCTGTTGTGACTGACTTCTATCACGTTAGCATATGTCCTCAAGCTTTATCCATATTGGAGCATATGTCAGAATTTCCTTCCTTTTTAAGGCTGAATAACAGTCTATTGCTTGTATATATCACATTTTCTTTATCTGTTTATCCATAGATGGACATTTGTGTTGTTCCCACCTTTTAGATATTGTGAATTATGCTAACCTGAAAATGGCCATTCAGATGTCTGAGTCCCTGCTTTCAAATTTTGGGAGTACATACCCTTTTAAGTGTGAAATTCCTGGATGGTAGGGTAATTCTATATTTAATTTTTTGAGGAACTGCCACACGTACAATCTTTTTAATCTTAATAAGAAATTTTATTCAACCCATATATCTAAAATACTAGTATTTCAGCACTTCATCAATATAGTCATTGATATTTTACATTCTTAATTCTGTATTTTGAAATCTATTGAGTGTTTTTACATTTATAACACACATCTCAGTTCAGACTAGCCATATTTCAAGAGTTCAATACCTACACGTGATATTATTATAAATGGGTTTCTTAAGTTAATTTGTTTATTTTGAGAGAAAGAAAAGGAGAGCGTGAGTAGGGGAGGAACAGAGAGGGGGAGAGAGAATCCCAAGCAGGCTCCGTGCTGTCAGCACAGAGCCCGATGCAGGGCTCAGTCTCACAAACTGTGAGGTCAAGATCTGAGCCAAAATCACGAGTTCCATGCTTGGGGCACCTGGGTGGCTCATTCAGTTAAGCATCAGGCTCGGGTCATGATCTCACGGTTAGTAAGTTTGAGCCCTGCATCGAGTTCTCTGCTCTCTCTGCTGTCAGCACAGAGCCCACTTCGGATTTTCTGTCTCCCTCTCTCTCTGTCCCCCTCCTCAAAAATAAATAAACATTAAAAAAAAAAAAGAGAGAGAGATGGGGCACCTGGGTATCTCAGCCGGTTAAGCATCAGGTCATGATCTCACAGCTCCTGTCTTCAATACTTGTGTCGGGCTCTGTGCTGATAGCTCAGAGCCTGAAGCCTGCTTCAGATTCTGTGTCTCCCTCTCTCTGCCCCTCCCCCATTTGTGTTCTCTCTCTCTCTCTCTCTCTCTAAATAAACAAAAAAAATGTATGCTCAACTGACTGAGCCACCCAGGTACCCCTATAAATGGCATTTTTATTAAAACTCTTTGATCCACAACTAGATTATGGAGGGTCTTACATTTAGACCTTTTAGAATAACAGTTTTATTGCGATGAAGTTTGTAAACCATGAAAATCACCCTTTAGCACATCCACACAGTTGTGTAATTATCACCACAATTATAGGACATTTTTATCAACATTTTTATAGAAACCCCTATACCCATTAGGAGTCACTTTCTACTTCCAGAAAGCAGTCTGCTTTCCGTCTCTATGGATTTGTCTCTTCTGGAGTTTTTATCCAAATGGAATCGTACAAGAAGTAGCCTTTTGTGACTCGGGTCTTTGACTTAGCCTAGTATTTTCAAGGTTCATCCCTGCTAGAGTATGAACCAGTATCTCATTCCCTGTAGTGGCTGATTATGGCATATAATGGAACATCACATTGTGTTTATCCACTCTTCAGCTGATGGACATTTAGGTTATTTCCCCTTTTTGGCTACAATGAATAATAGGTGTTTTTTTTTTTTTTTTTTAATGTTTATTCATCTTTGAGAGATGGAGAGAGACAGAGCATGAGCGGGGAAGGGGCAGAGAGAGGGAGACACAGAATCCGAAGCAGTCTCCGGGCTCTGAGCTGTCAGCACAGAGCCCGACGTGGGGCTCGAACTCACGAACCATGAGATCATGACCTGAGCCGAAGTCGGAGGCTCAACTGACTGAGCCACCCAGGTGCCCCTGCTGTGAACATGAATGTGCCAGTTTTTGTGTGGACGTATGTTTTCATGTCTGTTGGGTAAATGTCTAGAAATGTAATTGCTAAGTCATATGGTAACACTGTGTTTAACCTTTTAAGGTACTGCCAGACTGCTTCGCTATTTTACATTCCCACCATCAGTGCATGAGGGTTCCAATGTCTCCACTTCCTTGCCAACACTTATTATTGTCCGTCTTTTGGTTTTAGCCCTCCTAATGCGTGTTAAGTGGAATCTTATTGTGGCTTGTGTTTGCATTTCCCTAGTGGCTACCCCCAGAGAAACTTTAAATCCACAGATATACTGTATATCTTTTTATGTACTGTTGCCCCTTAAAAGGCTACAAACCATTATAGTATCTAAGTTTTCTTCATCACCACCCCCAAGAACCAATTTTTATCCCCTTAGGGACAATATCGCTCTCATTAAAAATGTATATGTTAGCCCAGTAAGTTACATGTCCAAACCCAAAGTCAAGCGGGTCAAGGAACTTCACCCCTTTGGTGGAAAGAACTGCAAAGGCACAAGGCAGGGGAGGGGTACACAGAAAGGAGATTTGGGACAAAACCGTATGGGGTGAAAGACGCTTAAAGTTTGGCCTGATGAGGACAGCAGGGCTTCCCCATAATTCTTCAGTCGCTGTGGTGGGCCCACTTCATCGAGAACAGAGCAATACCTTGGCACCCTGACATCAGGATAGCTAAGCTGCTTTGGTGACCCTTGCAGATCTTGGATGAGGTGGAAAAGCGACGAGGCATCTCTCCTGCCCTGGTACAGCCCCTCATGAGGAGTGTCATGGAGGCCCCTTTCCCAGCACTGGGCAAGACCATCGTCGTCAAGAACTTCTTGCCAGGATCAGGAACTGAGGTAAGCCATCAGATTCCTATTGTCTCCTAGAGGAGAGAATGGCCCAGACAGCCAAGTCCCAGTAAACCAAGCAAGGGGCTGGCTTTCAGTGGTCTGTCTCATCGCCTGATGTCACATTCAGGTGCATGTAAAATCCACCCCAAGTCCTGTCTATCCATTCGAGGATTCATTCCCAGACAGCATCCCCAGCTATGTCATGGCAGTATATGGTGTTTCTTTGCATGACCTTGGCCCCACAGATTAGGGACCTGCATTGAACATCCTTAGCTACTCTTAATAGCCCATTACTCTCATAGATAGCATTTGAACCCATTTATGTTTTTGGTCTCTGTCACCTCTATAACTTCATATTGTAAGATAGATTATTTTCAGGGAAGACAAGTTCAGGTACTACTTTTTTTTCACCCGTCTAGGACTTTGAGGCATGTTCCCCTCCTTGGCTGGGTTGGGATTGAATGCAGGATTTTGTTTTTCTCCTTCCCATTCCTTTTATATGGCTCTGTGGACATCAGAAGGTACATCCCATCCAGCCTGAGTATCTATTTATTTCCAAAAGCCCTTGAAAAAGCAAAGTCACCTCTGGAGACAGGGGAGGGGTGGATGGGGAGGGGAGGATGGGGAGGGGAGGATGGGAAGGGGATATTCTGCCACAACTCATTTTCCCAGAGCAGAGAGAAGCATTCTCCCTGTTGCTGGAGAGTCTTGCACTCTCCTATACCAGATACAGGCGACTTGGCCATAGGGATATTAACATTAACGTGCCCCACTGTGTGGGCAACACCGGGCAGGCATGGTGCTCAGAGTAAAACACTGGTCTCTGCTCACTGTGAAGGAGTCAGCTATTAAAAGAGAAAAACAGGAATGCCTGGGTGGCTCAGTCAGTTACACGTCCGACTTTGACTCAGGTCAGGATCTCATGGTTTGTGAGTTTGAGCCCCGCGTCGGGCTCTGCACTGACCGCTCGAAGCCTGGAGCCTGCTTCAGAATCTGTATCTCCCTCTCTCTCTCTACCGAACCCCACTCGTGTGTGCTCTTTCTCTCTCTCTCTCTCTCTCTCTCTCTCTCTCTCTCTCTCTCAAAAATAAATAAACATTTAAAAAAAAGAAATAAAAAAAAGAAGAAAAGCACACCCAGGAGTAGTTGACTTGAGATGAATTTGGGAACATTTCAACAAGTACAGAATGAGAAACTATGCCCACTGAACATACAAGCTGTAAGACACATCATAGGGAAGGGACTGGTATGGGGTTGGGCTCACTGAGAAATGCCTTCTAGAGGAGGTGAGTCTTGAAAGTGTTGCTTGGATCTTTTGGTCCTTCTGCGTGAGCCCATGACTCCATTCCAGCAGGTAATATTCCCTTGTGAGGCAGACACTTCCCGGTGGGACTCTAAGTGATGGGATAGCAACAGTCATGGCACTTCCAGGGAGGGGCGTGGTCCACATATGTCTTCGCCAGCCAGAGCCACCAGCCATTTTGGGTCAAGGGCCATTGATTCTTCCACCCTGTGTCCCCACCTCCATCTGAACTTTCCTCACACTCAACTGCGACAGAGTCACTTCCAAGTATACCTGCTCCCCAATCTCCCAGGATCTTTCTTTTCCCCAGTCGCCTTGTCTTCCTTGTTTCCTTTCCCTTTTCCCCTGCCAGTGGGTGCGCCCTGCTGAGGACCTCAGAGCCCCCGGCCTGTGGTGCGGCCCCTCCTCACGGCTGCTCCTGTTCCCCGGCAGGTGATTGAACTGTGCCGCCCGCTGGACTCCCGGCTCGAACACGTAGACTTTGAGTCTCTCTTCTCCTCTCTCAGCGTCCGCCACCTGCTCTGTGTTTTTGCCTCCCTGCTTCTGGAAAGGAGGGTCATCTTCATCGCAGACAAGCTCAGGTACCAACCGTGGCCTCTCCTACTAAATAAAGTGTCTGAATGACAGTCGGTCTCGGGCTGGCTGGCACGTGTAGGGCAGGTGATTGTCGGGGACTGCCAAGGAAGCACCCTGAGGGAAGAGTGCGGGTCAGTGGGCAGCGAGGAGTGGAGATCTGTAAGGCACAGCGGTTCTGAAACACCGGGTAAGCCCACGCCTCCTACACACTTACCTGGTTTGCAGCCTGCCTTCCACCCGTTCCACTGTGTGCTGGGCGCTCTGCCGTGTGCTGGGGGACCGACGGTTCTAGAACTGAGCAGACCACCCAGTACTGTGTTGTAAGGGCTTACCAGAGCAGTGTGTTCTAGACAGGAGGAGGGCCCTCCTCCTCAGAGGAAGCCAGTTCTGGCTGAGTCCTAAGACTAACAGCAAGTAGAAAGCACATTCCAGGCGAAAGGAGCAAGGCAAGGAGGCCGGAGGCCGAGCATGACACCTTCAGGAACTGCAAAGCTGTTGGCTGCAGCTGAGCCCAGAGAGGAAGGCCCAGGAGGAGGCAGGGAGCCAAGGTTCACAGACGGCTGCAGGGTTGTGCTAGAGCACAGATGTATCCCAAAGGCGCCCCCTCCTCTCAGTGCTAAAATAAATTACACAGAGTCTCACACACACCTGCTCGCTGCTTGGTAGGATGCCCCCCACGTCCTATGGGTCACACTCAGTGATTTGCAAAGCCCACGTCACAAAGCAAGGAAGAGCCAGAAGGAGATACAGGTAGGGATTCGAGTTAATTCTAAACTAGGGAGAAAAAAAAAAGAATTCCTGGCATTTTCCTCCTTTCAAAATACCGAATCAGAGCCTTCTTTGCTTTGGAGCTGAGGGCACAGCGGCGCGGGTAGTGAGTGAAACTCCACGAGGGGCTGAGATGTGGGACCCAGTCAGAGATGGGCCAGCCAACCAGTGAAAGCAGATGAGGCCAACCGGGGAGTCCATCTGGAGAGAAGAAATGCCAAAAACACAAAAATTAAAGAACCGTGGTTTGCAGAGGAAATCTGACTCCCAAGTCTGGAAAACAAAAGGGAGGAAGAGGAACAGGGAAAGAGGAATGGCAAGGACAGAAGGTATGAGCGTGGAGTTCATCAGGAATGTGGTAGGAAAGGGAATCCAGTCCTGTCCTCCCGCGCCAGCCCATCTGGTCATCTTGGTGATGCTCCTCTCTGGATGGCAGCCACTTGGCTATTCCCAGCCCGATCCCACCCTGGCCTTTAGCGAGCTATTCACTTTTACTGTCGTGGTTATTGCACTCCCTGTGCACTGGGGTCCGCTCAGGAAGCGGGCCGGCACTCCGCTGGGCGCGGGCAGCTCTCCAAGCTCGCTGGGCACTGGGGAGTTCAGACGGGAGAGTTCTCAAGGTTGGGGCTCTGGGAGCTGAGGAGGAGTAATAACCCTTCAGTGGCCAGGGTCGGGTTTCATGGACATTCTAGTAGCTGTCTGTATTCTCTGGAAGCCCCACTCTGTCCCCCAGAAGTAGAATTCTCAGGCTCGGCCGTGGGGGAGGGGAGAGTGGGGAATCTCAGAAAGGCCTAGGCTAGAAGTGATTGCCAGCCAAGTAAACGTGCTGCCCACCAGGATTGGAGATGGAGCCAGACAGTCCCCTGAGGAGCTTGCCTCTGGGCTGAAGATGTTAGGCTCAGGAAGGTCCAGCCTGAGAAAATGTCCAGGAAGATGGGCATGGCTGGAGAGGAGTGTGCCCTCCCCAGGCTTCCTCCCGGGCAGAGGAGAACACAAAATATCATCTGTTTTTTTTGTCAAAGTACAATGCAAGAGAGAAGGTGAGAACAGAGAGGGTCAAAGACAAATGCATCCCTGAAGGGCAACAGAGTGGATGTGTCAGGCTTAGGGGACCAAGACAGCTGGAAGGGCTCAGGACAGAGATCTCTGGGAGGAGACCACCACCTCGCTCCCCCCCCCCCCCACCCCCTCCCTGGACACATTTCTGGGTTGATGAGTTAAAGCCCCTCCCACAGAACTGCTCTAAGGAGACAAAGGAAAGCGAAGGAGCCCCATTGCTGTAAATGGACCCTGCCCAGTGGCTGCATCTTGTTAGTTCTACCATCCCCTCCCCTCCTGCTCTGGGGAAGCTTTGTGGGGAACACAGGTCACCAGTGTGGTCAGACTGGAGGCATTTGGAGTGTCCCCACCTTCCATGATGCCTGGTATTCTGCCGGTAGAGACTTAGTCCCTTGGACAAGCAAACACCCATGAGAGGGGAGAGGGGTAAGATGGCAGCTGTGGATGCTGCAGGGACATGGAGAACGTTGGTGCTGTCCTTGGGTCCAGAGTTGGGCCACAGTGCAGCTAACTGCTGTTTGTGTGTATGGAAAGTACCTTAATTACATTTTTAAACCCTTCATGGCCTTCAGACTTACACGCCCATCTCTCATCACACAGGACGTGGGGCCTAGGGGTGTCCCCCCCACCCCCCGGCCCCAGGAGAGAGGAAGCCTGAACATCCTCCACTGTTGGCCTTGGGTCTCCTCATTTATGAAACAAGGGCTTGTCTGCACCCAGGTCCCTTGTCATTCTGACCTGCTTGGGCTCCCGTGTCATGTTGGCCCCAAAGGCAGCCTGTACTTTTCCTGTTACAAATGGCTCACAGTGTTCTCTCTCTTACCCAATAAATTATCTCTCTATCCAACACGAGTTCCATGCAGACCTGAAGAGGTGGAAAAATAAATAAATAAAGGCCCACAGAGCTGAGGCTGGAAAAGAAGGAAACACAGCAGGCGGGAGCCAGAGGACAGTAACAACAGGCAACCGTCAGGAGCACTGAAATGTTGCCTCTGGGCCAGGCTCTTGGAAGGTTTGACCTGTATTCTTTCAGGCTCCTGACAACTCAATCACATAGCTTCTATTATTAGGAAACTAAGAAGCACACAGAGGTTAAGACACTTTGCTCAAGCAAGCCAGAGGTTAGTGGAAGAGCTGGGACACAGGCAGCCTGGCTCCAGAGAAAATGAGAAGGAAGGAGAAGGAGCTGGCCTCATTTGGTCGGGGGGGGGGGGGGGGGGTGCAGGGTGGCCGTGCCTGTGACCCCACCTACAGAAATCTATAAGGAAAGTCTTAGTCTTTTTTTTTTTTTTTTTTTTACATTCATTTATTTTTGAGAGAGAGCACAAGTGGGGGAAGGGCAGAGAGAGAAGAAAACAAAGAATCCGAAGCAGGCTCCAGGCTCGGAGCTGTCAGCACAGAGCCCGATGTGGGGCTCGAACTCACAAACCATGAGATCATGACCTGAGCCTAAGTCAGACACTTAACCGACTGAGCCACCCAGACGCCCCCATAAGGAAAGTCTTTTTAAAAACATGCCATTAAGACCCCTTTGTGCTTGGCAGTTAGGCTAGAATTGTCTACAGAAGAAGCTGAGACTTCTGTGGTTTTCTCCCCAGGCCCTCCCTCTCTTATGGCCTTCATCTGGGGCCTGAAGAGGCAGGTGGGTCCAGATGACCCCCACACTCTCTCCTAGCTCTGAAACTCCTGGCTGCACGGTCAGAGTGCTCTGGGCCTCCTGGGACTGTGCTCCTTTGTGCCTTGCCCTCCCAGTGACCCTGGCCCAGAACCTGCTAAGGGCCCCATTCCTGACCCAGGACTCCCCTCCCCAGGCATCCTGTGCTTTCCAAAGCGTCCCCGGGGATGACCACCTCGTGTGTCCAGCTGTGCCATGGGGGAGGGATCATCTAATTTCTGCAGGACCTCTCCAGCTCAAGTGATGCCTGACTCTGTGAACACACTGATGAGGGAAGGTCAGCACTGCCAGCCCACATCTCCCTGCCCTTGGTAGGCTCTCTCCTCTCCCAGGTTGATCTGTTCAGTAGAAATCACCTGGGAAGCCTGTCCCAGCTACTTGGCGTCTGCGATTCTAATCCTAGACACTTCAGAGCTGGTGTGATGCCGAAATAACTGTGTGTTCATTGAATGCCCCTCTTAACATCACTTGGGTTAGAGACAAATACACACCATGTTGTGGGTCCTCTCCAGGATTCCCAGGCCTCTGACCTAGACTGTGCCCAAAGTTGGGGCCCTCTGCACCTCCTTTTACAGCTTAAATGGTCTACTTCTGGAGGCCTCAGTTTTGGGTTTCTTGGTTGTGACCCCTTCCCTAACAGGCCAGCTAAGCCAGTACAGGGAAGCCTGGCTCACCTGTAAGAAAGTGACATCGCTGGGATGCCTGGCTGACTCAGTCAGTGGCGCATGTGACTCGATCATTAGGGTTGTAAGTTCAACCCCCACATTGGGTGTAGAAATTACTTAAAAATAAAATCGTGGGGCGTTTCAGTGGCTCAGTCCGTTGAGCGTCCCGACTTGATTTGTCTCAGGTCTTGATTCCAGGGTTGTGGGATCATGCCCCACATCGGGTGGGCTCTGTGCTGAGCTCTGTCTCTTTCCCTCTCCCTCTCTTTCTCTCTCTCTCTCTCTAAAATAAGAAATAAAATAGGGACACCCCAGTGGCTCAGCATTTAAGCGTCCAACGTCAGCTCAGGTCATGATCTCACGGATCCTGAGTTTGAGCCCTGCATCGGGCTCTGCTGACAGCTCAGAGCCTGGACCCTGCTTCGGATTCTGTGTCTCCCTCTCTCCCCGCCCCTCTCATGCCCCTGCTCTGTCTCTGTCGCTAAAAAAGTAAACATGAAAAAAATTTTGTTTTAATAAATAATAAATTCTTTTTTTAAAAAGAAAAAAGTGACATAGCTAATGATCAAAGCACAGAAACTCCACCGAAGAACATCACACGTGTGACGCTGCTGCGTGAAAAAGCCAGAAGCCGTGTTGTCCTCTCCATCCTGCTCTGCTTCCCAGCTGTCCCTCCAGGACCAATCTATGTGCACCTAAAGCTGCCTGATTTACAGGCAAAGAGCCATAAGGAACTGAAGGGTTCTCTGGCCAGGACATGACAAACTAGGGCTTGGGGGACAGTGGCTGGCTGCAAGTTGTGTGACCTGGGAAGGTGCAGGAAGAGAGCCTCCCACATAAGCTCCCGTGGCGGGAGGTGGGGGGGGGGGGGGCTTTCCTCCTCCTTACTGGGCACAGTACTCCCCCACCCCCCCGCCGCGCATGCTCCCATTTCCAGCCCTGTCCAGCCAGACGTTGAAGCAAGCCTCCCGTTCTCCTGATTCCTCCCAAACCTTGTGACACCGTAGAACAGCGCATGAGAGCAGGACATGCCCCAAGCTCTGGGAGTGGCCGCGTGGCATCCCAGGGTGGACGGGGGCCTGCATTAGGCCCGTAGTCATGCTGCCATTCCCTCCCCTGCCACACAGCGTTCTCAGTCTTCATTGCCGGGGAGTCTGCGCACTGCAGGCGGAAATAGCAGGGACTTGTGGCAAATGCTGAATGAGTTATGAAAGAGTTTTAAGTCAGGCCAAAAATCTATCAAACTTAGAATAACATTTTTGCTCCGTTTCATCTTCAGGGTGGACCCTGAGTGTTTCTTAAGGGCCTGTCAAGCCGAAGTTTTGACAGATGGAAAGGAAAGAATGCTGTTGTGATGGCTTGTTCTGTTGTCATAGCAACCCAACTAAATATTTGCTCATACCCCTTTCTTCATTGCCCCGATGGTAAACATTTTGTTTTTTAGTTGATTAATTTCAATTCCCAAAGTTTTGACTGTATCTACAGACCAGGCTGTACAAAAGTTTTAGATGGGACAGATTTTTAACATTTAAGAAATTCACTTTTATCTTTCTGGAGTACATGAAGGCTAGAAGCCAAGGGACTGTTGGCTGATGATAAGTAGGATCAGGTGGTCAAATCTTGACACATACTAGAGTTTGCGCCTTGCCTTCCACACCTGGGTAACTACACAGATAAGTTCATAGGTGGCTGTGCATTTTCATCCTTTTGTGTGCTCCTGTCGGTTCGTTGTTTCATCGGTTTCTGTAAGCCTAGGTCCTCTGTGCTGCCTAGAATCAGTTGTGCTCAGCAATGCTTACCGTCTGGGACAAGGTTGGGTTTGTGAGCCTGCCCTCTCTAGGCAATGAGCTTGCCTGAGGCCGACCTGAAGTTTTGGTAGCTGCCCCCTTGGTGGCCCTGGCATTCATGGGGCACCTGGGTGGCTCAGCCAGTTGAGCCTCGACTTCGGCTCAGGTCATGATCTCACAGTTTGTGGGTTTGGGCCCCGTGTCGGGCTCTGTGCTGACAGCTCGGAGCCTGGAGCCTGCTTCGGATTCTGTGTCTCCTGTTCTCTCTCTCTGTCTCTCTCAAAAATAAATAAGCTTAAAAAAATTCAAACTACTGCTTCAGGGGGCACCTTGGATGGCTGAAGCTCGAGTCATGATCTCGCAGTTCGTGGGTTCAGGCCCCACATCGGGCTCGTTGCTGTCAGTGCAGAGCCCCCTTTGGATCCTCTGTCTCCCTCTCTCTGCCCCTGCCCTACTTGCACTCTCTCCCTCTCAAAAATAAATAAACACTAAAAAAAAAAAAAAAAAAAAAAAAAAAAGGATAACAAAACAAAAACAAGATACTATTTCAGAGGTCCTCAGCACGGCTGACAGAGGTACATACATTTAAATCAGCAAAATTCTATGAAAAATACAGTGCTAGTAACATAATGACATCAGTCTGATTAAATATGAAGGGTCAACTACCTGTGTTTGCATATGAACACCAAGAAGATAACACGCGGAGCCGGATTAAGAGACTAGCATAACCACAAATTGTCTTCTACTCCAAACCCATCTCAGGGTCACATGCTGTCAGGCGTGCTTGCTTTGTGTTACCGCCTTTTTTGGAACTTACTGCCAGGACTCAAAACCTCTCCACTGCTTTTGTCTGTTAGCTCACTGTTGCTGTTCTGTCCTATCTCCGTTAACGAGCCCTAGAATTGTCTTCCGATGACCAGGCCTAGTTCTTTTCAGTTTCCAGCTCTTCCCAGTTCCTGGCTTTCTCTCGTAGATTTGTAGTTTGTAAACATTTTGCTGGAAGGAGTTTAGAAATTATCTAGTCCATTTACTTATTTGATAGATGAGGAAGTTCAGGGCTTTTACCTGAGAGCATACGGGGAGTAGCAGACCCAGTTGGCCCAGTTTTCTTGAGGCCCAGCCTATGTTGTTGTTGTTTTTTAATTCAGCTACACGTCACTTCCAGGTTTACAAGTACGGCAATGAAATATAGCAGCCAGTGCCTGGTGCCATCCACCTCCCACTAGGTCTCCCCAGGCACCAGAGCAGACCGAAGTTCGCCTTTCACTCCAGTTCCTGGGAATGATGCACCAGGAGAGATGCCTTGCTTGGGATACTAACAGATGCTGATGGATCATTCCTGAAATTCCTGGGGAGTCTGTCTAACTCAGGAAACTCATTGTTGACTTTTCTGGCAGCATTTTACAGGAGGCTCTGTGCTCTGTTCTTTCTGGTTCCCAGATGAGTTGAAAGGTTGCTGAACATAGTAAGCCCACATTGTGGCACAGGGGCTTGGTCGCACCCCCGTCCAGGAGAACTTGAGCACGCACAGGCGCATCCCAGTGGCTCTGAGCTAATGCTTCAACCCTCGTGAAGCACTGCCAAGTTGCAAAGCATTCTGGGACCTGGCCCTTCTCCCCTGTGCCCATCTTTAAACCCTGTGGCCCAGCCAGCCTCGCACGTGGGCATCATCTCCCTCCCCTGCTTTTGTACAAATTGATCCCAGCTGCAGGCTGGTGTTCCTTTCCTCCACCCCCACGTAACACAAGCCAGCTGGGAGGGCTCTCTTCCTAGGACTTCCTCCAAAAACCCTGCCTCTCCTCCGACCAGCAGGCCGCTCAGGGAGGGCATGTGACGAGCTTGCTTGAAAAGTCATCCTCTGTGTCCCCCAAACCAAAACCTGTTCTTTCCATATTCCTAAGAGACCACCCCCCACCCCCATGGAGACTCACCTTCACGAGTCTGAGAATAAAATGTCATTACCGCTTGCAGCAGAGACCGAGGAAAGCACAAGCGACACTCAGAATAATCCCTTCTTTCCTCCTCTACCACTTATTTTGGGGGAAGAGTTGTCACCGTACTCTTGGCAGAATTTGACCTTTCCTTCCAGTATTTCAAGAAGGGGATGTGTATTTTTGTCATTTGGGGCTTTTTTTTTTTGTTCTGTTTTGTTTTGTTTTTAGCGTGTTGGTGTGGGCTAGTGAGCAAGAGGAATGAGACACTCCTCAGCCCTGCCCACCTGTTGTCGTGAGCACACCGGGCCCCCTTTGCGCCTGCCCGGAGGTGCTAATGATAACCAGGTGCAGAAACATTGGGCTCCAGCTGCAACAGCACATCAGATGATTTGAAAACAAACAGAAACCACTTGTTCGGAGAAACGGCAGTGGCAGCGCCTACCTACATGGCCCACGGGGTACCCGGCTGAGTTGTCATCGTGGGTCCCCTTCAGAATTGAATTCTGGTGACCTTTAGGTCAGTGCATTCCAGCCGCAAGAGTGAATTTGATCTTCCTCAGTAACACGTATCCCCCCACTGTATGTGTGAGGCTAGCGCTGGCACTGCTTATCGGGTTTCCTAACCGGTTCCAACTGCCTTCCTTGTGCAGCCGGTGCACACTCCCCGCAGCTGAACGGGGGCCTGCCTGACCTCTGGGGGCCTCGCCCACTTAGGGTTCCCCTAGGAGCCACAGGGAGCTCTAGCAGCAGAGAGAAGCGAGCCACCGATCGCGCTTTCTCCTTCCAACCATGAGGCCACAAGAAAGCAAAAGGGCAGAAGGCCTTTTCTTTGACTTGGGAAAAAAAAGTTAAACTGATTTATTTTTCTATTGCAGTGATTGAGAAAACCACAAAAGGCTTCTCTCTCTGTGCCTCTTCAGGCCTCCATTCCTCTCTCGGGATCTCTTCACTTCCTCCAGGCCCCGGGCGCCGCCTCGCTCCCCACCCTGAATTCAGAGGTCAACCTCAGCCTAGGTTTCTTTAGCTATAGAATTCCAAAGGAGGGACGCCTGGCTGGCTCTGTCGGTGGAGCAAGGGACTCTTGACCTCAGGGTTGTGAGTTCAAGCCTCACGTTGGACATAAAGCTTACTTAAAAAAAAAAAAAAAAAAAAATCAAAAGATGAACTCTATCTCTAAGGTGGCTCCAAGGTTTAAACTTCTGTGATTTTACAACTTCCCTGGGGTCAAAAGTGCTTAAACCACAACTCTAAAATGTGAATGAACTCTTCAGCGTGAGCATTGCATTTTTATTTTCTGGTAGCAAGTGGAAAGTGAGAGCCTCAGAGATGGCTGAGGTGGACCCTGCCAGACAGCGCCCTCCGTGGGGACCCGCCACTCTCCCTCCAAGTCCTGTTTAGGAGCTCACAACAGATGTGCTGTAAAAAGAGACAGGTTTCATACATGAGGCTTCATTCAGGGAATTCTTTCCTACGGTCTCCTTTAAGGTCCCTCTAGTCCCTTGGGAGTGAAAGCCAACCTCCCAGTAAAAAATGGAACATACCAGAATTCCAGTTGAACCATCTCTGTCCGCCTGCCTCCAACCTCCAGTTCTTCAGTCCAAGTCATTGGCTTCAGACCCTTTTTATTACAGACCATGATGAGAAATGCATTTCACGTCCAGACCCAATCCCAACACCACATACATACACACAGATAGTTACACCTGAAACGCATTGCAGCACACTCTCTCTTGTCTCTTCTTTCTGTTGTGTGTTATTTTTTTTTTTTTAATGTGTATCATTTTTGAGAGAAAGACAGAGCGTGAGCAGGGGAGGGGCAGAGAGAGGGAGACACAGAATCCGAGGCAGGCTCCAGGCTCCCAGCTGTGAGCACAGAGCCCGATGTGGGGCTCGAACTCACCAGCCGTGACATCACGACCTGAGCCAAAGTCCAACGCCCAACGAACTGAGCCACCCAGGTGCCCCTTTTTTGTTGTTTTTAATGCTGATCACAACCCACTAAAATTATTTCAGGACCCAATGATGGGCTGCAAAGTATAGTCTGAAAAAATCCACTCTACACCTAACTATCCTCCTTTATTTTTTAACGTTCTTCTCGTTTTCTTGGCTGTGTTCTCACAACTATAGTATGTGAGCAGATCACCTTTGTAGACTGGTCACACACAGACACAGAGTAGTCCTAAAACTAAAGAAATTTAGAACAGAGTAAATTCAACACATTCGTGATCAAGAAAATTAAACACAAATGGTGTGCAACTCACTGAAAGTATAAACATTCCTGGTATCTCAGAGAAAGTGATGCCTTAGGAAAATGCTTCTCTGCTTTGAGAGAAGATTCTTTGGAAGACAGAAGTCACCCCAAGCCACTGGCTGACTGATTGCTGTTATTCTCCTTGGTATAAGTCCTGACTTAATTATCCTAGGTCACTGTTACTCAAGAGGGTATTACATACTTTGTATACCTCACTCTTACAAAGAAGGTATTATAGTGATAAGAAGGAAATCTTGGGGTGGCATCTTTCTCATTTTGGGGGTGATAATTTGGAAGAAAAGACTAGGACCACATATCAGGGCAACATGGGGGTTCCGTGCTACTAAGAAGCATTTCATGACCCCAGTGAGTGTTCAGAGAGTGATGGTTTGTGAAGACAGGGAACAGGAAGGTCAGAGGGCTCATGCTGATAAATGAACAAGATTCAACATTACTCTGGTTCGAGGGGCCCCGAGTGCAGATGGGATGGAAAAGAGGGCTGGTATGTATTTTAAGGATGTTCAGGGAGTGCCACATTCATAGGAAATCCCTTAGAAAGTAAGTGATTTTTTTTTTTTTTTTTGCTATTTTTTTATTGTGGCAAACCATAGATAACAGAAGGTTTACTTTTCAAGTACACAGATCAGTGGCAGTAAGTATATTCACAGTGTTTGCAACCATCAACACTGCCCATTTCCAGAGGCAGCAACTGCCTATTCTCCCTCCCCCAGCCCCTGGTAACCTCTGTTCTATTCTGTCCCTGTGAATTTGCCTATTCTGAGTCCCTCATGTAAGTGGAATCATCCGGTATTTGTCTTTTTCTGTCTGGGTATTTCACTTGCTAGCCAATATTTTTTTCTCCTTAAGGAAGCCAAAGTTAAGTGATCCTACTAAAATGGGCTTGGGAAGGTTTTATGACCATGACATTATATACCTCATTCTGTTGCTCTTTGCAGATACTGTGTTTTTTTACAAGTTGAAGGTTTGTGGCAACCTGCTTCAAGCAAGTTTATCAGCACCATTTTTCCACCAGCATTTGCTTGCTTTGTGTCTCTGTGTGACACTTTGGTAATATCTCACAATATTTTTCATTATCATTATATTTGTTATGGTCATCTGTGATTGGTGATTTATGACTCACTGGAAGCTCAGATGATGGTTAGCATTTTTTAGCAACAAACTGTTTTTTAATACTATTGCATATTTGCATACTGTATACTATGTATACATATATATATATATAATTTATAATATATATATATTATATATATATATATATAATTTTTATATGCACCAGAAAACAAAAAAAATCATTTGACTCCCTGTCCCAAACATATTTGCTTGATTGTGGGGGTGTGGAACAGAACCCACAGTATCTCCAAGGTATGCATGCCTTTATAGGTGCCTGACATTCCTGGGAACCCAGTAAGGGGGGATTCATCTATCCAGAACTCTGCTTCCTAAAAAGAACTCAGCTGAAAACTGGGGCAAACATTAAAAAGGTGGCCTAACAAATCAAATGCTGGTTATAGGGCTTGTGGCCTGAGAAGGATGCTGTATACTCCAGGGAGAACCCATGGGCCCTCGCTTTTATTCTATTCTTACATTACACATATTTCTCACAAGCTTCTGACGTTTTGAGTCCCATGGCATTTTAGAACAGCATACTAGGATGTGAACAGAGACAGTCTGACCCCAGCAGGCTCACCAGCAACAAGAAACTGCCCAGAAGAAGGGAAAGTCAGCTCTTGCCCACCCTGGGAGGCTGCCAGGCATCACCATCTGTGGCACAGTGGGGCTGATATTCCAGATGACAGCCCGGGGTAATCCACCCATTCATCCAGCAGACCAGGCATGAACTCAAGCTCCGCACAGAGCACTGGGAACGGTGATCAGTGGAGCTCAGGGCTTGCCGATAAAGGCTACACCATGATCATTATTCTTTAAGAGAGAATGTTGTGTTTTTTTGTTAAGTGTTGAATTCTGGGTAAGGGGTAACTGACTGCATATGAGTTTCTTGCTTACAAGGAGAGCCTCACAGTTGGCAGTTGCCATGTAAATGCCAGAGGAGCCACCCTGTTTGCCCTGATGGCACCTAGGTATTCGTGCTTGGCTGAGCGAATGTGCGAAAGGGAACGAAGAAGCAGCTAGTGTTAGAATATAAAACTGTCTTCAGTAAGAGAAATCCATGAGCATCCATGAGAAAAGAGGCTTTCATTGTTTTGGAAGGATATGGGGAAGAGGGGTGAAAGTGAATGATGTGGTCAAGATCTTACCAGAATGTAGCTCATGGGGCGCCTGGGTGGCTCAGTAGGTTCAGCATCCAACTTCAGCTCAGGTCATGATCTCAGGGCTCATGGATTCGAGCTCCGCGTTGGGCTCTGTGCTGACAGCTCAGAGCCTGGAGCCTGCTTCGGATTCTGTGTCTCCCTCTCTCTCTCTGTCCCTCCCTGCTCATGCTCTCTCAAAAATAAACATTAAAAAAATAATAAAATAAAAAGAATATAGCTTGCATGTGAAGGGACACTAGCAAAAGTTAGCTGAGGTATTCAATCTGTCCTTCTGGCTGTGTGTCCAAGCCTCACACAGGCTCCATGTGCCTGATATACTCTGCGTTAGGACTGTGTTACGTGATGTACCTGCTTACACACGTGACGCCCTTTCTGACCAACACACCTTCGGGGGGGAGTGCCCACATTTGTCTCCAGCCTCCTCCATGGAGGCTGCCCACCCTCTGAGCCTGAGCAGGCCGTGTCTGGAGCTTTCCCTGAATCTGCACCTTCTCCCCTTCTGTCCCCTCCACTGCAGCACGCTGTCCAAGTGCGGCCATGCAATGGTGGCCGCCATCTACCCGTTCACCTGGCAGCACACCTACATCCCCGTGCTGCCCCCCACCATGATTGACATCGTGTGCTCACCAACCCCCTTCCTCATCGGGCTGCTCACCAGCTCGCTGCCACTGCTCAGGGAGCTGCCGCTGGAAGAGGTGAGCTCTGGGGGCATCCCTGTTCCCTCCCGAGGGTGCCCGAGGTAGAGGGGAGGTGTTGGCTAAGGCACTGTAGGCACGTAGGGACTAGGGGACCCCATGGCTTTGTCTGTTAGATCCACGCCCCACACCCCAGTCCGCCTCAGTGGACCCTCAGTAGCCGCAAGTTCAGTTCTCTCCTCTAAATGAACCTACTGGCCTGAGAAGGGCAGACATCTACAACTTAACCAGATGTTAAAACGTTTCATCCAGAAGTAGCCGTCTACCCTAACGTCCCCTCCCTTGCCTTCCCCAAAACTGGGAGGTGGGCGGGGAGCACACAAGAGCTAACTGGAATTTATATTTGGACTAATAACAAAGTTGACAGATTGTGCGAACAGGTCCTTTTTCATATCAGTTAAAGAGACAACAACCAAAATGTTTTTAATCCTCCAGTTCTGGGTTTTCAGGCTTGCACCCAAGCAGGGAACATCCTACCTGGCATTTCTGTGGGTATTTAGCCCCAGTTCCTTCCTCTAAATAATCACTGTCCTGTGTCCTGAGCTCCCAGCACTCAGAGAGGGAACCAGAGGGGCCTAACTGATACTACTCACTTCCAAACCCCCTGGGGAACGCCTGTCCCTGAAATTCACCCCCGGGCCCCAGACGTGGCTCTTCTAATTGCCCAGGTAGCCTGAAGCCCCATTAAGTATTCACCAGCACACACAGCTCTTCGCATGTAAGTTTCTGAACTGCAAGGAGCTTGTCTGGGTACTGTGTGATCCCTGAAATGGCTCAGTTCAACCCCAGAAGGAGGAATGGGAGGGCTCCCTCAGCTCCTGGGCACAGTCTCTGGGATGTATTAGAGCCTGTGTTTCCAGCTGTTGGTGAGAACATGGTGACCATGCAGGCCCATGCTCTTCATCATAGCCAGTGTGGCCCATGCCGAGGCCCAAGTGAGGGCCTCACTCCCCGGGTCACGTAAGCAGAGGCCAGCATTTTCCTGACCTGTGCTGTAGGCGCCTCACTTGCCTCACACAACACCTGGCCCACCTGGCCCGGGTCCCAGTCCCCAGTCCCTGTTTACGGAGACAAGGGGAAGGTGCCTACCCTAAAAGCTTTGACTAATGAAAGCCCAGCACCTGCAGCTTGATTTATTCTCCAGCTGGATCCACTCCTCTGGGTTTCTCTCTTCTTGTCCCGTTCAGAGAATGGACAAGGCCACCTGGGTAGCTGAGAGGAGAGAGCGAGCTGGGAGTGGGGGGTGGCAGTGTCGAATGGAATGGAAGCAAGGGGGGGCCTGGGGGGCCTGTAGCATCTTTTGCCCACCCCAGTAACCTGCACACTAAAAATCTGTCCCAAAGGCTCTGCCTTAGCCAGCGTGGGAACGGGACAGGGAGTCCAATCTGTGGCATACACATGTCCCAGCTGTGGTTTCAGTGTTGAAAGCATGCGATTCTGGAAAGCCCTTCCCCACCCCCTACCTCCCCTCTTCATCACTTGTGGCTACAGTGGCAACGTCGGGAAACCACAAATGGGCCACTCTATCCCCCACCCCAGCTGCCTGTCGGGATGCCAAGAAGGAAGAAGGCTAAGAGTCTGTCACTATATCCCAGAAACCCTGGTGACAGTAATCGTCCCTTTTCTTCATCTTGCAGGTCCTTGTGGTTGACCTGGTCAACAATCGGTTCCTCAGACAGGTGAGTAAAAAGGCTGGCTTCAGCGTGCTGCTCTGTTTTCACCTCTCTGTTGTTTGGGACACAATTTTCCAGGTCTGGAAAGGCTCCTTGGTGGGCCTGGGATTGCACAATAGGCCGGCAGGCTTGAGTGATCCCTAGCCGGGCTGTACTGAGAACAGGACAGAAGGCAGGGGTCAAAGGGGAAGGGTTTGGGAATGGATTGAGTCCCATTTGTTGTGTTAGAAAATTATTTTCTAATAGTTAGAAGCTTTGTATAGGTTATAACTATAGATGGGGCGCCTGGGTGACTCAGTCGGTTAAACATCGGACACTTGATTTTGGCTCAGGCCACGATCTCAAAGTTCATGAGTTCAAGTCCCACATCAGGCTCTGCGCTGACAACAGAGAGGCTGCTTGGGATTCTTTCTCACCCCTTCTGTCTCTGCCCCTCCCCTGCTCATGCTATCTCTGTCTCTCTCAAAATAAATAAAATAAACTTAAAAAAAGAATATCTTAAAAAACAAAAGGAAAGAGAAAGAAAAAAACACAGTTGACCCTTAAACAACACAAGGGTTAGAAGTGTCCCTGCATAGTTGACAATCTGTGTATAATAACTTTTGACTTAACCAAAGACTTCATTACCGATAGCCTACTGATGGCCAAAAGCCTTACTGATAGGATAAACAGTTGATTAATACGTATTTTCTTTGTTATATGTCTTATACATCAGATACTTGGAATAAAGTAAGCTAGAGAAAAAAAGAGAAAGTATTACCAAGAAAATCATAAGGAAGAGAAAATACATTTACAGGACTGTACTGGATTTATTGAAAAAGAAGTTGCCTGTAAGTGGACCTACAGAGTTCAAACCTGTGTTGTTCAAAGGTCAACTGTGTGTGTGTATACGTGTGTGTGTGTGTGTGTGTGTGTGTGTGCACGCGCACACCTCTAAAAAAGATGGAAAGGAAAACTCACCAAAACATGGATACTAACTGTTCGGGGTAGGAGACTGAAAAGGAGGCAGAGTGTGAGAGATCTTAAATTGTTTTAATACTTTCATTTGTTTTCTATAATGATCATAAACTACTCTCATTATCAGAGAAAATAATACACATTTATGTTCTTGTTACCACTCGCCTAAGAGAGCTAACTCCTATCAGATCTTGCAAAGAATCATGGTAGTAAGGTTTTCCAGGCATTCTGTTGGATTGCTTTTAAACTTGGACGTGGCCATACTGCTGAAAAGTTCTGTCATGTTAATGTGGTTTGTTCGGTTTTTTTAATCATTACTTTTGTCTGCTTGGCCTTCCCAAGGCCCTCCTGCTCTGAGGTCAGATCATAAAGCCAACTTCGGATCACACTGGTCATCTGTCCTGACCACAGCTCCCTTATTAGCACTGGCTATCCTGAAGGGTGGGGGCAGCGGGGAACATTTGTTGAGTATCTACTAGGTGCCAAGGACTTTGTATTGTACTTAATTTCCCCCCAGCTTTATTGAGATATTACTGACATATACCAGTTTACAATGATGATTTGATACACGTACATACTATGAAATGATTATCACAATAAGATTAGTTAACACTTCTATCCTCTCACATTATTATCCTTTGTGTGTGTGTGATGACATTTAAGACCTAGTAACAACTCTCAAGTATACAGTGGAGTGCTGTTGTTAACTGTAGTTACCATGCCATGCATTGGATTTCCCCAGAACTTATCTTACAACCTAAAGATTATACCCATTTCCCCCACACCCTGGCTCCTGGCAACCACCATTCTACTCGAAATCTGTGAGTTCGGCTTTTTTAGATTTCACATAGAAGGGAGAACATACAGGATTTGTCTTTGTCTGACTCCTTTCACTAAGTATAATGCCCTCAAGGTCAATCCATGTTGTCACAAAGGCAAGATTTCCTGCTTTTTTATAACTGACTAATATTCCATTATATGTGTATGTGTGTGTGTATACATTCCATTGTGTGTATGTATGTATATGTATGTTGTATGTGTGTGTATATGTGTGTGTGTATTCTTTGTTATCTATTATTTTATTTTATTTTTTAATTTTTTTTAATGTTTATTTTTTGAGAGAGACAGAGACAGAATGCGAGTGGGTTAGGGGCAGAGAGAGAGGGAGGCACAGAATCCAAAGCAGGCTCCAGGCTCTGAGCTACCAGCACAGAGCCCGACATGGGGCTCGAACTCACGAACAGTGATATCATGACCCGAGCCGAGGTCAGACACTTAACCGACTGAGCCGCCCACGTGCCCCTATCTATTATTTTCTTTATTCACTCATCCATGAATGAACACTTAGGTTGTTCCCATGTCTTGGCCTTTGTGAATAATGCTGCAGTGAGCATGGAGGTGCAGATGCCTCTTCAAGATAGTGATTTCATTTCCTTTAGATATATACCCAGAAGTGGGATTACTGAATCAGAGGGTAGTTCTATCGTTAACTTTTGAGAAACCTTCATGCTGTTTCCCATAGCCGCTGCACTATTTGACGCTCCCACCAACGGTGCACAAGTATACGACTGTTGTTCATCATTTCTTTCACTGTGCAGAAGCTCTTTAGTGCAATGTGGCCCTTTTTTATTTTTGCTTTTGTCACTGTGCTTTTAGGTGTCATAACCGAAAAAATCATTGCCAAGACCAATGTCAAGGAGCTTTTTCCATTTATTTACAATAGTTTTACAGTTTCAGGTCTTATCTTTAAATCTTTAATCCATTTCATGTTGATTTTTGTGAGTGGTGTAAGATAGGGGTCCAATTTTTTGCCTTTGCATGTGAATTTCCCGGCACCATTTGTTGAAGAGACCATCATTCTTTGAATTGAATTCTTTTGTTTTTTTAAGTTTTTTTTAAATTGATTTTTGAGAGAAAGAGTGAGTGGAGGAGGGGCAGAGAGAGAGGCAAAGAGAGAGAATCCCAAGCAGGCTCCACATTGTCAGTGCCACAGCCCAATGTGGGTCTCAAACCCACAAACCATGAGATCATGACCTGAGCCAGTCAGATACTTAACTGACTGAGCCACCCAGATGCCCCTCCTCATTGAATTCTTAGCTCCCTTGCCAAATATTAGTTGAGCATAAATGCGTGGGTTTATTTCTAGGCTCTCGTATCTGATCCATTGGTTTATGTGTCTCTTTTCATGCCAGTACCATACTGTTTTGATAACTATAGCTTTGTAATAAAATTTGAAATCAGGAATTGTGATGCCTCCAGCTTTATTCTTCTTTCTCAGGATTGCTTTGGCTATTCATTGTCTTTTGTGGTTCCATGTGAAATTTAGGATGGCTGTTTTTATTTCTATAAAAAATGCCATTGCAATTTTGATAGGGATTGCACTGAGTCTATAGATGGCTTTGGGTAATATGGACATTTTAACAACATTGATTTTTCTTTTTTTTTTTTTTTTAATTTTTTTAATTTTTTTTTTAACGTTTATTTCTTTTTGAGACAGAGAGAGACAGAGCATGAACGAGGGAGGGGCAGAGAGAGAGGGAGACACAGGATCTGAAACAGGCTCCAGGCTCTGAGCCGTCAGCACAGAGCCCGACACGGGGCTCGAACTCACGGACCGTGAGATAGTGACCTGAGCTGAAGTCGGACACTTAACCGACTGAGCCACCCAGGCGCCCCAACATTGATTTTTCTAATCCATAAACACAGAATATCTTTTCATTTATTTACATCTTTGTCAAATTCTTTCATCGATGTCTTCTATATGCATTTAATCTTCACAATGGGGTAGATATGGATTGCTAGCCCATTTTACAAGTGGGGAAACCGAGGCTCATATCGCTTGTAAAAAGTGGAATAGAGGGGCGCCTGGGTGGCGCAGTCGGTTGGGCGTCCGACTTCAGCCAGGTCACGATCTCGCAGTCCGGGAGTTCGAGCCCCGCGTCGGGCTCTGGGCTGATGGCTCGTAGCCTGGAGCCTGTTTCCGATTCTGTGTCTCCCTCTCTCTCTGCCCCTCCCCCGTTCATGCTCTGTCTCTCTCTGTCCCAAAAATAAATAAACATTGAAAAAAAAAAAAAAAAAAAAAAAAAAAGTGGAATAGAGATTCAAACCTCAGATCTCTGTCTCTAAATCATATTCCTTCCGCTAAACCAAAAACTGTGCCAGGATGGCCCTGCGGTGTATCCAGCATGACCTGCTGGCCAGGATGCAGCTATCCACCCCAGAAGCCCTGGGGCAATGGCCCACGTGCTTTTTCTGCTTTACAGATGGATGACGAGGACTCCATTCTCCCCAGGAAGCTGCAGGTAGCCCTGGAGCACATTCTGGAGCAGAGGAATGACCTGGCTAGTGACCAGGATGAAGGGCCCCCGGACTGCAAGCGTGGTAAGTGCCCAGCCACCTCCCAGACTGCACCTTGCTCTTCCGTCATTACAGTCCGGGAGCAAATGGGCAAGTGACTGTCCCTTCCACGTGGCCGGCCGGAGAGGCATGCCCGGAGAGAAAGTGGGTGTGTAACCCCTTTATCTGGATCTCATTCTAACACTGAATCGTGAGACGATTTTTCCCGCCTCCTCCGTTTGGGCCCTAAAATCCCTGATGACAAGGGGACACGAAATGACTTCATCACCTTGGGTAACCTGTGTCTCGGGGGCTCTGTGTCAAAGGCCCTGCCCTCACCGGCCCCTCCGCACTGTGCTCAGGCCCGGAGTCCAGCCCCTTGAACGAGGTGGTGTCAGAAGCCTTTGTCCGCTTCTTCGTGGAGATCGTGGGTCACTACTCCTTGTTCCTGACGGCGGGCGAGCGCGAGGAGAGGACCCTGCAGCGAGAGGCCTTCCGCAAAGCCGTCTCCTCCAAGAGCCTCCGCCGTTTCCTGGAGGTTTTCATGGAGACCCAGACCTTTCGGGGCTTCATCCAAGAGCGGGAACTGCGCCGGCAGGATGCCAGAGGTGAGGAGGCACCTTCCACGTGGGGGCCCAGGCAGCTAGGGACACCCTGGCCCCGGGGGGCAGATGAGTAAAAAGGAAGGTCATGGAGCCAGCGCCCTGGTGGGACCAGTGCGGCTGCCTGCTCTGGAGAACGCCCCTTCTTGCCACCTCGGAGCTGAGCCAGCTGCCCCAGTGTCCTGCCTGTCTTCTCGGGCCATCTCTGTCCCCTCTCACAGCCTCTCCCAGAACCACAGTCCAGGTTCTGGTGGCAAGTTCTCCTTCTGTTCTATCTTTCCAACTTGATGAAACCCTTGAGAACACTCTCTCCTGTCTCTCTCTGGCCCCTCGTCTCCTTTTCCTAGGCCTCTCCTCCTCCCTTCTGCCCTTCTTTCCTCCATCTCCACTGGGCAGGGCAGGAGCCAGCTGGGACAGGACAGGGGAGGAGAGGAAGGCCGAGGCCTCCACTTTGTGTGAGGGCCTCCTGACGCTTAGCCAGAATGACCACACAGGAGGGAGGACAGCAGTGGCTCTCCCAGCATGGGGGTCATCTCGCCACAGAGGCCACCCATTCCCCTCCTGAGCTCTCTCTCCTCCCTCTTCCTGTCCCCTTTGGCTGGGTTCCATCGTTTTTCCAGGGCTGGAGGAGGCAAAGTATGTGAAGGAGGATCAGATCACTCCCCTCTCTTTCTTACATCATCTTAAGCCCTTTCGGGAATCGAAAAGCTAGAAATGTGGGTAAAGACGGTCACCGATGGGATTAGACCGGGGTCGGTGGAGAGACGCTTACCACCCAGGTGCAGTGAGTAGGGAGGGCAGGGGGGCCCTGGGAGAGCCTCGGCCTGGGCCTTGCTGTCCTCTGGTGCTGTGATGGCAGAGACTAGGCTAAGGAACCAAAGCCCCACATTCCTGGAGCTCTTTGCAAAGTAATGATGGAGGCTGGCCACACTTCAGGTATTCTGATGAGTGGTAACTGAAGAGACAAAAGGAAATTGATTAAAGTATGAGTCACACTCCCCATGACAGGATTCCTTTAAAGAGAAGCTCTGCTTTACCAGCATATCTGTCTACAGATCACTATTTGATAGAAAGGTCGAGAGACACAAAAGCTTAAAAGTAGCATGGAAGGCAGCCTCTATCCAGGGAAGACCGATGAGAAAAGAAGACAGAATGGCTGAGGCTCCCGCCCTGGCCTCACACCTACGAGGTGCTGTGTCTGGCCCTGCTGAGCTGATAGATGGCTGATGGATTCCCAGGAAGCCAACCACTTGGCCAGCGTTCCTCGTATGGGAGGCTGCAGGAGTCCTGAAAGCCAGGGCCGTCTGGTTCATCCTCCAAACCGCGTGCCTGGCACTGTATAGACACTTGGAAGGTGTTTGCTGAATAAAAATAGGATTTCACATACGGGCTAGCTTTCTAGCCTTCCAAAGACACTTACTGCACAAGGTTGGGCAATTATAAGGGCAATAAAAACCCTTACAAACCTTACGATTCAGAGCATGTTTATAGGAGCCGCTTGTCTCAGAAGCAAGGTTTTTTTATGGCAATAAGGAAATGGGTATGTTTAGAAGAGAGGGAAAGAGAAGGGACTAAAATGGCTGGGATTTCTTTTGCCAACAGGTCTCTTTGAGGTCCGAGCCCAGGAGTACCTGGAAACACTCCCCAGTGGAGAACACAGTGGCGTCAATAGGTTCCTGAAGGGACTTGGTAAGGCCCAGCTGTCAGTCCCCAGCACCAGCCTCTGGTCCTTGGAGTCTCAGCCAGTTGCCTCCCCTGGGGTGGGTCCTAAATAATGCTGAGCTGTGCTTCCGCATCAGCATTGTAATCTCCTGTTCTAATCTGGCCCCAGATTAGAAACTGAGGAAGCTAAGGACCCCTCCTGCTTTACAGCCCCCTGGGCTGTCTTGCTATCTTCCTTCGCTGTTATCTCCCGTGGTCTTTTTTTTTTTTTTTTTAACTTACATAGAGAGAGAGAGAGCGCGCAGGCTTGTGTGTAAGGGAGGAGCACAGGGGGAGGGAGAGAGAATCTCAAGCAGGCTCCACACCCTTAGTACAGAGCCCAATGCGGGGCTCGAACCCACAAACTAAGAGATCATGACCTGTGCTGAAATCAAGAGTTGGAAGCTTAACCAACTGAGCCACCCAGGTGCCCCCTTTTTGTTCCCCCTTTTTTACTCCCACACTCTCAAATCTTCTGGGGAATCGAGTTTAGGAAGTGCGAAGGGAACCAGAGAAGGGTGTATGGCAGGAAAGGCCTGGACTAGCCTCCAAGTGGCCCTGAAAAGTGGAAACGTAAGAATTATAAGGACCTTGGGGCGCCTGGCTGACTCAGTCAGTGGAGCGTGCAACTCTTGAGCTCAGGGTTATGAGTTTGAGCCCTATGTTGGGTGTAGAGATTAGTTAAAAAAAATAAATAAAAATTAAAAGGAAAATAAAAGAATCGTAAGGACTTTGGTTGAATTGCACTGACAAGGCACAGGAGGAGCTACACGTGGCCATACTGTGCCTGCCCCGACCCACCGGGCCGCCGGGAGTCTTCTCCATCCTTGGCTCCTCAAGGACACGGCACATTCAGTGCTTCCTGTGTCACCAGTGCAGGAGCAAAGCCTCCTTTCCGGCTCTGAAGCTCTTCCTTTCAAAACTCCCACCTCTGGGGAAGATCCCTTTTCGTCACGGAAGGGCACACAGAGAGGCTTCAGAGGTGACACCGGAGGCCACACTTGTCCCCACCGCATCTGGGATGAAAAGAGCAGGATTTCACTTTTGTCCGCCTGGTGAAATGTTCTCGTTTTCTTTTCTTTTTTTTTTTTTTTTTTTTTTTTTTTTAGGCAATAAAATGAAGTTTCTCCACAAGAAATAACCTTCGGCTCGTCCTCAAGGCGAAACTTCCTCCTAGTGCAAGCACATTTTAAAAAAAAACAGTCCTAGTGGCCTTTCTGAAACGCTGGGTCCTGGCTGTCCCATGTGTGGGGTGAAGGCCAGGATGGTTTCCGGCTGCCGCACAGCCTCCCCAGGACCCAGGGCCCAAGAGCCGTGCAGCAGGTGCTGCTTCTCCAGAACAGCGCTGTGAAGGGGACCTGAGACCAGGCATGTCACCGACATTCAGATGTATTGTTTGGGTTGTTGGGTTTGGGACTTTTTATATTTTTAACCTTAGGTATTAAAAGAAAGAAAAGTGTTTGGGTTTTCTTTTTATTATGCCAGGGCTAGGAAGAGTCTCTTCTGCCCTGTGCCATCTTGCCCTGGTTCATCCTGCCTGGCAGCTGGGCCCTGAAGCCAAGAGGAGGGAGGAGGAGGAGGGCAGGAGCAGTGACCAGGGACTTAGAAACAAGGTGCTCCTCTGACAGAAGCGGGGACAGATGCAGGTGTCAGGGGAGGAGGGCTGTGGTGATGCCTACCACGCTCCTGCTCACAAGTTGGGGGGGGAGGGGAGTGGGGGACACCTTTCCTCTCCCTGAAAGGATTGGCCTGTGTGTGGAATGAGGTCATATCGGGGCTGTAGGAACAGTTGCCTCCTGGGATGAGCTGCACTTGAGGCCAGCCAGTGATGCCACCTGGTGGCCAAGGTCATTTGTTGTACAACCCAGTCGTCTCGTCCCAAAAGGACCTGACTCCTCTGGATGGCCTTCTTCTCTCTTCAAAGCCATAGCATCACTCACTGCCCAAGCAGTCCATGATTTTTAGAGACACACACAAGAAGGAAATCTCCTGCTAAGGTCTCTTAAGGAAACGTTCTTGGGGTCCTTAAAACACGGAAGCCACAGCTTTGACCCTGTTCCCATTTATATGGTAGGAAACGTGCCCATCTCGTTGTAGGGACCCAAATCGGCATAAGTGAAATAGTACATGTGCAGGAAAAATGGAGGGGCTTGTGGTGTTGATGTTAACAAGAGGGGCATCCAGACTTTGGGGTTAGCTTCCTCAGACCTGTGCTCCAGCGAGGAGGCTTACTCCTCTGGACCAGAAGCAGGGAGGTGTGGAAGAGGCTGCACCCCAAATGCCATCCTGCAAGGGCTGCAGGGGGGACGCAGGCAAAGAATGGTGGGCAGCACAGGCAAGTTCTCAAGCAGGCCTCAGGCCCACCACCACAGCATATCCCGCTGGTGGATCCCCTCCGGACGGCACCAGCAGTCTGAACTCTGTAATGGCCCAAGGACCTGTGCCACTTGGCAGAGGTTCTCACCTTTAGGGAGTTGGGAGCAAGGAGTCTTCTAAGGGAAAAAAAAAAAAAAAAAAAAAAAAAAAAAGAACAAGAAGGAAAATGAAGAAGAGGTTGACCTGTCATTCTCCATTAAAGGTTCTTAACTGGAGTCATGAATGACCCCCTCCCACCTGCAGGTTGTATCCAAGCTTTGGTATGTCCATTTGTTTTTTAGGAGAGAGGATCCATGGTTTATATCAGATTCTCAAAGGGGTCCAAGACCCCCCAAAATGGTAGGAACCAGTCTATACATCACAGTTAACCTGGGTAGGTATGTGTGTTGGGGTTGGGGGGCGGGGGAGATTGAATAGGCGTCTCTTGAGTCTTGGGGGCTCAGGAATTTGTACCTAACAAGCTCCTCAGATTAGTTTATTTTATTAATACCAATATTCTACCCAGAGATGATCACTTTTAATATTTTGGAATATACCTTCTTTTCTAACTTATTTCATATTATATTGTTTACTTAACACCTCCAGGTGAATAAATACACATCTTTGTCAACATTTCTTATGATTGTGTAACACTATTTTATAGATGTACTAAAAGTTATTTTACCAATCCTCTACCTTTCTGCATGCAGGATATTTCCAGTTTTTAATATCCTAAAGAGCATTGAGAAAAGCATCATTGTATAAGTATCTCAGTACTTTGCCTTATTTTCATTTTCATTTTTGCTTGAAGTAAAATATACATAACAGAAAAGTTCTCCGATCGTGAGTATACGGCATAACAAACCTTTGCAAATGACCACATTCGTGTAACCATCACTCAGGTCAAGAAGAGAACATCATCAGACCCTGGAGAACCCTCCTACCCGCCTTCCCAGCGTTCCTCCAGTCCAACTCTGCTTATGTTCAAACTAAATCAACTGAAAAGTTGTCTACAATTTGCAAAGTGGGAAATTAGGCTGGGGAGGGTCAGAGGCAAGATAAACAAAGCAGAATTGTAATCCCAGCCCACAGTTTAGGGCAGACTGTGGATGGACAACACTGTTCGGGTTCAGAAACCAAGTGTGGCTGGAAGACCTGGGTGGACTGGACCAGATGACCGCCACTCAGCCTATGTGTCGTGCCTCACACGGAGCATCTGTCCAAGAACCAAGTCCTCTAATGCCAAGAAAAAGCATACATTTTAACGAAGAATGTGTATGTGTTTGCAAGCACTCCGTTATTCCATTTCAGTTCACATGGTCCATTTCCCCCAGGCAGTGGGGATAATCCTTCTGCCTCCTTGATCCTTGACAGCCTCCTTCATACCCACCCCATTTCTCCCCCCCCACCCCCCGCTTTTTATGATATTGGGATGAAATTCACAGAACATAAAATTAATCATTTTTTTCGTTTTTCAAGTTTATTTATTTTGAGAGAGAGAATGAACAAGGAGGGGCAGACAGAAAGGGGGACAGAGGATCTGAAGTAGGCTCTGTGCTGAGAGCAGAGAGCCTGATGTGGGGCTCTCAGGAACCATGAGATCATGACCTGAGCCAAAGTCAGTTGTTTAACCCACTGAGCCACCCAGACGCCCCTAAAATTAATCATTTTGAAGTGAAAAATTCACTGCCATTTGGTACACTCATAACATTAGCAACAACCAAGACCATTTTCATCATCCAAAAATTAAACATTTAAACACTAAACAGTTACTCCTATTCCCTCCTCCCCCCTGCCCCTGGCAACCATGAATCTTCTTGCTTTGTCTATGGATTTATCTATTCTGGATATTCTGGATATTATAAACAGGATGACATCATGTCCCCTGTGTCTGGTTGCTTTCACTTAGTATAATGTTTTCAAGGTTCATCCAGGCTCTAGCACGGGTGAGAACTTCATTCCTTTTTATGGCTGAATGATATTCATTGTATGGATAGACCACATTCTGTTTATTCATTCTTCCATCAACGGACACTGGCTTTATTGCCACCTCTTGGCTATTGTGACTAGTACGGCTACAAACGTGTGTGCATGTATTTATTTAAATATCAGTTTTCAATTTCTTTGAGTAGATACACCTAGGAGTGGGATTGCGGGTCATATAGAAATTTCTACATTTAAATTTAGACGGGGGCGCCTGGCTGGTTTGCTTGGCAGAACCTGAGACTCTTGATCTTGGGGTTGTGAGTTCAAGCCCCACATTAGGTGTAGAGATTGTATATTAAAAAATTTTTTGGAGGAACCACCAAACTATTTTCCACAGTGGCTACATTGGTTTTCATTCCCACCCCCAATGTGTGAGGGCACCCCCCCCCCCACCTTTCAATGTTCCATTCCTTTCTTCAGACAGGTTCCAGCTTGCTTAGCTATCCCCATCACCTTCCAGCCATACCTCTCAGAGAGGACCCCATGTTTCTCAGGGGGGGGGGGGGAGGGGGGAGTTGGCACCCCCTGCATCAGAATCACCTTGAGTACAAGTTTGAAATGCAGATTCCTGGGACCCACCTTAACCTATCTAGGGCTTAAGCCCTGTAACCCTTGATTGCCCAGGAGTTCACCAAACATCTTCAGACATTTACAGGACTCTGTCTTAGGTGACTCACTTCCTCAGGTGACTGATCTCCTCCCTTATAAGCAAATTCTCCTTTATGTTTCGCTGACAGAGAGTAATCTTAGGGCCAAGTTTTGGAAATGAGACTTTTGCATGCATGTCCTGATTTCAGCATTACCTAAGGGCTCCTAAAATGCTCTGCAAAATGAAAACATAAATGGGTATAAGCTTGCAAGGGGTCACCCACACTCATATGAGATATCAAAGCTGGTGAACTAGGTTTTTGAGAAAGGTCCCATCATTCTACTTACCTGGCATAGGCTTGAAAGCAAGCCCAAGGTGGTACATGCTAGGCCCCCAAAAATCCCAAGGAGAGATTGCTGTAGGAGTGAGCTCAGGGGAGGGTGAGGTGGGTGTGTGCAGGGCAGGCCAATGGAGGGGAGGGGGGGAGGAGGGCTCAGACTTCAGGAGGAGTTGATGTGAGCTGAGTCCAGAGCCCGACTTGGGTGGGCAGGAAGGGCTGAAACAGGCAGAGGAAGAAGGGAGATTCTGGCCTGAGCCAAGGTTAGTAAGAAAAGCAAAGGGCAGGTGAGAAGGGCCATTGAACTGCTGGCACCTGTTAAGGCCAATTAACTTGGCTCGTCCGGTGGCCACACCTCACCCTCACCCAGATCCTGGGCGGGGTGCAACTGGCAACCTCTGCCTCCTTTTTGGTTACAATTCACAGAGGCCTGGTGCCAGCTTCCCTGGCAATGGGTCAAAAAGCAAACAGCGTCACCGTCGATCAACCCTGGGCATCTCAGCCAGCTGCCCTGCCTGTCTTCCTCTCCTCCGCCTACAACCCACCCCAGCTGTCTTCCTAGGAGCACACAGTTAAGTCCTGCACCCAAACCTCATGACGGTTGTTCTTCCTACAGCAGAGTTCATTCTCTTACCCCTACGGGCAGAGTGTGGACCGAGTTCTCTTTCTGGCAGAGAACTCACCCCTCGCCCTCTCTGACAGGTGTGAAGGGGCTTATCCAGTGGGGCTCCGGGAGGCGGACAACTACCTGAGCCGACCAGAGCCCCAGTGCCTAGAGTTTAGCTTGGGTCTCGGGGCATAGGTCGCTCTTCGGGCCCTCGCTGCCTTGCCTTACCCTGGGAAAGCTCTGAGCGGGACCAGACACAGCACAGCAGCCTCAAGCCAAGCCAAGCCAAGCCAAGCCGGGTCAGCCGCTAGGATGACTCAGGGTGGGGTGGGTCAGCGCCCTTCCCGGCAGCAGCGAGGGGGGTCCGCTCCACCACGTCCTTGGCCTTGGCCAACCAGGTGGCCCTTCGAGCCCAGTCAGGCCCCTGCTGAGTGAGGAAGTGGTGCTGTGGGGGCAGAGTGAAGCCAAAAGCTGCCACATATCTTGAGATGGGGCATTTGCTTCCTGCGGGAGCTAGTGGGGTAAAGGCCATGCTCCGCCAGGCAGGACGGTCACCATCCGGCACTTTGTAGCCACGTCAAAATATTGGGCTTTCAAAACAAAACAAAACAAAAAAACAAATGTTGGTCTGGATAACCACGTGAATGTACTTAATGCCACTGAGCTATATAGTCTAAAAATGGCTAAAATGATACATTGTTTTAATATGTTGGAGCGCCTGGGTGGCTCAGTTGGTTAAGCATCTGACTTCTGCTCAGGTCATGATCTCATGGTTTGTGAGTTCGAGCCCCGTGGCTGGCTCTGTGCTGACAGCTCAGAGCGTGGAGCCTGCTTCCAATTCTGTGTCTCCCTCTTCCTCTGCCCCTCCTCCGCTCACATTCTGTCTGTCTCTCTCTCAAAAAATAAATAAACAATTTTTTAAAATATTGATTTATTTATTTTGAGATGGAGAGAGAGAGAGATAAAAAGCAGGGTAAGGGCAGAGACAGAGACGGAGAGAAAGAATCTCAAGCAGGCTCCACACGGAATGCGGATATCGACGCGGGGCTCGATTTCACCACAGTGAGATCATGATCTGAGTCAAAATCAAGAGTCAGATGTTCAACGGAGCCACCCAGGTGACCCTAAAATGATACATTTTATGTTGTGTGCCTATTAAACCCCCTCTGAGACACATACACACACAAACCCACAGCAACAATGTTGCACTGCATGTATATTCTAGTGCAATTATCTTAACTTTGGACAAACATCATTCACACACATATTTCTATAAGATAAATGCCAACTTCTCCCTCTATGTAACGGCTTCCTTTCATTCCAAAGGTATTATCCCACCAAATCTACATACTAAAGTTATATATATTCTTCTCAAAACTTTGTTTTCTGGGGCGCCTGGGTGGCTCAGTCGGTTAAGTGGCCGACTTCGGCTCAGGTCATGATCTCACTGTCCGCGAGTTCGAGCCCCGCGTCGGGCTCTGTGCTGACAGCTCAGAGCCTGGAGCCCGTTTCGGATTCTGTGTCTCCCTCTCTCTCTGCCCCTCCCCTGTTCATGCTCCGTCTCTCTCTGTCTCAAACATAAATAAACGTTAAAAAATTAAAAAAAAAAAAAAAAAAAAAACCTTTGTTTTCTTACTGTTCCAGGCCTGATCCGGGAAACTGAAGGAATTCCTAAATGCCTTCCTCTGTGGTCTCAGGGTAAGACATGGAACATTAGGACAATACGCCGAGCGTTGTGCTGGCTGACAGATTTCTGCTAAAGCCCGGTCCTCCCTCTGTCCTCTCCTTTCTGCAACTCAGCTGCAGGCAGGACGGCCCCCCATTTTCCCCTCTGCCCCCAGAACTCAATCGTCCCTCTTCTCTCAGGGCCCTGAGGTAGGTAGCTGTGGGGATGACAGCTGAAGTCACGCCTTCCAGGCATTTCTGCTTCTGCTTCCGACTCTCCAGCTTTAAGAGTTGACACTGGTGCTTAGGGGGATATTTTGGGGGGTGGGGAGGCGGCTGTCCTGAATGGTACCCTTGATTTGCCATTGCCTCCCTGACTGTACCTGCCTAGTTCCTCACAGGTTCCCCACCACCCAAACCCTCCACTGTCTGAGACAACACAGAGGGCCCTGGGCCCTCACACACACATGCACACACACACTGGTGACCTTCAGGGGAACACTGAAACCCCTCCACTTTAAACAGCACGGAGGGACACCTGGGTGCCTCCGTGGGGTAAGCATCTGACCTCAGCCTCTCGCTTCATGAGTTCGAGCCCCACAAGGGCTCTGTGCTGTCAGTGAGGAGCCTGCTTTGGATCCTCTGTCCCCCTCTCTCTCTCTGCCCCTCCCCTGCTCACGTGTGCACATGCTCACACTCTTTCTCTCCCTCAAATAAATAAATATGAAAAAAATAATAAAATAAAATGTAATAATTCCCAAACCCAGGCCCCTTCTCCCAGGGAGTCACCCAAGCTTCCACCCACAGCAGTTAAAAAAGAGCTCAGATTAGACAGTGCTGAAGGTCACTGTCAAAACCAGAGAGGTGTACATGTTGAAAGGGTGAACTTTACAGCACGTGAGCTATATTTCAGTTAAGCTCAGAGTGAAGGCCAGCCACTGGGGGACAAGGAGAAGTGAAGCCTGGCGTAGGGTAGAAGCTGTGCCTGTCATGGCCCCTGGGGGGTCGTGGGACCAAACCAGCCGCAGCCCAGAGAAGAAGCAGGAGAACAGAAGCCCTGTCTTGGTGTTGGGCTCTGAGGCCTGCCGTCGCAGCAACCCCTGCGACGGCTAACAACCCCCCCCTCCCCCCCCCCCCCCCCCCCAGCGAGCACTGCCATTCTGTGTCACGGTCGTCACGTGCACGGCCACAACCGGTAGTTAGCATCACCCCTTCCCTCGGGCCCCGTGAGGTCACACACACATGGTCTGGGCACCCAGGCATCTCCCCGAAGAGCCCTCCTCCCAGGGACACAGCCACGGGCCGCATCCAAGATTTCCCCGAATCCCGGCGTTTCTTCCAGCCCATGAAACCCGGAACAGCTCGAACATTCTGTCCGGGGGCCACAGCCCCCCTTCCTTGGCAGGCTCCCCACAGAGGAGACCAGGACGGCAAATGGGCCTCGTTCTCCTGAAAGAGGCATGAGAAAGCCAGACTGTTTCTGGCACGCTTTTTCCCCACACTCGCTCCTCCGTGGCTGGGGAAGGACATTTGCAGTGTTTGCACTGTATTGAAAAGGCGAGACTGGGGCCCCAGACCACAGAGAGGCTGCCTTCCCCCCTCCAAGACCTGCAGGGCCAAGGGTGGGGAAGACGAGGTACTTGAGGAAGGAGTTGAAGCCACTTCAAAGTGTCCCTGAGTCACACGGTCACCTGGGGCCCAGAAAAGTGGTTTTCTATATGGAGAAAGAAGAAAATTGGTCCCCTACCTCAGACCACGCATACAAACTAACTCCAGGGGTCTCAGTGTCCTCACCAGAAGGTCACGGATTCCGGAGACTGGGAGACTGCATGGGTTTGAATTCTGGCTTCCCCCTCACTGGCTGGGGGACCTGGAGTGAGTTACCCAACGTCTCCTGGTTTCCTCATCTAGAAGATTAAAGTAATAAATAGAGCTTTTATGAGGTTGAAATTAGTTGACTTTTGTAATGTTTATTTATGTACTTATTTTGGGAGACAGAGAGTGCGAGAGAGCATGGGGCAGGGGGCGCAGAGGGAAAGGGAGAGAGAGAGAATCCCAAGCAGGCTCCATGCTGCCAGCATGGAGCACAATGTGGGGCTCCGACCATGAACCATGAGATCATGACCTGACCTGAAATCAAGAGTCAAACGCTTAACTCACTGAGCCACCCAGGCGCCCCTAAATTAGTTAATATTTTTAAGGTTTGGAACTTGGTAAACACCACTGAACAGCTTGTTAAATCAAAATGTTGGGGCTCCTGGTTGGCTTGGTCGACAGAACATGAGACTCTTGATCTTTGAGGTCATGAGTTCAAGCTCCACGTTGGGTGTAGAGCTTACCTAAAGAAAAATAATAAATTAATAAAAATTTTTCAAATTCGGGAGGTGACTGTGTGTTGGGATGGGAGAATTCACTAGAAAGGAGCAGGAAGGGACATGGGGGCTCCAATCAGAGCCTTCTATCCTGTTTGGGTGGTGACCATATGAGTCATACAGGTGTCAGAATTCACTGAACAACGATTAAGATCTGTGTGTATTATTGTATTTACATTATGTCTCAATTTAAAAAAACAAAACAGAAACATGGGGTTGGGGGGGAAACTTCTCCTCATCCAAAGATACCGTCTGTACTGTGGAAAGATAAGCCACACATCGGGGGAAAGATATTTGTAACACATATCACTATCATCACCATCAGAGGGTTAATACCTAGAATCTAGAATGAGCCCCTAAAGGGGCACCTGGGTGGCTCAGTCAGTTAAGCCTCTGACTCTTGATTTCATGGGATCGACCCCTGAATCTGGCCCTACACTGACAGCACAGACCTGCTTGGGGGTTCTCTCTCTCTGCCCCTCCCCCTACCTCTCAAAATAAATAAACTTGAAAAAAAAATGAGCTCCTAAAAATCAATAGGAAAAAGACAACCAATTCAACACAAACATAGGCAAAAGAACTGTGTGGTAACTTGATAGAAGAGGAAACACAAATGGTCTATAAACATACAAAAAGATTCTCAAATACAATATTAATCAGGTAAATGCAAATCGAAACCACAAAGTGTTTCCATTTCAAACTTCCCTGATGATCAAAAATTAAAGTCAGGTGATACTGGAAATTGAAATATAAGTCACTCTGCATATCACAAAACTTACTCTTGTGAAGTGGAGAGGTTTGTAGTTTCTAGTCTAGTCACAAAGTTGTGCCACTGTCACGAGTACTTAATTCCACAACATTTTCATCACCTCGGAAAGATCTCCTGTATCTGAAACTGCTCTGGGCCTCAGCCGTGGGTGATGAGCGGGAGTGAGAAGAGCAGGGTCTTGGGGACGCTCAGCTCCTTTCCGACGTGTAGGACAAAGTGTAAGAGCATGGAGAAGCAGGATAGGATAGGAGTCAACAGGATAGCCACTTTGGAAAACTGACCAAAGACCCAGGAATCCCACTCCGACGTGTATACCCAACAAAATGCATGCATATGCGCACCAAAAGATGTGCATGAGAATATTCATAGCAGCACTATTTGTAACGGTCCAAAACGGGATATAGGGAAATATACATCAACGGTACAATGTACACACAGGGGCGCCTGGCTGGCTCAGTTGGTAGGGCACGCAACTCTCGATCTCAGGGTTGTTGAGTTCATTGGGTGTGAAGATTACTTAAAAATAAAATAAAATAAGGGCCCCTGGGTGGCTCGGTTGGTTAAGCGTCCGACTTCAGCTCAGGTCATGATCTCCCAGTCTATGGGTTCAAGCCCCGCGTCGGGCTCTGTGCTGACAGCTCAGAGCCTGAAGCCTACTTCAGATCCTGTGTCTGTCTCTCTCTCTGCCCCTCCCCTGCTCTCTCTCTCTCTCTGAAAAATAAACATTAAAAAAATTTTTAATAAAATAAAATCCCCCCCCCCCCCAAAAAAAGAACAGTGAGGCACCTGGGTGGCTCAGTCAGTTGAGTACCCAACTCCTGATTTCAGCTCAGGTCATGATCCAAAGCCCCATGTCAGGCTCTGCAGTGAGCGTGGAGCCTGCTTAAAATTCTCTCTCTCCCTCTGCCCCTCTCTCCCTCTCTTTCTGTCTAAAATTAAAAAAAAAAAAAATCATTCTAAAAAAACAAAACAGGGGCACCTGGGTGCCGCAGTCGGTTAAGCGTCCGACTTCAGCCAGGTCACGATCTCGCTGTCCGGGAGTTCGAGCCCCGCGTCGGGCTCTGGGCTGATGGCTCGGAGCCTGGAGCCTGTTTCCGATTCTGTGTCTCCCTCTCTCTCTGCCCCTCCCCCGTTCATGCTCTGTCTCTCTCTGTCCCAAAAAAAAAAAAAAAAAAAAAAAAAACACGTTGAAAAAAAACAAAACAAAACAAAACCCAGTAAAATGTGTAAGGAAGGTGTGGTATAACCATGCAATGGAATACTATCCAGCACTGAAATGAACAAACTACAGCTACACTCAACCAGTGTAGGCTAATCTCTCAAACATAAGCCAAAGCAGCAAGAAAGAGAGGGGATCAGTATGATTCCATTTAAATAGAATTCAAAACATTTAAAGTTTTTATTTTTGACAGAGAGAGAGAGAAAGAGAGTGCGTGTGCACAGTTGGGGAAGGGGCAGAGAGAGAGAGACAGAATCCAAAGCAGGCTACAGGCTCTCAGCTGTTGGCCCAGAGCCCAAGGTGGGGCTCAAACTCAGGAACTTGGAGATCATGATCTGAGCCAATGTCAGCACTTAACCAACTGAGCCACCCAGGCACCCTGTCCATTTAAATAGAATTTTAAAACAGGCAAACCTAATAATGTTTTACTTAGGATTCCATATGTAGGTAGAAAAAAATGTAACAAATGGAGAAATTAATACAAAATTTAGGACTGTAGTTTCCTAGGGGCCAGGCTGTTCTGGAAGAGGCACATAGGGCAGGGCTTCTAGGAAATGATCATATTCTCCTTGTTGATATGGGTGGTAGGTACATGGGGTGTGTGTGTGTGTGTGTGTATGTGTGTGTTTAATTTTTTTTTTTTAACATTTATTTATTTTTGAGAGACAGAGACAGCATGAGCAGGGGAGGGGCAGAGAGAGAGGGAGACACAGAATCTGAAGCAGGCTCCAGGCTCCAAGCTGTTGCACAGAGCCGGACGCGGGGCTCGAGCCTACAAACCACGAGACCATGACCTGAGCCGAAGTCGGATGTTTAATCGGCTGAGCCACCCAGGCGCCCCTGTGTGTGTGTGTTTTAAATGTTTATTTTTTGGGGGGAGAGAGAGACACACACACACAGACAGAGTGCAAGCAGGGGAGGGGCAGAGAGAGAGGGAGACACAATAGAAAGCAGGCCCCAGGCTCCAGCTGTCAGCACAGAGTCGAACTCACAAACCTTGAGATCATGACCTGAGCTGAAGTCGGATGTTTGACTGAGCCACCCAGGCGCCCCGGGTGTGTGTTTTGTGGGGAGAAAAGCTTTTACCTTCTTAGGTTCAGGAATTTGGGGCCTACTAATTAGATTAACAAAAGCCAGAGTGATGGACAAAAGGTGCACAATCTTTATTAACATGTATGTGCAAAGGGACTCCTGAGTGGCTTGGTCATTTGGGCATACGACTCTTGATTGCAGCTCAGATCATGGTCTCACAGTCATGGGATCGAGTCTCACATTGGGCTCAAAGCAGAGCGTGCTTAGGATTCTCCCTCTCTCTCCTTCTCTCTCTGCCCCTCCCCCCACTTCGATGCGTGTGCACGCGCGTGCTATCTCTCTCTCTCTCAAACTTAAATAAACATAAAAAAAACCACATTTATGTGCATAGAAGTTCACAGGGAATAAGTGAAAATCAAAGAAGGGATTAAACTCGGGAGCTCATACACCATTTCGACAAAGAAATCAGGGGGGCCTGGCCGGCTCAGTCAGAAGAACATGAGACTTTTGACCTTGGGGTCATGAGTTTGAGTCCCACGTTGGGGGTAGAGATTACTAAAAAACATAAATAAAACTTAAAAAAAAAGAAAAGAAACCATGGTTGGGCTTTGAAGGATGACAGATTGTGGAAGAGTGACTGGAGAATATACGGGGAAACTAGTGACAGAAAGGTTAGTAGTTAGATTTGGTTCCATAGACTCATGTCTATGCCCACCGACTCTGCATGTCCAGTGGTAACAGCTCCTCTCCTCTTTCTCACATGGGAGGAGGGGACTCCTTCACAAGGGAAATCTGTGCCCTGTTTTTAGAAGGAGGACAGAGAACTCTTTATCTGTGGATTCTCAGTTGCCTTCAGTCAAAATAGCTTTATACCAAAATGGTGTATTTTAGGGTGGCACATACTCATCCCCTTCAGGTTAGACTGTGCACATCGGTGTTGCAGTCTTTTGTTTGCTGACACATCAAAACGAGAAAAGAGGGGCGCCTGGGTGGCTCCGTCGGTTGAGTGTCTGACTTCAGCTCAGGTCATGATCTTGAGGTTTGTGAGTTCGAGCCCCACGTTGTGTTCTCTGCTCTCAGTGGTGCAGAACCCGCTTTGGATCTTCTGTCTCCCTCTCTCTCTGCCCCTTCCCCACTCATGCTCTGTCTCTCTCTCAAAAATAAATAAAAACGTTTAATAGGGTGCCTGGGTGGCTCCGTCGGTTGAGTGTTCAACTTCAGCTCAGGTCACCATCTCACACTTTGTGATTTCCAGCCCTGTGTTGGGGTCTGTGCTGATGGCTCAGAGCCTGGAGCCTGCATCAGATTCTGTGTCTCCCTCTCTCTCTCTGCTCCTTCCCTGCTTGCACTCTGCCTTTCTCTCTCTCAAAAATAAATACACATTAAAAAAATTAAAATAAATAAATAAAAACATTTAGTAAAAAATAAAAAAAAATAAAAAGAGAGAGAAAAGAAAACATCTTCCTTCCTCCTCCCCCCCCCTCCTGCCCCAGATGCTCAACTGACTGTGCCACGCCCAGCAAATTCATATCTCACTGGCAAACTGAGAATGTTCTGGCCTCACTTAGGGGAGGGACGATTTATTTCAGCCACTGTGCCAGATTCTCGTCTCCCTCGGAGGCTCCGGCATCGAAGGGGCAGTGAGGTCTGGGAGACAGTGGGGCCTGCAGCCTTGAGGCCCAGCCCTGCCTCCACCTTACTGTGGAACTTGGGGAATGTGTCCTCACCTCCCGCTCTTCTGTTTCCGCATCTGTAAAATAGGAGAAGAGGTCCCTTCTGACCCCAGACTTGACGGATTCCTGGAGCACCTGCGGCCACACCCAGGAAGTGTGACCTACAAGACTGGTCAGGGCGGGATCACGGGGCCTTGGCTGATGGTGTCAAGGACAGCTGGGGGGTGAAGAGTGAACTTTAGCCCGAGTGAACTTTAGCCCGGGCAGCTAAGAGCTGAGTTGATCTTAAAGTCAGGATGCGCCCCAGCTCTTCCTAACAGCTATTTACAGCTCACACACCTCCCTAACTGGTAGCCAGCTGCACCGCTCTCTCTCCCAGGGACGTCTGCCTTCCTGATGGGCACACCGGGCCCCTGGTGCAACTCCGGTTCATGCAGGGCTTTGCAGAGAACACACACTCCACCACATGCGCCTTATCTGTACACCGTGTGCTCCTAAATCCATTCATCTTAAAACATTTTCTAGGGGCGCCTGGCTGGCTCAGTCCGTGGAGCGTGTGACTCTTGATCTCTTGATCTCTTGTAATTTTGTAATTTCTCTCTCTTGATCTCTTGTAATTTTGAGCTCCATGTTGGGTGGAGAGATTACCTTAAAAAAAATTTTTTTTTAATTTATGTTTATTTATTTTTGAGAGAGAGAGACACACACACACAAAGTGTGAGCAAGGGAGGGGCAGAGGGAGAGGGAGACACGCAATCCAAAACAGGCGCCAGGCTCTGAGTTGAAGGCACAGAGCCCAACACTGGGCTCAAACTCACAAACCTTGAGATCTCAGGAAGGAAGGAAGGAAGGAAGGAAGGAAGGAAGGAAGGAAGGAAGGAAAAAGGAAGGAAGGAAGGAAGGAAGGAAGGAAGGAAGGAAAGGAAGGGAAGGGAAGGGAAGGGAAGGGAAGGGAAGGGAAGGGAAGGGAAGGGAAGGGAAGGGAAGGGAAGGGAAGGGAAGGGAGGGGAAGGGAGGGGAAGGGAGGGGAAGGGAGGGGAAGGGAAGGGAAGGAGGGAGGGGAAGGAAGGGGAAGGCCACTGAGGATGAGGGTGTGGAAAGAGGTCAGCAGGGTCTCCATGGATTTTAAAGACAGCCAGTATTGGGGTACCTGGGTGGCTCAGTCAGTTGAGCATCTGGCTCTTGGTTTTGGCTCAGGTCGTGATCTTGAGGTTCGTGGGTTCAAGCCTCACCTCAGGCTCTGCACTTTCAGCACAGAGCCTGCTTGGGATTGTCTCTCTCTCTCTCTTTCTCTCCCTCTCTCTCTCCCAAATAAATACATAAACTTAAAATATATATATATGGAAACAAAATCAAGACACCCAGTAGTATGGCCTGGCTCAGGGTGGTGAGTCTACAGGGCAGGTGCCAAAGTCCCAGGTGAATGGTCAGAAGCTGTTTACTTGACTCAGTTAACAAGGTTGATATGTTTTTCAGAACAACCTGTGTGTAGAAACCTTGCCTGCACTTGGACACATCCCGGTGAGGAGGGCTGATAACAATGGCAAGGCTGGCAGGACTCAGGACCCAGAGCTATCTTCCTTCCACTGCTAGAATGTGATCTGACCAAGCATGCCAGGCACCTGCCCCAAACCTTCCAGGGCTCCCCTTTACAGGCAGGACCAAGTCCAAGTCCTCCCGCCACCCCCACCCCCACCGCCCGCTCGTCGCAAGCTGCTCTTTCCTACCCAGGACTCGATGCTCCAACGATGAGCACAGAGCTGCTCCCGGCTTCCCTGTGTCACTGTCCTGTCCCTCAGCTCGGTGCTCCGGCTTCCACGTCTGCAGCGAGGCCACATGCGCTGGCTCAGATCGCTTAAAACCCACTTCCTGTTGCACCTTCCCTGCTACTACCCTCTCTCCTAATCAGCCCAACTTAAAGGCTGCTTCTCTGAGTTCTGCTGGCTCCTTACAGACGGCTCTACATCTGTACATTCCCCAGCAAAGTGCTCTGCTTCGGGGCCTGCTTCGCCTCTTCCGTTCCAAGCTCCTCTAAGACAAGTGCTTTTTCTTTTCATCTTTGCCCCCCCCCCCCCCATCCATCCATTCGTTTACTCATTAGACGTGTGTTTATGGAACTGCAGTGATGTGCCAAACACTACTCTAGTTGGAATGAATGTGTGTCTTTGACATTGGGCCTGCTTGACGTTAGTTCATTCATTCATTCATTCTACACGTGTGGAGTGTGATAGACATTGGAGCCACAACAGTAAACAAATATAGATATGGTTCCTGATCTCCAGAGCTTATGGAGGGGGTAAGAAAATCAATCGTGTACAAGCAAACACAAGAGGCGTTATGGAGGGTGGGGGACTGGAGTGTGAGAGTAGATCACAGGGGTTGGACTTGGCTAGGAGTCTAGAGAACGCGTCCCCAAGAAAGTGGCACTCGTCTGAGATCTGAAGGTTGAGGAGAACAGGAAACAGCGTTTTAGAAAGAGGGAATAGCGCGTGCAAAGCCTTGAATCATACATTGGTTAGAAGTGCTTCCGGCTCCAAGAAACACAAAATCGGACAGCTGGTGGCTTAAACCAATGGAGTTTCTTTTTTCACACAAGAAGTATGGGGGTGGTGGCTGTGGGCACTGGTCCAGTTACTCCACACCATCTTTATGTATGTATGTATGTATGCTTTATTTATTTTTGAGAGAGAGAGCACAAGCGGGAGAAAGGGGTAGAGAGACGGAGGGGGATGGACTATCCGAAGCGAGCTCTGTGATGACAGCAGTGAGCCCTCTGCCGGGCTCGAACTCATAAAACATGAGATCATGACCTGAGCCAAAGTCGGACTCTCAGCTGACTGAGCCACCCAGGAACCCCACTCCACACTGTCTTTGAGGAGCCAGGCTCTTTCTGTCCTCTGCTTTGCTTCTTCATGCATTTAGGTCTTGTTTTCAGGCTTGCCCTTTTATCAGCCCAGCTCCAGAGGTCAAGATGGTTTTCAAAGGCAGGAAGCAGGAGGCCCGAGTGGGAACGAAATCCAGGAGACCTTTCCCAGAAGCCTCCGGCAGCCTGCTCTCATAGCGCATTGGTCAGAGCTGACCACACAGCTGTCCTTTGCTCCAAGCGATGCTGAGAAAGCCAGTATGTATTTGGCTTCCGTAGTAGGAATGGGCAAAGGAGAGAAGGTTGGAGATGGCTTGGAAAAGCCACCTGGTGGGAGGGAGCAAAGCAAGTTCTAGAAACTGAGAAAAGGGAGATTTGTGGAGACCTGGATCTGGAGGGGTAAGTAGCAGCTGTGTGAGTTTGCTAGCACTGCCACTAGGTAACTTCGTAGTAATTTCTTGTCTCACAGCTCCGGAAGCAGAAGTCCCAGGGTTGGTGGGGCGCCTGGGTGGCGCAGTCGGTTGAGCATCCGACTTCAGCCAGGTCACGATCTCGCGGTCTGTGGGTTCAGGCCCCGCGTCGGGCTCTGGGCTGATGGCTCAGAGCCTGGAGCCTGTTTCCGATTCTGTGTCTCCCTCTCTCTCTGCCCCTCCCCTGTTCATGCTCTGTCTCTCTCTGTCCCAAAAATAAATAAACGTTGAAAAAAAAATTAAAAAAAAAAAAAAAGAAGTCCCAGGGTTGGTTTCTTCTGAGGCCTCTCTCCTTGGTTCGGCTTGAAGATGGCTGTCTTTTCTCTGGACCTTTGCAAAGTCTTTCCCCTGTGCCTGTCTGTGTCCTAAGCTCTTCTTCTGGTAAGGAGACCAGTCACACTGGATTAGGGGTCACCCCGATGACCTCGTTTAACCTTAATTACCTCTTTAAAGGCTTTTCCTCCAAATACAGTCACAGTCCTGAGGGTGAGGGCTTCAATATATGAATTGGGGGGGGGGGGCTACAATTCAGTCCAAACAAGGCTCTATAGATCATATTAATAAAAATTTTTATTCTAAAATTTTTAAATTTTTAAATTTTATTTTTGAGAGAAAGAGAGAGAGACAGAGTGTGAGTGGGGGATGGGCAGAGACAGGAGGAGACAAAGGCTCTGAGCTGTCAGCACAGAGCCCAATGCGGGGCTCGAACCCATGAACCACGAGATCACGACCTGAGCCAAAGCCGGATGCTCAACTGACTGAGCCACCCAGGTGCCCCCCAAATTTTTACTCTAAAAGCAACTTGAAACTATAAAAAGTTTTAAGCAAGAGAATGACATAAGCATCTTTATTTTCTTTTTCAAGATTTTATTTTTTAACAATCTCTACACCCAACGTGGGCTCAAACTCACAACCTGGAGAAAGAGAGCTGGACGCTCCGACTGAGCCAGGCAGGCGCCCCTGACATAAGCATCTTTAGGTGTAGAAGATCACTGGCTTCAGGGGAGGCCACGGGATGGAAAGGGTGAGAGTGGATGCCCACAGACCAATTGTGAGGCCACTGAAATAGGCCAGCGAGAAGTAGCAGTGCCTTGGCTTAGGGTAGCGGCGGTGGCGGTGAAGGAAGTGGGCCAACGGGAGGTGGATTTTAGCAGTAAAAAGACCAGGATTTGGGCCCAGGGATGTTGTGCAGAGAGAGGGGGGAGGGGAAGGCATGGGCAGCTTCTGGGCCTTGCTGGTGGAGATAGGGGGGCGCTCCGATCCCGGCCCCATTAGGACATGTGAATGCAAGCGTTCTCTGCCCAGCTTTCTTATCTGAGAGCTTGGTGTCATCCATCAATTACATATGCATTTTTTAGTTTTGGGACCACAGGCACAAGATACTATGAGATATATGTTGATGATGTGGGGACCCACTCAGAACCTCAGAGTTGATAAGAAGATTATTTTAAGATTGAAGACATTTGAGATTCAACACATGAAGAAAAAAAGCCTTTCAGTGTCTCTTTTACTGACTAAAAGCAACAAAGTCTGGGAAATGAGGCTACCACAAATCCCCTTTATGGCCCGACAGAAAAACTATGCATAACTGTATAGACAAACATTATCACAAACTTTCTTATCTCTCATCTGTTCCTAAAACCCATTGGTCTTTCCTAAAGAAGTCTATTGGTTTTTCCCAAAGAAGCCTTTTCTCCCCCTTGCCTTTTCCCTACTAAGTTAAATATATAAGCCTTTAACTTTAACCATTTAAAGAGCCAGCTACTTCTTTTGTTGTCTCCTCTTATGCCTGTGAAATAAATCCTTTTCTCCTATTAAGGCTTTTTTGTCAACTTAATTCACAAGCCCCAGCTACTGAATCTAACAGTGTCGAGGAAAAGTTTTTTTTCTTCCTTCATCATAACTACCAAAACCAGAATGCACGGCTGTAATCCTTCAGATTAAAACTCCCTGATAAGTATGAAGCCAGGAGCAGAAGCAGACAGGAAGCTGAATAGACACTCTGCATCTGTGATTATCCAACAGTGAAAAAGGGTCTGTGTTGCCCTGTAGAGAGCAAGATGGAGTTACTCATGTCAAGCAGTGACTCATGCCAAGCAGTGACCTAATGAATCTGGAAGGCAGCCAAGGGTGATGAGCTGAGAATAGATATCGTCAGAACCAGAACATACTGGCGGCATCCAGAACTGATAACCAGCAAAACCAAGAGAGCCTGGAAGAACTGAGAACTGGTAACCACTGGAACCAGAAGGGGTCCGGAAGCCTAAAGACTCAGCAAACTCCTTTAAGAAGGGAGGATTTCTGCCGCACACTCTCAGGCTCCCCAGACACCGACCCTTTCACGTCTTGCGAAGGTAGCTGCCACCTCAGGCTCTGTCCCATTGACCTCTAAGCACAGTAGTGATCCTGATTCTCCACTGCTTGAACCCAATATGCAGTGAGCGCCAAGAGTTCACCTGAACCAGACAGAGCCCTCACCTCAGGGGCACACTCATGGACTGACTTTGAGTTCGGTTCATTAACTTACCCATTGTTGTATCTTGTTTGTTGTGTGACTTTTTTTTTTTAAATTTATTTATCCATTTTCAGAGAGAGCAGGGGAAGGACAGAGAGAGACAGGGAGACAGAGAATCCCAAGCAGAGAATCCCGACCCACAAACCGTGAGATCATGATCTGAGCTGAAATCTAGAACCAACTGAGACACCCAGGTGCCCCTCAACCACCTCCGTTTTGAACTGTCTATACTTTCTTACTGATTAAGTTCTTTCCAGTTTATCTCGTAACTCAGGCAAAGGACCCTGCGGGCAAAGCATCCCCTGCTGAGAACCCAAACCACTCCCTCAAGCGGTAAGAACTGCCCTGAGCCAGCAACACCCCACCCACGATCGACCTCCCCCCCAAGACAGGGAAGGCCCGCACCTGTGTGGCCCACCTTCAGGTACCCACCAGCCTTTGTCCAGTTTTTTTTCCTTACACAAGCCTGGAAGTATTTTCAGCGCTTTGGAGACATCTTTGAGACACTGCTATCTTCCTGGTGTCGGCCTCCCTGAAATAAAATCCTTTCTTGTGTCATCATCACTGGTCTCCCTGCCTTTGGATTTTGTCAGCGGCCAGGGCCAAGTCTGGTCTGTTTGGGACCCCCCCGGAGCCAGGAGCTGGTGCACCCCTGCGCCCCGGCCACAGAAGGATGTGACTTCTCTGTGACCTGAGGTGTTGGGAGGAACGTGCTCCCAGGGCACCAATGCCCACTATTTGTCCCCATTGCTTTCTAGGCAGCCTGCCCTGTCTCTTCACGTGGTTTTGGGGTGGTGTGGGTCCAGGGCTAATGGCTCCGGAATTCTTGAGACGTCTGTGGTGCAAAAAGGTGATTTTACTAAAGCAAGGGGACAGGACCCGTGGGCAGAAAGAGCAACACTCGGGTTCTGAGGAGTGGCTGACTACATACTATGGAATTAGGGGAGGTAAAGGCAGAAGGAAGGCCTCCGGAAAGACTTTCATATGCTAAAGAGGACTCCTGAGATACTGGAGGCCAAGCTATTGTTAAGCTAAGGCCATTTTTTCTCTAGCAAAGCATTAACATGAAGACAGTAGGGAGTTCCTGGAAGAATGTTTTACTGTGCCTGCCCCAAGCATTTGTCAATGGGCTGCAGGTGATAAGGAGATTTAAATTCTACCTGCCACGTCCTTCGGCCTTTGTCTCCCACATCACTATGGAGGGGAGGGTAATGTTGGAGCTCCAGGAAACGGAGTCTATAGGTTTTCGGAGATTAGGCTATTGATAAGAGTGCCTTTTTCTTGTCTTTTACTAAGACCTTTGTAAACTGTAGGAGGCTCGGGTCCTGCCCGACTGCGATCGCTATCAGTTAACCATTTGTTTTCCTCTTTCCTTTGTTCTTGGGCAGCCAGGAGTGCCTGAGGAATGTCACACATATCCCATCCCAACGGGGGGTGTGGGGGTGGGGGTGGTGTTTGCGGGGTATCAGCTTGCCTTATGCTCTCTCATCATCTCTGACCACACAGCATGGTTCACTGGGCTCCAGCCGCCGCCCTCAGCAGTTCCCGGATCACATCAGCCAAGCCCCCCCCCCCCCCCCCCCCCCGCAAGATCACCCGGTGATCCCTGTGACCTATAGATTTTTACATAGCTTACCCTTTCTCATCCTTTAGGTCTCTGTTCAAATATCATCTTAGACCTCCCTTCCCTGATGAGCCCATCTAAGTGAATGAATAAATGAATGCATTCACTGATGCCAACATCTCCTAAGACTGTGGTGCCTTTAGGCTGTGTCTGGAAGAGGCTTTTTCTTAAAAAGACAGAAGACAAAATCCGGCATTTTAGCCAAATAGGACTGGGGAACTCCTCAGCAACTACTGCTCAGTGAGGACTCCAGAAGTCTGAAATGGGTAATTTCCATGGCAATCAGGCAGCCCTCTGAGGTCTCAGGCCTTAGGCATTGTTTCATCTGCAACTTCTAACCGCTTCCCCACCCCCACACCTCGCACACAAAAAATCAAGAAAGCAAAGAAAGCAGACAAGATTTTTCTCACTATAATGTCTTGGTATTTTAAATAGTTACTAGGAGCCCTTTTCTAGAATCAGGCTTATCTTTTTCCTACTCGCAGGGGCACCTGGCCGGTTCTGTTCTTTTGGAGGTTTATCCATTGTTTTCAGCTCGAACCAGTAGCAAAAGCAAGAAAGGAAGTTGGAAACCTATTAGCACGTTTTGTCCCTCCCTAAGAGAATGCCCTCCGGCAACGAACTCTGGTTGGTCAGCACGAAGGCTTTTAGGAGTGAGAGGGCTGATGGCCCTTTAAAGAGGTGTTGAGTTACCTGTAGTTTTCCTTCTTTTCCTAAAACTTCAGTTTGTGTCCCGTCAAAGCTGGGAGGAAAACTTGGAGCCAAGGTAATGTCCTACAAATCTAAATTTGCCCCATGCCCACATGCTTCATTGGTTTATCCATCCATTTGTTTTCTTGGATAAATATTTTGAGCTCCTAATCTGAGCCAGGCATTGACCTAAATGCTGAGGAGAAAGAGCTCCAAGCATTGGGTGCAGATGGAGGTCGGAGGGTCCCTCCAAAATGGTGCTGAAAATAAAAATACGGGGGTTTTAAAAACAGGGGGGTCAGGCTGGCTCAGTCAGTAGAGCGTGTGACTCTTGATCTTGGGATTGTGAGTTTGACGCTCACGTTGGGTGTAGAAATGACTTAAAATCTTAAAAAAAAAAAGCTACATTGAAGTGTTATTTTTCCCTATCAGACTGGCAAATTGCCAAAAATTTGGTGGCTTGTGGGATTGGTGAGGGTGTTTGCAAATAGTTAGGTATATGTTGATGGTGGGACTGATGTGGTTTGAAGTGTTGGGGTTCGGGGCCGACAGCCAAGAAAGAATTCTTGACACAATTTTGGTGCAAAATGGTGTGTGTTTTTTTTTTTTTTAAACTTTATTTGTTACAAAATGGTGGTTTTCTTGAAGCATGGGGACAGGATGTGCCGGCAGAAAGAGCTGCACTGGGGGTGTGATGGGGGACTGATTAAATACATTCAGGTTGGTATTAAGTCTCTGAGGAATTTTGGAAACAAGGTTTCCAGGACCTTGAGGGGCTCGCTGTTCGGAAAAGGTCATTTATTACTGTTTAGTAAAACCTCAGTCAAGAGACCCTTCAGATGTATATCAGGGAGCCATAAGTTTGGAGTACGATTGCCAAACATCTATCATGGGCTAGAGGTAAAGGAAGTTTCCAAAGGAATTTTGATATGTTCAAGTAGACTTACAGGATCCTGGGGAGTCGGGCTAAGATTGTCTTTTCTCTCCAGAGGAAGATCACTCTGCTTTAAGGACTTGTCAAGGGGCTGTAGGCAGTAAGGAAATAACTTCTCACTTGCCTTAGTTCCCCCCATCAGGACTGTATATGGGAACAACCTGCATGGGGGACGTTTTCATAAAATCTGGCTAATGCCCATACTCTATGACGTGGCAATGCCAGTAGTAGTTTATCCAACAGACCTAATCTCCCATTTACAAAATCTACATAAAACGTGATGAATTCAAACACTGTTTATTATGCTAAGAGACTGAGAACGCACCAGTTATTCCTAATAAGGGAATGGGGCATAGAAACGATGGGATACATCCACATAGCAGAGCTATGCAAGTATTATAAAAAAGAATGTTTTTCTCTCAAAAATAAATGTTAAAAAAAAGAATGGTTTCCTTTAGGTTCTGATAGGGAAAGAACTCCGAATATACTGCTGTTTAGGTGGGGAGAGGAGGGGAGGCGTACAGCCTGTCACTAGTTTTATTTACAAGAGGAGGAAAAACCTAGACATTTATTTGAATACGCGTAAGATCGCTCTGGAAGGATATACAAATTAATGAAAAGCAGTAGTTGGCTGTGGAGGGGGAAGGAGCTGCGAGGCCCGGAGAATGGAATGGGAGTCCCATGAGTTCAGCTCACTTCTTGGTGACTCAGAAACGACACTGGGTTGAGTTATTGCACAAAGAAAACTTGTAGAAGGAAATCATGGGGGATGGCTTCCAAAGTTGGGGCTCCTGGAGAGGTGAATAGGTTCCTTTGGCTTGGGGTTAGAAAGAATATTTAGATAGGAAGGCTTGTCCTACTAAGGAGAGGCAGCCACGAGGGTCGCGCCTCCGCCTTAAGGAAACACGCCTACACATACGTTGTTATGCAAATGAGCCCGAGGCTCCTCCCTGGGCTCTGATTTTGGTATTAATAACGAGGTAGAGGTGATTGTAGGTCTTTCCAGAGGTCACTCCAAGGTCCGTCTGCGCAGGCGCGAGTCAGGTTTGGCTCAAACGGTCTGGGTGGGAGGTGTTTGTCCGGGTCCTTGCCACCTCCTGCGGGGGGAGGTGGGGTTCGGGTTTCGTTTGCCTGTGTTAAGGGAAAAGTCGGAATGAAGAGCTTAGGGAGAAACGTAAGACGAAGGTTTGTGAGTACTAGCAGGTGGGCGGTAAAGGCCGGGTCTTGGGGTCTAGCTGGTGACATTTTTATACCCGTTGAAGAAAAAAATAACATTCCGTTAAGGAAGAACGGTGCAGTGGCACTTGGGAAAGAAAAAGCATGGCAAGGTTGACTTCTTTTTAAAGGGGAGCCATCCTGGTGGGCATAGGGACTGCCACGGTGGGGGCGAGATTGGGTTCCACTTCGAGTACGGCTGGAGCAGCTGGCAATTTACCGCAAAGGAGCAAAATGCGAGCAGGTGGGTGGAAACCACATCAGGTGTAAGGGGCGCTTTGGCTAAACGGACCTAACCGGACTCTTGCTGAAGGCAAGCCAAGGTGACCACCTTTGAGGCAGCACACGGTGCAGCTGGCTCTCAGGGCCCCAGACAGACCAGGTTCGCCCACCTCCCAGTGACAGAACCCAAAGGCAGAGAAGGCTTTCCTACAGGGAAAAACCACCTTAGGTTGACAGCCAGGCCCCCCGGGATCCTGTGAGTCTGATTCAGCATATGAAAATCCTTTTGGAAGTTTCCTTTGTCTTTACCTCCTCCAACTCCAAAGTATATAATTCATTGCAAATTTTTTTTTCAACGTTTATTTTTTGGGGGACAGAGAGAGACAGAGCATGAACGGGGGAGGGGCAGAGAGAGAGGGAGACACAGAATCGGAAACAGGCTCCAGGCTCCGAGCCATCAGCCCAGAGCCTGACGCGGGGTTTGAACTCACGGACCGCGGGATCGTGACCTGGCTGAAGTCGGACGCTTAACCGACTGCGCCACCCAGGCGCCCCCCAGTGGGGCTTTTTCTACCCACTCCCTCCTGCCCGGGTCCTGTTCTCACCCCTCCCGGTCCCGTCCCTCTGCTTTAACAGAAACACCTTTCTGCACTGAACACGTCTCAAGAATTTCTTGGCCAATGGGTCTGAGCCCTACTTTAAGCCGTATCAGTGGTGAAACCAAGAAATTGGGGCACCTGGGTGGTTCAGTCGGTTAAGTGTCCGACTTCTTTCAGGTCAGGTTATGGTCTCATGGTTCAGGAGTTTGAGCCCCACATCAGGTTCCCTGCTGTCAGCACAAAGCCCATTTCGGACCCTCTGTTGCCTTCTGCCCCTACCCCACTCGCCTGCGCGCTCTCAATGAATAAACATTGAAGAAAAATAAGGGGGAGGGACACCCGGGTGGCTCAGTTGGCTAAGTGGCCAACCTTGATTTCGGCTCAGGCCATGATCTCTAGGTTCATGAGTTCAAGCCCCGTGTCAGGCTCTGCACTCACTGCATGGAGCCTGCTTCAGATCTCCCTGTCTCCCTCTTTCTGGCCCTCTCCCACTCGCACTTTCTGTCTCAAAAATAAACGTGAAAAATAAAATAAGGAATGTATTTCTGTAAGGCCAACACCACAAGACAGGGGACATCTCAAGTCTCCAAAGAAGTGTTGAAAATACTTCCAGGTTGTTCAAGTAGGCACTATGCCCAAGTGTGGGTCTTGAACCCACAAACCTGAGGTCAAGAGTTGCATGCTCTCCCCACTGATCCAGCCAGGCGCCCTACTTCCGGGTTTATATAAGGGAAGTGGGACGTAGGTCGGTGGGTACTGGTCCGGTCCCTCCCTGTCTCGGGAGGTCAATCGTGGGTGGGGTCTTGCTGGCTCCTGGTAGTTCTCAATTGCTTGAGGAGGTAGTTTCAGTTCCCAGCAGGGGATGCTTTGCCCCCCAGGGTCCTTTGCTTCAGTTAAGAAATCAGCTGGAAAGGAGGATTTAGTCTGTAAGAAATTAGTAGGAAATTAGTCTTGAGGTCAAGATGGAGGTGGTTGAAGTCCTGAGCCTGATCAGATACAGAGGGTGGAGGGTTCTGGCTAAACCAATTTGGCAGGATTCTTGCTAAAATTAGGCCATCAAGGGGCGCCTGGGTGGCTCAGTCGGTTAAGCGTCCGACTTCAGCTCAGGTCACGCACGATCTCACGGTCCGTGAGTTCGAGCCCCGCGTCGGGCTCTGGGCTGATGGCTCAGAGCCTGGAGCCTGCTTCCGATTCTGTGTCTCCCTCTCTCTGCCCCTCCCCCGTTCATGCTCTGTCTCTGTCTCAAAAATAAATAACCGTTAAAAAAAATTAAAATTAGGCCATCAATGCAGAGATGAATGTGAGAGTCCAAAACTGAGACCTAGTTGAGAAGTTCAGGGGAGACTGAGTAGAATTTGTAGAATTTGGCCAAAGAGTCTCTTTGTCCTGTCTTTTTCTACTTTTACAAATATTTGAGTCATGTGGCTTCGTTGTTTACAACTTTTATGCAAACCAAAAATTGACACAGCATTAATTACAAAATAGTTTATAAATTGTGGGAGAGGGTATTTAAAAAGGCAGGAAACCGCTGACCTCTGAGAATATAAACTGTACAGTGACTAAATTATTACTGAAATCGTTACTTGAATTTTTTTGTTACTTAGTTTTATTTATTAAAAAAATTTTTTAATGTTTATTTTTGGGAGAGAGACCATGTGAGCAAGGGAGGGCATAGGGAGACCCAGAATCCGACTGAGCCACACAGGCACCCTTGTTAACTGTGATTACTGCCAGGTTAACATTTTCAAAATTTGTGTCAGAGTACAACTAAACTTGTTCACAGGTCCCAGGCCAAGATGTCATGGCAGGATGACAGGCTTAACTCTTATTTTGTGGCCCTCAACACAGGGGGACAAGCACGATTGTGTCTGGACTGCAGGTCTGGTCTCCCTTTTGAATGAAAAGCTCCCTTAAGGCAGGACCTGATTTCCAGCACCTGCAGGGGAGGGAGCAAGAGACTACAAGCTCAAATTCCTAAACTCTGCTCACTGTAGCTTCAAGGGCTGTGTAATCCTGCATGGTGTCACTGCCTGTCTCTACCTTGTCAGATTCAAAGGGACAAAGTAATCTGTGCTTGCCCCGTTGCAAAAGCCTGCTGTGAGGCTGGAAGTGGATATGGTAGCTGAAAAAGGCCTTGAGACAGGGAAACTAAAGAGACACCATGGGGGAAAAAAACCACGTGTTTCTTTTTCCCCCCCCTTTGCTCCTTTTCCAGCTTCTATTCTTGCTAGAGCTTGTTCCCCCACCCCACTCTACAATACCCTGTACTGCAAATGGCAGATGCCCTCCTTGTAAGAGACGCAGAGATAATGAAATCTTTGGATAACATCGGAGGAGGCTGGGGACCTCAAACATTCTCCAAGACCACCGACCCCACACATCTTGACCCCAAGACCCCTGGCTCCAGGGATTCAGTGACTAGTAAAGGACCCTGTCCTTGTTCTGACCAGTTCCTGGTCAAGAGGACACGTGCATCAGACCACAATTGCCAGTAAAAACCCTGGACCCCAAGTAAAGCCGAGACTCCTGCTCCTTTCCTTTCCTAGTCTCCCGGGCATTCTGTCCGTATGTCTCTACATATCTTGTGTACAATAAACTTGTCTACAGTAAATCTTGTCCACAGTAAACTCCGCTTTCACTTTCTGCTAGCTCACGTTTGATTTCCATCCTGTGAAGCCAAGGACATTCCTGGCTACTCCCGTGGGCCCCCCCTCCTTGGGTCCTCAGACCCCGACTGCCCACATCACTTTGAAAACCGTGTCAGGTAAAGTATAGGAGGACTAGTTACACTAGAAGTTTAGACGGTGAAACATTTTTTTAATGTTTATTTGTGAGAGAGACCGAGTGCAAGTGGGGGAGGGGCAGAGCAAGAGGGAGACCCAGAATCTGAAGCAGGCTCCAGCCTCTGAGCTGTCTGCACAGAGCCCAACGCGGGGCATGAGCCGAGCTGAAGTCCGCTGCTTAAGCGACTGAGCCACCCAGGTGCCCCGACAGTGAATCATTTAAGTATAAGCATATACCATGCAATATTTGGGATATACTTACATGAGAAACCAATTTATTTATCTGAAATTCAGATTTACCGGAGCATGACTGGCTCAGTCAGCAGGGCATGCAACTCTTGGTCTGGGGGTTGTGAGTTCAAGCTCCATTTGGGCATAGAGCTTACTTAAGAATATTTTAAGCTCTTTTTTTTTTCTTTTAATTTTTTTTAATGTTTTTATTTATTTTTGAGACAGAGAGAGACAGAGCATGAGCAGGGGAGGGGCAGAGAGAGAGAGGGACACACAGAATGCAAAGCAGGCTCCAGGCTCTGAGCTGTCAGCCCAGAGCCCGATGCGGGGCTCAAACTCACAGACCGCAAGATCATGACCCAAGCTGAAGTCTTTAACTCAACTGACTGAGCCACCCAGGCACCCCAGCTCTTTTTTTTTTTTTAAGTTCACTTGATTTTGAGAGAGTGTGCATAGGAGGGGCAGAGAGAATCCCAAGCAGAACTCTGCCTGCTAGTGCAGAGCCCAATGCAGGGCTTGAGCCCACGAACCTTGAGATCATGACCTGAACTGAAGTCAAGTGTCAGACACCCAGCTAACAGCCACTGAGGCGCTCACCCTCCAGTTTTTAAAAATGAAATTCAGATATAACTGGGCATACTCTACTTTTAAATATGCTAAATTTGAAAAACTTATTTTAATACCCTAAAAACATCAATGGAAACGGCAGCAAATATTTAGCACTTATGAAGGCCAGCAACTGTCCTATGAACATATATTAACAGATTGGATACTTATAAGGAAAAGTATTTCACCAGTGAGGAAACTGAGGCAGTAACTTGCCCGATGTCACACAACTACTATGTTCTCTCGTGATTCCTTTGTCACCTGGGTTTTCTGCTCCGGCCTGACTTTAATCTTTCTGTTCTCCTGACCAGTTAACTGTACCCTCCTTGTCAAGCTGGGTAACATTTTTTGTTTGTTTGTTTGTTTGTTTTTTAACGTTTATTTATTTTTGAGACAGAGACAGAGCATGAACAGGGGAGGGGCAGAGAGAGAGGGAGACACAGAATCTGAAACAGGCTCCAGGCTCTGAGCTGTCAACACAGAGCCCGACGCGGGGCTTGAACTCACGGACCATGAGATCATGACCTGAGCCGAAGTCGGATGCTTAACCGACCAAGCCACCCAGGCGCCCCACATTTTTGTCTTAATAAATATGATCACTATGCTCAAGAAATGACAATAGCTTTGTGCAAAATTGTAATGGAGATGCCCACCATGTCCTTTCTTGGGACTCTTCCCTTCTCTCCTTCCCTGTGCCTGCCAAGTGTTCTTTTTTTTCTTTCTCTTTTCTTTCTTTCTTTCTTTCTTTCTTTCTTTCTTTCTTTCTTTCTTTCTTTCTTTCTTTCTTTCTTTCATGTTTATTTTTGAGAGAGACAGAGACAGCAGGAGCAAAGAAGAGACAGGGTTTGGGGGGGGGGGGGTGGGAGACAGAATCCAAAGCAGGCTCCAGGCGGTCAGCACAGGCTGATGCAGGACACGAACTCACAGTGAGATCATGATCTGAGCCCAAGTCACTTAACTGATTGGGCTACCCACGTATTCCTGCCAAGTGTTCTTAAACTGGCCTGATGCCCAGTCATTGGAGGTGGGTAATAACGTGTATGCTCCCGTGAGCATCCTTCCCAGCCTGGGGTCATCACCCTCTGGACCTTGGTATCTGAGAAGGTTCTTGGTGCTCTCCCATCACACCACACTGGAGGCCCTTTCTCCTACAATAAGCTGGCTATTTGGTACAGGAGAGCCACTCACTAATCAGTACTTCCTGAGTGAAGAAATGCAAGGGTTGCCCTTGTGCTGAACTTTTCTCCCAGTAATCTAAAACAGAGAGGACTCTAAGTTCATTTCCCCATAACACAAAACATCATTATTCCTATTGGTATGGATGGTGAGCCAAGGCATAGTAATTTTTATAACATGAGAGAATTCTTTCATTCATTGCCAAGGACTTACCCTGATTGAAACCCTACTTGGAGGACTTTGAGCAGAAGAAACTGATGCTATCTATCATTCTGGCTGCAGGGTTGAGCAGGAAGATCAGAAATTCAGAACTCAGCTTGGATGGCACATATGGTCTTGGGGGCAGCCCTGGGTCCCATCCTCCACCCATTTTAGGACTGAGTCTGGATTATTTCTGAAGTTATTGCCCATGGCCTTTCCAGGTGTGGCATTGAGGCTCATATCTTTTATGATCGCCTATGATTCCACTAAGGGCTCTGAGCTGGGTGCCAATGCTTTCCAGGTGATGGCAGCAATATGCAGACAAAGAATCCTTAATACACAAGAGGATTTCCCTAAAACAGAAGAATGCTTTCACATTAAGTTAAACATTTTTATGCTAAGGGACGTCACAGTAACATAAAGTGCTCATTTCTGCCCATCCCCCCCTTTAAAGTAATCTCCACACCCTGACATTGGTCTCAAACATAGAACTTCTAGATCAAAGAGACACATGCTCTACTGAGCCAGCCTGGTGCCCCTCCCCCACTTCCCTTTTTAAAAAACAATGATAAAACTCAAAAAGACTATCAGGAATACGCCTATAGTCCAACAAACTCAAATTTATGATCCTGGCTACAGCAGGGGAGACCATGCAGCCAAGAAATGGGCATCTTGGAAGGGTGGTAGGGAGGGGCCTCTTACTGGGTTGAAGCTGGCTTGGGGAGAGACTAGCAAAAGAGGAACCAGTTCCGGATTGGGTCCTGTCATAGGTGGGGCAGTTTAGGAACTGGGTGTCTCCAAGATCTTTGGGGAGTTTGGAGGGGAGGGAGCAATGAAGTGGGTGGGATGCAAAGACATTTGTTAAGAAAGCTGTTACCAAAAAAAAGGGGGGATTGTCTTTTTGTAGCCATGCTGAGGCCTTGGGAGAAACATTGTTTTCTGTTGGCTCTGTCACTGTTATTTGTGTCTGTTAGGTACACTGGTCTCGTTGCCAATGGGGTGGATTTTCACTTTCTTAACGTAGACTGAAGAAAAGCAAATCGAGGGCTTGGAAACTCAGGATTTAATATGCAGCATCTGAGAGGAGAGTGGACGTTGATGGGGAAATAGGATTATATGCATTTTAATTGTCATAGTTTCACAAATGGCTGTGAGAAGCTGGGAAATTCCAGACACCTTTTGTTATTTGTCATCTGTTAACTATAGTGTGAAAGAATAGTGCTAAGGACTTTCCATGGACTCTCATTTAATTTTTGCAACCACCTGTGTTAGGTGCCATTTTTATTCTTTGAAAGTCATTGTCTCATTTCATTAACTAATTACAGATCGAGAAAGCAGGAGCACTGAGGTAAATTAACTTGCTCAAAGGCACATAGGAAGGAATGGGGGAGACCAGGAGATCAGGGAGACAAGCTGAGTCCACAATCTTTGCTTGTCTACTATGCTAGTATCTTGGGGCTCAGATCACACCCTGATTGGAGGCATAGAGAAGATTAAGTGTTTACTATGTACAAGGCACTAAACTCAGTGCCTAATCCTCACAGCAACCCTGTGAGGGAGGGCCTACTAGCATCCCCATTTGAGAGATGAGGAAACTGAGGCTTAAGAGAATGGGTATCTAGCCCCAAGTTCGTTCAGCCAATAATTGGTAGAGCCAGCAAATGGGAAATTCTGGATTCCCATTCAAATCCCAATTCCCTCCCAACACAGCATCAGCTTCCACTAGGGAAGTACTCCTGGTTCTACATGCTTGAAACCTGCACTTCAGTTCCCTAGATGTGGAGTCTCGGGAGTCGGGGGGTGGGGGGACAGTGAGGGCGGGCCCACCTGGCGGAGCCCGGCCCTCGCCCCGCCCCCGCGGGCGGAGCTCTCTCGTCCGCCAATCAGAGGATGCTGGGGGCGGGCCGCGGGCGCTGCGGCTCCGGCCCGCAGTTCGAGCGGCTGGAGCGCTCGGGAGCCGCGACGAGGGGCCGAGGGGAGCGAGCGGGCGCCCCAGTCTCCTTCCCCTCCCCTCCCCTTGCCTCGCCGCCTTCTCCTCCGGCCGCCGGACCGGAACTATGTGATCCCGGAAGTTCCGGTGCCACTGCTGTGTGGGATAAACAGTAATGGCGGAGGCTGCAGCTCCCGGAACAACAGCCACAACATCAGGAGCAGGAGCGGCAGCGGCGGCGGTGGCAGCGGCCTCCCCCACCCCTATCCCCACAGTCACCTCCCCGTCCCCGGGGGCGGGGGGAGGGGGAGGCGGCAGCGACGGCTGCAGCGGCGGCTGGACTAAACAGGTCACCTGCAGGTGAGACGCTGCGCAGCCTGGCGCCGGGTGCCGGGAGGGAGGGGGGCCGAGGCGGCGGAGAGGGCACGGAGGAAGGGGCGGGCGGTCCGCCGAGGGCGGGCGGAGGAAGGAAAAGAGCGGCGTTTGGCCGCCGCGGCCTCCCCGCCCGCGCTGCGTCAACCCCCGCCGGCCGCCGCGGCCCGAGCGCGCGCAGCGCCGCTGCGGGGCCGCCGCACCGCCCGCCGCTCTCCCCGCCCCTCCCTGCGCCAGCCGAGCGGCGCGCCGCGCTGAGGGAAAGGTGGGCTGACTCCTCCCTCCTTCGCATTGTCGCGGGATGCCGCATCCCCTGCCTGCACCTCCGCAGGTTCGGGAAGGGGTGGGTGTTCTTGCCTGGAGCCCGCCTCCCCGCGGCTCTGTGGGGCCGGGGAGCGCAGCCGCGTTCACCGGCGAGGTGGCCTGGCTGTCCGCTGGCTGCCGGGCCCCCGGCGCCTTGTCATCCGTTGGTAACGTCCGCTCGCGTCTCCGCCCCCGCCCTCCGCCGCACCCGAGAAGTAGCTTTTGTTATTTCCTTGTATGTTTATTGAGGTTGGCGGTTCTGAGCTTTGTCTTAGTACCGAGTGCCTGGCTCGGATCCTCTCCTCCGCCTGAAATTGTACGTGCTGCCATTCCCCTCCCGCGGGGAGATGTTTTCTCTTGAAATCCACCCTTCTTACTTTTGAAGGGGAATCAAAGAGCTTGTCGCTCCCGGAGCAGAGCAGTTTTGTTTTGGTTTGGTATATCGGATGCAAGGATGTGGAAAAAAAAAAATAGTGGATGGCGGTTACAAATACGTTGAGTGTACGCATGTAAAAAATGATCGCGTAAAAAATGATACGAGTGCATTTAAATGGGTTTTATACTTGGGTTTTTTTTAGAAGTGATCACTAGCGCCCAGAAGCTTTTCCTTTCTCTAAATCAACCTGGAACGCCAATTTGAACCCGCGTGGGATAATTTCCATACGATACGTAAGAATAGTCTTAACGCGCAGAATTCACTGTCCTGGTGTTAACAGCGATATTGAAGCGTTCTTCTGTAATACATATATAAGGCATGAATAAGCTTAATAAATAAAGTTTGTTTTCCGCAACGGAATGGAAAAACAAAAGCTATTTTAGGAAGCTTCTCATTTGTATATGGTAAGAATGGAGTCAAGTGCAGTATCTTAAAGAATGAGAATTTTAAAGTTCCTATTCATGGAACCGGTTGTTTGAGTGTATTTACCATTTTTTTTTTTCCCTCCACAATGCTGCACTTGATTTAAACGTGGTAGTTGGATCTTTTAAAAATAGCTAGTGTAACTTTTATATTCCTGAACTTTTAGCCCTTCCCTCTGCAGTCTCCCAGTCTACCTCTATATGCTGAAAACGTTTTGGATATGTGGGTTCTTTTAAGAATTCTATACAATGCTTTGATTTTACTTATCTCCAGTCTCAATACAGTCTAGCTTTGAATACCCATCACCAACCAGAAATTACCATACTTCCCCTCATTTTTATCTTGGCAGCTGTAACTTGAACCCACCTTTACAGCAGTGCACAGAATTCATGGTCACTTTTTCACTTCACTTTCCCTGCTGTTAGACATTTTCCCTGTTCTTTCTGGTTCCTCACCGGCATATAATCAATTCAAAATAGCTTACCAGACTAATCATTCCTCTTTGCTGTCTGCCTTTAGGATCTTTGAGTGAATGCAGTATTCTAGATTGTCCCTGGACTGGTGGGAATTTTTTTGCCCAGGAACCAGTATGTGTTATTTAAGAAATTTGCATAGCTCAGTAATCTAGTATTTTGAAAAGGCATTGTGTGAAAGATACAAGCTTAGATGTACTCGTTTTTTTTCTATGTAAACCTGTATGTAACTTGGAGAAAGTGATCTAAAAGTATAGGTTAGTTGGTGCGTCTTAATTTTAATATTTGACATTGTTTTCAGTTGTTCCATGTACCAATATGATATCCTGTTTTTAAAAAAAACCTTTTTTCTTGGGATAGGACTATGTCAAATATGTCATTTATTGTAGACTTGGAGCTTTCTTAGAGTACGGACCCTGTTTCATTTGTCATTATCTGTACTTGGTAACAGCTTGTTGATGTTGGTAAACCCACACGTAAAATTACCCACTTCACGTGCTTGAGGATTCCTTTGCTTTCATTTAAAAAAAATGAACTTGTAAATTTGCAAAGACATTGTTTTGGGAGACTACTTTGTCAGTTATTCATTAAATAAGCATTAGTGCTTACAGTGAGAGTGCTAGATGTTCAAGGGAATGTAGAGATGCACTGTATTATAAATATCTTTATTCTGTTTGAAAGCTAAGTCTCCCTTGAATTCACGATAGTGCCGTATTTTTAGTGTTTTTGCTTATTTCCTTGTGTCTAGCAATTTGACTAAGACTATTTTCTTAGGGCATAATCCTCTTACAGTTTGTTTCTCCCTTTCCAGTTGACAGACACTTGTTTTTAATTGTTCCAACTCATTTGTATATTCTTGTTGGTTACTATTTTCTTAATATATTTCTCAGAATCCTATCTCACTTTTATTTCTGCAGCTTAAGAAAAACCGAACTACATATACCTTTTCTGAGGAACTGTATTATGCTGCCCCCACCTGGCCATTTTTCATATTTTTTATTGGAGGAATATTACGAAGTAGGCTAATGGTTTTAGCTTCTTTGAGTGTGGGATTAAAATAATACTTAAAAGAATAGATGGTAATTTGGCAAGCTGTAATTTTGAATTTAAGACACTGCTTGATTAGAGTGCTTCTGCAGTGGTAGATATAACTAACTGTTTGGCAGTTGAAATAATGTAACAAAAAATACAAGTGTTTCTTCATTTCTATTTTTTAAAAGGTTTTTTGCTTTTTTGAGTGTAGGTATAGCTTAAATAAAGGAACTTACTCCAGAAAGTCTATGCAAGTGCTGTGATATCCATAGTGAAATTTATTACTTGCAACCTATGTGGTTTTGCTTTGAAGGGGTGACATTGAAAAAGTCACACAGCTCATTAAGAAATTAATTTGTTACTGGCATTACGATTTGCATGACACCTAGGTGTCTTCTACAGTTTTTATTAAATATGTAAGTATTGTTTGTATAGGTATTGTAGGACATAAAAAGAAATCCATGGTCCTTAACCACCAAGAATTTACAGTCCAGTTTGAGAAACAGCATACATGCACTCATCAAAAACTAAATATCCCAGTAAGGAATGTCAGCCAGTTAAGTGGTAAATGCCAAATTCTCATTCAGTAATTTCTGTAAATCCACAGGTAGGTTGTTACAGTGCTAGACATGCTTTGAGGGTATTGTTTCTCTTGTACCCTCACAAGCTAATATTGTGGTTTTTGTAACATATTTTGGCAAACATGCTTAGACTTCCAAAAGATACAGCAGTGGGTAGAATCTAGTCGATTATGTTTGTTTTTATTCCTGGACAATGTCTGCCTGGAGTCCCAGAACCTTCAAAGTGGAAGGAACCTTAGAAACCATGTGGCCTGGCCTTTTACCAAAGGAGGCTTAGTCTGGGCAATGACATCAAGGTGAATTTGGATGGTGGCTTTTTGGTGGTGGCATTTAAAAATAAAAAGCATTTATTTTGGTTTGGTTTTGGGGAGAAATTCGTGGGAGAGGCTTGCCCTTCTCCACTTTTCTGTTGTAACTTCTATTATGTCATGATCTCTTAGAAATTAGTTGGCAAGGAGGGGTTTCACTGTGAGGATGATATATAATTTTGGGTGTACCAATACCGTTCACACCACTGAGGGACAAAAGACAAGAAAACCCCAAAAACCCAGACAGTACGTAGTAAACACCATGTAAATTAACGCTTAGTATTTGGCAGTAACTGATTAGGACTTGTGTTCTAGTGTTTCTGTTGATTCTGCAGTATCCGGTGATTTTGTGTCTGCTTGAATTCCTTCGGTGTTGCTAGTTCTGGACCACAGAACTTCTTGCTGGGTAGAACTTCTTGCTGGGTAGTTCTTTTTCTCAGTCCTCCTGTTGAACCACGCATGGTATAGCTTTCTGCAGGAATAGTTCCCGAAAAGGTTGTTCCTTTGTTTTCTGGCTAGATTACTCCGGTTAACTTCAGATCTTCTTGTGGCATGACATCTAGCTGTCTTGCCTTCTTTCTCAACTGATCTGTTCACATACACCTCCTATCAGGCATGGGAAGAAACCAGTACAGTCCCCAAATGCGGTCTGAGTGTGGTCAGGGTGAAGTTGTGGAAGGCCCAGGTGTAAGGGAGCCAGAGTAGCAACAAAGGCCTAATGCAGTGACTTCACTCACACATCCTGCCCTTTTTTTCAAGTTGTAAAATATAAAGATTGGTGAGACTAAGATGACATCACTAGCAAGTGACAAAGCTGGAAGTGAGTCTCCCACTTCTGATGGGGAGTGCCTGGCTAATGAAGTGTCCTACTGAATGTTAAGTTGCAGGTTTTAGGAAGTTGATCTTGTGGTTTTTTTTTAAATTTTTTTTTAAATGTTTTTATTTATTTCTGAGAGAGACACACACAGAGTATAAGCCTCAGGGAGGGAGGGAGACATAGAATCCGAAGCAGGCTCCAGGCTCTGAGCTGCCAGCACAGAGCCCGATGCGGGGCTTGAACCCACGAACAGTGAGATCAGACCTGAGCCGAAGTCGCTGAGCCGAAGACGCTTAACCGACAGAGCCACCCAGGCGCCCCGGAAGTTGATCTCCTTAAATGAAGCAACTGGTTTAAGAACCCAAGTTATGGTCAGGCAGGGGAGTGGTGGAAGATGAAATCTGACATAGTGAAGAGGGTCATAAACCCAAGTACAGCAGTTGAATGAATGAAAACTTGGCAAATGGGATTTAAAAACAAACCTCAAATTTCAAGCATTGTGCCTGAGATTTAGATGCTACCTTCCCAGCTGGAAATCTCTAGAGGGTTTATCAAGCCTTAAAACTGAATCAATAAATGGTCTGTGTATCTCTGACTTAAGATTGATCCCGAAGAAATATCAAAGGTATAGACACCTTTGCTTTAAAAAGCAAAAGTTCCCACCAGGGATGAGACAGTAAACAACTGTTCAGACACCTTTGTCTTGTGTTTAAAAAGCAAAAGTTCCTACCAGGGATGAGACAGTAAACAACTGTATTCGGGCGTGGACACTGTTTCAAATGGATAACCTATTAGCAACTGGATACTTGATATATAATACTTTGAGGCATAATTATACTGTAGTGGTGATTACAATGTAATTATCATTGGCTTGTTTAGGTGTTGGGTGTGTGTGTAATGTTGATGTCTTCATTTATGCAGTCAGAAATTATCTATTGATAGAACTAGTTTAGTTGCCCTGTAGTTGAGCATAAGTTCAGACCTGAGTTAGATTATGGCAAACCTAGTAACAGTTGAAGTTAGGTTATAGTTATAATTTGACTTCCAATTATATTTTTATATTTTTTTAATGGACTGCAGTCATAGCACTTCAGGATCTTGATCTTTTTAACTGTTTCCACTAACATGTTACATTCTTGCCATCTTACCTGTTGTCATGTAGAAGGTTCACTTGCAGGTAATCCCTGCATAGAACTATTCACATTCGAATTTGGGGACAGTTCAATTGAAGGAACTTCTTCAGAGTTCCTTAGGTAAATCTGAATATTTTTTTTTTTTTACATACCATTCAGTGGGCAAGGGGGTTGTACTTTCTGTTACTGTACCTACCACCTGTAGATAACTGTGACACTCTTGGATATAGTGATGTCATCTGCAAGACCAGCCATATTTACATCCAAGAAATAGGCACTTCTTTCTTATTCTGCCAGCTGTACATAGATGCATATTTGGGGGAGTTGTGGCCTGCCAAAATTAAATCTTCATTACTCTGCTCAAGAGAAAGAGACCAGTAAAGGAAGGACCAAAGAATTTACATTTTTTTTTTAAATTTTTTTTTTCAACGTTTATTTATTTTTGGGACAGAGAGAGACAGAGCATGAACGGGGGAGGGGCAGAGAGAGAGGGAGACACAGAATCAGAAACAGGCTCCAGGCTCTGAGCCATCAGCCCAGAGCCCGACGCGGGGCTCGAACTCACAGACCGCGAGATCGTGACCTGGCTGAAGTCAGACGCTTAACCGACTGCGCCACCCAGGCGCCCCAAGAATTTACATTTTTTAAGAATGTTTATTCATTTTTGAGAGCGCAGGTGGGGGAGGAGCAGAGAGAGGGGGAGGGAGACACAGAATCCCAAGTAGGCTCTAGGCTCCAAGCTGTCAGCACAGAGCCTGATGGCAGCGCTTGAACCCACAAACTGAGATCATGACCCAAACCTAAGTACCCTTAATCAACTGAGCCGCCCAGGTGCCCTGGACCAAAGAATTCAAAACAAAAAACAAAAACCCTGACAGAAGTCAGTGGTGGGAAGATGGACGGTAGTGGTGGTGGTGGTGGTTCTACTCACTTGACATGATTAGGGTTATCTATAAAAATAAGACCCATATCACTTACCTAATCCACATAAGTTACACTTAGAGAAATATGGACATCCCCAGATTCTGATTTAGTAGATAGGCAGTGAGGTCTCAATGTTTGCATTTCTAGCAAATTCCCAGGTGGTACTGGTGCTGCCTAGTCCGGATTCCCTTAGGAAGTAAGTCCTAGTAATTCCGACTGTGATACTTGGTGTTTGGAAGCTGCTGGTTAGATACACATGTAACCCTTTAAGGCACAGGAACAACATACTAACCATAGGACATCGTGGTTGCCCTTTAACTCTGTGGCAACATTGGTTTTTATTTTCACATGTGGATTTGGAAGAATTAAAATGGTCTCTTGAAGTACAGTAGTCTGACCCGTTGTGGTCTGCATTGCTTCTTGATTCTTTGACTTTTTTACAGATAGAGCTGCTATTATTGGCTAAAGTTAGTGGAAAACAAGAAGCTACCTCCTCAGGACTGTAAAATGAGAACAGTGGTCAGATTAATACCAACCTCAAAGTTTAAATCTGAATTGGTGCACATATGCATAGGCAGCCTTCCTGTGGTACCATAATGGATAATCTTGCCATACGGTCTAATTCTACGTGTTCTGTGTTCATTTCACATGTAATAGAATATATTGCTGCCATGCAGTACTAGTATATTACTGATACGTTGGCTAAGAATTCTTTTAGTGCTGGCTCTAGACTTTTCACTTATTTATTTTTTAATGTTTATGTATTTTTGAGAGACTGAGCACCAGCAGGAGAGGGGCAGAGAGAGAGGGGGAGGGAGACACACACAATCCAAAGCAGGCTTCAGGTTCAGCGCAGAGCCGGGACGGGACGCAGGCTCTAACCAATGAGCTGTGAGATCATGACCTGAGTTGACGTCGGACACTTAACCAGCTGAGCCACCCAGGTGCCCCTGGCTCTAGACTTTTTAAATCCAATTTTGTGGTTCTTTTTCTCACAGGTATTTCATGCATGGGGTTTGTAAGGAAGGAGATAACTGTCGCTACTCACATGACCTCTCTGACAGTCCGTATGGTGTAGTGTGCAAGTATTTTCAGCGAGGATACTGTATTTACGGAGACCGCTGCAGGTAAGAATTCTACAGATCAGTTTTGTTCAGGGGTGGATTGGGAGAGATTGGGAGAAAAGATAAGAGTAAGACACATAATTCCAATAATCTGTCTTTGAATTGGTACCATAATCTGAAATTGGAATTGAGCAGAAAACACGTATTTTAGTTACCTGTTTATTGCAAATTACTGGGAGATTCAGCAATTTAGAAATAATAGACATTGTCTCATAGTTTCTGGGGGTCAGAATCTGGGCATGGCTTAGCTGAGTGGTTCTAGCTCTGAGACCCCCAAGATTGCAGTCAAGATTTCTGGTAGAACTGGCATTATCTGAAGTCTTGGGGTTGGAGGGTCACTTCTAGGGTGGCTCGCTCACTCACTATCGGTGAGACCTCAGTTCGCACCACACGGACCTCTCCCTGGGGCTGCTCAGCGTCCACATACTTGGTAGCTATCTTTTCCCCAGAGCCAGTGGTTCAAGAGAGCCAGCAAGGACAAAGCCACAGTGCCTTTTATGACCTGGTCTCAGAAGTCCCACACTCCCTTCCACTATATTCTGTTTATTATAAACAAGTCAGCAAGTCCCAGCGCATGTTCAAGGGGAGAGTGATTGGGCTCCACCTTTTGAAAGGAGTAGTGGCAAAGAATTCTGGACATATTTTAAACCATCACAGTAGGTGAGACATTTTGGGAATGTCAGCCAATTTTATCATTCTTTCAGAAAAGGATTATGTCAACTCTTGTGTTCAAATGCTAAAGAGTTCAAAAGACTGAATTACTGATGGGTGGGATATTAATGGTAGGTCATCCCACATGCATTTTACTAGGAAGTTACTAAGGACAAAGTTTTTTTTCATATGACTAGAAGCTCAGAAGTGGAACCTCTTGGTATCTGAGTTTAAGTCAATCATTTTACTCTTTGCTGATTTTTTTTCCTTGCAGTATTACTGGAGATGGGGACAAATGACAGTGACACTCTACTCCAAAAAATACCCCCCCCCAGGTTTATTTATCCTTTTTAGTCACAGTATGAAAGGGGGGGTGTCTAGAGCCCTATCATACTAAATATAAAAGCATTTCTTCATGGGTTGGTCTCTGCAGGTGTTCTAGGCCGATTAATTGTAGGGGAGCTGGGTTCTTTGCCTAGCCAGTCTGTTGAGGATCCTTGTAAACTCTGTCCAGGGAGAGAGGAAATGTCAAGAGGAGATGAGTCCAGAGACGTCCTGGAGAGTGTGCTTGCTGTGTGACAGGAGGAGGGGAGGTGTGGCTAGGTAACGGATGATCCTCCTATTCCAGTAGAGGCACTCACCTGATTGGGTCATATAGGTGGAATGAATGAAAAAAAGGTTAAACTGAAGAAATCTAAGCTAAGGCCTGGGCTCTGTGTTAATCACCAGCTTATTTTCCAGGTAGCTTTGCCAGCCCCAGTGGCATTTCGTGTTCTCCTTTGGGACTAAGTAGAAAGAGTATAGAAGTCCCATCTTCAGCATATTCCCGTAATCCGTGAGTTTCCTTGTGGTAGACGGAGGTTGAAGGCCAGGGAGTGAGCCCTTGTTTTGGTGAGGCTCTGACATTTAGGCAGATGTGAGTCACCTAATAAGTTTACTTTATAGGAAAGGTGCAGCTCCCTCTCTGGGGAATAGTCCTGATTTGAGCTCGATTTAGAGCCCTTTGGATAAAGTGAAAGGAGTTAGGGAAACCTGTGTATTAATAGCCTGCCTGAAAGGAAGCTTCGGTGGTAATTGTTTGGGACAGATAGACTGGTCTAGGCAATCTTTTTTTTTTTTTTTTTTTGGTTTGTTTAGAGTCCTGGTGGGGGAGGGGCAGAGAAAGAGGGAAAGAGAAAATCCCAAACAGACTCCACAGTGACAGGGCAGAGCCTGCCTCAGGGTTTAGCCTCACAAACCACAAACCGTGACCTGAGCCCGAATCAAGAGTCGCTTAACCAACTGAGCCACCCAGGCACCCCTAATAGGTTAGGTGATCATTAAAAGACTGATTCTAGACTAGCTAAAGAAGGAATTTTATGGAGGTGCTTGTTCCAAGACTGCTTATTTTCTTGTTAAAATTACACCTGGATGATTTAAACTTTCGCTCTTATGGTATAGGGATTTTTTAAATATAACTTGGCCAATGCCCAGAGATTTCAATTAATTGAACTCCTCACAGAGGGAGTAGTTTATAATGAAAGATAAAAGTCCTAGTTCCAACAGTTCAGAAAAATTACTGCATCAGTGTTTGCTAGTGGTGACACTGTTATGAAGTGAGGCCGTCCTTGCCCAGAGCTGGTGGTACACATGGCAGGAAGTCTAGTATCCTTTGCCCCCACCTGCTGAGTGCTATTAGAACTCCCTCGTTTCCTTTGTCTTTTTTTTTTTTTGTTTAAGTTTTATTTAAGTTACCTCTGCCCAACGAGGGGCTCAAACTCACAACCCTGATATGAGGAGTTGCATGTTCTTCCAACTGAGCCAGCCAGGCGACCTTCCCTCCTTGTTTCTGGACACCAGTGGAGAACCTTGGTTGACAGGTGACAACCTTTGCTATGGTAGGCCCTTACCCTATAGACCCACTGAGTCCCATAAATTAAAATATTTAAAGATGGGTGCCTGGGTGGCTTAGTCGGTTAAGTGCTGGACATTGGCTCAGGTTATGATCTCAAGGCTCTGTTCATGAGTTTGAGCCCCACATCAGGCTCTGTGCTGATAGCTCAGAGCCTGGAGCCTGATTCAAATTCTGTCTCTCTCTGCCCCTTCCCCACTTGTACTCTGTCTCTCAAAAATAAACATTAAAAAATCTTTTAAAATATTTATTAAAAAAAATTTTTTTTTAATGTTTGTTTATTTTTGAGAGAGAGAGAGAGAGACCGAGCTTGAGAGGGGAAGGGCCATATAGAGAGAGGGAGACAAAGAATCTGAAGCAGGCTCCAGGCTCTGAGCTGTCAGCACACAGCCCGATGCGGGGCTCTCATGAACCACGAGATCGTGAGCCAAAGTGTGACGCTCACCCAACTGAGTCACCCAGGTGCCCCTAAGTTTTAAAATATTTAAAGACAGATACCAGACTTTGGAATGGTTGGAGGCGGGAAGTAGCCAACTGGAGGGAAAAATGTTTATCTTCTCTTAGTTAGAGCTGGAAGGAAAATTGATTAAACTTCCTTACATAGAAATTGATCCTATATCAAAGTATTCTTTGCAAGATGTGAAAGAAAAGCTCAATATTAGTTTCAGTGTTGTCTCAGCATTATTTCTTCACTTAACACTTTGACTGTAAGGTCACTGATTCTGTGATAATCCATTAAAGAATTAACTTAATTATAATGAAGACATTGTCCTGGGCTCTGAATCCAGTAGATCCAAGAGTCCTTTTAAGCAGGACTTGGCAGATTTTTTCTGTATGGGGCCAGAAAATAAATTTTTGGCTATGCAGACCACGTGGTTTCTTGTCATACAAAAGCAGCCATAGATCATACATAAGCTGCTGGATGTGATTGTGTTCCCATGAAACTTTATTTGGGATGCTAAAATTTTAGTTCCATATAATTTTCATGTGTCCTAAAGTGGTCTTTTTTTCCAACCAATTTAAAATGGTGAAACCAGGAACACAAGTCAGGTTGCTACCTGAATCTGTGTCTCCTGGATTGCAATTCTAGTTGCTCCCCCAAAAAGAATGAAAAAGTAATAATCAACAAATGTCAGTGGGCGCCCGGCTGACTCAGTTGGTGGGGCGTGTGATTCTTGATCTCAAGTTGTGAGTTGAGGTCCCACGTTGGGCATAGAGCTCACTTTTAAAAATAAATAGATAATTTAAATGTTGTAAATGTGTTTTAGAATCAAAGGAATATATACCACTTAAACATAAAAATGTCAAAGCCACTTTTAGCTCTGGTTGAGTTTGGTCTGAGGGTCTGAGACTGATCCCTGTTCCTAAAGTCCATGCTTCACTGAACCATATTTTTTGCCTTTCAAAATGAGAGTCTTGCTGTTTATTTGTACTTGATCTCTCCTAGTGCTTAACTCACAAATCGTTGCTTCAGAGTCACATTTTATATAGATCTATTCTGCACTAAGGGCATGGCTTTGCCTAAATAGGCAGATTTGATTTAAAAAGTTAAACTTTTTCGGGGGGTGCCTGGGTGGCTCAGTTGGTTGACTGTCCAACTCTTGATTTCAGCTCATTATGATCTCATTCATGCTTCTTGGAATCAAGCCCCATGTTGGGTCTCTGCTAACAGTGTGGAGCCTGCCAGGGATCCTGTCTGTGCCCCTCCCCTGCTTACATGCTCTCAAAATAAATAAGCTTAAAAAATGTATGAAAATACTATCTCTTCCGTTTAATAGTGTGAACATTTTAATGTGTGTGTTGGTAAAATGTTCCATGTTTCTGCTTGTTGAATTTGTCACCCTTGCATTTTTTCTTTAATAATTTTATTTATTGAGAGAGAGAGGGTATGTGTGTATAAAAATGGGAGGGGCAGAAAGAGAGAGAGGATCTCAAGCAGGCTCCATGCTCAGTGACAAGAGTGGAGCCCCATGTTGATCCTGTGACCCTGGGATCCTAACCTGAGCCAAAAGAGTGGGAGGCTCAACACCTCCCTAAGTCACCCAGGCACCCTAGCATTGCTTTGGTCAGTTTTGGCTGCCCGGGGTCTTTAGCATAGTTGCCATGGAAACTGCAGGACCCCCGCCCCCATTGGAGTAGAATCTAAGGGGTAGTGGGTGGTCTGTGACAGGGTGGGTAAACTCTGGTGTGTAGGCCAAACGTGGCCAAAAGCTCTTTCGATAAATGAAGTTTTACTGGAATACACACATGTATAGTATGTACCCATGTACAGTCACTTAAGTAACACCTATGGTGGCCTTTGAAGTATAATCACAGAGTTTAATAGTAATAGTTATGGCAGTGACAGTATGACCTGCAAAGCATAAAGTATGTGTTTGACCCTTTATTTTTTTTATTAAAAGAAAAAAATTTTTTTAATGTTTATTTAGTTTTGAGACAGAGACAGCATGAGCAGGGAAGGGGCAGAGAGAGAGAGGGAGACACAGAATGTGAAGCAGGCTCCAGGCTCTGAGCTGTCAGCACACAGCCCGACGCAGGGCTCAAACTCACAGACTGTGAGATCATGACCTGAGCCGAAGTCGGACGCTTAACCGACTGAGCCACCCAGGCACCCCTTGTTTGACCCTTTAGTGTTTGCTTGACCCCTGGTGTATGACCTTGCTCCTCACAGTGTAGTCCTTGGGCTAGCAGTATTCTCATCCTGTGGGGCCTTGGTAGACCTGGAGAATCCTGGGCTCTGCTCCAGACTAAGAAATTAGGTATCTGCCTTTTAACAATTTCCCAGCTGATTCATCGGTACCGTAGTTTGACAAGAACCCAAAGATAGGATCAGGAAATACATACCCCATTTGGGGCTGCTGGTGAGACAGTGACTGCTGACTTTAAATTTTTCTTTTAGATATGAACATAGCAAGCCACTGAAACAGGAAGAAGTGACTGTGGCAGATCTAACTGCAAAATCATCCCTTGCTGCTTCCTCAAGTCTCTCATCGGTAGTTGGACCAGTTGTTGAAATGAATACGGGCGAAGCCGACTCACGAAATTCAAACTTTACAAGTGTAGGAGCAGGTTCAGAAGACTGGGTGAATGCCATTGAGTTTGTTCCTGGCCAGCCCTACTGTGGCCGTAGTGAGTATTTGGAGGACTAAAAACTTAGGGCACTAGACAGTAGTCCGTCCTTTAGGTGGGTTTCATTCACAGCCTTCTACTTCCACTCTTCATGTTTAACCTAATCTGTAAAAAAAAATTTTTTTAACGTTTATTTATTATTGAGAGACAGAGCATGAGCAGGGGAGGGGCAGAGAGAGGAGGAGACACAGAATCCGAAGCAGGCTCCAGGCTCCAAGCTGTCAGCACAGAGCCAGACATGGGGCCCAAACCCACAAACTGCGAGATCATGAGCCGAAGCCAGATGCTTAACGGATGCTTAACCAACTGAGACACCCAGGCGCCCCTTAACCTAATCTTAATACACTAAATTGGATTACCTAAGATTTACCTATGGAGTGAAAGAAACTTTGATCCCAATAGTAGTGAATTTAGAATGTTTTGAAAAACTGAAGCTTCTTTTGCCTCTTTCCTTTAATCAGTGCCATTGTAGAAGAGGTGCCTAAAAAGTTTTGTTTTCTTTTAAATAAGCCCATTCATGGAAATACCAGCATTAGAAAGGTTTGTTTCAGGAGTAAAGGGATTAAGTAGACTGTTTGGCCTTTAATTGAAGTTCTCATTTTTTCTTTTCAGTTAGGTTCTCAGTTACTACCTTATAGTTCATATTTCCCCCTTACCCATTTTGGACCTTTACTGCCCTCTTAAACATTTTCAGCTGCCCCTTCCTGCACTGAAGCACCCCCGCAGGGCTCAGTGACCAAGGAAGAATGTGAGAAGGAGCAAACCGTGGCTGAAACAAAGAAGCAGCTTTGCCCGTATGCCGCCGTGGGAGAGTGCCGGTACGGGGAGAACTGCGTGTATCTCCACGGAGACTCCTGTGACATGTGTGGGCTGCAGGTTCTCCATCCCATGGACGCTGCCCAGAGATCACAACATATAAAAGTAAGTCAGCGGGGTCATGTGCTAATAGGTGTGAGATGGGATTTCCCCTTTCACAAGCATTGTTAATTTCAGAGAAACGCTTGGTGAATTCAGTGGTTTTATCTCTTGGGCTCTGAATACCTTATCACGAAATCATCCTTTCAGAATTCAGACCATGGGCTCTTTCTTCTCTTTAAATGTTTTCATTTTCTTTAAAAGTGTTTATTTAAGTGCTGTTTGTACTCAATGTGGGGCTTGAACTCATGACCCTGAGATCAAGAGACACATGCTCTTCAACTGAACCAGCCAGGCACCCTCCTTTTTTTTTTTTTTTTAATACCAACAGTTTTTCCCAGATTCACATTCCATAGAATTTACTCTTCTAAGATTGTCTCATTGTTTTTAAGTCTATCGACATAGTTGTGCAACCATTACCATGATTGTGATTTTAGGACATTTTCATCATCCCCAAAAGACGCTTCATGCCCCTTAGCTCCATTACTCCATCCTGCCCTTTGTCCAGCTCCTGACAATAAATAACTGATCTACTTTCTGTCTCTCTGGATTTCCCTGTTGTGGGGATCGCTTCTGAATGAAATCCTATATGTCTATCAGTACTTCATTCCTTCTGGCTGAATAACAATTCACTGCATAGCTGTACCACATTTTATCTTTCCAGTCATCATTTGAATGGACACTTGGATTGTTTCCCCCTTGGCAGTCTCTTGGAGAGTAGCATTGCTGGGTCATAGGAAACCACTGCCAGGCATTCTCCACGGTGATGGCACCGCTTTACCTTTCAAACCCAAAGGGTGCAGATTGCAGGCTACGGTTTTAAGCCCATTGCAGCATAAGTTTTTTGTTGAAAACATTGCATTATGAATATTATTTATTGGAGCAGATTTTGCCTCCAATCGTTATCATTTCTGTTTAATAAAAATTAATTTGGTTGTTGGGTAAAGCATGATGTAGGATAGACATAGTTTGAATCCTACCTTCATAGCATGTTGGTTGTGTGAATTAGGCAAGTGAAATAAATCGTTCAGGTATGTTTTGGGGATAGTAGCGTCTTTTTTTGTCTCTTTGTAATGTCTGTTTCTGAAGATTGTTTAAAAAGAGGTTTCAGAAAGATAAAATATACTAAAATGTGGTTGTGTGGATTTATGGGTGACTTTTTGGTTGCTTTTTTGTATTTCCTACAATTAACATGTTTCTTATAAAATGAAAAAGTATGTGTAGTGTAATACATGTCAGTTACACCTCCCTTAAAACAAAGGGTGGGACATCTACACATCTGTACATGAATGTTCAGAGTAGTGTAATTTTTTTTTTTTTAAGTTTATTTAGGTGATCTCTACACGCAGATAGCCTTCCACAGTGTAGATAACTGACCAAGCCAGTCCCTAAAGGACACATTTATATGATATGCCCCGGGATAAGCATAGCCAAAGATTACTAGTTGCCTAGGACTGGGAGGCTGGTTTCAGGGGGATTGAGTGACTGCTGTGGGAGTGGGGTTTTTCTTGGGGTAACGGACACATTCTCCTATTGATTGTGGGGATGGTTACATAACTAAACTGCACCCTTTGAAAGAATGAATTAAAATGGTATGTGAAGTATACCTCAATAAAGCTGGTTTTTCTTTTAATGTGAAAATTAGGTGCCTGGCACATAGTTGTCCCCTAATAAAAGTTTCCATCATCCTTAATGAGATCAATAAACAGTATGAAAAACCGTCTCCAACATGGATTATAACGCAGAGGGTAAAGAAAACTGGGTGACACCTCTCCTCCCTGCCCCCGCCCCCCCCCCCCCCGCCCCCCCCCCCCCCCCCCCCCCCCGTTCTTCAAGTTGCATTTTTCTAGTTTGACTTTGTAATGATGTAAAGACCCAAAAGGTTACTCTATTTGCTTGTGAACAAAGCTGCTTTCGATGTCCAATTGGGAACCTCTTTTTTGGGTGACTATTGATTTCTCTGAACACCAGTCTTGAGCTATCAGTGGAAGCCTTCGTTGTTCAGTGTCTTGATCACACTTCTCTCTCTACTGTCTCTAGTCCTGCATCGAGGCCCATGAGAAGGACATGGAGCTCTCATTCGCTGTCCAGCGCAGCAAGGACATGGTCTGCGGGGTCTGCATGGAGGTGGTCTATGAGAAAGCCAGCCCCAGCGAGCGCCGCTTTGGGATTCTCTCCAACTGCAGCCACACTTACTGTCTCAAGTGTATTCGCAAGTGGAGGAGTGCTAAGCAATTTGAGAGCAAGATCATAAAGTGAGACTCCTCCCCAATCTCCGTTTGTGCTTTCTATTTTGGGGAAGAATTTAGTATCTTGTGCCAACTTTCAACCAGATGGACCGCACTTAAATGCATGCATTTTATCTTGAAACTGGGGTATTCTAATTGGGACTTCTCCTTTGTATTTTCCGCTAGCTTCTAGGTTAGTTGGTATAGGTCTACTTTTCATTTGAACGAGGAAACCCTGTGTATCAGTCAGTAGATTCTTTCGTGCTTTTTCTGAGGAGATTGTGTTTAATGGATTAGCCAGTGTAGGCTCAGCGAACAAACTTACCTAGCTCTGAATGTATGTTTCCTGACGTTTTACATTTTCCACTTTCCTATTCCATCCATTAAGCTAGCCAATAATCCACCATCCTTTAAAGATTGTTCTCATAACTGAACAAAGACTACATAATCTAAACAGAGCAAAGTTACAAGAAATAAATCTATTTAAACGAAAGAAAAAGGAGTCCGTGTGAAATGTCTTCTTTGGTTGTTTTTTTTTTGTTTTTTTTTTGTTTTTTTTTTTATTTTTTTGTTTTTATTTTTTAACCGAAGTTGTTGTTATTATTATCATTTTTTTGAGTGAATTGGCTAGCCATTGAATTGAACTTATGAAGGAGTTTGTCTTGCCTCAGAGGAAATGGTCAGTTGTGTGACAGTGTGTGGAACCCTTTCAGGAAATGCCCACTTGCCTTTCAGTTAAGTCTTTAAGTATGGAGGTGACACATCAGGGTGTGTCCTTGAAGCGTGGGCCTGTAAAGGGGGATATGCATTGCAGCCTGTTCATTGTTTCCCAGGTCCTGCCCAGAATGCCGGATCACATCTAACTTTGTCATTCCAAGTGAGTACTGGGTGGAGGAGAAAGAAGAGAAGCAGAAACTCATTCAGAAATACAAAGAGGCAATGAGGTATGAGCACTGCAGCCTTTTCTCAGGCTAAGATCCCAACATGGCTTGGGTTCACTTTGAAAAGAACAGTGCTGCATTATATACTCCTACCTCCTTCCTACCCTTTCTTTGACTTCCCAGTACAGTTTCTTGTGTCGCCCCTGATTACACTTCCCCGTTGTGTACCTGGCTATAACACAGTCCTTGGGGTGCACGCCAAGGGACTGTGTTATAACGAAGTCTATACTGCTGATTGCTGAAACCCCATGAGTGGGGTTCTGCCTTCTTCTGCGTCCATGTTCTAGTTGTCCTATGTGCTTGTGTGTGGGCTTCTAGAAGACTTTCTCTCTGCTGGATCTGCGGTACTGGAGCTGTTAACAAACAGCATAGACTTGAACAGAGTGTCTGTTTCTAGTTAGTGTTTCATGCATTCGTGCACACATGTTTAAGAACACACCTTGGGGAGGGCTGTGAACGAACATGCTGGTTCTATCCCTACCTGTTTAACGAAATACCGGATGATAGTCAAATACAGACCTGAAATCCACTGTGAATAAGGGTTGCGATATTTTCCTTTCCAGCAACAAGGCGTGCAGGTATTTTGATGAAGGACGTGGGAGCTGCCCATTTGGAGGGAACTGTTTTTACAAGCATGCGTACCCTGATGGCCGTAGAGAGGAGCCACAGAGACAGAAAGTGGGAACATCAAGCAGATACCGGGTAACTCTCGCTGTTTTTTTAAAGGAGGGGAAATTCCACGCTATCCGTTGAGTCCTGCACAGATTGGGGTAGGGGAAGGAGATTACCGCACAGGTCTGGGAGTGAGACTGGAGGATGAGAGGAGGAGAGAGCCACCTCAGGAAATGGGGAGGGATAGGAGAGGAAAAGATACAGAGTGCCCAGAGCTCTAGCCTAAACGGTTTGCATCAAGTAACCAGAGGGTAGGAATTGGTAAAGTCGAAACCCTAAATGAGAAGTCTGTTCGTCATGCCCTCTGGTGTGCTGGACGGTTTGCCTTAGAAACACCAGGATAGAAGATGCCACTCGACAGTGCCCTCCCTATCATGGCCTTGTTTTTTACAGGCCCAACGAAGGAACCACTTCTGGGAGCTCATTGAGGAAAGAGAGAACAGCAACCCATTTGACAACGACGAAGAGGAGGTTGTCACCTTTGAGCTGGGCGAGATGTTGCTTATGCTTTTGGCCGCAGGTGGGGACGACGACCTGACAGACTCTGAAGACGAGTGGGACTTGTTTCATGATGAGCTGGAAGATTTTTATGACTTGGATCTATAGCAGCTTTGCGCGGCGCACTGGTCTGCCGAGCCTCAGCCAGGAGCCGTCCCCGTGGTGGTGTGGCAGTGCCCGTGTTTCTGTCCTAGGCAGGCCTATCCAATCCAGGTGCTGTCATGGTCCTTTCACCCAGGGCCTGTCTTCTCGTCCCCTCACCTTCCCCCAAGGAGTGTGTTGTCTCCTCTGTTTCCAGAAGTTACAAAAATAAATCTTAAAGCTAGTTTTTTTTCGTAACATGGATTTAACTGTCAGACAGAGTAGGTTAGTTGCGCCATCTGTTTCCCGCCAGATTCACACGGTTCTAGGGTAGCGTTTACGGACTTTTCCACACTCTACTTTGAGGACCCTGGGTTCAAACGTAACAGCGCGGGCCCCGCTTTCGGGTCCAAGAATAGGGGTGACAGGTGAAGGGTCTGGACTGTGGCAAGTAGCCTGCTGCAGACTCACAAGGTGGATGCTTGAGGCTTCTGGTGAAATCTGCACATCTGTGTTTTTACAACTATCTGTTCCCTACCCTGTACTCCCCACCTGTGCCCTTGTTCTGTGGTTTTGGTCTCTTGTTTAATTGCACACAAGTAATAATTACGGGGTAACCAGAACCAGGTGCGAATGTGTTGAGATTTTACCGTGTAGCACGATAGGCAGATTGTGAAAGAACACGTACAAAAAGATACAGCGGCGTAAAAGAAATGCAGAGCCGGAAGTGGACTCCCAGGGGCTGCTGGACTTGGTGTGCACGAGTGTGAGCGTGCGATAAGCTTCTCCCTGCATAGACGCAGTGTTCTTAGCCTTAGTGGAAAGACTTGGTTTAGTGGTTTCAGCCTAGTGTGGCCAACAGATGGTAAAGGACAAAGCATGTCTTGGTAGCTGTAAATAGAGCAGTGCACCTGGTTGTCCCACACATTCAACCCCGGGCTCGGATACGCAGTTGTATTTAATGTTTTACGGTCTCCTCGCCTTTCCAGGCCAGGCACTTTTGGACAAACCTTTGTCCTTGTTTCAGGTTTCATTGTTGGGTTTTTGTGTTTGTTTTTGGAAGTATTTGCCTCCTTCCATCCCTGAGCTTTGCAGGCAGACAGATGTGATTCAAAACTTAATTTTCTGACACATTTCTTGTAGTGGAGTAATTGGTGCGCAGGAGGAAGTCACGCTTTCCCACTAAACGGGGGCAGGGCTGGTAATCCACGAGACAGGCTAAAGTTCAGTTCTTACAAGAATTTCTTGATTGGAAATTTTAGCTTTGAGTTGTGTTGCTCTAGTTTCGGAGATAACTTGGAGATGCTCCTCATTGGTCCATCCACTGCTGTGATTCCTTGGGTCCCACCCATTCTTTCACTTTAAGAGAAAACAAGTAACTGTTGCAGAGGTGTCTGTATTTTGCAGCTGCCCTTTTGTAAGAAGCACTTTTCCCAAATAAAACAATTAAAAAAACCAGTTGGCTTTCTGTTTCGTGTACTGAGCAGTTTTGGTGCAGATGTCAAAGCATAACATTTGTTTCTTTCATGGACTCTGATCAGTTCTTCAATTAGTCACCTCTCTATGGAGGAAAGTGACCACTTTCCCTAAAACATCTAGCCTGCTGTGAATGCTTTGAGAGATACAGAGAGGACCTTACCAGCTGGGATCCTCCAGTGATTCTGTATTTTAGAATTTGCAAGGCTAAGACTCAGGCCCTCTTTGGCGGCCACAGGCCCTGCCAGTTTTCTGCTGCTGCGTGCCTGTAGCTGAACCTGCTTCGTGTACCCTCAAATAACAGGTAGGTCACAACATGCCATCTATTTTGAAAAGGGTATTTTTCTCCCTGATGATGCTATCCTACTTTTTATTAATAAAAACCATTCTGCAGTGACCTTTTTGCATTGCTTATTTGTAAAAATACTGTTGCTTGGTTTAAATATCTATGTCAGGAATTTGTGCCACTGAGAATGTTTCCACCTGTAGGAATGGTGGATACTGTGACTTACTTTAGTCATAGTAACAGCTATAGGTCCGTGAGTAGTCTGTTTCTGTAAGCTCTCTTATCCATTGCTTCCTTCCAGAAGTGTTGACATTGCCTCCAGCTGCTGGGGATCACACGCACCCCCAGAGTGATGCTGGAGAGCCTCAGAGGCAAGGTAGAACCGTTGGGGGTCTGAGTGGGGAAGAGAGTTTTTTGAAAGCCTCTGCTTTCTGGTGTCTGGAAAGGAGGAAGAGGTTCATTGGTGGTTGCCCTGTTGGCATATCTGTGTCTGCACTGGGGAGATGGTCTTTGCAGGCGGTGAGTGTGGCTTGCTTCTTGAGTTGAGGTACATTTATGTTTGGAGCAGCTCCCTTCAGGTCTTGGGAAAGGCAGTGGAAGCTTGTGTATCAGCCAATCCATAACATGTTCTTGTCCTGTTCTGTGCACTGAGCACGGGCTCTTTCAGTGTGCCCGCCTCTTGCAAAAAGAGTTGGGGAACCAACAGTGACCATAGAAACCCCTCAACTTTCTCATTTGCACAGAACTACTGTTTCAACCTCTTGTCATGCCATCACAACACAATGAGTGATGTTTACATCTCTGACGGACCCTTGGGGACATCCACAGATTCTTATTTAAAAAAAAAAAAAGGGTTGGGAGAATAAGTGAAGTAAATACAACCCAAGAGTTGAGGGAGAGAGGGGAGGTGTAGGATATTGATGGTGTTTCTAAGTCTATGCCTTCTGGATGCTTAGGGCAGCTGCAAAGCCCAACTTTTCTTAGGCTGATGAAAGGTGAGCAAAGGGCCAGTCCACCATTGACCTCATTCTTCCCTTTTCTCTGGCAGTCGAACGTGGCTGTTCACCAGCCTGGGTCACACGGAGCAGGACACTCAGCTGATCTCTGAGGGGCCTATAATGTGACCGCAAAATAAACAAACCTTCAGGGTGAAAAGCCACTGAGATTTTGAGTCTTTTTGTTATCCCAACATAACAGCCTGTTTGAAACCATCTGTTTAAGGAACTGTCTTACAGAAAACTGAGGACCTTTTGATGTTTAAAATATTCAATTATTTTAGCAACTTTTTGGGGCACTTTTATTCAAGGCAATCCAAAAGTAAGATAAGGGGTCACTGGGTGGCTCTGTCGGTTAAGCATTTGACTCTGATTTCATGAGTTTGGGCTTTGCACTCACTGTGGAGCCTGCTTGAGATTCTCTCTGCCCCTCCCCTGCTTATGCCCTTTCTTTCTCAAAAATAAACCAAAATGCCTAAAATACAGGAGCAAGTAATAAAGTGTATCAGTGAACCAACACAAACTTTATGATTTAAAATTGGTACTTGGTATACAGGTATTAGGAGAGAAAGCAAACTACTTTTTTGCCTACCCTTTGATAATACATGTTAATAATGAAAATATGTACTTTTTTTAAGAAGGAGACTATGGTAATCTATGTCAGACTTTAAATCGTGGGGTGCCTCGGTGGCTCAGTTTGTATATTTTGTGACTCTTGATCTCGGGTCATATGTGTGTTTGAACCCCCACATTGGGTATAGAGCTCACTAAAAAAAAAAAATTAAAATTATGTAATTGCTGTAAATGGGATAGCAGAAGGTGAGTTTAAATATCCTTCAAACACTAGAAGCCGTTTCTGAGGGTTTCAGTGGGCTTGAGCAAAGGAAAAGAAATTTTTGTTGTATCTGAAGTGATTGACACAGTATCCGGTCTCCTCCAGTGGTCATGTTTTAAGATTTTTCAGTGTCTAGGACTTTCACAAACTAAACAGGCTTCCCATTTTAGGTGGAAGAAGTGCTCTGTAGTCAATCACTTTAACGAGGCAGCACTTTATTAAATGACAGAAGATCTGTGGCTGACAAGAAATAACAAAGATCCTCACCAAGACTAACCAGGTTTTAACACCTCCCTTACCAGCGCATGGAAGAAATAAACCATGTAGTACCTAACTAAGCAAAAGTATTTTTAGGTTCAAGTGATGTGCTCAGTGTCGTTTGAACCAAATGTTTATGCTTCTCAATAAATTCAATGAATTTGTAAAAAGTTTTTGCTTGAACGTACATTGATATTTAGGACATTTGGCAGATAGTGGCTGTGGTTTCTTGGGTGTTTTTTGCCAGTGTAGCTGGCATGAAGTATCCTATTGTAATCCTTTTCTTCATGAAGTCATAGATATCTGTGGTTTTATTTTAGGTTTAAAATTTTTTTTGAGTATAGTTGATAACTAGTTTTAGGTGTACTTCTGTGGTTCAACAGTGATTATTTTTGGTAATGACAAATTGTACTATGAAGGTGTAGATTAAAAGAGCTTTTAACAGGCCAGGGAAACCTTTTTTTGTTGTTTTTTTTTGGGGGGGGTGATGCTTATTTACTTTTTGAGAGAGTGCAAGCAGGGGAGGGGCAGAGAGAGAGGGAGACACAGTATCCAAAGCAGGTTCCAGGCTCTGCACAATCAGCACAGAGCCTGATGAGGGGCTTGAACCCAGGAACCGTGAGATCATGACCTGAGCTGAAGTCACTTAAACTGAGTCAGGTGCCCTGGGAAAGCTCCTTTGAGCTGAGAGCTAAAGGGGAGAAAGGATACCCTTCAGAAAGACCTGTGCCAAAGACCTGAGGCAGGCAAGAAGAGAACAGCTTTTATTGGACACTCCTGTTAATGGCATTTGATGGCCTCTAGGATATGCCCAGTTTACTGATCAACAATAACTTTTCCCTTTAGAAAAGTATGTCACTGCAAGTGTCAGTAACAGGGATAAAGCTGGATTGCCTTCATACATAAGACATTCTTTGTACGTTTGAGTGTTTTAGTAAATTGTGACCTATCCTGACCTGCCCTGGAAACCACAGTGCTTCTCGAACTTCAATGTGCTAATCAAGGGAAGGGGTGGGGGGTTGGGGATCTGGATGAACTGCAGCCAGTTTTGGAGTGCGTGATGCCAGGCCAGCCTGTCCAGGTACCACGTGTGGGTGCATTAGAGCTTGGCTGAAGTGTAAGTCAAATACAACAGGCAGGAGGTGGCTCTTGGCCCCGCCTACCACTGGGAAAGCAGCCTACCAGGCTTATTCTGTCTTCACTATCGGACTCTTTTTTGTGAATTTACTTTTTATACTGCCTCAGGCAAATCTGTAAGCAAACTTCTCACTGGCCAAAAAATGTAGTGGGATTTAACCTTTGGAATTTCCAGCCGACTACAAGCTTATGGAACTGTAGAGCCTGCAGACTAAGGGAGTATATCAAGGAGACTATTTAAGGAGCCACAAAGAAAGCATTTTTACTGTATTCTAGTATTCAATAACCAGTAGCCAAGCAAGTTAGTGATTAGTAAACCAAGCCTGCAACTTGAAAGATCTAGTCTTCTCCTTACTCTAATTTATATCTTTGAGTATTCTAATGGTAAAGCAGCTATTCTGGTACTGAACCTCGTAAGTGTTCAGTCAACACATTTCTGTTGCGTTAGGGGAATAGTTGCATTTGAGAGGACACGTGCAATTAGAACAGCTCTTAAAACGTGTGATCTGGTCAGATGCTCTTTGTTTTTGTAGGTCGAAAGCGTTTAATAATGTTATATGGCTCAATCTAATTGTGTGTGTGTGTGTGCACGTGTGTGTAATTCTCACCTATTAGTTCCCTAGCTCCTTTTTTGTTCAGAAATTTCAAACTGCAAGGATAGTGTGTTGAACGTTAGAATAACCATTTATTAATGTTTGCCATGTGTGGTTTTTCACTCTCTATGTCTCTTGTGACCCTGCCAATCCATTTGAGAATAGTTATGGACATGACCCTAAGTAACAACAGTTAACATTTTCTCCTAGGGCCACCTGTTTGGCTCAGTTAAGCCTCCAACTCTTGATCTCAGCTCAGGTCTTCTTTTTTTTTTTTTTTTTTTTTTTAATTTTTTTTCTAATGTTTATTTATTTTTGAGATAGAGAGAGACAGAGCATGAACAGGGGAAGGTCAGAGAGAGGGAGACACAGAATCTGAAACAGGCTCCAGGCTCTGAGCTGTCAGCACAGAGCCCGACGCGGGGCTCGAACTCACGGACGGTGAGATCATGACCTGAGCGGAAGTCAGCCGCTTAACTGACTTTGCCACCCAGGCGCCCCACAGCTCAGGTCTTCTTGATCTCAGGATCAAGAGTGAGTTTAAGCCCCCACTCTGAGCTCCACACTAGGCATGGGGCCTACTTAGGGGTGCCTGGGTGGTTCAGTTGGCTAAATGTCTGACTTTGGCTCATGTGATCTCAGTTAGTTCAAGCCCTGCATCGGGCTCTGTGCCTACAGCTCAGAGCCTGGAGGCTACTTCAGATTCTGGGTCTCCCTCTCTCTCTGCCCCTCCTACTTGTGTGATCTCTCTGTCAAAAATATTAAATTAAAACTGAAAAAAAATTTTCTCCTGTATAAACACAGTACAATTATCGGGGTATTTTATTTTATTTGTTATTACTATTTTTTTAATGTTTCATTTATTTTTGAGACAGAGACACAGCATGAGCCTGGGAGGGGCAGAGAGAGAAGGAAACACAGAATCTGAAGCAGGCTCCAGGCTCCGAGCTGTCAGCAACAGAGCCCGACGCAGGGCTCGAACTCAAACCGCAAGATCATGACCTGAGCTGAAGTCTGACGCTTAACCGACTGAGCCACCCAGGCCAGGCGCCCCTGTTATCATTATTTTTAATGTTTATTCATTTTTGAGAGAGACAGTGGGAGACAGGGAGGGTCAGAGAGAGGGAGACAGAGAATCCGGAGCAGGCTCCAGGCTCCAGGCTCCAAGCTGTCAGCACAGAGCCTGATGCAGGGCCCGAACCCATGTGTGAGATAATGACCTGAGCCCAAGTCAGTCGCTCAACTGACTTGAGCCACCCAGGCGCCCCTATCTGGGTATTTTACAGTGATGATTGATGAATAAATTTCTCCTACTGTTCCAACAATGTTAAATATATTGTACTTAACAACCCTTAACCTTGATTCATCAAATTTTGAGTCCTAACTTTTCTTTAGGTACTTGGGATATGAGAAGGAACAAATTGGACATCCTTCCCTCCTGACATTTACATTCTAAAGGATCCTTAATGAACCTGTCTTTTCTCTGGTTTTTCTCTGGTTCATCCTACTCCGTGAGTTACAGCATCTTGTAGACTCACCATTTCTAGCACTGCCTCCTTTTGCTCCCAATGCCAGCCCTCTATCGTCTTTGGTACCAGTACATACTGCTTGGGGCCATGCATATGCCACCGTCCCATTCCATTTCTCTCCCCTCCCTGTCAGTGATGACTGTTGATGGCCTCCTCCTATCACACCTGGAGACCACCTATGAGAAAACCCTTAATTTTGACCCATTTCTTTTTTTGTTTTTTTTTTAGTGTTTATTTTTGGGAGAGAAACAGACAATGCAAGTGGGGAAGGGGCAGAGAGAGAGGGGGAGACAATAGAATCCAAAGTAGGCTCCAGGCTCCAGCGGTCAGCACAGAACACGACGTAGGGCTCAAACCCCTGAACTGTGAGATCATGACCTGAACTGAAGTCTGATGCTTTACCTACTGAACCACCCAGGTGATCCAATAAATTGTTTGTTATAGAGTATATTCTTTGTTTAAACCCTGCTGATTATAGGAGCGCCTGGGTGGCTCAGTCAGTTGAGCGTTCAAACACCCTGCGTTGCACTCCACACTGGATGTGAAGCTTACTTAAAAATATCTAGATAGGGCTTGTAATAGGTTGATGGCTCATTTGATTAAGCATCCAACTCGGGTCATGATCTCACCGTTTGTGGGTTTGAACCCTATGTAGGTAGGGCTTTTTGCTGACAGCACAGAGCCCACTTGGGATTCTGTCTCTCTCTCTCTGCCCCTCCCCTGCTTGCACTTCCTCTCTCAAAATAAATAAACTTTAAAATAAATAGGGACGCCCGGGTGTCTCAGTCGGTTAAGAATCCTACCCAGGTCATGATCCCGTGGCCTTGTGGGTTTTAGCCTTACATCAGGGTTCTGCACTGGCATCACATAGCCTGTTTGGCCTTCTCTCTCACCTTCTCTGTCCCTCCCCGACTTGTGCTGTCTCTGTCTCTCTCAATACAAGTAAACTTTAAAATACATATATTTACCGGGGTGCCTGGGTGGCTCAGACTCTTGATCTTGACTCAGGTCTTGGTCTCAGGGTCACGAATTTCCAGCCCCACGCTTGGTGTAGTTTACTTAAAAAGTAAAGTAAAATAAAAGTTGTATAGAATTTATTTAACAACCCCCTTTGAAGAGTATTTTTTAGGTTTTCATTATTACTAACAGTACCGTCTCACAATCCCTGACACTCTGGAGTCTAAATACTTACAAGTAGTGTTGCTGGTATAGAGGAAGCCTTTGCTTGTTTCTAAACACCAATTATTTTTCTCCTTTTCCACAAAGAAAGTTCTTGAACAAGTGATCTCTACTTATGTGTTTTTTTTTAAAAAATATGCTTTTAGTGATGAACACAGTGTATCGGGACCTGTACTTAGCCCTTCAATTAGGCATTATTATTAATGCTTGTAGCAATCAGAGTTAAGTGGGTCACTGGTTTATGAGCGAGGAAAGGAAAAGTCATTTGCCTGTGGTTTTGCAGTGGATAAGCTGAGAAGTAGGCTTCAAACTTAGTCCTTTTTTTCTTTTTTTTTTAATGTTCACTCATTTTTGAGACCGAGTGCAAGTGGGGGAGGGGCAGAGAGAGGGAGACACAGAATCGGAAGCAGGCTCCAGGCTTTGAGCTAGGGCTCAAACTCATGAACTGTGAGATCATGACCTGGGCTGAAGTCAGATGCTTAATGGAGTGAGCCACCCAAGCGCCCCCAAACTTAGTCCTTCTGATTTGAGGCCAGACTCAGACTGTCTCTCCTGCGCTGGACGTCGTCGTCATCATCACGTAGCGGGATTCTCGCACAGAGTCGCGACACTGAGGCTTTTCTTTCCAGGAAGCAACTTTATCCTGCCGGCACATGCTCAGTTGGGTTTGTACCCAGAGAACTGAGCCCTGAACACCACGTGGCTTGTTGTTTTATGTATTTTTTACTTCTTTGTCCCATACATGGTAACACAAACATGTCTGATTAAGTGGTTTCATGTCATAAGGTCGTGAGGGATGTTGTCTCTTACTCCTGTAAGCAGGAGTTGCCTTGAGGTTATTTTCTTTCCTTAGGGATGGGACTGTACCACAGTCACTCCACCAAAAGTGCATTGCCAAAGGTCACTGATGGTGGTCCTGCCAAATTCAGGAATCGTGGGAACCTTTTCTCCATTTCTTTGGCTTCTTCCCCAATCTTACCTTTTATTTATTTATTTATTTAATTAAAAAAATTTTTTTTTTCAACGTTTATTTATTTTTGGGACAGAGAGACAGAGCATGAACGGGGGAGGGGCAGAGAGAGAGGGAGACACAGAATCAGAAACAGGCTCCAGGCTCTGAGCCATCAGCCCAGAGCCCAACACGGGGCTCGAACTCACGGACCGCGAGATCGTGACCTGGCTGAAGTCAGATGCTCAACCAACTGCACCACCCAGGCGCCCCTACCTTTTATTTTTAAGTAATCTCTATGCCCAACCGGGGGCTTGAACTCAAAACCCTAAAATCAAGAGTCACAGGCTCTACCAACTGAGCTAGGCAGGCGCCCTTATTTTCCCCAATCTTTAATGTTACTTAACATCAATGCTTCTCAAAGTATTACTGGTAAAGGACTAGTTGTCTTTTTATTTTTCCATGTTTCTGGTCCATTGTGGGCTAATACCTTTGTGATATAATAATAAAAATGAGTTGTTACAAAATGAAATGAAAAACGCCCTTCAAAGTACAATCCCAAAGTTGTCATTGAACTCAACAAGCATAAAGTTGGATGTTGTGGCAATCCCAGAATGATAGAAAAGTTTCTAAATGGTCAATTTCTACACTCACTTGGCCACGGACCAGGAAGACCATGCAGATCCTTGAGCAGCCATAATTCATCATCCTGGTTCTGACTTTCACGTCCTGGCTCCTCCTCTTTCCTCCTCCGAGTCATGGGCATTCCTTAAGGCCCACTCCTGGCCTTTCTCCATCCTCCTTCACCCCTACTCAGAATTCAGCCTGCTAACAAGCCTGTGAAGCAACTTTCATAGGTAAGTCCAGTGCTAGGGAGACAAAAGTTAACCACGACAGTTCTTGGCACTAAAGGAAGTTGGGCTACTGAAAAAGCTCAGGGGTGAGAAGGCCAATAGCTATGGGCACCGGTGTCCTCACCAAAGCAGTAGTAATGATCCGGTCTTCAGACTTCATCTTTTTCCCTCTGTCCTGCCTTTCATCAGGTACTAGCTGATATCTAGCTGTTTGCCTGAACCTTCTCTGGGATACCCCTCTCCCCTTTGCTTCAGTTCCTAAAACACCACCAGCCTTTCCACAAATTTGACTCAACCCCTTATTACCCTGGATTTATCAACACAATCATAAAATTCCCCTTTTCGAAATCCTTAGGAACTTTTTGCTGTCTCTGGAGGCAGGATCAACTCCATCAACTTTTTCATTCTGGGCTCTTAAAAATGCCTCACATGTGCCCATGACATTCCAACAAACTGTTCTGCACCCCTAAACACTGGGCCTGCTCCTGTCTTCTCCCTCCTCACTCTCGGCCCCCTTGTGTCCCTCTGCTATCTTTTCTGTGACAGGGCCTGTTGAGGTCCTGAAGCCTCCAGGACCTTTCCCCACATCACTGCAGCCAGCCTGGTATTGCTTCCCCCCTACCCTGAGCTGATATGTTCCTCTCCATCAGTTTTTCAAGCCAGTAACCATGCGACATTCTCTAACCTTGAATACGTAAGCTTTGTTCCAAGCTAAATATTGAATTCTTTTAGATTGGGAAATTCTTTTTGAACTTTTTAAACTCCCACGTTCCCTAGAATAAAGTATATAAAGTAACCCTTAAATTGAGCTCATGGTAAACATCCCCTGAGTAGTAGTAAAGCTTCAAGAGGACAGTGGGTTTGGCACTTGGGTATCTGCTTTAAATCTTGTCACTGACCACTAAGGGTTTGGGTGCTTGGGGAGCTGTAGGAACAACCGATTGTTTCTAGACTTTGATGCCCGGTTTATGAATGGGCTTGTGAGAATCCTCTAGTGCCTTGAGAATTGTAGAAAGTACAAAGTACAAGCTAGTCCAGACCTACTGAAATACAGTTCAGGAGGGGCCTGGTAATCTGCATGTTTAGCAGGTACTGTGGCCCATCTGAAACACAGCCAGGATGCAGACACATTCTGTGGCCCAGCCTCTTCTTCCAGTTGACAATATTAACCGCCCCCCCCCCCAAAGTGGAAGCACCAGGTTAATATTTGTAAATGGCCAGGCCAGAATACACTCCTTGAGGGGTTACTTGAGTAACAGCTACATCCTGTGCATGTTGAAATGTTACAGAGTAAACATAGAAAAGAAAATATGTACAAGATCGTGTTGAGAAAGTCATTCTGCATGGGATCCCAGGTACTTTTGATATTCTTAAGATTTTCTGTAATTTAAAATTTTTCTTCAACATGCAGCCTACAGAAAAAATATTAAAAATGCTACATTGGAGGGACACCTGGGTGGCTCAGTCCGTTAGGCGTCTGATGTGATTTCATGTTTTATGGGTTGGAGCCGTGTGTCGGGCTCTGCTGACAGCTCAGAGCCTGGAGCATGCTTTAAATTCTGTCTCCCTCTCTCTTCCCCTCCTCTCTCTGTCTCTGTCTGTCTGTCTCTCTCTCTCTCTCTCTCTCTCTCTCTCACACACACACACACACACACACACATTAAAAGATAAAAATATTGGGCGCCTGGGTGGCACAGTCGGTTAAGCGTCCGACTTCAGCCAGGTCACGATCTCGCGGTCCGTGAGTTCGAGCCCCGCGTCGGGCTCTGGGCTGATGGCTCAGAGCCTGGAGCCTGTTTCCGATTCTGTGTCTCCCTCTCTCTGCCCCTCGCCCATTCATGCTCTCTCTCTGTCCCAAAAATAAATAAACGTTGAAAAAAGAAAATTAAAAAAAAAAAAGATAAAAATACTGCATTAGAGCAGTGCCTGGGTGGTTCAGTTGGTTGAGCATCCAACTTTGGCTCAGGTCATGATCTTAACAGTTCATGAGTTTGAGTCCCACGTCAAGCCCTCTGTTGTCAACAGAGCCTGCTCCAGATCCTCTCCTCTCTGCCCCTCACCCCCTCTCAAAATACATAATTTTTAAAATATGAAAAGCTGGGGGCGCCTGGGTGGCGCAGTCGGTTGAGCGTCCGACTTCAGCCAGGTCACGATCTCGCGCTCTGTGAGTTCGAGCCCCGCGTCAGGCTCTGGGCTGATGGCTCAGAGCCTGGAGCCTGTTTCCGATTCTGTGTCTCCCTCTCTCTCTGCCCCTCCCCCGTTCATGCTCTGTCTCTCTCTGTCCCAAAAATAAATAAACGTTGAAAAAAAAATTAAAAAAAAAATAAATAAAATATGAAAAACTGAAGCAAGCACTAATCTTGTCTTTGATGATATGAGTCCCCAGAGCCTCTTCTCCATCAGGCGACAGGCAGGGAGCGTTGATGTGTGCTTGCTTCTCCATGCCCACAATCTAACCCTTGTGCTGAGGTAGGAGTCAGCCTAGTTGGCCTTGGGTCACCCAAATGACCTTGCATATAAGCAAAGTGGAGTTTCCACATCATCCCTGTTCAAGAGGAGGTGGACTCTGGAGCTGGCATAACTCAGGCCCTGCTCCTACATAATTCCCCTGTGGTTAGATAGGCCGAGCCTAACCCACCCAACCAGCCACCTTTCTCCACCCCTGCCCCCTCCCCCACTGCCTCCTTCCAGCCTCCAGCTTCTTAACTGACTGAGCCACCCAGGCACCCCTAGCCTCCAGCTTCTTGTACAGAGAAAGCTACATGACTTGACTTGGAAGGATATTGAAGTGTACATTAAAAAAAATTGTTCTTAGTGTTTATTTTTGAGAGTGAGAGCATGAGCGGAGGAGGGACAGAGAGACAGGGAGACACAAACTGAAGCAGCTCCAGGCTCTGAGCTGTCAGCACAGAGCTTGACGCGGGGCTCAAACCCACAAACTGCAAGATCATGACCTGAGCCATCCAGGTGCCCCTGAAATAGACATTTGAGAGTATATCTTGGGATGAGCATATTTCTGTGTGTGTGTGTGTGTGTGTGTGTGTGTGTGTGTGTGATTAAAATGTGACAGGTTAATATGACAGCCAAATCTGATACTGGTCGTTATCTGGGAGGGAGTAGAGCCTAATGCTAAGAGTGGGCTCTGGAACCAGATTGTGTTTGAGTCATGGCTCTGCCACTTACAAGCTGTGTGAACTTAATCTCTCTCTGTTTCATACCCTCATTTTTTTTTTTTAATGTTTTATTTATTTTTGAGACAGAGAGAGACAGAGCATGAACGGGGAAGGGGCAGAGAGAGAGGGAGACACAGAATCAGAAACAGGCTCCAGGCTCTGAGCCATCAGCCCAGAGCCTGATGTGGGGCTCGAACTCACGGACCGCGAGATCGTGACCTGAGCCGAAGTCGGACGCCTAACCGACTGAGCCACCCAGGCGCCCCCATACCCTCATTTTAAAATAAGAATTAGGGGCGCCTATTGGCTCAGTCAGGCGACCAACTTCAGCTCAGGTCCTGATCTCTTGTGAGTTTGGGCTCTGCGTCAGGCTTTCTACTGACAGCTCAGAGCCTGGAGCCTGCTTCCAATTCTGTGTCTCCCTCTCTCTGTGCTCCTCCCTTGCTTGGGCTCTGTCTCAAAAATAAAAACTTGAAAAAAAAAAGGAATAAATAATAGCACCCACTTCAAAAGAGAGTAGACAGGATTCACTGAGTCAGTATGGTGCAGCGCTGGGCACATAGTAATTGCTATATGTATTTGCTATTATTAATGCTATTATAGTAATATTCCTCTTATAACTAGTGGACCTTTTCAGTAACAGAATGGGGAAGAGAGTCAGGAGCCATCTATGAACAATGAAATATTAACTGAAAGATTTCTTCACATATGGAAATGTGCTTAACATTGGCAGACAACATATGGAGACATTTGTAATCTTTTCATTCTTCCGAAATGTCCCTTTTAGAACCTGATTTCATATAACTCACTTATTACCAACTGTACGGTTTGGGAGACGTGAGAAAAATACCAGGATTCAGTGCCACACAGCCTTCCGTGACCACGGCTGTGCAGGGGAACCTGCCTGCACTGGCCTCATTGTGCCAGTTAGGACGCCGGGCCGCGCTCCAGAAAAGCCTGTGCGTCTCTTCAGAGCGGACCTTCGCACACCCACGTTCAGTGACGCCACTCCACTCCCGTCACCCTTCCAAGTCCCTTTCAAGTGGACTGGGGGGTTTCTGTTTGAAGCACTATAATTTCGACCGAAGCCCGGGCTGGCTAATTACAGGTCGCTGGTGTTCAGGTGGCTTTGTTCTCACATGTGCACCCTGTCGGTAGGAATATTTTCATTCCATATAATCCCCAGAGTGCATAGCCCGAGAAGCTGATGAGGTCGTGAGAGTAGTGAGATTGACAGGCAGGGAAATGGGAAGTTTGTGTGCGACTTCATGCTCAGCCTCTTTCGTCTTTGCTCACTCCCTCCCCTGATCTACTCAGTTTTCTTCACCTTTCTTAACGACTGTTTCTTGCCTCCTCGCAAAACCATGCAGTGTCTTGGTACAGATCTAGTCCTGAGATTCTGCTGTGCCTACCCCTTCACTTAGAACAATAAAATACAGATGAGACAGGTTAATCTGTGTGGATGCATTTATTCTCTCTGGCATTTAACTAGATTTCCTTCATGTTTCCTAAAGGTGGGTGGTTTTTTTTCAGCAACAAATATATATTGAAATGAATTAAAATGTGATTAATTCTCTATGATCTTCCTCCTAACCCTCCCCGCCCCCCCAACCTCTGTAAAGTAGCAGTTCGAAACTTTCAGCATGGGAATCAGCCAGCAAGCTTGGGTCAATGTGGATTCCTGAACAGATTCCGATTCCACAAGTCAGTCATGTGCCTCAGGAATCTGTAACAGGCATCCCCTGGCTCCTCTCCTATGTCTGGTTGGTGAACTACACTTTGAGAAGCATTGCTTTATTGTACTGTCCAATCGATGTATGGTGTGAGTCATTTACGTAATTTAAATTTTTCTAGTAGCCACATTTATTTTTTTCTTAATGTTTGCTTATTTTTGAGAGAGAGAGAAAGAGAGAATGTGAGCAGGGGAGGGGTAGAGAGAGGGGTGGGCAGAGGATCTGAAGCGGGCTCTGCGCTGACAGCATAGAGCTCTACGCGGGGCTCAAACTCATGAACTGCAAGATCATGACCTGAGCTGAAGTCGGACACTTAACTGACTGAGCCACCCAGGCGCTCCTCTAGTAGCCACATTTAAAAAGTGAAAAAAAAAAAAAAAAAAAAGGTGAAACATTAATAATATACTTATTTAACCTAGTATATCTAAAATATCATTTCAAAATATAATCATATAAAATTGTTATGAGATACTTTATACTCTTTTAGTACTAAGTCTTCAAAATCTGGTGTGTATTTCATACGTAGAGATCATCTCAAATTCAGATTAGCCACATCTCCAGTACCCAGTACCCGGATAGTGGCTATCTGTTCTTTGTTGGTCTCAGCCTGTGATTAGTGCCAAGGTGAGCCACCACAGACCTTTCCTTGTTCAGAGCCACGTGGTAGCTGGACCAGCCCTGTGGTTCTTATGATTACAAGATCATTATGATGGCCTCAGCAACAACCATCAGGGGACTTCGAAAAAAGGATGTTTATTTCTCACAGGCGTTGGAGTTGGAGGGTCCGTGGCATGCACAGGGGCCACACAGTGAGGTCACTTTTGTCTTGAAATTCATCTATGAACCCATTTAATTGCAATTCAGAAGTGAGTTTTTATCCAGCAGGTAATGTGGTATTTTAGAAAGGAAACTGTAGGCATCTCCCGCATTCGAGGAGGATGGTCAAAGCAATCTAACTAGGATAAAGTGAGATCCCATTGTGTCTCCGTCAGTGGCACTTGACCATTCGGCAAAACAGTGTTGATGGTCTTTATGTCAGAGGCTTTGCCCCCCAAGCTAAAGACCTGAGATGTGAATGTCAGCAGCATTCTGGTTTATCACTGCAGGGTTTTTTCCATCCTCCCTTGCCAGAGCTGCTGTAAACTGCCCTGGAATGTTCTAAACATCCTCTCCCCCTCTTGATATGCCTCCTTTCTTCTTTCCTTCACTACCCTCTTCTTTGAGTGAGAAGCAGAATTCAGTAGAAAGCTGTTGAAGGGTTGGGGAGACAGAAAATGGAAGGCTGAAAAAGAGCAGACCGTGTCCTCCTACCCCTGTGCCTTAAGCCCTAGGCGGGATCCAAAGAAACAGTGGTGTCCTCTTCCTCAGAGTCCGCAGTTCTGGCCTCAGGTGTGAATCAAGGCAACGGTGCTCCCCACCCAGGGGGCGGGGTTAGGGCCAGAGGCAAGTCTGTGCTTTGGTCAGAGATGCTCTGGGCCGACAACAGGATATCCGGCCAACTTTGGTTTCTGACATCAGGCGTTCTGTGGGTGCAGCTGGCCTCGAGGGCATATTCAGCACATGCAGTGGGTCTTCTCCTTCGGCCCCTGGGCCATAAGAACCGGCCTGGAACCCATGGCCAGGTTGTTCAGGGGGCTCTCACCAAGCAAGTGCAGGCTGTTGCGGGCAATCAGCTCCCTGGCCATCAGCACGAAGACCTCGTCTATGTTCTTAGACTCCTTAGCAGATGTTTCCAGAACAGCAAGGAGGCCGTGTTTCTCAGCCAGCGTGCAGGCATCTTCAAACAGGACATGCCGTTTTTCCCACATGTCACACTTGTTCCCTGGGGGTGAGAGAGATAAACAAATATTCCATTGAGGGACTGAATCCGTTGTGTGTGTGTGTGCGGGCGCGTGCGCGTGTTTTAATGAACCTTAAGAGAAACATTTAGTTCGGCAATATGCACGCGTGCATACATTCATAGACAGCAATTGTGGGCAGATTTGCTGAAAATGAAACCATCAATGTATGGAAAGAGCCACTGTCTTCATTCACTGTCAAGATCTTCAGGAGCTGTGAGAAAGGGGCTGGAGGGTTGTGTTTATTGGCAGGGACAGATGAAGGCTGTGTGCTCTCGGGAGGGACTGTCTTTCCTTCAAAGTCTAAACAAGGTAAAGACTGTGCCAGAGGGAGTCCTCAGTCTTCTCTCTTCTGCCTCCAAATCTTTTTTCCTTTTTTTTTAAAAAAAATATTTATTTTTGAGACAAGGAGAGACAGCATGAACAGGGGAGGGTCAGAGAGACAGGGAGACATAGAATCTGAAACCGTCAGCACAGAGCCTGACGCGGGGCTCGAACTCACGGACCGTGAGATCATGACCTGAGCCGAAGTCGGACGCTTAATCGACTGAGCCACCCAGGTGCCCCTCCTTTTTTTTTTTTAAGGTTTATTTATTTTTGAGAGAGAGAGAGAGAGAGTTGAGGGGGCAGAGTGGGGAACAGAGGATCTGAAGCTCACTCTGCACTGACAGCAGCAATCCCAATGCAGGGCTCAAACTCACAAACCATAAGATCGTGAGCCGAGCCAATCTTAACCCACTGAGTCACCCAGGTGCCCCAAATCTTGGTTCTCTTTCCACTCTCTTTTCCAGACCACAAAGTGCTGGGTGCTGTTGGATAAGCCCTGGTCTAGCTGAGGAGATTGTGAATTAGGATTTGCTGGATTGAAGGCATGGAATGAATAATGCGGGATTTAGCTATAACTTACATACAACAAGATGCAGACTTTGTGCAGTTCATGAGTTTTGACAAACGTATATGCTCTGTAACCACCCTTCCCCTCTGGATGTAGAACATTCCCTGTTACCCCAGAGAGTTCAGTGAGGGGTTTTGCAAGCATGGCCCGGGACTGCTCACAGAAGGAAGAGTGACCCATCTCTTTGGCTTCTCTACTTCAACCCCTATATTCATCCAGTCATTGGACTTTGATTTCTCTGAGGCAGGAATCACAAGGTAAAATTGTCTTCCTAAAGGATTTGTTCTACCAGACATCAGGATTTCTTACAAAGCTACCGTAATTAAGACAGGCTAGATTAATGTTTTTCAACCTGTTTTTTTCCCATAAAGGAGCCTTTTTAGGCCCTTTCTTCTCGTAATTACCCCTCCCCACCATGAAAGCCTTTACACCTTTAATTTTTTTTAATGTTTATTCATTTTTGAGAGAGAGAGAGAGAGAGAGAGAGAGAGAGACTCAGAGCACAAGCGGGGAGGGGCAGAGAGAGAGGGAGACACAGAATGTGAAGCAGGCTCCAGGCTCTGAGCTGTCAGCACAGAGCTAGACGCAGGACTGGAACTCACGAACCAAGAGATCATGACCTGGGCCAAAGTCAGGAACTTAAGCTACCCGGGAGCCCCTAAAACTTTTAATTTTGAAACAATTATAGGCTCACAGATTGGTTTGTTTGTTTTTAATTTTTTTAATGTTTATTTATTTTTGAGAGAGAGCCAGGATGTGAGCAAGGGAGGGTCAGAGAGAGAGGGAGACACAGTATCTGAAGCAGGCTCCAGGCTCTGAGCTGTCAGCACAGAGAGTGATGCGGGGCCTGAACTCATGAACTGCTAGATCATGACCTGAGCCAAAGTCTGAGGCTTAAGTGACTGAGTCAAGCAGGTGCCCCTGGTTTGTTTGTTTGTTTCTTTTTTAATGTTTACTTATTTTGAGAGAGAGAATGTAGGGGAGGGGCAGAGAGAGAGGGAGACAGAGAATCCCAAGCAGGCTCCATGCCGTCAGCCCGGGGCCCAAGTTGGGGCTCAATCTCACAAACGGTGAGATCGCGATGTAAGTGTAGAGCTCCAGAGTCTGACGTTAACCGACTGAGCCACCCAGGTGCACTTAGACTTGCAGGCTGTTGAAGGAGGTCCTTCAGGGAGGTCCAGCGTACCTTTCACCCAGTTTCCCCATGGGTAACCTCTTGCGTAACTGTAGCACAACCTCAAAATCAGGAAGTTAACATTGGTGCAACCCACAGAGCTTACTCAGATTTCACCAGTTACATGGTACCCTCCTTTGTGCACGTGCATGTATAATTACAGGCAATTTCACCACATATATCCACCACCGCAGCCAAGATAACAGAGTGGTTCCATCACACAAAGTGCTCCTTCGTGCACCACTTTATAACCTCCCATCACAGCTAACCCCCAACCCCTGGTAACCACTGATCTGTTTTCCATCTCTACAATTTTGTTATTTCAGGACTATTATACAGACGGCATCATACAGGATATCACCTTTATTTTTAAAACAAAAGATTTTTTTGATGTTTTTATTTATTTTTGAGACAGAGAGAGACAGAGCATGAGCAGGGGAGGGGCAGAGAGAGAGGGAGACACAGAATCTGAAACAGGCTCCAGGCTCTGAGTTGTTGGCATAGAGCCTGATGCGGGGCTTGAACTCACGAGCTGTGAGATCATGACCTGAGCTGAAGTCGGACGCGCAACCGACTGAGCCACCCAGGTGCCCCAGGGTGGCTTTAGAGATATCACCTTTAGAGATTGCCTTTTTTTCCACTCAGCATAATTCCCTTGAGTTCCATCCAAGGATGTATTGGTAATTTATCCTTTTTACTGCAGAGTGACAGTTCATGGTATAAATGGACCAGAGTTTAACCATCCACCCATTTGAAGAAATGGAGTAGATTCTAGTTTTTGGTTAATTATGAATAGAGCTGTTATGAACATTTGTATATAGATCCCATGAAAATTTAGTACCACAGATACATGGTATAACTAGCCCTTTGGAGGGCCACAAGCCACTGTAATGTCTAAGGCACTTTGCCCCACAAGAGCATGCATGAAATAGATCAATAGAGTGGAATAAAAAGCTCAAAAACAAGGGTGCACTGATATATGCACCCTTTACAGAAAGATGGTATCACAGAGCAGTGGGAAAGGCTGCCTTTTTTAGTAAATAGCACTGGGGCAATTGGATCTGTACATGAAAAATTACAAATTTGTGGTCCATACCAACAAATAGACCAATATCAGTTCTGATGTTGGTTAGATCTAATGATGTTACATTAGATCTAAATGTAAAAGCCACAATAAGTTGAAAGAGAAAGAGAAGAAGGAAGAAAGGAAGGAAGGCAGACAGACAACTTATTTCAAAAGACAGAATATCTTGATGACTTTGATTAGGGGATTTCCTAAATAGGATACAAGGAAACAATCATTAAGGAAAAGATTGATGGATTGAAATATATTGAAATTAAGAATGTCTAGGGGCACCTGGGTGGCCTAGTCAGTTAAGGGTCTGACTCTTGATCTCAGCTCACCTCTTTTTTTTTTTTTTTAACATTTATTCATTTTTGAGAGAGAGAGAGAGAGACAGAGATAGAACATGATTGGGGGAGGGGCAGAGAGAGAGGGAGAGAATCTGAAGCACGCTTCAGGTTCTGAGCTTTCGGCACAGCAGGGCTTGAACCCATGAACCGTAAGATCATGACCCGAGCTGAAGTCGGACACTTAACCAACTGAGCCACCCAAGCACCTGCTAGTGAGGTTTAAGGTCAGGGCACAGCTCTGCTTCTAGAAGAAAGATACGAGAGCCCCTTGGTGGCTCTCACCAAGGGATGTTGTAGGAGTGGCCATTCCTAAGCTGGGAGTCTGGTCTGCTCCTTGTATCCCTGTTAATTCTGATGGAGGTTTGTTGCTAGGATTTGTTAGGATCTTAGCAGCTGTAAGGAGTTATTCCTGGGTGCAGTCAGTCACGTGCATCTGAGTGGCTTCCTTGGGGATCTGGAGCCATCTGCTATTATGAACCTCAGACTATAGAGTATTTTCTGTGTGGTCTATACACGTTCGCATCAAATCGGTATGAAGGGTATGGCTTCTCTAGAAGCCGGGGCCCCATCCCAGGTCTCCAGAATGAGACGCTCTAGGGTGGGGGCCTTGGAATCTGTATTACTAGCAAATTCACATCCCATCCCGCCAACCTCATTCACCCCATTCTCGGGTGAATCTGATGGGAATTTCCGGGCCAAACACTCTGAGGTCCTTCCACCACCGGCATTCTTATGATTTCATGTGCCATTCCCATCAGAAACACCCAAAAAGCTGAGCATCAGGAGAGGGGGCCAGGAACGACAAGCTAAATGCTTTGAAAACAGCATACCAATCAGCATAATGACCAAGTTCGCCGCGCCATATTTTTCTATCTCGTGGATCCAGTGAGGAACAGACTCAAAGGTGGAGCGTCGGGTGAGGTCGTAGGCGATGATGGCCGCGTGGGCGCTGCGGTAGTAGCTTTGCGTGATGGTCCGGAAGCGCTCCTGGCCTGCTGTGTCCCACACTTGCATCTGGAGAAGGGCAGAGAAGGGGGTCCACATCAGGAGCTCTCATGCTTTATGGGAACTTGTTCACCTGAGTTGTCTGAACAAGGGAGTTTTCTGGGTCTCACTTCGAGATATTCAAATTCGGTAGGTCTGGTGTCTGGGGCCTAGGAATCAGTGTTTCCGTTCACTCCCAGAGCATTTTGGATGCGCTTTCGGGTTTGGGAGTCACCATCTACCGGACACTCAGTCGGAGAGGTGGATCCAATATTTTGGGTTTCGTGTTCTTGACCTTTTTACCTCTGTTCTCCTTTCCTCTAGATTTTGGACTTTATCTTTTGAAACTGCTCGGTGATATCACTCAAGGTGATGGCACTGGCTGAACTGGTCTGATTTTATTTATTTTTTTAAAAGTTTATTTATTTTAAGAGAGAGTGAGCAGGGGAGAGGCAGAGAGAGAAGAAGAGAGAGAATCCCAAGGAGGCTCTGTGCTCTCGAACTCATGAACCTGAGCCGAAATCAAGAGCTGGACGCTTAACTGACTGAGCCATCCAGGCACTCCAAACTGTTCTGATTTTAAAGGACCACTCAGCTGTTTACATTTAAGACTATCCTTATAATAATACCTTTGCAATTATCATCCCAAGCAGGGGCACCCATTGGGTACACCCTCCCAGTGTCTGGGTGTACCTGTTTGTTCACTAACACTATTTAGAAAATATATTATTTAATTAATTTTTTTTTCATTAAGTAAGCTCTACACCCAATGTGGGGCTTGAACTCATGACCCTGAGATCAAGCGTCACATGCTTTACTGACTGAGCCAGCCAGGCACCCCTATAAAATGTTTTTTTTTTAAAGAAAGTTTGCAAACATACCCCAAACTAGAGAGAATAAAACAAGGAACCTTCATATAGCCATCATCCACACTCAGTAATTATCAAGATCTCACCATTCTTGCTCCATCTAGCTCCTTCTGTTGATTTCTTTGTGGTATTCTTTTAATGTGAATCCCAGACTTCATGTCATTTCATTTGTGTCAAAAGTAGACATTTTCGGGGTGCCTGGGTGGTTCAGTTGGTTAAGCATCTGACTCTTGATTTCAGCTCAAGTCATGATGTCACGTTTCATGAGTTCGGGCCCTGCGTAGGGCTCTGTGCTAACAGCATGGAACCTGCTTGGGATTCTCTGTCTCACTCTCCCTCTACCCCTCCCTCCCCCCTCATTTTCTCTCCCTTTTTTTTCTCTCTCTCTCTCTCTGTCACACACTCACACACACACACACACACACACACACACACAAATAATTAAACATTTAAAAAAGTGGACATTTTCTTATGCGAGCACGCCACAATCGCTGCTGGTCAACTTTTCAATAACCCTTTGGTATTATCTGATACCTGACCACATTACAATTTTCCCGATTGTCTCCAAAATGTCTTTTTACTGTTTTTGTTTAATCAAGATCCCAAACAAGATCATGCTTTACATTGTCACCAACACTCTCTGATCTTTTCTAATCAAATGGGCAAAAGGTAATATCTCACTGTTATTCTAATTTTCACTTTTTAAATTATGAGTAAGGAATTTCCAAGCTAGTTCTTACTGAATTTATGAAATGGCATTTGTGTCCAGTCTGTGGATTGCCTACTTTTTATATTTAGTTGTCGGTCTTTTTCTTAGATATTTATTGGGACTCTGTTTTCACATGAAGGAAATTAGCCCTTTGTCAGTCCCATATTTGCAAATATTTCTTTCCAGTTTATTATGCATCTCTTGTTTATGGTATTTTTGTGGATGTAGAAATTTGGCCTTTATTTTTACTATTTAAAAAAATGTTTTATTTTAGAGAGAGAGTGTGGGGAGGGGCAAAAGGAGAGAGAGAGAGAATCTTAAACTGACTCCACACTCAGCAATTTGACCTTTATAGCATTACATAGAGATGTATAAATTTGTCCTTTAGATATTTCTGATTAAGCAGTCTTTTCCTTCATGAGTTCTGGGTTCTTGTCTTACAGGGTTGATTTCCAGGGCGCTTGGGTGGCTCAGTCGTTTGAGGGTCAGAGTCTTGGTTTCGGCTCACGTCATGATCCCAGGGTCATGGGATCGAGCCCTGCATTGGGCTCTATGCTCAGTGTGGAGCCTGCTTATGATTATCTCTCTTTCCCTCTGCCCCTCTCTCCTGCTCGTGCGTGCTCTCTATCTCTCTCTCTCTCTAAGGAAAAAAAAAAGGTTGATTTCCCCATTCCACAATAATAAATATTCCGATGTGGTTTTTTTTTTCTGGTACTCTTATGATTTCATGTTTTATATTTAAGTCTTTCATTCCTCAGGCATGTGTTTCAGTGTTAGGAACTCTAGCTAAAAGAGGTGGCGGCGGGGCGCCTGGGTGGCGCAGTCGGTTAAGCGTCCGACTTCAGCCAGGTCACGATCTCGCGGTCCGTGAGTTCAAGCCCCGCGTCAGGCTCTGGGCTGATGGCTCGGAGCCTGGAGCCTGTTTCCGATTCTGTGTCTCCCTCTCTCTCTGCCCCTCCCCCGTTCATGCTCTGTTTCTCTCTGTCCCCCCAAAAATAAATAACCGTTGAAAAAAAAAATTAAAAATAAATAAATAAATAAAAGAGGTGGCGGCAACCCCATGCCCTTCTGACCTTCACTTTCTTGCCATCGATCTCAAGGGAGCGCACAGTGAAATCCACCCCAATCGTGTTCTGCTGCGTCTCCGTGTAGACCCCAGATTTGAAATGCTGCACCACACACGTCTTCCCCACATTGGAATCCCCAATGAGGATAATCTTGAACAAATAGTCAAAATTCTCATCTGCTGCCCTGGATGAGCTGGAGAATTGCATGGCTGTTGCCACCTAGAACGGACCTAGGAAGAAAAGTAGGAATTCAGTCTCTCTTTAGTGAGCTAGGCACTGTTCGGTCAGGAGCCGGGGACTCAGGATGCAGGACGGGACAAGAGAAAGGGAGGTTCTTGCTTTCGTGGCACTAGCATTCTTGTGGGAGAAGGACATTAATTACTGGTCAGGTACAAGGGAGCTATCCCCACAAGCCCACACCTGCCCTCGGTGGGTTGACATTACTTTAGAATGTAGAGATTTAACTGCCATTGTCTGTTGGGCCCAGCACATAAGCAACACTCTCAGCTGACAGGATTGACTGAAATCTTAGTCACTGAGGCGAAGTGCCTCACACTCCATCAAGTGCCCAGAGCAGGAGGATGGCAGAGGAGATGCCTACGGGAGTGCTCTACCTGCCACTCATCAGCTGGAGGACATGCCTAGATGTCATCCTATCTCCACTTTGCATGGGGAGCAAAACTCCCAGCTATGGAAGACTCAACGCCCAGGCAACCAGCAACAAGGGCAGACAAGATCTGACAGGAAGTCAGTTTGGGGAAGAGTGACATGGCCTTTTCTTCTGGTTTCCTTGACCAGGAAATTAAGGCTTTGGGACTATTTCAAAATGAGAACTATGCAGGGCACCTGGCTGGCGCAGTTGGTAGAGCCCGCAACTCTTGATCTCAGGGTCGTGAGTTCAAGCCCTATGTTGGAGTAAGAGATTATTTCATAAATAAACTTAAAAAAAAAAACACCCAAATGAAAACTATGGTTTTCAAGTGTTTAGAGCATATTTTACCATAGACTGGAAAAAATAAAGTTTCTAATGACAGTGGCTCCCTAAGTAATTGATTATGGCAGAACTATCTGAGGGGATAATTAAAAATATATATTCCTGGAGACCATCCCAGATCTGCTAAATATAGTTAAACACCTGCACACATGTGTGCACGCGCACACACACACACACACGCACAGGCAAACACTCCCCAGGTGATTCTGATGACCGTCTGGTTTGGGAAGTGCTGACCAACACAATCCCTCACCTGAAACTTGATTCCCACTTCAGCATTTCTGCTGCAGCATCCACCTCTGCTTTAATATCTTTGATCCCCAGGAACTCACTGCTTCTTGAAAAAGCCCATTTGGCATGCCCAGCTCTAACTTACATGGGGTTGAATTCTATCTCTCTGGAGTTTCCATCTGTTGACCCTCGTGCTATGCCCGGACTTGGCAGATTCCTATCCCACATGACAGCCCCGTCAGATATTCGAAGCAGCAAGCACATCCCCTCAAGGCAAATATCCCTGGGCCTTTCACCTGTGCTTCACATGGTGCTGTGTTGGGTCTCCTCCTCCTGCAGCGTGTCGTAAAAGTACACGAAACCTGATAGCATTTGGCGATTAGATTTGACTGGCTTCAGACTGTTCCTGCCTTATAGCACCCTTCTCCATTTCTTTCCGTTTTAGTTTCGGGTTTTCTCGAAAGCCCGAAAAGGACAAGTCTGTATCATCACAGAAACTGAAAAGCACACAGATTCATCACCTGCCTGGGAAAACCCTGAGCTTTAAACGGATGAAGAAGGATCCCATACCTCTCTCGGACACCTCTGAAGTCACCTATGGCTAAATGACCCAGCAGACAAAAGCCACGATGAAACCCCTTTCTTTGTTCCTTCTGGCTTTTCAAATGAGGCCCTTCTACTTCCGGTGTCATATCCCTGTCACTTGAGCTGGAATCTTGCTTCCACGGCCCCCTTGCCCAAGTAAGTCCTCAGGGTTTCCACAGAAGCCCTCTTCACCCAGGCCTGCGGCGCCGCAAGGAGGAAGGAGCGGTGCCCCCCCCCCCCGCCCCCGCCGGTGCCCTTCATCCCGCATCCTGTAACCCTCACCTTCCTGGTCCACCTGTTGCTCACCTGGCTCGCTCCCTCACCTCTGCTAGCACGTAATGTTCACTTCTTCTCCGAGCTTTCCTTTTCGGTCCTCCTGCCTCGCTGGCCTGGTGGGAGCTGTGGTTCCGTCCCCAGGTGTCCGCTTTGGCGACCGGAGAAAGTGAAAGGAGAGCGCAGACCCTCCCACCGCACCTGAGCGCGGCCGCTCGCGCGCGCCGTTGGGTACAAAGCGCAAAGGCAAAGGCGAGGCGCCGGCCAGCACACCCCGCGCCAAGTCAGCCTTCCCGGCCAACCTCCGTCACCCAGTCACCTAGCAAAGCCAAACGGGAAGGACGAGCCGGCTCACTCAGCCACGACCTGTTCAGCCGCCCCCGTTCCTTCTTTCCACTCCCCTTCTCTTTTGCAGCCCTCGCCCCCCACCTTCCCTTGGGTCCCTTGTTTTGCCGGGGGGGGGGGGGGGGGGGGGGAGAGAACGGCAATGTCAAGGAGAACAGGGACCTGGATCTTGAGTCATTTGATTGTTTTGTGGACTTGAATAACTTTCTGAGGGGCAATGGAGAGGAAGAAGGTGGTCCAAAAAGATTAAAAAACCAAAACAACTTTGAGTTTGCATGGGAAGAAAGAGCTGAAACAAACAAACATTTGTTTCCTCTCTCGCAAAAAATCCACCACAGAACAAAGGTTAATTTCTAGGTCTGAGAAAACCTAGAGTTTCTCAGTCTCCTGCTGGCAGTAGAAGCAGAAAGCTGAGGTGAGTTTTCCTCACTCTTTTCCCCTCACAGTGTCTGGAAACGTCGCTGTCCCTCAGATCTTAGGCGCTAGATTTTCTCCACGATGCAGAATGCAAGGCGTCGGCAGTTAAGCTACACTGTGCAAAACGGAAACATCCAGATTGATAAAATATTTAAACTGGTGTAGTGTTTTCAAAGTGGGGGCTGAGACCTATTAATGAGTCACGAAATCAATTTTTGTGGATTGCACCCAGCACTTTCACAGAGGAACCTAGGACAAAATTTCAGAATATATCTCGTGCAGTCACGCAGTCAGGCTAAGTACTGTTTTGTGCAATGCGTGGACCAGTGGAATACATGCATGTGTGTGCTGGGCTGACGTAAAATGTATTTCTTTTTTTTTAAACATATTTTTTTTTAAAAAAAAATTTTAAATGCTTTTATTTATTTTTGAGAGGGAGAGAGGGGGGGGGGGGCAGAGAGAGAAAGAGAGAGAATGACACAGAATCTGAAACCGGCTCCAGGCTCTGAGCTGTCAGCATGGAGCCTGATGTGGCGCTTAAACCCACAAACTGTGAGATCATGACCTGAGCTGAAGTCAGACGCTTAACCGACTAAGCCACCCAGGCACCCCCATAAAATGTATTTCTTACTGTGGGTTGAGGCCTAAAAAGATTGAGAAGCACTGAAATAGAGGACAATTTATTCACTATCCAAGAACACTTCTTTCTATGATTCCTTCAGGAAACCTTTAAATTATAATTTATCTTACCCCGTATTCCATTTACACATCACTTTTCAGGAACCTCTCTTTTTGAGTAACATAACACCCAATGCTGGCAGGTAGAGCAAGAAAACAAAGGATACTGCCAGCTGCTGCTGCACATTGTCACTTTGAGAGCCACTGTCATATGTCTGTGAATTGAAAATGAAATATCTGTCAAGATTCACCACCATGTACGGGCAGAAGGCAGGAAATAAAGCCTGTTTGATGTTCATGTCAATGAGGTTAGATGTCAAAATGGTTTCTTCTTCCAGTTATGGTTATGGGGAAAGGAAAAAAAAAAGTCAGCTGACTCAGACCCGGTACTTGGAGAACATCTAGAAGTAGAAATCAAAGAGTGAAATGTCTAGGTGGTTGTGGAAGTTAAGGAGAGAGAGATTCTGCCTCTCCCTATTCTGACCCCTCTCCATCAACATGACTATAAGTGCAAAGAGTGTGGTGTGGGCTTCTTGACCTGGGTGGTGGTGACACAGGTGATATCTTATTCACCCCCTCTGCACACACACATACATACATTTATGCACACACACACATATATGTTTCACAATACATACACTTTATCATTTTAGCCATTTTTAAGGGCATTGAATGTATTCAAATTGTGCAACCCTCACTACTATCCGTCTCCAGAACTTTTGCATCATCCCCGGCTGAAACTGCCCCTTAAGCACTAACTCCCATTTCTCTTCCCCCTTGGTCTCTGGTAACCACTATTCTACTTTCTCTCCCTATCATGTTGATTACTCTAGGCACTTCATGTAAACAGAATCCTACACTGTCCTTTTGTGACTGGCTTATTTCAATGTGTCTCTATCCCACAGACACAATCTATGTTGTAGCGTGTGTCAGAATTTCATTCCTTTTAAAGGCTGAATAATGTTCCCCTGTGTGTGTGTGTGTGTGTGTGTGTTTCTTTTTTTTAAAGATTAACAACAATTTTTATTTATCTCTACACCCAACACGGGGCTCAAACTCATGCCCCCAAGATCAAGAGTCACATGCTCTTCCAACTGAGCCAGCCAGGTGCCCCTTAAGATTTTATTTTATTTAAACTTTTTTCAATGTTTATTTACTTTTGAGAGGGAGAGACCGACAGACAGAGGTGAGTGGGGGAGGGACAGAGAGAGAGAGGGAGGCACAGAATGTGAAACAGGCTCCAAGCTCCGAGCTGTCAGCGCAGAATGTGATGCAGGGCTCGAACCCACAAACTGTGAGATCATGACCTGAGCCAAAGTCAGTCACTTAACCAACTGAGTCACCCAGGCGCTCCAAGATTTTATTTTTAAGTAATCTCTACACCCAACGTAGGGCTCAAACTCACAACCCCGGGATCAAGAGTTGAACACTCCACCAACTGAGCCAGCCAGGAGCCCCTCCACAAAATATTTTTAAAAATAAAAGTGAAATGTTGGGGCAATTTGTTTTTGCTCACCCTGATATCACATTTTCCCAGCCACACTCTCAGATGACTGGGAACAGAACTACAACTGCCTTGTTGTAAAGTCAAATACAAATTAAAAATAAGAGGTTTAAGTCTCCCTTGGAAATAAGAACTCCCACTTCCACCCTGCCCTTTGTCCTTTTCAAATAGATGTATAGCCATTCATAATGGCTAAATAACCTCTTGCCAGCCTCATATCAGGAAACTTCCCAGGACCCGGGAGCCATCTTGAAATACAAACATCCAGGGTGATAGTCCTCCAGTTTCCTAGTTTCTGGGAGGCTAAAAGCCTAACTTCTGTGGGCATCTTGCTCCAATTTGCAACACTATCTCTTGTCCTAGAGGTATGAGAAGTCTGTTTCTCCTTTGGATAAGCCAATTCAGGCAGTCTCCCCAATTGCCATGATAAAGTTTGGACCAACTATACGTGACAAAAGTTCCTGTCCCGGTCTTCTCAGTTGAGGGCTAGTGATTGCTTATTTGAGAACATGCATGTAAGGGGTTGTATCTGCTTGGCTGTATATGCGGGAGATTCCTTTCTGTCTTTGCAATCTGTTAGATCATGATGAGCATCACATTCTGGTTTAATGTTTATCCAATAGTAAAACTTTTCTTTCTCTATCTTTGTAGAGAAATGTTCTTGGTTGGGAGATTAAAAAAAAAAAAATTATATTCCCCCAACAGGTGAAAGAGCCCAGGAGACTAGAAGGTTCCACTTCCAAGTCCTGCCTCCTTTTAAGGCCTTTAATTTTAGTTTGAGGCTGTCAGGATCTTAACACTCATTTACTTGTTTGGGTGGGTGGGGTGGAGTGCAGAAGGTGAATGGCAGAGGCAGATTAATGGCCCTGCCTGCATGGGTCACTGCGTTTAATTAATTTAAATAAAAGTCTAAAGCTTACACCCTGATGCCTGGTCAGTAGCAAACTTAGCAGCATGTCACTTTCTATAAAAACAACAGAATAAAGCTTTTCTGGAAAAAAAAGATGCCCTATATAGCAATTCTGCCCAGATCATTATATATTATCTCTCACTGTCTTTTTCCAGCTGACACTCCTGGCCGTCATCCGTCCGCCAGCCCAACAGCCAGGTTCACCGAGGCCCCCCTCCCCGCCTTCCCTCTCCCTTCCGCTGTCACCTAGGCGTCTCGCAGGTGAAGCGGCACGGTCGGACTACAACTCCCAGCATGCCCCCGGGAGGGGCGGGTCACGTGAGCGTCCGGAAACCCTGGCTGCCGGGGCGCGGGTGAGGTGGCGGCGGAGACGACGGGCTGCGGGCAGCGGAGCGGAGCGAGCGGGTCAGTGGGCCGCAGCGCGGCGACGACGGCGCGGGCTCGGGTGCGCGAGCCGCGGCGCGTGGGGCGCGACCGAGGAGGGGCCGGCGCCCGGCTCCGGGCGAGGTGTGCGGGCGCCGCCCGCGAGGGTGGTCCGAGGGGCTTCCAGGGGACGGGAGCGCGATGCGGAGGTGCGGGTGCGGGTGCGGGTGCGGGTGGGGGCGGCCGGTGGGTGTGGCGCCGAGGGCCCGGCGGGCCGCCGCTCCCCTCCGGCCCGGGCCCGGCTCCTCGGTCTCGGGAGTGCGGGGCCGGGCGGGGCCGGCGAGGACCCCAGCGGCAGGAGAGCGGGAGGATCCGGGAGGGCCCCCGCGGGGAGGAGGGCCCGGCCGCGCGCCACGAGGGCTCTTGTCCCGGAAAAGGGCTGCAGTTTCGACCGGGTGAAGGGATGCTTTCCAGGTAGGGTGCGAAGGAAGGCAGGCTTTTGGAAAAGATGCACCGAGGCCAAAGAGGGAGGGTCTTAGTGGAATAGCTGGGTTTTGTATGCTGCTAACTGCTGTGGCCTCAGTCAAGGAATTTGGTCACATTGCGTATTCGTCATTCTCTCAGGATTCTTATTTGCAGAATGTGGTCTGTTTATTCTCACTTTTGACAGGGGATAATGGGAACGTGGCTACAGGGCTTTTGGCGTTTCCTGAAGTATAAGATTGTAGATGATCTCATGGTAACTTGTGACTGAATGCTTGTAGGGAGAAGAGTATGTTCCTGGGGTGAGTGAAATCTGACTCCCAATTGCTGCCTTTCTTCAGTGTCTTGGTGCTGAATTATTTCTTTGCCATTTGTTGGATGTTCCTATATTAGGAACTCTCTAAAATTATCTCATTTAATTCTTTTCTTTTTTTAAGTTTATTTATTTTGAGAGAGAGAGAGAGAGAGAGAGAGAGAACACAAGTGGAGGAGGGGCAGAGAGAGAGGAGAGAGAGAATCCCAAGCAGGCTCCACACTGTCCGCTCAGAGCCGGATGCGAGGCTCGAACTCATGAATCATGAGGTCATGATCTGAGCTGAAACCAAAAGCCGGATGCTTAACTGACTGAGCCACCCAGGCACCCCCTAATTTAATTCTTAAATGAGGAAAATCGAGGCTCAGAGAAGTTAATTAAGTGGAGGATCTATGGTTCCAGCTCCAACTTTAATGCCTTTTTGTGGGTCACATGTGGTTTCAAAGAACATAATTCTTCTGTTGACCTTTCGTTTCCTTTTTTTAAAAAAAAAAAATGTTTTTGAGAGAGAGAGAGAGAGAGAGACCGCAGAGGAGGGTCAGAGAGAGCAAGATGGAGGATCCGAAGCAGGCTCCTTGCAGACAGTGGAGAGCCCTATGCGGGGCTCAAACTCATGAACTGTGAGATCATGACCTGAGCTGAAGTCGGACGCTTAATGGACTGAGCCACCCGGGCACCTCGGCCTTTCATTTTCATTAGAAAATGACCCTGAAACAGTAATTTTATTAAATTAAAGTCGGTGCAACGTGTTGTTTCTTTCTAGATGTCAGAATCAAGTGTATTATCGAAGGTTCTGTTTTGTCCACTGATAAAATGAAATGTCGCAGCAGTAACCATTAACTGGCATATGAGTCTTTTGTTTAGGGGAAGGAAAGTTGTTTTTGCTGTTGTTGTTGTTGTTTGTTTTTTTGTTTTTGTTTTGTTTTAAGTACAGTCTACCCCTTAATGTGGAACTCGACCCCAGGCCCCAAGATCAAGAGTCACATGCCAGCAAGGCACACCGAGAGGGAAAGGTTTTTATCTTGAAAACTAGTTGTCTTTGGAATATGTTTACAATGGGTAGGAAGAAGGTCGTTTTAGGAAGCCTGGAATAAGACAAGAGAATTTTACAGGGAAGTGCTAGGTACTTTACATCTGTGGTAATGAAACAACTTAAGAAGAGACAAAAATTACAGAAGGCTTGAGTTCTGAGTGAAAGGATTCGTCTGGTACAGATAAATGGCTTCAAATGGGATGATGTGGGATGAAAAAGTTACTTGTGTCAAACATTGAGGTGCTGAATTACAACACACACAATACTGTCAAAATAATTGAACTCGGGGCGCCTGGGTGGCGCAGTCGGTTAAGCGTCCGACTTCAGCCAGGTCACGATCTCGCGTTCCGGGAGTTCGAGCCCCGTGTCGGGCTCTGTGCTGACAGCTCAGAGCCTGGAGCCTGTTTCCGATTCTGTGTCTCCCTCTCTCTCTGCCCCTCCCCCGTTCATGCTCTGTCTCTCTCTGTCCCAAAAATAAATAAACATTGAAAAAAAAAATTAAAAAAAAATAATAATTGAACTCAGCTATGCATTCATTACTCTTCCAGCTACCTTTTTCTGTTTTAGTACACACCATCTTTTTACTTTGCAAATGTAGAAACTGAAGTCTGAAGAGTGAAGTAATTGCCCATCTAATGTCCTTCTCATTTGAGTATAGTAATAGTGTAACCACTATTACTAATAGGTGGGTTTTTTTTTTCCCCATTCAGGATTTATACTTCTGAGCTTAAGGTGAGATATTTCTAATCGCTATGTTTTACCCAACTTCAGATATTTTAGCCTTTTTTCTTATATAGTATAGCATAGAGACTAGGGTCAGGTCTGGGTTTGAATGCTCGCTTCCTCTGTTAAGAGATACTGCTTTATAAAATCTGTTTTCTTATTTATAAGATGTGAGAACTAAATACAGTAACGCAAGGCAAGTACCTAGCACAGTGCCTGGTGCCTTGAGAGTATTTGGTGTTGGTTATGGTCAAAGAATTCATTCGTGCACAAAATCTTTATGGATCATCCTAAATGCTCTACTAGGTGCCACGGCTATAGCCGTGGACTGAAGACAGATGAGGCCGCTACTTTTGTGGAGCTTACAGCCGAACAACACACATGTAAACCGTTAAACCAGATAATTTGATTGGGAACAATGCTATGAAAGGAAGAAGCAGAGACAGAGGGGAGACAGGTAACTGAGTAACGGCCCCGGCCATTGTAGACGGGGCGATCAGGGCACACCACTGAGGGAGATGATTTGAGGATGAGCCAAGAAAAGGAAAGGGCAAACCATTCGCAAAGAACCAGCAGAAAAGCATTTCAGGCAGCGGAACAGCAAATGCAAAGACCCCAAGCAAGGAAGGGCTCAGGGACAAGGAAAGAATTCGGCGTGGGGACGTCGTAGCGAGGGTGGGGAGGAAGGAAATGGGCTAGCTCCTTGCTGTGTCGAAGTGTGGCTAGCTTCGTGGTGGCAAAGGATGGGGAACCACCCAGATGTCCGGTGGGAGATTGGCATGTGGTGACCCTGTAGGTGCAGATAGGGGCAGATCTCCCACCTCTGATAAGTGAAGAAAAGAAAACGGTGCAGAATAGTGTGTCGTATGCTCCTTTGTGTATGTGTGAGTGAGGAGCTATGCCTGGAGTGGATGCACAGGCATGTATTCTGCAGGGATGCAAAGAAACCTGTAAGGGCACGGGGTGATGAGATCAGAGAGGGAGACCTCACTCTATGGTACCCCTTCGATGTCTTTTGAATTTTCTGCCTTATGCATGCATGACCTATTGACAATCCATAAAACAATTAAAAAAGAAACACCCACTCTCTCAAAAGGCATTGCTCAGGCAGTCACCTCCTTCATCCTTAGCCTCCTTTTGCAAACCACAGGTGTCCAGTTCACTGCTCTCCTCCCCTTAACCTTCCCATTTTACTACAGAGGACTGGGGTATTCAGGCTTTGAAGGGCATGGCAAATTGTTTTGTATTTTTATCTGAGTCTTGGGAAGCTATCAGTGTGTTTTAAGCAGAGGGTGGGAGCTGGTTTATGTCTTAAGATATATTTCTGGCCGATGTGTGTAGAATGAGTTGGGGGCAGGGTAGACACAGAAATGGTGAAACCCTGCAGAAGGCTGTAGGGGTAGGCTTGGTGGGGGATGGGTGGCTAATCTTGGTGGTGGCAGTGGGGATGGAGAGAGGAGGAATACTTTGGGATGTATTTTGGAGGTAATTAGTGACGGGTTGGTTGTGGAAGCTGAGAAAGAGAAAAGGAAAAACGAAGGATAAGTCCTGGTTACCTTGGGCAACTTGGGGGAATGGTAGTATCATTTATGAGGTGGGGGGTCCTGGGGGAGGAATCAGTTTTGAGGGAGGAAGTGAAGCATCTTGCTTCAGGTACCTGAGGCATATCAATTGGACAGTTGGCTGGACTGTCGGGAACTCTGGAGGGTCCGAGTTAGAGCCATTGTTCTGGGCGTCGCGCTGGTTGAGAGAGAGGGGTGCTGGAGCTTTAACGAGAGAAGTGTGGAATTGTCTTAGAGGTTGAGAGAGCAGAATCATTAGGGAAGTGTAGTCATGCTGGGCAGTGTTGCATGCCCTTTGAGGTTTGTGGTTTTGAATCTAAAAAGTGAAATCAGCCCGCCCGTGTGATTTTTCTCCGGCAAACTGCAGCCGCTTGGGTACAGGGTAGGTGGACAGAGGCAAGAAAAAAAGGCCCATAAGGGAGTTGGATAGATTCTAAGTTAGTGAAGAAGGAACTGAGGACAAGAGGAGGGTAACGGATGACGGGAAAATGGCGAGGTGACTGAACTGGGAGCTTTGCTGAGGTAAAATGACTGGTGAGTGGGAAGTAGGAGAGCAAGGAGTTTTCTGGAAGGGAAGAAAGTTGGGGGTTTGAAATCTGCCTGGGGGAGGTGATGTAGTTACTGGATGGGGTTTTTATTGTGGAAAACCTCTACAAAATTGTGGGTTATTACAGAGGAAAAGATGGGTGGTGAAGAGGACTGGGGAGTGATAGATGAGCCACCAGGATATTGCGCGGAGACCGAAGCAGTGGCCGAAGACAAGCGGGGCAAGCGCTGTCTGTAGTGACAGCGGAGTGCCGAGAGGTCAGTCGGTGACAGGGCTCAGGGGCAGCGGGCAGTAGAGCCCCCGGCGTGAGCTCAGAGAAGCTGATTGGGGCAGGGTGAGGACTGGGTCAGAGGACGTGGCCGTGGGGGCCGAGATGCTTTCCGCGGGCCATCTGTCCTACCAGCCTTCCCCCTTCCGCTTTGTAGTCCGTGTCTCCCACGGCATTCCTGGTACAGGACAGCCTGAACTCTTACTGCTGGGGGGTTGAAATGGGCTCTGAACATGTATAGAAAGTAACAGTTTTGGAACGCTTTGTATTCCAAGGCATTGTTTTATAAGGGGGAGATTACCTTCCATCTGGACACGTTCCATGTCTTTTATTCAGCGTTGATCGCACAATGCGGAGTGTCTCATTCTGGAAACTGCCTTGTATGCGTGACCTTCTGGGGCTCAAAAAAGCTTCATCACAAATCAGATGAGTTCATGATTATGAACTCGTTTTGAAAAGGAGTGAGCATGGCTCAGTGATTCTGGACCCTTTTTGATGGCAGGGATCTTATTTTTAGTACGTTTTGTTTTTAAAAGCTAATTCTTGTTCTCATGTGATAGTTGTATATTCAGTATCCATTGAGAAAATGCTAAAATGATAAACTACTTTGAATTTAGAAGTACTTAAATGAATTTTGGTTTTATTAATTATGACAGCATTCACATACACTCGGAAAATGTTAGACATTTGTTCAGTCTGTGTTTAGAGCAGTAAAGAAAATGGTCTTCAGAAAGTAGAGTGTGCTTGATGGATTCAGACTTGGCAAAAACTCTCAGCACTTTCCCAGGGTCACAGAGCTCAGAGATGATTAGAAATCGCTTCTGTGATGTAGAGAATATAAGTGCAAGGTATTATTATTATTAATTATTGTAATTACTTAGGACCAGATGTTATAATAGTATTCATTTTAAATGGCATCCTGCCAGCAGCAGGTGATTACCTAAAACTATTTTCCTGGTGTACTTATTAAGCTTTTTCTCTCATGTCACGGAACTAAGGAAAAGGTGGTTTATTAGAAATGAAATCCAGATGGTCTCAAACAGCTCGGTAGTCATTTAAAGTTATTAGTGTAACTGCAGAGCCTTGAAATACACAACCGTTATTGCCAAAGCAATGTAATCCCAATCTGTTGGAGCATACATTTTTGGAATTATTTTACCTGATAAATTACTGAATTTCATAACTCTTATCAGCATACTGTTTTTGAGGTGTGAAAGTATGTGTTCAGTTCAAAGAGCTACAATTTGCACAAAGCTTTGAGTTCCACTGGGTTTCATGTTTAATTTAGGGGATGGAGGTAAATTTAGCAGTAACACTAATAGCTCTCGGGTTTGTAACTTTCTGGAATTACAGACAGAAAGTTTATTACGTTTTGCAAGTGGAATTTTAAAATCCTACTCGGCTCATTATTTTGTGAACATTTTTCAGGGAGAAAGGTTAAATGAAATTAGCTACATTCTGCTGTGGGCTTGATTAATCCTGGGCAGATCAGTGGCTAAAATAATTATCTTAATAATACCTTACTTAACATTCATTGTTTATTTTAGTCTTATAACTCTCAAAAGAGACAGGACATTTTATAGACTACCACATGCGATTCATAGAGATTGGCGTGTCCAGAGGCTTATAGCCAGTAAGTCAAACAGCTATAATATCTAACCACCTCACCTTTGTACCTTTTATCCAAAAGTTTCAGGAATGGCCAACTGGTGGGTCTGTCAGCATTTACGGTTTGGCTACCTCTCCTAAACTTTGGCTGGTGAAAACATGAGTCTAATAGAAGTTACAAGGCACACAGCCTTGAAAGCAAAGCCCTGTGACTTGCTAATTTCAGTATTGGGAGCTCTTGAGTTTGTCTCCTACCTCAACTATTGCAGTACATGTAGCATACAGGTCATTTTGTTAATTTCACTTTATTTTTTCTTAATAAGCAAGTGAATTACAAGACTTTACCAATGCTGTGGATGTTTTTCCCTTCTGATTATAAAAGTAATATATACTTTTATTGTAGATTTTTTAGGAAAGCATTTAGAAAATTAAAATTACCCATAATCCTGCTACGCAGAGAGAGCTAGTGTATTCCCTATTTATTTGTAAATATCATGTAAACATAGAGTTGAGTTGATACTTATAAGTCATATCTTAACTTTTTTTTTTTTTGCAAGTCATCTATGCCTAACGTGGACTTGAACTCACCACCCCAAGATCAAGAGTCATACGCTTTACTGACTGAGCCAGCCAGGCACCCCATTCCTTCCTTTTTTCACTTGCCATTTTCTCATGTCACTAAAAAGCCTTAATTCTTCATGTCAGATGATTATAAAATATTCAGCTCTATGGATATACCATAGTTTATTTAATCATTCCTCTTTTAATTGCATATTCAGGTTGTCTCTGCAGACTTATAAGTGGAGACATTAAATTTTAGATGCTTACTCTGTGCTTAATTCTTGGGTATTAGAGCATGGATGCGGCTTTCAGAGAGAACCAAGGAGAAGTGAGAGAAAGCGGTGGAGACAGAGGGCATGGGAGTGGCCCTGCCTCTTTACCCATTTCCTTATGACTGACACAAAGTGCGTTTCTTTAACATAAAAAAGCTTCTTTGACATACTGTGAAAGCTACCTTTGTTAATAGAGCTGAATGCATCTTGTATTTCTTTAGGGATAGGTCCCTGGAAATAGATTTTTTTTTTTTTTAATCTTTATTTTTGAGAGACAGCATGTGAGCAGGGGAGGAGCAGAGAGAGAGGGAGACACAGAATGCAAAGCAGGCTCCAGGCTCCGAGCTGTCAGCACAGAGCCTGACGCGGGGCTCGAACTTATGAACTGTGGGATCATGACCCGAGCCGAAGTTGGCTGCTCAACTGACTGAGCCACCCAGGTGCCCCAGAAATAGAATTTTTGTGTCAAAGCTCTTAATGACTATGGCCAGATTGTCTTCTGTAATACTACATTTTACCTCCATCAGCTGTATATGAAGTTTAGGAGTCATTAGACCTTGAACTACATTGAGCATAATCTTTTTTAACTATATAAGCGTTTTCTTGCCTTAATTAATATTTCTTGTATTGCTGACCAATTAGAGCTTTTATTTGATAAATTAAATAGACATTTCATTTCTTCTGAGTTGTCTATTCATTTCCTTTCCTCATTTTTCTGTCAGAATTAGTGATTTTCTTTTCTTTAAGATTTTGTTTTATTTTAAAGTTTATTCTTTTGGGGGGGGGGGAGAGAATATCCCAAGTAAGCACCAGGCTCCATGCTGAGCCTGACTTGGGGCTTGATCTCATGACTGTGAGGTCAAGACCTGAGCCAGAATCGAGTCGGACACTTAACCTTCTGAGCCACCCAGGCACCTCTGCGATTTTATTTAAGTACTCACAACCCTGAGATCAAGAGTCACACCTTCTTCCAACTGAGCCAGCCAGCTGGCCTTGAATTAGTGATTTTCTTACCAGTTTGTATGAGAGTTCTTTCTGTTAGTATGCAATCTTTTGTCAAGGATTTTTCTTTTTAAGGACTTGTTATAAAACATAGCTATCAATCTAGTTTTCTGGTGTCAGCTAGCCCATGTGATTTTTTTCAAGGCCTGATAATATGCTGACTGGTTATAAGTCTACATAATTCAGTTTTTAGATTAACTGCCTATTTTAAGTAATGTTGATAATGCATTTTGTCTTTCCAGAAAGAAGAAATAATGTAAATAATTCACTGTCCAAACTTTGAGGTCAGAGGTGAGAAGGAAGGTCAGGAAGACTATGGCCTGGCCAAATATTTTTCAAAGAGGAACTCTGTTCTCCCGATTCAGCCATCATCACGTTGTTGTGTTCTTGCTCACCTTCTTCAGGTATGTGGATGGATTGCTAAAACTGTTCTCTTGTGTGTTTTGGTTTGTTTGTTTGTTTGCTTGTTTGGGAGAGGTACTTACTGCATGGCTTATGTTGAATGCACGAGTTGGCATGGGCTTATGAACTGGCTAGTTATTCTTTCTGTTGTACTTTCTGGTAGCCCCGTGGGCAATGTTTGCCCCTATTTGGCCAAAATATTTGGCATTTTTGGTTGTCACACTGGGGGAAGGGGTGCCACTTGGAGTGGATAGAGACCAGGGATACTGCTACAGACCCTATGGTGCACAGGCTGGCCTCCCACAACGGAGAGTTTTCAGGGCCCAAAATGTCAGTAGTGCCACGGTTGAGAAACTGTGGTTCAACATGAAACTCTTTCTTTACTAAAACCAGGAGCTTCAGAACACAGGATGCACGTGTTCAGGATATGCCCTGTGCATCCTTGAGAAGTAAAGTAAAAATTGTATGAGACAATTATAAGGAGCGTGACCAAGGAATCATCAGTATTTGTGATTCTGTGGCCCTCAGTGGCTCTCTTTAGTGGTCCATAGATGATATAAACCAGGCTGTTTGGTTTTAGGAGCCATGTTACTTATAACCCTGTGGCTCAGCTGTTTTGATGATTTCTTCTGGGTAGATTTTCTTTGGTTAATCTTTATTGAAGGCACCACAAATGATGTGATAGGTTTGTTTGGTTGTTTTAAGGCAGAACTAGGAAATGGTTCTCTAATTGTGTAACAGTTGATAGGTAGTTTTGGATGCTTTTTTTAGGGATAGCCGTTTGTTGGGGATGAGAGGAGGCATCAATATGAGGAAAAGACAGGACTCAAGAGAAAGCTACTGAGTGGCTAGTACAACAACAAGGGGCCAGTGGTTGCTAAAGACTTAAAATTCTTTACAGAACTGCCTCCATGATTTAAAGTCGGTTGGGATCAATCACGTATCTGTCTTCTAGGTGGAGGGATAAGTTAGGAGTGAACACAGGGGCTTATATAAGAAGACTAGTTAAGTTTTTCTTTTTAAAAAAAAAAAATTTTTTTTTTAACATTTATTCATTTTTTGAGAAACAGAGTGCGAGTGGGGGAGGGGCAGAGAGAGAGGCAGACAGAGCCGAAGCAGGCTCCAGGCTCTGGACGGAGAGCACAGAGCCCAATGCAGGGTTCAAACTCACTGTGAGAACTGTGAGAGCATGACCTGAGTTGAAGTCAGATGCTCAACCGACTGAGCCACCCAGGCACCCCCAGTTAAGTTTTTCTTTTGCTTGGCAGACTGTTTCAGTTGATAAAGCAAAACTTTTTTTTTTTTTTTTTAAGAGAAGAATTCTAAAATTGAATAAAACAAATGGGTTTTTATTGAATGCCATTTTCTTTGCTATTCATTCAGCTGTATTTCTTTTCTCTTTTGCAGTTATTCGTTGCTCCACGCATCAAGAAAAACTTTTAGCAATGTCAAAGTCAGTATCTCTAAGCAGTGGACCCCAAGTGCTTTTAACAAGTCCATTAGATTGCCTGTAGAGGTAAGTGGAACAAAGTGCTAGGACGGGTTCAGGAAGCGAGCCATGCCCACCCCTAAATTCCTCTGAAATTCTTCTAGTTTGTTTCATTCATCTGCTTAGGACTCTGAAAAATGGCTGTTTCCTATGGCATAAAATCCAAACTATTCTGCCTGATTCTTAGCTTGCCCTGACTCAGACCTGTTTTACTTACCGTTGTCTCCAGCTGCTTTCTCACCATTTTGAAGTGACACAGTTTTGGTGAGACTGTTTTTTAATTGAGTTTCACAAGCACCTGTACTCATTTCTGCCTTTGAGATTTTGCTCATGTTCTTTTTTAGGCTCTTTCTCTTTTTTCCTTCCCATCTAAATCTGGCTTTTCCCTCTGTGGCGAGATAAAATGCCACTTTTTCTTCTTTTTTAGGTAATCTCTGCACCCAACGTGGGACTTGAACTTGCAACCCAGAGTCCAAAAGTCGCATGCTCCACCAACTGAGCCAGCCAGGCGCCCCTAAAATGCCACTTTTTCTATCAAATTTTTTCCTAGCTTCCTCTAATTCCTCCCCCCCCCCCCCATCTGAACTGTGTACGGTGTGTTACATAGTTTAATGTCTCAGTATTTAGGTACCTTGTGATTGTTTCATTTGTTTGTATCTTGCTTAAGAGTCTAGAAGTCAGGGAGTATGTATCCACTTCTTTGAATTCATTATGGATCAAGTGAATCCTTTGATGACCAGTTGGAATGGAGATGCTATTCTTTACGATACCCTATTTCAATATACAAATCCACTCCATGCATTATTTTAATGTTTTCATGTTTATTTTTCAGAGGGAGAGAGAGGAGAGAGAGAGACAGAGACACAGAGAGACAAAGCATGAACAGGGGAGGGGCAGAGAGAGAGGGAGACACAGAATCTGAAACAGGCTCCAGGCTCAGAGCTGTCGGCACAGAGCCTGATGCAGGGCTCAAACTCATGCACCACAAGATCATGACCTGAGCTGAAACCAGGAGACAGACACTCAACTGACTGAGCCACCCAGGTGCCCCACTCCATGCATTCTTTACCACATACCTTGAGTTCTACTTATGTGGAATTGTAGATACATATTAATATTCTTGGCATGTCTTCTTTTTTTTTTTAATTTTTTAAAATGTTTTTATTTATTTTTGAGACAGAGAGAGAGAGAGCATGAGCAGGGGAGGGGCAGAGAGAGAGAGAGGGAGACACAGAATCTGAAGCAGGCTGCAGGCTCTGAGCTGTCAGCACAGAATTGGATGTGGAGCTTGAACTCATGAGCTGTGAGATCATGACCTGAGCTGAAATCGGACGCTCAACCGACTGACCACCCAGGTGCCCCATAACAGGAACTTTTAAAAGGAAAGATGTTAGGAATAGAGGGTTAGATTTCACACTGAGTCTTGACAGTGCTGTGTGCTCCCTGAGTACATCTAAATGATCAAATGACTTGTCACAAACCTTGGAGTGCCCTTGAAGGGGTCATGTGCTCTAACCTCTCAACCAGTATAGATGCTTTCTTTGTCATTTTGAAAGATGATCACTCACCTTCTGCTTTAATACTTCTAGAAAGTTCTTTCTTATGTTAGGGAAAAGTATTCTGCTGTTTAATTTTGATCTTGGGTTTTCTTCTGAGCCATTCGTAGTGGTCGATTCCTGCTGCGTGACAGCCTGTTGAATATTCAGAGAAGACCTTTCTTCCTAAGTTTCTCTCATTTAGGCCAATGTGCGTGGTTCCTTGAACTGTAGTGTAGTGGTGCTGTGTGCTGAATGTGATTTTGCAGGTGCAGTCTGATTAATACACAGAGCAATAGGAGTTGATTTCGGCACTAAGTTTCTGGTTATGCTGCCTAAGGCTGCCTTTGTTTTTTAGGTAACTGAGTTTGGCCGCCCCCAAGACCACCCCCAGGTTTGATGATTCACCAAGAGGACTCACAGGACTCAGCTTATAGTCATATTCATAGCTGTGGATTATTACACTGAAAGGATACAGAGCAAAATCAGCAAAGGGAAAAGCATAGGCTGAGTTCTGGAGGAAGCCAGGTGCGAGCTTCCAAGAGGACTTTTTCAGTGGGGTCGTACAGGATGTATGTGATTCTTCCAGCAACAGGTTGTGACAACCTGTCTACCAGGGAAGGTTATTAGAGACTCAGTGCCCAGGGTTTTTATTGGGACTGGTCACATAGGCACCTTGTGCCTGACATGTACAAAAATTCCAGACGCCTAGGAGGAAAGGTTCAGCGTAAACCACATTGTTTGTACAAACAGTTTAGATACAGTGAACCACTCTTAGTAGGAAAGGATGGGAACACTCCCAAAATCCAAGTTCTCAGGTGCCAGCCAGGGGCCAAACTCACAAGTAGGCGTTTTTGAGGAGAACAGTCTCAGGCCTGCTCTGTTAACTCTTTATTGCCAGTAACCATGTTAACATTATTAGCTCTTGTGGGACTTGTATTAACTTTTCTGCTTAGGTGTTTATTTATTTACTTACTCTAATTGGTGCTAAAATAGATTTCACCATTCTGGTTTTTCAGAACTGTGGGTTAAGTACTTTGGATGGGTTGGTTATATAGAAGTCACGTTCAGACTTATCCTGGAGATCTTTGTATTTCCGTCTCTGCTGTGGTGGAGAGCAGTGCTGACCTTCCATTCCTTTCTTTACACTCTAAGGTCTGGGTTTTTTTCTTTCCTCTTCTTTTTTAAGCCTACTGCTGGGAGTGGAACAGCTGGGGTGATATGTACTTTTCACTCTTCCTGTGCTTCTGTGTCTGTAACTGTCAGCGCTAGCCTCCATTTGAGACTTGCTTTCTTGTCTGAAGTGGGAAGAGTTCTTAGAACCAGAAGTTTATGGGCCGCTGGAGTGGCTCAGTGGGTTAAGTGTCTGACTCTTGATTTTAGCTCAGGTCATGATCTCACGGTTCTTAAGATTGTGCCCCGTGTCGGGCTTTGCACTGACAGCATGGAGCCTGCTTGGGATTCTCCCTCCCTCTCTCTCTTTCTCTCTTTCTCTCTCTGCCCCTCCTCTGCTCATCCATGCTCTCTCTCTCTCTCTCTCTCAAAATAAATAAACTAAAAAAAAAAAAAGAAAAAGAACCAGGGGTTTATGTAAAATTATTCTGAAAAATAGTTTGCTAACATAGCGTTAAACATTTAAGTGTCCTGAACAGCATCATCAAAAATTACTTATTATAGTTTTCATTTTAATGCATAGCTATCTTAGATGCTTTACAAAAAGAACTAAGCACACACAGTCTCTTCACCTGAGAATTTATCATGGATCCCACTGATACGGATGAACACTGAAAATAGGGAACAGAACATAAAATCTATGTTTAGAGATAGCAAGGAGGTAATGGTTAAATTTAATATTTGAGGACAACTTGACTGAAAATTGTAAGCAAGATTTTGTTCTATTAAATTAAAACGCCTTACCTCCCCAGACAGTACAGTCCTTCCAGGAGAGCAGTGTGATTGAGTCTAAGCTGTCCAGGAGAGGGTAGCGGGACTCAGGGTGTCCTCAACACTCTGTCTCAAGCTCATCCACAGCTGCTCTTCCCCAGCAGAATCTCACGGAAAGCGATACCACTCACTGTGGTCAGAGAGCAGACCCCAGAACGGAAGTCAGCTTTAACTCATTCTCTGTGCACCACTTCAGGAAGCTCTTGTCAGTAGTTCCCCACCCCATGCCTCGCCCTCACTCTGTGCTAAACATTCTTACTTAGGAAACGCCCACGCACACAATTTCATGCTTCCAGGAAGTGCCTCGGTGCTTAGTACGGCCCCTCTCCCCCACAACACGCGGAAACCCGACATGCATACAGGCCGGGGGGGGGGGGGGGGAGGGGGGGCGGGGGTTCCCATGTTAATTGTATGTGCATGCAGGCCAGCTCAGCTACACCACTGCAGTGCATGGGATTTCACCGTGTGCAAGTCATTTCATTAAACACTGGGTGATTTGCTCTCTTTGCATGGACCATTTCTCACTAGTATGTATCCTTCTGACAAGTCTGTCTGACTTCTGTTGTTGAAGGGAACTTTCTTTACTAGGCTTGTTCTCTTACCCTATTTTCTGTATCTTTCTGTTAGTCCTACTTTGTTTTTTGTTTTTGTTTTTGGTTTCTTTTTGTTAAGTCCACTTTCTTTTGGTCCACTTGTTAAGTAGACCATCAAAAGTATATTTCAGCTGAATTCTGGTAGTAAAGCAAAAGAAAGCTATTTGAAATCTGTCCGTTCTTGTGAAAGCCACACCTGCAGGGAGTTTTGGTGACCTCTTGAGAGAGTAAAGAAGGACTCCTGAAACTTGGGGCAGCTGTTTGAGGCCACTGTCTCTAGCTCACATTGATGTGTGCCCAACAGGGCTTGGTCCTGGGTCCTAATGAGCATCAGGGCGGAAGATTGTGGCCTGAGGCAAAATGACTCGAATTGGGGAACTTTAGGGCCCCACTTAGTGCATGGAAATACCGGTCGATCATTGTGTGGGCTGTTCTTTTCTCTACGTGACAGCGTGTGCGGTGTTGTTAAAGGAGCAAGACTGATGCCTGAAGCCACACAGAAATAAGTCCCAATCCTTTAGAATCACACTTTATGCATTCTTTTATAATTTGGGGATTTTACTTTCTGTTAAGCATTTTTTTTCTTTATTGCTGATTGTGATTTTTCTCTTTAATATTCTAAAATCTTTTTTTTTTTTTAACGTTTATTTATTTTTGAGACAGAGAGAGACAGAGCATGAACGGGTCAGGGTCAGAGAGAGGGAGACACAGAATCTGAAACAGGCTCCAGGCTCTGAGCTGTCAGCACAGAGCCCGACGCAGGGCTCGAACTCACGGACCGTGAGATCATGACCTGAGCCTAAGTCGGCCGCTTAACCGACTGAGCCACCCAGGCGCCCCAAATATTCTAAAGTCAGAATTTCTTTCCTGTAACAACCCACCTCAGAAATCATTTATTCTAGGAGTTCTCTCAGTTTTTGGGTTGAGGACCCCAAAGAGTTTTTGGTTTTGTGGGTTTACATTTATAGATATTTTAGAAATTAAAACTGTTTTAGAAATTAAAACTGAGAAATTTAGGGGCGCCTGGGTGGCTCAGTCAGTTAAGTACCCCACTGCAGCTCAGGTCATGATCTCGCAGTCTGTGAGTTCGAGCCCCGTGTCGGGCTCTGTGCTGACAGCTCGGAGCCTGGAGCCTGCTTCAGATTCTGTGTCTCCCTCTCTTTCTTTCTCTCTCTATCTCACAAAAATAAATAAACATTGAAAAATTTTTTTAAAAACCTGAGAAATTGGAAAAAAACCCACCTCATCTCTTTTTTAGTTATTTTTTAAATGAATTAAGTAAACCCATAATGTGTTAACATAAATGACATTTTATAAAAAATGAGTTTTCAAGACAAAAAAAAATCACTTCATGAGGAGAATGACATTGATTTACCTTTTTGCAAATCTCACATGTGGCTTAGTAGAAGATAGTAGATTTTCAGTCTGCTTCTGAATTCAGTCTCTTGCCATCTGATCCTTTGAACTGTTCGAAGAGAATTTGGCCTTCCACAGATACACAGTGGAAAGGGGAGAAGTACTTTAAGAGCTTTTTCAGCTGATTGTGGGCATGTGTCTTTGATAGTACACCAGAATTTGACAAGTGGCAATTTCTTAAAGGTTAGTTGCCATGTGGAATCTGAAACTGTATCGATTAGCTTTTTGTACGCTTATATTAAGATCCATTTGTCTGTCTTGTACTTTGAATGGATTTTGAAGTGACAGGATCATTTCGTTCTTTTTTGAGGACATATCTGCCAAATACCCAAATCTGAATAACCGTGGCTCCTCTGTCAGTCATTCTTCCAAGTAAAAAAACCGTATTGTGGCTCGTACTTCACACGCTGCGCGTGTGCTCTTCCTCGGAACAGCCATGGTGCCTGGATGTGCCGAGCACTGGCACACAGAATATTAGAGATAAGCAGACTTGAGGGCCAGATTTAATAAATTTAACACTTTTTGCTTCTCGCCAAATATTTGAGCATCTAGCATGTACCAAGGACATTCTTAAGTGAAATCGGCCTGTTTTTGTTTTTTTGTTTTTTTAACTGTGAGCATGGCCATAAAGAATATACGATTAATAGTAGGGTCTGGCGTAACGGCCTTGACTCATGCTGAGCCACGAGGAGTTTTACCCACCGCTGCATACGCGCCGTCAGTGCAAAAGAAGAAAAAAAGCAGCTCACATTTTCGTATTGTGCAAATAGCTTTGACCTTGCAAACCCTCTCATGTGTGTTTCCTTATCTACAGAGTGCTGATTTCCTCTGTGCAACCTCCCCAGGGCTTTGTGAGGGCGGGCAGAGGCCGTAGGTGCAGGTGCTTTGAGAGAGAGAAGGACTGACAGGTACCAGTGGGGACTGACCTGGCTCTTGTGTTGTTGTAGATCTGGAGCAGCAACCATTTGTTCCCCAGCGCAGAGGAGGCCACTCTTTTCCTTGGAACGCTGGACACCATTTTCCTCTTCTCTTATGCTGTGGTAAGTTTTAGAATTTGAGGGTTTTAGGTTGAGGAAAGACGTATATGGAAATGACTGCACACTTACGAAGTGTTTAAGGGATTCTAGAGTTTCCTGACCCAGGAGAGTTCAGTTTTGCTGAAGTTTATATTTTGTGTCCTTCCCATCCATCTACCCAGCCATTCATTCATTTTTCATCCATCTGACAAATATTTACTGAGAACCTATCATGCGCCAGATACTCTTCCAGTCTGTGGGAGTTCATCAGTGAGCAACACAGGAAAAATCCCTAGCTTTATAAAGCTTACATTCTTGGGTGGGAGCAAAGGAGGACCAACAGTAACACGGCGCTGTACATAGGCAAGTAAAGAGGATGGGTGAAGGTGATAGGTGCTGTGGAGAAGAATAAAGCAGGGAAAGGGGAATACATAGCCCCGGGTGGGAGTTGTAATTTAGGTAGGATGGCTGGGGAAGACCTCGGGTGGGAGGCTGTATTTGAGCCAAGACCTGATGTGAATGAGGTCTGGGTGATTAGAACAGAGAGACAGGAAGTGAGGCCAGAGAAGGTATGGGGCTCAGACCTTTAGGGCTTTGGTCCCTTTGTTGGGGCTTTGACTTTAACGTTGAGTGAGATGGGAGCCATGGAAGGTTTTGCGCAGACGAGTGCTGGGATCTGCCCCGTGTTTGTACAGGTGCACTTGCTGCCCTGGGTGACTGAACCAAGGGCAAAGGCAGAAACAGGGAGACAGGTTAGGCTCTTCCGGTTTTGAGGTGAAGGATGATGATGTCTCAGATCCAGGGTGGGGTAACAGAGGTGGGAAGAGGTAGATTTTACCTGTGTTCTGAAGGTAGAACCAATAATTCTTTTTCCTGTTGCGTGTGGAATATAAGAGAAAGAGAGGTGTCGAGAACAACTCTAGGGTAGAAGTATCATAGCAGAGTGGAGGACGGTGGGAGGGGTAGGCTTTGGGGGCAGTCTCTTTTAGACAGGTTACATGTGACATACCTATTATTGCCCAAAGGATGAAGAGTAGACATTTGATTATGTGAGTCTCGAGTTCAAGGTAGAGGCTCAGCCTAGCGGTACAGATTTCAGAGTCTTTGGCATCTAGATAATTTTCAGTTAGGAGACTGGATGGAATCATCCAAGGAGCAGGTGAGGATGAAGAAGAGGTGCGACAACTGAGCCATGGGGCTTCTGTTATCTCGAGGCAGGGGACGTGAAGAATGGGCACGTGGGCAGAGGTGCAGCAGTAAAGGGGGAGAACCAAGAGATGGTGGTGTCCTGGGAGCCATACCAGCATGGCAGGCGCTAATTCTCTGTCCAAGGTAGTCGTCTTGGATCGGGCAGCTGGGATCTCTGGTTGCGGGAGCTGTGTGGTGGCGGCTGAGCTCAGGCCGCGGGGAGCATACTGTGAGCCGTCTGCACTTTTCTCCCAGGGTCTGATTTCCTCTCTTGCAAATGTGTCCAGTTATAAAAAAGCCTTTGATTACATATCCAGGTGATGTGAAACACCAAGTGAAAGTCCCAGAGTAATCTCTGAGTGTTTCTTTGGGCAATTATTGGAATATCTTTTCTTCAAAGAGGAAGCCTGTAGTAGTAGAAACAGTTGGAGCAGATCGTGGATCAATTAGCCTAACTTTTCACCCTGGGCATTTTGAGTAGGAAATCCCAATAACATGGTCATTCAGCTTTAGGTGGAGCACCCCCTGTGGGTGGAGCACTCCCTGGCGTGCTTGTCACTGAGCCTTTACGGTGTATGTTAAGAAGCAGCATCGTCCAGTGCAAAGACCACCTCTACCACAGTCAACTGGCTGTGTCATATTTGTTTTCCAAATGGAATTTAACCCTTTTTTTGATCTTTAGTTTCCTCTTCTCTAGAGTTGCGATCATACCTGTCACTAGGATTCAGTAGGTTTAGGAGATAAAGGGGCCACGAGCAGTCAGTGATCATGCTTCTTTATATCGAGCCGCATGTCCTTCTGGCACTTCAGGCATCATGTAGGCATTTAGAATAGCACAGAATAAATTGGTTTCCCCATCTGAAACATTGAGAGATTTTCTTCACCCCCTTTACTGTCTGTAGCATAAGACGTGTGAGTGGCAGCTACAGAACATAGAATCTGAAGCTTACAGGTGTTTCTTTTGAAATAGCGACAGGTAGGGGCGCCTGGGTGGCGCAGTCGGTTAAGTGTCCGACTTCAGCCAGGTCATGATCTCGCGGTCCGTGAGTTCGAGCCCCGCGTCGGGCTCTGGGCTGATGGTTCAGAGCCTGGAGCCTGTTTCCGATTCTGTGTCTCCCTCTCTCTCTGCCCCTCCCCCGTTCATGCTCTGTCTCTCTCTGTCCCAAAAATAAATAAACGTTGAAAAAAAAAAAAAATTTGAAATAGCGACAGGTCGATGATGAGACGTACCGTCTGTTTTCTCTAGTGTAGATACAGTCGGTGTATCCGAAACACCTATACCTGGATTTAGGTTTTCAGTCAAGACATTTATTCATATTAATGGAAGAAACCCAGTGTATTGCCCTTGGCTCCTTAGTCTGCCTTGCGGCCGTGACCACCGGATTTTGATTCTTGCCGCTCAGTGGGAGGAGAGCAGGAGGCAGAACGTTTGTACTTATCTTCAACTAATTATTGGCTTTGTGCCCCTACACTCCCTGCCTCGTGAAGTCATGAAGCCCAAGGGTCAGATTAAACAGGCAGTGCTTGTGCCCCAGAAGCTTCTGTTGTGCAGGACGCGTTGTGACACATCTTGATTTCAGAATGCAAATGGCTAAGTGTAACCCCTGTGGGAATGCGCATCGCTGATCCTTAGGAGTTAATCTGTTCTAGAAAATGAAATATATTTGTGTGCTTGTTTCATTAGCATTTTTGCTTTGTTTTGTTTTTGGTTTTCCAGTCTCCTTTTTAGGCAGTGATGGGGATCCACTTGTGGTAGAACCAGAGTTTACACTGGATTGTAGTATTTGGGTACGTGAGTTTGTTTACAGTGTAATGTGCAGAAACCCACTGTCATTTCACGAAACGTGTGTGAAACTGACGGAGACAGCTAGTCTGGGCTTATGAACGAAGTTTAATTTTGAGTCATGTCAGTGTTTTGTTTCCCTCACCTGCATTGCATTGTATCTTCCTGTTTTTCATGCTGTGTCATTACTCAGAGCTGTAAAATAAACATGCTTTATTTTTAGGGCCTTTTCATCAGTGGAATTGTTGGAGATCGGCTTAATTTGCGATGGGTTCTGTCGTTTGGCATGTGTTCTTCTGCACTAGTGGTAAGTTGAAAAGGTATTAGTGTTATCATTATTGACATCATCAATATTATCATCTTGGTCAGGTATTTTGGAATCCAAGTCCTCTCTCTATTTCTATACATAGAACAGGAGAGTAGAATTAATCTTCCATTTTTTTAGTACCTTGTGTGCCTTTTCAACTTGAGGGAATCTTTTTATTTTTTATTTTTATTTTTTTTTTAACATTTATTTATTATTGAGAGACAGAGCATGAGGATGGGAGGGGCAGAGAGAGGGGGAGACACAGAATCCGAAGCAGGCTCCAGGCTCCGAGCTGTCAGCACAGAGCCCGACGTGGGGCTCGAACTCACAAACTGCAAGATCATGACCTGAGCCGAAGTCAGACGCTTAACCGACTGAGCCACCCAGGCGCCCCATCACTTAGGGGAATCTTTTTAAAGTGAGATTTGGATCATGCCCCTTCCCTGATTCGTTCACCACCAAAGCCAAGCATAAATAGCACGGCATTCAGTGCTCTCAAGAACCTGGTCCTGAGCCGCATTGGTAGTTGTGTTGACCACTACACTTCACCACTTGGATCTGGCCATACTTTTTCCCGTGGTCCTAACACAGCCTGTGTCTTTCTGCCTCACTCTCTTTGCTCTCGCTCTTCTTCCTGCCTCCAATGGCTCCCTGTTCAGTTAGCTCTCCATAGTCTAACTCAGGGTCTCCTGCAAGTGACTGGCTAAATGGCAGTTCTTTCATAATGCCTTACTCTCCTGACCTCCTTCGTTCTTCAAAGGGATCGCTTCCTCTTCTGGGCTCCCCCGCCGTAGCACTTACGTTGTCTGCTGCTTGGGCTGCTGATTTCTGTATCAGTCTTGCTTTCCCTGGGGGTCTGCAGCATGATGGTTGAGGTCACAGATTTCCCGAGACCTGGACTACCTGGGTGTCACTTCCTCTTCCGCCATCTCCCAGCTGCCATTGCTCTTGCTTCAGCCTCATTGAAGACCTTCCTACAGGGCTGATAGGGAGGCTCTTGGGAGTTTCTATGTGCGAGGCCTGGGGAACAACGCCTAGCTAATTTAGTGCTCTAGAGGTCAAGATCCACATTTGCTGCATCTTTTTTGTTTGTTTGTTTCCTAGCTCCTAGTGAGGAATTTTTATTGGTTGAATGAAAGCATGGATTTCAGTTATTTTATGATTATTTTCCAATATCTGCCACTTGAGAGATTGAAACATTTCATTCATTCGTAGCCTGCTCGGCTACCCACGTATACATCTTATTTTAAAACCTGTGTACATTTTGTTTTGTTTTTTTACATTATTTGAAAAATTGAAGTATGTGCATGAACTCACCCTTCTTGGTGTGTGGTTCCAAGTTTCAACAAACGAGTCCACTTGTGTCACTACCATTCTTCCCTCCTCCCCCAGCCTCTGGTCAGCAACCACTGACCGTTTTTCTCTCCTTATACTTTTGCTTATTCCAGAATGGAAACATATAGTATGGTGCATTCCATTTTTTAACCCATGCAGAATATTCCCCAAAGAAATTTCAACTGCAGACAAAATGTTCACTTGAGCAAAATGCCTACAAAAAGCAGTTGCTTGGCGAACGCTTACGAATTACCGAGCCGATCACAGCTTCCACCGGTTCTCTCGACAGCTGCAGTAATAATGATAGCTTGTGTGTCCTGGGCCCCACGGTGTGCGTGGCCCTGCGCTGACTGACCTTATATCCACAAACTCAGTCCTTACAGTTGTCCTCCACACACATGGGCCTGAGGACGAGAAAACGAGAGCTGTATGATGGGGTCGAACAATGAGGATTGAACTTTTTAGAGCAGAAGATCCACGTTGAGCCGGGGGGTGGTCGTCAGGGAGCTTTGTGTTGTTTGATGTCTTTCGTCAGTGGGGGCAGTTTGGCACGTTTGTCTTACTCGCTCGGTGCTGCTCTGAGCAGGAGCCTCTGGAGAGTCAGCCGCGTGTCTCTTAGGCCCGGGACCCTTGAATGTGTCTCTTCACGCAGAAACATAAGCATGGTAGGCAGTTAGGTGTCCTCTAGGTGTCCGTGTGGATGTCACGTGTCCCTTTTTCTTCCCTTCCTCGTAGGTGTTCGTCTTTGGCCCTGTCACAGAATGGCTGCATTTCTACAACAAGGGCCTCTACTGCTGTCTGTGGATTGGGAATGGCCTGCTGCAGTCTACCGGTTGGCCCTGTGTGGTTGCGGTTATGGGCAACTGGTTTGGGAAAGCGGGGTATGCCACTCCCCTTGTCTTTAATTTCTCTTTTTAAGTGGTTTTAATATCAGATTATTCACACCTGTCATCAGTCAACTTGATCTTTTTGATCCTTCCCGTGCCTTCCCTCTATTTTAGAAAGAATAAAAAAAAAGAATATTTTAGAAAGAATATTTCTAAAAATAGAAATATTTTAGAAAGAGAGGTTTTACATTGGAGCGTGTCGGAAATGGTGTGGACTTGAGGGGTGGCCTAGCCCCGTGAGACACGTTCTTTTTTATTCTTAAATAAATAATGTTTATTTATTTTTGAGAGAGTGGGGGTGGGGAGATTTCTATGTGGGGCTCAATCCCACAACCCTGGGATCATGACCTGAGCTGAAATTGAGAGTCAGATGCTCAACCAACTGAGCCATCCAGTCTACCCCCCATCCCCCAGCACATTTTCTTTTTTTTTTTTTTTAAATGTTTATTTTTGAGAGAAACCGACAAAGTGCAAGCAGGGGAGGGGCAGAGAGAGAGAGGGAGACACAGAATCCGAAGCAGGCTCAGGCTCTGAGCTGTCAGCACAGAGCCTGACACGGGGCTCGGACCCACGAACCGTGAGATCATGACCTGAGCTGAGGTCAGATGCTCAACCGACTGAGCCACTCAGGTGCCCCAAGATAATCTTTTTTTTTTTTTTAGTTTATTTTTTTATTTTGAAAGAGAGAGGAGGGTAGAGGGGCTGATAGAGGGAGAGAATCCTAAGCAGGCTCTGTGCTGCCAGCAGCTGATGTGGAGACTCGATCTCACGAATTACGAGATCAAGACCCGAGCCAAAATCAAGAGTCAGATGCTTAACTGAGCCACCCGGGTGCCCCAAAGATAATCACTTTGACACATATCATTTTGAGATCATTCTTACTTGAGCTTTTATTTTTTTTAATTTTTATTCATTAAAAAAAATTTTTTTTTAAATTTATTTATTTTGAGAGAGACAGCACAAGTGGGAGAGGGGCAGAGACAAAGAGAGAGAGAGAATCCCAAGCAGGCTCTGCATTGCCTGCACAGAGCCTGATGTGGGGCTTGAACGCACGAAGCCATGAAATCATGACTTGAGCTGAAACCAAGAGTCAGACGCTTAACTGATTGAGCCATCCAGGCGCCCTCCAAAATGTTTATTTATTTATTTTGAGAGAGAGCGAGAGAGACAGAGAGAGAGAGAATGTGTGTGGGAGGGGCAGAGAGAGAATCCCAAGTAGGCTCTATGCTGTTAGCACAGAGCTTGGTGTGGACTTCATCTCATGAACCTTGAGATCATGACCTGAGCCAGAATCAAGAGTCTGAACACTTAACTGACTGAGCTACCCAGGCACTCCTTACCTGAGCTTTTATAAATTGGATGACACTGGGTGTTTGAAAGCAGTGCCTGGACAGGTTGACCATTCCATTATTTCTATGGATCAATCACAAAGAAAAAAAACTTGAGCCATTATTGTTCATTTTTGAACATTGGACAATTTGTTTTTAAACAAGTAATACTAGTAAGTGAAATTGATGATGTGCTACTTAAGGCCCAGTGAGGTTTCCTCTAAAACACAGCAATAAACCACAAAGTACCATTAAAACTATGACAGTTTAAAGCAGTTCTTTTTCAACTGATTTCTTCTAAAATCATGTCTTTGGTTAGCCAGTGTTGTTCAGAGGCTGACCTGACTCTTTCCTCCAGGACCCTCTTGATAGATTTTGTATGTTTTATGATTTTTTATTTTAATTAATTTTTAATTTTTCAACTTTTTTTTTTAACGTTTATTTATTTTTGAGACAGAGAGAGACAGAGCATGAACGGGGGAGGGGCAGAGAGAGAGGGAGACACAGAATCTGAAACAGGCTCCAGGCTCTGAGCTGTCAGCACAGAGCCCGACACGGGGCTCGAACTCACGGACCGCGAGATCGTGACCTGAGCCGAAGTTGGATGCTTAACCGGCTGAGCCACCCAGGCGCCCCTTAATTTTTTAAAATTTATTTATTTTTGAGAGACAGAGACAGATAGAGCATGAGTTGGGGAGGGGCAGAGAGAGAGGGAGACACAGAATCTGAAGCAGGCTCCAGGCTCTGAGCTGTCAGTACAGAGCCCGACACGGGCTCGAACCCACAAACCATGAGATCATGACCTGAGCTGAAGTTGGATGCCCTACCGACTGAGCCACCCAGGAGCCCGTTTTATTATTTTTTAAATGTTTGTTTATTTTAGAGAGAGAGAGAGAGAGAGAACACGCATGTGCACACACACACACACACACACATGCACGTAGGAGTCGTGTGCGGGGGTAGAAGGAGAAGCAGAGAGGGGAGTGGGGATGGACAGAGGATCTGAAGTGGGCTCTGTGCTAAAGCAGAGACTCTGATGCAAGATTCGAACTCGCATGCGTGATCTGAGCTGAAGTCAGCTGCTTAACCAACTGAGCCACCCAGGCACCCCTTTCCTGGACCGTTGTGGTAGCTAGGTTCCCTTCCACTAGATTCTTGGTTTACCTATTTTTTTTTTAATGGCTTTATTAAGGTATATAATAAGCTGCACAGATTTAAGATGTACCATTTGATGAGCGTTGGCATGCATACGTCCTTAAAACCACCACCACAGTTAAGAAAATGGACATATCCATCACCCCCAAGAGTTTCCTCTTGCCGTTTTGTTAAAGTCCTCTCCTCCACCACTCCTGCTACCTTCTCCCTCCCTCCCATTGCTGTCTCCAGGCAACTGTTGATCTGCTTTCTGTCACTTTAGATTACTTTGCATTTTCTAAAATTTTATATAAATAGAATCATACAGTATATAGTTTCTTGATTGCTTTCATTCAATGTAATTATTCTGAGGTTCATTCATATCGTGTGTATCGATAGTTCATTCCTTTTTTTTAGCCAAGTAGTAACCTATTGTATCACCATTTGTTTATCTTTTCAGCTGTTGTTGAACGTTTGGGTTGTTTTCAGTTTTTGGTTATTACAGACAAAGCCCCTGTGAACATTTGTGTATAAATCCTTAAAAGAACATATGCTTTCATTTTCCTTGGATAAATACCTCAAAGTAGAATGTCTGTGTCATGTGGTAGGTGTGTGTTTACCTTTTTAAGAAACTGGCAGTCTCTTCCAAAGTGGTTTTACCATTTTACATTCCTGCCAGCAGAGTGTAAGGGTTCTAGTTGCTGTGTGTTCTTGCCAGCACTTGGTATATGTGGCCTTTTTTGTTTTCAGCTATTCTAGTAGGTATGCAGTGGTACATCACTGTGGTTTTCATTTGCATTTCCCTAATATCTGATGGCATCCAATATCTTTTTATGTGCTTACTTGCATCATATTTTTGTGTGCATGAAGCTTCTTTTTTTTAAACTTTTTATTTGAGATAACTGTAGATTCATACTCTTTAATGTTGTATTAGATTTTTTTCCCCCCTTAGGATTTAAAATTTTTTTTTAAGTAATTTCTACACCCAACTCAACTTACAACCTTGAGATCAAGAATTGCATGCTCCACTGACTGAGCCAGCCCGACGCCCCTGGATTGTTTTGTATTATTGAGTTTTGAGAGTTCTTTGTATTTCAAATGCAAGTCTTTTATTAGATCAGTGATAGGCAAATATTTCTTCCCAATCTGTGGCTTACTTTCAAAAATCTCTTAACAGTATCTTGGGATGCACCCCGAAATGAGCTTTAGTTTAATAATAGCCTTAAGAAACATGATGTTTTGTCATTTGGGTGTACTTTAAAAACATCTTAAGATAGAATGTTGATCTTTGTAATGTGGACTTCCACCGTTTTGGCCATTTTGTATGGGAACTGCATCAGAATTCCTTCCGATTATATTGTTTTCTGTTTTCTACTGTTCTCGTAGACGAGGAGTTGTGTTTGGTCTCTGGAGTGCCTGTGCATCAGTGGGCAATATTTTGGGAGCATGCCTAGCTTCTTCTGTTCTGCAATATGGTTATGAGGTAGGTATTTCTTTCTAGCTTTTTCTTGAGTATATAAATATATTTTGCTTTTTAGGAAATAGTACTATGGCTATTTAAAACTATGTAGAGCTATGTTTGGGTGGGGCAAGACTTGTATTAAAAGTAGACAAAGTTTTGATAAATCCAAACATAGAGATTATTCATGGGAAAAATGCCCAAGTCTAAAGACAATATAATCAATTGGGAGAAAAGTCTTTGCAACTCATGTTACAGATAAAGAACTAATCTCCCTCCTATGTAAAGAGTATCTGCAAATTGATAATAAAAAGATCAACAACAAATAGAAAGGAGGGTAAAGGATTTGAATGTGTAGTTCATGAAAAAGAAATAGATATGGTTTCGAAATATATGACAAAATATGCCACTTTATTTGTAACTTATTCATTCAATAAATATGTATTACAGTCTAAGTGCTCCTAGGCAGTAGGGAGTAGAGCACTGGCCAGAAAAGAGAAAAATCTCTGCCTTTATGGAGCGTAGGTGTTAGTTGGTAGAGAAATGCAAATTAAAACTACACTAAAAAAGAAAGGAACTATGCTGTTTACTTGTTATATTGGTAAGAATCCCTAAGTTTGATAGCATCTTGTGTTTATGAGAATGTAAACAAGCATTGACCCCCCCCCTCCCCGCCGGAGTCACTATGAGACTGTCCATCAAAATTACAGCTGCTCTAACTGAGCTGTTCCACCTCCAGTAAGTAATCCCACAGGTGAATATACTTCCACATATACAAGGTAATATTTCTATTCGGTTATTTCAACATTGTTTGTAATAACAAAAATTGGTAACAAATGTGAACCAGTAGGGAAATAAACTGTGATATCCTCTTCAACGGAAGGCTGAAGGCCATAAATTAGAATTTGGAAGCTTTCTCCATCCTGATAGGGAAGGTTCTCAATGGTATGTTAAGTGAAGAAAGCGAGGGTGCAGAACAGCATGTATTGAGTGAAGCCATTTTTGTAGAATGGCGGAAAAGTTAGAGTATATATTTATATTCGCTTGTGTTTCTAAAACAGTCTCTGGGAAGTAGAAATCAAATAACAATGGTCATATGTTGGGAAAATGAGGATTAAGTGGATGGGAGAAGAGGTGGGAAGGAGAGTTTTTACTATACAATCTACTTTTTGTTGCTTGGATCATGTGAAAGTATATGTATTTTAAAACCTAAATAATGTAAGTAAGTTAATCTTTTAAAAAGTAGATAAATCTTTAAGTTTTTTTTTTTTTTTTTCAACGTTTATTTATTTTTGGGACAGAGAGAGACAGAGCATGAACGGGGGAGGGGCAGAGAGAGAGGGAGACACAGAATCGGAAACAGGCTCCAGGCTCTGAGCCATCAGCCCAGAGCCCGACGCGGGGCTCGAACTCACGGACGGTGAGATCGTGACCTGGCTGAAGTCGGATGCTTAACCGACTGCGCCACCCAGGCGCCCCTAAATCTTTAAGTTTTAAAAAATGTTTATTGGGGCGCCTGGGTGGCGCAGTCGGTTAAGCGTCCGACTTCAGCCAGGTCACGATCTCGCGGTTCGTGAGTTTGAGCCCCGCGTCGGGCTCTGGGCTGATGGCTCAGAGCCTGGAGCCTGTTTCCGATTCTGTGTCTCCCTCTCTCTCTGCCCCTCCCCCGTTCATGCTCTGTCTCTCTCTGTCCCAAAAATAAATAAACGTTGAAAAAAAAAAAATGTTTATTTATTTTGGAGAGAGACAGAGTGTGAGTGGGGGAGGGGCAGAGAGAGAGGGAGACACAGAATCTGAAGCAGGCTCCAGGCTCTGAGCTGTCAGCACAGAGCCTGACACGGGGCTCAAACTCACGGACCGCGAGATCATGACCTGAGCTGAAGTCGGACGCTTAACCGACTGAGCCACTCAGGTGCCCCTAAAAAATAAATAAATCTTTGAATAGTTCACCAAAGGTTTGGTCTCAGAAGAATTTTTGTCTAGTTAGGGTCAATGGGAGGTCCTTTGTGCACTCCCAGTCACCTTTATTCTAGGCTTCTTAGATTTGCATCTGGATTATACTCATTGCTTCAGATGGGAATTTTGGTTCACTTCAGATGGGAATTTTGTGTGCTGCTCCCAGGTTTGACTTCTGGAAACGCTAACGTGTCACCGTCTTTTCCAGAAATTTAGGCTGTCTATCCACATCAGGTTCCATTCTCTATTAAACAGAATTCAGCTCTGCAGCCTGGCTTTTGAGGTTCTTTCATCTTGATCTCAGCTTTTCCTATCAGTTTTATTCCCTACTGTCCCTCAGCACAAGCCATCTGCTTTGACCATGTAGGAGACTTTCTATCCAGTTCCCAGCCCTCTTTGCTTCAGTCGTGCTGGGAAAGACCGTCAGCTGCCTGTTTTAGCTCTTCCTTAAGACATTGTCTTGCTATATCGGCATCATTAGCTGTTTCCTTCTCTATGTGTTTCTTATTAGGACTGGGCCTTCTCATCTATTCGGCCGCTTGATGCCTCGTGTTATTGTTTGGTGTATTGTTTAATCCCCTCAACCGGATAGAATGTTTGCGGGGGCAGATACTGTCTCCTTGGGAGGCTGTGTGGTGCGAAGAATGAGGATTTGGGAGCCAGTCCTGATTTCACAATTGTAGTACCACTCAGTGTCCCTGGGACTTTAATTGTGCTCTTTGAGCCTCGTGGGGAAGATGCCTGGGAAAACACGTGAAACAGCTCTGTGCCTGGCACGGGCCATTTCCTTGCCAGTCTCCCTGTTCTTCCTGCCCAGCTCCCCACCTGCCCCATGGGTGCTTCTAATGAATGTGCTTGAACGAACCCCCCAGATGGGTAAGGAAGCACCTCTCTCCTCTCTTCTCCAGTATGCCTTTCTGGTGACCGCGGCGGTGCAGTTTGCTGGTGGGATCGTCATCTTCTTTGGACTCCTGGTGTCACCAGAAGAAATTGGTGAGGAGAAGCGGCCTTTCTGTTCAGAACGTCTTACGGTTATGGGTGAGGCCTGCACGGCCAGGTTCTTGTTCCCTAGGAGAACTGTGAGCCCCTTTCAGTGACTTAGAGGAGTGGCGTTGCTCTGTGTGTCCAGTAGACCCCGTGGGTGGCTCTCCCAGCACAGCTGCGGACGTTGGAGGGGAGCGAGGCTCACCTTCCCGGATTCAGGGAAAACTCTTCATTGGCAAATGAGCTTTGTAATCGAGAATACTGACTGGAAACTAGCATGGAATGTTTCTCATTTCACTTCTTCAGACATTTCTTGTCCTTCGTAAAAGTAATTTAGCGTGATACCTATCTGTGGTTACATACAGAATATGTACGAGCAAAACCACAGAAGCAAATAAATGTACGAGTCCGTCTTTTGAGTGTTCTTGAAGAGACATATCAGTTTACTCGTGTGTAGTGAACACTTTATTTTATTTTTTTAATGTAAGAGAGAGAGTGTGAAGTAGTTGAAAAAGCATTGCTCTGAAGCCAGGTAAAGTAGAATCAGAGTCCTGGCTTTGTGGCTTATTAGCTGTGTGTTCTTAGCCGACCTGAGCTGACCTTGGCCTCTGAACCTTAGTCGCTTCTTCTGTAATGTGGAAATGAAAATAATACCAACCCTACGAGCAATGATACACGCAGAACCCTTGGCCCAGTGCCGGGCATCTAGAAGGCATTCTATAAATGGTGGCTGTTACTGTTGCAGGTATCCCAGGTATTGAGGCAAAAGAAAATTTTGAAGAAGACTCACACAGGCCATTAATTAATGGCGCCGAAAACGAAGATGAATACGAACCTAATTATTCCATTCAAGAAGGCAGCACTATTACCCAAGTCAAGGCAATCAGCTTTTATCAGGCCTGTTGTCTTCCTGGAGTTATACCGGTAAGGGCCCCTCAGATCTCCTTACCACCAGTGAGATATTATGGTCTGAATGTGAACCCTCCCTAGGATAAAGCATCTTTACGTGTTTAGCTTCTTTTTGATACCTTATTGTAGGAGTGTATGTTCAGAGGAATATTGGATAGTGACCCTCGGCTTGTTTTTAGACTTGAAATTTTATCTGCAGTCTAATGCAGGGGTTGGTGTACATTTTCTGTGAAGAGCCAGATAGTAAATGTTTTTAACTTTGGAGGGGGGATTGTACAGTCTCTATCACACCTACTCACGTCCAGGAAGCAAGAAACCCTGGATGGTATGGAACAAATGGGTGTGGACAGGTTTGGCCCGTGAGCTCCAGTGTGCTGACCCTGACCTAGCATTCAAGTAAGAAGGCAGAATTAATGTTTTTTTTGTTTTTGTTTATTAATGTTTATTTATTTTGAATGAGAGCAGGAGAGAGGGGGAGCACATGCACGCATGCACAGGGGAGGAGCAGAGAGAGAGAGAGAGAGAGAGAGAGAGAGAGAGAGAGAGAGAGAAACCCAAGCAGGCAGAGCCTGACATGGGGCTCAGTCTCACAAACTGTGAGATCATGACCTAAGCCGAAATCAAGAGTCGGAAGCTTAACCAACTGAGCCACTCAGGTGCCCAAAATTGGTGTTTTTTAAATACATTCTTTCTGATTTGTTGAAGTATTATAGAATTATATGTAGACCAAGAGGGGGGTTTGAATGGTCCATTTCAGTCTGCCTTCTTTGCCTATATTCTTATCATTCCGGGAACAAAATTGTTTGTCCTTTTATTAAAAGGTCCAGAGCACATTACTCCACAGTACTTCTTGGTAATGCATTCCAGTGTTTCCAAAACCTTTACGGTCAGGAGAACCGTCTAACGTCTGAACTAAATCCCTTCTGCTGCAGTTTTTCTGTCTTGATGTTTCGGGCCCTCTAGCACGGGAGTGGAAGTTAAGAGGCCTAGGTTATATGTCCGGCTTACCCACTAACTCTGTGTGAGGCCTGGGATAAGTCCCTCAGCCCATCCTGTGTCTCTGTACCCCTTCCCTCTGGAGTGGAAAGTAAACCAGCCTTCCCCGGGGCCTAGAACATTGGGTTATTGTATTGTGAACAAGCACCCGGTTTTGTTTATTTTATTGTCTAATGGTGCTTTACAATGTAACCCCTCAGCTAGATTCAGAGCCTGCAGGTTGTCCTTTCTCATACATACTTGTTCCCTCTGACCTCTGCCTCCAAGCCGAGAGGACCGATATTTGCAAACAGTGAACTATAAGTTAAAATGTAAGTGTGAGTTTCCACAATTCTGTCACCAAAAGATGATATATTATACAAGAGAAATGCAAGTTCCTTTAGGCCTGTTCTCATGCTAGTGATTAGTAATTTTTAACTAGTTATTAAAATACTTTGCTGGTAATAGTTTAATTTCTGGGACAGGACTTAAAAATCTGTTGCTGTAAGTGTTTTTTTTTTTTTTTTTTTCTATTCCTTTGTATTTCACAAGCGATTGTTCCCTGACACAGGCAGGGATGCAGAGGAAATCTAGTTAACTTAATTCCTTTGTCTCTGCAGCAGGCTGTCTGGACAAAACGCCCTCATGATTGGGATTTAGCTCTCTAGGGGGTGGCTGTTGCCCTGCCAGGGAAGCTGTTTTAAAACAAGTGATACCTAGGGAATAACTGGCAGCTCCAGGGAAAAGAATATACTAGCCAGACACCCTTTGAAGTCCGGTCTCTCTGCTCCTCCCCCTTTTTCCTTTGATGCTAAATGTCAGGATTTCCTGGTAATAATGTGTTGAATATAGGAGTCTTAGCCCCGCTGCCATCTTTTATTCCTCCAAGTAGAGTCACGAGGCCCATGGCCATCGTGTTCCTTCATTGCTGACTCACCAAAGATACTTTTTCTTTTCCACTGGAATATAAAGCCTTTGGACACCATAATATGAAAATAGTTTTAACGTTGATGCTTGTTTTAGACCTTGAAACTGGAGTGTAGTCCTATTGCCCTCCACTGTTCATAGTGTTAACTTTGCAGGAAGTAGACGAACCAGAAAGGTTTGGCTGCTTGGAAGAAAAGCCGAGATGCTTACTGGATTTCTTTGCTTTTGGTTAATGATAGTGGGATGAATACCTTTTATCTTTGTCTAAATAAAGAAACACGAGTAAATGCCCTGCCTTTTAGGTTCAAAACACTGGTTTGCTTCTACCAGAGAACTGGAAGGAGAAGAAATTGGGGACAGTCAAGAAATAGTCCTATGTGTTCTTATTCTAAAGGCCTGCTGCATGTGCTTTTCTGGAAGCTAATGGGGATAAAGAGAAGAGGGAGACTAGGCAAAGTCAGGGAATCTATAGAAATGTTTAATTCTAGAATCAGGTAGGTTCATCCCAAACTCCTGTGTCTGGTTTTGCTTTTTTAATTATGTTAAAAATTGTGGTCCTGCTGTGCTATTTGTTCTCACTGATAGTCGCATGTTTTTCTTGTAGTATTCACTGGCCTATGCCTGCTTGAAGTTGGTAAATTACTCCTTCTTCTTCTGGTTGCCCTTTTATCTGAGTAACAACTTTGGATGGAAGGAGGCTGAAGCTGACAAGCTGTCCATTTGGTACGATGTTGGAGGAATTATAGGTAAGGCCAGATGCATCTTTTTCTGTAAGGGGAATTAGTCACTAGTAATATTTTACTGGGTTATGAAATCTGACATCCTTTAAAGTTTTATTACTTAGTCCACAGCCATTTTTCCTAAAGTGTCCAATCAGTAAACACACAAACTCTTAAAAAAAAAAAAAAAAAAAGAATCCATAGAAAAGAAGAGCCAGCCCCCGGCAGCCCTGTGATTTATAGGGCTCTTGTTTCTCCGTTCTTTGTTTATGGATCAGTTCTTTTGTGTTGGGAAGCACAGCGATGTTTCCCTCCGTGATCTCTTTAAGTGTAACCCTTTCGTACACTTGTAAGTGATATCTGAGCTCTAAAGCTAATCACATGCCAGGGAGCCGAGTTAGAATGTGAATGTGTTCATTTGACCTATTTCCCACCACCTTTCCCACCACCCACACCAAAGAAGGGGAGATACTAGCTTAGTGTGTAGATTTTGTCAGACCATAGAGGTAGGAATAATAGGGGGATTAATTCCTATGCGCATTTTGCAGCTGTTTCATTGTACACAGCAGATTTTAATGGTAACTTTTTGCTATAGCTGGAAGTATAAACAAGTACGGGAGAAACCTTAAAACAAGACAGCGGTACGGACTGCGGTAGTGGGTGTTACTGCTGTTGCTGTGGCAAAACCTTAACATCTTTTCTGTGCTGTTTGGATTTAGAATTGTGGTAAGGCTAAACTGTCCTGAGCACGTGAGAGCAGTGCATCCTCAGGCGATACCCTGTTATTGTACTTGAATTTGTCTGCCCTTAGCCTTAGATACAGAGCCAAAGGTGAGGCTGTCACCTTTAGACCTGCTCATACCTCTGGATCCTGCTGTCTGATGAGGATGTACCAGATGTCCCATAGTCCCTAGAACTCGAAATGGGGCTGTATCTAAAGGTGACCTTGTTGTTTGAAGGATTCACATCACCTCTTTTTAAAGATCCTGGCCTGTGCATTATCACCAGACCATAATCACTGCATTTAATTTTAGTGAACATTTATTGGCTGCTACTAATAGCCTGTGAGGCATGGTCTTCAATGAATCATCTTTTTTTTGTTTGTTTGTTTAATGCTTATTTATTTTGGGAGAGAGAGAGACAGCGAGAGAGAGAGAGAGAGAGAGAGAGAGAGCGCACACGTGCGTGAGTCAGGGGGAGGGGCAGAGGGCGGGCCTATGCACAAGAGAAAGAGGGAGAGACAGAGAGAGAGAATCCCAAGCAGGTTCTGTCTGAGCCATCCAGGAGCCCCTAATGAATCATCTTAAAACAATTTTTTTTAATGTTTATTTATTCTTGAGAGAGAGAGAGACAGAACGCAAGTGGGGGAGGGGCAGAGACACACACACACACACACACACACACACACACACACACAGAATCCGAAGCAGGCTCCAGGCTCCCAGGTGTTAGCACAGAGCCCGACGTGGGGCTCAGTTACAAACTGAGAGATCATGACCTGAGCCGAAGTCGGACGCTTAACTGACTGAGCCACCCAGGCACCCCCGTATCTTTTAAAATAAAAAGCAGAAGAATTAGGAAAAGCCTTCACAGCTGGTTTCAAAAGGGAGAACAGCAAGAGACAGTGGGTGGTTTTGATGATTTTTCCTTATTTTGCTGTCTGATTCGTGGTGTCCTGTCCCTGTCATCCATCATGGCAATTGACAGTCAGGCATTCTTCCTAAAAGGAAGCTCTGGTGGAAGCTTTTTAGGAGAGTCAGCCCTCTTTTTGGGTGGATCAGTCTCAGGATCCTATAGCAGGTAGAGGGTACATGGTGAATGAGTTTCAGGTAACTGAGCTAAATGATAAACGATTTTGATTGTGATGGGCTCCTTGTGCTTTACAGGTGGAACTTTGCAAGGTTTCGTCTCTGACGTATTACAGAAGAGAGCCCCGGTTTTAGCTCTGAGTCTGCTTCTGGCAGTTGGGTCCCTTGTTGGATATAGCCGTGAGTATTCCCTTGCAATTCAATTATTTTTCTGATCTCTTAGGACTAAGGCCTTTGCCATGAGTCAGCGATCAACGCCAGGGAGATCCTTGAGACCGGCTACAAAGGCTGATCCGAGACCTTTGTATGGTCCTGTAAATGCCTGGTAAAAATATCAGCACGTAGTTTTATTTGTGTTGGGGAGGAAACTGGCATCTCTTCTGCTTTGTTGGTTTGTTTAAAAGCTTGCTTGGGAGTGTATATGCTTTGTTTGAGGGTAGGCTCCAGAGGGCCAGCATTAGAGGCAATAAAACAATAAAAGGGAAAGGGTTTCAAAAGAGGAGAGATGGTAATTAGTAGGTTTGGTATATGTCCCTTAAGATGCTGCTGAGAAGGGAGTAGAGTTTTTCCTTAGCTTTTAGAAGTCTCATTAGCTCGAGCACCAGCAAGTGGCAGACATTACAAATAAAAGTTGGGGCAGGCGGTGAAAGACTTGTAGCCCTTTGTTGTCTCTGGGAGTGATCTGTGAGGTCACCGAGATCCAGATCTTTGTGTGCTGTTCGGTGCGGGCCCGTGTAATCCGTTCTTAAAATCAGCACGCTGTTTCTGTGTCCCTCCTCATAGGTTCTCCAAACGATAAGTCCATTAACGCACTTCTGATGGCGGTTACAGGTATGTTGTGTGGCTCTGTTCCGTTATACTATTACTACTCCTCTGTAAATAAAAAGAAGAGAGGGAAACTGTGTGCTCTTTCAGCTTGAGTAATACTGACCCTTCGTTATAGAGAACTCACATGGTAAAAGGAAAACTGTCTACTTCAGATTCTGTTTCTCTGCTCTTATGTGACCTCTTCAGTCCTGTTGTTAGGAAGCAGTCCCTTTGACAGAGATTTTCTAGTACTTTTTTTTACTTTATTTTTATTTATTTATTTATTTTATTATTATTTTTTAATTTTAATGTTTATTTTGATTTTTAAGACAGAAAGAGACAGAGCATGTGTAGGGGTAGGGCAGAGAGAGAGAGGGAGACACAGAATCTGAAGCAGGCTCCAGGCTCCAGGCTGTCAGCACAGAGCCCGACGTGGGGCTCGAACCCACAGACCGTGAGATCATGACCTGAGCCAAAGCCGGATGCCCAACCGACTGAACCACCCAGGCGCCCCTAAGTTTATTTATTTTTTGACAGAGAGAGTGAGAGAGAGAGAGAGAGAGAGAGAGAGACAGAGCACGAGTGGGGTTGGGGCAAGAGAGAGGGAGACAGAATCCGAAGCAGGCTCTAGGCTCTGAGCTGTCAGCACAGAGCCCGACGCGGGGCTCGAACTTGAGGACCGTGAGATCATGATCTGAGCTGGAAGTTGGACGCTGAACCGATGGAGCCACCCAGGCACCCCTCTAGTATTTTTTGATTGGCCTCAGCTTCCCCTGTTACTTCTAGAAGCGACTTAGGAAGATGGCACGTTAGAAACCAGTTCACCAGCTTTCAGTGTTGGAATTGGCCAGTGTTTCTCCACTGGAGCAGCAGATGAAACAGTTGAGTGTAATCAGAGCCGTGGTATAGAAAAATGACTTTTAAACTTTAGATCATACTTAGGAGAGTGAGAGCTGCTCATGATACGTGAGGCACATGGAGTTCATTCCAGCCGTGCGAACAGATTCACACGGGCCAGCCTCTGCTCAGTCCTCAGACAGCCTTGCGGGGGGCGGTGGCTGAGAAGAACCATCTGCGCCGCTTGTGGAGGTGCTTCTCTTCACTCTTATTTTCAGTACATGTGGTTGAATTTGGATAGTCAAATGCTCAGTTGATACAACTCTACCGTAGAAGTCGACAAGCGAGTGTAATTAGTTACTAATGAACGCAGCCTTTGCAGCATTAGAAAGGCTGTACGTTCACTGTATTTTCTGTATCTTTGGCTTTTATAAAAATAAACTGCCGTATCACGTAATTCAAGTAGGACTTTCAGAAAAGCAGATGCCAACTAGTTTGAAGATGTCACTATCTGGGAGAGTGTTCATTTTTACTGGTTTCTTCTCCCCCCCCTTTCACTGTTTCTCTTCAGCATATTGATTAAAATGTTGAGGAGTGCCTGGGTGGCTCAGTGGGTTAAGCATCCGACTTTGGCTCATAATCTCCATATGACCGTGAGGTCATAATCTCACGGCTCGTGAGTTCGAGCCCCACGTCAGGCTCTGTGCTCACAGCTCAGAGCCTGGAGCCTGCTTCTGTGTCTCCCTCTCTTTCTGCCCCTTCCCTGCTTACACTCTGTCTCTCTCTCTCTCAAAAATAAATAAACATTAAAAAAAATGTTTGGATAAGAGCTTATCTTGTCCAGTAGATTTCTAGTGGTGTTAAGAATAGTGTGTTAATGAGAACCTGTTTTGTTTATGACTTCAGGATTTTTTATTGGTGGACCTTCTAATATGATTAGCTCTGCTATTTCTGCGGACCTGGGTCACCAAGAGCTGATCCAAGGGAGCAGTGAGGCTTTGGCGACCGTCACAGGAATTGTTGATGGAACCGGAAGCATTGGAGCAGCGGTAGGCCAGGTGAGAGAACAGGAGAGGGGGTGAAACTGAGTGGTGAGTAGTCTCTCAATGGTCCAAGAATTTACATCTGCCCACCGGGCCACAGTAGGTGGCACTCTAGTGCTATATAGGACACTTTCCCGTAAAGCCTTACGTTGCTAATCTCCTCTGAGGTCAGCTAATGTGACCTGATATGGAAGGTCTTTCTACGTTTTTTAGTTTCTTCTTCCCACTTTAATATCCAGATTCTTCCTGTCTGGAAATTAGCTGACACCTCATAAGACAGCTCTCAGTCCCAGTTTGCTACTCCTTTCTTCCTAGCCTGAACTTGGCAGTCTGCAGGGCCCTGAGACACATGCTTCTCGTTATCCCCCACCTGGCATGCACACACACCCTACCTCCTCTCTCCTACCAGACACACACGTTCTTCACGTGGATCCCTACCAGAAATCGCCACGGACTCTGGCAGCTGCTCTGAGTCATTTTCTCTGTTTCCAATGGCTGTGTCTCAAAGGGCGGTTCATTAAAGTCTTGGGTCAGGATCATCTAGGTGATTTATTAAAGTACAGAACGCTAAGCTTACCACAGGCTTGCTGATTTAGAACATAGAGATCTGCGTTTCAGAAAGCCTTCCTGGTGATTGTGATGCACTCTAAACTTGAGATCGTCTAGGCTGAGATTGGCCTACAATAAGTAGTCAGAACAACTCAAATCGATCTTGTTTTGCTTAAATTCAACCTTTTCTTTGGGACAGTTGTGAGTCATGCCTCTCTTAGGTTATACTTTTCCAGCACATTGAGTGCTGCTTTTGCAAAAATAAGGATCAGAGAATCATCTGCATAGATAAAATAGTTGAAACTTTGGAAGTGAATGAGATGTTTAATGGGTTAGGAAAATATAGACAAAATCTCAGAGGCTGCCCAGTGGTCGAAGAAACAGGAAGTCAGCAGGGTGACATGTAGGAAAGGGGAGGTGTTAGTCAGTAAGGTCATAGGTATAGAGAGGCCAGAGAAGGAGAATGGAATGGAAAACGCTCTTAGTTTTGACAGGTCATTATCGGACCTGAATATTGCTGTTTGGCTTGCTCTGTGGGGCTAGATCACCGATGCCGGATTGCTGGTGGTTAATGAGAGAGCAAGAATTGAGGAAGATAAGCCATCTTGATGCTTATCACTACTCAGCCGTATCTTGTATATTTATTTGTGAATGTCTGACTCCCCCGCCATGTTGTAAGCATCACGAGGGCAGCATTTTGCATTGTGTTCTGCTGTAGCCCCAGTACATAGAACAGTGCCTGGCACACAGTAGACCTTCCAGCATCTGTTGAGTTGTTGTAGAACGACTGATCGATGTGATTGATGTGCTTATTAGCATATTTGATGATGAGACTGAAGAGGAAGAAAAATCCAACAAAAAGTAGGAGAAATTTGCTTACTTGATTGTGCTCTGGAATAGAAACCAAAGAATGCTGTTGGCTACCAGTTCAGAGGTCTTCGTGTTCATGTAAGCGATCGGGGTGGTTGTATTGGACATCCTTTTCTGACACTACTGTATTTCAGGTTCTCATTTCTCACTGATGTTTTCTGCATTAACCAAGTAGGCATGTTATAATGAGCATTTCAAGGAGCTTATTTTTGTGTAGGGTGCCTCACCTGCCAGTATTTGGATCCCTAACTGTGTATGTGGGTTAGCGTTGGGTTTACTTTGGTGGTCAGGGAAGTGGGTCAGGAGTGAATCATTGTTAGCTTTATTCGTTCCTCTTCCATGTTGATTTTTTAAAAAAAAATTTTTTTTTTCAACGTTTATTTATTTTTGGGACAGAGAGAGACAGAGCATGAACCGGGGAGGGGCAGAGAGAGAGGGAGACACAGAATCCGAAACAGGCTCCAGGCTCTGAGCCATCAGCCCAGAGCCCGACGCGGGGCTCGAACTCACGGACCGCGAGATCGTGACCTGGCTGAAGTCGGACGCTTAACCGACTGCGCCACCCAGGCGCCCCATCCATGTTGATTTTTGAGTAATTTCCCATTGCTCGGGGCATGAAATCCCAAACTCTGTGACTTAATATCAGAAACTTGATGAGCTTTGTCCCAGCTCTCTGTACTTACCCTAAACAGCTTTCTTTCCCCACCTTTCCTTGACTTCACAAGAAAATTGCCCTCTCAGTTTCCATAGCACTTGGTGCTCACCTCTAACAGTGCTTGTCATGGGGCATCCCGCTTCCTGGTTTATCTGTCTGTGCCAGACTGCATTCCTTGCAAACAGGAACTGTTTCTTTCCTCCAATGCTTAGTGTGTTTATGACACACAGTAGGGGATCAGTAAGGTTAAATCGTGGTGTTTACCCAAGAAAAATGAGCACACGTGTCCACGTATGTTCATAGCTGGATTTTTCCTAACAGCTAAAAATTAGAAAAAACTCAAATGTCCACCAACTGAAGAATGGATGAACAAAATGTGGTGTATTCATTATGATGGAGTAGTATTTTTAAGAGGGTATCTGGCATTTAAAAGAGGATAGATGTTACATAGATGGACCTAAAAAATATTACGCTAAGTGAAAGAAGCCAGTTACAAAAGACCACATACTGTAAATGATGTCATTCATGTGAGATATCCAAAATGGGCGAAAGAGAGTAGTGGTTGCCTGGGAGCAGGTGGGCGTGAGGAGTGACTACTGATAGGTACGAGGTCTCTTTGTGGGGGGGGGGGGAGGGTGGGGTGGTGGTGGTGATAGAAATGGCTTATAATTAGATTATGGTAATGGTTGCACAATTCTGTAAGTATACTCAGAACCATTGAGCTGCATGGGTGAACTTTATGTTATATAAGTTATACATCAATAAAACTATTTAAAAGAAAGATAAAGTAACAAAGACACGGGGGCACTGCTCTGAGCTCTTTAATGAGCGACCAGATCTCATAGTTTCATAATCCAGGGTAAATCACTCACTTGTTTTGCTTTTTAATGCTTGTTTGTTTTTGAGAGTGAGAGACACACACAGAGTGCAAGTCAGGGAGGGGCAGGGAGAGAGGGAGACATAGAATCTGAAGCAGGCTTCAGGCTCTGAGCTGTCAGTACAGAGGCCGATGCAGGGCTTGAACTCACAGGCAGTGAGATCGTGACCTGAGCCGAAGTCGGATGCTTAACGGAGCCACCCAGGCGCCCCTCACTTGTTTGGCTTTTATTTCAACGTTTTTATTTATTTTTGGGACAGAGAGAGACAGAGCATGAATGGGGGAGGGGCAGAGAGAGAGGGAGACACAGAATCCGAAACAGGCTTCAGGCTCTGAGCCATCAGCCCAGAGCCCGACGCGGGGCTCGAACTCACGGACCGCGAGATCGTGACCTGGCTGAAGTCGGACGCTTAACCGACTGCACCACCCAGGCGCCCCTTGTTTGGCTTTTAAATTTGTTTGCTTATGAATTTCACTGGTAGTGTGTGATGGAAGAACATGTGTGAAACTCACACCTGTGGTCGGTTGATTTTTGACAAGGGCATCAAGACCATTCAATGGGGAAAGAATGGTTTCTTCACCAAGTGGTGCTGAGAAAACTGGATATTCACACACACAGAAGGATGAAGATGGACCCTTGCCTTGTAGCATAGACAAAAAATTAATGCAAAATGGATTAAATACCTAACTGTAAGAGCTAAAACCATGAAAACTCTTAGAAGAGGGGTGCCTGGGTGACTCAGTTGATTGAGGTCTGACTCTTGATTTCAGCTCAGGTTATGATCTCATGGTTTGTGAGATCAAGCCCTGCTGTGGGTTCTGCGCTGACAGCACGGAGCCTGTTTGGTATTCTCCCTCTCTCCCTCTCCCTCTCTCTGCCCCTCCCTTGCTCACGTGTGCATGTGCATGCACGAGCTCTCTCTCCCAAACATTAAAATAAAAAACTCTTCAAGAAGAAATCATAGGGCGCCTGGGTGGCTCAGTCGGTTGAGCGTCCGACTTCGGCTCAGGTCATGATCTCACGGTCTGTGAGTTCGAGCCCCGCGTCAGGCTCTGTGCCGACGGCTCAGAGCCTGGAGCCTGCTTCGGATTCTGTGTCTCCCTCTCTCTGACCCTCCCCCATTCATGCTCTCTCTCTGTCTCAAAAAAAATAAAGGTTAAAAAAAAAAAATCATAGTGACAAATCTTTATGACAAATGTGTACAAATGGCCAATAAACATTTGTGAAGATTCTCAAGATCCTTCGTTATTAGGGAAATGCAAATAAAAAACACAGTGAGATGCCACTTGACACCTTTCAGGATGGCTGTAATTCAAAACAAGGACAACAACAACAGAAGATAACAAGTACCTATGAGGATGTGGAGAAGCTGGGACTCTTTGACATCGCTGGTGGGAATGTAGAATGGTGCAGCCACTCTGGAAGATGCTTTAGTGGTCCCTCAAATAGTGAAGCATGGAATTACCATGTGACCCAGCAGTTCCGCTCCTAGGAATATACCTTAAAGAACTGAAAACGGGACTCACATGTTTGTATACCAGTGTTCATTGCAGCATTATTCATAATAGCCAAAAGGTGGAAACAATCCAAATGTTGATCAGCTGATGACTAGATAAATAAAATGTGGTGTGTCCACACCGGAGAATATTATTCAGCCATAAAAGGGGATGGTGTTCTGACACATGCTGCAACCTTGAAGACGGTATGCTCAGTGGAATAAGCCAGACACAAAAGGACAAATATTGTGTAATTCCACCTAACATGAAATATCTAGGACAGGCAAATTCTTAGAGATAGAAAGTAGATTAGAGGTTACCAGGGACTGGGGAGAAGGGGTGGTGGGGAGTTACTGCTTAATGGGTGCAGCCTTTCTGTTTCGGGCGATGAAAATTTTGGGGAATAGATAGTGGTGATGGTTGTCCAACATTGTGAATGTACTCAATGCCTTTGAATCATACACTTAATGATGGGTAAAATGGCTAACTTTATGTTACATATATTTTATCAGAATTGAAAAAGAAGGTGGGTTAAACGCTAATGGATCCTTTTCGGCAATTGAAACAAAGTCAAAGAACATGCTGTAGAATGTTAAAACTGTACAGAAATCCTCTGCTTAAATAACACAATCGAAAATGAACAGTATGCTTGGAAGACCAACTGTTTTTGAAAGCTTCAGTTACAGTACCTTTCACTGGAAGAAAGAATGATTAAACGGAAATGGCTTGAGGATGTTAATTTTCCTCTCTTAGTAGCAAAGTGAATAAAAATAAACCTGAAGTCCTGTCATCTGCTCTGCAGTTTTTGTATTTGGACTCTGCCAGCTTACAAGATGAAGGCCAGGTATCTTTAAGTAGGAACACACACGTGAAAGCTTTGGAAACTGAAAACCATTCTACAAATCCTAACTCACTTTCTGGAAGAGCTGTGTTTAATCCACCTTTCAGCTACTTCGTGTGATTAATTTATAAAGGATTATGTCGTAATTTCTTTTTCTCCCTTGTAGTATTTAGTGTCTTTGATCCAGGACAACCTGGGATGGATGTGGGTGTTCTACTTTTTCATTCTCATGGTAAGTGAGCGTGTGCCTTTTTTTTTTTTTTTTTTTTTTAACTTGTAGTTTTTCTTACTAATTTAGTTCAAAGCATTTACTTAAATCTCTTCTTAAACTGGCAAAATTGCTGATGGGTTTTAATGACCCTGTGGTGAAAAGTAACATTTTATGAGTCTGTGAGATACATTCTTTCAAGGTGGGAATGGGTCTTTAGTTTGCCCTTGATCTAAGCCTAATGAGTATTGTCATGTATAATTCCAAAAAAAAAAAAAAAAATGGTGAGAGACTTACTGAAAGTATCACCAACTGTTAACCGGTGTATTCTTCCCGGGTACTCTCTATCTGCTAAATATAATTTGGAATTCTGAAGGAAATTACAGTGTACCCCGAGCAACATCAGGCTCAAAAAGAAGCATTGCTGTAATTAATACCGTGGTGTGTCGGTTCTAAAACGATGAGAATCTCTTGAGAAAATATTTGTCGTGCCTTGAACATTCTTGGCTGGAATTGTGTACTTTCTGGGAAATAGCCAATTCAGAATAAGGCCTTACCGTTTTAAAATGTTGCTGTCTGTTGAATAAGCACGTGACCTGACCTCTTACATTATTGGTGAGATGGTGCTCGAGACAGGTCTCCCTGAGAGAGTCTGGTGACAGCTTCATCCAGGAGGGGATGCATTTAATATCCCACTCCTAAATCTAGTGCATCCTGATTGGAGACAACCTCAATCGCCCCAGGTCCAGGCACGGCCCTCCAGCCTCGTCCGAGGAGCCTGGAGTTCTCTGGAGCTGCCTCAAGGCTGCGTACTCTGCTGTCACAAAGGACGCTTCTCCTGCCTAACTGCCTTCTAGCTTCTGAAGACTGGACTGTATGTCCCTGTGTTCCACTTCTGACATCTGTGCTAAATAGAGGGAGATATCTCCTTATGAACCTGCCGTGTGATCACACAAGAAATTGTACTAGAAAGAAAACTGGATCCATTATAAGAAACACGTTTTAAAGTGAGCTCCAGGGGCGCCTGGCTGGCTCTGTCAGTAGATCATGCGACTCTTGACCTTGGGGTCATGAGTTCAAGCCCCACATTGGGTTCAGAGATTACTTACTTAAAAAAAATTAAAAAAATAAGAAGAAAGTGAGCTCTAGTATCAATTTTCTGCTCTGCCTATGGCAAATCATTTAATTTGTGTACATTAGTTCTTTTTCTGGAGACTGTGTAACATTAAATTAAAAAAAATATATTAACTGTGATTTTTGGAATCATTTTTTTAATTCGTTAAAGATCAAGTTATCTTTGCACAAAGTCATAATGAATGTAATTGTCCAAATTCATTATTACATTCAAAACATGGTACTCTAACAGAATTCGTTAAATTGTCACTGCATATTTAATGCTTTTTTCTCTTCACAGACAAGTTGTACGATTCTATTTATCTCACCATTAATAGTGAGGGAAATACGCCATCTTATGCAAAGACGACAGGCTCACTCACTGAGTGAGTGACTGGTGCCTGCAGGAGAAAAGAACACTGGGAGACGCATCAGGACTCTTCTCTCTTTTAATTCACCCTATGTGGGCGTTGTCTTAAGAGCTCCAACGAAACCTCAGATCGGCAAGCTTCTTTCACCTTGTGACGCTGACGATTGGTGAAGGCTGGGCTGTTTTTCTGCACTACACAAATTATCGTGGATGATTTTATTGCTGTCGTTCCATAAACGTACTGAGTGGCCTATGAATTTGCCAGCGTCTTTACTTGGCCTGTTGAGATTGATCCTTTTCACCTTAAGTACTGTATTGGACCTGGACTGGATTCTCCAGCCCGGAAAGTTGAGTGACCATGAGACAGTTGCACATGGTTCGTATCAGTGACGGGCTCCATGAATAGGAAAGGATCATTGGATTTTGCTTTGATAATGAGTTTGCAGAGAGCGGCTCATCTTTGAAGCATCAAATCCTGGTCAAGTGCTCAAGCTGGATCAAGTGTAAGGCTGCCTTGGACAAAGAATCCCTTTGTTAAACTGTGGTGGGAAAATCACACTACATGGTGACTGGCTCAGTCACTCTGTATCTGATCTAAAGTTATTCAGCTCTGGATGCAGAAATATCTTCAAATTATTGTCAGCTCATTCTCTTCTGTCTTCATTCAAAATTTACTTCGATTCCTGGAAGTATTCAGTCTTCCTTTCAAGGACCATAAGGTACATCATCAGTTGTTGTGAACATTCCAAGGTGTAGCTCACAACTGAAGTACTCCACCCCAGATTTGCTGTCTGGGAACGTTAGGATCCACTAGGAAGCTAATCTCCTTAGCCCTGTTTTCAGAGAATTGATCTCTCTCACGACCGGGTTCCTTGAGTTACCTCAGCAGAAGACTAGAATTAGAGGAAAAACCTTTTGTCCTAGTAAGTGTTAGGTATGTGACCTTGAATCATATTAATGGGTTACTAGGGCCTGAGGACTAGGCATCTATTCTTTAGAAGTTTGTAGTGTGTATGTCTTCAAGGCTGTGAATTCTATACTAATTACCGATATGTTAAAGTCATTCTGTGTATATATATATTTTAAATTATGGACACAAACTAGGGGGAAAATGTGCAATTTTGAGGGCTGCCTAATTCACATTGGGATAGGGAATATTTTTCAGCTTCTTTATACTGTAAAGTGTGATGTGTTTATGGACTTATTAATGTTATTTAATCAAGCAGATTTCCAATCAGTTAATTGCTCATTACTGACAAAAAAGGGAAAATATGAAACACAGGAAGGGAAAATAAACTGACTTTTGTAGTAAATATCTGTCCATCTGGTTATTTAAATATATACTCTGAGTTTCTTGTTCTAGAACGTGATTCGTGCCTTATGATTTCCTGCTGTTGACCATTTACTGACCCTACAGTGTTGCCAGAGTGTTCAGCTAGCCCCAGAAATGGCCCCATTTCTGTTACGTTCTGTGGACACTTTCCCTTCCCCTTTGTGTGAGACTATACTAAGTTTGGATGAGTTGCCTGATTGTAATTTAAGAGTTGTCCGTAGACGGATGCCATTTTTATGATTTAACCTCCTTCTGACATTTGGCTGTGAGTTTCCTCTCTGTCCGCATTATCAGTATGGTAGCATCTTTGTATCCTGACACCAACATTATTTTCTTACCCTGTTGAAACTCAGCTGGGTGAGTGTTCCCCTGACCTCTCTGTAGCTGTAGCCCCCAAGCTGTACGTATAATGGAATTATAAATAGATAAGTGCTCGGCTCTGAACGAAAGGATATATTGCATGATAGATAGATTTCCGTATTCTAGTTCTGGCCACCTACATAGGAATCAGCTTGAAAGAACTGCTAGCTTCACTTTCTTATTAATTTCCTTTCCCTTGACCATAGGGAAAGCTCATTTGGAAATGACAGCTTCTCTGGCAGCTACGTCTCGGATGCTCACGAGGTTGAGGAAGGTTATTCTGGCCTGCCCTTCCTAGTCATACTGTGTTTTCTTCTCTCCTGTGTAGTTTCAAAAGAAAGAAACTCTCCTCCCCGCTCCTGCTCATGCTGTTCCTTCCTGCTTCCTGGAAGACCAGAGTTGCTCAATAAATGTTCATGCAGGAAATGCCTGAGTGCCTGCCCTCTGTGTGCATCATGAACTCTGGGATGGAGGCTGCAGTGTGCTCTCATCTGCTTCCTCCTTCCTTTCTCCTTAAAAACCTCCAGAAGCCCCAGGGATGCCTGTGGCTCAGTCAGTTGAACATCCGGCTCTTGGTTTTGGCTCAGGTCATGATCCCAGGGTTGTGGGATAGAGCCGCACGTGGGGCTCCCTGCTGAACACGGAGCCTGTTGAAGATTCTGTCTCCCGCTGCCCCTGTCCCCCGCTCCCTCTCTGTCTCTCACTCTAAAGAAAACAAAACAAAAACCTCCAGAAGTCCTCTCTGCCTCCTAGATAAATAACTGATAAAGCCTTTTCTTATCCCTACTAGTTCTACTGATTCCTATCCTATTTTTCTTTTCACAGTCAAACCCTTTGAGTTAATGGATGGTTATCTGCTGCCTTTCTGGCTGCTGTTGTTGTTCTGATTCTTGTTGTTCTGATATAATTATCAACAGTACCTCCCTTCTCTACAAGTGCCCCAGTTTAATTTTTTTTTTTTTTTAACATTTATTTATTTTTGACAGAGAGAGACAGAGCAAGCGGGGAAGGGACAGAGAGGGAGACACAGAATCCCAAGCAGGCTCCAGGCTCTGAGCTGTCAGCACAGAGCCCGATGAGGGGCTCAAGCTCATGAACCGTGAGATCATGACCTGAGCCAAAGTTGGACGCTTAACCGACTGAGCCACCCAGCTGTCCCCAAATGCCCCAGTTTAGACACCATATCCTTACCCTCCAGCCTCTTATTTCATCACCTACAGACACCGTACATCTGAAGATCATTAAATATGGAGATCTCTTTTCCTCATTTCTTATCTTTCTTATTTCCTCTCTTGTACTTGACATTGGTAATCACTTCATCTTCCCCTGGCCATTTTTTCTCTGGCTTCTGTAGCATTTTAATGTATTGAGTCATCTGACCTCCTATCCCCTTTACTGGGTTCTCTTCTCTGTTTAGTCTCTGTTAGTCTCTTTTCTACAAGTGTCAGCAACTTTCCCTGATGAGCTGTTCTTACCTACCAATAGCTCTGTTAAGCACTTAGTGAATAAGAAACCACTAAAGACGGGTGTGGCATCGGTTTGTTACCTACTATCTGGCGTATAGTTAAGAGCAAGTCTCCAGGGAAATGCACTCAACTTCTTTAACTTCAACTCCCTGTCCCGTCCCAACCACACCGTTCTGCCAATTGCCTATGTGAATGGTTTTCAAGGTTTCCTTTTTTTCTTTTTTCTTTTTAAAGGTTTATTTATTTACTGTGTGTGAGAGAGAACTGAAGCAGGGGAGGGCAGGGAGAGTGGGAGAGAGAATCCCAAGATGCTTCCGTGCTGTCAGTGCAGAGCCCAACGCGGGGCTTGAACTCACAAACTCTGAGATCCTGACCTGAGCTGAAATCGAGTCAGATGCTTAACTGACGGACTCACCCAGGCACCCCAAGGTTTCTAAATCATAAGCCCTTTTGAGAATCTGAAAACCATTACCCTCTGTCTAGATCAAAACGCACATATGAATGAACATTGAAGATTTGTTACAGGGTGTTCATGGGCCAAAACTTGAAGCCCATCCTTGGACCACAAAGTTAGAAACCTTGGTGTAGAGAATCAAGTGCCATCTGGCATGAAGTTTTCCACAGTCCAGTTTCTAGCTGTTTCTTTACCGAATCTCCCTTTGCCACTCTATGTGAATCTTCTACAGAGTCAGATGGTTGGCTTTATCCCTTGCTACAAATGGCAGTGTGTTTTCATACCTTATTGTCTTTTTTTTTTTTTTTTTTAGGAATCACCTGTTTTTAATTGTTTTAAGTTTTTAAAAAACTGTGATTAAAATACGCATAACCTGGGGCGCCTCAGTCGGTTGAGCTCAGTGGCTCAGTCGGCTGAGCATCTGACTTAGGCTCAGGTCATGATCTCACAGTTTGTGGGTTCGAGCCCCGCATCAGGCTCTGTGCTGACTGCTTGCTCAGAGCCTGGAGCCTGCTTCGGATTCTGTGTCTCCTACTCTCTCTGCCCCTCCCCCGTTCACGCTTTGTCTCACTCTGTTTCTTAAAAATAAATGTAAAAAAAAAAAATTAAAAAAAAAATACGCATAACCTAACATTTACTATCTTAACCATTTTAAGCGTATAGTTCAGCCGTGTTATGAGCGTTTCTGTTGTTATTCGTACCCTCTTGTCTGTAATACCCCTTTTTAACTCTCCGCCTTGTGAACCTGAACTTTCCTTCAAGGCTTGGCCAGCAGCAGCTAGTCCCAGCAGCCTTTCTCAGCCAGCCTCCCTAGCATCCACCGTCACCCTTTCCCTGTCTAGGAATAGCAGAAGTACTTACTTGGTGCTTAGCTGTTTCTCTCTTAGCTATTTTGACATCTAACTCCCCAGTGAGATTGTTGCTCTTTTTCTCCAACGCCTAATGGTTGGTGCTAAGTAAATGGTGATCATGTTGGAAAAGGTGGAAGGAAGATGGGAGAGTGGAGGGTGGGCAGAGCGGAGTGTGGTCCCTGACCCTGCAAATGGCCCTTCCCTTTGCCTTAGAAACAGTCCACCTCTTGCAGGAGGCGGCCAGGTGCTGAGGCCGGCTGGTGCACGGCACGTTATCCTCTCCTCAGGCTCTTTGGGAGACCTGTCAGGGCCGAGGCAACAGGCACAGTGAACTTCTTGCTGCAGCGCAGATCTCATGTTGTTCGAGCTGCTGTCTCTGTTCCTGCTGTGTGGTTTGGCCTGGACTGTCCCGCTCCTTACACTGCTGTTCCAGTGCTGTTCCTCCCGCTCAGCCCCTGGCGCCCTGCCTCCGAGGAGCCTTTCCTGACAACCCCACTCCGAGTGCTCTTTTTCTTCTTCAAACTCCCAGAGCTGTTATTCGTAGGCCACACAGTCTGCCCCAGGCCGATTGATTTTACTGCTCAATTTTGTTCTCTGGTTGTTTCTGGTTGTCATTTCCTCAATTAAATCGTGAGCATCAAAGAGTCAGCTTCATGTCCAAGGATGCAGCAGCCATTTAATCCAGGAAGCCCGTTTACCTTCCCGTGTGGCCTCTTGCACTTTTAGATTCCGGGTCACCTTCCTTTTGCTTTTCCTTAAGTGCCCTGATCATTTCTGGTGACCAAGTCTGTTTCAGCATGTATCTGAATAAATCAGACTATGAGATAATGATGTTTACATATGTGAACATAGGTTCGTGGTTATATATGTGTGTGTCATAGGTTATTATAGGGAACAACATGTATGTTATAATAAGTATACATGTTGCATATAACCATACACACATGTACATATGTACATATATCTTTTTCTTAATGTTTACTTTTTTTGAGAGAGAGAGACAGAGCATGAGCAGGGGAAGGGCAGAGAGAGAGGGAGACACAGTATCTGAAGCAGGCTCCAGGCTCCGAGCTGTCAGCACAGAGCCCGATGTGGAGCTTGAACCCACAAAGTGTGAGATCATGACCTGAGCTGAAGTCTGATGCTTAACCAACTGAGCCACCCAGGCACCCCTATATATCTTAAGTCTAATAATTGAAAAATTCCGTACCTGAGCATCCAGGGGTGTGGTCTTCCCATCATCCTGACATAATAGTTCCTATGCCTGTACATCTTTAAAAAGTGCCTGCCCGTTATTCACTACGCCCTTTTATGCCCACTGCATTGCTGCGAGGCAGGCAGGACGTGTGGTTCTGTTCCTTAGATCGAGAGCTGAGGCTCGGAGACATTCAGGGGTTTGCCCAGGGTCACGTAGTCAGTAAGTGACAGAAACAGAACTAAATAAAAACCCAGGCCTTTTGACTTAACTCTGGTGCCCTTCCCATTATGCCATGCAGCCCCCTCCCAGTGAATCTTATCCTAGGCTACAAGGTGTTTACATCGTGTAACTGCTCCCATCTTTTCCGAGGGCCGGGGTCCCGGGGCGTGAGCAACCCTTGCATCACGGCTGCCTCCGGCCCTACACCTGCTGCGCGGCACTGCGCCCAGACCCCTCGGGCTGTCATCCTTGCTCCAGCCCACGGCGTCCCTCCGCAGGTGCCTTCTGCCCCCCGTTTCCCTTCCTAAAGAACACCTCTTCCCTCTTTTCCTCAGCCCTTTTCTCTGAGGCTCAGAGGGATTCTGCGCCCTGACAGACTCTTGCATAGTAATTTCTTCCCTCTTCCCGGGCCGCTGGGTGCACGGGTTTCACACACTCACCTTAGCCAGGTCTGCCTCTTGCCTCTTGACCAAGATCCCTGCTTCTTACCTTTCTTTCTAATGACTGCTTAATTAACCTAGAACAAGGCGCTGGCCCCTAAGATGCCAGTAGTCCGCTTTCTAGTGCCTGCTATGCCCTCCTGTTAAAGAAGTAACTTTTTGTCTTTTGTCTTTTTTGCCCCTCCAGAAATTCAAGAAGTAGCAAAATCATTTGACACTGTTTTGAATCCCCTCTGTCACAGTGAGGTGCTGACAAACAGGCTGCCCCGTTTGACCAGAATGCTGTGGCTTTTAATGGGATAATCGTATTTACGTGAAACCTTTCATCTAAGGACTTCAAAGGCCTTCACCTTGTTTAATAGTTATCATCACGCTCTAAAGAGGGACATCAGGCGACCGTAGTCCAAGTTTCTGCGTGTGTGTGTATGTGCAGTCTCTTATTTATTTAGCGTTTCGTTCATTGTCCTAGCCTCACCATAGAAAAGTTTCAGAAACCCAACAGTAATGCAGTTGGTTTCCATTAAAATTACCACCTAATGAATAGCATACATGAGTTGCCTTTGTTTCAGGGGACGAATATGTTAATGGGGTTATAAAATAACGAGCCAGGAGGGTGGGGCTGGGGCGGGCGTGAAGCAGCCGTCAGGAAAGAAGAGTCTGCAGAGACCCTGCCCCAGAGGCCCCTGTAGTCGTGAAATAGGTTTCATCATTGCACCACCAGTTGTGTTCATGAAAAAGATGATTTTTTTTTTTTTGGAGAGAGAGAGAGAGGAAGGGCATCTCCAGCAGGCTCCGCGCTGTCAGTGTAGAGCCCGGTGCGGGGCTCAAACCCACGACCCTGAGATCATGACCTGAGCTGAAACCAAGGGTCGGACTGAGCCACCCAGGCGCCCCCATGTAAAAGGTGATTCTATAGACAAGTTCTTGGAGGGAACGTAAGTGTGGCATTGTCACCCAGATTTGTCGTTTAGCAGAACTTTTGAGAAATAAACCCGTGTCAAGACGGAAAGAAAGGTTCCTAATTAAGTTAAATCAAGACCCAAGCTACCCCACCCCACCCTTACACCTCTCACCCCTGCAATCACTTAGGCTACTGAAACAGCCTCTGGACAAAGGGACGGGTTAGTTAAGAATCTTAAAAAAAAAAATTTTTTTTAATGTTTGTTTATTTTTTTTAACGTTTATTTTATTTTATTAAAAAAAATTTTTTTAACGTTTATTTATTTTGAGACAGAGACAGAGCATGAACGGGGGAGGGTCAGAGAGAGGGGGAGACACAGAATCTGAAACAGGCTCCAGGCTCTGAGCTGTCAGCACAGAGCCCGACGCGGGGCTCGAACTCACGGACCGCGAGATCGTGACCTGAGCTGAAGTCGGACGCTTAACCGACTGAGCCACCCGGGCGCCCCAATGTTGTTTATTTTTGAGAGAGAGCGAGAGCGAGCATGAGCAGGGGAGGGGCAGATAGAGGAGGAGACACAGAATCTGAAGCAGGCTCCAGGCAGCTGTCAGCACAGAGCCCAACACAGGGCTCGAACTCACAGACCACAAGATCATGAGCTGAGCTGAAGTCACACGCTCAACCGGCTGAGACACCCAGGCGCCCCAAGAATCTTGTCGAGAAAAGACTCACAAGGGTGGCACACAGGAATGACCCAGAGCGGTCCCCCTTCCCACATCCGTCTCGCATTTGGCTCTCGCACAGCCATGTCACGTCTTCCCAGCTCATTTAGTGCTACGGGACTGTGGTGGTTCTGATCTACAAGGAGATTTTCATATCAACATTTATGTTTTCCTCCCTCTGCCCACACCAACAGAAGCCAGCCTTTCACGGTCACGTTCTTTTCCCCATCTCAGGCCGCTCATTCCTCTTGACTCAGCAGGGGGAGACAAAGTCCCAGAGACCCTGCCGACTATAATTTTCAACCCCAGAAGGTGCCATATGATTTTTATTTCATTATTACTTTTTATGTGTTTTCAAACCCTCCCGGCTAGTTATTTTGAGTTCCCGTTCTACCACCTGCCCCTGCCCACAGCCTCCTACCCCCGCTGATGGGCCACCCAGCCTGTTTGACGGAAAGATGGAGATTCTCTGGAGTTTCTCTCCTTGGACTGTTCTGTCTCCCAGAGGACGTGATGCCTTAGCTTCACTGTAAATCCCTGTGCCTTTGAATAGCTTCCCTCCACCTCTCGTTTCCAGTCTTTAAACTCTGCAGGCCTGTCAGTTGAGATTCTCAACCATGCACTCCACACCCCGCCATAACCATCACTTCTGCCATGAGTAGTGAGTCCAAATCCAAATCCAAATGGATGGACTCCCCATGCAAACTTCTCTCTCTCCCTCTTCTTCCCCCCCAACAACTGTTCCCTCTCTGACCTGGGCAGCTTTGAATTATGGAGGTAAGACCTAAAGCACATTCCGTCTCCTCCCCAGTGTGACAGCTTCGAGTTGTTATCTCCAAACAGCTGTTAGGGACCTGCACTCGGGAATGTTCTCTTCCAGCAGCAGAGTGCACCCTCCCTGGCGAGGCCGTTCCATTGTTGGAGAGCTGGAATTGTTAGGAAACTCCTTCTCCCTTCTTGATTATTTCTTCCCTCCAAAGCAACATTTCTTCCTTCCGAAGTCTTTTATTCTCTTGGTATATTTGAGGACAACTTCCCTCTCTCTCTTTTAGCTTTTTGGGCTTCCAATCTTAAATTCGTATCGGAACTATTCCCCCAGCTATTGGTTTCTGATTGAATCTGTCAGTGCGGTCCTTTACTTTTGAAGCCATTGGCCGTCTCCTTTTCTTTGAGCTCCGCTTCTCTCTCCGATTGGATTTCACCTCTTTCTCCTAATCCTCGATCTCAAGAAAACTCTCTGGACAAAACTGTTTCATCTTCTGTGGTCCGGAGGCTCTTGTTCATATTCTGTTTTTCAGCCTTGTCTTTATCAGTCTACAGAACTCTGGAAAGTCAGAATTACCTTCTGATCATTTGGAAAAATCCCCTAATGCAGTGCCAGGCGAGTGGAAGGTAGAACCTAGCAAATGTTCCATTTTCACTTCCTAGAGAAAGCTTACTTTTTCATATTTCTCTGAAACCTACAGTTGACTACCAAGTATTTATGTCTAGCCCCATTTTGTTACTCAGTTTTTAATCTTAAATTGCCTGGAGCTCACTGGGATGTCCTGTGTGCAGCCCAATTTAAATTTTTTTTTTTTAACGTTTATTTATTTTTGAGACAGAGAGAGACAGAGCATGAACGGGGGAGGGTCAGAGAGAGAGGGAGACACAGAATCTGAAACAAGCTCCAGGCTCTAAGCAGTCAGCACAGAGCCCGACGCGCGGCTCGAACTCACATACCGCGAGATCGTGACCTGAGCCGAAGTCGGACGCTTAACCGACTGAGCCACCCAGGCACCCCTGCGCAGCCCAATTTAATACAGCTTGTTTTCCCCACCCAGTCGGTAAAAACCTACTACCATATAGCCTTCCCCATGGTCTTTGTATAATAGGCTGCTTGGAACATTTTTGAGCAACCATGATTCTTCATCATTAAGCAGCTCTTTTCCTAGACCATGAGTCCCTGACTGTGCCATAATCTTCACACATTGTCAGTGCCAACAGCACCCTGCACCACCCCCCAGCCAGGATCACAGCCTTAAGGATTTTTTTTTTTTTTTTTTTAGGAGAGAGAGAGAGAGAGAGAGAGAGAGAGAGAGAGAGAGAGAGACTGACTCAAGCAGGCTCCACACACAGCGTCAAGTTCAATATGGGGCTCAATCCTATAAACCACGGGATCATGACCTGACCCCAAATCAAGAATTGGACACTTAACCAACTGAGCCACCCAAGCACCCTTTATTTTCTGTCTTCTCGATGCTCTGATGTTTGTGGTCTCTATGACCGGGCAGAGACTGCCTCTCCCAGAGAGAGCAAAGGGCTCACCCGGGAGCACACTTTTCATATGCAAATGAGCCAGTCCAGAACCCACAGCCTGAACCAACCATCTACTTTATCCACCACTTACACACCAAGCCATTATTTCCTTTGCCCTAAATCACCCCAGAGCCAGGTACCAGATAGCTAGGGACAGCCCCTATTTCCCAAAGCCTATCAGAATTATTCAGACAAGCCAGTCCTAAATGATTTACCCTGTCCTGCCTTGCCTTTCCTGCAGAAAACGCAATAAAAGCTCTGGCTCCTGTTTTCTCCTACTCCTCCTGTCCCCAGACCCACACTGGAGCTTCCCTACGTGGTCTTGCGTGATATGGTGCGCCCTCTGCTCAAGAATGGTAAGTAATAAACATCTTCTTTCAATGGCATTAACTTTTCTGTGTCATCACTCTGTAACCTCCATAAATTAAAATCCTGCAGGTAAAATTGAGACAAAGACTCATTTTTGTTGTTTCATGTGTCAGTTCTTCACTGCATTTTTTAAAACTGGATTGTGCACATCCACTGCATTTTGTTTATTCTTCAGCTGATGGACATTGGGCTCTACCCGTGTTGGCTCTTGTGAAAAATGAGGCTATGAGATTTGCATACAAGTTTTGTGTGGATGTATGTTTTCAGGTCTCTCAGGTGTATTCCTAGGTGTGGAATTGTCGGGTCACATGGTGACTATATTTAACATTTATAACTGCCAAACTATTTTTCGAAGTGGCTATGCCGTTTTATAATCCCACCGGCAGTCTGTGAAAGTTCCAGTTTCTCCACGTCTTCCCTGACACTTGTTATTGTCTGACTTTTGATTTTTAAAATTTTTATGTACTTATTTTTATAAATTGAAACTTTATTTTTTTTTATTTTTATTATTTAAAAAAGTGTATTATTTTGAGATAGGGAGAGAGAGCACAAGTAGGGGAGAGAGGACAAGAGATAGGGAGAGAGAGCACAAGTGCAGAGAGAGGGAGAGAGAGAATCCCAAGCAGGCTCCATCTATCAGTGTGGAGTCTGACATGGGGCTGGAACTCATGAACCGTGAGACCATGACCTGAGCCGAGATCAAGAGTGATGGTTAACCAACTGAACGACCCAGGCGCCTCTGTCAAACTTTAAACTTTTAGTAATCTTCATAGATTTGAAGTAGTGTCGTCTTGTGGTTTTGATGAGCAGTTCTCTAATAACTAACACTGTTGAGTAAGTTTTCATGTGTTTATTGGCCATTTGCATATCTTCCTGGAAAAATGTTTCCTTTGCCCATTTAAAAATTAGGTTATTTGTCTTTTTATTGTTGAGTTGTAGGAATTCTTTATATATTCTGGATACGAGTCCCTTACCAGATATATGATCTGAAAATCTTTTCCTTGTAATCTGTGAATTATCTTTTCACTTGCTGGTATCCTTTGAAACACAAATTGTTTTTATTTTGATGAAGTCACCTTAGTTTTTCTTTTGTTGCTTTTGATTTTGGTGTCATATGTATGATATCTTTGCCTAAGCCAAGGTCATGAAGATTTAGTCCTAAGTTTTCTTTTCAGAGTTTTATTGTTTTAGCTTTTACTTTTAGGTGTATAATCCATTTGAAGTCAATTTTGTATATGGTATGAGCTAGGAGTCCAAGTTACTTCTTTTGCGTGTGGACATCCAGTTGTCCCAGCTTCGTTTACTGAAAAGACTATTCTCTCCCCATTGAATTGTCTTGACACCCTTGTCAAAGACCCACTGATGATTAATGTCAGGTTTTTTTCCTGGACTCTCAATTCTGTTCCATTGACCTAAAACATCTGAATGATTTGTATGTCTGTCCTTATGTCGATACCAAACAGTCTTGATTATTGACGCTTTGTAATAAGTTTTGAAAACAGGGAATGTGGGTCTTCTGACTTTGTTCTCCTTTGTCAAAATTGGTTTGGTGATTCTGGGTCCCTTGTATTTCCACAAGAATTTTATAGTTTGTCAATTTCTGCAAAAAACAAACAAACAAACAAACAAACAAAAAAACAACCCACAAAACAAAAAAAACAAAAAAACCACAAAAAAACAAAAAACCCAAAACCACAAAACAAAACAGGCAGCTGGATTTGGAAGGGGATTATGTTGACTCTGTATATCAATTTGGGGGATATTGCTATCTTAACAGTATTAAATCTTCTAGTCTTTGATATGGCTATCTTTCCAATTTTTAGGCCTTCTTTAATTTCATTCAATGATGTTCCATAGATTTCAGGGTACAAGTCTTGTACTTCTTTTGTTACATTTATTCCTAAGTGTTTTTTCTCGTTGATGCTGTTGCAAATGGGATTATTTGCTTAATTGTACTTCATATTGTTCATTGCTAGTATATAGAGATATAGCTAGTTTTTATATATTGGTCTTGTGTCCTATAACCTAGCTGAACCTGTTTTATGTTCTAATAATTATTTTCTGAATTCCTTAGGATATTTTTTGTATGTAAGATCACATCATCTGGGGATAGAAATAGTTTTATTTCTTCCTTTCCAATATGGATGACTGGTATTTCTTTTCCTTACCTAATTTCCCTGGTTAGAGCATGCAGCCCCACACAGAGCTCAATCTCACAAACTGAGATCATGACTTGAACTGAAATCAAGAGTTGGATACTTAACCAACTGAGACACCCAAGAACCCCTGTGGGTTTTTCATAGATGACCTCTTGCCTTTTTGTGATCCTACACTATCTTTTTTTTTTTTTTTAATTTTAGTGGTTATTTATTTTTGAGAGAGAGAGAGAGAGAGAGAGAGAGAGAGAGAGAGAGACAGAGCATGAGTTGGGGAGAGGCAGGGAGAGAGGGAGACACAGAATCTGAAGCAGGCTGCAGGCTCTGAGCTGTCAGCACAGAGCCAGATGTGGGGCTCAAGCTCATAAGCCATGAGATCATGACCTGAGCCAAAGTTGGATGCTTAACCGACTGAGCCACCCAGGTGCCCCATTTCATCCAACACTATCTTATTTCTCTGTCTCCTCTCTGAAATTATGGTCTGGTGAAGGAATGTGGACCTCAAAATCAGATTTGGGTTTGAATTGATTGTCTTATTAATTCTACCAAGAAATGTTGAGTGTTAGACACCAGTGTATAGAAGAAAATCCCTGCTCCCAAACTGCTGTTAATATATTAATAAAACAGTGAGAGACAGTCAGAGGGATAAAATATTGTAGTATGATAAGTGCTATGATGGGGGTATGGCCAGGACAATGAGAAGTACAGAAAACAGGCCCTTGGGAAGATCAACTTGAGGATATGTTGCCTAAATTACTCTTGAACAATTGGAGATAGTCTTGGGAGAGAGGGAATGTGTGCAGATATGGAATGCTAGCTGGATTCTGTGAGCCACAGGTAGGTCTGTGAGGCTGGAGTGTGGGGTGCTTGCAGAGGGGCTCAAGGTGATCCTAGAGAGAGATAAGCGGGGCCATCTTTCCAAGGGCCTTGTAAGCTTCTGAAGGCTTGGTGAGAAGTGGATGGTGGTAGGAGAGGAGATGGATTGGTGGTGAGTGAGATCATGAGTGGGAAGATCTGGAGATAGGAGGTTACTGCCTAAGCAGGGAAGAATTGAAGGCCCAAAGTAAAGTTTGAAGAAGGGAATAGAGTCAAGGAAGATTCAAAGGTGGAATTAACGAGAGGTGAAGGAAATGGACTTGAAGGGAATGACTCTCATGTTTTTGATCTGGGCATCTGGGTTATTTGGTGGATTAACCTGAGACTCTGTTTTCTCACCCATAAAATGGGAAAAATACTTCACAGATAACAGTATGTGCATCTCAGCACAAGCATCTGGTTAGGACTCAGTAAATACCCTTTTTACTTTCCCCCATTGTTTCTGTTTCTTCTGTTCTTTTTTTAAAAACTTTTTAAAGTTGATTTTGAGAGAGACAGAGACAGCATCCGAGAGAGGGGCAGAGAGAGGGAGAGGGAGAATCCCAAGCAGGCTCTGCACTGTCAGCACAGAGCCTGATGTGGGGCTCAAACTCACAAAATCATGAGATCATGACCTGAGCCAAAACCGAGTCAGATACTTAACCGACTGAGCCACCCACGTGCCCCTGTTTCTTCTGTTCTTTTTTTTTTTTTTTAATTTTTTTTTTCAACGTTTATTTATTTTTGGGACAGAGAGAGACAGAGCATGAACGGGGGAGGGGCAGAGAGAGAGGGAGACACAGAATCGGAAACAGGCTCCAGGCTCTGAGCCATCAGCCCAGAGCCTGACGCGGGGCTCGAACTCACAGACCGCGAGATTGTGACCTGGCTGAAGTCGGATGCTTAACCGACTGCGCCACCCAGGCGCCCCTTCTGTTCTTTAAATGTAGGTCTTCATTAGGTTAGTTCTCCCTACAGAATGCTTTGCTGTGTCCCACAATCCCCACTGGTACCCCTGTGTGGGTGACTCCCATATCTCTCTCTCCGTCCTTATCTCTCTCCTGAGTATTTTTGACTGTGTTCTGGGCATCTCCATGACCTGTTAACCTTCACAAAGGAGAAGCATCTCTCAGCTCTCTTCTTCCTCCTCGTGTCCATACGCCTATGAATGCCACTGTCATCTTCTGTCATTCCACCTTAAAATCATTTTTGCTAGTTGAAAAACACATTTCTGTCTTACGGTTTCTAGTTTTCCAAAGTCATTTTGATGTCCTTCTCTCCGCTCATCTCCTCCCATTCAGTGAAATCTGGGCTCTGTTTGATCCCCTCCATAACCCTGCATACACCTGTTTCCTTTTCTTTCCCCATGGTGCTGCCTTCCATCAGGCCTTCATTACTCCCATCGGAACTAAAGCTCTAGTTCTCTACCCCTGGTTCCTGTCCCTTTTGGTCCCCCCATCAGGCAACTGCCAGGCTGAGTGTCTAGAGACTAACTTGATCAGGACTCTCACCCTGGTGAGGGTCTTCAGTGAGTTTTCCACACCCAGTGGATAGTTGCTCAAGGCACCGCATGTCCGAACCTGTGTGCTTTCCGTTTCTATCTCCCCACATCCTTGTAGACAAATGAGATTGTTTTCTGCACTGTGAGTATCATCTCTGCATCTTCCCTTGTGGGAAGTGTGCTTGTTCTCCAAGTCACAGCTCATGGATCCTGCCTGACTTTGATCAAACTAGATAACTCTCCTTCCTCATATCCTGTAGCACTTCGTGCTTATTTAAAATGATTTGTGTACATATCTTATCTCTCCTACTGGATTTAATCTCCTCAAGGGTGCCGCCTTCGTCTCTATAACCCCCAAAATGCCTGTCTCATATTCAATAAATATGTGTTAATGGAAGGTACTACATTCTCATCTTCCTGAAGCATGAGCTTTGCTTTTCCAAATGCCTGTCCCTGAGGGTCTATGACGCAGACAGTAAGAGGATGAAGGGCAGCTGACTTTCCCCTGTGGGTCCTCTTGTAATTTCATACAGAGTAGTATGAGGATATTACAAAGACACATTCTTATTTAAATTCTCGGTAATAAGTCCAGCAGCATTTGGTGGGTTTTATATAGTCCATATAGCTTTTAACTCTTTATGTGGCTTGCATGGGCATAAGTCATCATACACTGTAGGGGAGCTTGAGAGATGGGGCAGTTGACCCAAGTGCTAGGCAGTTATGCAGAACTATAGGTACCGGTCTGGCTTTTCCTGGTAGAATCTAGAACTTAAGTTTATATACTTCTTAGGTACTTTTAGCCAGGTGATTCGTTTGGGAAATTGCACGCGGTATGCCTTGCCCTCCCTTGCCCTTCCCTGCAGTAGCTTCTCAGAAGGCTGCCTCAGCTGGGTTTTCAAGGAGGTGGCTCTCAGTCCCGGTTTCCAATTAGTGATTTCCAGGAACTGAGAAGGGAAACAGGAATAGAAAGAGTTAGAGAGTTTCTGTCTTAGGCTAAAAAAACTCAAACGCTCAGTTCCTATAGCACTTGTCTCCTGGCAGCGAGACAAGGAAGGAAAGAAACTGTGAAGGGTGCCAGGGTGCCAGTAGAGCATCCGTGTCCTTGGCAGAGCTCTGAATCGCATTCACAGCTCTCGGTGATTCATCGTGTGCAGGCCTGCCCACCCATGATCCGAGTGGCCGAGGACAGGGTGAGTCAGGCCTCCCGCAGCTTCCTTTCCTGACTTCAGTTCCGTGCCCTTCCCGGGCTCGCTGGGCTGCGGGGCCAAGGGGAGGCCAATGATGCAGGGTGGTGCCTGCTAGGAGACGCAGGGCACTGGTCCATTCCTTTTTGAAGGGCTTCCTGCTCCCGTCTGCTCTAAGCCCTAGGGAAATATGGAGAAGAAAGGCAATCCTGATATTTGGAAGGAAGGCAGCGGTCATTTCAAAGACCTATCTAAATTTGGGGCCTACTTAGCCCCATTAGCTGGATAAGCTTCTAGGTCAGTCTCTACAGTATCTCTCATTGTTATATGGTGCCCCTCTTAAATGTGGTCTGCAGCCTGTTCTCTGTGTCCCATTCTTTTCTCTTAATTCTTTTCTCTCACCCCTTGCTCAGCAGGAGTTCTATTTATTTATGAAATCACAGCTGTTGGACTTTTCCTTTCCAGGATAGTTTTCCAACCCAGGTATGTCCCATCTCTTGGTTGGCCCTCCCCTATCACTAGCCCTAACTCAGAAGATACTACCAACAGCAAATTATGTCAATGCCGAATCCTAGGGTTCTCAGCACCAAACCCCCTAGTGTGGGTCCAGGCCCAGAGTTCACCACATTTGTCCCCATTTGACCTGCAGCAGAATCCGTGGTTTAAAAATCCTCCTAATGCTGGGGCACCTGAGTGGCTCAGTCAGTTAAACATCTGACTCTTGATTTCGGCTCAGGTCATGATCTCACGGTTCGTGGGATCGAGCCCTGCATCGGGTTCTGTGCTGATGGCACGGAGCCTGCTTGGGACTCTCCCTCTCCCTCTCTCTCTCTGCCCCTCCCCTGCTCATGCTGTCTCTGTCTTTCACCCTCATGGTAAATTTAAAAACTTAAAACAAAAATCCTCCTAATGCCATATTATGCTTAAAAATGGAGCATTCTTCATCTGGTCAACCCGAGACAGGCCGCAGATCTCCTGGTCTTAGCTAAGCTTCGTGTTGTCTTGCCACTGCACAGCTCTAGCCGTGTGTCCTATTTTATGTTTGTAGCAAGGCATTTTTTCTCTTTCGCCCCTTCCCCAGCACTGATATTCTTGGATCCACTCAAGTTCAAATGATGATGTGTCCGTGTTCCTCCCTCACAGCGGGGGAGTGCCTTCTAGCTCTGCATGTGTCTATCACCAGAATTGTTCCAGGATGCTTTAGAGAAATCCAGGCACAGCTAGGTTGGGTGACTTGGCTAGAGTGGCATAGCACTGTCTGAGCGAGAGTGATAATTTACTGTTTTAGAGGTTTTCTGTTCTCCCTTCCTTGTGGCTGCACAGCACACATGCTCTGAGGAGAATGCAGCTTTATTAACAAAACCTCCAAGTGCATTTGCTTCCCAAAAGAACTAGACAAGACGAGGCACTGGGGCTGTGTCAACTATCCCGCGAGTGAGGGTAGAAAGCAGAGGAGGTTGGTTGTGAATAATACCTCACTTCTGTACGGGGTCAACACTTGTCGTAAATATGACCAGGTCTCTGGATCGAAGCTAATTCTAAGTCCTACCGGATGACCCATTTATTTCAAACACATTGCACAATATTTTGAAGTGTGAGGGATGGTTACCTAAAATTCACTGCAATGCGATAACTTGGAGGCACTTCGATGTGAATTGTTTTGAAGTCACTTTCATTTTTATTGTCAGAACAAATCCACGAAATAGGTAGGACAGAGATTTAGGCCCATTTTACAATGGGCCACTTTACAGTGAGGACCCTGAGGCACAGTGAATGAATGAATGAATGAATGAATGAGTGAGTGAATGGGGCCAACCACATTTATTCCAGAAAGCACAGACTTGGTTCGCACAGTTGAGATTAGACCCCTGATCCGTGTTTGATTTCTGTCACATTGCTCTTTTCTCAGGAAACTTCCTTCACTTAAGAGATGAGACCAGGCCATCCCCAGGAGGACCTGTGCTCTGAGTGGTTTTATTAAAGCCATAAGGAGTTTCTCTGAGCTATCCACACACTCTTGCCTACAGAGGTGTGCATGTCATCTGGAACTTATAGTGAGCCCTGGGAGCAGGCCCCCTTCTGCAGTCCGTCAGGACTCAACTCCTCTGGCTCTGTCCACACCCTCCCAGACATGTTCCCGCTGGCATCCACCTGACTTTGTCCTGACCGTGCCACTTCCACCTCATCGACTCCTGACCTTGTCAGCTCCCGGACTCGTGGGGCAGGAGAAGGGAATGCTGCCTCCCTGCCCCCCAGAGATGCTTCCCTTCGTTCCGTAAGTAATTCTTGAGCACCTGCCATTTGTTGGGTCCTCTAATTATATTGCTTGTCATCATTGTGTCCACCTACTGACTCCAAGGTCATTGTGTCCACCTACTGACTTCAAGGAAGCCCTCCCTCTTTCTGTAATGAGTTTAGTGCTGGACTGATAGCGTCCCAACACTTTTAATTGCCATCACTACCAAGGAATTGAACGTCTATGTTACTGACCGTCCAAACATCCCACCCTTCTAGTTCTCTAGACCTTAAATGCAGTATCTCCATTTACAGGACACTGCAGGCACCCACGAGGATGGTTAAGCTTATTGGACTTGCTAATCAGGTGCGAATGTTCCTCCTCTAACCTTCTCAGCTCAAAATCTCTCTGACCACATTTCTTGGGATCATGACCCTTCCCTCTTTTCCCTTGCCCTTGACAGACATGACTAATCAATGGCCAGGGCACTTAGTCAAACTGAGTCTGGACACGGATTTGAAAGTCCTCAACATGAAACACGAACACCACTACATCTTATCACATTTGGCCTGAAGAGTTACAGCTATTTTCAAAACCTTTTGAGACCACCACCTTTTCCTCTCCTTCCCACCTGAAGTGAGAGCCGTAGACTCCTCATTCTGCCCGTCGCCCCAGGCTACCTTCTCTTCTTTCTTTGCAGAGCTCGGAAAACCCCATGGTTGACCATTTCAAAGATGTGCCTTCAAGTGTCCAAGATGCCTCACTCTTGGATTTTTATTACATTCATCTTAAGCATACTTAGAAGCCACCCCCGCCATAAGCTTCCCCCCCCCTCCACCTTAGAGCGCCAAGCACTGATGGCTGGGCCATAGTGAGGGTTGCCGTATGTGTGTGCTCTCCAGCCTCACCTGGGCCCCAGTGACACTCACCAGTCATCTGATTCTTCCTCTGTTGGCTGCCTGAGTCACATTCTGCGGCAGATGCACCATTGTGGAGCCATCAGAGTCTCATTTCCTATCTCATTGAGGAGTGAGAAGCCACCTTCCTTCCTCTCCACTAAAGTGTTCTCTTGACTTTCTCCTTCCCTTTCCCCTTCACTTCCAGCTACATTATCCTAACCCTTTGTCAGGTCTCTTCACTCTGCTCCCCTTACATCTTCTGCTCCATCAGTTCCCTCCCTTCTCTCTTTCTCTCTAGTTTCTAGTCTCCTCCATGCTACTAGTTCTTCTACTTCAGTCTCTCCTAACCCAGAAAACAGATAAAATGAATCCAAGTGATGCCCAAAAGCCTCTCCCCATCTTCATTGTTAAATGAATTGAAAATCATCTGTCCCTAAATAATATAGCTACCACCCTCTGCCCCATTTCGACACTCCCTCTCCGCCCTGTGGCCGTCAGCTTCTGCGGCTCCTCCAAAGAGCCCCCTCCTGGTCCCCACCTTCCCTTTCATTCCCATCCCATGGCCTTGTTCAGGGCCAGACCTTCCCTCCCTTTCACCTAGCTGTTCAGAAGCCTCTATCACCTCTTTCAGTCTATTTTATACATTGATTCCCAGCTAATCAATCTCAGAGACAACTTTGAGAACTTCATCCTGCTCAGAATTAAGTGGAAAATCCCCAGTCTGGCAATCATGGCACCCTGGTCCGGATCTCTTTGTAGCCACCTCTCCACTTGGATTCTTCTTTATCCAAACTGAACCCCATACTGAAGTATACCCTCTGTTGTTCTTCCTATAGACCATGGCTCATGCTTCTGGAACAGACTTGCCTTCTTCTCTATCCTTAGATGCTCAGCTCAAGTTCTCTAACCTCCACAAATGTTTTGGTGATCCCCACAAGTGGGTGTATTCTCTTCTCTGGATCTCTTGAAGCACATTTTTGGAACATCATGAAAGCACTGTCATATTACTATGATTCGGTCTATTTCTGGCCATTGATCTCCTTGAGGATAAGGAATATGTATCTTTAACGTTGTCTACCTTCCCAGCCAGTGTCCAGGGTAGAGCTTCGCGTTATTGCAAAGTCCTTGCTCAGTGCACATGAGGTATCCAGTGTGAATCATTCTGAGCCCGAGGCCCAAACTGGTGGCCCATGCAGCTCACATGGTAATCCCTGACATGTTTTGTCTAGCTCCTCTAGAGTTGGCTTGATTTTGTTTTTTTGGTGGTGATGAATTATGTTAAATATAAAATTCGCCATTTTAACCATTTAGAAAATTGTTTAAGTTTATTTATTTATTTTTGAGAGAGAGACAGCGACAGAGAGAAAGCACAAGACGGGGAGGGGGCAGAGAGAGAGAGAGGGAGACACAGAATCTGAAGCAGGCTCCAGGCTTTGAGCTATCAGCACAGAGCCCGACACAGGGCTTGAACTCATGAACTGTGAGATCCCGACCTCAGCTGAAGTCAGTCGCTTAACCGACCAAGCCAGCGAGGCGCCCCCATTTTAGCCATTTTTATTTTTTTTATTTTTTATTTAAAAAAAAAAATTTTTTTTTTTCAACGTTTATTTATTTTTGGGACAGAGAGAGACAGAGCATGAATGGGGGAGGGGCAGAGAGAGAGGGAGACACAGAATCGGAAACAGGCTCCAGGCTCTGAGCCATCAGCCCAGAGCCTGACGTGGGGCTCGAACTCACAGACCGCGAGATCGTGACCTGGCTGAAGTCGGACGCTTAACCGACTGCGCCACCCAGGCGCCCCCCATAGCCATTTTTAAATGTGCAATTCAGTGGCATGAATTACATTCACAATGTTGTGTAATCATCACCACCATCTATTTCTACAGTGGTTTTTTTCATCACCTCAAACAGAAACTCTATAACCATTAAGCAATAACTCCCCAGCCTCTGGTAACCTCTTATCTACTCTCTATGAATTTGCCTCTTCTAGATATTTCATAGAGTGGAATCATACAATATTTGCGCTTTTGTGTCTTGTTTATTTCACTTAGCATAATGTTTTTGAGGTTCACCCGTTTTGTAGCAGGTGGCAATACTTCATTCCTTTTTATGGCTGAATGTATTCTGTCTGTGGTGTGCATCGACCACATTTTGTTTATCCATTCATCTGTTGACGGACACTTGGATTGCTTCCACCTTTTGGCTCTTGTGAATAATGCCACAACGAACACTATCATAATCTGTTTGAGTCCCATATTTTAATTCTTTTGGGTATCTATCTGGGAGTGAAATTGCTAGGTCATATGGTAAGTGTATGTTAAACTTTTTGAGGAACCTGCTGTAGAGTTGTTAAAATTCAAAGCACTTAACAACTTTAAAAATGAGAGATTACTCATAAAAATTAGACTTTTTTCAACTTCTCTTGAAAAAAAAAAAAGAAAAAAGAAGAAGTCATCTGGCACTCATGGGTCTACCAGGCCCATTTCTGTAGGCTTATAATCTGCTGGGGATGAGTGGGAACCACTCCCTGTAGATGAGGTATCTCGTCTCCAGCTCGACAAGGTCCTCACTGGGTGACATCGGATCTGGACATTCTCTGCCTCGGCCCAGTGTAAGCCTTTGTTCTAGTGCCTTTCCTTCACTGTACCTTTCTAGCCTTCCCACACAACCACTCTTTCCTTCCTGTGTTCATACTCACCCCGCATTATTATTTGAGTGCATACTGTTCCTTTCCCTTTCTAGCCTGTAATTATCTGAGGGCAGAGAGCCTTTTTATCTCAGATTTATCAGGACCGGTGGACATGTTGTTGGTACACAAAGTCTTAGTTATATTAGGGTTTTTTTAGCTTATTTATTTGGAGAGAGACAGAGACAGTGCAAGTAGAGGAGGGGCAGAGAGAGAGAGAGAGAGAGAGAGAGAGAGAGAGGGAATCCCAGGTGGGCTCTGCACCAGCACAGATGTAGGGCTTGATCTCATGAACCGTGAGATCATGACCTGAGCCGAAACCAAGAGTTGGACACTTAACCAACTGAGCTACCCAGGTGGCCCTATACTACATTTTTAAATTGAATATCTGGGTTTTAGGGCAGAACTTATTTATACGATTATGACTAACAGAGTCAACCAACTGCTACACTGCATTGTGGAATGTTATAAGAAAAGGGCAAAAAGTCTAAAATCCGGGAAATGAATCACAGATGACAGGCAATGAGGGAAGGGCTAACTACTTCCTCATTTAACATATTTCTTTGTAAGGTTTTCTTTTCTTTTCTTTTCTCTTCTTTTCGGTCACTGTAGGCTGTAGTCTGATGAAAATCATCTAAAAGAGGATTTATGGAAAACTGAAGTACAGTGTCATAGAATTAGAGTAGATGCCATGAAATAGAATTATAGAATTAAGATGTCACGCCTATATACACATGCAAGAAAAATTGAATCACTACCTCACATCATATACAAAAAAAAAATAACTCAGATTGGGTCACCACTTAAATGTAGGAGCCCAAACTATAAAACTGTTAAAAAGAAACAGAGGAGTCAATCTTGGTGATGCTGATTCAGGCAGTGGCTTCTTAGAGATGCACCAAAGCACAAGCAACAAAAGATAATTTGGATTTCATGAAATTGACAACTTTTGTGTTTCAAAGGACACCATCCAGAAAGTAGAAAATCACAGAATGGGAAAAATATTTGCAAATCATATGTCTTATGAGGAAATCGTAGCCAGAATATATAAGGGGCTCTTACCAGTCAACAAAAAAAGGTAAGGAACCCAATTTAAAAATAGGCAAAGAATCTGAAGAGCTTTTCCTCCAAAGAACTTATCTCAATAGCCAGTAAGTACGTGAAAAAGCTCGACGTCCTTAGTCACTCGGGAAACACAAATCAAAATCACAATGAGATGCCGCTTCATATCCATTAGGATGTTTCTAATAAAAACATTACGGTAAAAAGTGGTAGGAAATTTATGGAGAAGTTGGAATCCTCATACATTGTCAGTAGGATTATAGGTGGCATAACCATTTTGGAAAGTAGTTTGGTGTTTCCTCAAAATATTCCTCAAAACATTTCTCAAAACTATTTCCTCAAAATATTAAACGTAGAGTTACCATATGATCCAGCAAGTCCACTCTTAGGTGTAGACACAAGAGGAGGAAAACATACGTTCACACAAGTGTCTCTTACAGCATTATTCAGAATAGCCAAAAGATTGGGGGTGACTGAGTAGCTCAGTTGGTTAAGTGCCCAACTCTTGATTTGGGCTCAGTTCACGAATCCACAGTTCTTGGAATCAAGCCCTGCTTTGGGCTCTGTGCTGCCAGTGTGGAACCTGCTTAGGATTTTGTTTGCCCCCCTCTCTCTCTCTCTCTCGCTCTCTCTCTCTCTCAAAATAAATAAACTTAAAAAAAAAAGAATAGCTAAAAGATTGGAAGCAACACAAATTTCCATCAACTAATAAATGGATGAACAGAAATGATGTATGCATGCAGTGGAATATTATTCAGCCATAAAAAGGAATGATGTATTGCTACATCCCCTAATGTAGACGCATCTTATAGACATTATGTACACATCATGCCAGGTGAAAGAAGTCAGACACAAGAGACTATAGATTGTAGGATTCCATGTATATGAAATATTCACAGTGGGCAAATCTATAGACATAGAAAGTAGATGAGGGTTGTCTGGGGCTGGAAAGGGCAGGGAATGGGAAGTAACAGCTAATGGGTACAGGGTTTCTTTTTGGAGGTGATGACAATGTTCTAAAATTAGATTGAGTGATAGTTGCACAACTCTGAATATATTAAAAACCACTGAGCTGTTAAAAAAAGGGGGGGGGGTAGGAACAGAAGACTCCGACATAAAATGTTCTTCATTCCTCTTACATAACTACTAAAATACACAGTGCTCAAAGATGACAAAAGAAAATATGTCTGAGGTAGTTTAGACTAAAGCACTTACAGATGACCTGGCATGTGTATTGAGTTTGCTTTAAAACTCAAGGCTTGGGGCACCTGAGTGGCTCAGTAGGCTGAGCATCTGACTTCAGCTCAAGTCCTGATCTCACAGTCCCTAAGTTCGAGCCCCATATCGGGCTGTGTGCTGACAGTTCAGAGCCTGGAGCCTGCTTTGGATTCTGTGTCTCCCTCTCTTTCTGCCCCCTCCCCCACTCATGTTCTGTCTGTCTGTCTGTCTCTCTGTCTCTCCCAAAAAATGAGTAAACATTAAAAAACAAAACAAAACTCAAGGCTTGCTCCAGGCACCCCTCCACGCAGGGTCAACTTGGGTGGAGGACAGATGAAATAAAATGAGCAGAAGATTGATAATTGTTGAAGCTGCAGGGTAGGCACCCAGGAGTTCATTACACAGCTCTATTTTTTGTGAATGTTAAAAAAAATTTGTCCATAATAAATGTTAAAAAAAAAAAAAAAGACAGCTTGAGCATCTACCATTCAGTAGATACCCCCAAGATATGTCTCTGTTTTGGGGGAGCTCTGTGTAGAGGGCCATGACCACGGACTCCGTGTGGTTATTCTTACACATGTGCATCTGTGTGAACAAGGAGGAATGGGGTTACCTGAAGGAGAGGCCAAAGCACTTTGGCAGATGTTTTTCATTTTGTAGGGCTGTTGTACAAAAGACTACAAACTGGGTGGGGGGAGGGGGTAAAACAACAGAAATTTATTCTCTCACAGTTTGGGAGGCTTGGGTGTCTGTTGGGCCAGACTCTCTCTGAGGCCTTAGGGGACGAGCCTTCCTTACCTTACCTGACCTTACCTTACCTTACCTTACCTTACCTTACCTTACCTTACCGAGTCTTACCGAGCCTTCCTTACCTCTGGAGGTGGTGGCAATCTTTGGAGTGCCTGGCTTATAGAGGCACCGCTCCAGTCTGCCCCCGTTGTCACCTGGGGTCCTGCTTGTCTCTCCACATTGTCTCCTCTCTGCGTGAGTCTATCTCTGACTCTTTCTTCTTGACTAAAAAGGACACCACTCACATGGTGTGAGGACCCATCCTAACTGAGTATGACCTCATCTTAACTTGATCGCATCTGCCAAGACCCTGTTTCCAGATAAGGTCACATTCACAGGTAGCGAGAGTGAGGACTTCAACATGTCTTTGGGGAGAGGGACGCAGTTCACCTCACAAAAGGACACAGGTGGAGTAAGCAGCAGGTTAGACAGGTTCTCAGCAGCGCACATTTCTTCTGTGAATCTTCAGCTCTCCAGGCAGGCTATGGTGGACACAGCGTTCGCCATGACTAGGATTACCCCGAATGTGTCACTCCCTGGCCAACTTTATCTTTTCCAAATGGAGACAAGCCTTTTCTGGTACTCATCTCCCATTTGGCAGCCTTGACTGATGAGTGATCCACCTAGACTCTTCCAGTCTGTCACCTCCTTTCCCTATAATGTTCTTGGGGATAATTCTAAGCAGTATTCACTTAAGATATGTTTCAGGAAAGGTCAGTTTCTTACTCTTTGACACAGACACGTATATCACTTTTAGAGTTTATCTTCTGAGCTGGCTGCTGAAGTTATTTTAGACTTTCCAGTTAAATTGACCCAGAAATCATTCCTCTTTTGAAACTTCCTCTGAAACGTTACTCACTCTGACTCTTTAACTCAGGATTACATTGTGCTGTTTCTTGCCCTGTAATCTTACTCTGGCCTTTGACCAAAAGCAATAGAATCGGACCTCAATGCTAAATGGTACTTATATATAATTTTATTCTAGTAAACGTAATATTTGATAATTGCCATGTACTCTCAGATAGTCATCTGAAGAGTCTCACGGAGGAATCACAAGCTTCTCCGTACTTTGTGAAGCGTGTGGGCCACGGACTTCTGGTCACTTTCTGGAAGATGTTGCAGGAGGGGGGCTTCCGCCCTCCCTCCACAGCTACCTTCAACCGATTTTTCAGCTCCAGTCAGTGGGAGTGATGATCAACCCACTAGTTTTCATCTCATCACTTTTAGGAAGAGCGGGAAGGGCCTGAGCAGGAAGGAGCTGCTGCTGTTTTATGGAGGAGGGAGGAGGCTGGCCCGGCACAGTGCAGGGAGACGAGGGCTGGAATGAACCTGGGTGCTGCTCTCAGGAGCTTGGAATTGGACAGCCGTGGATCCCAGGGCAGAGATAAAGAGACTGGTGGGCCCAAGATGCAATATCGATCTTTGGTCATCCCCCCGCCCCCACCTGGCCCCGTGTACAAGTGGAGGGTAAGCAAATAGCAGTGTCCAAACAGGGCTGATAGTGATATTTTAAGAGCTTCCTTCCATGTATTGCCTGCATCCTGAGGGCGAGGCACTGTGCTAACAGCTTTATGTGCGTTGGGTACCTGCCAGCTCCCCTCAATCTCTGTCCTGTGTTTGAGAGTAACTCATTCCTTACCTTGGGTGGATTCTTCCATGGTGCTTTTCAAAATCCAGATTGACAAAAGGCTCTCAGTTTTACAGTAAAGCTCGTTTCTCCCTCCTCCTATGGTGCAATTAATATACTGTGTACAATTTGTAGAAAGTCTGTCTACAAAGGGCTCTGTTAGAAGATCCCTTTTCTTGACAGGACAGAAACATGAATAACAGAAAGGCTTGGAGTGCATTGATGGTTCACTCATCAGAAGCAATATTTAATGCAATAGAATTAATTGTACTACTAGAAAGGACTGGGGCTGAGGTCCTAGGAGCTTTTTATAACTAGATTGAAAGGATCCATAGACTCACCCCTGACATCCAGTCAGAACCGTACCTGACCCACAATAGAGCCAGGGTGAATTTTTTTTTTTTTTAAGCTATCCATTAAAAAAGATCTTCTGAGGCGAGCCCATTATTTCCTTTGTTAGTTTGGATCAGAGTCTAAAAGCCCTGACAAGTCAGAGTTCCTTTGTGCTCTTGCTACGATTTGAGCCTGTTCCTTTTATGTCATGTTCTCTGTGGAGACGGAAAAGACACTGTCCCCTTCCAGTGTATATACACCTGTTAAATTCCTGAGAACTGCCGCTAACTGGCACATTTACATAATTGCTGCCTTCTCTTCCAGGCTGTGTTTCTGACCTCCCGTTTATTTTCTGTTTCCTATTAGATTTCCTATTTGGTTTCTTTGAAAAAGTAGCACCTCGGTGTGTTCACATTCTAATGTCTTTTCCTTGCTTTGCGTCTCCCTTTTCTCAAAAGACACAGGGAAGTGGGGGTTCTGTAAATTGTTGAAGACTCCGTGGAGCCGGCGAAGGGAAGTCTCAGTGTTAACTCGCCAGGGATCAGAAAGCCCCAGCCTTCGCCAGGCCGAGTGGCCTCCAGAGGAGGGCTTCTGGCTTGTTTCGGGTTCGTGCCCTGAGCCCGCCTTGTGCAGAGTTAGTAAATGTAACATGCCTGAGTTACCTGGAATGCTCGGTGAACACTTGCTTGTTAGTTACTCTGCGGGCTTCATCGCAGGTTCTGGGAGTACCCTTAAAAATTTAGTGGATTCTAGGGGTGCCTGTGTGACTCAGTCGGTTGAGCGTCTGACTTCGGTTCAGGTCATGATCTCACCTCTCCTGGGTTCGAGCCCAGTGTCGGGCTCTGTGCTGACAGCTCGGAGCCTGGACCCTGCTTTGGATTCTGTGTCTCCCTCTCTCCCTGCCCCTCCCCTGCTCATGCTCTGTCTTTCGCTCTCTCAAAAATAAATAAACATTAAAAAAAATTGTTTTTCAAAACAAATTAAGTGGATTCTAGATGAGTGACCCTGCAAGAGTATGACCCGTAGTCATCTGCTGCTGTAGCCTGAATAACACCTGTTACAGCACACTTTGCATCCTGCCAGGCAGTTTAGACACATGAGAAAATAGAACGAGCCTCGTGCATTTTATGCCAGCTATAAGGGACCTGCTGCACCATCACTTGGATGATCATTCCTCCCGGGGCAGGTGTCCCAGGTGTGGCCCGAACCACCTGGGTGCGGTTATGAACAACAGTTAACGAAGTGTTAACAGCAGCCATGATTCTATTTTAACATGTTTTTTAAAAAAAGATAGGAAGCACGAATGACTCAAGGTAAATACGGGAGGCAGCCCGTGGCATGGAGAGAACCGTGAACGTGGGAGCCCCTGCTGGAGAGGGTGTGGAGACCCTGGGCCCTCACTCTGCTGGCCATCCCTGTCTCCTCACCCCTCAGCCTCCCCTCCCCGCTCTGCTGGTCCTCTTTCTCCTTCATTACTCCCTCTCTCCTGTCTCCAAGGTTCCCCTCTTCTGGGCTTGTTCCTCCTCCTCTCCCTTCCTCAAGGCCTCTCTGGTGGTCCTCTGGGTTTTAGGAGGGAGAAGGAAGGAAGCTCACATTTACCGATCATGAATTATTTGCTGGACGGTCACAGGCTTAAGTGAGGCATTGGCTGCTGGTGAGGCTTTGGGGCAATTCCTTGGGGGTGCTTCTCAAATTTTAATGTGCCTGTGATGAGCCATCACCTGGAGATCTGGTGAAAGTGCAGATCCGGTCAGTAGGGCTGGGGTGGGACGGAGAGTTTTGCCTTTCTAACCAGCTTGCAGATGCTGCTGCTGCTGGTCTGCGGCCCACACTCAGAGTAGCAAGGGTTGAAGGTGTGGCTCTACGTCTTTAGATAACTAAGAACAGAAAAGGATATTTACAGGAAGAGGAGGGGTTCTGAAACCGCCGCTTTCATCTGCAGTGAAACCAATCTAATTATTAAGAACCCTGTTTACAAGCCCGGCATGTCTTGCTCTGTGTAAGGAATACAAGAGAGTTCCTTCTACCCACCGAGGCGGTTTGTAATGAAACCTTTTGGCTCATATTGTTGCTAGGGCACTGCCAGGGGAGCCAGCCACACACAGGGAACACGTAACCTAATATTATTGTGTGTGGCATAATGAGCCTCCACCTAAGAGAGGTAGGAGGGGTTCTGTTTCACTCCTTTGCTCAGGTGACAGGACAGGACGCCGGTCTGGGGAGGCAAACCTAGGTGCAGTTCTGCCTCGGAGCCCTTTCTCCGGGGAGAGAAAATCCGATTGACTGATTCAGAATATACTGGTATGTCCACGTCTATTTGGCTATGAGGCCCAGAACTGCCCGTTTGTCCTGAAGGTTACACTGGATACGGCTTTAGAAAACAACCCAGCCAAATAAAATAGGACCCGGACCGAGATCATATAAAACTAAGGGACTTGCTCCAGGGCTATGCTATTTTGAATGGAACGACCCTTGATGTTATCTGACTTGCAGAGATCAGAGAGATGCTGTCATGCCACACTGCAGTTTTGTGGTATCCTTTCTGTTAGGGCAGAAATATCTACAGAAGGAAAAAGGCAAGGCCACCTTTTCGTTTAGAGGTGCAACTCTAGCCAGACTCTAAGCAAAAATCAAGCCTCCCATTGACTCGAAAGGAGCTGGGGGATTGCCGAATACTAAGTGCTAGAAAGGTTCTTGGGGGTCACCTAACACGATCGTGTTTAATTTGGGGGGGATCGCTGCACTCTGAGCTCCCTTTCACCAAAGGACACGCATTCACAATCTTCCATGTAATTTCCAGGGATTAATGGATTCCCTAAGGAATCCACGGACTCCAGGTTAAAAACCTCGACGTAGTCCACGTCTATCATTTTATAGATGAGAAAATTGAGGTCCAGAAAGAAGCTGGCTGACCACTGGTTTCACGGCGATGAGGATTTAAGTACTACAGACGTCCACGGGGAGGCCAGTGGTGAGGATCCAGGCATGATTTATTTCTCAAGGCCCTGAGAAGCACAAGTGCGGAGGGCTTTTGGAGAGAGTTAGAACTTTTAGCTGGGACAATCTCAAGATCCAAACAGATCACATTTGAAGAAAAGCTAGAAATAATTGAGTCAGAAGCTTCTTGGGCTTGGATTTTATGATGTGCTCAAAAGATATAAGTGAGCAGCCCCTGCTGCTACTGGGTAGCTGTGATCTAAACTGCAGTTTGGATGTTTTTTAGGGCAGGTAATAAATTCCTTTCCAAGTTTGACTTCACATGCCGACGTGACTCTCCCACATCACTGAAAATTGCTTGGGCAAGATGCCCCATCGAGAGGGAAGTCTCAGTTTGGCAACACACTTTGGGGTTCAGCCCCTGATGCAATCCGTGGTGGTTTAGATGCTCATTAAATAGCTCTTTATTTGAGTACCTGTGCTTTATTGAACATGATAGTCGTTTTCTGGAGAAGGGAGATCCAGGAGACTGGAGGAAGGCCAGTATACAATGTGTAGGTAAACAGTGGGCGGTTGGGGTTCCTAGTGAGAAATGTTGTCCTGCAAACATGTGACCAAAAGAAGCTGGACACAGAAGAATACATACAGTATGGTTCCACTCATATTCTACAAATATGGACCAAATTAGCCTATGCTGTTAGAAGCTGGAGTTTTGGTTACCTTCAGTGAGCAGGGGGTTTAGTGATGGAGGGTATGTGGGAGAGGGGGCTCCTGGGGTGCCAGCAGGGTTCTGGTTTGTTTTTGTTTTTTTAACGATTCAACCCTTTTTTATTTATTTGTTTGATTTTAAAGAGTGAGAGAGCACGTGTGCAAGCTGGGGGAAAGGGCAGAGGGAGAGGGAGAATCTTAAGAAGGTTCCATGCTCAGCACAGAGCGTGACGTGGGGCTTGATCCCACAACGACAAGATCATGACCTGAGCCAAAATAAGGAGTCAGTTATTTAACTGACTGAGCCCCCCAACGTTCTGTTTCTTTTTTTTTTTTTTTCAACGTTTATTTATTTTTGGGACAGAGAGAGACAGAGCATGAACGGGGGAGGGGCAGAGAGAGAGGGAGACACAGAATCGGAAACAGGCTCCAGGCTCCGAGCCATCAGCCCAGAGCCTGACGCGGGGCTCGAACTCACGGACCGCGAGATCGTGACCTGGCTGAAGTCGGACGCTCAACCGACTGCGCCACCCAGGCGCCCCTTAAATTTTTTTTTTTTTTTCCCAACGTTCTGTTTCTTAATCTGGGTACCAAGTACACCTGTAGATTCACTTTGTGATAATTCATCAAATGGTGCTCTTATGATTTAGTGCTTTTCTTAATGTGTGTTACACTATATTCATTTAAAAAGCACCCACACAGGGGCACCTGGGTGGCTCGGTAAGTTAAGTGTCTGATTCTTGATTTAGGCTCAGGTAGTGATCTCATGGTTTGTGGGGTCGAACCCCCTGTTGGGCTCCACGCTGACAGCAAGGAGCCTGCCCTCTCTCTCTGCCCCTCCCCTGCTTATGCTGTAAATAAATAAATATAAATATAATTTATATTTATATTATATAAATTAGCAAGCACACACACAAATGAAGGCTCTAGGCCAGTGTTCCTCAAACTTGAATGTGCATACATGTCACCTGGGAATCTTATTAAAATGCAAAATTTGGATTTGTTTGGTCTTAGTAGGGCATGAGATTCTGTGTTACCAGAGACTGGTATTACCACAATCTTTTTCAAGAGAGATCCAGGATCCAGTGAGACTTTCCCGAGCTTTTTCTTACATGTGGTAAAGGAGACAATATGCAGGAATGTGAACCCAGTAGGTGATTTTTTTTTTTTAAAGATTTTATTTTTAAGTAGTCTCCACGCCCAACATGGGGCTCAAACTCACAACCCTGAGATCAAGAGTTGCTCCCTCTACTGACTGAGCCAGCCAGGCGCCCTGATCCTCCTAGGTTACTGACCAACAACGCGGTGTTCCGAATTCCAGTCCATACTTCGAGTGGGTCTGGGAAATCTGCCTGCTCACAGCACCTTCACAAATAGGTGGGTGGTAGTTAGAGCTGAGGGTGGTGTCACTCCAGTGAAGTGACCAGCCAGTGACCAGCCCCAGCAGCCCACACTGGGGCATCTAGCATGTCTCCCCCATAGAAGCCATGGGAGGCTCAGAGGCTGTTAATACAAAAAGCATGATCCGGGCATCCTGAGCCTCCCTCCCCTTTCCATCCGCATGCATGGGTTCAACTGGATTTTAAGCCGTGACTGCTGTATAAACGAAGTAGACATCCCAGTTTCTCTTTGCAATGAAACCCAGTAGGATATAGATTCTCACACACCAAACTTGTATCAAGAAACACCATTGTTTTGACTGAAAAAGGGGAAGTCACATGTAATATGGTTCCCTTCACGGAAGTAGTAAAACCAGGTAAAACTAATCAATGCCTTGTTCAGAGGCAGAGACGCAGGTAGTGAAATATAAAGATAAGACAGGAAACAGATACTCCCTATTAAAGGAGATGGTCTCTGGGAGCGGGAGAAGGAGGTGGAGGAGGGGCACAGGGAAGGTATCAGGAATGCTCTGTGTTTTATGCCAGGTGTTGGGTGGGCACACGCTGTGTATTTTGTTATTATTCCTTAAACTGTATACATACACATTGTATGTGCTCTTACTTTTATGTAGTACTCACAATCTAAAAATGAAATTGCAATATAGTATCTTAAGGTAACATTCTGTGTTGGGGTTTTTTTGTGCTTGATTTTTAAAAGTATATTTTGCTATTTAAAAAAATTTTTAACATAGCAGAGTAAGCTGGCAACTATGGTTTTTCGGAAGGACACGTTATTTTGAGATTCTGCCCCCTCTTACTTTTTTGGTGCCAAACTGCCCTTTCCTTTGATGGCATTTTAATGAAACGTTGGTGAGAGTAACATTATATTTGGGATTTAAAAACAAAAAGGTCCTTTACAGGTTAAGTAACAAATCCCCACCCCCGTCTTTTTTTTTCTTCTTTAATTTATTTCTTAAAAGTTTATTTATTTATTTTGGGAGAGACAGAGAGAGAGAGCGCAAGAGTGAGCAGGGAAGGGGCAGAGAGAGAGAATCCCAAGCAGGCTCCGTGCCATCAGGGCAGAGCCCGTTGTGGGGCTCGAACTCACCAACCGTGAGATCATGACCTGAGCGGAAATCAAGAGACGCTTACCTGACTGAGCCACCCAGTATGTCACGCGCCCCCCCCTCCCCCCCCCCCCCGCCTCCCGCTTTTTTTTAAGTTAACCAGTCTGTGACACTCAAAACACTAGGAACTGGCAGATGTAGATAACTTTTCTGTGGGAAATGAAGACCTTGTCTTAGTATCCAGCTCTACAGAGTTTGCAAGAAAAAAGAAGACAAAAGAAAAAGGGGGTGCTGTGTGGCAAAGTAATGCCTAGAGATGATGAAAAGGATGGGTAGAATCTGCTAAATTTTTTTTTTTTTTCAAAGAACTTTTTACATTCTCAGATACATTGTGTGTTAGTTTGGTAATCTTTCTTGTGGTCTTAAAAGAAGGAAATGGGGTGGAGAGGAGTTAGTCATTCGGTGTTACATTTAGTAGAATACCAGCAAGTGCAACTATGTTGCAACTTCATTTTCCCCAAAGCTGAAGCTGTAAGTACTCTGCCACCAAGTAGCAGCGTTCACAGAATCTGAGAAGTAGAAGAGGATTTAGAGATAATATAACAGTTATTATAATAGCCTGCAATTATTGACCTTTTAGCTTTGTACCCTGTGTGAGTACTTCACTGACACTAGTATGTGCTCAGGGAAGGGGGCTCTGCTTTGGTGAAGGTTTGACTTACTCTAGAAAGGAGTTTTGCGACAGTGCATTTTTTGCCTCCAGATGTTCTTGGAATGTGCCCCTTATTGTATAAGCCACTTGTAGTTGGATATTTTGTTCCTTACAGGCAAACACACCTGACTGATAATCCTACCCACACATCTGTGGATAGCTGCAGTACTGTCCTTCCTCTGTGGGGAGAACATCAAGGCCAGTAGGTGGAGGAAAATCCTCCCAGCCGGCAGAAATTAGGCAGATTATCTGGTCGCGTGTTTTGCCTGGAAGGAGAGGCAGCTAGAGGTGTGGGTTTACGTCAGTTTGTGGGTTGTGGCTAATGGTTTGGCTGCATGAGGAGGGACTTGGAGGGACCACGATTGGAAAACTGATGACAAGGAGGTCTGGAAAACAGGTGGATGGGTAGATTTCTCTGAATGGAAGTGAAAGGGTGATCTCAGCAGAGGAGGATTTTAATAATCAAGTGGATAGAATGATAGAATAGGTGTCAGCCAGCCCCCTTCCCTAGCCATTGCCCAATGTCATGGGTAAAGGTTGTACGTGGGCTCAGAAACACGGACCTCCACTCACCAAGGCCAATCTGGCTGTAGCCACTGCTGAGTGTCCACTGTGCCAGCACCAGGGGCCAACCCCGGGGGCCTGATGTAGCACTGTTTTCCAGAGTGATCAGCCAGCCACCTGGTGACAGACTGATTACACTGAGAACTTCCACCAAGTGACAGTATTTTATTCTTACCAGAGCAGACACTTGCTCTGGTTGTGGATTTGCCTTCTCTGCCCACAAAGCTTCTGCCAAAACTGCTATCTGTAGACCTACTGAGTGCTTTGTCTACCATCAAGATATTCCACAAAGGGGCGCCTGGGTAGCCCAGGTGGGGGGGGGGGGGCGTGACATACTGGGTGGCTCAGTCAGGTAAGTGGCTGACTCTTGATTTCGGCTCAGGTCATGATCCCAGGGTCGTGATCCAGCCCCGCATCAGGCTCTGTGCTCCTCGCTCTGAGCCAGCTTTGGATCCTGTCTCCTGCTCTCCGCCCCTCCCCCCTCACTCAAGTTCTCCCTGTCTCTCTCTCAAAAAGAAATAAAATGTTAAAAAAAAAAAAAAGATATTCCACAAAGCATCACTTCTGACTAGAAACTCGTTTCACTGTAGATGAATTGAGACAATTGGTTTGTGCTCATGGAATTGTTGGTCTTAGCATATCCTCCATTATCCAGAGGAGCTGGTTAGATAGAGGCCTTTCAATGACTGACTTTCAAAAGCTAGGGGGCAACCCCTCTTTGGTTTGAGGCAGTGTCCTCCAGGATGCGCTATATGCTCTAAGTCAGCATCTAATATGTAGCGTTGTTTCCCCCATAGCCAGGATTTTCCACTCCGGGTGTGAAGGTGTGGGAGAGGGAGCAGTCCCTTTCACCATCCCTCCTAGTGATGGACTAGGCTGTGCTAGGTTAGAGGTGTCACTTCCCAAGGAAGAAATGCTTCCACCCGGGACACAACAGTGATTCCATTGAGCTGAAAATGGATCCAATCATCTGGCTACCTCCTGCCGGTGTATCAACAGGCACAGAAGGGAGTTAGGTAACTGAGGTAATCAGTCCTGACGATCAGAGGAAATTGGGTTGCAAGGACACCATGTGGGTAAGAAGTGTGTGTGACGGTCCTTCGAGGACTGAGTACTCCATGTCCTATGACTATGGTCAACGGAAAACTACAACATCCCAATTCAGGCAAGACTGCTAATGTCCCAGACCCTTCAAGTCTGGCCTCACTCTGCCAGACAAAGAATCACAACCTGCTGAGGTGCTTGCTGGGGGAGAGGGGATATGGACCAAGTAGTGGAAGGTAATTAGAGATGTCAGCTGCGAGCACATACCAATGGTCATGAGCACTGGAGTAGTTACAGGTACATCTAAATTAACCAAATATTTTTGTTTTCTTCCCCTCTCCTATCCTCTAAACATGTAACATAAGACATGTTAAAAGTAATTAACATTATTTTAAAAAATGTTTTATTTCTTTATTTTAAGGGAGAGAGAGAGA